>NC_062279.1:130429372-132929372 GCF_902655055.1 Lutra lutra
CTTTCCATAAATTCATAATTTTGTCTGTTATATTCTTTTAGTCTGAAGATTTTTCTTTAACATTTCTTCAATGTCATTTTGCTGGTAGAAAATGTTCCTAGTTTGAGTTTAGCTGAGAAAGTGGAATTCAGAGCTCAGGTCTTTGGATTCAAACAGAATTATATAATTGGCATTCTTGATTCTCCAACTTTCAGATGTAGATCACGAGAATTTTCAGCCTTGATAACTGTGTGAGCCAATTCCTATCATAAATATCCTCATATATCTCTCTATACATATTATTTGTTCTGTTTCTCTGGAGAACCCTGACAAATGCAGTGTGTCTCTACCAAATTTCATAGCAGTATTCCATTGTCACTTTTATTCCATATTTGGTAGGCTAGAATTGGGGGACAGGACAGGGGTATTCTCTGATGCTCTGATTAACTCTCAGCCTACCACTGTTTCCCTAAGTATCTGGGAGTGTCCCTCAAAATCATACCCTTCCTCTACCAGCTGTAGTTCTGGTCCCAGGAGGTATTTCTTCTCCTCCCCCAGAGGTAGAAATCACCCTTCCCATTTATAATGGTTATTCCCAGTACCTCAATGGTAATTCTTCCTATGGATTAAAGCATTTTTCCTCCATAGTTGATACTGAAGAAGGATTCTTATGCAGCTTTTTCCCCCTCCCACAACAGCTATTATTCCCCTACTTCAAGCCATTTTTAGGAGGTAAATTTTCTCAGCATGCACTTCCCTTTTCTGTGAGATTTTGTGGGGGTTCATGGCAAAAAGACCCACAAGAAGGTGCTATCCCTCCCTACATGTGTGGCAACTAGGGGTTTCATAAACTTCTGAGAGTCTTCTATTGGCCACTGTCAATTCACCGACTATTCTAGCTATTCTTCTTACCCAGCATCCTACATCCTTTGGCTTTCTAATGTAGTGTTTTGCCCTATACCTCCCTACAGGAGTCTATGTCTTCTTAAATTTAAGATTATTTGGTTGCTCTGAAATATCAGCTGATGATTTTAAGTAGTCACCAATCTGCATTTTGTCTGGATTTTTTTCTTTGTATAAGGGTGGAGTGATGCTCTTTCCAATTCTATATATTCCTGAGATGAAACCAAAATTAATGTAAATCTTTTAAATCCAGAGCCCTTGGGTGGCTCAGTCAGTTAACGGCTTGCCTTCAGCTCAGGTTATGATCTCAGGTTCTGGGATCAAGCCCTGCATTTGGCTCCCTCTCCCTCCCTGTTCAGCGTGGAGTCTGCTTCTCCCTTCCCTTCTAACTCCTCACCCACTCATGTTCTCTCTCGCTCTGCTCTCTTTCTCCCTCTCCCTATCACATAAATAAACAATCTTTAAAAATCATTTAAGGCCATGGATTCTGCCTTTTAAATCAACATTTAAAACATTTACCATTGTACAGCAGTACTCATAAATGCTATTTACATACTGGAAATAAAGATAAGTGCTACAGAGAAAACTTCCTAAAAAGGAGATGTTAGAGGAGTTATCATATTACACGAGATTAACTCCCCAGTCAGATATGAAATAATTACATTTCATCATACTTGCTTTAAGTAAAGATTTTTCCAACTCTAAGAACTTCCATTATTTAGTACAGTTTCAAGAGTACAAACTTTGCATAATACATATAGCTGGACACGCAGTGAAGATATAGGCTTGATGACATAAAACTTATCTACACATGCTAACGTAACCCAGGAAAGATTGATGTTGATACTTCACACCTCTGAATGTTACTCAGAATGTGGATTATGCAACAAAATGTTAATAATGGGATACAAAGAAAAATAAGCTGTAAGTAACATTGAAAGAAATAAGGGAACAATCATAAGTATGACAAATGAAACATTTGTATTCAAATAGAGCATTCTAAATATCCAAATAATATTTCCTTCAAATAATAGTGATTTTCCTTTCCACCTACCCATTTTTCTTTGGGTCTTGTGGCATAAAGGCAATTATCATTTAATTTTTTTTTTTTAGTCTTTTGAGTAGAAGGAGAAATATCTTAATGTAGAAATGTACATTTTACTTGTTTATAAGTTGGTTTGTTTTACAGCCTTATCTTCATTGTGACTCATTATATAGATAACTTTAGGTTTATGCTGCAATATTTTCTCAAAATCCTTTAATTAAAACTCAAAGAGGTAGTATATATTTTAAAGACCGTCTTATTCTTAAGAAAAGTAATTATTAGAAAAATTTCCTAGTTTGTTGATTATAATGCCATATTTTCTTTAAATATTAGCTCTTTAGATTAAACAAAGGCAGGCACATCTGTTTATTTTGGATCCTATAAGCCTGTCATTTTTAAATTTTATAATTATATTATTTGTAACATATTGAGAAATATATCAAAATATATATAACATTGTAAACAAATACAAAATTAGAGATGATATAAAAATCAATGCTTACACTCAGGTTTTAAAGTTTTAGCTAACATAGTAAGCATTTAATTAAAATTAAATATACTAAATAATTTTAAAAATAATTTTATAAGGCTAGTCAGTTAATGCCATTCTTATTGTACAGATGATGAAATCAAGGTTTGGATTTCAAGACTACCTTATTAACAAATGTTATGGTCATGGCTCAATTCCAGTCCATTTATCTCCATTGTCTATATCTTTAATGACAAAGCTATGAAGCTTTTATGAATTTTTGTCAAAAAATCAATATAATGGATATAAATGCATATAGAATTTGTGTGTGTGTGTGTGTGTACACACTTATGCACAGAGGCACACATACAGAGGTTCAGAAGTTATTTAGAATCATAAAAATAATTTATTAGTAAAACTAGAAAAAACTTCAGGTTTAATATCTTTTTTTATTTAAATATTCTCTACAACATTCCTTTTGGGGACTCCATTTTACCAAATACTTTCAGCTCACTTCATAATTTTAAATCAGTTTTGGGTGGACTATGGAGTGTGGTACAAGTGCATTTTATTAACCAATATCTCTTAATGGTTAAACTTCAGTAAAAATTATATATCTTGTAGGACTGTTGGATCTTGGAGAGATCCAGTTATTTAATCACTGACACCTTTTTCAAGTTACCTTTATTAAATAAATGGGCATATAAATTCCTACACAAAGCAATCAATTTTTAACTTGCTAGACTTTTTTTTATAAGTAAAAATCTGAATTTCTTATTATCACTTGAAACATATCCAGCTAACAAAATAATCATCTAAGTGAAGATTTCTGGGCTGAATAAGGAACATCAGTAATGGCATTCACAGTACATACCTTCAAGAATATTAAATGTAGAGAAAGAAATGGATAATTACATTAGCAAATGAAATAGACTATAAAACAAGGATAGAAAAATACTATAGGAGTATACATCTGAAGTAGTTAACAGATTTTAGAAAGGAAGGAGTATTCACTATTCTTGAAGAAATATTTGAAGCAACATTGATGTTAAGAACATAATGTGAAATATATAAATAACAAACAAAAAATCACAATCAAAAATATATTTTTTTAAAATTAAAGTTAGGAAGTAACTAAATCTATAAGGATTTACTGGTAAGTTGGGTCAACTGAAAATATTTATTCACCTCAGAACTTCCCTTTACCCTTTATTACCATATCCCCCTTCACTCCAGATCCTGATAATCTACAATCTGCTATTTGTCCCTATAGTTTTGCTTTTTCCAAAAAAAAAAAAAAGAAAATCAAATGCATGTATAGAGAATATAGTCTTTACTTAGCATAGCATTTTAAAATTATCTGTATCACTGCAGGTATGAGTAACATGTTCTTTTTATTACTGAATGCTATATTGTACAGATATGTCACATTTCTTTATCCATACTCCAGATGTGGACTTTTGGATCATTCCTAGTTTTGCAATTATAAGTAAAGCTCTTTATACATATGTACTGATCATTATGCAAATATATGTAATAATCATCTCTCTCGGATAAAACACCTAGGGGTGGGAGAGTTGGGTTTAATTTTACCAAAAAAATGCCTAATGGTTTTGTATCAGTAGCATTTAAAAAATCTTCAACTGTGAATGAGAGTTCTAGATGATCTAAATTCTTTCCAGGCCAGAACTTCCTACTTTGTTTTTGTTTGTTTGTCATTTTGCCATTCTATTATGTTTGTAGTGGTATCCCTTTGTGATTTAAATTTTAATTTCCCAAGTGAGTAATTATGTCAAGAATCTTTTCATATGTTTATGCCATCTTGATATCTTTTAGGGTAAATTGCCTGTTCAAATTTTCTGTTGTATGTGTCCTTATGTGTCCATTTTGAGAGTTCTTTATAGTGTCTAGATAGTGGACATTTATCATTTATGTAATTTGCAAAATTTTTCTCCCATCCTATTGTTTGTCTTTTCTTGTTTTAATAGACTATCTTTCAAATAGCACACATTTTTAATTTCAATGAAGTTCAGTGTATGAACTGTTTTACCTAATGGATTGTACATTTGATATCCTATCTAAGAAACCTTTGCATAAAACTATATCACAAAATTTGTCTTCTATACTTTCTCACAGAAATTGTACAGTTTCAGGTTTTACATTTTGGTCTATAATTTACTTGGAGTTAATTTTTGGATATGGTGAGAAATCTGGGTTGAAGGTTTTTGCTTTGCATGTGGCTATCCAATTTTTCTTTCCCCACACAATTTATTGCAGAGTATCCTTTCAATGTTGGATGGTCTAAGCATCTTCCTTTAAAAAAAAAAAAAAAAGACCATATATGTGCACATCTATATTTGAACCCCTATTCTTTGTTTTTTCCTGTAACTTTATTTGGAAAAACAAACTGAGGTCCCAGTGTCCCCACACCCTCCTCAACCCTATGAACTTTCTATTATGTCTCATAAATCTATATGTCTGTCCTTATGCTAATACACACTTGTTTTTACCACAGTCTTTAGCTGGATTGTAGCTTTGTTTCCCAGTCTTAGACCAGGTAGTGCAAATTCACCAAATACATCCTCCTTTTTTCAAAATGCCTTGGCTACTCAAGGTCTTATGCTCTTTCACAAATTTTAAAAATCATTTTGTTGATTTCTACAAACAAAAAATAAAAAGGAGTATAATGTGAATTTATTCTTATAATGCTCTATATCTAGGTGAATTTTGGGAAAATAACAAATTAAGATTCTTTTCTTTAGAAAGTTCATGAATATTATATATGACTCAAATTTAAAATTTATGCTGGTTAGCATTCTCTGAGCTAATATATGATTTGGTTTTTTTAAATAATTTTTAAATAATTGGAATATTTTATTTTTTCTTCAAGTATTTTGTCTGTATTATTCTTTCTTCTTATAGATTTGAAATCCATCAATGTTTTACCACAACTTTTAGATGCGGTTTTTTTTTGTTTTTTTATTTATTTTTTTTTTTCATTTTAAAAACCTGAACACTTTATATTGGCCATCTGCATACATGGGATCCCCTCATATATCTTCCATCTCTCTGTTAAAATTATATACCCATTTCTGCATGCCACCACCTACCTTCACTACCTCCCATAACATATTAATTGGAGCTATTTTAAAGATCTTTTCTGGGGTGCCTGGGTGGCTCAGTGGGTTAAGCTGCTGCCTTCGGCTCAGGTCATGATCTCGGGGTCCTGGGATCGAGTCACGCATCCGGCTCTCTGCTCAGCAGGGAGCCTGCTTCCCTTCCTCTCTCTCTCTGCCTGCCTCTCTGCCTACTTGTGATCTCTCTCTGTCAAATAAATAAATAAATAAATAATCTTTTAAAAAAATAAAAAAAAATAAAGATCTTTTCTGATAATTCCAACATATACATCATTGTCATGTCTTGTTTTCATAATTGCTTTATCTTTGACAAAGTTTCTTTTTCTTTCTTTTATTTTTTGGTATATTTGATACGTTTTATTAAATGATAAACACCATTAAGTAAGGCAATAGTAATTGAGACAACTAATATTTAATTCTGGAAATACTTCCTCCATTTGGCCATTAATGTGAAGAAATTAATCAATCTACCCATGAGTTCTCTTGGATTTGTGTTTTGTTGATATTCTTATCATCAGTGTACCTCAGACTTCACATTTCTGTAGAGGTGGGGTAGTGAGGATCTGGGCGAAGTTCCAAAAGGGGCTTTCCTCAGTGATTGTTCCACACTCTCAGTTTCCAAACAAGTTTAAATAGCTGCACATCAGATGGGTCAGTCACCATGCTGTTTATCTTCCCTCCAGGTGGCCAACTTCTCTTTTTTATGACTTCATTCATTACTTTATGTTAAGCATGTGTGGTGTAATCTCAGTTGGGCAGTTCCTGCTTAAATGTTAGGTGGTGCTCTGCCCTTGATCTTAGAAGGGTGGGATTTCTCAAGCTCTTTGGATTTCATCTCCTAATGATCTAAGAACAAATTTCTCAAAATATTGCCTTATATCTGAGATGTACTTGGAGGGGAATTTTCTGCCCATATCTCATCAGTAGCTCATCTGAGCTTGGTATCGATATAGGATCCAAGGCCAGTATAGTGGTTTCCTGGCTATCTCCCAGTGAAAGGGAGTTTCTCCTTCTACCCTTCCTCCACATTAAGTTTTTACCTAATGTTTAGAATGTTTTCTGTCTTCTCCCAGGAGCTTAAGGATTTGGTTTGTAGGAGAGTAGGAAAGTGGGTAATATTTATTTTCTGCTCATCCCAAATACCAACAATGAGCTGCATTTTTGTGGCACTGAGCAAGGCTTTCTCTGGCTCACTCCTCCCCAGTCTTTCTTGTGAGCAAATGGTGGGGGCCACTGAAAAAAGCCTTGAGTCTAGGGCAACTCACAGTTACAGATTGATACAATATCCACATTTGGAGTTTAGTTTAAGATAAGACTTACCAGTGTGACAGGTGATTGGTTCCTCTTACTCCTAAACTCTTTAATAAGGGAGACAGTTTGCATGTTCTGTTTCTTCTTGATGGGGCTATTCTCTCTTCAGAATTCAGGTTATTTGGTTTTCTTGTCTTTTTTTGGTTTCAGAAATTCAGGTTACATGTTTGTTCTCTGCCCTTTGATGGACACAAGTAAAGTTACAAATTTATAAATTATTTGGTTTATTCCTGTTAAAATTGGAGTGATCTCTGTAGCTTTCTGCATCCATAATGGAGCAGAATGTTGGAGATAATTCTTGAGTGTTCTTTTTCATCTCTAGTTTGAAGTCTTTCACCAAGCTCTTTGGATTTCATCTCCTAATGATCTAAGAACAACATAATCAACACAGATTTTTTTTTTTTGAATCATAATTCTTATACTTTTCATGATTTTCTTCACTACCATTCAAAACCCTTAATTATTTTTCAGGAAGAAAGTGAATTAAGGGTCACATGATTGATGAAAATTTCACAGAAAAGATGAAAAATGTGGTTTTACTTAAACTATAGGAAATTTTACTTAGGCTGACATATTATAAATAAAATATGAGAACATCACTTAGAAAACATATAAGTTAAATTGCTAATTATATTTTCCTTGACTTACATTTTCTAAATTAAAATTTCCCATGGAAGAATCAGGTTTTTAAACTGCCTCGCTGTTGCTGAAATATTGGTAATCGAATATTAGCTCTTTAGCACAGAGCTCCACAGTATTTAATGAGATGTTATCCTAGAGTAGTAATATACAGAAGTTCTGGTGTTTTGTTGTCTGAGTTTGATTAAAAATTTAGCACATGTGTAGCCCACAAATTTCTTAACTTCACTCCAACTTGTTCAACTGTTAAGTGAGGGGATAATAATATCTTTTCTCAGGATATTTGTGAGTGTTAATTGAGATAATAGAGGCAAAGTACTTAGAAAAGTACCTGGAATTTAATTTTTAAATGTTTCTAATATTAAAAAATACATGGTAAAAAATAATTTAAAAGTATTCATTTTGAATATTTTGACAGATTGAAACTAATTGTGTTGATGAGGAAATTTGCAAAGGAACATTCCAGATTCAGAGATTGAGTTGAGATTTTTGAAAAATCTTTCCTTGTGATAAATTGTGGGAAGTAGTGGGAGATATGTATTAGGATCATTAAGGTCCTTTTTTTTTTTTTTCAGGACTTTTGAAAGTCTGTTCCGCTGAGGGACATCGCTCCAGAGGCTTAACCTGGATGAAGCCCACACAGGGTCAGCATGACCTCAGGTCCCCCAGGGTCACAGAGGGATTGGGGGTGTCTGAGTGTCGGAGAGCTTACAGGTATTAGAACAGGGAAGCCGGCTACAGAGACAGAGCCAAGGAGTGAGCTCTAAGCTCAGGGTTACCTTGAACTGGTCGCAGGCTCACTCAGCTCGGAGCGCGGCCTGGGGCCAGGGTGATGGGAGTAATTGGGCGCTGTTCTCTGAGGGCTAACTGAGGAGTGGGGCCCCAGGCTCTCGGCTCCTCCAGGCCAGAGACTGGGAGACTCCTATCTTCATTCCCGTCCTCCGGAACTCTACACTCAGGGAAGAAAAGCTCCTGAAAGCAAACCCGAGTGGATTACTCAGCCTGGCCCCGGGTAAGGGTGGTGCAACTCCGCCTGGGGCAGAGACAATTGAGAGTCACTACCACAGACCCCTCCACCAGAAGAGCAACAAGAAACCCAGCCAGGACCAAGTTCACCTACCAAGGAGTGCAGTTTCAATACCAAGGAGAGCAGCAGAATTCCAGAGGAGGAGAAAGCAAAGCACGGAACTCATGGCTTTCTCCCCATGATTCTTTAGCCTTGCAGTTAATTTATTTTTTTTTTCTTTTTCAATTTTTTTTCTCTTCGTCTGCTAAATTTTTTTAACTTTTACCCTTTTCTTTTTTAATGTTTTTTAACTAGTTTATCTAATATATATATATTTTTTTCCTTTTTATATTTTTTCTTTATTGGTTTTCTTTTTTAAATTGTTTCTTTTTTTTTTTTTTTCTTTCTGAATCTTTTTATCCCCTTTCTCCCCCATCATGATTTGGGATCTCTTCTGATTTGGCTAAAGCATATTTTCCTGGGGTTGTTGCCACCCTTTTAGTATTTTACTTGCTCCTTCAAATACTCTTATCTGAACAAAATGACAAGGCGGAAAAATACACCACAAAAAAAAGAACAAGAGGCAGTACCAAAGGCTAGGGACCTAATCAATACAAACATTGGTAATATGTCAGATCTAGAGTTCAGAATGATGATTCTCAAGGTTCTAGATGGGCTCGAAAAAGGCATGGAAGATATTAGAGAAACCCTTTCGGGAGACATAAAAGCCCTTTCTGGAGAAATAAAAGAACTAAAATCGAACCAAGTTGAAATCAAAAAAGCTATTAATGAGGTGCAATAAAAAATGGAGGCTCTCACTGCTAGGATAAATGAGGCAGAAGAAAGAATTAGCGATATAGAAGACCAAATGACAGAGAATAAAGAAGCTGAGCAAAAGAGGGACAAACAGCTACTGGACCACGAGGGGAGAATTCGAGAGATAAGTGACACCATAAGACGAAACAATATTAGAAATAATTGGGATTCCAGAAGAAGAAGAAAGAGACTGGGGAGCAGAAGGTATATTGGAGAGGATTATTGGAGAGAATTTCCCCAATATGGCAAAGGGAACAAGTAACAAAATCCAGGAGGTTCAGAGAACCCCCCTCAAAATCAATAAGAATAGGTCCACACCCTGTCACCTAATAGTAAAATTTACAAGTCTTAGTGAAAAAGAGAAGATCCTGAAAGCAGCCCGGGAAAAGTCTATAATATACAATGGTAAAAATATTAGATTGGCAGCAGACTTATCCACAGAGACCTGGCAGGCCAGAAAGAGCTGGCATGATATATTCAGAGTACTAAATGAGAAAAACATGCAGCCAAGAATACTATATCCAGCTAGGCTATCATTGAAAATAGAAGGAGAGATTAAAAGCTTCCAGGACAAACAAAAACTGAAAGAATTTGCAAATACCAAACCAGCTCTACAGGAAATATTGAAAGGGGTCCTCGAAGCAAAGAGAGACCCTAAAAGTAGTAGATCAGAAAGGAACAGAGACAATATACAGTAACAGTCACCTTACAGGCAATAAAATGGCACTAAATTCATATCTCTCAATACTTACCCTGAATGTTAATGGGCTAAATGCCCCAATCAAAAGACACAGGGTATCAGAATGGATCAAAAAACAAACCCCATCTATATGTTGCCTAGAAGAAACACGTCTTAAACCCGAAGTCACCTCCAGATATAAAGTGAGGGGGCGGAAAAGAATTTACCATGCTAATGGACATCAGAAGAAAGCAGGAGTGGCAATCCTTATATCAGATCAATTAGATTTTAAGCCAAAGACTATAATAAGAGATGAGGAAGGACACTATATCATACTCAAAGGATCTGTTCAACAAGATCTAACAATTTTAAATATCTATGCCCCTAACATGGGAGCAGCCAACTATATAAACCAATTGATAACAAAATCAAAGAAACACATCAACAATAATACAATAATCGTAGGTGACGAAAACACTCGCCTCACTGAAATGGACAGATCATCCAAGCAAAAGATCAACAAGGAAATAAAGGCCTTAAATGACACACTGAATCAGATGGACATCACAGATATATTCAGAACATTTCATCCCAAAGCAACAGAATACACATTCTTCTCTAGTGCACATGGAACATTCTCCAGAATAGATCACATCCTCAGTCCTAAATCAGGTCTCAGCTGGTATCAAAAGATTGGGATCATTCCCTGCATATTTTCAGACCACAATGCTCTGAAGCTAGAACTCAATAACAAGAGGAAATTTGGAAACAACCCAAATTCAAGGAGACTAAACAGCATCCTTCTAAAGAATGAATGGGTCAAACAGGAAATTAAAGAAGAATTGAAAAAATTCATGGAAACAAATGATAATGAAAACACAACGGTTCAAAATCTGTGGGACACAACGAAGGCAGTCCTGAGAGGAAAATATATAGCAGTACAAGCCTTTCTCAAGACAAGAAAGGTCTCAGGTACACAACCTAACCCTACACCTAAAGGAGCTGGAGAAAGAACAAGAAAGAAACCCTAAACCCAGCAGGAGAAGAGAAATCATAAAGATCAGAGCAGAAATCAATGAAATAGAAACCAAAAAACAATAGAGCAAATCAACGAAATTAGGAGCTGGTTCTTTGAAAGAATTAATAAGATTGATAAACCTCTGGCCAGAATTATCAAAAAGAAAAGAGAAAGGACCCAAATAAATAAAATCATGAATGAAAGAGGAGAGATCACAAACAACACCAAAGAAATACAGACAATTATAAGAATATACTATAAGCAACTCTATGCCAACAAACTTGACAATCTGGAAGAAATGGATGCATTCCTAGAGACATATAAACTACCACAACTGAACCAGGAAGAAATGGAAAGCCTGAACAGACCCATAACCAGTAAGGAGATTGAAACAGTCATCAAAAATCTCCAAACAAACAAAAGCCCAGGGCCAGACGGCTTCCCGGGGGAATTCTACCAAACATTTAAAGAAGAACTAATTCCTATTCTCCTGAAAATGTTCCAAAAAATCAAAATGGAAGGAAAACTTCCAAACTCATTTTATGAGGCCAGCATCACCTTGATCCCAAAACCAGACAAGGATCCCATCAAAAAAGAGAACTACAGACCAATATCCTTGATGAACACAGATGCAAAAATTCTCACCAAAATACTAGCCAATAGGATTCAACAGTACATTAAAAGGATTATTCACCACGACCAAGTGGGATTTATTTCAGGGCTGCAAGGCTGGTTCAACATCCGCAAATCAATCAATGTGATACAACACGTTAATAAAAGAAAGAACAAGAACCATATGATGCTCTCAATATATGCTGAAAAAGCATTTGACAAAGTACAGCATCCCTTCCTGATCAAAACTCTTCAAAGTGTAGGGATAGACGGCACATACCTCAATATTATGAAAGCCATCTAGAAAAACCCACCGCAAATATCATTCTCAATGGAGAAAAACTGAAAGCTTTTCCGCTAAGGTCAGGAACACAGCAGGGATGTCCATTATCACCACTGCTATTCAAGATAGTACTAGAATTCCTAGCCTCAGCAATCAGACAACAAAAGGAAATTAAAGGCATCCAAATAGGCAAAGAAGAAGTCAAACTATCACTCTTTGCAGATGATATGGTACTATATGTGGAAAACCCAAAAGACTCCACTCCAAAACTGCTAGAATTTGTACAGGAATTCAGTAAAGTATCAGGATATAAAATCAATGCACAGAAATCAGTTGCATTTCTCTACACCAACAATAAGACAGAAGAAAGAGTAATTAAGGAGTCAATCCCATTTATAATTGCCCCCAAAACTATAAGATACTTAGGAATAAACCTAACCAAAGAGACTGAGAATCTATACACAAAAACTATAAAGTACTCATGAAAGAAATTGAGGAAGACACAAAGAAATGGAAAAATATTCCATGCTCCTGGATTGGAAGAATAAATATTGTGAAAATGTCTATGCTACCTAAAGCAATCTACACATTTAATGCAATTCCTATCAAAGTACCATCCATTTTTTTCAAATAAATGGAACAAATAATCCTAAGATTTATATGGAACCAGAAAAGACCTCGAATAGCCAAAGGAAGATTGAAAAAGAAAGCTAAAGTTGGTGGCATCACAATTCCGGACTTCAAGCTCTATTACAAAGCTGTCATCATCAAGACAGCATGGTACTGGCACAAAAACAGACACATAGATCAATGGAACAGGATAGAGAGCCCAGAAATAGACCCTCAACTCTATGGTCAACTCATCTTCGACAAAGTAGGAAAGAATGTCCAATGGAAAAAAGACAGCCTCTTCAATAAATGGTGTTGGGAAAATTGGACAGCCTCATGCAGAAAAATGAAATTGGATCATTTCCTTACACCACACATGAAAATAGACTCAAAATGGATGAAGGATCTCCATGTGAGAAAGGAATCCATCAAAACCCTTGAGGAGAACACAGGCAGCAACCTCTTCGACCTCAGCCGCAGCAACATCTTCCTAGGAACATCACCAAAGGCAAGGGAAGCAAGGGCAAAAATGAACTTTTGGGATTTCATCAAGATCAAAAGCTTTTGCACAGCAAAGGAAACAGTTAACAAAACCAAAAGACAACTGACAGAATGGGAGAAGATATTTGCAAACGACATATTAGATAAAGGGCTAGTGTCCAAAATCTATAAAGATTTAGCAAACTCAACACCCAAAGAACACATAATCTAATCAAGAAACGGGCAGAAGACTTGAACAGACATTTCTGCAAAGGAGACATCCAGATGGCCAACAGACACATGAAAAAGTGCTCCACATCACTCGGCATCAGGGAAATACAAATCAAAACCACAATGAGATATCACCTCACACCAGTCAGAATGGCTAAAATTAACAGGTCAGGAAATGACAGATGCTGGCGAGGATGCGGAGAAGGGGGAACCCTCCTACACTGTTGGTGGGAATGCAAGCTGGTGCAACCACTCTGGAAAACAGCATGGAGGTTCCTCAAAATCTTGAAAATAGAACTACCCTATGACCCAGCAATTGCACTGCTGGGTATTTACCCTAAAGATACAAACATAGTGATCAGAAGGGGCACATGCACCCGAATGTTTATAGCAGCAATGTCTACAATAGCCAAACTATGGAAAGAACCTAGATGTCCATCAACAGATGAATGGATAAAGAAGAGGTGGTATATATACACAATGGAATACTATGCAGCCATCAAAAGAAATGAAATCTTGCCATTTGTGATGACGTGGATGGAACTAGAGGGTATCATGCTTAGCGAAATAAGTTAATCAGAGAAAGACAACTATCATATGATCTCCCTGATATGAGGGAGAGGAGATGCAACATGGGCGGTTAAGGGGGTAGGAGAAGAGTAAATGAAACAAGATGGGATTGGGAGGGAGACAAACCATAAGTGACTCTTAATCTCACAAAACAAACTGAGGGTTGATGGGGGGAGCGGGGTTGGGAGGGGGGTGGGGTCATGGGCATTGGGGAGTGTATGTGCTATGGTGAGTGCTGTGAAGTGTGTAAACTTGGCGATTCACAGACCTGTACCCCTGGTTTAAAAATATATTATATTTTTATAAAAAATAATAAAAAAATATTTGCTTATTTTGGTGTTTCCTATAGATCAAGTCCTCAAGTAGCTCATTTGTTAAAAGAGATAATAACAGAAGTAAAAAGTTATTATTACCAAAATAAATACCACAGAATGTGATCCATATTTGGTTGCTACTGTGTCTGTTGGAAGAGAAGGTCAATTAAGGCATCATAGATGAAATCATTAATCCCTAGAAACACTCATGGTGGATATGCAGATGAAAAAAACCACATAAGCATGTTTATTCAAAACTCATTTTCAAAACTACACCCAAAATGTTCTTCAGTTTGTGAAAACAAGATAGGAACTTACATTATTGCAACTTATTTTTCTTACCTTGGACATGATGCCTTTGGTGTTGGGAGACATCACAGTTCTACCCTCCTAGCTATTCTTCTTGAGTAATCATAGTTTATCCCTATTCTTTATAACAGGTGAAAGTAAATCATGATACTCCTTTTATATCCTATGCCCATAGGTTGCTGTTCATTCTTAGTCCTCCATCCCCGACACTCTCAATAAGAGCACATTAGCCAAGTTATTTGCACAGAATAGATAGCTCTTGGTAGACCAGACAAAATAGAGAATTCAAGAAAGATATAAAATATTAAAATAGGAAGGATGCATTATTAGAAAAGAGTTATTTCAGGGTTGATGGAGAGACTCTGTACATATGAAGAAGGGTAGCAGGTGAAGCTATAAACAAATGCAGAATTGGGTAAATGACATTGTTGATAGTTTAGCCTCAGCTTTCCAGACAACAGATGGTGAACCAAGATTTTGTATATGATTTCTTACTAGGGAGTGCAATCCCAGAAGTAAGAGTGAAAGGCACAAGAGTTAGGGGAAGCTGGTGAGCAAATAGGAGTGAATCATTTGGCTGATTACAGATTAACAAGCAGAAATGTTAGGTATGGTCTCCTAGTAGTGGCACTCAGTGATGGGAAGGGCATCCCTCTGCCCCATGTCCAAGCAATAAGAATGGGCTGCTTTTTAGTACCATCATCCTCCATCAGTTCTAAACAATCACAACGATAAAATACTACTTTCCACATCAGAAAGAGGTCTCTCCACATACCTCACACAGGCAATATACAAGAACTCTTCATTCAACACTCTTTTTTTTTTTTTTCTTACTCTCCCATCATTCAAAGTATGTCCTGAGGGACCGTGACTTCCCCAGATTTGTCACCCAGAAACATGTAACCAGAACCCGCCCCCCCCCAGCTCCAACCTCATTATGGACCTCACTGGTACACAGCTTGGTAGTCTCTTTTGGCAAATAGGAAAACCCCCACGATTCCTCATATAGATGTAATCAGGACAGTAAAGTGGCCCATCCTCAAGGCCCTGAGGACAAGGGCACCTGGATGGCTCAGTCAGTTAAGTGTTTCCTTTGGCTCAGGTCATTATCTAGGTGTCCTGGGATTGAGACCAGTATCAGGCTCCCTGCTCTGCAGAGAATTTGCTTCTCCCTCTTCCTCTGCCCCTCCTCACCAACTCATGCCCACACTCATTCTCTCTGTCTCTCTTTCTATCTCATAAATAAAAATCAAATCTTAAAAAAAAAAAAAGGCCCTGAGGACAGCAGAAGCCTTTGCTATTATTTCTCTACCTGGAAATAGGCAAATACGTGGATATGTGGTATTATGAATTGTATTTGGTAAATGCACAATTCAGAGGATTTCTAATTTTAGTTCTCTTGTCAAAATGAACAATTATGTATTTTAAGCAAGTAATTGATTTAGTTAGAATCTGGGATGACTACATCTTAAATGGGATTCATTGATAATCAATAGTTTTAGCAAAGTGAGACATGGAAAATACAGAGCAGAGGTCCAATGGGCATCTCTTATAATATGCAGAATGTGAATAAGTCTATATTCACAAGACAGTAAGGATATATACAGCTTTCCATCCAAAATATGTGTTTAGTCTTCCACTTCCATTCAAAGATAAGGGAGTTGGCATTTTTTTTTTAAAGATCTTATTTATTTGACAGAGAGAGATCAGAAGCAGGCAGAGAAGCAGGCAGAGAGAGAGGGGGAAGCAGGCTCCCCGCTGAGCAGAGAGCCTGACGTGGGGCTCGATCCCAGGCCCCTGAGATCATGACCCGAGCCGAAGGCAGAGGCTTAACCCACTGAGCCACCCAGGTGCCCCGGGAGTTGGCATTTTTATGGATAGATACGGAATACAGTGAAATTGTTACGATTATTTGTGTGGAGAACAGGAAAAATCAAGTAAATACTGTCTTTTAAACAAGCTCCTTAGCCCATTCCAGTTCTTATCTATATTATTCAAGATATTGTGAATAATATTGTATGATATTATCATATTATTTTATAAATAATTTGCAATCCCTGACCTGAAAAGCTTAGTATATAGAAGAGAACACCCAAAATATAATTTATTATGATTAATGATGAATGTGGAAAAAGATGAGTAATTTAAAAGGCATGATTATAAACATTTCAAAATAGGAAATATTGTGGACAGAGAGAAATTTCAATACTAGCAAGAATAGGGTAAACATTAAGAAAGATCTCATATAAGTTGAGGAATTTGACATATTTCTTATATACCAGTGGTACCTATTACAGGCAAACATACAAAGGGCAAGATATTTTTGAACAAGGAAAAATATTTTTATAAATAAAAAAATCTATGAAATGTTTTGAAGTAATAGTAATCAACTTACTTTGCATGGAATATAAAGTTTAGATTGGGGGATATGCTGAAATAATTAGAATGGAGCATGTCATATGATACATCATGAAATAACGAGTTATTTCAAGAAGCTACATAATACAAAAATTTGAAAGCTTCTGCGCCATTGATCAGAAATATAGAGTTAAAAATACAGTCTTAGCAATTGTGGAAAGTCTTGATACAGTTAACATCAGTATCAGTGAAAGTAGATGCTACAAATAAAGGAAGACATAATTTGTATGTGAGTTCTTAGTTTTTCATATAATTGAACAAGTTACAGATTTGAGATATTAACTTAGACTTTATACATGTGGCAATATGCATGTGTAACTCAGATGTAAACCTCATTTATTTCTATATTTTAATGTTGATTTTTTCATATTATAATGGTTTTACAGTAATTTAGATAGAATTTCTAAATATTTGTCATATGAACCATATAAAAATTTAGGCTATTTAACTGCAGGTTGATAAATATGATTTAAATTTATTTTTATCACAAGGACTCTACTACTGTTATGCATTTATTTGACTTAAGGTATAATCCGTTATTTCATACCCCATATATCTAATCAGAGTATCATCCTTCATTCCTTCTAAATGAGCCACATGGGAGAAGTGCAGAAAAGAAAATAACTTGTTAAAACACTGCCACTAAATGTAGTAGCACCTTTTTTTTGTTTTTAACTCTTTTTAAATTAATTGGAACAAGGATATGGAGGCAACTATAATTCCATCAGATAGTGGTAGCATCTCAACATATTTTAGTTTGTCACTTGTCATGGATTTTCTATTTACTTTTATAAACAGCACAATTAGCATCAAACTTGGGTTACATCAATCAGTCCAACACCATTACAGGTTTATATGTTAACATTTAAATAGAGAATGTTAACATTTTAGATTTTCTTTAAGTGATGAATTAAACCTATAAATTCTGCAAAAATTTGTAACTATTGAATTCTATAACATTTCAAAGACAAATATTGCCAAAAATAATTTTGCATAATAAGAAAAAGACAAAGTGAATTGAAAATAACGCCCTTCTCAGTGATCAATTATGTAAGCATAGACTACAATTTTCACTTCCGTTTATACCTTGTGTTATTTTTGTAACATTAATATATAATTTATTTTTAGTAATAATATATGATTTGTTTTGGGTTATTCCTTTAATCTTAAGTAGAGAACTGGGGTATCCAAAAAATAAATTGTGTGTGGATTAATGATATAGTACTAACTATGTGAATTTATTATATTATTGCTATATATTACTAAGGATATATAACCAATATATTAGTTATCTACATATTGTTAAAAATACATTAAGCTATTCTGCTTTCCTACTACAGCAAATTATAGTTGGAATAACTGATAAATATTAGTCTGATATTTTCTAGCTATATATTTACTGGACTATTACTATTTTTTTCTAAATAATGTATTGAAATAATCATTACCAATTTGGAAATCTGGAAAAACAAATGAAACACAATGTCACAAAATAATATAGAATCATAAGCTCAAATGTATTTGGGGATGAGATAGGTAATACCATTGGGAAAGTTGTAGATCTCAAAATTTCAAGCCAAATTTATCTTAAGACAATTTTTTATGATCTGGACAATTATTCAGACCTCTCTCCCATACTGCTGTAAGCAATGTTCTATAATTTAGATTTATATAAACAATTGATCAAAATCTATTAATATGCTCTCTTTTTTAATGGATTTTTTTTTAACCATGAAAAATATCAGCTGGGGACCTTCTCCAATATGGGCACATTATAAATGCTTTAATATTGGCAAACATGAGTTTGGTATAATAGTATAAATTTGATTTAATAGCTTTAAATTTGTATTATAATCAAGCTTTACTTGTTGAGAAAATCTATAAAACAGCATAAACAAAAAAAATTCTAGAAAAAATAGAAATATTTTGAACATAGTTTCACTTCCACATGCTTCTGAATCTTTAATTGTACACATTATTTTAAAGATATACAGTATTTCTTTAACTTAATAAAGTAGGATAACCTAAATTACTGTGGACTAGCATATTATCCCAAACATTTTTTTGTAATGTATGCATTAAAACTGCCAGTTCTATAATAAATTATCACTTTAGTTTAATTGAGCCCAAGTTCTATTGTTTGTGTTATATTTCTCAAATATCTTTCAGAAGAAAATACTTCCCACTCCCCAAGTAGTAATTTTGGTCACACTGCCTGCTCAGAACATAGTAACAAATAGTCCATTAGCCCAGAACCTACAATCCCTGAAAATTTTACCAATGCTTTTGGAAGAGATTGCCTATTTGTGACATGGGAGTTTAGCAAAATTCTTAACATTGGGATCATTCTGTAATTTGAGATGAAAAAGAAAAAGAAACATTCAAGTTTTTTTTTATCTTTTATCTTTTATGAGATGTGTACATTCTTTTCTCTCCTGAGACAATGCATAATACAATTAAACAAGATTACTCTGTTTTAACTAAATATTTTTATATTACAGAGGGCAGTCATTGATATGGATTTAATCATTTCTATAAGCTACATGGAAAACATGAATATCTTGTTTTATATAGTGCTTAATAAAGTACATTTATAGGTTGTTTTTCTTACTACATTACAGAGATAGGAAATTTCTTAAACATTTTATTTTGCATGTCAGCCAGGAACAAGGACCTTGATATTAAAATTATTGTGTGACAGACTTATGAGATGTCTGAAGAAATTTAATCATGAAAAGGTAAAATATTAATCAAAATTTACTTTGGCTAAAGTAAATACATTCAATACAATTATTTGCTTTCATTTTTGTTCTTTTTGTTCTTTTGTTCTTTGTGCATCATTTTACACATTTACAAACTAATACATTCAATACAATTATTTGCTTTCATTTTTGTTCTTTTGTTCTTTGTCCATCATTTTACACATTTACAAACCTAACTCGTCTCTTTTATTTTTATACCAAATCAAAATCTCAAAACATCTACTTTTGTGTTCATAGGGCCATATTATAAAATCACTTTTAAATTTTATAAATCTAAAACATTGACTATTTTGGTTGTTTTTATTGTGTTATATGAGAACATTTGCTATCTCTTTTGAGTTAAAAAAGAAACTTTGAAATTTATATTTCATGAAAATAATGAGTGCTTTGTCACGATAAAACATAATTTTAAAAATTGTAAAATTTCTTTAGTTGAGATGTTATAAAAATAGACTCTAAAGGAAACCCCAAGACAAAAATAATAAAAAGAGTGAAATATATGTGGTCTATATCAACATTAACCTTTTATTCAAAACCTTCTTCTTATCATCCTAAGACTAATATTCATATTCTTCACTATGTTCTGCTTCTCTAACTACTCTCCCTCCCATTATCCTTGTTCTTTTGCTTTATCCATTCTTGCTCTTTGGCTCTTCCTTGAATAAATCAAAATTCTTCATGCCATCACCCTGGCTTATTCTGTTACCTCCTTCTGGAGTTCTCTTTTCCCAGATTCTGATTGATTCATTTCCTAAATTATACCCTTGGCCCCACCTCAATATCAACCTTCTTACTTGTGTTTTAAATGCATTCATTAAAGTTCACATAATCTTAGATTATAGTAAAAATTTGTTGATTGTTTTCTTCACTAGATTGTAAACTCCATGAATGCAAGGAAATAATTTGTCATCCTTACCTCTGATGCTTGGAATAGGGCCCAATGCTTATTGAATAAATCAATAATCAATAGAAAAGATCAAGAGAAATGAAGATACTTACTGTAATGAACAAACCACGAAGCTTTTGAGTGCTATCACCTCCTTTTAACTATGTTGAGATGAATAGATAATGTCCACCCTTCCCACCTTCCCATGGCCCTGCCACAGGTGTCCATGTTCTAATCTCTAGAACCTGACAATATATTATATTACACGGCAAAAGGGACTCTCTCCAGATAGAGTCAAGGTTATACAAACTTAATGCAGGGGAATTATCCTGAATTATCTGTATGGGCCCCATATAATTACATGGGCCCTTAAAAGTGGAAAAAAGAGGCAGAAGTATCAGTCAAGAGATGCAGAGGAAGAAACACGGGAGATATTTTTTTAAAAGGAACTTACTTCACCCTTAGTGACTTCCCCCCACGCTCTCTCTAACCCCGTTGCTTTGCTGAACCTTCTTGCCAGTGCTTCTGGGCAATTTCAGAGCCTGCCATCTGCCCAGGAAGGTGTGAATCAACCACACTAGCAGATGTGGCCGCCAGGAGCTGCCCCGCAGCCTGGTCACGTCTTCAATTATCACAAGCTCAGGACGGTGGCAAGCTTCCACTCTGAAAATGTGAATCTGGAAATTACTAACTTGAGTCTTGCAGGCAAGTAGGGACCATGGCTTATAAGAAAAGATGTTTCTTCCTGAGTAAATCTTCCTCACAGGAGCTTTACATGAATTGCAAAGACCTGGAAGAACCACCTTTCTGGCCCCAGGGAGACGCACCTGTGCTACCTTCCTCACCTTCTGGACCATCAACAGAGCAGTAACAGAGCAACAGCTAAAGCAACCTCATACTTTCTCCGTGCACGGCTCTCTGGCCTTCCTTGAACGTACTGGGCACATTCCTACCACAGGACCTTTGCACTTACTGTTGTCCCTGCCTGAAATCTCTTCCCCTTCCTCATCCCCCTGGCTCACCCCTTGACTTCCTGCAGGTCTCTAAGCCAGTGTCACCTGCTCAGGGAGACCACGCTGTCCACCAGATCCCAAACTACAACCAGCCCCAGCACTTCCTATCCCGACCGGCCTTCCTGTTGTCCCTCGTACATCTCACTCTGTTATTTCATGTACAGTGGTCCCCTCTTAGCCATGGTTTCAGTCACCCGCTGTCAGCCACGGCCCAGAAGCAGATGTCCCTGCTTCTGACACTCTCAGAGGATCCCCAGTAGCCTTGCGCTGCATCACAGGCCTGCATGTCCAGCTCACTCTCCTCTCCACACAGCATCTTGTCATCCCCTCCTCCCAATGAGGCCGAGTACAGACCAAAATGTTTTGAGACAGGGAGACCACATTCACATAACCTTTATTACAGCAGACTGTTTTGCTGCTTCTAGTCTAGGGTGGGTTATTGTTGTCACTCTCTCCTGTGCCTAATTTATAAACCACGCAAAAAAAAAAAAAAAAAAAAGAAAAGAAATGCAGACAGCCATGAGCCAGGTAATGCATGCAGTCTTTAAAAGTAAGGAATGAACATCAGCCAAAAGCCAGTAAACAAAAGAGGACCTCCATTTTACCAACTAAATTCTGCCAACAATCTGATTGAGTCTGGAAGTGGATTCATGCTCAGAAGCCAGCCCTTTTGGTAACTTCATTTCAAACTTGTGAAATTTAAAGCAGAAATATAAGCCAAACCCATCAAACTTCAGAACTACAGAACTCTAAGATAATGAATTCATTTTGTATTAAGCCCCTAAGTTTGTGGTAAATTGTTATGGCAGCAATTAACAATTAATACTTATACAAAAATCTTATTCCTTTGCCTTGGCTATTGTTATTATTCTAAAATTGATATTGTTTATCTTATTTCTATTTAATATTCTTAAGTACACTTTTAGACAGAAAATTTCTTACATTGTTATAGTTTATTCATTAATTTTTTTAACTGAACTTTCAACACACACGTAACACCTTCCTTATCTGTTTTAAATTACTTGTCTTCGGTAAACTTAATATAAATAACCTTTTGCTTTAGATTTTAAAATATTGATCTACCTTCTTTTTTTTAAGATTAAAGATTTTATTTATTTGATAGAGAGAGAGATCACAAGTAGGCAGAGAGGTAGGCAGAGAGAGAGAGAGAGAGAGAGAAGCAGGCTCCCTGATGAGCAGAGAGCCCGATGCGGGGCTCGATCCCAGGACCCTGAGATCATGACCTGAGCCAAAGGCAGAGGCTTAACCCACTGAGCCACCCAGATGCCCCTGATCTACCTTCTTATGTAGTTAAAAAAAACATATTTTGAAACAAATGAGATGTAAAGATGAATATTAATTGAATGAAGGGGTGGGAGATTGGCAGTTGGTAAGTGGAAGGTTACAGAATATTAAATTTTAAATATAGATGGATAGGAAGAATACATAATAAGTGATAAAAACAAACAGCCTATGTTAAAAATTTTTACTGGCTTCAGTAATTGAAGCCATGAAAAAGAACATTTATTGAAAGGCATATCTTTGGACTAGGAGTTAAGAGACTTGGATTGTAATACCACCTCATCCAGGTGTAAGTCCTTAAACAGGTCACTTTGTTTTATGGGGAAAAGACATGTTCATAATCATCTACTGTAACAAAACTCGGTTATTATTTTTTGTCTAAATGTCCTCACACTTTTAAGTAAGTTGTGTGCCAAATTAAAACTTACTTTTGACAATGAATCTTTACATAGTAGCTAAAAATAAAAGTAGGGTTGTTCTAGTCATGCATATGTCTCATTGGGAAAACAATGTTGGAGCAAGGGAAGACATGTTTTTTTCTCATTCTGTTTTGTTGTATTTGTTTTTGCTTTTGTATGAAATAACCAGAATGTCTATTACTTATTCCAACCAGGTTAGTATGCTCTTGTTTTATTATATGATGATATATTGACACTACTTTTACAATGCAGGGTTTTGAATATACCAAAGAATCATTATTCCTCTTCCAGAGGAATTTTCTGGGTTATTGAATATGCTTTTCAATGCCAACATTGGCATGATAATAACTATAATAATTAAAATAAACATAGTAAAGGTAAAAAATGAACTATATATGCCATGCATTATTCTAAATATTATAAGATATACTGACCTGTTAATCCTGTCCCCAACTAATAGATATCATTATAATTTTTTTTTATTTTATTGATAAAGAAAACTATCATTTATCATTTTATTGATAAAGAAAATGAGAAAAGGAAGATAAATAGCTTATTTAAACTCATGGTTAGCCTGTAGTGCAGTCTTTGTTGCAACCTAAGTACTCTAACTGTGGGTGAAGTTCATCCAGGAGAAAAGTAGTCACGAGTCCTACACATAAAAACTGCTTCTGACATTTTCCTTCCAGTGATCTGGCCATTTATGCACTCCAGTGGGTTAGAATAAAAGAGATTACCCAGAGGTAAAATCTGATATTCTGAAGCAAAACTAGGAAATATCTTTTTCTCTCCCAAATGGTGGTTCTGCACCTTAAGTGATCATCAAATTTAAAAAGGATCAAGAAGCTTGGTAAAAATAAGAGGTTAAGTAAAGTCAATAATTGATGGAAGGAAAGATAAGACATTCCTGCCCCACTCTGAAGTTCCAGAATCAAATTTCAGCCCTGCAAAAACAAGGTTTCCATATTTTTAACAAATACTTTAAGAGTCAATAGCAGAGATAAAATTTGCTGGTATCTCTTGTTATAATTTCCATTAAGACTATATCCTAAATAAACATCTGTTGGACAATCTCATGAAATTGGCATAAACATTAGAATTTTTCTCAGTGAAATTATATTTCCATACTGATTTAAATGTTGCACCACTGGAAGTTTTATCAATATATTTTGGAATTAATATGCTGGGAATTGTCTTGTAGATCTAAATTATCATGTTTCACAATTCTAACAAACAGAATTACAGTATTTGGCCTTGAAACTGAAGCCTACTAAATGCTGGTAAAAATATATCATGAGGTAAAAAAAAAAAAAGTATATATTTCTTTCCTTGCAGCAACAAAAAAGCAGATACAATTCTATATTCTTGTAAATATCATTTTTTTTAAAGATTTATTTATTTATTTTAGAGAGCAAGAGACAGAGAGAGAGAGAGATTATGCACGTACGTGCTACACCAGGGGGACGGGCAAAGTGAGAGAAAGAATCCCAAGTAGATTCCCCACTGAGCTTGGAGCCTGACCTGGGGCTCAATCCCACAACCTTGAGATCATGACCAGAGCCAAAATCAAGCATTGGACACTGAACTGAGTGAGCCCCCCAGATATCCCTTGTAAATGTTAATTCTAATAAGAGTTTTGTAGGATACCAGGACTTTAGATAACAAAAAATAATCTTTAATCTTTAAAATCCCTTTAATTTTCTTTCTGTGGTTTATTTAAATTATGTCACCTACCAAGGAGTGCAGTTTCAATACCAAGGAGAGCGGCGGAATTCCAGAGGAGAAGAAAGCAAAGCACAGAACTCATGGCTTTCTCCCCATGATTCTTTAGCCTTGCAGTTAATTTAATTTTTTTTTCTTTTTCAATTTTTTTATTCTCTTCTTCTGCTAAATTTTTTTAACTTTTACCATTTTCTTTTTTAACGTACTTTAGTTTATCTGATATATATATATATATTTTTTTTTCCTTTTTATATTTTTTATCGGCTTTCTTTTTTCAATAGTTTCTTTTTTTTTTCTTTCTGAACCCCTTTTTATCCCCTTTCTCCCCCCTCACAATTTGGGAACTCTTCTGATTTGGCTAAAGCATATTTTCCTGGGGTTGTTGACACCCTTTTAGTATTTTACTTGCTCCTTCATATACTCTTATCAAGACAAAATGACAAGGCAGAAAAATTCACGACAAAAAAAAGAACAAGAAGCAGTACCAAAGGCTAGGGACCTAATCAATACAGATATTGGTAATATGTCAGATCTAGAGTTCAGAATGATGATTCTCAAGGTTCTAGCCGGGCTTGAAAAAGGCATGGAAGATATTAAAGCAACCCTCTCGGGAGATATAAAAGCTCTTTCTGGAGAAATAAAAGAACTAAAATCTAACCAAGTTGAAATCAAAAAAGCTATTAATGAGGTGCAATAAAAAATGGAGGCTCTCACTGCTAGGATAAATGAGGCAGAAGAAAGAATTAGCGATATAGAAGACCAAATGACAGAGAATAAAGAAGCTGAGCAAAAGAGGGACAAACAGCTACAGGGCCACGAGGGGAGAATTCGAGAGATAAGTGACACCATAAGACGAAACAACATTAGAATAATTGGGATTCCAGAAGAAGAAGAAAGAGACCAGGGAGCAGAAGGTATATTGGAGAAAATCATTGGAGAGAATTTCCCCAATATGGCAAAGGGAACAAGCATCAAAATCCAGGAAGTGCAGAGAACCCCCCTCAAAATCAATAAGAATAGGTCCACACCCCGTCACCTAATAGTAAAATTAACAAGTCTTAGTGACAAAGAGAAGATCCTGAAAGCAGCCCGGGAAAAGTCTATAATATACAATGGTAAAAATATTAGATTGGCAGCAGACTTATCCACAGACCTGGCAGGCCAGAAAGAGCTGGCATGATATATTCAGAGTACTAAATGAGAAAAACATGCAGCCAAGAATACTATATCCAGCTAGGCTATCATTGAAAATAGAAGGAGAGATTAAAAGCTTCCAGGACAAACAAAAACTAAAAGAATTTGCAAATACCAAACCAGATCTACAGGAAATATTGAAAGGGGTCCTCGAAGCAAAGAGAGACCCTAAAAGTAGTAGATCAGAAAGAAACAGAGACAATATACAATAACAGTCACCTTACAGGCAATACAATGGCACTAAATTCATATCTCTCAATACTTACCCTGAATGTTAATGGGCTAAATGCCCCAATCAGAAGACACAGGGTATCAGAATGGATCAAAAAACAAACCCCATCTATATGTTGCCTAAAAGAAACTCATCTTAAACCCGAAGACACCTCCAAGTTTAAAGTGAGGGGGTGGAAAAGAATTTACCATGCTAATGGACATCAGAAGAAAGCAGGAGTGGCAATCCTTATATCAGATCAATTAGATTTTAGGCCAAAGACTATAATAAGAGATGAGGAAAGACACTATATCATACTCAAAGGAACTGTCCAACAAGAAGATCTAACAATTTTAAATATCTATGCCCCTAACGTGGGAGCAGCCAACTATATAAACCAATGAATAACAAAATCAAAGAAACACATCGACAAGAATACAATAATAGTAGGGGATTTGAACACTCCCCTCACTGAAATGGACAGATCATCCAAGCAAAAGAACAACAAGGAAATAAAGGCCTTAAATGACACACTGGATCAGATGGACATCACAGATCTATTCAGAACATTTCATCCCAAAGCAACAGAATACACATTCTTCTCTAGTGCACATGGAACATTCTCCAGAATAGATCACATTGTTGGTCCTAAATCAAATCTCAACCGGTATCAAAAGATTGGGATCACTCCCTGCATATTTTCAGACCACAATGCTCTAAAGCTAGAACTCAATAACAAGAGGAAATTTGGAAAGAACTTAAATACATGGAGACTAAACAGCATCCTTCTAAAGAATGAATGGGTCAACCAGGAAATTAAAGAAGAATTGAAAAAAATTCATGGAAACAAATGATAATGAAAACACAACGGTTCAGAATCTGTGGGACACAACAAAGGCAGTCCTGAGAGGAAAATATATAGCGGTACAAGCCTTTCTCAAGAAACAAGAAAGGTCTCAGGTACACAACCTAACCCTACACCTAAAGGAGCTGGAGAAAAAACAAGAAAGAAACCCTAAACCCAGCAGGAGAAGAGAAATCATAAAGATCAGAGCAGAAATCAATGAAATAGAAACCAAAAAAACAATAGAACAAATCAATGAAACTAGGAGCTGGTTCTTTGAAAGAATTAATAAGATCGATAAACCCCTGGCCAGACTTATCAAAAAGAAAAGAGAAAGGACCCAAATAAATAAAATCATGAATGAAAGAGGAGAGATCACAACTAACACCAAACAAATACAGACAATTATAAGAACATACTATGAGCAACTCTACGCCAACAAATTTGACAATCTGGAAGAAATGGACGCATTCCTAGAGACATATAAACTACGACAACTGAACCAGGAAGAAATGGAAAGCCTGAACAGACCCATAACCAGTAAGGAGATTGAAACAGTCATCAAAAATCTCCAAACAAACAAAAGCCCAGGGCCAGATGGCTTCCCGGGGCAATTCTAACAAACATTTATTTTTTTTTTTTTAAGATTTTATTTATTTATTTGACAGAGAGATCTCAAATAGATGGAGAGGCAGGCAGAGAGAGAGAGAGAGAGAGAGAGAGGGAAGCAGGCTCCCTGCTGAGCAGAGAGCCCAATGCGGGACTCGATCCCAGGACCCTGAGATCATGACCTGAGCCGAAGGCAGCGGCTTAACCCACTGAGCCACCCAGGCGCCCCTACCAAACATTTAAAGAAGAACTAATTCCTATTCTCCTGAAACTGTTCCAAAAAATAGAAATAGAAGGAAAACTTCCAAACTCATTTTATGAGGCCAGCATCACCTTGATCCCCAAACCAGACAAGGATCTCATCAAAAAAGAGAACAACAGACCAATATCCTTGATGAACACAGATGCAAAAATTCTCACCAAAATACTAGCCAATAGGATTCAACAGTACATTAAAAGGATTATTCACCACGACCAAGTGGGATTTATTCCAGGGCTGCAAGGTTGGTTCAACATCTGCAAATCAATCAATGTGATACAACACATTAATAAAAGAAAGAACAAGAACCATAGGATACTCTCCATAGATGCTGAAAAAGCATTTGACAAAGTACAGCATCCCTTCCTGATCAAAACTCTTCAAAGTGTAGGGATAGACGGCACATACCTCAATATTATGAAAGCCATCTATGAAAAACCCACCGCAAATATCATTCTCAATGGAGAAAAACTGAAAGCTTTTCCGCTAAGGTCAGGAACACGGCAGGGATGTCCGTTATCACCACTGCTATTCAACATAGTACTAGAAGTCCTAGCATCAGCAATCAGACAAAGAAAGGAAATTAAAGGCATCCAAATCAGCAAAGAAGAAGTCAAACTATCACTCTTTGCAGATGATATGGTACTATATGTGGAAAACCCAAAAGACTCCACTCCAAATCTGCTAGAACTTGTACAGAAATTCAGTAAAGTGTCAGGATATAAAATCAATGCACAGAAATCAGTTGCATTTCTCTACACCAACAACAAGACAGAAGAAAGAGAAATTAAGGAGTCCATCCCATTTACAATTGCCCCCAAAACTATAAGATACCTAGGAATAAACCTAACCAAGGAGACTGAGAATCTATACACAGAAAACTATAAAGTACTCATGAAAGAAATTGAGGAAGACACAAAGAAATGGAAAAATGTTCCATGCTCCTGGATTGGAAGAATAAATATTGTGAAAATGTCTATGCTACCTAAAGCAATCTACACATTTAATGCAATTCCTATCAAAGTACCATCCATTTTTTTCAAATAAATGGAACAAATAATCCTAAAATTTATATGGAACCAGAAAAGACCTCGAATAGCCAAAGGAAGATTGAAAAAGAAAGCTAAAGTTGGTGGCATCACAATTCCGGACTTCAAGCTCTATTACAAAGCTGTCATCATCAAGATAGCATGGTACTGGAACAAAAACAGACACATAGATCAATGGAACAGAATAGAGAGCCCAGAAATAGACCCTCAACTCTATGGTCAACTCATCTTCGACAAAGCAGGAAAGAATGTCCAATGGAAAAATAAAGCCTCTTCAATAAATGGTGTTGGGAAAATTGGACAGCCTCATGCAGAAAAATGAAATTGGATCATTTCCTTACACCACATACGAAAATAGACTCAAAATGGATGAAGGATCTCCATGTGAGAAAGGAATCCATCAAAATCCTTGAGGAGAACACAGGCAGCAACCTCTTCGACCTCAGTCACAGCAACATCTTCCTAGGAACATCGCCAAAGGCAAGGGAAGCAAGGGCAAAAATGAACTATTGGGATTTTATCAAGATCAAAAGCTTTTGCACAGCAAAGGAAACAGTGAACAAAACCAAAAGACAACTGACAGAATGGGAGAAGATATTTGCAAATGACATATCAGATAAAGGGCTAGTGTCCAAAATCTATAAAGAACTTAGCAAACTCAACACCCAAAGAACAAATAATCCAATCAAGAAATGGGCAGAGGACATGAACAGACATTTCTGCAAAGGAGACATCCAGATGGCCAACAGACACATGAAAAAGTGCTCCATATCACTCGGCAACAGGGAAATACAAATCAAAACCACAATGAGATATCACCTCACACCAGTCAGAATGGCTAAAATTAACAGGTCAGGAAATGACAGATGCTGGCGAGGATGCGGAGAAAGGGGAACCCTCCTACACTGTTGGTGGGAATGCAAGCTGGTGCAACCACTCTGGAAAACAGCATGGAGGTTCCTCAAAATGTTGAAAATAGAACTACCCTATGACCCAGCAATTGCACTGCTGGGTATTTACCCTAAAGATACAAACGTAGTGATCCGAAGGGGCACGTGCACCCGAATGTTTATAGCAGCAATGTCTACAATAGCCAAACTATGGAAAGAACCTAGATGTCCATCAACAGATGAATGGATAAAGAAGAGGTGGTATATATACACAATGGAATACTATGCAGCCATCAAAAGAAATGAAATCTTGCCATTTGCGACGACATGGATGGAACTAGAGGGTATCATGCTTAGCGAAATAAGTCAATCGGAGAAAGACAACTATCATATGATCTCCCTGATATGAGGGAGAGGAGATGCAACATGGGGGGTTAAGGGGGTAGGAGAAGAATAAATGAAACAAGATGGGATTGGGAGGGAGACAAACCATAAGTGACTCTTAATCTCACAAATCAAACTGAGGGTTGATGGGAGGAGGGGGGTTGAGAGGGGGGGTGGGGTTATGGATATTGGGGAGGGTATGTGCTATGGTGACTGCTGTGAAGTGTGTAAACCTGGTGATTCACAGACCTGTACCCCTGGGGATAAAAATATATGTTTATAAAATATAAAAAATAAAATTAAAAAAAAATTATGTATGATGTGTTATAATATATAAAATGGGATCTCTGTTTTCTCTAGGATTTGCATATTTTCCGGCTTTCTAATTGAATCATAGAAGCATTATCATCATTTCCTCTTTAACAACATGCTTGAAGTCCATAAACCTATGCTAGATTTCTTATTGAAACAAAGAACTTTGGTAATGTCCAGCCGGGTAATGTTCATTAATGATACTGTGTTGCATATTTGAAAGTTACTAAGAGAGTGGATCTTGAAAGTCCTCATCAGGAGAAAGAGAATTCTGTAACTTTCTATATTGATCAATGGTTAAACAGATTTATTGCAGTGATCATTTCACAATGTATACTGATATTGAATCACCATTATGCTGTACATCTGAAATTAATATAATGTCATATTCAATTATACTTCAATAAAAAAAAAAAAACCAGGGACGCCTGGGTGGCTCAGTTGGTTAAGCAGCTGCCTTCAGCTCAGGTCATGATCCCAGCGTCCTGGGATCAAGTCCCACATTGGGCTCCTTGCTCAGCAGGGAGCCTGCTTCTCTCTCTGTCTCTGCCTGTGCACTCTCTCTCTCTCTCTCTCTGACAAATAAATAAATAAAATCTAAAAAAAAAAGAAAAAAAGTAAAAAAGAAAAACCAAACAAGAAATGTTGAATGTGAGAGCTCTTGTAAATAAACATTTCAAATAACTTTAATTTAGGGATTCTATTTAAAAAATATCCTTTGATGTAATACAAGAATTTCATATTTTATAGATATATAAAACATATTTAATAATATATTTATAATATATTTGTTTCTAATAAACAAATAAATATTCTGACTACATTTTTAAGAATCTGGAGATTAAGTTGCAGGACATACTCTTGAATAAAACATGAAGGAAGGAGACACAGAAAACAAAAAGGTGGGGGAGGTGATTACTTGTATGTCCATAGTAGTTTTATTAAACATTTCATGTCTTCACAATATTTGACATACAAAAGGCAAGAATAACTGGGGTTTGCACCTTTATAAATGTGAAACCATAAAATGATTATTTCTGACAGGCTCAGCAGTGAGGGAAAGATAGCTTGACAGATGCATAGAGATTTAACTATACCACTGAGCAAGTCGCAATGAATAAGTGATACCATTTTTGGTTCTGTGTTAAAAGAGGAATACTATGGAAACTGAATTACCTATAATGAGCTAAATTCTATTAAGCAAAACATAATAAAAACTGTTAAAATTTGTATATGCTTGAAATGCTTTTGATATAGATTTTACAATGCTATGAAATTGCCCTATATTTTAATATCTTTTAAATTTAAATAAAAATAGGGGTGCCTGGGTGGTTCAGGGGTTAAGTGTCTGCCTTCGGCTCAGGTCATGATTCCAGGGTCCTGGGATTGAGGCTTACATCAGGCTCTCTGCTCAATGGGGAGCCTGATTATCCCCCTCCTACTCTCCCTGCCTGTGTTCCATCTCTTGCTGTGTCTCTCTGTGAAATTTAAAAAAAAAAAAATCTTAAAAAAATTTTAATAAAAGTATAAAATCTCCACAAGCCTCAACCTTTACTTAATCTTATGTTAATAATGATAATGATAAATGAAACAGTCTAACTCACCCCAGGCTGAAGAAATTAGAAACTGACAATATAAAGTAGATCAACATAAAACTACAAATATGTATTTTATTGCTGTTTCTGTTAATGTGCTCTTTATTTTTTTTTTGAATTTGCTTAATAGCTTTGAAAATACAAGTGACCTAGAAAAAATATCTCTCAAAATGAATATTTTATTTAAAAATATGTTTTCGCTTTTTGGTTTTTGTTTTATTTATTTATTTATTTATTTTCAGTGTTCCAAGATTCATTGTTTATGCACCTCACCCAGTGCACCATACAATACATGCCATCCATAATACCCACCACCAGGCTCACCCAAACCCCCACCCCTCTCACCTCCAAAACCCTCAGTTTGTTTCTTAGAGTCCTTAGTCTCTTATGGTTTGTCTCCCCCTCCCTTTTCCCCCAACTCACTTCTCCTCTCCAACTCCCAATGTCCTCTGTGTTATTCCTTATACTTCACAAGTAAGTGAAACCATATGATAATTGACTCTCTCTGCTTGACTCATTTCACTCAGCATAATCTCCTCCAGTCCTGTCCATGTTGATACAAAAGTTGGGTATTCATCCTTTCTGATGGAGGCATAATATTCCATTGTATATATGGGCCATATCTTCTTTACCCATTCATCCATTGAAGGGCATCTTGGTTCTTTCCACAATTTGGTGACTGTGGCCATTGCTGCTATGGACACTGGGGTACAGATGGCCCTTCTTTTTACTACATCTGTATCTTTGGCTGAATACCCAGTAGTGCAATTGCAGCGTCATAGGGTAGTTCTATTTTTAATTTTTTGAGGAATTTCCACACTGTTTTCCAAAGTGGCTGCACCAACTTGCATTCCCACCAACAGTGTATGAGGGTTCCCTTTTCTCCACATCCTCTCCAACACTTGTTGTTTACTGGCTTGTTAATTTTGGGCATTTTAATTGGTGTAAGGTGGTATCTCAATGTGGTTTTGATTTGAATCTCCCTGATGGCTAATGATGATGAACATTTTTTCATGTGTCTGTTAGCCATTTGTATGTCTTCTTTGGAGAAGTGTCTGTTCATGTCTTCTGCCCTTTTTTTGAGGTGAATATCTGCTTTGTGTGTGTTGAGTTTGAGGAGTTCTTTATAGATCTTGGATATCAGCCCTTTGTCTGTAGTGTCATTTGTGAATATCTTCTCCCATTCTGTGGGTTGCCTCTTTGTTTTGTTGACTGTTTCCTTTGCTGTGCAGAAGATTTTGATCTTGATCCAGTTCCAAAAGCACATTTTTGCTTTTGCTTCCTTTGCCTTTGGAGACATGTCTTGAAAGAATTTGCTGTGGCTGATGTCGAAGAGGTTACTGCTTATGTTCTCCTCTAGGATTTTGACAGATTCCTGCCTCACATTGAGGTCTTCTACCCATCTTGAGCTTATCCTTGTGTATGGTATAAGAGAATGATCAAGGTTCATTCTTCTATACATAGCTTTCCAATTTTCCCAGCCCCATTTATTGAAGAGACTGTCTTTTTTCCACTGTATATTTTTTTCCTGCTTTGTCGAAGGTTATTTGACCATAGAGTTGAGGATCCATATCTGGGCTCTCTACTCTGTTCCACTGGTCTATGTGTTTGTTTTTGTGCCAGTACCATGCTGACTTGGTGATCACAGCTTTGTAGTAATGCTTGAAATCAGGCAATGTGATATCCCTAGTTTTGTTTTCTTTTTCAACATTTTGTTAGCAATTCAGGGTCTCTTCTGGTTCCATGCAAAGTTTAGGATTGTTTGTCTCAGCTCTTTGAAATATCCAATGGAATTTTGATCAGGATAGCATTGAAAGTATAGATTGCTCTAGGCAGTATAGACATTTCAACAATGTTTATTCTTCTGATCCATGAGCATGGAATGCTCTTCCATCTTTTTGGGTCTTCTTCAGTTTCTTTCAGGATTATTCTGTAGTTCCTTGAGTACAGATCCTTTACCTCTTTGGTTTGGTTTATTCCCAGGTATCTTATCGTTCTTGGTGTTATAGTAAATGGAATCATTCTCTCATTTCCCTTTCTATATTTTCATTGTTAGTGTTAAGAAAGCAACTGATTTCTGTATATTAATTTTGTATCTTGCCACATTACTGAATTGCTGTATGAGTTCTAGTAGTTTGGGGGTGGAGTCTTTTGGGTTTTCCATTTAAAGTGTCATGTCAGCTGCGAAGAGAGAGAGTTCGACTTCTTTGCCAAGTTGAATACCTGCTAGGCCTTCTAGTACATTGTTGAACAACAGTGGTGAGAATGGGCATCCTTGCCATGTTCCTGATCTCAAAGGGAAGGCTGTTAGCTTTTCCCCATTGAGGATGATATTCACTGTGGGTTTTTCATAGATAGACTTTATGAAGTTGAGGAATGTTCCCAGCTGGAGTTTAATATAAGAATTAGAATCTCCTCCCAACAATTTAACCTGGTCAGAATATATAGGAATGGGCTCAGCATTCCAAGACACAGGTTATAATTTAGGGGGAGTAGGGACATAGGCCCAATAATGATTATCCTGGGCAGTAGCTCTATGGGTTTGGCAGGCTATAATAGCCAGAAATCCAAGGAACATAGAAAATGGGGTGCATGACATCCCCCTTTCTCTTATTATCTGGTCAGCCCCATGGGTCAGAGCCATAACCTGATCCCATGATTGAGAAGAGTCCATATTAGGTGGATTGTCCATCTGGCAGTGGCAACAGTGTTGCTCATTCTCCAAGGATAGGTTGTCTAGAAGAGACTCCATGGGTGGTGTCCTGTAATGTCATTGGTGTTGCTGTCGTGGTAGTGTTAGAGGATTCCAGGGTGGAATCTCATAGTAGGTCTACAGATCTGGGGGGGGGGGGTCCATCATCCAGGAGTGATTCATCCAGAGATTTGGGGCCAGTGGATGGCATTGGTGGGACATAGGGCCATACCAGACAATCAGGAATCCATAAAGGGGAATCAGCATCCTATGGAAAGACACAAGCATACCCTCACCCCCATGTTAAAAGCACATCTGGGCCCTTCCATTGCCCAGTGAGAAGGTCTTTCCATTTTACCAAAGCCTTTGGCTTTGTGAAGTCAGGATTACAATGTCAGAGTATATTAAGGGTTTCTTTAGAGTTCACATTAAGATGCTTAAGAACAAACAATGTATGGGATAGTATGTGGTGAGGAGAGCTATATTTAAATTCTCCTTCCTGGAGTTTTATTTAATCTGGGTTTTTAAGGTCTGGTGAGCTCTCTCCAAAATGGCCTGCCCCTGTATGGAATTCCCATGGTGTGAGCAATCTGAAATGTCTCGTTAAATTTTTTGAAAGCCCCAGAGGTATATGTGGGGGTGTTGTCTGTTTTAATTGCTCTGGGAATACCCAGATGGGAGAAGCAGAGAAACATATGCTGGATGATGTCTTTGATTGCTTCTCCTGTGCATGCTGAAACAATAATCATGTGTGAAAAGGTGTCAACACAGACATGAACATAGCAAAGTTTACCAAAGGAAGGGATGTGAGTAACATCCATTTGCCATAAATCATTAGGTCGGAGTCCCCGTGGATTTACTCCATTTGGGAGATTAGGGAGATGGGTAGGGCAGTGACCACAGTCCTGAACCATGCCTCTAGCTGCCTCTCTAGAGATCTTAAACTGTAATCGTAAGGCAGAGACATTTTCATGATGTAAAGAATGAGAGGCATGAGCCTCTTCCATAGCAGAGAAAACCTTTGGCTTAGTTAATAAATCTGCTTGATGGTTTCCTTCATGTAAAGGGCCCGGGAGTATGCTATAGGCTCTAATATCACCCACAAAGAAGGGGATGTCACTTTGATGCATAAATGTCTGGAGTTGACTTAAAAGGGAAAAGGTAGTGGTTTTATGTTGTGGCAAAGAGGCAGTTTCAATATGGGGAAACAGTTTGGCTATATATTGTGAATCTGTTTATAAATTAAAAGGACTCTCTTCTGATAACTGCACATGTGCCACCCCATGCGGCTGTTAGGATAGTTAAGGCTGTTTTATTTTGTAAAACTGCTTAACACATTTGTGTTTCTGTTATTTAATAGAGAAATGCTATTTTGAGTATCACTAAGGTCTTTAACCATGTACTTTTTAAGACTTTTTATGTGACAAACAACACCCTCCAGTCCCAAAGGGGGAACAAAAATGGATGTTAGCTGGTCACCAATGAGGTACAGAATGCGTTCACTATGATAACAATAGACAAGGAAACTCAGTTACCCTGCAACACACAACACTTCAACAGCCAGATCCAGAATGTAACATACCAAACAAGCAAGCCTAATTAGTCAAGACTTTGTTCAAGATTTAAATCTTGGGGAAGTTTGTTAAAACCTTTTAAAGCACATGATGAAATAGGATTACAGATGTTAAAGATCTGATAAAACAAAACACAGAAATTGTTTTTGTTGTTGTTGTTATTTTGTTTTGTTTTCCTGGGCGGCAAAAAGAAAACTATTTACATTTTCTTTTTAACAACAGATCAATTAATCTAAGAAAACTTTGTCTTTTTGAACAGAGAGAAACTCAGCTTTCTATACCAGTGTCTTTCTAAAATTCATTTCAATCTTATCCATCCTGCCATACCTAAAATTCCATTCCAAAGATTTCCCTTCACAAACCTTCTACAACTTTCCTTTGCATTCAGGTTTTGTCCCAAGCCATTTCCTTCCAAACATCCATCTCATTTAGGACAAAATTACCTCCTTTTACCTTCAACAAAATCCATTCCCATTCCTTATATATTTCTTACATATCTTCTACTTTTCCACATACAGAGTTGTTTCCCTTATTTCCATCAGTCTCAGTCACAGTTAGCAGAGTTTAGTACTCTTAGAAACATCTTAGTCTCTAGTGATGGCTAGATATTAACCATTTGTGAACTGTTACAATAGAATTCTTTAGATAGCAAATTTTTGAATCAGAGAAGCACAAAACTGTTTACCAACAGATTTAAATGTTCTTAGTTTCTTTGCAGTAAGAAGTCAAAAGCACAAATGTACATCTAGTACTCAATGCTTTAGCACTTTATCCTATTTGGAAAAGATCTAGATGTTCAACAAATTTAATTCCATTTGTCATCCAAGCAAAACTTTAAACTTTCAGGTTACCAAAGACTTTGAAAGCTATCTCAGCAATTACCCATGGAAACGTTGAGACCGACAATTAACCATCAGTTTAGTCATCTCTATGTTAACAAATTTCAACAGATAACACAAGCTTATTTGACCTTCAGTAAACTTTGAAGTTTCACGTTTACTGCTGATAACTTAAAGACATATCTATCTTAATTAAACCAACAAACTTAACTTAGTTCAAATACTGATTTATGTTCCACCTGGGCCCACTCCACTTTCAATGTTTATCTGAGACACGCGTGGAGAAATCTGGAGCAAGAGGTGTTAGGTCCAGGAAGTGCTCTTTTTGCTCCTTGACAGTAAAGAGAGGAGGAGCCATGGTGCAGGAGGCACTGAGGATGGTCTAGAGGCCACCTATGCAGGCCACATCCAAGTTGGTGCAGAAAAAAGAGAAGGGGGAGACAGAAGAAACAAAGTGCTGCCAGAAGACAGAGAAAGGGTTCCCAGTTTTTAGAACTCATAAGCTCCAACAGAGGAGGAGACACCATGTTTTCCCACCAACAATGGGGCAGGGGTTAGGTAGTTCAGGTCGGGCCAGAGAAGACAGGGAATTTCCCCAAAACAAAGGGAGTTTTGGCAGCTGCTTGGGAATATTCCTTAAAGTCTTCCTCGAGTTAGACTAACCATAGTTGGCTCCAGTTGGCCTTTAACGTGGGAAATGAGTGAGGGAGAAGCCCCCACATGTGCTAGGAGAAACAGAGATATAAAGTCAGAGTCCCCTTTGCTAGGGATGGCCTGTGTATCCTCCAGCAACCTGTGTTTACCAGGAGGCAGCTTATTTACATAATTATCATCCAATATGTCAGGAGGGAGTTTACTAGCTGACCCATTTGGGCAAACACATTCTGCAAAAGGCCTTAGGTCGGGGTCCTGGTGTAGAGCAATGAAGGCCTAGGTATGAGAAATGAAGGTATCCTAGGCCCATATGCCCTGTTTCCTGTGGAGGGGATCTAACTGACAGATCCCATTGAAGCCATGAAGAGTTGCAGGAGCTCAGTCCTTTCCTAAGTTTTGTAATTCAAATTATTTCCAGTGGGTTAAAATGGCACCCCAAAGTAGAGTCCTTGTGAACTGAAGAAGCCTACTGAAGTCATGGTCCCAGAAAAGTAAAGAAAGTCCAATACCAAAACCCCCTTGACTCTTGGGTGGCATCCCATGCAGGATATGTCAGAGGTTCCTGTGTGCCAAAAGTGACCGGAGGCATCCCTCACACAAGACATCCCTATTGATCACGATCCGGCCTTCCCCAGGAAGGCATTCTTGCCGTAAAAGGCCCTGGAGGGGTGCCGGCACCCCTTCCCTACCCCATCGCATCCTAGGCTACAGATGGGTTCCTGGTGAATGGACTAAAATACTGTGCTGTGCCATGCCATCGTCTGTCCTGAAGGTTGTGTACTGTTTTGCCATTTTAACCCAGGGAAAATACTAGACAAGTTTTACAAGGGGAAATTACCCAATTTTGTAGCTCTAAGTAGTTAGTAGAGGACACTGACAAGAAATAGTAAAGACTGAAATCCATCATGGTCTAAGCGATACTCCAACACATGTGGTCCTTACAGCCACCTTCCCTAGGAAATGGTTCCCAGTTGGGTTTTAATTCAGTTGTGTATTGGCTTCGGCCAGCTCCCAGGAGAGGTCCCATGGCCAAAAGTGGCTAGACCAGGAATGTGGAGGGGATTATATTAGATCAATCAGGAGGAAACCTCACACAGGAGTCTTAAAATTGGCAACCCTCCTGATGACTTAGGTGCCCAAGACAGATGACTTTATATAAGAACAAGAATAGAGAGAGGGCATCAAGTTTCTGGGTCTTATTACCATTCTGGCCAGGGTACTAACTTCCAGCCAAAAGGCAGATATTCTCCTCCCCATAGAGCAGCCACGGGCTAGAGAATTACAGACTGAGCAATCGACATGAAGGTGTTCAAATAAGACCATACTCCTTGAAAAGCCACTGAAATGAGAGTAAAAGAAAAAGAAAGTACTCACCAATTTTGCACTGAAGCTGAGTCCAGATGTAAAGACTCAAAGTCCCACTTGATGAAGTCTTAGAATGTAAGTGAAGTTCAGTGGGGTGAGGTCCAGAGCCAATGACTAAGAAAGAATTCTTGAGACATCTTTGGTGCAAAATGGTGGTTTATTAAAGCACAGGGACAGGACCTGTGGGCACTGGTGCAGGCTGCTTTTAACTCTTTCAACAGTTCGTAAGGTAAGGGTTCCCAATGAACATCATCATCAAATTCTCCCCCAAATGATACCAGATAACACTGTATAAATTCTAAGTCTCCTTCCTTCTCAGTGTCCCTAAGGGTCACTTGAAACTGGCTTGGCCAGTTAGGTGGAGGTGGTGGGGGAGACCACAGAGTATTTCCTTGTTTTACATCATTATCTCTGCAAGCCGGAAAAGCTAGGGCACCAGCTTTTGAAGTTTCAGTCACAGTTTCAAAGGGGGTTGCCAGTGAATCTTTGAGAGGGGGAACTCCCTCCAAGGAGAGAAAAGTAGGTCAGAGGGCTCCGTGGTGTCCTTACTTTGTGACTCAGCTGTACCTTCAGGCATATCATAAATACTTTCAGTTTATTGGTGGGGATTGAGGGCTTCCCTAATTAAAGTCCATAACAAGAAGGCATCAACAGGGACCTTCTGAGGCCCAGCTTGCACATAATACCGCTTAATATCTCCCCCAACCTTGTTCCATATTTCTAAGTTGACAGTGCCCTCTTGGGGGAACAAAGGGCATTGCTCCTGCACAAAGTACAGGAATCGAGCAATCTGTTGGGGGGAAATCCTTATGCCCTTTTTTAACAACTTGAGTTGTATGATATAAATAAAGAGTCATCTTTCCTTCGACTCTTTATGGCCCATTGCTTCTTAAAATATCAAGTTCTTTAACTTTCCACCACTATTACCCTATCTCTACAGGGGGGTCTGCAGCACCCTACAGTGGAATCCTAACCATACTGTAGAGTATAGAAAGAAACTTGCCTTCAGGTCCCTGTTCAGGCGCCACTTGCCGGGCTCCAGCCTCGGCAGGTCCAGGTGTCCCTAAAGGATGGATGTTGTTGGTGAGGGGAATGAGAGAGTCACACAGCGAGTTCTGGTCAGTAGTCAGGCATCTCTACTTTATTTTGATTATTGAGCTTCTTATATAGGCAGTTTAATGGGGGCATGGGGTTTACATTCATACAGATGACATTTAAGGACTTAAATGTTCATCAGATAATTCCTCTTTGTTCAGCACAAGTTGTTCTAGTATAAGCTATAATAGGTACAAACTGGTGCCAGTGAGGGAACAGGGTCTTGCTTTTTGAGTAATCATGTTTCTGGGAAGGTCCATAAAAACCTTTAGGAGGTAGTGAAAATATGTCCACTATGTATCATATCTATAAGGAACTGCAGGAAAACAGGTTATAGGTTAATGGAAAACGAGAGGCTTTAGGGATGAACTAGGTAGTCTAAGGGTTGAAGAAGAAGAATTGGAAAACAAATAAGCTATACTTAGATATTTAGTGAATGATCAACTTAATCATTATATAGACAATATGTTTACAAAAGATTTCTGTAACATTATTTGTTCTAAACATCCATTGTAGTTAAAGGGCATTGCTTATTCTAACAGGAATAATTAACCCATGGAATCTCTGAGAAACAAGATCCACAACCTAAGGGAATGGCCTTTAGAATCAGTGATATCATCAGCTTTCTTTGAAGCTTTATGTGCTTAGGGACACTTTTGATCCTTTATCCTCAAATCTGTCCTCCCTTGAGCACTCCATTACTTTGGATTGTTGTACTTACATCCAGGAAAGTAGGTTTAGAGGACAAAAATTATCAATGAGAGAGATATTGTGTCCTAGAGTTGGCAGGAGACTCTGTGGACCTTACTTAACCTGAGGGGTTCATTCTGCCCTCGTCAGTGTCTCACTTGGAGTTAGCAGGCATGGTGCAGCTCAAGGCTTAACCCAGTGGGGCTCCACCCTCGGCCAGGCATCATGGTTCCCAACAATTCCCTCTATACCTACACTTAGAATTGTTTTCCTCAGGAATGGATGCTATATCTTGTCAAATGCTTTTTCTGCATCAATTAAGAGGACGATGTGGTTCTTCTCTCTTCTTTTATTGATTTTTCCTGTCACACTGATTGATTTGAGAATGCTGACCACCCTTGCATTCCATGGATATATCCCACCTGGTCATGGTGGATAATCTTTTTAATGTTCTGTTGGATCCTATTAGCTAGGATCTTGTTGAGAATCTTTACATTCATATTCAGCAGGGATATTGGTCAAAAATTCTCCTTTTTGTTGAGATCTTTGCCTGGTTTGGGGATCGGGGTCATGCTGGCTTCATAAAAAGAATCTGGAAATTTTCCTTCTGTTTCTATTTTTTGAAACAGTTTCAGGAGAATAGGTATTATTCCTTCTTTGAATGTTTGGTAGAATTCTCCAGGGAATCAACCTGTCAGGTCCTGACCTTTTGTTTTTTGGGAGGTTTTTGATCACTGCTTCAATCTCATTACTAGATATTGGTCTATTCAGGTTGGCAATTTCTTCCTGATTCAGTTTTGGAAGATTATAGGTTACCAGGCATGCATCCATTTCATCTAGGTTGCTTAACTTATTGGCATATAACTGTTGATAATAATTTCCTATGATTGTTTGTATTTCCTTGGTGTTAGTCATTATCTCTCCCCTTTCATTCATAATTTTATTAATTTGGATCCTCTGTCTATTCTTTTGGATTAGTTTGGCCAATGGTTTATGGATCTCAATGATTCTTTCAAAAAACAGCTTCTAGTTTTGTTGATGTGTTCTACTATATCTCTAGTTTCTATCTCATTGATCTCTGCTCTAATCTTGATGATTTCCCTTCTTGTGCATGAGGTTGGCTTAATTTGTTGTTGATTCTCCAGTTCTTTAAGGTGTAAAGAGAGCTGGTGTATTCTGGGTTTTTCAGGGTTTGGTTTTTTGTTTTGTTTTGTTTTGTTTTGTTTTTAGGGAGGCTTGGATGGCTATGTATTTCCACCTTAGTACCACCTTTGCCATATCCCATAGGTTTTGGACCGAAGTGTCTTCATTCTCATTGGTTTCCATGAATTTTTAAGTTCTTCTTTGATTTCCTGGTTAATCCAAACATTCTTAAGCAGGGTGGTCTTTAGCTTCCAAGTGTTTGAATTCCTTCCAAGCTTTTTCTTGTGGTTGAGTTCCAGTTTCAAAGCACTGTGGTCTGAAAATATGCAGGAAATAATCTCAGCCTTTTGGTATCCATTAAGACCTGATTTGTGACCCAGTATGTGGTCTATTCTGGAGAAAGTTCCACGTACACTCGAGAAGAATGAGTATTCTGCTGTTTTAGGGTGGAATGCCCTGTATATATCTATGAGGTCTATCTGGTACAGTGTATCATTCAATGCTATTATTTCCTTTTGGATTTTCTGCTTGGATGATCTGTCTATTACTGAGAGTGGCATGTTAAGATCCCCTACTATTACTGTATTCATATCAATGTAATTCTTTTTTTTTTTTCATATCAATGTATCAATGTAATTCTTTATCTTGAATTATCTTTAAAATTATCTTTAAAATATCTTTAAAAATTATCTTTAAAAAGATCTTTATCCTGTACTGGGGGCATAAATATTTACAATTGTTAGATCTTCTTGGTGGATAGATCCTTTAACAATGATATAGTGTCCTTCTTTATCTCTGACTACAGTCTATAGTTTAAAATCTAATTTATCTGATATGAGAATTGCTATCCCAGCTTTCTTTTGAGGCCAATTGGCATGAAAGATGGTTCTCCATCCCTTCACTTTCAGTCTGGATGTATTCTTAGGTTCAAAATGGGTCTATTGTAGACAACATATGAACAGGTCCTGTCATTTTATCCAGTCTGCAACCCTGTGCCATTTTATGGGAGTATTTAGGCCGTCCACATTGAGATTGATTATTGAAATATACGTTTTTATTGACATCATGTTGCCTGTGAAGTCTGTGTTTCTACAGATAGTCTCTGTAAATTTCTGTGCTATGACACTATTGGGTTCTTTCTTCTTTTATAGAACTTCCCTTAATATTTCTTGTAGTGCCAATTTGGTGGTCACATACTCTTTTAAACCTTGTTGGTCTTGGAATCTCTTTATCTCTCCATCCATTTTGAATGTCAGCCTTGCTGGATAAAGTATTCTTGGCTGCATGTTCTTCTCATTTAGCACCCTAAAAATGTCTTGCCAGCCCTTTCTGGTTTTCCAGGTTTCTGTGGACAGGTCTGTTGTTATTCTGATGGACTTTCCTCTGTATGTAAGGAATCTCTTCCCCCTAGCTGCACTCAAAAGCTTTTATCTAAGATTATGATTCATCAGTTTCACAATTAAGTGCCTTGAGGTCTTTCTAGAATAGTTGATCTTGGGGGTAGGGGAGTTCTTTCTGCCTCTAGGACACAAACGCTAGTTCCATTCCCCAGACTGGGAAAATTTTCATCCAGAATTTGTTCAACTATATCTTCTATTCTTCTGTCTTTTTCCACCCGTTCAGTGATCCCAATAATTTTGACACTGGAACTTTTCATGGCATCATTTATTTCCCTAATTCTGTTTTCATGGCTTCTAAGCTGTTTGTTCCAAGCCTCCTCCTGGTCTTTTTTCTCTGTCATTTTGTCCTCTAGATCACTAATTCTATCTTCTGCTTCTGTTGCCCTAGCTGTTAGAGTATTGAGATTAGATTAGATCTCACTGATAGCATTTTTAACTTCTTCCCTGGTGACTCTCACTTCTGCCCTTAGAGATTCTATGTTGTTACTAATGGTTTTCTCCAGCCTAGCCATTGCCTGGATATTTGTTACCCTGAGTTCTCTTAACAACATACTGTTTATGTCCATATCCAATAGTTGTGGTGGAGAGGGCACGGTCTCTGAATTTTTCCTCTGTTGGGTATTCTGCCTCCTAGTCATTTTGGTGAGAGGTGGTTAAGGGGATTTATAGCTGAATATATCAACTAGGATTCAGGCAAGGTACACACAGCAACGCTGTGCTGCAATGCTCTGAGAAGCACTGATGCCAGGAGAACTCTGCAGAGCAGGGCTCAAAACATATGTTTTAAAAATAAATATGTTATTGTTACTGGATATCCACAAAGAAGTAATCACTGACCTCATTGTGTGTGTGTGTGTGTATGTGTGTGTGTGTAGGAATAATTATTAAATTACTCTTCATAAGGTAGGTCTTATCTAAATAAGTTAAGAAAGCTCTTCAAACCACATTACATTTCTTAGCAACCATATATATATTCCCATAAACATGAAACCAGAAGAAATTCAATCTGCATATGCCACATATTTTATAGAGAAAGGAAAAGATTGAATGTCTTGTCAGTTTATTAGTTTTAACATTAGAAGGCTTAATATAGCAAACAAATAATTACTATTTTAAGGCTTTATTAATTATAAAATGTCCACTGTAATCATGTTACTCACCAGCAACTCACTAGCCAGAAACTTAAACATTATAGCTAGTTCCTTCTATATTCTCAATTCTGTCAATAAACCAATATGTTCTATCAAGTATACATGTTAAGCCCCATGAAATCATTAGTATTTCACCTACTTTACCTAACAGAGAGCAACTTCATTGGGTTCAAATCTCTCTAGTTCTCTTCCTCCCATCACTGCTGTTCTGGTGACTGGTAACCAAAACCATTTCTCCCCTTTATTACTGAAATAGTCTGCATTCTAATGGTCTCAATACAACAACTCTGGTATTACAATATAGATTGGTGTAATATAATACAGTGTCTCCAAATGCTCTGTATTGAAGTCGAGTTTTTCATGGGTGAAAATCAAGTTCATTATATGATGGTCATAGGATTATTAAGTAATCTAGCCCCTGATTTTTTCAGCCTCAAGTCTTTTGCTCTTTTCCTCTATGTTAACTTTAGCAACAGAAAACTTTTCTTTAGCCAACTTCAAGTCTTTAATTTAAAAGTGATTTCTTCCAGGGAATCCCTGCTTTTCAACTCTGGTTCAGGTAAACTATCCTCCTTGTGTTCTCTAGTTCTTATTGTAGCAAATATCACACTGTCTTTAATGATTATCAGATTCATCAGTATTCCCCCAATAATGATTTTATAATGGCTATGGCTTAAAAAAAAAAAAATGCATTCACCATTATAGCCTCTCACATGTTGTTGACACAAATTTGGCAGTTAGGAAACATTAACCTATTGTAATTAATGCTTTCATTTCCAATACAACCTTTTAAGGGAAGTATAAGAATGTCCACATAAAATAAATCCAAACATTTTGTACATACATACACACACACACCCCCATATCTTTTGGGATTTTTTGTATGTACATACACACACACACACACACACACACACACATCTTTTGAGATATATATATCTCAAAAGATATGTATATTTTGGGATATATATAAAGATATATAGATATAGATATAGATATAGATATAGATAACACATATATTGCTATGTGTACTGCAATACTGTCATTAAACAAATATTGCTTGTTTATTGATCATTTTCCATGTGAAAGACTATTTTCTCTGCCTTGGGATACAGAATTGAATTTTTATCATTCTTTCAAGGAATTTGTATTTTAGTGAGGTTCAATGGGGTGGGGAATTTGAAGTATGTTTGGTCTGGGCTCTATAGAATTTTTGTTAGTGTATTTGTTTAAATAATATTAAATTTACTGATTTAACATACAACAATACTGATTATATATTCACACTGCTACCTAGTTATAGAAACTTTTTGTTGAGAGATAGGATAGAGGGGTGCAGGAAAGGATTGGGAAGGTCTAAAATGAGAGAGGAGATGGAGAACACTAACATGGCTCCCTGGTCAATGTCTCTGGTATGCACTTGAGTGAACTTCTAGTACTTTCAAAATCTAATCTTAGTCATTCCTGATCTGATATTACAGATCCGATATTACTGTTGACAATGAGGTTGGTCCTTCAGTTAGAAAAATTGCATCCTAACAGTTTTGAGCTCCTAGATCAGACTTTGTTCATCACACAATCACTCAGAGCTCAAAGCCTCTGTTTATTAGAACTTCAATTTTCTCCTCTAATTATAGAATATTGCTTATAAATAATTTGGGAAATTATTTATGTACACATATATATGTACACATATAATAAATGTACACATTTATTAGAATGTTACTTCTCAAGGGAAAAATAAAAGAGAGAGTTGGTGTATTCTTATTTTCACCCTACAAAGAATGAGAAATAAAAAATACATTTCATTATACAATTAGCATCTTAGCCACCACAGGGGAATGGCAAGATATAAGCTTTTGCAAATTGTCAGCCTGCTAGGTAGAGGCAGCCCACAAATTGGTATATTTGGCTTCCATATTGATTCCCATCAGTGTGTAAGAAGAAGTGATTGTCTAGATTTAAGTCAAGAGACTTCAAATTTAAAAATGTCTATTTTCATCATTCCTTGAAAAATCAGATCTGGCATCACTAAGATCAATTTCTTATATGGCTACCACCAGCTGGCAACACATTATTCTCTTTTGATGGGGCATTTTCTCTTCAGTTTGCCCCATCTCCACAAATTCCCAATTGTATTATACCCAGTCTATTTACCTTACTTATGCCATCACTCTATGTTCAATGAGCAATTTTAATTGTGCTGTGTTCTATACTCTAATGGCATTTTATACAATTACTCTTGAGAATATTGCAAAATAATCATGCTAACAATAATTTCTTAAGACAGTTAATCTAAAATGTATGCATTCATCAAAATCCCTGGGGGTACATGCAGATTTTCTGGCATATTCTCTGAGAGAGAAATTAGTGGATATGTTTAAATCACAGGAAACCTGTAATTTTTTAGCCCCTCTCATAAAAGTCCCCAAATATAATACATTTAGTCAGATTTCTAGATTTTTTCAAATAATGGAAATAACAAGGAACTTTTCAAAATCATCCAAAAATATTGGAATATAATAAATACTTAAAAAGAGACTTATTTGATTATTTCTCTCTAGTTATACCCCTATAATAAACTGAAATTATGCCATATTAGTGTTGAAGCATTCACTGTTCATTAATGTTAGAAAAATATTTGCAAGGGAATACCTTATTTATATAAAGTTTATTTATTCATGGACTGAGCTTGGTTTAAAACTACAGACAAGGAAAACTAACCAAGATGGCTATGTAACTGACTTTAAATCACTGAGGCAAGACATCAATTTCATTAATAGGATGTGATGCTTTAAATACTTTGGGGAATTAGTCTTTATAGTAAAATATAATCTTTCTTTAGCAAACATGACTTTCCTTAAATCAGATTTAAATTAGTGGAAAACTGGGGTGCCGGGGGGCTCAGTGGGTTAAGCCTCTGCCTTCGGCTCAGGTCATGATCTCAGGGTCCTGGGATGGAGTCCCCAATCGGGCTCTCTGCTAGGCAGGGAGCCTACTTCCTCCTCTCTCTCTGCCTGCCTCTCTGCCTACTTGTGATCTCTGCCTGTCAAATGAATAAATAAATTCTTTTAAAAATAAATAAATTAGTGGAAAACTGGAAAAGATACTTCAGCAAGGAGAACTTTAATATACCTATTTCATAAGTTCCACTTTTTAAACCTATAATTGTTCTTTTGTATTGGTGTACACCTTATTTCATTTCATCCTTATACTGGTGAGTTCTTCACAGCTTTGTTTTTTCCATTGAATCTTTTGTTTAAAGGATCTCCCTCTTTTTTTTTTCTTCTTGTTCCTAGCTTACTATCTTCTTTTGGTGACTAAATCCTTCATTAATTTATTGAAAAATATACATATAGTAATTTTTGTCATTGTTAACCACTTGTATAACTTATGTATAAATTTTCCCCTCACATTTGAGTGACAAGGGTGTTAAGTATAGAATTCTAGGGTGCAAATCATTTGTCTTCAGAACTGTAAAGGTGTATTTTCAGCTTCTAGTATTGTGTTTAATGCTGATTTTACTATTGATCCTCTGTGTTATGCTTTATTTTCTCTGAGACCTCACAGTGAATTTTTTCCCATAGTTATGAAATTAAACAACACTCAATGAGGGCATGCTTTTTTCATAGGTTATATTGGGAATTAAGTGAACTCTTTCAGTTTGTAAAGTCAATGTCTTAATTTTTCAAAATTTTCTTGAATTTTTTCAATAATGATATCTTTTTATCAATTTCATCTCCTCTTTTTCTAGAACTCCTCAAAACTCCATATTGAATCATCTGGAAATATTTCTGATTTTACATTTTTCTCCTATTTTCCAAATCTTGTCTTTTAATTCAGTTTTTGGTTAGACATTTAATAGTCTGAGACTTCATTTGAATGGTCAATTTTAGCATCACAATCAAAGTCTAGGGTATAATCAGTCTCATTGAATTCATCATCTCATCCATCTAATAATTGTGAAATATAATCCTCTATCAGCTTTCTCCCCCTTTCTATCATTTACCAAACATGAAAAATCTTATTTCTCAGTTGAAGAAATCTAAAAGCACATTGCAGAGAAGGATTCCCTACTTTTTTGTTAATACTTAGTGAGAGATAATGCAATACCTTCCTTACACATATAAAAAATAAAGGGTAATTATTTATTTCATTGTTTCATCATTATTTTATGTGTCTCCAGAATTCCTCCATCTTATTATTTGATCCTTTATTTGGGAATAATTGGTGACTAAAAACATAATTCCTAGATTAATGAAGTAACAAAATATTTTTGTAGGAAAAAGATTATTAAGATTCTATAATGTTTCTGGGGCACCTGGGTGGCTTAGTGAATTAAAGCCTCTGCCTTCAGCTCAGGTCATGATCCCAGGGTTCTGGGATCAAGCCCTGCATTGGGCCCTCTGCTCAGAAGGGAACCTGCTTCCTCCTCTCTGTCTGCCTCTCTGACTACTTGTGATCTCTGTCTGTCAAATAAGTAAATAAAATCTTTAAAAAAAGATTCTATAATGTTTCTTAGATTTATGAAAGTATCCAATGGTCCATATGGTAATTGAAAGATAGAATAAGTATTATTTTATTTTTTTAATAAGTATATATGTTTCTCTTTCCTGGAAGACCTCTAAAAGAGAATAAAAATCTGAATATATCAATTTTTCCATACAATTAGAAATACTCAAAATACTACTTTTTCAACTAGAATTAACTGCTAATAAAAAAAAAGATATAATTGATCCAAATGGTATAAAAGGGGTAAGGATACATACTGATATTCCCCTTGCCATGAATATTCACTGTATTCTCCAAGCTGAGTTTTTCTGTCTGCTATTTTTTTTCTGTATTTTTCAGGTTACAGGGTTTCTATAGGTATCTTTGAGGTTGCTTGATCATAATTAAGAGTTAGGGGATAAAAAGCTGCTTGGAAGATCCATTAGGAGATACGGCTTACCAAATGTAGAATATATTCTAGCATATCCAGATAGGTGTTCTTTGGAGAATATATGTTGATATTATCTCTTTTTCAATCTTATCAGGATGGCTAGATTTTCTAATTAAGAGTTCCCCTATCTCACTTGGATGTTGATGTCTTACAATTACGAATATTGGGATCTGAATAGGAAGAGAGGTCTGTATGCTTAGCATCTAGGCCATCTAGGCCATTAACTCTCTGTTTTAGGCTCAGGAAAACCAAAACCAAAGCCAAAACAAACAAAAAAACTTTGTGCAGTTTTGTTCTGCCATGAAGGAAAGATGATTTTTTGCCTACATAATGTTAGAAAGAGCATCTACAGAATCCATTAGCTTTACAAACTTTATCTGGCTCATTTTAGTGACACTCCATTAAGTCCTTACTTCCAGGTGCAACTTGACTCAAAATTCTCAGTTCTCAAGGAGCTGAGGATTCTAAGGTGAGAATCCCTGGAGTTTCTAATTCTTTACTGTCTGCTTAGAATTCACCATTCTCTGGTCTGCAACTCAGTTACCATTCACCAGTATACTCTATGTTTACCAAAATTTTGGTTTCTTTTTTTCTTCTTTGTTTATCTCATTTTCATGGGCTTGTGGTTTTAAAATCTACTCACTGTACAGATTGCAAAAAAAAAAAAAAAGGTGCATTTAGTATGTCATTTATACGAAAAATCTTGTTGTTGTTTTTTTTTGTAATGTTCTTTAAACCAGATTATAAAAAAACGAAACAACAACAACAACAACAACAAACTTTGGGTTGCATATATTACAGAGCTTGTGGTTGCCTATAAACTGCCATTATTTTTTTTAAAGATTTTATTTATTTATTTGTCAGAGAGAGAGAGAGAGCACAGGCAGGCAGAGTGGCAGCAGTGGCAGAGGGAAAAGCAGGTTCCCTGAGGAGCAAGAAGCCCAATGTGGGACTCAATCCCAGGATGCCAGAATCACTACCTGAGCCGAAGGCACCCGCTTAACTAACTGAGCCACCCAAGCATCCCAAACTGCCATTAATTTAAAAGTAAATATGGATCCCTCTAATATTTCTCTAATTTTTGTGAACTTATGATTATAGCAAGAATATAATATCACAAATGTATTAAAGCTACTTACAGTTATATTGAAGTAATACTATAAGACAGAATAGGAATTCAGATTCATTTTCACTGCATTTATACTTCCCAAGGCCTAAAGAATGTGTTTGATAATTAAAAATATATATTTTGAGAATTAACTTGGTTTTATACATGTTTATTTTAAATTTTAATTTCCATTTTATGTTAAGTCAAGGTATATATTTGTTTCAAGTCAACATAAAATTGTAAGATTGATGAGTTTATTTATAGCTTCATAAAGGAAAACTTCTCTGAACTTTGCATTAATTTGCTTTTGTTTAAATATAAAGCTATTTCACAGACTAATTTAACTTTTTCTAGAAAGATACTAAAAAAACCAGAAGGCTCAACCCAATTAGCATATTTATTTTTTCTTTTCTAGAAACTAATGTCTCCTCTGGTTTGCATAAGTGTTCTACTTCAATTGTTATTCAAACACTAGAATGGTTGGATTTGAGTTTAAAGACAATGGGATTAATCTCCAAGTATTTAAAGTTTAAGGTGTTCTGGTTTTGGTTTTTTTTTAGTTTTTTTTTTTCTTTGTAAAGGTGAGTGGGTTTTAGTATCGTAAGGGAATTAAGTGGCTTTTGAAAGTGATTTTATATCTACATGCTTCAAAGCTTCTGTAGGTTTCAGGCAACCATTTTAAAGATATTTTGTTCAAATAATGGATTTGTTTTATTCTCAGATAAATCACCCAGTAATCCCTTGCTTCGCAGCTTCTAGTTGCTGTAGCCAAGGTTAATTAATTAGAAATATTAAAGCTTGGATTAACAGTTGGACCTGATTCACAAATCCTTTGGTTGAAAATATCTAAGTTGCTCAGTAAATTTATTTTTTAGAACTTAATGCCACACTAGAGAAAAAGTAGGCTTTAAAAAACCCAAACTTTCGTCTTGTACTAGGTAAATTATAAGAAATAAAAAAGAGTTTTTTATCTAGTTTTTCACCAATTTCATAATTTCGTAATTTCATAATTTCATAATTTCGCCAAATTATCTTAAGTTATACTTACTTGCAGCTATTTCTGGAAGTTCCTATCAAAGCATTTTCCCCATGGCTTATTGTTTAAAAAAAAAAAATTGGTTTCTAAATAACTGAGAAGCAAGTATACATGTTCAAATAGGTGTAACATTTTATATTGAAAAGTCACACATATAATTCCTAATGTATTTTAAAAGATCTGTTACATATCCTTACAAAATAATATTAATATATTTTACAAACCCAAAAGAATCAATGAGCTGGAGTTGGCATATCAACACAGTATTTGAAGATGATGTTTTCTACAGATTAGAAACTCTAGATTTATTAAAGGTGAACCTTAAAGCATATAATTTACACAATGGTAATATGTAAAGACCCATTGTCAAAGTCTAACCAAAGAAGATGAAAACGAAAATATGCTTTCTGAGTTTTTGTTGCTAAGAGAAAATGAAAATATAGAATACTTCCTCATAAACGTTTGTAAAATAAAGATTATGCTTTTGTATATTAAATAGGAAAATCAAGTTTTAAAATATAATACAGGTTGTTTTGGGTCAGAAACAAAATCAATAGTTCAATAAAGAGTTAGCAGATATTTTCTGTAGTGGGCCAGATTGTAAATATTTTAGGCTTTCAATGTACAAGGATTTCTGTGACTCAAATCTGTCACTGTACTATAAAGGCCGCCATAGAAAAATGTGGGAACAAATGAGTATGGATTTTTTATTTTATTTATTTATTTATTTATTTATTTATAATTTTATTTATGGTCACTAAAATTTGAATTTAATGTAATTTTCACAAGTCACAATTCTTTTTTTTTTAATGTTTTCAAATATTTAAAAATGTTGAAACCATTTTTGGCTCATATCCAATACTAAAACAGATGGCAGGCTAAATACGGCCTGAGGTGTGTGATCTGCCCACACCTACTCTAGTACTGTGAACAGTGTGGTGTTTAATTCTGAGCTAAGAGGGTACAGGGAGAGTGAACATTGCACCAAGGCTAGCTCAGTGCAGTTGCCCAATAAATACTTGCTAAATTAATTCATGATTTAAAGTCAATCAGAGAAAGACACTTATCATATGATCTCTCTGATAGGTATTTGAGAGACAGGATGGGGGGGTGTCACGGGGGGAATGGAGAGAGGGGGAAATGAAAAAATATGGGACCTGGGAGGGAGACAAAGCATGAGAGATTCTTTACCTCAGGAAACCAACTGACGGTTGCTGGAGTGGAAGGGGGTAGGAGGGAGAGGGTGTCTGGGTTGTGGACATTGGGGAGGGTATGTGCTATGGTGAGTGCTGTGAATTGTGTAAGACTGATGACTCACAGACCTGTACCCCTGAAGCAAAAATACATTATATGTTAATAAAAAATAATAAATAAATAAATAAATATTTTTTCTTAAAAAAATAAACTCATTTAAATTGCTTACTTTTAAAGTTGTATTTCTATAATATGCATCATTTACAGAGGGAAAAATTTATTGAGATTCATAGATGCTTAATATCTATTCTTCTATGTCATTTATCCTGAAAAGTTTAAATTTCACATTATTTACTATTGTAGAGTTGAAGTATTTATGCTTAGAGTATACATTTTCATTTCCTTTTCCAGTGATGGAAGGCTCTTTTATTGCTAATTTACCTGCAAAGAAGAATTTAACATGTTTCTTTTTTCCTCTCTCTCCCTCTCTGATGATATTGATGTCTGGAGATTAGTTTGATAAAATTGAAAAACTATTAAGGTACCAATATCTTGAGAAAACAAAATCCAACAAAGAAGAGAAGGTAGAAAGTGAGTCTGACATTCGGTACTAGTTCCTCTTTATTATTTTTTTTTAAAGATTTTATTTATTTATTTGACAGACAGAGATCACAAGTAGGCAGAGAGGCAGGCAGAGAGAGAGGAAGGGAAGCAGGCTCCCTGCTGAGCAGAGAGCCCGATGCGGGACTCGATCCCAGGACCCTGAGATCATGACCTGAGCCGAAGGCAGCAGCTTAACCCACTGAGCCACCCAGGCGCCCCTAGTTTCTCTTTAAATCATGTACCAATTCAAGAAAAGAAAGTATGTGATATCTTACACCTGAGTAAAAACTGCTTATAGAATTTATGTCAGTATATTAGGCTTGAGTGTAAATATTGGAGTTTAGAGTTCCCCAAAGAACGGGAATATTGCTTCACACTAGATTTTTACTTGAAACATCAGAAAAGTTGCTAGTATGAAAATAATAGTGAACCAGAAAAACACAGCTATCATTAAAATCAAAGCCTAGTTTTAAATATATTAACAATCTAATGTGCTCTCTCCTCCTTCTAGTTCTCTTCCCAGAAGCAAATCTAAATTATATCCAAGGAAAAAATAACATTATTAATAAGCTCAAATTTTATCTATTTTTCTGCACAGAGTAGCTTGTATTTTATTGTAAAGTAAAATTAAATGATCACACATACGAATAAACAATTGACATAACTGGAAACAACAAAAAGAAGAAGTAATATAAATAGATTAAAATTGATTATTAGAAATTTTAGAGTAGAGATTTTTAAATAATTGTGATCAGTAAGACAAAAAAATGAGAAAAGATAGAGATTTTCAGGAGATTATTAAATTTAAAAATAAATAAAATTTCCCATTTGACAGAAACAACTAAAATTAAAAAACCAATATATTTGTTTAGTAATAGATCACAACTAAGCAGAGGTATAAACTATTCCACAAGAAAGCATAGAGATGAAAACAGATAGAAACTACATAAAAGAACATTATACACATAACAGACAACATAGAACCTGAAGTTCTGACATATGGGTGAATGTAATCTTATAAAAATACAAAATAGAATGAGGTAAAGTAAAATATGTAGTATTAATGACTGAGAATTTCAGTTAAAAATGACATCAGTATATATTATTAAGAAGTACTACAGATATGTCATTGTAATAAAACACATTTAACTACAATAGAACCTGTGGCTTCAAACCACAGCACACTAAAGAGAAGGAGAAAAATCTTTTAAGTAGTCAGAGGAAGAAAACACATTGTCTTCAAAGAAGAAACTAGAAGAGATTTACAGATGACTTCTTAACCAAAATAATGGGAACCAGAAAATAAATGGAGCAATGTCTTGAAAATACACAAAGAATATAACTGACAGGATTGCCTGGGTCCCTCAGTTGGTTAAGTGTCTGCCTTCAGCTCAGGTCATGATCCCAGGGTGCTGGGATAGAGTTCCATGTCGGGCTCCTTGTTCAACAGGGAAATTTCTCCTCCCTCTTCTCCTTGCAACTCCTCCTGCTTGTGTGTGTGCTCTCTCTCCCTCTTTCTCTCTCTATGATAAAAGAATAAAATCTTTAAAAAAATAGAATATAATTGACAAATCAGATTTTGATACCCAATAAAAACATTGCTCAAGAACCAAGAAGAGGGCGCCTGGGTGGCTCAGTGGGTTAAGCCACTGCCTTCGGCTCGGGTCATGGTCTCAGGGTCCTGGGATCGAGTCCCACATCGGGCTCTCTGCTCAGCAAGAAGCCTGCTTCCCTCTCTCTCTCTCTCTCTGCCTGCCTCTCTGCCTACTTGTGATATCTCTCTGTCAAATAAATAAATAAAATCTTTAAAAAAAAAAAAAAAAAAAAGAACCAAGAAGAAATTAAGACATTTTCTGAAAATAGTACTTGAAAGTATTTATTCACAGAAGTCTTGTGCTAAGGCAAAATTCTTAACAAAGGAAAACTACATGTAGATGAAATCATGGCATTGCAGGAAGTGATAAAGAACAAAAAGAATGCTAAAATGAGACAATAACCAGTAGCTACTTTGATTGAGTCTAAATATATAAATTCATAAAAATGAATTACATATGCACATAATTAATACATACGACAATATCACCAACTATTACATTGTCTAAAAGTGGATAACATACAAATATTTACTGACAATAAATCATAGCTGCATTATGTAGTCTTTAAGATAAGACATAATAGTAAAAGTAAATGAAAGTGTATATGAGTTATCTATTGTTGTTCTAACACATTACCACCAACTCAGTGGTGAAATCTACAGAAATTTATTTTCTTATAATCCTAGAGAACAGAAATCCAAAATCAGTACCACTGGGCTGAAATAAAGGTGTTAGCAGGACTACACTCCCTCGAGAGCTCTAGGGGAAAATCTATGTCTTGCTTCTTCCAGTTTCTGGTGGCTGCCAGCATTTTTTGGCTTGTGGCTGCATCACTGTGCCTCTGTGGTCACATTAAATATGAATGTAAGGAAAAAAAAAAATGAATGTGGGGACGCCTGGGTGGCTCAGTTGGTTAAGCAGCTGCCTTCGGCTCAGGTCATGATCCCAGCGTCCTGGGATCGAGTCCTGCATCGGGCTCCATCAGCAGGAGCCTGCTTCTCCCTCTGCCTCTGCCTGCCATTCTGTCTGCCTGTGCTCGCTCTCTCTCCCTCTCTCTCTGACAAAAAAAAAAAAAGAATGTGAAATCTTATAAAATATTATTTTAGTGTATGTTAAAATAGAACACTTCTAAGGGATTAATTAGACCTGTGATATTTGCTAATAAATTGTAAAACATTCTGTTATCCAGAGATCTCTGCCAGGTCAACAATTCAGATTGAATTTATGTGAATAATACAAAAAGTGATAAACTAAAATTATATGCATAAAATCTATGCATTCAAAGTAATATCAGACCAACCTTAAAATATTTTGACTTAGAAGCTTAGATGAAATTTACACAATATACAGAAAAACTGGAAAACAGGAGAAGCTTGACACAGCTTGAGGACTAATTGGTATTAAGAAATTGATAGCAGGCATCAAGGTGGATGACACTAAAGTAGAAATGAAGAAATACAAAAAGTGATATCTATTTGTATATAGATAGCACAGAGAAAAATACGACGTTTTAACATTTTCTGACATTACCACAGTATTATAATTATGCTTATTTCTTGGTAGTCCAGAGTATAAACTCAAATTCGCTTCAAGATACATGTTATTTTTACCTCCAAAGAGATACTATTAACTCTGTTTTCCTACCTGTAAAATGAGGATGATATTGCTACCTAACTCAATGTGTAATCCGAATTGCATAAAATATTAAATGTAAATGCACTTAAAATGATCTTCATGTATGTGATCAATGTGACAATGTTTATTTCTGTAATAATATTTTAAAACAGTAATGCTGTGGTATCAAATAAGAATCAGCATAATATACTTCCCTTTTAAGAAAGTGAATAAGTTAGCAGGAAACACATCTATAATGTATAATAGAATTTAGAAATTTTTTATCTTTTTAATTTTCAAAAGATATATATATATTTTTTTGAAAGATAGAGAGTTTGCAAGCAGGAGTAGGAGCAGAGGGTGCGAGAAAGAGAGAATCCTCAAGCAGACTCCCCACTGAGTGCAGAACCTGACACTGGGCTCCATCCCAGGACCCTGAGCTGAAATCAAGAGCCAATCACCTAACCTACTGAGCCACCCAGGCGCCCTCAAATTTTTAATCTTTTAAGAGCTAAATTTCAATTATTTGGCAATACCACATATCAAAAAATTCCTCAATATATTTCAATAAAATATGAATGTCTAAAAATATTTTTGCATAATAGTAACCTATAAGAGTTAAATCATAATGTCTCTTTCTGTTTTTAAGCAACAGAGAAAATATCATTCAACAATGTGAAACTAGTTATATAAATAACATACAAAATCAAAGTGGACTTTGAGTTTGAAAGAAAACAGTATACCTTGATCCTCAACAAGGAAATTTGATTTTTCAATATTTAATACCTATTTCTATGTTATTTAAGTACAGGTTGGGTTTGGACTCAATCAATTTGGGACTCATATGCTATTCTCTTAATTTTTAAATTAAAATAATGCTGACTATAGGGCTGAAAATTATAAATTTAGAATGCAATATAAATTTTAACATATAAAGTATTTTTAAAAATCATAAAATGTAAAACATTTTCTATTTTGTTTTAACTTTTCCATTTTATTATGATAAAGATGTATAAGCAGTATCTTTAAAATTAAAAAGTTTTCAGGCATTATATCAATCTACTATTTAAATGTGTGTATATCCATCCTTGAGAAAAAAATGCATGAATTATCATGAGAGAATGCCTTAAGATATCACTCACTTTGGGACTATGTTCTAGATAAACAGCATAGAGGAAAAAGTGGTAAATTATTTGTATTACAAAACCTGTACATTTATCAATTTTGCCTTCTTTCCATGTGTCAGGTTTATATTCTTGCAGCATAAATTATTTCTTCATATTAATGAAAAGAAGATCATTTGGAAGTTTTTCCTCCCTTGAGCTTCTACTCAATTTATATGTAATTCCAGTCAGGACACTATTGGATCTCCCTTCCCTTTTGGGTGGAAGATCAAACTGAATGATTCAAAAATTAGAGGAAGTAAGACAAGGACTTCCTGCTTCTGAATGAATACTTCTTCAATATGGGAGGGATGGAAAACAGAGAGTTTATTAGAGTTGCCACATTGGCACTCATTGAGCATGGGGAAAAGGTAAACCTGTGATTCGTTATCTATATTGAGAGGGGGCAGTTCTTCATAGTAAACTTGGTACACACATTATCAATTGCAGGTGCCCTAGAATTACAATGCCTCAGAAAGCAACAAAAAGGATACAGGAGTATTTTGAATCACAGATTGTGCAAATAAAGCAAAAACAATGGCAAGATTCCATTGAATATATCACGTTGATTCTTTGATCAGTGTAAGAATTGTTCCTCAATAACTACATAGATGTTTAAAGAATAATTAAATTGTATATTTGGTTTCAGTTGTATTTTTCACTATGAATAGGAAAATAGGAAATTTTATATATATAAAAATAGATAATATTTATTTATTTATTTATTTATCTGTTTGTTTGTTTGTTTGTTTCCTGTGGTTAAAACCAGAAAACCAGGCAACATGGCTTTCTTCCTTTTGTATGGAACAAGGAACTATTTTCTCTGCATCCCAAAGATATGTATTAAAAGATTTGAGGTAAACTAGGTATAGAAAATGGAATGGTGACTTACTTAGTTAACCCCTTCCATAACTTCCAGTGGTATTCTTATGATTAGGGTTTGTATTAGGCCCCTTAAATGGGCCTTAATAAAAATGCTCACACAGTCAGGAAGATAAGGAAAAGGAAAGCCATTATCAAGCCTAAAAGTATGAACTAGGATTCCTCCTAATAAAAAGCATTATCTTTATCTAGCAGACAGAACTTTTGCCATTGGTATCCAGCAATTATTTTGAATATTCTCTAAATACAGTCTTCAATAATTTCCATAAAATTTCTCTGAAATGCATGTGTACTTTACATATTATCATAAACTTGGCATTGCAGGTTGCAGATTTGCCTATCAGAAATAATATATTTTTTTCTTTGTATGTCATAGTAAAAATATACAATTTTATTTAAAATATTTGGATATTATAGAGTCTATATTTCCTATTTCTATCATTAGTAATTCTCATTAATAGATTTATCTTTATAACATTTTGCAACTTCCCATAGAAAACGTTTTTTCTCATTTTAAATTGGCAGAAACAAAGAATAAAAGTATTCTTAAATAACCCTTACTCTACACTAGTTGAGAGTCAAAAGTGGACGTGAAAAGAATAAAATTCATAACCCTCCCTTGTGAGCTTTTCCTACTTGAAACTCTTTGGGGATAGAATCATTAATTCAGGATTGTCTCTTTCAATTTCTGTTTCCATCAGGAGGACATAAGGTTATATTCGCTCATAAAGCAATTTACATAATAATTCAAAATAAAGTTTTCAGGCTAAATTTTGAAAATCAGAAAAAAGTTCTAAAGGGATTAAGTAGGTACCTGAATACCTAAGTTGCTGATGACATCAGGAAATTAAAAATTATAATAAGGGAACTGACTTCTTACCCCATCTAGGCCTCCCACTTCCATTCAAGTTTTAAAATCCACCCTTAATCTAAGAAGGAAATTGACTTTTTAATACTGCATTATGTTAAAAATGATGTGAAGTTTAAAAAACTGTTTATCTAAATTAGTAAGTATAAGAATGAATTATTCATTAAGAACAAATTCTAGCCACATAGTAGGTCTGTTTTACACACACACACACACACACACACACATATACACACATACATATATTCAATGAACAAATTACCTTTCATTTTACATTAGGTAACAGACAATATAATATAAAATTTGTTTTGATTGTATTATTAAAATCATTAAACTGCAAAATATTAACTGTATCCACCAATGTTAGTTTCGTATGTATTCAACATTTGCTTGAAGTACCAATGTATTTCACCTGATTGCTTGCTAATATTATGGCTTTAAACTTTCAGTAACTATCAAGTGTTCAGAATTTAAGTACGCATACTTTGACTCCTAGTTCTTGGCTATATGTATATAATCTTTGTATATATTGCCCTACATTTGTTCAGGACATTGTTTTAAAGTACACGTCTAAAAATTTCATTAACTGGATTGCTGTGTTTCTTTCCATTGCCCAATACTTCTTTTGTTTTTTAGTGGTATTTTCTTTCTTTTTTTTTTTTAAAGATTTTATTTATTTATTTGACAGACAGAGATCACAAGTAGGCAGAGAGGCAGGCAGAGAGAGAGAAGGAAGCAGGCTCCCTGTCCAGTAGAGAGCCTGATGTGGTACTCCATCCCAGGACCCTGGGATCACGACCTGAGCCAAAGGAAGAGGCTTTAACCCACTGAGCCACCCAGGCACCCTTTAGTGGTATTTTCTTGACTTACAATATCAAAAATTATATTTTTTGTTTTCATTTTGTTTTGTTGTTGTTTTTTTAAATTGAGAACTTGGCATTGTGTGTGAAAAAAAATGTAGTAAAATTTGGGGAATAATCCCAGATAAACATAACACATTTTTCTGAGAATGAGATCATTTGAACTGGGCTTCCATTCCTTCCAATTTCGTTTGAATTGGACTATTTTCTGTTCAAATTTATTCTTGGATGGTAAGCTCAAAATATGCCTATCTACCAAGGGTTCATCTTATCCAACAATATTTACACTATCATTAACTTTTTTTTTTTAATTGTTTGTAGGTTTGCCACCATGGGTTTTCTTTATCTTCTATATATTTGCTCTCTAATATTATAAAACAGTAGTTACAAAAGTTGACCCCCCACCCACCCAATTTAATTGTTTTTTCAAGGAGAGTTTCAGTTCATATTATGGTCTCCATTAGAAGGTCCTTCAGCATTCCAGCTCTTTTGATAAAAACATTTAAAACTTTTTTTATTAAGTGATGAAAAAAATCAAATTCTTTGATAAGTGCTTTAAAGTTTTAGGTTAATTTGGAGAGGATGGATATTTTTACATTGCTTCATTTCCCATTTGGAATGTAATAGTGTAACAGGTAAGTTGTATCCCTGTATTTGCCATATTGGAAGGCATATTTTTTTAAAAGTGGGACAAAAATAAAAAGGTTATATATATATATTTATATATATATATATATATATATATATGTGTGTGTGTGTGTGTGTGTGTGTGTGTGTGTGTGTGTATACACATACATACACATGCACATTAGGTAGTCTGGCATAAGGATTACCAGAAACTCAAACCAATGGAAACAGCTAAAATATTTTGACTATTATCCAAATATTTAAGATACTTATCTGATAAGGAAAGAAAAGTGAACTTCTGAGACATTTTTGAATATGCCAGGATTACTTTGTTGCATGATAGTACATTTTAAATCATTCTTTGAAACGCTTTTTTTTAAATGTAAAATGTTTGGGGTGCTCTAATCATGAGCCACAGATATGATTTGTTATGTAGTGGCAACACATTAAGTTATTAACATAGATTTTATTTTCATGCCATAAAAGTTTCTGTTGTCAATAAAATAAATAAAATACAAATCTGGATTGCAGTTTGTGTTATGATTTCCTAAGACAACCTGGAAAACAGTGAAATTCAACTGATATCATTAATGGAATTAAATTTCTGCTTGAAATCTGCTATTCCTGCAATATGATGAGTTCACTATTATTTATGTTTTAGGACTCATACATAAAGATAATTATTCTCCTTCAAATCCAAAAACTGAAATGGACTAAATATGATGAATAGCTACTTAAATATCATTGGGGATATACTTATGATCATTTATGCCTTTAATAATCCTCACAGGTAGGATTTATGAAAAATACTAAGAGATGTTTAAAGTCTCCATTAGTGTCCATGCACTTAAAGAGGTAATTGCTTGGTTGTGCTGTTTATAATTTAAATAATACAGATTTTGGCATTCTCTTCTTCCAAAGTCCAAAACTAAAACAAATTTTTTATGTCCACCAAACTGAATAAACATATAAGTCTTAGAGCTAGAAGTTTTATTACAAACATCCATATGTCTGCTTTAATAGAAAACTTACCCTGTCACTAAAAGAGTGAAGAATATAATCTCCTGACAACTTAATGTCAGGGAAATTTACGCAATTAAAAAAAAAAAAGAAAGAAAAGAAAAGAACTGAGTCCCTGAAGCCGCTAATAAGTTGCCAGTGGTCACAGGGCACTAAAGATGGTGCCAGCCAAACTGCTTCCACCGCAGAAAGATGACTTTGCAATGGGCTTCTCAGGGGGAATGGCATCTGGGGCACTCTTCTGCATATTTTCCTGTCTCTGGATCAGAAGGCAAGGTCAGAAACTGGTGGGAGGCTTTAGGAAACTGTGATGCAGAGTAATGGCACCTTTGGCATATTCTGGCCATCGGGCTGGGCATCTGATGCTAATCGGGACAATGGTTGCCCATTACAGCTACTCCTTCCCATCAGTCCCAGCCCATGTATTATAATAAAATAAAAGTATTTGAATTAAAAAAGAAAGAAAAAAAAAAAAGAAATGTAGACAGTTGGTTATAACATTTTAAAATATAATAAAACTATCTTAAAAAGGTACACAAAGAAAAGTAATCTGTGCCCAAGTTAAGCAGAAGTAAGTAAATAATAAAAATGAGAGCAGAAATCATGAAATTAAAAAAAGGAAAACAAGTTTAGAAATTGGTAAGCAAAAAGTTGATTCCTTGAAAAAAAATGAATATAATTGATAAAAAATTGTAGCCAAACTTACAGGGAAAAATAGAGAAGACAAAATTTATCAATATCAGAAATGAAAGATGGGTCATAATTTTTGATCCTACAAGTATTAAAAGGATAACAAGAAATAGCACAAACAACCCTATGCACACAAATTTGATAACTTAAGATGAACTAATTTCTTAAAATATACAACCTATTAAAATTCAAAAAAGGAGAAGTGAATTATCTCAGTAAGCCTAAAAGTATTAAAGAAATTACATCGATAATTTATAATCTTTAAGAAAAGATAGCCTAGTTTCACTAGTGCATTCTACAAACCTTTGAAGAAAAAAAATCATACCAATTGTCTCTAATTCCTTTCAGAAAATAAAACCAGAGTAAATACTTCCTCTTTCTATGAAGCCAGCCTAGGCACTTACACAATCAATTTGAAAATGTATGCCCTTTTTTTAAATTTATTTTTTTAAAGATTTTATTTATTTATTTGACAGAGTGAGATCACAAGTAGTCAGAGAGGCAGGCAGAGAGAGGGGGAAGCAGGCTCCCTGCTGAGCAGAGAGCCCAATGCAGGCCTCGATCCCAGGACCCTGAGACCATGACTTGAGCCAAAGGCAGAGGCTTAACCCACTGAGCCACCCAGGTGCCTGCCCTTTAAAAATCTTCACATAAATGTTTATATCATTTTTCTTCATAATTAACAACAATGAGAAGCAACCAAGAAGTCCTTCAGTAGGTGAAAAGATAAGCAAACTGTGGTATATGCATAGAATGAAATATTATTAAACAATGTTTTTAAAAAGACCTATCAAACAACAGAAAGATATGAATATGTATGTATAGTATGATACATTTTTTTTCTGTCCTCTAAGATGTTTTTGAGACAATGATGCCCCAGTAGCAATAACCACATCCATTGCTTTGCATCTAATGCCATTCTCAACATAAATAAAAAAAAAAAAAAGAGGATTCCCTTGGAGAAATTATTGATTCTAGAACTCAAGCTAGGAACAAGAAATATACAAGATGAGATTAGAGCAAAAGTGCCAGAAAACAAGGTGCTTAAAACCAATTTATCAATGAACAAATTTACATGAGAGTATGTAAGAGCTAAATGAAAGTGTCCACAAACTCTAAAGTTGAAATTTAAGCAAGAAAATAAAAAATGAATCACTTGATTATAACCCAAAGCATGAAATAGATGTCCTTTATTACATACTGTTATAAACAAATGATTGAATGAATAAATAAACGAGGGAGAAGAAACAAATATCCTATACAAAATTTTTAAATTAATTATGTGAAGACCATTCTTTGCAGGAGAGCATAAGAGCCCATTCTTTCTTTTTTTTCTTTTTTTCTTTTTTTTTTAAGATCTTATTTATTTATTTGAGAGACAGAAAGACAAGCAGAGGAGCAGAGGGAGAAAAAGAAGCAGACTCCTCACCAAGTATGGAACCCAATGTAGGGTTGATCCCAGAACCCCAAGATCATGATCCAAGCCGAAGGCAAATGCCTAACCCACTGAGCCACCCAGGCACTTCAAGAATCCCTTGACTTCCTTCCAAAAAGTACAGTACAAAAAAGGAAAAAATAATAAATAGTAACCAGGGAGCCAATGTTATTCCATTTGAAAATGTTATTATATAAAGCAAGAAATATACTACTTTACTGAGGATAGAGAATAGGATGTACAATCAAGAATTTTAAAACTTGAGTGACAGAATGTCTTAGTCTTTTTGATAGTCTTTGTAAATAAACAGCGACACAATATAGTATGTATTTAACTGATTTAAGTTAGTTTTCATTACATAAACAATAATTATTTGAAATAAGTCATAAAAACTCATATTTCAGAACTAAAATAATTTGAAATTCACAAAGCCTCTCATTAAAAAAAAGGGACTGATGACTTGGAGAAGAAATTAGGAAATGGAAAATAAATCTTTCAAGAATCAGTTTTTCTGCATATTAAATTAAATTTGAAAGTTTTAGCAATTATAATTCAAATTAGAAACCCTATGGTGCTGATAAGACAACTTCCTTGAGCAAACTTTAGTCTGGTTTCTCTGAGTGTTCTTCTCAACTAGGCTTCTACATTTGAACTTCTGTGTTCATCTTTGCATAACCCAATTTTAACAAAAGTTCTGCTAAACAACTTAGCAAGAAACCCCACCTTTGACATCTGATCAAAATATCAGATATTTTTATGTTCTCCACTCTTAATATCTTATTAACTTGGCCAGCTTGCAGCATTAAGTCCTTTCAAGTCAATGTTTCAGAGTCACTCCTTACTTACCCCTGATGTTCCCCCTTAGTAATTTTCTGAACACTCACACGAAAGATGAGGCCCCACATAGCCTCACTTGGCCTTGCCATATTTGAAATTGAGTGTGGTTCTCTACCAATGTTTCTTTTATCCTTATAGCAATAGTTCTAAATAAATAGTCCTGGTTTTACTGCTTTAATTACTGTCTAGATATGGTTTTCCTTTGATACTGCCAATAAAGAGAAAATTGATATGTTTCTGACTAAAAATATATAATATAAAATTTCTAATTGCACCTAGAATACATAACCTAAAACTATAGAAAATCTGAGAAAGCAAAAAACACCATGTAGTTTGTTTTTGTTGTCGTTGTTGTTGTATTTTTTTTTAAAGATTTTATTTATTTATTTGACAGAGAGAAATCACAAGTAGGCAGAGAGGCAGGCAGAGAGAGAGGAGAAAGCAGGCTCCCTGCTGAGCAGAAAGCCCGATGTGGGGCTCGAACCCAGGACCTAGGATCATGACCTGAGCTGAAGGCAGCGGCTTAACCCACTGAGCCACCCAGGCGCCCCATGTTGTATTTTTAAAATATATATCCTGGGTGGCTCAGTGGGTTAAGCCTCTACCTTCAGCTCAGATCAGTATCTCTGGGTCCTGGGATCAAGACCCACATCTGGCTCCCTGCTCAGTGGGAAGCCTGATCCCTCCCCTCCACCTCTGTCTCCCTCTCTGCCTACTTGTGACTTCTCTCTCTGTCAAATAATAATAATATATATATCTCCAGAGAAACTTGCTTCACTAAAGCAAAATATGAGAGTCTGGAAAATAAAATAATGAAATCTAGGTGTTAAAAACAATTTCATACCAAACTTGAAGACATACCTTACAAGAAGTCATTGAAACACCCATCCCCGCAAAAAAAATAAAAAATAAAAATAAAAAAAAAAAATGAAGCCAGTAATTCTTCTAGAACAATGTTTCCCAAGGAATGGACATCCACATCTCTGTGTTTGACTCATTTAGAGTAGCCATTTGAAAGAAGAATTTCTGATCTCCATGCTAAACAAATGATTCAGAACAACTGAGGGCTTTTCTTTTTTTTACCTGGGTTAAGAACCACCTTTCAAGGGCCACCAAATTGTGAACCTAAATAAATACTCTATGAATTACCAACTATTATTATAATACAGAGGTGGCCTTGAAATAGGAATTTTAGTGAGGAATAACATGTTTGACTAACTATACTGATTAAATTCATACACTATTATTTAACTTATTAAAAATTTTTTGTATAAGTACACAGTTGAAGTGGAAATTTCCTAAATCTGATAGGATGATCTATCCTTCATTTCGATACTTCTTTGCTTTTTTTATCCTTTTTTTTTTCTATATTAACTGTCTAGTCATACTTTCAGGCCCTAATAATAGCAATTGAAGACATTTAGGTTTTGAAGCAGTAGCTGTAATTATATTACTTTTCCTATAAATAACATAAGGATTGATGCTTTTATGATGAAAATGAACCCAGGTGATTGAATATTTATGAATTAGAATCCTTTTGGAAGAGAATATGACAGCATTGAAAACATGCAATTACCAGAAATACCTACAGTGATTAAAATGTTAATTAATGACAGTTTCTTTTATTAGCATAAACACAATCATACTACATATAGGGAAAATGAAATTCTCTTATAATTTTTGAAACTCAAATTTATTCAGTCATTGAAGAAAATGTACTTTCAAATCAGCTATATCAAGTGAAATGATCTGTTTTTTAATTTCCTTCTAGACATCAAGTAACATAAAACTCACCATCTAATGCTCATATAACAGGTTTACCTAAACACTCACAAATTATTATAAAACATTTTAAAGCTACTGAAAAGTTGACTCTTGTTATTCCTTTCCATTAAAACCAAAATACTTTGAAACAATTTAACAGCATCATGCAATACCAATACTAAATTTATTCTAAGAATTTGCATGAAAATAATCCTATAAACCAGAAATATTTTTATTCCAATTATTTCAATACACCAACTCACTATAATTCCCTATTCATTTTCAATGTTTCTTGAGTATGTTTTTCTTTCTTTATGCTTATCGAATCACAACTGAAGGTTTTAATGTTTCGACCACTCAAGTATTTCTTTAATTGATCTCAAAATCAGGGGAGTTATAGTTGAGAGTATAGGATAGAATAATGATTCTAATATTCTATTATATGTCTGTTTCTCTTTAGGATAGAGTAATTTTGATATAATGGTCTATTTGAATCTTAAAAACCCAAACCACTATGGACATATCTGGTATAAAACATTCATGGTTCAATAATGATGATAAATTTGACAAGGTGCTTGTTTGTTTAGTAGAAGAGGTTTTTTATACTTTTTTTCTGGAATCTCATTTTATTACAGGAACTATACGTGGAATGAGAATCATCATATCTATATATAACTGTCCTTCATATTAAAATGGAAAATCTGATATATAATTAATCTTATTTTAAAATCGAACATTCTTTACTTCTATTCTTTTTCAGTTTATATTCCAGGGCCCGTTAGAAATAATTCCTGACACATGTCCTCAAACACTTTACTTTTACCAAAATCTACCAGATTTTCTACCTATTGTCATCACCTCCTCTCTCTCATCACCTCAAAGATGCTGCCTTTGGCTGTAGGCAGTTAATAAACTAGTCAAAACAACAACTACCAATCTTATAGACTCAGACAGCACCTGAACTAACACTAGAATTAGTTCCAGGTTGATTGCTTGGAAGATGGCTTGGAAAGAAATACAAATTGAGAAAATTCCCATCTGTCCATTAGTCTGTATAAAGTAATCTAAACCATGCCCTATATATGTGTGTGTGTGTATGTGTGTGTGTGTGTGTGTGTGTGTGTGTGTGTGTATGTATATAAAAAAGAAAAAAAAAACTTTTACTTCACTCCATTGATAATGGTTTCATTGCTTTCACTCAAATCAACCAAAGACTCTTACAATGTACTTGTCCTTGATCTTCCTTCTCTATGGAAACCTGTTTTCTGATTTGCTCACCCATCTCCTTCAGATTTCTGATCACATGTCACCTTTAAAAGTGAGGCTTTCTGTGACATTTTTTGTTTAAATATAACCCCACTCAACATTCTGTCTCTGCTAGCTTAGTTTTTTCCAAAGCTCTTATCATCATCTAGCCTACTATTTATCCTTATTCCTACTATTTCTTCTCGATAATGTTTATAATATTTATCCTCTTCTGTTTGAATATAAGCAGTCAGGAGCAGAGTAGACTATGCCCCCACCAACTAATTAAACTATAACAATTGGTTTGCACTCAAAAAATATTTGTTGAATGGATTAACAAATATTTCCATTCCATTCATTAACAGTTTTCCCTCATAGAGTAAAATGACTACATGATTACTATCAAATGATTTTAGACCAAAAAAAAAAAAGATCTTTTATGGTCTCCCTCTATTTTTCAAGGGGGAACTACTCTTGTGTCTCAACAATAAACTATTTGAAAAGTTAGCTGAAACCACAGACATATTATGTAGCCTCTTTGAGTCTGATTCTTCTCACTGATGCAATAAAAGAACTAGATATTCCTTCAATTTATAGTCATACTAAATAGTATTAAATAATATTATATTTTTAAAAGGTGGTACATTTTTGTAGGACAAATTTGATGAGTAAAATGCATGAAAATCTTGATAGTTTAGATTCCACTTCTTCCAAGGACTTTTCCTCAGCTTCAAAGCTTTGTTTTCTATGACAATCTCATGTATCCTCCAAGCAATTTTCAGTTTACTTTTTTTTTTTAAAGATCTTATTTATTTATTTGACAGAGAGAGATCACAAGTAGACAGAGAGGCAGGCAGAGAAAGAGAGAGAGAGAGAGGGAAGCAGGCTCCCTGCTGAGCAGAGAGCCCGATGCAGGACTCGATCCCAGGACCCTGAGATCATGACCTGAGCCGAAGGCAGCAGCCTAACCCACTGAGCCACCCAGGCGCCCTCAGTTTACTTTTATATCTTTTTAGCTATCAGTATTTTTTCTGAGCAAGAGGCATCAATTATGTTAGCTGTTTAATCACTAGCACCTTTCACAAAGCACTCAGTAACTATGCCTTAGTAATAGCTAATATCTATTAAGCCTTTTCTGTTGGGCAGGCACTATTCTAATTGTGTTACATATACAAATTCATTTAACACTCATAAATCCTTATAGGTTTTTTCTTGGATTGGAAAGAGATTTGATAAACTTTTGAATTTATGAAATAGGTTGAGAACAAAATTATTTAGTGGGAGAAAATGGAAAGTTTAAGGTTGAGAGTAGACCAGAAAGCAAGAGAGGTTTTGAAACTCACTGTTAAAATAGGAAATTTAACTTAAAGAAAAAAATAGAATAATAAGAAGAATTTTGTTTGTTGTGGTTTTATGGAGATACAGAATTAGCTAAAGAAAAAGCTGTTTCCCCATGAAGGTGATCTAAAAGAAGTTCATTGCAATCACAATGGTTTCCAATAATTAAATATATACAAAAAAATTATCATTATCACTGTAGAGTTAAATAAATAAAATTTGAACTATTTCATAATTGTTATATATTAACACCACAGTGAAATTCCTGATAGTTTAATAATCACTTGAAATTCACCACACCTAGTAAATATGTGTAACTAAAATCTATTGCACAATTGGTCGGTATTTTGATTCTTAAAATCTTTACAACTAGTGTCTAGAAAGGTCAAATTTCTTAATTGATGTCATATAATTTTACACAGTTGGGACTTGAAATCTTATCAATCTGATTTCCAATTCTGTGGTCTCTTAACATTATGCTAGGTCTTATCCTTTCTTTTTTTTGGGGGGGGGTAATGTGGGGGGAGACGTTGTGGGTATGAGGCAGAGACGACCTCAAGCAAGCTTCATGCTGAGATGGATGCAGGGCTAAACTGGGGACTCCATCTTGCAACCCTGAGATCATGACCTGAGATGAAGTTCAGACATCCCAGGTCTTGTCCATTTTAAACAACAGATTCTATATTGATTGATTGATTGATTGATTGATTTTTGTGTTTTGTGCTTTTTTTGTTTGGGGGAGCTTGTTTTTTTGTGTGTTTTGAGGGCTTTGTTTTTGCTTTTGTTTTGTCTGAGAAAAATCTTCAAAGGAAACCAAGTAAGTTAGAGAGTTCATTTACTACTTTTAGAGTAGTAAATAGGATTTACTACTCAATAGAATTTATTACTCAATAGAATCCCTAATCAGGGATGCCTGGGCATAGTTGGTTAAGCAACCAACCCTTGGTTTCAGTTCAAGATGTGATCTCAGAGCCATGATCTCCAGGTCATGATATCAGGGTTCTGAGATTGAACCCTGCATTGGTGTCTGAGCTCAGTGCAAAGTCTGCTTGAGATTATCTCTCCCTCTCCCAGACACCCCCTGATGTGTGCTCTCTTTCTAAAATAAATAAAGGAGGAGGATAGGAGGAAGAAGAAACCCATGGGACACCTGACTGGTTCAGTTGGTTAAGCATCTGCCTTCTCAACTGGGGTTATGATCCCAGTGTCCTGGGATCAAGTCTCACATTGGGCTACTTGCTCAGCAGGAGCCTGCCTCTCCATCTGCCTACTGCTCCCCCTGCTTGTGCTCTCTCTCTCACTCTCACTAGCAAATAAATAAATGAAATTTAAAAAAAAAAAAGGAATCTCTAAGCAACACTCGATTAGCTATTATACTTCCTTACAAGAGCTCATCTTTTTTTTTTCATTTTATTTTACTTTTTTCAGTGTTCCAAAATTCATTGTTTATGTAGCACACCCAGTGCTCCATGCAATATGTGCCCTCCATAATACCCACTACCAGGCTCACCCAACCTCCCAACCCTCCTCCCCTCCAAAACAGAGGAGAAGTGAGTTGAAGGAAATTGGAGGGGGAGACAAACCATGAGAGACTGTGCACTCTAAGAAACAAGAGCTCATCTTACTAAAAGACTCAATCCAAAAATAATTCTTAAAAACTGAAAAGTGTAATGTGAATCTAAATAAAATGCTGTGATTACTTTTGGATAAAAACAGAGATGATATTAATTAAACAAAAACTTGATATTCAATAACCTAAATATCTTTTATGTACAGCATGTACTGAATCAGCTAAGCAATAGCTTCACTACTTCTAGGCTTTCATTCTGACACTTTCCAGAAAAGCATTCTTTGAAAACCACTATAATGAAAGTGACTACTGGATATTCCCAAGCTGTGGTGTGGTTGAATTGGCTCCCGTCTGTCCACTGCACACAAGAGATACTGTGTACATATCTTCTCTGCTTTGTATTTAGCCACATCACATTGGTAGGGAGAAACCAGCTACCATGGGAGAAATTACATCATGAAAATGGCAAATCCTACAAATTATCACTCTTTTCATAGGTATCAGTTAACAGCTGCCAGCACACCAGTGCACTCAGATATGTTCTTTTAAAAAAATGGTCAAGGGGCGCCTGGGTGGCTCAGTGGGTTAAGCCGCTGCCTTCGGCTCAGGTCATGATCTTGGGGTCCTGGGATCGAGTCCCATGTCGGGCTCTCTGCTCGGCAGGGAGCCTGCTTCCCTCTCTCTCTCTGCCTGCCTCTCTGTCTACTTGTGGTCTCTCTCTGTCAAAAAAATAAAAATTTAAAAAAAAAGGTAAAAAAGCAGTGATATACAAGTCACTTTATCTCACTTTAGAATGGATATGTATATATATACACATATATACATATATATATATATATATATTTTTTTTTTTTTTACTTTTAAACATTTTAATTCCAGTATAGTTAACATACAAGGAATATTAGTTTCAGGGGCACAATACAGTAATTCAATAATTCTAGAATATCTTACTTTAGAAACACCTCCCTAACATGTGAAAAAAGTCCTGATGTTGGACATTGCCCTTTCATACAGGTTTGTGACAAAGGACTAATTGGATTCAGCATTTATTTATATAAATCAAAAAGTTTTTTGGTTCTAAGATCGTAATATACTTTATGAACTGATGTGAAATAAGTGTTACATTTCATTTTCACTAACTTTTCAAAGTGATTGATGTAAAATTTTAATGTGTTAATTTACAGAATGAATTCATATTCAAATAGGTATCCTTGTTAAAAAAATGAAATGGCATCAAGGCAATTTAAATGAATGCCTGAAATAACACTAGACAATCTGAATTATTGGTCTGAATAATATTTGATTTTTCATTGATTTTTGCATTTGTTAAGAAGCCAAAATATTCAAAAGCAAAAATAATCAGACACAATTCAAAGAGCAATTCATAAAAATAGGTATATGCTCGTGATTAAGAGTCATGGAATATGAACCTATATGTTAAATCCTCACTTTCTGTTATTTCAACAAGCACCATTCAAACTTCAAGCTATCTAACTTTCAGCAATACAATAAATTTAAACCCTATATTTAAGTCTTGAATCCAGCAAATCTTGTAGAAATGTGTCAACATTCTATTCATACTTCTAGGCTAAGATTTAGGTGTCAGGGTGAGAGTTTAAAATAAGTATTATATCATTGTGTTCACTCAACTTAGTAAAGTACAGTAAATTTTTACCTTCAGTAAAAGCTAACAAATTTGAACTTTTAGTGTACATCAGGTATTTGTCTAAGCATTTTCCTATACTATGACATTTTATTAAAAAAAAATAAGGCAGGGTAGTTTCTTAGTTTTTTGGTGAAAGGACTGTGACACAGAGTTTATGTAATTTGCCCAGGTTTACATTGCTACTAGCTGAGAGAACTAAAGTTTAACTGACGTAATAGGATTATAATGTGCTTTGTTTTAACTACTACTCCATACTGCTCATCAAATCATGTACCATTTCACTTGTTTGAAAGATGTGACAATGGATAGCATGTGTATAATGTAAAGATATATACTTATTATCAAATTAATTAGGATAAAATAAAATGCCTGTTTTTAACATTAATGAATTTATCAGGAATAAATTAATCTGGTAATCAATATTAATTTTTAAGTAATTTTGAAGCTTCAACTTTTCGTTTGCAATTTTTGAAAGTTAGATTTTTCAGGGTGCCTGGGTGGTTCAGTCAGTGAAGTGTTTGCCTTCAGGTCAGGTCCTCGGATGGAGCCCCACATTGGGCTCCCTTCTCAGTAAGGAGTCTACTTCTCTCTCCCTCTCCCACTCTCCCTGCTTGTATTCCCTTTCTCGCTGTCTTTCTCTATCTGTCAAATAGATAAATAAAATCTTAAAAAAAAAAGTTAGCTTTTTTAAAACATGGATTATACCCTGTGATCCCAAGCTGAATGAATGCTCAGGCACAATAAAGAGGAAAGCATGTTACCCAGAGGTATTGCTTTTGAACCTGCATATACCAAATGGATGGTAGTTTGGATTTCCACATGTTGGAAAGGATGAAAGCAAGTTTCATATAGAAAGAGGTATATTACAAGTTTTCATTTAAGAGGGAAAATGTAAATTGATCGCTTATTGACCAAAGGATCTAAGGTAGGACAGTTTCCACTGCCCCCTGACCTTTCTTGTTTATTGGGTATGTACTTGTGAATAAGTTGTTGTTACAGTTCAAAATGCTTATGTTTTCTGACATTTAGCCAGGCCTTGCAGCTTGGAATTTCTCTCTCTGTTGCTTCTGAGAAAGCATGCCCTTAGCCAAGCAAATGGTCTTCAGAGATAGCCAGGGAAATTTGTGATTTTTGGTTTAAACCTGGTTTCTTAAAAGGTGTCACTGGATCACTATAGCTTATTGTTCAGCCAGTATTCAGTCAAAGGTGTTTTTTGTTTTGTTTTGTTTTGTTTTCTTAAATTCCTTGTGCCAGCAAGGTTTTATCTTTTGTAGAGAGATATACGTGCAGCTTGGGTAATGCTTTCAAGTTGGCCCTTTCCTTCTCCCATTGCTCCTGAATAGGTTCAGTCTAGCGCAAAAGATTCCAAACTCAAAGTTGAATGTAATCCCAGAAGGGCTTTCCATGGATATCTCTTCCCCTGGTTGTCTCTGTTAAACTTCGAGACATAATGTTTTTATTTGCTCTCCACCAGTGTATCCATTCTTTTCAACAACGCTCATAGGCATGGAATTCTTCACGTGGTAGTCCATATAAAGTCAATCTCTTCTAATATAGCTATGAAGCTTCTTGTCCTTATGGCCAGCCTCCCACATTAGGCAGACTTTCTGCACCATTTCACCTAAAGTGGAAGCATTGCCTTAAGAACTTCAGGCTAAGGTACTGGACAATGATTGTCCCTGCTTCTGCTCCAGCCCATTTGCAAAGCAGAATTTCCATACTAAAAGGGGCAAGCTGATAAGACCAAAAAACATACTCCATTTCTCTTTCCCTTTGCCCCTGGGTATACTGGTTTCATCTGGGAAAGGGAGCCTGGGTCTTTTCAGTTGTACCTGCATGGAACAGAGTTTCTCCAACACAAGTCTTGCTTGGGTTTGGAAACTTTTCACCTGTCCTTATTGAGTGAAACTATAGTCCTAGAAGAGATACTGGTGGGGAAAGAGAGCACTGTTTTTGTTATCAAGCTTACCTGGAATATAGCATAGTAATTTCTATAATATGGAACTGGAAGTGTGACTGGAGAGAGTAGTTTATCTTCAATTTCACATTTGCATGTTGATTTAAAAAAATACTGGATTTCAATTTTGATGGCTTAAATCCCTGTTCTCATTGAGATCAGAACACATCATTTAAATCTCCAAGCTTCAATTGTTAATACAGAAAAAGATAAAAACTAGATATGAATAATTTTTAATATTACACATCTCACTACAAATGCCATCATTTATAGTTACCAACTAAATATAATTCATAATCCTCCATTCTATTTCAGACTCATTCATTTACTCATTTACTCATTCATTTATCCAATAGATTTTGACTAAGTTTCTGCTATGACCAGAGCACAGCTACAAACACATTTCAACAGCCATTATAAGAAATTAACTTTAGTTTCTGGATTATAATTTTAAACGCATAATGAAGCATACACTTAAACTCAAATTATACTATTTAGGTTGGTCAAACATATTTTCCAAATAAAGAACACTAACAGAATAAAATGGAGTTAAAGGGGGGCAGAATCAGGCAACTTAAATACTAAGAGTTCCAGACATCTCACTAAAATCCTGCAAACTGAACATGTTAATTTATCAATTATTTATTCATTTGATTGAACTGCTGAATTATATTAAACTATAATTTACATATTGAAAGTCCTTTCACAGTAACAAATTCTTGAAGATTAGGAAATCCATTATTGTGTATAAATGCATATTGAGATTTCAATTACACTAAAAATAAAAACTGTTTGATCCTCAAAACTTCAAAGTGTTCTTATGATATTTTGCAGATTAAGTCCCCACATAAAATTCACTAGTCTTTATCTGAGGGTTTATTTTTTGTTTTTTAAAAGATTTTATTTATTTATTTGACAGAGAAAGAGAGAGTTATAGAGCACAAGCAAGAGGAGAGGCAGAGGGAGAGGGAGAAACAGAATCCATGCTGAGCAGAGATCCTAATGTGGGTATCAATCCCAGGACTCCAGGAACATAACCTGAGCCAAAGGTAGTCACTTAATCAACTGAGACACCCAGGTGCCCTATTTATCTGAGTTTTTTTTTAAGATTTTATTTATTTTTTTGAGAGAGAGAGATCACAAGTAGGCAGAGAGGCAGGCAGAGAGAGAGGAGGAAGCAGGCTCCCTGCTGAGCAGAGAGCCCAATGCAGGGTTCCATCCCAGAACCCTGGGACCATGACCAGAGCCGAAGGCAGAGGCCTTAACCCACTGAGCTACCCAGGCGCCCCGTATCTGAGTTTTAATATGCAGCTTCAGGTATATTGTATGTTCTTTCCAATATCTCCACTGCGTGTTGCTACTGAATACTAAGGCCATTTTTGACGCAATGGGCTGGTCTTACATACCTGCTGTTATTTTGAAAGTTTCAAAAAATGTTTTAAGATTAATTTATATTTACAATTTTATTTCAGGAAAGTATTTTATAACTCAAATATCTCATTTGCCTTGAGTTAGAAGAATAAATGGTTTATGATTAAAAAATAAACTAAAAATTATAAACTTCCATAATAATTCAGTTAGTATGTATGTTAGATGTTATAGATATGAAGTTAAGACTCTGTCTACTCCCATGAGGTGCTTTCAATAATAAAGACAGTCATATGAATGTAAATATATAAGCCAAAAGAAAAGAGCCCAAATGGGGACTTTTTTTAATGGAAATACCAAGATTTAGCATAAATAATTCTTGCTGGTTAATAGTTATATACTCATTCAATTCAACAAATAATGAAGAGCTCATTTAATGCCAGGCATTTTACTCAGGAGTTGAAGATGACCTTAAAATTGTTAGTTTATTGGGTCTGGGGGAGGAGTCAAGATGGCGGAGAAGTAGCAGGCTGAGACTACTTCGGGTAGTGGGAGATCAGCTAAATAGCTTATCTAAAGATTGCAAACACCTACAAATCCAACGGGAGATTGAAGAGAAGAAGAACAGCAATTCCAGAAACAGAAAATCAACCACTTTCTGCAAGGTAGGACTGGCGGAGAAGTGAATCCAAAGCGACGGGAAGATAGACCACGGGGGGAGGGGCCGGCTCCCGGCGAGCGGCGGAGAAACGGAGCAAAATCAGGACTTTTAAAAGTCTGTTCCGCTGAGGGACATCGCTCCAGAGGCTTAACTGGGGTGAAGCCCAGGCGGGGTAAGCGCGGCCTCAGGTCCCGCAGGGTCGCAGAAGGATCGGGGGTGTCTCAGTGTCGCAGAGCTTACCGGTATTAGAACGGGGAAGCTGGCTGCAGAGACAGAGCCGAGGAGTGACTCTCAGCTCAGGGTTGCCCTGAACCCGTCGCAGGCTCGGTCAGCTCGGAGCGCGGCCGGAGGCCAGGGTGACGGGAGTCATTTGGCGCTGTTCTCTGAGGGCGCACTGAGGAGTGGGGCCCCGGGCTCTCGGCTCCTCCGGGCCGGAGACCGGGAGGCCGCCATCTTCATTCCCGTCCTCCGGAACTCTAAATAAAGCGCTCAGGGAACAAAAGCTCCCGAAAGCGAACCCGAGCGGATGACTCAGCACGGCCCCGGGTAAGGGCGGTGCAACTCCGCCTGGGACAAAGACACTTGAGAATCACTACAACGGGCCCCTCCCCCAGAAGATCTACGGGAAACCCAGCCAGGACCAAGTTCACCTACCAAGGAGAACGGCGGAATTCCAGAGGAGAAGAAAGCAAAGCACGGAACTCATGGCTTTCTCCCCATGATTTTTTAGCCTTGCAGTTAATTTAATTTTTTTTTCTTTTTCAATTTTTTTTTCTTTTTCTCTTCTTCTGCTAAATTTTTTTTTTAACTTTTACCGTTTTCGTTTTTTTAACGTTTTTTAAATAGTTTATCTAATATATATATATTTTTTCCTCTTTTTATATTTTTTCTTTATCGGCTTTCTTTTTTTTAATAGTTTTTTTTTTTTTATTTCTTTCTGAACCCCTTTTTATCCCCTTTCTCCCCCCTCACAATTCAGGATCTCTTCTGATTTGGCTAAAGCATATTTTCCTGGGGTTGTTGCCACCCTTTTAGTATTTTACTTGCTCCTTCATAAACTCTTATCTGGACAAAATGACAAGGCGGAAAAATTCACAACAAAAAAAAGAACAAGAGGCAATACCAAAGGCTAGGGACCTAATCAATACAGACATTGGTAATATGTCAGATCTAGAGTTCAGAATGATGATTCTCAAGGTTCTAGCCGGGCTTGAAAAAGGCATGGAAGATATTAAAGCAACACTCTCGGGAGATATAAAAGCCCTTTCTGGAGAAATAAAAGAACTAAAATCGAACCAAGTTGAAATCAAAAAAGCTATTAATGAGGTGCAATCAAAAATGGAGGCTCTCACTGCTAGGATAAATGAGGCAGAAGAAAGAATTAGTGATATAGAAGACCAAATGACAGAGAATAAAGAAGCTGAGCAAAAGAGGGACAAACAGCTACTGGACCACGAGGGGAGAATTCGAGAGATAAGTGACACCATAAGACGAAACAACATTAGAATAATTGGGATTCCAGAAGAAGAGGAAACAGAGAGGGGAGCAGAAGGTATATTGGAGAGAATTATTGGAGAGAATTTCCCCAATATGGCAAAGGGAACAAGCATCAAAATCCAGGAGGTTCAGAGAACCCCCCTCAAAATCAATAAGAATAGGTCTACACCCCGTCACCTAATAGTAAAATTGACAAGTCTTAGTGACAAAGAAAAGATCCTGAAAGCAGCCCGGGAAAAGAAGTCTGTAACGTACAATGGTAAAAATATTAGATTGGCAGCAGACTTATCCACAGAGACCTGGCAGGCCAGAAAGAGCTGGCATGATATATTCAGAGTACTAAATGAGAAAAACATGCAGCCAAGAATACTATATCCAGCTAGGCTATCATTGAAAATAGACGGAGAGATTAAAAGCTTCCAGGACAAACAAAAACTGAAAGAATTTGCAAATACCAAACCAGCTCTACAGGAAATATTGAAAGGGGTCCTCTAAGCAAAGAGAGACCCTAAAAGTAGTAGATCAGAAAGAAACAGAGACAATATACAATAACAGTCACCTTACAGGCAATACAATGGCACTAAATTCATATCTCTCAATACTTACCCTGAATGTTAATGGGCTAAATGCCCCAATCAAAAGACACAGGGTATCAGAATGGATAAAAAAACAAAAACCATCTATATGTTGCCTACAAGAAACTCATCTTACACCCGAAGACACCTCCAGGTTTAAAGTGAGGGGGTGGAAAAGAATTTACCATGCTAATGGACATCAGAAGAAAGCAGGAGTGGCAATCCTTATATCAGATCAATTAGATTTTAAGCCAAAGATTATAATAAGAGATGAGGAAGGACACTATATCATACTCAAAGGAACTGTCCAACAAGAAGATCTAACAATTTTAAATATCTATGCCCCTAACGTGGGAGCAGCCAACTATATAAACCAATGAATAACAAAATCAAAGAAACACATCGACAAGAATACAATAATAGTAGGGGATTTTAACACTCCCCTCACTGAAATGGACAGATCATCCAAGCAAAAGATCAACAAGGAAATCAAGGCCTTAAATGACACACTGGACCAGATGGACATCACAGATCTATTCAGAACATTTCATCCCAAAGCAACAGAATACACATTCTTCTCTGGTGCACATGGAACGTTCTCCAGAATAGATCACATTCTTGGTCCTAAATCAAGTCTCAACCGGTATCAAAAGATTGGGATCATTCCCTGCATATTTTCAGACCACAATGCTCTAAAGCTAGAACTCAATAACAAGAGGAAATTTGGAAAGAACCCAAATACATGGAGACTAAACAGCATCCTTCTAAAGAATGAATGGGTCAACCAGGAAATCAAAGAAGAATTGAAAAAATTTATGGAAACAAATGATAATGAAAACACAACGGTTCAGAATCTGTGGGACACAACAAAGGCAGTCCTGAGAGGAAAATATATAGCGGTACAAGCCTTTCTCAAGAAACAAGAAAGGTCTCAGGTACACAACCTAACCCTACACCTAAAGGAGCTGGAGAAAGAACAAGAAAGAAACCCTAAACCCAGCAGGAGAAGAGAAATCATAAAGATCAGAGCAGAAATCAATGAAATAGAAACCAAAAAAACAATAGAACAAATCAACGAAACTAGGAGCTGGTTCTTTGAAAGAATTAATAAGATTGATAAACCCCTGGCCAGACTTATCAAAAAGAAAAGAGAGAGGACCCAAATAAATAAAATCATGAATGAAAGAGGAGAGATCACAACGAACACCAAAGAAATACAGACAATTATAAGAACATACAATGAGCAACTCTACGCCAACAAATTTGACAATCTGGAAGAAATGGATGCATTCCTAGAGACATATAAACTACCACAACTGAACCAGGAAGAAATAGAAAGCCTGAACAGACCCATAACCAGTAAGGAGATTGAAACAGTCATCAAAAATCTCCAAACAAACAAAAGCCCAGGGCCAGACGGCTTCCCAGGGGAATTCTACCAAACATTTAAAGAAGAACTAATTCCTATTCTCCTGAAACTGTTCCAAAAAATAGCAATAGAAGGAAAACTTCCAAACTCATTTTATGAGGCCAGCATCACCTTGATCCCAAAACCAGACAAGGATCCCAACAAAAAAGAGAACTACAGTCCAATATCCTTGATGAACACAGATGCAAAAATTCTCGCCAAAATACTAGCCAATAGGATTCAACAGTACGTTAAAAGGATTATTCACCACGACCAAGTGGGATTTATTCCAGGGCTGCAAGGCTGGTTCAACATCCGCAAATCAATCAATGTGATACAACACATTAATAAAAGAAAGAACAAGAACCATATGATACTCTCCATAGATGCTGAAAAAGCATTTGACAAAGTACAGCATCCCTTCCTGATCAAAACTCTTCAAAGTGTAGGGATAGACGGCACATACCTCAATATTATCAAAGCCATCTATGAAAAACCCACCGCAAATATCATTCTCAATGGAGAAAAACTGAAAGCTTTTCCGCTAAGGTCAGGAACACGGCAGGGATGTCCGTTATCACCACTGCTATTCAACATAGTACTAGAAGTCCTAGCCTCAGCAATCAGACAACAAAAGGAAATTAAAGGCATCCAAATCAGCAAAGAAGTCAAACTATCACTCTTCGCAGATGATATGATACTCTATGTGCAAAACCCAAAAGACTCCACTCCAAAACTGCTAGAACTTGTACAGGAATTCAGTAAAGTGTCAGGATATAAAATCAATGCACAGAAATCAGTTGCATTTCTCTACACCAACAACAAGACAGAAGAAAGAGAAATTAAGGAGTCCATCCCATTTACAATTGCACCCAAAACTATAAGATACCTAGGAATAAACCTAACCAAAGAGACTAAGAATCTATACTCAGAAAACTATAAAGTACTCATGAAAGAAATGGAGGAAGACACAAAGAAATGGAAAAGTGTTCCATGCTCCTGGATTGGAAGAATAAATATTGTGAAAATGTCTATGCTACCTAAAGCAATCTACACATTTAATGCAATTCCTATCAAAGTACCATCCATCTTTTTCAAAGAAATGGAACAAATAATCCTAAAATTCATATGGCACCAGAAAAGACCTCGAATAGCCAAAGGAATATTGAAAAAGAAAGCCAAAGTTGGTGGCATCACAATTCCGGACTTCAAGCTCTATTACAAAGCTGTCATCATCAAGACAGCATGGTACTGGCACAAAAACAGACACATAGATCAATGGAACAGAATAGAGAGCCCAGAAATGGACCCTCAACTCTATGGTCAACTCATCTTCGACAAAGCAGGAAGGAATGTCCAATGGAACAAAGACAGCCTCTTCAATAAATGGTGTTGGGAAAATTGGACAGCCACATGCAGAAAAATGAAATTGGATCATTTCCTTACACCACACATGAAAATAGACTCAAAATGGATGAAGGATCTCAATGTGAGAAAGGAATCCATCAAAATCCTAGAGGAGAACAGAGGCAGCAACCTCTTCGACGTCAGCCGCAGCAACATCTTCCTAGGAACATCCCCAAAGGCAAGGGAAGCAAGGGCAAAAATGAACTTTTGGGATTTTATCAAGATCAAAAGCTTTTGCACAGCAAAGGAAACAGTTAAAAAAACCAAAAGACAACTGACAGAATGGGAGAAGATATTTGCAAATGACATATCAGATAAAGGGCTAGTGTCCAAAATCTATAAAGAACTTAGCAAACTCAACACCCAAAGAACAAATAATCCAATCAAGAAATGGGCAGAGGACATGAACAGACATTTCTGCAAAGAAGACATCCAGATGGCCAACAGACACATGAAAAAGTGCTCCATATCACTCGGCATCAGGGAAATACAAATCAAAACCACCATGAGATATCACCTCACACCAGTCAGAATGGCTAAAATTAACAAGTCAGGAAATGACAGATGCTGGCGAGGATGCGGAGAAAGGGGAACCCTCCTACACTGTTGGTGGGAATGCAAGCTGGTGCAACCACTCTGGAAAACAGCATGGAGGTTCCTCAAAATGTTGAAAATAGAACTACCCTATGACCCTGCAATTGCACTGCTGGGTATTTACCCTAAAGATACAAACATAGTGATCCGAAGGGGCACATGCACCCGAATGTTTATAGCAGCAATGTCTACAATAGCCAAACTATGGAAAGAACCTAGATGTCCATCAACAGACGAATGGATAAAGACGATGTGGTATATATACACAATGGAATACTATGCAGCCATCAAAAGAAATGAAATCTTGCCATTTGCGACGACGTGGATGGAACTAGAGGGTATCATGCTTAGCGAAATAAGTCAATCGGAGAAAGACAACTATCATATGATCTCCCTGATATGAGGGAGAGGAGATGCAACATGGGGGGTCGAGGGGGTAGGAGAAGAGTAAGTGAAACAAGATGGGATTGGGAGGGAGACAAACCATAAGTGACTCTTAATCTCACAAAACAAACTGAGCGTTGATGGGGGGAGGGGGTTGGGAGAGGGGGTGGGGTTATGGATATCGGGGAGGGTATGTGCTATGGTGAGTGTTGTGAAGTGTGTAAACCTGGCGATTCACAGACCTGTACCCCTGGGGATAAAAATATATGTTTATAAAGCTGTAAAAAAAAAAAAAAGAAAGAAAGAAAGGATGAATCCCCAAGTTTTGTAGCAACATGGACGGGACTGGAAGAGATTATGCTGAGTGAAATAAGTCAAGCAGAGAGAGTCAATTATCATATGGTTTCACTTATTTGTGGAGCATAACAAATAGCATGGAGGACAAGGGGAGATGGAGAGGAGAAGGGAGTTGAGGGAAATTGGAAGGGGAGGTGAACCATGAGAGACTATGGACTCTGAATAACGATCTGAGAATTTTGAAGGGGTGGGGGGTGGGAGGTTGGGGGCACCAGGTGGTGGGTATTGTAGAGGGCACGGATTGCATGGAGCACTGGGTGTGGTGCAAAAATAATGAATACTGTTATGCTGAAAAAAAAAATAAAAAAAAAATAAAAAAAAATTGTTAGTTTATTGTGAAACATAGCATTTTTGAAAACTATCTTAAAGAGTATTAACGCATCTGATGATGCATTAATATAAAATGTGCTCACGAAACTTAGAAGATGTTACATTAAAATCTATTTGGAAGGATGAATTGGAAGATCTCAACTAGTGAACGAATTGGGATGAGTATTCAAAGCAAAAGTAATGGTGTTAACATTTGCAAGGTGTTGCAAAAGTTTTTTGAAGGCAGTTAAAAGAATACTTGGCATTATTCTATAAAATATTAGAGGTAATTGTCAATAATTATCAGACAAATAGTTTAAATTGGCTAACAATAGGTTCAGATAGTTTTCTTTCTTCCTTTTTTAAAGAGAGCAAGCAAGAAAAGATTTTAAATTTACTTTAGTCATTGATGGATTAAGCTGTTGGATGCAAATTTTCCTTATTTTATTTGGCAAAACAAAAATAAAATATCATTTTTTAAGCTTTATTTATTTATTTGACAGAGAGAGAGAGAGATCCCAAGTAGGCCAAGAGGCAGGCAGAGAGAAGGGGAAGCAGGCTTCCTGCTGAGCAGAGAGCCTGATGAGGGCTTGGATCCCAGGACACTGAGACCATGACCTGAGCCAAAGGTAGAGGCTTAACCCACTGAGCCACCCAGACAGCCCTAAGATATCATTTTAAAAGCTCTTTAAAATAACAAAATAGCCTGTTTTATTATCTATTTATCAACAGAATGAAGAAAAACTCATTATCATTTTAATTAATGTAAAAAGAGCATTTGACAAAATTTAACCCAATTAATGATTAAATACTCAAAAACTAGAAGGAAATAATCTCAACATAATAAAAGCTATATAGGAAAAAACACACAAAGTGAATGTAAAAAACTGAAAATTTTTTCTCTAACATCAGAAACAAGAAAATAGGGGCACCTGGGTAGTTCAGTTAGTTAAGTGTCTGAGACTTGATTTCAGCTCAAGTCATGATCTCAGGGTTGTGAGCTCAAGCTCCATGTTGGGCTCCACATTCAGTATGGAGTCTGCTTGAGATTGTTTCCCACTCCCTTCCCTCCTCCCTCTATCCCTTCCTCGCTGCGCCCTTCCACTCGCATGCTCTCTCTCTCTCTCTCTAAAATAAAATAAATAAATAAATCTTTAAAATAAACTTTAGAAAAAGAAACAAGGATGCCCACTTTCTCATTTGTATTTAACATAGTACTAGAATCCTATGCACTGAACACTGCATAAGAATTTAAAGACAATCTGTAGAATTGGAGAGAACACATAAATTATACACCTGATAAGTCTTCATAACCGGAATGTATAAAGTAACTCTATAATTCAACCACAACAAATTAACCTGATTTAAAAATAAAAGAAAAACAAAATTAAAAAATAAAAGTGAGCAAAGAACTTGAATAGTTATCTCTCAAAGAAAGATACACAAATCACCAATAAGCACATGAAAAGGTACTCAACATTACCAATCATTAGGGAAATGCAAATCAAAACCACAATGAGATACCATTTCACACCCATTAGGATGGTTATTATAAAACAAAACAAGGGGTACCTGGGTGGTTCAGTAGGTTAAGTGTCTGCCTTCAGCTCTGGTCATGGTCCCAGGATCCTGGAATATTATTCAGCATTGAAAAGGAAGAAAATTCTGACACATGCTGTATCATGGATAAACCTTGAAGACATCATGCTAGGTTAAATAAGCCAGTCACAAAAGGACAAACATTAATTTCACTTACATGAAATACCTAGAGTAATCAAACCACATTCAGAATGGTGGTTGTCAGGGACCAGGGAGAGGAAGCTATGGGGAATTAGTGTTCATAGGGTACACAGTTTCAATTTGGGAAAATGAAAACATTCTGGAGATGGATGGTAGTGATATTTTCAGGGCAATGTGAATGTTCTTAACTCCACAAAACTGTACACCTAAAATTGTTAATATGACATATTTTATGTTATGTATATTTTACCACATTAAAATAATAGCTATTAACCTATGTAATTATCTATATACCTAAAAGATAAGGGCACCCAGGTGGTTCAATCAGTTAAGCATCAGATTCTTAGTTCTGGCTCAGGTCATGATCTCAGAGTCATAGCATCTAGCCTGAGGTTAGGCTCAGTACTGCGCATGAAGCCTGCTTAAGATTCTCTCTCTCTCCCTTTGCCCCAGCTCACTTTCTCTCTCTCTCTTTCACACACACACACACACACACACACACACACACACGTAAATAAATAATAGATATTCACGGTTTCATTTTCTGCAGTTTCTATTACTTGTGGTCAACTGTAACCTGGAAGGAGATGGTTCTCCTTCTGATGCATTTCAGGTCAATAGTAGCCTAACCTATGTCATAACCCATACTTACATCATTCAACTCACTTTATCTCATTATGTAGACATTTCATCATCTCACATCATCACAAGAAGGATGAGTGTAGTACAATATTTAAAGAGAGAGAACACAGTCACAAAATTTTATTACAGTATATTGTTGTAATTGTTTTATTATTAGTTATTGTTAATTTAGTCTTGTGCCTAATTTATAAGTTAAACTTTAACACAGATATGTGCATATAGAAAAAAAACATAGTGTATACATACACACACACACACACACGGTTTGGTTTCATATATATATAAAATCTCCCCAGTATTTTGTTGAACATTCTAAAATCCATTCCAGTTAGTATTAACTCTACATTTGAACTTGCCTAGTTATAAATGCATTTTCAACTGTGTGCAAATATTTCCTGGTAGCAAATCACAGTATTTGTCAGTAACTTCTACTCACAAATACCAAAATTAAAGGATTTAAATATTTTGAGATTCTATAAAAATTCTTTTTGTCTGAATTCTAAGTGCACTGACATTATCCCATGATTTGCATTCAGGAGCTCTTCTAGGTGCAACTTAATAAAACTAATAAAGAGTGTCTATTCTTTTACCACTCAACTATGGAACACATTGTGCCAGAAAAATATCCCAAAGGAGTGATTATCATATGATAACCATACCCTCTCATCTGGCTTACTGCTAATTAAATTAATTAATTAAGTGGTCTTTCCCCAAGTGGACGTGATTTATGTGCCTCATGTAATTAGCAGCTCAAGAAATGGAAATTAGATGATTTGTTCATGGACATACAAAACCGTGATCCAAAGGACTTTCTGATAATATAAGTGGAGAGAAATTTTTATTTATTTTTTAAATCAAAGTGTTCTATGTTGGAAAAAGATAGCACTAGAAGATAATTATTTTTGGCCAGAGTCTAGAAAACAGATAACAATTAATATTTGTATAAAGCTGACTGATGCAATAGAATCTGTTCAGGAATATAAGATGAAATTTGTGTATTAATATAGGTGAAATACATTTTACCTATTAACAGGTAGTATAACCTGATGTTTAAGAGAGCTAATTCTGGAGCCATACCTTCTAGATTAGAATTTCAGTTCTGCCACACAATTGCTGGATGATCTTTGGAAATGTATATCATCCACACAAGACTAAATTTCTGCAAATATGTATAATAATAATGCCTAAATACTACTAGGGTTATGAAAGATTAAATGAGTTATTACAAATAAAACAGTAATAACAGTGCCTGGCACATAGTAAATATTAATGATTTTTATTATTATTTATACCATTCTATTTATTGAATTACTTATATGTATATAGAAAATAAGTCATGGATGTTTACATCAAACTATTGATTCATAACAAGATGAATACATATCAGGAAAACTAGAAAACATTAGAAAATAGAAAATTGCCAACCAATATCTAGAAAAAACTAACCGCAGTACTTACCTAGTTTTATTAAACACCTTGAAGTTATTTCTTCTTTAAAATGGGGGTGCCTGGGTGGTTTAGTGGGTTAGACCTCAGCCTTCAGCTCAGATCATGATCTCAGGGTCCTGGGATTGAGCCCCCCGTTGGGCTCTCTGCTTAGTGGGGAGCCTGCTTCCCCCCTTCTCTCTGCCTGCCTCTCTGCCTGCTTATGATCCCTTTCTCTGTCAATAAATAAATAAAATCTAAAAAAAAAATTAAATTAAAAAAAAAAGAAAGTGGACAGAGTAGGACTGCCTGGGTGGCTCAGTTAGTTAAACATCTGTCCAATCATAAGCTTAAGGTCCTAGGTTTGAGCCCTGTATTGGTGTGTGTGTTGTGGGAGGAGGTCTCTGGTCAGCAGGAAGTCTGCTTCTCCCTCTCCCTCTGCCCGTCCCTCCACTTGTGTACAGGCTCTCTTCTCAAATAAACATATAAAATCTTTAAAATATAATAAAAATAAAAAATAAAATAGAACATGTAAAAAATAATAAAAGAAAATGTAGATTTCCGTTCTATTCTTACTAGTCGCATTAACTGAATTTGGACATGTATATACAATAAAAAAATCAATGCTGTAAATAAAGTCAAACCATATTGTTATCAACCTCTAATGAACACATTTTCACATTTTAATATATCCGTTAGTTTAAGAAAGCGCTTGGGGTGCCTGGGTGCCTCATTCAGTTCAGCATCTGGCTCTCAATTTACATTCAGGTCATGATCTTGGTTTCTACAGATCCAGTCCTGCAGCTGGGTCCATGCTGGGAGTGGAGTCTGCTTAAGAGTCTCTCTCTCCTTCTCCCTCTGCCCCTATCCTTGCTTGTTCACTCTCTCTCTCTCTCTCTCTCATTAAATAAATAAATAAATAAATAAAATTAAGTTTAAATGTTTCAGTTTATATTCTTTTCTTGTACACATAGTTGGATACACTCAATACAAAAATACAATTATCTCAGCTTATTCTCAAGTGTAGCTAGCTATGTTTCTCCCTTTTGTAAATTTGGACAGTTTTATCTTTATAGTTTAAACTTGTGTGCAACTTATCTCTCTCTTTCCACCATCAACATGGTCTACAATCTCCATTTCTTATCTGATCACCTTCGCACTTGGTCCTTTGTTGCCCTCATTCCTACAACATTTCTGACTATTTCTAGTTTGTGGAAATTCTATTTGCTGGCCAACCTATTATCTTATTGCCATCCATTCTAGTCCATTCTAATAATATCTTTGTCTCACATACAGGGAAACTTTATTACTGTACTATGTATTGGACTGCAATTTGCATTTATGAATTATAGTGTTTTATCTCTAATGTATCTTTTCCTCCAGTGGCCCAAATTTATTTTTAAAAGTTTATCTATTTATTTTAGAGAGAGAAAGAAGGAGAGAGAACATGAGCAGGAAGGGCAGAGAGAGAGGGACAGAGAATCTCAAGCAGACTCTGTGCTGAGCTGGGAGCCCACTGCAAGGCTCTATTTCACAGATCCTAAGATCATGACCTGAGCCAAAACCAAGAGTCCAATGCTTAACCAACTGCACAGCCCAGGGCCCCCTGGCCCAGATTTATTTTTACTCATGTTTTTTAAACTTCTACACTTTTAAATGTGTTATTTCCCTAAATTATGAAATCACTAATGATAAAAAAGTGAAAATTTTAGAAAAACACAGATGAAGCTTATACATATTTCTAGCACTGAATCCAAAGATAGTTTTATTAATATTGGTATATATAAATAGCTACATATATAATATATGCTATTTATATATATAATTTATTTTACTATATTTATATTTGTATGTTAAGTACGTATATAAAAATTAGCATATACATAACATTGGTGATTTATATATATGTGTGCATTATATATCTATGTAATAGCATACATATATTGTAGCAATATATGTATATATGTATAGTGACTATATATTTGTGTGTACACATAAACACATACACACACACAAATTACCACCATCTTAAGTAGTCACAATGACAAAAATCTTCTTGAAGCTTCAACCTGATTTTCTTCACTTTGGTTGTTACATGGGCTAAGAGATCTTAGTACTGGTAGATGCTTATGATCAAGGAAGAGAAGCTGGAATTTTTAAAAAAAGGGTGAAAAAGTATATGGTACAAACCCCAACTACCTTCTATTTCTCTTAGTACATAGTGGCCAAACTGTAATTTCTCTCTGAAAAGCAAGGCTGTTGGCCTACAGTTTATACTTTACTAAAAGCATGCTTTATTTAAAATAAAATTATTTGTCTCTTTATTTCAGTATGCTTAGAATATTATTTTTACTCCCTTTAGCCAATAAAGCATGCCTACATATAGTATATATCTAAAGAGGTATCACATTGCATACGTAGTTTTAAAACTGCTTTTTAATATACAACCAAGTTTACATAATTCTCTATGCCATCAGTTAACAACATATAGTTACACAGTGTACAAATATATAGTAATTACATGCCATTAATGTTAATGATGTCATATTATTTTAGTTTCTGGACTTTATGAGTTTTAATAGTTTTACTTTTAATGAGTGGCATGTAAATGTCATTACTCAATTTCCAACCATGCTTGCTTTATTTCTGAAATAACACTTAACATTTTATTATGTATCATTCAAATACTTCACTGTTGTTATCATTTGGGTAGTACTTATTTAAACTACATTGGTCCTCAGTAATTTCCAATAACTTTCATTTTAATAAGTTCTCATAATGTCTGATATTAACCATAGGTAGATTAAAATATTTTAATTAATTTTCCTTAGGATTTTTTTATTAGGATTTTATTTTTTTTAAGATTTTATTTATTTATTTGAGAGAGAGACAGTGAGAGAGAGCATGAGCGAGGAGAAGGTCAGAGAGAGAAGCAGACTCCCCGTGGAGCTGGGAGCCCGATGCGGGACTCGATCCTGGGACTCCAGGATCATGACCTGAGCCTAAGGCAGTCGTCCAACAAACTGAGCCACCCAGGCATCCCTTTATTAGGATTTTAACACTTCAAAAAAAAATGTGCAAGTCCGTAGGGACTTTTCTTTTTTAAAATTCTTTGGCAACACCAAAATTTTAATTAATGAAGAATCTTCTATGTAAATTACCTATATCTTTGAATCACATTTGTTCATCTATTTTTCTTGGAAATTACATGTTTAATAACATGTTCAAATGTGTTGACATGCAGAAGTACATATATGTATTAAACAAGAAGTTCTCACTTTTTCCATTGGTTATACCAGCTGCTGTTTCATTCATTTTGATGATTTGTTTAAAGAGCATTCTAGAAGATATTTATCAACTAAATTGTTTTATTCTACTATTCTTCCTTTTGATTTTCTTAGATTCTGTTGATGTTCTTCTAATAATTGTCTTGCACTTTCACACTATTCATATTTCCTGTTAAAAGGTAAAACATTTATTCTATGAATATAGTTTTGGCTGTATCTCTTATATTTTAATGCAACTATTATTTTAATAAAATTTATGCTTATATTACTTGATTTCAAAATGGCCTGCAACTGGAATTTTAACATTTTTATTACTTCAAGTTGTATTAATATAATATATATTTTTTAATTCTAAGCAGTCAGAATCTAGTTATTTTTAGTTTAATATTCAGCTTTATTGAATTGTTGCCCAACAACATTACCTATAATCTCTACGATGTTTTTGAAATCTGTTCAAATTTCCTTGAGAATTATAATAGGTGGCCATTAAAAAAAAAGTACATTGTATAATTGAAAAGCTAAAGGATTATATTTTCTTCATTGATGGAAGATAAGATTCAAAATAAAGGAAATATTATCATCAGCATTCATAAATCCAGTAATTTACCATCCAGTTATACACACAAAAGAAAAATTGACAGCACACATTAGCGTTAGAATATTAAATTTGTCTCTCTCATTTCCTCACAGATCAATTCAGTAAAACATTAAAATCATACAGAGAAGGGAATAATACAATTAATATTATTGACTTCATCTATATCAATGCTCTATATCAAAATTACTTGCTAGCTAACTTCTTACCTTTTACCTCTTATTTCTCAAATCTTTGCTTTCAACAATTTGAAACCATTTACTAACAATAATAAGGTTTAAAGTTTATAAATCTAATATCCATTTTAAACTATGTTCTTGACTTAATAAATGTTGTATTTTTCTTCTTAGTTGAATTACAGAATCTTCCCAAAGATCTTATTTTCTTTTTTGTTCCTGATACTGTTTTTGTACCATTTCTTTTTTTTTTTTAAGAATTTATTTATTTATGTGACAGAGAGAGCACAAGCAGGCAGAGAGGCAGGCAGAGAGAGAGGAGGAAGCAGGCTCCCCGCTGAGCAGAGAGCCCGATGTGGGGCTCGATCCCAGGACTCTGAGATCATGACCTGAGCCGAAGGCAGCGGCCTAACCCACTGAGCCACCCAGGCGCCCCTGTACCATTTCTAAATGTTTGAGTCCTCTTTCTTATTTGCTTACTACCAGCACTGTGACATAATATTCTGGTGTCTTCTCTGTTCTGTGGAAGACTTTTTCTACATTTCTTATAGCTCTATAGCTGAGATAACTATTTACATAAGTCTGATATTTTTATGCATTTTGTTTGCTTGCTGTTTTGCGGGGGTTTTGTTGTTGTTGTTTTGTTGTTAATTTATTTAGCACCCTGGGGAATTGGGGAGAGATCTGGGATTTTCAGTGATTCCAAAAAGAGATATTTGTTTTTAACAATTTTGTTTTGTTTTTCTTTTCTTTGATTGTTAAAGCCACCATACTCGGGCCACCTTTCAAAATCTGTTACTGCTCAACCCTCTTCTATGATGAGTTCACTGTGGAACTTGGTCTGAAATGTTTTCTGGGCCCACTCTTTTTTTTTTTTTTTTTTTTTTTTTTTTGATTTTTTTTTAATTTTTTTCAGCATAACAGTATTCATTATTTTTGCACCACACCCAGTGCTCCATGCAATCCATGCCCTCTACAATACCCACCACCTGGTGCCCCCAACCTCCCACCCCCCACCCCTTCAAAATTCTCAGATCCTTTTTCAGAGTCCATAGTCTCTCATAGTTCACCTCCCCTTCCAATTTCCCTCAACTCCCTTCTCCTCTCCATCTCCCCTTGTCCTCCATGCTATTTGTTATGCTGCACAAATAAGTGAAACCATATGATAATTGACTCTCTCTGCTTGACTTATTTCACTCAGCATAATCTCTTCCAGTCCCGTCCATGTTGCTACAAAACTTGGGGATTCATCCTTTCTTTCTTTTTTTTTTTTTTTTTTACAGCTTTATAAACATATATTTTTATCCCCAGGGGTACAGGTCTGTGAATCGCCAGGTTTACACACTTCACAACACTCACCATAGCACATACCCTCCCCGATATCCATAACCCCACCCCCTCTCCCAACCCCCTCCCCCCATCAACGCTCAGTTTGTTTTGTGAGATTAAGAGTCACTTATGGTTTGTCTCCCTCCCAATCCCATCTTGTTTCATTTACTCTTCTCCTACCCCCTCGACCCCCCATGTTGCATCTCCTCTCCCTCATATCAGGGAGATCATATGATAGTTGTCTTTCTCCGATTGACTTATTTCGCTAAGCATGATACCCTCTAGTTCCATCCACGTCGTCGCAAATGGCAAGATTTCATTTCTTTTGATGGCTGCATAGTATTCCATTGTGTATATATACCACATCTTCTTTATCCATTCGTCTGTAGATGGACATCTAGGTCCTTTCCATAGTTTGGCTATTGTAGACATTGCTGCTATAAACATTTGGGTGCATGTGCTCCTTCGGATCACTATGTTTGTATCTTTAGGGTAAATACCCAGCAGTGCAATTGCAGGGTCATAGGGTAGTTCTATTTTCAACATTTTGAGGAACCTCCATGCTGTTTTCCAGAGTGGTTGCACCAGCTTGCATTCCCACGAACAGTGTAGGAGGGTTCCCCTTTCTCCGCATCCTCGCCAGCATCTGTCATGTCCTGACTTGTTAATTTTAGCCATTCTGACTGGTGTGAGGTAATATCTCATGGTGGTTTTGATTTGTATTTCCCTGATGCCGAGTGATATGGAGCACTTTTTCATGTGTCTGTTGGCCATCTGGATGTCTTCTTTGCAGAAATGTCTGTTCATGTCCTCTGCCCATTTCTTGATTGGATTATTTGTTCTTTGGGTGTTGAGTTTGCTAAGTTCTTTATAGATTTTGGACACTAGCCCTTTATCTGATATGTCATTTGCAAATATCTTCTCCCATTCTGTCAGTTGTCTTTTGGTTTTTTTAACTGTTTCCTTTGCTGTGCAAAAGCTTTTGATCTTAATAAAATCCCAAAAGTTCATTTTTGCCCTTGCTTCCCTTGCCTTTGGGGATGTTCCTAGGAAGATGTTGCTGCGGCTGACGTCGAAGAGGTTGCTGCCTGTGTTCTCCTCTAGGATTTTGATGGATTCCTTTCTCACATTGAGATCCTTCATCCATTTTGAGTCTATTTTCGTGTGTGGTGTAAGGAAATGATCCAATTTCATTTTTCTGCATGTGGCTGTCCAATTTTCCCAACACCATTTATTGAAGAGGCTGTCTTTGTTCCATTGGACATTCCTTCCTGCTTTGTCGAAGATGAGTTGACCATAGAGTTGAGGGTCCATTTCTGGGCTCTCTATTCTGTTCCATTGATCTATGTGTCTGTTTTTGTGCCAGTACCATGCTGTCTTGATGATGACAGCTTTGTAATAGAGCTTGAAGTCCGGAATTGTGATGCCACCAACTTTGGCTTTCTTTTTCAATATTCCTTTGGCTATTTGAGGTCTTTTCTGGTTCCATATAAATTTTAGGATTATTTGTTCCATTTCTTTGAAAAAAATGGATGGTACTTTGATAGGAATTGCATTAAATGTGTAGATTGCTTTAGGTAGCATAGACATTTTCACAATATTTATTCTTCCAATCCAGGAGCATGGAACACTTTTCCATTTCTTTGTGTCTTCCTCCATTTCTTTCATGAGTACTTTATAGTTTTCTGAGTATAGATTCTTAGTCTCTTTGGTTAGGTTTATTCCTAGGTATCTTATAGTTTTGGGTGCAATTGTAAATGGGATGGACTCCTTAATTTCTCTTTCTTCTGTCTTGTTGTTGGTGTAGAGAAATGCAACTGATTTCTGTGCATTGATTTTATATTCTGACACTTTACTGAATTCCTATACAAGTTCTAGCAGTTTTGGAGTGGAGTCTTTTGGGTTTTCCACATAGAGTATCATATCATCTGCGAAGAGTGATAGTTTGACTTCTTCTTTGCCGATTTGGATGCCTTTAATTTCCTTTTGTTGTCTGATTGCTGAGGCTAGGACTTCTAGTACTATGTTGAATAGCAGTGGTGATAACGGACATCCCTGCCGTGTTCCTGACCTTAGCGGAAAAGCTTTCAGTTTTTCTCCATTGAGAATGATATTTGCGGTGGGTTTTTCATAGATGGCTTTGATAATATTGAGGTATGTGCCGTCTATCCCTACACTTTGAAGAGTTTTGATCAGGAAGGGATGCTGTACTTTGTCAAATGCTTTTTCAGCATCTATGGAGAGTATCATATGGTTCTTGTTCTTTCTTTTATTAATGTGTTGTATCACATTGATTGATTTGCGGATGTTGAACCAGCCTTGCAGCCCTGGAATAAATCCCACTTGGTCGTGGTGAATAATCCTTTTAACGTACTGTTGAATCCTATTGGCTAGTATTTTGGCGAGAATTTTTGCATCTGTGTTCATCAAGGATATTGGACTGTAGTTCTCTTTTTTGTTGGGATCCTTGTCTGGTTTTGGGATCAAGGTGATGCTGGCCTCATAAAATGAGTTTGGAAGTTTTCCTTCTATTGCTATTTTTTGGAACAGTTTCAGGAGAATAGGAATTAGTTCTTCTTTAAATGTTTGGTAGAATTCCCCCGGGAAGCCGTCTGGCCCTGGGCTTTTGTTTGTTTGGAGATTTTTGATGACTGTTTCAATCTCCTTACTGGTTATGGGTCTGTTCAGGCTTTCTATTTCTTCCTGGTTCAGTTGTGGTAGTTTATATGTCTCTAGGAATGCATCCATTTCTTCCAGATTGTCAAATTTGTTGGCGTAGAGTTGCTCATTGTATGTTCTTATAATTGTCTGTATTTCTTTGGTGTTCGTTGTGATCTCTCCTCTTTCATTCATGATTTTATTTATTTGGGTCCTCTCTCTTTTCTTTTTGATAAGTCTGGCCAGGGGTTTATCAATCTTATTAATTCTTTCAAAGAACCAGCTCCTAGTTTCGTTGATTTGTTCTATTGTTTTTTTGGTTTCTATTTCATTGATTTCTGCTCTGATCTTTATGATTTCTCTTCTCCTGCTGGGTTTAGGGTTTCTTTCTTGTTCTTTCTCCAGCTCCTTTAGGTGTAGGGTTAGGTTGTGTACCTGAGACCTTTCTTGTTTCTTGAGAAAGGCTTGTACCGCTATATATTTTCCTCTCAGGACTGCCTTTGTTGTGTCCCACAGATTCTGAACCGTTGTGTTTTCATTATCATTTGTTTCCATAAATTTTTTCAATTCTTCTTTGATTTCCTGGTTGACCCATTCATTCTTTAGAAGGATGCTGTTTAGTCTCCATGTATTTGGGTTCTTTCCAAATTTCCTCTTGTTATTGAGTTCTAGCTTTAGAGCATTGTGGTCTGAAAATATGCAGGGAATGATCCCAATCTTTTGATACCGGTTGAGACTTGATTTAGGACCAAGAATGTGATCTATTCTGGAGAACGTTCCATGTGCACCAGAGAAGAATGTGTATTCTGTTGCTTTGGGATGAAATGTTCTGAATAGATCTGTGATGTCCATCTGGTCCAGTGTGTCATTTAAGGCCTTGATTTCCTTGTTGATCTTTTGCTTGGATGATCTGTCCATTTCAGTGAGGGGAGTGTTAAAATCCCCTACTATTATTGTATTCTTGTCGATGTGTTTCTTTGATTTTGTTATTCATTGGTTTATATAGTTGGCTGCTCCCACGTTAGGGGCATAGATATTTAAAATTGTTAGATCTTCTTGTTGGACAGTTCCTTTGAGTATGATATAGTGTCCTTCCTCATCTCTTATTATAATCTTTGGCTTAAAATCTAATTGATCTGATATAAGGATTGCCACTCCTGCTTTCTTCTGATGTCCATTAGCATGGTAAATTCTTTTCCACCCCCTCACTTTAAACCTGGAGGTGTCTTCGGGTGTAAGATGAGTTTCTTGTAGGCAACATATAGATGGTTTTTGTTTTTTTATCCATTCTGATACCCTGTGTCTTTTGATTGGGGCATTTAGCCCATTAACATTCAGGGTAAGTATTGAGAGATATGAATTTAGTGCCATTGTATTGCCTGTAAGGTGACTGTTATTGTATATTGTCTCTGTTTCTTTCTGATCTACTACTTTTAGGGTCTCTCTTTGCTTAGAGGACCCCTTTCAATATTTCCTGTAGAGCTGGTTTGGTATTTGCAAATTCTTTCAGTTTTTGTTTGTCCTGGAAGCTTTTAATCTCTCCGTCTATTTTCAATGATAGCCTAGCTGGATATAGTATTCTTGGCTGCATGTTTTTCTCATTTAGTACTCTGAATATATCATGCCAGCTCTTTCTGGCCTGCCAGGTCTCTGTGGATAAGTCTGCTGCCAATCTAATATTTTTACCATTGTACGTTACAGACTTCTTTTCCCGGGCTGCTTTCAGGATCTTTTCTTTGTCACTAAGACTTGTCAATTTTACTATTAGGTGACGGGGTGTAGACCTATTCTTATTGATTTTGAGGGGGGTTCTCTGAACCTCCTGGATTTTGATGCTTGTTCCCTTTGCCATATTGGGGAAATTCTCTCCAATAATTCTCTCCAATATACCTTCTGCTCCCCTCTCTGTTTCCTCTTCTTCTGGAATCCCAATTATTCTAATGTTGTTTCGTCTTATGGTGTCCCTTATCTCTCGAATTCTCCCCTCGTGGTCCAGTAGCTGTTTGTCCCTCTTTTGCTCAGCTTCTTTATTCTCTGTCATTTGGTCTTCTATATCGCTAATTCTTTCTTCTGCCTCATTTATCCTAGCAGTGAGAGCCTCCATTTTTGATTGCACCTCATTAATAGCTTTTTTGATTTCAACTTGGTTCGATTTTAGTTCTTTTATTTCTCCAGAAAGGGCTTTTATATCTCCCGAGAGGGTTGCTTTAATATCTCCCATGCCTTTTTCAAGCCCGGCTAGAACCTTGAGAATCATCATTCTGAACTCTAGATCTGACATATTACCAATGTCTGTATTGATTAGGTCCCTAGCCTTTGGTATTGCCTCTTGTTCTTTTTTTTGTTGTGAATTTTTCCGCCTTGTCATTTTGTCCAGATAAGAGTTTATGAAGGAGCAAGTAAAATACTAAAAGGGTGGCAACAACCCCAGGAAAATATGCTTTAGCCAAATCAGAAGAGATCCTGAATTGTGAGGGGGGAGAAAGGGGATAAAAAGGGGTTCAGAAAGAAATAAAAAAAAAAACTATTAAAAAAAAGAAAGCCGATAAAGAAAAAATATAAAAAGAGGAAAAAATATATATATATTAGATAAACTATTTAAAAAACGTTAAAAAAACGAAAACGGTAAAAGTTAAAAAAAAATTTAGCAGAAGAAGAGAAAAAGAAAAAAAAATTGAAAAAGAAAAAAAAATTAAATTAACTGCAAGGCTAAAAAATCATGGGGAGAAAGCCATGAGTTCCGTGCTTTGCTTTCTTCTCCTCTGGAATTCCGCCGTTCTCCTTGGTAGGTGAACTTGGTCCTGGCTGGGTTTCCCGTAGATCTTCTGGGGGAGGGGCCCGTTGTAGTGATTCTCAAGCGTCTTTGCCCCAGGCGGAGTTGCACCGCCCTTACCCGGGGCCGTGCTGAGTCATCCGCTCGGGTTCGCTTTCGGGAGCTTTTGTTCCCTGAGCGCTTTATTTAGAGTTCCGGAGGACGGGAATGAAGATGGCGGCCTCCCGGTCTCCGGCCCGGAGGAGCCGAGAGCCCGGGGCCCCACTCCTCAGTGCGCCCTCAGAGAACAGCGCCAAATGACTCCCGTCACCCTGGCCTCCGGCCGCGCTCCGAGCTGACCGAGCCTGCGACCGGTCCAAGGCAACCCTGAGCTGAGAGTCACTCCTCGGTTCTGTCTCTGCAGCCGGCTTCCCCGTTCTAATACCGGTAAGCTCTGCGACACTGAGACACCCCCGATCCTTCTGCGACCCTGCGGGACCTGAGGTCGCGCTTACCCCGCCTGGGCTCACCCCAGTTAAGCCTCTGGAGCGATGTCCCTCCGCGGAACAGACTTTTAAAAGTCCTGATTTTGCTCCGTTGCTCCGCCGCTCGCCGGGAGCCGGCCCCTCCCCCCGCGGTCTATCTTCCCGTCGCTTTGGATTCACTTCTCCGCCAGTCCTACCTTGCAGAAAGTGGTTGATTTTCTGTTTCTGGAATTGCTGTTCTTCTCTTCAGTCTCCCGTTGGATTTGTAGGTGTTTGCAATCTTTAGATAAGCTATTTAGCTGATCTCCCGCTACCCGAAGTAGTCTCAGCCTGCTACTTCTCCGCCATCTTGACTCCTCCCTCTCTGGGCCCACTCTTAAATCTCTCCAAACACTCCCACGTCATGTAATATAGATACAAATCTTTTTGTATCCCCCAAACTACTTTATCAAGAAGCAATTTCTGAGCCATTATTGTATTATTTATCTGTGGTCCTGCATTGCGTCTGACAAAGTTTATGACAACAAATGATAGTCTTCTCTAACCCTACACAGTCAATGCAAGAGTCCCCTGGTTTAATAATTCTATTGTTGAAAGCAGAGGTTAGGTGGTGTCCACAAAACAGGATCCTCAAAGGTTCTGTTTCCCTCAAATTCATGCTAAAAATATGCAAGCTCTTTTTTTTGAACAGTTGCTATGAAGAAGCATTATTGATGATTTTCCTGCCAGAGTTTAGAGTCTTATTTTGAATCATTTGACATAACATTTAGTATTACTATCTTTACTTTTGAAGTATTTTTCTGTGTAAAGATCAGAATTATATCAAAGGGTAGGTGACATATTTCCAGCACTCATTCTACTGATGGAATATTTCTCCTTTCCTGCAGGATTCTAAATAAATCTGTTATTAATTCATATCTCTGCTGTTTCTGTGACACGGGCTGGACATCTCACCCAGACTTATTTCTGGTATTTTACTATTTTATCTAAATGATTATCAGTGCCTTTTGCAATTCCGATTACCCAGGGGATTACTTGTCTCATAACCAAACTGTCTGCCTCCTAGGAAATTAAGCTGTGGCTGCACCAATTATTAAGATCTATTTTCTTAAAGCCTTTACTATAATAAAATTTGTCCTCATAATCTCAACCATTATATTAGTAAAATATATGTGGAGAAATTAAAATATATGTTTATATGATATCTTAATCCCAACAGCACATTCTTATGTCAGCTCTGTATTTAATCCTATAAACCAACGTACAATTCTGGTGAACGCTTCTACAAGAACCTAAATATGTGAATATCTTAAGTGTTGAAACAGAAATATTATAGTTAAAATCCTAAGTAAAATATTGGGTTTTAACAAATATTGTAGCCAACCTACCATCTCAAGACATAATAGTTATTTTCTTTCAGAATATTGGAAGAAATATAATTTTGATCATGAAGAAGATAAGTTTTGGTGAATTTCTTATTACCCAAGAACATAAAAGCACTAATAAAAATTTTGAAACCACTAACAAAAAAAATTCATACTCTGTAATCCATAATTAGAATTATCTAGGTAAAACTTCATAGGATTTAAAATATTTGAAGGAAATTAAGAGAAATAGTCTCTCTTTTTTCCTAATATTAACCTGTCCCATTCACTCTAAGGAAATATATTTGAATATTCCTTAAAACATATAATGGAATAAAATTATATGCTAATTTTATATATTATATATTTAATGAATACATACTAAATATATTTTCATATTCCTTAGGGGAATATATACATTTAGTTATTATTACTATTCCTTTTATATTCACTTAAGGGAACATAATCAAGCATTAACTTTCTATCTTAATTTATCCTTTCCAATCCAGTAATAATAACAGTAAAAATATGAAAACTATATGCATCAGCTGGAAATTCTTTCTAGAAAACTTCTTATTGATAGAAGAGTATATGCAAATGGAATTCTATTTCCCATATGAGAAAAGCACATTGAAGCAAGCACAGAGTTTTAATAATGTCATCAGGAAGCCTGACATTTTTTATCTATCTGCTCTGCTTTCTCGGGAATATGCCTATTGTTCTCACTGTGTCTTGATCAGACTAGAAGAACTGGAACGACCAAAACTTTGCAAACGATAGCATGTCTATATCTTCTTTGCAGTTTGAGTCTTTCATTTAACTGTATATCCCGGCAGTTTTTTTGTTTTGTTTTGAAGATTTTATTTTATTTATTTAGAGCATGAAACCATGGGGAGGGGTAGAGGGAGACAGAGAGAATCTCGAGCAAACTCCACACTGAACACAGAGCCCAACACAGGCCTTATCTCATGACTCTGAGATCATGACCTGATCCAAAATCAAGAGCCTGATGCTTAATCGACTAAGCCACCCAGGGGTCCCTGTCTTGGAGTTTTTGATGAGCACTCCTTGGCCTGTCCCATTCTTTAAAATGGCTGCAATTAATTAATTAATTAATTAAAATGTCTGCATACTGTGATATGAGTGCACATTACTTAACATGTCTTATGCTATCCAGCATTTATATTTTTTTCAATCTTTAACTAATACAAACAACTTTTAATGATTACATCTGCACCTGTGTTTTACTCCATATACGTAAAGACATTTATGAGAAAATTTCCTAGGATCTGTATGGTTTTGAAAAACAATGTGTACATTTTAAACTGCTGACAGGCATTTAAGTTGTCATTTATGGTGTTTAAAAGTTTACATTTCCACCAATAATGTATTAAACTGTCATCCTACTAACTCCAGTCAATTCTGTTTACAACACATTTTAACTTTTACCAATCTGCTTACAAACAGTATAATGTGTATGGCTTTGTTATTGGCCCTAGAAATAGATTGCTGTTTTTTGTTTTGTTCTGTTTTGTTTTTTAATAAATGCTGAGTACCTCAATCTAAGGTTTGTTAAAGATTTTCTTTAGCGGCGGCTGGGTGACTCAGTTGGTTAAGTGCCTGCCTTCAGCTCAGGTCATGATCTCAGGGTCCTGGAATCGAGTTCCACATCAGGCTTCCTGGTCAGTGGGGAGTCTGCTTCTCCTGTTCCCTCTGCCGCTTCCCCTGCTCTCTTGCTCTTTCTCTCTCTCTCATGCTGTCTCTCTCTCTCAAATAAGTAAAATCTAAAAAAAAAAAAAAAAATTTCCCTTTAACTAAGCTTCCCCTTAATCACCCTGTTTTATCTCAAGTCTTTCCTGTTATCAAATGTTCAACCTCCACAACCTAAGGCCTGATCACTCATTGCCACTGCATTCTGAATCTTTATAACAGGTCATTGCTAATGTTGGCAGTGAAAAAGTTATGTCAATATTACTTCTTATTTTATTCTTTGAAAACATATTTTTTACATTCTTCCATCTTAATATATCATTTGGCAATTATAAAATCTCTAAAACCTCAAGCTGCGGTCAAGTAAAATGTTAAATCAAACAAAATAATCTTACCAATTCTAGCTGCAAGTACATACGATACTATTCCCTCTTTCTACTGCTCTCTTGTTAATGTCCTGAGTGCTTTCTCCCTTCACTACTTTTGTACTTATAGCCAAGAATTTAACAAATCTGTCCCCTCTGAAACAGACACAGGAAAGGTACCTCAGTCAACAACCAGTAAGAAGTCAATTTAAGGTCATTTCGAGGTACTTTTGAGAATTTCACCAATTCTTTTTCCCCTGCTCTCAGTAAACCAATTGTGAAGTATCTGTGTCTAAAATGTCTGGTGCAGAAATTCCATCACTCAGTCGGATAATAATACCAAAGTATCAGTAAAAATTGACTCTAATATTTTATCTATTATTCTCAACTGTTGCTCAAATTTTAATTTTGTTGTTGGTCAGATAATCAACCTATATTACCATCTCTGCCTCACTAGTTTCACATTCAATATAAAATCCTACAACATCTATTTCCTAATATTTTTGAGATGCTGTCATTTTTATAAGAAAAGGAACTACTAAGAATCTGAAAGTGTTACTAAATGAAAACAAATGGCAATAATTTCTGTAAGCTAAAAAGGTGTCTTGTCTGAAACCACTTGTTCAAGTTTCTTTTCCTCAGAGTGCAACAACACAACTCTACAGTAGCAGGCAAAACGATTAATTGATTCAAAATAAGCAATATGTTGTTGCTTCCCCTGAAATGGAAGTCTGAGTCACAAGAGAAAACCAGACCAGTGGCACCTTTCTTTGATCCAAATGATTGTGGAAGTAGATAGATATAGGAAGACACCTTTTACTGCATCATGCCAGGAAGGTTAATGACTTTTTATGCTTCAAAGTCACTCTCACTGTCTAGAGAACATCATGCCTAAATTGGAAAGGGCACATCTTTTTTGTTTAACTGTTGTTGTCTGATTAATAGAGGAAGTCAAGCCAGTTGTTTTTACTGTTACTTTTAACCATTTATGGTCTATCATTCCACATTCTCTATAGACAGAGAAGCAGCTATATCCATTTGGTTCACACAGGTCCTGTAAATGAATTGGAATAATGAAAGTTATCAAAAATTACAATATAAAAAACATTTATTTGTTATGTTACATATAGAATTATAAAATATTTACATGCTTCTTTAGTCTCCCTTTTAAGGGAGAGGGGAGAGATAAATTGCCAGTATTTTAATTGGGCTTATACTATGGTCAAGGAAAAAATAAAATATTTATTGGTATTAAAGAGATAGGGTTCCTCACATGTATGGATGGAGACTGGAGAAGTCCATTTGTTCCTGTGTTACTCTCTGAATTCCCTCCTCTATCCCTGGCTATCAAACTTTCTTCTTCCGATTGAGTGAACTGGGAGCTAGCAGGTATGTCTTTGGGAGGTATTGCTGGTAGCTACTTTAGTGATCGCTGCCACCAGCAGATGAACTTTAAAAAGTAGATATTCTGCTTCATTAAATGCACAGTCCTTAAGTCTAGACATTTGTATTCACTGTATTTAATTTTCCTAGTGCCAGTATTCAGATGTCAGCCAAGATCCTGCTGGCATTTTAATATAGTCATTGTTATGTAAAGATCAAAGAAACCTCACAGTGGAAAATCCAGAGATGCCCAGTGAGGGAGAGTCCCTGGTCTTCAATAGGCCTTGATGCATTTGTAAAAGTGTATTAATTCGCTTTTACAGCATAAATATTACCACAGGCTTTTCACTTTCAAAGAATATCTATTTAGGGGCACCTGGGTGACTCAGTGGGTTAGGTGGTTGCCTCTGGCTCAGGTCATGATCTCAGGTTCCGGAGCTCAAGCCCAGCATCCAGCTCCCTGCTCAGCAGGAAATCTGCTTCTCCCTCTCCCTCTGCTGCTCCCCCTGCTTGTTCTCTCTTGCCCACACATGCTCTCTCAAATAAATAAATTTTAAAAAAGAAAATATATATATATATATGCCCTAAATCCAGCTCTCAGAAAGTCTGGGCACTTCCCTGAAAGTTCTAACAAAGAATTCCTCCATTCAGGTTATTGGTGGAATTTATCCCTGGTGGTTGTCAACCAAGATCCCAGGTTCTTTGTTAGTTGTCAACCAGTGGTCTGCTCCCAGCTCAAGTCTGCCCATATTTCTTGGCACATGGCTTGTTCTTTCTTCAAAGCCAGCAACAGCACCTTAAATACTTCAAACCTTGTACTTTGAATCTAACATCATCATTACTTCTCTTCTTTAACACCAAAATATATTAGAATCACCTCATTTCTTCCTTTTATGTCTAAAAAAATCTGAGGAATGGGGTTTGTTTTATATTAGACTAGAGAGTAAACGTACCTCAATCTATCTCCCTTTGACAATTAAGACATGGCAATTTTCACAGCCCACTTGTTATGTGGAAAGTAATGTAGCAATGTTCTTCCTAAAGAGCAAATGATTCTTGGAAGACTCTGAGAGACCCTTGAGGTTCTAAGGCTGTTACCAACAAATGTCCTGCAATATTTTGGGTGAATTGCATTTCAGACTTCCACGAAAGAGATCTCCCTGAGCCATTATAACTTTACAGTGATGAAAAAAAAAAAGTAGAAATTAAAAAAAATAATAATAAGGTATTGGATATTACATGAATCCCCTAGGAACAAATAAATCGACCTCTGGGATAGGAGTGCAGATATTTATTTTTTACTAAGCATTCAGTATTAGTAACACTTTCAGAGATTACATTTTCTAGGACCATTGTCCCAAATACTGTAGAAACTGTTTAACTGTATTAAGGGGAATTTCTCTTTGATTCTAATTTACAGATAACTGTCAGAGATTTTTTTTCACAATCACAATATTTGGCTAAAATACATATTACCCTTGCATATGGAAAAAGTGCCATATTTTTAAATGGTGATTTAAAAAAAAATAGAAAAAAAGGAGACCAAATATATGCCTTTACAAACTGTACATCATACCAAATCATCCTATGATCGTAGCATTAACTTTTAAAATATTTGCATTCGGGTACCTGGGTGGCTCAGTGGATTAAAGCCTCTGCCTTCAGCTCAGGTCATGATCCCAGGGTCCTGGAATCGAGCCACACATCAGGCTCACTGCTCTGCAGGGAACCTGCTTCCTCCTCTCTCTCTCTGCCTGCCTCTCTGCCTCCTTGTGATCTCTGTCAGAAAAATAAATAAATAGATAAATAAATAAATAAATAAATAAATAAAAGATGGGTCTGATGCTAACTCGAACTTTTAAAAATAAATAAATAAATAAATAAATAATAAAAAAATAAAATATTTGCATTCATCCTCGAAAATTCCTCTTTATATTTAACTATTTAATAAATAGATGTTTCCTCTCAATGTCTGATTTTCTTTCAATGATGCAATATCTGATTTCACTTATCTTTCTCTTTTGGGTAATAAAAATAAAAACAAGTTTGGGGCATCTGTATGGCTCAGTAGATTAAGTGTCCAACTCTTGGTTGTGGCTCAGGTCATGATCTCAGGATCAAGAAATGGAGCCTGCCTCTGGGTTTGCACTCAGCAGGGAGTTTGCTTCTCTCTCTCTCTTTGTTTCTCATTCCTTCTGCATCCCCATCCCCCTGCTCACTCTCTATCTCTCTAAAATAAATACATACGTCTTTAAATAAAAATACAAAATTCACTAAAAAAGTGACTTTTATCAACCTTTCACAAAATTATTTAAAACCTAATTTCATTAGTTTTACTTCACTTTCTCATTCAGTTTAAGTCAATAGAAGACTTAATTTAACATTGTGCAGTTTGACATTTCTCTCAGTTATATTTGAGAAGTGGTATCTGACTCAACACTTCCTAACAGGGTAGACAACTTCATTTTAGGAGCTTCATGCATATCGTAATTCTCCTGCCGAGCTATCTATTACCCTGTAGTATCATAAGTTATTTCTATATTATGTAAAATGCAGGATGCATCAAAGGTAACATATGCCATTTGGGGGCTTTATTATAGTTCGACTAACAAATTTTAAGGACAGTGAAGTCAAAATGAGATTTCAGAATGCAAAATAGCACTCGTGCTAGTGGTTCACCTGATGTCCTCTTCTATTATATGCTTGTCCTGTCCCATTGCAGGGCTGCCTCCTTAGAGGGAAAAATGAAAAGTCTCAATCAGTTTTTCTCTCACTAGGTAATACTTATACATTTGTGATTCTGTAATCTCATTTTAAGTATCTCTTGCAAATTGAATCATGTCCTATGAGGACAGATACTGTCATCTGCAAGAAAAATACATAGTTAACCACAAACTATACTCCTCACATATGGTGAAATATATTTTCTAATACATTCAGGTGAAAATAGATGTTTCTTCTCTATGAGGCTGCATTATTTTTTAATGTATTTTAGGCATATGGCTGAGAGTAAAATACTTCCTTCTTATCTTAACAAGGTAACATTAAATTTGAAATGGTGTTTTCAAGCAAACCCTTAAATATGACAGTATATTTGCAAGTGACAGCCTTAATGAAAAGCTTTCTCTTTTATTCTTTAAAACAGTTACTCATACTTTGACTATATTATTATGTTTCTTTAATCAAATATTCTATATATTATAAATGAGTATATTATATACAATATTAATAATCATTAAATTACCTATAAGTACCATATGTATAATATATATAATATATTTATATAATATCAGTGTATGTATACAGAATGCTACCCTGTACTAGTGGAGTACAGAGTGAATAGAGAACAAAAGAATATGGTCTTGTTCTTATGAATCTTATAACTGAAGGGGGAAAAACGCAAACACATACTGCATTTAAAACAAAACTGAAACAGTTTCCAAACAAAATGAAATTTTTAATCAGCTATTTATTGAAGTAGTAGAAAATTCAGAAGCTGAAGAATAAAAGATAGGGTGTACGTAAGCATAACCATGGAAGGATTTCTAGTGAATTTTGAGCTCCTTATAAGAGAAACATATTAGAATCAGCTCATATGAAAAAAACAAGTAGAATTACATCTCATAAAAACTGAATTGCATACAACGATTGCCTTGGCACTATTTTTCTTTGATTCACATGATTCATTTCCCATTATCTCTACTTCATATATTGAAGACCGTTATTCTGGATTGCATAGAAATCAGCATGAACCTATACTCCCTGAGTCTCTTTAATATCAAAGCTTAAGTCCCCAGTGTTATTTAATGGACTTAGTTTTCTTGTCCAAATCAAATTTTCAGGAAAAATGATATGTTTGGTATCAGGCCCACTTTTTGTTGGCATGTCTCATTCCTAGACCAATCATTTGTGGTTGGGGATGGATAACTCAGAAAAATCATGGCTTACTTGGTCAACTCCTACCATAGGTCATAAGGGCAATTTCTCTCAAAGAGGATGCATAAAGAAAACAATGTCTGGGGGCGTCTGGGTGGCTCAGGGGGTTAAGCCGCTGCCTTCGGCTCAGGTCATGATCTCAGGGTCCTGGGATCGAGTCCCGCATCGGGCTCTCTGCTCAGCGGAGAACCTGCTTCCTCCTCTCTCTCTCTCTCTCTCTCTGCCTGCCTCTCTGCCTACTTGTGATCTCTCTCTGTGAAATAAATAAATAAAATCTTAAAAAAGAAAAAGAAAAAGAAAAAAGAAAACAATGTCTGGCTTTGATACTACAAATAGTCCCTAGAAGAAATATGGAATGAGCTTATTTTAATCAACCTTGTGGAGAGCTGGAAGGGAGAGACAGTTTGCTTTCTTGTGTAGGAAAATTGTCCATCGTTTGATGATTTGTAAGTTGGTGCATTTAAAAATGCATGTGTGTGGTACCAAGTAGGTTAAACTAATGAATTCATGAGAATAAAATACAGTGCTGTGAAAAAAAGAAAGTGAAATTATCTTGGAAGTAAAGCTCCTGTATCTAAGGGATTTGATTTATACCTGGGCTTTGGAAGTCAATGATAAAAGAAAAAAAAATATATACAGATAATGCATTGCTGAAGGGTAGGTTTCGATTGTTTTGATTTTGTGTTTGATTGTTTACAGTGGTTTCAACAAGAGATAAAGGAGAAGGAAGCAAAACTAAAAGAAATTCCCAATAAGAGAATTGGGGCAAGGACAATATGCTACAGCATTTCTTCATCTATGACACAATTTCACATTTTGGTGCCTGAATCATCAAATTATTTTAGATGGGTTCCAGTTGTTCAGATACAGTAACTCCAATCATGGTATTTCATTAAAATGCTTAGTTTTATTATTATTTTTTCATCATCTCAGTTAACTGAAGCAGTTCTGACCATGAGTAAGTCACATTTGATTTAAACATGGCTGGAGTGCTCCCAAGTATCAGTTCTATAGTATAATATCTTTTTCTGAAAAGATTATGTCACAGAATAACTATTCTCACCTGTCAATAATCTTCTATCCTCATCTATCACTTTATTTGCATCTATCACAGCCATTTGCCACAGCCTGAAGTTCTCTACATTTACAAAAGGCAAGCAGAGCAGAATCTCAAAGAACTTCATGTCAATCTATTGTAATCACCAGACTAAATCCTTGACAACTACATGTTTGTTCAAATGCACTCTTACCCTTATGCCTTTGCTAATATCTTGCAGATCAAAAGGAGCTTTGATCCATCAGAGGTTTGTAACTAATTCACCATGTATGGAAGAGCAGAGAACAGCCAACTTTGCCTTAATACAATACTTCTTCATATAACTTGTGTCCTGAATTCATTCTCATCACTCATCCTCAAAAAATCCAAATAATAAAATGCAATCATATATATACATATATACACATATATATGTGTATATATGTATGTGTGTGTATATATATATATGTATGCATATGTATATGTATGTATATGTATATATGTATGTATATGTGTATATATATACACATATATCTGTGTGTATATATGTATATATATATATATGTATTTAAGTTCCATACCCTCAAAGCTTTATATGTTATGATACAACTGATTTATACTACAATGTGAGCATAATTTAATCATTTATATCTTCCCACTCAAGTTCCAATGAAGAATAAAAGCAAGGAAATTTTTCTAAATAAAAAAACTGTTAATAATACTGGCCCATCTGTAATCATAACATGGAGTCAATTTTCAAATTATAGAAAAAAACAAGAACAGTCTTCCCAAGCTAAAATCTTGGACTATTTGTTCAATATGGTATTAATTTTGAAGTAATATATCATTGACTGCCTCCTGTCTCACCCAGAAAAGAAGCTTAAATATCCCATTAATACTTAAATATCCCATTAATGCATTTATCTAGAATAGAAGCCCGTGAAATTCTTAAAAGTTGTCCATATTTTATATCCATCTGGGAAAAAAAGAGCCTTCAGTGAATGTTAAGATACTAATTTTCAATCTATCTTGAATTAAGAATAGGAAGCAAGTAGAGGAACTACAAAAACATCTAAATTCCTAAATCAAAAAAAAAAAATCACAGTGGAATTCTTGCTACAATCTGAAAATTTGGCTATGAGCAGAAATTAAGACTAGACATATATCTTGTTCATTCATCAGCACTTTCTCCCTATAGAGCTCTTATTATACCAGAAGACATAAAGAAATAACTAAAAGGAAGATCCATATGCACTCCAAAAGAAAAGATCATAAAAATGGTTAATGACTGCATTCACAAAATCATTTTATAAAAATGTTGGACTCCCATATGTAGTATTGTGGCAGTTTAAAGCACTAAAAGAACCACTCCATTGAGAGGAAAATGAACGTAAGTACTGGAAATAATAAGAAAAATGGTTTAAGTTAATCACTGACCTAGGAATATGGAGTCTCAGAGGCCAAAATCAAAGTGAAAGTAATAACTCTTTTGAGTAAGCACGTACCCTAAACTTCTTCACCTTCAGGATAACAGGGAAAAACTTATTAACGTGAATCTTTTTTTTTTTTTTTTTTTTTTTTTTTTTTTTTTTGATGATTGGATGGGTAGAGTCAGGAGCTAAAGTTTAAGTCCCTTCTCCAGCAATAGGGAGTCTGATGAAACACTTTTCTATTAATCTAACATTAAAAGAGAACACTTACAGTGCAAAGGTGAACAAGAAGATATGATTCTGCTCCCCAGAAGTGCTCAGGAAGGAAATTTGCTTGTCTTGAATTTGTGGCTAATGTACAACACATACACATACACACAATCCTTAAATATTCATAAGCACAACCCTGGCATCATGTGAAACTAAATATAATATTCACACTACCTGTACAGTTTAAGTCATAGTATTCAAACTATAGTGATCAGACATAAACAGCTAGTCCAGTGATTGGGAGAAGTAAATGCTAATCGTGTTACAGCTTCTATCCAGGCCTTAAATGTTTCCCAAAGAAAAAGACCTAGAACATAGGTTAATAGTCAAAATTCTTAAAACAATGAGCCATGAAAGAGAGACTGCAGAAGAAAGCAAGTACCTGAATCAGATCAGCGTTTATTTCAGATATTAGATTTATCAGGAACAGAATATAAAATGTTTACTCTATATACTATATAGTAAGAAATAAAATATAAGCTAGAAACAAAAATTAATCAAAATGGCAAACATGAAAAAATATAATATCTGGAAATAAAATATTTAATTATGCAATCAGAAATAATTAGTGGACTATTTGCACAGAATTAGTGGATTATCTCATTTAATTCACCTTAGTGGAAGACTTAAAAGGACCTTCTAATAACAATAAGAAGATGTGAGGAATTTAACAGCAACTACCCATCTATACATTTACAACTTCTGGCTCTTTTTATTTTAGAGAAGATAAAAGAATAAGAGGAAAGAGAATATTCATTTGCATTCTAAAGTATAGATTATAAAAGAAAATCATTAATGGAAATGCAACATTAATTTAAAATAGATCTGAAGAAAATGTGCACCATACACCACACATAAAGGAATATGTTGTATACAACTTAAACATGGAAGATAAAGGGAAAAGATCTGATGTTATGTTCACTTAGAGCTCTAGAAGATGATAATTATATTAAAGAAAGAATAAAGAAGGGGTAGTATTTGAAAAGAAATGCTTGTGAATTTCTGAAAAACACCAAATTTCACATTCTGGAGACCTAAAATTTTAATAAAAATAAAGAAAACGGAAATATAGTCATAATAACTTTGACAAAGCTTGAGAACACCAAAAAGAGCAAGAGCAAAACAACATAGCAACTAAAAATGGAATGATCCTATGACTGGAGGTTGGCTTCTCAATGGCATCAATTTCAGACAGAAGACCCTGAAACAAGATTTTTAAATTAGTGATAGAAATAGTCAGGCATTTTGAATTATAAACCCAGGGAAATTATCCTTCAAGATAAGGGTAAAATAAGATATAGTCAGACAAATTAAAACTCAAAGAAATTACCAGGTAACAACATCTATCAAAAGGAACCCTAAAAGATGTATTTTAATAAGATAAACAATCACAGTAGAAAGGTCAATATTGCAACATTATTATAATTAATTAATGCTGAACGAAGAGGCAGATACAAGAAAAATCTGAGCAAATAAAATTTTTTATTATTGACAAAAAATTGTTAGAACATAAAATAAGAGTTTATACTGACAATAACTATGAAATATATATTTCTAGATGTACAATATTTCTGCATGTAATTTTAACAAGACACTGATAGAAAGACTTCCTGAGAGATATGTAAGAAAATTTGAATGAGAAACACTGTTATCTAGAAATAAAATAAGCAATATCAAAATGATATACATTGTTACAAGTTAATTTTGTTTAATATTATGGGAATTGAACTGATAAAATGATTCCAATTTATCCAGATAAAAACCTGGGATATTCTAAGACCTTTTAGAAACAGCATTATAATGAAGGAGGATCTTCTCAACAGAAAATTAAAGCATATTAAAATATACAAGAATGACGGGGTGCCTGGGTGGCTCAGTGGGTTAAAGCTTCTGCCTTCGGCTCAGGTCATGGTCCCAGTGTCCTGGGATCGAGCCCCACATCGGGCTCTCTGCTCAACAGGGAACCTGCCTCCTCCTCTCTCTCTGCCTGCCTCTCTGCCTACTTGTGATCTCTATCTGTCAAATAAATAAATAAAATCTTTAAAATATACAAGAATGAAAAGATTTTATTGGAATAGCACATTTCATACAGTCTACATAAATACACATTTTGCATATATATATGCATAAATAGCTACACATATATGTTTTGTAATAATGATATGTAATATTAATTATATATGTCACATATTATATACATATGCTATAAAATATGTATCTATGATAATAACTATAAAAAATTTGACATAGCATGCAAATGGACCAGAGAAATTATCTAAATATATTATATGCAAACAGTATAGCTTTTATCTATTATGTTATGTATTGTATAGCATATATTCTATAATGCACTTTGGGTAATCTATTCTGTGCTATAAATTGAATATCATATTACAGTACTATTTCTTACATATCTTATTATATCCATCTTGTATAAGTACATATAATATACAACATGTAATGGCCAGGGATAATTATTAATTTATAAAATAAATTCAAGACTTACAAGTTGTCTTAGGATAAAAGGGCATAAATCTCCACTTCCTTACTTACACTTTTAAAAAAGTGCAACAAAAAACAAGAACTATAAAATTAAACATAAATAAATAGATACATGAATAAAACTCATGCTGTGAACAAGAGGACAGAATACCCAAAATTAAGATTACTGTAAATCAGAAAAATAACCACCAAATTCCAGAGAGCAGTATTCTATTTTGCACCCAAACCCCAAGCCTCTTCAAACAACAAGTGCCATTTGTGAAAGAAAACAACACAAAAACAAACAAACTTTACAGGAAAGAGAAAAAGGGAGTTATCAGAAATCCTACAATTAATCTTCAGTCATAGCCAGAAAGAGAAAAAAATCTACCCTAAGTGTGAAAATATTGGGGAAGAAGGTACAGTAATAGCTCAGAGCACTGACTGAGGGGAAAAACTTGGACATAAGAGTGGGAACTGAGATAGTAGCTGTGGAAAAGTAATGCTTCTGGGGTGCTCTGAGCTATCACTGTATCTTCTTCCCCAATATTTTCCCAAAGGAAGGAAGAGGCAACCGCTGAAAACCAATGAAACAAAAGATGGGCACTTTTAAATGCTTGAAGATGGAATATACCAAAGGCTTAAACACATAAAGTATCTCCTCGCTAAAAAAGGCATTCTTTCTACCAGGGGTGGGGGGGGTGGGGAGACGAGTTTCTGAATTTGAAATCCTGTGCTTCACTCCACACCACCAGTATTCCTCAGAAGTGCAGTCAGCATGTATATAAAGCATTTATAAAAAGAAGGCTGAAAATGAGAGTTCACAGAATTCAGCTGATGAAAATGCTGAAGCTGAAGAAAGCTGTAACAACACTTCAAATTAATTCCCTGAAACAAGTATTTGGAACAAAAACAAACAAACAGAAAACCCTGAATCACAAATTCAAACAGAATAGGCAAAAATGATAAATGAAACCAGGATTGACTGACATTCTAAAAAGAAATGAGAAGGAAAAATAATATTCACAGTAAAGACTAAATAACAAGTTGACCAAGGGCTTAAACATTTTCAAATAAAAATGTAAAGAAAGGAATTGAAGAAAAGAAGGAAAACAACTTAGCTAACAAAAACATGGTAGAGAAAGAAAGAGTAATTAGTTGAAATGAAAGGCAAACTAAGATACTCCAGTTGGCTTATAATTAGACTTCCTGATAAAAATAAAACAATGGGATTTCGTGAAAATACAAAAAGATTTGAATCTACATACAGATAGATTCAAATACATTCATACTTGTTCCACAGGGAATAAATAAAAAATTGCCCTGCAATGATCAACCTCATATAAATCCTGACAGAACAACTATACTTTAAATATAAAGAATAAATATTTAGGGCCTCTAGGCAGATAGATCGGGTAATTTACATGTGTAATTGAAATTAGGCTGGTATCAGGATTCTCAAAATCAACACATAAATCAAGTAAAACTGGAGCTACATTTTCAGAACTATAGGAAACAAAAGGAAAGAACCTTTTAACCTAGGATTTGATATCCAGTGAATTTGTCCTTCCTTTGGCAAAACTACAAAACAAGTTTTAAATGTCAAGAGTGTAGTATGTATCAGTGAACCATCCTAACATCTACCACAAGAAGAATCTCTTCCAAACAAGTGATGACTGGGGAAAAAAAAAGCATGAAAATAAGTAAGATCCACATGTGGGGGGAAATGCTTAAATCAAACGACTTGCACTATTTCAAGAGTAAGACAATCACATTGAAGAGGAACAGAAAGAACTAAATCAATGAACTCAGGAATACAGTAATTAGACTTGATACCTTATTGGCTAGAGAAGAAAAGGTCTTTAAGCAAATAATGAAGCATGGTTAGAAAGCTTCTTTCATTTGCAAAAGCAGAGATTAGCAATTTTTTTTTAAGATTTTATTTATTTATTTGACAGAGAGAGATCACAAGTAGGCAGAGAGGCAGGCAGAGAGAGAGGAAGGGAAGCAGGCTCCCTGACGAGCAGAGAGCCCGATGCGGGACTCGATCCCAGGACTCTGGGATCATGACCTGAGCCGAAGGCAGCGGCTTAACCCACTGAGCCACCCAGGCGCCCCGAGATTAGCAATTCTTAAAATAATTTCTCTGTGTTTTAAGATTGAGCACCTAATAAACATGCTGTAGATGATAAAAGCAAGATTTCTGTTGTCAGTTGCGAATGTAAAAAGAGGAAGAAGAGAATAAACCTGTGTTGTTGAACTAGAATTTAAAGAGTCTGAATTCATACTTGTTTTTTTGGTATTTTTGGTGGGGGGTAGGGGAGTGTGAGGTATTTAACTCTACCTTGAATTTCAATGTGTAAACTCTAAAAGAAGTAACTAATTGACAAAAAAACAAGGTATATTCTATATGAAATGTTTATATTTTATAAAAAGAAATACTGAAGTGAATTACAGTCTCAGGTTAATGACAGAAAACTAGTACGTATGCATTCACATAATAAATACAGCTGCTAAAGTCTAAAAAGGATTTCCAATTTCTATGACTATCACATTCCCCTTTATTAAAATCTTGCAAGTTGTCACTACCAATTGTCACAGTCCTTTTTTAAAAGAAATATCAATACTTGAGAAATCCTTAATGGAACTTTGTTGATTGTAGGCAAAGAGTTTATTAAGAAATTTTTAAAATATTGTTAATCGATACACTGCTCATCTTGCAAATATTCCCCATATATTTCTATCTAAATGTATTGTAACAACTGATATGTTGTTAATTAGTAAAGTTTATACTAAGTTTATATTGAAATGCTTTATTAAAACATCTTTTAAAAACACTGCTTCATGTGACAGCACAAGATAATAAACAAAATACAACCCAATGTGATATATCACATATGATATATCACTGAGGCACCTAGGCAGCAATAAAACTAATTTAAATGAATAATTATTTATGCAAATTACTAAGATAAACACTTCAAAGAGATTTTGTTTAGATTATTTTGCTTTCACAAATTGTCTCTAACTCTACGTACTTTTATTTTTTTTAAAGCTAGAAAAAAGCATAAGTTTGCTGCAATGTGACTTGGAACAAGTATTCACCAGTCAGTAAAAAACTATAAACAAGGTTTAAAATGAAAAAGAAAAATGGCAAGACTATCTCATTAGTCATAAAAAATAAGTTAATATTGGGGTGCCTGGGTGACTCAGTGGGTTAAGCCTCTGCCTTTGGCTCAGGTCATGATCTCAGGGTCTGGGGTCATGATCTCAGGGTCCTGGGGTCATGATCTCAGGGTCCTAGGATTGAGCCCCTTATAGGGCCTCTTTGCTTAGCAGGGAGCCTGCTTCCTCCTCTCTCTCTCTCTCTCTCTGCCTGCCTCTCTGCCTACTTGTGATCGATCTCTCTGTCAAATAAATTTAAAAAACAATTGCATCTTTAAAAAAATAAGTTTATATTAATTTTGTCTTTAAGTAGATTATATGGAATGAGTAGAAAAACAGTCTGAAAAATGTGTGTGTGTGTAAGCATTGCCTTTGAAAAATGATTTTATTTAATGTTATATATCAAGATAGTTCCACAAATGTACACAATAAATGCATCAGAATGCATCCCAGGTTTACATGTTTTGTTTCAGCAGTAAATAGGGCTATAGCTGAATTAACAATTGTTTGAATTCACCTAAACTTTAAAATAAAAGGACTTTTAAAAATCAATTATTCACAGTTCCAGATAATATATATCTGGATAATTTAAGATGGAAAATTGAACAAATATACAGTGATTGGATCAATAAATATAACTATTCCAGAAATTTTGATCCTCATTTACCCTTCAATATCCTCCTTATTCAGTATGAGTAAAATTATTTTCCTGTACTATATTCTTTGCTTAAATTTGCATTTTCTCAACTAAACATTCAACATACTATGAATATAACTTTCATGGAGAAATTAACATTCATTTATTATTGAAATACAATAAATGACATTCTATACAATATCCAATTTGAGAAAAATAATTTCTATTGTCAAGTCAAATTTACATTGATTGCCCCAAATGACTGGCTTGCCTGTGCTATCAGGTTATTTGACTATAAAAATTTGCCATTTACAATTTGCTCTTATATTCCCAATGAAATCTATGCAAATGCAGAACACAACAAATATTAAATCTTCTTTGAAACATTAATTGCAAAATAATAAGGAAATACCAGGCAGATGTAAATGAAAGCACATATATAGTATTTCAACATATTACTGAATTTTCCATATCTTAGCATTTACTTCAGTGTTATTAGACAAGAGTCACAGATTTCAGGGTGTGACTTTAAGCTATGAACTTATTCAGACACACTCCCATGCGCATACACACCCAGGAGTACACTTTTTGGGTTACTAAAAAACTATATTATTAGGGTAAGGGTAAACCCAAATGAACTTTCCTACTATCCTACTGTCCCCCAAATCTCAGGGATGGCAAGAAGAATTACCTGATGCTGGGATAAAGCCACCAGGCCATAAATGTTAGAGTACAGGAGTCACAGCATAACAGAATTTTCATGTCCCTGGCACAAACAAATTCACTTCTGTGGAGAAAAGTCCATTCACCCTAGGATTTAAAAACATTCTACAGAAATATTTTCAAGGACAATTGAACACGAGAGAATTAAATATAAGTAATGCAAGAGGATTAGGCTCCAAGTTGGTAACCATTAAATATAGACCTGCAAACATTTCAGATAATATTCTCAGTTATGAATCACTTTAATCATACTGACAATATCAAATGCTGTTGCTAATTATAGATATATTTAGATTCTAGACATTTGAGACTGATTACTATGTTTGAAGAAACTAATGTCTAGTCTGAACATACCTGCAGTGTGAACAAAAGCAAAATTACTTAAGTGGAACTGAGAAAAAAAACAAGCAAATGTATAAGAGCAGAATGGGAATAAAATGTAACTAAAATTTCAATGAGTGACTTAAAACAGATTAGACACAAATGGAGAAAGGCTTAGTGAAGTGAATATGGCAGAAGAAACTATTCTATTCAGAATGCAGTGCTGAGAGGCAAAGAGATGGACATGAAGTCTAAAATAAGTTCCAAATATATTTAACCACATTACCAGAAGGAAAGGACCTGAAAATTTAGTTTGAAGTAATATTTGGAAAATGATGGCTGGGAATTTTTCAAATATGATGAAAGATACCAGTACAAAATTTCACATGAACCACAACCAACCCACCTCCAGGCAGTTTAAATACAGAATAATTTTTCAGAAAAAGGAGAGTGTAAAATATATAAATAAATAAAAATAAAGAGAAGATTTGAAAAGCAGGCAGTAGCAATGATGAAAAAGAAAAAAAAATTACCTTCAAATGAGAGGAAGTTATCTGTAAGACAGCACCAATGGAAACCAGTAGAATGGTCTCTAGTAGGTTGAAAGAACTAACTGCCACCAGCTTTATAAAATGCTGTATCTAGGGTAACTGTCCTTTATGAGGAAGTACAAAGTAAACATATGTCTATTTTTATCTACTGTTGTGGTTGCTACTGTATATTTAAAATTAGGCATTCTGAAATTGTAAGAGATAAACTTTGTCATTTCATTGTGGTTACATTTGATTATAAACTTAATGATTTATTGAAACAAACTAATATTTAATTATTTTTTAAAAATTTTCTTTCATACAGAAATGTATCTGTATTTCTATTATCTATCATCTATCATCCAGTTAGCTATCTGTGACAGTGTGCACCTGTGACCCAAATTCATAGCAGAATAATGAAGAAATACTTATAACTACTATAACTTTCTGGTTCTCATTTCTAAATTGGTCACGTAGATATAGTACCTTCTTTTCATCATCTGTCTCATATTTCCTTTGTCATTAGAAAGAAACTCTGCTGTTGTGATTCTTTCCTAGGTGAAGTGATCCAAACTATAATTCCTTAAAGTTTTGGTCTATTAGCAGTCCTGTCTGAATTGGATTACTGTAGCTTTCCATTTACTTCAACTGCAGTATATGGTAATACTGAGAGAGTACCTTAAGGGATTTTCTATATCCCAGACATATTCATTCTTACCTTCACTGTGTTGTAGCAGTGGAATGTCCATTAGTAATCAGAATCAATCATCCCAGACAGTACACTAACTAACTTCTTTGCCTATTGACTCAGATGCAGGAGGAGCCCAAAGAGGCCAGGTGGCACTTTCAACTTGTAGTTTAATGGAATCATTTTTTTGATTGCTGATGATTACTGATTCTCGGTGGAAGCTTTCCTCCTTTTTGAAATAAAACCTCTAAACCAAGATAGCCTAAACTGAGAGATAAGGGAAAAAAAATTGATAGTGGATTATCTGGGATGATGGTGAGGAGAGTCACTCTTCTTTCCATTATTTGATTCCTGAGTCAGTAAATCATTTTATAGAAGAAATAGCACCATTTAGTGTGCACTGATTTACAGTATATATAGCAACCCAGAGCAGAGTGCTCCAGCTCTGAAAAATACTGCTATCTAAACCAGTGTTGTAACTCAGACTTCAAAAGGCCAATTCAGCTTTCAATGTAGATAAGTATTCATGATTGAGAGTGTGGTAATACCAGCAAACTCCATATTCATGGGCCCATTGCCATGTTGCATTTAATGTGAAGCAAATTGCTCAATTAAAAACAATGTAGAATATCAAGATGATGTATTCTCTAAGCCCATGGATGGTAGTTTTGACAGAAGGCAAAATCCAGTATATCTATTCCAGTAGAACAAAGTACTGTTTTTTCCAAGATAGAAGCAGCCCAATATAAGTAACCAGCAAACAAGTAGCTGGCTGTTCACCCCTGGAAATGGCTCCAAAGCAAGGATTCACTATTAGTCTCTGCTGTTGGCAGACTGGACAAATATCAGGGCTATACCCATGCTGAACTTGATTAGTAGAAAACCAAGTTCTGGACTCCACACAAAGCCTCCATTCCTGTTACCAGGGCTACTTTGTTCATAAGGCCATTGAGCAATGCTAGCAGTGAGTGAAGAAGGGAGGCTGACTGGTATCCACAGAATGGGATATACAGTCTTATATTATTAAAAGTCACTCTTTATTAAAATCACCTTCTGATGAACATTTAGATGACATGCAAATATATTCATATTCTTTGCCCATTCAGAAAAGTCTATCTATAAATTTCTTCCCCATATTTATCATCAATTTTATAATTATTCTTCTCAAGTCCTTGACCTTTCAGCCAAATCATTGGCCATAGTCCACGAATCAATATAAACTTTTATGTTACACATTTCTCCATCCAAGCAAAATGTGCACAGACAAGAGTACCTTCACCATAGTCTTTTAGGAATGGCCCAGATAGAGGCTATCATCCACTTTTTGGTGATGCATGCATATCACGCAGAAGCATCTGTAAACAAGGTCTGTTTTTTTTTTTTTTTCCTTCAGTTAGGTGGTCATAGGAACTCCCCATGAAACCAGAGGTGTGAACTTGGAGAGAGAAGATACGGTAGGAGGAATAGGGGTCATATGCATTGGGCTACTTTTCATGCAACTTTCTTTACCCTCAGGACCTGTTCAAGCCCAGCGTCATACAGGCCCAATTAGAAGTGCACACCAAACTTTGTGGCTTGATAGGTCAGATAGAACCCAGTATGTTGGCAGTTCAGATTCCATGGCAACTTGGCCATGGAACTAAGGCCTTAAATTAAGCCTACTCTACTAATTCTCTACTAAGGCCTTAAATTAAGCCTAAAGTTGGTCCTCCAAAGGTGTGTAGTCATATGCAGAGGATGGAAGTCTTTGATAAAAAATCCCAAGAGTCTACACAGTTTTATTTATAGGAGCTGACCAGAGACGCTAAATATGTTTATATCAGTCACCAACACTTTAAGAATTGTTAGATATGTGGGATCATATGGTGCAAGTGGCAAAGCAACTTGCATGTGGAGACTTAATTATTCTGGGTCCCACTGAAAACAAGAGGGTCACCAAAAGCAAGAGCACCCAAATGAGGAATATGTTGCTTCCAAAATCTAAAGAAAGCTATTTAGGTATCATGCTTATTTTATGGTTGTAGGAAGGGCAAGATGCAACAACTCATCTTTCACCTTAAACTAAATGTATATGGGACCCATATATGTAAATATATATATACATATATACACATATATCACACACCACTGAACATATATCACACACCACTGAACACCTAGTAATTTCACTGAGGTGGAAAGTTCCTGAAATAGAATTGTGGGATTTCTTTGCCATCTTACACCACTCTGTTTACAGTAGATGCTACTTTCTGTATCAAATACAATCAGCATCATATCATCAAATCACGAATGATATCTAGTGTCAAAGTGGTCTGTACTAACAAGTATAGAAGGAAAGGCATTTGCCAAATCAATAGTTCCATCTCAAGTATCAGAGGATGTGTTAATTAGTTCAAGCAAGGGAACTATATCTGGAGCAACAGCTGCAATAGGAGTCACCACTTGCATGAGTTATCAATAATACATACTTACTCTCTGAGATCTGCCTGTTTTGTGCATAAGCTAGAGAGAATAGTTGAATGAGGATATGGCAGAAACCATTATCCTTGCATCTCTCAGATCCTTGACATTAACACTAATCTCTGCCACCCTTTTAGGAATGCAGTATGGCTTTTGGTTTACTATTTTTTATGGATAGGGGCAATTTTTATGGACTCTCCTACCATGACAACCTTCACTCTAATGTCAGGTCAGCAATAGGAGGATTCTTATACATTTTGAATTCAGAAAAGCATTCTGCATTATGCTGGCTGAATGCATTCTGAAGCTGGCTTAGTAACCACAGGTTGGTTCGGAGACCCCACTGGACCCACTGTAAGATAGACCTGAGCTGAAACTCCATTTATCAGCTGACCACCACAGACTCTATGGGTAACAGTAGTATAACAGTAAATAACAGTAACAGTGGTATACTACTGCTGGGTAACAGTAATATTTGGTGTCTTCACCAAATACTGTTGGTTCAGAGTCATTTGTACAGTAATTCCAAAAATTTCTGATTATTTCCCTTTTCTCTATGCACATTCTCTAATAAATGAACATAAATCTCTTTGGGGAAATCTAAGAGTAAGGTTAACAGAATACATATTTCATAGGGCATCAGGGTCCTTTCTCAAAGGGTCATGGCCTTTCCTTCATTCAAAGAAAGGGTTCTAAGTTTATAAACTGGTTTAAATCTGGGAATTAAATGAAGGCTGTGTCTTTCTGTTTTGATTATTAAAATTAGAATTCTGTTTGCTAGACCTAGAAATCTTCTACTTGTAAATAATAAATTATGAAAAGAAGAAGAAATTGTGTAGATCATACATCTTTTTTCTTCTCTAGGGATGCCATGACCATGATCAAATAGTTAACGTCATAGGTCTCTACAAGTCAGATCCATATTAGATCTTTGACTTCCTCATCTAACAAAGTAACCACACATCCCTTCTCTTTGGCATTAAGTGCCACCATTTGGCCCTCATCTCCTCTATTCCTATTGCCTTTAGGAATCCCAGTGCAATGGTAGCAGTACCTACTATAATTTCTGACCTAAAGAAAGTAAACACACCTTTCTTTAAAGATGATGGAGCTCACCTCACCAATTTATTTCCAAAAACCAGTAGAAAATGTGTCCCATGGACATTTACAGAACGTGATAGTATATCATATATATTTTTCCAATATTCCAATATCCATAAGTCTCTGTATATCTTTCATTACAATAAATAAAGGCAGCTCTCACATTTCAACCTCATTTACTGTAGACTAATTCGAGTGCATGTTTCAGCCCACAAAATTATTAGAGCCCTTCATAACCCCTTCAATTGAAAGAATGCATCCAGAATTACTGTTTAAGAGGACTATACCCATAAATTCAGCCTGATCCAACCTTTTGTTCTTTATACCATAATTCCCCATTTTTAAGATTCATTCTCACATGTATTTCAAGATTTCTGTCTGTATAAATTTGAAAAGTCATGCAATTCATCATGAAATCACACTTTGTGCCTCAGCCTTTTGGGCATGCTGAAACATGAATCTAGTTATAGGTCTAAAAGCAAAGAAAGTATTAGGGTAGGTCCTGAGGGGAATCAGCAATGCCTTTTAAGGCTATTATTTCAGAGGAGGCATTGTAAGTTCTTCAGGCAAAGGAAGACTAAATTCTACTCAACAGAAATCAGAGGGTCAATGCCTCCAGCTTCATCAGGATTGCCCCATATATCCCTATTCCAATTTTCAGGTTCCTGTTTCTTCCTCATCATGTCTTCATATTAACAGAAGTCTGTACCGTAATTTAGCTATTCAAAGAACTAAACTTTGAGCTTGGTTTTCAAAAATAATAGCCTGCAGCTACAGGAGATAACGGGTTTTGTCAAGGCAGATATAGAAAGTTTCAAGTAATTTGCATGGAGATTGAACTTGAATTTAGAACCCTGAGTTCATTATTTTCTTTGCCCACTTTCTCAGTGTTGTTTGAGGCAACCGCTAATTATACTCCCTATTTAACTAAAACGTTGTAGAGTAGCAAATATGTGTTGACCCAGAATTTTGCTGTTTATAACTATTTGATTAGAATTATTCAATGGCAATTTCTATTGCCACACCATGACATGGACTTCAAGTTTTGTTTTTTTTTTTCTTTACCACTAGAAATAGGCAGTGTGATGGGATTATCCAGATTATCTAGAATAATATTCCTTACTTCTAGTTGACATTCTTAAAATCATTGGTTATAGATTTTAATCATATCTATAAAATATCTTCACAGCAACACCTGGGTTAGGGTTGAACTGAATAACTGGGGAATATCATCTAGCCAAGTTTACATATCAGATACACTATCACTATATTTAAGAAGAAGAAAAATGTCACATTTATAAGAACTTCAGAAAAATCAAAATATTTAAATAAGTTTGTTTGTGTTCTGCATAATTAGTGTCCTTTCTTGGGCATTGAGAACCTCAAGTATTTGTACTCAAATTCGATACTTTTCTTACTTTTAACCAAGCAGTACAATAGAAAATGTTGTCAAGTTTTGCTTATAATGCATTTACTGTGATGACAAACTATAAGTAAAATATGGTGAGGTTTACTGGGGTTAACAATTTAGCTTCAATATGATTTGGGATAAATCTCTTTAGCTGTTTATCTAAAACTTCCTTGTTTATTGCTCCGTTTGTAATTTGGATCCCTTCGTAATTGTCTCACTGCTTTCATTGCCTTTTATAGTGACTCACAAATAAGCCTGTGGATACATGTCAGTATCATACTCATTCTTGGGTTTGCACTCCTTTTTTTTTTTTTTTTTTTTTTTTTTTTTGCTGCTCATTTCTGGTGTAAGCTTCTTCTCTTTACCTATTCTTATCATTCTATCCCACTTCTAACTATTTCCATTTCATAGTGTCCCCCTGTGTTCTCAAACATTTTTAAAATATACTAATCTCATGGGGCGCCTGGGTGGCTCAGTGGGTTAAAGCCTCTGCCTTTGGCTCAGGTCATGATCTCAGGGTCCTGGGATCGAGCCCCGTATCGGGCTCTCTGCTCAGCAGGGAGCCTGCTTCCTCCTCTCTCTGTCTCTGCCTGCCTCTCTGCCTACTTGTCTGTCGAATAAATAAATAAAATCTTAAAAAAAAATACTAATCTCTCTCATGAGAGTAAATCTTGATTGATAAGTTAATACTTTATTTTATACTAAGTACTTTCTATATATTATTCTTATCCAATAGTTACATTTTCCTTTTCTCGATCTTATACTACAGAATATTCAGAAAAATCACTCCGTCTTGTAGACATAGCACAACACTTAAGACCAAAGCAATATCAGGTACTAGTGAAGGCAGATTGAGCAGAACCATCTTAGTTTCATATGATTAGTATGCTAATCATACTAATGATTAGCTAACTAATTCATTTACTTTAGAAACTCCAGAAAATGTGTAACTGAAATTTTCCTTTGTAAGAGAGTTTTGCCCATTTTAGTTAAAGTGGTAATGACTTCCATGAGGCTAAAAATTCATCTATCTGCTGAATTTGTTTATAGAACAATTTCTAAATAGACCTGTTTATTAATTAACTAGGTTGAATAATTATAAACTATTTTTTTAAAGATTTTATTTATTTATTTGTCAAAGAGAGAGCATAGCAGGGGGAGCAGCAGGCAGAGGGAGAGGGAGAACCAGTCTTTCTCCTGAACGGGGAGCCTGACAAAGAGCTCATCTGAGGACCCTGGGATCATGACCTGAGCCAAAGGCAGACCCTTACTGACAGAGCCATTCAGGTGCCCCAAGGAATTATAAACTGTTAACATTCACCGATCTTAAAACATGTTAATTTATAAAAGTTTTCTGTTCTGAAAATTGCTTAAAATTTTTGTCATTCTTAATTTTGCATTTGCAAATTTAAGTAACACACATTTTAAATTAGAAATTATTCACCAGTAAGTTAATAACTAAACAATTACTGGAATAATTATTTCTACTGTGTACACAAGAGTATTCTTTCTATAAAAATGTTGTATAGATAAAAAAAAAATGTTGTATAGATAAAAATGAATATTCCAAGAGAATTTCAGTTATAACTATTTTATTTCTCCACAAATCAATCTATTTTACAATTTGTAAGATCTAAGGAAAATATTTAAAATACAAAAATTAAGCCTAATTATTATGATCTTACTGATTTTTTTTCTGACACTATCTTTTACCCTTCTTTCTATTTTGATAAAGCTCTTTGGATAATAAGCAAAATTAATTTGCAAATATTTAACAGCTATTTTGGGTATCTTCAAGCTTTTTTTTAGCTTTCAGTTACATTTTTCTATGCTTTTGAATTATATTGTCTTGTTCTTAATATATGTAATCCATATCTGTATTAAAAGAATACTTGACCAAATTTGGTATGAATTGTATTACCACTTTGCTACATGAAGACAAGGGCTAAATCAGCTTACAATTACTCCTTCATCTGAAAAATTGCACTAATCCTGAGTGCTAAGGATCATAATAGTAGTGACTTTAATTAAATTTAGTATATTGATCCTGCCAAAGTTAGTTCTTGAATTTTGATTCATAGTTAATAAACAGAAAAAAATGCAGAATTATATAAGTATTTGATCTACCTTCCTGTGATGTCTTTTTTTTAAAGGAGAAACAAATCAGCATACATCACTTAAGTGTATATGTAGAAATACTCAGAAACACACAAATACACATGTAACAATTACCATGTAACATACATACTTTTTCATTCTCTCTTAATTTTCCATCTTAATTATTTTCAAATTCACAAACTAATGGTAGTCTCATACAATTCAGAACTTTGACCTGGGTCTGTTTTTATTTTCCTATCTCTTTCAAACTTCTCACTGTACATTATCTATCCATCATATATGGATCTTTCAGAATGGAGATAATGTCACTTATTCAGAAATGTCTTCCTAAACTCTTCTAGGAACATGATTTTGTAAAATTCTCCAAGTCTCAGGTCTCTATGTAGCCCACTACAAACACATTTAGGTGAGCTTTTTTTATTTGTTTGTTATGTTTTGTTTTTAAGATTTTATTTTATTTATTTATTTTAGGGAGAGAAGAGAGAGCACACAAGCAGGGGGAAGGGTGAGGGAGAGAATCTCAAGCAGAAATCACACTGAGTGTGCCTTTGGAGGGCTTGATATCAGGACCCTGAGATTGTGACCTGAGGTGAAATCAAGAGTCAAATGCTTAACTGACTGAGCCACCCAGATGCCCCATACTTAGGTGTTTTTTATTATTATTGTCTTCTCTGTCTTAAATCAAGCTTCATTAAGAAAAAAAGCATTAACTAATAAATTATCAAATCTAGCACAATGCCTTTAAAATTATAACTGCTCAAAAAATGTGCTACATGATGGAGTGCATAATTTAAAAATATGTATATATTTTTAATCTTTTGGCATCTTAAAAATGTCTATCTGGATATTCTTCAAGTCTAAAATACATAATATTATTTTTGCAACCTTGTTTGCCCCATAACATTCTTCCCTGACAGTTGGTTAAGTGTTTTTTTTTTTTTTTAATTGAGGTGAAATTTACATAGCATAAAATTAGCCATTTTAATTTGTAAACTTCAGTGGTATTTAGTACATTAGCAATGTTATGTAACCACTGCATGTATCAAGATCTAAAAATTTCCATCCCCCAAAAGGAAACTTCGTATCCATTAAGTAGTGACTCTTATTCCTTACTACCTTCTCCAACCTCAGTGCAACCACCAATCTGTTTTTAGTATCTATGTGTTTGCCTGTTTTGAATATTTCATATAAACGGACTCATGAAATATGTAAACTTTTATTTCTGTTTTTTTCTTTATTTAGCATAATGTTTACAAGGATTGTCCACGTTACAGTCTGTATTAGTGCACCATTTCTCTTTAGATGAATAATGTTCTATTGCATGTATGTGCCACATTTTCTTCATTCATTCATTGACAGGCATTTGGATTGTTTTCACCTTTTGGACATTGTGAAAAATGCTGCTGTGAACATTTGTGCATACATATTGTTCGAATACCTATAAGTATATACTTCAGAGTGGACTTATTCAGCCATACGGTAGTTCTATGTTTGACTTTGAAGAACCACCAACCTATTTTTCCATGGTGGCTACATCATTTTACATTTCTACCAGCAATGGGAAAAGTTTCAATTTCTCCATTTCTGTTCTAATACGTGTCATTTCCCCTTATTTTCTTTTATCCTGTGGATTGTCTTTCACTTTCTTGGTATGTCCTTTGATATGCAAAAATTTTTAAATTTGATAAAGTCCATTGATCTAATTTTAAAAACTTTGTTACTTGTAATTTTGGTGTCATATTGAATATCCATTGTAAAACCGAGTCCTGATGATTCACTTCTATGTATAGTAGTCCCTCCTTAACCATGAGGGATACATTCCAGGGCCCCAGTGGACATTTAAAACCACAGATAATACCAAATATTACGTATACTATGTTTTCTACTGTACATATATACCTATGAGAGAGTTGAATTCATAAATTAGGCACAATAAGAGAGTAACAACAATAACTAATAATAAAACAAAACAATTATAATAGTATACCATAATAAAAGTTATGTGAATGTGATCTCCTTTGTCTCAAAATATTTTATTGTACTATATTCACCCTTCTTATGATGACATGGGATGATAAAATAACTTCATAATGAGACAAAGTGAGCTAAATAGCATAGGCATTGTGACATAGTGTTAGTCTACTACTGACCTTCTAATGATACAACAGAAAGGTCTTTTGTTTCTGGACCATTGTTGGTTGCTCATGGGTAACTAAAAAAGATGATGGTGAAATATTTATTTATTAAGCTAATATTTGTTTATCTTTCCCCAAAGGCCAGTGTTGGAGGTAGGTACAATATATGGTTTAGTGATACCAGAAAGCTGCAAGCACCACATAAAACACCGGGTATGATATTGAAAAGAATACTTGTATTGGAATTATCAATAAAATGGACACAGAGAAAAGCATATGCATACAACCATGAGGTCCTATGCTAACAATGTTTTTTCTTAAATATCAGTCTTCCCGTGATATTAAATATGTTTTCCATAAAGTGATTCTTTGCCAAATATTTTCAAGTGCTTTGGCAGGTGAGCATGTAAGGAGGGATTCACAATACATTAAACACATGATCATAAAACATATTAAAGGACATCATTAATTAATTAGTTCTTGTGAGACCATTCTAATTTGACTTGATTTTCCATAAGATTATTTCCTTAAAATCATCTCTCTTTTTAAAGAATATGTATTTATTTATTTAAAAGAGAGACAGAGACAGAGAGAGAAGAAGCAGGAGGGGCACAGGAAGAGGAAGAAAGAATCCAAAGAAAACTCCATGCTCAACATGAAGCCTGATGTAGAGCTTGATCTCAGGACCTTGAGATCATAACTTGAGCCAAAACCAAAAGTTGGATGGTTAACCAACTATACCACCCATGGAAACCCTACTTAAGATCATCTTAATGTGAGATTAATTTTCCAAACCCTGTATAGCTAACTTTGTTTACCTGTTTCACCAATTTATTCCATTATAAGTAAAGTCACTTCTGATTAGGGTAATAAGAGTCTCTGACTTTGCAGACTTTGATAAATGAATGCATTAGATACACCCCACGGCTAATGAAATTCCACACCTCAGTTTAGATGGCATCAAATGTGCCACAGATTGTTTATTTTCCTAAGTATAATTACTAAGAGAAAAAAAAATCCCTCATATATCATTATGGTGTTAAATAATGCATATCTTCATTGATTTTTAATAGATAACTTACTTAAAACAACACTGTGGAAGCTTATCTTTTTTGATGCAACAGATGTTGAGTTTACACAAAACAGAAATAAACCCAGGATTCTATACTTGGAATACCCATCTAATTTTAAGGATAAGAATTTCCGGTAGCAGATGGTATTCCACACAGTCTTATAAAATAGGGAAAAAATGTTTGCTTTGACACTGTAAATTAACAGATTGGTTACAACTATGCACATATGAATTAATACATTTTAAGTCTGTTTCTTATAGAGGTAGAAAACTCCCACACAGGTTCTATATGAGTTTTATTAGGCATATCTTTATAATGCTTAGATTGAAACATCAATATAAATTCACATGCCTTGCTAAACATGTATTTATATCTTTGGATTGAGCTGAAATTAATTAACAATAAATCTCAACTTTTTTAGGGGGAAATTTATCATTTGACAATATGCTAATTTTGTATCTGATTCTGATAAGAACATGTATGGTGTGACATTGTGCAGTTATCTTATCACAATTTTGGAAAAACTATATAAAAAAGTCTTTTGACCACAGAATTGCACAGAGTTGGTAAATCAACTACTCAAACATTTTTGTAGCAATTTTAGGTAAAGCCCTCTGTGTAAAGCCAATGTCCCTTCCTACTATACTGTATACCTCCTTTTTCCATTAGAAAAGAATTTGCTTTCAATAAAAGTGTAAGCAAAAAATTGTATTTTTATTGTCCTGTCACCATTAAAAAGGTTTAGCCTGTTATTTTTCAATAGTCTATTGTATTTCCAAGCTATTTTATAAAAACATACATTCCAATAAAAAAATTAGTCCAATAGCTAAAGTCTTTATATCCCCGAAAGAAAGAAAGTCATTTTTTTCCTAAATTGCAATAGTAAGAGTGTTATCATTGCTATGAAGTTTTTCTTTTGTATAAATATATGTTTTATTGAGGTTAAACCTCAACATAGTAGAAATGAGTTCATCTAACACATACAAACAATGGCCTTTTTCCTATATTCACTTGCAATAACTGTAGTACAATGCATTTAGTACTTTCTTTTCACTCTTACTTTCATTACAGAAAACTTTACACCACTCAGATGTATTATCTTTCTTGTATCTTTCTAATTACTTGAGTTTATCACACAAAGTGATTGTGCTACAAAGATCACTGTATATATTGCAAATTGTGTTTCAAATTGATTGTCACATTAGGTTCATCTTATGTTATGAACATTCATCCCCCTACTCAGCTAGAATGGTGGTATCTACTCAACCAGACGTTTTGATCCCAGGTGACAAGACAAGTGAGGTGGACTTCAAGGTACAGGATGGAGCTGAAAAAGCCATAGAGTTCACACACGATTGGGAAAGCCAAGCTAAATGGGTATATAGATCTGGAATTGATTCCCCTTTGGGGTTTAACTAAAATATTGAGACAGAATTACTCAGAGGTCATAAAATAAAACCTAGCTTATCTTTTATCTCCCCTTTATATTTAATCAATGGAAAGCTTTCCTCTGCCCAGGGTAAAAAATGGAGGAATTATGACTTCTCTAGTTACTCTTAGTTAATAAACAGTCCCAAACATAGTCTTAGTGGTCTGGTTGGTTATTTGAGGAAGAAGTTCCATAATCTTTCTCACTCACTTCAAATATTTGCCAAATATACCTTCTGTGACACATATGTTAGAGTACAGTGACTGAAAAAAGGGAAAGAGGAACAAAGAAATTTTTTGTTTAATTACTAACCCAAGTAAAAAACCAATCCCCCTTTCCTGTCCTCCTGATTTTTGTGTTTGTTTAATCCCAAGTCCGCTAACCTCCCAGGGCAGACAGATATAATATATATGCAGAAAAATACAGTGTGACTACAGGTCAAGTCAAGGGTCTTCACAACAGGGCAAAACTTATCTAAGAATTTCCTCTGTAAGCCCTCTTTCTATTTACCTTCTCCACATTTTTGTAGTTTTGATCCTTAGCAAGGGTACCTAAGCTTGGGGCCCAACCACTGTGAAACTAATTCCAACACCTATTCTCACATGTATGTTTCTTTTGCCACTTCTCTTTTACACCATCTTAATGCAAAGGTTATTAATCAAGTGAGCATTTAGGCAATTTCCACAAACTGATTGTATTTTTCCTTCCTGCTAATTACCAGTCAGTCGTGCAATTCAGAATCCCAGATTCATTAGTAGGTCTGGAATATATATTGCTCATCACACTATGGCTTTTCTCACAATGTGCTCTGGTCTAGAATGTCCTTCTGTTTTCTTTCCACCACCTAAAATGTTAGAGTTTCCTTAGACATTACAGCATAGGTCATCTAAACAAATGAGGACTTTATAATTAGGGTGATGACAACTCAGTGAAAATTGAGTCTCAGTAAAAAATACCCAATTTAATATATATTTATCTTATTTTTATTACTATTTATGCTGCTTATTTCACCAATAAATTGGCTAGTTGAGTAGGAAACTAATGAATTCAGATTAGTTAACAAACCAAGGGAACTTTTAAGTACATTATGATGCCAATAATCGTTTTTAAAAAGTGATATAATGCAGGCAATTTTCGCTATTTAAAATTTGAATTTCACACACGCTGGCCAGTTAGCTCAGCTGGTTAAAGCATGGTGCTAATAAAATTTGCACTTCATAAAAATTACATAAAGCTTAAAAATATGAGTTAAGAATCAAAAAAGAGTTTAGATATCTATTACCACCAAAATAATATATAGGATAAGAACCATTTACAGCATGGAAAGAAAAATTTAAAAAAGTCTACTCAGGAAAACATAGACACGTATTCGTTTGCATGTTCATTTATCCATTTATTTATTATCCACATTGAATTAATATTAAAATCCACTAACACGCAATACAAAATAATGCAATAAATAATGCAATAAATATTAATTAATACTTATTGAGCAATTTTCGATATTATGGGTACATTTCTTAATGCTTTACAAACATCATTATATTTAATCTTTATGACTATCTTATGTAGCCGTTATTCCAATATTATATGTAATTGCAAATTAATACAATAGTTAGAAAAATATGCCTAGAGACGTTAAACGAGTTTCTGAACCTCATACAATTATTTAGGAACAGATTCAATTATCAAACAAAGGCCCATCTGATTTAAAAGTCTCTGCAACAATCTTAACAGACATCTCAAAGAAGAAAATACAGAGATAGCTATTAAGCTATGAAAAGATGTTCCATAGCATTTGTCATCAGGGAAATGCAAATGAAAGCTGCAATGAGGTACTACTACACACCTACTATAATGGAAAGAAATATGAAGTACTGATGAAACCAAATGCTAGTGAGGACATGGAGCAAAAGAAACTCGTTCATTGCTGGTGGAAATGCCACTTTTGAAGATAGTTTTGCAAATTCTTACAAAACTAAATGTACTCTTACCATGTGATTCAGCAATTGACATCACTTGATATTTACCCAAAGAAGTTGAAACTTATGTTTGCATAAAATTTGTGCAATTAGGGCAATGAATCCATCCTGCATTACTATAATAATGAGTATATATCATTACACATTTCTCAGAAGCCTTAGAATGTACAACACCAAGAGTGATTCATAATCTGAACTATGGACTTCAGATGTTTATTATATGTTAATGTAGGCTTATCAGTCATAACAATTATATCAATAATAGGAAATGATCATGGCAAGGGCTCTATATTTGTGCGGGCATAGTGTATATGGTATATCTCTGTACCTTTCACTCGACTTGCTCTGAGCCTATAACTGCCCAAAAATATTGTTAAAATACTATGATAGATTTCATTTTTTAACCATTTTTATCTATAAACTGTATCTGAATCACCATCCAAGAAAAGGGATATCTGTAATTATAAGAACCTTGATGGAATAGCTTTGGAGTGGAAATCTCAATACTTAAGCAATAGAAAGTGTAGCCTTTGGTCTTCTCTGAAAAGTGATTTCTTTACATTTCTCTGTCCAACGCCTTAAAAGATTATAATTGGGGAAAAAAAAAAGTACAAAAGTTTACTTTTTCCTTTTGTCATGTGTAATTTTCTTAACAAATAAATAATGCAAAATAATCAGAAAATAGTAAAGTGTATTTTCCAAATAGACTTATATATTATTACATTTCATAGAAAATTTACAAAATGTCCTTGCTCCTTTAAATAACTCTAAAGTATAACAACAATTATCAGATGTTTTGTATCAGCTCAGATACATGAGATGCCTATATGATATTCTGATTTTTTAAAATAAACTTAGATTATGTGGAAAATTTAAAGGAACACACAGTGGGTTTTATCCTTCTCATCCAAATAAAATGTTAAAAAAGGTCTATGACTCAGAAAGAGGCATTCCTCTCAGCTTCTAGTATACAGTCACATAATATCAATCCAAATTAATTTCATTTATTTTATTTGCCCATAGTTACATCCACAGACATTTCTGTAAATGATGTGGAATCAGGTAAAAGATTAAATGGTTTCAATTCATTTAATGTGGAATCACTCAGACCCCAGGATACAATTTACCAGAAGAGAAGGTGCTTATATAATATTTCTAAGGTATTTGAATAAATTTTGCTTTAATAAATTAGAAAATGATAAGGTAGGCTCAATTTCTATCAAATAGAAAAATAAAAATACCAGTAATTGAGTTTTTATCATATTCATTTTTCTGATAATAAACTTTAACTCAGACTATCCAGACTGATTATGAGAAATGGAAAAATAGAAAGTGATCATTGAAACTTGGTCACTGAAGCACCACGTGGCACACGTTGTGAAGAATCCTTACAGAGGGAAGCCTAAGAAAAGGCTACACACAGACATTCATTGCCCATGTAGTAAAGAGAATCTCGGGAAAATGTGGCTTGACAAAAACAGAAATAGTACGTGTGAGTAACTCAGTAATTGTCCTGGCTTATTTCAATCACATTTCTTTAGTGTTAAATCAGATGTAATTTCCCCCTTCCCACTATTCCAATGTATTTGTCCCAACAACTCAAATGGAATGTGACCCACAGAAAAACTTCAGTTATTTCTCCATCTTGTGAATGTCAAATTCTAATGTGGAGTGTCACTTTTATCTACCACCTTTCTTACCCCAAAGAATTATCTTTTCTCTGGCTTTTGTTTTCAGGACATGGCAACAAGTTTAATGGAAATTCAAGCTACGATCATCTTTTCCATCTTAGATTTTAAAAAAAAGAAAGTAGGAGCTCCATTTGCATATTTTTCTGGTCTGTAGAGAAAATATTTTCAAGAGAAGCAGTGAAATATATTCCTTTACCACTGGGCAAATTATGAAGGAGCAGGATAATAATTCTCCAGCTGGGCGCTGCTAGAGTCAGGAGAAGGCCCTGGAGAGGATTTTCCCAGCTCACCTCAATTGTAGATGGACAATTTGTTGACATTGTAACTGGATTGGAAGTTGAGCCAGGGATGATGTAGTTGCAGGGGTCTGTGAGGATGCTCTTTTCCATGCAGAAGATAAAAGTAGTGTTCTGGAACATTCTACCAACTGTGAGTTGTCTGGAAAATTTATTTGAATTTGGACTAAATTGTATTATAAATAAAATGGAAATAATATTAGCACTTACCTTTTTAGTATGTGTTCAATACAAGGTTTCATTATTATTCTAAACTACTATTACTAATACTAACAATATAAAATAGTAATAAAACATTTCAAAATAAAAATAAAATCTATTATTATTATTATTATTATTATTATCTTTTTATTTAAGAGCAAAGATTTCAATAATATACTTATATTTTCAGTGCATAAAATTCAAGGTATAATTATTATGTCATGGGATTCATGATTCAATAAATATTAATATGACATCAGATTACAGCTTAAAAAAAAGTTCATTTGCATTTACTAACTTTGTAAAAACCAAAAGAGAAAAAAAAAAAAAACAGGAGTTTCAGGAGAAAACCTCACAGAACTTGAAATAAATGATTGTATTCCTTTAGAATTTGGAATAAAATTCTGTCTTCTGCAGGTATTTTCCTTTTGAGTAAAAGTGTATGGATTGTTATAGGTTCCTAATAGAAACTGAATTATTTTCCATGGACCCAAAGTGTTAATTAGTGGTTAATCTTATTTCTCAGTGGTTAACTTGGGGGGTAACAAAAGGGAATGTGACTCAGCTAAAAAAAGGAATGAATATCACCTAAAGATGTGACATATCCTCTTTGAAGGGAGAGTTAATATGTGTTTGCATGTAGGAGGAATAATTACATAATGTTTGAGGAAAGCATTATTTTACGAATTTTTATTTTAAATTTAAATATATTCCAAAATAAATGTCTCAGAATGCTAAATATAGTTAAAATGTTGTTATGAATGAGAAGTAGGGTTTAAAAAGATGTGTCTAAATGCTAAGCTGACAAGGCATAGACTGTGCTCTGTCATTCTGGCCCAACTGAGAATTAAAATTTGCAGAATACCATTCTCTGTCTTTTTCTAAGTAGATTTGGCCAACATGGAAAGTTATGCAAGATTTGAAGGTCATTAATCAGCCCATAACATGACAGATACAACAAGTCTTAGTTGGTTCTGGCTTATTCTCTCCTCCTATATGCATGTGCAGATATTTTAGACAAATGGAACTGAAGCAAGTAGCAGGGATTCCAGGCCCACTGTCTTGGGACCAGAAGGTCAGCAGCTAAGCAGAGGAAATGGTTCTCCATATTATATCTCTACACAAACTCCACACAAATAATTTGTTCTCTTCCTGATCCTCTTCCTCTTCTTCCTGCTTCTCCTGCTCCTCCCCCTTCTTTTTCCACTTCTTTTTTTCTTTTTCTTTCTTTCTTTCTTTCTTTCCTCTTTTTCCTCTTTCTCCTTTCTTTTTCCTTCCATTTTTATAATGTTGATGATGTTCAGTTAAGCAGAAGTTCTCAGCATTATTCAAAGTGGCATTTCTTTCAAGAATGAATTTCAGGCATTCTAGAAAAACGCAGTCCTAGAAATATGCAGAAATAACTTAAAAACAGTTTGATATCAAGGGAGCTTTGGGTATGAGAACTCCTGAGGAATATACACCCTCCCCACACCATAACTAGAGTTTTGCAGTCTCTGAAGAGAGTTGCAGACAGGCACTCATACCCCTCTGAATGGTCATGCTCTTATGTACCTTCACATTCATAGGCCAGACACTGTTCAGCCAAGGTCTTCCTAGTGCCTCTGCAGAAGCCTCCTTGTGTGTATGTGTTTGGGTTGGGGGTGGTGAGGACAGACAAAAGGGAAACTTTGAGGATACTTTTCTTAGTACTTTTCCACTCCTATTCCTCCCAGTTTCTGACTATAGTACCAAGTTTCTGACTATCTGGCATTCAACTACATGACACATAATAAGAAAACAAATAAACAACTGTCAAGGCATCAAATGTTTATTCAACAGAACAAGAAACACAAACTAGTAAGATGTTGAAACTATCAGATAAGGGTTTTAATGCAACCGTGATTCATATAATACAATGCCTGATAGAAAAGGTGAATGTGTATGAACAAAAGGGAATTTCCACTAGAGATAAGGAAAATACATAAAGAGGCAAACAATGTTTGAGGTAAAAAAAACATGGTGTCAGAGAGATGAAGCAGTTGTTCAATGAGTTTATCAACAGGTAGAACTGCAGGAAAAGGATCAATAACCTTGAATATCATTCAATATAAATTTTCTATGTTAAAATAAAGAATTAACATAAAATAAATTTAAAAGAAAGTAACATTAAAGACCTTTGTGACAAAATCAGATGGCTTAATATATGTATGTAGAGTTCGACAAAAAGAAAAGAGAGAAAATGAGTGTGAGTTACATTTGGAGAAGTTTTAGTTGAAATTTTCAAAAACAATAATGAGAAACAGCAAGCAATTGATCCAAAAAGGTGGAGAATTCCAAGCACTCTCAATTGATGGAAAAAAATCTATGATGAATTTTATCCAGTGATGATGAACACAACAAAACCCAAAACCCTCAGCAAACTAGTAGAAGAAACCTGCCTGAAATGATAAAAGTATGTATAAAAACATATATCCAATATTATACACAATGGTGAAAAACTCCATGTTTTCCTACTAAGATCTGAAGCAAGGCAACCAGGTCTGTTTTCACCAGTTCTATTCAACACAGTATGGACAACCTGTTGCAACAAGGCCATAACGAAAAATAAAGGACATGAAGTTTTGAAAAGGAGAAATAAATGTATTTATTTGCAAATGATGTGGCTGTGGATTCTAGAAAATCTACAAAAAATCATTCTTAAGGAATCTACAAAATAAGCTACTAAAATCAATAAAAAAAACTTAAGTAGGGCTGCAACATATAAAGTGAAAATACTAAAATTAATTTTACTTCTATATATTATTACCACATAATAGGAAACTAAAATTAAACTAAAAATAACACTTATACAAAAGCATTAAAAGTTACAAAATACCCAAGGATACATCTAGGAAAAGATGTGCAATATTTGTGTGCTGAAATCTGCAAATAATCTGCTGAAATAAATCAAATAAACCTATACAAATGGAGATATGAACTGTGTATGTGGATTGAAATAGCCAATGTTTTTAGACGTCAGTTTTTCCTAGATTGACTTATAGTTTCACCGTAATTCCTATCAAAATCATGTTACTTCACTTTTTTCAATGAAGTGGTGAAATTGAAAACAAGGTCATCACCTGAGAATGAAAGTAGAACAGAAAATTTTGAAGGTTAGAGGAAAGAGAAGATGTTGTAGGTGAGTTATTTAAATAAGCAAGTGAATAAAAATACAGGGCACACCTGAGGTTATGGACTGCAAGTTTACTATCATCTAAAGAAAAGTTTAATAAAAGGAAAAGGGAGAAGTATTTCCGTAAGAATCCAACACTAACAATCTAGATAATTTAAACAGGGTGACAAGTTTAAATAGGAGAGATGTTAGAGTCATCTAAATGAAGTATTTGGCTTGTATGGGGAAATAATAAATACTAATAAAATCAAGAGTTTCATAAAGGCAAAGAAGCATTATTATGGCCTCAAACTTAAAGGCAGATACCAAAATAACAAAAGTAAAATATAACAAAAATAATGACCTATCCAAAAGAAAACATGAAAGACAGAAAGAAAAGTACAATAAATAAAATAAATGGGGGCGCCTGGGTGGCTCAGTGGGTTAAAGCCTCTGCCTTCAGCTCAGGTCATGATCCCGGGGTGCTGGGATCGAGCCCCACATCGGGCTCTCTGCTTAGCAGGGAGCCTGCTTCCATTCCTCTCTCTCTGCCTGCCTCTCTGTCTACTTGTAATCTCTGTCTGTCAAATAAATAAATAAAATCTTTTAAAAAAGTCATAATTTTAATAAAAATGAAAGTTTAAAATCAACTATAAGTATGTGAGGTACAATACAAATAATAGTTCTAACAACATATTGCATATAAAGGATACATATATCAAAAATATGTGAAGAATACCTAAATAAATGAATTAAAAAGTATTTGTCATATAGAAATGAACTCTAAGGATGAAGGGTGATACTGTCAACATCTGACAAAATAAAATATAAGGAAAATATTTAAAATATCATTAAAGGACATCATATGCTGTTTAATGGAACAATAGAGCAAAATTATATAAACAGTTTAAATACAGAAATTCATCAATGAAGATTAAATAAGGTAAAGCAAAAACTAGTAGAACTTCAAGGAGAAATGAATCAACAGTTAGCTAATGACATTAAGACAGTGGTTTATAAAATAATAAGTCAAATAGATAAAAATAAATTTATAACATAATTAATGAGCTCAGTTTACATCATATAAATTGAACTTTAATACCCTGAAAAACAAAGATATATATTCAATTTTAGAACTGAAATTAACTATGAGAGTCTTCTGGAATTGCAGAGAATAACTATTACACAATGTTTTCTAATATAATCAATTTAAAAAGCTTATTAACAAAATGATAGCTAAGGGGCGCCTGGGTGGCTCAGTCCTGAAGCATCTGCCTTTGGCTCAAGTCCTGATCCCAGGGTCCCCCGGCCCTGCATAGGGCTCCCTGCTCAGCGGGAGACCTGCTTTTCCCTCTCTTAGTTCGCTGCTTGTGTTCCCTCTCTCACTCTGTCTCTCTCTGTAAAATAAATAATAAAATCTTTAAAAACAATGCTAGCTAAAAGAATGCTCTTTGTTTGGAAAATAAATTATATAATAAATTACATTTTTATTATGATAGAAAATTTTTTAAAAACCTTAGAAATTGCAGCAATGAATTTGTGAATCTAATACATCTGTAACTTAGAGATATTTAAGTATTCAATTACATTGAATAGGAAAAAAAATAAAATATTCAAAACAAGATCTTTAGACATTCAAATTGAGAGGTTAAAAAAAGAAGATATGAAGATGATTCAAATACTGAAATGTTGAACTAAAGTTAAAGGAGACCTACATCATTGTTCTGAAACATCAGCCAGTGTCAAATACAATAGATCCTTAACAGGCAATGCTTGTCACACTATTTAACACCAACAAAGCCCAGAAAGTGTTTTCTAACGGTATTTGGCTTACTTGAGAATAATTATCCAACCTAATGCAATGTATGTTAAGAAATGATCTGAGATAGCAATAATTTTAATTTCTTTATAGAGGTCATATAGACTTATTTTTCTAAAAACATTTCTAAAATTATTTAGACATTAACATTTCTAAAAAATATTTCTAAAATTAAAATATATATTAAACAAAATTAATTGTTGTTTGTTTTGTTTAAACTATTAGCTATTGAAGAACCCTATTAGAAAAACATTGTGATACCAGTGATGGGATTCAGCTACAATTCATGTACATATTAATTTAAAAGTTCAAAAAATGGAGCTAAGAATTTTAAGTTACTTGTAAAGATCACTTAGCTAATAACTGGTGGCCATGATTCAATCGCAAACAGTTTGGCTTCAGAAATTTCAATTTAAGCCATTTTGCTTCATTGACTTTCAGACTTGGATACAGGCTTTCAGGTGAAACAGCTTGACATTTAAGAAATATTAATTTTTAATATTTTAATGTTGCGTATCAGTAAACACTGGCTAGATCCATAAAACTTATGAAACAAAATGAAATAGTTTATGTAACAAAGTTGCATATATAGTTTGTAAATATATCTGAGTAATGTAATTCAGCACACTAGTCCAGTATAAATTTTAGTTTGTATTACCTAATTCTGCAACAATGACTACTATCATCCCTTTGGTCATAGGGCCAGAGAGCTGGGAAACCATGGGACGGTCACATGTCTTTTTTTTTTTTTTTTACACATTTTTTTTCAAGATTTTTTTTTAAATTTTTATTTATTTGACAGACAAAGATCACAAGTAGGCAGAGAGGCAGAGAGAGAGAGGAGGAACCAGGCTCCCCGCTGAGCAGAGAGCCGGATGCGGACTCGATCCCGAATCCTGGGATGATGGCCTGAGCCAAAGGCAGAGGCTTTAACCCACTGAGCTACCCAGGTGGCCAGGACAGTCACATTTCTATATACAACGTTGTAATTTTTTTTTAAGATTTTATTTATTTACTTGACAGAAAGAGAGATCACAAGTACGCAGAGAGGCAGGCAGAGAGAGAGAAGAAGAAGCAGGCTCTCCACTGAGCAGAGAGCCTGATATAGGGCTTGATCCCAGGACCCCAGGATCAAAACCCGAGCCGAAGGCAGTGGCCTAACCCACTGAGCCACCCAGGCGCCCCCTGTAATATTATTTTTACATAACAAAATGAGTTTTTTACAAAGGCTATATAACATTGCATATAATGGGATTGGAACTAAGACATTAACTTTTAAAATTTAAAAAAAAATCATCTATATACCCAATATGGAGCTCAAACTCATGACCTTAAGATCAAGAGTCTCATGCTCTTCTGACTGAGCCATCTAGGAGCTCTAGAATTAAGACGTCTTTTGACAAATCTTTGTCCCTCCCTCTCCCATATCCAGTCACTCAGAACATTATGATTTTTTCCTACCTATCTCTCAAGTTCAAATCAAGTACCATTTTCCAAATTCAATTCATAGCTCTCTCTTTTTAACTCTTCTTTTGATCTAATCCTATTCATCCTCTAAATTTCAGCTTAAGTCATCTTCTTTCAGGCATTCTAGCTGTTAGAGTAACTCCTGTAAAATATTTCAGCAGTTTCTTATTGTTCTTATTTTGGAGACAACATTTTTAAAGTGCCTTAGACAGATACCAAAATTACACAATACCATCACATTCTCTTCCTTGATTCCTTGAATGTATAATTGTGTCTTATGCCACAGAGACATTCACCCATTTAGTCCTTCTGGCGATTTTCTATATTTACATAAATAGATATCATGAAACATAACATAAACATGAAAATGTTTATGAATGAAATGAATGAAATGAAACATAAAAATTTCATAAACATGAAATTATGTTTAAAGTTTAGATTTATAATTTATATATATGTACATACACGTTTATATTTAAAGTGCTGTTTGCCAAATAGTTCTCTTTTTATGATATCTGAAAATTCAAAATGTTTCTGCTAACCAGTGGATGATTCTGGGCAAGTCCCTCCTGCTCTATGGGTCTCAATTTCCCTGTCTGTAGAATGGCAACTTGCACCAGGCTCTATTCTAGTTTAAAAATATTAGGATTTTGACTGTATTTGACAGCAAGAAACAAGCCTGAGGACCGAGTTGGGTACCCATGATATGGTGTGGAAAGAACAGTATCTGGGATGACAGCCTCTGTCCAGCCTCTGACCTTGCAACCTGTTCCTCTGGGTGAATCTCTTTACCTTCCTCAGGTTGTTCATCTATAAAAGAGAATAACAGCCTCCAGTGGAAAGGTTGCTGTAAGGAGAGATGCTGTGAATCAGTACAGTGAATCAGTAAAGTTTTATCTGGTTATAATGAGAGAACATAAGGAGAGAAAGAGGTATGCATTTGTTATACTTAGTACATATTACATATTATGTGCTATTATGGCTTGAGTGTTAGTGTCCCCCTGAAATTCATATGTTGAAACCTTAATTCCAATGTGATGGCAATGTGGAATTGGGGTAATGAGAATGAATGCCTCCTGAAAGGGATCAGTGTCATTATAAGAGGCCAGAAAGCTAGCTAGTTCTCCTTCTGCCATGTGAGGACATAGCAAGACAGCTGACAATAAACTAGGAAAAGGTCCTCAGCAAGAACCCAGTCATGTAAGCATCCTGACCTTGGACTTCTAGTCTCCAGAACTGTGAGAAATTGTCTAAGTCCCCCAGTCTACGGTAATTTGTTATAGCATCCTGAACTAAGACATATGCAGATAGCTTGATCTTCATCATATATTTAAAAGTACAGAATTAATATTTAAATGTGAAGTAAGTGTAATTTAAATTTAGATCCTTTCTATTATATTGTGTGTGTAAACATGTGTGTGTATCTTGTGTTTATTCAAATTCTTATTAACACTTCTTTCCTAAGATCAAATCTTTCCAGTTTCTTTATTATATAACAATTTTCCATAGCAATCAATTATGATTCTATTGAGTTGTAATTTTACATTTATAATGCATTCATTTTATAGTTTGTCGCACTATATTATAAATTTCAGAACTGCAACAAATATCTGTTTGTACTTGCCATCACTGTTCCTGTGCCTGACAACTCATGGTCAATAAATATTTGGATGGATAAATGATTGAGTAAATACATGAATGAATGCCATGTCTTTCACCAGACCAAAAAGTATGCATGTGTTAAATGTTAAGTAATTGACAGTAATTGATCTCTGCAGTTAGGATATAGGAAAAATTATCATGATAGACTCATTATTTATGTACTGTAATCAATTAAACTAACTTAGAAACCATAAAACACAATTATTTCTGATATTAAATCTGTTAAGCTATCTTACCTCTTAATTAATTGCACAATAGACAGTTCCTGGTTTGGTGCTTATTTTGTTTGTCTTTCTCTTTTTAGATATTTCTTATATATTGATACCACAGGAAAGTAAAATTATATTAGTATACAAACAAGAGAACGTTGTCGAGAATATTCCTGTTAATAAGTTGATTTCAAGTCCTCTAGTGAAATGTGAATGCAAAGAGTTGCATACAAATCAGATAAGTTAAATATTATTCTGTATTTGAAATGTTATTTGCAGCTTCTGTTACTAAAGAGATAATTTATTTGTATAATTAATGACTAAAATCTTCCCAAAGGATTTATTTTTTATAGAAAGAAACCTTTTGTAGATTGCAAGTAATGAAATCGTTTCATCAAGGCTCTGTGGTGATCGATTATCTTAGTTCAGGAGATTTTCCTTATTCCTGGTCTAAACAATTCATTGATTTCTTTCATTTACTTTTGTAATGTCACAAGCATAGCTTTTCGTTATTTACCAGTAATAAGTGTTTCCTCTGTGGCATACTATTGTTTCCATACTATTAAAAATATATATACTTATGCACACATGAATACAAATGATAGCTTTTAATATGTTATTTTCATGCTCTAAAGAGTAAGCATGTATAAGAATGTACATCTTAAAAAACCTTTGTAAGGGGCACCTGGGTGGCTCAGTGGGTTAAGCCTCTGCCTTCAGCTCAGGTCATGATCTCAGGGTCCTGGGATCGAGTCCCATATTGGGCTTTCTGCTCGGCAGGGACCCTGCTTCCTCCTCTCTCTCTCTCTGCTGGCCTCTCTGCCTACTTGCAATCTCTCTCTGTCAAATAAATAAAATCTTAAAAAAAAAAAAAACTTTGTCAAATAGTTCTTTACAGAGAATTCAGAATTTCAAATGTTACTTTTTATGGTTTTAAAGGGAGAACAGAGAGAGAGGCATATGTTTACTGTGTTTAATAAATATTTTGCATTATGGCTACATTGTATTATGTCCATGATTTCTTAATTTTGTATCCAGAGGTCAATTCAACAGAAAAATGGATATTCTTTATTATTAAGAAAATCTAGCTATTATACATAGCTTTTTTTCCAGAAAAAAAGAAATAAAAATCCAGGTTTTCCTATTAAAAAAGAAATAATTGTAACACAAGATAATGTTTTTGTTTTTGTTTTTTGACACAAAACAGTGTTAGCAGAAAAAATGTACATTTCTTACTTGATACATACATATATATATACAGTAGCACTGCAAATAACTAGTATATAAATCATAGGTAGTTAGACACATCCTAAATTCTAAAAAGATAATATGGTTATTAAGGAAATTGAGAAGATAGATTCATTATCATTATAAAAATATTATATATTTATTTAGAAATATTTTTAATACTACACAAAGAAAAAATAGCTCAGTCCTATACTCTGTCTAAATTATATAAAATTTCAAATTAGTTAAATATTAACTAAGAAAGAATCTGTCAGGGTAACAACTCATTTTATTACAGACCTTTTATCTGAAATATTAGTCATAAGACATATGTTACTAAACTTTGAAGGAAATTTGACCAACAATTTTTAAAAGTTTAGAACTTTGTGGAGCATAACAAATAACATGGAGGACATAGGGAGATGGAGAGGAGAAGGGAGTTGAGGGAAATTGGAAGGGGAGGTCAACCATGAGAGACTATGGACTCTGAAAAACAACCTGAGGGTTTTGAAGGGGCGGGGGGTGGGAGGTTGGGGGAGCCAGGTGGTGGGTATTAAAGAGGGCACGTATTGCATGGAGCACTGGGTGTGGTGCAAAAACAATGAATACTGTTATGCTGAAAAGAAATTAAATTAAAAAAGAAATATAGAAGAGTGGGAATATACATGTGCAGCACTCACTTAATATGGATACGGCACTTTATTTTCTTATTTTATTTTTTTTAAATTAACATATAATGTATTATTTGCCTCAGCAGTACAGGTCTGTGAATCATCAGGCTTACACATTTCACAGCATTCACCACAGCACATACCCTTCACCACAGCACATACCCTCCTCAATGTTCATAACCAAGCCACCTTATCCCTGCCACCCCAACCCCCAGCAACCCTCAGTTTGTTTTGTGAGATTAAGAGTCTCTTATGGTTTGTCTTCCTCCCCGGGCCCATCTTGTTTCATTTTTTTCCCTCCCTACCCCCATGACCTCCTGCCCTGCTTCTCAAATTCCTCATATCAGAGAGATCGAATGATAATTGTCTTTCTCTAATTGACTTATTTCGCTTAGCATGATACCCTCTAGTTCCATCCATGTCGTTGCAAATGGTAAGATTGTGTTTCTTTTGATGGCTGCATAGTATTCCATTATATATATATATACATATATATATATATATATATATATATATATGTATATATATATATATATATACCACATCTTCTTTATCCATTCATCTGTTGATGGACATCTAGGCTCTTTCCATAGTTGGGCCATTGTGGGACATTGTTGCTATAAACATTTGGGTGCATGTGCCCCTTTGGACCATTACATTTTGATATGGCATTTTAATAAATAATCATGATATTCTTGAAATATTTAAAAAAATAGATTGTTGCATAGTTATTTAATGAAGTGACTATTTTCTAAGCAGCAATGTTTGAGACTTAAATCACTTTAAAAAAAAGGAAAAATTTTCTAAAAACCTCTTTTCTGATTCAAGATGGTGACTGGTTAACAGTACTGATTTACATCACTTTCATTAGTATAAATGGAGAAAATCTGCAAGAATATCAGAGGTTAGGCTGCAACATATCAGAAGAATCTTCAGTAACCTTTTTGTAGATGAGCCCTTGAAACAGCAGAATCTAGGAAAAATAATGTGAAGAATCTTCTACATAACCCCATGCTTGGGTAGAAGTTTCTATCTTTGCCCGTGCTTTCCTACACAAAAGCCCTTCATTCTAGGGGCAACAGAATCTAATACAGACAGGAATTAGGATTTTTCATATTCTCATTATTTATCTTTTTATCAAATACATCCTCACTCAGCAATCTCAGATTTATTTATAGAATCACTTTTCCTCAAATTCTCTTTTGATATTTTGTATATCAATAGTTTAGAAAGAGTAGACAATAATAATACTTTTTTTGTTGAAATACTCTGAAATTATTCCATATTTTAAAAATTCACTTGCCTTTTAAAAACAAAAACAAAACAGGAATAAAAAAAAGGAAAAATCAAAACAAAACAAAAACCACAACTACAGTTCTCCCCCACCTGTATTCCTTCTTTACTTTACAGGAGACTTCATTTCCGACTCTACTGGTCACCAAATATGTGTGTCTGTGTGTGTGTCTGTGTGTGTGATCTCCCCACGCTAAGCAATTCTCCACATACCAAATGGATGTCCTATAATTCAATTCAATTCTGACAACAATCTACTTGGAGATAGCCTCAGATCTCACAGGTAAAGGGTCTCCTTCCACCAAACTGCTCCCACCCACAACTTCCCACACCAGTTGCAAGTCTACCTTGCTACCTGTGGTTTTGATCTACTGGCTATAGATCAGCTGTTCCAATGACCCCATCTTGAGTTCTATTAATTTGCTAGTGTGGCTCACAGTTTTCAGAGAAACATTTTATTTACCAGATTACAGGGTTGTTACAAAAGGTTGTAAGTCAGGAATAGCCAGATGGAATCGATGCCTATAGCAAGGTAGGAGGAAAGGCTGCAGAGCTTCCATGTCCTCTGTGAGTGCACTATTTCCTGACATTTCCATATCCTCACCAACCTGGAAATACTCTGAACCCCATTCTTTTTTGGGAGAGCTTTTTTATTACATGGGCATGATTAATTAAGTCATGTATATAAACTGATGACTCCAATGATCAACCTAAGTGGGAAATTGAGTTGTGAGTATCACAAATCTGAACATCCCTGACCTTGAACATCACAGGTTTGAGAGTTTATCAACACAGAATTGTTATAGATTCTGTGGTTCTCAGATTCTTAGATTCAATGATGCCTGAGTGGTGTCTACCAAGATACAAAAGTGTGTTACTAAGGGCTGGGTAGCATTTCTTAACAACCGTCTTAGAATGAAGCTTCCTCAATAATAAGGAAAAATCAGTTCCCTGTGTTTGATCTAGGAATGGATCCATTTTTTAGGCTAATTCAGAGCAGGTCTCCTTCATAAAAATGGACAGATCAACCAGGCTCAGGTCATCTTGACTAGTAAGTAAAGCCATCTTTTAAGATTCACTTAGAGTGAAGATTAACTTGACTTACCTCCCAGTTATTACATTCATCATCAAATTCTCCAAGGGACTTTATTTAACATCATACAAGAACAACTGTCTTGCTCTTACACCTGATTTCCCACTGTATATGCTTTTAAAGTTTCTAATTCTCTCATTTTAAGAATGTCTCCAATGTACTCCGTACCAATCATAATAGGTAAGAATCTCCATCAATATTTCTAACAATCTAATCTCCATCTCAAATTATGCTTAGGGATTATAAAGATACTTTTATACATATGGCAATGGCAACACATACACTGCACATAGATATACTAAACAACAATACTGCATACAGTGTCCAAAATATAATACTGGCAATGAGTTCAGCACTCACTCTTAGAAAAAACCTCATCTAGCTGTGTTAGTCCCACTTCTGTTAGGAGTGAGCATTTCTCTTTGTACTCTTTGAAAACTTAAACTCATCCAAATGCCCTATTCCACTCCAGTAAATATATTATATAGTGTGTTTTTACAACAAAGTAAGCTAGAGAGAAGAAAATACTATTTTTTTAAGATTTTTTATTTATTTATTTGACAGAGATCACAAGTAGGCAGAGAGGCAGGCAGAGAGGCGTGGGGGAAGCAGGCTCCCTGCTGAGAAGAGAGCCCTATGCGGGGCTTGATCCCAGGACCCTGGGATCCTGACCTGAGCCGAAGGCAGAGGCTTTAACCCACTGAGCCATCCAGGCACCCCAGGGAAGAAAATATTATTAAGTAAATTGTGAGAAAAATACATTTATACCACTGTACTGTATTTATTGAAAAAAAACTGCATGTAAGTAGACTTTTGCAGTTCTAACTTGTGCTGTTCGAGGGTCAACTATACTGAGAGAGAGAAAGTATTCAAATAAAAATGTTTGAGTCATTGATGACATTATTAAGCCATTGAACCAACCCTGGAGCCCCTACTCTGGGGCTTCAATTATGTAATCATTAAAAGTACTTGTAACGGAAAGTGAAATTAACTGAATTGTATACTAAATGTCTCTTTATCTGATTTATAAGATAGAGACCAGATTGTATATATCACCTGTTGGTACCATCCTGAAAAAAATCTCTGCCTGAGATTTTCCTGTCATATTTGCTGATCATTACAATGTTTCCCTGACAATGTTAGCCCAAATGATCCAAAAAAAAAGATGTGAAAGAAATACATATTTCAAGCCTAATCTTCTAGTTTTTGCATGGGAACTTGGAATTGTGTTGCAATTCAGTTTGACACTGGAAGTGGATGTTTTCCTTTGGGTTTGGGGAAAACCCTGACCATTCAATAGCTGCTATCTTTTAAATGGGCAATTCACTCTGTGTGTGTGTGTGTGTGTGTGTGTGTGTGAGAGAGAGAGACAGAGAGAGACAGAGAGAGAAAGAGAGTGAAAAGTGGGCAGTTTGGGGTACAGTAGTGTCAGTTCTAATTCAGAAGCAGTATTCCAATGAATTCTGCATAACAGTAAAATATCAAGTTTGGAAAAATCTAAAACACTCTTTCATATGAAGCATAAACATTGGTTTAACCTAAGAAAGTGGATAGTACCAAACTGAATGCTGGAATATCAGGGACAAAATCAAACAGATTCTTTTTAGTGATGGACTACCATTGTGATGAAGGAGTTTCATGCATATTTGAGGAGGAAAATCCAGTACAAATTGAGGTAATCAGAATGAAGGGTGAGGAACAGGATGAAATCAAAGTTTTTGTGCTAGGCCTTAATGGAGAAGTTGAGAAAGGAAGTAGATGATATTGTGAGTGGTGGGTTAACATGGTATCCAGACTCATTCTTGGAATTTTTATTTCTAGGTGGAAGCAATCTCATGCAATTCATAAACCCAACAAGAATGTCTGATCCCATGACTTCTAAAACAAACTTACCTACAAACTGCAGGGGATAGAAAAGAATCTGAGGGCCTTGTTCAGGGGCTTAGGAATCTTTTGTGTGTAGCTATAGAAGTCCGTAACTGGGCCTTTCTCTATGTGGCACAACAGAAAGATAAAGCACGCATCAACTGATTTTCTAACTCAAATTCACAAGTTCTCTTATTCCACTTTTTCTCGCAGCATTCCTTCATAACAAAGTGAAAACATTCTTTCATCAATATGATCACTATATTAGGTGATTTCAGCATGATGTTATTAAAGCATACATTTAAAAACAGTTTCAAATCAACAATTAAGCATTCTAAACATAGAAACCTAGGGGTAGCTATGAAAGAAAAATTGAACGTAAAATGAAGATATATAAATTGTCATCTAAGTGAATCCATAAATAGAGCAAAGTGTATTTATACTGTATATCTATTATTGAGGAAAAAATATACTTGTATGATTTCTCTTCCCATTCAAACAGACTTCTACTTGAAACCTCAAAAATTCTTTTGTATTCCTAGGCTGAATGGTAAATGCTTTGTATGAGAGAATTCTTTTATTCAAAGTGTATGGTATTATTCGATATTTCTGAAATTTCCCTTATGCTTTTAGGCAGATACCAGACATACTAAAACACTTGAGTTTTAAAATAACTAGTATTATAAGAAATAGGCACAAATTGAGTATCTAAAATACTTTATCATTATTTTTTTTTGCTGTGAACAGAATCCACTTTATAAACTCAAAGCCAGGTTTTTTTGGGGGGGCAATTATCATGAATACACATGAATTGTGTTCATTTTCCTTTTATGTTGCAAATAGTCAACACTAGAACTGCAGTATAACAACTTAATCAACAAACCGTAATGGTCTTAATTCTCATATGTCTGGATTTTCCTAGGCCAAAATTATTTATATGCTTTATATAAAAATTAAAGGTGCAGTAATGGGAAACTCTTTAGTGCTTTCTTTTATTGTAAGTGCAAAACTAAATATTTGAATTCTTTAACTTACAAACAGGTCATGTTCCAAACAGCCACTTTAAAATCAGGTGGGAGGAAATAAGAATGCATTTTCTTATACAAATAGCAGTTAAGCTTCATAGCTGATTTGAGGAGACTAAAAGTGAAATTTTTGTATGGCCAGGATTTATGATCAGAAATGTGTACTGTCAGTGGAACAAGCTTTCCTCTGTCTCCCCACTCCCCTTTATCTCTCAGTGGGGTACTCGAACTTCCTCTAATCATCAAGGTGATTAAACAAGGTTGGAAGGTGGCCTGCTGGGTAGGCTGTCACTTTCAAGTAGATTAAGGACATTCTCTTTCAACTGATTATGTTGAATTCCCACGCAGCTCAAATGGGTCCAAGCATTAATAGGTACCATTTACTGTCTTAGAGTTTAAATTCTGCTCAAATGAAACAGACAATAAATAAATACAAATATGATAAACAGATCTTGATGGAAATAGGTCAGGGTGATGAGCACAGAGATATTAGGTGAATTTTTTAAATTGAGTGGTGAGGAAAGACCATATCCAGGAAATGTCATTTAACCTTGAGCCAGGAAGTGAAGAAGTACTTGACTAAGTAGATAAACTAAGTGTGTCTGTGGAACTAAAATGCTGCTGGCTTAAGCCTTGTGTCAAGCACTGAAATGACAGCATATCAGGAGGAGGCACTTTCTGTATAAATTTGCAAACCCAGGATATGGGGTTTGAGTTTTAATCCACATGTGCTGGTATGTAAATGAAGATTTTCAGGTTAAGTGATGTTGTATTCAGTATTTGGAAAGAACACACTTACTGAAGTTATCCCAATAGTGAAGGCCTACTCTCTTCTCTTTTCCTTTTTTTTTTTTTTAACTTTGTGTTTTCTCCCTTTTATTTTTCCTTTCCATTTTTTTTGTGTGTTTCTCTTTCCCTTATATTTAGAAGGAGGATCAATTTTAGAATTGAATTTGATAATGTGACATAAGAACAAGCTGTATAATTGCATTCTCAAACTTAAAATATTTCCTAATGTGTGTAGTCATCTGTTCATTTAACAAATATACATTAAGTGTGTTCTCTATGGGAACGCTAGCCTAGATATCAGGTATAGGGCAACAAATGTGAGAGACAGGGATCTCTCCCCTTTGAGGGCAGAGATTGACAATAAAATAAAACAAAATAACTAAAACATGTACTGACTAAGTTAATGATGCGGTGCCTGGGAGGCTCAGTTGGTTAAGTATCTGCCTTCTGCTCAGTTCAAGATCCTGAGGTCCTGGGATCAGCCCTGCACCCCTAGACTTCCTGCTCAGTTGGGAATCTTCTTCCTCTCCCTTCACACCTCTCCCTGTTCCTGTGTGCAAGGGCACACTCTCGCTCTCTCTTGCTCTCTCAGCTAAATAAATAAATAAAATCTTTTTAAAAAGATAATGATAAATGTGAAGAAGAAAAATAAGGCAGAGAAAATAGATGTGGAATATTAGGGGATTGGAAAAACATTGCAATTTCACACAGGGTTGTCCAAAAGTTTACCTTTATTGAAGAGATAATGTGTAAGTAAGGACTGGAAGATGAAGGAGTATATCTTGTGTAAGCCTAAAACAAGACACTTTCAGGGGGATGGACATGAAAGTACACACACCCTGAACTAGCAGCATGAGTGCTATGCTAAAGAAGAGCAAGAAGGCAACATACATAATCCCGGGGCCAGATTCTATAGACCTGTGAAGAGCATGGTAAGAATTTTGCTTTTACGTTGAGAAAGTGGGGAACTTTTAGAAAATTTTGACCAGACTAGTTAATAGGATCTATCCCCATTATAACAAGATCCTTCTAGCTGCTTTGTGAAAGTAAACAAAAAAAGGGCTAAGGCAAAAGTAAAAAGATTAATTAGGAGATGTTAAATAATAGAGGCAAGAGTTGAGTATTACTGGCAAAGTGGTAGCTTAGAAGAAAGAAGTAGCAGATTCTAGATATGTTTGCAATATGTTCCTATAGAATTGTAGAGGAATTGGATGTTGGATGTGAGAAAAAGAAAAGAAAACGAAAGAGTGATGATTTCAATTCTTGGCTTAAGTTTCAGGAAGGAAAGGAATGACTTTAACAAGGAGGAGGAATATAAGAGAAGCAAAATGATATTTATTCAGAGTAAGAACTAGAGGTAGACCAAGGGCCCCATTTTAAAACCTTTTATGTTCGGAATGGCTATTAGAGTCCAAGTGGAGATGAAATTTAAGCCATTAAATGAATGACCAAAGAGAAGTCTGTAAGGATGTTATTTGAAGTCATGGTAGAGATTGAGGTCAATAAGAAAGCAAAAATAAAGTAAAAAGAAATCAGGAATAGATCCTTGGAACACTCTAAAATTTCAAGGTTTGGAGATAAATTGCTAGTTTTACAAAAGAGATTGGCAATGAGATCAATCCAAATCAAACAGTATGAATGTTGTACTTTATAGTTAAAGCAAGGAACACATAACCAACTGTGTTATTTGCTATAATAACACTGATTTAGTCTAATAATTGAAAGCTGGATTTTGTGGCCCTGGAATGGACATTCGGAGGGATCATCGAGAATTCTTAGAGATGACTCAACAGAAAAATCAGATGAGAGCAATTGAGAACATTGACTGTAGGCAGCTCTTTTGAGGTATTTGGCTTTATCTAAAAGGTAAGAGGAGAACCTGTGAAAGTGTTTAAAAGAGAGCTTTTGTGATTTTAGTTTCTAATGGAAAATAGAAATATTCTTATGATCAGGAACAATCTATGAGATACAGAATCATAGGGAATACAGGAACAGAAGAGGAGGGGAGCTAAAATACTATCCATTGAGTCTATGAGTGAGGGTGGAAGCTGTAGTATGGGAGCGCACAGAAAATTCATCATTACAATAACAGAAGGGACTAAATATAGGAAGCTAGATGCAAGTTGTGGGAATTCTCTTTCGATCAAATCCATTTTTTTTTCCTCAGTTAAATACCTGAAAGTGAGGGTGGGAAAGAGAATTGCAAACATTGGGGAGGTGTAAAATCATTATCTAAGAGAGTGGGAGGGTAACTGATACAGGAAAATGGAGAATGACTACTGGGATACAACTTAGAGTTAGCAATCATTAATTTTAAAATCTGCTTTGCTCTAGCCATTTTCAGCTACAGAAGTGAAGCTTTAATACTTTCTTGCTCTACTTCATTTATTTCTCCAGTAATAAATTCCCTGTTGTACTTTCTTTGTTCTATCTGTATTCTTTCTTATCTTATACAACATATACTTAATATTTGTTTTAAAAACACTTGTTTCTTATCCTTCAAACATATGCTATATTCCATTGACACAAGACTGTTACAGTGTGCCTATAGCTATAGAGACTAACTATAATTTAGCTCATTACTTTTTTTTTTTTTATAAACATATATTTTTATCCCCAGGGGTACAGGTCTGCGAATCGCCAGGTTTACACACTTCACAGCACTCACCATAGCACATACCCTCCCCAATATCCATAACCCCACCCCCCGATCCCAACCCCCCTCCACCCATCAACCCTCAGTTTGTTTTGTGAGATTAAGAGTCACTTATGGTTTCTCTCCCTCCCAATCCCATCTTGTTTCATTTATTCTTCTCCTACCCTCTCAACCCCCAATGTTGCATCTCCTCTCCCTCATATCAGTGAGATCATATAATAGTTGTCTTTCTCTGATCGACTTATTTCGCTAAGCATGATACCCTCTAGTTCCATCCACCTTGTCGCAAATGGCAAGATTTCATTTCTTTTGATGGCTGCATAGTATTCCATTGTGTATATATACCACCTCTTCTTTATCCATTCATCTGTTGATGGACATCTAGGTTCTTTCCATAGTTTGGCTATTGTAGACATTGCTGCTATAAACATTCGGGTGCACGTGTCCCTTCGGATCACTACGTTTGTATCTTTAGGGTAAATACCCAGCAGTGCAATTGCTGGGTCATAGGGTAGTTCTATTTTCAACATTTTGAGGAACCTCCATGCTGTTTTCCAGAGTGGTTGCACCAGCTTGCATTCCCACCAACAGTGTAGGAGGGTTCCCCTTTCTCCGCATCCTCGCCAGCATCTGTCATTTCCTGACTTGTTAATTTTAGCCATTCTGACTGGTGTGAGATGATATCTCATGGTGGTTTTGATTTGTATTTCCCTGATGCCGAGTGATATGGAGCACTTTTTCATGTGTCTGTTGGCCATCTGGATGTCTTCTTTGCAGAAATGTCTGTTCATGTCCTCTGCCCATTTCTTGATTGGATTCTTTGTTCTTTGGGTGTTGAGTTTGCTAAGTTCTTTATAGATTTTGGACACTAGCCCTTTATCTGATATGTCATTTGCAAATATCTTCTCCCATTCTGTCAGTTGTCTTTTGGTTTTGTTAACTGTTTCCTTTGCTGTGCAAAAGCTTTTGATCTTGATAAAATCCCAATAGTTCATTTTTGCCCTTGCTTCCCTTGCCTTTGGTGATGTTCCTAGGAAGATGTTGCTGCGGCTGACGTCGAAGAGGTTGCTGCCTCTGTTCTCCTCAAGGATTTTGATGGATTCCTTTCTCACATTGAGATCCTTCATCCATTTTGAGTCTATTTTCGTGTGTGGTGTAAGGAAATGATCCAATTTCATTTTTCTGCATGTGGCTGTCCAATTTTCCCAACACCATTTATTGAAGAGGCTGTCTTTGTTCCATTGGACATTCTTTCCTGCTTTGTCGAAGATGAGTTGACCATAGAGTTGAGGGTCCATTTCTGGGCTCTCTATTCTGTTCCATTGATCTATGTGTCTGTTTTTGTGCCAGTACCATGCTGTCTTGATGATGACAGCTTTGTAATAGAGCTTGAAGTCCGGAATTGTGATGCCACCAACTTGGGCTTTCTTTTTCAATATTCCTTTGGCTATTCGAGGTCTTTTCTGGTTCCATATAAATTTTAGAATTATTTGTTCCATTTCTTTGAAAAAAATGGATGGTACTTTGATAGGAATTGCATTAAATGTGTAGATTGCTTTAGGTAGCACAGACATTTTCACAATATTTATTCTTCCAATCCAGGAGCATGGAACATTTTTCCATTTCTTTGTGTCTTCCTCAATTTCTTTCATGAGTACTTTATAGTTTTCTGAGTATAGATTCTTAGTCTCTTTGGTTAGGTTTATTCCTGGGTATCTTATACTTTTGGGTGCAATTGTAAATGGGATGGACTCCTTAATTTCTCTTTCTTCTGTTTTGTTGTTGGTGTAGAGAAATGCAACTGATTTCTGTGCATTGATTTTATATCCTGACACTTTACTGAATTCCTGTACAAGTTCTAGCAGTTTTGGAGTGGAGTCTTTTGGGTTTTGCACATATAGTATCATATCATCTGCGAAGAGTGATAGTTTGACTTCTTCTTTGCCGATTTGGATGCCTTTAATTTCCTTTTGTTGTCTGATTGCTGAGGCTAGGACTTCTAGTACTATGTCGAATAGCAGTGGTGATAACGGACATCCCTGTCGTGTTCCTGACCTTAGCGGAAAAGCTTTCAGTTTTTCTCCATTGAGAATGATATTTGCGGTGGGTTTTTCATAGATGGCTTTGATAATATTGAGGTATGTGCCGTCTATCCCTACACTTTGAAGAGTTTTGATCAGGAAGGGATGCTGTACTTTGTCAAATGCTTTTTCAGCATCTATGGAGAGTATCATATGGTTCTTGTTCTTTCTTTTATTAATGTGTTGTATCACATTGATTGATTTGCGGATGTTGAACCAACCTTGCAACCCTGGAATAAATCCCACTTGGTCGTGGTGAATAATCCTTTTAATGTACTGTTGAATCCTATTGGCTAGTATTTTGGCGAGAATTTTTGCATCTGTGTTCATCAAGGATATTGGTCTATAGTTCTCTTTTTTGATGGGATTCCTGTCTGGTTTTGGGATCAAGGTGATGCTGGCCTCATAAAATGAGTTTGGAAGTTTTCCTTCTATTGCTATTTTTTTGGAACAGTTTCAGGAGAATATGAATTAGTTCTTCTTTAAATGTTTGGTAGAATTCCCCCGGGAAGCCGTCTGGCCCTGGGCTTTTGTTTGTTTGGAGATTTTTGATGACTGTTTCAATCTCCTTACTGGTTATGGGTCTGTTCAGGCTTTCTATTTCTTCCTGGTTCAGTTGTGGTAGTTTATATGTCTCTAAGAATGCATCCATTTCTTCCAGATTGTCAAATTTGTTGGCATAGAGTTGCTCATAGTATGTTCTTATAATTGTCTGTATTTCTTTGGTGTTCGTTGTGATCTCTCCTCTTTCATTCATGATTTTATTTATTTGGGTCCTTTCTCTTTTCTTTTTGATAAGTCTGGCCAGGGGTTTATCAATCTTATTAATTCTTTCAAAGAACCAGCTCCTAGTTTCGTTGATTTGTTCTATTTTTTTGGTTTCTATTTCATTGATTTCTGCTCTGATCTTTATGATTTCTCTTCTCCTGCTGGGTTTAGGGTTTCTTTCTTGTTCTTTCTCCAGCTCCTTTAGGTGTAAGGTTAGGTTGTGTACCTGAGACCTTTCTTGTTTCTTGAGAAAGGCTTGTACCGCTATATATTTTCCTCTCAGGACTGCCTTTTTTGTGTCCCACAGATTCTGAACTGTTGTGTTTTCATTATCATTTGTTTCCATGAATTTTTTCAATTCTTCGTTAATTTCCTGGTTGACCCATTCATTCTTTAGAAGGATGCTGTTTAGTCTCCATGTATTTGGGTTCTTTCCAAATTTCCTCTTGTGATTGAGTTCTAGCTTCAGAGCATTGTGGTCTGAAAATATGCAGGGAATGATCCCAATCTTTTGATACCGGTTGAGACTTGATTTAGGACTAAGAATGTGATCTATTCTGGAGAATGTTCCATGTGCACTAGAGAAGAATGTGTATTCTGTTGCTTTGGGATGAAATGTTCTGAATATATCTGTGATGTCCATCTGGTCCAGTGTGTCATTTAAGGCCTTGATTTGCTTGTTGATCTTTTGCTTGGATGATCTGTCCATTTCAGTGAGGGGAGTGTTAAAATCCCCTACTATTATTGTATTCTTGTCGATGTGTTTCTTTGATTTTGTTATTAATTGGTTTATATAGTTGGCTGCTCCCACGTTAGGGGCATAGATATTTAAAATTGTTAGATCTTCTTGTTGGACAGTTCCTTTGAGTATGATATAGTGTCTTTCCTCATCTCTTATTACAGTCTTTGTCTTAAAATCTAATTGATCTGATATAAGGATTGCCACTCCTGCTTTCTTCTGATGTCCATTAGCATGGTAAATTCTTTTCCATCCCCTCACTTTAAACCTGGAGGTGTCTTTGGGTTTAAGATGAGTTTCTTGTAGGCAACATATAGATGGGTTTTGTTTTTTTATCCATTCTGATACCCTGTGTCTTTTGATTAGGGCATTTAGCCCATTAACATTCAGGGTAAGTATTGAGAGATATGAATTTAGTACCATTGTATTGCCTATAAGGTGACTGTTATTGTATATTGTCTCTGTTTCTTTCTGATCTACTACTTTTAGGGTCTCTCTTTGCTTAGAAGACCCCTTTCAATATTTCCTGTAGAGCTGGTTTGGTATTTGCAAATTCTTTTAGTTTTTGTTTGTCCTGGAAGCTTTTTATCCCTCCTTCTATTTTCAGTGATAGCCTAGCTGGATATAGTATTCTTGGCTGCATGTTTTTCTCATTTAGTACTCTGAATAGATCATCCCAGCTCTTTCTGGCCTTCCAGGTCTCTGTGGATAAGTCTGCTGCCAATCTAATATTTTTACCATTTTACGTTACAGACTTCTTTTCCCAGGCTGCTTTCAAGATCTTTTCTTTTTCACTAAGACTTGTCAATTTTACTATTAGGTGACGGGGTGTAGACCTATTCTTATTGATTTTGAGGGGGGTTCTCTGAACCTCCTGGATTTTGATGCTTGTTCCCTTTGCCATATTGGGGAAATTCTCTCCAATAATTCTCTCCAATATACCTTCTGCTCCCCTCTCTGTTTCCTCTTCTTCTGGAATCCCAATTATTCTAATGTTGTTTCGTCTTATGGTGTCCCTTATCTCTCGAATTCTCCCCTCGTGGTCCAGTAGCTGTTTGTCCCTCTTTTGCTCAGCTTCTTTATTCTCTGTCATTTGGTCTTCCATATCGCTAATTCTTTCTTCTGCCTCATTTATCCTAGCAGTGAGAGCCTCCATTTTTTATTGCACCTCCTTAATAGCTTTTTTGATTTCAACTTGGTTAGATTTTAGTTCTTTTATTTCTCCAGAAAGGGCTTTTATATCTCCCGAGAAGGTTGCTTTGATATCTTCCATGCCTTTTTCAAGCCCGTCTAGAACCTTGAGAATCGTCATTCGGAACTCTATATCTGACATATTACCAATGTCTGTATTGATTAGGTCCCTAGCCTTTGGTACTGCTTCTTGTTCTTTTTTTTTGTTGTGAAATTTTCCGCCTTGTCATTTTGTCCAGATAATAGTATATGAAGGAGCAAGTAAAATACTAAAAGGGTGGCAACAACCCCAGGAAAATATGCTTTAGCCAAATCAGAAGAGATCACAAATTGTGAGGTGGGAGAAAGGGGATAAAAAGGGGTTCAGAAAGAAAAAAGAAAAAAAAAAGAAACTATTAAAAAAAGAAAGCTGATAAAGGAAAAATATAAAAAGAGGAAAAATATATATATATATTAGATAAACTATTTAAAAAACGTTAAAAAGATAACGGTAAAAGTTAAAAAAATTTAGCAGAAGAAGAGAAAAAGAAAAAAAAATTGAAAAAGAAAAAAATTAAATTAACTGCAAGGCTAAAAAATCATGGGGAGAAAGCCATGAGTTCCGTGCTTTGCTTTCTTCTCCTCTGGAATTCTGCCGCTCTCCTTGGTATTGAAACTGCACTCCTTGGTAGGTGAACTTGGTCCTGGCTGGGTTTCTCGTTGATCTTCTGGGGGAGGGGCCTGTTGTAGTGATTCTCAAGCGTCTTTGCCCCAGGCGGAGTTGCACCGCCCTTACCCGGGGCCAGGCTGAATAATCCGCTCCGGTTTGCTTTCGGGAGCTTTTGTTCCCTGAGCGCTTTCCATAGAGTTCCAGAAGACGGGAATGAAGATGGCGGCCTCCCGGTCTCCAGCCCGGAGGAGCCGAGAGCCTGGGGCCCCACTCCTCAGTGTGCCTCAGAGAACAGCGCCCAATGACTCCCGTCACCCTGGCCTCTGGCCGCGCTCCAAGCTGACCGAGCCTGCGACCGGTTCAAGGCAACCCTTAGCTGAGAGTCACTCCTCGGCTCTGTCTCTGTAGCCAGCTTCCCCGTTCTAATACCTGTGAGCTCTGCGACACTCAGACACCCCCGATCCTTCTGCGACCCTGCGGGACCCGAGGCCGCGCTGATCCCGCCCGGGCTTCACCCCAGTTAAGCCTCTGGAGCGATGTCCCTCAGCGGAACAGACTTTTAAAAGTCCTGATTTTGTCCGTTGCTCCGCCGCTCGCCGGGAGCCGGCCCCTCCCCCTGCGGTCTATCTTCCCGTCGCTTTGGATTCACTTCTCCGCCAGTCCTACCTTTCAGATAGTGGTTGATTTTCTGTTTCTAGAATTGCTGTTCTTCTTCTCTTCAATCTCCCGTTGGATTTGTAGGTGTTTGCAAACTTTAGATAAGCTATTTAGCTGATCTCCCGCTACCCGAAGTAGTCTCAGCCTGCTACTTCTCCGCCATCTTGACTCCTCCTCCTAGCTCATTACTTTTAAAGAAAGATAAATCTCACCTGAAGAATAGCTTCATAAGACCACCCAAGATCAATGGAATAAATCCAAATTTTAGGATTAATGACTTCCTTGATGCAAGAAAATTGCTATATGAACATATGGTCAAAATATACAGGTAAGTGGTAGATGTATGTTTAGTAAATTATTATACAATGTTTATTATGTTCTCTAGCATAGGGGCAGAAATCAATGTTATCAAATAGTAGTAAAATCAGTGTTATTACTATTGTTATTAATATATGTTTATTCCCAAAACTATTTATTGAAAATTTCTACAATTATACAAAATTGCTCTGCATTTTGTCCTCATCAACTCTTCCATTTCCTCACCAAAAGTTTGTTACTTTAGTACCTACTGGTTAGTCCACTTTCAGCCTGCTGGTTTTGGATCGCAACTATAATATAGCCCCCCTAATTGTCACTGCTATCTCTCACTTCAGCTTCTTCAACTGATTAACCAGAATTATATTACTAACATATAATACTGGCTAGTAAACACTGATTAACTGGAATTATATCACCAAAATTGTGAATCTTAACAAAATTTACTTATGAATAAAGTTCTTGGGTAGCTGCCAGTCACTTCCCAAATACCCTAAGGGACCTTATGTGTCTTTCTGCTATGCTCTCAAAATAATTTCACTTGCATCCTATACCCAGCAATGTCAAATTGTACAAAATGATCAGAAAATGATGTTTTTTGCTCTTTCTAGGCCTGACTACCTCTAAATCATCTCTTCAGGTTAAAATCAGGTTAAAATTACCTCTGTAAGGCAATCTTCTTAATCACAGGCAGTTAATACTCTTTTTAAATAATAAAATAACTCATCCCTACCTTTATTTAGCACTTAAGTGGTTCTGAGTTCTGTGGTGTTTATTTCTAATTCTCTGTACTTAAAACAATACTGGCAGTTTATGAAAGGCACAATAAACAATTGTTAAGCAAGTGAATTAATTAATTAATTGACAATGTAATCTTCTTTTGAATATTAAAATGAATATTAAAGTAAGAAAGAACAGAAAAAATGAAAGGAAACACTACTCTCAAGAAGTAATACTAACTACAATTATTTAAAAAAAAGACCCAAAATATTTCAAATCAAATCTATAAATAACTTAATTATATCCAACTTTTGGAAAACACCTTAATTTTATTAATTGGGAAACTTTCTGTTTAAGAAGCAGAAACAATAGAGCAACACATTTTCATAGACGTTTTAATTAGGGTATTACAGACAATTAGCAAGTTGAAAAAGTAGCTGACATAGTTAATGACATTAGTGGCATCTAATTCAACATGTGAATAAGGTAAATAGTCCCCAAAGTATAAATAAGATAGATCATGAAGTAACCTGATTAGGTTAAGCAAATACTGTAATTTTGACCTACCAGTGAACTTCCAGAACTAGTCAACAGATCCTTAATTATCAGTTTAAATACTTCCAAAATTTTGCATAGTTAATTGTTATTTTAATAAGCATTTTCAGACCAATAGGTCATGACACCCATTTTAGGTGATTAGTTTAAGGAGATAACACCTTTTAGAACAATGTAGTGATTTTAAATAAATAAATGTAAATGTCTTTTAAAAATATGATGAGAAATAAGTTTTTATGGCATTTTTTTCTTAAATGTTGTATTAACTTTTAAGGCAAGGGGTAGGGTTATACTACTACCCTGTGTTTTTGCAGAATCAGCTGGGCTTCTAGTGATACAGTCTATGACAATGTTAGTGTGGCCTGGCCTCCTACATTTTTGCCTGGAGCACCATTCTTAGAAAGTCCTCCAAAAGAATCTCAGAAAGAAATTCTCTCTCTCTCTCTCTCTTTTTTTTTTCCCCTTTTACATGATGTTACCAAGTGCTCATGATTTAATCAGCTGTGGTTAAAAACATAAGTGATGCATTCTGCAATAAACACCTGAATTTCAAGACTTTTGTCATTCCAGAAATACTATACAGGAACTTAGATGAAACCTTTCTCCTGTCTTTACATTTCGATAAGCACCTTCTATTTAATGCCTCAAGAAGAAATACTTCACTGAGTATAATCCATCTTTCTTCTTCCCTATCTCATTTCCTTAAGACTGAAAGTATAATTTAGCTGATTTTAAATATTCATATATGTCTGTTGTTTTATAATTTCTGCTTTTAATTCATTGAGACAATCTCTTTTAAATGTATTTTAGAAAACAAAGATGTATAATTAATGTTAATTAGCAATTGCTAATTCTTTTTTTTTAAGATTTTATTTATTATTTATTTGACAGAGAGAGATCACAAGTAGACAGAGAGGCAGAGAAAGAGAGAGGGCTCGATCCCAGGACCCTGAGATCATGACCTGAGCCGAAGGCAGTGACTTAACCCACTTAGCCACCGGGGCGCCCCAGCAATTGCTAATTCTTTAAAACATATTTTTATAATTTTTTTCTCATTTTGCACAAAGATATTATGCATAGGTCCTGTATGAGTCTCGGGCTGCTGTAACAAAGTACCACAAAATGAGTAGCTAAAAAAACAAAACAAAACAAAATACAGAAATTTTTTGTCTTATTTGGTTAGTTGGTTAATGGTGGTTCAGTTGGTTAATCCTCTGCCTCAGCTCAGGTCATAATCCTGGGGTCCTGGGAGCAAACCCCACATCAGGCTCCCTGCTCAGCAGAGAGCTCGATTCTCCCTCTCCCTCTCCCAGCTGCTCTGCCTATTTGTGCACTTGCTCTGTCTCTCTCTCTCTGTCAAATAAATCAAATCTTAAAAAAAAAAAAAAAGAAATTTATTTTCTCACAATTCTGAAGTTAGAAGTCCAAAAAGGTGTCAGTGGGGCTACACTCTGTCTGAAAACAGTAGGGGAGAATACTTTGCTGCTCCTTTTTTTTTTTTTTTAAGATTTTATTTATTTATTTGAGAGTTCAGTAGAGAGTGAGAGAGCACAAGCCAGGGGATGGGGGAGGGGTAGAGGAGGGAGTCCAACACAGGTCTCAATCCCAGGATCCAGGGATCATGACCTCACCTGAAGGAAATCACTTAACTGACTGAGCCACACAGGCAACCTGCCTTCCCTGCTTCCATGAAGTTTTTGGTGGTAGTCACTAACCCTTGGCATTCCTTGGCTCATAGCCTCGGTGCTTTCATCTCTGTGTCTGTTGTCACATGATGTTTTCCTCTGGTATGTCTCTATGTCTTCATATCCCATTTTCCTCTTTAGAGGATACCAATCATATTGGGTTAAGACTCATGTTATATCAGTCCAACCTCATCATAACTAAGTATATCTGAATGGTTCCATCTCCCAACAGAATCACCTTCTGACATCCTAGAGGTTAAGAGTTGAACATATCTATTTGGGTAACACATTGAACTCACCAGGCACCGTGAATCTCCTTTGTGAGTATTACACCTTGTTTTATTGTGGTCAACTTTTTGATAAAGAATTGTGTGAACAGAATGTTTTTGGAGGGTAATAGGAAATAAAATTTAACAACTTCAGATTTTTTGTTTTTTTACTTTCAGTTTTTTATTTTAATCTTGAACACATTTTAGACAAAATTACACATTTTAAGTGCCATGGGTGGGCCTGTCTTTCCTTCGTTTTCAACAACATTCAAAATGATGTATGGCCAACAGCAAGCCCATTCAGTCATCAGTGCTTAATACCTCCCCCTGCTTCATCCTGCTTCTCATCCCACAGTTTTCCTTAGGTAGAAAGTTAGGTGAAAATAATAAAATAGCAGCTTAGTTTCCCAGTCACTCCAACTTGTTGAATATTGTCTCTACAAGAGCATTCTTGGTTTCATCCATGGTTTTACTTCCTCTGGATATTATTGCTCTAATCAAAAAGGTCATTTGAAAAGAGTTTTCAGTATTATAAAAATGCATATTTAGAAAAATCTCTGTTCATAGGTTTTGAAGAACCAGATGCCAATTTTCATCAACTATCTTCACTTTAATCTACATTTTAAAATATTTTTCAATTATATTTCAAAGTTTGTTGGTAATGGTGCTGTCACTAAAGATGAAGATTATTTTATATCTTTATTGTGTTGTACAACAAATTCAGGAGTGTAAAAGCCACATTTAGCTAATCCAAATGCTATTAATGGTATTATAGAATTAACAGTAAAGAACTGTGAATCATGTAATATTTCTCAAAACATATAGGCTAACTGCATATTACTGAAGCACAAGTATATTATAATCAATCATAAAAACAGCAAACATAGTAAGCATATTTTCTTAAGAGAAAGTAAGTACTAAACTGCTTCTTAAATGTTATGGTAATCATTCTTTTTTTTTTAAGATTTTATTTATTTATTTGACAGAGAGAGATCACAAGCAGGCAGAGAGGCAGGCAGAGAGAGAGGAGGAAGCAGGCTCCCTGCTGAGCAGAGAGCCCGATGCGGGGCTCGATCCCAGGACCTGAGCCGAAGGCAGCGGCTTAACCCACTGAGCCACCCAGGCACCCCTATGGTAATCATTCTTACTATAAATATAAGGCATATGTATTCACAGAAGATTTCCACTGCTAGATGTCAGCATTGTTTAAAATAGCAAGAAATTTTAGTCAAGTTAAATGTCCATCAATAGGAGATTTTAGTATATAAATATAATAAAAAACCATTATGCAATAATAAAGTTTGTATTTTATGAGAATATTTAACAACATGAGAATTTTATAATTATATAGTAAGTATAAAAAAACAATTGAAAAATCGGGCATCTGGGTGACACAGTGGGTTATGCTTCCAGTTTTTGATTTCCACTCAGGTCATGAACTCGGGGTTGTGATCTCAGTCAGTGTCGTCAGATCAAGCCCCACATCAGGCTCCATGCTAGCTGAGGAGCCTACTTAACACTCTCTCTCTCCTTCTCCCTCTGACCCTCCTTCCCTGATCTCTTAAAAAAAAAAAAGGAAATTGAAAAATATTAAATATATTTCCTGAATTTAATATTTATAAACCTCAATAAATCTATTATATGAACATACTACATGTAACAAAAATATTAATAAGTTAGTAGTATGGGTGTTCTCTCTGTTCAACTTTTTTAGTAGACTTTTTTAGAGCAGTTTATTTTTTAGAGCAGTCCTAGAGCATCTAGGACCTTTCTTAGCTAAAGAAGAGAAGTTAATGCTGGACTTCAAAGCTTTAAAGGAAAGTTTTAAGTTCACAGCAAGACTGGACGGAAGGTACACAGATTGTTCAGATACCCACTGTCCCTATGCATGCCTATTCTTCCCCATTATCAACATTCTCCACCAGAGAGGCACATCTGTTGCAACTGATGAACCATCATTGACACATTAATATCATCCGGCATCAATGTTTTTTGTTAAATATTAAAAAAAAATACTCAGCTGGCTTCTTATTCAATCTAGGGAATATATGTGGGCTACATGCTATATAAATTAAGTAGGCTAGTTTATGCTCTGATAACTAGATAACCCTTATATCTCAGTTGCTTAACACAGAAAAGTTTATTTCTTGTTCACTGCATAGATTTCACCCCAGTTGATAAGTGGAATTGCAGGAAATGCCATTCTATTCCATGTGGACACTCAAAAATACAAGATATTATAGAACTCTCTGACATTTCAAATCATGGTCTGTGGTCCCTTTTACAGAGAACAGAGATCTGTAGGAATCATCCCTTTGTTCAATTTTGATCATACAGGCATGTCAGGTTTTACTGCATTTCTCTATATTGTAGTTCCAAGATACTGTGTTTTGTTTGTTTGTTTGTTTGTTTTTTTACAAATTGAAGGTTGTAGTAACACTGCATCAAGTAAATCTACTGGTGGAGTGTCATTTTTCTGATAGAATTTTCTCACTTCTTGTCTCTATATCACATTTGGATACTTCTCACAGTATTTCAAACTTTTCATTATTGTTATATTTGTCATGGTGATCTGTGGATCAGTGAGCTTTGAATTTGCTATTGCGATTGTTTTGGGGTGCCACAAATGATACTCATGTAAGATAGCAAACTTAACAAATGTTATGTGTGTTCTGGCTGCTCTACTGACCAGCTATTCCTCTGTCTGTCTCCTTCCTCTTCTTCCTACTTCCTGAGACACAAAAATATTGAAATTAGGTCAGGTAACAGCTCTACACTGACCGTGAAGTGTTCAAGTGAAAGGAAAGTTGTATATCTTTCAATGATTAAGCTTAGTGAAGAAAACATATTGGAAACCAAGATAGAGTGAAAAATAGGCCTCTTTCACCAAACAGCCAATTGTGAATGCAAAGTTAAAGTTCTTGAAAGAAATTAAAAGTGCTACTCCAGTGAGCACACAAATGATAAGAAAGTGAAATAGCCTTATTGCCCATATGGAGAAAGTTTCAGTGATCTGGCTAGATCAAACCAGACACAATATTCCCTTAAGCCAAAGCCTCATCCAGAGGAAGGCCCTAACACTTCAATGCCTTGAAGACTGAGGCAGATAAGGAAGGTACAGAAGGAAAGCACAAAGCTAGCAGAGGTTGACTCATGAGGTTTAAAGAACCATACTATCTCTAGAATATAAAAGTATAAGATGAAGCAGCAAGTGCTAATGTCAAAACTGCAGCAAGTTCTCTAGAAGATCTAGTGAAAAATGTTAATGCAGGTGGCCACACTAAACAATAAATGTTCATTTTACACAAAACACACTTCTATTGAGAAGACAATGACATCTAGGACCTTTCATAGCTTAAGAAGAGAAGTCAATGCTGGGCTTCAAAGTTTTAAAGCACAGACTGACTCTTTTGGTAGGAACTACTGCAGGTTGGTGATTTTCAGTTGAAAGCCAATGTTCATTGACCATTCTGAACATCTTAGGACCCTGGAGAATTATGCTAGATCTACTCTTCCTGCGTGCTATCTAAGGAACAACAAAACTTGGATGATAGCACATCTGTTTACAACATATTTTTCAAAATATGTTTCCAAAATATTTTTAAGTCCATTGTTGAGAACTACTTCTCAGAAAAAAAGATTCCTTCCAAAATATGACTGTTCACTGACAATACACCTAGTCACCCAGGAGCTCTGATGGAGATAAATACAAGATTACTGTTGTTTCCATACCTGCTAACACAACATCCATTCTGCACCCCATGGATCAAGGAGTCATTTCAACTTTCAAGTTTTCTTATTTAAAAAATACATTTTTAAGGCTATCATGGCCATAGATAGTAATTCCTGTGATGGCTCTGGGTAAAATAAATTGAAAACCTTCTGGAAAGGATTCACAATTATAGATGCCATTAATAACATTTGTGATTCATGGTAAGTAGTCAAAATATCAACCTGAAGAGGAATTTGAAAGAAGTTGATTCCAGCCCTCATGGATAGTCATCCATGAGGGGTTCAAGACTTCAGTGGAGGAAGTAACTGCAGATATGGTGGAAATAAGAGAACAAGAATTTGAAATAGAGCCCAAGATGTGATTGAATTGCTGCAATCTCATGATAACATTTTAATGCATGAGGAATTGCTTCTTATGGATTGTGGGAATTCACAGTGCCTGGCTAGATAAGATTTAATAAACACATGCCTCCCTGGATGAGACTTGTTGAAAAGCAAAGAAGAAGTGTCCAGAAAACTGGGCTCTCTTTAAGCTTTCTAGGCTGAATATAGCCAGATCCTCATTGTGGCTCAATGCACTCATCGAGGGAGTAAATGCTTGACTTAGGAGAAACATTTATCTTTGGAGGTCACACACTCCATGCACACCCTCTCTGCACACCCATCATGAGCACAGCTTGTTCTAGTCACACAATACTCCCTAAGCCACCATCTTGATTATTACAGCTTCACATTCCTTCTTATTTTTCTTATTCCCTTGTTGTATTGTTAATATTCATAATAAAGGTGGAGGCAGAGTCTGGCTTGGGACCTGTTGCCACTAGAGCGGCTGGTCCCCAGTCTCTCTCCTTTCTCTTACAGAGGTGTCCGGAGTAAACTTTTCATTCACCGTCTCCAGGTTTGTTGGCCAAACCTGACAATGGATGAGCACAGAAAGTGCCTTCTTGTAATGGAATCAACTGGTGAAGATGCTGTGAAGATTATTGAAATGACAATGAAAGATTCAGATTCCTACATACACTTAGTTAATAAACCAGCAGCAGATTTTGAATGGATCAACTCCAATTTTAAAAGTTCTATCAAATAGCATCACATAGTACAGAGAAATTGTTTGTGAAAAATAGTCAATGTAATAAACCTCACTGTTGTCTTATTTTAAGAACTTGCCACAGCAAGCCTGACCTTCAGCAAGCACTACCTGATCAGTCAGCAGCCATCAACATCGAGACCTCCACCAGCAAAAAGTTGATGACTCTCTAAAAGTTAGCTGATAACATTTTTTGCAACAAAAACAATTTTAAATTAAGGTACATCCATTGCTTTGTGAAAGCATTATGCTATTGTGCACCTTATAGACTAGAGTGCAGTGCAATAACTTTTATATGCACTACAGAAAACAAAACAACATTGACAAAAAATTTTGACTCAGTTTGTTGTCATATTTGTTTCATTGCAGAGGCCTGGAACCAAATCCACAATATCTCTGAGGTATATCAGATTAATCACATGAAAGGCTACACCCAGGAAGAGAAATGTAGTGAATACATACAATTGTCTCTGTGACACATAGAACAGTTATTTATTTATATTTTATTTTATATAAAATAGAATATTTTATTTATTTATTTATTTATTTAATTCCAAGGTGGGACTCAATCCTGGGACTCTGGGATCATGACCTGAGCCAAAGGCAGATGCTCAACAGAACTGAGCCACCCAGGTGTCCTGACACATAGAATATTAAAAATCACACTGGTGATACATTTAAGGGACAGATAATATTTTAGGAGTAATAATCCAAGGCATGAGATTTCTTTGAGAGCAGACGTAATGAAGCTGGCTAAATATTTTTACATAACATTAAGGAATAATCAAACACCAGTTAATAATATGACTACTACTTTTAAAAGTATATAAGCAATTGCTTTTTCTACTTGAGGTATAATTGACACATAACATTATATTAGTTTCAGGAATACAATGGAATGATTTGATATTTGTATATATTGCAAAACGATCACCACAATAAATCTAGTTAACACTGTCACCACAGGCAGTTACAGATTTCTTTTTTCTTATAATGAGAACTTTTAAGATTTGATGAGCAACTTTTCAAAACCACAGTACAGGATTTTTTTACTATAGTCACCACACTCTACATTACATACTCACTTTATTGCACTATTTGTTTTATTGCAGTGATCTGGAACCAAACCCACAATATCTCTGAGCTATGTCTATATCCCATTTGCCAGATTAATCACAATGGTATGCTAGAAAATGACTTATTTTCTCTGAGTTACTTATTTTATAACTGGAAATTTGTATGTTTTGACCCCCTTCACCCATTTTATCCACCTACCTTTGACAACTATTGATCTGTTCTATTTAGGAGCTCTTCTTTGTTTGTTTTTAGATTCCCAATATAAGTGAGATCATATGGTATTTGTCTTTCTCTGACTTACTAAAAGCAATTGTTTTTAATTGCATCCTTTTCTGTTTAAGCTAGTTGCTTCTTACATGAACATTATTTAGCTCTTTATGATTCAGTAGCAACAGGAATTCACCTAAGCTTTGCTAAATGGCTTTTTGTTTATGCCTCATGCACATGTATTTTCTCTTTCACTTTCTCCCTTCCTCTACATCTGTCTTTTTCTCTCATGTTGCCATGTACCTATATATTTAAGACTAAAAACAATGAGAGGCACCTGGGTGGCTCAGTGGGTTAAAGCCTCTGCCTTCGGCTTAGGTTATGATCCCAGGGTCCTGGGATCCAGCCCTGCCTTGGGCTCTCTGCTCAGCAGGGAGCCTGCTTCCTCCTCTTTCTGACTGCCTCTCTGCCTACTTGTAATCTCTGTCTATCAAATGGATAAATAAAATCTTTAAAAAAAAAAAAGACTAAAAACAATGAGACACCAAAATAATAATAGTGAACTCAGGATAGTAAAATAACAAAAAATAAAATAAAAAGATTCTGGATACGTTTCTGTATTTTGCAAATAAAACACAAACTAATTATATTATGTGTAACTTAGAGAAAAATCATTTAAATTAATTTAGATGTGCCTGTTTAATTTACATCATATTACAACCATATATGGTTTTCAAAGAATCAATAACAACTTGTCAGCAATAGTGAAAGCAGAAGGGAAAGGTAGACAAGTATTATATAAAGTATTATATATGCTAATCTAATTTAAAAAGGAGCCCATTAGACTGAGATGGATTTGATGCCATGGTAACCTATGTAAGCAACCAAAAACTTAAGCCTATAAGTGTTTTAAGGTTATGAAATTGAAACCTAGGGGCAACCAATTACAAACAACCAACTAGGCTTTAAACATAACAATCAATAATTTCCTTATTTAGCTTCTGCCTTTTCTCTATAAAAATCTCTCCTGTAATCTCCTGTGGTGGCATTCCTAAGAGCTTCCAGTTTGGCAACACCCTATTGGAATTGGCTTTTGTTCAAATAAACCCTTAAAATGTTTACTATGCCTCAGTTTATCTTCTAACACATGTCCCTTTGAATGCCTCCCCAGTGTGATTTCATTTATACTAAATGTGGCAGAGAGAATGATAGTGCACTCAAATATTTCCTCTACCTTCCCCAGCCTTCCAAGCAATTGCTTTGGTAAGTGGGCAAATTTATAATCTGAAGTTTTGTTTTATTTTGTTTTGTTTAAAACTGGAAGAAATGGAATATTTTTGGAATCAAGACAATAGCCTCAAGATTTGGTTTTGAGACTTGGATAAAAATAAATGAGTTGAAACTCATAAACAAACTTTTGACCTTAAAAATATGCATATATTTGACAACACAAAAAAATACACAATAAAGTAAACAAAACATCTTTCCTTCTTAAAACAGACACATATAGGAAACAAACTATTAGGATGACAGAATCATCAGCGATGTACAGTTGTCTCCCTTTAACCATGGGGGATACAATCTAAGACCCCCAGTAGGTGTTTGAAACTGTGGATAATACCAATCCTATGTAATATTGTTTCCCTTATACATACATACTTATATAAAGTTTAATTTATAAATGAGGCAAAGAGGTTAATGGTAACAACAATAATTATTATAATAACTATTGTTATAACATATACTGTAGAATATTGTAGAATAATTATAACAATATACTGTAATAAAAATTATGTGAATATGGTCTTTTTCTCCCAAAATATCTTATTGTACTGTAATCACCCTTCTTGTGATGATGTGAGATGATGAAACACATACGTGGTGAGATGAAGTAAGGGGGATGATGTGGACATTGCGACATAGCGTTAGGCTACTATTGACCTTCTAATGACATGTCCAAAGGGAGACCATCTGCTTCTGGACTCCCAGTTGACCATGGGTAACTGAAACTGTGGAGAAGGGGAAACTACTATACTTCCTACATAAAATCAATATGAATACATATATATTTGAATCAGTATTATATTTATAATCATATGATTATATATATTCATATTTATTAATTGAATTTAATTCAATTGCTAGATATTGATTAATTAAGCAGAGCCATGAAATGGTGCATTTATGTTTATTTGAAAAGCCTAAAAGCATGGGAAGATTTAAAAAGTCAATGAACGTGGAAGATGGTGGAGGAGTAGCAGGCTGAGATGACATTAGGTAGCAGGAGATCAGCTACATAGTTTATCAAACCATTTTGAACACCTACAAATCCAACAGAAGATCGAAGAGAAGAAGAGCAACAATTCTAGAAACAGAAAATCGACCACATTCTGAAAGGTAGGATCTGAGGAGAAATGAATCCAATGTGAAAATAGACCAAGGTGGGAGGTGCCAGCTCCCAGTAAGCGGTGGAGCAATGGAGCACAAAATCAGAACTTTTAAAAGTCTGCTCCACTAAAAGACATCACTCCAGAGGCTAAGCAGGGTTGAAGCCCATGAGGGGACAGCGTGGTCTCAGGTCCTACAGGGTCCCAGTAGCATCGGAGGTGTCTGAGTGTCACAGAGCTTGCAGGTATTAGAGCGGGGAAGCCGGCTACAGAAATGTAACCAAGGAGTGAGCTCTCAACTTGGGGTTACCTTAAACTGTGATGCATGGCACAGTCAGACACTGCTCTTTGAGTGGGGACCCTACAAGATACAGGGAGACTGCCCCTGGAAGAGCACAGGGATCTGTTGGGTTTGGAGACTCCAGGTGGGGCTGAGTGCCAGAGACAGAGACGTTTGGTCACAGGCCAGGTGAGCTCAGAGCATGGTCGGAGGCCAGGGAGACAGGGGTGATTGAGGGCTTTCATCCAAGGATGCACTGAGAAGTGGGGGCCCCAAGCTCTTGGCTCCTCCTGGCTGGAGATTGGGATACCGCCATTTTCATTCCTGTCCTCCAGACCTCTATGGAAAGTGTTCAGGGAAAAAACACTCTTGAAACTGAACCCAAGCAGATTACTTAGCCCGGCCCTGGTAAGGACAGTGAAATTCTGCCTCAGGCAAAGATACTTGAGAATCACCACAACAAGCCCCTCCCCCAGAAGATCAGCAAGAAATCCAGCCAAGACCAAGTTCACTTACCAAGGAGAACAGCAGAATTCCAGAGGAGGAGAAAGCAAAGCATGGAATTCATGGCTTTCTCCCCATGATTCTTTAGTCTTGCAAGGTTAATTATTTATTTTTTATTTTTTTCTTATGCTAAATTTTTTAAACTTTTACTCTTTCCTGTTTTAACCTTTTTTAACTAGTTTATCTTAAAAATACTTTCATTAAAATATTTTTGAACCATCATTATTATATTTTATTTTATTTTATAATATTTTATATTTTATATATAATATATATAAATTATATAATAAATATAATAAATATAATTATATAATAAAATATATAATAAATATTTTATATTTATAATATTTTATTTTATTTTATAATAAAAATATTATATTTATTTATATATTTTATCCTTCATTGTATTTAACTTTATTTTTTGTATACAAATAGGGTTTTTCTTCTAAAAAATTTTGTGATACAACTTTTTTTAATAGATCAAAATATACCCTAAATCTAGCACAGGGTTTGTTCTAGTCTACAACCTGAGCAAATTCTCTCCACGTTCTTTTTCTTTATACTCCCAAACAACTTATATTATCAACTCATTTTTTAGAATTTTTTTTAAACTTTCATCTTTAGAGTCATATTCCATCCCTTCATTGTGTTTACCCTTATTTTGTGTATATATATAAAAGTTCTTCATTCTTTAAAATTTTGGAAGATAGTTTCTTCTAAGAGACAAAATACTCCCAAAATTAAGTGGGTGACTCTCTTCTATTCACCAGTCTAATATATTTTTTTTTCTTTTTTATACTTTTTCTTTATTTATTTTCATTCTTTAATTTTTTTTTTTCTGAACTTCTTTTTACTCCCTCTCCTCCCTGCACATTATGGGGTCTCTTCTGATTTGGTTAAAGCACATTTTCCTGGGGTGTTTACCACCCTTTTAGTATTTTATTCTCTCCTTCATATATTCTGATCTGGATAAAATGACAATGCAGAAAAACTCACTACAAAAAAAAAAAAAAAAAAAAAAAGAATAAGAAGCAGTACCTAAGGTAGGGACCTAATCAATACAGACATTGGTAATATGTCAGATCTAGAGTTCAGAATGACTATTCTCAAGGTGCTAGCTGAGCTCAAAAAAGGTATGGAAGTTATGAGAGATACCGTGTATGGAGAAATAAAATCCCTTTCTGGAGAAATAGAGGAACTAAAATTTAACCAACTGCAAATCATAAGGCTACTAATGAGGTGGAATAAAAAGTGGAGGCTCTTACTACAAGGAAAAATGAGGCAGAAAAGAGAATTAGTGATATAATAGACCAAATGACAGAGAATAAAGAAGCTGAGCAAAAGAGAGACAAACAATTACTGGACCATAAGGTGAGAATTCAAGAGATAAGTGGTGCTATAAGATGAAACAACATTAGAATAATTGGGATTCCAAAACAAGAAGAAAGAGAGAGGGGAGCAGAAGTTGTATTGGAGAGAATTACTGTAGAGAATTTCTCTAATATGGCAAAGGGAATGAGCATCAAAATCCAGGAGGTGCAGAGAACCCCCCTCAAAATCAGTAAGAATAGGTCCACATCCCATCATCTAATAGTAAAATTTACAACTCTTAGTGACAAAGAGAAGGTCCTGAAAGAAGCCTGGGACAAGAAGTCTGTAACATACAATGGTAAAAATATTAGATTGGCAGCAGAGTTATCCACAGAGACCTGGCAGGCCAGAAAGAAATGGCATGATATATTCAGAGCACTAAATGAGAAAAAAACATGCAGCAAAGAATATTATATCCAGCTAGGCTATCACTGAAAATAGAAGGAGAGAAAAAAAGCTTCTAGGACAAACAAAAACAAAAAGAATTTGTAAACACTAAACGACCTCTACAGGAAATATTCAAAGGGGTCCTCTAAGCAAAGACAGAGCCTAAAAGTAGTAGACCAGAAAGGAACAGAGACAATATACAGTAATAGTCACCTTACAGGCAATACAATGGCACTACATTCATATCTCTCAATAGTTACCCTGAATGTAAATGGGCTAAATGCCCCAATCAAAAGACACAGGGTATCAGAATGGATAAAAAAACAAAACCCATCAATATGCTGTCTACAAGAAACTCATTTTAGACCCAAAGACACCACCAGATTTAAAGTGAGGGGGTGAAAAAGAATTTACCATGCTAATGGACATCAGAAGAAAGCTAGGGTGAAAATCCTTTTATCAGATCAATTAGATTTTAAGCCAAAGACTAAAATAAGAAATGAGGAAGGACACTACATCATACTCAAAGGATCTGTCCAAAAAGAAGCTCTAACAATTTTAAATATCTATGCCCCTAACATGGGAGAATCCAACTATAAAAACCACTTGATAACAAAAGCAAAGAAACACATCAACAATAATAGTAGGGTACTTTAACACTCTACTCACTGAAATGGACAGATCATCCAAGGAAAAGATCAACAAGGAAATAAAGGACTTATATGACACACTGGACCAGATGGACATCATAGATATATTCAGAACATTCCATCCCAAAGCAACAGAATATACATTCTTCTCTAGTGCACATGGAACATTCTCCAGAATAGATCTCATCCTGGGTCATAAATCAGGTCTCAACCAGTATCAAAAAATTGGGATCATTCCCTGCATATTTTCAGACCACAATGTACTGAAGCTAGAACTCAATCACAAGAGGACATTTGGAAATAAGCCAAATACATGGAGACTAAAGAGCATCCTTCTAAAGAATGAATGGGTCAACCAGGAAGTTAAAGAAGAATTGAAAAAAATTCATGGAAACAAACAATAATTAAAACACAACAGTTCAAAATCTGTGGGACACAGCAAAGACAGTCCTGAGAGGAAAATGTATAACAATACAAGCCATTCTCAAGAAACAAGAAAGGTCTCAAATACAAAACCTAACCCTACACCTAAAGGAGCTGGAGAAAGAACAAGAAAGAAAGCCTAAACCCAGCAGGAGAAGAGAAATCATAATGATCAGAGCAGAAATCAATGAACTAGAAACCAAAAAAAAACAGTAGAACAAAGCAACAAAACTAGGAGCTGGTTCTTGAAAGAATTAATAAGATTGATAAACCCCTGGCCAGACTTATCCAAAAGAAAAGAGAAAGGATACAAACAAATAAAATCATGAATGCAAGAGGAGAGATCACAACCAACACCAAAGAAATACAAACAATTATAAGAACATATTATGAGAAACTATACGCCAGCAAATTTGACAATCTGGAAGAAATGGATGCATTCCTAGAGACATATAAACTACCACAACTGAACCAGGAAGAAATAGAAAGCCTCAACAGACCCATAACCAGAAAGCAGACTGAAGCAGTCATCAAAAATCTCCAAACTAACAAGAGCCCAGGGCCAGATGGCTTCCCAGGAGAATTCTACCAAACATTTAAAGAAGAATTAATTCCTATTCTCCTGAAACTGTTCCAAAAAATAGAAATGGAAGGAAAACTTCCAAAATCATTTTATGAGGCCAGAATTACCTTGATCACCAAACCAGAAAAAGAACCCATCAAAAACATAATTACAGACCAATATTCTTAATGAACACAGATGCAAAAATTCTCACCAAAATACTAGCCAATAGGAGCCAACAGTACATTAAAAGGATTATTCACCATGACCAAGTGGGATTTATTACAGGTCTGCAAGGTTGGTTCAGCATCCACAAATTGATCAATGTGATACAATACATTAATAAAAGAAAAAACAAGAAACATATGATACTCTCAATAGATGCTGAAAAATCATTTGACAATATACAGCATCCTTTCCTGATCAAAACTCTTCAAAGTGTAGGGATAGAGGATACATACCTCAATATCATCAAAGCCATTTATGAAAAACCCACCACAAATATCATTCTCAATGGAGAAAAACTGAGAGCTTTTCCGCTAAGGTCTGGAATATGGCAGGGAGGTCCACTATCACCACTACTATTCAACATAGTACTAGAAGTCCTAGCCTCAGCAACCAGACAACAAAAAGAAATTAAAGGCATCCAAATCAGCAAAGAAGAAGTCAAACTATCACTCTTTGCATATGATATGATACTTTATGTAGAAAACCCAAAAGACTCCACTCCAAATCTGCTAGAACTTGTACAGGAATTAAGTAAAGTGTCACAATATAAAATCAATACACAGAAATCAGTTGCATTTCTTTACACCAACAACAGGACAGAAGAAAGAGAAATCAAGAAGTTGATCCCATTTACAATTGCACCCAAAACCACAAGATACCTAGGAATAAACCTAACCAAAGAGGCAAAGAATCTAATCTTTGACAAAGTAGGAAAGAATGTCCAATGGAAAAACGACAGTCTCTTCAACAAATGGTGTTGGAAAATTGGACAGTCACTGTAGAAGAATGAAACTGGACCATATCCTTACACCACACACGAAAATAAACTCAAAATGGATGAAGGACCTCAATGTGAGAAATTAATCCATCAAAATCCTTGAGGAACACAGGCAGTAACCTCTTTGACCTCAGCTGCAGCAACTTCTTCCTAGGAACATCGCCAAAGGCAAGGGAAGCAAGGGCAAAAATGAACTATTAAGACTTTATCAAGATCAAATCTTTTGCACAACAAACGAAACAGTTAACAAAACCAAAAGACAACTGACAGAATGGGAGAAGATATTTGCAAACGACATATCAGATAAAGGGCTAGTATCCAAAATCTATGAAGAACTTATCAAACTCAACACCCAAAGAACAAATAATCCAATCAAAAAATGGGCAGAGGACATAAACAGACATTTCTGCAAAGAAGACATATAGATGGCCAACACACACATGAAAAAGTGCTCCACATCACTTGGCATCAGGGAAATACAAATCAAAAGCACAGTGAGATACCTCCTCACACCAGTCAGAATGGCTAAAATTAACAAGTCAGGAATTGACAGATGCTGGCGAGGATGCGGAGAAAGGGGAACCCTCCTACACTTTTGGTGGGAATGCAAGCTGGTGCAACCACTCTGGAAAACAGCATGGAAATTCCTCAAAAAGTTGAAAATAGAGCTACCCTATGACCCAGCAATTGCACTACTGGGTATTTACCCTAAAGAAACAAATGTAGGATTCCGAAGGGGCACATGCACCCTAATGTCTGTAGCAGCTATGTCCACAATAGCCAAAGTATGGAAAGAACCTAGATGTCCATCAACAAATGAATGGATAAAGATTTGCTATATATATAAAATGGAATACTATGCAGCCATCAAAAGAAATGAAATCTTGCCATTTGAGACAACATGGATGGAACTAGAGGGTATTATGCTTAGCAAAATAAGTCAATAGGAGAAAGACAACTACCATATGATCTCCCTGAAATGAGGAAGTTGAGAGGCAATGTGAAGGGTTTGGGTAATAGGAAAAAAATAAATGAAACAAGATGGGATCGGGAGGGAGATAAACCATAAGAGACTCTTAATCTCACAAAACAAACTGAGGGTTGCCAGGGGGAGGGGGGTAGGGAGAGGATGTTGGGGTTATGGACTTTGGAGAAGGTATGTGCTATGGTGAGTGCTGTGAAGTGTGTAAACCTGGCGATTCACAGACCTGCACCCCTGGGGCTAATAATACATTATATGTTAATAAAAAAATAAGAAATTTTAAAAAAAGGATTTACAATGTCATGTAAGGATGAAAATTAGCAAAAAGAGAAAAGCTTACCTTCTATTACATAGTACATTTTATTGCCAAAGCAATAAAAATAAACAAATAAATAAATATAAAACATAATTATAGTACATTCTATTCTCATATACTTTCTTACAATGTCCCAGAGAGCATTAAAATATCTTTGTGTTGCTCAATGAAAACCTCTAATAACATTTTTTTTAAAACATTTTATTTATTTATTTGAGAGAGAGACAGTGAGAGAGAGCATGAGCGAGGAGAAGGTCAGAGGGAGAAGCAGACTCCCCGTGGAGCTGGGACCCCGATGCAGGACTCGATCCCGGGACTCCAGGATCATGACCTGAGCCAAAGGCAGTTGCTTAACCAACTGAGCCACCCCAGGCACCCTCTAATAACATTTTTAAACCTACTAACACTAGTTGCTTTTTAGAAAAATGTTTCTGGTTTCCTTTACGAAAAAAACTAAACATGTTTAAAATATGAGTAGGAAGATAAATTTTATAAGATCATGATTTGTAAGTCCCAACACATTTTTGTTAACTTTTGAAGTAATTTACACATTCACACTGGTTTTTGTTTGTTTGTTTTTGGTAAATCAGTAAGCCCCACTACTATTTGAGCTATTCCTTGATGATTACACTTGTGTTTTTATTAGAAAATTGGCATTAATACACTCAGAATTTTATTTTGAACAAGTCTCCTTTACAAAGGTAACACCTACTACCTGGATATTTTCAGCCTTCAAATTAATAAAATACAACATACAGCAATCAATATAACATTAGCTTTTCAGATTCTAGGACAAAAATTTTAAGAATTAGTCTTCCCTAAAAGGAAGATTGGGTTGGGAAAAGCGAGGTATTAGGGGGACAGGGGGAGAAGCAGAAAGGGTGTCAAGGAACCAAGAGACAAAATAAGTTATTTATTGCCCTAGCATATACACAAACCTGAGTTTTGACATCATAGAAAAAACTGTATCATTTTATGACCTATATGAGACTTTTGCTATTTTGCCTTTTGACTTGAAACTATCTGCTAGAAATCCCTAAATATAAAATAATCTTAGCTGTACTACAGTTATTTAACTTTTGGCAGCAATATTGTATGACTCTACACATTCTACAAAGTCACTATCTTTTAAAGACGACTCTTTTTATTCATGGCAGAAATTTGAAAATTGAATTATAAATTTAAAGTCAAGCTAAGGAAAATCTAGTGAGAAAAGTAGATGAATATAGTCGATTTGCATGAGAAATAACAGTGTAATAAAGAAAAAAAGTAATCAAAATTTCTTGCTATTTTCTCTTCCCTTTAGTACATTAGGTACTTTAGGAAATACGTGATTTCTCAGTATAAACAGTATGCGCCACTTAATAGAAGACTACAAAAGTTTTAAAAATATATAATCTTAAAGCCAAGCAATACTTTAGAGACTCTATTCTGTATATGAACATTTAAATCTTTGTCAAAATTGTGATAACCAAATCATTTCAACACACACACACACACAGAGTTCTTTAATGAAAAACATGTGAAAACAAGGTACAATGAAAAACCTTTGTACTAGGAAAAAGAATTGTAGTAATTTTCTAGAAGATGCTACCCCTCCCTCTTCCACTTCAGTATTAATACCTTTCAGACTGCAGAATCAGTTATATTCTATTGTGCTAAACCATTCAACCTAATTGAAAAGAAATACAAGTCATCTAAAGCACAATCAAAAAATTCAGTGAAAATGTAATCTGTCATTCTCTTTTCTAATGCCATTTTAAAGATGTATTAAACCCAATGTGGGAAGCATCTTATTTCTCTTGTGGTGTCATTTTTTTTTCCCCTCAGAGAAATCCCTAGCCACCAAATGACAAATTTGGTCTTACACCTAGAAAAAACACTCAAAGCTCAGTTTCACCTCTCTCTGAAGAATACTTTTCCTATCATAAATTAATCTCATTTGGAAATGATTTTATGATTTTTAAAATATGATTTATGCAAAACAAATCCCAGTTCCCAGAATAACTTGTATTTGTGGTTGTTATGCCACAGCTAGAAGAGAAATTACTGATCAGTGAGCTGTTTCAGAATGGCAATGTGAACTACAGCTCAGATTAAGAAATCTGATGAAGCATAACATACCATGAAAGAAATAAAAACATTTTATAGGGCTCATGGGCATTATTGACAGGTTTCTACTGCTTTTTTGATATGATTCCATTCAGCAGGAGATCTCATTTGTAAAGAACCCTTTATTTAGACATAATAAAATGCCCCATTAAATTAGGGGAAGCCCCAAATGCTTTCCCATTAATATGGTTCTGTGTAGGGAATTGTTGCTATGAAATATTTGGAAACATTTTCTGGCTTATTACATTAAATTAAAACTTGAAATAAAGAAAAAAAGATAGATATGTTTTTACACTATATAGACTGTTTATATTTGAAATTCAATAATGATTTGCACAAACCTAGTTTTAGGATGACACATTTCTTCAATTATGAAAACAATACTTATTTTGTTAAGTCTATATCACTCTAGCTAAGTTACTATTTCTGTAAGTAAGTACCTTATTAAGAGCCCATTTCTTTAAAAAAATCAAATGCTGTAGTCTTTCAAAATACAAGTTTACTATATAATCTTGTCATGGCAGCATGATCAAGTCACACATATTTTCCAAAATACTTGATAAGTCTCTTTGTAAATGAGGAACTCACACACACTGTAGAAATGGAAAGCTTGATTTCAAATATGAATTTTAAAGAAGGTATTCTTCCTTTTTAAGGATGAATGCATTTAACTTTTTTATGTCTCCAGTTTTCAATCTCCACCACACATCAAGTAGACATCAACAAAAGAGTCCTCAGAATCAATATCCAGAGATTTTGTTTCTGGTTATCTGGGATCAAGTTGGATATTGTATAATTTTTAAGAGTACACCTGGGATTCTAATATACATTGGGTATTAACAGCAACTGCTCAAAACAAAGGGAGAAAACCAAGTGAATATGAGCAGAGACCATGTATGATAGTGCTCAGTTCTATAGCGATACTCCCTAGATTGAGAATTTATTTTTTCCCTTTTCAGATGAAGTTAAGATTCTATTAGTGGCCCAGGGATAAACTATCTTAATTTCAACAACTTTTTAACAGTCACACAATATAACAATCACCAAACAAAATTAGAATATTAGCATCAATCGTAAGTCTGGAGGATATTTTAAACTCTGCTAACATGTGGAAGTCAACATGTAAGAAGCATTCTCAGTTAATACAAAGAGGTAACATTTCCCGTACAAAGTGATAAAAGAATCAGTTTTGCAAGCTGACTTGAAAATTACCTCAGTTTTTCTTTTTAGAAAATTTTCTAAACATTTATATCTCTTAGCTACAATTCTGATACATTTCACACCTGCTATATGAAGTAGTTCACAGAACCCAATGTCTACAGTAGTGAATGAATATACATTAGCTACTTTTCTACATCCTATATATCTCATACAAAATGGGACTATACATCTCTAAATCCAATCAATTTATTTTTAAAATATGTATAAACTATTCGGTTTCAAAATCTAGCAAATTAAACAATCTAAAACGAAGTTATTAACATTTGAGTTCTAGGTCTTCACACTGCACATTATTTCCTAAACCAAATAAAGCCAGAGTCACTACAGTTTGTAATCTGCCAGATATTGATGCTGTTAATAATGGTCTGTTATATTCTCATCTTCTTCCACACCTGTTTCTCCCACTTCTTCATCATTGTCACCTTGAATCTATTTGCTGTAGTTATGGTCATCTTATGAAATGCTTTCTTTCATGAAGTAGAATATGAGTCATATATTCATCGAAAAAAATACTCCAACTGTTGATCATCAACCATTTTGACAATGAAAGGAACATCCACAGAAGTTAGCATTCCATCCTCAGGAGTTACAGGAACATAAAATAGTTGCAAACAGTGTTCAACTTGCCACTTCTACTGCCTAATGATTTTCAGAGTATCAATTTGTCCTTGTTGTCAATTTACCTGCTGACCCTCTACCACGTGGTGTGTATTATTTCTATCCCGCAATTAAAGTAGAGATTAGAATTATCCGAATGAGCCTTATAGATGCTGGTTTTACTAGCACTTCATTTGAGAACTAACTTAAGTTCAGTGAAATTCTATTGTAAAACACAAAAGCTTGGCAACATTTGAGAAACTTGACATCTTACAAGAGCTTTGGAATAAGTATTTCATGTTTCTGAATCATATATTTGAGCAAACATTCAACAAACAGTAAAGGAACAACACATTCACATTTGGGGCTGCCTTTTCCTTCACACTTCTTGTCCTCATCCTTGCATTTTCCCATAAATTGCCCTCTAATCAATTTGTTTCACTCATCTTCATCCTTGCTAGGCTCATAAATTGCATAGATCATAGAATTTCTCTCCAAATAAGACTGGACAGAGCTGGATGCCTCCTTTTAGGATTATTAACTTTCTTACAGTGTTTGGTTTCTATTTGTACAATTTCTACTTGAAGGTTATTAGTACAATAACATATTGGTTAACAACTTCCAGCAAGTGCTAAACATAGCCTGCAGATACTTCAGTGGATTAGTATATCTTTCTAAAGTTAAGTTTCATAGACAGAAGAATTGTTGTCCTTTTAGCAGTTGTCTCTTTTCAACCCCTCAACTTCTTCCATAAGTCAGCCTCCTCATTTTCTGCAGCATTTTCCATCTGTATCACTGGCATTTAGTTTGTTGGCATTTGTGGAATTACAATTATCTTCCTCTTCATTATCTTTGAAACCAAACTAAAATGGTATCTTGTATCTATGGGTCTGAGTTGTTTTGAATTGCTTGGTATTGTCTTCTATTTGGATTTATGTTTGCACTTGAGTTTGGAGGAGTCTAGGGGTTGGTGGTGACTGGGAAGTTCAGCATTAAGGCTATCCATGTTGCTAGAATGCACCTGCACATCAGCTCATGGTGAAAACTCTACCACACGCTGACTTTGAGATTTCCTATGGCACAGTGCTTAGTCCTAATGCTGCCAGCAGCTAAGGACTTGAGACAAAGAATGCGCAGGGATAGAAACACAGAGAAGCTTATTCCTGAGTTCTCAGGTTTCCTTCCAACACATATTCTTCCACTGTTAAAGTCTGTACTTTGTAATAACACTGCTCCAGGTGTAGAAACTGGTAGAGTTCGAGAGTCCATTCAGCATCTGAACACCTAAGTTGATCCAAGTCTAATTAACAACTAATGCACTTCTTCATAAAAGACTATTTGTACACTACCAATAATTTTCTTTTGAATGTATTCCTATAACATCATAAGTATTTATTAGCACTTTGTACAAATATATTTTACAAATTTTTAATTAATTTTAGTGTCTAATTTACTACTGCATGGTAAATTCCATGAGGACAAGAACCACATCTTTTTTATTTATATGTGTGTCTGTGAAACCTAACACAAAGATTGAAAAATATTTGCTCCTTGGCTAAAGAATTATGAAGTTGAAACAGAACCTTACAGATGTGAGGTAACAATGTATTTAAATATCACTGTGGAATAACCAGTAAGTAAAAGGTAAAGTTATGTTGGGGTTATGGTTAAACTGAAGAATATAGTTCCTGACATGATGGAAGAAATGTTATCAAGAGTACAAAAAAAAAAAAGAAGGGAGAATCTTTCTTATTAAAGGCAAGTCTAATCAAATAGAAGGGAGAAAGGGACTAGTGTAAGAGATTCATATTTAATAAATTTATTTTTATTTGGAGGTAAATGAGATTTTTCTGCTGGAGTGAGGAGAGAGTATTAAAGTAGAAAGTTAGAAGTTGGTGGAAAAAATCTGAAATAAAAGCCATAAAATAAGCAGAAAGCATTGTATACAGCAACAAATATTAAAGTTATTGCCCAGCCTTTTGCAGTGGGAATTATTATACAAGGTGTAGTGTGTAGAGGGCTCCTCACATTTAGAAAAATATGATTTAAAAATAATTTAAAAATGAATATATAAAAGAAAGCCAGTCATGAATCAATGACAATATTGTTATGAAACAGAGATTAAGAATTATTCAAATGTGCTATATATGTACATATACATATATATATCATAATAAATAAAATAATCATAATAAAACAAAAATAATCATATAAAACAATAAAATAAAATAAAGTAAGAAAACACAATATTATTTCCAGAAAGAATTATATGAATCACTGTAAACTATTTCAAAGTATTTTGTCTGTGTGTCATCTTTTTCTTCTGGCAATTCTAATTTACTTGTTATGTATTTTCCATACTTCTTTCTACCTACTGGGTCATTTATGTGTCTTTATTTTTATTATTATTGCTGTTATTTTTATTATTTATGTTTCATTGAAGCTTAGTATTGGCAGTTGGTCTGCTCTCTGTACTATAGGCCTAGAATTTAATTGAGAGCAAATATATTTCTACCATAATGGATTGTTGATATAGCAGTCATCAAGCTATGCATTGCCTTTCCAGTGGACCATAATGAAGACATTCTGTATCTGATTTTTCTATACTCACTTTCCTTCAGACTGTTGGAAGACATATCAAGCTCCTTTTCAGATATTTACAGCAGAAGAAAGATAAGAACTATCCCATAGGTCTGATGTGAATTTCACAAACAGGAGTTTACAGACTTGTCTCTATAAAAATCTTCCTGAAGGTAGCCATAGAGTATGACCCTGATGCTTTCTGGTGCTGATCTCCAAGCTTCTGCATATGTCACAGGGGAGAAAAGTCCTCACAGCCATCCTCACTAAGCTCACCATTAGCCTCATTTCAATCTATCATCTGCCAGGCACAAAGCAACATGCCTTAGGAAAGGTGGAAGAATGAGGGAGATGAGTCTGACACTCACAGAAAAACACTACTCATGTAGTCTGCCTAAGGGAGCACAGGTTACTGAGCCCAGGTACTGCCCTGGTGAATCCACCATCATCTTTCGGTAGGCCACATTTTCCCATTTTACCCCACCTCCCAGCTTGCTCCTATTAGTGGATGAACATGGCTTGGGAATCTAATGTAAACCTACTCCTTCAGTAAACTGGTCTCTAATGGCCACACTTGACTTAATACTCAAGTCTGCTGCTCCAAAGTTTTCTTAGAACTATATTTTTTGTCAAAGATTCTTCCTACGTGTTCACAAGTGTCAGACCCCTTGAGTACTCTGAAGGCTTTCTTGCCTGCTCCTATCACCTCCACTTTATCCTTCATAGAGCATTTCCTGCAATAAATCTTATTTATCTATAAGTATGTCTTGATGACTTCCTCCTAGATGTCCCAAACTGACACAATGGGAATGCAAGATTTATATACAATACCATTTTTCTTAGAATCTTTGCTATTTCTATAATATCACAATGTATTAAAAATCAAAATATATTATGTAAAATTAGGGTTTATTCCAAGAAGGCAAGAAATTTACCAATGTAATCCATCTCACTAACAAAGTGAGTTACCATATACACACATCAATAGATGCTAAAATGCATTTGATGAAGTTTCAAAGCCATTTCTAATCAAGACACAAAATAGAAAGGGGTTAGTTACATCACATATAATAAAATACATTACCAGCACACAATAGCAACTATTATTCTAAATGGCAAAGCCATGAAAAGAATCTAATTAAAAGTAAAAACTTTTCATGGATGCCTATTAAAACTATTAATATCTGTGTGTGTCTCAGAAGTGATTGAGAGCAGTATCTATAGGCAAATCTAAATGATATAATGTATATGGATCTTCCTCTATATATGATAGGGTTACATCCTGATTAACCTATCATAAATTGAAAATATTATAAGCTGAAAATACATTTACTAGACCCAACCTACTGAACATCCTAGCTTAGCCTATGCTACCTTAAACATGCTCAGAATATTTCATTAACCTACAGTTGGGCACAATTATCTAAAACAAAGCCTGCTTTATAATAAAGTGCTGACAACCTCATGTAATTTATTGAATATTCTGCTGGAAGTAAAAACAGAACAGTTACAGGGATACAGAAAGGTTTAAGTGTGTTGGTTGTTTACCCTCTTGATCCCATGGTTGGCTGGGCTCTATGGCTCAAGGCCCCTGCCCAGAATCAAGAGACAGTATAATACCCTACCCTGGGAAAAGATAAAAATTCAAACTATGGTGTCCACTAAATGTGTATCATTTTTCACCATCATAAATTCAAAAAATCTTATGTTGATCCATCATGAATTTGGGGCCATCTGTATTAAGGAGTTCTGATATGATAAGGTAGTTGTAAAGATTATCATCTTTCACCTCTACTTCTAGAAATCATAAAAAGTAATAAATTTTTTTAAAAAAAATCACATTCTCCATGTTCACTGAAACATGGAGTCAGATATGATTTACAGATTCTAGAGTGTAAAGATTGTAAGGAATCAATCGAATCTCTACAGATGTCATGCAGGAATCAGTGTGGAGGTTATTTGCTTGGCCTGTAGGTAGCAGGTCTCGGGATATACAGCAAAAACATATTTCCCACAGATAGAGGAATCACCCTGAAGGGTAAACACTGAAATCTCTTTTCAAACACCAGATATGTTACTTCAATGGGTTGAGATGAGGTAGAATATATTTCCAGAGAGATGAAGAGAGGAGGCATGAAGGGTAGAGAGCATCGAGGGACCTTGGCAGAAAAGGATCTCCAGTGTCAGGAAAGTGCATGCCCTGAATTTAATGTGTTTACCGTGAATTGAAGAAATCTATTTTGCAGGACTTTCTGAGAAAATGGGGAATTCGAGGGCTGTCAGCAGAAGTCCTCCAGAATCAACATTTTATGAAGAAACACCAGAGATAGACTTTGAAAGAGCACACAGAGATGGCTTATTTGCAGGAAGCTATCAGTCTCTAGGTCAGAAAAATAGAGAGTTTTGACTTCTTCATCCCAAACAGGAAATCCTTGCAAACAAATAGTCTAATAAAAACCAATATATTAAATAATGAGTTATAATATAAGAAATGTTACACCATTGTTATTTCATTACTAGAATAATTTGAAAAAAAGAAAATAAACTTTTCTATTTCAAAGAGTTACGAATACAGAAGTTTTTTAGGGCAAGTGGTAAGCAACTCTTCTATCATGAGATAATGAACACACACATGCTTAGGTTTACAATTACTCTTATGAAGGAAGATAACAAAGCAGAAGTATAAAAAGTCAGAGAAAGTGTATAACTTGAGGGGAAAAATAAAATCATTAGGCAAATGAAAACAAAATTAGAAGTGATTCCAGGAAGAAATCTATCGGAAGAAATATAGCGGCAACTTAAAGAATAAAAATGAGGAAATTAATTCACACACAGTCAAAATTGATTTGGGGAAAAAAAAACTTTATTTTTTTTTAAGTTTTTTTACAAGGAATTGATCAAAATTTTATTGCTTATTGTTAATTTTGTTTCATATTTCTATTATTATGGGAAAAATTAGTCTGGTTGCAAGTTTAACTTTTTTAACAATTAAAAATATTTATAATTAAACTATAGTTGCCACTCTGTTACAAACAGTGAAATGACATTACACAAAGGAATATCTTAGAGTATGCACAAAAGTAGAAGTTAGCAACAAACCCACTGTGGAAAACACGCTCACAGGAAGTCCTGTTGCCTGCACTTGAAAACCATCAATAGACATGCAGGGAGAGGGCATATGTCATAGGTCTTCTCAAGAAAACAAGGCTGAAGACTGTGTCTGCTTCAAAGATTTTGGAAAGCTGGTCTCTGACTATGTAAATCCCTGCTGTAGTGTATTTCCATTATATCCGTCTAATGAGATTTCCTGATATTATTTGTCACTTAGTGCATTAGTTTCCTATAGTCGCAGCAACAAATTACCACAAACAGTAACTTAAAACAACACAAATTTATATCTTACAGTGCTGTAGATTCAGGTCTCACCAGGTAGCAGACAGCATTTCTCGCCCAGGGTGTTAAAGACAATGTATTTTTTAAGAGATCAGGGGGAAAATTTTATTGGTAGGAGTACAAATTGATACAACAGCTATGGATAGGAATAATATATATGTATATCTCATATCGTATATATACTGTATATGTGTGTGTGTATGTGTGTATATATATAATCTGATCAGTTACAAAATTATGTACCTTTAAGCAAAAATTTTTGCTTCAGAGGATTTATTATATATTATGATGCATTATACTTGCATGAGTACTATTCCTTATAACATGTATGTAACGGTAAAATAGTAAAATCCAAGCAATTATGTGCATTAAATAAAGGTTTACACATGCAAACAGTGGAAAATTTTGTAGGTCCAAAATGGCTAACAAATGTCTTTACATTCTGAAATAGGAAGACTTTTTAAATTATTTTTAAGTGAAAGAAAAAGGAAGTGCTGAATAGTATATATAGATTACCTTTGTTAGCAAATAAAGAGGGAGTCAGATCTGTACTTGTTTACTTGTACAGATATAAAGCAAATATGGACAGATTGATAGGAATCTGTGAAGGCATGTGTACAGACAATGAGGTAGAAATATTGTAGGACCAAATATTCATTATTTAGCATTTTTAACATTTAATTTGACTCATATGATTGCATTCTATATATTAAAAGTAATTTGACTCAGATGATTGCATTCTATATATTAAAAGATGCTAAGAACATGCAAAGCTAATAAAGCAAATACAAAAGAAATATTATGGGGTGGTTTAAGCAGTGGGATGACATCATCTGTATTTTATGTCTAAATTCAAAATCTAATATTTTTTGGAAACAATGAATCTGAAATAAAGTGTATGAATTTGAGATGACTCTTGAGGGAAAAGCTATAGGAATCTTAGATGGCTTTATTTATTTATTAATTCAGCAAATATTTGTTGAGTACTTTATATGTGACGAGGCTGTTCAAAGGCCCTGGTCATCAGATGTTAGCAGTGATGTGGGAAGAAAACAGTAAGGGTGACTTCAAGGACATTTTTGTAAACTATTGGAAGAACAGAAGTGGCATAGATTGATGAGAAATTTTGGTAGAGGGAGCAACTCAAAGAAGGAGTTACAATATAAATATTTACATTAGTGATGTACTTTTGACAAATGGAGATGTTAAGTGAAGAGTTGGAAATATTAATACATGAATTTTTTCATAATTCTTAAATCAATTTGACTTCTCAAAATACTTGCCTCCGAAAATATGGTGAGATATACTACGTTTCTCTGTAGAAAAACTCAGTATTTTAAAAATGATACTTTAATTCTTAGTTGAACTGTGAATATAATTCAGCCCTAATTAAAATCCTAGAAGGTATTAATAGAGTTTTTAAAATTTATTTTAAACTTAATCTAGAAAGAAAACTGTGTAAAATTGGCTAATAAATTCCTTAAAAATTTGAATTCTTATCACAAAATGTATCAAAATGTTATAAAACTGCCCTTTTTACAGTTCTCTGGAATTGGTGCAGAAATGGTTAAAAAAATGGTTTCATTGTTATGTTATTTCACAATTCTTAGTTAAAAAGTTTGAATTTTAAGGGAATTGGCTAGGCTGTAAGCACTCTCAACAGTTTTTTCTCTGAAACCTTTTTATTTATTTTTTTCTCTCTCTCTTTTGTGCCTTTGCTGGGGAAAACTTTAAAATATGGAGCTTTCTGGCAGTTGACACCTTCATTTTAGCTGATCCTACCTGTTGCATCAAAGGCATAACCCTAACTTTGGGTCCAGCTTCTCCTTGCCATAGCTGTAGACAATGGACATGAACTTTATAGTCCCACAGCACTGCTGATTTCAAATTCTGGCAAACAGCATGTAAGAAATGGATTCCAAATAGTATGTGGCACACCTGCTTCACGGTTAGCTTTTTACCTTTGGATGGCACCTCCTAGCTTAGAAATTTTAGTAATCCCGTCAGCTTGGCTCATTCATTGTCTGCTCCTTTCTGCAGTACATACTATTTTTTGAGATTCCTGAAGAATTATGGTATGTATATGAAGTCCTAAAGTAAACTATATAGATCCAAGTGATATATTATTTTTAATATTACATCAGCTGGTTTTAAAGTTTTTTTGAGGAGGCAATAAGATATCTGTGTTCACATTATCATGTCAATATAATTTTTCCCTTATATCTTTATCAATAAAAGGCAAAACTTAAAAAATAACAAAACAAAAAGCCCACACAAATATACAAGTGCTATCATTTTCTCTGATATTATGCCTTTTCAGTTCCCTTGAAATAAATTGAACAATTTAAATAAATCAATAATCGTTGAATAGTCTTTTTCATATTAGTTTTTTCATATAAATAATAGACCTCTCACAAATAAAATTTCTATTCTATTATAGGTCATAACATGTATGCAGACATATACATGAACATAATGAATATATTAATAAATTATTATGAATTAGACAATCTATTTTACAACTTAGAATGTAGAAATAGAGCAATGTCAGTGCTCCAGAATCCCCAAGTACTCTCTTTCTCTTTCCAAATTGTCATCCCCTCATTTTTTCCTGTTATTAATATGATAACCTTCTGCATATATTTATACTTACATGATCTCCTTGTGTATTTTTAAGTATGACATTTGTGCCAATTTTTGTATTTTGTATGTATTTATTTATTTTTTTAGAGAGAGAAAGAGCAGGGGATGAGGCAAGACTCAGAGGGAGAGGGAAAGAGAGAGAATCTTATACAGGCTTCAGGCCCAGCACAAAGCTCAATGCAGAGCTTGATCTCATGACCTGAGGTCATGACTGCGGGCTGAAATCAAGAGTGGGACACTTAATAGGCCGAGCCACCCAGGTACCCCAGTTTTTATATTTTGTATAAATGGAAATATATGTTACACTTCTTGTAGTATAGATCTGTTGAAACTAAATCCTCTCAACTTTTGTTTCTTTGGAAAATATATTTCATTATTTTTATTTTTGAATGACATTCTTCCACGTTATATAATTTTATATTTTTCACTTTTATTTCTTTGAAGGTATGATTCATTTCTCTAGTTCCCATTGCTTCAGATCAGATGTCAGTAATACTTTTTTTTATTATTGATTTCCGAATTTAATATGCCCTTCTCCATCCATTTTTAGAGTCTCTCTGTCTTTGGCTTTCAGAAGTTTTTCCTTCATATGTCTAAACCTAATTTTCTTTGCCTTTGTCTTGCTTGAGGTGTACTGAACTCCTTGAAACCATGAATATATGTCTATCACCAAAAACAGTCTCTATCATTATCTTCTCAAATATTTCTTCTTTCCCACTTTAGCGTCTTTTATGAAAGCATTGTGCAGGAAACGATTAACTCATCAGACCTGAGGTGCTCAAAACCTGTATATCACCATGAATATGATGTTCTTTGCTGACTCTGGGCTGTTCTTTGCTGACTCTGGGTAACCAACTCTAAGCCCTTGAATATTGTGCCTGATAGGATCTTTTTCATATGCGTGAGGACTTGGGCTGAGAGATACGAATTTGATCTCAGAGTTAATGCTAAATTGTGACTTAGAGTAAATCCCTATTTTAGCTCCGGCATGCTGGAATGGGTCAAGCTGAAATCAGTCATGCATGTGATATATTGCTACATGTCTGACCCTGATAAATGTTCTAGACACCAAGGCTTAGGTGAACTTTTCTTGTTGGCAATACTTCCCAGCACATGTAGTCATACAGAGTTGTTGGAAGGAGTAAATGCTTCAATATGAATCTACTAGAATAAGACACCTGATTGTTTGTACCTTGATTCCCTTGGAATTTGTCCCATGCATCTTTCTCTTCATTGATTTTAATTCACATCATTTTATTGTAATAAACCATTATGTGAGTAAGACTGTTTCTCTTAGAAACTGCAATTGTGTAGCTATGCATGGCCTTGGGATCTCCCTGCCCAGTGTAGTTCCGTGCCCTGCCTTATTTATCAATCTATTTGATTCTAATATATGTAAATTTAAGATTAAAAAGGCTGTTTTAAAAATCAGTTATTAGCAGATTAATAATGAGGTCCGTAAAATTGGAACTATAACTTGAAATATGGCTAACATCTGAGATATTTCAATTTTTCTAGACACCATAATGAGGGCTTTATGTGATAAAAACACTATTTTATGAGGTCAAAATCCATAATGTGATCTTATTTTATAAATTGAGATAACTTGATCATTAAAAAAAAAAAAAACTGTCATTAGGCAAAACTGACATAGGAGTCTTTGCCTTTAGTAATTATTTAATATGTATTTGTTATAATGTGCCTCAGAATATTGATTTTAATGATGTCAATGAATCTTCTATCACATGAACACCTATTAAACTTTAATAGTTTTAATTTTGGTCATGTACTTTAAAAGTAATATGTAGATATTATGGGTCATTCAGTGGCCATGCCATTAGCAAAGATGTGGAAATAGAAATGTAGCAGCAAAAGGTGTGGTACTATAAGTGACTACAAAAAATAACAGATAGTGGTCTGTTTTTTAATATGAATTTTTAATGCAATCCATATGTTATTATATATTTCCTTAGAAATGCTTCCACACAATTATAATATGATTTATGTATATTTTCAATTAAATCTTTTGTTTATTTATACAATACAAGTATTGTTGATAACTCTATTTGGTTTGGTATTTATTCATTGGAATAATAATTTTGTTTATGCCTTCAGAGCAGAAATTCTTAGAAAAGGACTTTTAAGCCCCAAACAATTACTTCCTTGCCCCTTAGGGACCATGACTTAGACAAACTTTAAAAAGAATGTAAGAGCTAATTTAGCTTTTCTTTGGTTATTGTTACTTTGTTTTAGTTTCAAAAGGTGATTCAGTTCATTTCTAGAGAAAATTCTAGAATAGAGAGCATATTATAGCAAAAATAACCCTTAAGAAAAATTTTGCTTCAAACAAGAAGGCTGTGTTTTTGTTTTGTTTTGTGAGAAAGCATATCCCCAAAACCTTTATAACCAAAAAAATAAAAATATTATAGTTTTTGTAGGGCCTATTTAGCCAGAGCAATTCCATCTGGTTAAACAGTGATTTTGTTGTTTGTGCAGTAAAACTTAAACTGACCCTGCCCACCCCCCAAGGGGAACTTACTTAAAAGCAAGTCCAGGAAACCAGTAGAATATGGTCCACCAGTCCCTGATAACAGAGTGCAAATACAAGGGTGGGTCAGGTTAGGTGGAGGTAACAGAGCCCGAATGCAGGGATGAGTCAGGCCAGGTGGAGACATCTAATCAGTAAAGCACGCATACTGTCTCCCTAGCTACCAAGGAATATGGGCCCCACCTTTTGGGCGCCAATTCTGACCAAGGTGATAGGCTAGTTCAAATAGCTACTATGGGGTGAATTGGCCACCGGTGTGTGTGACCTAGCATGACTGTGCAGCTTTCTCTCTGTATTACAATCTCATTGGCCACCTGTGTGTGGCCAGGCTCAACCACATGGCCTTTGCTCTATAAAAGTTAGTCGGCAAGGCAGGGAGGGGTCGCCCTCTCTCTAAGAGGCAACCCCGACTGGTTGGTTTGATTCTTGATGCTTGGCGCGAAATAAAGCTTTGCTTGACCTTTGCTTTGTATCAGTCTCGTTCTTTTGATTATGGACCCAACAGTTTTCATTTTGTTTCTTTGGTCTTCCTTGCTACATAAAACTGATAGTTGAATTTTCACTGTATTTTTAATGAACTAAACTGAGAGTAGTTGCAGTTCAGCTTCTCTTGATACTAAATAGAATTGATTTTTTTTTAATTGAGATGAGTATTTTCCTGGTACTTTAAGCTCTCTTGTCACTATTTGAATTTCAATTTTCAACTTCCCAAATGTTACCAAAAACAAAATTACACAGTTCAAAAGGAATGTGAAGTCATGTTAACAGCCTATTAATATATATATATATATATATATATATATATATATATATATATATACCAAAAAAGCACTTTTTCAGATGTGTATACTCAAGCTACTCTAATCTGAGTAATCATTCTAAATTATTACATTCATTTACAGCAAAAGACATGTCTCCTTATTCTTTTAACACAAAAGTAGATCTTACAGGTATGTAATTCATCTAGTGGTAATGATGAGGGAACAGAAGGCTGGCTGAGGACAAAGCAAAAGCTGACACACAGCAGCCTTCTCCCACCCCCACTCCTGGGTGGAACATACATGACATTCTTTAGAAATCTCCCACCTATCTTAATGTTAATACCTCACTAGAGGGAAAAAAAGGACCTTGACAATGGCAAGGCCTCTGGTATCTGGTATCTTATAGGTCCTCTTTAGCATATGAAAGTTCTATTGAAACCTCCCTTTTCCTTACCTTCCCCAACCTCCTGGTAGTAACCTGCCTCCCTTCACAATCCCAGGACAGCAGCTCTCTCTGCCCATGGGTCCTGTCCCTGTACTTTAATAAGCCACCATTTTGCACCAAAGATGTCTCAAGAATTCTTTCTTGGTAGTCGGCTCCGGACCTCACCCCACTGAACCTCACTTATATTGTAAAACTTCTTCAGTAATGAATACAACCTTACCAGCACAACTTTAATATTCTCTATATTATGATGATATAAACAACCAAATACACATTGAAAAAAATATTTAAATCTAGAGAATGTTTGTTGCAAAATTGTAAGAATTCATTAGAATTTACTAAATTTTGTTTATTTTAATTGATTTAATGAAAAATTCAAAAATTTCATTCTGTTCCAAAAAGAAACATCCTTGGGGTGCCTGGGTGGCTCAGTCGGTTAAGCGTTTGGCTTCAGATCAGGTCATGATTCCAGGGTCCTGGGATCAAATCCCACATTAGGCTCCCTGCTCAGTGAGGAGCCTGCTTCTCCTCCCACTTCCTCTGCTTGTGATCTCTCTCTCTGTCAAATAAATAAATAAGATCTTTAAGGGAAAAGAAAAGGAAAAGAAAGTTTAAAAGAAACATTCTTTTTTTTTTTTTTTTAAATGTTGGGATTCTGATATCTTTTTTTTTATTTTTTTTTTTATTTTTTTTCAGCATAACAGTATTCATTATTTTTGCACCACACCCAGTGCTCCATGCAATCCGTGCCCTCTACAATACCCACCACCTGGTGCCCCCAACCTCCCACCCCCCACCCCTTCAAAATTCTCAGATCCTTTTTCAGAGTCCATAGTCTCTCATGGTTCACCTCCCCTTCCAATTTCCCTCAACTCCCTTCTCCTCTCCATCTCCCCTTGTCCTCCATGCTATTTGTTATGCTCCACAAATAAGTGAAACCATATGATAATTGACTCTCTCTGCTTGACTTATTTCACTCAGCATAATCTCTTCCAGTCCCGTCCATGTTGCTACAAAACTTGGGGATTCATCCTTTCTTTCTTTTTTTTTTTTTTTTTTTTTTTTTTACAGCTTTATAAACATATATTTTTATCCCCAGGGGTACAGGTCTGCGAATCGCCAGGTTTACACACTTCACAACACTCACCATAGCACATACCCTCCCCGATATCCATAACCCCACCCCCTCTCCCAACCCCCTCCCCCCATCAACCCTCAGTTTGTTTTGTGAGATTAAGAGTCACTTATGGTTTGTCTCCCTCCCAATCCCATCTTGTTTCATTTACTCTTCTCCTACCCCCTCGACCCCCCATGTTGCATCTCCTCTCCCTCATATCAGGGAGATCATATGATAGTTGTCTTTCTCCGATTGACTTATTTCGCTAAGCATGATACCCTCTAGTTCCATCCACGTCGTCGCAAATGGCAAGATTTCATTTCTTTTGATGGCTGCATAGTATTCCATTGTGTATATATACCACATCTTCTTTATCCATTCGTCTGTAGATGGACATCTAGGTTCTTTCCATAGTTTGGCTATTGTAGACATTGCTGCTATAAACATTCGGGTGCATGTGCCCTTTCGGATCACTATGTTTGTATCTTTAGGGTAAATACCCAGCAGTGCAATTGCAGGGTCATAGGGTAGTTCTATTTTCAACATTTTGAGGAACCTCCATGCTGTTTTCCAGAGTGGTTGCACCAGCTTGCATTCCCACCAACAGTGTAGGAGGGTTCCCCTTTCTCCGCATCCTCGCCAGCATCTGTCATTTCCTGACTTGTTAATTTTAGCCATTCTGACTGGTGTGAGGTGATATCTCATGGTGGTTTTGATTTGTATTTCCCTGATGCCGAGTGATATGGAGCACTTTTTCATGTGTCTGTTGGCCATCTGGATGTCTTCTTTGCAGAAATGTCTGTTCATGTCCTCTGCCCATTTCTTGATTGGATTCTTTGTTCTTTGGGTGTTGAGTTTGCTAAGTTCTTTATAGATTTTGGACACTAGCCCTTTATCTGATATATCATTTGCAAATATCTTCTCCCATTCTGTCAGTTGTCTTTTGGTTTTGTTAACTGTTTCCTTTGCTGTGCAAAAGCTTTTGATCTTGATAAAATCCCAAAAGTTCATTTTTGCCCTTGCTTCCCTTGCCTTTGGTGATGTTCCTAGGAAGATGTTGCTGCGGCTGACGTCGAAGAGGTTGCTGCCTGTGTTCTCCTCAAGGATTTTGATGGATTCCTTTCTCACATTGAGATCCTTCATCCATTTTGAGTCTATTTTCGTGTGTGGTGTAAGGAAATGATCCAATTTCATTTTTCTGCATGTGGCTGTCCAATTTTCCCAACACCATTTATTGAAGAGGCTGTCTTTGTTCCATTGGACATTCTTTCCTGCTTTGTCGAAGATGAGTTGACCATAGAGTTGAGGGTCCATTTCTGGGCTCTCTATTCTGTTCCATTGATCTATGTGTCTGTTTTTGTGCCAGTACCATGCTGTCTTGATGATGACAGCTTTGTAATAGAGCTTGAAGTCCGGAATTGTGATGCCACCAACTTGGGCTTTCTTTTTCAATATTCCTTTGGCTATTCGAGGTCTTTTCTGGTTCCATATACATTTTAGGATTATTTGTTCAATTTCTTTGAAAAAAATGGATGGTACTTTGATAGGAATTGCATTAAATGTGTAGATTGCTTTAGGTAGCATAGACATTTTCACAATATTTACTCTTCCAATCCAGGAGCATGGAACATTTTTCCATTTCTTTGTGTCTTCCTCAATTTCTTTCATGAGTACTTTATAGTTTTCTGAGTATAGATTCTTAGTCTCTTTGGTTAGGTTTATTCCTAGGTATCTTATAGTTTTGGGTGCAATTGTAAATGGGATGGACTCCTTAATTTCTCTCTCTTCTGTCTTGTTGTTGGTGTAGAGAAATGCAACTGATTTCTGTGCATTGATTTTATATCCTGACACTTTACTGAATTCCTGTACAAGTTCTAGCAGTTTTGGAGTGGAGTCTTTTGGGTTTTCCACATAGAGTATCATATCATCTGCGAAGAGTGATAGTTTGACTTCTTCTTTGCCGATTTGGATGCCTTTAATTTCCTTTTGTTGTCTGATTGCTGAGGCTAGGACTTCTAGTACTATGTTGAATAGCAGTGGTGATAACGGACATCCCTGCCGTGTTCCTGACCTTAGTGGAAAAGCTTTCAGTTTTTCTCCATTGAGAATGATATTTGCGGTGGGTTTTTCATAGATGGCTTTGATAATATTGAGGTATGTGCCGTCTATCCCTACACTTTGAAGAGTTTTGATCAGGAAGGGATGCTGTACTTTGTCAAATGCTTTTTCAGCATCTATGGAGAGTATCATATGGTTCTTGTTCTTTCTTTTATTAATGTGTTGTATCACATTGATTGATTTGCGGATGTTGAACCAGCCTTGCAGCCCTGGAATAAATCCCACTTGGTCGTGGTGAATAATCCTTTTAACGTACTGTTGAATCCTATTGGCTAGTATTTTGGTGAGAATTTTTGCATCTGTGTTCATCAAGGATATTGGTCTGTAGTTCTCTTTTTTGTTGGGATCCTTGTCTGGTTTTGGGATCAAGGTGATGCTGGCCTCATAAAATGAGTTTGGAAGTTTTCCTTCTATTGCTATTTTTTGGAACAGTTTCAGGAGAATAGGAATTAGTTCCTCTTTAAATGATTGGTAGAATTCCCCCGGGAAGCCGTCTGGCCCTGGGCTTTTGTTTGTTTGGAGATTTTTGATGACTGTTTCAATCTCCTTACTGGTTATGGGTCTGTTCAGGCTTTCTATTTCTTCCTGGTTCAGTTGTGGTAGTTTATATGTCTCTAGGAATGCATTCATTTCTTCCAGATTGTCAAATTTGTTGGCGTAGAGTTGCTCATAGTATGTTCTTATAATTGTCTGTATTTCTTTGGTGTTCGTTGTGATCTCTCCTCTTTCATTCATGATTTTATTTATTTGGGTCCTCTCTCTTTTCTTTTTGATAAGTCTGGCCAGGGGTTTATCAATCTTATTAATTCTTTCAAAGAACCAGCTCCTAGTTTCGTTGATTTGTTCTATTGTTTTTTTGGTTTCTATTTCATTGATTTCTGCTCTGCTCTTTATGATTTCTCTTCTCCTGCTGGGTTTAGGGTTGCTTTCTTGTTCTTTCTCCAGCTCCTTTAGGTGTAGGGTTAGGTTGTGTACCTGAGACCTTTCTTGTTTCTTGAGAAAGGCTTGTACCGCTATATATTTTCCTCTCAGGACTGCCTTTGTTGTGTCCCACAGATTCTGTTGTGTCCTATTATCATTTGTTTCCATAAATTTTTTCAATTCTTCTTTGATTTCCTGGTTGACCCATTCATTCTTTAGAAGGATGCTGTTTAGTCTCCATGTATTTGGGTTCTTTCCAAATTTCCTCTTGTTATTGAGTTCTAGCTTTAGAGCATTGTGGTCTGAAAATATGCAGGGAATGATCCCAATCTTTTGATACCGGTTGAGACTTGATTTAGGACCAAGAATGTGATCTATTCTGAAGAATGTTCCATGTGCACTAGAGAAGAATGTGTATTCTGTTGCTTTGGGATGAAATGTTCTGAATATATCTGTGATGTCCATCTGGTCCAGTGTGTCATTTAAGGTCTTTATTTCCTTGTTGATCTTTTGGTTGGATGATCTGTCCATTTCAGTGAGGGGAGTGTTAAAATCCCCTACTATTATTGTATTCTTGTTGATGTGTTTCCTTGATTTTGTTATTAATTGGTTTATAGAGTTGGCTGCTCCCACGTTAGGGGCATAGATATTTAAAATTGGTAGATCTTCTTGTTGGACAGTTCCTTTGAGTATGATATAGTGTCCTTCCTCATCTCTTATTATAATCTTTGGCTTAAAATCTAATTGATCTGATATAAGGATTGCCACTCCTGCTTTCTTCTGATGTCCATTAGCATGGTAAATTCTTTTCCACCCCCTCACTTTAAACCTGGAGGTGTCTTCGGGTGTAAGATGAGTTTCTTGTAGGCAACATATAGATGGTTTTTGTTTTTTTTATCCATTCTGATACCCTGTGTCTTTTGATTGGGGCATTTAGCCCATTAACATTCAGGGTAAGTATTGAGAGATATGAATTTAGTGCCATTGTATTGCCTGTAAGGTGACTGTTATTGTATATTGTCTCTGTTTCTTTCTGATCTACTACTTTGAGGGTCTCTCTTTGCTTAGAGGACCCCTTTCAATATTTCCTGTAGAGCTGGTTTGGTATTTGCAAATTCTTTCAGTTTTTGTTTGTCCTGGAAGCTTTTAATCTCTCTGTCTATTTTCAATGATAGCCTAGCTGGATATAGTATTCTTGGCTGCATGTTTTTCTCATTTAGTACTCTGAATATATCATGCCAGCTCTTTCTGGCCTGCCAGGTCTCTGTGGATAAGTCTGCTGCCAATCTAATATTTTTACCATTGTACGTTACAGACTTCTTTTCCCGGGCTGCTTTCAGGATCTTTTCTTTGTCACTAAGACTTGTCAATTTTACTATTAGGTGACGGGGTGTAGACCTATTCTTATTGATTTTGAGGGGGGTTCTCTGAACCTCCTGGATTTTGATGCTTGTTCCCTTTGCCATATTGGGGAAATTCTCTCCAATAATTCTCTCCAATATACCTTCTGCTCCCCTCTCTGTTTCCTCTTCTTCTGGAATCCCAATTATTCTAATGTTGTTTCGTCTTATGGTGTCACTTATCTCTCGAATTCTCCCCTCGTGGTCCAGTAGCTGTTTGTCCCTCTTTTGCTCAGCTTCTTTATTCTCTGTCATTTGGTCTTCTATATCGCTAATTCTTTCTTCTGCCTCATTTATCCTAGCAGTGAGAGCCTCCATTTTTGATTGCACCTCATTAATAGCTTTTTTGATTTCAACTTGGTTCGATTTTAGTTCTTTTATTTCTCCAGAAAGGGCTTTTATATCTCCCGAGAGGGTTGCTTTAATATCTTCCATGCCTTTTTCAAGCCCGGCTAGAACCTTGAGAATCATCATTCTGAACTCTATATCTGACATATTACCAATGTCTGTATTGATTAGGTCCCTAGCCTTTGGTATTGCCTCTTGTTCTTTTTTTTGTTGTGAATTTTTCCGCCTTGTCATTTTGTCCAGATAAGAGTTTATGAAGGAGCAAGTAAAATACTAAAAGGGTGGCAACAACCCCAGGAAAATATGCTTTAGCCAAATCAGAAGAGATCCTGAATTGTGAGGGGGGAGAAAGGGGATAAAAAGGGGTTCAGAAAGAAAGAAAAGAAAAAAAAACTATTAAAAAAAAGAAAGCCGATAAAGAAAAAATATAAAAAGAGGAAAAAATATATATATATTAGATAAACTATTTAAAAAACGTTAAAAAAAGAAAACGGTATAAGTAAAAAAAAATTTAGCAGAAGAAGAGAAAAAGAAAAGAAAATTGAAAAAGAAAAAAAAATTAAATTAACTGCAAGGCTAAAAAATCATGGGGAGAAAGCCATGAGTTCCGTGCTTTGCTTTCTTCTCCTCTGGAATTCCGCCGTTCTCCTTGGTAGGTGAACTTGGTCCTGGCTGGGTTTCCCGTAGATCTTCTGGGGGAGGGGCCCGTTGTAGTGATTCTCAAGCGTCTTTGCCCCAGGCGGAGTTGCACCGCCCTTACCCGGGGCCGCGCTGAGTCATCCGCTCGGGTTCGCTTTCGGGAGCTTTTGTTCCCTGAGCGCTCTCCGTAGAGTCCAGAGGACGGGAATGAAGATGGCGGCCTCCCGGTCTCCGGCCCGGAGGAGCCGAGAGCCCGGGGCCCCAGTCCTCAGTGCGCCCTCAGAGAACAGCGCCAAATGACTCCCGTCACCCTGGCCTCCGGCCGCGCTCCGAGCTGACCGAGCCTGCGACCGGTCCAAGGCAACCCTGAGCTGAGAGTCACTCCTCGGCTCTGTCTCTGTAGCCTCTTCCCCGTTCTAATACCGGTAAGCTCTGCGACACTGAGACACCCCCGATCCTTCTGCGACCCTGCGGGACCTGAGGTCGCGCTTACCCGCCTGGGCTTCACCCCAGTTAAGCCTCTGGAGCGATGTCCCTCCGCGGAACAGACTTTTAAAAGTCCTGATTTTGCTCCGTTGCTCCGCCGCTCGCCAGGAGCCGGCCCCTCCCCCCGCGGTCTATCTTCCCGTCGCTTTGGATTCACTTCTCCGCCAGTCCTACCTTGCAGAAAGTGGTTGATTTTCTGTTTCTGGAATTGCTGTTCTTCTTCTCTTCAATCTCCCGTTGGATTTGTAGGTGTTTGCAATCTTTAGATAAGCTATTTAGCTGATCTCCCGCTACCCGAAGTAGTCTCAGCCTGCTACTTCTCCGCCATCTTGACTCCTCCCTCTAAAAGAAACATTCTTAAGTGAGCTGGTAATTATCAGAATCTAAGAAAAAGAAATCCAATTATTATGATTATGATTATCTAACCATCACTACAACCTAAAATTTAAGTAAGCAAATCAGATATAAATTAAATATTGTTAAGAGACATTAATAGAGTCCATTTTAAAGCCCTTTCTATTATTTAAAAGTGATAATGCTATTGATAATTTTTATAATAGCTTTTCAATTTAATACCTGTATCTTAAAGTCTATGTAAAAGATACTGGTGGTCCTGGAGAAGTTTGTGAGTCTGGGTGCATATAAGGTCTTTATAAGCAAATTGATTAAAATAGACTGGAACAACTGGACTGGATTAAAGTATTAATGTGATACATGTGACCGAGGTGTCTTGTTAAAATGCTTTTTGTGATTTAGTAGTTCTGGGGTGGGACTTGAGATTCTGTATTCCCTTTTTTGTTTTTTTAATAAAGTTTCTTTATTTGTCAGAGAAAGAAAGAGGAGAGAACTCAGGCAAGAGGAGCAACAAGTGGAGGAAAAATCAGGCTCCCCACTGAACAAGGAGCTAAATGTGGAACTAGATCGTGGGACCCTAGTATCACGACCTGAGCAGAAGGCAGACCCACAACCTACTGAACCACCAAGGCCTCCCAAAATTCTTCATTTCTAATAGGTAATTCAATTCAGGTAATACCAGGGTCTTGGTCTAAGGGCCACAGTTTGAATAGCAAGGATTAGTTGACCTGCTATGCGTTTACTCTTTGATTCTTTAGAGGTCCAGATTTGTCTTATTTGCAAAATAATAAGGCAATTTTATATGATGGAATGTTGTTTTAATATTTTAAAAATAAATTGGCTTATTTTCTGAGAAGAGATTTGAATTAAGTTTGAATATGGGGATGGGAAAGCTCTGCATAGAAAAAAAACATTTTGTTGTTAGTATTGAAACATGGGCAATCAGAGTGAGTAAGAAACTGGAAAACTGGAAGGACTGGCATGTGGTGACTTGAGCTTACAATGTACAAAAAAAAAAAAAAAAAAAGAACAGAAAATTCTTTTGTCCTATGTTTTAACTAAATCTTATAGGCCAAACTAAGAAATTAAAAATAGCAAAACAGCAATTTGGTGCATTTTGTATAGTAACTATATATATATATATATATATATTTAAATCAGAAGACAAGAAAATTCAACACAGTAGCATTAATTCACTCTATTTAACATTTCCCAGAAAAGAGCTTGTACGAGTTGCATACTGCATGAAAACCACTTTCAAATTAGTACTCAATCCTATCAGACCCAACATCTCCTTACAATAATAGTTTTCCTTTTACTTCACCTAAATTAAATGCACAGAGGTTATAATCTAACTGCAACTATATTTTTTTTTTACAAAAAATTTTTTTAAAGATTTTATTTATTTATTTGACAGACAGAGATCACAAGTAGGCAGAGAGGCAGGCAGAGAGAGAGGGGGAAGCAGTCTCCCTGCTGAGCAGAGAGCCCAATGTGGGGCTCAATCCCAGGAACCTGGGATCATGACCTGAGCTGAAGGCAGAGGCTTTAACCCACTGAGCCACCCAGGTGCCCCTAACTGCAACTATATTCTTAAAAATCATTGCAGTGCCCTAGTTTTACCATGGGGGACAAATAAAAGGGAAATAAGTTATATTTCAGTGCATAAATATCTAGACTGAAAGACATAAATAATAAAGTAGTCAGGTGCTTAGATCCACATATGGATCTAAATGTAAAAGCCACAAAGCAGACCAATAGAGAAAGGCTTTCCTGTTAATTCAAATACCATGAATAGGGTGATCTGTGATATAAGTAAGTGGTGAACAATATTTGGTAACATTCTCAACCAAAGAATGTGTAATATTCCTAAATTTACAAAGGAATTGATTTTCTGGATAACTCTGTCTGTTAAAATCATGTACTTAACGTTTCGTGCTTATATGTAAGTCAGAGAAGGGTTCTAGGTAAGGATAACTAAAAGTTGGTTTGTCACACACAGGAATGATTGACAGGATATTCAAATCATGAGCAGAATGGGGACCAAATCTTTGTTGGCCACTCCCTGCTTTGGAAGACATCAAGAATCTGATATATGTGATGCCATCTAAGTGATTGCAAATATCAAAAAGGACCAATAAGTTTCAAACTGTCTAATGTTTTCTCAACTGATCAGGTTACAGATGATCTTCTCAAACATATTATCTGCCACACTGTTGATTATGAATGAAATTGTTAACACAAGTTCACAAGTGAGCAATATTTATTGTTTCAGAAACACAAACCTGAAAATTAGGAGTCTTATTTCATTTAAAAGTAACCTAAAATTACACATGAAATCTTTATCAAAGCTTCCTTTCCTAGTGAGATCTTTTTAAATATAACTATTCTCTTGGATATCAATTATAAGGACTTCAAATAGTATGCATTTAATTATTTATTATATGTTGTAGAACATTTGATTTCAGATGCAGACATTAAGGTTGTCTTAACTAGAAATTTTGTTTAGTGTCCTGTAAGGTTCTTTTGTCAAGTTATATAATTAAGTCAGAATCTCACTATAAACTTAATGACATTAAGATTCATTAATGGTGCTTATCAGAAAATTGTGCATCATTAGTGTGGATTAACAGTATAGGAGCTCTTCTCCTTAAACTAAAACTTTGTTCCAACGTGGGTTTAAAACAAAATGTCGAAATGCATTGATAATGTAAATTAGTAAGTACCTGTAATTATTCTAAATACAAAAAATGTTAGATAAAATAAAGAATCTTTTACAATAGAAGAAGCTTTATCAATAGTTTTGTTAATAAAGGAATGTATTATCAAAAAATATATACAGTCAATTTTTAAGAAATAATACAGAATTTAAAGGCAGGTAGGAGATTTTCTATTATTATACAATGTAAAACAATAAACACAAAATTCTTTCAAGGTGACTTATCTCCAAAATACATTGAGTAGGGGTACCTGAGTGGCTCAGTCGGTTAAGCATCTGCTTTTGGTTCAAGTCATGATACCAGGGTCCTGGGATTGAGCCCCATGACATGCTCCCTGCTCAGCAGGTGATCTATTTCTCCCACCCCTCTGCCCTTCCTCCTGCTAAATAAATAAAATCTAAAAAAAAAAAAATACATTGATTAAAAACACTTGAATCCATTCATCTATGGATAGATACCCGTGTCTTAGGTATTGCATATCATGCTTCAGTGAACATGGGAGTGCAGATACTTCTTCAACACAGTGCTTTCATTTCCTTCAGATAAATTTTCAAAAGTAGAATTACTAGATCAAATGGTAGTTTCATTTTTAATTTTTTAAGGAACTTTCAGAAAGTTTTCCATAGTAGCTGTACCAGTTTGCAATACCACAACAGTGCAAGAATGTTCCCTCTTCTCCACATTTTCTCCACAGCATGTGTTGTTTCTTATTCTTAGCCATTCTAACAGATGTGAGGTAATTTTACTCTGATATGCACACACACACAAATAGTACTTAGCCACTAGAAAGAAAGAAAGAAAGAGAGAGAGAGAGAAAGAAAGAAAGAAAGGATATCTTGCCATTTGTGATCACCTGGATGGATCTTGAGAGCCTTATGTAAGTGAAATAAGTCAATTGTATCTCAATAAAACTGTAAAATAAATCCTAACAATTCTGTGCAAAATAAACAGGGATATTTCTTGGCATCTGACAGTAGAACCATGTGAATAGCAAGCAAAAAAAAAATATGCTTTTATATGGTATTTGCTACATTTTGCTGGGGTAGCCAGATCCAAGATGATCTCCAGTGATCTGGACTTCTTAGTATTCACAACCATGTATAGTTCGTTCTTTTCTATGTCAAGATTGGTCTGTGTGATCAATAGATTATGTTAGAAATGATTATTAGCTCATTAAAAGCAATGTACTTCCTTCTTACTTCCTCTGTCAAATCACTTGGGGAAGCCAAAAACCACATCGTTTAAAAGAAATAATCAGGGAAATTTGTGGAGAGGACAGTATCCAAGGAAACAGGTTCTTCCAATAATCAGTAAGGTGGGTGTTAAATGCCTTTTCTCTTCATCAAATGACATTATGTGTGACATAAACTGAACACAAATTACTCTAAGGAGTTCTTTACTCATCTCCTCTTTTAAAAATTTTAATTATTATTATTTTTAATGGATTTTATTTTTAGGTCAGTTTTAGGTTCACAGCAAAACCAAGTGTAAGGTATTGAGTTTTCATATATCCTCTGCCCCTTACATGACTATCCTCCCCAATTATCCGTGTCCCCACGAGAATGATACATTTGTTATAACTGATGAACCTACATCAAAACATTATAATCACCCAAAGTTGCAGTTTATATTACTGTTCACTCTTGGTATTGTATATCCTATCAGTTTGAACAAATGGAAAATGACATGTATCCACCAATACAGTATCAAGCAGAGTAGTTTAACTGTTCCAAATATCCTCTGTACTCTACCTGTCATCCCTCCCTTTCTCCAAACTCCAGGTAACCACTGATCTTTTTACTATCTCCATAGTTTTGCCTATTCCAGAATGTCATAGAGTTGGAATAAAACAATAAGCATAATTGATTTCTTTTACTTAGTAATATGCATCTAAGTTTCCTCTATGTTTTTTTCATGGCTTGATAGCTCACTTCTTTTTTAACACTGAATATTTTCTTTTCTGGATGTACCACAGTTTATATATCCATTCACTTACTGAAAAATTCCTAGGTTTATGATTCCAGGTATTGGCAATTATAACTTAGCCATCTACTTTATGCTAAATAAATAGTAAAAGTTATCAGTTTATGTAACTTCAAGCAACTCTAATTATGTTTTCATGAGATGCAATTTATTTAGAAATGTATGCAATTGAATAATAGAGATTTTATGCATGTAAGAATTTAAAAGATTAACATTTTCAAATGTCAATATTTTTATGCTGCTAGTAGTTAGAATTTTTAAAATATTTTGCTACATGAAAGTAGGAAAGTCATCTTTATTTATAGAATATGTAAAAGGATAATATTTTCATTTTTATTTTTTATTTTTTTAAAGATTTTATTTACTTATTTATTTAACAGAGATGCAGCAGGAGGGGGAACACAAGCACTGGGAGTGGTAGAAGGAGAAGCAGGCTTCTTGCTGAGCAGGGAGCCTGATGCAGCCTTTGATCCCAGGACCCTGGGATTATGACCTGAGCCAAAGGCAGACACTTAACCAACTGAGCCACACAGACACCCCATGTAAAAGGATATTTTAAGTAATTATATCAACTGATCTAATATCTGTGATGTAATAATCTAAATAACAGTGCATATCTGCTCTAGTTTATTGGAAAATTTTGCTCAAGAATCTTCATAGTCTTCCTTTCTCTAAAGGCGTGGTTCAGGTCATGGAATAACTCCTGCTCTTTGATCTTTCTTTCTTTCTTTCTTTTTCTTTCTTTCACTTCTGCAATTTAGTCACTACAGATAAACTGATTTCCTTAAAATACCATTTTTGACCCCAATATGTATTTTGAGAAGTCTTTCACATATAAGGAGCAGGGAAATAAAATGGTAGCTGGATGGTATTATAGGGCTGCTGGCAGAAAGGATTGATGCTTCACAGTTGAGAGAGAAAAGGGTAAAACATGGATGTGTGTTTCACACAAATAGAAATTGTATGATGGAAAGTCAAGGACATTTCATATGATAATTTGAACTTCCTCCATGATAATGATTTACTTAGTTGCCTTATGACTTCAAGTTCTTTGATAGGTTCAAGAAAAATATATAATTTTTTATCTTACTGGCTTTTTCAATTGTTAGTTTAAAAGCAAAATTGCAGATTTCTATGTCCTAAACAGAAAAGATTCCTTGCTGTGACCCTGGATATCTCATTGGTGGAACTGGGGGTTTCCCCCCACCAGGCTAGGGAACTGAGCACTGAGGAACTGAGGATATTCTAGATGAACACTGGGTGTTATATGTCACTGATGAATTACTGAACTCTATATCTGAAACTAATGTATCTTATGTTGACTAATTGAATTTAAATTTAAAAAAAAAAAACAAAAACAAAACTTAACAGCCAAATTGCCAGTTTGCAGAACTGTCCAACATTTCTCCCTGTTTTTCAGAATAATTTCCAGGTTTGTGTCACCGCGGTAGTCTCTTTGCTGTCTAGTGGCTCCATGTACTTGGATCCCTTTTGGCCTTCAGACTCTTGGACTCCAGAGCACAGGAGTTCATGGAAATCCTAGAATACTTTTCTTAGCACTACTGACGCACTCTCAGATTTTTTTTTTTCCCAGAAAATCTGGAGTTTCTCTGATTGAATTTCTTCAGCTTTCCTGCTCTGCCCAGACGCATTCTGAGAATGGACACTTGCATTTGATGGATTGAGCTTCTATAACACAGGGAACCACTCAACTCTCTTTTTCTGCCCCAGCTTTTGGTATATTTCCAATGAATATTTAGTGAACACTTATGAGCAAGAAGTGGGTGCAAATTCATTTTGTGTCTGAGACTGTGGGATTTTGATCTGTCATGGCAGCCCAGAGGCAGATACTGAAAGTTACTTAAACATTCATCTATGTTCACCTTCCTTCATTATAATGGACCTGTCATTTGCCTAGAGTTCCACCATTACTAAAGAAGCTCTCATAATAAGAGCTTTTCACTTTCTGGAATTTATTTGATTTAGATTTCTTTGAGTTCTCACATTTCTCATCATTTTAAGGATAAACCAGTCAGAGAAAGATTAATACTGCATTATTTCACTCATATGTGGAATATAAGGACCAAAACAAATGATTATAGGGGAAAGAAAGAGAAAGGAAAACCAAGAAACAACTCTGAGCTATAGAGAACAAACTGGTGCCAGAGGTGAAGTAGGTGAGGGAATGGGTGAAATAGGTGATGGAGATTAAAAGCACACTTATCTTGATGAACACTGAGTAATACGTGGAATTGTTGAATCACTGTATTGTACACCTGAAACTAATATGACACTGTATGTTAATTACATTGGAATTCAAATAAAATAATTTTTAAAAACTATAGTTTATTTTAATTACTTAGATTTTTATCTTTTTTTAGTATGAACACACAATCTTGCAAATCTCCATATCCAAGAGAGAAGCAGAACATATTCTCCTGTTCACATTTTATTTTTAATTTTTTAAAAAGATTTAAAATTTTGTTATGTTTGCATCTGTAAAATCCTTTTGGATTCACTAGACAGAGTAACTATAAGTTAGTTACATGATACATAATATTTTTCAATGGTAGTGCCTAAATTGAAATGAATTGAAATGCTGTTTCAAACAATAACTTCTTGGAGGATTTGTTATTGCAAACATATGAGCAAAGTAATGAGTTGGGAAGAGGGGTTGATGGTCCTTTCAAAACAGTGGCAGGCTGTCTTCACTATCATGTACTTTTATCACATTAGTCTTTTCCAACCATAAATAACATATATTTGGGAAGAGAGAAATTATCTCCCCCTATCTATTTCCCAAGAAGGCATTTGCTTTCTTATTTTGATATCAAACAAAAGAGATAATGGTTACATTCTATAACGTTGACTTTGTAGGTTGTTTCAGGACACTTAGTCTTTATTATTTCATCTTAATATCTTATTCTCCACATTTAGATGATTTTATTAACCCCTACCTCATCTCTGTTGTTCCATTCTCTCCTTTTATGGATATCCTTCCACAACCATGCTGAACAACTAAAAATACTGCTTTCATCATATTAACTTTTTTTTTAATTAATGTCATGGCATAAAATTGTCAGTATAAGAATGGAAACACTAAGACATTAATTAATTAAACTGGCATTTTACCTTAGAAAATGGTATAATACTAAGTTAAAATTAATTTGTTTATTTTAATTAATTAACTAGTTAAAGTTTAGTTTATGTTTATTAATTGATCCCTTTATGTTAGGTACAATTCTAAGTTAATTATGATAGATTAACTCAATTTTCACAAAAACCCAGTGATGTAAATAAATATTATTACCATCACCTCTGTTCTATAGATAAGGAATAGCATAGAGAGACTGAAGAACTCGTCCAAAGTCAAAAGCACATAAGACACTGAATTGGTTATTTGAGTTTTCCCTAAAACCTAAAAAATTAACCAATATACGTACTATTCTGCCTCAATTGATAGAATTACTTAGAAATATTAATAGCATGTAAGCTGTGAGTTTAATTCAATCATTTAAAAGAAGTGGTTAAGTTTGCTTTTGGTTCATTTTGCTTCATTACTGAATCACAAAATTTAAGAAAGTTTACATTAATTCTGGTGTGGTAGTTTAATTGGAGAACTTTAATTTTCCTTGCTGTGAAGATTTATTTTTAAAAGTTAAGGAGAAGATCCATTCAATATTATTATTTACATGCAAATGGCAATCTGGTCCAGTGTTAAAAGTAGCTAGGACTGGAATAGATTGTTATTCCACCTTGAAAGTGGTGGGGACAAAGGGGTAGTGATAACTTTAGTTGCTAAAATTTAACCCAGTTAAGTGTTTATCTAATTCCTCATCTAGGGAGTTTCAATAATAACAATAATTAGCATGTATTCCACTTTTATTAAGCACCAGGTGTTATCCTAATTATTAGCCACCATCATATATTCAGTTTTGGAGAGGCTCTTTTAAGATATACATCTGGAAAGATGTTATTTTCCCAGTCAAACTTCCACTTATAAACAGATGATATATGTAAACAGAAAGTATTCTAACAATCTGAACCATCTAGTGAATAACTACGCTAATTAGCAATAGAAAAAATAATTCCAAGCATTGTTTTCCAGAGATTTTGATCTGTGGAGATCATATGAAGGACTGCCTTAATGAATGCGAGGATTTTCCCTTTAAGGCAAGATGAATCTGGAGAACAATTCCATATTGACCTTCAAGACCCTTCCTCGGGTCACTACATATATATTTTCATAATACTTAGTAAAATGCTTTCAATTTAATAGCCATTTAATCTAAATATATTGAAATGATAAGATGTTAAATAAAAGTTTAATATCACTCCTCATGTTCATGGTAAAATGTAATTGCTAACATAATAATGAAAAAATATTTGGACTAGATCTGCTATAGAGTAAGAAGATATAGTTTGGAATTTTAAGATTGGCATATTATTCCCAGTCCTATAACCAACTCTCAAATTAAACTTTTATAAGTAATTAACCTTTTGTGACCAACTTTGCTCATCTGTAAAACAGATACAGTAATTATTGTTGCCGACCCTATAGGCACAGTGTGAGAATTAATGAGGTAATTTCTAAAAATGAGTTCCTTGAAAGGCTTTTTATAACTTCTTACTGTCCTATTCTATTTGTTTTATTTTTATCATATACATCAAAAGTCCAAATGCTTTAAAAATTTTTTTTTAATTTAGATTGAATATTACTAACAGAGACCTAGGTGAAATATGACAATGATAACTGAAATAATCAATAGTTTTATACGTCTGTTTTATAATGAATATTCTTCTGAGAAAATCATCTCTTTTTTTAAAGTTTCAAAATTTAAAAAATTTCATGTTACTTTTTGATCCAACAGTTAGATGCTAATGGCTGAACCTCTGCACTACTAACAGAGTGGACATATGATTTGTTAATGGGGGAATTGTTCTGTACATTGTAGGATGTTTAGCAACATCCTTGGCCTTCACCCACTAAATGCCAATAAATACCCCGATTGCTGACATTCCAACTTTTGCATCAGCATGGGTGGGACTGGAGGAGATTACACTAAGTGACGTAAGTCAAGCAGAGAAAGTCAATTCTCATATGGTTTCACTTACTTGTGCAGCATAAGGAATAAAATGGAAGACATTAGGAGAAGGAAAGGGAAGGTGAAGGGAGGGGGAATTGGAGAGGGAGATGACACATGAGGGACTGTGGACTCTGAGAAACAAACTGAGGGTTTTAGAGGGGAGGGGATGAGAGAGTTGGCCCGGTAATGGGTATGAAGAAAGTCATATATTGCATGGAGCACTGAGTGTTACATGTAAACAATCAATCTTGGAACATTACATCAAAAACTAATAATGTATTGTATGGTGACTAACATAACACAATAAAAAAATTAATTAAAAAAAATCTCCAGATATAACCCATTGTCCCCTGCAAGGTAAATGGCATTCAGTTGAGAACCACTGACCTAACAAAATTAAATAGGGTAAATGAATGGCCTGTCCAAACTGTGTAGCACAATCAATTTAAATAATCTTGACACTAGGGGAATGCACACACACATGTAAGATGACCATATAACCTGTTTGCCTAGTATGGTTCTGATTTATACTTGATATCCTAGTATCCAGTCCCATTATCATTGGCACTAGATGTTCAATTTTGTAATAGACTATCATTATCAATCCGTGCAATAAAATAAATATGTGAGGATTTTATTGAACTACTATTTACATTTACAGTTTCCTCCTTTTTGGGGGGGGGTCTTAAAATGGGTAAGATGTATATGCGGCTAACTTAAATTTTACTTTAAGATATCATCAATTTGAAAGAGGTAATCATTCCTTTTTTTCACTCTCCCCTTTCCTGAGACAACGGTCCCTTGTCTAATGCTTCTCTTCTCAGGCCACTAAGCTGAGCAGTATGGAAAGGACCTAGCGCTGGTAACAGTTCCTTCAGATAGCAGATGGAGCTAGGATAATGCTCCTGCCCTGACCTCTAGTCATGCTTTGCCCTGTGCTGATATGTGCATGGAGTCTCAAGGTGCCCAGTCACTGCGGATCACTGGGAAAGATGGGAACTTACAGATTGGCTATCTAGGCAATCTGTGCAGAAAGTAGACACTAAGAAATCCTACCTCAGAACATATAGTTCTAGCTGTGGCTGTTTTTAATTTATTGTATAGTGGAAATTTATAGCAATGCATTTATTATAAAGTTTGAGTTTTTATTTTACTATTACTTCTTTTTAATGGGAAGGAGTATACAGAAGTAAATTAGATACTTAAGAAAAAAACAGTGAATTAATGATCATGCAGTCTACCAAAATGTTTGTTGATTTCTATGATGCCATCAACATGCAAGATATATTGGTAACAATGATCAAAAGAACCAGGAAGCAAAATCCCTAAAAAAGAATCAGCAACTACTTGAAAAGTAAGTTTGTATTTTAGTTATTAAAGTGTATCCCAAGGTGACAACTTAACCCATACAATTTCAGAAAGCACATTTTTATGTAACTCATTGAACTTTAGTTTTTATTTTAATTAAATTACTATTTTTCTAATTATCTTTAATAACTTTTAATTGCCAGATTTCTTGTACATGTAGGAAATGTGACATGAGCTTTTAAAGTTTTGACTCCTATAACAGGAGAATTTCACAGCTAAAGTTAATTTACATAAAATTGGCTTTATATCAACAGATGCTTCAAATAAAAAGACAGTTCAGGTTCAGTGCTTAATTTTGAGTTTTCACCTAGTACATAGGAAAAAAAGCAAAGTTTAAGAAGTCAATTTAATGAAAGTTGAAAATGAAGATGCTTTTGAAAGTATTTGTTGTTGTAATAAATGTAAGAATAGCATAATGATTTTAATAATATTACAAGTTGAAAATCAAGATAGCAGAATATATGTAAATATTTCTTCAGAATCAGTTGGACATATTCAATAACAGTCAATAGAGAAAGCACCAAATTTTTTTTTTTTTTTGCTTTTGATTAGTTAATGATCTGGAATATAAAACATGAAAACATGGAGGTATTAGAATTTATGTTCAAAAACAGACACCATGTGATCCAGTAATTAGTCCTTTTTAGTATTTTGATTCAGTTATTATTATATAGGCTTATTGACATACATTCCTAAATTGACAATTACTTGAAGAAGAATTTATAGAATCATCAACTCCTTTATTGACTATAATATTTTTCATTAATATGCTATATTTAGAGCAATTTAAGTTTACAGAAAATTTTAACAGAAAGTACAGAGAATTCCTAAGTAACCCTTCACACATAGGTTCCTCTATTATTAGCATCTTAGAGTAGCATAGTATGTTTGTTACAATTGACGAGCTGCTACTGATAAATTATCATTAACTAAAGTTCATAGGTTACATTAGGGTTTGCTCTTTTTGTTGTTCATTCTATGAATTGACAAAAATATAGTGACATATATCTACCATCATAGAACATCATACGGAATTGTGCCACTGTCCATTGCCCTGTGTTCCACCTATTTGTTTGTCCCTATCCAGCGAAGCCTTGGCATGTCCCTGACTGTTTTCCTATCTCCAGTTTTCCCTTTCTTGGAATGTCATGAAGGTGAAATCACACAGTATGTAGTCATTTCAGATTGGCTTCTTTTGCTTAGCAATATAATTTTAAATTTCCTCCATGATTTTTTCATGACTGGGAAGTTTACTTCTTCATATCACTAATGTGCCATTGTCTGAATGTACCCCAGGTTGATTATTCACTCACTTATTGGGCATTTCGGTTGCTTCCAAGTTTTGGTGATTATGAGTAAAGCTGCCATAAACAGCAGTGCCTGGGTGGTTCAGGTGGTTAAGTATCGAACTCTTGGTTTTGGCTCAGGCCATGATCCCATGGGTATGAGATTGAGCCTCATGTCAGGCTCTGCATTAAGCATGGACTCTGCTTGAGATTAGCTCCTTCTGCCCCTCCCCATATTCACACTCACACTCTCTCTCAAATAAATAAATCTTCTTTTTAAAAAAGCTGCTTTAAAAAAATCATTAAAAATTAAAAAATAAAAAAACCTGCTATAAAGAGTGTATGCAGGTTTATTAATGGATATAAAATTTCAGCTCATTAAGGTAAATTCCAAAAAGTATGATACAGTAAGTTTTGTAGGAAACTGCCAAACTGTCTTCCAAAGTCCAAACCATGCTTCATTATGACCAGCAATAAGTGAGAGTTCCTATGGTTCCATATTCTGATAAGCATTTAGTGCTGTTAATGCTTTGGATTTTAACAATTGTACCAATCTATAATTTTCTTATGACACATGATGTGGAGCATCTTTTCATAAGCATATGTGCCATCTGGTATCTATTTTGGTGACCTCTCTTCAGACCTTGGCCCATGTTTTATTGTCAGGCAATGCTGGTTTTTCTTATGGTTGAATTTTAAGTGTTCTTCATATATGTTGGGTACCAGCCCCTTGACAGACCCCGGTTTTGTAAATATTTAAGCACAGTGTATGGCTTATCTCTTCATTCTCTTAACATTGTCCTTTGCAGAGTGGAAGTTTTTAATTTTAATAATATTCAACATATCAGTCTTTTCTTTCATAGATCATGCTTCTGAAGTTGTATCTAAAAGTCAACACTAACACTGAAGTCATCTAGATTTGCTTGTTATCTACTAAAATTTTTAAATTTTTGGATTCTATATTTAAGTCTATGATCCAATTTGAGTTAATTTTTATGAAAAGCACTAGGTTTGTGGCTACATTTTTTTTCTCCCATGTGAATGTCCAATTGTCAAGTATTATCTGTTGAAGGCTACACTTTTTCTATTACATTTCCTTTGGTCATTGTCAAAGAGCATTTGACTACATGTATTTTGGTATATTTCTGAGCCCTCTATTCTGTTCTAGTGGTCTATTTTTCTCTTTTATTCATCAATACCGCACTGCTTTGTTTACTGGAACTATACAGTAAGTTTTGAAGTTAAGTTATGTGAGTGTTCTGATTTTATTCATTGATTTCGTGTTGTTAATCTGGGTCTTTTGCCTCTCTGTATCAATTTCAGAATCAGCTTGTTGATACTGACAAAATAAGATTTTTTTTTATTGTATTTCACTGAATCTGTAGATGCATATTGGAAGAAATGACATCTTGACAATACTGAGTCTTTCTATCCCAAACCTCACAATAACTCCTCATTTATTTAGAGCTTCTTTTATTTCTCTCATCATAACTTTATAGTTTGTCTTATCTAGTTCTTTTTTTTTTAAAGATTTTATTTATTTATTTGACAGAGATCACAAGTAGGCAGAGAGGCAGGCAGAGAGAGAGAAGGAAGCAGGCTCCCCACTGAGCAGAGAGCCCGATGTGGGGCTCAATCCCAGGACCCTGGGATCATGACCTGAGCTGAAGGCAGAGGCTTTTAACCCACTGAGCCACCCAGGTGCCCCTGTCTTATCTAGTTCTTAAACATATTTTGTTAGATATATATAAGTAACTCATTTTGGGGATGCCAGTGTAATGTTATTGTATTTCGAATTTCGATTTCCATTTGTTCATTGCTGGCATATGGGAAAGACACTTACTTTTACGTATGAACCTTGCATTATGCAACCTTGCTATAATCACTTTTTAGTTCCAGTTTTGTTGTGATTGTCATTGTTGAGTCTCTGGGATTTTCTACATAGAGAGTGTTGTCATCTACAATCAAAGAACTTTCAATTTCTTTTCCAACATGTGTATTTAATTTCCTTTTTTGAAATTACTGCATTAGCTAGGACTTCTACATGATGTTTAATAGGAGTGGTGACAGAAAACAACTTTGCTTTCTTCCTAGTCTTAACAGGAAAGAAACAGGGTCCTCAACATTAAGTATGATTTTAGCTGTAGATTGTTTTGTAGGTAGTCTTTATCAAGTTGAGGAAGTTCCCCTCTATTGCTAGTTTGCAAAGTTTTTGTCATTAATGAGTGTTGGATTTTGTCATATGCTTTTTCTGCATCTAATGATATGGTCGTTCCATTTTCTTTAGCTTCTTGATGTGACACATTACATTACTTGGCTTTTGAATGTTAAAATAGTGTTGCATGCCTGGAATAAATTCCACTTAATCATCATGTATAATTATTTTCATACATTGTTGGCTTTAATTTGCTAATATTTCACTGAGGGTATTTATAGTTGTGTTCATGAGAGATGTTAGTTTTTAGTTTTCTTTTCATATATCTTTATCTGGCTTGTTATTAAGTGGTGCTGTTCTTATAGAATGAGTTAAGAAAAGTTTCCTCTGGGGGCGCCTGGGTGGCTCTATCATTAAGCATCTGCCTTTGGCTCAGGTCATGATTCCCTGGTCCTGGGATCCAGCCCTGCATCAGGCCCCCTGCTCAGCAAGAAGCCTGCTTCTCCCTCTCTCACTCTCGCTGTCTTTCTGTCAATTAAATGAATAAATAAAATCTTAAAAAAATTTTTAAAAAAAAGAAGAAAAAAAAAGTTTCCTCTGCTTCTAGTTTCTGGAAGACATTAGATAATTGGTTTAATTTTTTCCTTAAATGTTGGTAGAATTCCCTCTGAACCCATCTTGGTCTGGTGCTTTTTGTTTTGGAAGATTTTGTTTTTTAGCTAAGGATGTATTAGCTGTTTGGGAAAAATATACTTTTCCTATAAAATAACAATGCCTTCAGTGTTTTAATAGTACTGTTTCATAATCTAAAGCTATATACATTTATATATAACTTTGCTAATATGTTGTCTTCTGTCATCACTAAATTAATATCTGGAGAAATGATTTAAGGCTTATTACTTCTAGTTGTACTTTCTTCATTTGAACGAAGTATTTTCTTTCTTCTTTCTTTTAGAGAGAGAGCATGAACAGGACAGGCAGAGGGAGAGAGAAACTCAAGGAGAGTCTACGCTGAACATGGAGCCTAACATGGGCTCCATCTCATGGCCTATAAGGGCCTATTTAGCCAGAGAGATTCCATCTTGGATTAAACAGTTATTTTGTTGTTTATGCAGTAAAACTTAAACTGTCCCTGCCCCCCTCCCCCCAGGGGACTTACTTAAAAACAAGTCCCAGAAACCAGTCCCAGGTAACAAAGCCCAAATACAAGGGTGGGTCAGGCCAGGAGGAGACATTCAATCAGTTAGGGGGGGCACATACTGTTTCCCTAGTTACCAAGGAGTATGGGTCCCGCCCTTTAGGTGCCTTCTGGGCGCCAATTCTGACCAAGGTGATAGGCTAGTTCAAATATCTACTAGGGTAAATTGTAATTCAATTAGTCACTTATGTGTAACCTAGCATGACTGTGCAGCTTTCTCTGTGTGTTAAAATTTCATTGGCCACCTGTGCATCACCAGGCCCAACCACATGGCCTTTGTCCTTAAAAGCTAGTCTGTAAGGCAGAGAGAGATCACATGCTCTCTGTAAGAGGCACAGCCCTGGCTGGTCGGTTTTGATTCTTGATGCTTGGTGCAGAATAAAGCTTTGCTTGACCTTTGCTTTATATCAGTCTTGCTCCTTTAATCATGGACCCATTAGTGGGTCTGAGATCACACCTGAACCAAAACCAAGAATCTAGTGCTTAACTGACTATGATGAAGTCTTAGAATGTAAGTGAGGTTCGGTGAGTGGGGTGAGGTCTGAAGCAATGACTCAGAAAGAATTCTTGAGACATCTTTGGTGCAAAATGGTGGTTTATTAAAGCACAGGGACAAGACCCATGGGCAAAAGAGCTGCTGCCCCTGGGCTGTGAGGAGTGGTCCATTACATACTTGCAAGTTGGGAGGGGATCAGGGATGGCATAAGTCTCTAAGAAATTTTGGAAACAAGGCTTCCAGGACCTTGAGGGGCTAGCTGTTGTTGGGAAAAGGTTATTCATTACAGTAATAAAACCTTTTCGTGGGAACCTTTAGATGTGTATCAGTGGGCCATATGTTTGGGAATGATTGTCAACATGTATCTTGGAGGGTTTAGAGATAAAGTTTCCAAAGAAATTGTTAAAGTAGACTTACAGTATCCTGGTTGGGGGTAAGGGTGGGTCAGGTTAGGATTGCACTGTGCCCTTAGCTAAGTGTTAAGGTGGAGGCAGTTGAGTCCCTAGAGGAATGTCACTCTGCCTGTTTTAAGGGCTTGCCAGTGGGTAAAGAAATTTAGTAATTTTTCTTCTGTCTCTGTTTCCCACATCAACTGCACCACCCAAATGACCCCAAAGTATTTTCTTTAAATCTGTTTTCTATCCTATCAAAGAATGCAAAATCCATAGGTCTTGTTTTTGGCACAGGGAGACAATGTTTAAATGAGAAGTATTAAAAGATGTAAGTGATTGGGGGGGGGGGGGAAGCAAGGTTTATAGTCTGGAAATGCCTAGATAAAACAGAACTGTTATTCCCAAAATATTATAAATTATTTCAACAGCACACATATATTCTAAATTACTTACCAACACTATTTCACCAAGATAAGGTGTGTTGATCCATAGTTACGTTGTCAGCTAGAAATTCATGAGAATACTCACCTGGGCTCTTACTACATTTAGCAAATTCCCACAGACCTTTCTCTGTTGTGGTTAGGCTGGTTCTTAACTATGATTAGCACGATACACAGAAGGAAAAACCAGTCAAGAGCTTTGAAAAAATAAGGTTTATTAGTTACAAATTCTGGAAGGTAAGCAGCATGCCCTAGGGTTACAGCTAGATCTCAGGGAGGGAGGGAGGGAGGGAGAGAAAGAGAGAGAGGTGAATTTAAAACAAGAGTGGGAATTAAAGTGCAGGAAGGGAAAAGCAAATGTCAGTTATCTGGGTTCCAGGGCTTTTTAAAATAGGAACTTCATGAATGGGCAGCCTGGCTCTTTCTGTGGTTGTTTGAGGTGGATGTCTTTGATTCCAGTGCTTCAGCAGTCAAAAGCTTAATGCCAGACATTTACATTACAATCAAAAGAGCTAACTAGTAGATACTTCTTACCACAGAAATTCAAAATACTTCATTTTGACTACACTTCCTTTAAAAACTGAAATTATTACTGAAAATTGTATGTCATTTTTTCATAGTGTTTTATTCTTTCCATTTGAGTGATACTTTTCTTTTTCCAAATTTCTAACCACCAGATCAATAAACTTAGCTTTTTTTTTAAGGTTTTCCCATTGTCTTTGTCATTTCAGGCTGCTATAACAAAGTACCATATATTATGTGGCTTACAAATGACAGAAATTTATTTCCCACTATTCTGGAGACTGTAAACCCAAGATCAGGATGACATTAGGGTTGGGTTCTGGTGAGAGCCTTTTGGGAGGCAGACTGGTAAAAGAGGGAGAGAGATGTCTCTGACATTCCTCTTATAAGGGAACTAATCCTATTCTTGAAGGCTCTATCTCATGACCTAATTACCTCCTGAAGTCTCTACTTCCTAAAACTATTATTAATCAGGGCTAGAATTTCAATATGTGAGTTTTGGGGAGACAAACGTTTAGCTCATAATGTGCATGTTCTTCTATATTTTCAAATCTAAGCACATTGGCCTTTAAAAAAAAATATTGTTCACTCTAAACTGAGAGAAAATCTGTGAATAAAAAATGCAGGATATATAATTATTTTCATGTTTAAATAGCTTGCTCTGCAGATGTGATATGCAAAGATGACCTTTTAGCTAGTCATATTTTTCAAACTGTTTGTGTGTTACTATAATAGTCATTTCATATGTAACAACTACTATGAAGTAATCTTTTTCTGGATTTTAATTTGGGAATTTTAAGCTGTAGTATTATGTATTCATTTCCCCTCAAATTTGGGATAATGCAAAGGTCACTTGATATAAAAATTAGTAATATTCAGATTCTATTTTGCTAAGGTATAATAAAACCAAGAAAAGTAACAGAGAATAATTATTGATCTACTACCCAAAAATCTTCCTAATTTGTATAGTAGGAATGGATAGGTGTAAAGAATATTCCAGTCCAAGCTAGAGTATGTACAAATATCTCTTATTGAGTGATGAATGTCAAGCAAAAGAAGTTGAAGCAAATTAGAGCAGAGAGAAAAATTAGTGTAAGATGATGTTAGATGGCAAGGAAGGGAGTGAGGTTAAGTTTTGTCTTGGGGGCACCTGGGTGGCTCAGTGGGTTAAAGCCTCTGCCTTTGGCTCCTGCTTACCCCTCTCTCTCTGCCTGCTGCTCTGCCTACTTGTGATCTCTGTCTATCAAACAAATAAATAAAATCTTACAAAAAAAAAAAAGAAGAAGAAGAAGAAAAAGAGGTTTTGTTTTGGGGCACCTGGGTGGCTCAGTGGGTTAAGTCTCTGCCTTCTGCTCAGATCATGATCTCAGGGTCCCAGGATTGAGCCCCCCATCTGCCTCTCTGCTCAGCAGGGAGCCTGCCTTCCCTGCTCTCTCTGCCTGCCTCTCTGCCTACTTGTGATCTCTGTCTGTCACATAAATAAATAAAATCTTAAAAAAAAAAAGTTTTATCTTCTTCTTAAAGTCATTATAAAGTACTTCCAGCATTTTAAGCTTGGAGATTGGTCTATTTATGTAATATGAATATTTAAGTATGACAAAAACAGATTTCAGCTTTATAAACACCATCCTATTTTCAGAACGGAGAATGAATTTGAGTGAAGCAAGAATGAGTACTGTAAGGGCCTATTTAGCCAGAGTGATTCCATCCAGTTAAACAGTGATTTTGTTGTTTATGCAGTAAAACTTAAACTGAGCCCCCCGCCCCCAGGGGACTTACTTAAAAGCAAGTCCAGGAAGCCAGTCCCAGGTAACAAAGCCCAAATACAAGGGCAGGTCAGGCCACGTTGGAGACATCCAATCAGTGGGGCACACATACTGTCTCCCTAGCTACCAAGGAGTGTGGGCCTTGCCTTTTGGGAGCCTTTCGGGTGCCAATTCTGACCAAGGTGATAGGTTCATTCAAATAGCTACTATGGGGTGAATTGTAATTCAATTGGCCACCCGTGTGTGACCTGGCATGACTGTGCAGCTTTCTCTGTGTGTTACAATCTCATTAGCCACCTGTGTGTGGCCAGGCTCAACCACATGGCCTTTGCTCTATACAAGTTAGTCTATAAGGCAGGGAGGGGTCGCCCTCTCTGGAAGAGGCGGCCCGACCAGTCGGTTTGATTCTTGATGCTTGGCGCAAAATAAAGCTTTGCTTGATCTTTGCTTTGTATCAGTCTCGCTCCTTTGATTACAGACCCAACAAGTATGTGAGCACCAATTAGGTTTTTACAGGGTCACAGGGGTGAGATGAGAAAATAGAGTAATTTGGTTTAGGATGGTGATGACTAAAATGAAGAGAAGACTGAAAGATACTTATAAGATTAGGATGGCAGAGTGTCATGATAAACACTTGAATTTATACAAAAAGAGAGAGAGATAATAATGTAGAGAATAAATCCTAGGTTTTGACTTAAATGACTCAACTCAGTAAGAACATAGTTGAAGAAGATCAGGTTTGGAGAAGACTATTAGAAATTTTAAGGAAGAGCTTTTACATAAGAAGTTGGATACAGGGATGTGGACCTTAGAGGAGAAGTTTGGGTTGACGATAATAGCCCTATAATTCATATAGGAGTAAGTGGCCCTCAAAATCACAGACATAAGTAACACCATCTGCAAGAAGACAGAATTAAAAAAAAAAAAAAAAGGACTACTAATAAATCTTTAGGGACATGTTTGTCTGACAAATGAAATAAGTCAAAAAGGAAAATGGGAAGAAGGGTGGATTTGCAAGGAGGAAAACCAGATGAAGGCAAAAATCAAAGAAAACAAGCAAAGAAAGTAGTTAAAGAAATAAAGGAGTAGCTAAGAAGGTTAAATAATGTTGAAAGTTACAAGAGGAATGTAACAGAAATCTCACATAATTTTTCAATTTGAACATAATTGCTAACTCTAGAGAGCTGTTTTGTGAGAATTATTGAGGTTAAATCAAAATTGCCATGGGCAGATAACAAGGAAGAGGTTACATAAGAAAAGAGAAATTGGAAAATATGAGAAAAAAAAGGAATCACTAAGAATTTTTTTTGTCATGAACCAGCCAAAGCATTACTCTCTTTATTAAAATCATCTATAAATTCTAGTTAAATCTTTATCCTATTAGGAAATATTGCAATGAATGTTCTTAAGTCAGTGAAATCATTTTTATTTAATATCATTATACCTTGATATTAAAATGTGCTGTATTTTAAGCAAGATATGTTACCAAATGTTTATTAGAAAAATCACACAATTTTATAAACTACATTCATAATAATGTATAGAAATTTTTTAATTATATATATGAAATCATTAATTTAGTTTCATACTGTGGAGATATTTATCTTACCATACATATAATATATGTTGTATTTGGTGAGATCACACATATGTATATATATATGATATGAGACAAAGTTATTAAGTTATTAAGTGCCTTTTATTTCACATAAAAGAAAGTACCTTTATCAGAATTCTAGAAGAGAATGTATTATTTATTGATTTAAACTCTAAAATAAACTAGTCATTGAATTTAATACTAACTGGCTTGATTCATTGTAAACTGAAATGAAAGCTACATTTGAATCTGAGTTGATTATTATTTGACTTCACTAAGATATATGTACATATCTTAAATGTCTAAAGAATACATTTTATGTCAAACCATTAATCAGTATAACATTGTAGCATAGGCATTTAGTTGCTTGTGTTTCTCTTTCTTTTTTTTTTAAGATTTTATTTATTTATTTGACAGAGAGAGATCACAAGTAGGCAGAGAGGCAGGCAGAGAGAGAGAGAGGGAAGCAGGCTCCCTGCTGAGCAGAGAGCCTGATGTGGGACTCGATCCCAGGACCCTGAGATCATGACCTGAGCCAAAGGCAGCGGCTTAACCCACTGAGCCACCCAGGCACCCTGTGTTTCTCTTTCTTAAATTCATGGTAAATTTGTATCACCAGAGCTGTCCTTAGAAATCTTTCTTTTTTTTTTTTTTTTAAGACCAAAATCATAGAATGGGAAGAGGGTTTTCTCAGAGGAAATCTTAGGGTATTTATATAATTTTTAAAAGAAAAAATGGAAATTAACTTATTCTGATAACATTAATAAGAATGATCTACTTTACTTAACAGAACAACAACAACAAAATGTTTTTTAGAGAAAAGGCAAGGGACGAATAAGAAAATAAAGCCTAACTCAATTGTCAGCTATCATTTAGGGTCGAGTGGCCATGTTGGAAAAGAGAACAGCATGCAGGATCAAAATGCAAGGAGACAGTTTAGTTCATAAGCTCTTTTGACACCCAGTAAGTGCCACTGCCTCAGGCTTATGGATCTTTAGATTCTGGCAGAATTAAAAAAAAAAAAAAATGGGATTAAGAGTGTGGACAGCTGCTTATAGCTAGTAGCAATAGATTTGCTTCAATAGCCCAGAATTTCCTGACTCTTTATTTGAATCCAGCAAAATGAGTTTTAAAATATAATGACATCTTGTATATAAAGTAAGCATATAAAACTCCGAGCTTTTAAATGACCATATCCAGGTACCCTCATTCCATCCTTCCTTCTATGTGTTTTCTTTTTTCCCTAGTAATACAGCCAATCTGGTAATCATGAGATAACAGTGTGATGTGTCAGAAGCTTGTTTGACTTCCCTCATGTTGAGGTGACTTATACCTAAGCATATGTCATCTATATTTTGACCGGCAATGTAGGAGTGCAATAAATGCCACAACAGTGCACAGTTTCCTAAGGCAAAGCTGGTAAACTCTAAGTCAGTAAGGCCCCAAAGTAAAAATAAAATAAAGTAATAAAATAAAGAAGGGAAGAAACAAATACAAAAAAGAAAACACAAAAGAACTCCCTCCCTTAAGGTTCCTGTTCGGCATAGAGGCACTATGCTGTGATTATATCTGCTAGATCAACAAGTACTATTCCAAGCCACTTTTAAATCTCCAAAAAGGGTTAGTTGTATTTGAAAAATATTTTGTCACACCTTCATGTACATGGCATTCTTTAAAACAGAAAGTTGAATATGAAATAGTACCCAGGAGAGTGGATGAGATATATCGCATACTCAGATACCTATAATGGCAGACAGAGAATTTTTAGATAATTTCAAATAATAATAGTTAAGTTTTTTGTTTGTTTGGGTTTTTTGTTTGTTTGTTTGTTTGTTTGTTTTTCTAGCTTAAAGAAGCTGTAGACTACTTAGAACAAGAATGAATGTACCTGAAGAGTTGGATACCAGGAATTCCAGAAAACAGAGTATGTACTTAGATGCTATGCCAGAGACTGCTAGTTGCCTAAAGAGTATGCAGTCTCCCTTTCTTTTTTAAAGATGGAACTGCAATTCTGTTCCAGGCAGCCAAGTGGCAAGATTAAGGGCTATCATTTGTAGCCTCCATTGTAACTAGGATGACTCTACACAGTGAAATTATCTGAGCTTGCTCTGATTCAGATGAAAGGGCACTGTTTTTGTGATCTCTCTTTGTTCCTTCTCTGCCAAGTGTGTGGACAGCTATACTATGAAGCAACTTTGAGCTTGAAGCCACATGCTGTTCAAGGTAGTGAACAACTACAAGGAGACTGGGTTGCTCACAAGCACAAGGCTACCAAACTGACTGAGTTCTCTCTGAGGTGTGTGTATGTGTGTGTGTGGGAAAAACAATCAAACAAACAAAAAAAAAACTTCTGCTTGATTTAAATATTCTTTTTTTATTTTTAAGTTTTACACAGCCAAGTCAAACCTGATTCAACTTCTATTTGGACATGTATAGTGGGAAGTAAAGTCATTCTGGCAAGAAAAAAAAAATGCACAGTCCAGCAACAGCATATAGAGTGTAAAGTACAGGAAAAAGGAAGGACAAGTGTTGTTCACTGGCAGCTACTAACCTCACAGTATTAAACTAGCTTAATATTCTATGCATTCAGGTGGAACATCCACCCTCAGTCACCTTTGCATACTTCTAACATTTATTTTCCTCACCTAATCTCTGAAGGCATTTTAGTATCAGACATTTAACAGCATAGTAAGTAGTCAATTAAATTTGAGTAAAGTCTGCATAATGAAAAAAAAAAAACTCAGTTGTGGGCAGAAAATGGTAGACTATAAATGTAGATTAGGTAAAATATGTGGCTTCATGAGTAGTTTCCTAGGTCTGCCATATTCTTCTTATTATAGTTCAATCTTATGCATTATTCCAATACAAGGAAAGGATTTTTCTGCAGCTATCAGCACTTTTTTTTTTTTTTTTTTTTTTTTTTTGTAGGAAGTGAAGTCTCAAACTTACATTATCCCCACATTGGCTGTTTAGGCCTCCTTCTCAGGAATGAGTCCATAGTAGTTTCCTCCAACCTGAGAAGAGATCCTACTCAGTAGGTTCTCTTTAACCAGCACTGCCTTATATAAAAATTTTCAAATTCCTGTTACCTGTTTCTCCTCATTAAAACCAACAAACCCAAAGGAGGGTGATTTCCACATGAGAGAGAGAGGCAAGAGAGAGAGCAAAAGAGAAAAATAAATAAATAAAGGAAATAAGACACAAGTAATCGGTCATACATCAGGTATGAATAAAATTGCATATAACTCTAAAACTGAGTACAATATAGATTTGTGCTGATTAAGCAAATTGAAACAAGGAGGGAAAAGAGAGGTTGAAATAGATGCAAGAATTTATGAAAACCCCGTTTGTGAGAGAGAAGACAATGATTGACATTAGGGAACTATTAAACACCACTAGGGAAGAGGATGATGGATGTGTGATAAACACTGCTAATATTATCCTCGGATTTCCCTATTTCCAGGATTTCTAGATGCTCCTGTGGCGGTGACGCCGAGCCTAAACGAAAGAAGCTGGAAACTCTCTGCTACAGAAGGCAGTCCCTACTGGCCTTTCTCCAGAAGCTCCATCCCCAAGGCTTTCTCTGTGTATGGGTGACCGCGGGAGTGGCCTGGCATAAACAGACTGCTTAAAAGCTGGTCAACTGAGTTAGTCATCCAGGATTTACAGAATCGTTTGGTAAAGCCAATTGGTGGAAAAGAACCGGGTCTGTGGAGAGCTGCAGTGCCCTCTGCCGGCGGCGGGGGTAGCTTTCAGTTGGCATGAGAATGACTGCAGACTCCTGCTGGGCTGAAGAGATCTCCCCGTTTTTGCAACGTGCTCATTGCCCCATAATCAAAGATCCCTTACCCTAGAGCACATTGAATAATGCTTATTGTCATGTTCAGAAAGAAATGGGGGGGGGGGCAAAAAGTGGAAGATATTTGAAATGCATGAAATTAACATTAAGTATTAATAACTGGAATACATAAAAATTAGATAAATAAAGACAAATCATCCAGTAGAATGTAGAGAGATTTAGGGGGAAAAGGGAAACTAGTTTACATTAGCAACATTGTTGCAAAATTAAAGTCATTAGGTCAACAAAAATTAAAAGTCTGATAACATGCTTTTGGTTAGGATAAGAAACAAACGGGTAAACTGTTAATATGTGCATAAATCTGTAACAACTACCTTGGGAAATACTTTGTTGTTAAGTCAGAAAACTGAAGATATGCATATGGTATGACTCAAAAATGCATACGTGTGCACCAAAGGAAACATATGACGATGTGCATTAAAAGCTTTGTTGTATTAGCTCAGAAACTAAAAACGATGAAGCATCCAGCAAAAGTAAAATTAATAAATATTCACACAGTTTTCGATATTAACATAAAGGAATGGTTGGCAGTGATATATACTGGCTTAGATGTAACACAGATGGAACTTGGTATGGAGGGAAAAAAAGACGTAGAAGATTATCTACATTAAAATAAGTGAACAATATGCAAAACTGAGCAATATATTATTTAGGGTCAGAATCTGTAGAAAACTATAAGGAAATTCAGAGGAATAATAACAATAAAAATCATGGAAATGGTTGTCCCTGGAGTACCAGAGGATAGGGAAATGTGGTTAAAAAAATGACGTAGGGGACATCAATTTTTTTTAAATAATATAGTTGGGCCTACAATTTAGTAAAATGCAACTGATTTATATTATGCTCCTGAATAATAAAATATGCTGGTATTCTCAATAGCATTTTGTTGCATTTGATATAATTTAGAGCAGAATTTTAGATATTGATGCTTGTCTTGTGGATTTATAAGAGAATAAATTCTATTCTGTTATTAGGAGGACATATACCACTGCTTTAAATGTGATAATAAAAATGTAACATTTACTTTTTTTTTTTTTTAGAGTCGACCACAGCACACTACACATTAAAGATAAAAGAAAGGTAATTTGGTAATTTTGTGTACACTTTACTGGAATTGCCAAATCAAATAAATCATTTATAAGCCTCTTCTATATACACTTTTCTTGTTGAGTCATTTTAGACAGAGTATAAATGAAAAACTATTATGAAGATGCCTATGAACATCTGCCACCTGGTGGAGATCTCCTGGAACTACAAGAACAAATGTGTTTTGTTTTGTTTTGTTTTGTTTTTTTCTTTTTCTCCCGTTCTTTTATTCTTTTCCATGCTGGATATGTTCCTATATCTCCCTAAAAGACAAAAGTGGGTGATGGAAAGAAAGGATTTCTTTGTTATCCTAACAGGCTACTATATAACTAAAAATTATTTTGGACATATTATACAATCTCTGAAGTCAATAATGTGGATAAAATTGCATAATTTCTTTAAAAAGTATAATCAATAAAGTGTTAAGAAATATTACAATGTTATTCAGCACATTTTGTAAAAAAAAAAAAAAAGCTTACACTCTGTGATAATAGATGTCCAAAATAAATCTGCTTATTGCCTATTATTATCATTAATAGACTAAAATAGTCTTCAGTATAAAACAAATGTAATTACTTAAATGATAACATTTGGAGCACATTTCAGCTATTGCTCAGTTCTTGAACACAGAAAAAGAAGCATTTCTTCTGGACTATTTTATGTAGAAAAAATAACCTGTATCTCATGATATTGAAGCCTCAGCTTTCATCTTTTGAATCAGTTTTATTTGCACCAATAAAACAACATTCAGACTGCTGATTCAGCTGTTTTTCTCAACTTTTCATAATTCTGAGTTCATTTACACACATTTGTTCATTATATTTATTTTATTTACTTCAAAAATGGAGGGAAAGTCACATGATACATTTCTAATATAAAAATATATTTATTCATCTCATAGTGCTACATGGGTAGCAAAAAGCCCAATTTATTACATTCAATATTATTATATAGGAGAACCAGCTGAAGTAACTGGTTTAATGGCTACAACAATGATCTAAACCCTTTTGTGAGAGTAATTGTATAAATTTATATATAAAATATATGTGAGAGAGAAATGTTCTGTAGATTTTTTTTTAACCCAATCGCTTCTCGGACTTTTGGCTAAGATCAAGTGATTATCTGTTCTTATCAGATTTTTTTTTTAACCCAAAACAAAATATATCTGCTTGTGAAATGCCTTGATTTTGGAGTCTGACACAGATATCTTCTTTCTAGAAAGATTCACTAAAGTAGTGTTCTATTTTTTTTCTTAAAGATTTTATTTATTTATTTGACAGAGATCACTTAGGCAGAGAGGCAGGCAGAGAGAGAGAGGTATAAGCAGGCTCCCTGCTGAGCAGAGAGCCTGACGTGGGGCTCTATCCCAGGACCCTGAGAGCATTACCTGAGGTGAAGGCAGAGGCTTAGCCCACTGAGCCACCCAGGCACTGCAGTAGTGTTATATTTTAAAGAGACACATTCTTCCTAAATTGAGAGAACAGACAGATATGGAGAGGAGAAAAGGGGGAAATCATATTTTATAAAAACGCACATAGGAAAAGGAAACATGAATGTGCATTTCAGAATACCTGGAAGGTCTAATTTCTTCCTCAACTAAATTTCGTCTTCATTTGGATTGCTGAACAACTGGGTGAAGAAAACTCACCTAAGAACTTGGATTAATCTACAAAAGAGAAAAGTTTCAAAGACATTAACCATCAACTTCTGGAAGGAGTAAAAATAATAATACATGATGATGAATAATGAAAAATGAGAAGTTAAGATGAAAATGACGGTGCTATTGTACCATTAATAAATTTGGTTGGGGAGATTGGGATTTATTTTTAATGTAAAGGTCAAAATAAGAGATCAAAGGATTTAGACTTCCAAACCATCAATTGATGGACTTATCAAACAGTAAGGTAAGATAGCTGCAAAACAAATTATATATAGACAAGAAATTTGGAATAGACCTAGAACACTTCTTTGGTTTTAAGCAGATATCTCTGTGCCCTGTAACTGCACAGAAAAATCAAACCATGGTAAAAAGGGACAACTAAGAAAGTTAGAGAACTGGCTATTCGAAGTAATATCTTTAAGCAAAGAGCAAATCTTTGAACAAAAATCTAAGTATAGAAGATTAGAAAACATTACTTTAAGTTTTGCACCTAGTATTTATGTCATGGTGATGTCATTAACCTATTCAAACTTGTACAGAGAAAGAAGGAAATTATGGGCTATCTGAGTCTAGACAGTCAGAATTGTATGCTGTTGCAGCTGTGTGCTACACTCCTGTTGACTGTCCACCAACACACACTCCCTAGAACCATTCCTGCTGACATATTAATTTGTTGCTGCAGATTTGGGAATTTCTCATTGATGTATCCTTCTTGAGCTCCTACCTAAAGTAGGCTGGTGTATTTGGTTACATCTCTCTATTATTTTCTGTTCGAAGACAAAAATGAGTATTTTCCACCCTTTTTATGATATCACGCCCATTGTAATTCTTAATACCCTTCTAATTTGTAGTTTAGTAATTTAACTGAATAAAAACCTGTACTAACTTCTAAATCAATCTTTACCTATAAAATAGATTGAAGTAAATTATATGTTTTCATATTATGTTCCTGTCTTCAAAATTCAAATGAGTTTTAAGCCTTTAAGATGTATTTGTCTGTATCTGTATGTACAAGCATGCTTGTTTGCTTTCCGAATGTAGAAATAGGAAAATTCTTTCCATGCCATATCATTTCTAACATGGAGATTGATGACCCTCCTACATGGTACCTACTCTAAATATTGAAATTAAAGATAATGTAACTTTAGCAAAAAGAGGTTTATGTGATCTATCTGAAGTTAGAGTAATCATTAACAGAACTGGGTTTCTAATCCAGGAATGTTGAATTGAATGACATTTAAATCAGAATCCACAGTGAAGTGATAAAATCAAGGTTTAATCTGTATTTATTTTGGTATCCAAGAATCAGGGAAATGGAAAGTAATATCAAGAACAATTTTGGCTGTAACCCTCTATTAAAATCATGTCTTTTGACCTGAGAAGCCAGCATCATTTTCCTAATCAATTATGATCAATTATGATCAATTATGATCAATTATGAGCATCATTTTCCTAATTCATACATGTACCTAGTCATACACTGAATGCATAATAAGGTTGAATTACATTTTGAAGTTCACACTGGGATTCTAAAACTAAGAACTGAAGTAAAAAAACAGGAAATTAAGTCAGAATGGCATCATAGGGAAACACAGCCAAGGATATGGGGAAAGTCTGTACTGAAAGAAGACCTTCTACAGACTCATCTCCCATACTCACAGTTGTCACTACACCCAGAAAAGATACTGGGCTCCGTGTATTCATTTGAGAATGACTATAAGATGTAAGGATTGTTAGGTGAAATAACCCATTTTTCCCCCTAGATTTCTGACCTAAAACTTCATTGGTTTTTGATGGCTAACATTCACCAGCTTTTCTTTCTTGCATAATTTCTTGACTCTGTGATAAAGGGGTGCTGATTAACTCTCGTTTCTGCAATATGTAACGACTTTTAAAAAGCAAACTATATACTCTATTGTTAGGTAATAAACCCCAGATATAAGGCTAGACTTGTGTCATTGTAAGAAGCAAAGATGTTAGTCCCAAGAGCAGATCGAGAGGTTTGAAAATGCCCAGAGCAACTCAAGAACTGTCAGAAGAGATTTTTCCACTTGACTACATGTCTGAAGCCTTATTATTTCTTGCTTTGTAGTCCAATTTTTTTTGTTTTGTTCCAGTATATCATATTTTAGTTTTCCCCTTCCAGTTTGACACAGTGCCCTTTGGTCTTGACTAAAGGCTTGACTTGGCTTTTGGGAGTAACTTCCTCTGTAACTCCTACATAGTCCCTGTCATATAAACAACTCTTCTAAATAGTTGACCATAACTTGCCACTGGAGTAACCATCCTTTTTCGAAGGCTTTCTGAGGAGTAACTTTTCCTCAACTAAGCCAGCTGCTCTGTTTCCCTTCGCTTCCCCCCCTCTGGCGATAACTAGTCATTGCAGTTAACCTCTCAAGTTCTGTTTGCATTCGTACATACTCGTCTTAGTTCCTGACTCAATTTATCAACTTATTCATACACCCTTTCTTTCAAGAAATATTTACAGAGTACAAACCAACTGTCAGACACAGGCAGTTGTACAAAATCATATTCTTTCTTGACCTTACTGACCACAGAGTGTGGTGGGGATGGTAGGCATTAATCAAATAATGCCTTATCCATCTACATTTCTTCCTGGATCCCTGTTATCTATAGTTATCTTAATTGCTGGGATTGTTTCTTTTGGATTTCATGGCATTTGAATGATTAATTTTTAATAAATTTCCTTAATCACTTATTCTTTCATCTGCTCATTCAATATTAATTTATTAAATTATTATGCAATAGGCTCAAAATACTGAATATGAGACACCTCTAGCATGAAATCTATCATTAAGTCTAGCAGAAAAACAGCTATCAAGATAATTAAAATAAAATTGAGAAGAAATGCTGAATAAACTAGGAGTATATGAGAAATATATAAGAAGTATATATTTTCAAATATATAATTTCCATCTACTGATGAAATTATTATAAAATTTCCACTAGTGTTTGCACCTGCTAATACTATCATCTTTATTTTTGTGTGTTTGTATGTGTATGCTTTTTGTATATACCTGTCTTAATTTATATAATTATAGTATTTTTTTGAAAGTAAGGAAACTACATGTAACAAAATTTTTAGGTGATAAAATATCTTATTGAAATGTTCTTTAATATACTGAGTTGAAAAAGTTTGTAATTTGACACAGAGATCACAAGTAGGCAGAGAGGCAGGCAGAGAGAGAGGAAGGGAAGCAGGCTCCCTGCTGATGCGGGGCTTGATCCCAGGACCCTGGGATGATGGGCAGAGGCTTAACCCACTGAGCCACCCAGGCACCCCTGTAATTTGCTTTTAAAAGTATTAAATAGTTAATAGTATCATAGATTCTACTCTAAATGCTTTCAGAAGTATCCAGTACATTCAAAAAAGGTATGAGGAGACATCTTTTTATTTCTCACAGAAAAGGAAAATGATCCTCAAACAAGTTTAAGAGACTTAAGACTAAATATCTAAAAAGTGGCAGAGATGAATTTTCAACTCAGAGTTTCTTCTCCAATTGCTCACCCTTCCCACCATATCAGAAAATGTTGCTGATGCTAATGTTCATTTATTATGCCATCAGGGTTATGCCCACAGAGTTCTTTAAATCATGTTTAGAACTTTGCAACATTTTAATGATGTAACATCTGCCTTTTCCCCATTTCTAAAGGTTAAATATTTAGCCTATCATTAATCTGTACTGGATTGTGCCATGTGTCAAGTCTTCAAATGGAAGTTTTGTTGTTGTAGCTTCTAGCTGTGCCAGTGGCAAAGAGCCTTCTATTTCCCTCTAGGGATTGTCTCAGCTAAGGGAATCTCCTCTCTCAAGATCATGCTCCTTTCTGAGGTGGTGTGCATTCAATCACTGATGAAGACCTGATAATTTCGGGGTGCCTGGGTGGCTCAGTGGATTAAGCCTTTGCCTTCATCTCAGGTCATGATCTCAGGGTGCTGGGATCGAGCCCCACATACGGCTCTCTGGTCAGTGGGGAGCCTGCTTCGTCCTTTCTCTCTGCCTGCCTCTCTGTCTACTTGTGATCTTTGTCTGTCAAATAAATAAATAAAATCTTAAAAAAAAAAAAAAGACCTGATAATTTCATTCAAATTGGAAAGATTCTGAAGGATCTTTCTGGTTCCATTTTACCTTGTGGTTTGCTGATTTGGTCATTGCACCTACTTTGCAGTGAGATTCTCCCTTTGCCCAAACTTCCTCTTCCTTCTCTCTTTCATATATATTGATCCCACACAAAGGCATTCCATAGCACATATCTAGGACCCCAAACTTCGTCTCAGTTGAGTCTGCTTTCCGGGGGGTTAAAATGGAAACAGTTGCAGCAGCCATGGTCCAAGAAAGGAGATACAGCGTACTTCAACCCTGGAATTACTGGTTTGAAAATTGACCAGGTGACATGAAATGCTGCCAACTTTCATTGTAGCTCAGAACAAAAAAGAGCTCTGAATCAAATTGAGACTGTGATTATAGCAATTCTGTCTCATTGTCCTCCTGACTTAATAGGTCCTTTAGTATTAGAGACATCAGTAATTGAAAGAGATGCCTTATAAATATCACCATAAGCCCTAATGGTAAAATAACATAGGCCCCTAGCATTCTAGAGTATGGCTGCACCACCTACAGCAGAAAATCATATGCCTCTAAACACAATTACTAGAGGTCTAGTGGAGCATAATACAGATCGAACATCTCACTATGGACACCAAATGGCCATGTGGCTATGACTGCCTATCATGAACTGACTTATGTCAGATGCATCAAGTCATAAATGCAAGTGACCCAAGCAATGATCCATCATTAGAAGGCAGGAATCCATCCTTCAAGTACACACCGAATCAGTGAGCAAAAACAAGATGCACAAGCTGGCTCCCATGTTGTCCACCTCCCTTGACTCGCACTTACAGTAGTATACAAGGATTCTATGACTACCTCATAGAGGAGGAGAAAGAAAATTGTATGTATGGATATAAGCCAAAAATGGATGAAAATTTTCTACAGATTCATTCAGTGGTGAGCTTGAAATATAAGAGAAAATTCCATTAATGAACAGAACATCGTGCCAAACACTTTTTATGGAAAGAGACATGGTGCAGGATTGAAATTTATACTTATTAATAGGCACTAGCAAATATAAGGAAAAACAAAGGAAAGTCATGAAAGGGAAGTCTGGGTTAGAGGAAAAAGTACTATATGTGAGAGTAGGCACAAAGTGTGAAGATGTTCATACCACAGGTTAATGATGACCAGAGAGCCTCTTCCATGAACAAGGCAATAAACAAGTATGTAAAGTGACTCATCCAGTTGACATCAGCTTTACTATCACTGGCCATCATGGTGCTTGCCGAAATAGACTATTCATGGGTCCAGAAACACAGGCTTTCACTTACCAAGACTCATACAGCTCTTGTTGCTGCAAATGTCCAACATGCCAACAACAAAAACCAAAGCTTAATCCCCATTGTCACATCCCTTGATCATACCAATTCATTATAAAAGATAAATTTGCTAAATGAACATCTTCTACCATAGGTCTGAGAACTGAGTTGAAATCGGTGATGTCTCACTTGTCTTCACTCCCAATAACACACTAAGGAAATTTACACATCCTGTATCTGACTTTGAGGTCAACTCTTAGGACAAGTTAACTTTGTAGCTCATTATGGGTATTCCCATGACTACTGGGCCTGCAGGACAACTTAGTGTTTTGTTTGTCCAAGCCTGCTCCCTCCCCTTCCCTTCTTAGGGTTTTGATCTTAAGGGAAATATTGAATATTTATCTTGAACACTCAACTCCATCTCAGGATCTGTACCTCATGGAAACTAACCTGCAACATGAGCATTCTGTGATTCGGTTTCGAAGTTTTATTCCTATCTTCCTAATTTTGCTGGGCATTTCCATATTTAATTGGGCTAGGCTAATAAGTAACAATGTTACGTGTTAATGTTTCCTAGTATAGAATGAGCTTATTCTCTATGCTAGTATTTGATATTCTCTAGAATACTAACTCTTCCCTCAAAATTTGACACATTTAGTTATATAAAATCACTTATGATCACTCTATACATTCTACAGTTTGCATTATCTTTAGCTATTATGTAAGCTCTACCGTTCTATTGTTTTTAACTTAGGTACCTTTATTTTGTCATATACAGAATTGTGCATGTGTTTATGTGGGCTTTCATGAAAGTAAGAGGGTGAGGATATTGCATTATAAGTAGATAGCTATATTTAGGGTAAGAATTTATGGATACTATTATCTACACAATTTCTAATTTTTTAGATTTGATTCCATGGTTTGAATGACCATGACAATACAGCTCTGACAGTGAAACATTTCAAACTAACTTATAAATAACTATTTACATGGAAATGACTCCCTAAGCAAGTACTTTTCTAACAATTCTTATTTATATGTAATTCTAATTAAGTCAAATTATCTACATCCACCAATGCAAATTACCGTAATAGCAATTTCATGAAATTTTAGATATATTTCCACAAAGTTTGTAATTATAATCATGCTTTCTCTAATACCTATTTAACTTTTTATCCTCCTATATAAGAGTGTGCATGTTGGGGGAGAGGGGCTCCTACCACAGAGATACTTTTTCTGTTTTTTTCAAAATACAGATAAGTAAAGGGAATTAATTTATATATTTGAATTTTTACAAATTCAGAAAAATTGAAAAATACTAAATTAAGTCCTGTGTAGATGACCAACTGGACTAACATCTATTAATATATTTTTTTTTAAAGATTTTTTTTTTTTTTTTTTTTTTTTTTTGTCAGAGAGAGAGGGAGAGAGAGCGAGTGCAAGCAGACAGAATGGCAGGCAGAGGCAGAGGGAGAAGCAGGCTCCCTGCCGAGCAAGGAGCCCGATGCGGGACTCGATCCCAGGACGCTGGGATCATGACCTGAGCCGAAGGCAGCTGCTTAACCAACTGAGCCACCCAGGCGTCCCACATTTATTAATATTTTACTAATACTTTATTACTTTTGATATGTAGGCAGCCCTCACTTTGCACACTCACAGGGTAACTAGAATTTAATCTCAATTATCACTGGAGCTTAGAAAACATGGATTCCATTCTGATCTGCATGTGTTCAATTTAATATGATACTGTGCATTTGAGGACTGCCTCTGTGTGTGTGTGTGTCCGTGTGTCCGTGTGTCTGTGTGTCTGTGTGTCTGCTTATATATACCAATAGAAAGTAAATTGTGGGGCGCCTGGGTAGCTCAGTGGGTTAAGCCGCTGCCTTCGGCTCAGGTCATGATCTCAGGGTCCTGGGATCGAGTCCCGCATCGGGCTCTCTGCTCAGCAGGGAGCCTGCTTCCCTTCCTCTCTCTCTGCCTGCCTCTCTGCCTACTTGTGATCTCTGTCTGTCAAATAAATAAATAAAATCTTTAAAAAAAAAAAAGTAAATTGTGGACATCATGACTCTTCACTCCTAAATACTTCAGTTCACATTTAAGAAATACAACATCCTCTTACAGGACTACAATGTAATAACCCTAAAATATAATATCTAAATTATAATTCAATCTTATCTCACGTAAAAATGTATTTCACCTTATATGTATATGACTAACAATAATTTATATAATTATTAATAATAATAGTGAATAATGTATTTCAATTTCCCAATAATTGCCTTTTATCTCAGTCCAGGATCCAATTCAACTTTACATAATGTTTTTAGTTGCAATTTTATTTTTTCTTTTAAAATATACAGTTTATTTGTAACTTTTAGTCGTTTCTTACAACTTTCCTTTGATGCATCCAGGTCAGTTATCTTTGATGATCTGACCTTTGAGTTCTTTCTCCCAAGTGATTTTTGCCTTTAAATAGTTTTATTGTTAGAAATGCACATATACACACAATTATTTTCCACTTCTATTATCATTAATAAAAGATGCATTGTATTCAATCAGTTCTTTTACCGGAGCCATTCATAATTCTCCCACCCACCTGCTTTGACATATATGGCACTTTTTCTGACAGCAACCTTCTATTTCTGTGTACTGCATAGAAAGCCTCTTTATTGAGTGGGAACTGAAATTAATTTTTGCTATTCCCCTACCAAATAAGAACTCAGGTAGTACTAAGATTTTTTTGTTCCAAAAGCTGAGATCGGCATAGATATTTTTTTTTCCATTATAAACACTATTCTCTTTCCTTTTATTATGTTATCTTAAAGAAGAAAGAAAAATATAGAACAGTATTAGCAACTCAGTCAGGTACCAAAATAGTATTCGAGGGCTTGGCATATTACATTGAAAGATTTGTTTCTTTTGAGTATCTCTAACATGCTTTCATAATTCCTGATATTTCTGCTGTAACTTCACATATACACAGTCAGCCCCTGTGTAGGTGGCGGTAGGGTACTAGAACTTTTATAAACTTTCACATCTGCTTGTACCACAATGGAACACATGCATGATTTCAGTGACTTTCTTAGCATGTATTTAGGAACTATATATGCCATATGAAAAAATGTGCAGAATACAAGATATGTAGGGTTTTTTATATTAGTAAATGTTAGCTATCTAGACATGTAATTAATATATGTATAACTTTTTATATAAACATTTGTTCTCATGGATCAAAACTTTGTATTATTTTTAGATTTTATTTAAATTCAAGGTAGTTAACATATAGTATATTATTTGTTTCAGAGGTAGAATTTCGTGGTTTATCAGTTGCATATAACACCCGGTGCTCATTAAATCAAGTGCTCTCAATGCCCATCACCCAGGTTCCTCATCCGCGGGCCCATCTCTCCTCCAGCAATCCTCAATTTGTTCCCTATAGTTAGGAGTCTTTTATGGTTTGCCTCTTTCTCTGTTTTTATCTTATTTCATTTTTCCTTCCTTTCTCCTATGTTCATCTGTTTTGTTTTTTTTTTAATTCCACATATGAGTGAAATATATATTTTTATATGCAACAGTTGACATGTGTTTTGTTTTTCCTATGCTAAATTGTCAGTAAATGCATAGATCTGGGTTCACCATTTCTTGATTTGTATCATCCAACTTGGAAATATTTTTAAGGAACAAAACATATGGGACCATCCCAGTTTTTAATAAGAAACACTGATTCATGGTAGTTTCTGTAAGTTAGTTAATATACAATTAAACTTAGAAATTTCTATATTTGGTGATAATTGTATAAGCACATCTACGTTGTTCCACCTATTTCTGTCTTTTGCATGGACAATTTTTAAAATCTAAATTTGGAGTAAATGCATTGTCCATAGTCATATGGTAAAATTTCATTTGCCTATATACCTTTCTGTTCAATTCTCTTGCTTAACCATAGATATCCTGTTATAGTAAAGAAGTGGTGTCACAAGGCAAATTCAATAAATGCATAGATAGAACTGGACATAAATATGCCTAAATAAAATTACACCTTCTGCTTTTCCAGGAATAAAGATTTATTCACCACTCCACTGTATTATCTAACTGAAAAGGAAAATTGTAATATACAAATCGTATTTTTGTCTGCCTTGATATTACTGAATATTTAAAAAAGATAGTTTAAACAGTTATCATAGTCTTTCCTTGTCAACTTAATAAAGAAAAGGACCTATTTAATAGAGATGTTTTCTATCCTGTATGAATGTGACATCATGTCAAGATGAAGCAGAATATGGGAAGTTGCTATAATATAATTTTCAGTTGGCACATTGGCTCTCTTCAGTGTAAAAAAGAATTTATTAAAATCTGGCTTAAATATAAGGAATGGAAGTAGAAAGTACTGTGTATTTTTATAGTGACAATGAAGTGTTGGGGTTGGGAATAATTAATTGTTTGTCTTTATAAAACAGCAGGAGTTCACTTAGACAAATAACCAACATTTATAAATAAATACTTGTAAAAAAAAAAAAAAAGGTAAGACAAACTTACCAGCAACTACTAATCTGAGAACAAAGACTATAATAACATCTGAAAATAGTCTTTATTTCAGACATGCTATCACTAAAATGTTTACTTCTCTACAAATAGAAGTAAAACAGCTTTTGGTTAAATGTTAACTTCTGTGAAAAATGGGTACAAAAAGTACTTTACAATAGCAAATGTGCTTTACTATATTGCAAATATGCAATATAAAAACTTTGAAAATTCTATTTCTCTGGATAATATCTTAATACAATGTACATGCAATATTCTCTAAATATCTACATTTGAATAAAGCCTTTCTGAACACTCAAGCATTTCAGTGTTTCTGTATTGAATTGGCAAATCAGTCATTAGTATATTAGGATTTGGTTTAGTATGTCTCAACCAAAACATTTCAATATACTTTAAAAATATTTACACAGGGGCACCTGGATGGCTTAGTCTGTTAAGTGTCTACCTTCAGCTCAGGTCAAGATCTCAGAGTCCTGGGATCCAGCCCTGCACTGGGCTCCCTGCTTAGTGGGGAGTCTGCTTCTCTCTCTGCCCTTCCTCACCGCACCCCCCCACTCATGCTCTTTCTCTCAAATAAATAAATAAAATCTTTAAAAAATATTTTTATAATATGCTAGAACTTAAATAGAACGTTAGCTGAGATTGATTCAGGAAATGTATTTATATTCTGGCTTGTTCCAATTTACAAATGTGCATTTACTCTCAAGAATGACTCAGTCCACTCACATTTATCTATTGGTAATGTGATCAAAAGAAAATATTTGGATTTAACTTTTTTCAGTATTTTAAGGTTAATGTTCATCTCTTACAATTTCATGTTTCTGATAATAGCTAAAATATATGTAATTCTCTAGTGGTATCTTAAGTGAATATAGTTATACTTAACACTTTTGCTCTACTAATGTAAAATTATATTTATTTTGTATTTCAATTCATAAAAAGAATTTTGTGTGCCTGAATATTTGTACTTGAAAGTTTTATTCTAAGGCATACATGGAATAAGGCGTCGTGGTCTTCATAAGTAGTAGGTATATGATAAATTTTTTTCTACTGTGGAATGTTAGTAGAAAAGACTTTGGGAACCTTACCCATGTTTAAGTGATAGAAAATATTTTATCCATGTAGATGGAATATAGCGCTCATAAATTTTAGAGAGTGTGACAAGGCTGACTCCTACTGTCGAAAGAACCTAAAAACTTGAGAAGCCCAGAGGGGCGTTATCGCAATATTTTCCAATCTGGAGCCTGAAGAAGTCGCATGAATTCAGTTATTCCTTCCAAAGTGCTCTCTTTGGCCCTGAATACACAATGGGAATACAATGTGGGATTTGAGGGCTATTGAACTAGTGCTTCCCACTCAGCATTGGAAATAACAATTTAAAGTTGGATCCAGTGCCCTATAGCTACAAGTAACCCAGCTGCCTTGTAGTTTAATAGCAGAGAATATTGCAATATCCCCAAGAACTAAAAAGTCCTATATGTGGAAAGTTTATTTTTTTCTATAATCAAAATATTGCTCAGCTACATATCTGTTCACTAAAGCTGGAGCTGTATTCTGAGGCTCCCACGTATCTACTGAGGCCCTTGCTATCCAAATACAAATACCCAACATAGTGCAAGTTATGCTTCAACCGCCAGAAGCCTTTGGATCATCAGCTCTTGCTAGAAGCCTGTGCTTTTGCTGAGAGATGTGTTGTTGAGAATTATAGACCACGTCTGCTAAGGTTTCTCTTACAGCCTTCCAGACTCTCACATGGTTCTATCTCCCTTGAGCTCCAAGACTCTGCTAAGGCCCAAGAATCTTCTGAAACCCAACACTGCTGGGACCTCAGCACCCTTGTTTTAGGTCATCATAGCCCGGGTTATCATTTGCTTATAGCCAGCCACTGCAGTCCACCTTCTCCAGAAGGCACCTTTCAAATCAGGGCAAAGCCACTATGGATTGTAATCACCCTCTCAACTGTGCCGAGCGCACAGCACTTAAAAGTCTATTGTCCACCCCAGTGATCCTCAGCTCCTCATACATGAGCTCTTACCTCCTGCCCATACATGGAATTCTAAACCCAAAAACCCCATGGCCTGGACTTATTCAAAGTTTCTCCATGTGTCTAACTTGATTTCCTAATGTCCACTCTTATTTTATATCTAAATGTGTCAAGACTACTCACTAAATATTAGGGTCCCTGAGGTCCCTCTTTTGCTGAAATTCTGAAAAAGAAAAAGGGAATTAAGACTAGCATATGGAAACCAAACCGTCAGCTTTCTTATGAATAAAAGCTAAACCAAATGGAACAACTTCTTCCCAGAAAGGCAGATTTATGCACACTAGACTTGGGGGGGAACTCCCCTTGAAGACTACTCAATGAAAGCATTCTTTTTCCCAGTGGATACAGTGGGTTCCAGAAGAGAAAAAGGACAAGGCTTTGACTAAACATGCCCAGTTTTCTTCTTCTCCATGGATGAATTAAATGGGTAGTCTTGCTTCCCCTGGTAGTTACTGTCATTACTATTATCATCATTACTGTATTTCTCCTGGCTGTGATTTTCCATATGTGTAAAATGGGAAATAATGAGAAATAATAATTTCTCATGTGTTTTCTAATATAAAGAAGTGTGACTTTCTCATGAAAATTCCACACATTTGAGTCAAAAATCATAAATTCTCAACTTCTGTCTACTAAGACTGTCTACTAAGGATTGTCTACTAAGGACTGTCATATAAAGAAGTGTGACTTTCTCATGAAAATTCCACACATTTGAGTCAAAAATCATAAATTCTCAACTTCTGTCTACTAAGACTGTCTACTAAGGATTGTCTACTAAGGACTGTCTTCTAAGACAAAAGGCTTTAGAATTAACTCAAACTCCAAGTGGTACAGGCCTTGTAAAATCTGGTGATAACATACAATAGGCAAAGCTCACTTGCTGTGAAGCCACAGAAATGCACTGATGGCATGACATTCCCCATGCTGCAGGAATCCAGCAACATCCTACTCTGAGCCAGAGTTAATGAACACTTCTCAGATTTTATAGACCTCAATGTATTTTAAAGTTTGTCACCAATTCCACCTTTCTCCTAACACTATAAAAAACAGCACTGGGAGTTTTCAGTTTCTATCCTGCCCTGGTGTCTCATCTCTTTGATATTCTTTAGTATCTCATACACAAATAGGCAGGCTTCATACACTGCATAGAGGAAAAACCCAAATAAATATTTACACATTTCTCATTCTCTACTTTTGTCTCCAAATATTCTCACAGCTGAAGACTTCCAAGATAATTAACTAAGAAGAAAAAGAAAAAGATTTTTTCTTTGAAAGCATTGAGTATACCATCAGAATATGTTCTTTTTTGAAGAGTTAATATTCTAGTTTTTTTATATTGTGAAATGAGCTAAACTACACATTTTTTATTCTGTTTTCCCTAAATATAGATCACAGCATGATAAATAACAGGTTTCTGTCGTGTTAGGCATTTGTAGTCTTAATTTGTGCTAATACCCCCTTAAAACACTGTGGTGTTTCTTTATCTGATATTTAATGAAATTGTGATAACATGCATAATATATTCCTACTAAAATCTGCATGGTCTTTAATCATACCAATTACTAATAAAAAACATCAACTCAAGCTTATAATCCTGAGTAAATACATCCAAGTTAAAATCAAGCTAAGGATTGAATTAAAACCCTCATTTTCCAAGGTGTGTTTTGAATAATAGGTGAGTACATCTAGCTATCTGCTTTCTAGCTGGAAGTTTTCAGGATTGTCTAGATTCACATCCAGTTCCCTTTGCTCATTATTCCCCTTTGGCAAATTGCCTCCTTTCCTTCATTTGTACTAATTAGACTACATTTTGTTTGGCACATTAGCTTGAATTGTGTCACCAAGGTAAAACAGCTTCAATAAAGCCTAGTTATACAACATTGCTACTAAGATTGTTATCAATTATAAATTTATCCTCAAAAGTGAATTTAAATAAAGGGTAATTAAACTAAGTAGAAGGACATATATTTCAGATTTTTTGCAAATGTATCCTCAAAAATGCTTTTTTTTAATTTTATTTTTATTTATTTGACAGAAAGAGAGAGATCACAAGTAGGCAGAGAGGCAGGCAGAGAGAGCAGGGAAAGCAGGCTCCCCGCTGAGCAGAGAGCTGGATGTGGGGCTCTATCCCAGAAACCTGGGATCTTGACCTGAGCCAACAGCAGACGCTTAACCCACTGAGCCACCCAGGAGCCCCCAAAAATGCTTTTAAATAAAAAATAAACTATGTAGAAGGCCATATATTTCAAATATTATAATTTTAAAGAATCAATTCAATTTTCATATTTTTATTTATCTTTTTAAAAATTTTTGTATGAACTTTGTGATAAAATAGGCAATCCATGTTTCTTGGATGTGTAAAAATTTGTGTGCCCTTAAAGTCTTGATTATGTTAGTTTTTTCACTCTCATATTTCTTGTTGTTAGATGCTGTTAGTCCCAATGTCGTCAGAAACTGTAAAAAAGGTTGGTTATGATCACTGCTATTTGGTGGCAGATTGTTTCAAAAATTATAGGAGACTGCCATCCGGTAGGTTCACTTGTTCTATAGTTTTTGCAAGTTGATTGTGCTGATGGATTTGTGACCTTATGTAGAAGCCCCACCCCAGGAGCAGAAGGTGATTTGTTTCTGGCAAAGATGTTGAACTTACTAAGCATTTCTCCTCTGCCTGAAATAGTTGTTCTTGTAAATACAGAGAGTAAGAGAAGATTCCAATTCCATTATCTGTTGCTATCAAGATGTTACCCATGTCCTGAGAGACTGCAATCAAACTATTATTGGGAAGTGGCCATTCAGTAAAAACAGATGGTGACAACAGACACAAGGGAATATAGACAACTTCCAGGTTTGAGAAAAATAGAAGCCTGAGCTTAGCTTTAAAAAGAACTTAAGTGAACAATTACTTAACAAGAGAGGTAAAGCATATTCAATGGATTCATAAATAAAAGAGGAACAATAGAACATGGCCTAGTATGGGTTTACTGCCCTCTCTTAACAGGAAAGCTCTCAGACTTAAGCTGCCATAAGAAAAACCCAATGACAAGTTTTAAATTCAGAAGCAAGCTAAGTGACCTTGTGGATTTAAAAAAAAAAAAATCAGTAAATAAAAATCCTCCAAGCCCTCAAATTTCATTTTTTTCAGGAAATATTTGCTAGAAATTTTATTTAAATTTGCTACTTACTCCATCACACATGGAAACTACCTTTTACTTTATGTCTATATTTCCTTTTATGACAATACTATTTGGAATTATTTTGTTTATATAAATATTTTTTTCTTCCTCCACTAGAATGTTAGCTCAGTAAAAATAGGCACCTTGCCTCTTTTATTTACTCTGTATTGACTTGGATTGGAAAAGCACATATTCAAATTAAGTTCCCAATAAATAACTGTCAAATAAATGAATTAATTAATTAATGGGAGTAACTACATATCTGCAAAGAATCTGTACAATTTGATGAAGTAATGAAAGAATCATGACTTTATTATCAGAATTCTAATATGTTCCAATGTTCATTTAGCTTAGAATTAAAGCATAATAGGGTTTTAAAAAATATCTTGGCCAATGGACATTTAACCAATTTTAAAGTGAGTGATAGAAAATTCTTCACATCTCAATCAGCGGGAGTTCTTTTACAAAGACAATTTTTTGTGAGAAGTGTTGAGTATATTCATTATACTAGTTTCTTCCCTCAGAATTCAATAATCATGCTACATTTGCTGGCTCAGAGATGTAATTGCAATACTGCCATAACTTGGAAAGTGTTATAAATCAGGATTCTAAGTGTTTTTATTCTGGATCTCATCCTTATTTTAATACTACCTATAATCTAATGTTTCCCTCCTTCCTTTCCTCCATTCCTTGACTTGTTCATTCCTTCCTGTTTGTTCCTCCCCTTGTTCCTCCTTGTTCCTACTTGTTCCTCCTCCCCTTCCTACTTCTCCTCCTCCTTCTCTCTTTCTCTCTTCTTTTCTTTTTTCTTGATTATAGACTAGCCTGGAGCTTAAAGTTTCTAAATGACGTATAAGTCTTGCTAAATGTCACCTTATATAGTCCATTGTGTCACCCCAAGGGCCAGAATCTTTTGGGGATTCTAATTCAGTCATTTAAGATATCTATTAATCTATGACTTTTTCTGTGTCCTAAAAATTGTTGTCAATATTATCAAGTTACCGACTACATTTGTAAGCAGAATTATAAAGGTGAAAGAGCCGAATATTATGATAAATTTCTCTCTAGTTTGAAATCAACACATAATTTCATACATATTTTCAGGAACACATTATGTATGACGTGAGAATTATGCAAATAGATATAACACATTAGGTTCCAATTGCATAAACTAAAATATAGTAGACATTTTCTAAACCCATTCAGACTCAATTACTCTGTTAGGGTTGAAAACCTTTATTCTTGCTGTAATAGCTTGTAATGAAAGCCAACAGTCAGCAACTCCTATAGCTATCCACCTGCTACCCTGGCATCAAGGAAAGTGCATCTACGTAATACAGCTTCGCTTGGGCTCTCTGCTACACAGAATATCCAAGTCACATGGCCAGGCAGTTTTCAACTTTAACCTATGTGTGGAGGGGCTAATGCCTGCATGGAGCTGAAAAGTAGAACTTTCTTCTCCATATTGTCATCCTAGACCATCCGAGATAGGGCTTGAACAGTTGTTCCAAATCTGCACCTGACAGCTGTTAACTTGCACAGCTACGTCCCCTTCACAGCTTGCTACCTTCATTCATCCTCTCATAACCCTCCTGCCTGTGTCATACAGGAATCAAGTACAGGAAAAGTGAGAGTTGGAGGAAAGAGAGAGGGCAGTTGGAGGAAAGAGAAAGAGGGCAAAAGAATTCTTTATAAAATTAACAATTGCAGGTGGCAGAGAAATTATAAGCCTTGGTTTGCAAGGAGACACCAAAAGACTGTAAAGAGGTAGGGTGGGTAGGTTGTTGAAAATTTTTCCATCAGTCTTTACAAGGTTTATAAACACCTTTGTGGCTGTTTTTGTTTATGTATCTTTTTTTCCTGTGGCTTGATTTGTTTTATGATTTCACCAGCAAATTTCAGGCTGCAACAACATGTTTGAAATCCTCATATATCAGCTGATATTTTTACACACATACATATATGATATTACATTTCTGATTATAGTTATCTCCTGTAATAATCTTATGGTTTCTAAAATTATGAAGGCAAGCTAGACATTTCAGCAGGAGCTGGATATGGCAGTGATGGCTATTTGTCTTTTCTTGACTATCATTGTTATTACAGTCACATGCTAGCAGATTTTGATGTCACAGTAATCTACAAGAACATCAGTTAACGAACCCAGATTTCATATATGTCTATCCGTATCCTCGTACTCACCATTAAATAAAGACATTACTTATTTATGGGTTCTTAGAAAATGAAGGCAACTGAACCAAAACTGAGAACTGGATCTTTATATCTCTACCATTCATAGTCCGTTTAGCACTCAAAGCACTTATTCAACAATGAGTGATTGAAAAATTAAGATGCGATCTCAAAAACATACTATTCTGATGGGCAACAAAATATAAAGAGAGAGAGAGATTTCTTTTGAATGTCCCTCAAAATATTTTAATTGCTTTCAAAAACAGTTTTATGGAAAATAGCTACAGGAAAAAAAAAATTCAGGGGATGCCTGGGTGGCTCAGTCTGTTGAGGGTCTGCCTTAGGCTGGGGTCAGGATCCCAGGGTCGTGGGATCTGGCCCACATCGGGCTCCTTGCTCACTGGGTGGCCTGCTTCTCCCTCTCCCACTCCCCCTGGTTGTGTTCCCTCTCTCATTGTGTTTCTCTCTGTCAAATAAATTAAAAAAAAAAAAAATCTTAAACACACACACACAGACAAAAAAAAAATTTGGTTCAACTATGTAATGAAGAAAAGAGGAATAAAAGTTAAAATGACAACAGTCAGCAATTCCTAAGAATCTCATCAATTCCTGGAGTTGAAGAGTGTAGTTGCTTATCAGCAACCAGAAATGGAAAGCCTGGGGTCAGAGGAGGGCTTTTCAAGGATGCAGAGGAAGGGGAAGCTGGGGAAGCCTGCGCAATAAGTGGCATGAGGGCCTATGGAAGGTAGCTGGGTACCCTTGTGGGTATCAGGGAACCCTTAGAAGATTCCTTATTTCTTCAATCTGGGTATTAATTCTATCCCTTTTAGACCAAGAAGCCAGAATATGAAACTAAAGCTGGACATATGTCCCATTTATTAGTATTGGCACATGCTGTTGGCGCATTTGGCAAGTTCTGGTTCCTGTAATGAAGTTTGAGTCTGGTTACAAGTATTCATGAGGAAATTATCTTTCCAGTTTTCAATGTCTTTGAGTCTTTACAAAAGGTATTTTACTTTTTTTTTTTTTTTAACATATAATGTATTATTTGCTTCAGGGGTACAAGTCTGTGAATCACCAGTCTTACACAATTCACAGCACTCACCAGAGCACATACCCTCCCTAAATGTCCATAACCCAGCCACCCTATCCCTCCCCCCTACCCCCAAGCAACCCTCAGTTTGTTTCCTGAGATTAAGAGCTATTTTATTGGTCATTTTTCTTTATTTGCAGTGAGAAAATTGAATCACCTAAACTTCCAACTGCTATTACTGAAAACACCATAAGTTAAAAGTTGACTGTTTTATCTATATCCCTAAGACTTACATATTCTAATTTGCAGAAAGTCCCTTCACGCCTTTGACCACAGACTCATCATTTTAGTCAGAGCACACTATCAATCATGGAATGGCATCTCTTTCATTTATATAAAATTTTTTACACCATACCTTGGAAAAATCTATATATCTGGTCTGCCCAAGTCTCTCTCTGGCCATTAGAAATTCTAGAATGACAGATGAGTTTTACCAACAGTTCCCCTTTTTCAAGAATTAACTCTTTGTTTAGAAAGTCATAAACCACATGATTATTTACTCTTTCTGCTAAATAAAATAATCAGTAAGGAAAATTTAGAAATTACTTGTTTAAAATGAAAGTAACTATTAAAAATATTAAAAAATTCTGTCTTAAGATGATTTACCTTTCCATCTTAGCTTTTTCATGCTGTGGACTTGAACCCCAAGATCTTGATCTTGGCTCTAAAATTTTATTCTACTGTCTCTCCAAGTTTGTTTATTGTTGAATATACCTGCTGTAAATCAGATCTACTTTGTGTTGTTAACTTTACAAACATGTTTCATTGGCACTTTCTGGACCCAAGGACATATCTGATTGATTAATCTAGTCTTAATGCCAACAAAATAAATTAAAAAAGCATTTCCATAGTGTCATCCAGATAGCTAATATTAATTAATTAACATTAATTTTTATAATTTGAAATTAGTTTCTGTAATTTTTTCAGAGTCATCTATATTATTAGTTTTCAGAGTCCATGCTCATATGCTTAAGAGGTTTTTTCTCGAGTAAACTTCATCATTTCAACTCCTAGTTCTAATATTTATTATCTTCTATGTCATCAAGTTACTTTGCTTTTTTTATGCTCCTATTTTCTCATTTGTAAGAGAATGACGTTACTACCTAACTCATACCATTATTTTCAGAATTAAGTATGTAATCCTTACAAAATGAAGGAAACAATAGATGCACATGGATAAGCACTGAAATTTTAGTTCTTATTATGATTGTGATTTTAGTGAAAATTTATAGTAAATAATTTTGCTCTTATCATATGCTGAACAGTCATGCAAAAGATTATGCTTTCATGAATGTATGCTTCCCATCTGCTATATTAATAATTATGTTCACATTATAATTAATAATACATGTTCCACATTTTCTTTAAAATACCTTACTAAACAATACTTTATCCTGACCTAATTATCAAATATGAATGAATAATTTCAGTTCAGTTCTGATAAAGATTGTGAACTACTGGATTTCTCTTACTTTTACTTTAGAACACTTACCAATTTATTAAAGGTCATGCGTATTTTCCTAGATATTGATCATAAAAAAATGTTTAAAAATCTAGATTCATTTTACCTAAGGGACAATTTCTTGATAATAATAGTAAGATGAGACTCAATTTTAAAGCCATTAATTGTCATTATCTTAATTAAGTGCCTTCTATATTTAATCTTGATATGTTGAAGCAATAAAATAAACAATAGGGATATAGATGGAGAAAAAATTGTATGCATTTTGAATGTTGACACAAGCTAAGGGATCGGGGAGGAAGAACACATGAGTACCCTCAGTTTCGCTAAACAATGTGGGTCTATTTGTGTATAGTCCTTGATAGAGTCAGGGTTGCTGACCGGGTTGACAAAGCTCAAAACAAATATGGGCATATGTATGTTGTAATTTTGTAAGCACAAACCCATCTTGAAAGCAGTATTTTTGTCAAACAAAAGCTTTCTTAAAAGTGGCTTTCCACTAAAAACAGAGCTTGGATTTTTCCCCCCCAAGGGCAATTATTGTTTGAAAATAAAAATCACCGCTTATTAAATTCATCTAAAATATTATTATAAGATTTTTACTGTGCTGTTTTAAAGGAAGCTTTAGAAAGTTGATAAATAGAATACAAAACAACAAAAGAAATTACCATTTCCAGTGGTAGTATACTTTTAAGCCATATAGCAAACTACAGCCTTACTAATCAATTTGGAATTTGATAATTGTGTAAGAAACAACATAAAAAATTCATCATTTATCATTCTCCATTCTTAGAGTCTAAAAGTACATAAAATCCACCAACAACTGTTGCTGCCTCTGTATAATGTAAAAATGATGCTTATGGATAAATTTTGGTATGGTGGTCTATTTTCAAAGGTCAGAATATCCAATCATTTTAAGTTATTAACTTCAAATTTATCTTTTAAAGAATTTTTATAGCATTAAAATTTGCAGTGCAGTCAGGTAATTTGCATTAAAAGCAGATTACTAAAAATTAAGATTTATAAATGGGGAAATATAGACTTCATTAATTAAAGAATGTATAACTAACAGCACATCCTCAAAAACATCTAGAAATCCTGGAAAAGCTTGTACATATTAAGAACAACACAACTAGGGAGTATTGGAACACAGGAATCCAGAGAAGTATTTTAATGTCTCAAACCAAAAAGGAATCATTTGCTGTTTTAAAATAACTAAAACAATTTTACAGTGCTTGAAGAATTGATATATTTTTTTTAAAGATTGATTTAATTATTTGAGAGAGAGAGTGGGGAGAAGAGGGGCAGAGAGGGAGAGAGAGAATCTCAAGCAGACTCACCACTGGACAAGGACCCTGACTCAGGACTTGATTTCAGAACTCTGAGATCATAACCTGAGACAATATCAAAAGTCAGAAGCCTGGGGCACCTGGGTGGCTCAGTGGGTTAAAGCCTCTGTCTTCAGCTCAGGTCATGATTCCAGGGTCCTGGGATCGAGCCCCACATCGGGCTCTCTGCTCAGCAGGGAGCCTGCTTCACCCCCTCTCTCTCTGCCTGCCTCTCTGCCTACTTGTGATCTCTTTCTGTCAAATAAATAAATAAAATCTTAAAAAAAAAAGTCAGAAGCTTAACCAGTTGAGACACTCAGGAGCCTAAAGGATTGATATTTTTTTGATAGAATACTTTTCTATCACAGAAAGTTACTTAACGGAAACAAGTTTCAAAAGAAATTCTGCATCAATAGAATTTCATATCATTCTGTCATTTACATTTATGGCAAAAAAAGTATCAGTTATTTAATCATGACATTAATTTTTATATTTGTTTAAATGGCAAAGAGTAATAGATATCTATCTATAAATATAGATAAAAATCGACATAAAAACCTACACTGTCCACATCCTTTAATATCACTACATTTTTGGGTCCTCTCAGTGAGTCAACCAAATGGTAAAATTCTACCAATTATTATGGTAATGACTAACTGTTCTATGCAATCTTTTATTCAACATCTAGAGGTATATAATGCAACTTCCTTGTCAGTTATTTTATAATAATCATGTCAAATTTATATATAATCATGTTTTCTCTTCAAATCTTTTCCAAGGCCACCCATATTTAATTGTATAAACTATACAGAAGCTAAGCTAAACACTTTAGAATAAATTAGTTCACTCTTAGATCACTGTGGATAATTTGAATAATGTTCTTTATAATAAGGTTATCATAAGAATTTTTCCAATAAAAACTGCACTATTTTATTTGAATTGTATACATGTAGCAGTATCATAATCTAGATTAAAAGTAATAATTAGAGGGGTCTGTAATTTTTGGTTAATTTATCACAGAGAATGCCATTTTATTTATTTATTTTTATGTATTTCTTTTTAAGTATTTTACTTATGTATTGGCAGAGAGGGAGCACAAGCAGGGAGAGCAACAGGCAGAGGGAGAGGGAGAAGCAGACTCCCTGCTGATCAGAGAACACTGGGATCATGACCCGATCCAAAAGCAGATGCTTAACCAACTGAGCCACCCAGCTACCCCTAGATAATGCCATTTTAAAGACTCATTAATGGAGGTCATTTCATACTTGACACCATATTTATGTGTGTGTATGTGTGTGTATGTACATTGTAGCTTAGGAAACACAACTGAAATGAGAAAAGGGTTTATAATAAAAATTCTTATTAAAAATGGAAGGAATTGAAATAACACTAATGCAGACATGGAATAAAAATATTTATTGGGGGAAAAACAGAATATTTATTAGGGAGAAAAAAACAGAAAATTTATCTCCTTGAAATTTTTTATCTTATATTTTTAGTGTGCTTATATACAATATAAGGCTAAGTTATTCACAAAGGTACCTGCAAACTGAAATGTTATTCTTTTTTCTTTGTTTAATTGAAATAACTTAACTAAAAAAATAGATTTCTGAATGTCTAATTTGTTCACATATTTTTATTTTCTAAACTGTTCAACAAAATGGAAGAAAAACACTTTGACAAAATTTTGTTATCCTCTTATCTCATGTTAAATACAAAAAATGAATACCCAATGGGTTAAATTATTCCAGCCAAAACTTATGTCCCAGTTTTCCCCATTGCTTATTCAAATTCATTTTACACTACTTATTGTTTCTCTCGTTTTTCATCACTTTTTTTCCCTTTTGAAGAAACAGTCTGGTTAACATTGCTGTCAACAGTGTTCTCTAACATTACAGCTGATTCTTCCTAAGACATGCAAAGAATCAAACTGTGTAATTTTTTAAACTGGTTAAAGAAAAAGGAAAGGAAATGTTGTGTCTACTTCACTCACCTATGAACCTCTTTCATATTCTTTTCCTAAGTAACTGGAAGTGCAAGGACCATAGTTTACCTTCATTCTGCAGGAAAAATAAATAAATAAATAAATTTGTAAGAATTCCAGAAAAAATACTGCATAGGAGCAAAAGTTGATTAGGTTTTTAAATAGAACCTGCTTTAAATGCAAAGAAAGCACATTATTCCTTGCAGTTACCATCAATTAAAAATGTAAATGTGAATATTAACAAAGATAAATCTATATATATGCAAATTTGTTTATATTAATTAACAGAACTACCAAATGACAAAATGAGGCAAATGATTATGTCCATAGTTACTTCTTAAGATAGTTGGACTATCTCTAAAATACTTATTTTTGAGTTACAATTCAAAATCTAACCAGCGGTGGTAATAGATAGAAAAGAGGTTGATTTAGAAGTTGTAGAAAAAAAAATATTATAAATAATGAACTACAGTCTTCTAACTAAGCTGGAAAGGCAAACTGAACAAATTAACCATATTTTCCTGTTTTGTTGCACAAATTTTTATAGAATGGCTAAAATTAATAAGTCAGGAAATGACAGATGTTGGCAGGATGTGGAGAAAGGAGAACCCTCCTACACTCTTGGTGAGAATGCAAGCTGGTGCAGCCACCCTGGAAAATAGCGTGGATGTTTCTCAAAAAGTTGAAAATAGAGCTACCCTATGACCCAGCAATTGCACTATGGGTATGTACCCAAAGATACAAATGTAGTGATCCGAAGGGGCATGTGCACCTGAATGTTTATAGCAGCAATGTCCACAATAGCCAAACTAGGGAAAGAACCTAGATGTCCACCAACAGACAAATTGATAAAGAGGTGGTATATATATATATATACAATGGAATACTATGCAACCATCAAAAGAAATGAACTCTTGCCATTTGCAATGATGTGGATAGAACTAGAAGGTATTATGCTGAGTGAAATAAGTCAATCAGAGAAAGACAATGATCATATGATCTCTCTGATATGAGGAATTTAAGAGGCAGGGTGGGAGTTGTTGGGGGTAGGAAAGGAAAAAATGAAATAAGATGGGATCAGGACGGAGACAAACCGTAAGAGACTCTTAATCTCACAAAAACCGAAGGTTGCTGGGGGGCGGGGGGGGTAGGGAGAGGGTGGTTGGTTTATGGACACTGGGGACGGTATATGTTATGGTGAATGCTATGAAATGTGTAAGCCTGATGATGATTCACAGACGTGTACCCCTGGGGCAAATAATACATCATATGTTAATAAAAATAATTTAAAAAAATATGTCAATGGGGTTAAATTCCTAATTTAGTCTATAGATTACAAAATATCAAGATAGAATCTGTATACAAAATAAACAAATAAGTTAAAATCACCATAAAACCATTATGCTAAAGTGTAGATAACTACTTTTGAATAAATTTAGAAACACATCATGTTCCTAAATCACAATATCATATCATAAAAATGTTGTTTCCCTCAAACTAACATAATGTTTGCACAAAACTTAAGAATATATGGTAAAAAACGGCTGAATAACCTATAGTTCCTAAGAAAGGTCATCATAATTTCCAATAAAAATATTTAAATAAAATAAAAAATGAAAAACATACCCTATTTCATTAAGAAATACAATGAAAGAACTCAGTACATATTAAAAAATCACAGTATATGATAAAAATGACACTTTAATTGAATTTAAAAGTGATAGTTTATATAAAAATGCTTTGGATTAAGTGGTGAATATCTGAAATGAAACACAGAACATAGCCACAAAAGTATTATGGTACATTTAAAATTTGTATACAACTTAAGTGTCAACAAACTAAGGCTATTTATAACTATAGGAACGATGTATAATCTGAAACAGAGCCCCCAAAGATACAGATGTAGTGAAAAGAAGGGCCATATGTACCCCAATGTTCATAGCAGCAATGTCCACAATAGCCAAACAGTGGAAAGAGCCAAGATGCCCTTCAACAGACGAATGGATAAAGATGTGGTCCATATATACAATGGAATATTACTCAGCCATCAGAAAGGATGAATATAACTTTTGCATCAGCATGGATGGGACTAGAGGATATTATGCTGAGTGACATAAGTCAATCAGAGAAAGTCAATTATCATATGGTTTCACTTATTTGTGGAACATAAGGAATAACATGGAGGACATTAGGAGAAAGAAAGGAAAAGTGAAAGGGAGAAATCAGAGGGGGAGATGAACCATGAGAGACTGTGGACTCTGAAAATAAAACTGAGGATTTTAGAGGGGTGGGGAATGGGAGGATGGGTGAGCCTGGTGGTGGGTATTAAGGAGGGTAGGCATTGAATGGAGCACTGGGTATTACATGTAAACAATGAATCTTGGAAGACTACATCAAAAACTAATGATGTACTGTATGTACTGTATGATGACTAACATAACACAATAAAAAAAAGTCTAAGCTAGGCAGAAATATTGATAACATTAGTCTGAAGTTGGATTACTATGCCAATAAAGTTATATGCCAACATATAACATTAAATTTAAAAGACAGACTCTAGACTAGTCTGAATAGGTTTATATCATGGCATGAAGTAATTTATTAGTTTTGTGATATATACAAATTCCTGTCAGGTTTCTCATATGAGAAAGAATGAGGATAATAAGTCTTGCATACATAGCTTATAGTTTTGTTTGAAATCATGTATCAGTGTTGACATATATTGACAGATGGTAAATGTTCAACGACTGTTAAATCTTATTACTTGTAAACATAATCAATACACAGAGTTTTTATAAATCATTAAGAAAGAAAATATAGAGAAGTGAGCAAAGGGCATTTAGGCCAACAACTGAGAGAGAAGGAAACATAGAAATAAATAAATGCTCTTTGATTAGATTGGCAACATTAAAGTATGAAATTGCTGATCCAGACTTTTGGAATTTGGAAACACCTCTTTAATTCTACGCTTGCCAAAGCCATTATCAAGTAATCATACTTTTCTCTTGTAAATCTATTATTTGGAATTAAACATGTCTTCATGTTCCAAAAAAAAAAAAGAGAGAGAGAGAGAGAACAAAACTCCCAAACAACTTAAATGCACAGTACTAGAGAAATGATTAAAATAATTATGCTATATCTGTATGTGGTCTCTATGTGCCCCATTGTTGGGCTTGATGATGTGTGTTTTGGTTCAACATCTTGTGAATCTGCCTCTTGCTATGAGGACAGTGTGTTTCAGGGGCTCAACCAACAGCCTCAGTCACAGAATGAGAATATACAGGGAACATTAATTGTAAGTGACCTATATATAGCCTGGAGCAGAGGCTATAGTTTTCATAAAAATGAGTTGGCTGTAGTTTTCATGAAAAATAAGTCAGAAATAAAATTTGTTAGAGGGTATTATGCTTAGCAAAATAAGTCAATCAGAGAAAGACAACTAGCATATGATCTCCCTGATATGAGGAAGTGGAGATGCAACGTGGGTGGCTTGGGGGGTAGGAAAAGAATAAATGAAGCAAGATGGGATCGGGAAAGAGACAAAACCATAAGAGACTCTTAATGTCACAAAGCAAACTGAGGGTGGCCAGGGGAAGGGGGGTAGGGAGAGGGTGGTGGGGTTATGGACATTGGGGAGGGTATGTGCTATGGTGAGTGCTGTGAAGTGTGTAAACCTGGCGATTCACAGACCTGTACCCCTGGTGCTAATAATACATTATGTTTATAAAAAAAGAAAAAAGAAAATTTGTTTTTGTTGTACACAGAGATTCAGAGATTATTTGTTTTTGCTGCAAGAGTCAATCAATAATTCTATAGTGAGATAATACAAAGATATTTAAATAATTAGATATATGGACATATAGTAACATGAAGGTATAACAGATATAATGTATGTGTGTGTTTATAAACTGCAACTTAATGAGTATTCTCTAAATTCTCACCTTTTTAAAAAAGCATGTTTAAGGGTGCCTGGATGGCTCAGTTGGTTGAGCAACTGCCTTCGGCTCAGGTCATGATCCCGGACTTCCAGGATCGAGTCCCACATCAGGCTCCCAGCTCCTTGGGGAGTCTGCTTCTCCCTCTGACCTTCTCCTCTCTCATGCTCTCTCTCACTCATTCTCTCTCAAATAAATGAATAAAATCTTAAAAAAAAAAGCATGTTTAAAATATTTGTAGTACAGATGTTTATATGTGTATGAAAGTCCTAGGAATTATGGGTATGGAAAAGGGCTGAACTTTAATTTTGTTTAGGATGAAAGAAAAAACAATGTTTAGGGTGGGTAAGAAGAACCAGATTGAAGGTGAGAATATTAATTTTTATACAACATTTTGCTTATTTATCTTATCAAAACTATCTTCCATTGCTCATATAATTAATAATGATAAATTACTAATAATATCAAAAGAAAATGGTAAAAATTCCATATAGAACTATTTTACATCATTTTATTTCTTTAAAAACCACTGAAAATAGGGGCACTTGGGTGGCTCAGTTAAGAGTCCAACTCTTGATTTTGGCTCAGGTTATGATCTCAGAGTCATGAGATAGAGTCCCTCGTTGGGCTCTGTGCTCAGCAGGGTGTGTGCTTGAGATTCTCTCTAACCCTCTTCCTCTGCTCCTCTCCCACTCCCTCTCTCTAAAATAAAATAAATAAATCTTTAAAAAAATTGAAAATATTCTTAAAGGAAATAAAACTTGTTAGAAATACTAACTTCAATTTTAAAATGATTTTTAAATGATTTTAAATAATTTTAAATAATTTTAAAATGAAATAACCCTTACTAGAATAATCTTCTAAAATCCAGAAGTTCAGAACAAATTTTGTGTGAAAACTGAGAAATGATAAAATCTTCCTCAAAATTTGATTTTTAGGTGAATAATCTAGGGAACAACAACAACAACAGCAACAAAACTAGAGATTGTTCATACAAAGATGCAAAAAAGCACATGGCAGAATTGCAATTGCAAATCTAGAGGACTCTATTCTCCAAGTAAAAAACAATCCAAGTATCTTATAGATTCTCTAACTGACAGAAGTATAGAAGGAAGAAAGAGCTTTGATCACAACACAATACTGTAGATTCAGATGAAGGTTTTTTTCTGTTAACCACATTCACTTTATAAATGAGGAAAAGTGAGTGAAGTTGGTCCATCTGGAACAGAAGATGTAAGGAATGGATTTATTAGTGGGAAGGACAACAAATTAAAATTGATGAAGTTTAAGATTACCTCTGGTTTCTTCCACACCACTACACATTAATTACTTTGATGGGTATTTATGCATTTAATTTGCAAACACCAAAGAAGAATTTAGTCTTTACTGAATTTTGATGTACAGGTAAGAATCCTATTCTTAAACAGATGGAAAAACATCTCATAGCACATCCAGTTCAGAAAGCTGGGAAGCGAGTTCTACAAAATTTTGAGGGTGGACAAGTATGACATGTGACATTGATGTCTAGTCAAGTAGTCATCCAAATAATAGACCATAAGAGCAACTGATAAAAATTTTTAAATCAAGTAAGAATTTAGGAAATATATATAGACCTTGAGTAAATTTTGAGTCAAAAAAAAAAGGTTAATTAGAAAATCTAGCAAAGCAAAATAGGAATCACAACACAACATATGGAAATGGGAGACCTTATTAATTTAACTGGTATGGCATTTAAGACATTTAAAAACTAAAGATAGAAAATAATCGTTAGGCTGTGATATGTAATATAATAGCATTGGTAACATAAAAAATAAAATTTTGAGTTAAAAGATATAAAATAGATATAAACATGCTTTCTGTACTTAAGCAGCAAAATGATAATAATAATCACAAATGATAATAAACACAACAAAAATAATTCTAACTTCTTAAGTGTTTCCATAAAGTGTTTTCATTTTTATATTTGGGACATACTGTAATATGTCAAAGTAATAGTTATCAAATTTAAGTGGATGTCCTAATTTTATTTGGCAGTCTCATTGAGGGAGGTGTATTTGCTGGGAATTCAAAGAAAGATAGCAACATAAAACATGATACTGATTTGGATCCTGTTTAGGACAAAAGAAAGCCGTTAACATCTTTAGGAGAATTGGGAAAATGTGAATATGGAATAGGTGTTGGAAAATGAAAAACTATTGACATAGAAATGTTACTGTTAACCAAAAAAAGCTTGGCCATATTATGTAAAATGTGATATTGATTTTGTAAAATATGAATCTATGTTTATATAAATACAGAAAAAGATCCTGAAAAATATAGTTTTAACAGTAGTTCTCTCTGAAGGATAGGAAATGTGGTCAATCATTTTGTTTTTATGCTTTCCTGTATTTTCTCTGCTTGAATAGTGTTATATAGATAGATAGATATAGATATATAAACACTATATATATAAAATAATTTTTCTGTTCTCCATTTGAAATGTTGCATAATAAAAGTAATATAGAGATGTATGGCTACTCTGTATTTTCTGCTTAATTTTCTTTTGAACTTAAATTGTTCAAAAATATAAAATATGTTAAGAACAATATATAAACTAATATGTAAGTAATTTTTTATTTTATGTTCTCATCACAACTCATTTTTTGAAAACATATGTGTGAATTTTCCTTAAGTCAGAAATTTTGGATTTTTCATTTTCCCTGTGAACTCCTAATTACATTCCTCTCACATACAGTATTTCAGACCACACTATCACACTGCTTAATAAAAAAGTATGTAAATTGAAATTTAATATATTTAAAGTTTTCCTTGGACTATAAACTTCTAAGTACTGAAACATCTTCAAAATTGAATTATCATTATGAATATTATTTTTAAAAGCTAATAAAATATAACTATATTTTAAACAGACTAAAATAATAAAATTATATGGGAAATATATCAGTAAGTGGGCTTAATGGAACTGTTTTCTTTCAGTGATTTAATGTATCTATGGAGGATTCTACTTGTAACTAGAATGACATTAGTTCACAGAAATTCAGGCACCAACGAACAGAAAGTACGGGGCTTCTAGTAAGTGTAGGTCCTATAGAAAATAATTTAATGATTCTTATTTGATGTATTAGTTACCACAAAAGAATATATTCTGTTAGGGCTATTCTAGTAAATAATAAATGGAATAAAGAAAATGAATCACAAGGTGTGCATGGGTGTCTCAGTTTGCTGAGTATCCAGCTCTTGGTTTGGGCTCAAGTCATGATCTTAGGGTCCTGAGATTGAGCCCTACTGCTTTGGGCTCTGGGCTCTCTGGGGAGTCTGTTTGGGATCCTCTCCCTCCCCCCTCCCACCCCCTGCTCAGGCATGTTCTCTCTCCCACTCTCTCTGTCTCCCTAAAATAAATAAATAAATCTTCAAATAAAATTGAAGGGAAGTAGTTGTTGAATGAAAGCTGCTATCAATATCTCTTATTGTGTTTGACTTCAGAATCACTACTCAGGAGTCAAAAGAATCTTTTGGACTACTGGAGGTCGGAAAAGGCAAGATCATTACATGAAAAATGTCATAAAAATGGTTCCTGTTTCTTTACTCTATCGCCTGTCTATACTCAAAATACTCAAACATAGGTCAAAATATCCCATCTCTAATGTCAGGCTTTTGTTTTAACAGTTTTATGTATAACACAGAGAATGATTAAGCCTCACAGTAGTTCACGTTGGCTTGGAAGAGTAGGTTTCTCATACACTGATATTTAAAAAAATGTCCCTTTTTTTGGAAGATTTTACCTCTTGAGAAATGTACCAAATTAAATATCATGAAGAGTGAGAGGATAAAGCTTTATTCAGTAAAGTAGAGTTAGGGTTGCTCCTGAGGGCCTTCTCTAGCAGAGCAATTTAGGAAAGATTACAAAGAGAAGTTGATCTGAACATTGATTCCCTTAAAGAACTTCATGCTGGAATAAACTCATTGGAAGATCTTTTTGTACCCCAGGGTTCTCCCTAACTAGTATGAAGGACACTTATAAAGAACAAAAACAATTTAATTGAAAATGTGGCAGCTGGAAACAAAATAGAACACTAGTGAAAAGAGAATAAGAACATGAAAAATCAAGGGTGGATAACTTTTTTCCAAGTGTTTTGGCTATGAATAGAGAATAGAAATACATGTAAGAAGAGTAGTTTCAAAGGCTACTGAGACCACTATCCTATATCTGAAATAGAAAATCACTGTTAGGGCCGATTTAATGTTAAAACCTGTTTAACTATTAGGGCCCGCTTAGCCAGAGCTACTCCATATTGCCTAGGTAGCCATATTGCTGTTTACATCCACGGACTTCATTCAGAAATAAACGCCCCAGTAGTTCCTGGTATCGGTTCCAGGTATTGATTCCGGGAGTAAATGCCTAACAATAGAAGCCATGTACCTTGGGATCTGCAGTTATGCTCTATAAAACCAGTCTGTGACATCCGGACGGGGTCGCTCTCTTCAGAGGCGGCCCTGGCCGGTCAGTCTGAATTCTAATGCTTGGTGTAGAATAAAGATTTGTGTAACTTTCACTTTTGTCTCAGTCTCGTACCTTTGATAACGGACCCCATATCACAATGCTGAATTTATTGCTTACTATAGTAGTAAAGAACTATGCTCATAAGGACAGTCTCTTTGAGCAGAGAAGATTGCTGAGTTGATAATAGGCAAAATATTTAGTGATCAGCATTTGGTGCATTGCCTGAAATCTAAGTCATGTTGGTGGGTATCTACAGAAGTCTCACTCATATAAGACTGTTTTTGATTGGTTGTCACTTAGAGGCAAGTTAATTGGAGAGCTACAGTCTTGATTGGAGGACATTCAGAAGCAATGGAATAATACAGATTGAATGTCTTGCAAAAGCATGTTCCCTGAGCAAGCTGCCCTTAATCACTTAAATTGGTTTAAAATCAATTCTGGTAGATATATTTTTTTTAATCATGGCCATGGGACATTTCTATTCCAATATTTGCCATCCTATTGCTTCACTTCTTCGCAGCAAAATTTTTCCAAAAGAGTTGACTATATTCACTGTCTGATTCCTTTCCTCCAAATTTGTCTTATAATTTACTCTATTTGGGATTTTTCCTATATCCCAACACAAATGCTTTCATTAAAGTCATAGATCCTCTATGCTGTTATATCTAATGGTCAATTGTGAGTTCTAATCATGCTAATCTATTAGTGGCTTTTGCACAATTGATCACTCTTCCTTCCTCAATATTTTTTTTTTCTTTTTCATTTTACTTCTGGAACAACGTACTCTTTTAAGAAATTTTCTTCCTGCCTTAATGTTCTCTTCTTCCTCAGTCTTCTTTTATTTTTTTTTTTCCATTTTTATCCTTGGACTCATCTAGGGCTGGTTGTTTGAAACTCTTTGTTTTATCTCAACACCCACTCTTATACTGATCTAATTCACTCTAATGATTTCAAATGCCATCTATACATTGGAAATTCTCAATTTATATTTGCCCTGAATATAGTACATGTGTCATGTATCCATGTATTCCAACTGCTTTCTGAAAATTTCCTCTTGGTGACCAATTGTGACTTCAAAACACTCAAAAGTGATCTTCAAATATCACTCATCGAATTCCTCTGAAGTAATTTTCTACATTTTGGTTTATGATAACTCTGTCTTAGAAATGCTTAGGCTTCAAATTTATCCTTAACTTATCTTTTCCTTATGAGTTTCATATCCAATTCATCAGACAATTATTTTGACACACTTACAAAATCCAAAGTTTAATTACTTACAACTATCTATCCCTGGGTCTCAGTTTTTATCATCTTTTGTCTGTATTATTGTTGCACCCTCATTACCGTCCTTCTAGCTTTCACTACTGAACATTGTCATTATGTTCTCTACATAGAAGCCTGAGGGATCCTTTTAAACATATTTAGATTGCACCACTTCTGCTCAAAATCTCCAATGATTCTCCATTTCACTGAAAGCAAAAGTTAACATCCTCCCCATCTACAAGATCCTATCCCCCTTTTCTTCTTTGACTCCATTCTCTACATCCCCTGTTCTTGCCAACTCTTCTCTAGCTACGCTGACCTTTTTGCTGTTATTTACATTTATTGAGTGCTCCTTCTCAGAATCTCTGTACTTGCTGTCCCATTCACTTCCCAAGACATCTTCTTGGCTTCTTTGCTCACCTTTTTAAAGTCTTTGTTCAAAAGCTGTTTACTCAGCAATGCATCTTCAGTGATCTTATATAAAAATTGCATTCTTCTTTTACTTTTCTCACTCGCTATCCTCCTTAACAGTTTTTTTTTTTTTTACACCTTGAAAATTGCTGCACAGTTTGTTTCTTTTTTTCCAAGAAGGCAGATATTTTTGTTTACTATGTTCACCGCTATATCCCATGATGTAGATTATTCTTAAGCAAATAATAACCATCAAATTTTTTGAATCGAATGTGTGGTCAAGTAATTTTTATTGATATTGATAATTACATATTTAAGTTAATAGATAAAATATAATTGAAGTGGTGTCAATATACAAAAAAGATTTGAAAAAAAGGAAAGAGAGGTCATGTTAAGATTAAATATCTAGAGATATGAAAAACTGTTACTTGCAGTGTACAGATAGAAGACATTAGATAGGAGGGCCATTTCATTTGAATAAGAGGTTGGGCAAAAAGGGAGTGTTTATGGATGCATATAAGTTTACCAATTTAGTGGCTGATGTTGAAATAATTTCCCATTTGAAAGTTTCTTTTCTTCTCTGTTTACTTTGTCAATATAGTCATACTCTTAGAATGAGCTAGTTATTGGAAAAGTAGACTTACTGAGAAGTATGTAGTGATGATTATAGATGGTAGGTTGGTATGCATTATAATGAAATCAGTCTACATTTTCATTGATCCCCTGCAAAAATGTTGAATAGTCTGGAATCCCAGCTTATTTATAGTATGATTTTTGGGGAAAGATTTTATAGGAATACAATGAGGATCCAAGAAATATGATAAATGTCTCAGTAAAATGATAGTTAATAGATTGACTAGGGAGTTCAGACTACACAGTGAAATGTTGAGGAAGAGGGGAAAGTGTATGAGTTTCAAAAAGCTGTGGATTCAGAAATTATTAAAACTTTCAGAAGTTTGGGGCACCTGGGTGGCTCAGTGGATTAAAGCCTTTGCCTTTGGCTCTGGTCATGATCCCAGGATCCTGGGATCGAGCCCCACATCGGGCTCTCTGCTCATCGGGGAGCATGCTTCCCCATATCTCTCTGCCTGCCTCTCTGCCTACTTGTGATCTCTCTCTCTCTCTGTCAAGTAAATAAGTAAATTCTTAAAAAACTTTCAGAAGTTTAACAGTCTGGAGTGATAATTGTGAGCATGATAGGTAAATACAGAGTTGAAGAGATGAGATCTAGAAGATGATAATCTCTCTTAGGGACTGGTGATTCATACAGATCAGGTCTCTAGTTTGAGGATGCAGAGAGAGAGAAAGAGAAAGCCTGTGATCCAGGTTTCAAAAATCATTAATCAATGTTACTGGTATATCTATATAGAGATCTTACTGGTAGGTAAAATATATTTTTAAAAGGAGAGAGAAACATAACTAAATGACAAGAGTTCAACATGACAGTTTGCTTGTTTTGTTTTACTTTGTTTTTCATGAAAGTAGTAATCCGATTGCCAGATGGGGTCTTGGGGCTAAGGTAAGAGTGATTAAAGTCCAAAGATTTGTTCACCAAAACTGAGCTATTTTTGGTGTGATCAAGGGCAGCCTCATTTTCTGGGGCTCTTGGGAAGACAAAGTCTTTAATAGAAAGATAGATTTCATTTCAAGCACGAAAAGGTTAGAGAAGTAGGTGATCTTATGCTTCATTAATAAGGAACTTAAGAGGCCATAGTTTCCTAAAGTTTCCCAAAGAAATGGAAACTAAGAATTCTGGTCAGAGAAAAAGCAAGAACAAAGTAACAAGATGACAAAAGACAGTGGAGACAGTGTGCAGACAGTGGGCATGGAATTTGTGTTGAGACTGAAGAAATGAGCAAGAGAGTCTTGTCATACTTAGCTGTTTGTCAGACTAACACTGAACAGTTTTCTCTGGATGATATAAATAGGCTACTCTAAATTCAGCTGTAGCTAGAATCGCATTTCTCCTTGATCTTTAGAGATGAAAGCCAGCAAGGTATGAAGAGTGATTCTGGTGGCCACCCAGCTAGTCAGACTGTATGAGGACTTGGCTTTTGTTGTTGTTGTTTTTTACTCAACCTTCCTCTTTTGATAAATATATGGGGAGACTTATTTCATAGTTTTGAAACTTAAAATATTTAAATTCTTTCTAAAGTATTGTGTTGGAGATTAAGTCCCACTTACTTGGTTTCAATTTCTATGTCTGATAAAATGGATTTAGTATCACAAAAAATAAGCACAGTCTGGATGTGAAGCATGAACAATTTCTACCTTACTCCTTTATCTTAAAAGGAATGTTTTAAGGGATAGTGTCAGAAGGAAGAACAATATAAGTAGCCATACAAAGCCCTATTTTTATTTTTCAACCCCGAAAGTATTTGCTGGCCCACAGATAATATATTTGGAAAATGTTTATCATCATGATCATAATATAAAACCCCTGGTTTTTTGTGTTCAAAATATTACAAAGTATAACATTTTTTAAATGTAATGTATAAAAATATACAATTCATATTATCACTGTATGAAAATGACATTAAAATTTACACATTGAAATAAGTAGTCTTGCTACATTTTATACAACCCTCTAAATTCTGTGTTTAGAATATTCCAGAAGAAAATTTTTTCTGGGATACTCAAATCCTTTATTCTTCAATTTTTAAAATAAAATTTTTTAGTATAGTTGACATACAATGTTACATTAGAAAAAATCAAAGTAAAATGATCTCATTTCCAGCAAAATTTTATTATGCCTGTTTTATTTATAAATAAAGTAAATTTAACTATATGTAGTAAATAATTTCAAAATGCAGGATTTAAAATTTTGCTTTAAAATTATAATTTTATAACAAGGCAAAATTAATCCATTTTTGGCATTTTTGTATCAATGTTAGATTTTTGTATTATTATACTTAAATTTACCTGTACATAATATAAGTTTATTATGTCTGGGTCTTTTTTTAGAACAATTATAAAATATTTTATATCACCAATGTATTTTGTATGTTGAGTGTGTTGTGAGTGTTAGAATTTCATACTATAGATTGGATCACTAGAGTCTAACAGGGTGATATGATAGAAGAAATAGAAATAAAAATCAGATTTCCAACATTCTCTTTTTTATTTTATTCCTAAAATAATAGTTTGACCTTCGGCCTCTCACCAGGATATATCTATTCCACTCTGTTCAGTGATGCTTAATAATTCTTTATCAGGTTACAAAATGTGCCATTACCCAATTAGGACAAAAGACACAGGAAAGATAAATTTAGGAAACATAAAACATAAAAATCCTTGGGCCAGAAAAGAAAAGCGCTATTCCTTTATTAACTAGATAGTGCTAGTGTTCTACTTAGCACCTAATATTTCTGGCAAAGAAAATTAAAATCCAGAGAGGGGGCATAGATTAAGGAAGAAGTTAATTAAACCGAGTTTTCATTCCATAATCAGTATAATATACTGTTTTCTATTGTGTGTCATCAAAGATTTTTACAGAAAAAGAGAAAACATTTGTTGCGTATTCCCTGCCTTTTGCTCTGTCTCTAGTAGCCATGATACCACCACAGCAATGTGCATTTTGACCCCTCACCCTATTTTTAGTGTCTCTGTATACATTTGGATTAACTTATTGCACTTGATCAGATATGTCTCAAGCTATCATACCATTTAAACGTAGTATCCTAACTCTCATGCATTCAAATCATTGTTTTCTTTTTTTTTTTTTTAAAGATTTTATTTATTTATTTGACAGAAAGAGAGAGAGAGAGCAAGCACAGGCAGACAGAGTGGCAGGCAGAGGCAGAGGGAGAAGCAGGCTCCCCACAGAACAAGGAGCCCGATGTGGGACTTGATCCCAGGACGCTGGGATCATGACCTGAGCCGAAGGCAGCTGCTTAACCAACTGAGCCACCCAGGCGTCCCCAAATCATTGTTTTCTGAACTTAACTATTTATATAAGCTAATTAATTGATATTTCATTTAGGTTATTTAGGGTAAGCTATGCATACCACTTATTCCATTGTGCCATTATTGTTCTGTTGAATATATATGTACATATACACATAGGTATGCATTGACCATTTTTGCTTATCAAAATTCTGAAAAACAGTATCAAATGGTTGCTAGTCTTTTTATTTGTATTAGCTTTCATGTGCTAAAAGACAACCTCCAATTTATTCACATTTAACAGGTAAAGGTGTTCTTTGTATAAGAGCTATTTGATGTTTAGAAAGCCTGCAGAGTCTTTTATTATGAGGCCTTCTGGCCATGATTTTTTCCAGAAAGGAAGTTACATTTGACAATAAAAAAAGAAAAGAAAGAAATTCTAGTCCTGAAAAATTTGACCTCAGCTTCAGACATGGAGCCCATGTTATTTTGATGGGCTCAAACTCTAGTAACATAACTTCTTGGTGAGAATAATGCCTGTGTGTGTGTGTGTATGTGTGTGCATGTGTGCGTGCGTGCACACACACGTATGTATTTTTATTGTTTTTCAACTCACCACATCAAAAATTCTAATGTCAAAACAAAGAATCTTTGAAAGCATGAAAAATTACTGATACAACATTTTTTTTTTTTTTTGCAAAGTCTTACCATGAATGAATTCTCAAGGACAATCAGGAAAACTGCATCTATAGAATTTTATTGGATATATATGAATGTACTACATTTGATATCTTGATTATTTCTGCTCCTGAAATATAATGAAACTTTGAGTAATTGAAATTTAGACATTCTAAATTACCAGTTAATCTTAAAATTGGGTTATATCATTTGTTCATTCTCATTTATGCAGAGGCAAGTGCAAAATTACTTTAACAAATTTTTCTGTTATATCAGTTTACTTGTTAATTGTTTCATAGCATTTCTCCTTTAGAATAACTTACTTCATAATTTCTAACAGTAAGAGCTAGAAGTACACCAACAATCAGTATGTAAATATCTTGATTGCAACTTTAATCATGATACTAACATCTATTTTTATTTAAAATACACCATCCTGGGTCTTGAGCTAAATTTTTTAACTGTTTATTTAATCCTTACCACAATCCTATGAATGGAATATTGCTGTTATCTTTCTTTTACAAAAGTGTTTCTTATAAAACTTAGTCTTAGAAAGTTTAATCATCCCAAGGTAGATAATAGAATTGGAATGTAAATTCCGGTGGTTTTACTTCAGATCACAAATGCATACATACTACTCCTTTATCTTAAGTAGGCCAGTAATGTGACATACTAAAATGATTTTTTCTTAAACTGTGTATTTTATCATATCATGAGGTAGTTTTAAATTTCTCATGTCTCTTTATTGTATTGTATATTGGTGACTTAAGGAAGGCAAAATGGCATGACAAGTGTTCAGATCAGACATTAGTCTTTTTTGACACTTCTCAGTCTTTTTGAGCTGAACTTTTCTACTTTTTTTAACCTGATGAAATAATATTGAACTTTCAATTATTGGAAAAGATGACATTACACAATATTTATAAATAAAATATTGTAATCCATACATCATGTATATATGTCAGTTGTTAACATTAAGTAGGACCATTGCTCTCCAAATTATATGGAATAAAGAAAAAATAGATAATAAATAGATAGGTTACTGTATATAAATTCATAAAATCTTAGAATTTATTTTTTCTTTATCTGTTCACTTTTCCATATTTCTTTGCTTTTAGTTTATAACTTCCCATCAAAGGCCAAGTAAAATCATTACTATTTGGTATTAAATGGCCAACATGTGGCTTCATTTCCCTGAATAATTAGGTGGATGCCTTCTTTATTCTGCTGGAGTTCTGGTACTTCACTCTGGAATCATTTCTCCTGCCCAACACCTGATAAAAGCCAGCCTTGTGTTGTCCCAAATCTAGTGGATTTAGAACTTCACTGTTGGCAAGAGAAGAGAAAAGAAAAGAAAGAAAAGAATAATATCTCTCTACATGAAATAAATAACAAATAAAGTCTAGTATATTGACAAAAGATCATAAATTCATTTGCATTAAAGCATGCTTGAATGATAATATATTTTCCTAAGATATTTGCATTTTAACAAACAATAAAAACTTTTACATAAAGAAATGGCTATCTAATACTGAATTTTAAGAACTGGAAAATTAAGCGGCTGCCTTCAGCTCAGGTCATGATCGAAGGGTCCTGAGATTGAGTCCTCCATCAGGCTCCTTGCTCTATGGGAAGACTGCTTCTCCTTCTCTCACTCCCCCTGCTTGTGTTCCTTTTCTCTCTGTGTCTCTCTCTGTCAAATAAATAGGTAAAATCTTAAAAACAAAAACAAACAACAAAAAGAAAGAACTGGAAAGTTGACAGATTTTTTTCTCCAACTAATATATCTCTTTTAAAGAGAGAGTTGTTAGATGTTGGATATTTGTGACCTTCAGATTTCCTTGACATTAAATCCTTAAGTCAGTCTTCTTACATAAAATATGATTCTTAATAAAAACCCTATTTCAAGACTGAGGAGTTTAGTGAAATAGGAATTACATACATGAGAGAAGTAAAACCCTATTTCAAGTTACAATAGTCTATAGGATTTCAGATAAACTACCCTGACTTATGGGCATTGTTCTAAAAAATTTATATGCCCTGACTAACTAACTTGTATAATAATACTTAAAGATAGGTTCTTTTCTCATTATATAAAATGAAGAAACAGAGGCACAAATGCTATTAAAATTGCTCTCAAGTTACAAAGCTAGTGGGTGGCAGAGAAGGACTTCCAAACCTAAGCATGCAGCATCAGTAACCATTATGCAACACTGCTTTCTGATAATTCAGCGTAGTTATTTTCTTGTGCTGGATCAGAAACTTCTCTGTTACTCAAGTAACTTTTTATATTAGCAAAGGAAGTCCCAGAAATCTACTGAAATTGCCATACATCATGGTTTTTGTTATCAAACTTTAGAGTTTTCACTCTGGAATCATCAGAGGTGCACTTATCTGTGAACAGAGAAAATAGACCTTTACTCTTATCTGTCCTTTTAAGGCAATAAATGTGATAAGATTCCTTTTCACTAGGGCAGCTTACTTATTTCTGACTTTTCTTGTTTTGTTTTGTTTTTTTAATGGAATAAGTTAACATTTGGCAGTTTTTTTCCCACTGACAACATAGCTAATGCTACAAGTTTTCTCTTTAGTAGAAAGGTGTGTGAATAGCCATGTGTCAACCTAACCGAACTCTCAGTAAACAATCCTTCCCACTTGAATCCCCTTGTTTAAATTGCTTTTGAACACTTTTATATTCTAAATATTTTGATTTTTGAGTTAATCAACTTCTCTGAACTTAATCAGGAAATATTTATTGTCAATTAAAAAATGTAAAAGAGAATGAGAACTAATTTTTTCATTATACCTATTTTCCCCTTTAAATGATCTTAAGAATCTCAGGTTGATGTTAAATAACATTTTAGTAGTAAATGAATGTAAATAACAATAATGCATTTTAATTTTAATTTCTTATAGTTCTTCTTGTAGTAATCTGAAGAACTTTCTGAACATCTTCATCTATCTTTTTTGAATACAATGATTTTCCTCATCAACAATGTGCATTATGAAATCCACTTCCTCACAGTACTAGGCTGTGCAGTTTCAGTGTTGAAGAAAGTGTGATAATATCTCTTGAAAAGATAATACATCTCTTTCTATAGTGCATCTTGTCAGAGTATCTCTAGGCAATTAAAAATAAATGGAAAATACTGTTCTCAGGAAAATTTGTTTCACAGTTAGAAATAGGTACATCCATTTCACCGTTGGAAATATTGACAACAGATTGTTAGATCAGTTTTTAAAAGCCCAAAGTTTTCCAAGAACTGTCCATGCAGTCTATAGACTTCCTTATGTTCTAATCTCTAAGTAACTTTTCCTTTCTTTTCCACATAATTCAATCTATGAATTGATATTTCCATGCACCATTTTGCATTACAGTACAAATTTAGGAATGTCAATGCAGCTTAGTACATTAAACTGAATCTTGGACCAAGATTTGAAAGAAGGAGTTTTTAGTGTTGTGTTTTCAGTTTTTTGACATGTTATCTCTAAGCAAGTATTTTCCATTTTAAAATCTTGTTCCAAAATAATAACCAAATCATTCATATGATTGCCTTGCCACTGTCAAAGAGTTTTTAGGAAAACAAATGAAATAAAAAGAATACAGATCGATGCTACAACTATTACATATGAAATTTATGATGAAGAATATCATGAATATCATGATAATGATAGTAATGGTAATGAAGATGAAGGAAGCAATATATTTTTGCAAAAACAGATGAGTTATCTTTAAGAAATAACCATTAAAATGTTTTTTTTTATACTTTCTGACTATTTCACTAAGAGTCCAATGAACCATTTTAAGTAGCCTTCTGTTAAATATATGATGATTTATTCTTGCAGGAATTCACACAATATTGGTCAAAAATCTTTAATCCATTTCAAAATATAAAATGGTAAATATTGTAGTCTCTTAGACAACTAACATTCCTAAGTATGGTTTCTTGATTAAAAAAACAAATATATTATTTTTGTGTACGTAAATTTGCACAATTTCATCATCAATTTTACATAACTTCCCAAAATTGGGTTCAATGTTACTTGGAATAGAACCATCCATATAAACGTAGTACATGCAGCCAATAACGGCAGTATGTCTCTTAGATCTTGGTATGGTTATCACAGGTACAAATTATACAACCTAACTATGGTAGACCTGTCTCTGTTCCAAAGCCAGTTTGAAAATAAATTGAGCCAAGTAAAAAGAAAGGAATGGAAGGAAGTTCAGTTTAGCCCCAAACCATAAAAGTAATCTTTATTTACAGGCTCAACAATAAATATTAACATTTATACCTCTAATACTAAGATACTTTGTGTAATTTCAGTAAGGTTATATACATGTGGAAAAATAAAAAAAAATAATTCTCCAAAATATTCATTAGCATTTCTTTTACAAGTGTACTAATGGAGTGACATCAGTTATGTTCCTATTTTTGAGTAAAAAACCCCAAAAGCCAGCCATAAATAAAAACAATGGAAAAAATGACAAAACTGTAAGAATCAATATCATCTGAACCTTGGAAACTAATCAAAAGCTTTTGGGAGCTCTTCTTCTGGGTCAAGGGGGTGGGAATAAAACCCTGAATCTCATTAATAATAGTGAGATTTGTGGCATTTTAATTTACCTTAGATTCATATTCTGCTCCCCAGCTCAGTGGTAGCCTTGAAAATACCAGTTCTGGTGTAGGAAGGAGAAGTTTGGAAAACATTCACAGATTGTTTTTAGATGATATGTCTAGTGGCTTCATAAAAGTCCCATTCAAAAGGCTTGTGTTTATATCACCAAACTGGAACTTGATTTTTACTAAAGTTTCTGTCCAGGGACATTTGTTTAAAATGTTTATAAACAAATGTTTTAGTTACTGCTGCTGAGGCAATAGTTAATAAGTGGGGCACATGATAATCTAGCCAAAAAGCTTAGAAGGAAAGTTTCAGGGTGAGAAGCACTGGGGAATAAGGGATCTAAAAAACTTTGACATAATGGTCTGAAAATATGCATGGAATAATCTCCATCTTTTGGTATTGGTTGAAACCTGATTTATGACCCAGTATGTGATTATGTGATCTATTCTGGAGAAAGTTCCATGTGCTCTCTAGAAGAATGAGTATTCTGTTGTTTTAGGATGGAATGTTCTCTATGTATCTATGAGATCGATCTGGTCCAATGTGTCATTTAAAGTTCTTGTTTCTTTTTTGATCTTCTGCTTAGATGATCTGTCCATTGCTGTGAATGGAGTGTTTAGGTCTCCTACTACCAATGTAGTGTTTTCCATATGTGGTTTTGGTTTTTGGTTTGTTTGCTTGTTTGTTTGTTTGTTTTGGTTATTAATTGATTTGTATAATTGACTGCTCCTACGTTGGGAGCATATATTTTTATAATTGTTACATATTCTTGTTGTGTAGACCCTTTAATTATGATATAGTGTCCTTCTACATCTCTTTCTACAGTCTGATTTAAAATCTAATTTGTCTGGTATGAGCATTGTTATCCAGGTTTCTTTTGAGGTCCATTGGCATGGTAAATGGTTCTCCATCCCCTCACTTTCAATTTGGAGGTGTCTTAAGGTTCAAAATGAGTCTTTTGTAGACAGTATATGGGTGAGTCCTTTTTTATCCAATCTGAAACTCTGTGTCTCTTGATGGGAACATTCAGCCCATTCACATTGATAATAACTATTGAAAGATATAAATTTTGTGCCATCATATTGCCTGTAAAGTCCTTGTTTCCATAGGTTTTCTGTTTCTTTCTGGTCTATGTGACTCTTGGGGTTCCTCTTTGTTTACAGAATACCCCTAATGTTTCTTGCAGGGCAGGCTTGGTAGTCACATATTCTTTCAGTTTATGCCTGTCCAGAAAGCTCTTTATCTCTCCATCTGTTCTGAATTACAGTCTTGCTGGATAAAGTATTCTTGGTTGCATGTTCTTTTCATTTAGTACCCCAAATATGTTCTGCCAGCCCCTTCTGGCTTGCCAGGTCTTTGTGGACAGGAATGCAAGCTAGTGCAACCACTCTGGAAAACATGGAGGTTCTTCAAGACATTAAAAATAGAGCTACTCTATGACCCAGCAATTGCACTACTATGTATTTACCCCCAAAATACAGATGTAGTGAAAAAAGGGGCACATACACCCAATTTCATAGCAGCAATGTCCAAAACAGTCAAACTGTGGAAGGAACCAAGATGTCCTTCAAGAGATGAATGGATAAAGAAGATGTGATTCATATATACAGTGAAATATTACTCAGCCATCAGAAAGGATGAATACCCACTATTTGCATCAACATGGATGGAACTTGGTGAAGTTAAGTCAAGTGACTTAGTTCACTTGACTAAGTGAAGTTAGTCAAGCAAAGAAGGCAATTATCATATGGTTTCATTCATATGAAACATAAGGAATAGTGTTGAGGACCACAGGGGAAGGGAGGGAAAAGTGAATAGGAAGAAGTCAGAGAGGGAGATAAACCATGAGAGACTCTAGACTCTGGGGAAAAAAAAAAAAAATTGAAGGTTACAGAAGGAAAGGGGTGGGGAGATGGGGTAACAGAGTGATGGGCGTTAAGGAGAGCATGTGTTGAGATGAGCACAGGGTGTTGGATGCAACTAATGAATCGCTGAACACTACATCAAAAACTAATGATGTACTAGATGCTACCTAACTGAACATAATAAAAAAATGGAAAAAAAATAAAATAATAAATAAGACAAAAAGCTTTGACATATTATTGAAAAACTGGAAGAACATGCACATGCCTAGGGCTGAGCACATGTTTAAGACCTAAAAATCTCTAACCTCTGACATCTGGCTGAGCTTGAGACCACACAAGCAGAATTAGAAGGCTAAGGTAGAGTTAAAAGCTCTTGGTTGAGTTTTAAAGGTATGTCTCAATACATACAGAACCACTCTGCAAACCACACATGGAATTGGGAGTTTTATCTGGTTCCAAGCATTTCAGAAAAAATGTTTAATCCTTAGACAAGCTAACAAAATAGAGATTTAGGCAGTTACATATGAGAAAGAATACATCCTTATAAAATTACTCCAGAGAATTTATTGAACAAGCAATAAATAAATGAGCAGCAACAGCAAACTCTCATGGCGAAGGGAAAATCTGATTTCCAGAGCTGACACATTATAATATTCAAAATGTCCAGAATTCAACAAAAAATTATGAAATAGAGTGCCTGGGTGACTCAGGCCATTAAGCGTCTGTCTTCAGCTCAGGTCATGATCCCAGAGTCCTGGGATGGATTTCCGCATCAGGCTCCCTGCTCAGCAGGAAGTCTTCTTCTCTTCCCCTAGCTCGTGTGCTTTCTCTCTTTCCCTCTCACTCACTCACTCTCTCTCTAAGTAAACAAAATCTTTTAAAAAAATATGAGACACACAAAGAAACAAGAAGATACGACCCATACACAAGAAAAAAGTGATCAAAACAAATTGAATAACCATAGGCACTAGATTAACTAGGTGAAGAGTTTAAATCAGCTATTTTTAATAGGTTTAAAGAGCTTAAAGAAACCTTGTTAAAGAACTAAAGGGACACATTAAAATACTATCTCACCAAATACAGAATATTAATAAACAGACAAAAATTATGAAGAGACACCAAACAAAAATTGTGGAAGTGAAAAATATACTTGAAATGAAAAATACTCAGGAAGGACTAAACTTTCTGTGAGTATGCAAAAGAAAAAAAATCACTGTACTTGAAGATATGTCAATTGAAATCATCCAATCTGAGGAAAACAGAGAAATAAAAATGAAGAAAAATGAACAAAACCTCACTGATCTGTGGGACATCATCAAGTTTCCTAACATATGCATAATGGGAATCCCTGAAGGGAATCAAACAGAGAAAGAGACAGAAAAATATTTGAAGAAATAGTGGCAAACCTTGTAAATTCAATGTAAGATAGTCTTTAACTGATATATCCAAAATATTCAACAAACTACAAGTAGAATTTAAAAAAAGAAAAGTATGCCTGAACACATCATAATCAAACTAATGAAGTCCCAAAACAAAGAGGGAATATTAAAAGCAAGGAAAGAGTTAACTTCTTACACACAAGGGACCCACAATATGATTTGCATATGATATCTCATGAGAAATCCTGGAAACTAGAGGAGAATATAGAATCATATGTTCAAACTGCTTAGAGAAAAAAAATCTGTGAAACCGTAAATTTTATATTCGTAAAAACTCTCAAAACCATTGAGAAATTTAAATAAAAGAAAAACTTAATGAAGGAACAAACTCTTCAAAACAAACAGTCTGAGATTCTTTTAATGTTTTATCTTCATACCTGGAAACAAATAGTTTATCTTGGAGAAAAGGAGTCGTCATTTATCCTAATGTTGCCTCATCAATGGTTGACTTGATGAGACGTTTTGCCTCTCAGGAAAGAGTCATGAAGATAGAGAAAGAGACAGAGAGAGAGAAAGCAAGAAAGTAAAAGAAAGAGCAAGAAAAGAAAGCAAAAGAGAAAGAGAAAGATTATATTTTTATTATATTTATGTATTTATATTACTTTGTTTCTATTTATTAATTTCTCCTTTCCACTATAGCAGCACATTTAATATGCAAAGATGTATTAGTATTGAATATATTGAACTAAATACATTTTACTATAAGTAAAGAAAGCTAACATTCATACCTCGTAACTCCTTTATCTATTACTTTCAACATCAGATTTTCTCAAAAACAAATTATCTGTTTTATTTGTCTTCAAATTTCATCTCATATTATCTTCTCTAGTTTTTCCAAGCAGGCTTTCCTTCTCATAATTCTACTGAAAAATTTCATTACAGTCTCACTAATGCCCTTGACTTATTTTCAATTTGCATATAACTCAGCCTCTCAGTAGTCTTGATATCCTTGAAATTTCATCTTTATTATTTTTCTCCCTATTATAACTCATTTGTTCCATGAATTAATATGCCAGTTTTATACATATTAACTGCAAAATCTCTATTTTTAATATGGTTATTGATTAGGGAATCCGACTCCTAAATAACTATCTGAAACCTGCATTTGTGTGTCTAAAAGTATCTAAAATGTAACATGATATAAATAGAAATTTTGTTTTCATATCCCACCTCCAAGTTTGCTTCTACCCAATTTTGTCTTACATTACTTATATGCTAGGTTCATCTATCCAGTTACTTAGGTTTATATATAATTCTCATCATCATCCCAAATACAACATATCAAATTAATATGAAAGATCCATTTCTCCTACCTCTTAAATATTTCTTAAAATATAGAATTTTCTCACTACTGCCATTGTTACAACCTTCATTCAGGCCACCATCCATTACCACTCACCTGGGTTATTTTCTCCAGATCCCTGGGTGCTCTACCCACCTCCACTTTTTTTCTCCTACAGTCCAATCTCTGTCCATCTCCAAAAACAAGTCAGAAAGGTAGTCTTAAGTCCAAAATTATGCCTAGTTATGCCTCTAATTAAAACCCTCTAATGTTTTTTCATTGCTGTGATATCAACTGAAAAAAGAAATTTTGTGAGGACTGGAGGAGAAAATGTTTTTTGATGTCCCTTTCTTAAATTTGACAATCATGTATTTTATAAGTCTTCCAAATTTTGTCAATTCTAACTATACAACAATATAAGAAACATATTCAACAATGAAATGAGTTAGCTCAGAGTGATACTATGGTGATAAGAATAATGTAGCCACAAATACACATAAAAGATACCTGTCAAGAATACCTAGTTGATACTCCGACCAACTTAAGCAGCAGTTTTAGGAGGGAGATTTCTAAGTGTTAGAGGAGTTTTTAACATATCAGAGTTTGTTTGATAAACAATTGAAAATATGTACAAAATTGTATTTACATAAATATTTTCAACCTGTAATGAGATTTAAATTATACATCTGCATTTTTTTTAGTAGTATTCTGGTAAAATGGAAATTTTAAGATTTTTAGTCACACTAACCTAGCAAATACATGGTGAGAGATAAAAATATATATATAAACAAAGTAATCGGTTTGAAAAGGGTACAAATAGCCTTTGAGTGTGGCAGTGCTCGAAGCAAAGCTATGGAGCAGTACAAGAGGTCTCTGAGCTTTTCAGAAAAATACAGAAAATGAGGACATAGTGTATAAGGTCACCGCAATGAGTTTTGTAACTTAAACCTGCAAAGAAACTGTCTTATCTTCCAGGTTTTTCATGTGTGGTTTTTTTGTTTGTTTGTTTGTTTGTTTTGTTTTACTTTGTTTTGTTTTGTAAGAAATTCACTTTATTTGTGCCTATTTGGCATTATGAAATCTAATATTCCTTTTCTGGACTGATTTTTCTTAGAAGAAAATTAGGAATTAAACTGATTTTTAACTTGAGTAACATACATTTAAATTTTAAAGCTCAAAGTTTCTAGAATTATGACCCCACTAGAGAATTTGTGGTCAAGTTCCACCTTCAGTTTGCATAGTTGAGGCTCTTACAACATTACAACAGTCCACTTTTTATTTACTTACATTTATTTTTACATCCTGACAACTCATCTTTAGAGGATATCCTTTACTTTTCTCTTGCTTATTCTTTACCAATCCAACACCTACATTGAAGTTGTAGGTCTGTTCTAAGTTACATGCCAACAGAAATTTAGTGCATGCTAAGGTGTTATGGCGATAACATATATTCTCATTTTTTTTCTGTTCTTTTACCTAAGGAATTGTAGGGAAAAAAGAAAGCTGGTTATGAAATCAATTGTGGGGTAAGCTCTTATATAAATGGCCAGATTTTTCATGTCATCTCTCAAAATATATATACTATCCTATGTCTCAGTCTTTGTGCATTCTTGGCATAGCTACTATGTGAAAATGATCCTGTTATGGTTTATGGAAATCTCTTTAGTCTCAGAAAGTTAAAAAAAATTGTATCTTATTAAAGTACAAAAAAATAGAAAGGTTATTTCACTTGATAATATAGCCACTGGCCTGAAATAATTTTGTCTTATAAACAGTAAAGCATTTTTATGTTTTAGCATCATTACACAGCATACTATTTGATTAATGTAAGACAGATAAATAACTAATTGCAGTGTTAAGAAAAAGGTTTATGTGTGTGTATAATATGTGTGTATATGTATATGTATATGTATACATATGTACATGTATATGTATACATATATACACACATATATACATATGCACATGTAATACACAAGCACACATATTACATATGTAATACATTTAGTTGTATGTATGTACATATATTTATGTATTACACATGTAATTATGTATACATACATGATACATATAGTTATATATGCATATATGTGTGGATAACTCTACACCTTTATCCCTATCATCTGTATATCTATCTTATACTATCTATCTATCTACCTACCTACCTATCTATCATGTATCTATCTAGAGGAAGAAAATTTAAAGATGGTACTATACATTTAGGTTGATTGATGGTCTCATGGTTCTCGAGTTAATATAAAGATGACAAAACACACCTACACATACGTACACATTTGAAAAACAAAATAAACCAAAATATTTAGGTATATTATAAAGCACATATAGACCTGAAAATTAATTTGACAGTGACAATTTTCTAACTTCTATGTTTCAATATAATTCTGTTTAAAATATATATTAATATATTTAGGTTATTTTTAAAATTTTAATACATTGAGAAATAGAGAAAAGAGTTCTTTAAATGTAAATAGTAATTTGCTCTTTTGAGAGAAAATGATTTTCTAGTGGATAAATATCTAGCTCAAAAAAAAAAAAAAAGAAAGCATTCTGTAATATAAAGAGTATTACCTTCTATCCATTAACTTTGTTACACATAATCATAAAAGGATTAGTAATACCCCTTTTTTGGCTGTGTTTCCTGAGCTACATTATATTTGTGAATGTTAATATCATAAGGTATTACATAATTTCTAGTGTGCTGTAAGCCATATCTGTCTATTTTTCAATAGGAAGTCTATTAAACTCAGTGAATCATATGTCTTTGCATAGGTTCAATTTACACTGCCTGGTAGTTTTTTAAAAAATGTTATATTTAGTATCCCTGATACAAAATAGAAACAAAAGCCAACAAACATTTTCTGAAAATGTTATGGCTCTGTAATGTGGTTTTGTAACAATTTCTTAGTGTTTTCCAAAAGAGCTAATATATTAGCATACTGATGAAAAAATTGAATTAATACATTGCAGTTTCTAAGGCAATTTTCATGATTTCCATCTAGTTCATACAATATAAGTATAATACATTGAGAAAATCTTAAATTTAGATTATAATGATCTATTTTGCCACATAAAAATACTGCATACATGCTGCACAGTCTCTATAAACATTTTTGTTTCCTAAGTAAATGATTGATATTTGATTTTGCTAGAAAATTCCTACCCAGTTTAGTAAAACATTCCTTTCTTTTAGTAACAGTCTTTGATTAAATTTTGAGGTCTACATATCATATGCAAAAAAATCTATCCTCATTTGCAAATAAGAAAATAAATATCAGATAAATCCACATTCTAATGTAAAAGATAAATCAGTAGGCAAGTGTCTTATAGCACCATTAGCCTTTTTCTCTTTGCATTTGCAATTTTACATAGATTAGTTTGTTTATTTGATTAATGACATTCACCCACAAAAACTACCACCTTTCAGTCCAGGAACTATTTCTTAAGATTTTTTTTGTGTGTCCCTGTTGCATCACCCAGCCTATATAATAGATGATCTGTAAATAAATAGGGACATTCAGTACATCTAATTTCCTATAGGCATTGTATGTGTATGTTTTTCTGTTGCATTAATATTATTGTCTTCAATTAAGCAGATAAATCTTTCCACCTTTCAATTTTGGTGTAGGTGACAGTGTTCTTGAATCTTTTCTCAGTTTATTAAGACTTGGTCAGTGACCACAAATACTTTTTTTCAAACTGAAGCTACCATGTGTAGTATTCCAAATTTTTCATTCATATTTTCTAATTGAGAGAAGAACTTCAATTTTCCCTGAAAAAATATTCATTATGCAAGACTACCTGCATAAGTGGAACTGACTTTTGAACCTGCATATTTTGTAAATATAGTTGCCCATTTGAAAATCCTATTGTGTCCATACAAAGCAATCTCTCTGTGTTGGCTCTCCAAGTAAGAATGGAATGATAGAAATGTGGAACCACTGCTTATAAACCTTATTTATATTAGGCTGGTCTCTTTCTAAAGTAAAGGTTATCTTCTAAATGGCAAGGTTATTTTCCTCTGAAGAATTTTTGAATTTTATGAAGGAATATTTGAGAGTGCCTAAAAGGTATTTTAAAATGTTTCCCAAACCTAAAGGCAACAGTGAGTAAAAGAACTTTATTCCTTCCACTTTAAATACTTCAAATACTTGAGCGCATTCAAAATATCAGGTTTTAGAGATTAATTCAGTAAGATTCTTGAACAAAAATATACATATTGGAATGATTATTCCTCAAAACTTTATGTTTAGGAAATAATTCTCAATATGTGACTTTAGAAAACGTACGTACTATATTTTACTCTTTCTGTTGACGTGTATATGAGCTTGTATTATTCATGCCAATAGCACCAAAGTTATTTTAATTATTGTTTAATTATTATTAAGTTTAACTGCCTAGTTATCCATCAGTAGTTCTCCTTTTGAATTTTAGCTGGGCAGGTGGTCATCAAGTTAAAAATATCTTTCCCAGGGGCACTTGAGTGGCTCATTTGGTTCAGCACTTGCCTAGGGCTCGGATCATGATCCCAGGGTCCTGGGATCAAGCCCCACGTGGGACTCCCTGCTCAGAGGGGAGTCTGCTTCTCCCTCTGTCCCTCTGACCCTTCTCTCTCTCCCTCTCAAATAAATAAATAAAACCTTAAAAAAAATTTAAGCTGAAAAAAATAAAATTTCCCAGGGTCCATTACATTTGAAGTTCTACCCAATAGGATGTGAGATTCCGAAATGATGTGTGTCCCTTCAGACACTGGATTTAAAACCATGTGGATGTTCTCCTAATCTGTTATGTCTTACTGCCTGAGTGACAAATATAGCAGGCATCTCAGAGCCAAACATAGAAGCCAATTGCACAATCTGTCCTGGACCTGCACTGAGAGTTAGATAAACTTTTCTTAAGTTGTTTTTTGGTGTCTTAATTTTCCAATAACACAGCTTAAGTAGTATTCTAATTAATAAAATGAAACCTCTCATATTATTTCTAACTAAGTAGTGTAAAGCTGATTTTCAAACAACCATAAATACTTTTCATTTTTTTTTAAAGATTTTATTTATTTATTTGATAGACAGAGATCACAAGCAGGCAGAGAGGCAGGCAGAGAGAGAGGAGGAAGCAGGCTCCCTGCTGAGCAGAGAGCCCGATGTGGGGCTCAATCCCAGGACCCTGGGATCACGACCTGAGCCAAAGGCAGACGCTTAACGACTGAGCTACCCAGGCGCCCCAATACTTTTCATTTTTATATCAGAAATAAGTACTATATGTTGGCTAACTGAACATAATCATAATAAAAAATAAATATTAACAGTGGGTCATTTTATAAAAATGAGTTACTTCTCATCATAAGATTTTTTAAAATATAATTTAAAAATTTTTATTTTAATAACAATTTTATTATACCTATGTTTTCAGTGACTCTTATTTATATCAAGGCATATTGCTTTGTCCTTCATGATAGTGATGTAGAGTTTTCATGTGTGGATTTTCTTGGGAGTAAAAAATGGGTCAACTTAAATAATAATACTGAATAAGTAACTATATAGATAATACATAAATAAGGCAAAAATCATGAAGATGGCATGCAAATTATAGTACAAAAAGCACTTTCAGAATTTGTTAATGCTTCCCAGGAAGAAGCTGTTGAAAAGAATGAGATCTATATTCTCCTCCAACACTGTGTGACTGAGACTCTCTCTCTCTGAATTTATTCTGTGGGTAATATTCTCAGATTATTATGCTGTCAGCAAATGTAATAATCATCCCAATACAATAAGATTGTAATGTGGAAAAAATTATATATATCTTTGAGACTGCAGTTAAATAGTTCTTAAACAGTGAGTATTCATAAGCATGGCATAGAATGATGTGTTCTAATTAGCAAAACTCCTCCACAAATTCAGATTCTATTATTGAGGGAGTGGAACTGCTACAAAAAGAACATTTCTGACCATACTTAGCACTAAAACTACAAAATCATCTTTCATTTGTACATCAATTATCACTAATCCATGTCTTTTTTTTTTAAAGATTTTATTTATTTATTTGACAGAGATCACAAGTAAACAGAGAAGCAGGCAGAGAGAGGGAAGCAGGATCCCTGCTGAGCAGAGAGCCCCATGCGGGACTCGATCCCAGGACCCTGAGATCATGACCTGAGCCGAAGGCAGCGGCTTAACCCACTGAGCCACCCAGGCGCCCTAATTCATGTCTTTAAACCCAATAATTTAGTCATGTTTAGTTAAGAAATCACCAAGTACACCTTGTGTGCAAAAAAACTGTAAAGTTACAAAAACATGACTTGCTGTTTACTACTACTCCTAAAGAAACTAAAGTTGTAAAAAAAAAAAAAAGAAAGAAAAGAAAAAGAAAAAGAAAAAATAAAGAGAATTAAGTTGTAAAGAAATATATAAAGGTTTCCCAAAAATTAATTAAGAAATTTAAAAGAAAGGGAACTCAGTAGAAATGACAAAACTGGTTTTAACAGGTAAGATCATTCTGAAGTTAGATACTGACATTTGAACGTAAGTACTACAGCAATTAGAATCAAAGGACTAAATAGGTTTCCGTAATATTCCGTAATATTGGTGCACTAGAGTAAAAACAAACAAAAAAACTTCAGTAGTTCTTAGGAATGGATAAATAATCAGGTGAATTTAATTTTTTTAGTTTAGCCGATCTGTTTTGTTGAAAAAGATAACCTACCATTATCACTACCATTTGAGTCTTGATGAATTAGAGTAAGTGAACACATACCCTTTGCTTTAGTATTTCAAGCAAGGGTAATAAAGTTCTGTTTTGAAGAACTTCTGAGCATTCTCCAGCCATTCTCATTTCTACGTAGGACTTCTAGTCATATAAAAACAGTAGTTACTTGACAGATACTTGCTTGGACAGGTATTGGTTAAGTCAGGCATCATTGCACATCATAATGCAATTTTACCTTCAATAAAAATTTAATATTTTTACATTTCTAATTTTTTTTTTATTTCATTTGCTGAGTTTCCCAATTCTGCCTACTGTTTTATTTAACGACTTAATAAAACTTGTGAAATTTATCCTTTGGATATGCTTTAGGGAATAATTTCTTTGTTCCATTTCCTAAGGAAGAGCTTTACAATACAATAAGAATTATTGCTAACCTGCATTTATTCTTCAGGGAAAGAGCATAAGGCCTGATTTAATATGGAATTTAATTATCACTATCATTAATATGTGATGACCACTAAGAGAATAAATCATTGGAGAAAAGAACCCACAAAAAACAGAGCAACACTCCATTCACCTTAAAGTAATATATAAGTTGCAAGTGGCTGCTCAGGTAAAGTTATTGTGCCCATATTGCTTGCATGCTTGCTTGCTTGCTTTCTGTTGTTTGTTTTAGCCCCTTTGGATGATACTGAGCTTTTTTTTTTTTTTTTTCAGCTATTCTCACTCGTTACAGATTTATCTTATTATTTCCTAGATCACTTTCTCCATTCCTTTTCTTACACCTTGAAAATATGCCTTTGAGAATTCAAACTTTACTGTGATATAGCATTTAGGTCACTATTCTAAGTTATATTGAATTTAATCATAGGGTCACTTGAACCAAGTAGCTTTGCTGTTTCTAATCTACTAACTGCACATTTTCTCTGAGATTGGATAGAACCAGTCCTATTAGGATTTCTGACACAGAAGGTCAATAATTCTTTATTTCATCCATAATTTTATATTTTATTGTCCTACAGCTTTCAAAAGTTTCATGGTTTTTGTGGAGAAAATGAAATATCTTATCACTAAAGTAGATTGCCATGTTTTTGTCTTCTTTATGTTATCATGGGACTTATTATTCTTTTTTTCTCAAATTCAAGTTCTTCACTTGGTAAATTGTTTTTATCTTTTTAATTTTTAACATATGTGTATGTAATATTAAACATATAGTGCATATTCATTTCTATGAAGTTGTACTTTTGAATTTGAAACAATGTGATTTATTTAATTTGTGTTTTAATTAATATGGTAAGATTGTAAACAATTTACCTAATGCAATTTTGGTGTGTCTTCCTGAGGTTTTAAAAATAATAAGCCATGCTATGAGGCACCTGGGTGCTTCAGTGGGTAAGCGACCACCTTCCATTCAGGTCACAATACCGGAGTCCCAGAATCAAGTCCCACATCAGGCTCCCCGCTCAGCAGGGAGTCTGCTTCTTCCTCTGACCCTCTCCTTTCTCATGCACTCTCACACTCTCTCACAAATAGATAAAATCTTTAAAAAATAACAATAAGCCATAATAATAAGCTATATAATAAGCTATGATATTTTCAGTAATTCTATGTAAATATAAGTAAACATAAGTAATATTCATCAATGATGAATTCTTTTTAAAAATTACATACTGGGTAATTGAAAATATCTAAAATGTACTTTTTTTTTAAGATTTTGTTTATTTATTTGACAGGCAGAGACCACAAGTAGGCAGAGAGGCAGACAGAGAGAGAGGAGGAAGCAGGCTTCCTGCCGAGTGGAGAGCCCGATGCGGGGCTTGATTCCAGGACCCTGGGATCATGACCTGAGCCAAAGGCAAAGGCTTTAATCCACTGAGTCACCCAGGTGCCCCTAAAATGTACTTTAAAACAAATGCAGAAGTGTTTCATAATTTCAACTGGAAAAGTAGCTTTCATGTTAAAAGCTGAGAAGGCAGAGCCCCATGTTCTAGACCAGACTGAGACACTATTTTCTTCGACTTTGGACAGATTGTTAAGCTTAATAGTAACTGGTGATATATTCAGTGTTTTACAGTTTACAAACTCTTTCAAACATTGCATTTGGTCTTTACAACACACTAGTTAAGAAAAAACAAATTGAGATTTAAGATGTTAAATGATACATATAAATGTGATAAAGCAGTTTTCTAGAAAAATATTCAGTAGAACTCAGATCTAGTTTCTTATCCCATATGTTTTCAATTACAGAATGCTGCCTCATTCAAATCAAGTCAGTGACTCTGTTTCCAACATGTGAAAATTTTATGCTATTAATAAAAAATGAGTAACTACTTTGTGTTTTTATGTAACAAATATAAAGTAAGAAATGTAAAAATGATTTTAAAATTATAGAACAATATTTATCTTTTCAATTTTATTTTTAACATTGTACTTAATGCTTTTTTAAAGGCAAATTGTCTAAATATACCAATTACAGATAGATATTGTCAAAATGGGTTAAACTCTATAACCCAAATATATGCCATCTACATGAAACTTGCTTCAAATACGGCATAGGCAAATTGAAAGTAAAGCATAGAAAAAGATATATATCATATAAGCACTGAAGAAAGGAAAACAACAATGGCTATATCAATATCAGATAAAGTAGATACAGAGCAAATAAAATACCAGAGACAAATAAATATTGTATAATGATAAAAGGGTTAATCCATAAAAGGCTTAACAATTCTAAATGAATATGTACCAAATGACAGAGCTACAAAATATGTGAAGCAAGAACCAAATGAAGAAATTAACAAGTAGATAATTGTAATGGTAGACATCAACACTCCTTTCTGAGGAGCTGGTAGACTAGCTGGACACAAAACCATCAAGGATATAGAAGAATTTAGCAACACTATCAAAAATAGAGATTAATTGGTATGTTATAGAATACAGATTGATTTTTATCAAACATTCTATTGAACAGGAGAATACACATTCATTTCAAGTGTCTACAGGACACATACCAAAACAGACCATATCCTGGACCATAAAACACACCTCAACAAATGTAAAAAATTTAAATAAGGTCATGCAGAGTATGTTCTTCAACCACCATGATAACATAAAAGTCTGTTACTATAGATAACAAGAAGATATCTAAACACATGAAACTAAACAACACATACCTAGATGGCCTGTGGGTTAAAGAGAAAGTCCTAGGAATATTAAAAAAAATCCACTGCATTAAATAAACAAATTTGCGGAATATAGCTTAACAAGTGCTGAGAGGGAAATTATTAACACCAAGTGCCTACACTAGAAAAGAATCAAAACAATAATTTTAGTTCTCACCTCAAGATCCTAGCAAAAAAGGAGCAAAATAAACTCAAATCAAAAGAAGGAAGGAAATAATAAAGAACTGAAATCACTGAAATTGAAAACAAATACAATAGATAAAATCCATAAAATAGTTATATTTTTGAGAAGATTAATAACAGTGAGAAACCTCCAGCAAGACTGTCAAAGAAAACAAGAGAGAAGACAAATTTTCCACTTTCAGGAATGAGATAGATGTATTAGTACACACTCTGTATACATAACAAGAATATGAGAATACTACAAATAATGCTACACACATGCATTTGACAAATTAGGCAAAGTGAGGCAATTCCTTGGACACAAACTATCACAATTCACTCAATAGGAAGTGGATACTGCAAGTAATCTTATAACTTTTAAGGAAATTGAGTCTTTAATAAAACACTCCAAAACCGAAGTCAGGAGGCCCACGTGGTTTTGCAGGAGATTATGAACAAATGTTTAAAGAAGAATCAGCATCAATTCTGCGCAATGTCTTCCAGAAAACAGATGAGGAACAAATATTTCCCACTTTGTTATGATGCTAGCATACCCTGATACCAAAGCCAGACAAAAGCACTCTCAAAACAAACAAATACTTACATTTTAATGTTAAACTAAAGTAGAAATCAATAGCAAATATTTTAAAAACTCCAAATACTTGGAAGTTTAAAAACACGTATCTAGAAACTGTCTCTAGTGTCTTTTCATGATGGTGTAGGCAGAAAATTCTAAGAATTCCTAAAAAATTTAGAGTGATTATATGAAAAATAATAAGTACTTTTAAAATGATACAGAAGATGTGGTCTATATAGAAAAATCAACTGCAGTCTATAACCAGAAATAAATGCATTGAAAATGAAATAAAAACATTCATAATAGTATCATTAACGATAAAATTCTTAGGAATATATTTCATAAAAGAGGGACAAGTGCTCTCCACTGAAAAACACAAGGTTCTTTTTTTATTAAAGATTATATTTATTCATTTGACAGAGAGAGAGAGAGCACAAGCAGGGGGAGCAGCAGAGGTAGAGGGAAAAGCAGACTCCCGGCTGAGGAGGAAGCCCAATGTGGGGCCTGATCCTAGGACCCTGGGATCAAGACCTGAGCCAAGGCAGATGCTTAACTGACTGAGCCACCTATGCGCCCCGAAAACTACAGGTTTTTAATATGATAAAATATATATTTACCCTAAAGTTTGATAATTTACCCAAAAATATGAAACAAAACAAAATCCACAACCATTATTACCCCCAACACAAACCCTCCAAAAACATTCCCAACTATGTAAGGACTCAAAAACCTTGCTAATAGCTACATGACTTCCCACAAATTCTACTTAGAGATGCAAGCCATGAAATAATAAATTAATTAAAATAAAATTTTGTGATAAGAAAATCATAGGGGAACTGAAGGTTGATGTCCACTGCATCAACTTAGCATAATTAGCAGTGTAGAATAAAATATATTAGATACAACACATCATTGGAACTTTAAATATTTAAAAAACAAAATTCAGTCTCTAAAATATGAACATTTCTGCTAATTCTATTTAAATTTTAAATGTGAACTTTTATATGATATGTGTTATGGAAAACAAAAATTGAATGAACATTTCTTTAGAAAAAAAATCCCAATTTAACTCTTTCTCTTACTCTTTATTTTCCATTATGTTCTGAGTTATTAGTGGTTGTTTAAGACTTATTAAGTACATCTTAATTTATCATACTCTACTTCATATTTCTGCTACCTTAATTCCAGTGACATGTGGTGAGAAATGTCATTCCTATATAGCTCTGTCCACTGATTTCTCTTTCAATGATATTTGTGTGCGTGAGTGTGTGTGTGTGTGTGTGTATTCACATATATAATTCTTACATATAAAATTATGTATATATAAAATTTGTGTATGTATACATGAATATATTTACATGTATATAATAAATTATATATGCCTTATATCTGTATATGTTACAATTCTATAATACATTGTTATAATTATTACTTTGAATATTTTTATCTATTAAAGAAGTTGAAAAATAAGAGGGAATCAAATATATATTTATAGAATTTGTTATATTTACCTTGTTCACCATTTCTGATTCTATTTATTTATTTCTTTGGGTCAAAAATACCATCGAGTGTCATTTCTTTACCCCAATTACAACTCTACTTCCACTAACCTCCTCTGTTCCTTTATTATCAACTTTATTGCATTTTCTTTATTTTATAGGTCCAACATCATAATTCTTCCTATATATTTATACAATTCTTGTTTAAATCCATTAAGAAAGGAAAGAACAACAAATATGCATTTGTACTATCTTTATAAATACATAACTATCTTTAGAAATGTTCTTTGATTTTGTAATGATTCAAATTTCCACCTGGATATACTTGTAATTGCCTAAAGAACTTCCCTTTAGTATTTTTTATAAGGCAGATATAATAGCAATGAAGTCTTTTAGTTTTCATCTGTGAATGGATTCATTTTGCATTCACTGTTGAGAGGTAGTTTGCTGAATGTAAAATTTTTGGTGCCCGCCCCCCGCCTTTTATCCCCCTTTCAGCCCTTTGACTATGTCATCCCACTGCCTTCTGATCTCTATTATTTCTGATGAGAAACCAGGCTTCCCTTATACATGACAAGTAGACTTTCTCTTGTTTCTTTCAAGATTCATTGTTTTTGTTTTTGACTTCCGGCATGTTTACTATGATATGTCTGAGTGTGACTCTTTTTGTATTTATCGTAATTGATGCTCACTGAGCTTGTTGGATGTGTAATTTTTTTTTCATCAGTCATTCTTTTAATATCTGTTCTTGGTCTTTTTTTCCCTCTCCTTCTAGTACTCCCATTATGCATATGTTAGTGTATTTAAAGACGTCCCATATTTCTCTGATATTCTGTTATTTTCTTCATTTATTTTCTTTCTGTTCTTCAGATTGATTACTTTCTATTGATCTAAATCCCAATTCACTAATTCTTCCTTCTGCCAGTTCATCTACTCTTAGCTCCTCTAACAAATTAAGTCAATTATTGTATTTTTCATTCCAGATTTTTCATTTAGGTATATTCCAATTTAAAAATATTTACAATGGTTAATTTTAAATTTCTGTTATATCTGATGTCTGATCCCTCTTACTGGCAATTTCTATTGCCATCTTTTTTTCTTTTAATGTGTAAGCCTGCTGTTTCTTTGCATGTCTTGTAATTTTGTTGTTGAAAACATTTTATATATTATAGAAATTCTGGATAGTTATTTCCCTCTGTCATTCTTTGTGGTGTTTGTTTGTTTTGTGACTTAGCTAGACTATTTTGCTGAAGTCTATTTCCCCTGTAGTGTGAAGACTTTGGTATTGCTTAGAGAAAAGCAGACTTAGGTTTGCTTATAGCTTAGGTTTGAGATGGCAGTGGTTTTAGCAATCAAATATTGACTTTCTCTATTCCTGATCTCTCTGGTAAGTTGTCCACTTTATTTGGTATTATATCCTTGCCCATTAGTCTCTTCAACTTCCCACAGATTGAACTATTGATAATACCCTAGGACATAAATTACTCGGTAGTCTGATCCAATTATATTTTGGCAGAAGTAGTTTTTGAGGTTTCTTTTACATTTTGACTCCAGGAGGGCTCTTCTTGGCAGTCTCTTTCCCTGGTTTTCTTTGGTGAACTGGATGGCTTATGGTTTAACATTGCTTTTAATGGCAAGGAGCTGTTGCTTTCAAGACCACATTTAGTGTGTTCTTTCCACACCCTGCTCCAAATAGCCACTCTTTGGGGGAGAATCTTTGTTTTACGAATGGCTTCTTGCCCTAGGCAAATTATCTAAGTCACTATTCTAGGTTCTGGGCCAGGGGTAGCTTCTGTTCCTTTTGCCTTCCTTCCTGCATGCATCTCCCAGGGTGGAGAGTGAGCTAGGAGATCAGCTCAGGCCCCAGTATACTTGAACTACTTTGCCGGTGAGGGATTTTGTCCTATGGTTAGGGCCTGGGTGGAAGAAGAAATATCCTGTCCTCTGAGCTGTACTCACCAAGAATGTACCTCTTCAACTTTGAGTTAGAAATGCTGGAGACCTCCCACTCCTGGAGAGATACAGTGAGCCTGGATTGGAGCATGAGGGGATATCAAGGACAGTCTTCATTTTCTCAGAGATTTCTACCTGAATGAAGCCTCCATCAAGGTGAGATGTTGGGATGGGAAGGGGCAGAATGGAGTGGGTGGTGACTCAAATGTTTCATTGACTCTGTTGGGTTTTAGTAGATTTTCTTAAAAAAAAATAAAACTTTCATTAACTATGGCAACTTTCAGAGATTTAGAATAGTTTAGATTTTTGTTTTGCTTTTAAATTTTTTTCCACCTTTTTTTGAGGGGGTGGGTGGGTAATGGACAAGTGAGAAGCTGTCAGCCTGGAAATGGAACTGACTTTCAAAACTTTTTTTTTTAATTTTCTAATACATGACACAAATAAAACTACAAATAAAGTTTATATTAATTGTAAAATGATCTATAGAGTGCTATACTTTTTAAAAACCTATAAAAGCATACTCAATAAGAACACTGACACTGACACTGACATAGCTTTTAAAAATACTTCCTCAATAAAACATTATTGGTTTGTACTCTGCACGCTGTTTTTATATTTATTACACAACATTTCTGCATATTTTAATGTGCATATACTTCTTGAATCCTAGCTTTCTGAAACGCTTTGTCCATTACTTACAACTAATTGAATTCTGCTCCACAGCACATCATGAAACATTCCTACTTGGCACTCTACATTGAAAACATTGTCATAGATAAATATCTTTGGCTTTAAAAAAGAATTATACAATTTGATAAATAATAATTGATGATACAACTCAAAGAATCCTTAGTATATATGTGTGAGGTACTTACCAGTTGAGAACAGCCTTGTCTCTAAAATGTTTATAAATAATCAATAATTAAAGTGTAAAAAATGAAAATATAGAATAATATAAAAAATAAGTGACCTCATATAGTAAAGAGTAAGGAAGGTCTGGCTAAGTATGTTATAAAAATAAGAAACACAGATAATATAAATTTGATTACATGAAAACATCTAAAAATCACTCAACATATAATAGTCTATATAAAATTTGTATAATCATCTGAGAAAAAAGATATAAACTTCAGGCAAAGATTTAATAACCCTACTAAATCAAAAAACCAGTGAGGAATTGAGGAATTCTAATCTAAAGATAGAAGAAGATCAAAATACAAGCTTTATAAGGTTATTGTTGAATTTGACAAAACTGCAGAAAATTTGAAATCTCTCCCTCAGTTATGGACAGTGGGGTCCATCTTTGGAGACAGAGAGGTCTCAGGTCAAATGCTTACTTAGCCAGCTACTTGAAGATTATCCCCACTGTCTACTTAGATCTTTTACTACAGTACTGCCCCATTCTCAAATATAAACTGTTTCTTAGAGCTAGAACCCCACAAATACATAGCATTTTTATGGGACATACATCTAGGTCTCAAGAAGCAACTCTTAGATAACTACCCTTACTGTGTCAATAAAAGAAAATGAAATTCGTATGTGAGAAAAAAGTAATAAGTCCCGAAACATCGGGAAGAAAATATTTGTGGGTAAAATACCATTTATAATAGGTTTTAAAGAATAGATAGGATTGTTTCTTCTTGCAGTTCAATTGGTTTTTGCCTGAAATATTTGATTCTCTGTTGTTACATGCATACACATTGAGAATTATGTCTTCTTGGAGAACTGGCAGTTATATTTTCTAAGCCTTTCCTTACCCCTGATCATTTATCTTGTTCTGAGTTCCATTCTGTCTCAAATTACTGCAGTCACTACCACTTTTTTTTTAATTACTTCAGCATGGTATATATTTGTAGTACCCTTTACTCTTAGTCTATGTGCATTTTTATATTTAAAGTTGGCTTCTTATAGACAACATACTGTTAAATTTTCTTTATCTTTTTTTCTTTTCTTTTCTTTCTTTCTTTCTTTCTTTTTTTTGATCAATTCTGACAATGTCTTTTAATTAGTACATTAGGCACTGACTTCTAAAATGATTATTGATATAACAACATTTATATCTATATGTCTTTGTCTATTCAGGTTATTATATTAAAAAATACCACATACTAAATAACCTAAATAACAAACATTTATTTTTCACACTTCTGGAGGCTAGGAAGTCCAAGATCAAGTGCCAAGCTGCAGAGTATTGTGAAAGCCTGCTTCTTGGTTCATAGATTACTGGCTTCTCACTGTGTTCTCACACCTTGGAATAGGCTAGGAAACTCTCTGCTCTCTTTTTACATGGGCACCAATCCCTTCCTAATGACCCAATCACTTCTCAATGGCCACATATCCATATATTGTCATGTTATTAGGTTTTAACATATGAATTCTGAGAGGACACAAACATTCATCTATAGTTCTACCATATTTGGTACTGAATTCTGTTTGTTGTTCTTGTTATTTATTATTATTTTGTGGTTTTAACTGAGCATTTTATATGATTCCACTTTCTGTTCTATCTTAGTGTTTCATTTATACATTTAAACTTTTTTTTTTTTTCTAGCAGAGAGAATCAATTATCAGATAGTTTCACTTACTTGAGGAGCATAAGGAATAACACGGAGGACACTGGGAGAAGAACAGTAGAAGGGAGTTAGGGGAAATTGGAGGGGGAGATGAACAATGAGAGACTGTGGACTCTGAGAAAAAACTGAGGGTTTTAGAGGGTGGGGGGTTGGGTTAGCCTGGTTGTGGGTATTAAGGAGGGCACGTATTGCATGGAGCACTGAGTGTGGTACATAAACAATGAATCTTGGAACACTGAAAAAATAAAATAAAGTTAAAAACATTAAAAATTAAAAAAAATAAAAATACACTTCTTCTAGGAGTTGTCTTGGGATCTATAATATACATTTACAACTAATCAAGACTACTTGGAAGTAACATAATACTACCTTGGAGTAACTGCAAGTACTTTTATTAACAAAATAACCCAATCTTTCTCTTCTATCTCTGTGTCATTATTGTCATTCATTTCACTTTCCTTATATTATATATCATATACATAATACACATATATGATATAATTATCATATATAATATGATGTATATTATATATACTGCCTATTAATATATACTCAAATACATTGTTGCTATTATTTTGAACAAACTGTTATCTGTTAGATCAATTAAGAATAAGAAAAATAAAAGTTTTTATTTAACCTGTGCTTATTCCCTCTTATGCTTTTCATTTCTTTATTTAGATCTGAGTTTCTGATTGGTATCATTTTCCTTTTACATTAGTCTGTTAAAGATGTCGTAGCAATATATCACATATTATTTGGTTTAAAAAATAGGAAATTTATTTTCTCACGGTTCTGGAGACCAGAAAGTCCAAAGTCAATGTTCTGTCAGTGTTCAGTTTTTGATAAGGACTCCCTTACTGTTTGTAGATAGTTTGACCTTGCATGGCTTTTTCTCTGAGTGTACATGGAGAGAGAGGTTGAGAGAGAGAGAAAAATAGAGAAATTTTTAATAAGGCCAACAGTCTTATTAGATTAGAACCCCACCCTTATGATCTTATTGAAACTTAATTACCTCCTGAACTCTAGGTCTTAATACAATCACCTTAAAGGTTAAGGATTCAACATATGCATTTTTGGAGAACACAATTTAATTCATAGAATTCTAGTCCTGATTCCCCCAAATTCATCTTGTTCTCTTTGCAAGGAACATTCATTCCATTCCATCAGTCACAAAAGTCTTAACTCATTCTGGCATCAACTGTAAAGTCTAAAGTCTCTTTAAATATCATCTAAATCAGGCATTGGTGAGATTTGAGATACAATTCATCCAGAGGCAAAATTCCTTTCCAGCTGCAAACCTATGAAATCAGACAAGTTAGGCACTTCCAAAATAAAATGGTAGGACGGCATAAGATATATATTCCTATTATAAAAAGGAGAAATTGGAAGGAAAAAGAGGATAATAGGTCAGTCTTATGGAAATCCAAAACAAGCAAGGCAAATTCAATTTGATTTTAAAGATAGAAAATCATCTTCTTTGATTAGATATTGTGCTCTCTAATGGGCAGTGGGCAGTCCCATTACCCCTGGGACCCTTATATGATGGTCCTATTTCCACAGCTCTACTGAGAATTTCCTCTCCTGTGGTGCTGCTGGGCCACCCATCCCTCACAGCTTCAGGTGGTGCTATCCCAGCCTGCTGAAATGAAGCAAGAGGCCCCATTCTTTGAAACTGAGAAGGTAGCCCTGATAATTTCTGAATCACCTTTGCTGCATTCCCCCCTTTTCTTGAAGAATAGTGCACCATCTTAGCCAAGTAGCCCAATTGTCCAGTACTGTAGAATCCCAGAAGTATGAAAGCCTTCCTATCTCTGCTCCTTTTGGTCCAAACTGGTAGTATCTTGGCTGCCATAATCTCTTTATTGTTGATTTCTGTTGTGATGGCTGATTAGATCTGTCATTCACACTCATACCAATCTCCTTACCAAATAGTTTTTCAATAACATTCTTACTATTTCTTCAGGAAAAAGCTTTCTCATTTTTTGCAGTATGGATATGTACAGAGAATTTTCCAAATCTTCCAAATCTTCTGGTTCCTTTTTGTTTAACAATGTCTTCAATTTATCTCTCTCCTCTCACATTTTAAAATGAAGCAGAAAGAGGGGCGCCTGGTTGGCTCAGTGGGTTAAAGCCTCTGCCTTCAGCTCAGGTGGTGATCCCAGAGTCCTGGAATCGAGCCTCGTGTTGGGCTCTTTGCTCAGCAGAGAGCCTGCTTCCTCCTCTCTCTTTGCCTGCTTCTCTGACTACTTGTGATCTCCGTCTGTCAAATAAATAAATAAAATCTTAAAAAAATAATAAAAAAATAAAAATAAAATGAAGCAGAAAGGAAAATCAAAGCCACACCTTCAAAACTTTGACATTGGAAAGACAGTATGGAGGTTTCTCAAAAAAAAAAAAAAAAAGTAAAAATAGAAATATCATAAGATGCAATAATTGCACTTCTGGGTATTTGCCCAAAGAGAACATAATCACTAATTTGAAAAAAGACATGCAAATCTATGTTTATTTCAGAATTATTTGCAATAGTCACAACATGGAAGCAACCTAAGTGTCCACTGATCAATGAATAAAGAAAATGTGATTATACACACACACACACACACACACACACACACACACAATTGAATAGTATTCAGCCATGAGAAAGCGTGAAATTTTCTATTCACAAAAACATGAATGAACCTAGAGGGTATAATGCTAAATGAAAAAGTCAGACAGAAACAGACAAATACCAAATGATTTCATTCATATGTGGAATCTAAAGAACAAAACAAATAACAACAATAATAAGAGAGAAACAGACTCATAAATACGGGGAACTAACTGATAGCTACCAAAGGGGAGAGAGTTGGGAGGATAGGTGACATTGGTGAAAAGGATTAAGGGATATATTCTTCCAGTTATAAAATAAATAAGTTGCAAGAATGAAAAGTATACCATAGGAAATATAGTCAATAATAGCAAACTTTGTATGGTGACAGATGATAATTGCATTTATTGTGGTAAGCATTTCATAATGTATATAATTGCTGAATTACTATATTGTATACCTAAAAATAATGTAATATTATATGTCAACTATACTTCAATTAAAAAATAGACTAAAAATAAGTAAGGAATAACTAAAAATAAAGATTTTTTTTCTTTTTCTTTGATTTTCTGCAGTTTGAATATGATAGGCCTAGTTTCTATCTTTTTTCTGTTTTTCTTTTTTTTTTTACTACTTTTCTGCTTGGTGTTGACTAATCATCTGTGTTACACCTTGTGTAATTGTTCCACAGTTTTTAAATATTCTGTTGTTTGTTTTTTTTTCTTCTACTCTTTTTTTCTCTTTTTCTTCCCATTTCAGAAGTTTCTTTTGTGATATGCTCAAGCTCAGAGAGTCATTCCTCATTGCCATGTCCAGTCTATGTATGAGCCCATCAAAGATATTTTCCTTTTTTTTAATAGTGTTTTTAATTTCTAGTATATCTTTTTGATTCTTTCTTAGAATTTCCATATCTCTGTTTATTTTGCCCATCTGTTCTTACACATTGTCTTCTTTATTCATTACTATAGTTAGTATATTAATCATAGTTGTTTTAAATCCCCAGTCTAATAATTCTAACATTTCCACCATGTGTGAGTCTGATTCTGATGTTTGTTGTCTCTTCAAGCTGTTTTCTGCCTTAATATGCTTGCAATTTTTTTTTCTTTGACAGCCAGGCATGATGTACTGGGTAAAAGAAATACAGTAAATAGGCCTTTATTTGATGGTGAAGTGTACAGCAAGGGTAAACGTTTTACATGTTTCCTATGACTAGGTCATTATGTTTTGGTGAGTTTATGCCCCTTCTTAACCTAAAATTTCACAAGTCCTTTTCAGTGTCCCTCCATCCCCTCAGGTGGGACAGGATGGCTAGAGTTGACTGGAATTGTGTACTTGCCTTCTCCCAGATCAGTTAAACTCTGATAAAACCCCAATAATCTAGGTTCTGGTAAAAAAGCTTCTTTTAAAGGCAAGCCTTGTTAAAAGAACAAAATAGTCTGGTGCATTTCAAAATCATTCCTTTTTTCCTTTCTCCTACTGGAAGCATGAGGGGATTTTTCCATGACAGTCTGTTTGAGAAACAGTTTAGGTTTCTGGAGGCAAAATTCACAAAAGTGTGAGAAGCCTCTATGATTCATCTTCCCTGAAGTTTTTAACCCTCAGTTTGTCTTCACTGATCCTACAACAATTTGTCAATTATAGTTTAGGTTTTCCTAACCCAGTATTTGTTCCTGTGGCTATCTCTGCTCAGGTATTCTGTGATTCTCTGTATCACCTGGCTATCTCTCCAATTTTGGGGCAGCAGATTGCCATGCAACATCACTTCACTAATGGATCTAAGAAGAGCTGTTGACTTTTTAGTTTGTTCAGTTTTTTACTTAACAATTAGGACAGAGTGATGACTCCCAAAATCTTTATATGCTGGACCAGAAACCAGAAGTCTGAATACGATTTTAATTAGTACCAATGGCACATTACTTTTAGTAGGGAGATAATTAAATAATAATAATTGAGAGCATTTTTGTAGTGCTTAGTATGTGAAAAATTCTTCTAAGCACTTTGTGTTCCACAACAACCCCGTGAGGCCATGATTCAGGACTTGAATACATAATAACAACAACAAATAAAAAGCATGAGAGAAAAAAAATATAAAGCTATGCATACCTTTCTCCAAAAATACAGGGTACATGAAAGACAGTATTTAGACTTAAGGCAAAAACCAAAGTTAGAGATGATATTTTAAGTGTCTGGAAAGTACTTGATTTAATTGAGCCTAGCAAAAGGCTAATAATTTTGAGCAGGAAATTTTATTTTAGAAAATAGCATTGTTATTATTTTAGAAAATAACATTAATCTCTAGGATAAAACAACCTCAAAGCCATGTATGTCCAGAAGTTCAAACACAAGATAACAGAAAGCAGAACTGTTCCTCTACCCCTCCTACCGCGACCATTAATTACTGCTCCATATACACCATCGCTATTATTGTCACCACTACTATGGCTAATAGTCATAACAAACAATATTTACAAAATTTCCTATATGCCAGTCACTGTCCTGGAAACTTAGACATGCCACTCTCTTTTATTCTGCAATACTCTTCGAAGCAAATATATAAATACACTTGATAACCTCAAGAATGTAGTTGAGTACAAAACTTGCCTGCAGTTACTCAGGAGGTAAGTAGGGGAACTGAAACAGAGGGAATGATGATGCAGTATTACTTTGTAACAAACAACTGTTCCTCTGCTGAGTTAAATCTCAGGGAGGATGAAGGAAATATTATTTTGGTTGGCTGAAGTATTGCATCAAAGTATGTGGTACTTACCCTATGTCTAGAATATACTGAGCTGAACAGTAAATACATGAATAAACGGCATCACACATGCTTGGATCTAACTCCTTGCCAATTTTTAATTTCTTATGATAAAATCCTTATACAAAAAATATTAAGGCATTTTCTGTGTTACTATCAATATATTAGAATATAGAACAAATTTACATTGTCATAAGAAGTATTTAAGGGTGTCTCTTTACCTACCTAGTAGATCACAGTGGTTCTTGCTACTTTGTATTAAATTTTGCAGTTTTGAAAGGCAGGGTATAAAATTTAATATTTATTACTAAATGCCTCATTAATAATGAAGATATTTCAGTTTTTAAAAAAAATTCTATGGACTATGTGTATTTTTTCATCGAGATGCCTGCTCATTTTTTTTTCATTTTATAAACAATTATTTATATGATTAAAGAAGTTAACCCCATATGATTATAATACTTGTGATTTGCCATTTTTGCTTGACTATGCCAGTAATATTTTCAATTTCATGTATCAGTTCAAATCAGTTCTACAAAATTGGCTTTTTTTTTCTCATTCTAGTAATTGTAAAAAAAAAAAAAGGCTAGAATTCTTCTGCAGATTTTATAAATCTCATTGGTTTTTTACCCACCTATATAAATGAGGGAAATTCTATATATCAATTAGAGACAGTTATAATGAACTCAGGGAAGCATTGTTGCATATAAAGAAACTCTGAAAGAATAAAATAGAACATGATAATTTATTTTAACCCATGCAAAGAGAAAGTTTTAGTAGTACTAAACAAACAACAAAAGAATAAAGATTCAGAGCACTGGGGGAAAAACCAGACCAGGATCTCCTAGCATACCATTTCAATATTCCTGCCATTATCAGTCTTTTTCTCACAGAGACATTTTGAACAAAACGTCTTAACTAGGTATCTCTGCCAATAAAATTGACAAGATAGTTGCACAGAAGCTTTCAAATGCAAAATCAATTTATATTTAGTTTATAGACATGTGCAGCTGAAGAATAACATCAAGATTTAACTTTTTCTAAGTAGTCTTAGAATGAATTTCACCAACACTGATTCAGTCAGGACAGTAAAAGTATACTCCTTATGATTTCCCCCCTCAGGTGTAGTACATGCTTTACATTATAGCAGGATTGAAAAAAAGAAAATCCATACCTCTTCCACAATATCCTTTGGCATTATATGTAAATTTGCTTTAAAAAATCACAATCTAATCTTGTATAATTAGCCCACCAATTCGCTTGAATGTATATATACAAAGTTAACATTTACAAAACTCAAGACCAAAGCAAGAACAAAGGGATTCCAGGATCTTTCACTGCTGTAAAGTACATTTCCTTTTTCTTGTTTGAATATTTCTGTTTCCTTGGAAAAGCGTAAAATATTTTATCCACATTTTTCTCTGGTTACATTCTAGAAATATAGCAAATGATGCCCTTTTGCAATGGCTTCCACCTTATGCTGGAAAATGAGATTAAGCCTGCACCAGATAGGTAAGAAGCACTTATTTATTCTTTACTGTTAACAGGAAATGGTGCTGATCCATCTCAGCTGGAAGTTGACTGAGCTAATAGAAGATGCTGCGGGAACAAGGAGACTTAAATGTGATCCACCTATTTTATATAGAAATGAAATCTACATCATATTTGAGCTTGTGATATGTAATAATTTATAAGAAACTAGCATAACAATGATGAACTGCATACAAATGCATATATTAAAACTCAACTTATAATATTCTTTATGTATATTTATAACTTCTGTATCAGTCAGGATTCTCCAGAAAAAACAGAACTGCTAAAGACATATGTACATACATTGATTTATTTTATTTTAAAAATACGTTATTTTAAGGATTGCTTCTCCTGATTGTGGGGGCTGGCAAGTCTAAAATTTGTAAGAAAGGCCAGCAGGATGGAAAGTCAGACAAAAGTTGATGTTGTCATCTTAAGTCTGTAATTCGTAAAGTGGACAGGCAGGATGGAAATCCAGGCAAGACTTCCATGTTACAGTCTTAAGGCAGAATTTCTTCTTCTCAGAGAAACCTGAGTTTTTGATCTTAAGGCCTTCCACTAACTGGATGAGGCCCACCCATACTATCAAGGCTAATCTCCTTTACTTAAAGGAAAACAACTGTAGATATTAATTCCATCTATAAAATACTACCACAGCAACATCTAGTGTTTGACCAAACAGCTGGAGACCATAAGCTAGCCAAGCTGACATATAAGTTTAACCATTACAATTTCAATATGCAGTAACTCACATCAAGGTTTGTATATGACAGCAATTATTTATTGAATATAATAATTTCTTAAGCATTATATATTTTAGATACATTTGAGTGTTTGAAAGTATATAAGGCAAATAAAAACAAGAAGTTCTGAACTAAAAATAATTTAAAAATAATGAATTAAAACAAGATAAAATTTCAGTAGATTAAATGCTCAGAGTGGATGTATAAAGAACATTTCTAAATTGAGGTTTCCTTAGATCACAAAATAACTTTCAGTTGAAAAGCTCTATCACTATCTAAAAAGTAGCTGAAAATAAACCAATAAAGAGGAGCTAATGAAAGCTTAATAGTTATAGTTAATTGACACAACTGAAAAAAATATGTAAAGGTTTTAAACCTTTTCTGTGGAGCATATGCTTATATGCACATTGGCACAAGTAATCAATGTGCCAAAGATTTAGATTATTTTGTTTTTGAAATTAAGATAGAACAAATATTTATTCACTCCTTGAATTTACAAATGAGAACCATAAAAAAGGAGAACTATTTATTGGAAAGGGAGTGAAAATATTATCATTTTAGTTTGAACAAACGGGTAGACCAAAATAATTAACTTTATTCTATTATATATAGTTTTTCATTGTCATATCATACATCCCATGCATGCTAAATTCTCAGGTGACTTCATTTCATTAAAAAAATTTTTAAATGGTTCTCAACCTAAACCACATTTTGAAAGGAATTGATTAAGAGCATACAACAACATTTTGCAGAATTCAGGGGTCATCTTGTGCATTCCCCTGTGGAAAACTGCGCACAGGAAAAGCAATAATCATTTTAAGAGAAATAGCAAATTCCGTTTACTTTTCAAAAACTAATTAAACCCATTTATGAGAAAAAATCTTGAAAAATCTAACAAAGATGAGCTATCAAATACCCACACTGATGACACAGTATTTACACTTATTTTCCTTGTGAGAAAGAATGCCTCCCCTCATTGTTTCTGTGGCATTTTCTTCAAACCAGCAGCAAAACACCATTCATTGTTGTGTTCTAGGACTGGTCAGGAACAGTGCAGACTGAGACTGAGATGACTTAAGGGACAGGAAAACATTTCAAGTGACATTAAAACTTGATTATCTTCTAAACTAACTTAAAAGTATTGCTTTATGAATTACTTAAATATAATTTCAGTTTTAAATTAGATGTTGTGATTACTATACCACTTTCATGAGTGACTATAAAAATTATATCAAAATAAAACTAGATAAGCATAAACTGCCCTGTGTTCAAAGCAAACCCTTGTGGTTTTTGTTCTCACTGTGGCTATAGTTGTTTTTGTATTGTCAACTCTGTACTGACCTTTAGTTTAAATGAAAATTATAATGGATATACCTTTTACCCTCCTCCTTGGTGTCATGATCTTAAACACGTTACTTTTCTTGATTAATTTAAAATTTGCTCTGAAAAAAGATGGACAGCTGCAATATTGCATGTGCTTTTAAACTTGTCTTGATGTAACCACATAAAACACACAATCAAGAAAACAGGCAAGGACTATTTTATTCATGCAACCATATTTAAAAACTTTGCTATTGACTAGTTTATTGAATATGTGAATATTGGAATTTAGTTTAAATACACGTTATGTAATATATCCCTTTTTGTAGTTCTATATAAATGGTTACATGTGTTCATTTGATTTCAATAATGAAACAACTCTATATATAGACTCGTATATTAATATTTTTTCCCAGCAAAACTTCTATTATTGATACAGCCAAACTTCTTAAAGCCAAAACATCATTTGAATTCAAGTGCAAACTGTGCCTCATATTTTCATTTAAACTTAATTCTTGGAAATAAAAATAATTCCCAGAAAACAAAATAAGCATTAAAATAATGTATACTCTTACTTTTAAAATTTAAGTTTTTGATTATATTAATCACAATCCATTTTTGAGTTACTAACAACACTGAACTGAGTTACATTAAATGAAATTAAAAACAGAACTTATAGTGAATCAGTTGAGTATAGCTCTATTTTCACACTCTCTTTCTTGCTCTCAGATTATTCATAGGCCAATGGAGGATAATGCAAAGATTTTAAAATTATGATACATACACTCTTGGGGAGCAGGAGAATAGTATCTTGGCACAGAATTTTGTAGGAATAACTTTCCAGGTCCTTAACTTCCATATAGACTTTTTTCTAAAACTGATTTTCAGGAGACTGTACCTGCAGGCAAAGTTCATTAGGTGTTCCCTTCCCATCCCTCTGATTCCAAGGCCTTCTTCCTGTTGTCTTTTCCAACTTTATAAGGAAGACATACCTCTTAATCAAGAGTGCTTCTGTGATGTATAAGGGGTACAAAAATGCTAGGGTGCTAAACAAAGAACAATTTAAAATATTTATAATTGTGGAGCTTCCTGTAATGCAACCCCCACAAAGGTATGTCTTTCTTCCTTTTATAGATAATACTATGAAGGGCAACATAACAGCATATTTTTTCCTTGTAGAAATATTAGATTGCAAAATGTGGTGAGAATGATGAGTGCTTTTATTTAATGACCTTACATCTTCTATCCCTTGATGATTATGACTGAGCAGAGTCCTATGAGAGAAGGCAAAGATAACAGAGCTAAGAAGTAGTGAGAGCAGTGGTAACTTCTTAGATCCAGTAACAGACTACTGAGAAGTTCAAGTCTCAACTGTCTGAGAATTAGAAATCAGAATCTAGTTGTTGTCACAGCAACACACATTAGCGTGTTTTTTCTGAATTGAAAAATGAAAGCAGACTTTTTTGGATAGAAAAATCAGTCTGTTTGGTTGATTCATTTGACATGGAATTCTTCCTTTGGCAATTAGTTTACATGGAACACATTTTCTCTAGAATAGCATTAGTTGAATCTCACTTCTAAATTTTTGGGGAAAACATACATATTGGCAAAGATGTTTTGAAATTTAAAGTCTTAGAGTATCACAATGCTTTAATGTAGTAATGTACCTTTCTTAAATAGGTGTACATAGATAAATTGTCCTTCTAAAATGCCCTCACATGTAATTTTAAAACTCTAAATTAATTGTTAAATAAATGCTCTTTTTTCTGCATTGGTGTGTTTAGTGTATCTTTTTTTTTTTTAAGGTTTTATTTATTTATTTGACAGGCAGAGATCACAAGTAGGCAGAGAGGCAGGAAGAGGGGTGGGGAGCAGGCTCTCTGCTGAGCAGAGAGCCCGATGCTGGGCTCGATCCAGGACCCCGGGATCATGACCTGAGCTGAAGGCAGAGGCTTTAACCCACTGAGCCACTCAGGCATCCTTAGTGTATCTTTTGAACTGGTATCCTGTGGCATTTCAACCAGTTTTCTATCTTAATGAGCACTTGTGTGCTTGCAGCCATGAAGTGTGACTCTGAAGAATCTAAAGACAGTAAGACTGGGGTCCTGCAGTGGCTCAGTTGGTTGTGTCCTACACTTGATTTTGGCTCAGGTCATGATCTCAGGGTTGTGAGATCAAGCCCCATATCGGGCTCCACACTCAGTGAGGAGTTGACTTGAAATTTTCTCTTTCCCTCTCCTCCCCTCCTCTCCACCCCCATTCATGAGCACTCTTCTCTCTAAAATTAACAAATAATCTTTAAAAAATAAAATAAAAATAAAGACTGTAAAACCAAAATATTGTCCTAGAATCATAGTAAATTAAAACTCAATAATACAAATATCATTCTGAATCTATAAGAAATTATTTACAAAATCATGTCTATAATTCCTTTTATCCTTACAATATTTGATAGCTAAGCAAAAACTAAAATGCGTTGTATGATTGTTTTCTAAAAACATCTTTGTTTATAATTCTTCCTGGTGATAAGAGTCAGCACAATTGTATTTTCTTTCTGAAATAAAAATACCTGTAAAAATGCTTAATTTGGTCTGGTTTTAAAGTAATATATGAGAGGTAGGGATTAAAAAAAATTAAAACCTCAATTCATAAAAATGTCTACAATTTAAAAAATCCTCCCCATCATAAATTATATATATATACATATATACATACATACATATATATATATAAAATCTCATTTTATACTTCAGATTCTGTGTTAATACTATTATTATCCTCATTTTAAAGGGAAAACCCTAATTTTAATAACAAAGTTATCTCCTTCCACCCACAAACCCTGCCCATCCCATCATTATCCTAATCTGCTTCATATTTTGAGTGGTAGTTTTACTAGTCTTAATTCTATGTCTATGTACCCCAGAGTCATGCTGAACATATTCACATTAGTTTATGCAAGATATTTTGGAGGTACATCATCTGCCTAAAAGGGCCTATGTCTAGAGTATGAAGAGAATAAGCCAAAAACTTGTCCTCAATATTGCAGACCTACCAAATGAGACATTGATAGATACTAGTAACCTTATTAAACCAAACTATAATCCCATTCTCTTAGAACTGCATGACTCCACCACATCCCACATTAGGAACCTGTGAGAATGATGGGAGGCAGCAGACAGTGGTGGTTAAGAATGAAGAACTGTGAAATCATAGGGCGAAAGGGCCAAGATATTTATCCTGGCATTTCAACCTGCTAGCCAGATGGTCTGGAGCATACCATTCAGTATTCTAAGCTCCAGTCTCCCTCCTGGGGACTAATAGCATTTGTAACAACATTGTTTTGAGAGTTAAATAAGGTCATCCATTGAAAGTACTTAGTTTAGTGGTTGGATATAATAAACAGGCCCAACCCAAATGGGAGCTGTTGACTGGTTATCAACTGAGACATTTTGGATTCATTTTCATATTGATCTTAAGTTGGGCAATATTTTATTGTTTAATTAGCATTGTGCCTCAAATAATTAAATTCTATTTAGTTCTTTTTCATAGCAAAAAGAAAAGCTCTTTAAAGGAACGTGGCCTGTTTTGGATATTTTCCATGACTTTTTTTTTTTTAAGTATCATAATTTATAGCCAATTATCATGGTTAATCAAGAAATAACTGAATCAACAATTTCTAAATCAACACTATTTTTTAATTAATCACACACAAAAATAGAAATGTTAGAACTGAAAATGTTTTCTTTAATCCTTTAATTAGAAAACCACATAGCTCACAACTGCTATTTATCAAGTTAGCCACACACCCATCTAACATATATTTTGTACATTTTATATATTGATGTTTGCTATAAATGCAACCATATCTTATTATAAAGCTTTTCAGTTAATGTTTTATGTCTTTCAAAACCTACATTATATACTGCATGCCTCATCTCTCAAAAGATACATTTTTACATTCTTAAAATGATGCCTTATGCTATAGAGATGAATTTATTTGGGGGAAAAAATAAATGTATTTCACTATATAATATTTTGTTGTATGAAAGTTTACAGTACTGTTTAGTAGGAAACAGGTGTACATATACCTGCCCAATACTGAACCTGAGATATCTACCTTTAAAGATTCATGTGTATTTGTCAATAAAAGAATTCTATTTCAGTAAGGTTATTGAAAATAGAGTGTAAATATTTAAGTCTTTACTTATTGCTTTAGTACTGACTTTCCAAAGAAAAAACAATTCTCTTTTCATTACCAGTAAGTTAAACATATATATGAGTTCACTATATTTTCTTCCAAAATTTTTAAATTAAATTACTATGCAGGCATATAATATATTTGTCTCATCTGCTAGCACTATAACCCCCTTCACAGATGAGCTATTAAAATGCATTCTAATATGACCTTATTAAATGCAGTTTTTTGGTAAACATTATTTTCTTGAAAGAAAACATGCAAATAAAGGAATAAATCAACCTCTTATTGGATGATTCGATTTCTTATTTCTTTTATATTCTTATTCTCATTTTTCACTCACTTCTCATACAATTTGAATGACTCTTATTTAAATTAACGTTCAACTTAAAAATACCCACTTAAAAATTATTTATGCTCACATTCTTTGGCCTTTCAGATTACTTATTTTCTTTTGGCCTTTGCTCCTTCCCCACCCATAATCTGTCTTATTTTTGTCCTTCTTTCATGGTATACATTATATTAAAATAGATGTTGTTTGTTCAAAATAGGTTGCCTCTAAATCTTCAAATTAATTTATGTATTATATATAATAAAATCTGTATATATGAATGAAATGCTCTTTGAGGTAAATTATATAAATAACTATGTGCCAGAGGACTCTTTCCCTTGAAATCTTTGGCTAAAAAGCAAACATATTAAAAGGAAAATGGTGCAAAGGTATTGTGAATAATTTGGTCTAAGAGACCACTAGTCCTAAAATATATAATCTTTTTTTCACTAGTCAATTAAGGTTTGGCAAATCACTGGATTATTATGACACTCAATTTCTTTAATCTTAGAAATGTGAATTTAAGAAAATTATATCTCTATATAATTGTGTAGATATATATATATACATATATATCTGAAAAATTTTATTTTAACCTACATATGATATACATATGATATATACAAAATATTCTTTTTTCAGAAGATTGTGTTATTTATATATTTATATAGATAGATAGAGAGGGTGGGGAGGAGCAGAGAGATCTTCTAGAATGGCTAAATAAAAGGACTGACCACACTAAGTCCTGATGAGGGTGTGGAAGTATTAGAACTTCATACATTGCTGGTGGGAATGAAAATGGTACAACCACTTTGGAAAAGAGTTTGGCAATCACTTAAAATTTAATCACTATGGGACCCAGTTATTCTACTTCTCTTATACACAAAGAGAAAAGAAAGCATGTGCACACATCCACACCCACAGCCCGGGATGTAAGGCAAAACCATTTGCATGAAACATTCAGATAAGTCTTCACAGGCTGCATGGCAAGATTATTCAAGCTCTATTTCTTACACACGTTTCACATTTGCATCTGATGATTTCTCAAATTTCCCCACTGATCACCTGTCCTGTGGCTTAATGTATGCATCAAGTTATAGCATGAATCACATCACGAATGTTAGGCACACCCGTGATCAAGGGCAATAATATCTAATTTCCCCCCAAACTACCTAAGAGCATGTGAAGGCAGCTGTCCTTGGCCCTTCTTACCCAACTGTAGTTCATTTTACAAGTGAGCACTCTGCATTCTGTCCTTGAAAGAGTGACTTTAGTTGTAAAGTGTGAGGAAATGATGAATTACTGCTGGTGTCTCCCCAACTTAACCATGTTTTAAAATGAGAACTCGATATGAAATAAAATTAGCATATATAGTGTATTTAAGAAATATGATAGGTAAAGACTCTAAAATGTAATCATAAATGCTCAAAGCAATTCAAACAATAAAAATATTTAACATATCTGAAAAAAATGAGAACTCTAATCACTGTACATTGTTTCGTGCCACCTTCACTGAGAATATGTCAAAATTCACAGTGTAGATTTCTAAAGAATTCGTTTGCAGCTTATTTTGATTAATTACTAATAAAATACTTTGTTAAAAAATGAAATTCCCAAGACAAAAGTTAGATACTGAGACAATAGTCAAAATTGAGGGAATGCCTGACACACTAAAATCTTTCAATATGTTTCATATCCTGATCATATTTTCATTTTCAAAGTGTTTTGCATTCTCAAATCAGAATTGCATCCTCAAACCTCAAGATTATAGCGTTTGTACTCCTTGTAGATTCCAACTACTGCATAAATAAAGAAAATACATTGTGAGATTTTTGAGGACTGTAAAGAGTGATTAAAAATTGTATGTCAATTATCTATATTTTCTTTTTATTTCCCCTTTCTTCTGCCTTCCCTTATGTACGAATCTAAGGTTGCCTGAGTAAAAATAAATTACCGTAATTTAGTATGTTCAAATTCATTTTTTTTCCTTCTACAGTTAGGATAGTAGTAGGGTCTTAAAGTTAATTTAAATCACAAACACAAAGTAATAGTTTTATTAAATGTAATTTAAAGTATTTAACACTAATATTTTTAAATGAATAGTTAGAACCTCTAATAATTTGAAGCATGTTTATAAACCCTAATAATCTGAAAACTTAGTTAGCAGCAAAAGAATAATTGTGGCAAAGCCATTAACCTTAATTTTGAATTCTGGTAAAATAGAAGGGGCCTGGACTTTTTGAAAACAAAGACATAACTCAGTACAATTTTTTTATTAATAAATGTTAGAGAGTAAGGAATGTTCTAGAGATTACCTTTGATTTGGGTAAATGGAATAAAAAGACATAATTGGTGTGAGAACTGAACATGATAATTTATGGGAAATTTTTTTTTAAAGATTTTATTTATTTATTTGACAGACAGAGATCACAAGTAGGCAATGAGGCAGGCAGAGAGAGGGGGAAGCAGGCTCCCTACCGAGCAGAGAGCCTGATGCGGGGCTCGATCCCAGGACCCTGAGATCATGACCTGAGCTGAAGGCAGAGGCTTAACCCACTGAGCCACCCAGGCACCCTGGGAAAATATTTTTTGAAAGGGATTGTATGAGTGTAAACTATCATTAGTAATCATCACATGGTTTGTGGTCCTTCATGCAATTAATGATTAGATGCCCTCTAAAGACAATGGTAAGTGTTCACTGATATCATTCCTCTCTTTTCATGCAAATACTAGTTTGTTATTTAAAATTATAAACCTCTACATGCAAACTCTCTAATAAAATGTCCCAACATATATACACACACACACATATATATACAATATATATATATATGCATATATATGCATATATATACACACACATATACATTTTTATATGTATATATACATTTTTATATATGCATATATATATAATGTAATTTGTTAAGTTCAAAACATCCTCTTAATTATCCTCTCATAAAGTAGATTTTATTTCTGTCTTCAAGCAAATATTGTTTACTTTCTTTCTGTTTGATAAATTACCAAGGCCACATTTGTAATACTTGAAAGGCTTTTCTCAAACTATTGTGATTCCTTATTATCTGTTTTTATTATCTTTTCCCTTTCACCTTTCTTATCTTTTTTCCCCTAAAATTTTCTGAAACTTAGTTCTGTATTCTGTTTTGGTTATTCTATGAATTTTATATTTTATCTCTTTTATGACCCTTATTTACCCTTGACTTCTTTTTCCATCTTCTCTTCCAATAAACTGAAATAGCATTTTTATTGCATATACCTTTGGCAATACTTTCCTAAAGTTTATTGAATATGACACTCTAGACAGATCTCTTCACCTTTTACAATTAACAAATAAAATAATTTTGAGTAATTACTAGTGATGTAATAAAACATTGTAAGTATAAAATATTAAATATTAGAAATTATAGAATACAAAAAATTTTTATTCTGGACTTTTGTTTATATCAAATTATGAATCAGGTTAAAAAGTAATATCCTCATATTTACAGTTTCTTCTAACTGACCACATACCATTATTTCCATTTTCTTTAAGTAATTAACAAAGACCTACCTAAAAATAGTCTTTATTCATCTCTATAGAAATACATTTATTCTTTTCTTTTTTCCTTTTATTCACAAACTATGTACTCTCCCACAAAATAAACAAACTTTAAAATGTGTGCATATAAATTATAAAACTTATAAAAGATACAATAAGAGACAATAATTTAAAAGCCCAACAATTTTATATTAACAATATAGATTGGTTCACTGTTTACTTTAATCCCTTTTAAACATAACTTGTAGTACAAAAAGAAGGAGAGCATGCAGGGTAAAACTGCGTTTCCTAGCCCTTTTCCTAATTAAGATTTTAGGCGGGATTTAGATTCAGCCACAGGATTTTTTTTTTAAGTTTTTACTTTTTTTTTCTTTTTAAGATTTTATTTATTTATTTATTTGACAGAGAGAGAGAGAACACAAGCAGGCAGAGTGGCAGGCAAAGGGAGAGAGAGAAGCAGGCTCCCTGCCGAGCAAGAAGCCTAATGTGGGACTCGATTCCAGGACCCTGGGATTATAACCTGAGCTGAAAAGCAGCCACTTAACCGGCTGAGCCACTCAGGCATCCCCAGCAATCAGATTTTGAGGAAGGATTACATTCCAGGTATCCTGGAAGTATCTATTTTGAAGATGCTGATTATGGAAGACAAATGTGATTTTGGATCCAGCAGCTATTGTACTGATGTCTTGGTCCTAAAGATTGCCTCAAATTTGGCAGTTTCCTCTTCTTGGCAGAGGAGAATTGGTTTTATAAACAGCACCTCATAGTTTTGCAACTTCCTGATCATGAGTCAACAGACAGGACTCTTGGCAGTCCTCTTCTGCAATGTGGACTGGTAGTTGTTCTAGAGGTTCCACCATCATAGTGATTTTGTAAGGTAGTTACAGTTTTAAATAGCTAAGATAGTACTGTTGCTAATGACTAAAAACATTCTGTAATTGAATAATTGATATCAATAATAGCTGTCAGCCACAGATTCTCAAGAAAATGTGAAGATGGGATTTGCTGTTAGGTTTGCAGGTATTAAAGCGAGGGAAAAGTTAGTCCATTAAACCCTCTGTTTAGTTACTTAGAGTATCATTGATGGGCACCTATCATTAAGTCCTACAAGGTGTTGAAAGCAAGATTTGGGACCAAATCTTTGCTGCAAAAATTAATAATAATAATTATTATTATTATTATTATTATTAGTGGTTGTACAAGGAATAAAATACTATGGGAAGTCTGGATTCTTTAATCAGGAAAATCATTTAAGAGAAAAAAAAACAAAGAAATATACCAGTTTTTAATACTTTATTCCAAAGCAAAAAACAGAAGATGTGAGTGCTTTTATGACTAACATGAAAGAATTTTTTTATCTCTTTTAACAATAGTATTGCTGTACCTGAAAATGAAATTACAAGTCTCATTCTGTGGACTGGTGAATTATGATGTAGATTTCACTTACCAGGTATCTTCAGTGAAAGTTAGAAAAGGTATGGAAATAGATGGATCCCAATATCATAATAATGTCATTGAGGAAATGTAGATGACTCAGAATACTTTGAAATATGCAACCCCCACCAAGGTTCTCCTGCTGGAATAAGCCAACCTTCCTCTCCAGCTGATGAACCATCCAAAATACTGGTTTGCAAGAGCCAGTCAGCCTTCCTATGTCACTGTTCATTTGTTCCAGATTTAAATTAGTAGGCCAGAAATCAAAATAGTATAAAGGGGTAATTATTAAGTTGTACCTTGAATGAAAGGCTTTCTTACTGCCAAGATGCAAGATTTCATCATCTATTAGGGGAATAAAGAGAAGAACGTATGTGTGAATGTATTCTGAGGTTTTTAGACCAGGAAATGACAATTTTAGAGCAGACTAATTTCACTGACATGAGTGCATATACTAGACATATTAAAATGGTATCTTGATTTTCAGAGAGTGGTTCTAATGATCAAAGCAGTAGATGAAAAACAAACTCAGTGCTGATTTCAGATAAATGAGATTAAATTTCCAAAAATTCCTTAATGTAAAGTGACTACTACTGTAAGTCCCATTTCAAGGCAGCCCTAAATGACAAGTGAGTAAGGGACTTCAGAGAGTATATTTGGGGTCCTCATTACTAAGAAAGAAATATTACAATTGGAGGTTTAGATCTATGGTGATTTCTGGATGTTGATTAATTGTCTTCATGAATTATCAGATATTTGCATAAATCAATAATAGAAAATGTAGGTAGATATATTCAGAAGAACCTCAAAAAAATGCATCCAGGCTATGAAAATGTTTGTTTCCATATGAATGCTTAATATTTTTGTTTCATATCTTGAAGAACATCTCAATAATCAGGTTAACAGTATGATTCTTTGACAGAAATCATATTTCTCCAGGCATCTCAATGCCTGATCAAATGGCTCGTGCAATTTTCTGTAGTGACAGGAATAGAAATTATGCACTGGATCAACATTCTGATGATTTTTCTCTCTCATTGGTGATCAGTTTATTACTACTGCTAAGTGTCTAATCTGCTAGCTCTGACAAATGATAAATTCCCCAAATGACATATTTATTTTTTTTTAAGATTTTATTTATTTATTTGACAGACAGAGATCACAAGTAGGCAGAGAGGCAGAAAGAGAGAGAGGAGGAAGCAGGATCCCTGCAGAGCAGAGAGCCCGATGCGGGGCTCGATCCCAGGACCCTGAGATCATGACCTGAGCTGAAGGCAGAGTCTTAACCCACTGAGCCACCCAGGTGCCCCCAAATAACATATTTCAAGGAAACTAGACTGTCATTGAGTGCCAAGTCAAGTGTATTGGTCCCTTTTTACCAAGGTGGCTGCAGTAATTTTCCCTTGTTCTTTACTTTTATTAATCTTCCTCACCAACACAATTCTCCTGGAAATAACAAATACAAACCTTATAAATACTTAACACACCACCCTGATATTTCACACAATACTGTCTCAAAGATGGGCTTTATTTAATATAGAAAATAAGCTTGTATTCACAGGATTCACTGTTCCATGTGCCACACAAACCTAGAAGCAACTACCATTATGGAATGGTAGCAGAGCCACTTGAAAACTCTGTTACAGTGTCAGCACTCAGAAACATCTTGCAAGTTAACAGTGCCATTCTGAGATATGCTATTTGTTCAATGAATAGTTAATTTAGAATGATCGTTCTTTCGATGTCAATATATGTGATTCCCAAACCAAGGAAATGGGAGAGGCAGGTTATTTATTACACCTGATGAGCTACTTGAATTTTCTTGTTGTTTTCTATCTCTCCTACTTTGGACTTTATTTTTTTGGAGGTCTCGGCACCCAAAAGAGACATAATTATACGAGGGTGTAAAACAATTGTTCTGTTGAAGTTGGAAGCAGTATCGTCATGTGACCATTTTGGAGTCCATCTGATCATAACAAAAAGGAAGAGAAGGGGTTGGCCTGAGAAATGGATCCTGATAATCAAGGGGAAATGATGATATCGTTGCCAAGATGGAAATGGAGATATATTTTTGGAATTCAATTTTTTCTCAAAGTGCTTCTAATTGCTTCAATTATCAACGTCTCCTGATAGATATTAACAGAAAACAGCAGCATACCACGCATGCAGACCCACCGAGTGCTGCAAGGGCAAAGATCTGACTCACCCTAAGTGAAGAATCAGCTTCATAGGCTGGTTGCCGGCAGAGATGATGTGGTAATAGTGGAAGGAAATGAAGACTGGCATAGGTACTAGGGACTTTTTCTTTGCTCTTTTGTATATCTACATATATTGAAAAAGCTTTTCTTTTATTATCTCCCCTGCCCCCCCTAGGGTTCTTTCTTTTTAATGAGGTGTGCTGGTGGTGTTTAAATAAGAATTTAGTGGAGAGGTTATAAACTATCAAATGAAACTATGACTGAACCAGGAGAGAAATCACTTAAAGGTGAGCTACAGTGACTTGTGAGATTTCTGGGGCCTGTTTTATTTACAGATGATGTAACCACAATACATTATACTTGTTTATTTTTGTTGTTGTTCTTATCAGGAAACTTAAATATGGGGAAAAAGGATATATATGAAATTGAATAAATAAAGGAGTTGACTGTAAAGAAATCATGTGTTGGCTCCTTAATACGGATTCCCTAGCCCTTCCAGAATCCCTTCTCTTACAGAATGAATAAGTTTATAAACGTCATCTCCAAATGACCTTTACAGCTAGTATTTCAGATGTTATTGATCCTTTTCCAACCCTCTTCCATATACCCTTTCCTGTTGATAAACATGGAAAAAAAGAAAGGATTTTTAAAGGATTATTTTTGATGGCAGGAATCATATTCAGGACTGATGTTCTTAAGCTATTCCTGTTGTAGCTATAGTCAGCTTTCTGATATTCTAATCTCCTGAGTATGGCAGAGGTTTTATGCAGTGACTTAGCTATGCAGTGTAGCCTGGAAAATTTTTATTTCTTTAATTCTAAACTTATAAATTCATTTGGATAGTAAAGAGCTGTCTCTGTAATTAATTATGGACTTATTCCATTTCAACTGCTTTCAAAATTCAACACAATAATTCTTTGTTAAGACTGAAGGAAACCTAATGTAACTATCACAGGTGTCAAAAGCCAGAAATAAAAAGTATTTATCATAGCCTAAAGGCAACTCTACTGAAATGAGTAGAAGCATTAGTCTAGCTCTCATGGGAGTATATTCATGTCCTCTTGTGTGAAGCATGTGAAGGATTGCAATTGCTCTAAGCTTTAGGGATACTTAGAAATAAAGCATACCATGGGACATTATAGGTAGTAATAAAATAAATTATGTTAACTTCAGATTCAGAAATTATTCCAAAATTGAAAGCAACAAAGTAAAAATAAATTCTAGAGCTATATGGTAGCAAGATACTGTGGATTTCCCTTATTCATTTGTACAGGAAGTAATAAAATAACTGTTTTTAGAACTATATTTAACACATACATGGATTCATTATTAGAAAATACAAAGGGCTTTCTATATTACTAAATTATGTTGCTTTTCAAGAGTTGCTGTCAGTAATTTTTCTGCTTTAAATGGACCTCTATGGGCACCTGGGTGGCTCAGTGGGTTAAGCCTTTGCTTTTGGCTCAGATCATGATCTCAGGGTCCAAGGATCGAGCCCCACATCGGGCTCTCTGCTCATCAGGGAGCCCGCTTCACCCCCTCTCTGCCTGCTGCTCTGCCTGCTCGTGATCTCTCTCTCTCTGTCAAATAAATAAATAAAATCTATTAAAAATTAATAATAATAAATGGGCCTCTACTGGTTGCTGAGCAACTTCCTAAAGTGAATTGCCAGTAGTATATCATGTAGATCCTAGTGTGTTATGAAAATGCTATATGAAATTTCATCTCCATCTTATCCCTCACATCATTTCATGTAACCCTATTTTTCTTTCAAACCTCTAGTCATATAGCCACCTCCAAAATTTTTCTTTCTCACTTCCTGAGGACAATTCTGAGTCGGTGCATAATTTCTGAGCTCCTGAGATACCCTTTTTGCATATGCTTTATATATTTACTGTTGATGTGTAATAATTTTTGGTTGGTTTGTTGGTACCACTAAACTATCACGTCTAATGAGCATTTTTTAAAGTTTTTATCTCATTATCTGGTATGGTCTCCAGCACAAGACTGGTATTAATCAGTGTTTATTGATTTAGTGAGTGATGAATATTGACTGCATATATCTTCATCAGTGACTGATTGAACAATGCAGCAAGTAGTTGAGAACTACCATTAGATTTTTGCACTCAAATCATCTATTTTATGCATTATATCAAAGATCAATTCATTTGTATTCTAAAGCTCCTCCTTGTGAAATGTGACATCATATTATAGCTTAAGTTGCTTTAATCAGGTCATCATATCACATAATAAACCTCGGTGACATATGAATTTGATTAGAAGAGGTAAAAGGAAGAAGGTAAAGATGAAAAATGACCTTGGAAGGAAGGAAATTATCATTCCGAAAATTGAGTTAGCAATGGAAGTTGAAATTTAGGAAAGCAATCCATGTACTTAATGCACACGGCCAATTCAGATGCAGTTTACACATGCATTTTCTTGTAGTACATCCAGGTTGCTCTAACAAAATTAGCACAGACTGGGGGCCATATAATCAAAAGACATTTATTTCTCACAGTTCTGGAGCCTGTAAGTCCATTATCAGGATATCTGCATGGTAGGGATGAGGGCCCTCTGTGGGTTACAGACTAGTCAGAGTATTTTTACATGGTGTAAGGGGGTTGGAAAGCTCTGTAGTACCTCTTATAAAATCACTAAGCCTATTCATGAGGGCTCCACCTCATGACAAAAACACCTTCTAAAAGTCCATCTCAGTGGGCATTAGGATTTCAATATATGAATTTTGGAGAGACAAAAAATATTCAGATGAGAGCAGGGATTTATACTAGATTAATTTAAAACTACAGTTGGGTTATGGCAACAGAGAAGAAGTATGTGTTTATTTATTTATTTATTTATTTTTAAGATTTTATTTATTTATTTGACAGACAGAGATCACAAGTAGGCAGAGAGGCAGGCAGAGAGAGAGAGGAGGAAGCAGGATCCCTGCTGAGCAGAGAGCCCGATGTGGGGCTCGATCCCAGGACCCTGGGATCATGACCTGAGCTGAAGGCTGAGGCTTTAACCCACTGAGCCACCCAGGTACCCTGAGAAGAAGTATTTAAAAAAAAAAAAAAAAAGAAAGAAAGGATTGCAGAGACCTCTTCAAAATCAGAAGTCAGGAACATTTCTCAAGGGAAGTTGTCCAAATATAGCAGGACCCAGTCAGGGATGGGAAGTGTGACAAGTACTAGCCAGGTTTTAGGGAGAAATGTGCCTGCACAAAATAAATAAACTGCCAATGACCCATCTAAGTTGATTTACTGATTGCCATCTTTTCTTGGTATCAAGTACTGATTAAACAATATAAGTAGATAATACACCTCTGATACTCTCTTTTTATTAACATTAAGAGTTAATTCCAGTTATCACTATATGGGTATGATGAAGCTGTTAATCTACTCTCTGTCCTACCATGATAGGTTTAGAAATAAAAATGACTCTGATATTGCAAATGGACATGGTTAATACTTCAAGTAAAGAGAGATTATAGACTTGTTTAAAAAACCAGAAAAGAGACAAAAGCTTACATAGTTGCTACTAGCCACAACTTCTGTCTGATCTGACAAATTTAAATTTTGGGATGTGATATATACGAAATAACATTAAGTTGGAAGTACTTAAGTAACCATTTGGAATTATTAAATGTCTCCTTATTTGGGTTTTTTTTTGTTTTGTTTTGTTTTGCTTTTTAAAGAATTTATTTATTTATTTGACAGAGATCACAAGCAGGCAGAGAGGCAGGCAGAGAGAGAGAAGGGGAAGCAGGTTCCCTGCCTAGCAGAGAACCTGATGCAGGGCTCAATCCCAGGACCCTGAGATCATGATTTGAGCCAAAGGCAGAGGCTTTAACCCACTGAGCCACCCAGGTGCCCCAATGTCTCCTTATTTGTTATTATCAAATATGCTCCTTGTGTATGAGTAACATTACTTTTTTTTCACTTCTAAAATTTTATGATCATATTAATTATATAACAGGATATTCTTTAAATTTTTATTTAATCATAGTAATAGCATGAAAATCCAGATTATGGGTTTTTTTTTTTTAAGATTTTTTTTTTTTATTTATTTATTTGACAGAGAGAGATCACAAGCAGGCAGAGAGGCAGGCAGAGAGAGAGGAGGAAGCAGGTTCTCCGCTGAGTGGAGAGCCCGATGCGGGGCTCGATCCCAGGACCCTGAGATCATGACCTGAGCCGAAGGCAGCGGCTTAACCCGCTGAGCCACCCAGGCGCCCCGGTATTTTTTCTCATAAAGATAGGATACATAGGTGGAAATAAATTAGTGAAATATAATTAGATAAAACCAGGATATAAGCTATAGTATCTGTCTCTAGATCATTTATTATAATATAAACTGCCACCTGGACATTAGGGAGGGTATGTGATATGGTGAGTGCTGTGAAGTATTTAAGCCTGACGATTCACAAACCTATACCTCTGTGGCAAATAATACATTATATGTTAATAAAAATAATTAATAATAAAAAAGGAACTTAAAACTTTGAACAAATTGGAATAAGGAATTTCATCGTTGATTTCAACAAACACGGTTTACTATAGATTCCCTCTGAGAACCTGAACCAAATGAATTCCTAAAATAAAACTAATTTAATACACTTAGCTTAATATTTATTTTGATGAATAAGTAAGTAATTTCCTATACGATCTTGAAAAATGAGTACTAGATAAGGTTTCAATCCTATCAAGTATCAAGACCTATTTAACCAAAATTTACTTAAAACGTTTATTTTGATCTTGAAATACCTAAACCGTACCCATTATTTCTTGCATTATAACTGACAGGGACTTAGAGAATTAAAAGAATAAACATTTGCCATTGTTCATGAGTCTATAGGTCAACTGGATAGTTCTATACAGTCTCAGATAATCTGCATTGAGGTCACTAACGTTTTGATGGGTCAGCTCTCTATGTCTATGCTAGGATAACTTCATTCATATGCATAATGGTTGGCTGTTTCTTTGGCTGTATTAGCTGGTATAGGCTGAGCTATCAGCATTGTCTGATAATCCAGCAAACTAGTATTGGTTTATTCTAATCTGGCCACAGGTCTGAGAGAGTAAGTAGAAGCCCAAAAGACCTAGGCTGCAAATTGGCACACCAAATGCTCTCTTCCATTCTATTTTCCAGAACAAGTCACAAGGCCAACCTAAATTTAAGAGGTGGAAAATAGACTCCACCCCCATAACAGCTGCAGCTGCAAAGTGACATTGCAAAAGTCTTGTATACACAGCACTGATGAATTGAGGCCACTTTTGAGCAATTGATTATAAAGAATAAGGAGAAAATACATAGCTTGGAAATAGAACCAAATTTATCAAAGATATTAAACTATAATGAAAGATGCAATAAAATAGTATTGGAAAATTTAAAAATATATTATTACAATATTAAAGTTTGGAAAATAATTTTGTACAAATATATTACATATAGTATATATATTTAAACATATCTATTTTATTTCTTCATGTCATAATAACATGACTCACAATATTTTAAATTTTAAGGTGTGAAATATTTATTTAAAAGGCACAAAACACTTATTCCATCTTTAAACAACATTGAAAAGAAGAAAATACAGGCCTAAATCAGTTTGAGCCTCAACAAACCTACTCATCTCAAAATGTGGAGACATTAACAAAGCTTTCAAAGTTTGAAAATAATTCTACAACAGACACAAAACAATTAACTAAGTCTTAATTACAAATTTAACATCCACTTGTTTTTGAAAGAGGACGTTACTCTCTCAGGTTGATAATTTTGGTTTGATGTCAAAAAGCTCTTTATAACATATAATTCAATATTCTTCAAGATTTCTCTTTCATTTTAGAAAATTTACACATTTTTTAAACTCTTCATGCAACTCATGATAACAACTGTTTTTACTTAGAAAACAGTGACCATTCAAAGAGTACTACATACAACAGAATTAAAATAGGAAGGCCTATGGGAATTTTGAGTAAAACTTCCACAATGAGATAAAAATATAAAAGGATTGTGACCAACATATTTCTTATTATTCACAGGATATTAATTTAGAATATAAAATAATGTAGTTGAGTTTGAATTGAGCAATTAATTTGTGCTAGATATTTTACTAACATGATTACATCTAATTATTGTAACAACATTTTTAATACCATTTTTTAGTAAGATTTTATTTTAGATCAGTTTTATGTTCAAAGCAAAATGAAGGCCCTGAGATTTTTTATTTAGACTCTGCCCCCACACATGCCTAGGCTCCCCCATTATCAACATTCCCCATTTCAGTGGTTCATTTGTTACAACTATTGAACCTATTACACATCATTATTACCCAAAGTCCACAGTTTACATTAGGATTCACCCTTGGTCTTATATATACTATGGGTTTGGACAAATGTATGATGACATCTATCTACCATTAGTATCATACAGATTTGATTTCACTACCCTAAAAATCCTCTGTGCCACAATTATTCATCTCTCCCTGTCCCAACTCCTGGCAATCACTGGTCTTTTTAGTCTCTCCACGGTTTTGCCTCTTCCAGAATATCATAGAGTTGGAATTACATTATGTAACCTTTTCAGATTGGTTTCTTTCACTGAGTATCATGCATGTAAGGTCCTTCCATGTCTTTTTCATGGCTTGATAGTTCATTTCTTTTTAGTGCTGAATAGTATTTCATTGCATGGATGTACCAGGTTTATGCATTCACCCTTTGGTTTGGGTAATTATGAAGAAAGTTGATATAAACACTCATGTACAGGATGGTTTCTCTCTCTCTCTCTCTCTCTTTTTTTTTTTTTTTTTGGATATAGGTTTTAATTCATTTGGATAAATGCCAAGGAATATGATTGCTGGTCCAAAACAGAGCATGTTTAATTTTATAAGCAGCAGCCAGACTGCCTTCTAAGGTGGTTGTACCATTTTGCATTCTTAGTGGCATTGAAAGAGAGTTCTTGTTTCTCCACATATTCACCTGCACGTGGTTTTGTCAGAGCTTTGGATTTCACCGTTCTGATAGGTGTGTAGTGGTATCTTACTGTTGTTTTAATTTGCATCCCACTGGTGACATTAGATGCAAGACATATTTTTGTATGGTTATTTGCCATTCATATATCTTCTTTAGTAATCATTACCACTTGAAAATAAAAGATATGAGAAACAAAGACTTAAATAGCTGACTACTAACTCAGCAGAAAAGTGTTGGGACTTAAATCCTAGATAGATCATCTGATTTCAAAGCTCATGCTATTTCTACTATAGTATAATGTCCTTTCATCCATCTCAACAGTAATATTCCACTATTTAGAGATAATATATATTTGAAAGTTCTTTTCTGAGTTCTATTAAAGTAATTAAATGGTTCCTTTTAGTACTTTTTCTAAAAATACTATATAAAATATATGTTCTTGTTTGAAGCTTTTTCATAATGAAAACATTGGTGGTAACACTTTAGCTCCTTCTAATATACCATTCACCTAGAAATCTCTTTGCCTCCCTAATTACAGAGATAATATCCCTAAACAACAGCAAATACTTTGGCTTTAATAATTTAGGATCATAGGAAATATCATACATTCAACCAACATTCAGTTATTTAATACGTTTTAATGAGGCATTCACTGTTCATGCTTCCTTAATATACAGAGGAGGTAATAAGATCAAATATGGTAGTTAAATTGTGAAAAAAAATTAAGCAATGCTGCAAATAAATGTTAATTGACTTCAAGAAAAATAAAGGCAGGGGCACTTTGGTGAGTTAATCCTCTGCCTTCAGCTCAGGTCGTGATCTCAGGGTTCTGGGATCAAGCCCCACATCAGGCTCTCTGCTCAGAGGGAGGCCTCCTTCTCCCTCTTTCTCTGCCTGACTCTCTGCCTACTTGTGATCTCTCTATGTCTGTCAAATAAATTAATGAAATCTTTAAAAAAAAAAGAAAAGGAAGGAAAACTAAAGGCAACTATGAACTGACATATTCCTTTTATTCAAATAATAGTTAAAATTTTGAATATGAACTAAATCCAAAAGAGGTAAAAATTACCAAAGGTAGAATGAATATATTAGTATTGTTAGTGTTGCTTGTTTGTTTTTAAAATGCAACCTAGGTAATAATAAAAAGAAAAAAGCCGGGGCAAGGCAAAAAAAGGCATTAGAACTTCATTACTATGTCTGATTGTGGGGAGAAACAAAGATGTAGGTTGAGGTCACAGTATCTTCTTGTGTTGTGATAAGTTTTTGTCAAATTTATTACAGAAAACCAAGCTATATAACTATGTGTTTTGAAGTGGAAGATTAAGAATAACCCCTAGATGCACATGGGAATCTCCTATGCTCAAATAAGTAGGTTAACAAAAGATTTTTAAAGATTTTCTATGTATGGAGTCAACACTCATATTCACAGATCCTGCCAAACCTGAAAAATCAGGGTCAACTCAATTGCATTTTTTATCTTACATCTCAATCAAGCTTTCTGTTTCAAAAAATTGTAAAAAAAAAAAAAATGTAAAAGTTACCCATGTTTTTCTAAGGGGATAAGGCACAAATTATAAAATTGGATAAACTCAGGGGCTGGAACTATCTCTGCTTGCTCTGCTATTCCTTTTCTTCTCTGAGATTATTTGTTTTCAAAGAGGTTACATTCTTCTCTGTTCCTCTATTCCATAAAATTAAATTCTGGTGAAAACTATCTAAAATAAGAAACCTATAGTTAATCCAATCAACTAACGAGAAGGTGAAACTGCTTAGTTGTGAATGTTGCATGAAGAAGCCCTTTACTACCAAACATTTAAGTTACAAAATTGCCATTTTCAGTTAAAAAAGAAAATGCTATTTTGATCTCTATCTGCCTGAGTCCTATTTCTGCTTCTTGACAGTTTAGAACTCAGAGAAGATGGATACTATTTATTGTGCTCCTTCCAAATCTACAGATATCAAACATGCAAATTATTCACTGTCTACTTTGGGTTGTTAGAGATGGAAATTTCTACATAGCCAGAATGTTAGGGAGTACCTAGGAAACTAAACCTGTGAAGGAGGGAAGGAAGCAGAGAACCCAGAAGTTGAACTGTTATTCAGTACAACATAGGTCTCATCAATATCACGGACAGTTATGCAGTTGGGATGACCCTGAAGAGATTTCCTGAATTATCTCTTTTTACCCCTGCATCTTTCAGTTATTAGATACAGGTATACCCTAAGGAAAAATCTCAACTTTCAGAAAAGGAATTAGTACCTGTGGACTGAAAAGGGAATCATGTGGCCCGCTACAGGATTCATTTCATATAATCAGTTTGCCCCTTCAGGGAACAGCTAGTTTAAGATCCTGGTTTGTCCCTTTTCCTGGGGAAACTCACAAGAGGATGGTTAGCGAGATGAACTATAGTCTCTGCCACTGCAATTAGTCTGGAAGTTGCAGCTGACTCATAATCTCCCTTCTCTATGGTCCTCTCTATATCCTTCACATTTAACTAGTAGTTTTAATGGGATAGAAGGTTTTACCTTGTTTGATTATCCAGGCTCTTATTCCTGAGGGTTCTTTGGCTCTGATCACCATGCCCTACTCTGGCATGACTGCTACACTTGTTCCTTTACATCACAACTGGGCAGAGCATTCCAAAAGATGATCCAAGGAATCATAATGGTGCCAAACATATTCTTACCTGATCTCATTGTGTAGCCTCAATCCTTCCTCCTTGTGATGACCAAGCTCAATTTTCTCCACCAGCCTGATATCTACCCTCCTTGCCCACAGGGCTCTTGTTACAATTGGTGGTCCTACCTAAACTTTTAAAAAGGATCTTGAAATAACTTTCCCATGGTTAACAGGACCTCTAAAACTGCAAAGCCCAGAAAAGTAGGGATGAACTATGTTAGTGATCTTGGGTTACCATAACAAAATACCACAAACTGGGTAGTTTAAACAACAAAAGTTTATTTTCTTACAGTTCTAGATGATGGAAAGTCCAAGAATAAGGTTCTGGCAGGGCTTTGATTCTGGTGAGAACTCTCATCTCGGCTTGTAGATGGCTGCCTTCTCATTTTGTGCTCACATGGCCTTTCTCCAGTGATGCAGGCAAAGAAAGGGAAAGCTAACTCTCTGATGTCTTTTCTTTTAAAGACACTAATTCTATCACATCAGGGCCCCACCCTATGGACTTTATTTCATCTTAATTACTTCCTTAGAGACCCTATCTTCAAATACAACCATACTGAGAATTGGGTTTCAGTACATAAATTTTGGGGGAACAGCAACATTCAGTCCATAATACTCCCAAAGTTGGTCACTGAGAGTCATGTTAAGTGTGTTCTTGATCCCATGTGAGATAGAGTCCTCTCTATTCCAATGTAACAAAACCTCTGTATATCTTCTGATAGTAGTGCTTTCCAAGACTCCATGGGCAAAAAAAGTCAATAGAATATATGTGGATTCTGATCAAGATGAACTGCTTTCCCTTCTGGAGTAGAAGAAAATATAATCAATTTGCCACCAAGTGCTTGGGTGATCTCCTTGGGCCACTGTGCCCAATCAGGGTCTCAGCTGCTGGTAAGCAGGACATTTGGCAGTGAAAATAGCTACCAGCTTTGTAAGGAGACCCACATGTGGGGTCCATGGAAAACCTCCATCTTGACACCATGGTCACCACTTTTTTTTTTATTTGTACTATGCCAATACTGGAATGGTCACTCAACAAAACTGATCTACAAGCTACCTTCACTGGGATCTGGTAAGGCATCTGCCTTCAGCCACGGCAGGCAAAGAGAGTCTGATCCATTAACCTTTAGCAGGCAATACCCCTGGCAGCTGGCAAAAATGTAGCTCAGTCCTGAAGGAGAGGAGAGTGTTTCTGGTGACATACTATATCATCCAGTATCATTTGTGAGTATTATTTACATGTAACTTTTTTTATTAACCACATAATTCATTCTATGCAAAGCTTTCAAGCTGGGTATAAATTTAAAGATTTTCTAATTTTGATTAATCGAGTTTTCTACTAAAAATGGTAGAATTGCTAAAATTTGAGAATAGTACATGTACAGTTTAATTCTTTTTTAAAAAAGGTATTCATAAATTTTCATGATATGTGTATGTTCCTCAAAGTACTAGCCAATCCTATGGCACTTCTTAATATTATAATCTTAATTATATGGTGTGCTCTACTTTATATAATTAATACTTTATAGGATAGTTGTTTGAATCAGTATGTGAATGAATATATAAATGAAAATGATTTCTAATTTATATTCAAACATCATCAAATGATAAATGCATACATTCTTATTTATTTAAATATATATTTAAATTCACATGGAATACTAAGTCCAATAATTGAGTCTTGACCATTTTGTTGTCCAAACCTAATGCTAAACTCACTTCAATTGTGTGGCAATATGAGAATGTTTTATTTATTTATTTTTTTTCCTTCTGTTCTCATTCTGCTTTCCTTAGTTTCTCCCTTTCTTCCTTATTCCCACCCTTTCTTTATTCCTTCCTTTTTAAGTTTTAAATGTTCATTTTGCAATTATCTGCTCCTGCCTTAACAAATTCCTTAAGCCTTTTCCCATAATAGCTAGCTTAAATGTGCTGTGATGTATTTGTTAAAAGTCTGATGTGTCCTGTACCCAATTCTGTATTAAATTTAGAGGAATGAAGTATCAGTCCCTACCACTCAGATAGGAAAAGTATATAAGAATTGTCTTTGAAAAGAAAAAAAAAAAAAAAAAGAATGGCCTTTGTATAGAAAATTAATTAAAATCTATTATGATAAGCAAAAATTGCAGAGATTTTAGATTCTTTGGACACCTGGAAAGAGGTCTGAAACCTGAACTGTAATTGAGAGCAGGGTGTGAGAATCAGTAAGTTTCATCTAATTAAGAACATGGGAGGATTTGGCGTTTTTCAGCTGGTTGACTGATTAGTTATTTGGTTGTTTAGCTGGTTGTTTTCTGGCTAAGACGCACTGGAAGAAGACAGAGAAGACACATGAAGATTGAGAGAACAAAGAACAACATATAGCAACATGGCGGGAGGGCAAGAGTTGATTTGAGCAAAACACTGAATAAATTTTTAAGAACAGATATATGTACTATTCAACTTTGTATGTAGCTGAGAGGCAGAGTGATAATATAAAGAAGCAGTCAATATTAAATTATTTGAGGGGCTCCTGGATGGCCCAGTGGATTAAGGCTCAGACTCTTGGTTTTGGTTTAGGACATGATCTCAGGGTCTTGGGATCCAGCCCTGCATCAAGCTCCCTGCACAGTGGGGGATCCGCTTCCCCCCCTCTCTCTCTCCCTCTGCCCCTCTCCCTGCTCCTGCTCTCTTTCTCTCTCTCTCTCTAAAATAGATAAATAAATATTTAAAGAAATTTAAATTTGTAAAATTTGTAAAATGATTTTTGAAAATTAAGAAAGTAGGTTTGGGAAAAACAAAACATCAGGTTTATTAAAAAATTAAAACAAATATTGATAATATTCTTTTTTCCTAGAGAATAAAATAAAATCACTTGGACTGAGACTAGGGAAAAGTGAGGAAAGACTATTAATTGGTGTAGGTGGAGCCAACAGAAATGCAAAGTCCAAAGCATTTTTAATGTACAACATTTTTAATGTAAAACAAAATTAAAAAAAAATTTTTTTAATTTTTGCTGATTCAGGCTACCACCACTGGGTAATTCCTTTTATAAATTTACCACACATTATCATTAGCATTATTTGATTTGTAAAGTTTGCTGTAGTCTGGATATGTGTTGATTTAATATCTCTAAAACTGCCCTGCTACAAAGTTACTTAAAGCATCAAATACACGTAACATTCTTTTAAATGTAGATGCCATCTCATGATAAAATCAGTGAAAAATCTCATGGTTGAAAATTGAAAAACTTCATTTCTTTCATAGAGGATTAACTACAACAGGAATTGCCCTCCTACAACAAATATTCAGAAAACGGAAACAGGACAGGTAACAACTGTCTTCAGAATGGACAATGTGTAGCAAAAGCTGCTTGCCTCGAGAAGGGAAACTGCCCAGGGACAGTTTGGAGGCAGTAGCCAGAGGACTTGGAACCCCAACAGCCCTGTAGTCTGTCTGAGTTGAAAAGACAAAGATCCTGTTTTGATAAAGACTAGAAGCTAGGATATGCTGGACACAGTCCCAGAAAGGAGACGGCTAACCACAGAATGAGCTCCAGAGATCTGAGGAGGAGGCTGCTTGCATTTTAAGTATTATCCTATTATTATCCTATTATCTATAAAACTAGGACTTGAAATTCCCCGAGATCAAGGAAAAAACCACCCATGAATAGTAAGTTAAATTTTCTCAGAATGTGTGGGGCTAGGAAGAGTTTCTGTTGCCAGCAGTAAGAAACAAGAAACCTCATAAAGACATGGCATTGAGTAGACACCCACAAATGACCATGCCCTAGTATGGGGGCTAGGTTAGACCTAGGTAAAGAGTACTCTAGGCACATCTGAACATCCTGAAAAGTAAGTCTCTAAAGGATAAAACTGATCTTCACTAATTTATGTTATGTGCAAGAACAAAGTCCATACTTTGTGAATACAACACTCAAAACATAAAATCTACGATGTATAACATGTAAACAAAAGTAATCAGCAAGCAAGGATGCAGGAAAATATAAAATATAAACAGATAAAAAATTAGTAGCAATTACAGAGAAGACAAAATAGGCAGGAGAAGACCTTAAAACTTCTATTATAAATATTATTATTATGCTCAGGGATCTGAAGGAAAACTTGAACATAATGAGGTGAGAAATAAAAGATAAGAAAAGACATAGATGGAACTTCTATATATGAAAAATAAAATAACTTATTTAAAAAATGAACATGGGGCGCCTGGGTGGCTCAGTCAGTTAAGTGTCTGACTCTTGGTTTCTAATCAGGCCTTGATCTCAGGGTCATGATATTGAGCCCCATGTCAGGCTCCATGCTGGGTGTGGAACCTGCTTAAGATTCTCTCTTTCTCTCCCTCCCCCCAAAAATGAACAGAAAATATTAACAGAAAAAAATAGATATTTCAGAAGGAAGTGTCAGTGTGTTTGAGGACATACCAATAGACACTATCCAAGACTGAGAACAAAGAAAATAGACCTTTAGTGACCTGGGGATACATACATATAACTGGAATTCCAGGATAAAGATGAGGAGGTGGAGAAAAAACTTTAAAGAAATAACAACCATAAATTTTCCATATATAGTGGATACTATAAAATCCCAAATACAAAAAAATTAAAATAACTTTAGTAGAATAGACATAAAATAAACCACGACAAGTTTAGTCAACGGCTGAAAACAATAAAAAGAATCTACTAAGGCAGTCAGAAACCCAAACTAAAACCCAACATTATGTATGAAGGAAGAAGAGATAAGAAGTACATACTCAGAATTCTATTCCCAGTTAAAAAAATTTTTTTTTCAAAAATGAAGGTAAATAAAAGAGTTTAGAGAAATGAAATCTGGGGAAATTATTTATTAGTTGACCTGTGCTACCACAAAGTTTTAAAAAGTCCTTTAAACAAACAATCAAACAAACAAAATTCCAATGGAAATTTGCATATACATGATTGAATGAAGAATGTCATGAATGGCAAATATATGGGTCTACACAAGATATGGTCTTCTTTATTTTTAATATATTTAAGATGTAACTTTTATTGTGGGTTTTATGTAAGATGAAGCCAAAAACAGGATGAAAGGTAAGTGATTTACCTAAACATAAGTAGCCTAAACCAAAACTATTGAATATACATGCAATTGGAGCTATTTTTACATTATATTTAAAATTTTGTTTAATATTATTTCAACATGTAACAATAAAAATTTCTCAATGACATATTTTACATTTTATTCTACATCACTGAAGTACGGAGTGCATTTTACACTTAGAGCACATGTCTCAGAAATTAATTCAGCAACATTTTCAAGCTCAACGGGCACATATAGCTAGTGGCTACCATACCAAAGAGTGCAAATATAAACACACTAATTAAAATACATACATGTCTGGGGCACCTGGGTGGCTCAGTGGGTTAAGCCGCTGCCTTCGGCTCAGGTCATGATCTCAGAGTCCTGGGATCGAGCCCCGCATTGGGCTCTCTGCTCAGCGGGGAGCCTGCTTCCTCCTCTCTCTCTGCCTGCCTCTCTGCCTGCTTGTGATCTCTCTGTCAAATAAATAAATAAAATCTTTAAAAAAAAATAAAAAATAAAATAAAATAAAATACATACATGTCATAGTAATGATAAGAGAAAAGACCAAACAGCAACAAAAAAATGGCATCGTGAATATGAATGGGATTGTCAGATAAAAGGAAAATAAAAAGACCAAACTACATGTTGCACAAAGAAAGTGATTTTCATATATACAGATACAGGTAAAGTAAAAGTAAAGTTGGGAAAAAATGTACCAGGCAAAAATCAAACAAGAATGTTGGTATAAGGTAAACTAGATTTCAGAACAAGACACATTACTGGGGATACTGTGGAACATTTCATAATAACAAAGGACTCAATCCATCCAGGATAACTAAGGAACTAATTTGTCTGAGTATCTAATAACAGAACCTCAAATAATAATGAAGCAAAAACCAGTGGAAACTTCTGAAGCTATTGTACACTTGTTACAAGATATTTACAAATGTGTGTGGTACATAAGCATCAAATTTTCTCCATGGAGTTTATTTCTCTTACTATGTTATTTGATAGGAATAGATGAAAGAAAAAATGGAAGAATGAAAGAAAATATAATCCAAACATATATTATCATAAACTGTATGTAGCAATTGATGATATGAAAATAAATGATGTCCTCAGGAATTTTTAAAAAATCATTCCATAAATAATAAATACTAATAATAAACAATTTAAAAATTAATACAATGAGAAATGATAAAATATGTATACTGAAATTATTGATTTATTGAAGATACTTACTGCAGTTATGATTCTTAGAACTTATGTAGTGAATATAGAAATGACTATAAACATAGATATTGACATGTGCAGTATATCTGGGAACTTACCACCTTTCATTGTCTCAGATATTATAAGCACTATTTATTTTGAAAGTGGCATAAGGACTTCCTCAAATGGCTTCTTACTTACAGATATATTAGGTACACTACAGGCTTGCATCAGTAACTTAAATGAAAATAATCAAACCTGATAACTTACAAGCAAGGTAAAGCATAAATATGTGATTGCAAGTTTCTGCACTCTATTTTTTCTTAAGATGATAAGAATTCTTATAAATTATAATTCATTGATTTTGATTTATCAACCTCTTTAATTGTTCATATTGTTTAGAAGTGAAGTAACAACAATTTCACTGACTGCCTAAATGAATCATTTTAAGTTATCTAATAAGTTTGTTATAGCTATGTTATATGTATTTTGAATATAACAATGTAAAATACTTATAAAAATGAATTATGAACACTCACCATTGAAATATTTAATATCTGAATTGAAAACCTGAAATAGCTAGTATATTTTAATGAAATGCAGGCATAAATTGGTTGGTAGAAAATTATATTAGAAGACAGAAATACTCTGTGCCAACCTCTAGGCTCGGTGTTATAATAAATTATCTCATTACAGTCTCAAAATAAACTCTTGAAGGATATTTATCAATGCCCATTTTACAAGTGAGTATACTGATGCTGAGAGGATTTAGGTAGCTTAGACGGAATCACACTTCTTTTTCCTAAGAGGAATTCTTATATATTTCAACTCTACCATGTAATCTTCAGTCAGGATAAGGAAAGAAAACCCGGGGTGCCTGGGTGGCTCAGTGGGTTAAAGCCTCTGCCTTTAGCTCAGGTCATGATCCCAGGGTCCTGGAATTGAACCCTGCACTGGTCTCTCTGCTCAGCTGGGAGCCTGCTCCCCCCACCCTACCCCCTCCCTGCCTCTCTGCCTACTTGTGATTTCTCTGTCAAATAAATAAATAAAATCTGAAAGAAAGAAAGAAAGAAAGAAAGAGAAAACCCATGTAGTGTCAGTCTTTCTGACATTTTTTATATGTATACTTAAGAAAAGGTGCTATAAGGCAAGAGCAGCTTGGGGTGGGTGTGACTTTAAAACTTAGTGGACTGGAAATGTCTATGATAAATATTCCTTCAAAAGTTTGATCTTTCAACAAGGAATACTGTTATGCTGAAAAGAAACAAAAAATTTAAAAAAAAAGTTTGATCTTTCTGGGTAACAGTGATAAAAGAAGGGTAGGATTTCCACTCCTCTTTGATTCCAGAAACAATGGTTTATATAATAGCATAGTTGTTTTTTTTAATATATTATATAGACAATGAATTTATTCATGTAGTATTTGCTCATATCTCATAAGCACAAAAATATGTATCAATAAATACAAATTCTTTATGTTTGCTGGGAAAAATATGCAAAAAGAGTCTTTGCCTACTAAATGTTTCCACGTCACTCTATTCTATGGGGTCATCTTGGCTTTGAGTGCACAGGACAGTTTTGTAGCAGAGTAGGGGATACTTCAGTGCCTCCCAGTTCAGCCTTAAGAAATCTCCAGTACAGTTGTCCTGCCTTCTCTACGTATAAGGGGGTAAGTTCCTTAGCCCCCTGCAGATGTCTGAAACTGGAAATAGTATTGAATATACGTATATAACTACTTATCAATATACAGATATATAACCACACACTGTTTTTATAAGATTGTGCATATATATATATGAACAATTATATATATATATATGTGTATATATATATTCAAAGCAACAATAAATCTCAGTCATATATATATATGAGGTTTTTCCTATGGTTACATATTTATGATAATTTATAAGTTGGGCACAGCAAGAGATTAATAATAATTAACAATAAAATAGAGCCATTATAACAATATACTGTAATTAATGTCATGTGAATGTGGCCTCCCTCAAATATCTTATTGTACACTATTCACCATTCTTGTGATGGTGTGAGATGCTAAAATGCCTACATGATGAGAGGAAATGAGGTGAATGACATAAACATTGTGAGACAGCATTAGTCTACTACTGACCTGCTGACGGTATGTCAGAAGATGTGTCATCTACTTCCAGACCATGACCTACCGGGCGGTAACTGAAAGCGTGAAATGAAGGGCGACTACTGTAATTCTGATGACTGAGATTTATTGTTGCTTTGGATAAATCCAGTAAAAATGAATTCTACTGGCAGGTGTAAAATCTCTGCATTGAAAAATGGTCAGAGTTGAGGGTCCTTTACTCCCTCATTCTAAGATACAGTTCTAAATTCTTGCAATCAGACACACATTTAAATGTATACATTTGGATAAATTCTTTGAAATCATGACAATGCGAAGACTGTAGCTAGTTGCTGCTCTGCCTGGGCAAATAAACACTGCACTCCGGAGTCTGAAAAACCATGTTTTGAGTCCTGTTTGTCTAGCACAAAATATGTGACCTCTAGTAAGTTAGTTTCCCTTTTAAAGCATGCTTACTCATACTTAAAGGTAACGGATATTATGTCTGATAATTGGTTTCTCTAAACATTAAAGAAAATATGTAAAAATCCTGGTTCCTAACAAGGGTTCAAAAAGTAAATTTATATTCTCTTTTTTTCTTCCTCACTAGTTTGAAACTACTAATTATCCTTAAACAAAATATGCCCCCCGAAGTCAGAAAACTTAAATACAAGCAAAGTCTTTAATTCCTTTTCAATAATAAATTATACAGAAATGGATAAGTGATTAATTTAAGACTCAATCAGTGTAAATGATATAGTTCTTTATATTGATACCCATTTATATTTTAAGGATGATGTTTAAGTGCATCCTGTGCTAAGAGATCCATCTAAAGATGGAAAAATATCTTCAAATAAATTTACTGACCTTAAGTGAAACATGGTTGCTGACTTACACATAATTTTGTTTGTTACAAAATTTATACACACTGTGTTGAATATTATCAAACTGTAAAACTATTAGCAGACTTTGACTAGCAAGATTTTTATTGTATTTACTTAAATTATCACTTAATTACCACACAAATTCTTAAATATAGGTGTTAGTTAACTGTATTCTGAAACATTTAAATTGTCCCTGGTAAAATGCTTTCTCCCTAGTGAGACGGTCTCTTTGCTGATATTGATGGGGTTCTGGAATATAGGTGAGGTTCGGTGGGGTGAGTTCTGGAGCCGACAACCAAGGACGAATTCTTGAGTTGTTTTTGGTGCAATAGGTGGTTTATTAAAGCACAGGGACAGGACCTATAGGCAGAAAGAGTTGTTGCACTGGGGTTGTGAGGGGTGGCTGATTATATACTATGGGGTTGGGGGAGGTAAGGAAAAGGGAGATTTTCAAAAAGATTTTCATATGTTAAAGAAGACTCAAAGGATACTGGAGGCCTTGCCAATGTCAAGGTTGTTTTTCCCTCTAGCAAGGCATTAACATGAAAGGATTTGGGAGCTTCCTGTAGGAACATTACACTCTGCCTGGTTCAAGTATCTGTCAATGGGCTGCAGGTTACAAGTACATTTAATTGTATCTACATTTCCTTCTGGAAGGTAAGTTATTGATAGAAATGCTTTGTACTTATAGTTTCCAAAGACATTTGTAAACTGAGGGAGAGTCCTGTCTTGCAGGATTGTGATCTCTCTAAGTTAAGTATTTGTTTTTCCTTTCCTTAGCTTTAGGGCAGCCAGGAGTGTGCATGAGGAAAGTCACATATACCCTGTTTGGGGAAGGGAGGGGTAGGAGGGAGGCTGTGAGGTGTCAGATTTTGCTTTGTCCTCAGCTTGCCTTCTGTACCTTCATCAATATTATGCCTAGAACAGGGTTCAAGTTCAAAAGAGCAAATGCGATCCTTGAGTAGACAGCCATAATCTGTGATTCCTCACCCAGAGGTTTTGGCCCCTAGCATACCTGTGTTTAGTTCATGCCTGGGCCAAAAAAACAAACCAAACCATAACCAAAACCTAATAACCAGGTTTGCTGAATGATAGTAATAGCTACATGGGATAATGGAAATCAGTTAAATAAAATATGATATGGGGTAATAATTAATATTGCTTACCTTTCAATGTAACATTTGAAGACGTTATTTAGAGAGCCTGCATCATTATTTGAAGAAAATTATCTCGTGGTTTCTTTTTAAACAGATAACTTAAGATTGAAATTCACAGTAGAGGTGTAAGGTATATTGACTATCTTCCTTTAATTCCCCAAGTCCAATTCATTTCAAATAATAGATTCTACTGTTGGAAACGCATTTTCTTATTTCGTACATGTGAAATGTAATAACACCTGAAACCCAGTTCTGGCATACATAAATCAATATTTTCCACTATAAATGTCATTTTCCTCACAGGTTTTGCTATTTTTGATTTAAGAATCATCATGGTTTGGGGCGCCTGGCTGGCTCAGTGGGTTAAAGCCTCTGCCTTCGGCCCAGGTCATGATCTCAGGGTCCTGGGATCGAGCCCCGCAGGGAGCCTGCTTCCTCCTCTTTCTCTGCCTGCCTCTCTGCCTACTTGTGATCTCTGTCTGTCAAATAAATAAAATCTTAAAAAAAAAAAAAAAAAAAGGAATCATCATGGTTCAAAGTACAGGTTTATTCCTTAGAGAAGTAGGTTATTAGCCACAAAATAATCACCCAGATATTAATAATTGAACAATTGCCCTTTCAAGTTAGCTGTATGTTAAATAGAGATCTATACAAAACCCCCATAAAGAAGTATGTATTTACTAGGCACATAACTAAAGTCATTAAAGAAATCTAGCAATGAATTTAAGACAACAAATGAACAAAATACCTTACAAGGGACTAGAATGTTAATGTTATGATAATGTTATGCAACGTCAAGAACAGTTAATTTTGCCTTTCCAAGGATAGAAAGCATGATCTACACTTTCCTTTAGGCTCATTGTGAGACTTGCAATGGTTTTAATTCCCCTCTATCTCTTTATGATAAGACATTACACCAAAATAAAGGTAGCAACCATTCAAAAATAAAGTTATTTATTTCATCATGTTACTGAGCAAGTTATCTTGGCTATGGACTCTCATGGAAATGTTAAAACATTTAATGGTCCATATGAAGACTACCTGATAATAAAGCAAGTTGATTGCTGTTCTGAGGAGGAACACTTCTGTTTCAATTTCCAATGCATCTAATCACATTACTACAGGTTTACATGAGTCCTGACAGGCGTTTGCTCGTAGGTCCCATAGTTACAAACTTTGTCCTTTGGAAGAAACAGGATGTTGGGTAGAAAAGCAGTAAACTCTAGTATTATTCTTACCTGCCTTCAGAACAGCCAAATTCATTAGTGAAAAACCATCCTGGTTCTTCCCAGGACTGAAGGACTTCTTGGCACAGAGGGTTTTCAGGACGACAACAGGAAAAGTCTCAAAGGAACTGGGATGAGTTGGTTAACCCAATTTAGCAGATCTTGCTAACTTGTATTCATTTGGACCAGACGGATAATGTAAGCCTGAGCAAGTACACCTTTCTGTTCTATTTACCAGTTGTAAGCTTGCTCATTCTCAGGGACGTTATCTATTCCTCCAGGGCCCAGAGACATTAGCAGTTGAGCACTTACTGTTTTCCATCTCAAGACAACCCTCTGCTCCCACCTACCCTGTCAGATACCTACTCCCCAGTTGGATTCCTCAATGCTTGTAAAATTAAGGGCCTTGTGTTTTTAAGTGAGTTCCTCCTTGAGTGAAAGCAATGTCTCTCAAGTGGGAATGTGGGACAGTGCTCTGTATTTAAATAAAGGTTACACATTCCAGCAGTAACTAGAGCACTGCTGGGCCAGAAAACCTGCTGCTTTTGCACAGGAGTATCTTCAGAGATTGAAATAATTAATAACCTGTAGGACATCTTCCTGTTATGACATATTCCTGCTTCACAGCTATTTGCAATGACTTAAAATAAATATAAAGATAACCCTCAGAACACAGGCTCTAGAGCAGAACTGGATGAATTAAATTTTTGGCTAGGTCTCTTACCTGCTATATGACTTTGAACAAGCTCACAACTTCTCTGTGCCTTAGTTTTCTCATTAATAGATTAAAGATAATGATAGTAAGAAATACATGCCTCATAAATTTGGATAACGGTTAAGTACTATTTGAAGAGCGCTTAGTTAAGTTACCAATACATAAATGCTATATATGTGCAATTATTACTAAGATGGCTTTTTACCGTTGGGTGATTTATCTGTTTGGGTCAAATAGAGAAGTACTAAAGAGCAAAGGCCTTGGTGTCCAGTTAACCAGGTTAGAATCATGACTGCATCACTTACTTGAACAAGTAATTAGTGTCTCAGTTTCCTTATTTATAAATTGGCACTACTAATAAAGCCCAGCACAGAGGACTGGTAGAGCATATGCATGTACTAGATGTTATTACTGCTAGTATTATTCTGTGATATGGAGAGGAGGGAAAGGATGTAACAGTCTTTCTAACTCAAAAAAAAAAAAAAAAAAAAAAATCTATGTAATCCCTAGGGAGTGGGACAGGGCTGCTATGAAACTCTGCAAATCTATTTGTAATTATTTACTTCCAGAAAGAAGGGCCTCAGGCAGACGTTTCAAATGCAAATGAATATAGGGTCCAAGAAGGAAATACAAGCTAGTGTACAATTAAGGAAGTAAGGAGTGATTTAAACTAGAATATTGGGGAATGTGCACATAGTCTTGAAGAGGAAAATTACCCAGAGCAGGTCCAGGCCGGCAGGCCCCAGAAGATGGACAGTTACTAGCAATACTAAGAGATAACCAGAAGCCACTCTTGAGCAAGAGATAAGAGCCATTTCTGCTTCTGTAGACAGGCTTTCCACCATGAGCTTCCTACACTGCCCTAACTGCTCTTTCTGCCTAAAGCACTCCCCCTCCTGGCCCAATCTGAACCCACCTACTAGCAGTCAGCACAGCCCTTGGAACCTGACCCCTTGCACTGCACTATAAAAGCTCTGCAACCCTGCTGCCTGGGGCCCAGGATTTCCAGTGTGAGCTCCTGGGTCTGCTGGTGTAAAATAAACCCAAATTCTCTTACTTCTCCGAGTGTCACTTGGTTTCTCACCAGTCAGACTCATTTTTCTGTAACTGTCTAAAATAATTAAAATTAAAAAAGCGGGCGCCTGGGTGGCTCAGTGGGTTAAGCCGCTGCCTTCGGCTCAGGTCATGATCTCAGGGTCCTGGGATCGAGTCCCACATCGGGCTCTCTGCTCAGCAAGAAGCCTGCTTCCCTCTCTCTCTCTCTATCTGCCTTCCTCTCCATCTACTTGTGATCTCTCTCTGTCAAATAAATAAATAAAATCTTTAAAAAAAATTAAATTAAATTAAAAAAGCAATAGATTGGGAGCCCCTGGGACCCACAGTGGGTTAAGCATTTGTCTTCAGCTCAGGTCATGATTCCAGGGTCCTAGGATCCAGTCCCAGGTCAGGCTCCCTGCTTGGTGGGGAGTCTGCTTCTCTGTCTCCCACTCCTCCTGCTTGTGTTCCTCACTCGTTGTGTCTCTCTCTGTCAAACAAATAAATACAATCTTAAAAAAGTCAATAGAAAAAAAAAAGTCAATAGATTGCTGATCTTTATGAACCAAACCTCTTTTAGGAACTAAATTCAGCCTATTTGCCACCAGTTTGCAGTTTTTGTTTATGGCACATATTATTTGTTTCTTGTTTTTTGGATGTTTTCAAACTGCATTTCAGAAAACTTTTTTTTTGGTAACTTCAAAATAATAAACTATTTGCCAAACTTAGCAACCATATTAAAAATCACCAGAATTAAATTACATATTCAGACAAACCATAAGTGACTCTTAATCTCACAAAACAAACTGAGGGTTGATGGGGGGAGGGGGGTTGGGAGAGGGGGGTGGGGTTATGGATATTGGGGAGGGTATGTGCTATGGTGAGTGCTGTGAAGTGTGTAAACCTGGCGATTCGCAGACCTGTACCCCTGGGGATAAAAATATATGTTTATAAAAAAATAAAATTAAAAAAAATTTACATATTCTGATTGGAAAACACCTCATTCTTCCCATGTTAAAAAAAAAAAATAGGGGGCGCCTGGGTGGCTCAGTGGGTTAAAGCCTCTGCCTTCGGCTCAGGTCGTGATCTCAGGGTCCTGGGATCGAGCCCCACATCAGGCTCTCTGCTCAGCAGGGAGGCTGCTTCCCCCCCTTTCTCTCTGCCTACTTGTGATCTCTGTCAAATAAATAAAATCTTTAAAAAAAAAAGAAAAAAAATAGGATGTGTATGGTATATACAGTTGAATCATTTAAGTACTTAACATTTGATAAAAATATTAAATAATCTATTTCTTCAGGACCATGGATCCCTGAGTTTAAATAAACTAACTGTTTAAGAATATTGAGAAATACTTCTGGATATAGGTTTACCTTTGTTTCCAGAGTTTCTAAATCCTAGAGGAATGGGAATGGGAATTTTTATTTTGCAAATATTCTCAGATGAATAAAAGTAGTAGACTTATCAAGAATTATCAGATATCCTGGCCCCTGGAGTTAATTTTCCTTTTCTTTTCTTTTCTTTCTTTCTTTCTTTCTTTTTTTTTTTTTTTTTTTTTTTTTTTTTTTTTTTTTTTTTTGAGAGAGAAAATGCATGTGCACAAGCAGAGGGAAAGAGCACAGAGAGAGGGAAGGAGAAAGAGAACCTCAAAAAGGCTCCATGATCAGAGTGGAGCCCAAGAAAGCAGGGCTGGATTTCACAACCCTGAGATCATGACCTGAACTGACATCAAGAGTCTGATGCTTAACTAACTGAGCCACCCATTCACCCCCACTGTAGTTAATTGAGAATCAACTTTTTTGTGTGCTCTACGTATGTAGTTATTCAAATAATTACCTCTTTCCTTTTAACAAGCAACTTCCTCTAACAGGATATTTTCTTAGTTTCAGGCATCATATTCCACCTTTATGATTTTTGTCATATCTGGTTACCAGCTATAGTGATATTTCATTAACATTTGTCTTCGTATCAGCTATTCTATTTATATTAAATTCTTTATATATGAATTAAATCCTTAGCCAAACATGATGGTCTCACTATCTGTGGCTGTCTGCCTTTGAACCAAATTCAGTTAATTTAGTCTGGATTTTGCCCCTTGGGATTCTAATATAAGTTTGATAATGTCTGGTTTCATATAGCAGGGAACTGTTAGAGAAAAGGGTCTCTAGGACTCTAAAGCCATTTGTCCTCTTTCTGTAGAGTGTGCTTCCCAAAGCAAATGCACATTTTCAGTATTTGCATCAATATGAGTGCTGGACATACATATTTGCTATTAAACTTACCAAAACAAACAGGTGCATATGTCTACTGACCACATGTATTTGGAAAAAGTAGGGCAAAAATGAGGGGAATATTCTTAATTAATATCGACAAAATATTTTCTAATTAGCAAACAGTTCATTAAGGGTTGGTAAGTTCCGTTTCCTTTTTTTTAATTTTTAGTTTTTTAAAGATTTTATTTATTAGAGAGAGAGAGAGATCACAAGAAGGCAGAGCAGCAGGCAAGGAGAGAGGGGGAAGCGGGCTCCCCACTGAGCAGAAAGCCCAATGAGGGGCTCAATCCCAGGACCCTGAGATCATAACCTGAGCCGAAGGCAGAGGCTTAATCCACTGAGCCACCAGGGGCCCTAGTTCCATCTCCTTTTGGTAGCTTTGTTTCTCCACACTGGGTCTTTCTTAATAATATACAAATTCATTTCATTAAATCTTTACCCATTTAAATCGCCCATTATTGGTTCTGATAAAAATGTGGAAATAGGCAAAAGAAATAGGTGTTTTTTCAGAAGAATGCTGAGCATTTTCTGGCAGATCCTCCAGAGATTGTAATTCCACAGGGATATACATTTTAGATTGATTTGCTAGTGCCCAGGCAATTTTATAACCTTGTAAGGCCAAAGTTAAATTATAGTAAACTTAAACAATGAAGATTTTTCCTGCCCTCAGAAAATGCAAATGATTCCTGCTCCTAGATATCAATTTTGCCCAGCAGAGAATATAGATATCTGTAAGTCAAACTCTCACGTGTGCTGGTTTTAACCATTAACTGGTCTCCTAATTACTAGTTGAATAAAATACTTGACATAAGTTCATTATGTATCTTCACTGCTGTATAAAACTGTTTAGATTAAGGCATGTATTTTCTTAGCTTTGAAAATAAATCCCATGTGGCAGTAGAGCTATGACTTTGATGATTCTCTTTGTTTGTGTGTTTATGTCTGTCTGTTTTGTAATGATTCTGTGACTGTGTGAGTGCATTTTTCCAATTCACAAACATTTAGTGCTACGATCTTTTCTATCTGTGGCAGCTGTGATCAGGAATTTGGGGTAATGGAGATTAGGTGCTCTTTTCACTGGATGGGGAGATCAAGTCTCTAATGGATGAGATAAAAGATAATCTAAGTATTTTAGGCTTTTCATTTGTTTGGATGTTTGTCTACCTGTGAATGAAAACCAGTTAAGACTTCCATGCTCCCTGGAAAGGAGAACTACTCTGAAATTTGGTCAGGTGAATTTTTGTGTTTTCTTTTGACCTACGGCTGAATTTTACAATAAACTCTATGTGTGTGTATGTGATAGCTGCAATTCAGAAAAGTATTTACCTCTGCTTGATGAGTGTGAAGTATTTTCTTACTTCTAATAGGTATTAATAAAGGAGATTATGTGTTCTGACTGGATTGTGGAGATAAATAAGCATCTACATAGATTAAATATTACATAAATTAAAAGAAAATTTTAAAAATGAACTGTTTATGTTCCAAATGTGTTAGACTTTTAAGAAGATTTTTTTTTACATTAACTGCTTTCTCAGATTCAGTGTAGCACCCAAGTTCACATAGTTAAGATAAGTCTTTGGGCAAATCAGACTGGCTTAATAATTTTGATTTAAGAAAGAAAAATAAGAGTTAAGCAACTTTTCCATGATATACCACTAATATTTAGTAGTTATATTAAAATATTTATGTTAATTATTACATATTAATAATATAGAACATTATATACAATGAGGACTATGTGTTATAGATTAATTATATAGACAATATTATAAAATACATAATGTATATTAAAAACTATATATAATGATATATATTATATACCATATTCTAAGTATATATAAATCATCATTGTCTTGGTTCTATGGAAACAGAAGTAGAAAATACATGATCTCTGTTACCATCTTCTTTCATATATTCAGGGTTCATCTATATTTAATATAAATAAGTATTTCATTTCATTTTGCTGCTCAGTAATATCCCATTGTGTAGATATTACATCACTTGTGTTATTTCACTCATCAGTTAAAGGACAAGTTGGTTGTTTCTATTTTTTGGCGATTGTGAACATGTGACTATGATCATTCATGTGCAGGTTTTTAGGTAGACATACATTCGCAGTTACTGGATACCTATAAATGAGTGGAATTACTAGGTCACATGGTTTTGAGGGACTCTCAATCTGTTTTTCAAAGTGGTTGTGCCATTTTTACATTCCAGCCAGCAATAAATGAGGGTTCGAAATTCTCAAATTTCATATCAACATGTATTCTATTTACTATTATAGCCATCCTAGTGGGTGTGAAGTAGTGTCTCATAATGATTTTTATTTTTATTTTTCTCATTTGAGCATCTTTTCATGTACTTATTGTCTTTTAAAATATATTCTTAAAGAAATGTTTATTTAAATCCTTTGTCTATTTTAAAAATTAAACTGTCTTTTATTATTGAGTTGCAGGAGTACTTCATCTATGATAGATACAAGTCCCTTATGAGAAATATGATTCATAATTTTTTTCCTATTCTGTGGGTTGTGTTTTCACTTTCTTGATAGTAGTTTATTACTTTTATTATTAAAAATACTATTTATTACTATGAAGTCCATGTTATTATTATTTTTTTATTTTGTCACTTGTGATTTGATGTTATAGCTAAGAAAATATTACTTGACTCAAGGTCACAAATATTTTCTCCAATGTTTTCCCCTAAAAGTCTTACAGTTTTTTTCAGGTCTTACATTTAGGCCTATGCTGCATTTTTAATTAATTTTCATAAATGCTGTGAGATAGAATTCAAACTTCATTGTTTAGCATTTGATTATTCAATTGTTCCAACACCATTTGTGGAAAATCCAATTTTCTCCCATTGAGTTTTATTGGCATCTTTGTCAAAAATCAAGTCATCATAAATATAAGAGTTTATTTCTGGCCTTTTAATTCTATTCCATTGATCTACTTGTCTGTCTTTATGCCAGTTTCACACTAACTTGATTACTGTGGCTTTGTAGTAGTTGTGAAATTGGAAAGTGTGAGTCTTCCCCTTTTTTCTTTTTCAAGATTTTTTTTGCCTATTCTAGTTCATTGTATTTCTACATGAGTTTTGGGATCAGCTTGTCCATTTCTGTGGGGGGGGGGGAAGCCAGCTGGGATTTTGACAGTGATTTCATTGAACTGGAAGGTCAATTTGGAAACTATTGACATCTTAACAACATTAAATATTCTCATCATCCATAACATGGGACAACTTTCCCTTTATTATGCCTTTGAAGTTTTTATCTGCTATGTATCACATCTGGCCTGTTTCATAAGCAGTGTTTGTTTCTTGTTTTGTTTTGTTTTGTTTTGTTTTGTTTTTTCCTACATAGATGACACTTTACTGTTTTTCATATATCTCAATTTTCACTTGAAAACTGATTTTTTTAGATAACATATTTTAGCATCTCTGAATAATAATTTCCTAGGTTCTCTCCTTCTTTGGGTTCTGTGCTAATGTTGCTGTCTTTCTGGTGACTTATTTGTTTAGGGACTTGGCTGAAGTAACTCTCTGGAAACCTCCCCCACAGCATAAAGCCTCTGATGTACTTCCTCAGATGTTTCTGGTTTTTATATTTAAGCTCTGGAACAACTAAGCTATTTATTGATCAAAGATTCTTGTCCATCAGCCCATTTTCCAGTTAGATTTTGGCCTTTTACTTTTGGATATGTGATAACTTGGAGTCTGCTATCACAGTTCAGGGCTTTCAATTTTTTTTTTTTTTTTTCCCCTCTCTCTCTCCTCTCTCCCACTCCCTTACTATGGTCTATTAGTAGATTGAATTTTCCCTGTCTGATTACTCCTGAGAAAGCTATCTTGGTTATTCATACAGACTTATAGATGCAGGGATATCCATGAATTTATTTTTAAGTCCTAGGCATTGCCCCTACCTCAGAGCATTGTAATGGTCAGCCAGCATTTGGTCAAGTGGTACTTAAGTCCCTAGTGACAGTGAGTCTTCCACTTTCGCTGATGAATCTGTGTGCAGCTCAGGGAATGTTTTCGTATCTGCCCACACCCTGCTGGCCACTGTGTAGAGACAGCCATGAGCACATTCATAGCTTTCCCAAACCCCAGTATTGGCTGGAATCCTATGAGGACTCTTCTAGGCTGTCTTTTTCTCTTAAATGTTGAAATGCTCTTTTTAGCTTGTTGTTGTTTCACAGAGCTACTGATGTTCTTTCCCCTAGACTCCCACTTCATTTTTTAGTATTAAACTGATTATAAGTATCTTTATGTTGAGCTTTATATTAAGGTAAAACTAGATGTCTCCCAGACTCTTTGAACTAAGTGTATTTACATTTCTACTTAGCCTTTTGTTCAGTCCTGCTTCCTCCCCCTATTTAAACAAGTTGATACAAAATCTAACACAGTATGTTTCTGGGAGCTTGACCAGCAACACATTTGTTGTGACACATTTATTGTACTGTATTTATGTGTATCCCCACAAGTCTCTTAGTTTACCAGGAGAAGGAATTAAATCTTTTTCAATTTAAATGAATGAAAACTAACTAGATAACTAGATGAAGAATAGAGACAATAGAACCAGATTAAATAAACATACAAAAGCTATGTAAAAAATGATATTTAAAAACTTCTTTTTTCATATAATCTATTTCTCTATGGCTACATATCTAGAAAAAGAAAGAGAAATTGGGAAAAGGAGATAATAAATAAATAAACCTGTATTTATATATCCTGGCATTTAGTAAGTATCATAGTAGTTGTTAAACTGAACCCTTTCAGGACATCTAGAATATATATACCTTTTAGTTCTTACTACTTTGTTGTGATTATTTGTAGAACTTTGACTTATTTGACCATAAACTATTGAAGAACATGTTTTGTTTGTTTTGGTATTCCTGGGCACTTATTAACTATTAAAATTCATAGTGATACAATATTGCAAGCTGCTAAATATAAATGAATGAATGAGTGAATAAAAATATTGCCAATTATTACTAGTCATTTAGCGATTTTATTTTTCACAGTATATTTAGTATTTTTAGTAAAAACATTTTAACAATAAAATTATAGACTATCAAATTTGCATTATGACAGATGATTATCACAAGTGAAGTTATAGTAGAATTCCTTTTTTTAAGATGCAATGCTAGTAAAGTGCATGCCTACTGGTAGAATAAAAAATCATGAATTCTGAAATTCTCCTTTTTGGTGGGGTCTTTGCCTGGTTTGGGGATCAGGGTAATGCTGGCTTCATAAAAAGAGTCTGGAAGTTTTCTTTCTGCATCAATTTTTTGAAACAGCTTCAGGAGAATAGGTATTATCTCCTCTTTGAAAATTTGGTAAAATTCCCCAGGGAATCCGTCAGGTCCTGGGCTCTTGTGTTTTGGGAGGTTTTGATCACTGCTTCAATCTCATTACTAGATATTGGTCTATTCAGGTTGTCAATTTCTTCCTGATTCAGTTTTGGAAGTTTATAGTTTTCCAGGAATGCATCCATTTCATCTAGGTTGCTTAACTTATTGGCATATAACTGTTGATAATATTTTCTGATGATTGTTTCTATTTCCTTGGTTTTAGTTGTGATCTCTCAGTTTTCATTCATAATTTTATTAATTTGGTCTTCTCTCTTTTCTTTTGGATTAGTTTGGCCAATGGTTTACCTATCTTATTGATTCTTTCAAAAAACTAGCTTCTAGTTTCACTGATACAAAAACAAAAGTGAATTTTTGGGACTTCATCAAGATCAAAAGCTTCTGCACAGCAAAGGAAACAGTCAACAAAACAAAGAGGCAACCCATGGAATGGGAGAAGATATTTGCAAATGACACTATAGACAAAGGGCTGATATCCAGAATCTATAAAGAACTCCTCAAATTCAACACATACAAAACAGATAATCATATCAAAAAAATGGGCAAAAGACATGAACAGACACTTCTCCAATGAAGACATAAAAATGGCTAACAGACATATGAAAAAATGTTCATCATCACTAGCCATCAGGGAGATTCAGATCAAAAGCACATTGGTATCTCAATGTGCTTTTGATCTGAATCAACACCATTTGATCAACACCAGTTTGAATGGCCAAAATTAACAACAGTAAACAACATGTGTTGGAGAGGATGTGGAGAAAAGGGAACCCTCTTACACTGTTAGTGGGAATGCAAATTGGTGCAGCCACTTTGGAAAACACTGTGGAGATTCCTTAAGAGATTAAAAATAGAGCTTCCGGGGTGCCTGGGTGGCTCAGTGGGTTAAGCCTCTGCCTTCAGCTCAGGTCATGATCTCAGGGTCCTGGGATCAAGCCCCACATCGGGCTCTCTGCTCAGCGGGGAGCCTGCTTCCCCCCATCTCTCTGCCTACCTCTCTGCCTACTTGTGATCTCTCTCTCTCTCTCTCTCTCATTCTCTCTGTCAAATAAATAAATAATGTTTAAAAAAAATTAAAAAAAAATAAAAATAGAGCTTCCCTATGACCCTGCAATTGCACTACTGGGTATTTACCTCAAAGATACAGATGTAGTGAAAAGAAAGGCCATCTGTACCCCAATGTTCATAGCAGCAATGGTCACAGTTGCCAAACTGTGGAAAGAACAAAGATGCCTTTCAACAGACGAATGGATAAGGATGATGCAGTCCATATATATTATTGAGAATTATGCTTCCATCAGAAAGGATGAATATCCAACTTTTGTATCAACATGGATGGGACTGAAAGAGAATTTGCTGAGTGAAATAAGTCAAGCAGAGAGAGTCAATTATCATATGGTTTTTATTATTTGTGGAGCATAAGGAATAACATGGAGGACATGGGGAGATAGAAGGGAGTTGGGGGAAATTGGAAGGGGGAGATGAACCATGAGACACTGTGGACTCTGAAAAACAATCTGAGGGTTTTGGAGGGGGTAGGGGTGGGAAATTGGGTGAGCCTGGTGGTGGGTATTATGGAGGGCATGTATTGCATGGAGCACTGGGTGTGGTACATAAACAATGAATTCTGGAACACTGAAAAGAAATCTAAAAAATAAAGAGAAATTTTTAAAAAATCAAATGAAAAAAAAATGAATTCTTACTGTCAATGATGAAGTAAAGCCATTTAGTTGAGTGGCTAATGAACTGTCTAGAACTTATTCTTCTTATTTCTAAAGAGCTCTCTCCCCACAAAATAAAAATACTAGGACTAAAACATAACTTAATGTATTTCAGACAAATCATATTTGTAACTCACATGCAACCTGATTTTCTTAATCCTTTTATCCAACTCCTGATACTTGCTTTTTCCACATATTATTTCTCCCCCCCATCTCTCTAGAGAATTTATTTAAGTCCTGAATTTAACTTTGAAAAATACTATTTAATACAGTTCCATATTTCCAAGAATGTAAAATTTAAAAAGGATTTGTGGAAGACATATTTGCTTGTCACTTGCTTGTTAAAATGTCTTGATAAAAACTTTCAGTGATAAGTGTTTATAAAAAATACTAGTTAACTTAAATAATGAGCATTATAAAGGGTTTTGCTTAGTTTTTGTTTAAATTTTGCAAGAATATAAAAATTGAAAAATGACAATGCAAAGTTTTACCATATGAATAATTATTACAATTTGAGCTGAATTTATTAAGAATAATTTTTTAAAGATTTTATTTATTTATTTGACAGACAGAAATCACAAGTAGGCAGAGAGGCAGGCAGAGAAAGAGGTGGAGGCAGGCTCCCTGTGGAGCAGAGAGCCCAATGTGGGGCTCGATCCCAGGACCCTGGGATCATGACCTCAGCTGAAGGCAGAGGCTTAACCCACTGAGCTACCCAGGCGTCCTTATTAAGAATAATTTTATAAGGGAATAAGAGGTGCATATTCTTACCCTGAATTTAACATCAGTTAAGTATTACCTTGATATGTCCTTACAATTTCATAATTTTAGCTGACTCTGTTGAAGATATTTCTAATTCATGCTTTATAGTAAGGCAAGAAAATTAAGTTGCAGAACTTGCAGCATCATGTCTATTACTGATAAATAGTGCTAAAAATGTGTTAATTTGAAATGATGTGAGGAACACCATAGTATTAGCAAAAGTAATATACTGGATGTACTTGGTGATATGTGGTCAGAGGATCACAAACTTCCTGCCTATAAAAGTATTGAAGGGGAAGAGGTTGGTCCAAGATGATGGCATAGGAAGATCCTGAACTCACTTACAATGGAGAAACTGAATATACCACCACATATGGAAAAATTCCCTCTGAAAAAGACCTGAAAACTAGCTGAACAGCTCCTACACAATTAAAAATAAAAGGGCCACACTGAAGCAGGTAGGAGATGCAGAGGTAGAGTATCTCCAAACCTGACTCCCAGAGCATCAATCCATAATTGGGAGGACCTCACAAAACAGTAGCTTCTCTTTGAGGAGCAAGGGTTTTTGTGTCCCAAGTAGGCAACCCAGACCTTGGGAGATATACATTATTGTTGGAAATGTAATTGGTGCAGCCACTGTACTATTCTACTACTAGGTATTGTTCAGAGAAAATAAAAGACACCAATTTGAAAAGATATATGCTCCCATATATTCACTGGTTCATTGCAATGTTATTCACAATAGCCAAAATATAGAAACAACCTAAGTGTCTATCAATAGATGGATGGATAAAGAGGTTGTGGTGGAATACTACTTTACCATAAAAAATAATGCAATCTTTGGGTACGTGGGTGGCTCAGTGGGTTAAAGCCTCTTGCCTTCGGCTCAGGTCATGATCCTAGGATCCTGGGATCAAGCCCCACATCGGACTCTCTGCTCAGCAGGGAGCCTGCTTCCCCTCTCTCTCTGCCTGCCACTCTGCCTATAAACAAATAAATAAATAAATAAGAATGCCATCTTGTTTTTGTGACAACATGGATAGATGGTCCTTGAGGAAATTGTTCTACATGAAATAAATTAAGACAAAGACAAATACCGTATATTCACTTAAATGTGGAATCTAAAAAAAACCCAAAATACACAAATAAGATGGTATGAGTAACAGATACAGAAAACAGAAGTTGTTGCTAGAAGGGAGGGGGGCTGTAAGATGGTTGAAATGGGTGAAGCAGTTCAAGAGGTACAAATTCCAATTATAAAATAAATAAACCATGGGGATACAATGTACAGCATGATGACTAGAGTGAATAATACTGTACTGCATACTTGAAAGATGCCAAGGGAGTAAATCCTAGAAGTTCTCATCTCACACATACACACACATATTATCTTGTAACTTTTGTGATGATGGATTATAACTAGACTTATTGCAGTGATCATTTCACAGTGTATGAAAACATCCAATCATTATGTTGGAGACTTGAAACTGATATGTCGATTACACTTCACAACAAAACAAACTAAAACTTCTGCATGTTAAAAAAATATGACTCAATATAAAAATAAGCAAAATACATGACTGAATGGGCATTTCAGAAAATGTATACCTAAAAGGACAATAAACTACTAAACACATTAAAAGAGAGAGAGAGAGAGAGAGAGAGAGAGATGGATAGGAAGTAAGATGGCCAAGGAGTAGGAAACTGAAATAGCATTAGGTCCCAGGAGTTTAGCTAGATAGTTATTAAACCATCCTGAATACCTACAAACTTAACAGGAGATAGAAAAGAAGAAGAGCAGCAATTCTAGGAACAGAAAATTGACTGCTTTCAGGAAGGTAGGACATGTGCATAAGTGAATCTGAAGCAATAGGAAGATAGACCACGGGGGGGGGGGGGGGGGGGGCTGGCTCCTGGCAAGCAGTGGAGCAGTGGAGCACAAAATCAAAACTTTTAGAAGTCTGTTCCACTGAGGGACATCACTCCAGAGGCTAAGTGGGGTGGAGCCCTCATGGGAACAGTGTGGTGTCAGGACCCTCAGGGTCATAGAAAAAACAGGGTTGTCTGAGTGTGGCAGTACTGCCAGGTATTGTAGCAGGGAAGCCAGATACAGAGATGGAGCCAAGCAGTGGAATCTCAGCTTGGGGTTACCTTAAACTGATCTGACGCACGTTGGACCACTGATCTTCGAGCAGGGACCACACAACTGGCAGATCTGGAAACACACCCTCCTTCCTCTTCTGGGAGGAGTGGCACAGGAGCGTGCAGCAGGAATCTGCTGGGTTTGGAGACTCCTAATTGGACTGTGCGCTAGAGATACAAATGTTTGGTCACAGCCCAGGTGAGCACAGAGTGCGGCTGGAGATTGGGAAGATGGGAGGGATTGACTGTTTTTCACTGAAGGTGCAAGAGGAGTGGGACCCCAAGCTCTTGCCTCCTCTGGGCTGGAGATTGGGAGGCTGTCATTTTCATTCCTATCCTCCAGAGCTCTATGGAAAGCATTCAGGGAACAAAAGCTACCAAGAGCAAACACAAGCAAATTGCTTAGCTTGTCCTCTGACAAGGGAAATGCAATTCTGCCTCAGGCAAAGACATCTGAGAATCACTGCAACAGGCCCCACCCCCAGAAGATGAGCAAGATCATCCACCCAAGACCAAATTCACCAAACAATGAAAGCTGTTGAACTCCAGAGCTAGGGGAAAGCAATGCATAGAATTCATGGTTTTCTCTCCATGAGAAACAGAACCAAACCACCCACTTAATCTTGGGTGCATTCTGTTCTCTTAGAAGAAACTACATCCCAAAATTTTAGAGAAAGAAAAAAAAGAAAAAAATATATATATGGGTAAACATGATGAAGGGATGGAATAATGACTGTAAAGATGAAAATTGAAAAAGATTCTATAAAAGGAATTGATAAGTTTGTTGGTTGGTTGGAAAAAGAAAAAGAAAAAGAGGAGAGAATGTGATCAGGCTGGAGCTAGATTTAGGGTATATTTTGATCTATTAGAAGAAATTATATTCCAAAAATTTAAAGAAAAAAAATATATGTATACAAAAAATAAGGTTCAATACAACGAAGGGATAAAATATGACTATAACAATGCATATTTTAAAAGATCTTTTAAAAGTATTGATAAGATAAAATGATTAAAAAACTGACTCATTCTAGACCCAGATTTAAAGTGAGGGGGTGAAAAACCATTTACTATGCTAATGGACATCAAAAGAAAATTGGGGTGGCAACCCTTATGTCAGATACATTAGATTTTAAGCCAAAGACTATAATAAGAAATGAGGAAAGACACTATATCATTCTCAAAGGGTCTGTCCAACAAGAAGATCTAACAATTTTAAATATCTATGCCCCTGGGGCGCATGGGTGGCTCAGTGGTTAAAGCCTCTGCCTTCGGCTCAGGTCATGATCCAAGGGTCCTGTGATCAAGCCTCACATCAGGCTCTCTGCTCAGCAGAGAGTCTGCCTCCTCCTCCTGCTCTTTCTGTCTGCCTCAATGCCTACTTGTGATCTGTCTGTCAAATAAATAAAAATCTTAAAAAAAAAAAAATCTATGCCCCTAACAGGGGAACAGCCAATTATATAAAGCAATTGATAACAAAATCAAAGAAACACATCGACAATAATACAATAATAGTAGGGGACTTTAACAACTCCCCCCTCACTGAAATGGACAGATCATCTAAGCAAAAGATTAACAAGGAAATATATGTTTTAAATAACACACTGAACCAGGTGGACACCACAGATATATTCAGAACACGCCATCCCAGTGCAAAAGAATACACATTCTTCTCCAGTGCACATGGAACATTCTCCAGAATAGATCATATCCTGGGTCACAAATCAGGTCTCAACCGGTACCAAAAGATTGGGATCATTTCCTGCATATTTTCAGAACATAATGCTATGAAGCTAGAACTCAATCACAAGAGGAAAGTTGGAAAGAACTCAAATACATGGAGGCTAAAGAATGAATGAATCAACCAGGAAATTAAAGAAGAATTGGAAAAAATCAGGGTTCCTGGGTGGCTCAGTGGATTAAAGCCTCTGCCTTCAGCTCGGGTCATGATCTCAGAGTCCTGGGATTGAGCCCCGCATCGAACTCTCTGCTCAGTGGGGAGCCTGCTTCCTCCTCTCTCCTCTCTCTCTGCCTGCCTCTTTGCCTACTTGTGGCTCTGTCTGTCAAATAAATAAATAAAATCTTAAAAAAAAAGAATTGGAAAAAAATCATGGAAACAAATGAAAATGAAGACACAACTGTTCAAAATCTTTGGGACACAGCAAAGGTTGTCCTGAGAGGAAAGTATATAGTGATAGAAGCCTTTCTCAAGAAACAAGAAAGGTCTCAAATACACAACCTACCCCTACACCTAAAGGGGCTAGAGAAAGAACATCATAGAAAGCATAAACCCAGCAGGAGAAGAGAATAATAAAGATCAGAGCAGAAATCAATGAACTAGAAACCAAAACAACAGTAAAACAAATCAATGAAACTAGGAGCTGGTTCTTGGAAAGAATTAATAAGATTGATAAATTCCTGGTCAGACATACCCAAAAATGGGTCCAAAAAGAAAAGGACCCAAATTTATAAAATCATGAATGAAAGAGGAGAGATCATAACCAACACCAAAGAAATGCAAATAATTATAAGAACATATTATGAGCAACTATATTCCAGCAAATTTGACAATCTGGAAGAAATTGATGCATTCCTAGAGATGTATAAACTACCAAAACTGAACCAGGAAGAAATAGAAAACCTGAACAGACCCATAACCAGGAAGGAGATTGAAGCAGTCATCAAAAATCTCCCAACTAGAGCCCGGGACCAGACAGCTTCCCAAGGGAATTCTACCAAACATTTAAAAAAGAATTAATACCTATTCTCCTGAAAGTGTTCCAAAAAATAAAAATGGAAGAAAAACTTCCAAACTCACTTTATGAGGCCAGCATTATCTTGATCCCAAAAGCAGAAAAAGACCCCATCAAAAAGGAGAATTACAGACCAGTATCCTCGATGAATAAAGATGCAAAAGTACTCACCAAAATACTAAACAGTAGGATCCAACAGTATATTAAGAGGATTATTCACCACGACCAAGTAGGATTTATTCCTGGGCTGCAAGGATAGTTGAATATCCACAAATCAATCAATGTGATACAATACTTTAATAAAAGAAAGAATAAGAGCCATATGATATTCTCAAGAGAGGCTGAAAAAAGCATTCAACAAAGTACAGCACCCTTTCTTGATAAAAACTCTTCAAAGTGTAGGGATAGAGGGTATATACCTCAATACCATCAAAGCCATCTGTGAAAAACCCACAGCGAATATCATTCTCAATGGGGAAAAACTGAAAGCTTTTCTCCTAAGATGAGGAACATGTCAGGGATGTCCACTATCATTATTGTTATTCAACATAGTACTAGAAGTCCTAGCTTCAGTAATCAGACAACAAAAAGAAATTAAAGGCATCTGAATTGGCAAAGAAGAAGTCAGAACTCTCACTCTTTGCAGATGGTATCATACTTTATGTGGAAAACCCAAAAGACTCCACTCCAAAATGGCTAGAACTCATACAGGAATTCAGTAAAGTGTCAGGATATAAAATCAAGGCTCAGAAATCAGTTAATTTTCTGTACACTAAGAAGACAGAAGAAAGAGAAATTAAGGAGTCAATCCCATTTACAATTGCACCCAATCCATAAGATACCGAGGAATAAACCTAACCAAAGAGGCAAAGAATCTATACTCAGAAAACTATAAAGTACTCATGAAAGAAATTGAGGAAGACACAAAGAAATGGAAAAACATTCCATGCTCATGGATTGGAAGAAAAAATATTGTGAAAATGTCTGTGCTACCTAAAGCAATCTACATATTTAATGCAATCTCTATCAAAATCCCATCCATTGTTTTTTTCAAAGAAATAGAACAAATAATCTTAAAATTTATATGGAACCAGAAAAGACCCCGAATAGCCAAAGGAATGTTGAAGAAGACCAAAGTTGGAGGCATCACAATTCTGGACTTCAAGCTCTATTACAAAGCTGTAATCATCAAGACAGTATGGTACTGGCACCAAAAGAGACACACAGATCAATGGAACAGAATAGAGAGCCCAGAAATGGGCTCTCAACTCTATGGTCAACTAATCTTCGACAAAGCAGGAAAGAATGTCCAATGGAAAAAAGACAATCTCTTCAACAAATTGTGTTGGGAAAATTGGACAGCCTCATGCAGAACAATGAAACTGGACCATTTCCTTACATCACACACAAAAAAGACTCAAAATGGATGAAAGACCTCAATGTGAGACAGGGATCCATCAAAATCCTTGAGAGAACACAGGAAGCAACCTCTTCAATCTCAGATGCAGCAACTTCTTCCTAGAAACATCGCCAAAGGCAAGGGAAGTAAGGGCAAAAATGAACTATTGGGACTTCATCAAGACCAAAAGTTTTTGCACAGCAAAGATAACAGTCAACAAAACCAAAGACAACTGACAGAGTAGGAGAAGATATTTGCAAATGACATATCAGATAAAGGGCTAGTATCCAAAATCTATAGAAAACTTATCAAACTCAACACCCAAAGAACAAATAATCCAGTCAAGAAATGGGAGAAGGCAAAGAAGACATCTGAATGGCCAACAGACACATGGAAAAGTGCTCAATATCACTAGGCATCAGGGTAATACTAATTAAAACCACAATGAGATATTACCTCACACCAGTCAGAATAGCTAAAATTAACAAGTCAGGAAATGACAGATGTTGCCAAGGATGTGGAGAAAGGGGAACCCTCCTACACTGTTGATGGGAATGCAAGCTGGCGCAGTCACTCTGGAAAACAGCATAGAGGTTCCTCAAAAAGTTGAAAATAGAACTACCCTACCACCCACCAATCACACTACTGTTTATTTACCCTAAAGATACAAAGGTAGTGATCCAAAGGGGCACCTGCACCCAAATGTTTATAGCAGCAATGTCCACAATAGTCAAACTATGGAAAGAACCTAGATGTCCATCAACAGATGAATGGATAAAGAAGATGTGGATATATATACAATGGAATACTAGGCAGCCATCAAAAGAAATTAAATCTTGCCATTTGCAACGACATGGATGGCACTAGAGGGTATTAACCTGAATGAAATAAGTCAATTAGAGAATGACAATTATCATATGATCTTTCTGATATAAGGAATTTGAGAGGCAGGGCGGGGGGTCGTTGGTGGCAGGAGGGGAAAAAATGAAACAAGATGGGACCAAGGAGGGAGACAAACCATAAGAGACTCTTAATCTCACAAAACAAACTGAGGGCTATTGGGGGGTGGGGGGAGAGAGATAGGGTGGTTGGGTTATGGACATTGAGGAGGGTATGGGCTATGGTGAGGTCTGTGAAATGTGTAAGCCTGGTGATTCGCAGACCTGTACCCCTGGGGCAAATAATACAGTATATGTTAATAATAATAATATATATATTTTTTTAAATAGACACAGAAAGAGAGAAATGAAAGGAATCACAGGATGGGGCACCTGGGTGGCTCAGTGGGTTAAGCCTATGCCTTCGGCTCAGGTCATGATCTCCAGGTCCTGGGATTGAGCCCTGCATCAGGCTCCCTGTTCAGTGGGGAGCTGCTTCCCCCCCACCCCCGCCTGCCCCTCCACCTACTTGTGAGCACTGTGTATCAAATAAATAAATAAAATCTTTAAAAAAAAAAAAAAAAAGAATCACAGGTATATTTTAGAATACATGCTGTTGACTCTGAATTTTCTAGAAATATCCACATAATGTTAGTCAGCAATTAAAATATAAAATACAAAACAGAGGAAATTAAAGAAAATATGATTTCCACAATACTTTAATGTGATTAAGAAAAAATATATTTTGGAGGTAGGAGTCAAGATGGCGGAGAAGTAGCAGGCTGAGACTACTTCAGGTAGAAGGAGATCAGCTAGATAGCTTATCTAAAGATTGCAAACACCTACAAATCCAACGGGAGATTGAAAAGAAGAAAAGCAATTCTAGAAACAGAAAATCAACCACTTTCTGAAAGGTAGGACTGGCGGAGAAGTGAATCCAAAGTGACGGGAAGATAGATTACAGGGGGAGGGGCCGGCTCCCAGCAAGTGGCAGAACAATGGAGCACAAAAGCAGGACTCTTAAAAGTTTGTTCTGCTGAGGGACATCACTCCAGAGGCTAACCTGGGGTGAAGCCCATGCGGGGTCAGCGTGGCCTCAGGTCCCGCAGGGTCACAGAAGGATCGGGGTGTCTGAGAGAAGAATTGAAAAAGTTCATGGAAACAAATGATAATGAAAACACGACAGTTCAAAATCTGTGGGACACAACAAAGGCAGTCCTGAGAGGAAAATATATAGCGGTGCAAGCCTTTCTCAAGAAACAAGAAAGGTTTCAGGTACACAACCTAACCCTACACCTAAAGGAGCTGGAGAAAGAACAAGAAAGAAACCCTAAACCCAGCAGGATAAGAGAAATCATAAAGATCAGAGCAGAAATCAATGAAATAAAAACCAAAAAAACAATAGAACAAATCAACGAAACTAGGAGCTGGTTCTTTGAAAGAATTAATAAGATTGATAAACCCCTGGCCAGACTTATCAAAAAGAAAAGAGAAAGGACTCAAATAAATAAAATCATGAATGAAAGAGGATAGATCACAACTAACACCAAAGAAATACAGACAATTATAAGAACATAATACGAGCAACTCTACGCCAACAAATTTGACAATCTGGAAGAAATGGATGCATTCCTAGAGATATATAAACTACCACAACTGAACCAGGAAGAAATAGAAAGCCTGAACAGACTCATAACCAGTAAGGAGATTAAAACAGTCATCAAAAATCTCCAAACAAACAAAAGCCCAGGGCCAGACGGCTTCCTGGGGGAATTCTACCAAACATTTAAAGAAGAACTAATTCCTATTCTCCTGAAACTGTTCCAAAAAATAGAAATGGGAGGAAAACTTCCAAACTCATTTTATGAGGCCAGCATCCCCTTGATCCCAAACCAGACAAGGATCCCATCAAAAAAGAGAACTACAGACCAATATCCTTGATGAACACAGATGCGAAAATTCTCGCCAAAATACTAGCCAATAGGATTCAACAGTACATTAAAAGGATTATTCACCATGACCAAGTGGGATTTATTCCAGGGCTGCAAGGCTGGTTCAACATCCACAAATCAATCAATGTGATACAACACATTAATAAAAGAAAGAACAAGAACCATAGGATACTCTCAATAGATGCTGATAAAGCATTTGACAAAGTACAGTATCCCTTCCTGATCAACTCTTCAAAGTGTAGGGATAGAGGGTGCATAACTCAATATTATCAAAGCCATCTATGAAAAACCCACCGCAAATATCATTCTCAATGGAGAAAAACTGAAAGCTTTTCCGCTAAGGTCAGGAACACGGCAGGGATGTCCGTTATCGCCACTGCTATTCAACATAGTACGAGAAGTTCTAGCCTCAGCAATCAGACAACAAAGGAAATTAAACGCATCCAAATCGGCAAAGAAGAAGTCAAACTATCACTCTTCGCAGATGATATGATACTCTATGTGGAAAACCCAAAAGACTCCACCCCAAAACTGCTAGAACTTCTACAGGAATTCAGTAAAGTGTCAGGATATAAAATCAATGCTCAGAAATCAGTTGCATTTCTCTACACCAACAACAAGTAGAAGAAAGAGAAATTAAGGAGTCAATCCCATTTACAATTGCACCCAAAACTATAAGATACCTAGGAATAAACGTAACCAAAGAGGCAAAGAATCTATACACAGAAAACTATAAAGTACTCATGAAAGAAATTGAGGAAGACACAAAGAAATGGAAAAATGTTCCATGCTCCTGGATTGGAAGAATAAATATTGTGAAAATGTCTATGCTACCTAAAGCAATCTACACATTTAATGCAATTCCTATCGAAGTACCATCCATCTTTTTCAAAGAAATGAAACAAATAATCCTAAAATTTATATGGCACCAGAAAAGACCTCGGATAGCCAAAGCAATATTGAAAAAGAAAGCCAAAGTTGGTGGCATCACAATTCCGGACTTCAAGCTCTATTACAAAGCTGTCATCATCAAGACAGCATGGTACTGGCACAAAAACAGACACATAGATCAATGGAACAGAATAGAGAGCCCAGAAATAGACCCTCAACTCTATGGTCAACTCATCTTCGACAAAGCAGGAAAGAATGTCCAATGGAAAAAAGACAGCCTCGGGACGCCTGGGTGGCTCAGTTGGTTAAGCCGCTGCCTTTGGCTCAGGTCATGATCCCAGAGTCCTGGGATCAAGTCCCACATCGGGCTCCTTGTTCTGTGGGGAGCCTGCTTCTCCCTCTGCCTCTGCCTGCTGCTCTGTCTGCCTGTGCTCGCTCTCTCTCTCTCTGACAAATAAATAAATAAAATCTTAAAAAAATAATAAAGAAAAGAAAAAAGACAGCCTCTTCAATAAATGGTGTTGGGAAAATTGGACAGCCACATGCAGAAAAATGAAATTGGATCATTTCCTTATACCACACACAAAAATAGACTCAAAATGGATGAAGGATCTCAATGTGAGAAAGGAATCCATCAAAATCCTTGAGGAGAACACAGGCAGCAACCTCTTCGATCTCAGTTGCAGCAACATCTTCCTAGGAACATCACCAGAGGCAAGGGAAGCAAGGGCAAAATGAACTATTGGGATTTTATCAAGATCAAAAGCTTTTGCACAGCAAAGGAAACAGTTAACAAAACCAAAAGACAACTGACAGAATGGGAGAAGATATTTGCAAACGACATGTCAGATAAAGGGCTAGTGTCCAAAATCTATAAAGAACTTAGCAAACTCAACACCCAAAGAACAAATAATCCAATCAAGAAATGGGCAGAGGACATGAACAGACATTTCTGCAAAGAAGACATCCAGATGGCCAACAGACACATGAAAAAGTGCTCCATATCACATGGCATATCACAGGGAAATACAAATCAAAACCACAATGAGATATCACCTCACACCAGTCAGAATGGCTAAAATTAACAAGCCAGGAAATGACAGATGCTGGCAAGGATGCAGAGAAAGGGGAACCCTCCTACACTGTTGGTGGGAATGCAAGCTGGTGCAACCACTCCAGAAAACAGCATGGAGGTTCCTCAAAATGTTGAAAATAGAGCTACCCTATGACCCAGCAATTTCACTACTGGGTATTTACCCTAAAGATACAAACGTAGTGATCCGAAGGGGCATGTGCACCCAAATGTTTATAGCAGCAATGTCTACAATAGCCAAACTATGGAAAGAACCTAGATGTCCATCAACAGATGAATGGATAAAGAAGAAGTGGTATATATACACAATGGAATACTATGCAGCCATCAAAAGAAATGAAATCTTGCCATTTGCGACAACGTGGATGGAACTAGAGGGCATCATGCTTAGCGAAATAAGTCATTTGAAGAAAGACAACTATCATATGATCTCTCTGATATGAGGGAGAGGAGATGCAACATGGGGGGTTAAGGGGGTAGGAGAAAAGTAAATGAAAACAAGATGGGATTGGGAGGGAGACAAACCATAAGTGACTCTTAATCTCACATATCAAACAGAGGGTTGATGGGGGGGTGGGGGGTTGGGAGAGGGAGGGTGGGGTTATGGACATTGGGGATGGTATGTGCTATGGTGAGTGCTGTGAAGTGTGTAAACCTGGCGATTCACAGACCTGTACCCCTGGGGATAAAAATATATTTTTATAAAAAAATAAAATAAAATAATAAAAAAAAGAAATATATTTTTAAATTTTATTATATATTTGTTTTTCCTCATACAATTACAATTGGATTTCAAACACTTGGATTTCAAAATTCTTGTCATATATATTTGATTATTCAGTTTAATTCCTTCCAAGTCTAGAGAAGACAAATAGTTGAAAATATGCAAAAATTTGTGTGGGTCAACTCAGGAAAGAGGATAATACTAAAGAAAATACAATGAATAGCACAGAGAAGCCATAGTCTCATGCAGAATAAGCTAAATTCTTGTGTGTTGGATTCTGCCTTAAGTGTTTTGCATGATGAATTCATGGAATAGTCATAAACATACTACATAGGTGTATAATCAATAGTTATAAGGTAATAAACTAAGGCGTGACCTTATATAAATTACCATTATTGTAATTTATTTAGTTGTTTTAATAATTATGTAGTTGTGTTCTTAATTACAACACTGTATTCATGCTTAAATTATTTGAAGTTCTCCTGCCATTACACAAGAAACCAATGACATCCCTTTAAATATTTAAAACAAATGCTAACTTGTTTAGAGTTAAATCTTTCCTTCCCAGTTAGCTGAAATATTAATAGTTGAAGGGAGACAGAGTTAAACTTTAACTAGAGTCACATTACATACCTTCTAACTTTAATCATATCAAATCCAAGTGCATAGTCTTGGGAATTTGTGGGCAATTTTTGAGATTTTTTTTGAATAATGTAAAATTATATTCTTGTTGAAAATAACAAATAAAGATTCCTAATTAAAAGAATCTCTCCAAAATGCCTAAAGCTCTTCCTACATCAACATCATTTTTGTCATGTTCCCATATTGATTATGAAAATACCTGAGACATTTGGTAAGCAAAGACCTGCATTAAGTCATTATTAAAAGTCTGCTCTCTAGATTTTCAATTCTTTTCTTTTTGAAAAATTTTTCATAAATGAGTACCTGAATGCTACTGTGCATGCAGAGGTAACAGTGTGAAGTCTATTGGCTTTTTAAAATTACTCAAAAAAGATGAAATTGTAAGTCTTTTTCAGTCCCCTGAGAAACAAATTTTAAAATATTACAAATCCATTTTCATACATTTATAGAGGTGATCCTGGCATGGAGATTCAGACTGTCACACTTGTTATAGTAATGCACATTTTTCAAGGGCTTATTTGCACCATAGCAATGAACAACAACTGTGTAATGTTTCAGGAAGTATTGTCTAATATGTTTATTGCACTTCACTTTATTGCCCTTCACAGATACTGCATTTTCTCCAAATAGAAGGTTTGTGGCAACCCTGCAAAGAGCAAATCTCTGGATGCCATTTTTCCATCAGCATTTGTTCACTTCCTGTCTCTGTCACATTTTGGTGATTCTCTCATTTCAAGCTTTTTCATTATGATTACATTTGCTAGAGTAGTCTGTGATCAGTAATTCTGACTAAAAGCTCAGATGATGTTCTTAGCAATGAAGTGTTTTTTAAATTAAGGTATGCACATTGTTTTTTGAAACATAAAGGTATTGTACCCTTAACAGACTATGGTATAGTGTAAACATAATTTTTGCAAACACTGGGGAAAAAAATACATTTGCCTTGCTTAATTATATTATTGTGGTGATCAGGAACTAAATCGCAGTATCTCTGAGGTATGTCTGTATATCTGTCAATGTAAATGTTGAACTAATACAAAATATTAGTTCATTTATTTAGTAGTTCACAATTTAGTAGTGACTCAGGTATTAGTCTCTACAGATAATAACAGCAGAAAAAATAGTAAGAAATGAAAAATCTTAAGATTGACTATCCTTATAAAGCATCGTGGATTAGTTATAGTAATTATTCAATCACAGTATTTTCGTTTTTTTTTTTAAACAAATTCCATGCCACTTTCTTCTAAGACAAAGTTATGGGGAGCATACAAATTGCCATAACATATATATATGCAGGTGACCCTTGAATAACATGGGTTTGAACTGTCAGGTTTACTTACACGTGGATTCTTTTTATACATAGTGTATAGTATTATAAATGCACTTTCTCTTCCTTATGATTTTCTTCATAAGTTTTCTTCTCTCTAGCTTATTTCTTTATAAGAATACAATAGATAATACATGCAACATACAAAATATATATTAATCAGCTGTTTATGGCAATGCTTCTGGACAGTAGTGCTCTATTAGCAGTTAAGTTTTGGGGGAGTCAAAATTTTGCTATATGCAAAACATATAGTGCCCCTAACCCAATGTTTTACATACACACATATATCGTTGAAAAGGCTTTCTGTCTCAAAATTTGTATGAATTAATGTGGAAAAATCTATCTCTACAAAAAAGTGACATCCGTGTGGTTAGAGAAGGCTTTTTGCATCTTATTCTGATAAATTCCAAAATGATTCAATATATTCCTTCCAAAGTGAGGTATTCATACCTCTAAATCTCTTTGATTTTTTTTTCCAACTACACCTTGCTCAAATATAAGCTGTAACAACTCCTTGGAGTTACCATATAAACGATGAACTCATGCTGATGGAAGAAGAGATTGTTAACAATTTGTATGTTATGGTGTCTACTATGGCTTAGAACTGCATTTTGTTAATAGGCCTGAAAGGTAGAGAAATATCCATCTATTCTGTCTTGTAAACATCTCTAAGGCAAGTGTAAGACATTAGAGGATAATCCAAATATTTGTGGTATCATTTCTTTTATAGAAAGGTAGTAAGAGGTATTTCATTCCATGGTCATCATAGCTTCTTTTAATCCTAAAAAGTGAAATAAAGGTAGAGAATTTTGAAATACTCCAGCATGGTAATCATAGATCTTAACATACGATAAAGTGCCTGTGAAAAGACCATTGATATGAATCCTTGCTGACTGGAAGGAGGGCAGGAGAGTGACTGAGCATAAGGACTCTCTGTAACTATAATTTCTGGTTTGACTCCTGGACTTGTGAAACAGCTGTGTGACCTAGTTTAAATACCTCTCTGCAGCTAAGTATACAGGGATTATATTATTACCAACCCTCTAGACTGTTTTTGAGGACTAAATAAGCAATTAGAATAATGTCTAGTGCCTTAAAATCATTAGCTATTTTTCCTCTTATTCATATAAATAAATTAATATTTTTGGAGAATTCTGAGTCCATAAAAATAGAAAAGAAAGGTGTAAAAAAATCTATTATAAAAAATATTTCCAGGTAGAGTTGAAATACTATCATCAACCCAGAATACAGTAAAATTCCATGTCCTTAACACTGTATGTATGTGAATATCTATAACATTACTTTGCAAAATAATTTAATTCTGTAGAAAAAAAACATGAGATGTACTCCATTAAAGGTACCAATTCTTCATCCTACCAATTTTTGTTTCTGAATCATATCATGATAAAAAAATAAAGATAAAATCAGAACATCTTATTTTATAAAATCATGCACAACCTACACAATGACAAAATTAGAAATTTTAAGTATATGTTCTCATCTCATTATTATCTTTGTCTTCAGAATAAATCAATTTTGTGCCTTTTTCCTTCTCATTATGCTATTTATCATAAGAGAGCAATCAGAATTATAATAATACACAAATGAATTGAACATTATGGTACCATGCTTCATAACTTTGATATATTTCAAGTCTTTACTTGATTTTCTGTAATTTCATTATACCTTGTCACATTAACAAAGTTGTAAATATTAACTCAAACACAAGTTATCATTGCAGAGATATATCTTTCCTTTTTTTTAAAATCTTTTTAGCTCTCATTAGGACTCAAAGTATCATAAATTAAGTTTCCACAAGGATCATGTAAGTGGATAATTATAGGATGTAATGCATTTTGTAGGTGAAAGGAGCAAATTTTATATATTAATATGTACTATGAATGTCAAAATAAAACATATTTAAAACTTGAAGTAAAGAGAAATGTTGCAATTATAATCTAATGAGAATCTACCATCATAAAGAAATATTAATGACTATTTTATAAATTCATAAGAATCATAGCATAAATATAAGGAAATTTTTCATATAATATATTTTACAAAGGATTATGAATTGTGGAAGAAAAAAATCAAAATAAAAGTTTTTATTTCAGTTAAGGAATTTTCAGTTTACTTCATATAATTCAGTGGTCACATGAATACCAGATGTATATCACATTTGGTTCAACATTTTCTCTCCAGTAGACCACAATAATAAAATATGTTGTTATCTACATTCTAAATAAATACTTCAGATTATTTGAATATACTCTATAACATGAAAATTCAAAATAATGAAGTTTATTCCTTTTTACTAATCCTAAAGATTCATTTGGCTTAAATTAACACTTTAGTAAATTTCAACAATCTAGTTAGTATATGCCAGAAAAAAGGTGGTTAAATCAAAGTAAAAGAATAATTGGCACATATATGTGAACATCTTAAGTACTTCAAAACTTTAAAATTATACAAAGAAGACAAAAGTACATGATGTATTACTGTGATTAGACTTAGTTCCACTGATGTTTGACTAATGAGAAAATCTGTCCAATGATAAACTCAGCTCCATATCTCAAGATGAGCTCTGAGGTCATCAATTTTCAGATTAATTCTACTATACATTATCTAATTATAAAAATTTTCATTCTTTGAGCAATGCAAAAATCAAATGGCAAAGGTATTGTCAAGAAATAGATTATTCTGCAATCAATAACAAATAAAATGATATGATTAAAGTTATTTGCCACCTTAAATGTATCACATCTAAAGTAAAAGCAAAAACAGTTCCAAAAGAATTTTTAAAAGATTGAAATATTCAATAAGATGTCTCTGGTAGTTATTTATTTTTTTACTTATTTGAAACAGAGAGAGAGCACAAGTTGGGTGGGGGGGGAGGGATAGGGATAGAAATCCCTGCCAAGTGCAGAGCCTGACATGGGATTTGATCCCAGGATCAAAGATTTGACCCCTGAGATCATGACCTGAGCTGAAATCAAGGGCCAGACATTCAATTGACTGAGTCAGCCAGGTGTTCCAGTTTCAATTTACTTTTAGAGAAATTAATGAGTATTTTAGAACTCCAATGAGAAATAGTGCACATATTATATTGTATTTAAAAATTATTTTCTGTTGACTTGCTCACATAGCTCTCTTTGTGACCTCAACACATTCTTTTCCCTTTACTTGTTATTGAAATACATATAAAAGTATATTATAATTCAATTTATCTTTTTTCTATGTTAATATTTCATCATTTACCAAAAAGAAATCCTTTTTTTGTGTGTGTGTGATTCTATTGTTCCTTCTCTGAATTTCTTCTTGGACTTTTTAAAACTGCTTCTTGCATATGTAACAGTTATATGGAGATGAAATTTTTGTTATTTTTTCTTTTCTCAGTACTTAACCAATACTTATTTTTTTAAAAGATTTTATTTATTTATTTGACAGAGATCACAAGTAGGCAGAGAGGCAGGCAGAGAGAGAGCCAGGGAAATAAGTCTCCCTGACAAGCAGAGAGCCCGATGTGGGGCTTGATCCCAGGACCCTGGGATCATGACCTGAGCTGAAAGCAGAGGCTTTAACCCACTCAGCCACCCAGGCGCCCCTTAACAAATACTTATTGAGAATCTGCTCCATACCAGTGTACTTTCTACCTGATACCAGAACTAATTTATTTATGGATATAATTCAGATGTTTATAAATGAGCTTCTGAAATCCAGTTTCTATGGACATAGCCCTAAATCTATAAAATGGCTTAATGATTTTTTCACATTTAGTATTAAGAGATATATAACAATCAAAAATATAGATAGATGATGATAGATATATGATAGAAGTAGATTGATAGATTAAAAAAGTAGTGATAGAGATGTACGTATGCATATAGAGAAATGCAGATATATAATCACATTTAATTCAAATACTTTATTAGTTTACTAATATTTACTACATTTACCAATTGAATTTTTGTAGTAAAAGTTTGCCAATCTTGTTTTGGTTCAATATCATGTCCTGTGCATGCATGTTTGCAGTCATAATTCCAAAAATATTATCAAAATATGTGCTTTTTAATGTTTATACAATATAACAAATATATAAGGGAAACAAAACAAAATAATAATATGAACTTTATTAGGAATGAAATCAAAGGAAAATTTTAAACAAACTCTTTATAAAAGTATATCATACATACAGATACATTCACAAAGCATAAGACAACAATAAATCTAAACAGCATCTAAACCATCTAAACAGCAAATAGAACACTATTGGCATCTGAGAAGAATATCACCTCTCTACCCACCATCTTTACACATATTTTCTGTCCTTAATCTGCACACTCGCTGGAAAACTTCATCCTGATTCTCAAGACCATAGTAGGTAAGTTTTACTTGTTTCATAATTTAATATAAAGAGACTCATACAGAACATATCTTTTGGTGCCTGAACTGTGATGAATGCCATATTTGACAGATTTATTTATGATATTCATTCTCATTGTTGTGGTAAATACTGTCAAATAGCTTTACAAATTATCCCACAGCATATGTATCCAGTTGCTCTCCTCCTCTCTCAAACTTGGTATTTTTTTCTTCATTTTAATCATTTGGTTGGGTGTGGATTAGTGTCTAATTGTGCAGTTAATGTGAATTTCCCTGATGACTAATGATTTTAAGCCCTTTTTCTATGCTTATTGGCTGTTTGCATCAACTCCTTTTTAGAATGTCTTTTCAAGACTTTTTAAAAGTATTTTCATTGTTTTTCTTTTTCCTCACCTTTTACCGACAGATTTGTAAAAGTTCTTTATATCTTCTGTATTTTTCTTCATTGGCTATACAAAATAGAAATGCATCAACCACCTTACATTCAAAATTTATATTCTTAGTAGTGTCTTGTGATATACAGAAGTTCTTGATTATTTTCCAATCCAAATATGCCATTTTTCTTTTTATGTTGTATTTTTGTTCTTTTTACAAAGAGTATGCCCACTCCAATTCATGGTGATTCCCTATATTTTCTTTTTTTTTTAATAGTATATCACTGTTTTTTGATATAATGTTTAATCATTCATCGGTTTAATATAACACCCAGTGCTCATCACATCACATTCTCTCCTGGATGCCTATCACCCATTTACCCTATTCCCTTATTCATTTCCCTTTCCACAACCCTTGGTTTGTTTCCAGGGGTCAAGAGTCTCATATGGCTTGTCTCCCTCTCTAATTTCTTTCCATTCAGTTTCTCCCCTGCTAGCCCTATTGTCCTCTGCACTATTCCTTGTGTTTCACATATGAATGAAACCAAATGATAATTATGTTTCTGATTGACTTATTTCACTTAGTGTAATACCCTCCAGTTCCAATCATGTCGACATAAATGGTCCTATATTTTCTAACATAACATATCCTGTTTATCTTTTATATGTAGATCTAGAACTCATTGCAGACTAACTGCTGTTCTGATATTGCTTTCAGTTAACCAACTCATTTATTAAGTGGACTCATATTTCTCCACTGCATATTACTGTCATTTTTGTCATAATTTCTCCACTGCATATCATAGTCAACTTTGTCATATATCAAATGACTGCACTTGAATGAATCGGCTTCTGATTTTCCATTCTGTTCTAGTAACCTATTTCTATGTCCTTCAGCTGATACTACAGTGTCTTAATTACTATAGATTTTTAAGGTCTATTGGTGTTTCTGACAGTGTACGTACTCCAGCCACACTCCAGTATTCTCGTGTTGCTTGGTGCTTTGTATTTCCATTAAATTTTAGAGTCAGCTTGTCAACTTTCACATTAAAAAACCTTTCTGATATGCAATTGGATTTGCAATGAATCTAGAGATAATCTGAGGAGAAAACACTTTTTTACAATATCAAGTCATCCAACATTGAACATATTGTATTCTTCATTTATTTAGATCTTCTATAAATTATCTCAAGAATACTTTTCTTAGTATTGAGTAAAAAAATCTGCCACAGCTCTTATTAGATATGTTCATAAGTATTTTATATATCTTAGTATTAATATAAATCATGTTTTCAACTTCTATTTCAATTTGTTGTTACTATATAGAAATGCATTTCTATATTAACCTTGTATCAACAATCTTTTAAAATTCACTTCTTAATATTAATTTGTATTCTCTAGATGATTTGTATATTTTTCATACAAAATCACAATCCATGAAAATAATAACTATTTTATTTGGAAATAAATGTATTTTACTTAATCTGTTTGTTTTAATCACTTTCTAAGATATGTTCAATGTTCTTTATTAAATTAAAAATATTTCTTCCTTATAACATTACAGATCTATCTCAAGAAGCAAAGAAAATCTCAAATAAACAACATAACCTTCACTTAAAGGAGGTAGAAAAAGAATAACAAACAAAACCTCAAACCAGCAGAAGGAAAGAAATAATAAAGTTTAGAGCAGAAATAAATGATATGGAAAGTAGAAAAATAACAGATCAATGAAACCGGGAGCTGGTTCTTTGAAAAAATCAATAAAATCAATAAACCTCTATCCAAATTTATCAAGAAAAAAAGAGAGACGACTCAAATAAATAAAATCACAAATGAGAGAAGAGAAATCACAACCAACATCACAGAAATATAAACAATTATAAAAGAATATTATGAAAAACTGCAGGCCAAAACATTGGGCACTCTGGCAGAAAAGGACAAATTCCTAGAAACATACAAACTACCAAAACTGAAACAGGAAGAAATAGAAAATTTGAACAGACCAATAACCAGCAAAGAATTTAAATCAGTAATTAAAAAACCTCCCAACAAAAGTCCAGGACCAAATGGCTTCACAGGCCAATTCTTGCAAATATTTAAAGAAGAGTTAATACCTATTCTTCTCAAATATTCCTAAAAAAAAAAAAAATAGGAAAGGAAGGAAAATTTCCAAATTCATTCTACGAGGCAAGCATTATCCTGATACCAAAACTGGTAAGGATACTACTAAAGAGCAGAAGTACAGGTCAATATCCCTGATGAGCATGGATGCAAAAACCTCAACAACAAACTAGCAAACTGAATTCAACAATACATTAGAAAAACTACTAACTATGATCAACTGAGATTTATTCCTGGGTTGCAAGGGTGGCTCAATGTTCACAGATTAATCAACGTCACACATCACATCAAGAAGAGAAAAGATAAAAACCATATGATCATTTCAGTAGACACAGAAAAAGCATTTGATTAGTATATCCACTTATAATAAAAACCCTTAACAAAGTAGGTTTAGAGGGAGCATACCTCAACATGATAAAGGTCATATATTAAAAACCTACAGCTAACATCATCCTCAGTGGAGGAAAAGCTAAGAGCTTTTCCCATAAGGGCAGGAACAAGACAAGAGTGTCCACTTGCACCACTTTTACTCAACATTACACTAGAAGATTTTAGCGACAGCAATAAGACAACAAAAAGAAATAAAAGGCATCCAAATTGGTAAGGAAGAAGTCAAACTTTCACTATTTGCAGAAAACAGGATAGTCCATTTAGAATACCCAAAGGACTCTACCAAAAATTGCTAGAACTGATATACAAATTCAGTAAAGTCACATTATGCAAAATCAACATACAGAAACATATTGCATTTCTGTACATCAATGATGAAGAAACAGAAAATTAAGAAAACAATCCCATTTACAATTAAACCAAAAATAGTAAGATACCTAAGAATAAACCTAACCAAAGAGATGAAGACCTGCATTCTGAAATCTAGCAGATAGTGATGAAAGAAATTGAAGATAACAAAAAAATGGAAAGACATTCCATGCTCATGGATTAGAAGAACAAATATTGTTAAAATGTCTATACTGCTCAAATTAATCTATGCATTTAAGGCAATCCCTATCAAAATACCAACAGCATTTTTCACAGAACAAGAACAATTATAAAATGTGTATAGACCACAAAAGACCTTGAATAGCCAAAGCAATCTTGAAAAAGAAGAACAAAGCTGAATTTCCAGTTTTATTACAAATTCCAGATTTCCAGTTTTATTACAAAGCTGTACTAATCAAAACAATATGGTACTCACACAAAAATAAACACAGATCAATGGTACAGAAAACCCACAAATAAACCCATAACTATATGGTCAATTCATCTTCAACAATGAAGGAAAGAGTATCTAATGGGTAAAGGACAGACTCTTCAAAAAATGGTGTTGGAGAAACTGGACAGAAACATGCAAAAGAAAGAAACTGTGGACCATTTTCTTACACCATACACAAAAATAAATCCAAAATGGACTAAAGACCTAAATATGAGAGCCAAAACCACAAAAGTCCTAGAGAACACAGTACAGTAAGTGGATATATTACACAGTAACCTCTTTGTCATCAGCCATAACAATTTTTTTTCTAGATACATCTCCTGAGGCAAGGGAAACAAAAGCAAAATGAACTATTAGGACTCATCAAAATAAGAAGTTTCTGCACAGCAAAGAAAATAATGAACAAAACTAAAAGGCAACACATAGAATGGCAGAAGATATGAGCAAATGACATATTGGATAAAGGGTTTAGTAGCCAAAATACATAAGAACTTATAAAACTCAACATGCAAAAATAAATTATCCAACTTAAAAATGGGTAGAAGATATGAGTAGATATTTCTCCAAGAAAGACACCCAGATGGCCAGAAGACACATGAAAAGATACTCATCATCACTTACCATCAGGAAAATACAAATTAAAAGTATAATGAGATATCATCTCACCCCTGTTAGAATGGCTAAAATGAACAACACAAGGAACAGGTGTAGATAAGGATGTGGAGAAACATTAAGTGTCCCTACATTCATGCACTGTTGGTGGGAATGTCAACTGGTGCAGCCACTGCAAAAAACAGTACGGAGGTTCCTCAGAAAGTTAAAAAGAAGAACTACCCTATAATCCAGCAATCACACTACTGGGTATTTACCCAAAGAATACAGAACAGTAGTTCAAAGGGATACATGCACCTCTATGTTTTTTTTTTTTTTTAATTTGACAGACAGAGATCACAAGTAGGCAGAGAGGCAGGCAGAGAGACAGGAAGGAAGCAGTCTCCCTGCTGGGCAGAGAGCCCGACGCGGGGCTCGATCCCAGGATCCTGGGATCATGACCTGAGCCAAAGGCAGCGGCTTTAACCCACTGAGCCACCCAGGCGCCCCAGGCACCTCTATGTTTATAGTCTCATTATTTACCATAGCCAACATATGGAAGCAGCCCAAGTGTCCATCAACTGATGAATGGATAAAGAAGAGGCACACACAGAAGCACACAAATGGAATACTATTCAGTTATACAAAAAATGGAATCTTGCCATTTGCAACAACATGGATAGAGCTAGAGAGTAGAATGCTAAGTGAAATTAAGTCAGAGAAAGACAAATACCATATGATTTCACTCATTTGTGGAATTTAAGAAAAAAAAAACACAAATGAACAAAGGAAAAAAAGAGAGAGACAGAGAAGGACACACACACAAACCAAGAAATAGACTCCTAAGTATAGAGAAAAAAACTGATGGTTACCAGAGGGGAGGTGAGTAGGAAGATGGATGAAGAGGTGATGGGGAGTAAGGAGTGAACTTGCTATGATGAGCAACAGTTGATGTAAGGAATTGTTGACTCACTATATTGTACACCAGAAACTAATATAACACTGTTAAACAAATGGAATTGAAATTTTTAAAAAATTAAAAATAAGTAAATGAATGAAATAAAGTGAAAGATATTTCTTCTGGTAGTTTTCCAAAAACATTTTTTTAAGTATGCATAGAACTGTTAAGTGTGTTTCCTTCCACTACAGATATTATTGTGTATTTTCTCTTTAGATTTTCCTAATGCAGTCAATAACAGTGATTGAATTTTTTGAATGGTAATGCAAACTTGCAATACTGGAATGAGTCCATCTTGGTCATTAAGTATTAATTTTAATTGTACAGCTGTATCTGTTAGCTAATATTTTGTTTATAATTCTTGAATGAATTATCACAAGATCTATTGATCTACATTTTCCTTGTTCAATCGTTTTTCATCTTTTCTAGGATTATGAAGTATATCTATACTAGGATTATGAAGTATATCCTAGCTTTATTCACTGGCTTGAGAATTTTTTGTTTCTTATTTTATACTTTGGAAGAATTTATGTAAGCATAACTCTCTTTTTTTGGTGTTATTACTAAGGTTTTTTTTTTTTAATTTCAAGATGGTTAACAAACACTGTTATAGTTCATGTGTAAAATATATTGATTCAATAATTCTATTCTTTTTTTTCTTGATAAGTTTTTCTAGATGTTTTCAATATTATTAGCTTTTAAAAGCACCAGCTTCTGATGGTGTCAAATTCCTCAATTGTAAAATTCTTTTTTCTACTTTAATGTATTTATCTCTAATTTCTTTCATTTTGCTTTCTTTGGATTTTAATATTTATTGTTATAGAAGTTATTGAGATAATTAGGTTATTGACTTTTTGAAATGTAGTGCAAATTTTATCCTAAGCATGACTATGGTTGCATCATATTGGTTTTGATGTACTGTATTTTCTTTGTCATTAATTCTCATAATGATTCCTTCTCTTTGAAATAGATTATCTGAGTGAGTACAAAAAAATTATACAAGTATGAGTATAATTTGCAATTTTCAATTTATATTTTCAAATATTTGGAGGTTTTCTATTTATTTTAATTGATTTCCATTTTAATTCTGGTGTGATTGGGCAAGATATTCTGAAGGATTTCAACATGTTTTTAAGGTTCATTGAGCTATGTATTTTATCTCATAATCTAGTCTGTTTTGGAATCTGTCCTATATGCACTTGGAAAAGTGTAATTCAAGGTATTTTAAATATGGAGTTCTATTTATGTCCAGTAGGTCTAATTGCTAACATGTTATTCAAACTTCTTGATTTCATTTTTATTAGGAAAATGCATAGAATTTTATTACTCGTTGACAAACTGACCACTTATCAATGAAATTTACAATCCAGAAATTCATTTTTCCTTGTATTTACTTTATATAATGACAATAGCTGTTTTTTCTTTGTTTTTCCACACTTTTTAAAATTTTGTGTTCCAAAAGCATGTCTTTGTAGGCATCACATTGCTGGGTTTTTCTCCTTTTTCCAGTTTGACAGCCTTAGTCTTTTACATGGAGTATTAAGTCCATTGGCATGTAAAGTAATTACAATATATTTGATTTTGTATCTATCACTTTTCTCCTTAATTCAGCGATTAATATTTTCTTATTCCTTTATTTTATTGACCAATTACATTTTTATTTCATATTTCTTTCCATTAATTACTAGGTGGACCTTTATTTACTATTATTTTAATAAATACTCAAAGATTAAAATATGCATCCATAAGAGTCTAATACAATTATCAATTTTACCTTTTCCCAGTTAATGCTAAAACATTAGAACATGTTAACTCCACCTTATACCATTCCCCCTTTTTACATTACAGCTTGCTCATCTTTTATTCTTGACTCTTATAATATTAACCTTATAGTTAATAACCACATATATTTATCACATCTTTATTTTATCCTTTGTTCTGAATACTTTTTCAATTTCCATATCTCCATGTGGGATTATTTTCTGCCAGTTTGACAAGACCTGAAGAAATAATTTCAATATATAGTTCAATCATTCTTCACAAGATACCATAGTACCATATTTGATTTTTCTATCTCTCTTCTTATTCCCCTGAACAATTTGAAAGGGAGTTGTAGACTAAATATTTAAATATGTTTTTAAATATTTCTCTATGTTTCACCACTAAATATTTCACCACTAAATATTTCAATATGTATTTCTTTTAAAAAGTTTGGGAGGAGGGGCACCTGCTTGGCTCAGTTCAGTTAAGTTGCCCGCTCTTGATTTAGACTCCCTTCCTGATCTCAGGTTTGTGAGATCAAGGCCCACTTGGTTCTGTGCTCAGTGAGGAGCCGACTTCTCCTCCTCTCCCTCTGCCCTTCCTTGTGCATGCACTAGTTCTCTTTCAAATAAATGAATAAATCATACATATATATACACACACATAAAGACAGCAGGGGTATATTTATCCCTATATAACCAAGATTTCACCAATTATTCTAATGTTTGAAATTAAAAAAAATTATGGATCATTCCTTTTATATGCCTTTTAATCTGGAGCAGTTTTTCAGTCCATTTTTTACAATATTTATCTCCTTGTAGATTACAGACCAATTATGTTGTAGAATGTCCCTTAATTTGTGTTCTTCTGATATTTCCCTTTTTTAGAGTCAGGTCATACATGGACCACAGGTATACTATAAAAGTGCTGTGTGGTGGCAATTTGTCACATGTTCCACATATCAGTATAACTCTGTCTTTTTCCCTTTGTCTCTATCTCTCTCTGTCCTTCTTTCTATATATACAAGCACATACACATATATGTCTGTGTGTGTGTGTGTGTATGTGTGCAAGTGCACAGATATATTGGACACTAAAGCTCTGACAATTACATTAGAATGAAATAAACAAGGTACAGCTGCATCCTTTCCTGCAATAACATGATTTTCTGAAACATAATGCTAAACTATGGAAACAAAAGGCAAAAGCATATGTTCAGACTTATTCCTATGTTTATATTTTTAAATAGAAAAAAACACAGTATGTGGATTTGTATATAGGTAGAAAACTAAGTAATTCAATGAAATATTTATAATGAAATCCAGAAGAAAGTTAAGCACAATGAGAAGAGGAGGAGATTGTGATACAAGGAACATCTGTTTGGTGCCAAAATTCTATTTCTTTTCCTGAGCAATGTTTATATGGATGCTCACTGTATAAATATTTGTTAAGCTGTACATATTTGTTGTAGGTACATTTGTTATTGTGCCATATACTTCATAATAAAAAACAAATGTTTAAAAATGTTACTTTGAATAATTTTCAAATTTCTATGAAATACTGAAAGCATGAAAACATATGTAATTATTATTTTTTAAAAAGATGTTATTTATTTACTTGAGAGACAGAGAGATAGCAAGACACAGAGAAAGAGCTCAAGTGAGGGTTGGGGGTACAAAGGGAGAAACAGACTCCGGGCAGATCAGGGAGCTGGATGTGGGGCTTGATTCCAGGACCCTGAGATCATGACCTGAGCCAAAGACAGATGTTTAACTGACTGACCCACACAGGTGCTCCTGTAATTATTTTTATTTGAACAGTTATAAAGGAAATTTGTCTATATCTTGAGAGACAGTAATCCCCCTATTTTATATGCAATTAAAGTACCTCTACCTTAATATTTCTGTTTTTAAAGCAAAGTAATAATAACAACAATATTTTACTTCCTTAATAAAAACACAAAAATAAATGATAATTAATTAGTACTATCCAAAGTATGGTTTGTTAAATGTAGGTAACCATGCTGGTCTTTACCACATGTGCTTCTCTTTTTCTTTATTTCTTATACCCTCAATTTACATCAAGTAAAACTAACAGCTTGAAAAATATGGAGAATGAAATGATCAAAAAATAATACATGGCACAGTTGCAGGTAAAAAAAAATTACTCTGTGGAGAAAAAATGCTAATTGTCATTATAAAAGAAGCAAAATGCAACAGAAATTATCTGATGTTATACCCTTAGTTATGGTTTTCAACAAATCCCAATCAATGTCTAATCATCATTTAGATCAGTGAGGTAATCCACAGCTCTGAACTAGTCAATTTTAGTCCCATGTATAGCTAAACACTATATATAGAAAGATACTTGCCATGTCCTGAATTAGACTCAACATGTGTAAGTTGCTTTAGTAAGTGTATGCCAAGAAAAACTTTATTACCACAATTTTAAAACCATTAAGTATATTTAACATAGTCTTTTCACTCTTCTTATAAATATATGTAAATACCTTTATAATAAAGATATTATTTCTAAATATCTGATAATTAATCAAGATTAAAGAATTAAAGATGTAAGGTTATCTCCATTTTGTAATAATCTACTGACATCAGGAAACATTTTGGTAATAAAACATTGCTAATTAAATTAATCACTAAAATAATTAGTTAAAAAATACACATTTACTAAAAACAAGTATACACACATACACACACACACACACACACACACACACACACCAAAGAAACAATTTACCAAATATTCCTAGAACCTATTTACTGGATCTAAATTCTACTGCAAGCTATTTAGGTGGAAAGATCATCCACTGAAATTAGGGATAGTTACAGATGAGTATGTAATGGGAGAATTTAGCCTCTGATCTCTTCAAACACTGTACTTATAAAGCTTCTAACAATTCAAATGAAACTCATTAACTAATTAGAGTACAGAAATTGAACAGAGCCCCTGACCTCTTTTGGTTCAACTTATAGTTGTTTTCCTTCCAAATACTACTTCATCAATGTGAGTTATAATCTCACAAGAAGCGTCAATAAATCCTTCATAATAGACAAAAATAGAAGAGTAGGGAAAATTCCACTAAAATAGGCTATAAAGTGTGTGGTTTTAATATACTTTATTTTTACAATTATGATTTTTTTTAAAGATTTTATTTATTTATTTGACAGAGAGAGATCACAAGTAGACGGAGAGGCAGGCAGAGAGAGAGAGAGAGGGAAGCAGGCTTCTTGCTGAGCAGAGAGCCCGATGTGGGACTCGATCCCAGGACCCTGAGATCATGACCTGAGCCGAAGGCAGCGGCTTAACCCACTGAGCCACCCAGGCGCCCTACAATTATGATTTTTAAAGATATTTTTTTCTAGGTCCTATTTTTTTTTTTAAGAATTTATTTATTTGACAGAGAGAGATCACAAGTAGGCAGAGAGGCAGGCAGAGAGAGAGAGAAGGAAGCAGAGAGAGCCGAAGGCAGAAGCTTAAACCACTGAGCCACCCAGGTGCCCCTCTAGGTCCTATTTTTCCTTGGTATGTAAAAACAATAGTGCATTTTCAGCATACCTGTTGATGACTTTACAAACAATCATGAATCAACAGCTTTGTTGGAGGAGACACAAATTTCATTAACACTGTTACGTGATTATCTTTTCATTCAAAACCTGACTGATATGAGGCCACTATGTCCATTTTATTACACAGCCTAAAGAAACTGAACATAAGTCTCTGAATCCCTGCTGTCTCTCCTTTTAGGTAGATAAGGAGGGCCTTAACATCCTCAACTCTGAATGGAATGTGTAGTCTGAGTTATTCTCTGGCTTACTTAGACTAGTTCTAGTGTCTACCAAAAATCAATGAGAATGTTTGATGACTTTAGTGACATTCAAAGGTTAAAAGTAGAAGTCATATTTATCATTACTAAAACAAATTACTTTTATTTTATTTATTTTTTAAAGATTTTTTTATTCATTTATTTGAAAGAGAGAGAGAGAGGAATGAGAACACAAGCAGAGGGAGCAGCAGAGGGAGGCTCTCAGCTGATCAGGAAGTCCAATGTGGGGCTCGATTCCAGGACCTCGGGATCATGACCTGAGCTGAAGGCAGACATTAACTGACTGAGCCACCCAGGTGTCCTCACAAATTACTTTTATTTTAAAACTGTTTTGGATCAAACATGGCTGTTAGCTGCCAGGAATACATACCCAACATGCCTTAAGATTCTAATGAATATCGTCTTGGCAGAAGTCTAGCACTTCTTGAACCATTCTACTTACTACATTACAGGAGGTCAAAATAAAAAATAATTGAGATATAAATGTGATTGAGATTGAGATATATTTATATGTTGAGATATATAAATTGAGATATAAATGTGATTCAAATAATGTTCTGTCTTCCTCCAGTCTTATTATGCCTAACTAGAATAGACATTCGTTGTTCTCTCAACTGATAGAATTTGTTTAAATAAATAGAGATGAATACAAGATATTTTAATACAGATCTTTAAGATGGGGGGCACTGATAAGTTTAAGTATTTCCTAAGCTTCTCATTACATGAGGAAAAATGTCACATAATGCTTCAAGTCAGTTAACCTTCTACATTAAAAACAAAATTTATAAGTTCCCAATTATATAGAGACAATATAAAGATCTGAAAAAGACATGTATCTCAAATCCTAAGCATTTCTAGGTTATTGGTATGCACAGCTATCAAATAAGGTCACTTTTTACTGTAAGTACTTGAGGATAAAAAAGATTTTATATTCTTAGTATTATAACATAAATCTGGAATGTTTTGCCAAAATTTAAACACTCCTTTTCCAAACTTGAAAGTTGAAGTTTAAAAGATCATTTTTCTTTATATTATTATAACATAAGCTTGAATAGAAAAATGGTGTGCTTAATTTGTATAAAAATGGAAAGCAAAATGATAATATAAACAAAGTAAAAATAAGCTATAGTCTTTCAATTCAGGAATCCTACTCTTAAGAGCTACATGGAGAAAATGATTGAAAAGATGAACAGAACCTATTAAAAATATAAATCTAAAATAACACAGGTAGGTATCAGACTGTGTATCGATGGTACAAATAAAGTAGAGATACCAGTTTATGAAATATTATGCAATATTTTAAATTTACAATTTAGAAGCAATTCTAAATAGTTTTAATATTTTATTTTATTTTATTTTAGTAGGTTCCATGCCCAGTGTGGGGCTTGAACTCACAAGCCTAAAATCAAGACCTGAGCTGAAATCAAGCTTAACCGACTGAGTCACCCAGCTGCCCCAATGCAATTCTAAATATAAATAAATCCAATTTCAAATGCTATGTGTATATGTAGTTAATATAGTTAAAAACACAAGACTGCTTAAATTAGTTCCAATGAACAGAGGATTTGGGGGAATGGTTGCCAACATTCTCAAGGAATTCAGAGCAACTTACTAGTCAAGTCTGAGGAATGGCAAGAACCAGGAAAGGTCTAAAGCAAACAACAGTTAGCTTGCAGAGTTTTCCACTCTGGTGCTCCACAGGTTACTTTACGCATCTGTTTCTTTCATGTTTCTTTCTGTCATGTTGACAAATGACACAGCCTATTTGAGTCCTAATTAAAAGTTCAGTGGAGAAAAATTATTTTGCCTGTTCCCTCCTAATAAGGGCATAAGCATTCTAACCATGGTGGCTAAAATGTTAGGGACAGAGTCATATAGTTATTGCCCAATCTTCAGGAACTTTGGGTTGAAGAGGATCTCTGAGAAAGGGCTATGACAAGGAAAACCAGGATGCATTCCAATCCGACACTTTATAAAACGCCCAGAAGGGGAAATTATAAAGACAGCTTGGGGGTTAGCTAATGAGTCTGATTTTAATATAAAACTTTCTGTTAATATTATACCACTCTTTACAAAATTATTTTATTATCGTTCTTTATTCTTTTAATACCCTCTGGCATCTTTTTCACAGACCATATTTTAACTAATGAATTTTTTTCCTTCTGAAAAATATTGTTAATTCTTTCTGTATATTAATAGCTCTCATTCATTTGCTAGCCTTAGGTACTTGCTACAAACATACACATTTAACATTAGGAGATTTTATTGATAAGTTAAGGTCCTTAATATCATAGAAGCCAAGAAATTTTCTAGTGCATAATTTAAACATTATTCTAACTTCACTCAGAGTTTTGTTTGTTTGTTTTCCTGAAATTCCTTAATAGTTATCACCTAGTTCTGTGGCAACTAATGCCTAGATAGTAACTGAGAAACTATTAATATTCCCTAGGGCCAAAAATCAAGGGAAAGAGAGAGTGAGCCAGAACCCTGATAAGGAGACAAATAAAAAGACTGCTCTCTTCAGAGAAGCAGTGCCATCTGTTCATAGGATACCCACAGCTATATTATGGGAATTAACAGGGAGAACTCAGGTGAATTGATATTCTGAATGGACTCATCACTCCCTCCAGTTTCCTGCTAGGCACCTCCACTGGCCCAAAACAATGGAAAGCTACAGAATGAGGAAGCCTATAAATATAATCATGGATTTTTTGGCCTCTTTGGAGTTATTGCATGTCACTTATTGTTTTCCATTCTATTATTAAGTTTTCTGGTAGCAAGTCTGTTCTATTTAAAGAATCCTTCCATAACATATATATTGCATTTCACATGTAAAAACAGTCCATCATCGGTTTCCTTGTGAAACTATAGTTTGTTTCTCATTTGGTGGCATAGGCTTCATCTAGGCATTCCTCCTAGCTTATTTGTAACTTCATTTTCTGAGGGTTAGAAATCTGGTTTTCATGGTCCATATTTACTTATCAACTATATATGTGTTAAAAGGTAAACTGAGGCATGTTAAAATTTTGAAGTTTATTTGAGCAAAAAATCGATTCCACTGCCAAAGTGGGAGTGGCTAGGAGCTCCGGGGCACAACTCAGAGAGATTTTATAGAGAAAAGGTGGAAGTGAAGTAAGACATTTATTGACCATCAGCAGCTTTAAGCTGTATTTGGTTGTTTAGGGTTTTCCTGAAGTTTCAATTTGGTACCTTTGGTACAACTGGTGAGTCAATCACAGGCTTAGCTTTGGGTTTGCTTACACATTCTGCTGTGGCATTAGAGCCATCTCAGTCTATTTGTCTCCTTGTTTAGTTAATTTAAATCATGTAAAGCAGTTTTAAACTTGCCAAGCTTTACTTCTGTGAGAAACAAATATAACAATTTAAATCTAGTGGTTTGTAATTTATAATTCTATGCATTTCCTTCTAACCACTACTTTCACTGCACATAACAAATGTTTATATGTTGAATTTGAGTTTTATTCTGCTCAATATATTTATTAATTTTCTTTGAAACTTACTTTTTGATCCACAATTTAAAAAAAAATGTTAAATTTTCTAATATTTGGACCACTTCAGATATCTTTTTGTTATTGATTTCTAGTTTAAACCACCTATGGTCTAAATATAACTTTAAATAATATTGCACTGCTTCATGCCTCCGCTACAATAAACTACTGTTCCTCTTCCTCAGATCATGACATAAAGGATGTTTTCTTAGCAGTTCTGCAATATTTTTGTATGCCCCATTAAGATTCATGAAGTAAAAGCCTAGAAGACATTGGGACTCTCCCCAGAGGCTACACTTTCTTTTACCATTTGCATTCAACTGGTTTCACCAATTTACTATCTACCCTAGCTGATTTTTTCTAAATGCTTCTTACTAACAGCTCAGGTGAGCCAGGGCTTTTGTCTCCCTGACTCTGCTTATGTTACATATCCATGGGTCAGCCTATAATCATAATGAACTACTGAGTTAAAAAAAAAAAAAAGGTGCATATTTTTGTTTAGCTTCATTTTTGTTGGTTTATTTCTTCCAGTTTGAGATGAAACCCTTTTCAACTCACTGAATCCTGAATAGAAGCTGGAAGTATGGAAGTTTATAACTAACATTTTTAATAAATTCCTGTCTTACTTACCTCAGAATTCCTTACATATCTTTCAAGTAAGAGTCCTGATAATATAGTACTTGAAAAATTTGGTACTTGTTAAGTGGAGAATATAAAAATTACTTTGAGATGAAAATGATATGAGAATATGAGGCTTGGAATTAATAACAATCAGATAATGCTATCAGATAAGATGGTAGAGAAACTGGAGAACTCAAGAAAAATAAGGAGACAGGTAACTAACTGGCATGAGCTGGGAACTAAATGTGAACTAATGGGAACTAAAACTTGTGGCATCAAGCCAGACTACAATTAGGGATTTGGCTAATAAAGAAGAGATCAGTTAAAACAAAGACTTGGAGGGTGAAAACAAACTGATATTGGCATGGATTAATTTTTGGTCAATTCAACTATTACGAATATTTCAGTAAACATTAGTACCTGGGAAAAAGTATGTTCACAACTTCGAAGCTAATCATGAAAGATACAACCTTGAAGGGATCAGTAAATGTATAAAATTCTCAAAACTCTGTTTATAATTTTTATTATTATGTTTAATTCATACAGTAACTCTGGTTAATATTATTATCATTTCACAAACTACTGAAGTACAGTTAGGTAACTGACCTGAAGTAATCTTGCCACAGCATTTGTGACCCACACTAGTTGATTCTGACAATTTCTTTTGGGTATACAGTTAATGTTTTTTAGTTTGTTTAGATTCATTAGACTAGTGTGATAAATCCATATCAAAGGTGTTTCCAATAAATGTTATAAATCAAATAGACTGTGGACAAATGACAACTAACTAGTATTATATTAGATATTGCACTCAAGTCCCTGCTATAAGAACTAATAGAAAGGCCTAAATAAAATACAGTTGCTAAGAAAAATAACTTCACTAAAGAATGGCTCCAAAGTGTGCCCATCTATGACTATTTAGGAAGATTGTATTAGTAAAGGCTCCATAATGTTTTGTGAAGTATTACCACGTCTAAGGGTTTTGTTGATATTGATATAATTGACCTACAGTCCCATGTAAGTTTGCATCTCACATAATGACTTGACATACATATATTGACATACTGACATACTTTTATTGCAAAATATGTTAACAATAAGGTAACATCCATCTTCTCACATAGTTACTAGTTTTGTTTTGTATTTTTTTTCCTTGTGATGGGAATTTTAGGATCTTCTCTCTTAACAACTCTCAAACATACCATAGGACAGTGTTAATATCAAATCTAAGAAAAAGAATGATGGGGGGAAAAGCTTAAACTCTGTGTGTGTGCTCTAACAGAGATGATATTCATGAAAAGATGATTATCAAGGACTAGAAGTTGTAGCAATGTTTGTAGAGATTAGTTAATTATTACAAGGGTCATTCTTGGCTTTATATGAAGATTTTAACCTATTTATGTTACTCTGACTCATTAAGTTCAACCAATATCTTTTCTGTCCCAATATAATTGTTCCTCTGGAATCATGATGCTACCACAAAGTGAAAATCAATATTTACCACTATGAGTTGTGGCTTATAATAACAATGATTATTATAAGTTGCAGTCTATTAATAATATAGGGTTTTTCATATCAAGAATGCTAAGCAAATAATATTTAGCGAAAATTAGAACAAACTCCATAGCAAAGAAAACCATGACCAGAGATTATTAGATCTTGGTACGTGACAGTGTCCTGAAGCACAGTAGGCTTCTTAGAGAATGTCTGACTCTGAGGCAAGAGGAGAAAGTTCAGGTAGATGAGCAGTATGCAGGTAAGAAAATCATCAGTAAGCTATACTCTGCTGCATAAAACATCTTGCTGAATTATAATATTAGGGGCAGAGGGAAAGAAAGATGTAGATATTCTGGATAAAATCTAAAAAATAACAACTGAGTAGATACCTAAAGACAGATCTTACCACAAATACTGAATAAATAGAAGTTTGGCCACAAAGATATTGTTAGTGGATTTGGAGTATAATTTTGCAGCATAAACTGTACTGAGGTTAGGTTACAGCAGAATAGATACAAGCAAATCACAATAGTAGTAATGATTCCATTGATACCAAATATAGGAGTTAGGATCTATAGTTAGAATATGTGACATTATCCCCATAGAAGGAATTGTGTTCCCTTAAATTCATATATTGAAGCCCTAATTTCCAATGTGACTGTATTTGGAAGTGGTCTCTTGTTAGCTAATTAAAACTAGATGAGGTAATGACAGCACAGCCCTCATGATGGAATTAGTGGCTTTATAAAAAAAGGGAGACAAAGACTTTTCTCTCTCTTTATCATGTGAGGACACAGGAATAAGGTGATGACCACCCACAAACTAGGAAAAGGGCTCTCACCAAGAAGGAAATTGGCTTACACTTTGATCACATGTGAGATGTCTGCTGTTTGAACCATCTGATTGATGGTATTTTGTTATAGCAGCCTGCTTGCATTAAGACAGTTATAAATATAGTTTAGGAATTCTACTAACCTAACTCTGAATATTTTAAACTTTTTTTTTATTTTAAAGATTTTATTTATTTATTTGACAGACAGCGATCACAAGTAGGCAGAGAAGCAGGCAGAGAGAGAGAGAGGAGGAAGCAGGCTCCCCACTGAGCAGAGAGCCCAATGTGGGACTCGATCCCAGGACCCTGGGATCATGACCTGAGCCAAAGGCAGAGCCTTTAACCCACTGAGACACCCAGGTACCCGTAATTCTGAATATTTTAATTTTAGATTCAAGATTCAATAACCACAGTCAATAACTGAGAAAATACTCACATGTCTAACTGAATCCAAACAAGACAGGGATGGAGATAGTTTTCTCTTCTATCTTCCCTTTTAAAAAGGAAAGAGGATTGGGAGCACTTTCCAAGGCATGAGCAGTTACCACCCTACTTTTCTTTTCCACAGTACTTTTATCATTCTTTGTATTTTCTTATAAGTAGAAGTCAGTTAAAGAGAAGGTAGTTCAAGCACTGGACTTCTTTTGTGTACTCTGCCAACTCACTTTATAAATAGATGAAAAAAAATTTGATTCTTTTTGGAATCATGATGAAATGTTATCTAGTTCATTATCTGATCTCACTCTTTCTTTCTTTCTTTCTTTTCTTTTTTCTTTTCTTTTTTTTTTTTTAATTCCCTAACATTTACTGAGCATTTTCTGCCACAGGACCCTGTAATCTAGGATATGTAATGGGTTAGAATCCAAGTAAATAGATCTTCATTCTTGGATTCTATTGCACCCAGGAAATAACAATAACTGTGATTAAAAGCCAGCTGTTCCTTAGATATTATATATTTGTGATGATGACTTAGTTCAGCAGGGAGCCTGCTTTCCCCCCCATCTCTCTCTGCCTACTTGTGATCTCTCTCTCTCTGTCAATTAAATGAATAAAATCTTTTTAAAAAAGAGAATGAGGATAGACATTTTTAAGCACTGAAAAAAATGACGAACTTTGAATCACCTAGTTAATACAAAGGTAGAATAAAACTACGGTAAAAATAAAATTCTATAGGGGGGAGGAGTCAAGATGGCGGAGAAGTAGCAGCTGAGACTACTTCAGGTAGCGGGAGATCAGCTAAATAGCTTATCTAAAGATTGCAAACACCTACAAATCCAACGGGAGATCGAAGAGAAGAACAGCAATTCCAGAAACAGAAAATCAACCACTTTCTGCAAGGTAGGACTGGCGGAGAAGTGAATCCAAAGACGCGAAGATAGACCGCGGGGGGAGGGGCCGGCTCCCGGCAAGCGGCGGAGCAAAGGAGCACACAATCAGGACTTTTAAAAGTCTGTTCCGCTGAGGGACATTGCTCCAGAGGCTTAACTGGGGTGAAGCCCAGGTGGGGTGGCGTGGCCTCAGGTCCCACAGGGTCACAGAAGGATCGGGGGAGTCTGAGTGTCGCAGAGCTTACCAGTATTAGAACAGGGAAGCCGGCTACAGAGACAGAGCAGAGGAGTGGGCTCTAAACTCAGGGTTACCTTGAACCGGTCGCAGGCTCGGTCAGCTCGGAGCGCGGCTGGAGGCAGGGTGACGGGAGTCATTGGGCGCTGTTCTCTGAGGGTGCACTGAGGAGTGGGGCCCCGGGCTCTCAGCTCCTCCAGCCGGAGATCGGGAGGCCGCCATCTTCACTTCCGTCCTCCGGAACTCTACGGAAAGCACTCAGGGAACAAAAGCTCCCGAAAGCAAACCCAGCAAAACCGAGCGGATTACTCAGCCCGGCCCCGGGTAAGGGCGGTGCAACTCTGCCTGGGGCAAAGACGCTTGAGAATCACTACAACAGGCCCCTCCCCCAGAAGATCAACGGGAAACCCAGCCAGGACCAAGTTCACCTACCAAGGAGTGCAGTTTCAATACCAAGGAGAGGGGCGGAATTCCAGAGGAGAAGAAAGCAAAGCATGGAACTCATGGCTTTCTCACCATGATTCTTTAGCCTTGCAGTTAATTTAATTTCTTTTTCTCTTTTTCAATTTTTTTTCTCTTCTTCTGCTAAATTTTTTAAACTTTTACCATTTTCTTTTTTTAACGTTTTTTAAATAGTTTATCTATATATATATTTTCCTTTTTATATTTTTTATCGGCTTTCTTTTTTTAATAGTTTCTTTTTTTTTTTTTTCTTCTTCTGAACCCCTTTTTATCCCCTTTCTCCCCCTCACGATTTGGGATCTCTTCTGATTTGGCTAAAGCATATTTTCCTGGGGTTGTTGCCACCCTTTTAGTATTTTACTTGCTCCTTCATCTACTCTTCTCTGGACAAAATGACAAGGCAGAAAAATTCACAACAAAAAAAAGAACAAGAAGCAGTACCAAAGGCTAGGGACCTAATCAATACAGACATTGGTAATATGTCAGATATAGAGTTCAGAATGCTGATTCTCAAGGTTCTAGCCGGGCTTGAAAAAGGCATGGAAGATATTAAACCAACCCTCTCAGGAGATATAAAAGCCCTTTCTGGAGAAATAAAAGAACTAAAATCTAACCAAGTTGAAATCAAAAAAGCTATTAATGAGGTGCAATAAAAAATGGAGGCTCTCACTGCTAGGATAAATGAGGCAGAAGAAAGAATTAGAGATATAGAAGACCAAATGACAGAGAATAAAGAAGCTGAGCAAAAGAGGGACAAACAGCTACTGGACCACGAGGGGAGAATTCGAGAGATAAGTGACACCATAAGACAAAACAACAATAGAATAATTGGGATTCCAGAAGAAGAGGAAACGGAGAGGGGAGCAGAAGGTATATTGGAGAGAATTATTGGAGAGAATTTCCCCAATATGGCAAAGGGAACAAGCATCAAAATCCAGGAGGTTCAGAGAACCCCCCTCAAAATCAATAAGAATAGGTCCACACCCCGTCACCTAATAGTAAAATTTACAAGTCTTAGTGACAAAGAAAAGATCCTGAAAGCAGCCCGGGAAAAGAAGTCTGTAACGTACAATGGTAAAAATATTAGATTGGCAGCAGACTTATCCACAGAGACCTGGCAGGCCAGAAAGAGCTGGCATGATATATTCAGAGTACTAAATGAGAAAAACATGCAGCCAAGAATACTATATCCAGCTAGGCTATCATTGAAAATAGACAGAGAGATTAAAAGCTTCCAGGACAAACAAAAACTGAAAGAATTTGCAAACACCAAACCAGCTCTACAGGAAATATTGAAAGGGGTCCTCTAAGCAAAGAGAGACCCTAAAAGTAGTAGATCAGAAAGAAACAGAGACAATATACAATAACAGTCACCTTACAGGCAATACAATGGCACTAAATTCATATTTCTCAATACTTACCCTGAATGTTAATGGGCTAAATGCCCCAATCAAAAGACACCGGGTATCAGAATGGATAAAAAAACAAAACCCATCTATATGTTGCCTAAAAGAAACTCATCTTAAACCCGAAGACACCTCCAGGTTTAAAGTGAGGGGGTGGAAAAGAATTTACCATGCTAATGGACATCAGAAGAAAGCAGGAGTGGCAATCCTTATAGCAGATCAATTAGATTTTAAGCGAAAGACTATAATAAGAGATGCGGAAGGACACTATATCATACTCAAAGGAACTGTCCAACAAGAAGATCTAACAATTTTAAATATCTATGCCCCTAACGTGGGAGCAGCCAACTATATAAACCAATTAATAACAAAATCAAAGAAACACATCGACAAGAATACAATCATAGTAGGGGATTTTAACACTCCCCTCACTGAAATGGACAGATCATCCAAGCAAAAGATCAACAAGCAAATCAAGGCCTTAAATGACACACTGGACCAGATGGACATCACAGATATATTCAGAACATTTCATCCCAAAGCAACAGAATACACATTCTTCTCTAGTGCACATGGAACATTCTCCAGAATAGATCACATTCTAGGTCCTAAGTCAAGTCTCAACCGGTATCAAAAGATTGGGATCATTCCCTGCATATTTTCAGACCACAATGCTCTGAAGCTAGAATCAATAACAAGAGGAAATTTGGAAAGAACCCAAATACATGGAGACTAAACAGCATCCTTCTAAAGAATGAATGGGTCAACCAGGAAATTAAAGAAGAATTGAAAAAATTTATGGAAACAAATGATAATTAAAACACATCAGTTCAGAATCTGTGGGACACAACAAAGGCAGTCCTGAGAGGAAAATATATAGCGGTACAAGCCTTTCTCAAGAAACAATAAAGGTCTCAGGTACACAACCTGGCCCTACACCTAAAGGAGCTGGAGAAAGAACAAGAAAGAAACCCTAAATCCAGAAGGAGAAGAGAAATCATAAAGATCAGAGCAGAAATCAATGAAATGGAAACCAAAAAAACAATAGAACAAATCAACGAAACTGGAGCAGGTTCTTTGAAAGAATCAATAAGATTGATAAACCCCTGGCCAGACTTATCAAAAAGAAAAGAGAAAGGACCCAAATAAATAAAATCAGGAATGAAAGAGGAGAGATCACAAGGAACACCAAAGAAATACAGACAATTATAAGAACATACTATGAGCAACTCTACGCCAACAAATTTGACAATCTGGAAGAAATGGATGCATTCCTAGAGACATATAAACTACCACAACTGAACCAGGAAGAAATGGAAAGCCTGAACAGACCTATAACCAGTAAGGAGATTGAAACAGTCATCAAAAATCTCCAAACAAACAAAAGCCCAGGGCCAGATGGCTTCCCGGGGGAATTCTACCAAACATTTAAAGAAGAACTAATTCCTATTCTCCTGAAACTGTTCCAAAAAATAGAAACGGAAGGAAAACTTCCAAACTCATTTTATGAGGCCAGCATCACCTTGATCCCAAAACCAGACAAAGATCCCATCAAAAAAGAGAACTACAGACCAATATCCTTGATGAACACAGATGCAAAAATTCTCGCCAAAATACTAGCCAATAGGATTCAACAGTACATTAAAAGGATTATTCACCATGACCAAGTGGGATTTATTCCAGGGCTGCAAGGTTGGTTCAACATCCGCAAATATCAATCAATGTGATACAACACATTAATAAAAGAAAGAATAAGAACCATATGATACTCTCCATAGATGCTGAAAAAGCATTTGACAAAGTACAGCATCCCTTCCTTGATCAAAACTCTTCCAAGTGTAGGGATAGACGGCACATACCTCAATATTATCAAAGCCATCTATGAAAAACCCACCGCAAATATCATTCTCAATGGAGAAAAACTGAAAGCTTTTCCGCTAAGGTCAGGAACACGCCAGGGATGTCCATTATCACCACTGCTATTCAACATAGTACTAAAAGTCCTAGCCTCAGCAATCAGACAACAAAAGGAAATTAAAGGCATCCAAATCGGCAAAGAAGAAGTCAAACTATCACTCTTTGCAGATGATATGATACTCTATGTGGAAAACCCAAAAGACTCCACTCCAAAACTGCTAGAACTTGTACAGGAATTCAGTAAAGTGTCCCGATATAAAATCAATGCACAGAAATCAGTTGCATTTCTCTACACCAACAACAAGACAGAAGAAAGAGAAATTAAGGAGTCCATCCCATTTACAATTGCACCCAAAACTATAAGATACCTAGGAATAAACCTAACCAAAGAGGCTAAGAATCTATACACAGAAAACTATAAAGTACTCATGAAAGAAATTGAGGAAGACACAAAGAAATGGAAAAATGTTCCATGCTCCTGGATTGGAAGAATAAATATTGTGAAAATGTCTATGCTACCTAAAGCAATCTACACATTTAATGCAATTCCTATCAAAGTACCATCCATCTTTTTCAAAGAAATGGAACAAATAATCCTAAAATTCATATGGCACCAGAAAAGACCTCAAATAGCCAAAGGAATATTGAAAAAGAAAGCCAAAGTTGGTGGCATCACAATTCCGGACTTCAAGCTCTATTACAAAGCTGTCATCATCAAGACAGCATGGTACTGGCACAAAAACAGACACATAGATCAATGGAACAGAATAGAGAGCCCAGAAATAGACCCTCAACTCTATGGTCAACTCATCTTCGACAAAGCAGGAAAGAATGTCCAATGGAAAAAAGACAGCCTCTTCAATAAATGGTGTTGGGAAATTGGACAGCCATATGCAGAAAAATGAAATTGGACCATTTCCTTACACCACACACGAAAATAGACTCAAAATGGGTGAAGGGCCTCAATGTGAGAAAGGAATCCATCAAAATCCTTGAGGAGAACACAGGCAGCAACCTCTTCGACCTCAGCCGCAGCAACATCTTCCTAGGAACATCACCAAAGGCAAGGGAAGCAAGGGCAAAAATGAACTATTGGGATTTTATCAAGATCAAAAGCTTTTGCACAGCAAAGGAAACAGTTAACAAAACCAAAAGACAACTGACAGAATGGGAGAGGATATTTGCAAATGACATATCAGATAAAGGGCTAGTGTCCAAAATCTATAAAGAATTTAGCAAACTCAACACCCAAAGAACAAATAATCCAATCAAGAAATGGGCAGAGGACATGAACAGACATTTCTGCAAAGAAGACATCCAGATGGCCAACAGACACATGAAAAAGTGCTCCATATCACTCGGCATTAGGGAAATACAAATCAAAACCACAATGAGATATCACCTCACACCAGTCAGAATGGCTAAAATTAACAAGTCAGGAAATGACAGATGCTGGCGAGGATGCGGAGAAAGGGGAACCCTCCTACACTGTTGGTGGGAATGCAAGCTGGTGCAACCACTCTGGAAAACAGCATGGAGGTTCCTCAAAATATTGAAAATAGAACTACCCTATGACCTAGCAATTGCACTGCTGGGTATTTACCCTAAAGATACAAACGTAGTGATCCGAAGGGGCACGTGCACCCGAATGTTTATAGCAGCAATGTCTACAATAGCCAAACTGGAAAGAACCTAGATGTCCATCAACAGACGAATGGATAAAGAAGATGTGGTATATATACACAATGGAATACTATGCAGCCATCAAAAGAAATGAAATCTTGCCATTTGCGACAACGTGGATGGAACTAGAGGGTATCATGCTTAGCGAAATAAGTCAATCGGAGAAAGACAACTATCATATGATCTCCCTGATATGAGGGAGAGGAGATGCAACATGGGGGCTTAAGGGGGTAGGAGAAGAGTAAATGAAACAAGATGGGATTGGGAGGGAGACAAACCATAAGTGACTCTTAATCTCACAAAACAAACTGAGTGTTGATGGGGGGAGGGGGGTTGGGAGAGGGGGGGTGGGGTTATGGATATTGGGGAGGGTATGTGCTATGGTGAGTGCTGTGAAGTGTGTAAACCTGGCGATTCACAGACCTGTATCCCTGGGGATAAAAATATATGTTTATTAAAAATAAAATTAAAAAAAAAAAAAAAGAAATACTAGAAAAAATATCTGGCCCTACAAGTTAGGGAAAACCAGTATAGATCAAGGTGACCTTAATTATAAAAGTTGGATTTGGTTTTGGTTTAAGATAATATATAAAGAAAAGTGGCAAAGCAGACTTGGAATTTTTCCTTCATATGAGGTCACACTGGGTTTTACTCTCATGACTTTCAATAGGTACTTACTATTGATCAAGTCTTGTTTCAAAGGCTTCCTTGGTATTCTTAGTTAATCCTCTCACAGTTCTCAAGTTGGAAGGTAACTGGTCACTTTCCGAGTCTGGAGATTTCTTATTTATCCTTTAAGGTTAGGAATAACATTAATGATCATGATAGAAAGTTGCTCGCTGGTTTTATTGCTAAATATATAAAAATATTTTTGGTGTTTTTAATTTAATAATTCATTTAATTTGGTGTTTTTCATTTAATAAAATATTTTTGGTGTTTTTCATTTAATAAAAAATATTTAATAGTGTTTTTCATTTAATATTAATTTCATTTAATTTCATAAAAAATATAAATATAATTTAATAAAACTAAAAAAATAAAAAAATAAAATTCTATAAATATATTGAAAAACTAAATTTAAAAAACCTTACATTTTCTGGTATATAGCTTCATTTTTTTCCCCACTTGATAGTGTTTCTGGACCTACTTAATAATTATGGGCATTAATGATTGTCCAATGAAAACCTTCTACATTTGGGAAAATATTTATTATTTTAGAGTTTTTAATATGTTATAAAAACTATATAATAAAGATGCATGTTTAGTGTATCCTTAAATCTTACTACCTTACTTTTATTATGCTTCATTTTTGACAATTTTTTTTCTGAATGTTTTGCTGTGTCTGTGTACAAAGCTAAAAGATTATATCTGGTATTCTTTTATCACAAAACCTTGTTCCTCTTGGATTTTATTTATATTTTTAACCACCTGGATGAAAAACATACTTAGGTTTAAAAAGGGCAGAGCCATCTCATCTCTCTATTTCTCATTTCCCCCAAATCAATTTTTTTATTGTGCTTTTGTGTATACTTTTATATTGTGTTTATGGCAGCTAAAGCTGGATTCATACCAGATTGACTGAACATTGTCATTAAAATGAACTTCTGGGACTAGATGAACTGGTGGCCCTTGCATAGCATGTTTTCTTTCTGTTACATACCAACAGTGACTTATGGATGAGTCCACTGAAACTACTTTAGTATCTGAATGTGATGCCTGACAAGAGAGTCCTGTGTATCAGTAAACTAGAACAGTCTACCTTGAACAGGCTGATATTTTATTTATGCTGCACTCTCTTAGTTTCTCCAGGGAGAGTCTTTCTCAGTTCAGTTTTCCAATTATTCCATTGATTTTGGCAGGACCAAGGTACTGGCCTAAAAATAGAGCATATGTAGGACTTAATTTTTTAAGATCTTTGCACCAATTGAGAGTTGAGAACTTTTATTTATTGGACACAAAGCCAGGTAATATTGCAGAAGCATGCTATGGTGCAGTGATATTTAGACACTGGGTATACAGAGTTACCCCCGGGGCTTATTAAAACATTCCCTACCTCCAGTGACTGTGATTCCGACTGCTGTGGTAAGGTTGAGGGATATATATTTTATCATGAATTCCCAGAGGATTTTGATGCAGATTGCTGGATCAGTACTTTACAGAAAGCTAGAACACTGGAGTAAGCATGATGATGTTGTTTAGTCAAACTCACATTTAATTTAAGCTAGAAAACGTCTAATACTGTAGAATTTCTGTGAGTATTGAAAATCTGGCATAATTATTCAATAAATGTTATTTTCCTTCCATTTTGTTTAATCCAAGACACATACTTTAATTTAGAATGCTTAAAGTGGAACTTCTTCCATTTAAATTAAATAAATCTGTGGCCTCTACTAACTGAAAAGCTCCTGGATATACTTTAACGACACCGACTTTTTGAAGAAAAGAGATTTTACCTAACACTACGCATATTCCTGAACATAGCACACACTATATTTATGTTGATACTTTCCAGCTTCTTCATTTGTGCCAATTCATTGAATTTTTATTTTTAAATATCTCATCCTACAGATTCATTTACACAAGATTTAAGCATTTTAATTTTCTTGTCATCTTTGAGGAAATATATCAAATAATTCCCAAAATTTAAAACACACACAGAACAGGTGCAGCTATCTGTTAATTGGGATACATTTGACTTGCTATGTAGGGCAAATTAAGCCATCTTTTCAGCAGCTCAATTTGTGAGGACACAATAGTAACATGATAGTTCTTACCTAACCAGAAATGATATAATCACAGTAAGAGGGGAAAATAATGGTAAAAAGAAAGAGAATGGTATAATATTTAAAGTCTTCTGAAAAATCCTTACCAGTTTGAAGATTTATATCCTCCTAATTTTTTATGATTAATGTTTTTTGTCTGGTATAGAGAATTATCAGCCTAAGTACATAAGCAACAATCAAAGCTAAAATTCCTTGCAGAGGAAACTGTACAATTTCATCCTGAAAAAAAAGTATTTACACTCCCAAAGATAAAATAACCTTGAAGATTAAAGTAAGAAAAGTTTCAAAACACACTTGCACATTTTCAAATGAAATGACAAAGTTGTTCCCAATCTAGAAAGCATTTTTGACAAAGTCCCATATCTGAGGTTAATGACACTATCTTAAGGGCATGAGTCTTGGAGGAGAGTAGAGTTGGTTCAGGAAATTGAAGGAAAAAGAGAGAGAAAATATATACAGGAATGAGAGGACATAGTACAAGTCACTAAAAAATAAAAATGAAAACAGGTAATCAGGAATATGAGCTACTCTAAAACTCAAATAAGAAGCATATCAACACAAAAACAAGTTGTAAAAATGCGTAAATGCATGTGACTAATTTTTTCAGGTTATGTCCAAATAAACATTCAAATAATCATAATAAAAAGATGTGTCAAAGCTTCTCCATGCCGAACAATGGTAATTCAATTTGCTCTTGCATGAAAATATTATTTACCAGGTCCCTAAGTAATCACTGCAGGATTTAGCACAAAATATGAAGGTGCAAAGTGATATGTATACTCCAAATAAATAAAGGAGCAACAGTAGTGGGCTGAAACGCTCCTCATTTCTTATTCCTCTTATTAATGAATAATTCTCCACACACCATCTAAAAAAGGAAATTGTTGTACTTAGATCTTTAGTCAGTTGACAAGTTGACATCCTTATAATGTACTTTATGATTAACCACAATCAAAATCACAATGAAGAATAGACTGAACTAAAAAGAGAGAAAAATACCTTATAACATTAGCTATCAATAGAATATTTTATTAATTTTATTTCTAGATTTTTTCTGGTATGCTGTCACTTACCAAGCAATCATTTAAGGTCTATTTGCATAAACTAGGATTAAATTCTTTTAGGGAGGGACGCCTGGGTGGCTCAGTGGGTTAAATAAAGCCTCTGCCTTCAGCTCAGGTCATGATCCCAGGATCCTGGGATCGAGCCTCACATCGGGCTCTCTGCTCAGCACCTCCCTCTCTCTGCCTGCCTCTCTGCCTACTTGTGATCTCTGTCTGTCAAATAAATAAACAAAATCTTTTAAAAAAAATTCTTTAAGGGACCACTTGAGTTAACTATACAGTTAAGAATTTAAAAAGCATGTTCATTTATATGATTTGATGAATATTTACAAAATGTCATATGGAAAAGGTGATCTAATAGTCTTGGTATAAGAGTTATGGGAAAATAAGAGCAATGAAGTGTCTATAGTCTCTCATGGTTCACCTCCCCTTCCAATTTCCCTCAACTCCCTTTTCCTCTCCATCTCCCCTGTACTCCATGTTATTTGTTATGCTCCACAAATAAGTGAAACCATAGGATAATTGATTCTCTTTGCTTAACTTATTTCACTCAGCATAATCTCTTCCAGTCCCATCCATGTTGCTACAAAAGTTGGGTATGCATCCTTTCTTTTTTTTTTTTTTTTAAAGATTTTATTTATTTATTTGTCAGAGAGAGCGAGGGAGAGAGAGCGAGCACAGGCAGACAGAATGGCAGGCAGAGGCAGAGGGAGAAGCAGGTTCCCTGACGAGCAAGGAGCCCGATGTGGGACTCGATCCCAGGATGCTGGGATCATGACCTGAGCCGAAGGCAGCTGTTTAACCAACTGAGCCACCCAGGCGTCCCTATGCATCCTTTCTGATGGAGGCATAATACTCCATAGTGTATATGGGAAATTGGAAGGGGAGGTGAACCATGAGAGACTATGGACTCTGAAAAACAACCTGAGGGTTATTAAGGGGTGGGGGGTGGGGTGTTGGGGGGAACCAGGTGGTGGGTATTAGGGAGGGCACATATTGCATGGAGCAGTGGGTGTGGTGCAAAAACAATGAATAGTGTTACGCTGAAAAGAAATTAAATATATATATATATATATATATTTCAAAATTAAACTTATTGTTTTGGAAAATTCAAGCATTCAAAAAAAAGAGCAATAAAGTGGACAGGAATTATTCTTAAAACTGAAACATGTTGAGCTTGGTCTTGAACAAGGGCTATATGTCTTTGTGAAGAAGATGGAAATGGTAGAACTATGACAATGAGTTTGAAAATAAGTGAATGGTCAAATTTTCTAAAGTGTTGGTTATATAAATTTGGAAGCAATTAGATGAAAGCTGTTAAACAGATAAACTAGAAAACAAGGAGAGTTTTGAGTAGAATGATTGTGTAATGGCATATTATTTTAAATATATCATTTGTCACTTGTGGGAGGAACTAGGATTGGAGGTTAATTAAAAACTGAGGACTTATTGAAGAGATATCCAAATATGCAAAAGAATCTGTCCTAGATACAATTATAGTTACAATCCATCCATGATCTCACCTTCATACCTTCAATAACCTATCCTTCTAGCTTACTCCTTGTACCTTACTCCAATAATTCTTCAGCTCCACCAGGATCTCCATGGTGTTTGTACTGATCAACTTTTCACTGTTTAACCCTTTGGTATTCTTGTTCTCCAGCTTGTATTATTTATATTCTATAAACAATCATTTCATTTAGATACTACTTCTTCCTTTCCTTTGGAATTTCTTGTCCCTCTCTTACTGTGTATTATCACTTGGAAAAAACAGTGTTGATTAAATCTAAATCTTTCCCTACTCTGAACATGCATCAATGCAGCAAAATGTGGCTAGAGAAAAACACACTACCCTAACAATTGGCACCACTTAAAAATAAAGATAAACATCAAGTCAATAAAAAAATATCAACTTCCAATCATCTATATGTCACTAGTGCACTGACTCCTATTTAACACTCTCCTTTCATACTCTCTTTGTCCAAAATCCCCAGTAACTCCTCCCAAGCCTCATTTTTCCCAATATTTTTTTAATGAATTCTCTGAGAAAACAGATGCAATCAGAAGGATTTTCTAACAATTTTCTTTCTAATGATGTAATCATATTTCCTGCCTTCCTCACTTATATTTAAAGTTATTTACATGGTAGATTCCATATCCTTTTTCTTTATCAAAAACATCATTCCAGTAAGTTTCCACTGGTCTTTTTTCTGTTTTCATTTTTTTTCATGCTCTACTATATAATTCCTTCAAGCATAAAAAAGTAAATTTCTCCTGTCTAAACAAAATCTTTTTTCCACAATACCCCAATAGCTGTGCTCCATTTATTTGCTCTCCATTGCACTAGCATTCCTCAAAAAGATGTATGTAACTGTTCTCTTATATTCCTCTGCACCTATTTAATTGAGTAGTAATTGATATTTAAAAACCACTCCACTTAAAGTACACAAATAAATTAGCTTTAACACATGTAGACAGCCATGAAACCATCCATACAATTCAGTATACATGTATGGTACACTATAAAGTTTCTTCATGACACCTGCCCATTCTTCTCTGCTGTCCTTTTGTATCTCCATCTTTTCCACTGCCCCATAACTAGTCAGCCACTCTTCTTATTTTTGTTACTCTAGATTAATTTGGATTTTCTGAAATCTTATATAAATATAATAATAATATATAATATTTTACCTTCTTTCACTCAACATAATTATTTAGAAATTCATTTATATTATGGTATACAAAAATAGTCCATTCAGTTTAATGTTCATTAGTGTTCTATTGTAAGAAAATATCATGATTTATCTATTCTTTTTCTTTATTTCATTTTATTACTTGACAGAGAGAGAGATCACAAGTAGGCAGAGAGGCAGGCAGAGGGGAGGAAGCAGAGAAGAGGGGAAAAAGATAGAAGGGGGGAAGCAGGCATTCCGCTGAGCAGAGAGCCCGATGCTGGGCTTGATCCTGCCAGGACCTTGAGATCATGACCTGAGCTGAAGGAGGAGGCTTAACCCACTGAGCCACCCAGGTGCCCCACAATTTATCTATTTTTGAGTCATTTCAATTTTTATGAGATTGCCTTTGTTGACAGGTTTCTGCTTCCTGATTCAATCTCTTTACCTGTTAAAGGTCTCTTTAGATTTTTTAAATTATTATTTCTTAGTGATTCGGTCTTGGTAAATTGTATTTTCCTAGGGATTTATCTATTGCTTCTGGGTTATCCATTCTTTTGATCTATAATTCTTCATAGAAATCATGTTATTATTTCTGTGGCATCCATTGTAATGTGTCCTCTTTCATTTCTGATTTTAGCTCCTTGAGTATTCTTTCTTAATGTAGCTAATGTTTTATTAATTTAAAAAAAAACAACTCAGTTTTTTTTTTTTATTTTCTCCTATTCTGGTTTACTTATGATCTAATCCTTTATTATTTACTTTATTCTGCTAATTTTAGGTTTACTTTGCTTTTCTTTGCTTAGATCTTAGAAGTGAAAAGTTGGGTTATTGATTTGAGACCTTTCCCCTTCTATTGTGATGTCCGTTTTCTCCTTTAATTCTTTCAGTGTTTGCTTCATATATTTGGGAGCTTAATGCTATATTTTATATATAAAATGAATATTGTATATATTAAATATATATTTTATATATAAATATATTGAAAAACTGAGCCCACCTCCCTTGTACATAGCGCATGTGACAAAGTTCTTCATTGAGGTTCTGGTCCTGTTTCCGCTGGGATGTCATAATTTCTCCCCCATTTTTGGAGGACAGCTTTGCCAAATATAGTATTCTTGGTTCACAGTTTTTCCTTTTTAGTACTTTTAAGATATCATCCTTCTGCATTCTGTCCTATAAGATTTCTACTGAGAAAATCTGCTGACAGTCTAATAGGAGCCCTCATACACAGTGAGTCTCTAACTTTTGATTGCTTGGTAACATTGTATCTTTGTAGCATCTCTTTATTGTTTTCTTTTTTTTTCAAGATTTTATTTATTTATTCGACAGAGAGAGCGACCCAGTGAGAGAGGAACACAAACAGAGGGAGTGGCAGAGGGAGAAGCAGGTTTCCTGCATAGCAGGGAGCCCAATAGGCTCGATGTGGGGCTTGATGTGGGGCTGGATGTGGGGCTCAATGCAGGGCTCCATGTGGGGCTCAATCCTTGGACCCTGGGATCATGATCTAAGCTGAAGGCAGATGCTTAACAACTGAGCCACCCAGGCTCCCCTCTTTACTGTTTTCTTATTTAGAATCAATTGAGCTTCTTTTTAAAGATTTTATTTATTTATTTATTTGGGAGAGCGGGGGGAGGGGCAAAGGGAGAGAATCTCAAGTGGACTCCATGCTGAGCACGTAGCTTGACAGGGCTCTATCTCAAGACACTGAGATCATGACCTGAGCCAGAATCAAGAGTCCCGTGCTTAACCGACTGAGCCACATAGATGCCCCTGAGTCAATTGAGCTTTCTGATTTTTAAGTTCATTTCCTTCCTGAAACTTTGGGAAGTTTTTGACATTGTTTTCAAATAGGCTCTCTGTTTCTTTCTCTTGGAGAGATATTAAAAAGTATCAAAATCTAGGGTTTATTTTTCCCCCATACTGAGGTAAGATCCTCTTTGTTACACTATCCATTGTGCCAGAAATTACAATGTTTTCCAGTTTGGCTGTTAGTAACCTAAACTATAAACAACTCTGTGTGATGTCATGTAGCATTCCCTATAATCCTTTGAGGCAGTTATTTCACTGGTCTTGAATAGTTTCCTCACAAGCACCTGCTATTGGTACTATGCTGAATAATTGACCTGGGTGGAGGGAAGGCTCTGCAGATATTCAAGGTGCTCTTTCTGTGGAGCTCTCTTCTCTATGATACACTGTGTTCTTCAAGCTTCAGCTGCCTTAATTATCTCTCACACTCATCATCAGCTCCATAACTCTTTCCTGAGCTAAAACGTGAAAACTTTCTCAAGGCAGTAAGCTCTGAGAAGATAGAACTCATTTTCTTTGTTTCTCTTCACTCAAACAATATGAATTTTCACCAGGTGATCTCAGTGTCTTGAAAACCATTGTTTCATATATTTTGCTTGTGTTTTAGATGTTTCAGACAAATGGGTAGCTCCTGTCCCTGTATAAATCTCTTTCTTCCTTAAATTCATTTCAGGTAGGTTTTTACCCAGTATTTCACGCAATACTTCATAGCAACCATTCTTTTCAAGTTCATCATGATCTCCATATTGCTAAATATAATGACCATTCTCATTTTTCATTCACTTCATTTCACATCAGCATTTGATACATTTCTTTTTCCTTATTTTATTATTATTTTTTTTACTCCCAGGATGCACATTACCATTGTTTTCTCTTATCTCATTAGCTACTCATGTGTGTGTGTGTGTGTGTGTGTGTGTGTGTGTGTGTGTGTGTATGAAATTCCTAGAGAGTTTCTAAATTCCTGGAAAATCTTAGGTTCAGTTATACATCTTATATGTTCCAAGTAAGCTTATTCCCTTGATAACTTCATTTAATCTAATAGCTTCAGATGTCTTTTATTTGCTGACACTAACAAATACATACTTAGTAATTATACCTTTGCTCAAACTCTTAACTTCCTGCTCAATACCTCTACAAAGAAGTCTAATAACTATCTCAATATCATAATTTTCAAGACTGGACTCTGGATTTTAACTCCCAAACCAGCTCTCCTTCCTCCTCCCTGAACCACCCATCCCTGAGACTCTCTCTTTAGCTGATGGCAAAAACATCTTTCAACCTTCCAGTCGGTCAGGCCAAAATTTTTGAAGTAATCTTTGATTTTTTTCTTTCTTTCTTTCTCTCTCTCTCTTTCTCTCTCTCACTCACATCCAATACAGCAGGAAATTTTGTCTCTGACTTTTTAAAAGATGCATAATTTGATCATTTCTTTTTTATTTCTACAGCTCCAAGTCCAAGCCACCACCCATTGCTCATTTGGATTCATGTAATATCTTCCTAATTAACATTTCCTCTCCTGCTCTGTTATCCCATAATCTCTCATTACCGTGGCAGCCAAAGTCATCTTGTTAACTGTACTTTCTGTGCTCTTTTCAGATTAGAAGTCAAAACTTTCAGAATGGTCTTCAAGGCTATATAATCTTTCCTCCAAACCTTGTTGGTCAGTCTAACCTTATCTTCTAGTTCCCTCTTCCTTACTCAGTATTCTTTAGACAGCCCAGTTTGCTTACCTTATCTCAAACACATCATTCAAGGCACCTCCTTAAGGCCTTTATATTGGCTGCTTTTCCTGCTTGTGAAACTTTCCCTAAATACAAACCTTCCTAACTCCTTTACTTCTTTCAAATGTGCTCAAAAAGAAACACCTCAGTAGGCTGCATTATAGACAAGGGACTCTAAAATTAGAAAATCCAAGCCTTTTGTGATTAGGAGCAGGTCTGCCCAAACTTTCCCCTGGATGGAGACATTATCATTATTATATAAGACAGTAAGCAAACTTGCCACTACTCTGGAGGGAGACACTGAATCTTCTAAAACTGTTCATTATTCAAGCAACCTTGAAATGGTAGTCTGAAACAAAGTCATGAAACAAAGTCATACCCCTGTTCTCAAGACATCAACAACTATCAAACATAAGGGAAAATATTGAATAATTAATATAAATTAATTAATAGTAATTAATATAAAGTAGTCCTCCACATTGATATAAGAGATAAGTAAAGATTAAAAGGAAGATTCAGAGAATAAATATCACTATAAATGAACAATACCCATTTAAAATGCATAACAGTACTAGCTAAAAGAAAAATAAATATTGACAATTAGAAATATTTCACACCTATCAAAATGACAAAAACTAAATATCTGACAATAATGTGGTTTAGTAAGGAGTTATGCAACAAAAATAATTATACTGGTGGTTGGTTGTTTGTAGAAGTATAAATTAATACAGTAAACAAACAAACAAAAAAAAACCCACTTAAAATATTTAGTAAATTTAAAATTGGGCATTTTATTCCTGTGCATATACCCATGAAATTTCCCATATCTAAGCATGAGACATGTAACTGTGTGCTCATAATTAGAAAAAGAATTAAAATCACTCTAGTATGCATAAAGAAGAATAAATGATATATTAATGTATTATTTAGTCTGCTTGAGCTGTCATAACAAAATACCATAGATTGGGTGGCTTAAATGACAAAAATTTATTTCCTCACAGTTCTGGAGAATGGAAATTCAAGATCAAGGTTTTGTCTGATCAGTTGCTGATGAAGTCTCTCTTCCTGACTTGGAGATGGCTACCTTATCCCTATGCCTTCATATACATTCCTAAATAAACTCACATGGAAAGAAAAAGGTCTTGTCTTCCTTTTCTTATAAGGCTGCTGGTCCTATATAGGGTCCCATCCTATGACCTCATTTAATCTTCATTATCTCCTAAAGACTTAATACAGCCAAATTCATGCTTAGGATTCTCTCTCTCCCAGGCACCTGTGTGGTTCAGTTGGTTAAGCAACTGCCTTAGACTCTGGTAATGATCCTGGAGTCCCAATATTAAGCTCTGCATGGGGCTCCCTGCTCAGCAGGGAGTCTGCTTCTCTTCTGACCCTCCCCCCCCACATTCTTTCTCTCTCTCATTCTCTCTCTCAAAAAAGTAAATAAGATCTTTAAAAAGAAAGATTCTCTCCCTCTCACTCTGCCCCCCCCCCACCTCTGGCATGTGCGCTCGATCTCTCTCTCTCTCTCTATCTTTCTCAATAAACAAACAAACAAACAAAAAAACAACTTGGTTAAAAACACATAAAGCTACATGTATGTTTAAAGATTATACATATGCATAATAAGCACCAAGTGTAGGATAATGCTTATCTGTGTTGTGGAAAGAGGGAATTTTACCTGAGAAGATAATGGGACTTCAAGTGTACTATCAGTGTTTGGTTAGTATACAAACATTAATTATATATTTTGTACACCTTGAATTACAAAGCTAAATCTGGACAGCACTGAAGTAAATATAAAAACAACTATACAGGGAAAACACATTTTTCTTCCTATAATCCAGATAACAAAACCTTGTTTTCTTGTTCCCTTGCCTAAAGAACATACCAAATCCCTCCTTCACTCTCTTCTTTTTTTTTTAAGCAAATACATAACTAAAGTGTCTTTGTCATTTTTGATTCCTAAGAACATTGAAAAAAAGATGAAGATATCCATCCAAGGGTGAAGTGAATAAACATATCCACCAACCCTCAGGTAAGGGTGGGAATCAACTGATTCCATGGAAGTAGATTGTGGTGTCCTCAAGTGTGGAGAAGCTTGCCCTGTAGGGTTAGAAAACTGGCTAACCTCTTTTTACCCTGGGCACAAGATCACTAAGTCAATGCAAATGTTTCCAATAGGCTTCATACAATTAGCCAGAGTCGGAATGTCAACTAATTTCATCAGTTTTGATCACAGACATTTTGATAATGATCAGTGGGTAGATCTTTGACAAAGCAGGAAAGAATATCCAATGGAAAAAATACAGTCTTTTCAACAAATTATGTTGGGAAAACTGGAGAGCAACATGGAGAAGAATGAAACTGGACCACTTCCTTACACCATACACAAAAACAAATTCAAAATGGATGAAGGACTTAAATGTGAGACAGGAATCTATATCAAAGTCTTAGAGGAGAACACAGGCAAAAACTTCTTTGACCTTGGCTGCAGCAACTTCTTACTAGACGAGTCTCTGGAGACGAGGAAAACAAAAGCCAAAATGAACTATTGGGACTTCACCAAGATCAAAAGCTTTGCACAGCAAAGGAAACAGTCAACAAAACCAAAAGACAACCAACAGAATGGGAGAAGATATTTGCAAATGATACTTTAGATAAATGGCTAGTATCCAAATCTTTAATATTAAAGTACTTCTATTAAGAAATCACACACTTTTTCATAGTTATTATTTGAATTGTTGTTTCTCATGCCATGTCCCAAGAGACCTTGGGGTCTATTAGTTTGATTAAATAGAAAAGAATTCCTTCTACAGATTTTTAAGGTCCATGGTAATTTGAAAAGATTATTCAGCTTAACTCCAAAATTAGTGAATGTGTCTTGATAAATGCCTAGGACACTCAGAAGTTGATAAGTAGAAAACAGGCACCATTTATTTTCTCAGTCATCTTTTAAAGTAATGATATTATTATTCAGAACTCTAATTTGTGTGTATAATTACACATGCATATACATACTCTCTTACATATCTCTTGGAACACCAACTTCCACAGGATTGCATTTTTATTCATTACCAAGAAGAGAACTACTAAATTAATGGATGTTAATAAAACATTTCTTAGTGTTTTAGTAATATTTTATAGCTAGTGGATGAAGAATTAATTTTTGTGTTTTTTTAAATATAATCAGTTACATTTTACAAAGGGCACATTTTCATTTTGGTATTTATGAATAAGCTATTTTAAAGAGGACATTATTTAGGACAATAATTCAGTGCTGCCTTTAGAAATTTACAAGGCATAATGATGCTCTTGAAATATAAAGCAGAAGTGAGATGAGAAGGAGAGGTGGCAGATATTCAGCCCAAACTAACATGATAAATCAAGACTTGTAGACATATAAAATGAATTGCTGCCTATATATATGCTGGCAGTACCTCTGGTGTACACACATAGCAAGTGTTCCAAAAAGGCTTTACTTTCTAAATTTCTGTTCCATTGATTTATGTGTCTGTTTTTGTCCTAGTACCATACTGTCTTGATGACTGCTGCTTTGTAAAACAGCTTGAAGTCCAAATCTGTGATGCCTCCAGGTTTGGTTTTCTTTTTCAACATTCCTCTGGCTATTCAGGGTCTTTTCTAGATTCATACAAATTTTAGGACTGTTTGTTATAGCTCTGTAAAAAATGCTGGTGTTATTTTGAAAGGAATTGCATTGACTATATAGATTGCTTTAGGTAGTATAGATATTTTAACAATATTTGTTCTTTCAATCCATGGCATGGAATGCTTTTCCATTTGTGTCTTCCTCAATTTATTTCATAAGGGTTCTATAGTTTTCAAAGTATAGAGAAGACATACAAATGCCTAATAGATACACACATACACACAAATACTCAACATCCCTCATCATCAGGGACATATAACTCAAAACCACAATGAGATATCACCTCACACCAGTCATAATGGCTAAAATTAATGACCCAGCAAACAACAGATACTGGCAAGGATAAAAAGAAAGGGAGCACTGTTACATTATTGGTGGGAATGCAAACTGGTACAGCCACTCTGGAAAACAGTATAGAGGTTCCTCAAAAAGTTTAAAATGGAACTACCCGGGACGCCTGGGTGGCTCAGTTGGTTAAGCGGCTGCCTTCGGCTCAGGTCATGATCCCAGCATCCTGGGATCGAGTCCCACATCGGGCTCCTTGCTTGGCAGGGAGCCTGTTTCTCCCTCTGCCTCTGCCTGCCTCTCGGCCTACTTGTGATCTCTCTCTCTCTCTCTGACAAATAAATAAATAAAATCTTTAAAAAAAAAATAAAATAAAATGGAACTACCCTATAATCCAGCAATTGCATTACAAGGTATTTATCCAAAGGATTAAAAAAAAAAAAAGTGATTCAAAGGGGCACATGCAACCCCGTTTATAGCAGCAATTTCCACAATAGCAAAAATATGGAAAGAATCCAGATGTCTATCAATTGATGAATGGATAAAGAAGATGTGGTCTATATACACAATGGAATATTATTCAACCATCAAAAAGAACAAGATTTTGCCAGGTGCAACAATGTGGATGAAACTAGAGTTTATTATGCTAAGTAAAATAAGTTAGAAAAAAACAAATACCATATGATTTCACTCATATGTGGAATTTAAGAAATAAAACATGCAAACACAGGGGAAAGAAAGGAAAAAAAAAATAAAAAGAAAGAGGGAGGCAAACCATAAGAGACTCCTAACTCTAGGGAACAAAAAGGGTTTCTAGAAGGGAAGTGGGTGGGGGGAAAAGGTAAATAAGTGATTGACAGTAAGAAGGAAACTTGATGTAATGAGCACTGAGTGTTATATGCAAGTGATGAATCACTAAATTCTACCCTTGAAACTAAAAATGCACTATATGTTAACTTGAATTTAAATAAAATCTAAAAAAGAAATATTTTACTAATCCTTATGAATAATAACATATATAAACATCACACACATACACAAACATATAAGTCTAATACAAACTATAAGGCTTTGGTGTTTTTTCCAGTGACTTCCTTTCATTTATGATTTTGCTAAGTACATTTTTATAATTCATAGCTAAAGTATTTTTAAAGGTACAGTGTTGTGAATCTCAAAACTTAATCCATTAAAGATTTGTAAAGCTTATAGGATATATGATAAGCTTCTAAAGCTTTATATGTATATTAACATCTAATTGTAATTAGTAGTTCTTGATATCTTGGAATAACACTTCTCCTAAAATGGATAAAAAAAAAAAAAGAACATTTTAAACAATTTCTGTAATCACTATGTCTCTAAATAATATTTTTTTCCTGCTTTGTTATGAATGGACTATTTACCCTGAAGCTCATCAGATGCAGAGTTGGGCCATAAAATTTATTGTTTGTATTCCACCATTTTGCAATTGAAAGGAGCTGCAAAACATTAATTCATCAAATTTATATTCTTTTAAAAAACAGAAATAGTCTAACATAGTTAAAGGGAAATTTTAAAACTGAATACTCTCATTAATTAAAAATAAGATAAAAAATAAGATTAACAGAATAATTATTCACCATATACATTGCATATGTTTATGGTGAAACTATATCAACCACTTAGGAGCGATATTAAGAGTACAACAGGATATTAATAATTAAATCAAAATAACTGTTGTGAACTATAATGTTATCACGAACTATCCAGCAAGTATGTCGACCTACAAATTTTAGTTTTTTATCCATATCTACATCTCATAGTTTATCACTATCACTGGTATTTTTCTGAAGAATATTTTTTTAAAATATGACCTATTTTGCTATTTTTATAAAGTTGGAAGAATTTTTTTCTACACATTTTATAGTTAGTACCTTTATAATTATTGACCTCTTTATTTGAGTGTAGACATAAATTTTTAGGTGACAAATACTGTTTCTACAGGTAATGAAGAAACTGGTGAGCTCAGATACAATTCTGTCTAATAAAGATATTCTTAATTCTATTTTTGCGATTAAAATATACAAATACTTAATCTCAAATATTTTCATATATACTTGGTTTTCTGTTCTCACTGCTCTATTTCTATGAATTATACCAGATAAACTCACCAAATGTTTCCTTTCTTTCTCATGCTCATTTGAGTGCTTTCCCAAACTTAGATGCTATGTAATTATAGGCTTTCCCATTTTCATCTTATTTCAGAATATTTTTAAAAAACAAATTTCAGGGTTTAAAAAAATGTTACTTTGGAACTTCAACTGTGGAGACAAAAATAATTTTGAATTTGTCAAAGATGACTTGTATCTCAATTACTACAATACTGCCGCTTTTTTTTTTTTTTTTAGTTTTAATAGTGTATATGTATACAACACAACGGATTCTAAGTGTATTTATTTGTTTTAGCTTCTTAATATGATAGGGGCATTACTTTTATTATACAGTGTGTGCCACACAAACTGACTTACTCTTTGAAACATCTGATAATGTTGAAATAACCTGTAGTTCTCCTCTACCAATAGCTTCAACATGTTATCAGATGTCACCGCATAATCGGTACATTCACAAAAATACTAGGAATGAGAATGAACAAAACTAATTCAGGAGAGTAATCATTTGACATAAGTAATAAAGTCATCTCTCTTGCACCTCCAAATGATAGAATCAGAAATCAAGAATCTATATAATAAATAAATCCATCTCAAAGTCAGCACTTTGAGCCCCCAAATTGTACTTACTTCTAAGAAATTATCATCTCAGTAACTTTCATTCTTTCCTATTTTCACTCTTAACTCCTATATCATTATGTCTGATATTTTCATTTCATTTTCATATTACTGCTTCTTTCAAGACCACTAACAACTCCTGAAAATGCAAAAAACTGACTATAATAGATACTTCTTTAGAATGCTTCAGTATAGGTAAAGCAGCATCTTCTGTTAGCTTCTGTAATTCTTGGGAGGCAACACACTTGTTTTATGATCTAAGATAAATACAGGTCCAGAAAATAACTATATTTTATCTCAATGACTTAGAAGATTAAGCTATCTTAAGTCTTGAGACACTAGAGTGGTACCAAGAGTAGATACTTGTTGGAGAACTGGGCAGTTGACTATGGCCATATTTCTATGGGCCCACAGTATTTACAAGACAGAAAACTAAACAAAGTTACTGCTACATGATGAAAGTATCCATGTAATGATAATATGTAGTCCCTGGCCTGGTGATTAAAAATACAGGGAGCCAAAGTTTAGAGGTTCTTCTCTTTCAGTAGATTTCTCATTTTGAAGAGGCTAGTGAGATTACCAAATTCTGAGCACACTTCCATGAGGAGTTAGGACTGTATTAAGATCTTGCAACCACTCATCATTACTTTTTATCTCATATATTCTTTTCATTCCTTGTTAGTTCTTTCAATAATTAACCACATTTGAGGCAATCTTAATCAAATCGGAGTGATAACTTGACTATCGCTTACATATAGACCAGGCTTTTATATGCCTGACTCATTTGACTATGACTTGAAAGTTTTGATCTCAGAATAAATGCATTATTGAGTTTGTTAGACTTGTCTTCAGCGGCAGAATCATCTATTTCTGTTACTGGAGAATGGTTAATACTATCTACTTTAAAGCCATCCTTGTTTTAAATCCCAGTTGTCCTGTTAACTGTGTATCTTTAAGTAATGTGGCCCTGAGATTCTTTCACAATAAGGGTTTAATTTTCTCTTCCTCAACTATAGCTAACATTTCTTTGCTCTTTTTTTAAAATAAAATTTTGAATAATTTATAAATACATATAGAACATTCATAAGTTGTAAGTGTACAGACCAATGAATTGCACAAAGTATAGTAAGGTTCCAGATTAAAAACAGAAAATCAGTAGCATTGCAGAAGTCCTCCTGTCTTCATCTCCCAGATATGTTTACCTCAAATGTTATCAATCACTTTTCTGATTTTTAACATGAAAATACTTTGCCTGATTCTGAATATTATATAAATAGATACATGTATACTCTTCCCTGTTCATGGAAGTAATAAAGAGGTTTCTACCCAGGAATACAGTAATTATAGCTAAAAAAAAGGAGCAAATGAATGCAAATATAAAGCAAACCACAAACATGGGAGCCCCCTATATAATAATATTATGAGTGGAATTTTAATCGGAATGGCATTAAAAGTATAGATTGCTCTAGGCAGTAGAGACATTTTAACAATGTTTATTCTTCTGATCCAAGAGCATGGAATGGTCTTCCATCTCTTTGTGTCTTCTTCAATTTCTTTCATGAGTGTTCCGTAGTTCCTCGAGTACAGATCCTTTACCTCTTTGGTTAGGTTTATTCCCAGGTATCTTATGGTTCTTGGTGCTATAGTAAATGGAATCGATTCTCTAATTTCCCTTTCTGTATTTTCATTGTTAGTGTATAAGAAAGCCACTGATTTATGTACATTGACTTCGTATCCTGCCACGTTACTGAATTGCTATATGAGTTCTAGTAGTTTGGGGATGGAGTCTTTTGGGTTTTCCATAAAAAGAATCACATCATCTGTGAAGAGAGAGAGTTTGACTTCTTCATTGCCAATTTGGATACCTTTTATTTCTCTTTGTTGTCTGATTGCTGTTGCTAGGACTTCTAATACTATGTTGAACAAGAATGGTGAGAGTGGGCATCCTTGTCGTGTTCCTGATCTCAACAGGAAGGCTGTGAGCTTTTTCCCATTGAGGATGATATTTGCTGTGGGTCTTTCATAGATAGATTTAATGAAGTTCAGGAATGTTCCCTCTATCCCTATACTTTGAAGCATTTTAATCAGGAACAGATGCTGGATTTTGTCAAATGCTTTTTCTGCATTAATTGAGAGGACCATGTGGTTCTTCTCTCTTCTCTTATTGATTTGTTCTGTCACATTGATTGATTTGCGAATGTTGAACCATTCTTGTAACCCAGGGATGAATCCTGCCTGGTCATGGTGGATAATCTTTTTAATGTGCTGTTGGATCCTGTTTGCTAGGATCTTGTTGAGAATCTTTGCATCCATATTCATCAGTGATACTGGTCTGAAATTTTCCTTTTTGGTGGGGTCTTTGCCTGGTTTGGGGATCAGGGTAATGCTGGCTTCATAAAAAGAGTCTGGAAGTTTTCCTTCTGCTTCAATTTTGTGAAACAGCTTCAGGAGAATAGGTGTTATTTCGTCTTTGAAAGTTTGGTAGAATTCCCCAGGGAATCCATCAGGTCCTGGGCTCTTGTTTTTTGGGAGGTTTTTGATCACTGCTTCAATCTCGTTACTAAATATGGTCTATTCAGGTTGTCAATTTCTTCCTGGTTCAATTTTGGGAGTTTATAGTTTTCCAGGAATGCATCCATTTCATCTAGGTTGCTTAACTTATTGGCATATAACTGTTGATAATAACTTCTGATGATTGTTTCTACTTCCTTGGTGATAGTTGTGATCTCTCCCTTTTCATAATTTTATTAATTTGAGCTTTCTCTCTTTTCTTTTGGATTAGTGTGGCCAATGGTTTATCGATCTTATTGATTCTTTCAAAAACCAACTTCTAGTTTCATTGATACGTTCTACTGTATCTCTAGTTTCTACTTCATTGATCTCTGCTCTAATCTTGATTATTTCCCTTCTTATGTGTGGAGTTGGTTTAATTTGTTGTTGATTCTCCAGTTCTTTAAGATGTAGAGACAGCTAGTGTATTCTGGATTTTTCAATTTTTTTGAGGGAGGCTTGGATGGCTATATATTTCCCCCTTAGGACCGCTTTTGCTGTATCCCATAGGTTTTGGACTGAAGTGTCTCCATTCTCATTGGTTTCCATGAATTGTTTAAGTTCTTTGATCTCCTGGTTGATCCAAGCATTCTTAAGCAAGGTGGTCTTTAGCTTCCAGGTGTTTGAGTTCCCTCTGAACTTTTCCTTGTGATTGAGCTCCAGTTTCAAAGCATTGTGATCTGAGAATATGCAGGGAATAATCTCAGTCTTTTGGTATCGGTTGAGTCCTGATTTGTGACCCAGTATGCAGACTATTCTGGAGAAGGTTCCATGTGCACTTGAGAAGAATGAATATTCTGTTGTTTTAGGGTGGAATGTTCTGTGTATATCTATAAGGTCCATCTGGCCCAATGTGTCATTCAATGCTCTTGTTTCTTTATTGATTTTCTGCATGGACGATCTGTCTATTACTGAGAGAGGCATGTTAAGATCTCCTACTATTAATGTATTCATATCAATATGCTATTCAGCCTAGAGCAGTCTATACTTTTAATGCCATTCTGACCAAAATTCCACCAGTATTTTTCAAAGAGCTGGAGCAAATAATCCTAAAATTTGTATGGAATCAGAAGAGATTCCGAATCGCTAAGGAAATGTCCAAAAACAAAAATAAAACTGGCGGCATCACGTTACCTGATTTCAAGCTTTACTACAAAGCTGTGATCACCAAGACAGCATGGTACTGGCATAGAAACAGATACATAGACCAGTGGAACAGAGTCGAGAGCCCAGATATGGACCATCAACTCTATGGTCAAATAATCTTCAACAAAATAGGAAAAAATATACAGTGGAAAAAAGACAGTCTCTTCGGGGCGCCTGGGTGGCTCAGTGGGTTAAAGCCGCTGCCTTCGGCTCAGGTCATGATCCCAGGGTCCTGGGATCGAGCCTCACATCAGGCTCTCTGCTCAGAGGGGAGCCTGCTTCCCTTCCTTTCTCTCTGCCTGCCTCTCTGCCTACTTGTGATCTGTCTGTCAAATAAATAAATAAAATCTTTAAAAAAAAAAAAGACAGTCTCTTCAATAAATGGTGCTGGGGAATTGGACAGCTATATGTAGAAGAATGAAACTCGACCATTCTCTTGCACTGTACACAAAAATAAACTCAAAATTGATAAAAGACCTCAAAGTGAGACAGGAATCCATCAGAATCCTAGAGGAGAACATAGGCAAAAACCTCTTTGATATCAGCCACAGCAACTTCTTTCAAGATATGTCTCCAAAGGCAAAAGAAACAAAAGAAAAATGAACTTTTGGGACTTCATCAAGATCAAATGCTTCTGCACAGCAAAGGAAACAGTCAACAAAACAAAGAGGCAACCCAGGGAATGGGAGAAGATAATTGTAAATGACAGTACAGACAAAAGGTTGATATCCAGGATCTATAAAGAACTCCTCAAACTCAACACACATAAAACAGATAATCATATCAAAAAATGGGCAGAAGATATGAACAGACACTTCTCCAATGAAGACATACAAATGGCTATCAGACACATGAAAAAATGTTCATCATCACCAGCCATCAGGGAGATTCAAATTAAAACCACATTGAGATACCACCTTACACCAGTTAGAATGGCCAAAATTAGCAAGACAGGAAGCAACGTGTGTTGGAGAGGATGTGGAGAAAGGGGAACCCTCTTACACTGTTGGTGGGAATGCAAGTTGGTGCAGCCACTTTGGAGAACAGTGTGGAGATTCCTCAAGAAATTAAAAATAGAGCTTCCCTATGACCCTGCAATTGCACTACTGGGTATTTACCCCAAAGATACAGATGTAGTGAAAACAAGGGCCATCTGTACCCCAATGTTTATAGCAGCAATGGCCACGGTCGCCAAACTGTGGAAAGAACCAAGATGCCCTTCAACGGACAAATGGATAAGGAAGATGTGGTCCATAGACACTATGGAGTATTATGCCTCCATCAGAAAGGATGCATACCCAACTTTTGTAGCAACATGGACGGGACTGGAAGAGATTATGCTGAGTGAAATAAGTCAAGCAGAGAGAGTCAATTATTATATGGTTTCACCTATTTGTGGAGCATAACAAATAACATGGAGGACATGGGGAGATGGAGAGGAGAAGGGAGTTGAGGGAAATTGGAAGGGGAGGTGAATCATGAGAGACTATGGACTCTGAAAAACAACCTGAGGGTTTTGAAGGGGCGGGGGGTTGGAGGTTGGGGGAGCCAGGTGGGTGGTGGGTATTAAGGAGGGCACATATTGCATGGAGCAGTGGGTGTAGTGCAAAAAACAATGAATACTGTTATGCTGAAAAGAAGTAAAGAAAAATAATATTATGAGTGACCTAATTAAATGTAAAAGATTTGGTCACAAAGTGGGAGATATTTGGTACTACAATTAGTATCTCATTATACAAATGAAGTAAAAGGAAGTGGAAATTCATATAGGCCAATTTATTTTATAATATTATATAAATTGAGTTTATCAACATTTGTTTTCATGTTTCCCTTTTAAATAAGCAATTTACAATTTGGGTAGTAACATGTATTAACATTATTACAGAAGTTAGAAAGGAACTATGCAACTGTATATTACATAGAGTTTTTCAAAAGGTTTTTATAAGAACTTAGGTATTATAAAATAATTCCAGAAAATTATATTTTTGAAATTATAAAGCAAAAATTGCAGTATTGACATTGTAAATGACTTTTAAAGGGCAGAAAACTTCATATCCCTCTTAGATAAAGTCTATAGTTCACATTACAAAACATCAAGAAAATGTCCAGGTTAACCTTGGTTCTCAAGGTCTCTTTGCTTGTTTGTTTTTATTTTCCCTTCTACTTTTATATTATACTTGTAGTTCAAACAATGAGTTTCAGAGCAGCACAATAGTGTACATATCCTCAATTTAATACACTTAGAAGTCATTACTAATAGTTTTTTTTCTTGTTCTGGAAATGTTGAAATAACCCCAAAAGCTATGGGGTTATAAAGATCATTTACTTGTCTATGTCTCAATTTATCTGATTATAAGGTGAGAACAATGTGTCCCATCTATTTTGGTCTTTGGGATTTTAAGACTTAATGAGTGCAAAAAGTTTCTAAGGACTTTACAAGAAAGTAAGCATATAAATGGTATTAATGACATGTCTGCTAGATAGCAATGTGAAATGTGTGAAACATTATTTCCAAATATCAAAAAAGTCAAAACATACACTTTTATCAGCTCTTAGCACTAACCTCTAAGAAGATCAAAGACCCTTCTTTTTACGTAGTAATCTCTGGAAGCTATTTAGCTCACAAATTTTAAAAGAATATGCCCAAATGATGAAAAAAGGTTTATAGCATTAAGAAAAAATATAAAAGTTTAATATAGACTTACAGAAATAATTTCAGATAACATGATAAAGAATGTTTAAAAAAACAGCTAACAAACCCTTTTTGAAACAAAACATCTATTCCATGAAAATGGAATAGATGTGTCTGATATCTACAAAAAACAGCATCATTTTAGAAGTGGGGAATGTAGCTAAAGAGATACCCAAATGGTCTTTTGTTGTGTCTTCTTTAGGAAGGAGACTAATCTTGAAAATGGAAAGGAAAATACAGAGCATATCACAGGAGACGAAGTCATGTTGCCCTAAATAAATTCGAAACCATAGGTCCAAGGAAGTCAGAGAAACCATTAGCAGGCACTGCCAAACAAGCTTAGATGCTTTTTAAGCAATAATGGGAAAAGGTAGACTTTTCAGAAAACCCAATGGGCAAATGTTCCAATTTTTTTTTTAAATTAATACTCTTGTTTTGTTCTAGATAGAATACCAAGAGGGTGTTTTTTTATTTCCTCAAAGAGAATTCAACTCTAAGAAGTGTAGCTGCCATTAATATTTACTTAAATAGTGGACTGACAACATTTGCTGATTTTCTTACTGATTTCCTGAAATCTTTCACCCACCGATTTTGCAGCTCCTACAGTGATGGGAGGGGGCGTGAGAGAAATACACTAGATTAGTGATTTTTTTTTAAACCATATAATCAATAAATGATCTTTAATAAAATAATTTTGAACAAGCCACTGCCTATACCAATTAAATCAGAATCTCTGGAGATGAGGCTCTGGCATCCTTCTTATGAGAGTTTCCCAGAAAATTCCAACATACAGTCAGGATTGAGAATTACTGTTTAGAGCAAATATCCCTTGAGATTTTCAGCTACTTCCAGGCAGGAAGGGTTAGAAATAGAGCTGCTCTAGGGTTTGGTAGAGGCGATTGTTGGTTAAGAGAGACACAAGGCCACATAAGAGGAAAACAAAGCCTTCTGGTTAGAGTCTATCAGTAGCTCAGGTCATATACAAGCAATATTAGCAGATTTACAAAGCACTGAATGGAAAAGAAAGACAATTTCTTTTCAGCAAGCAAACAAATAGGGATGTCCTCTTACTTCTAACATCTTAACTTCCAGGTTGGCAGGAAATCTCAAAAATAAACCATAAAATAAAAATCAAACTGATGAGATATAGCACACTTCCTGAACAATACTGGTAGTTTAAGAATTGTGACAAGGCAATGCATTTTTTGTGATTAGAATATTTCATTGTAAAATAAAAATGCTAGTGTGGCCTTTTAAAATTTTTATTTAGTTGCTTCTCCTATTAAGTTAGCATTTTCTGTTTATAAATAAATATTTGATATTGATATTTGAAACCATTGCCTAATATTATGTTAGCAATATTAATAAAAAAACATTTTAATATTTCTCCATGTCATAGTCTTAGAGTTGGGTATTTTATGTCTGTCAATTTGCCCCTACTCTTTCATTCAATAACACTTAAACTAGTTTGCTGTAAGAAATAAAACTTAAATAGGTATGGTGATATGCATTCTTACATCCACAAAAAAATAAAACTGTTAAAACGAATTTAATTGGTTTCCCAGCCTCCCACACAACTCAATATTTTGTATTGGAGAATGTTAGTGAATGATTACACATTCATGTGTTAAGGATGGTGAAACAGCTTGTCAATTAAAATATGCCATAAACATTATGTCAGTTTTAAGCTAAAAAAGATGCTGAAAAAAGATTTGTTTAGGAATATGTAGATGTTTGTATACTAAATAGTCTAAAATGATTTTGTGGGTTTTTTTGTTAATATTTGGAATTTTTCATAAGTACAAGTAAAAAATAAGAACATTTTTTTCCTTTGAAGACTACAGCACATGTATATGCATAAGCACAGAATAATCCAAGAAATAGAATTCTAAGCAAGCATATGTTATACTTATTGATATTAAAATTATATTTTAAAATTTTAGAATTTTTTAAAAATTTACTTATCATTGTGAGAATTATATAAAAATTAAATTCTAAAATAATTACCACATACAAGTGTCCTATATTTTCATTAATTAAATATCTAAGGGGGTAGGAGAAGAATAAATGAAACAAGATGGGATTGGGAGGGAGACAAACCATAAGTGACTCTTAATCTCACAAAACAAACTGAGGGTTGCTGGGGGGAGGGGGGTTGGGAGAGGGGGTGGGGTTATGGACATTGGGGAGGGTATGTGCTATGGTGAGTGCTGTGAAGTATGTAAACCTGGCAATTCACAGACCTGTACCCCTGGGGATAAAAATATATTATATGTTTATTAAAAAAAATAAAAAAAATCTATGAAAATAATACACACAATAAATTATATATAAAATAACACTCAACAATATACATAATATATTAATCATAAGCACTAACCTCAGGGATTATGTGTCATTCACCTTCTCCCCTAAAAAGAAGGATGTACATAATAGATTATTTTGGTAATTGTTCAAATAACTGGATGAAGAAATCTGGAAAGATAGAATTTATGTATTGTGAAAAAATAGTATGTCTTTATTGTTATTTTTTGACTCACTACCTTTAGCTCTTGAAAAATGCTCACCATTCTAAGTGCAAGAGTCAGAGAGCTATACACTACTATGTCTATGATGTTGGGATGACTAAATAATTGTACTGAAGGTAAACCCTTTTATTAGAAGATTTTATTTATTTATTTGAGAAAGGGAGAGAGATGCGCACAAACTGGGGAAGGGGCAGAGGAAGAAAGAGAAGCAGGGGGCTCCATCCTAGGATGCTGAGCTCATGACCCAAGCCAAAGGCAGCTACTTAACAAGCTGAGCCACCCAGGCACCCTTTTTGACCAAAAGCTTGTGAAACCCATTAAGGAGAAAGCAGTTTGTAGGAAAAAATAATGTATACTCTATTTTTAATATAATGTTTTTAGAAATTATACTTTTTAAAAATTTTAACCACTAAAATGAAGTGCAGGACCTTTTAGTAACATTAACTTTGACTTCTGAGATAATAATTCCTATGTAAATAAGCCCATGTTACATAAATCTTAGCACAAAGTTTGGCAATTCCAATGAATATCATTTTTTATAAAATTCACTTGATTATAAAGACTGAGCTGGGGCATTTTGAAACAAGAAATCATTATGAAAATATTTACCCATATAGAGGTATACTTTAATATTTTACAATTATACATAACTGAGTGAATTAGTTCAATTAACACTGGCTCTGTAACAAATAGATACTGAAAAGTGTAATGGTTCAAGCCCAATAAACTTTATTTCTCCATCATCTGACAGTAAAGTACAGGTTTCCCTGACCTGTGGGTCATGCTCTCATTAGACGATCCATGCTACTGACAACTTACCTTCAACGCAAGTCTTCTAAGTATGTTATTTCACTTTCGGTCATTGGGAAGAAAGAAAGAGCATAGTGAAGCACACCATTCTTTTAGTGGGTCAGTCTTGAAAGTGGCCGAATCATCTTTGCTAACATCCTATTGATAAAACAGAATCACATGGTTCCCCCAGAGAAGGGGGAACCCATATGGACATACAGAATTCAGATGTTTTTGGTAAACAGCAGATGGCTGCAACAATGACGGAAGCTCTGGGTCAGGAGAATAAGTGCATGAAAGGGGCTGTCAGAGGAAGACAGCAGAGCTGCAGCAGAATGAGGGAGGATGGAGGCAATAGGAGTTGATGTCAGAGAGGCAATGGGCAGGAATGGTCATGGGTTGTACATGTTTGTAAGACCTGAAATGCTGTTGCAAAGGCTGAGTGACATGGGAAACTACAGAGCTTTTGAGCAGAAAAGTAACACTATTTGCAGTTTTAATTAGCACAATTGAAATGGTGCTCATGGACTAGACAAGAAGCAAACTATAGCTACAAATAACTGTTAGAAGATAGATTTATATATGTGTTCTACCTAAAAGTGTTTAAAAGCTTACTTAAGTAAGCTTTTTTTTAAGCCTGGGTTATCTCAGGAGGTTTATTTGTTTTGGATTTGTTTTGCACACTGAAAAGTCTAGTGTTGTTGTTTATTCCAATTAAAGTATTCTCATTTCCTTATCAGCTGGTTTTATTTTACTCACTGGAATGATTTTTTGTAAGCAAATCCATTGAAGTTCTTTAGTTGTCTCTACCTGCAGGAACCATTTCACTTCTGATCATTTACATGAATATAATTCATTCAAATTCACATAACTATTTCTTTTTTTGAACCATAGCCAGGAAATAAAACTTCATTATTAAATATTTATTTATTTATTTTGAGAGAGAGAGTAGGAGGAGGAGCAGAGGGAGAGAATCTCCAAGCAGATTGCCCCTGAATGAGGAGCCCAATGTAGGGCTCTATCCCATGACCCATGAGATCACAACCTTAGCTGAAACAAAAGAAAGAGGCCCAACTGGCTGAGGTACCCAGGAGCCCCACGTTAATTTATTATTATAACAATATTTAAATTTTGTCACACCAAGGCACAAGTCTGACATTTTCCCCAGCAAATTCTATTCCATTGCACAGTGCAAGGATGAGAGTTCAAGCTCACAATAGTAATCATATAATTACTTAAATTTTATGTCTATCAAAATCATAGCTATTATAATCAGTTTTGATGTTAATCTAATTGTTAACCAATTATTAACATCTAAGTAATTAAACATTCATTAATTTTTAATTTATATACACAGGTTATATTTATATCAAAAATTCTTCAATAATAGAGATTTGTCATTTCTAATGCTCTAGACTTGTATTTTCTAAAATGGTAGCTATTTGGATTGTGCTGCTATTTATACTAGAATTAGTGAAAATTAAATAAAATTAAATAAATTTAAAATTTCTGTCTTGTAGCCACATGATATAGCCACAACTCAAGTGCTTACCTCCATGTTACAAGTGGCTACCATTTTGGGTTGAACAGATACAGAATATTTCCATTATTCTAGAAGGTTCTAATGGACAGAATTGCTCTAGAGAGTAACAATCCATTTTAAGTATCCTCAGGCCTCTCCAAAGTGAATATTAATTATGCTATACAATCTATATTTTAAGCCCAACTAGCTGAAACATGACAGGTGAAAAATTTATCAAGGGATTTTTGTGTGATGACTTAAAAAAACCAATAAGCATAGGTCTCCAAAGGCAAAGGAAACAAAAGTGAAAATGAACTTTTGGGACTTCATCAAAATCAAAAGCTTCTGCACAGCAAAGGAAACAGTCAACAAAACAAAGAGGCAACCCAGGGAATGGGAGAAGATAATTGTAAATGACAGTACAGACAAAAGGTTGATATCCAGGATCTATAAAGGACTTCTCAAACTCAACACACATAAAACAGATAATCATATCAAAAAATGGGCAGAAGATATGAACAGACACTTCTCCAATGAAGACATTCAAATGGCTATCAGACACATGAAAAAATGTTCATCATCACCAGCCATCAGGGAGATTCAAATTAAAACCACATTGAGATACCACCTTACACCAGTTAGAATGGCCAAAATTAGCAAGACAGGAAGCAACGTGTGTTGGAGAGGATGTGGAGAAAGGGGAACCCTCTTACACTGTTGGTGGGAATGCAAGTTGGTGCAGCCACTTTGGAAAACAGTGTGGAGATTCCTCAAGAAATTAAAAATAGAGCTTCCCTATGACCCTGCAATTGCACTACTGGGTATTTACCCCAAAGATACAGATGTAGTGAAAACAAGGGCCATCTGTACCTCAGTGTTTATAGCAGCAATGGCCACGGTCGCCAAACTGTGGAAAGAACCAAGATGCCCTTCAACGGACAAATGGATAAGGAAGATATGGTCCATAGACACTATGGAGTATTATGCCTCCATCAGAAAGGATGCATACCCAACTTTTGTAGCAACATGGACGGGACTGGAAGAGATTATGCTGAGTGAAATAAGTCAAGCAGAGAGAGTCAATTATTATATGGTTTCACCTATTTGTGGAGCATAACAAATAACATGGAGGACATAGGGAGATGGAGAGGAGAAGGGAGTTGAGGGAAATTGGAAGGGGAGGTGAATCATGAGAGACTATGGACTCTGAAAAACAACCTGAGGGTTTTGAAGGGGCGGGGGGTTGGAGGTTGGGGGAGCCAGGTGGGTGGTGGGTATTAAGGAGGGCACATATTGCATGGAGCAGTGGGTGTGGTGCAAAAACAGTGAATACTGTTACGCTGAAAATAAATTTAAAAATAATAAAAAAAAACAATAAGCAGAGTTGATTTTGTTTCATTTATTTTTAAAGATTTTATTGTTTGATAGGGGTGCCTGGGTGGCTGAGTGGGTTAAAACCTCTGCCTTCAGCTCAGGTCATGATCCCAGGGTCCTGGGATCGAGCCCCGAATTGGGCTCTCTGCTCAGCAGGGAGCCTGCTTCCTCCTCTCTCTTTGCCTGCTTCTCTGTCTGCTTCTCTGCCTGCTTGTGATCTTCATCTGTCAAATAAATAAATAAAATCTTTAAAGGGATGCCTGGGTGGCTCAGTTGGTTAAGCGGCTGCCTTCAGCTCAGGTCATGATCCCAGCGTCCTGGGATCGAGTCCCACATTGGCCTCCTTGCTCAGCAGGGAGCCTGCTTCTCCCTCTGCCTCTGCCTGCCACTCTGTCTGCCTGTGCTCATGCTCTCTCTCTCTAACAAATAAATAAATAAAATCTTTAAAAAAAAAAGAGATTTTATTGTTTGACTACTTAACTGCTCATCATTCCTGAGTAGTTTCCTGCTCTTTTTTAGAAGACCTTCAATAAATATCATTTATTCATTCAAATATGATAAGAGAACTAATCGTCTTCATTGAAAAAAAATGGTTACCAAATTGGAAAACATGAATCTCATTTGATGGAAATTTCATTTTATTAAATTCACAATCCCCATGCTCACAAAGCTCTTTTAGTGGGAGTCGTTAGCAGAACTATGAAAAAAGTTTAATTAGAACCATAGGTTATAAGGTGTTCATTAAAATATGTTTCTCTGTGCATAGAAACATCTTTGGAAATACTTGTCCATATTGAACTTCAAACCTTTATTGGTTCCTTTACAGACCTCCCCTTATTCCATGGTACTTTTTATTGAAGCTTATACAGTTGCAAGAAATTATAAATCCTACACATCTGAAAACTGATAATCTGATGTTATTCAGTGATCTCATCTTCATTGCTTTACATTGTTACCTATTTTAAATTCCCAGCTAATCTTAAGCAGCTGGAAATTTTTAAATTATCTTTTTTGCTATATATTTTTGAAATATATAAGACATTAGATAGAGCTCAGTATAAAATATTGCTGTCTGAACACAAAAGGGCAAGATTTGTGAGAAAATAAACTTTTAAACCACTTCATTTTTAGTTATACAATGTAGGAGACTGGAGCAAATGAGTAATAAAAGGCAAAACAATTGAGTCTCCTATGGTGCTAAATTAAGAATTTATAGTCTGAATGATGTCTCTGTAACCTCATTCAATTTTCTATTATTGCAGATCTTAAACAATTATAAACACAGATGACATAGCAATTTTCACTTATAAATCTGCAAGGGTGATAAATATAACATGCAAAATTCATTTTGATAGTAATGCTAATTGGTTTAGTGTTCTCAAAACAAAGGAAAATAAGGATATTTAAAGAAAGTAACACTTTGGGACGCCTGGGTGGCTCAGTTGGTTGGACGACTGCCTTCAGCTCAGGTCATGATCCTGGAGTCCCAGGATCGAGTCCCGCATTGGGCTCCCAGCTCCACGGGGAGTCTGCTTCTCTCTCTGACCTTCTCCTCACTCATGCTCTCTCTCACTGTCTCTCTCTCAAATAAATAAATAAAATCTTAAAAAAAAAGAAAGTAACACTTTGAGCAAATGAAACTGGTTGCAAGAATCAATATGATATATTTTTATTTTAAAACAGATGGGCGTTTACTATTTTAAAATGGTTAGTAACTGCAGATGATATTCACATAAATAAACATTACAAATTTTCTGAGGAATAGGTGATGTTCCTGGTGTTAAAAATAAATAACTATAAAACAAAAGGGATTTGAATTTAATATGTTTGTAATGATACATAATAAAAACGGTCTCATTAAAAAATACTAATCATTGACATATGGGTAACTCAATGTTTTCCCAACTGAAATAACTTCATTTTTGCTATCCTTTTCAAAGAATCTGTCTTGAAATCTACCTGAAATTATACCAGAATAATGGGTTGGAGCAATATGTCTAAGTCATATAGAGCAGTAATGATTATAGAGGTAGATTTTCAATTCTATGAATTGCATACTTTTTTATCCAACCCAATAAATTAAATTAGCCTTAACTGATCAACTACATCAGCTTGTTGGCTTAAAGAGTAAGGGAAATTTTGAAGAAATAATTAGTTCCTTAAGACAGATTCATCTAGGGGCGCCTGGGTGGCTCAGTGGGTTAAAGCCTCTGCCTTTGGCTCAGGTCATGATCCCAGGATCCTGGGATTGAGCCCCGCATCCACCTCTCTCCTCAGCAGGAATCCTGCTTTCCCCTCTCTCTCTGCCTGCCTCTCTACCTACTTGTGATCTCTGTCTGTCAAATAAATAAATAAAATCTTTAAAAAAAATTTTTTTTTAAAAGATAGATTCATCTACTAGTCTTTAGTTGCTTTTTTTAGTTCAGGTTATATCCAGAAGTAAGGTGACTTTTGCTTTATGATGGAACTCTATTTGAGGAAAACCCAAGCATTGTATGTGTTAAAATATATCCTGCTACCTAATATGGCATATTAGACTCTTCATATGGGAAACATTAACATAAAAGGTATTACTGTTTTCTTAGTATATCCCTCTAAGAATAGAATTTTGGTTAAAGAGATAATAAAGTCATGGATATTTTCAGTGCATTTTTATGGTATTCCTTAGGTAAATAATAATGACTCTAACTTAGATGTTTGTTTCCAAAAGCGGGTGTGTATGGCCAGCACATATTTCTGAGGATATCAATGAGATATAAAGTGAAATCTTGAATAGAATATATAGAAATGCCTAAATTAAAAGAAAGGTATGTTATGGTCATCAAATTGGAATTGAACTGAAATAATTCAAAGGTTTCTGTGTAAATTTGCATCATCTTAAAACTATGATTCAGCCCATTTTTCTAACTTCAAATAAAGAGACTAGATTAAAACTTAGAATCTATACTATCATACATTTTCCTCTATAAGTGTATTGTATTAGAGGTATCTTAATTTTAAAAGTAATAATTCAGGGACTACAGATTTCTTAAGAGTGATATGTATATATAGATATCTATATCTATATATACACACATACACACATACATAGGTGGTATATATACATATATATGTATATGTGGTACACATATATGTATTTATATACATATATATGTATATGGGTGGTATATATACATAGGTATATACATACTGATGTATAATTTGTATATATTTATGGAAATATAAATATAAAATATGGAATATATGTATATAAAATCAGCCATTTTTATATTTTTATCTAGTAAATCACTTATTGCTATATACAGACAATCAATGAAAGTGAATTAATGAATTTAATTATCTTTTAAATCACATTAGTTAATAAGCTAACTGTAAATTGCCATTTTTATAAAATACACAACAGAGTGCATGAAAGAGTTATGTGAGATATATTCTTTTCATCAGAAAAAAAAATTAATAATTAAATAACTTTTAAAATGCAGGCAAAATAGTGGTAAATTTTTTTTTAAAGATTTTATTTATTTATTTGTCAGAGACAGAGGGAGAGAGAGTGAGCGAGCACAGGCAGACAGAGAGGCAGGCAGAGGCAGAGGAAGAAGCAGGCTCCCTGCTGAGCAAGGAGACCGATGTGGGACTCGATCCCAGGACGCTGGGATCATGACCTGAGCCGAAGGCAGCTGCTTAACCAACTGAGCCACCCAGGCGTCCCAAAATAGTGGTAAATTTTAATAGGAGGTCTAGATATAAAATGCTTCAACTTTTTAGTATCCAATTCAATTTAAATCTAAGCCATTACTATATCTAAAGAGACAAAAGACTGAAGAGTGTTTAAAAATTAGTCTGAAAGTTACTACTTGGAAATATATACTCTTAGCTTTCTCAAGGAGAAATGTTTTTAGCCTGGGACCTTCACCTTCTAAAAACACGTTATTAAATTTTAGTTGACAGAACAGAAACCCCCAAACTGATTTTAAAAGCCTGCAAAGACAGGTAAGGCAACTCTTTAGTCTCTTTAGTCCTAATATATTTAGAGCATTTTCCACAATATTTTTAAACTAACTTGGATAATTCAATGTTCTCCAATCACAAAGGAGAATCCAAGGTATGTGTGTAGGAGAGAGAGTAAAGTGGGATAATGCATTAGAACATGTTATGCTTAATATATTTAATCTTATTTTTATGAACATTATTATTAAAAAAATCTTTCAAAGTCCTTTGCTTTAACAAAAACAATAATTAAAACTCAAATTGAGTGCAAATGCAACATTTAGGTAAACAAGTTCTTATATATAACAAGCATAGAATTGTAACCCCTAATTTATTCTAACCCCTAATTTATTAGAAAGATAACATATTAAATTATATTGCATTTCTAAACACCAACAAAAAGACAGAAGAAGGAGAAGTTAAGGAGCGGATCCCATTTACAGCTGCACCGAAAACCATAAGATACCTAGGAATTAACCTAACCAAAGAGGCAAAGAATCTGTATTCAGAAAACTATAAAGTACTCATGAAAGAAACTGAGGAAGACACAAAGAAATGGAAAAACATTCCATGCTCATGGATTGGAAGAACAAATATGAAAATGTCTGTGCTACCTTAAGCAATCTGCATATTTAATGCAATCCTTATTAAAATATCAATTTTTTTTCAAATAAATGGGACAAATAATCCTAAAATTTATATGGAACCCAAAAAGACCCCAAATAGCCAGAGGAATGTTGAAGAAGAAGACCAAAATTGGCGGCATCACAATTCCAGACTTCAAGCTCTATTACAAAGCTATAATCTTCAAAACAGTATGGTATTGGCCCAAAAACAGACACATAGATCAATGGAACGGGAATAGAGAGCCCAGAAATAGACCCTCAGCTCTATGGTTAACAAAGTCAACCAATACTTGACAAAGCAGGAAAGAATGTCCAATGAAAAAAAGACAGTCTCTTCAACAAATTGTGTTGGGAAAATTGGACAGCCACATGCAGAAGAATGAAACTGGACCATTCCCTTATGCCACATGCAAAAATACACTCTATGTAGATGAAAGAATCTAAAGGTGAGACTGAAATCCATCAAAATCCTTGAGGAGAACACAGGCAGCAACCTCTTTGACCTCAGCCACAGCAATTTCTTCCTAGAAACATCACCAAAAGCAAGGGAAGCATGGGCAAAAATTAACTATTAGGACTTCATCAAGATAAAAGGCTTTTGCACAGCAAGGAAACAGTCAGCAAAACCAAAAGACAACCAACAGAATAGGAGAAAACATTTGCAAATGACATATCAGATAGAGGGCTGGTATCCAAAATCCATAAAGAACTTATCAAACTCAACCCCCAAAGAACAAACAATCCAATCAAGGAATGGGCAGAAGACATGAACAGACATTTCTGCAAAGAAGACATACAGATGGCCAACAGACACATGAAAAAGTGCTCCACATCACTCGGCATCAGGGAAATACAAATCAAAACCACCATGAGATATCACCTCACACCAGTCAGAATGGCTAAAATTAACAAGTCAGGAAATGACAGATGCTGGCGAGGATGCAGAGAAAGGGGAACCCTCCTACACTGTTGGTGGGAATGCAAGCTGGTGCAACCACTCTGGAAAACAGCATGGGTGTTCCTCAAAATGTTGAAAATAGAACTACCCTATGACCCAGCAATTGCACTACTAGGTATTTACCCTAAAGATACAAACATAGTGATCCGAAGGAGTACGTGCACCCGAATGTTTATAGCAGCAATGTCTACAATAGCCAAACTATGGAAAGAACCTAGATGTCCATCTACAGACGAATGGATAAAGAAGAAGTGGTATATATACACAATGGAATACTATGCAGCCATCAAAAGAAATGAAATCTTGCCATTTGCGATGATGTGGATGGAGGTATCATGCTTAGCAAAATAAGTCAATCGGAGAAAGACAACTATCATATGATCTCCCTGATATGAGGGAGAGGAGATGCAACATGGGGGGTTAAGGGGGTAGGAGAAGAGTAAATGATACAAGATGGGATTGGGAGGGAGATAAACCATAAGTGACTCTTAATCTCACAAAACAAACTGAGGGTTGATGGGGGGGAGGGGGGTTGGGAGAGGGGGGGTGGGGTTATGGACATTGGGGAGGGTATGTGCTATGGTGAGTGCTGTGAAGTGTGTAAACCTGGCAATTCACAGACCTGTACCCCTGGGGATAAAAATATATTATATGTTTATAAAAAATAAAATTAAAAAAAAAAGAAACGGGCAGAAGACATGAACAGACATTTCTGCAAAGAAGACATCCAAATGGCAAATAGACACATGAAAAAATGCTCAGCATCACTAGGCATCAGGGAAATACAAATCAAAAGCACAGCAAGATACCACATCACACAACTCAGAATAGCTAAAATTAACAAGTCAGGAAAGGACAGATGTTGGCGAAGATTCAGAGAAAGGGGAACCCTCTTACACTGTTGGTAGGAATGCAAGTTGGTGCAGCCACTCTGGAAAACAGTATGGGGTTTCCTCAAAAAGTTGAGGAAACTTCAACTCAGCAATTGCACTACTGGGTATTTACCCTAAGGACACAAATGTAGCAATCCGAAGTAGCACATGCACTGGAATGATTATAGCAGCAATGTCCACAATAGCTGAATTTATACACACACACACACACACACACACACCCCATGGAGGTGGGTATTGTGGAGCACTGGGTGTGGTGCGTAAACAATGAAATACTTAACAATATATTCTTATAAACAGTAAGAATACTAGGCAGTCACTTAAAAAAATGAAATCTTGCCATTTGCAATGATGTGGATGGAACTAGAGGGTATTATGCTAAGCTAAATAAGTCAATCAGAGAAAGGCAATTACCATGTGATGTCTCTGATATGAGGAATTTGAAAGGCAGGGCAGGGGGGTAGTGGGTGGTAGGGAGGGAAAAAAATTAAACAAGATAGGACCAGGGAGGGAGACAAACCCTAAGAGACTCTTAATCTCAGGAAGCAAACTGAGAGTTGCTGGGAGGCTGGAGGGGAGTAATAGGGTGGCTGGTTATGGACATTGGGGATGGTATGTGCTGTGATGAGTGCTGTGAACTGTGTAAGACTGATGATTCACATCAGTCTTGTACCCCTGAAGCAAATAATACATTATATGTAAATAAAAAATTATAAGTATTTCATGATATTTTTCAAAGACATTTCTAGGTATTCATCTCCCATGTTAATAAACACATGACTCTGGGTTCTTCGTTAGGTTTTACATCCTTTGACAAAATTATCTGTGGGGGATCTTCTCTTATTTTCTCTACAGAAAAGTGTAAATCTCTACAGGTATTGTAGAACTATCAGATCTAACCTGTCCATCTACACACACACACACATACACATATATATATATAACACATATATATATGTGTTTCATATATATATGTAATACATAAACACATGTGTACATATTTAGGCACAGTCATATATACATATCATGTACATTTAAAATTCAATGTAAAATATATAAATATATTTTATATTTTACCATAGACTGCATTATCTATTAGAGATTTTCAGGTTAGCTATGGTAAGCTTTCATTTCAGTATTACATCTTTACAATTATCTAGGAATAAGTCCTCCCACCCTCGATGTCCAAAGTAGACAACCAGTTTAGTTGAGTAAAGTTGATTCCTGTTTCCAACTATACCCATATTTACTACTGAATACTTAGGAAGTTGCTGCCACACTCCTAAGTCTATGTACCTAAGAAACATTTAAGTTCATTTAGAGAGAAAATAATTTATAATGCTTAATTTATCATTAAAGACTTTGGTGTTGATAGGAAAAAAAACTATTTTAAAAAATTATATTTCTCTCAAGATATTGTTCAAAGATGGGTTTTAAGTGAAAATAAGAAAAGAAGATATGGCCCACATATACAATGGAGTATTATGCCTCCATCAGAAAGGATGAATACCCAACTTTTGTATCAACATGGACTGGACTGGAGGAGATTATGCTGAGTGAAATAAGTCAAGCAGAGAGAGTCAATTATATGACTTCACTTACTTGTGGAGCATAAGAAATAACACGGAGGACATTGGGAGATGGAGAGGAGAAGTGAGTTGTGGGAAATTGGAGGGGGAGACCAACCATGAGAGACTGTGGACTTCGAGAAACAAACTGAGGGTTTTGCGGAGGAGGGGATGGGTGGTTGGCTGAGCCTGGTGGTGGGTATTATGGAAGGCATGTATTACATGGAGCTCTGGGTGTGGTATATAAACAATGAATTTTGGAACACAGAAAAGAAATGAAAGAAAATAAAAAAAAAAAGAAAAAGAAAAAAGAAAATAAGAAAAGCAGAAAAGAATACAATTGACTCTAGAACATGTGGATTAGGGGCACTGACCCCTGTGCAGTTGAAAACCCATGTATAACTTTTGACCTCCCCAGACTTACACAATAATAACCTATTGTTGACTGGAAGTCTTATCAACAACATACAGAGTTGATTAACACATAATTTGTATGTTATATGCATTATATGGTGTATTCTTATAATAAAGTAAGCTGGAGAAAATGCAATTTTATTCAGAAAATCATAAGGAAAAAACATTTATAGTACTTATGATATTTATTTAAAAATTGTGTATAAATGGATCTGCACAGTTTAACCCATGTTATTCAATGATCAACTATAGTTGACACCCCTGAGTATGAAATTGGAGAATGGGTTCATGAACCACTTTTGCCTCTCTGATACATGAACAAACCTAACTTTGAGAGAATTTGTTGAAATAAAAGAAATAACATCTGTAAAGTATTTTAGCACAGTAATATATAATTCTATAGGCTTTGAAGTCAAACACAACTGGCTTCAAATTCTTGGTTCTTGTTCCACCAACCATGTATCAGCTCTGTAAAAGTCTGGACTCTTTCTTCATCTATTCTATATTTATATTTATCTATTTCTATTATTTTCACTTCTATCTATATCTATCTTCTTTCCCAAAGGAAAGTCTCAAATATGATAGGAGGAAGGAGATGCTCCCCATGGATGGTATTATCAAAGGACACTGATACTGAAGAAATGTTTCAATTACCAGGAGATTTATCTGTATCATTTATTAATTCTGCGATTGTAACTATTATTATTTTCAAGTGACTTCTTCCTGTTCAATAGCATACATTTTAGGCATAAAACACAGTCCGTAATCAGATATATTTTCTTCATGTTTTTTCAGAAACAGCTATAAAATTCTTTTTTAAAATGAAATGGCAAAATAGAAATTTACTCACTCAGAGAGAGATCAAAGTCTATCCAGAACCTTGAATCATTGATTCCCAGAGATTAAAAAAGTAACATCCATTTAAGAATAGTTACTTCGAGGTGGAGGAGTCAAGATGGCGGAGAAGTAGCAGGCTGAGACTACTTCGGGTAGCGGGAGATCAGCTAAATAGCTTATCTAAAGATTGCAAACACCTACAAATCCAACGGGAGATTGAAGAGAAGAAGAACTGCTGTTCCAGAAACAGAAAATCAACCACTTTCTGCAAGGTAGGACTGGCGGAGAAGTGAATCCAAAGCGACGGGAAGATAGACCGCGGGGGGAGGGGCCGGCTCCCGGCGAGCGGCGGAGCAACGGAGCAAAATCAGGACTTTTAAAAGTCTGTTCTGCTGAGGGACATCGCTCCAGAGGCTTAACTGGGGTGAAGCACAGGCGGGGTCAGCGCGGCCTCAGGTCCCGCAGGGTCGCAGAAGGATCGGGGGTGTCTGAGTGTCGCAGAGCTTACTGGTATTAGAACGGGGAAGCCGGCTGCAGAGACAGAGCCGAGGAGTGACTCTCAGCTCAGGGTTGCCTTGAACCGGTCGCAGGCTCGGTCAGCTCGGAGCGCGGCCGGAGGCCAGGGTGACGAGAGTCATTTGGCGCTGTTCTCTGAGGGCGCACTGAGGAGTGGGGCCCCGGGCTCTCGGCTCCTCCGGGCCGGAGACCGGGAGGCCGCCATCTTTATTCCCGTCCTCCGGAATCTACGGAAAGCGCTCAGGGAACAAAAGCTCCCGAAAGCGAACCCGAGCTGATGACTCAGCGCGGCCCGGGGTAAGGGCGGTGCAACTCCACCTGGGGCAAAGACGCTTGAGAATCACTACAACGGGCCCCCCCCCCAGAAGATCTACGGGAAACCCAGCCAGGACCAAGTTCACCTACCAAGGAGAACGGCGGAATTCCAGAGGAGAAGAAAGCAAAGCACGGAACTCATGGCTTTCTCCCCATGATTTTTTAGCCTTGCAGTTAATTTAATTTTTTTTTCTTTTTCAATTTTTTTTTCTTTTTCTCTTCTTCTGCTAAATTTTTGTTAACTTTTACCATTTTCTTTTTTTTAACGTTTTTTAAATAGTTTATCTAATATATATATATTTTTTCCTCTTTTTATATTTATTTCTTTATCGGCTTTCTTTTTTTTAATAGTTTTTTATTTTTTCTTTCTTTCTGAGCCCCTTTTTATCCCCTTTCTCCCCCCTCACAATTCAGGATCTCTTCTGATTTGGCTAAAGCATATTTTCCTGGGGTTGTTGCCACCCTTTTAGTATTTTACTTGCTCCTTCATAAACTCTTATCTGGACAAAATGACAAGGCGGAAAAATTCACAACAAAAAAAAGAACAAGAGGCAGTACCAAAGGCTAGGGACCTAATCAATACAGACATTGGTAATATGTCAGATATAGAGTTCAGAATGATGATTCTCAAGGTTCTAGCCGGGCTTGAAAAAGGCATGGAAGATATTAAAGCAACCCTCTCGGGAGATATAAAAGCCCTTTCTGGAGAAATAAAAGAACTAAAATCTAACCAATTTGAAATCAAAAAAGCTATTAATGAGGTGCAATCAAAAATGGAGGCTCTCACTGCTAGGATAAATGAGGCAGAAGAAAGAATTAGCGATATAGAAGACCAAATGACAGAGAATAAAGAAGCTGAGCAAAAGAGGGACAAACAGCTACTGGACCATGAGGGGAGAATTCGAGAGATAAGTGACACCATAAGACGAAACAACATTAGAATAATTGGGATTCCAGAAGAAGAGGAAACAGAGAGGGGAGCAGAAGGTATATTGGAGAGAATTATTGGAGAGAATTTCCCCAATATGGCAAAGGGAACAAGCATCAAAATCCAGGAGGTTCAGAGAACCCCCCTCAAAATCAATAAGAATAGGTCTACACCCCGTCACCTAATAGTAAAATTGACAAGTCTTAGTGACAAAGAAAAGATCCTGAAAGCAGCCCGGGAAAAGAAGTCTGTAACGTACAATGGTAAAAATATTAGATTGGCAGCAGACTTATCCACAGAGACCTGGCAGGCCAGAAAGAGCTGGCATGATATATTCAGAGTACTAAATGAGAAAAACATGCAGCCAAGAATACTATATCCAGCTAGGCTATCATTGAAAATAGACGGAGAGATTAAAAGCTTCCAGGACAAACAAAAACTGAAAGAATTTGCAAATACCAAACCAGCTCTAAAGGAAATATTGAAAGGGGTCCTCTAAGCAAAGAGAGACCCTAAAAGTAGTAGATCAGAAAGAAACAGAGACAATATACAATAACAGTCACCTTACAGGCAATACAATGGCACTAAATTCATATCTCTCAATACTTACCCTGAATGTTAATGGGCTAAATGCCCCAATCAAAAGACACCGGGTATCAGAATGGATAAAAAAACAAAAACCATCTATATGTTGCCTACAAGAAACTCATCTTACACCCGAAGACACCTCCAGGTTTAAAGTGAGGGGGTGGAAAAGAATTTACCATGCTAATGGACATCAGAAGAAAGCAGGAGTGGCAATCCTTATATCAGATCAATTAGATTTTAAGCCAAAGATTATAATAAGAGATGAGGAAGGACACTATATCATACTCAAAGGAACTGTCCAACAAGAAGATCTAACAATTTTAAATATCTATGCCCCTAACGTGGGAGCAGCCAACTATATAAACCAATTAATAACAAAATCAAAGAAACACATCGACAAGAATACAATCATAGTAGGGGATTTTAACACTCCCCTCACTGAAATGGACAGATCATCCAAGCAAAAGATCAACAAGGAAATCAAGGCCTTAAATGACACACTGGACCAGATGGACATCACAGATATATTCAGAACATTTCATCCCAAAGCAACAGAATACACATTCTTCTCTAGTGCACATGGAACGTTCTCCAGAATAGATCACATTCTTGGTCCTAAATCAAGTCTCAACCGGTATCAAAAGATTGGGATCATTCCCTGCATATTTTCAGACCACAATGCTCTAAAGCTAGAACTCAATCTCAAGAGGAAATTTGGAAAGAACCCAAATACATGGAGACTAAACAGCATCCTTCTAAAGAATGAATGGGTCAACCAGGAAATCAAAGAAGAATTGAAAAAAATTATGGAAACAAATGATAATGAAAACACAACAGTTCAGAATCTGTGGGACACAACAAAGGCAGTCCTGAGAGGAAAATATATAGCAGTACAAGCCTTTCTCAAGAAACAAGAAAGGTCTCAGGTACACAACCTAACCCTACACCTAAAGGAGCTGGAGAAAGAACAAGAAAGAAACCCTAAACCCAGCAGGAGAAGAGAAATCATAAAGATCAGAGCAGAAATCAATGAAATAGAAACCAAAAAAACAATAGAACAAATCAACGAAACTAGGAGCTGGTTCTTTGAAAGAATTAATAAGATTGATAAACCCCTGGCCAGACTTATCAAAAAGAAAAGAGAGAGGACCCAAATAAATAAAATCATGAATGAAAGAGGAGAGATCACAACGAACACCAAAGAAATACAGACAATTATAAGAACATACTATGAGCAACTCTACGCCAACAAATTTGACAATCTGGATGAAATGGATGCATTCCTAGAGACATATAAACTACCACAACTGAACCAGGAAGAAATAGAAAGCCTGAACAGACCCATAACCAGTAAGGAGATTGAAACAGTCATCAAAAATCTCCAAACAAACAAAAGCCCAGGGCCAGACGGCTTCCCGGGGGAATTCTACCAAACATTTAAAGAAGAACTAATTCCTATTCTCCTGAAACTGTTCCAAAAAATAGCAATAGAAGGAAAACTTCCAAACTCATTTTATGAGGCCAGCATCACCTTGATCCCAAAACCAGACAAGGATCCCAACAAAAAAGAGAACTACAGACCAATATCCTTGATGAACACAGATGCAAAAATTCTCGCCAAAATACTAGCCAATAGGATTCAACAGTACGTTAAAAGGATTATTCACCACGACCAAGTGGGATTTATTCCAGGGCTGCAAGGCTGGTTCAACATCCGCAAATCAATCAATGGGATACAACACATTAATAAAAGAAAGAACAAGAACCATATGATACTCTCCATAGATGCTGAAAAAGCATTTGACAAAGTACAGCATCCCTTCCTGATCAAAACTCTTCAAAGTGTAGGGATAGACGGCACATACCTCAATATTATCAAAGCCATCTATGAAAAACCCACCGCAAATATCATTCTCAATGGAGAAAAACTGAAAGCTTTTCCGCTAAGGTCAGGAACACGGCAGGGATGTCCGTTATCACCACTGCTATTCAACATAGTACTAAAAGTCCTAGCCTCAGCAATCAGACAACAAAAGGAAATTAAAGGCATCCAAATCGGCAAAGAAGAAGTCAAACTATCACTCTTTGCAGATGATATGATACTCTATGTGGAAAACCCAAAAGACTCCACTCCAAAACTGCTAGAACTTGTATAGGAATTCAGTAATGTGTCAGGATATAAAATCAATGCACAGAAATCAGTTGCATTTCTCTACACCAACAACAAGACAGAAGAAAGAGAAATTAAGGAGTCCATCCCATTTACAATTGCACCCAAAACTATAAGATACCTAGGAACCAAAGAGACTAAGAATCTATACTCAGAAAACTATAAAGTACTCATGAAAGAAATTGAGGAAGACACAAAGAAATGGAAAAATGTTCCATGCTCCTGGATTGGAAGAATAAATATTGTGAAAATGTCTATGCTACCTAAAGCAATCTACACATTTAATGCAATTCCTATCAAAATACCATCCATTTTTTTCAAAGAAATGGAACAAATAATCCTCAAATTTATATGGAACCAGAAAAGACCTCGAATAGCCAAAGGAATATTGAAAAAGAAAGCCAAAGTTGGTGGCATCACAATTCCGGACTTCAAGCTCTATTACAAAGCTGTCATCATCAAGACAGCATGGTACTGGCACAAAAACAGACACATAGATCAATGGAACAGAATAGAGAGCCCAGAAATGGACCCTCAACTCTATGGTCAACTCATCTTCGACAAAGCAGGAAAGAATGTACAATGGAACAAAGACAGCCTCTTCAATAAATGGTGTTGGGAAAATTGGACAGCCACATGCAGAAAAATGAAATTGGATCATTTCCTTACACCACACACGAAAATAGACTCAAAATGGATGAAGGATCTCAATGTGAGAAAGGAATCCATCAAAATCCTCGAGGAAAACACAGGCAGCAACCTCTTCGACCTCAGCCGCAGCAACATCTTCCTAGGAACATCACCAAAGGCAAGGGAAGCAAGGGCAAAAATGAACTTTTGGGATTTTATCAAGATCAAAAGCTTTTGCACAGCAAAGGAAACAGTGAACAAAACCAAAAGACAACTGACAGAATGGGAGAAGATATTTGCAAATGACATATCAGATAAAGGGCTAGTGTCCAAAATCTATAAAGAACTTAGCAAACTCAACACCCAAAGAACAAATAATCCAATCAAGAAATGGGCAGAGGACATGAACAGACATTTCTGCAAAGAAGACATCCAGATGGCCAACAGACACATGAAAAAGTGCTCCATATCACTCGGCATCAGGGAAATACAAATCAAAACCACCATGAGATATCACCTCACACCAGTCAGAATGGCTAAAATTAACAAGTCAGGAAATGACAGATGCTGGAGAGGATGCGGAGAAAGGGGAACCCTCCTACACTGTTGGTGGGAATGCAAGCTGGTGCAACCACTCTGGAAAACAGCATGGAGGTTCCTCAAAATGTTGAAAATAGAACTACCCTATGACCCAGCAATTGCACTGCTGGGTATTTACCCTAAAGATACAAACATAGTGATCCGAAGGGGCACGTGCACCCGAATGTTTATAGCAGCAATGTCTACAATAGCCAAACTATGGAAAGAACCTAGATGTCCATCTACAGACGAATGGATAAAGAAGAAGTGGTATATATACACAATGGAATACTATGCAGCCATCAAAAGAAATGAAATCTTGCCATTTGCAACGACGTGGATGGAACTAGAGGGTATCATGCTTAGCGAAATAAGTCAATCGGAGAAAGACAACTATCATATGATCTCCCTGATATGAGGGAGAGGAGATGCAACATGGGGGGTCGAGGGTGTAGGAGAAGAGTAAATGAAACAAGATGGGATTGGGAGGGAGACAAACCATAAGTGACTCTTAATCTCACAAAACAAACTGAGGGTTGATGGGGGGAGGGGGTTGGGAGAGGGGGTGGGGTTATGGATATTGGGGAGGGTATGTGCTATGGTGAGTGTTGTGAAGTGTGTAAACCTGGCGATTCGCAGACCTGTACCCCTGGGGATAAAAATATATGTTTATAAAGCTGTAAAAAAAAAAAAAAAAAAAAAAAAAAAAAAAGAAAGGATGAATCCCCAAGTTTTGTAGCAACATGGACGGGACTGGAAGAGATTATGCTGAGTGAAATAAGTCAAGCAGAGAGAGTCAATTATCATATGGTTTCACTTATTTGTGGAGCATAACAAATAGCATGGAGGACAAGGGGAGATGGAGAGGAGAAGGGAGTTGAGGGAAATTGGAAGGGGAGGTGAACCATGAGAGACTATGGACTCTGAAAAAGGATCTGAGAATTTTGAAGGGGTGGGGGGTGGGAGGTTGGGGGCACCAGGTGGTGGGTATTGTAGAGGGCACGGATTGCATGGAGCACTGGGTGTGGTGCAAAAATAATGAATACTGTTATGCTGAAAAAAATAAAAAATTAAAAAAAATAATAAAATAAAGAGAGAGAACTTCAAGAGTTAAAAATTTGCTGACACACGGTGGATGAGAAGGTATTCACAGTGACCAAAAGAACTCTCAGCTGCAGCAACTTTGCCCATACTTGGTCCCTCAGACATTTAATCACAGAATGCTTTGTATAATGGGAAAATTCTCAATAAGTATCACTGACTTTCAAGATGGGATCCTGTTATATATAAACAATGAATCTTGGAACACCATATCAAAAACTAATGATGTACTGTATTGTGACTAATATAACACAATAAAAAAAAAAAAAAAGGATGTGATCCTTGGTTACAACCCAGGCTGAATGGCTTTGGAATAATGACATACATATGGGGAAGAAGGATGGGCCCAGATTAATTCCATTCCTCATGGGTTTTTAGGCATTTCTCATGTGAAGATGGTAAAGGGTGGCAAATGTGTGAACCCTAAAACATGGAAAAAGATGTTAGGAACTTTGAAAAAATATCTTTGTGATATGTTTTCATTTGTGACTTAGTGCTAAGGTCAAGTAAGCAACTTTTTAATTTCTAAATTTTTTCTTAAGTAAGCAACTTTTAAAACAGCCCCTCCCGGGGCACTTGTGTGGCTCAGTGGGTTAAAGCCTCTGCCTTTAAGCTCAGGTCATGATCTCAGGGTCCTGGGATCGAGCCCTGCATTAGGCCCTCTGCTCAGCAGGGAGCCTGCTTCCCCACCCCCTCCTGCCTGCCTCTCTGCCTACTTGTGATCTCTGTCAAATAAATAAATAATATCTTTAGAAAAGAAAAGAAAACAGCCCCTCCCCCTACAAGTGCACACATCTTTTGGAAAAAAGACGGGCTATATATTCAATCAGCCTGGATCACACATTTTCCTACACACTCCTTCACACCAGAGAAGATGATGAGCAGTACTATGGCAAATACTGACTTAGAGTATAGCTACAAACTAAGAAAGAGTACCAACACCCTCCTGAATAGAGAACTCTTAAAGAAATTATGTGATATGAGATTTAACCCTATAGTTTAGAGTGAGTTCTAAAAGGGGGATGAGGCAAACATCTTGGTACCACGCACAGTATATAAGAAAGACACACTATCAAAAATCATTCAATTCAATGCACACAGAACACAAATTTAATAGAACCTAAGAAAAAATTGCTCTGGCTTTGGTCATAAAGTATTTTCACTTATTATCTAATAAATCCTGGGTAAGTCTTTCTAAATATGATTCATTCAGTTAGTAAATAGCTATTTTAAAAATACTCCCTTTTTGAAAAACTTAACAATCATAACAATAACTAACTTAGCCAGGAGTTATGCTAAGTACTTTATACGCATTAATACATATAATTTCCCTGTAAGCTTAGGAAGAAGGTACAGTACACTGGGATTTATAGAAGAATAATTTCCCTGCAGGAAGACTGAAAAGTAAGACATGGAGAGAATAAATGACTGTATGATGTTCTCAAATGACATAGCTAGAAATCCAAGTAGACAGAGAAAATGAATGAAGGCAATGTACTTAATTTATTCTCCGCTTGTTTTCTCTTTACTTCTGTGATAAATAAAACAAGACATTAATGAAAACAAAAAGTTAAATGTGGATCTTGATTGTTAATCATGTTTTATTTAATAGAGCTATTAAACTTATTTGACAAATCAACCTAGACATGGATAACTTTTTCATAACTCAAGGATCAGTTAGTTCAATATATATATACAAAAGCAGAAGAGGAAAGTCTGTACTGGGTTTTATAACTAAATTATCTCAAATTTAACATCCTTGTATAGTTAGTTTAGTTAATTGTAGACAACCAAATTGTAGACAATTTGTAGACAAATTGTAGACAATCAAATCCAACTAGACACACTAGAGGAAATTAGGTTTCTATCATCGATATAGTACTTGCCTCCATTGATTATTCATTCTACAGACCTACACAAGGATGAATAGAATCAAGAATTCATCTAATATTTTAGCTTTTGCTGGCCAAATGAATAAATATCAGGATAGAAATGTGCTGGGCTCAATCAAAACAAATGCTAAGAGGAGTGTACCTCAAAAATCTTCACTGTACTATCAGCTCTATATTGATTTTAAGGAAAATTTCACCATCTTCAGTAGAACTGGTTTCCAGAATTCTGCCAGAATTCTTTAAAATCCCCTGTAGTACCCCAGTTTGGTTGGAGAATCAGCTAGATGCAAGGCACATTTTAGATAAAAGCTTCTTCCTGGGGTGAAAACTGTCACTCTCTTCTAATAAAATATACTAACAGTCCATGCTGAATAGATAATATTTGAGAATGAATGACATCATTTTTTTGAGAGTGGCAAATTGAAATTATACCATGATCAGTCAGTTTACAAAAATTAGCAATTGCTACTCTGCCACATTCCAGCTTCCCTTTATTCTGCAAAATAAAGCAGCCAAAATTATCAAACTGGAAGTTTGGGTGTCGTCAAAACACTTACAGGTGTATTTTGTTTTATAGTTCTTGCTTTTATTGCATTTTACAGATATTGTGCTTTTTACAAATTGAAGATTTATGAGAACCCTGTGGCATGTCTAACAGCAGAGATTTTTTACAACAGCATTTGCTCATCTTGTGTCTCTGTGTGATATTTTAGTAATTCTCCCAATATTTTAATTTTTTCCATTATTATTATCCTCATTGCAGGGTTCTGTGATCCATGTATTTGATGTTACTATTGCAATTGTTTTGGGGTGCCACAAAATATACCCATATAAGATAGCAAACTTAGGGCACCTGGGTGGCTCAGGAGGTTAAGAGTCTGTCTTCAGCTCAGGTCTGATCCCAGAGTCCTGGGCTGGAGTCCCACGTCGGGTTCTCTGCACAGCAGGGAGTCTGCCTCTCTGGCCCTCCCCTGGCTTGTGCTCTCTCTATATATATCACTCTCTCTCTCTCTCTCTCAAATAAATAAACAAAATCTTTAAAAAAAATAGCAAACCTAATTGATAAATGTGTGTGTTCTGACTGCTCCACCAACAGGTGTTCTGCTGTCTCTCTCCCTCTCCTCAGGCCTCCTTACTCCCAGACACACAACAGAAGTGAAATTACGTCAATTAATACCCATATAATGGCCTTTAAGTGTTCAAGTGAGAGGAACAGTTGCACATCTTTCACTTTTAATCAAAATCTAGAATCACTTTGATTAAGGCAGGTTAAAGGCTGAGATGGGCTGACATCTAAACCTCTGGTGCCCAACAGCCAAGTTCTGAATGTAAATAAAAGTTCTTAAAAAAAAATTAAAAGCACTACTCCAGTGAACATACAAATGACAAGAAAATGAAACAGCTTTATCACAGATATAAAGAAATTTTCAGTGGTCTGGACAGAAGATTAAGCCAGCTGCAACATTCCCTGAAGCCAAAATCTAATTCAGAGGAAGGCCCTAACTCTCTTCAATTTTATGAAGGTTGAGAAGTGAGGAAGGAGCAGGAGTAAGGCTTGAAGCTAGCAGAGGCTGGTTATGCAGTTTAAAGAAAAAAGTCATTTCCATCACATCAAAGTGCAGGGGAGGCAACAAGATAACCACAGCAAGTTATCTAGGAATCTAGCTACCGTCATTAATGAAAGTGGCTACGCTAAATTATAGATTCTCAGTGTAGATGAAACATCCTTCCTTATATTAAAAGAAGATGCTAGCTAGGACTTTCAGAGCTTGAGAGAAGTCAATATCTGGCTTCAAAGCTTCAAAGGACAGGCTGACTCTCCTGTTAGGGGCTAATGCACCTGGTAACTTTCAGCTGAAGCCAGGGATCATTTACCATTCTGAAAAATCCTGTGGTCTTTAAGAATTATTATGATCTGTTCTGCCTGTACTCTATAAATGGAACAACAAAGCCTGAATGACAGAACATCTATTTACAACATGGTTTACTAAATATTTTGAACCCATTGTTGAGACATACTGCTCAGGAGAAAACAAAAAAACGTTTCTTTCAAAATATGACAGCTCTTTGACAGTGCACCTGGTCACCCAAGAGCTCTGATAGAGATAGACAATGAAATGAATGTTGCTTTTTTGTCTGTTAACACAGTATCCATTCTGCAGTTCATGGATCAGGAAGTCATTTCAACTTTCAAGTCTTTTTATTGAAGAAATACATTTTGTAAGGCTATAGCTGTCATACACAGTGATTCCTCTGAAGGATCTGGGCAGTCAATTGAAAACCTTACGGAAAGGATTCATCATTCTCGATGCCATGAAGAACATTTGTGATTCATGGGAAGAGGTCAAAATATCAATATGAGCAGGAGTTTGGAAGAAGTTGATTCTAACCCTCATGAATGACATTGAGGGATCCATGACTTCAATGAAACAAGCAACTTCAGATGTGGTGGAAAAAGCAAGGGTACTAGCATTAGAAATGGAGCCTGAATATGGGACTGATTTGTTGCAATCTCATGATAAAATTTTAAGGTATGAGGAGTTGCTTCTTGCAGATGAGTCAAAGAAATTAGTTTCTTGAGATGGAATCTACTTCCTGCGAAGATATTGTCAAAATTGTTTAAATGACAACCAAAAATTTAGACTATTGCATAAGCTTAGTTGATAAAGCAGTGGCAAGATTTAAGAGGACTAAGCCACATTTTTAAAGAAGTTCTACTGTGGGGGCGCCTGGGTGGCTCAGTGGGTTAAAGCCTCTGCCTTCGGCTCAGGTCGTGATCCCAGGGTCCTGGGATCGAGCCCCACATCGGGTTCTCTGCTCAGTGGGGAGCCTGCTTCCTCCTCTCTCTCTCTCTCTCTCTGCCTGCCTTTCTGCCTACTTGTGATCTCTCTCTCTCTGTGTCAAATAAAATCTTTAAAAAAAAAAATAAAAAAAAAAGAAGTTCTACTGTGGGTAAAGTGCTATCAAACACCATCACATGCTACAGAGAAATAATTCATAAAAAGAAGAGTCAATCAATGCAGCAAACTTCATGTTATCTTATTTTAAGAAATTACTGCAGCCAGCCCAACATTCAGTAACTACCACCCTGATCAGTCAGCAGCCATCAACATCAAGACAGACCCTCTGCCAGCAAAAAGATTACAATACCAAAAAGACCACAAAGTTGCTGAAAGCTTAGATGACTGTTAGCTTTTTTAGCAATAAAGTATTTTTAAATTAAGGTATGTACATTTTTTTCAGAAAAAATATTATTGTACAATTAATAGACTGCAGCTTCAGTATAGTGTAAACTAAACATAACCTTTATATGCACTGGGAAGCTGAAAAATCCATTTGACAAGCTTTATTGTGCTATTTATTTTATTGCAATGGTCTAGCACCAAACCCACAAAATCTCCAAAGTATGCCTGTACGGAATAACAAAAACCTGATCTATAATGTTTTAATTTAGATATTTCAAAATCTTAATTTCAGAATCACCCTCAAACATTTTATATGATTCTTATGTTAAGCACATATTACTTCATTTTATTATTTAAAATAAGACCTCACAAACTGTACTTGATATCTTAGGTCATTTAAAAATTCAGAACATCTGGTAGGGCAAAACATTGTATCCCACAGTCATCTTAGATGATTTTCATGTAATGCACAGGGATGTGAAATGTTGAATACGTACAGCATATCTTAATTAAGTTTCCAGTATCACAGTCATGTTAGTAGTATCTCAGAATGCACAGACCGTGTTTCCTCTTTCACCAAGTATCTTCACTCACCGGCTAAAATACCCCTTTCTAACTGCATTTCCATTCTCTTTTTTCAACCATATGACTATCTATGATTCTATGAAGTTAATCACCACACTGGCCTATGAAGGTGATATAGTCTCAGTTAAGCTTATGCTAATCATACAGTTTCTGTGTACGTCACAAGATGTTGAAGTACTTTTCCTATTGACTCATTATTTCAGCTAAAGTACCAATGTTTATAACAACAGTTGATAAAGAGTGCAGAATAACTTCCAAAAAACCCCTGAAGGGTTTAAAAAAAAGGCCAAGTTTTTACTCTCCTCTACCACCACAGACATTTACTTGAAGTAGTGGAGTATGTCAGATTTGGAAGTCATTGTCTTGGAGAAAAAGAACAGCATGGTAAGAGAGCATTTAGGAGAGCCTGGCACATGTTCTCTGGAGTACGGTGCACCTGTGAACATACAAACTGACGTCTGCATTGTACCTGTATTGCAACTCCAAAGCTGGAAACCTGAGTAGAACTATGGTCAAGGACAGGATGAGGGAAGTGCTGCCGGAACTCCCGCCTTTTGTCATAGCTGGAATTTATGAGTTTCTTTGTGCAAAGAGAACATAACAATATGAAGTTTTGTGGTATATCATGAAAGACAAGATCTAAAGATGGTGGAGTGATTTTAAAAATTAGTTAGACTCAAACTGCCTATAGGAAGTACATTTTCAGTGTACATGGGCTCAGAGGACTTTCAAGAACCTATACCTACACCTCCCAAAGGATTATTTACACTAATCCAGTTATATTCTCAGGAAAACTATGATAGCAGCAATAGTTACATTAAAAATAAGTAAGTAAGTAAATAAATAAATAAATATTTTCTTAAATCTAATCCTAATCCCTACTCCTTCCATGACTATATTGAAAGATCCCGAAGAAAAAGGATGAGTAGAAGAAGAAGGAAGCAACATGAATAATAAACCATGCCTCTCAGACACACTGTAAGATCATGAGCTAAAACGGCAATCCTGAATGAAGAGAAAAAGCATAAGAAGTGAATTGGATCTGAATCTGAACTTTTAATTTGCCAGAGAGCCTTACCTACCAAAAAGTAATACATTTTTACTATTGAAATGAATGTCCCCCAGAGGAAAGGAAGGAAGATCCGGCAGTTTAAAGTCTTTAACTGGGGACATTGTCCTTTTCCCATTCGTACTTACATCAAATTCAGACCCTCCAAAATCCAACTCATTATGTTTTTATTAACACTTTTTTTGAAACTTCAGTTCAAGCAGACAACCACTTATGTCCCAGGAAGGAAAAGAATCATGTTTCATGCAGCACTGCTCACATTTGATGAAAAGTCTTGAAAGGAGATGACAAATACTCATTTACATTAAAATAACTTAAAATGAAATTTCCAATATAAAGAAAAAATATCTATGCCTTCCTTTGTTTTTTAAAAAAATATACAATAATTTTCAGAACAGTTTTAGATTGACAAAAAATTGAGAAGATATACCTTGCACTCAGTTCTTCCCATTATTAATATTTTACATTAGTATGATAAATTTGTTACAATTAACCAATATTGATACCTTATTGTTAACCAAATTTCATACTTTGTTCATATTTCCTTAGTTTTGCCTAATATTCCTTGAATTTTTTTAGGAATCTATCCAACATACCACATAAATTTGTTATATTTACTTAGGATCGTCTTGGATGTGAGTTTCTCACACTTTCCTTGCTTTGATGACTTTGACAGTTTTGAGGAGTACTCATCAGTTATTGCAAAGGATTCCCCTCTCCTATAATTTAAACTTCTTTGGTTTTTCTTGTGATTAGACTGGGGTCATCACATCTTATCAAAGGTACATACTATCAACACAATTTATAAATGTTGATGTTGACCTTTTCCACCTGGTTGAGGTAGTGTTTTTCAGATTACTCCACTATAAAGCTACTCTATTTTTTTTTTCCTCCCTTTTCATATGCATTCTTTGGAAGAAGGTTAGCATATACATCCCGCTGTAAAGTGGTAGGGAATCCTTCCTGTTCCCTTTCCTTTTAGGTAAAGGTTCTCTATGAATTATTTGGAATTCTCTTCATGGGCAATTTGTTAATTTTTCTTTATTGGCTTATTGTCTTTTTATTTAAATAAGTATGGGCACATCAATATTAATTTCGTATGTTGGGTTATAATTCATTATGGTTTCCTTTGTTGCTCAAATGGTTCCAGTTCTGGCTATTGAAAGCTCTATCATTTTGCTCCTGCATCCGTTCATCTTTTATTTTGTTTTTGTTTTTTGTGATTTTTTTTAATACTTCCTCACTTTCTAGTACTATAGGATGGAACAGTCTTATCTTTAATATTTTCAGTCCTAAATCATCCATTTCTTTAAGAAGTCCTTCTTGGTGTTTTGGAGAATGAGATAAAAAAACAAGATTGAGGCATTAGGTGTGCAAGTTGCTATTATGCGGACATTGCTTTTAGACATTTTAGATAAAAAGAAAGCAAAATAGGTGTATAGGATAATGTGTATAAATAATTTGTATGATTATATAGACAATATGTATAACATTTTTCCAAAACAAACAAAAAAAATTTTTCCTATGTCTCCATCTACATCTATATTTAAGTAATCATGAGTTCTAAATAATATTTCCAACTCAAAATTTTTTATCAGATGGATCATGACACCTTCATTCTCTTGCTAATAAGAATGTTCTTACTCCCAACAGTGAGAAATTTGGCTCCATTATCCTTTATCCACTTACTTAGTTGTTCTATTCTGATACACATGTATGATAGCATTGTAGCTGTTAACTGTATTCCTGTAGAAAACAACTGCATCAACTAGAGTTCAGTGCTTATATGTAGTAGTTTATTTTCTTTAGTCTTACATTCTCTCCACTCATTTCCAGAATTATTATATGTATTAAATTCATATTATTATTATATTCATATAATTAGGTAAATTTCATATAATTGGAATTATACAGCATATACCCCACTTTCTCCCCATCCAAAATGACCATGCCATTTTGCATTCCATTCAGCAACAAATTAGAGTTTGTTTCTCAAGCTCCTCATCAGCATTTAGTATTATAATTTTTTTTTAATCCTAGCTTTTTAAATATATGTGTGGTGGTATCTCATTGCTTTTAATTTGCAATTATCTAATGACATATGATGTTAAATATTTTTTTCATAAGCTCGTCTCCTATCATATCTTTTCTGGTAAGTTGCTTGTTCAAATCTTTTAACCATTTTTTTTCTGTCTTCAATGTTTCTTATTTTTGAGTTTTGAGCGTTCTTTATGTATTTTGGATATAAGTCCTTTATCAGACATATATTTTGCAAATAATCTCTCTCGGTTTTGGCTTGTTTTGTGTTGTTTTACTTTTTATTCTCTTTTTTTAATTTTTAAAATTATATTTATTTATTTATTTATTTATGATTTTTGATTCTCTTAATGTTATCTTTCACAAAGAATAAAGTCTAACTTACCAAGTTTTCTTTATGGATCACGCTATTGCCGTTGAATTTAAAAACTCACCACCAAATCCAAGATGATGTTATTAATTTTGGAAAATTCTCAGCCATTGTGACTTTCACTCTATTTTCTCTTTCCCCTTCTAACTTTCTTTTTACACATGTTTTACCTTTTTAATTTTCCCCAGTCTTAGATATTCCAGTGTTTTTTTGTTTGTTTGTTTGTTTGTTTACTATTTTTATCTCTTAGCATTTTACTTAAAGACGTTTCTCTTGGGGTGCCTGGGTGGCTCAGTGGGTTGAGCCTCTGCCTTCATGATCTGGGACTCTTGAGATAGAACCCTGCTTCAGGCTATCTGTTCAGCGGGAAGCCTGCTTCCCTCTCTCTCTGCTTGCCTCTCTGCCTACTTGTGATCCCTCTGTCAAATAAATGAATAAATAAGTAAATCTTAAAAAAAAAAAAAAGAAGAAGAAAACTTTTCTCTTGACATATCTTCAAACTCATTAATTCATTCCTTGGCCATTTCCAGTCTACTGATGTGCCCATTAAAGGCATTTTGTTTGTGTTTTTGATTTCTCACATTTCTTTTGATTTTTCTGAGAATTTGTACCTCTTTTTGTATATTACTTATGTTTTTGCATATCATCTTTTTCATGACAATCCTTAGCATATTATTCATAGAAATGATTCTTTGAAAATTCCAATATATAGGTCATATCTGAGTCTATTTCCGATGTTTACATTGTCTGAAATCTGTTTTTTTCTTTCTTTGTACAATGCCTTTACTTTTTTACTGAAAGCTGGACACTGAGATGATAGGCCTTTCATGGAGTGTTTTTGTATGTTTGCTTGTTTGTTTGTTTTATTTTGAATGTTAATCTATGAGGTGGTCTGGGATAGATATTTAACTCTTCAAATTTTTCCAATGTCCTTGTTTTTCTTTCCTGCTGTCTTTCATTTCCTCTAAGTAATCCCTTTTTACACAGAGTTTGTGACTTGGAGTTCTTTTAATTGTAATCCACTTTTATTATATTGGAGTCCTGTCGATGGGGGGAAGGTGTGGAGGAAGGGAAACATTTTATAATCTTATGATTAAATCTCACTTTTTTCAGCAGCTTCTGATTCCCTAGGCTTATGACCTTCACAAGTGTTCTTCGGGGTTTTTTGTTTTGTTTTGTTTTCTCCTTTTTTTTTTTTTTTTGGTCTCTCTAGATAAGACAAGAAAAATAGGGACTCTTGTGCCCTTCTTCCTAGAAGGGATAAGGCTCTAAAATTTTTTTCCCAGGACAGTACCCCTTTGCTATATAAAATAATATGGGCATATTTGAGCTGATTCTTTATCCCCACCCCAAGCCAGAACCACAAGGTGATATTTTTGGTACTTTTATCATGAAAACCTGGTGGATTCCTAGATATAAAATCTATTAAAGTTTTGGGGTCCCCCCCAAAACTCTGGCTTCCAGGAATGTCACTCTCATGTTTGTTCACTTTCAAGCTCCAGCAACTTGTCAACTTGCACCAATTTGTCAAAATTCCCATTTGTCTGTACCATGCTATGGATCCAGTGGCTTTTGCTCCAGAAAAACAGGGCTTGTCTGTCATTTTCTATATTTTCTTGTATATCCCAAATCAGTTTTTCAGAGCAGAAATTCAAGACCAAAACCCTCCATAGGAACTAGTACAGGTATAGGAAAATCTAAACTGGAATTGAAAAATCATCAGGGGCTCAGTGTGGACAAGTCTGAAAGTTAAAACTCCAAGAACTAGTCATCAAAGGCTCCCATAATTTTGTGACTTTTACCTCCAGGGGTGTTACTAAGTTTCCACAATAAACACTGGAGACAAATCTCCTTGTGATTCTAGCAGAGGGAGGGAAAGTAAATCAATCTGAAATATACCAGACCATTTTATTCTTAAAAAGGCCTACCCTCAGGGTGAACTATTTTGCCAGAGCTTAACACACTGGGGTTTTATCACAGCCTACGTACATGGACAGAGGGAAATATTCAATTCTAGCTCCTCCTAAATATCCTGTTTCATTGAAGAGACTTGAGAAGCTGCTGAAGTTCACAGCCCAGAAACACAAACTTGACTCACCAAAGACTAAGCCTTAATCAAAGGACTATGGATTTTTTCCCCACATTTTCCCTGCACATTATTAAAGGCCGGTTTACCATAGTTCCTTTCATGTGGTACACATAAACACAACTGCCTATCAAAAAACATATATTTGAAAATATAAAAAGCAAAACAATTTTTTTTAAGAGACTGAGAGAGCATCAGAACTAGAGTCAGATATGGCAAGGCTGTTGATATCAACAGTCCAGGAATTTCAAAAGACTATAATGAATATGTTAAAGACTTCAATGTGAAAAATATACAACATTCAAGAAGAGATGAATAAAGTAAGCAGAGAAATAAAATTTCTAAGAAGCAATCAAAAAAGAAATGAAACAATCACAAACACTGTACCAGAAATTAAGAATGTCTTTGATGGACTCATTAGAAGACTGGACAAAGGGGCAGTAAGAATCTCTGAGCTTGAGAATATGTCAATAGAAACTTCAAAAACTGAAAAACTAAGTAAAAACAAAACAAAAAAAACACACACACACTCACACACACACCAAAAAAAAAAAAAAAAAAAGAATCCAAAAATTGTGGGATAATTATAAAAGATGTTGCATGTATAATAAAAATAACAAAAGGAAGACAGAGTAAAAAACAGAAGAAAGATATAAGCAATAATGAAAGAATTTTCCCTAACTAATGTCAGACACTAAACCACAGTTTCATGAAACTCAAACAACACCAAGCGGGATAATGCAAAAAAAAAAAAAAAACCCTAAACTTAGACATAAATTATTCAAATTTTAGAAAATCAAAGATAAAATCCTGAAAGAAAACAGAAGAAAAAGAACCCATTACCTATAGATGAGCAAATACATAATCTATATCCAACTTCTCAAAAACTTCTCAAAAACCATGGAAACGAGTGAAGTAATATACACAGTGTTGAGAAAAAAAAGACCAGTAGAAAACAGGAAATCAAAGGAGGAACTCAACAAAATCAAAAGCTTGTTCTTTAAAATTATCAATACAATTCTATCCATACCAAGCAACAGAAAATAGGAGACACAAATTACTAATATCAGAAATGAAAGAGTTGACATTACAAACCCTCTGGACATTAAAAGCATAATAAATATGATAAAAAGCTCTACTTAGAAATTTGATAACCTAGGGGTGCCTAGGTGGTTCAGTGGGTTAAAGCCTCTGCCTTTGGCTCAGGTCATGATTCCAGGGTCCTGGGATCAAGCCCCGCATCAGGCTCTCTACTCAACGGGGAGCCTGCTTCCTTCTCTCTCTCTGCCTGCCTCTCTGCCTACTTGTGATCTCTGTCTAATAAAAAAATAAATAAATCTTAAAAAAAATAAAAAGGAAATTTGATAACCTAGATAAATTGGACCAATTCCTTAAAAGATACAATCTGCCAAAAATCTCATAAGAAGAAATAAACAATCTGAACAGTCCTATATCTCTTAAAAAACAAAAACAAAATAATCAAACAAAATTCCAGAATCAATAACTCATTGGCCTTCCAAATCAGAAAGTGCCAATAACAGGTGGCTTCACTGGTGAATTCTACCAGACATTTAAAAAAGAAATTATCAATCTTTTCAGAGGGTAAAAGCAGAAGGCATGCTTCCTAACTAATTCTATGAGTCTGGTATTACCTGAATACCAAAACCAGATAAAGACATTGCAAGAAAAGAAAACTAAACTCCAATATCTCTCATAAATATAAATGCAAAAGTCCTCAACAAAATGCTAGTTAATATGTATAGCACAAATTATGCATCATAAACAATTGGCATTTATCCTAGGCATGCAAGGCTGGTTCAACTTTCAAAAATCAAATAATATAGTTCATAACATTAACAGATTAAAACAGAAAATGCACAGGATCATGTCAATAGAAGCATTGGACAATCCAACATTAATTCATGATTAAAAAAAATAAAAACCTCTCAACAAACTAGAAATAGAGAGGAACCTCCTCAGTTTGATAAATAACATCTGCCAAAAACATACAACTAATATCATCATACTTAATAAGTAACTTAAATATTTTCCACTAAGATTAGGAATAAGGCAAAGAATGTCTCCTATTAGTGGTATTTTTCAATACCATACTGAAAGTCTTAGCTAATAAGGTAAGAAAAGAAAAGGGAAAAAAAAACAGTATACAGATTGAGAGGGAAGAAATAAAACACATTTTTTTTCACATTTTTTCACAACTGTCTGTTTCCGTAGTGTAGTGGTTATCACGTTCGCCTCACATTTTTTCACAACTGACATGATTGTCTATGCATAAAACCCAAAATCATTAAAAAAAAACTCTTAGAACTAATAAGCTATTGTAGCAAGGTTGCAGAATAAGTTTAAGATATAAAAGTAAATCACTTTTCTATATATCAACTATATATCAATGACTAAATGAATTTGAAATTAATAACACAATCCCATTTATATTAGCAGCCAAAAATGAACTATTTAAGTATAAATCTAACAAAATATGTACAAGATCTATATGAGAGATCTCAAATTCTGAGAGATCTAAAAGAACTAATGAATGGAAAGATACCCCATGTTCATGAATAAGAAGATTCAATATTGTCAAGATATCGGTTCATCCCAAATTGATCTATAGATTTAATGTAATTTCAATCAAAAGCACAGCAAGCTATTTTGTGGATACTGACAAACTTATTCTAAGGTTTATATGGATAAGTGAAAGACCCAGGATAACCAACTCTTTATTGAAGAAGAACAATGTCACAAGGTGGACATCCCCCAACTTCATGACTTACAAGAAACCTACAGTAATAAAAATAGCATTATATTGGTGAACAAACAGATAGATCAATGGAACAGATTAGAGAACTCAGTCTTAGACCTACAGAAATATAGTCAACCGCTCTTCAACAAAGTGGCAAAGACAGTACAATGGAGCAAAGGCTGTCTTCTCAACAAATGGTGCGGCACAACTAAATATTGACATGCAAGTAAGTGAATCTACATACTGATCTTACACACCTCATAAAAATAACTCAAAATAAGTAACAGACCTAAATATAAAACACACAACTCTAAATTCTTGGAAGATAACATAAGAGGAAATCTAGATGTAACCTTCAGTATGGTGATGACTTTTTAGATATAACATCAAAAGCATAATCTGCAAAAGAATTGACAAACTGATTATTAAAATTAAATACTCCTATGAAAGACAATGTCAAGAGAATAAGCAAACAAGCTTCAGACTGAGAGAAAATATTTGCAGAAGACACATCTAATAAAGGACTGTTACCCAAAATATACAAAGAACTCCTACTCTACAATAAGAAAATGATGACACAATTAAAAATGGGACTATAGATCTCAACAGACATTTCATCAAGGAAGTTTTATAGATTGTAAGGAAGCATATGAAAAAATATTCAGTTTTTTATGTTATTTGGGAATTGCAAAGTAAAACAGCAGTGAAATACACTAAATATTTGTCAGAATCTCTGAAATCCAGATTAGTGACAACACCAAACATTGGCAATGATGTGGAGCAACAGGGACTCCCATGCATTGCTCGTGGAAAGGTAAACTGTTTCATTCACTTTGGAAAACAGTTTGGTGGTTTCTTATGAAACTAAACATATTCTTACCCTACAATCCATTAATTGGGTTTTTTGGTATTTATCCAAAGAAGGTAAAAACTTGCATCCACCCAAATACCTGCACATGGATGTTTATTACAACTTTATTCATAATTTCAAAAACCTGGAACCAGCCAAGATGATCTTCAGTAGGTGAATTTATAAATAAGTTATGGTACATACAAATAATGGAATATTACCCAATGCTAAAAAGGAATGAGCTATCAAGCCATGCAAAGTCATGGAAGATATTTAATGCACATGATTATATGATATTACATGAAAGAAGTCAGTATAAAAAGGCTATATATGGTATAAGGACAAAACCATGGAAAGAGAAAAGGTTAATTGTTGAGTGGAGGGAGAAATGAATAGGCAGAGCACAGAGGCTTTGTAGGACTGTGAAACTATTCTGTAATGATGCTATCATGATAGGTACGCATCATTATAATTATGTCATAAGCCACAGAATATATAACACCAAGCATGAACTCTGATGTAAACTATGGATATTAAGTAATAATGATGGGTCATGTAGGTTCATTTATTGTATCAAATGTACCAGTCTGGTGTGGGATGTTGATGATGGGGAGAGGTTGTGTGTATTTGGGGATATTTGATATGTGGGAACTCTATACCTTCTGATCAATTTTGCTCTGAACTTAAACTGCCCTAAAAAAATAAAGCTTATTAATTAAAAGAAAAAATGGTAATGTAAATAACCAATATCCAGGTGTTGCTATTAAAATGTATAATGTTAAAACCACCTCATAAAACTGGTAGTTTCTTTTTTTTTTATTTTTTTATTTTTTATAAACATATATTTTTATCCCCAGGGGTACAGGTCTGTGAATCACCAGGTTTACACACTTCACAGCACTCACCTTAGCACATTCCCTCCCCAATGTCCATAACCCCACCCCCCTCTCCCAACCTCCCTCCCCCCAGCAACCCTCAGTTTGTTTTGTGAGATTAAGAGTCACTTATGGTTTGTCTCCCTCCCAATCCCATCTTGTTTCATTTATTCTTCTCCTACACCCTTAACCCCCCCATGTTGCATCTCCACTTCCTCATATCAGGGAGATCATATGATAGTTGACTTTCTCCGATTGACTTATTTCGCTAAGCATGATACCCTCTAGTTCCATCCACGTCGTCGCAAATGGCAAGATTTCATTTCTTTTGATGGCTGCATAGTATTCCATTGTGTATATATACCACTTCTTCTTTATCCATTCATCTGTTGATGGACATCTAGGTTCTTTCCATAGTTTGGCTATTGTAGACATTGCTGCTATAAACATTCGGGTGCACGTACTCCTTTGGATCACTATGTTTGTATCTTTAGGGTAAATACCTAGTAGTGCAATTGCTGGGTCATAGGGTAGCTCTATTTTCAACATTTTGAGGAACTTCCATGCTGTTTTCCAGAGTGGTTGCACCAGCTTGCATTCCCACCAACAGTGTAGGAGGGTTCCCCTTTCTCTGCATCCTTGCCAGCATCTGTCATTTCCTGGCTTGTTAATTTTAGCCATTCTGACTGGTGTGAGGTGATATCTCATTGTGGTTTTGATTTGTATTTCCCTGTGATATGCCGTGTGATATGGAGCACTTTTTCATGTGTCTATTGGCCATATGGATGTCTTTGTAGAAATGTCTGTTCATGTCTTCTGCCCATTTCTTGATTGGATTATTTGTTCTTTGGGTGTTGAGTTTGCTAAGTTCTTTATAGATTTTGGATACTAGCCCTTTATCTGATATGTCGTTTGCAAATATCTTCTCCCATTCTGTCAGTTCTCTTTTGGTTTTGTTAACAGTTTCCTTTGCTGTGCAAAAGCTTTTGATCTTGATGAAATCCCAATAGTTCATTTTTGCCCTTGCTTCCCTTTCCTTTGGTGATGTTCCTAGGAAGATGTTGCTGCGACTGAGGTCCAAGAGGTTGCTGCCTGTGTTCTCCCCAAGGATTTTGATAGATTCCTTTCTCACATTGAGTTCCTTCATGATTTTGAGTCTATTTTTGTGTGTGGTTAAGGAAATGGTCCAATTTCATTTTTCTGCATGTGGCTGTCCAATTTTCCCAACAAAACTGGTAGTTTCTAATGAAGTTCTACACATCAATCTTTAGACCCAACAATTACACAAGATAAATGTTTATTAAATCAAATAAGCAAAAAATGCTAGTATATGAATATACACAGAAGTTTTTGGCATAATATAAAAAACTGTAAACAACACAGTTTTCTGTCAACTATCAGACTAGATAAAACACATTATAACTTATCAGTACAATGAAACCACTATTCAGCTACTAAAATGAATTTACTACTGATAGAACTTAAATGAATCTCAAAAACATTGTATTGAGTGAAAAAGAGCCACACAATAATAGCATGTGTTGTATAATTTGATTTATAATATATTCTAAAACAGATAAAGCTAATCTTGTTGAAAGAACCAGGACTGCATACGTATGTTTATGTGTGGAGAGGCAAGGAACATTGCATTAACTGGAAGAGGTCAGAAGGCCATCTTCTGGGGTGAAGGAAAAGGAATGATGGTAACATGCATGAATACATTCTCAAATTTCATCAAACTATACACTTATGTTTACTATATTTTACTGTATAGAAATATACAATAAGATAAAAAAGAGAAAATACTCTTTGGCTCTGTCTACTCATTATGCAACCAAGTTATTTAATTTTTTCCTCAACAATTTAATTCTCCTTTCCGATATCTCTTAAGAGTTTTTAACTTACAACTACCCTTTATCAATTCGATATCTTTCTTATTCTTTCTGGGGATATTCATCATGTCTTTTTGTTTAATTATTGTCCTCAAGGCTCTATGAGTTTGGTCTTCCCCTCATTTGTAGATTGTTCAATTTTTTGCCTCTGTTTCACAGTGACTTTGCTTTCAGATAACTAATTTTGTTCCTTTGTAAATTTGCCTTTTAATCTCTAATTAAAGTCAGCTCTTTTCATTATTAATGACAACCTGGCTTATGGCCAATAGTTTAGGCCTTCGCTTATGTTTTTATAGATGAGTTGATGGGCAGACTCCCTATTTTTGCAAGTTGGACTCATCCCTTTCTTTCTCCCACATCTTCTGCTCTTTAATAATGAGCCCATTTCTTTATCTTGTGGCCATTTATACTCCACTGAGATTGCAGAGTGCACAGCAAGGAATAGTGGGATACGTGGGGTAGCCAGGTGCCTTGCATATTTCTACACTACCTACAAAACAACCAGGCTTCAAAACAATCCTGGAACTGCCATTATAGACATGCGCACATGTGACACACATACACGTGTGTGCAGACTCTGGAAAACACTTCAGCACTTCATCTTTCTTCCCTGGTTCATTTCTATAATTCTTTCAAACTGTGGCTTTTATGTTACATTAACAAAGAAAGATTTCTTGACACTATTCTTCCCTGAAATATTTAATTTAAAAGCCTCCTGTACTTCTTAAGGTTAAGCTGCCACAGGAATTAACTAATCACTGGGATTAATAGCTAGTTTACTTGCTTTTTCCCCCAATAGACAATAAGCCATATAAAGGCATATGAACCTTGCTTTCAATTTCATTTCCAAACTACCTAATCTATCTTTTTATATGACTTTAAAAAAAGAGATAAGTGTAAAAGGCATTCAATCCATAAAAAGAGCCAAACTTTGGTTAGACCCCTCAGTGGAATAAAAATTAAACACAGTCGTACACACACACATGTGCACACATTACCTTCACTGAAAACATTATTATTTCACTGCTTACACTGAATAACAGAACAAAACAGGAAAGAAAATCATACTCCAGGTACTTCCTACTATAGGATTCAACTGCGTGACCATTTACAAATTGATTTCCTTAAAGATCTATGTGAATCTCAGATAATCCATACTCTGAAAGTGAATTCAAATATTTGGTTGCACACAGCCCTCCCATTGTTTCAACTTTGCTAAGACCTGAAATCTCAGGTGGCTCAACTAAAACTCAGGCAAGTGTGGACTCAACCATTACACTAGATCTGGGTGAATAATCCTAGATCTTCCCATTTTGTGTGAGTGACCTTTTCATAAGTTACTTAAAGTCTGGAAGACTTAATTTGTTTACTAAATGAAGAGAGTTTTATTATAATTTATGATACTATGAATAATAAAAGCCCATATTTGATGAATGAGTAAGAACAGTCAGAAAACAGAGCAAAGAGTTTATATCATGAATTTAAAATCTACCAACATGGCAAATCATTGACAAAAAATAAAACAAGGCAATTGTGCAGTAAGTCAGAGCACTGTAAAGTTTCATAGGAAAGAGCAATCGTATCACAGCATACACTGGTCAGGTTATTTACACAAAAGAGTCTTACAAGATTCACCATCTTAAAATAAACATAAATCAGGGCAAAGGGACAGGTTAAGAATTGGTGGTGAAAATGATTCCAAATTTGTCAGTCAGCTTTGAGTTAATTACACAAAGATGAAATGTAAATTATTGTTAAAGACAAGCCAGACACCATGAGAGAGGGAGAGAGTTTACAGATAGAATGGAATAGGATAGAGAGACAAGAGAGAACAAGGTGAAGTTACTGAATAGATTATTAAAATCAAACAAATAAATACATATATACATAAGTAATACATAAATAAGTGTTTTAAAGTATTAGTTTAGTAAAGACAATTTGGTTAAGGGTTGGAAGATCACATTTCAATTTTTAGTTAAGTGATTAATTATAATGTTTTATGGCTTCATAAATAAAATTATCATATTTCTATAATGTTTCATAACATGAATATTAAACTATAATATTTCTACATTGTTTCATAACATTAAAATTAAAATTTGCCTATACTGGATTAAGACTGCCACTCTCTTTTTTGTATTAGCTCTTTTTTATTTTTTTCTTTGTTGTTGTTAAATATTGCCTGGCCTATGTGGTCACAGGTTGTAATTTCAAAATTCAGCTGTTTATCTGTAAAGTGTTTAAAGTTAGATTCTGCTGAAATTGTTAGAAAGGAGATTGAGTTATAAGGCTTTTTCTCCAAAAAAGTGGGACCCAAAATACATAATTCGAAATAGATAGCACAAGTTGCACTTTATATTAAGTAAGCAGTTTCAGTATGCTTTCCATATGAATACTCTGCTAAACTTATACTTGGGAGTCTGGTTAAGGTTAGGAAAAGATCTATATCAACTTAATGAACTCTACTTCTGCTGACATACTCAGAAAAGATAGTTTAAATTACAAGATGTTACTCGTATATAGAATCAGAATTTTTAACATAAGCTAGAATTCAAAGAATCCATTTTAAATAGATCTTCATGATGTCCTCTTTTACTATACAGATTTTAAGGATTTATTTGCATGGTGTTCAATGCTATTAAATGTGTTCTTACTACAAAGGCTAAAAGTGAACTGTCTGGTAAACAATTTGCTTAAGGCTGCTTATTGTTTCCTTCATTTATCAATAATGTCATCGAAATACATCATTTAGTTTTTCATAGGCACTAGGAAATCTAAGCACAGATATCAATAGAAATATACATATATATTAAAGCACAACATTGACAGAGATATCATATAGGTATAGGTATATTTTCCATTTTCCTTGCACAGACTTTATATACAACCTCATTACAGAAGAGATAAGAAAAGGAAGGGAAAAAAGTTTATAAAGAAATCCTAACAAGGAAAGCATTATTTAAGTTTGATTATAAAAAATATAGAACACCTTCATTGCAACTTATTGAAAAATAACATGTTTAGCCAAAGACACGATATCTGAAAAAAGAAACTTAAGTTTAATCAGATTATTTTGAATAATGACACTACAGTTTGAGCATATCGGTTTGAATCTATTTACTGTTTTTTTTTTTTTAATCTCTAAGCATCGATTTTCTCATCTGTATAGTAGTAATGGAATTACTGTGAATGGTATCATATAGTTAATGCCCAAGGAAAAAAGTAAGGCAACTCGGATAACAAATCATATAAATGAAGTATACTTTAAAATCTCTAAAATGTTTTATCCTCAAACACAGAATTTTTAAGTTAAATAGCAAAGGCATCTAATAATATTTCAAAAGACTTGATACAAATTTTAAAAGCATCTGTTTACAAGTAATATCTTCTAATCACCATGAACTTAAAATAGAAACAATAAAAATTTAAAAATATAAACTTGTATTTTCACTAATGTTTCTTTTTTACCAATTATGCCATGATAGGAGGAAAACATTTTAATATTAATTTTAATTTCTTATCTATTATTTCATGTTAGAGGGAAATCATTCTAGTATTATATAAAATGAGGATAATATGTGGCAGAGATAAATCTCTTTTTTTTGGGAAAAAAAAAAACAATAAGTACATGACAGTGAGTCACATGAGGTAGGGTAAGATAAACCTCCTGAACCAAAAAAGTAAAAATATTAGTAAAATAAGGAAAATCAGAATATGTATTATAATTATTTCCTCATTTTTGCATCAAAAAAATGAATACTATCTAAAATGCATACAGCAAGTTATGAGGGTAACTCAATATCAAGTAAAGATAGTATAAGGAAAATATTACTAATAGAGCAATAAAATATATTTATGGAAGGATGAAAAAAAATATAATAGAGACACAAATAGAAAAAAACATAAAAATACTTAAAATTAAAAAGTGGGGAAACCATTACAAAAAAAAGAAAAGTAGAATGGCAAATATGTATTTTTCTAAAATCTATGCAACAATCTTTAAACATCTAGATAAAATAAAATATTTTCTAAGACATTTTGGTTTAAAAAAAAATCTCAATGAAAAAAATATTCCAAAGTGATAAGAAGATTGCAATGACCTAATAATGCCTGCAACTAAAACAATATTTTGAAGAACTTTCTCTTTTTAAAATATTTTTAAAATTTATTTTTGTTTTAAAGAAAGAGAGCATGCACACGGGCATTCAGGTTGGGGAGGGGAGAGGCAGAGGGAGAAAATCTCAAGCCAACTCCCTGCTGAACTTGAAGCCTGATCTCAGGACCTATGAGGTCATGACCTGAACTGAAACCAAACATCTGAAGCTTAACCAGCTGAGCCACCCAGGCACTGTTGTTTTAAAATGGGTTCTGATTAGATACTGACTATTGATCTTAAACTCCCTAGCCTCCTAGTTCTTCCTGGTATTCAGACCATAAAAAATAAATTTCTGGTTTTTTATAAGCCACTTAGGAAGTTACTTTGTTATAGCATTCCAAATAGACCAGGGCAGGAATTCTTACAAAACACAGAGAAATAAATTATGTCTGTGCTCTTCAAATTTTTCAAGAACACAGAGATTAAAAACAAAATCCAAATACTTTTCATCAATCCATAAAAACAATGACACTAAAACCTAGAGGAAATGGTACATTGAAATACATATATATTTTAAAATTCTCCTATGAATTAAAAATAATAATATATTAGGAAGTGGAATTCAGAATATTAAAGAATCATCACAATCAAGTGACTCGAGGAATGCAATTTTTTTTTTAGTATTAGGAAATCTACTGTATAATAAATTTGTACTAAAAATTCCAATAAACCTTTGCAGAGTTAAAAATATTTAGGATATAGAAACTTGGGGAGGGCATAGTTCTTACCCATTCAATAACCACAAAAATTAAGCCAGACAATATAAACATTCACAGTGTTTAATGAACTCATCAGGAGGCTGACTTGCTAGACTAAAAACTAACCCAAAATCTAAGGCAAAAAGAGGAACCTAAAAGGGTATGTGGAAATTTATATACAAAAATAAATGCCAGGGGCGCCTGGGTGGCTCAGTGGGTTAAAGCCTCTGCCTTCGGCTCAGGTCATGATCCCAGCGTCCTGGGATTGAGCCCCACATCAGGCTCTCTGCTTGGCGGGGAGCCTGCTTCCCCCCCCCCTCTCTCTGCCTGCCTCTCTGCCTACTTGTGATCTCTGTCTGTCAAATAAATAAATAAATCTTAAAAAAAAAAAAAAAAAAGCCACTAGACACCAGTAAGTACAGTTCAGTTCCTCAAAATGAGGAAATGGTAAATACCAGGTGTGGTCTAGTTAAATAATATAAGCCTTGGGGGTGCAGATATAAAGAGAATCCATACCCACTTGCAAGCTTTTCTTCATAGATTTCCATGGGCACTCACAGAAACGATTGGTGAAAGCCCTGAAAAGGTTTCCTGTGACAAAGGACTGGGTAGAATTCTACAGCATTCACTGCAAGAAAGACATCAAAATATTCTTAGATGTTACTCTCCACCTCCTATTGGTAGTCAAAGCCATAACACACTGAAAGAAAGAAAATACTATTTTTCAAAGAGAATTCATAATAAGCTATTGTGACTGTGAAAGGGAAATGGGATACCACCTGCTGAAATGACTAGAAGCATGTGGGAAGACGCATTTGGAGGTGCAGTAAAAAGAGAAGACTTAAAACTGATGTTGGAAGTGATACTGAGAAGTCTGTCAATACCAGTGCAGAGCAACTGGAACTCTTTCTTACACTTTGCTTGAAGGAATACAGAATGGTACAGCCACTTGAGAAAACAGTTTGGCTGTTCCTTATGAAGTTAAATATATACTCAGCACATATCACTGGCAGAATGATGACACCTCTTCCCTCTCCACTAAAAATGTCAATTTCTTACCATGGAACGTGTGAATATGTTGTTACATGGAAAGTTGGAATTAAAGTGGCAGATCACTAATCAGTTGACCTCAAAATAGGAAGATTGTACTGGGTTACACAGGTGGCCCAATATCATCCCCAGGGTCTTATAACGTGAGAAGAGAGAAATAAGTTTAGGTCAGAATTGGAGAAATGTGAAGCTGCTACAATGCTTGTTTTTGAAGAATGAGAAAGAGACCAATGGAATGCAGGCAACAAAAAAATGAATTTTCCCCTAGATTTTTAAGAAAGAATGCAGCCTTGCTGACATACTAATTTCAGCCCAGTGAAACCTGTTTTGGACATCTGACATCCAGAAATGTAAAATAATATATTTTTTTTTGTTTAAGCTGCTAAATACATGGTAATTTGTTATAGCAGCAATAGAAAACTAATATGGCTCAGCAATGCCACTACTTGGTACGTAGCCAAGATAAATAAAAACATGTTTACACAAAAACTTGCACATGATTCTGTACTTTTATACATAATCACCAGAACTGAAAATAAACTGAATGTGCTTCAGTCAGGGAATGGATAAAAAATGATGATATATCAGTACAATAAAATATTATTTAGAAAATAAAAGAACAAACCATTAAGACGAACCGTGATTGAATGTCAAGTGCTTTTGAATAAGTGAACAAAGACAAAAAATATTACATAATTTTGTGTAAGTGATATGATGAAAAGAAAAGAAACTATACAGATGGAGAATAGATCAATGGCTACAATTACGTAAGAAAACAAAATGAAGGGTGTCTGGGTGGCTGAGCTGGTTAAGTGTCTCCCTTCTGCTCAGTTTATGATCCCAGGGTCCTGGGACCCAGCCCCATACTCGGCTCCCTACCCAGTGGGGAGTCTGCTTCTCCATCTGCCCCTCTACCTACTTGTATGTTCAATCTCTCTCTTCTCTCTCTCAAATAAATAAATAATTTTTTTAAAAAAAGGAAACAAAACAAAATGGGGTGAAAAAAACAAAAACAAAAATAAATCAAAGTAGTAGGAGGCAAAATCATTGTATGTATACTTTCTTTTTTTTTTTTAAGATTTTATTTATTTATTTGACAGACAGAAATCACAAGTAGGCAGAGAGACAGGCAGAGAGAGAGGGGGAAGCAGGCTCCCCACCGAGCAGAGATCCTGATGTGGGGCTTGATCCCAGGATCCTGGGATCATGACCTGAGCTGAAGGCAGAGGCTTTAACCCTCTGAGCCACCCAGGTGCCCCTGTACGTATCCTTTCAAAAGCAAAAATAATTATCCAACAAACTCTTTAGTAAGAGGATATCTATAGGGGCGCCTGGGTGGCTCAGTCGTTAACTGTCTGCCTTTGGCTTGGGTCATGATCCCAGGGTCCTGGGATCGAGCCCCATATCGGGCTCTCCGCTCAGCAGGAAGCCTGCTTCTCCCTCTCTCTCTCTGCTTGTGTTCACTCTCTCACTGTGTCTCTCTCTGTCAAATAAATAAATAAAAATCTTTAAAAAATAAAAAAGAGGATATCTATAGGTCTGTGTATCATTTACTAAATTTATATTTTTAAAATATATTTTTAAAATACTTAAAATATTTTAAATATTAAATATTAATATTCCAAAACCTTAAAGCTTTATTAAAATAAATAAGTTTTAAAATATAAATGTAAACATCAGCTTTGCAGAGAAAGGCATCATAAACCAGAGATGCTAATTCTCTCATATTTATATATAAATTAAATATGAACGTAATTAAGACATGTTTCCTGTTCCTGACACAGCTTTAATAACACTGAGAATTTCTAGAGCAGCAAGGACTGTCTTGTTTATGCAAATGAGGTAACTCATGTTGGGCCTCTAGATAGTTTTGGTATGGTGGCAGTCACTAGAAAGACCAACTACACGATTAGAAGGTGGGAACTTTGAGCCAGTCCATCCTCCAAGAGGAAAGGTGGTCTGAGTTTGAGTTCAATTACATGGACAATGATTAAATCAATCAGGCCTATCTAATGAGACCCCAACAAACTCTATGGGCACCACACTCTGTGAAGTTCTCTGGTTGATGAACACAGTAGTATTCTGGGAAGGTGATGTGCCCTGACTCTAGAGAGAAAGCATGAAAGCTCCATGTCCAGAACCTTCCCAGACCTGGCCCTATGAATCTTTTCTGCTTGGCTGTTTCTGTGTCACATCCTTCATAACAAAATCGTAATCACAAAAATGGCATCTTCACTGTCATACTGGTGATTTATCAAACCTGAAGAGGTAATACGGGACCTCAAATTTGTAAATGGCCAAGTAGAAGTTCAGATGCCAGTTGCAAATTTGTCAACTGGCATTTGAAACTGGGGCATTCTTATGAAGGACTTTGCTTATAGTTTGCTTATAGTCTGCACTAACACTGGGTAGTTACTGTCAGAGACCTTATTTTTTAATAATTGGAAAAATTAATTTTAATAATTGGAAAAATTGGATTATTAACTCTACTGGATTCTGCAACATACCACAAAGCCATGGTTTGGGAGAGTAAAATGAAATCAAATGAATAAGTTGAATTTTTCAAAATGTGTTATAATTAAACTATAGTGCATTCAGATTTAACATATAATAATTGATTTTCAAAGTTATTGGGAGAAAAACTGGTTAGTGGATTTTTAAATTAATTATTAATTAATTAATTAATTCATAATATTTGGATCCTGAAAAACAAATTATGGATGGTTAGATTTTGAATGTAAAAATAAAACTATAAAATTATTAGGAAAATATAAATCTAAACTCATTCATAATCTCAGTAATGGAAATCTTTTCTTTCTAAATAAAACATAAAAATCAAAAGCCACAATGAGATTAATCAATTTCTTCCACGAAAATTTTGAATTTCTGCCTAAGAAAAATGTTACAAATGTGGGAAAATGATGACTTTAAAACACTTTTCAAGTAGATCACAGGAAGCTAATTAATTAAAATGGAAACATCTAACAAATTAATAATAAAAATGATAAATAGCCCAACAAAAAAGAAAAAAATAACTATCCATGGAATCTGTGCAAATAGGCTCATCCTCAAAGATAATTAAAGTAAAACAAATCAAAAAGCAAAGGGAAAATTTTTTTTTCCTCCACAATAAGGGCAAAGGTTAAAATGTTTGATATTGTTTAGCATTTTCAAGTTTGTGGAATAAAATACTATCATTTTCAACTTTGTAGAGATGTGTTCATCCGTATGGTAGCCATTTGTCATGTGCGATTATTTAAAATTAATTAAAATTAAATAAAATTTACAAATCAGTTATTTAGTCATATGGGCCATATTTCAAAGCACATATGGGTAGAGATTATTTTACTAGACAATGCAGATTTAAGAACATTTTCATCAGCACAGAGAGTTCTTTTGGATACACTATCCCAGAGAATAATTTACCTTATTAAAATTAAAAGCACACAGACACACATACAAATTTTACTCAAGCAAATTCACTGATTATTTCCTATATAGATATACTTTCAGCATTACATTAAGCTCTATGTAATCTCCTTGAAAATGACTACAAGATTATCTGTAATAGTAAAACACAGAAAACAATTCAAAGAACATCACTGAAAGGTTAGTTAAATAAAGTATGGTATCCCAAAATAATAGGTTATTTTTCAGTTGTCAAAAAGAATATGTTCATGATAACTAGAAAATAGCAGTATATTTTGAGAGAGGGCCTTTTGTTGAACAGACTTCTGGTGCGCCTGGGTGGCTCAGCCTGTTAAGTGTCTCACCTTAGCTCAGGTCATGATCTCAGGGTCCTGGGATCAAGCCCTGCATCTGAGGAGTCTGCTTCTCCCTTTCCCTCTGCCCCCACCCTGCTCGTACACACACATTCTCTCTCTCACACTCTCTCTCTCTCCCCAGTAAATAAATAAATAAATATCTTTATTAAAAAAAGACTTCTGTTTTTCATTTTACAGCTTTCTGTCCAGTTTGAAATTTTTACTTTATGTGCATGATACTTTTATATAAATAAACTGATAGAAAAAAGGAACTCTATGACTCTGGAAATACATAAACAAATAAAAGCCATATTGATCTAGCCAAAGGGATTATTGAACTGATAGAAGAAACTTTATATTAAGCCAAAAATAATGTGATTATGAATTTTAAGACTGAATTATTAAAATTATTGATCATAATGTATCCTTCAGCTTCTTAGGTAGGATACACATGTTATTGGGTACTGGTTTTGAGAATGTATCAAATTTATACATATAGCTGTGAACTCAAATATTTTATTCCTTATTGAAAATCTGATTTAAACTTTCCATCAAGCTCATTGATTAAAGACATTCTTGAGGAGTACAGAACTAGAGTTTGGCAGAACTACCATAGCCATTTTCTGAGGCCTGAGGTCTTAGAAATTAGAACTCATGATAATACTACTCTAGGGGAAAAAGAGGGGAAGAGTACTATAGCAAAAATCTCAGGTAGATGTCCTCAGTAAATCTTAATAATACTTTTTTTTTTTTCCTCAAAGATTGCTAAAAATTGTGTGGTTGTAGATTAACTGTTTTGGTTTTTGATGTAAAGGATTCACTTGCTCTACTTGATCAGAAACTTTGGGTCTTTCAAGTTAAGGCAAATGAAGGAGAGTGATACATTGGGGACTTTTTTTTTTTTTTTTAAAGATTTTATTCATTTATTTGAGAGAGTGAGAGAGCACAAGCAGGATGAGAGTCAGAGGAAGAAGCAGACTCCCTGCTCAGCAGGGAGCCCGATTCGGGGCTTGATCCCAGGACCCTGGGATCATGACCTGAGCTGAAGGCAGACACTTCACCAACTGAGCCACCCAGGTGCCCCTACACTGGGGACTTTTGATCAATATTCCTATTACTTTCTCCTGAAACAGAAAGAAAACTGACAGATTTGAATGAAACCTATTGAGCAATACAATTTCATACATTCCCAGTTTCAACTAAATTTTTCATTTCTTTCTGCCACCCAAAAACATTTAAACCCAGAAATAACTTCATGGATATGTTTGAATCATGAAATATGGAATACAATATTGAAATAAATGTATTACTCTGGAGATTTGCATGTCTGAGAAAAGCAATTTTATTTCATTCCATTCTGACTATCCAAAGTATTTTTTTTAGTGAAACTGACATTTAATGTTGTAATTTTATATCTGACCAATGAAGGTTTTATTTATATCAAGGGCTTTCATGATGAGAAAATAAAAGTTACAATTTACAACTCCTCCTCTCTATCAGGGCATATTTCCCAGGAATGACTTTCCATATTAATGCAATTTAAAATTTATAGGATAAAATAAATAAACAAACAAATAAATGCCTTAGCACCTCACACTTTTTAGGTTGGTTGCAAAGTAAAAATGTCAGAATCAATGTCTACCACTTCACCAGCACTGTCTGTGCTACATTTTGTCCTTCCTTGCTACAATTATAGTCCTTCATTTACTTAATCATCTCAACAGTATCATATAAAGATGACCATTTCCTACTTCTTGAAATTTATTCTTTCTTTGCTTCACGATATTACATATTTTATCTGTCTATTCTTTCTCAGCAACACTTCTAGACCCTCTTTATAATAACTGACAAGTAAATATCTATGGAACAGGACTAAGTCCAAAAATCTCCTACCTACCCTTTGATCCCCATTCTTATTTACATTGATTTTGTCAACTGTCATAACTTTAAATGTCATGATTATGCTGATGATTAACTTCAGTATATATGTACCTCCAAATTGTTTTCTGAAATCCAAAATAATAGATTCAACTAATTACTTCACATCTATCCTGAGATTTCTCACCACCATCTCTAACTACACATCTTCAGAAATGAAAGCTTACATTATCTTTCAGAAAATGTCTTCCTTTATTAATACTAATTTCTTTAAATTGCACATCCATATCCTTATGTCCTCAAGATAAGAAGGTTCAGATTATCCTAGAAATCTGTCCTTCAAATCATACACACACGGTTTTATACATTCTACACTTCTCATATGTCCATATTTTATCATCCTCATTACCTTCAATCTTATAAAATCACATTATCATTTTCCTAAATTTCAAGAATTGCTTCCAATAACCTCTTTGTTGTAATTTAAATTCTCTTTGTACTTTCCAATAAAAGCAAAGATCAACTAGATTTTTTAACCATTATAATTCAAGTACCTAGTCTAAAACTTAATAGGCAACCTTTAAATACTTTTGATCAACAAATAAGGCCATCCAACTGACACACTGCTTAAAATTCCTTTTTGTGGAATGTTGTTAGTAACAAAAAAATCAGTTGTATCAGTGAGCATAATTCAATTTTACATTCACTTTTGTATTTTTTGCTGATTTATGGCTTTCACTATTTAGTATTTCTTTCAATTTAATAGGAGTACACCTAAATCTTGCTCTGAAAAAAACATTCCTTCTAGGAGTTTGGTGACTTGGATGCGAAAATTCTGTCATTCCTTGGCTGCAGTTTAAGCTCTATTACCTCATCAGCAAGAAGGAGATAGAAAGAGGCAAAAAGAAGAAAGTAAGATTCTACAATCTCAGTGGTAGATTGCATTCTTATGAACAAGTTTTTATTTCTTCCCTACAGTAGTATTACATAAGCTCACCAGAGCCAGAGTATACTTTCCACCCCTTGGATAGCAAGTGTGGCCAAATGACTATCTTTGGCAAAGCCAGTGAAATATGAGTAAAAGTGAATTATCACTTATCACATTAGTGCCAGACTTAGGGAACTTTGTATGTTTCTAGTTATCTTTTTCACCTCTTTTGTGTTTCTGCTATATGCCATGAGAAGAACATTCTTTGGTGGCTGAACTAACAGATAAATGGCGCCAACCCTGTGTGTAATATAAGGACAATAAAATTGTGTATAAAATTTTGCAAATCAATTCACATAACTTAATTTCTCTTGTCCTGCTTCAACTACCTACATTTTACCAGATTGTCCCAAATGTAGGGATAACTCATTTTAGTTTAGTTTTACATATGTATAGAATGCTGCACCACTGGTTAAGCAACTAGGAGCATATCTACTATGCTGACACATAGTAAATATATAAAAAATCAGAATTAGAGAAATAGATCAGTTGTCTAATTTGTTTAGTTCGGTCTCTCTCTCTCTCTTTTTCTTTTTTCTTTTTTTTTTTTTTTTTAAGTAGGCTCCACACTTAATGTGGAGTCCAAATGGGCTAGAACTCATGACCCTGAGATCAAGGATTACGCTGAGATCAAGAGTTGGTCACTTAACCAACTGATCCACCCAGGCACTCCACTCTTTGTTACTTTTATGTGTACAATTCAACTGTAAGGCTGACAAAAGTGAAGACCAGTAATTGAAGAGCGGTAGATGAAAGAGTGTAATGCCACTCACTGCCCATATGTCTTCCAGTGAGGTTTATTCTTGATGTCATGCCTTAAACCAATCTATAATATTAATTAATGTGAAGTCCTTTTTATATGCTTGTGAGAGCACAGTATTATGAGTCCAAAAAGTTTTTCAAAAAATTTCCCAACAGATAAAACCTTTTATGATCTCACTCATTCTTGCACTGAAAATCACAGCATTAAAATTGGTGATTTTGCCATATTTTGCCTTCTATGTACCATCACTTTCTTTTTCACATCCAAAAAGATTCTTTATATGTACATATATATGCATATATATATTTGCATGTGTGTGTGTATATATATATATATACATATATATATATATATATATATATGTATATATATATATATGAATTTGAATTTTTTTCTTTTAATTAAGTTCTTATTTCTGGACATGGTATCTAAGGCTCTACATAGGAAGAATGGGGTTGGACTATGATGAAGAATTTAAGAACAGAAGACTCTGAAAGAGTTTTGTTATAGGAAGTAAAGGGGGAAAAAAGGAAACAGGAAAAAAAGCCACAGCAGAACTGTACCTTGAATGTGAAACAAATATAAATTCAAAACCAAGAAACTTGGTAGAAAAGGAGTTGGGGGATTTTGCTACAGAGAACTAGGTGTGAACACTCTGAGATAAATGCAAGATAATCTTAGAGTATAGAAAAAACAATTTTCGCAATGCTTTGTAAGTTTGTTGATGTTGTTTACTTATTTGCTGGTGAAGAGTCCATTGTTTGCATATACCCATCACAAAGATTTTTATCAATTATAACTTCCTGAAATTTATATTATTTAGAATTATACCATAATATTAAACATATATTTGACACTGTGTATTCCCTTTTCACTTTAGATAATCTGATATTCCAGTACCGCACTTTCTAATCCCAGGGGGACAATTGCTGATAACAAAAGGCTTAATGATGACCAGCCAGGCACACGTAGCATGATCTACTAGTAACACCAGAATGTAAGAATAGAAAAAAGGATGTTTTGGGCGCCTGGGTGGCTCAGTGGGTTGAGCTGCTGCCTTCGGCTCAGGTCATGATCTCAGGGTCCTGGGATCAAGTCCCGCATTGGGCTCTCCGCTCAGCATGGAGCCTACTTCCCTTCCTCTCTCTCTGCCTGCCTCTCTGCCTATTTGTGATCTCTGTCAAATAAATAAATAAAAATCTTTAAAAAAAAAAAAAGAAAAAAGGATGTTTTAAGTGATATTAAGACAATGAAGAAATAAAACTATATTATATAAGAAAAAATGGAGACAACTAAAAATTATTAAACTAGATGAGACAATTGTAGGAGTAATAGGTAAATACTTGAAAAAATTAAATATTTATTTACTTGAGAGAGAGAGTGAGAGCATGAGAGGGGAGAGGGGCCAGGAGCAGGGTGGTGGTTGGGAAGGCAGGAAGAATTCTAAGCAGACTCCCTGCTAAGCATGGAGCTGGATGCTGGGCTTGATCTCACAACCCTGAAACCATGACCTGAGCTGAAACCAAGAGTCGGAGACTTAACCTGAGCCACTCAGGAGCCTTTATATACTTTTAATGTATACTTGATTTCATAAATAATTTAAAAGTGCAAATAAAATGAATCCCTCTTAATAAAAAAGAAATGAACATCTATTTAAAAAGAAATGAACATATAAGATAAGCTTAAAATCTCCATCAAATGCAACCAATTCTTATCTTCTTTCCTTCTGTTTAAATAATGATCAAAACTATAATTTTGGATGTGATACCCTTAGGTAGTTTTTATAGTTTTATCCGACACAGTTTAGCATTTTTTCTTCTTGTATATTTGTTTTGGTAGTAGGTCAATGATTTTAGATTATATTTCTTTTTCTGAAATTTAATGTTAAAAAAACTAAAAAATGTGTTTTGCCATAGATTGAGATTGATACACTATACACAAAGTTCATTCTTTTAATTCCTACATAGTATTTTGTTCTTTGATTATACTACATTATATTTAACTATTAAAATTTGATGGATATTTAAGTTTTTATCCTTTGTTTTTCACTACTTTAGAAACTGCAGTTTACATCTTTGAATATTACTTCTTATAGATGGATAAGATATTCCACAGGGCAGATCTAAGGAATGATACTTTGGATACCATTAATTTATACACATTTTCATTGGTTAGGACCCAATTTTATGAATCAACTACAGGAGATTATGGGAAATATAGTTGTTGTTGTTGTTGTTGTTGTTTTTAATGAAATGGAGTTATTACTGACTTCTTTGTACTCCTCCAGTGACTTGTTTTAAATAAACATTTATTAATGTCTCAAATTTTCAACATAGTGATAGCAGAAACAATTGAGCAGTAGGCTTAAAATAATTATAAATGAATTAAAAATTTTAAATTGAAATTTAATAGTTAATACCAGAGGTATAATAATTATTATTTAAAGAAAAATTTTAAAATGTATTCTAACCATCAAGTGTTCTTTTTATGATGGTGATATTTGCCTTCAACCTCAAATTTGGCTTTTATCTCAGATCTGTACTGTTTTTAACATTTCAGTATTTAACTAAAATATCTATTTCTTATGCATACATGCATATTAGATTTCTTTGTGTTTTATAACAATGGCTTTAACCTTAAATGTTTGTTATCTAATTGTGGTTTACGGAAATGTATTGAAATCTCTCCATATAATTGTGCCTTTAAAAATTTTCCTTGTTCTTTTTTTTTTACATTATACATTGAAAGTTTGTTAAAAGAACCAATCTACTCAATTATTGTTTACTGTTACATCTGATTTAACCCAGTGTTTTCTATTTGGTTTTATTTTAACCCAGTGTTTTCTCCTCCTATTTGTCTTCTATCTTACCTTCCTGTTTTTTTTTTGTTTGTTTGTTTGTTTTGATTGAGGTTTCTTTCTTTTATACTTCAAGCTTTTGAAAGTTAGTCATTCTATACCTTTAGTTATCCCTAAAACAATGACAAAAAAAATTTATTTTTATGTCATCATCTAATATTTTTAAAGATTATTTGACAGAAAGAGAGAGAGAATATGAACTAGAGAGGCAGAAGGAGAGGAAGAGAGAATCCCAAGCCAACTCCACACTGAGAACAAAGCTTCATGCAGGCCTGGATCCCATGACCCTGAGATCATAACCTGAGTCTAAGTGTCCAGTGCTTAACCGACTGAGCACACCCAGGTGCTGCATGTCATCATCTAATTTATTATGTGTTATCTTCACACTGAAATATCTTTCACTTTTTTACCCATATAATATCTATTATGAAGAATCAAGAGCCTTGATTATCCAATGAAAATGATTTAAAAATGGTAATAACTTAAAATTGGTCCCTCCTTCTATAAAGGCAAAAAGATCCTCTTTTATTTTCAGGTATCTCTTCCACTGTTTGAGGGAAAGAAAATATTTGCATTGCATAAAAAATAAGATTGCTCATTCCTCCTGACCCCCAGCATGAACTTAATGATTTCTTCCACTACATGAGGTGGGGGGGGAAGTGTTTTCAAAAACCATTTGAACATGTTTTAGAAAAGTAAATTATTTAGCTTCTTAGGATGAATTGATTCTAGTATTCTTCCTGTCTTCACATTTGGTGTGGCAGTAATCTTAACCAGAAGCTTGTAACTTACTCTATACAGACAAGAAGGGTGGGGAGTGAGGGAGAGAGAGGGTGGAGACAAAGGGAGGAGACAGAGTGGGAGGAGACAAAGGAAGGAGATAGAGGAAGGAGACACAGAGGGAGAGCAAAAAAAAAAAAAAGAGTTAAATGTTTTTGAATCAAGAAGCAAGGGTAAAATATATTTCTGTTTACTTTAAGATTATAGATTTTATATATTTTGTCATTTTATGACCCCCATAAACTTCACATATAATTTAATTTGTGTGAACTGAAATTAGTCAAAATATCTTCTAAATTTTATCAGATATTGTCAGATGTAGTTCTTATTGTTGAAAGAAATTATTTTTATTCTTTTTGTACTTTAGAGAGAGAGTAAAAATTATTCTTGTACCTTGAGATAGTACTAAAAATATACTATTTTAAATGTGACATATTATTTTAAAAGACATTTTCAAATAGAACTTAACATGCTTTAGAAGGCAGACATATAGGAGGAGGAGTCAAGATGGCGGAGAAGTAGCAGGCTGAGACTACTTCAGGTAGCAGGAGATCAGCTAGATAGCTTATCTAAAGATTGCAAACACCTACAAATCCAATGGCAGATCGAAGAGAAGAAGAACAGCAATTCTAGAAACAGAAAATCAACACTTTCTGAAAGTTTATCTAATATATATATATTTTTTCTTTTTTATACTTTTTCTTTATTCGTTTTTTTTTTTGTTTTCTTTTTTTAATTGTTTCTTTTCCTTTTTTTTTTTTTCCTTTTCTTTCTGAACCTCTTTTTATCCCCTTTCTCCCCCCTCACAATTTGGGATCTCTTCTGATTTGGCTAAAGCATATTTTCCTGGGTTTGTTGCCACCCTTTTAGTATTTTACTTGCTTTTTCATATAGTCTTATCTGGACAAAATGACAAGGCAGAAAAATTCACCACAAAAAAAAGAACAAGAGGCAGTACCAAAAGCTAGGGACCTAATCAATACAGACATTGGTAATATGTCAGATCTAGAGTTCAGAATGGTGATTCTCAGGGGTCTAGACGGGCTCAAAAAAGGCATGGAAGATATTAGAGAAACCCTCTCGGGAGATATAAAAGCCCTTTCTGGAGAAATAAAAGAACTAAAATCTAACCAAGTTGAAATCAAAAAAGCTATTAATGAGGTGAAATCAAAAATGAAGGCTCTCACTGCTAAGATAAATGAGGCAGAAGAAAGAATTAGCGATATAGAAGACCAAATGACAGAGAATAAAGAAGCTGAGCAAAAGAGGGACAAACAGCTACTGGACCACGAGGTCAGAATTTGAGAGATAAGTGACACCATAAGATGAAACAACATTAGAATAATTGGGATTCCAGAAGATGAAGAAAGAGAGAGGGGAGCAGAAGGTATGTTGGAGAGAATTATTGGAGAGAATTTCCCCAATATGGCAAAGGGAACAAGCATCAAAATCCAGGAGTTTCAGAGAACCCCCCTCAAAATCAATAAGAATAGGTCCACACCCCGTCACCTAATAGTAAAATTTACAAGTCTTAGTGACAAAGAAAAGATCCTGAAAGCAGCCCGGGAAAAGAAGTCTGTAACGTACAATGGTAAAAATATTAGATTGGCAGCAGACTTATCCACCGAGACCTGGCAGGCCAGAAAGAGCTGGCATGATATATTCAGAGTACTAAATGAGAAAAACATGCAGCCAAGAATACTATATCCAGCTAGGCTATCATTGAAAATAGACAGAGAGATTAAAAGCTTCCAGGACAAACAAAAACTGAAAGAATTTGCAAACACCAAACCAGCTCTACAGGAAATATTGAAAGGGGTCCTCTAAGCAAGGAGAGACCCTAAAAGTAGTAAATCAGAAAGGAACAGAGACAATTACAGTAACAGTCACCTTACAGGCAATACAATGGCACTAAATTCATATCTCTCAATACTTACCCTGAATGTTAATGGGCTAAATGCCCCAATCAAAAGACACAGGGTATCAGAATGGATAAAAAAACAAAACCCCTCTATATGTTGCCTACAAGAAACTCATCTTAAACCCGAAGGCACATCCAGATTTAAAGTGAGGGGGTGGAAAAGAATTTACCATGCTGATGGACATCAGAAGAAAGCAGGAGTGGCAATCCTTATATCAGATCCATTAGATTTTAAGCCAGAGACTATAATAAGAGATGAGGAAGGACACTATATCATACTCAAAGGATCTGTCCAACAAGAAGATCTAACAATTTTAAATATCTATGCCCCTAACATGGGAGCAGCCAACTATATAAATCAATTAATAACAAAATCAAAGTAACACATCAACAATAATACAATAATAGTAGGGGATTTTAACACTCCCCTCACTGAAATGGACAGATCATCCAAGCAAAAGATCAACAAGGAAATAAAGGCCTTAAATGACACACTGGACCAGATGGACATCACAGATATATTCAGAACATTTCATCCAAAAAACGGAATACACATTCTTCTCTAGTGCACATGGAACATTCTCCAGAATAGATCACATCCTCGGTCCTAAATCAGGTCTCAACTGGTATCAAAATATTGGGATCATTCCCTGCATATTTTCAGACCACAATGCTCTAAAGCTAGAACTCAATAACAAGAGGAAATTTGTAAAGAACCGGAATACATGGAGACTAAACAGCGTCCTTCTAAAGAATGAATGGGTCAACCAGGAAATTAGAGAAGAATTGAAAAAATTTATGGAAACAAATGATAATGAAAACACAACAGTTCAGAATCTGTGGGACACAAAAAAAGGCAGTCCTGAGAGGAAAATATATAGCGGTACAAGCCTTTCTCAAGAAACAAGAAAGGTTTCAGTTAAACAACCTAACCCTACACCTAAAGGAGCTGGAGAAAGAATAAGAAAGAAACCCTAAACCCAGCAGGAGAAGAGAAATCATAAAGATCAGAGCAGAAATCAATGAAATAGAAATCAAAAAACAACAGAACAAATCAACGAAACTAGGAGCTGGTTCTTTGAAAGAACTAATAAGATTGATAAACCCCTGGCCAGACTTATCAAAAAGAAAAGAGAAAGGACCCAAATAAATAAAAGCATGAATGAAAGAGGAGAGATCACAACGAACACCAAAGAAATACAGACAATTATAAGAACATACTATGAGCAACTCTACGCCAACAAATTTGACAATCTGGAAGAAATGGATGCATTCCTAGAGACATATAAACTACCACAACTGAACCAGGAAGTAATAGAAAGCCTGAAGAGACCCATAACCAGTAAGGAGATTGAAACAGTCATCAAAAATCTACAAACAAACAAAAGCCCAGGGCCAGACAGCTTCCCAGGGGAATTCTACCAAACATTTAAAAAAGAATTAATTCCTATTCTCCAGAAACTGTTCCAAAAAATAGAAATGGGAGGAAAACTTCCAAACTCATTTTATGAGGCCAGCATCACCTTGATCCCAAACCAGACAAGGATCCCATCAAAAAGAGAATTACAGACCAATATCCTTGATGAACACAGATGCAAAAATTCTCACCAAAATACTAGCCAATAGGATTCAACAGTACATTAAAAGGATTATTCACCATGACCAAGTGGGATTTATTCCAGGGCTGCAGGGTTGGTTCAACATCCGCAAATCAATCAATGTGATACAACACATTAATAAAAGAAAGAACAAGTACCCTAGGATACTCTCCATAGATGCTGAAAAAGCATTTGACAAAGTACAGCATCCCTTCCTTGATCAAAACTCTTCCAAGTGTAGGGATAGAGGGCACATACCTCAGTTTTATCAAAGCCATCTATGAAAAAACCCACCGCAAATATCATTCTCAATGGAGAAAAACTGAAAGCTTTTTCGCTAAGGTCAGGAACACGGCAGGGATGTCCGTTATCACCACTGCTATTCAACATAGTACTAGAAGTCCTAGCCTCAGCAATCAGACAACAAAAGGAAATTAAAGGCATCCAAATCGGCAAAGAAGAAGTCAAACTATCACTCTTTGCAGATGATATGATACTCTATGTGGAAAACCCAAAAGACTCCACTCCAAAACTGCTAGAACTTGTACAGGAATTCAGTAAAGTGTCCCGATATAAAATCAATGCACAGAAATCAGTTGCATTTCTCTACACCAACAACAAGACAGAAGAAAGAGAAATTAAGGAGTCCATCCCATTTACAATTGCACCCAAAACTATAAGATACCTAGGAATAAACCTAACCAAAGAGGCTAAGAATCTATACACAGAAAACTATAAAGTACTCATGAAAGAAATTGAGGAAGACACAAAGAAATGGAAAAATGTTCCATGCTCCTGGATTGGAAGAATAAATATTGTGAAAATGTCTATGCTACCTAAAGCAATCTACACATTTAATGCAATTCCTATCAAAGTACCATCCATTTTTTTCAAAGAAATGAAACAAATAATCCTAAAATTTATATGGCACCAGAAAAGACCTTGAATAGCCAAAGGAATATTGAAAAAGAAAGCCAAAGTTGGTGGCATCACAATTCCGGACTTCAAGCTCTATTACAAAGCTGTCATCATCAAGACAGCATGATACTGGCACAAAAACAGACACATAGATCAATGGAACAGAATAGAGAGCCCAGAAATAGACCCTCAACTCTATGGTCAACTCATCTTTGACAAAGCAGGAAAGAATGTCCAATGGAAAAAAGACAGCCTCTTCAATAAATGGTGTTGGGAAAATTGAACAGCCACATGCAGAAAAATGAAATTGGACCATTTCCTTACACCACACACGAAAATAGACTCAAAATGGGTGAAGGGCCTCAATGTGAGAAAGGAATCCATCAAAATCCTTGAGGAGAACACAGGCAGCAACCTCTTCGACCTCAGTCACAGCAACATCTTCCTAGGAACATTGCCAAAGGCAAGGGAAGCAAAGGCAAAAATGAACTATTGGGATTTTATCAAGATCAAAAGCTTTTGTACAGCAAAAGAAACAGTTAACAAAACCAAAAGACAACTGACAGAGTGGGAGAAGATATTTGCAAACAACATATCAAATAAAGGGCTAGTGTCCAAAATCTATAAAGAACTTAGCAAACTCAATACCCAAAGAACAAATAATCCAATCAAGAAATGGGCAGAGGACATGAACAGACATTTCTGCAAAGAAGACATCCAGATGGCCAACAGACACATGAAAAAGTGCTCCACATCACTCGGCATCAGGGAAATAAATACAAATCAAAACCACAATGAGATATCACCTCACACCAGTCAGAATGGTTAAAATGAACAAGTCAGGAATTGACAGATGCTGGCGAGGACGCGGAGAAAGGGGAACCCTCCTACACTGTTGGTGGGAATGCAAGCTGGTGCAACCACTCTGATAAACAACATGGAGGTTCCTCAAAATGTTGAAAATAGAACTACCCTATGACCCAGCAATTGCACTACTGGGTATTTACCCTAACGATACAAACGTAGTGATCCAAATGGGCACATGCACCGAATGTTTATAGCAGCAATGTCTACAATAGCCAAACTATGGAAAGAACCTAGATGTCCATCAATGGATGAATTGATAAAGAAGATGTGGTATATATACACAATGGAATACTATGCAGCTATCAAAAGAAATGAAATCTTGCCATTTGCGACGACATGGATGGAACTAGAGGGTATCATGCTTAGCGAAATAAGTCAATAGGAGAAAGACAACTATCATATGATCTCCCTGATATGAGGAAGTGGAGATGCAATGTCGGGGGTTAAGGGAGTAGGAGAAGAATAAATGAAACAAGATGGGATTGGGAGGGAGACAAACCATAAGTGACTCTTAATCTCACAAAACAAACTGAGGGTTGCTGGGGGAAGGGGGGTTGGGAGAACGGGGGTGGGGTTATGGACATTGGGGAGGGTACGTGCTATGGTGAGTGCTGTGAAGTGTGTAAACCTGGCGATTCACAGACCTGTACCCCTGGGGATAAAAATATATTATATGTTTATAAAAAATAATAATAATAATAAAAAATAAATAAATAAAAATAAAAATAATTAGAAAAAGAAAAACAAACAAAAAAGAAAGCAGACATATAAGATACCATCTCAATAATTAATCTCATTCTCTTTCTGTCTTGTTAATTTCTGAAAAAGCAACAAAGAATAAATTATAAATGTAAATATTTGATTTTTTAATTCAAAGACAATCTTCAACTTATGAATAATCATCTACAATTTCATAAACATTTTCAAACACATATTTAAGTCCAAAAGAAATTTTAGACTAATTTTAAGAAAATATATCTACATTTTTTAAAAATATTTAAGAAAATACATATATTTACATTTAGGTTCTAAATGTAAATATGTGTATTTACATTTATTACATTGGATCAAAATCCAATTAGTGGTAATTTTTAACCTGTTTTCCTCAAATTTTTATATTTATATGTTTAAGTATAATTATGGATGGAAATATGTCTCATTCAAAATTCATATAATTGAAACCCTTATCCTCATACTTTAGAATTGACTGTATTTAGAGATAAGGACTTTAAAGAGATACTTAAGTTAGAATGAGACCTCTTGGGTGGGACTTAATCCAGTCTGACCCAAGGGAGAGACATGAGAGATGAGGTGCACATGGAGAAAAGACCCTGTGCAATCAGTGATCGGCAAGCCAAGGAGAGAAGACTTAACAGAAACAAACCTGCAGACACCTTGATCATGGACTTCTAATTTCCAACACTGGGAGGAAATAAGTTTCTGTGGTTTAATCCACCCACTCTGGGATGTTTTGTTATGGCAGCCTCAGCAAACTAATACAAGTGCTATTTAGCGAATATTCAGCAATCTACTTAAAAAAATCACTTTCTATTTCCAGTTCAAATTGCTGACTTCAGAGCATGACAAAATGGGAGCTATTTGCAATATTTTTATGAATTATTATCTCACGAAATAAAAATGAGAACAAAACGTTTTATCCATGAATACATTATAGAGTACTTATGCAAAGAATATACTTGTCATAACACAAAAATACATAATTCCAGGAAAATAATATTACATTTAATAACTCATGTGATTGTTCACAGAACAGATTAGACTTTCAATAAAATTAAACCATGTCCTCTTTTCACAGTAATATTAACCATATGTCTTTTATTGCTATAGTCACTGGGAAACATAACATTTAAAAGATAATGAAAAAACATATTATTGATAAAATCAGCTGCAGAGTCCTATACAAATTACTGAGATTAAAGTCTTTAGCTTCATGGATATTTCCGGCTTTAATTATCTTATTTTATCATAATATTAATTCATGTATTCATTTACTTTTGGTTGAACACTTTCCAAAGACAGCGGGATAAATATTGAGGATATAACCAGGAATAAGACATGGAACCCTCAGTTTAAGAAAGTTCATAGCTTGGATATGAAGGACATATGAAGTATCAATAGAAAACAACTTTTACAGGTGAGATATTGTGTTCAAGATAAAGGTAGCAAGATGCAAGAGGTCAATTCTGGAAGAACTGGGCAATAGACTATGATAGTTTGACTTGAAAATTAGCTAGGACATCTAAAAATTCACTTCTTCTGTATTTGGAACAAGATAACTTGAATCAAGAATGAATACTTAAATATAGCCCCAGAAATGGAACCAGCTATTAGTTGAATACCGACAATGGTTTGAACAGTGCAATTCAGATCTGGAAACCATTTCTACAGACAAATCTGTTTCAGCAGATGTTTTGGGAGGATGGGATTTGTTTCTCCATCAATGGTGGAAAATATGTACAGTTACCATAGAAAGAATCCCTAGGAAATATGACATAAGGCAAAAAATAATATTATATAACTTGATGTAAAATTTTACTTAGTCTTCCACAATCATATGAGCTTATAAATTCATACCAATGTTCATTTTGTATAGAAAGACAGAACAGAAAGAACTAGCTAAGATGAGACAAATTGAAATTTTAAAAATAGATTTGGCTTTTCTCTCCTAGGGATAAGTACAAAATATTTCAACAAATATTTTCAGAAATATTCAGATTTAAAGTGTTATCTATGTGGTGATTAAATGAAAGAATTTTTCCATTAATAGGAATTTTGTTATTAGGCATTATTGGTTCTAAATATGATAATTTCCTCTAATAAGAGAGAGATAATAATTAATACTAAACACCTGTTATTTCACTTTTGGTAATTTATTTTTTAACCTTTATTTTTCACATAATTTTAGACTGGCAAAATTTTCATGGGGGCTGGGTACAAGTTTTTAAGTCCATTATCACAGTAAGGAATAAAATGCATTCAAGGTCTCATTTTTCTTTTAGTCCCCCTTCTCATGGGTGGAAAAAATAGAATATAAACCACAGTTTCAACTCTGATTAACAGAAAATTTATAGTGATTTCAATGAAGAGCAAAACCAAAAGATTGGTATAAAATTGGTAACAGTCCAGTTCATAGATAAGACCTATTAAAGTACTTCCTTGAGGAAACTGATCTTTACACAATTTCCTTTCACCAACCGCACTCAAAAGAACATACTTAACCCACACACGCACACGTTTATTGCATTCAAACCCCCACACTACACACAAACACACATGGACACATGCTGGTGAGCACATACATAAGAATGTACAACTCAGATAATAGCCATCAAGCATCTTATTATTCTCAATTTTAAAGAAAAGCATTTAATATTTCCTTATTGTGTTTCCTTAGGTTTCTTGTGCATATCTTGTATCAGGATAAGACTTTCATGTCAATCCTAATTCTTTAAAAATCAATTATACATATGTATTGAATTGCATTAAGTTATTTTTCTGTATAATTTTGTCAAAAGATTTTTCTGACTTATTTTCTCTTGTTTAAACACTTTCTAGTCATATGTAGTATAAACCAAAATTCAACTTGATAAAACACACACACACACACACACACACACATTAGATTCCATGACCTAATATTTTGCCAATAATTTTGGTCTTATGAGTGAGACTGGATTCTAAATTTAATTTACCCTATTAGCCTTTTTAGAATTTGGTGTAAGATTATGCAATTTTATTACAAGTTGGAAACTTCTCTTCTCCTATTCTCTGGAAAAGTTTGTGTAGATTAGAATTATTTGTATCCTTAGTATTTGGTGGAATTCATCAATGACTCAAGAAATGATATGGTTCTGGGGTTTTGACTTTGTGAGTTATTTTGAAATAGTGACTTTTAAAATTACAAATTGTAAAGTTTCTTATTTTTTTGTAGTCATATTTTTACATTTCAAGAAATTATCCAATTAATGTCTTCAAATTAATTGCCTAAATTTATTCATATCTTTTTATCATCTACTTAATATCTGTAGTATTGCCATATATATATTTTTTATTTTTGTATCATTATTTTGGGTTTTAACTTATTTTTGTTTTCTATTTGTCCTGTTATGTTGTCCTCATTCCGTTGCATTTTCTCCCTAATTTACTACTTTAGAAGATCATATATTTATATATATTCTTTAGTAAGTACTGTGAGGATTTCAAATTCTAATATAATTAATATCTTCATCATTCCTGTACAGTCCAGGAGATTTAGGACTTATTTCCTTATTCAAAAGTCTATGGTTTTAGAGTTGTAAGATATAATTATATATGAGCTCTTTTTTTAAACAGATGTTTAATTGTTTTTTTACTTGTAAGGTTTATATATATATATGTATATAAAATATAATATATATATGGATATATTTGGATATATATATCTCCATCCAGTATTTTCAAGCCCAGTTTTTATCTTTTAGAAATTGCAAGTATAATTATTACATAATGTGTCTGATAATGAAAACATCTAAAGGATTTTTGTGTCTATTTTCTGTTAATTCACATGTTCTGGCTTCTGTTGCCTTCTTTCCTTGAAAGGATTTGTATTTACATTCTATTTTAATTGCCTGGATGCACTATTAATTTAGTAATCTTTAAATTATTATTTTGTATTTTTTGATCACTCATGGAATATGAACTTCAGTTACAAATATATATTGCTAATATTGAAATTATAAAGTCTAAAGGACTTTTTGCCTTGCTTTGCTTAAGAACTGAGCACATATATGAGTAGTTTTCATATTATGGATATGGTGCTGGTGAGTTTATTTCTGGTTTATACTTAGTATATAGAAATTTAAGTACCAGTGTTATAGCCAGTTTCTACTTTTGGACTTTACACTGGATGAGTACTGGCCTTTGTCTCCATCTTCATGTCCCATAAGATGTAAACAAAGCTTATGTTTTATACTTTTAAGAAATGTTCTTAGGGTAAACTGCCTTCAGAATTACCTTTGCCTCACTGGGTCTCCACTGCTATTTAGCCTTTGACTTCGTAATTCTTTAGTAGCTTGTCATCACATTGCTCTCTTTTTTTATTATTATTAAAAACTATTTAAAAGTATGCTAAGAATTAGGGACCCTCCACGTCTATGCCAATCTACTTGACCTTCACCAGTGTACCTTTTCAAGCAGAAAAATGAAACAGGGTGGGGTGGGAGCTAGCACTTTCTCCAGTTTTAGCCTCCTGTTTCTAATATAGTAGTGGTTAAAGACTTGGTGGTTACTTCCATTTTCTTTTTAAATACAATATTTTTAAAGCACTTTTAGGTTCACTGCAAAATAGAGTAAAGTACAGAGATTTCCCATTCAAAGTGTTTCATGGGCTCCTGACCAAAGTTGACACTTTCTCTGGGTTTGGCTTAGACATCCCCCAAGCATTCCACCGGCTCAGGCAGCACTTACTCAGTGCCTACAAGATCACACTTGCTTCCTGTTGAGGTTTCCTAAGCACATTGTATCTGACACCAGACCTAGATTTGCAGCCCATGCTACACATCAGTGGGCTCAGTCATTGGAAATATAATGTCCACTGCTCCATATCACCCCAAGGATTATTTAATTTTTTTAAAGATTTTATTTATTTATTTGACAGATCACAAGTAGTAGAGGCAGGCAGAGAGAGAGGAAGAAGCAGACTCCCCGTTGAGCAGAGAGCCCCATGCGAGGCTCGATCCCAGGACCCTGAAATCATGACCTGAGCCGAAGGCAGAGGCTTAACCCACTGAACCACCCAGGCACCCTGGATTATTGAATGTTTTGATGAAATTAAAGAACAGACTTCATCGGCTGATGGGAGAGAGTAAGATAACCCAAGTCTGGATTGCATCTTAGGTAAGCCACCTTGTGTCTCCATGCAGCAGTTCTCCAAAAGGACACTTCTCATTTCCATCACGTGTCCAATTAGGTGGTCTGTACTTTCCTTCAGATTTACAATGCTTTTCTACAATTATTGACACCTCAGTCCCCTAGGGAATCCTGTAAGGACTCTCTGCATTCCATTAAGTTCTTTTCTAAAGACTGAAATATATGAGAGATCAAAATGTTCATCAAATAAAGGACAAGAGACTATATAAGAACATTTTGAAATCTTTAAAAAAAATCAGGATTATAAACATGATGTACCTTTCTCAGTTATATTAAACTATTTTTTTCTAGATATCGTTTTGTTCCTTTTGCAATCATCCTTTCCAGATGAAAGATTTGGATGAGAATATGGGATGATTTCAAAAAATAAATTTTGATTATTAAATAAGACACACTGATATTAACAGGAAAAACAAATAAAAAATCTAAGATCCTGGTCCCTAAGGAGGCAAGAAGGGAGAAGGGAAGACATTAAGGATCTTTGTTTTAGAAGTTGCTCCTGAAAGCTTTTGTCTTCTAACACACACACACACACACACACACACACACACACACACACACAATGGTGCTAGTAGTGTTTTGGATTCAGATTGACCTTATCCCCATAATCACACCTGACAGTGCCAACTATGAAGCAACAGCTTATAAAGCACTTCACTCCAGATGTTGTCTATACTTGTGAGGCTGAATGTCTGATATCATGGACAAGAATAACTGTTCAAACCTGGTGGTCACAGGCAGTCCTTCTAAAATCAAGAACTAAGCTGTTTTTTTGAACTGGATTGAAAGCTTAGGGCTGGAGACCCGATAATGGGGCCATATTGGGCCCTGTTAACATATGCCTTATTTGGGGATATCCTAACACTGTAAACTCTTTGTTTCTAGGGTTACCCCATGTGCCTTCTTAGATTATACTTCCTGTATGTGTTTCCATACCATGACAGAACCTCAGTCCTGGAAGGTTTCAGGTCAGCTTCAACTTCAGCTCAGAGCTATGCTGTGCAGAATTGATGCCTCAGACCAGGCAAAAAAGATTCATATAGAATTTGAGGAGCTTCCTTGTTCTCTAAAGTAGACCTTAATGGGCTATGATCCATCTTTTCCTGCCTTAATAACTGTTGGGCCTTATGGTTACCATCAATCTCACAAGCAGACCTGATTATCCTCCTGAGTGATCCTATTAACTGCCGTGGCCTCCTAACCCAAATTAACAAGGTTATTATCACAGCTCCTAAAGTTCTATTTGGAGTCATGATTGGATAGCTATGTTTCTTGCTCAGGTCCTAAGAAGTCAAGGAATGGGGTTGAGGAGTCTTGTTTCTGCCAAAAAACTATTGCTGAGTTCTCAGGCCAAACACAGACAGTTACAAAGACTTTTCCTGATAGACCTCACCAGGTAAGCTGCCTCCTCACAACAGACCTAGTACACAGTCAGTGCCTTAAGTCCCTGACGGTGTTACAGTCATGGACTTGGGGCCTCCTGGCTGCCCTGCTCTTGTGCATATCTCTATTCCCACCTATGTGCTTCCATTTAGAAGTCTCCTTACTGGCAGAGGACGGAAAAACGTAAAGACCATTTTCCTTGCTCTGACTCAGTACTCACTGCTTTCCCCAATCTTGGGCTTCCCTCTTCTCCACATCCTTCTGACCACCCCATTCCATACAACTGAAAAACTGGTCAAGTGTCTTGTTTAGGGCTCCCCAGCCAAGACTGTGCTGATTTACTTGGCCTTGACTATTCCATGAGAAATGAATGCTAATTCCTAAAATATAAATATACATATATATTTATATAAATATGCATATATTTATATAAATATATATATATATACAAAGAAATGGACTAATAGTTTCATTTTTCTTAGGGAAAAACACAGTTGTCAACTTACAGTTATATACTCTTTCATTTAGAGTAAAATTAACATAGTATCAAATAAAAAATAAAATAATGGGGTCTTGAAACCATAGACCAGCTCTTACAGAATTTTTAGAGGATTTCCTTCAGGCTGAAAACAAACAAACATACAAACAAAAACATCATAAGCTAAGAGGATAGCAAAAAGATACAAACCTGGGGAATATTAAAAGTCTTTTAAAAATAACAATGGTAATATCTAATTTGTGTAGTGAAATAAGTAAAAATAAAATACTGGGCATTAATAACGTATAAATGAGGGTATCAGAATTAAGGTATTCCATAGTCAGTGTTTTAATCAGGAGAAGTCAAACCACAGGATTCACTTAAAAAATCAGTTAAATGTTTGGGCGCCTGGGTGGATTAGTTGGTTAAGCATCTGCCTTCAGCTCGGGTCATGATCCCAGGCCTGAGATAGGGAGCCCTGCATAGGGCTTCCTGCTCAGCAGGAAGCCTGCTTCTCCCTTTCCTTCTGCTGCTTCCCTCTGCTCCTGCTCTCTCTCTTTCTCAAATAAATAAATAAATCCTAAAAAAAAATCAGTTAAATTTTAAAGTTAAAGTAGCTAAAAACACTAAGAGAATATACCTAGCTGTATAAATACTAAATAAAATAAAGAACAAAAAATAAATAAGGAAGAAAGAAAAAAGTACAAAGATTTAATCAACCTAAGAGGAGACAGGAAAAAAGAAGGCAGAAAAATAAAAAGTATAACATATAGAAAGCTTGTAATCTTATGAAAAAAGTTCAAATATAACATAAATGTAATATATATAATTACTAATATAAATATGAATGAATTTGGGAGAGCTAGGTCGTTCAGTAGGTTAAGCACCCTACTCTTGGTTTTAGCTCAGGTCATGATCTCAGGGTCATGTGATCAAGCCCTGCACTGAGCTCCATACTCACTGGGGAATCTGCTTGAGATTCTTGCTCTCCCTCACCCTCTGCCCTTTCCCTCTCCACGAACTCTCTCTCTTTTTCTCTCTAAAATAAAGAAATCTTTTAAAAAATAAACAAATAAATATTAAGGAACTAAATACCCAGTTTCAAAGTAAGGTTGATTAAAATGATAAAGACTATATATAGGCCTTCTAATTGAAATGTTTGGAAATGCTAAAAAGTCAAGCACAGATAAAAGAATAAGTATTAGCAAAAAGAAGCTAGAGTGACTATATTAATATCAGAAAAAAAATAAGTAAAATGATATACTAGCAATAAAAGGCTTACTACATAATAATAATTTTCAATTCACAAGGAAGAAATAATGTTTTAAAAAGTGGATGCCCCTGATTCCAGACTCAGTTACCAAGAGTAAGGACTGAGAGGAGCCTGAGTGGCTCAGTTGGTTAAGCATCTAACTCTTGATTTCAGTTCGGGTCATGATATTAGGATTGTGAGATTGAGCCCCATGTCAGGCTCTGTGGTGGGTGGTGAGCCTGCTTATGATTCTATCTTCTCCCTCTGCTCCTCACATCTCTCTCTCTCTCACCCCCATAAAAGAGTAAGAACTGACATCTACAAGAAAAAAGACTAATACACCATTAAAAATACTAGTATTTCTGCTTCGATAATTTATAGATCCAGCATACAGCAAAATCAGTAAAATTGTAGAATTGGATGTTATTCTTTCTAAGCAAAACATACATAAAATATTGAGTCCCGTAAATGGTGAACACCTATTTGTCTAAAACTGGCACTGAACAATGATTATCAATGTGCTGGTCCAAAATGTTGCTTTCAATAATTTATTAAGTTTGAATTTATTCAGACCACAAACTCTGACTCCAATGCAACTAAGTTTGAAATAAATAATAGATAATTAGGAAAAAAAAATCTCCCTTTATTCAGAAATTTAAAAACATACTTCTACAAACATGAATCAAATGAGAAATCCTGATAGAAGCTACAAAATTCTGGGAGCTTATTTACAAAGAAAAAGATTATAGATTGGGGTACCTGGGTAGCACAGTGGGTTAAGGATCTGACTCTTGGTTTCAGCTTAGGCTGTGATCTCAGGGTCATGAGATCAAGCCCCTTATCTAGCTCCAACCTCACTGTGGAGTCTGCTTAAGAGTCTTACTTCCTCTCCCTTTGTTCCTCCTACTCATGTGCATTCTCTCTCTCTCTAAAGTAAATAAACAAATCTTAAAAAAATAAAAATATTATACATTAAGGCAGGTGGGGTATAGCTAAAGCATTAAGAGGAAATATACAGACTTTAAAAACTACATATGAAGAGAAGATAATAAAAGCACACAAACAAAAAAGAAAAAATAACAAGAAACAAAGTAACTGAGGAAAATAAAAAGAGAAAACTAATAAATACAAACATTTAGTATAGAAACACACAAGTTTCCTGACAATGTAAATTTAGAAGAGATAAACAGCCAATTTCATGAGGTTAAAAGATTTAAGTAAATAAACTGATATATATATATATATATATATATATATATATATATATAAAAATCACTGTGGTAGACAACGCTAACATAGCTTCTAATTGCCCCTTTTCATTAAATATGTATATATTATATTATGTATATATAATATGTAAATATTATATACAATAAATAAACTAAAATTATTGTGTAGACAGCTCTAAGATTGCTTCTAACTACTCCTTAGTATTTGTGCCCTTGTGTAATTCCCTCCCTTTTGTTTTTTTTTGTTTTTGTTTGTTTGCTTTTCAGAGAGAGAGAACACGAGCCAGGGAAAAAGCATAGAGGGAGAGGGATAGAACCTTAAGCAGGTTCAACAACCAGCATGGAGCCCCACGTGGGGCTTGATCTCCCAAAGCCAATATCAGGACCTGAGTAGAAATCAAGAAGTAGATGCCTGACTGACTGAACCACACAGGCACCCCTGGATCTAACAATTAGCTTTTAAAAATTTTAAGACCGGGGACGCCTGGGTGGCTCAGTTGGTTAAGCAGCTGCCTTCGGCTCAGGTCATGATCCCAGCGTCCTGGGATCGAGTCCCGCATCGGGCTCCTTGCTCATCAGGGAGCCTGCTTCTCCCTCTGCCTCTGCCTGCCATTCTGTCTGCCTGTGCTTGTTCTCTCTCCCTCTCTCTCTCTGACAAATAAATAAATAAAATCTTTAAAAAAAATTTTTTTTTAAGACCGCAAAAGGGATAGGATGTCATCCCTGAGACCAGGTTACACAAAAGCCTCCACCTTGCTCTTCCTCTCTTGCTCTTTTTTTTTTTTTAAAGATTTTTATTTATTTATTTGACAGAGAGAGATCACAAGTAGATGGAGAGGCAGGCAGAGAGAGAGAGAGAGAGGGAAGCAGGCTTCTTGCTGAGTAGAGAGCCCGATATGGGACTCGATCCCAGGACCCTGAGATCATGACCCGAGCCGAAGGCAGCAGCTTAACCCACTGAGCCACCCAGGCGCCCCCCTCTCTTGCTCTTTAGCTTGCTGGCTCCATTGGAAAGCTAACTTCCATGTTGTGAGATGTATTATACAAAGAGGTTAATCTAGGAAAGAACTGAAGGAGTTACTCAACAGGCAATGAAAACCTAAGGATCTCAGTTCAATAGACACTGAGGAATTGGTTCTGGCCAACAAACATGAGTGAGGTTGTTAAAAGATTGCCCCCCAGTCAAGTCTCAGATGAATTCTTGTGCAAGAGTCACGCAAGTGAACTGTATCTAGTTGTCTGACTCCCAGAAACTGTAAGATAATAAACACTTTTGTTTTGGGCCACTAAGTCTGGGGTAATTAGTTCAATGGCAACAGATAAAAAAATATAAACACAAAAGTACAAAAAGGAAAATAGCAGGAAATCTCAAAAAGTGCTGAATCTAATAGCACATAGATGCAATAGCAACAATTACTACCGGTGAATGATAAGAGTAAATACATAGACTGCATCATAATCACAGTAATGTGTGTTTGATATTAAAGAATTGAGCAACATTATTTAACATTAAAAAGCAATTTGAAAAAACCCCAAATGATCACCATAACATATTCAGAAGCATCTAATAAAATTCTACATCTGTGGTAGAAAAAAACTGGGAAGTGTTAATAAACATTATTAAGGGGGCGCCTGGGTGGCTCAGGGGGTTGAGCCGCTGCCTTCGGCTCAGGTCATGATCCCAGGTCCTGGGTTCGAGCCCCACATCGGGCTTTCTGCTCAGCGGGGAGCCTGCTTCCTCCTCTCTGGCTGCCTCTCTGTTTACTTGTGATTTCTCTCTGTCAAATAAATAAAATCTTAAAAAAAAATAAACATTATTAAGTTAACAAGGGCATTTACAAAAATCTTACAGCAATCATAATATCAAATGGTGAAAGTATTTAAGGATTTCAGAGTATTTACTTTAAGATCAGAAACAAAACAAGTATGTCAATTAGCTAGTCAACATTTACTTTAGGCTTTAGCTAGCAAAGTAAAAGAAATTAAAAGTAATACAATTAATAAAAAATTAAAAGGAAATAAAAATTTGATTATTTTCTAACCACAAAAGATTTTTTATTCAACTACATTGAATTTAAAAATATATCTGTTCATAAAAATTATAAAGTGCATGCAAATGTTTGAAGTCAAAATCAGAGATTGACAACATAGTAAGAAGTTAGCAATGGACAACGTAAATTCAATTCAATAGTAAGAAAAAACAAAAGGAGAGTTGGTAAACATATATAGACACTTTAAAAAGAAGACATACAAATGACACACAAACATATTCATTATCACTTACCCTACTGTTAATCAGAAAACTGTTAAATTAAAACTCACAATAGTATGTCATTCACACTAATCAAATTTACAAAAAGTAAAGGTCAAACAATATCTTGGGTTGTAGGTGATATGCAATTATGAGAAATCCAAACTGTGATAGTATAAACTAACACAACAATTTTAGAAAATAAATTAGTATTACTCCTAGAATTGACAAAATAATATAGCAATTCTACTCCACAGCACTAGGAAACAAATATAAGAATATTCTTTAGAGCATTTTTCTTTTTCTTTTTCTCTTTTTTTTCTAAAAAGGAAAAGAGAGAGAGAGAGAATGTGTGTGTGAGCAAGAGGGTGGGGAAGGGAGAGAGAGAATCTTAAGCAGGCTCCACATCCAGCACCGAGCCTGATGCTGGGCTTGATCTCATGACCCTAAGATCATGACCTGAGCCAAAATCAAGAGTCAGATGTTTAACTAACTGAGCCTCATAGGCACCTCTTCTTGGAGCGTTTTTCAAGATACCAAAGTATAGGAATCAATCTATACAATTCTTAACACAATTATGGATACGTTTTTTATACATACAATGGAATATTCCACTCTAATCAAAAGTATTACTATAGAATACATCCACTTGGGTGAATATCCTAATCATGACATTGATTGACAGACTGAAATCATAGATGATTTCCTTCAGTAAAGCGCATTTATATAAATTTCAACAACAGGAAAAATGAAGACTGTGTGTTAAGGACACTAATAAGAATTATTAGAAAAATTATATAGAAAAAAGAAAAAAACCCACACATTTGTGGGGTTAAGAAAAAGGTTTGAATTGAGAGACCACTTGAAGTTCCTAAAATACTCCCAATATTTTATCTTAGTCTACTAATGTGTGGAAGGTGTATTCTTGCTATCATCCTTTAAACTATAATCACACATTTCAGTATGCACATTTCACAACAAAAACTTCTGCAAACTTTTAAATGAGTTTTAAATTTATGAAATCTTCAAAAATTTTACCTCATTTTTATTCAAAAATTATTTGTTGTGAAGCTTCGAGAAAGTATTTTCTAGCAAAAATATCTACTTCTTAACTACTGCTTTGAAATGAGTAACATCTTTACCATCTCTGAAAAGGAAAAAAAAAAAAAAAAGGAAAGAAAAGAAAGAAAACCAAAACTGAGGTTTTATTTGAGACATTCTTCACCATATGAGATATGTCACATAGTATCTTTGAAACTATTTTTGATTTTTTTTTTGCGTAAACTCATTACTTCAAAGAAGATCATTCTCTATTCTTTATAGGATTCAGAGGGATCTAGATTTATGCTTTGTTGAAAGGAAAAATACTGGTTTCACATCGTGTTAATATCATACATGCAAGAAATACAGAGAGAAGAAAGATGCAATTTCTTTGAGCTTTCTTAAACTCATGCTGAAATGCTCTTCTACCAACAAAACTGTGTGTTTACTTGTCCATGTGTAAAGCTCAGATCAAAGAACTGCTGAAGCGCAATTAAAATACTGAGTTCAGGGGCACCTGGGTGGCTCAGTGGGTTAGAGCCTCTGCCTTTGGCTCAGATCATGATCCCAGCATCCTGGGATCAAGCCCCACATAGGGCTCTCTGCTTGGCAGGGAGCCTGCTTCCTCTTCTCTCTCAGCCTGCTTCTCTGCCTACTTGTGATCTCTGTCTGTCAGATAGATAAATAATCTTTAAAAAAATATTAAGTTCAGAATTATGTAAACAATAGTTGTAATCATTTAGGAAAATCTTAAAGCCAATTTGACTAAAACAGTTTTGCTGAAACTACTGTAAAATTCTATGTAAAAGCCCACATGCAAATAATTTTATTTTATTTTTTAAAGATTTATTTGTTTATTTATTTAGAATGCATGAGTCAGGGGAGGGGCAGTGGGAGAGGGAGAGAGGGAATCCTCAAGCTGACTTCACACTGTGCATGGAGCCCAACAAGGGGCTTGATGTCAGCCCCTGAGATTATGACCTGAGTCAAAACCAAGAGTTGGACACTTAATTGCCAGAGCCAGTCACGTGCCCCCCTCACAAAGAATTTTAGATGAGTTCATTTAAATCACTTTATTCCAAAATGTTAATGCCATAAAGGTGTCTAAAATTATTTCTCAATTTTTCCCTAAAAAAGAATATTTTATGCTTAGTTATAAGCACTTAGACAAGTCTTCATACATGTAAATCAACTATCTTCTTTAAAATAGTTTTTTGGGACACTTGGGTGGCTCAGTCAGTTAAACGTCTGTTCAGGTCATGATACCAGAGTCCTGGGATCAAGTTCCACATCAGGCTCCTTGCTCAGAGGGGAGCATGCTTCTCCCTCTCCTTGTGCTTGCTACTCCCCCTGCTTGTGCTCTATCTCTGACAAATAAATAAAATCTTTAAAAAATAAAATAGTTTTTCATACAGATGGCATTTATTCAAATTTCTGCTTATGTTCTATGAAAAATCATAGGTAATTTGTGAAAAAAGTGGTTATGCCAATATTCTTCTGAGTGATACACAACAGACCATTAAGTAATCATTTATTTTTTCAAATGTATTTGAGAGGTATTCAGTTCCATAATCATCAATTATTAAAAAGACAGATGTACATACGTCAAGGTTTATTTATTTACATTTTTTATTATGTTATATTAGTCACTGTATGCCATTTTTTTTAAAGATTTTATTTATTTATTTGCCAGAGAGAGAGAGAGAGCGAGCACAGGAAGGCCGAGTGGCAGCAGAGGCAGAGGGAGAAGCAGGCTCCCCGCTGAGCAAGGAGCCCGATGTGGGACTCAATCCCAGGACGCTGGGATCATGACCTGAGCGGAAGGCAGCTGCTTAACCAACTGAGCCACCCAGGCGTCCCTGCCATTGGTTTTTGATGTAGTGTTCCAAGAGTCATTGTTTGAGTATAACATCTAGTGCTCCATGCAATATGTGCTCTCTTTAATACAAGGTTTAGATTAGAAGGGTTTGTAGGTCTTTGAGGACATAAGAAAATAGTGATTGTTTGTAAGTGTCTTACCCAGATCTTTACACACTGCAGCAAATTACAAATGTTTGAGTATGTTCAATAGTTAGAACGTAAAAGAGATTCATCCTTTTAATTGCATAAACATGCATCATCTTATTCTTCACTATTCTCCATTCATAAGGTAAAAACAAGACAGCTTCTTGATTTTGTGTGAGCACATACGTCTGTCTATACATATAGAAAGACATATATGTTATATATATACGAGCACATATATACATATACATAGATACATAAGAGTGCAAATAAACAAATTCTAATGTTGCAATGTTCCTCATAACAATTATAAAAAGTATAAATTATAAATGATAGCTGACAATTCACAAGGCTATTGTGAGAGAGGGTTTGGCAGGCATGTGCTAAAAGATAATAAAATGAATTATATGTATTTTGCATTATATATAGGAAATGAAATGCACATAAGAGATATGAATTAGATTCTTGACAAACTCTTAAGGAAGTGTGGTATGTTTTCCTTAAACATATGCAAAAAATATAAGGTTGATATTTGGGGTTTAACATTTCTTCCAAAATTTCAGCTACTTATTTATATAAAAATATGGCAGAAATGATGGATATACTTAGCACCATGAACCTAATATTTCAGGATGATCTAATCCAAAAGTTGATAGGAAATGTTAATAACAGTGAGGCAAATGTGTAAGAATCATGAAAGTTTTTTAAGGTTTTACCATGGGAAATAGTCTAACATTATAAAAAAACAAACAATCAAACAAAAACTAGGGCCTGGACAGAGCATTTTTCTAAATACCTCATAAAAATTTTGAGGCAACAGCCCCAAATATCTATGTGCTTCTTCCTCTCTCACCAATCCATTAGTTTTTATTATATATCCAGAGACATGACAGTACAAAATAACTGGTATGAAGTAATGAGGAGTAGAATTGGTACAGAATATCCTTACTTTATTTTTCTTTATAGTATTATTTGGAAGGTACTAAATTATTATTTAGAAAGTTAAAACACTGAGAAGTTATGTAAGTTGTCAAGGTCCACAGGGGTATGAAATAATATAGATGGGATTCCAAGCATGTGTTGGCCTCCAGATCTCACAAAGTTCTACAGGTCCAAAATAAGCCTTTTGAAATAATTCAAAGAGTGGAAAAAACTACATTTTGAAGTTTCAGAAGAAGAAAGACTATATGAAATTTATCCATTGTAACAGTTATAAAATCTTCAAAAAACTGGAAATTTCATAAAGCAAGAAGATACAGCATTTATCAAACAATAAAACAAGTAAAAGAAAATAACAGAATGAGAAAAGATGACAGAATGAAAAAATATTGTAGATAGATCATATAGGACAAGGGAATGCTGACTAAAGATGTAATAGAACATGAATTAATATGTAAAAGCATGTAATAAAACACCTAGCACAAAGTAGTATGCAAGTAGACATTAGCTATTATAACTATTATAAATCATTTGCCCCTAAAAAAAACCAAATTTGATCTAGACTCTATTGTTACTTTTTAATTGTTTTCAAATTGGCAGGAAATAGATGGAAAATCCTCATCCTCTGTGATAAAGAATTCCCCTTTTCTTATCTGAATCTTGAGCATCGTTTTATCTTCATGACTTCACTTTCAGTACTAGGTTCTAACAGTCTTTCATAATTAATATATGGTGATTTTTTTTCTTTTCTAATGGCTGTGATTCTTGATTTTTTTCAGTGATTCTTGAATTAATGAAACTGATCACTCTGATTGAAAGGAGTACTGTAAGCATGATATCTTTTTTTTTAAATCCCCTCACTTCTGGTTCTTTAGTTATAGATATCACTTTTATTCATTCATTTATTTGATAGTACATATTGAGCAACTATAAAGGGCCATACATATTGTAAGCACTATTTTGTTTGCCATGTGTCAGACATTCTAGCATTGGCTATGATGATGGAGTACATCTGAACTAAAAAGGAAATTCTGGATGCAAATTGACAAATTCACAATAATCTAAAGGTAATAACTGAGAGAGGTAATGAGACACAGACACTATGCCATCAAATATTTTCAATTATAAGAAGTGAAAATAAGGGGAGAAACAAGTCACATTTCAATAAGAATGGAATAAATATCAATGTGGCCCTACAAGTCTCTTCATAAACAAATGAGAAATCTGTGAAACAATGACTACAAAGTGAGTTTGGGGAAAATTTTGTGACTTAAGATTATTTTGACCCGCCAAATTGTAATTCATAAATCTTTGTCATTTGACATAAAGTTTTCTTACATATTTAAGGTTTCAAGAAAACACAATTCAACTGACTCTTCTAAAAAATAGATAAACTAAGTATTTTTGTTAATCCACTTGTGGGAAAAATCAAAATTAGGAACTTAAGAATGCAAAAGAAATCACTGTATTAAAGCAATTAAAATAAAAAATAAATAAATTTAGAAAAATACTATTCATCTGTTAGAAATCTGTATGTATAGGTCAATAATTATCACCAATTGAATTAATTCAAATGAAAAATCCAAATTACAGTAGTAGACACATATCAGCAGACTATGTCAACAGACTATCATTGATAGTGCTGTTGATAAAGTAAATGATAATGTAATAATAATATAAATGATAATATTACATAATATTAACATATGGTAAATAATGAATATTTTAGTTTATCCCAGTTTGAAAATTATAGGGTAAAAATTATAGGGTGCAGTTAAAGGAATTATTTAAATCATTAATAAAATTTTAAATAGATCATACCATTTTTAAAATACTAGAAAGATAAGGGGAAAGCATATTATAATCTTTAAAGAAAAGGAGTAAAGAAATGTGTAAAAAGAAAAATTTTAAATGTGTCTCAGTAATAGGACAAAATATGAGTTTTACCAATAAGTATTGATAGTTTACCACTTCCCACTTAAAATACCCATTTAGGGGGCACCTGGGTGGCTCAGTGGGTTAAAGCCTCTGCCTTTGGCTCAGGTCATGATCCCAGGGTCCTTGCATCAGGCTCTCTGGTCGGCAGGGAGCTTGCTTCCCTTCCTCTCTCTCCGCCTGCTTCTCTGCCTACTTGTGATCTCTGTCTGTCAAATAAGTAAATAAAATATTTAAAAAAATAATAAAAATTAAAAAAAAATAAAATATCCATTTAGGAAATGAAGAAAACCACTGATAGAAAAATTAATATGATTAAACTATAAAGGGGAAATTGAAAAGACCACAACTTATGAAGAATTGTTAAATTCATTGCTAATTAAAGAAACATGAATTAAAATATCAAGAAGACACTATTTTCAATTGTTATATTGGAAATCATGTATTTAAATATTATCTAATTATTTGATGTGATGTTTTCCACATATTACATTATCTACCTATTACAGATAAATAATCCTTTCTATGTAGAAAAAAACTATAATCTGTATAAAGAACAGAAATGTATTTATATGTTGAAAGAAAGAAGACTTAGCTATACAGAACAGTTTCTAGGTGGTAGGTCTTGCATGCTTTTCATTATCTGACTTGCATTCCTTTGGTAATTTCTAGAGTTTAAAAAATAAATATGTATTTCTTTTGAATCAAAGTAGGTTATATTGTCATAATGTATAAGAAGAAAATAATACTTTGAAAGATTAAATTATGGGTTTACAAAAGACAGATGGCAAGTCTAATGTAATTTATCTGTAGAACTTCATGACTGATACCTTTCAGTCTATTATACAGAAGTGAATTCTTCTATATTTAATCCTGGATCCTCTAGATATACAAAAGAAAATATGTCCTTTATCTTTAGATCATTATTAAATAGGTACATTAATCCAGTTTTATTATGGTTCCAGTCCTGAAGTTTCTATGTTAGATGTTTGTTATTTGTCCCCTATTTATCCTGTCACACTGAGAAACCATCTGGCAATCACTTTTTTCCTTAAAAATATTGTATCATCCTGAAGCATTACAAAAACTAAAATATTACAAATGAGCTCCAATAAACATTCCAGTAAATTTAGTACTTAGTAAATGAAGCTTTCAATTGCAGGTAAATCAAACTAGTATCAAATTATTTTTAAGTAAAAAGTCAGAGAATGGGTTTAAATAGTTAAGACATACAGAATTAGACTGGTTTGACACAGCTGGATCCAGCTCAGTTAATGTCTCCCATTATCCATCACTTCTCTCATGTTCTACCATCTTTTAGCTCTGTGTTGTAATATGTAGACTTGGTTCTCTAAGCAGGCTTTCTGGATAGATTACCCCCAGACCCCAACACACATACACAAAGGTTGCATTGTTTTTATATCTCCTGATCAAAGAAAAGTAGAGGCCCTCTTACCAACCATTTGATTCTCCCAATGGAACTCTGACCCTGCTTGAGAATATGCCCAGCAAACCAATCACTATACTCAGAGGCTTTGGTCAAGTAGCGTCTCTAGAAAGAGCTGTAATGACTTAACTCCCAGTCCTACCGGAATTAAGGAAGGAAGAAAATATCAAAATAAAATTATGTGAGGTAGGAAAAAAAAAAAAACCCTTGGAAACTTAGCCTTTTACTTATTCTTGGTGGCTAAGACTCTAAAAGGTCAAAATAAGTATGCCATTTCATTTTTAGGACTGCCTTTGTTAAGAAACTTGGACTGTACTTTTCTCAGACGGGTAGAAGAAACCATAAGACACTTCTTGTTCTAGCTCTTCTTCTTCCTCCCATCAGATAAGTGTGGCAACATGCCCTGGGTGAATTTTGAGATCTTGCTTAAGGTCATTACTTCATAATTATCATGAATATTCTAGACATTCTCTATCTCATTAACTAATACATACATTCCTCCTTGTTCTCATCTTAGGACATAGCTTACTCAAGATAAGTACTAATCATATTTTCTTCAATATATTTTGGTTTTGTGAGAAGAGATATTAGTCAATTATGAACAATTTATCACCAGTAGGCCTGTCTGCTGCCTATCAAAAAGCATGTGTTAAGAATATTAGAATGCCCTAGAATATTTCAACATGGTTCCTTTTACCTTCACCTTTCCAGAAGATCATGGGAATTTTTCTGCAGTATTCATGGTTAGAACCTGCTTGAGTTCCTACAACTATCAACAATTTGGTAAGATATACCTTTCTGAATAAAGATGAAACATTTGTCCTTTTCTCCCTACTTGAGCTCTCCAGAATTTGAAAACTAACAAAATGACTTTTATTAAATACCTGATTGCTTGCACCATATAGGCCTAATTTGGGGAACCATCTGCATCACTATTTCCTGAAACGAAACATAAACTTTTAACTAAACTGATCTATCCTCAAAGCTAAGAGACTGGTTCAATGAGATATGGACCATTATACCAACTTAGGACAATCCTAAACCTTACTTACATTCAATAGCCCAAGATGTTAAAATATTTCACAAATCTTTGAACAAATTCTTAGGGACCTTGAAATCACAGACATAGCTTCATCATGGGTTCATTTGAGTTTGAAACAATGGCTACAAACTAGCTTTTAGACCATTGCTGCATAATGATTATAGGACTTGTACTATAAACCTCCTTAGATTTGTACTTTCCAGGTTACAATGTGCCCTACCCCTGACTTTTGGCATCTCAGCTTCTACCGAGGCAGTTAATGTCCTCATCATTGACTTTAATGCCTTGGCATCATCAGGGTGGATTGTAGTGTAAACCCTGACAGTTGCTTTATTATTTTTTTTTTCCTAGCTTTGTCATGCAAGGGACTGGCTTAAGTTTAGATTGCTGAGAAATCCATTTCAGGAGACATCCACTTCTAAGAGGCTATGTTGAATAAGCATACTGCCATTTGGCCACTTGCATAAAGAGCAAGGTTTCCTGCCCCACTGAGGCTCCTTTGTGTTGGAGATCTTGTTTTATTGCAGTGACTGATCATTGGGCTGTGTTTTCTCTCTTCTTGAAATTTAAATTCTAGTTCTTATGTTTTAAAGTGACCAATAAAGAATGAGACTGAGAAATCAGTCCCCACCCTCAACTCCAGAAGAACTCCTAGTCTAAGCATGCTCACTTTTCTCTCTCTCTCTCTTGATCCAGAACCTCAGTGCATGGTACCAGGTGTGCTGTGCAATTACCAGGACTTGTAAGTAATAAACAGTATTTTTTTTTCTTTTCAAAAGAAGCCGCAGCCACAGCAGCCACATGAACGTTCCACAGGGTCAACAGGTAAACTTAATTTGTGAGGTTATCTGGCTACCCACCAGGAGGCACAGAACTATAACTAGGCTAGTACATTACATTCAGCATATTTCACTGAACAAATTACAAATTTTGTTGTGGACAGTTCTACTTTAAGTGGAGAAGGGAAACTTGCCTAAGTTTCTACTAGTTTAGTGGCTTCTTGTGTTTCATGTCAAAAAAATTTCAAGAGATCATTAGTGTATACATGGCGACACTTCCTTGTATTAGTTTACCTTCTAGTCATTTTGTTTCTCATATTTTTAATCTCATATTGTAAAAACAGTAGTAAGATTGTTCATGTTTACTATTAATACAGAAAGTAATGTTGTAGAGCAATCTTATCAGTGGCAGATTCACTGATGATATCCTTTCTTTCTCTTATAGACAGCTGAACATAGCATCCCTCCAAGGGATAAACTTTTGTCATTTACTATTCATCGAGGCCCTAGAAACCTGTCCACTGGAAGATAAATTTCCCTTCATAATTCCTTCAGAGTCTGTTGGGGAATTTATATTACTAGTATTTAAGAATTAGGGGACTTAAAAAGATAGAATCTCTGGTGATCTTATAGGACTCCTAGAGCTTTTATTTCCACTGTGTTTTATAAGTCAAATAGATTATTGGATAAATATAACTTTAACAGCTCATGAAAAAGCTGTGCAGCAAAATACATGCACCAAGATTTCAAAGCCTGAAATAAATACGTATAAGCAAGAAAAATAGAGCAAGCCAATCTTCTAATCTTCTAATCATGAGCAATTTTTTTCCATTCTTAGTTGGTCAGTCAGTATATTTAAAACACATGCAGAAGTCTTTCTAATTATATCACAGTAAGGCAAAACATATTTTCTGATAAAGGTTACTAGATAACGCATAGTTTCCTAAGATGGAGTTCTAAAATATTCTAGGTCATATCAGTCCAGTTGCTTTACACACCACTAATTGTTTCCATTAAGCTGCTGGCATTTTAGAATCATTGATTAAACACCCTTGGTACATTAAACAATTATGCGATATACAACTCTGATATGGATATATTTAATTGCTTCTGGTAAGCTTTAGTTAAAAAATAAGTATACATTTTAAAATACAATGCTGATAAAATTAATGAGCATAATCTTAAACTGGAATTAAATAAGAAAGGACTGATACTGAAAACTCAACAGAAACAGGAAAAGTAAGTCCCTCATCTTGCTGGAATCTTTGTCACTACCCATCAAAAACAAAAGTGGGAAAGCTTTGATAAGTCCAGTTAGTGCAATGCATGGATCAAAGTGTCAGACTGATAGGATCAAAGTGAACAAAATGAAGTGGTAATGTTGTGCACCAGATTTGAAACCATGGCAATGATGAGAGGTTCTCACAGGATGGAACAGGGAAGCTTTGATTAGTGCACCTTGTTTGTACTGTGAAGGCATCAAAGTGGCAAATGCGTCTGGATCAAATGGGGCAGAATGCAATGGGTAATGGAGCACTCAGAGCTCACTAGAATTTAAGCAGAGATGTTGATGATGTGGTGGAGACCAATGCACACATCCCCATCTGGCAGCTGGGAAGAAGAAAAGAAAGAAAAGGGGTGGGTAATTTTAATCACTTGAAAGCTAGTTGATTAGGGCACAACCAAAGAATCAAACAGCATTTTCAATTATTGCATGGGATGTGAAAACTAAATCATTTTTTAAAACTGGGCAATATTACCAATTGTTTGTTGCTAATTGTGCTTCATGTATTCTTTGTTCATTTTCAATAGTTCTATTATGTCTGTTAATTCATGAAGTAGATTCTCTTTGACTGTATATACATCTAAGTTTATATTCGCTGGGTATAGTTGTCTGTGTTTTATCGCTTTAGAGTACATTGCGTGAGTAAGATTCATTTTACAGTCAAATTTCGCTTACTGTGTTTGCAGGGATTTTGCATTCCCTGGGAATCAATTCCATTTAAAAGTTAAGTCGTAAGGCATCTGTCTAACTCACTTGATTAAATTCTTTTTCTCCTCATTCAAAAAGTTACAAGTCACAAGTAGTGTTTGTAAATAAAAAGTAAGCATATTATTGGAATATTGGAATATTTACATAAAATATTCCCTAATATAGCATAGTGATAATGCCTCAGATTAAAAAAATAGAGAAAAATGCTTAACTGTATTAACACTACAATAAAATTAAATATGTTTAGCATTCATATGACTAATTTATTAGTGACAGGGTGCAACTTCCATGTCTGAAGCTGTGTGCTGGCTGCTTTACATTTATTCTCACTTATCCTTACAACATCCCCATAAGTGGGTATTGCCATGATGGGGGGGAGATTTTCTGGTGATTTGGGGAAATAACAAATGTATTTTTCAAATAGAAGGGAAATAAACCATTGTGACCAAGAGGGCAGAATTGTATTGCTTGCTTAAAATCTATCCTTTGTTTCTCATCTTTCTTATGGCTGCCTTCTGTCAGGGGAGTAAACTTGACTACATCGAGTTTGGATGTCAAAGTGTGACTTACTTTAGCCAATGGAGTATTAGCAAGCATAGTCCGTTTAGGGATAAATGTGCTCTGATTGTCTGGTTTTCACTCTTGCCTTTTTGCCTTTCACTTTGAGAAGGATATGCTCCAGAAAGCCACTGCTTCAAGAGAATGAGCAAATAAAGTAGATCACCCTCTGACACAAAGCCTTCAACTGAGCAAGCCCAGCTAATCTTTAAACTGAGCCTAGCAGAGCCATGACCTACCCACTGAATAATGAGCAACACCAATTTGGTATTAATTGTTATAAAGTGTTGGCAAAGGCTCTCCAAAACATCATTACGACATTTGTATGTTCACATAAAAAGATCATTGACCAAATATGCACAATTATTTGATTGAATCCAGTATCCTTTTAAGCAGAGGTTGTAGTTGTTACCCAGGTACTATGACTTCTTCCGTTATTATTCTGCCCTCCTCCTGTTTTCTCCAAAAATACTTTGCATGGGCTACTAACTTGTGAAATCTCTGTGGAATGCATTTTGAGATTTGTTCTCACAAGAGCAGCAGGGGGTGGAGAAATCTACTGCTTGTACCTCTTGAGTACTGATACTCACACAGTGATGCTGACTGTACATCTGTTCTCTCAGGTCTTTGGGAAGTCTCTGTTCTCAAAAATCTTATATGTGTTTTTCTCCACCATCATTTCATATCACTTTTGAAGGTAAGTTTGTATTTTATAATAAAACCATCAGATAATTGAGTCTCTAAAATTACTTATATTTCATTGTATTTTCTTCATTGATTACATAAAGTTCAAATGTGGACAGATGAATAAACAGCCAGATTTATGTTTTAAATATGTATTGATATGCTTCTGGAAATGAGGGAAATCTCTACTTATGAAGAAGTTATAGGGTTATGAAACCTTGCCCAAAGAATGGTGAAATCCATTGCAATATATTTCTTTATTCATCAATTGAAACTCATACTTTGGGAATATGGAAAAAAATGGAAAAATTTTAGAAGTTTTTTCTCAGCAATGAGCTGATTAGAAGATTTAATAAAAATTAGAAATCTTAGGTATATAAACACTATAGTGTAAAACCAAATAGTAGTGAAGAGTGAAATCAGGAAAGAACAAATTCTGTTTATTATTTTGAATACTGTTTTAACTTTAAAACTAGAAATTGAAGATGATTAAATTAATTTTTAAATTAATAAATTCAAATGTCTCTGCTGAACTATATTTATAATTTGATGAAATGTCCTTTTAAAAAAAGTGACAAACATAAATAATACTTCAATTGACAAATTTATTAGTACAAATTGTTAACCTCCTCCAACTACATTTACTGATATCCTGACTTACACACTTAACTATGCCAGGAAGTGTTCATAAAACCCAACTGCACAATAAATATCTGCATTTAGTTAAAACTCTTTCAAATAATGAAACCTACAGCTCATAATATTAGGATCATAACATTGGTTAATTTAGTCACTCAATTTTGTACTAATTGTCCTGAACAATGCTAGGCATTCTGTCAGTAAAAAGACAGCTCATTTTACAGAAATCTGAATATGGCATAAATTAAATTAGATTCTCTAAGCCCAAATGAACTATATTCTCTAAACCCAAATTACTAAGTGACTAAAAAATTAACGTACAACCTGCCCTCAATATTAGAAGGTTAACTCTTGATTAAAATTAACAATATTTATCAGAAAGATTAAAAATCAAAATCCAGGACATTAGATTTATCCTCAGATATAAGAGGAAATTTTAGAGTATATGAAAAAAAAAGAGTGCTCTTGTTTTTTTTCTTGCCTATACTAGAGTATTTAGACATGTGCCAATATTCTACATACTTTAACTTTGGTGCTATAACTATGACTTTGAATGCAAGTATTTCCAATAAAATATACTTCAAAACATACATAACAGATAATTAGTAAAATTTTAATGAAACCTAAAATATTCTTAATAGTTTCTGTTTATGTTGGAAAAGATAACCTTGTGATATAAAAAAAAAAATTGTTTACCATGACTCATGATAAGCAAAGGTAGGAATCCAGAGGAAAAAAAAACAACAACCTTTTTTCCCCTATTTATATTCTTGTTATTTCTTACCATGTAAAAGCAACATTTAAGCCATGGTATTTAATTTACTTGAGGAGGCTAATCTTCTACTTTTTAAAATCACTGAATAAACTTATTTTATAAAAACGTTATTATAGTTGGTTTAGTTAAAACTACTGAAGTGAATGTTATAAGTATAAAGTTGACATATATTATTTTTTTTCTTTTTTTTTTAATTAATTTATTTTTTATAAACATATAATATATTTTTATCCCCAGGGGTACAGGTCTGTGAATCACCAGGTTTACACACTTCACAGCACTCACCATAGCACACACCCTCCCCAGTGTCCATAATTCCACCCCCCTCCCAGCCCCCCTCCCCCCATCAACCCTCTGTTTTGTGAGATTAAGAGTCACTTATGGTTTGCCTCCCTCCCAATTCCATCTTGTTTCATTTATTCTTCTCCTAACCCCTTAACCCCCCATGTTGCATCTCCTATCCCTCATACCAGGGAGATCATATGATAGTTGTCTTTCTCCAATTGACTTATTCCGCTAAGCATGATACCCTCTAGTTCCATCCACGTCGTCGCAAATGGCAAGATTTCATTTCTTTTGATGGCTGCATAGTATATCACTCAGCATCAGGGAAATACAAATCAAAACCACAATGAGGGGCACCTGGGTGGCTCAGTGGGTTAAGCCACTGCCTTCGGCTCAGGTCATGGTCTCGGGGTCCTGGGATCGAGCCCCGCATCGGGCTCTCTGCTCCGCAGGGAGCCTGCTTCCCCCTCTCTCTATGCCTGCTGCTCTGCCTACTTGTGATCTCTCTCTCTCTGTGTGTCAAATAAATAAATAAAATATAAAAAAAAAAAAAACCACAATGAGATATCACCTCACACCAGTCAGAATGGCTAAAATTAAAAGTCAGAAATGTCAGATGCTGGCGAGGATGCAGAGAAAGGGGAACCCTCCTACACTGTTGGTGGGAATGCAAGCTGGTGCAACCACTCCGGAAAACAGCATGGAGGTTCCTCAAAATGTTGAAAATAGAACTATCCTATGACCCAGCAATTGCACTGCTGGGTATTTACCCTAAAGATACAAACGTGGTGATCCGAAGGGGCACGTGCACCCGAATGTTTATAGCAGCCATGTCTACAATAGCCAAACTATGGAAAGAACCTAGATGTCCATCAACAGACAAATGGATAAAGAAGATGTGGTATATATACACAATGGAATACTATGCAGCCATCAAAAGAAATGAAATCTTGCCATTTGCGACGACGTGGATGGAACTAGAGGGTATTATGCTTAGCGAAATAAGTCAATCGGAGAAAGACAACTATCATATGATCTCCCTGGTATGAGGGATAGGAGATGCAACATGGGGGGTTAAGGGGGTAGGAGAAGAGTAAATGAAACAAGATGGAATTGGGAGGGAGGCAAACCATAAGTGACTCTTAATCTCACAAAACAAACTGAGGGTTGATGGGGGGAGGGGTTTTGGGAGGGGGGTGGGATTATGGTCACTGGGGAGGGTATGTGCTATGGTGAGTGCTGTAAAGTGTGTAAACCTGGTGATTCACAGACCTGTACCCCTGGGGATAAAAATATATTATATGTTTATAAAAAATAAAATTAATAAAAAAAAAAAACTTAGCAGAGTGCAAAGCATGTGGTAGGCATCTGTGGAAATTGAGTAACTATTATTCATTATTATTTGTCTGTACAAAGCCCCATTATTTGCTCTGGCCTCATGGGTTTGCTTTTACATGAGTGCTGTGTGTAGAAAATGGCTTAAAGTTGGCCGCCTAGATTCCTATGGGAATATAATTAAATCCATAGGCATTGAGCTTGGTTGAACTAGTCACAGAAACCTAAATTAAAGGAACTACTATTATTCAGAAAAACACATATTTGCGGTGGAAGCTGTTAAAACCCTTTGATATTCTAAGGCCCTTTATCTCAGACTATTCAGATAAGGGTTGAGATCATGAGTTTTACATGTGGAGACTGTAGGTTATTTATATCCACCATATTCACTGCCTCAGAGTAACACCTTAAATTAAGACAGTGATGGTAAATTATATCTCAATAAAACTGGAAAAATACTTAAAGATATGCATAGAAAGGACAAAAGGGAAGGAGGAAGAGGAGGGGAGAAGATAAGACAAGACTTGTGTAGCTTCACATGTGATAGGGAATAGTAAAGCCTGCTCCATACGTTCAGCTCCATACATACAAGGCTGTCTGACGGTGCTTCAATTCAACAAATACTTAAACCATAAGGAATTACATGTCTGTGAGTTGTCTACAGTCTTGCTACTTAAATGGTACCACTTAAAGGCCTGAAATTAGCTTCTTCTTCATCTATGTGTGATGACAAATAGAAACCAGGTAGTCACGACACTAGAAGAAATTAAATCTGCTTTGAAATTTATAATGAAAATATTTTAGACAGCAGAGAGCTTTCTTTTCTTATTAATCTTTAAAACTGATCAGTATTTATGTCTATTAAATGATTCTTATCATATCTCTTTAAAATATCAGTCCTGTGTTTTATGCTGATGATGGTTCAATCACCTGGGCCAGGCAATCATCTTGCTTTATGTCTGCTGTAGCTTTAAAGTGTGGAAAGGTTCTGGTATTATTTGTGGAATAGGCCGTTTGTTGGAATGAATATCAAACGTTGCTTTTACAGGATCAATTTTCTTTATAATTGCTACTGGCATTAACAGTCATCTCTGAAACTGCTCCTAGAAACCTGGCTGATGGATTGATATGCAGAATAATCAAAAGAGCTACTGGAGATAATGACATTTCTTTATAGGGAATTGCTTAAGGAAGATTTTCCCTTTTAGCAAGATGACTACCGCATATGGCTAGAAAGTTGAGAAAGGGCTTTCCTTTCCTTTTCAGCCTAAGGCAAAACTATAAGCTCAAACAGGGTTTGTTCCTTGTAAAATGTTTGCTTTCTTCAGCAATTCTTAGATTAATGGGCATAACAAGAACGGGATTCTATTGTGTAAAACAGCAGGTCAGCATTTGCTCATGTTCTGACTGCTCCTGAAAAATCAGATGTTCTTGCAAACAACAGTTAAAACATTTTCTTTTACTAAGTACACTAGTTAGCGTTTTACAAGGCTGATGAGAAGTAACAGGATTAGAAATTTCTCCTTTTTGTGTGCACTGCCCTCAATTCCTTTTCACACATTCATTGGAGTGCAATATGGCAGTAAAAATAATTCATGTTCTTTTTACTAGACAAAGTGAACTTAAATGAACCACAACTTTATCTTTTTCCCACACTATTGGCATTGTCTTTTTCAGCCATTTCATTTAGTTCTTAGGTTGAATTTGATGAAGAAATGTGTTAAGAAAACTATAAATCACTCAAATAGCAAACACCAAAAGTTTTCCAAGGTGCATGCTGGTTAGTGTTCCTTCCTACCTCTTCCAGATGCAACTTTGTTCTCTTTATTTCCTCTTACTTATATCTTTTCAGTGACCTTTCCCTGGGCTATCCCCAACATCCATGCTATTTTTATTTCTCTTTTTACCTTTCCACAAGCAGAATCAGGGTTTAAGATGGAAAAATGATGTTGGTTTGAGGGGAAAAACAATAATTAAACGCTATAGCTCAATACTACTGTCAGTTTTATCCCAATTCCTCTTCTTTCCTACAAACACACACACACAGTCATACTCTCACACACAAGACCCCAACTAGTCTTCTAGAATGATGCTATCCAGTAAAAATATAATACAAGACACAAAGGTAAGCCATGTATCTAATTTTAACATTTCTAGTAGACATATTAAAAGCAATAAAAAAGGAGCGCCTGAGCAGATGATTTACATAAGTAAAACTTTAAAAAAAGAAACATAAAATTAATTTTAAAAGATATATTATTTAAACCAAGAGATTTAAAATATTACCATTTCAATTTGTAATTGATATATAAATATTAGTGGGATTTTTGTGATTAATGTGATTCTTTTTTCTGTCTGGAGTCTTCAAAATCCAGTTGCACTTTACACTTGAATAAGTAAGACACTTACGCAGGAAGGGCAGCCTTGGCAGTACGGATTTTGCCAGAGGTTTCTAGAGACCAGCCTCCCTTGGCTCTGCCCATTTCCTGAGTCACCTGCCCAGTACACATATAAATTCTACTAACTACCCACTACCTATCTAAAAAGTTATTTTTCTACTTGTGTTTTTGGTTGTTTTGTTTTGTTTTGTTTTGTTTTGTTTTGGGGTTCTTTTTACAGGTGTTTTGCCACCAGAGGCCCTGATTGATATGAACTCACATCTCTTTCAAGGGCTCCTTTTCCTCTGCATACATTTAAACCATCCTTAATAAGTGAAGTCATTATTAGTTTGTTCTAAATAAATTGCAGTCAGTCATGCTTATCAAATTAACAGCCTAATTAACTAGATATACTGCTGTATGTATAATATATGGATTGAGCCAAAATGGAATGTTAATGCTCTATCTTTAACCTTTCTCTTCATTTCCCTCTTAAGCAGATTTCTTTTGATACTATCATATAAGTGCTACTCTTTCCTACTCTCTTCTCTTTTTCATACTTACTTTGAATCAATTTTCATTTGCATGATGGCAAAAAGCATATTTAATCTCCTTTTTCCAAGATATTCTTTATACAATATTAGGCTTTCTCTGCTAAGTAAGAAGCTATTTTTGGATACTCCTTGTCTAAAGTTCTTCAAAGCCAATATCCTTCTGGCCCCTATAAATTTTGTAATATCCAAATTCCTCAAATTGAGTTCTAAGGCTTTTCCAATTTTAGACCTTTTATCTTTATATCCAGAATCATTTCTAGGTGCTCCTCATTTCTTTTTTTTTTTTTTTTAAGATTTTATTTATTTATTTGTCATAGAGAGAGAAGTGAGAGTGAGCACAGGCAGACAGAGTGGCAGGCAGAGGCAGAGGGAGAAGCAGGCTCCCTGCCAAGCAAGGGGTGCTCCTCATTTCAAAAATGACATTCATATAAGCTTTTGTGACACATTTTGTTATAAAACAAGACAAATATCTCACACTCTTACTAAACATTTCACTTAAAAACTTCCACAATACCTTTATATATTGCAATGTTCCTTCATTAATTACATCATATTGTAATTCTTTATTCATTTTAATGTCTTCTTCTTGTATACTCTAAAATTTTTAGAAAACAGGCTCAATGAATATTTATTGGATAAATTGAAAAATAAATAGGCAAGTCAGCAAGAAAACCCATTTAATAAAGATGTACATATTTGTTTTAAATTTAACTATTATTGATGACAATTGTTCCACTCTGCAGTACTTGTTGGAGAAAAAACACTTGTACTCTGAAATTGGACTTGAGTCTGAATAATTGTTATACCACTTAGGAGTCCTATGACTTCAGGAAAGTTATATGATCTATCTGAGGTGGAATTCCTTCATCCCTATAATGGAGATAAAATGTCTGTTATAGACACTATACAGATTAAAGGAAATTAAAAAAAAACAAATGTATTAAATGCTCAATGTAGCAAATACCTTTTAGTAAGCACTCATTGAATTTCAGTCATTATTTCTGATTTGTTTAAAATACTTAATATTTTGATTATTCGATAAATCTTATGCCTACTGCACACAAAGCAATAATTGTGAGCACTTTTAAGACCTAACCTAGTACTTAAACTTTCAGAAAAAACAAAATTTAAAAATCAGAAGAGATTAGCTATCTCTTACTTATAGTACTTTCGTATCCAAATGTGGTATGTGTGTGTGTGTGTGTGTGTGTAAAGAATAAAAACTATTTCTATTTTCAAAATTTAACGAGGTTGATGTAGTTTCTTTATATCATTTTTTACTAGAAACAATAAGGCACAATTTGCTCACTTGCAATAAATGTATTTAGATCTTCTCAATAATTCTTTTCACTAAGGCATCCAGTATTCTTGTTGAAAAATCTTCCTAGTATGCTTATGGGTATCTCTGTCTAATATAATGAACACACTTTTCTCTCTCACTATTGAGTTCTGCTCCCCTTTGTCTACTTGAATGGGTAGGTCTTAAGTGTGTCTCCAGGAGCACTTACCTGAATAAAGAATAAAAACCCATCCTTACAGGACCTTTGATCTTAATGGGATTTTCTGGGGCAATAAGAATCACACTTTATTTCCTAGATTTAGGTAGATTTTCAAAACTTTGTATGAGTGTATGTTCATTTAGATGCCAATTGGTAATGGGTACAGAAAATAATTTGTTTCCATTCTTAATTTCCAGACTTCATTGATAGATCTCTCTGCATTCTTAATGTGATTAAAGCAAACAAACAGAAAGTGTTGCTTAATATTCTAATATGGTGTTTCCCTTGTGGGACACAGAGGTCCTGTCTGAATGAATTCCCTTAATTCATTAAGATTTTACTCATTTCAAAAGTATGCTATTATTCATGCACAAATAAATTCACAATATTTTTTCCAATTATCAATTTAGCATTTTTTTTTAGTATTAAGTATTTATTATTAAGATCACTCTGAGTTGTTATTATATTATCTTGGCTTCTCCATGACATTTAGTCTAGAAAGCAGTCAGAAGTTTAAATATAATCTTATATTGGATTTACCTGAAAATATTTGGAAATACATGGCTTCAAAAGGATAAATTTTCAGTAATCCTCTTATTTCCATAATATAGAATCACACATGGGAAACGATTAAAGATGTTTAATTTAAAAAAAAATAGAGAACAGGTTGGTAACTTAATGGTAAATGTGACTGATTACAGAAAGTTAATTATATCAAAATATCCATTCCTTAAAGGTGTTACGTGTATTTTAATATTATCATATATTACATCTTTAGTTCTTATAAATTTTATGAAATGCATTGATTTTTATGTCATTTCAAGAAGTAGTCCCTATGAGGTGACATTGCTGAAAAGTAATGTCATAGAATTAACCAAATGCATTTGCCAGGTATTGGCATTTTCACTGAAGGTAGCACCTTCTGTGACAGTACTAATGGGACTCATGAAAAACAAGAACCTGAGTTCATTTAAGCTGAGGAATATTCTGTAGGTAGGATGAAAGAGAGAAAAAAAAAAAACCATTACATTCATGGACTTCTGAACATATTATGACATAAAATAATTGCATTTCTTGGAACAGAGTCACTTTAGTTTTATCCATTACCTATAAACCCAAAGTCTACTGCTTCTTAGCATTTTGTCATAAAGTTAACTTATAGAGTTGACCTTGAAACTGAAATATAAGAACTATAGGTACAAAAACTCAGTTTCTCAGCAACTTTTAAATTGAAGATTCACATTGATCCTATTATTATTAATACTCTTATATTGCACACTAAAAATCATAAGTAACACTATATAATTTAGAATCATATTTTTATTGAGAAATATGTGAAAAGATTACTTAATTAAAAAACAAACAATGATTTATTGTCTTCCAGCTTAAGACACAGGGGCCTTAAATCAAATTTTTCCAGGCCAATATTTCTTTCTCTTGTTTTTTCAAATTAAAGACTGTTAAAGCCCATTCACTCACAAAGCCAACATTTATTAGCTAATTAAAAATGCTTGGTGGAGATAGAAGAGTGAGCAAATAAAGACTCTCCTTTTTTCAGTAATTATTACTTTCAGTGCCAAAAACTCATACTAAATAAATGTTATAAAAAATATATGTTCACTAACAGAATTCATAGTAGAGCACAAAAATGACACTATAGAAGTATAAAACAGAAGATCAAGATCTAAGTTTACCCTGAGAAATCACTTCTATACCAAAATGCATACACATTAACAATGTAAATGGGGTACAAAAAGAAACAAACATCAAGAATAGCAAATGTAAGGACCTGTGACCTGAGAGGTCAGTTGGGATGGCATACTAATTACAAAGCTGGGAGTAATGGGAGGTATAGCTGGAGAAAAAGCCAGAGACTAGACCATGCAATGGCAAACCAGCCATGTTAAAACTGCATATTTTATCCAGAGAGAAATGGGAAACTGAAAGTCTTGTCTTTTTTTTTTTTTTCCTGTCTGTCTCTTTCTCTAAGATTTTATTCATTCGCGAGAGAAAGAAATAGCAAGAAAGAGCACAGGTGGGAGGGGCAAGTGGCAGGGGGAGAGAGACAGATCCAGAGAATCAGGCTCCCCACTGAGCAGGGAGCCCAATGCAGGGCCTGATCCTAGAACCCGGGATCATGACCTGATCTAAAGGCAGCAACTTAACCGATCGAACCACTCAGATACCCTTCTCCTTCTTTTCACTTTTTTTTTTTTTTTTTTTTTTTTTTTGGTAATGAGGGTTTGACACAGTAAATTTAAATTTTGAAAACATCATTTTGATTGCAGTGTAGAGAAGTACAGGAGAGGAAATTAAGAGGAGACCCATCATTTCCCTGTTTTTCACAGATTTATCTATTTTTATTTGTATTACTGTTTTCCTGGAATGTTTTCTCTCTAAATGTTCTAGAAATAAAATGTATTATTGATAATATTTATCTTTGTATAGTCTTCTGATGCTCGACCTGGTGAGCACATATGAATCTCTTATCTTACTGCCAGTATGTAAGAATCAGCTAGATCTGTGGGATGTTACTGATCCCAAGTTACCAAAGTCTGTAGATTCCACATAAGGTTTTCAGATGTTTATATGTACAATACTTCAGAGTTGAGAGTTAAGGTCCTATCTGCAGATTTTACTTGTCCCAATATTCACCTATCACAATACGGCTTGTCATGAGAGATGGATTATTCTGCTGAGAAATAGCAAGTACAAAGTCTTTTAAAATGTTTATCAAAATATATTCATCAAAACTGGGCTTGTGCCACTACATCTCCTGCTCCTCTCCCCCAATGGGGGAGTCACTTTGGTCTTGCCCATTTTTCATTCTTACAGTGATATCAAGGAGACTAAAAGTACTAAGGAGGCATATCACTTTTGGAAAATGATTGACTATACCTTCCTAAATATCAACGAGACAAATAACTATTCCTTCTTTTTCTCTAAAAAATAAAGTTCTGGGGCACCTGGGTAGCTCAGTGGGTTAAGCCTCTGCCTTCGGCTCAGGTCGTGATCTCAGGATCCTGGGATGGAGCCCCACATCAGACTCTCTGCTCAGCAGGGAGCCTGCTTCCCCCCCACCCTGCCTGCCTCTCTGCCTACTTGTGATCTCTCTCAGTCAAATAAATAAATAAAAATCTTTTAAAAATATATAAAAAATAAAAAATAACTGAATCATATGTTTGTGTGCACTCATGTGTATTTAACTACAGATTTATTATGTAGAAAGTTACTAATTATTAATATAAACAAGAATAGATAAAATATTAAAGATAACTGAACCATAAGAAGATTGAAAATAGATATCTGATTATATTGATATTTTATAAAACAATCCTAATAATTTTGTTAAAAAGTAAGTAAAAGAAAAGTTTGGTATAGAATAGTTAGCAAAGTGGGAAGAGGACAGGAGTGACTATCAAAAAAAAAAAAAGGTACAATGAAATAAATTTCATGGAAAGGGAGATTATTTTGTTTACTTGTATACCAAATCATAGAAAGGAGAGAGATGAAAGAGAGAGAATGCAATTTTTAAAAATATTTCTTTTTTAGAAAATAGACATTTGATCCATTCATGAGCATGAGCAATTTGTCCTTCCAGATAACTCAAAGACAGAATGAAATCATTTCAGTCAGTCTCTAGAAGGATACACCATCTATTGTGTTTCAATAAACACAAACTCTCCTTTCATTAGGATAAAGAGGTCTTATGTTGTTAAGGACTGGGGCTTATTCTTTCCTTTAGAACTATTTTATTGTGGCATGTTGGGTCTTGGATTTGGGATCCAAAAGAAGTTAAAATGGATAAAGAACCTGTTTTTATGAAACTTGGAGAATACTATTAACAGGAATAGAAATAAAATTACAACTATGATAAGTTCCATAAAAAGAAGTACATAACAAAAAAGAAAATTTTCTTTTATGAGAAAATTAGACAAAGTATTGATAAGGAAGCATAGATTGAGATGTGAAAGATGCCAGAGGTCAGATCATTTAAATACACATAACAGTATACATAAATATCCTTGGAAAGGAAAAAGGATCATAGCACATGGATTAAGAAAATGTTGTAGTGTCCCTAGACCTGAAATAGCTAAAAGGAGATTAGGCTAAATGGAATTTAGGGAACAGAAGAAATTTCATCCAACCCTTATTGTAGTTGTCTTTTCTCTTTCGAAGAGATAATCAGTCTCCAGCATATAAATAAAAACAATTAGATGAAAAGTTATTGAGTAAGGACATAGGTAGGGGGTTTTATCAGGAAAGAAAATAAAAAGGTAGAAGAAAAAGGTCTTAATAAACGAGGTTTAGATGTTGGGCCCCATCTTTGGAATTCTTGCCTAAAGAGCAACAGCCAGTGGCCTAGAAGACTCCCTGAGACCATTTCAAGTGACTGGCCTATCAGAACCCAGCGCATCGGCCCTCATACAATTTATTATGGCAGCTTCTCTATGGGATTAAAGAAACATAAAAATAATAATAACAACAACTTTCCCTCAAGATTTTACAACCAAATTTCCACCTAATTTGGGATGGCATTAACATGGTAAGATTTTGTGTCTTAGTATTCCATATTACTTGATCATCTTATAAGAAAACCTTCCTTCCATACTCAAGTTACTCAAAATCATTAACACAGGATAAGGAGAAACCCTTATGTCTGGAATTGGAAGACAAATTAAGGTGCATTACTTCCAGTACTATGTTGAATAGCAGTGGAGATAGTGGACATCACCCGCCCGCACCACCCATGTTCCTGACCTTAGGGGAAAAGCTCTCATTTTTTCCCCATTGAAAATGATATTCACTGTGGGTTTTTCACAGATAACTTTTATGATATTGAGGTATATACACTGTGAAGAGATTTAATCAAGAAAGGATGCTGTACTTTGTCAAATGCTTTTTCTGCATCTGTTGGAAGTATCATATGGTTCTTGTTCTTTCTTTTATTAATGTAGTGTATGACATTGTTTAATTTGTGGATGTTGAACCAACCTTGCAACTCAGAAATAAATCTCACTTGGTCATGGTGAATAATCTTTTTAATGTAACTGTTGTATCCTATTAGCTAATATTTTGGTGAGAATTTTTGCATCCATGTTCATCAGGAATATTGATCTGTAATTCTCTTTTTTGATGGGGTCTTTTTTCTGGTTTTGGGATCAAAGTAATGCTGGCCTCATAAAATTAGTCTGGAAGTTTTCCATCCATTTCTATTTTTTGGAACAGTTTCAGACAAAGTAAGTATTAATTTTTCTTTAAATGTTTGGTATAAATCCCCTGGGAAGCCATCTGGTCCTAGGCCCAGTTTGCTGGGAGATTTTTGATTACTGCTTCAATTTCCTTGCTGGTTATGGGTCTATTCAGGTTTTCTATTTCTTCATGGTTCAGTTATGGTAGTTTATAGTCTCCAGAAATGCATCCATTATTTCCAGATTGTCTAATTTGTTGGCATAATTGTTGGTATAGTTGTTCATAATATGTTTTTATAATTGTATTTCTTTGGTGTTGGCTGTGATCTCTCCTTTTTCATTCATGATTTTATTTATTTGGGTCCTTTCATGAATAGGCATTTCTGCAAAGAAGACATCCAAATGGCCAACAGGCACATGAAAAAGTGCTCAACATCACTTGACATCAGGGAAATAGAAATCAAAACCTCAATGAGATATCGCACTTCGCAGCAGTCAAATGGCTAAAATTAACAAGTAAGGAAATGACAGGTGTTGCCAAGGATGTGGAGAAAGGGGAACTCTCCTATACTACTGGTGGGAATGCAAGCTGGTGCAGCCACTCTGGAAAATAGTATGGAGGTTCCTGAAAAAGTTGAAAATAGAGCTACCCTATGACCCAGCAATTGCACTACTACATATTTACCCCAAAGATACAAATGTAGTGATCTGAAGGGGCACATGTACCCCAGTGTTTATAGCAGCAAGGTCTACAGTAGCCAAACTATGGAAAGAACCTAGATGTCCATCGGCAGATGAATGGATAAAGAAATGGTGCGTGTGTGTGTGTGTGTGTGTATATATATATATATATATTCCATTGTGTGTGTATGTGTGTGTATATATATAATATATTATATACATTATATACATTATATTATACACATATTATTATATAATGTATGCATGTATTATATGTATGTATTATATAATGTATATGTGTATTATATAATGTATATAACATACATTATATAATTTATATATTATGCAGCCATCAAAAATGAAATCTTGTCATTTGCAGTGACAGGGATGGAACTAGAGGGTATTATGCTAAGCGAAATAAATCAATCAGAGAAAGACAATGATTATAATCAGGCTGATATGTGAATTTGAAAAACAAGGCAGAGGATTATGGGGGAAGAGAGGAAAATATGAAACAGGAAAAAAACCAGAGAGGGAGACAAGCAATAAGATACTCTTAACCTCAGGAAACAAACTGAAGTTTGCTGGAATGGAGGCGGGTGGGATGGATGGAATGGCTGGGTAATAGACACTGGAAGGGTGTGACCTGTGAATTGTGTCAGACTGATGAATCACAGACCTGTATCCCTGAAATAAATAATACATTATATATTAATTTTTTTTAAATTAAGGTGAATTAAAAGATCCAAATTAGGGACAGTGGGGAAAAGACAATGCTCTTAAGATAATATTAGCTATGCTTATTTATTGTGCATTCCAAGTTACACATTGTAATACACCTTGTACATATCCTAATTTTACTTTCTTCCCATTTAAATACCACTACTAGGTTCAGAATGCTAAAGGTTATGAAATTTTATCAAAATAATTTAGCTATGTGTATTTTTCAAACCCACATCTTTGTTTATACCGAACAACAGTGTAGAGTGATAAAGGTAGATTGAACTACATGATGTCTGAAGAGATGTCATGGAATATGACAAGTGGATGTTTTGGCAAGGTTGATATTCATAGCATGGTGGGAAAGAAAGTCAAGTGCAGGAGGAGGAGAAGTCAAAGAAAGGTGAGAAAGTGGAAAGTAAATGCTTGGTTTATACATAAGAAAGTTTATAGCAAGGAAAATTGTAGAGACTGAGGTCAAGACAAAGGAAATTAGTTTATCCTGAGGAGACTGAGTAATGAATTTTAGGAGGAAGGGAAAGAAGTAACAACAAAAAATAAATTGAAGAATACAGAGATAGAAAATATAACTAATGTCAGAATTTTTCAGAGATGGCAGGCAGTGATATGATTGATAATGTGTCTGTGGAGTGTTTTGTCTTAGAAAGAAGAATGGGTAAATCTTTATTGCAGAAGGGAGTACAGTAAGACCAGTTAAAAAAAATACAAACAAATAACTGCAAAAGCAATTATTTTCCTTCATAACAACACAAACATTCCATAGTCTGGAATCCAAGCTCTCTATTAATTGGTACTAAATCGCCCTTCCCTCTCATCATTTCAAAAACCAATTCTTTATACAGGCTAAATCACTGTATTCATTGTAATCATCATCTGAATCCAAATCCTGTTTTTCCATTTCAATGTCTCATCCAAGTGATCCTCCTAGCACAGATGTCCCTCCCTTCCCATCAGAGCCACTCTCATCTATTACTGTCCAGTGTAAATCTACCTCCTTTGTGAAGCTGCCCTAAAAGCACATTTTAAAATTATTTGGCATTCCTTTTAAGAAGGGACTGCATGGGGGCACCTGGGTGGCTCAGTGGGTTAAAGCCTCTGCCTTCGGCTCAGGTCATGGTCCCAGTGTCCTGGGATCGAGCCCCACATCGGGCTCTGTGCTCTGCAGGGAGCGTGCTTCCACCTCTCTCTCTATCTGTCTGCCTCTCTGCCTACTTGTGATCTCTGTCAAATAAATAAATAAAATCTTTAAAAAAAAAAAGAAGGGACTGCATGTACAAGTATTAATCATTTATCTTAATATTTTTGGATATTATTTATTGCATTCTATGTAGATAGAGTTATATCTATATTTCTAGTTCTATATAGAGTTATATTTGGGGTTATATCTATCTATCTATGTATCTTTCTAGTTAATGGGCTGACTTATGTCCCTCATAATTCATATTTTGAAGTTTTAAAATCAGTATCTCAGAATGTGATGGTATTCAGAAATAAGGTCCTTAAAGAGGTAATTAAGTTAAAATATGGTCCTGAGATTGGGCTTAATCTAGTATGACTAGTGTTCTTATAGGAAGAAGAAATTAGGAGACAGACACACACACAGGGAAGATCATGTAAAGACGAAGAGAAGATGGCATGTATGAAATGAGGTGAGAGTCATCAGAGGAAATAAACATTGCTGTCACCTTGATCTTAGACTTCTAGCTTTTGGAATTGTGAGGAAAAAAAACTGTTTATGCCATAGTCTGTGGTATTTATTATGACATCCTAGTAAACTAACTGTAATATTAGATGTTATACAGAAATATAATCTCAACAAATAAATTATATCCTTCTTGATATTTTTATATATCATCCTTAATGTTTCCCACAGTGTCTTTTATATAAAGTTGTAGTACAATGTAGTGGTTAAAAAAGTTCAGATTATGGAGTAAAACAGACTTGAGTTTTAGTAGATTCCACATAAAAACTGTATGAACTTCCACATAATATTTAACTCTTTGTATCTTAATTCTTTTATCTGTGTTATAAGGATAATAAGGGTCTCTTCCTTATAAGGATATTATGATTATTAGATGGGGATGTTTATATAGAATATAATATATATGAGGTCTATAGCAATTGTTAGCTAGTACTACTTAGTTCTTGAAGAATATTATTTTTGAATTTTATAAATTATTTAATATGACCTAACTCATTTTTAATAAAGTCACTAATATATTTTAACTATTAAATATTTTTCAATATTTTATTTCTTAAATTACATAGTTTTAGATTATAATTTTAACATTGGATATTATTTCTTACTAGACAGATTTCTGTTGAAAAGCTCATATGTATGATTTTCTTGATAATCAACATTTATAATAAAATAGTTTAAATGACTATACTACTGGTAGCTTAAAATGAACACTCAACCATTTATAATGTAGAGTGAGTTTATACATTGACTAGATGTTTCTCACATTAAAAACAGTTGTCATAAGGGATAAAGCACACTAAAAATCCATTTCCAAAAATTTTCTGAGTTCAATAAGGATAAACAGTGATTCCAAACTGAATACTAAGCAGGTATCCTACAATATAAGGGAGCACAAAGTTACATTTCAGTGGTTAAGTTTCTGCCACATTCCTGAACCATGAAACTTCTTTGTGCACCCAGAAGGGCAACAAAATATAAAGCTTAGATCCTATACACTGTGCTGAATATAGTAAGAAACCCAATTAACTTAGAAGACAAATGTCCGCAACTCATAGAGTTGAAGAGTTAATTTTTTTTTCTTTTTTTTCAAAAACATCTAGGGGAGGGATGCCTGGGTGGCTCAGTCAGTTAAGCATCTGCTTTTGGCTCAGGTTATGATCTCAGGGTCCTGGAATCAAGTCCTGCATCAAGCTTCTTCTTCAGTGGGGAGCCTGCTTCCCTTTCTGTTTGCCTTTCTCTGTGCTTGTGGTCTCTCTCTGACAAATAAATAAATAAAATCTTAAAAAAAAAAAAATCTAGGGGCGCCTGGGTGGCACAGTTGGTTAAACGTTAGACTCTTGGTTTCATTTCAGGTCATGGTCTCAGGGTCGAGATGGAGCCTGAGGGGCTATGCTCCACATGGGGCTATGCTCTCAGCACTGAGTCTGCTTGAGATTCTCCCTCTCTCTCTGGCCCTACAACAGAAACAAATTTAGCCCCAGATTTAAAAAAAAAAAAAAAATCCCCTCAGAAAAAGGGACAAAGAAAAAAAAAAAAGAAAAAAAAAAAAAGAAAAAGGGACAAAGAATACAATCAGTACATAATTAGAAGCCATAAGCATACAAAAACGACACAAGGCAGGTGAATTGAAAGTAGCAGAGAAAATAACCAGTGAAAAATACCTAAAGAGAAGATTTCAGAAGGCAAAATTTGCAGAAAAAAAAATATTTGAAAAGTATGGCTAATTTAAAGAAATAAAAATGGGGAAGTATAAACATGGAACTAAAGATGATAAGGAAGAAACTGTGAAATTTTATAATAAACCACAAGAAAAAAAAAAAAGCTAGAAATGAGTAGACTCCACACTGAACATGGTGCTTGAATGCACAACCTTGAGATTGAGTCGCATGCTCTACTGACTGAGCCAGCCGGGCAAACCTGAAAAATACAATTGTTGAAAAATTTAAAACAAGTAAAAATATCAATAGCTTGACAGAAGAGAATATTAGTAACCTGAAAATTATTTCTGAAGGAATTTTCTAAAATATAGCACAAAAAGACAAAAAGTTGAAAGGGATGTGTGTGTGTGTGTGTGTGTGTGTGTGTGTGTGTGTGTGTGTATAAATAAATAAATAAATAAATAAATAAATAGAAATAATAATTACCCAACAACAAATGTCTCGGGTCAGGGAGGGAGAGGGAGTTCACACATAACCTATAACATACAGTTTTAACTGGAATATTTTATTAGTAATATAAATAACTTGAATTTTGTTTACAAATACATTTTTACTTGGATTTCAAAACTAAATGTAAAATGCTTACTTTTAATTTTTAATAGCAATATTTTAAAAGCATAGGAAAACTGGAAATACATTTAAAGTAATTACAAGCTTTGACAAGTACTGAAACACAATCTCTACAAATCTACTGATCACAGACTAAGAAACTTGTCTTGCATTTGAAATTGAAAAGCATCTGCATTAAATATAAAACTATTCTTCATGGAATTAAAGTTTGTAAGGATTAATTGAATTTAGATTCAAAGCAAGTAGAAATCTGAACAGTATGAATTCAAAGCAAGTAGAAATCTGAACAGAAATATGAAGAGTATTTTTCAAAAATAAAATTTGGCTTTCCGAGAAAAAGCTCATATATGTAGATATGCAACTATTTAATGGAAATTTTGTATTCTTTTGGTAAAAGAAAGGTAGCTTTGTTCAATTATGTCCAACTGAATAGACATTTGAATATAGCACATTGTGTGAGACAGTGAACATATAAGCATAAAGCTCAGAAATTTTTCTTTCAGGAACTATCTTAGATTTAATATTTTAGTTAGCATATTCATTTATATTATCTTATGTTAAAAATATAAACTGATATATAAAGTGAAAATTAGGGAACTTACATTATGTATATATTGTCACATAGTTGGGAAGTGAATTAGAATCTAGGCAGTCCAAGAGACCAAGAAAGTATCTTAGAATCTTTACATTAAAGACCTATATGAGTAAGCAATATTTCTATATAGGTTTTGATGTAGAGTTAAAAATTACTAGAAAGTTTGTGGATACTAAAATGAATGGTTTATATTAATAGTAAGAATCCTCTTACACTCTATTACACAATTTAAGAATAAATAATAAATAAACAACTGACCCCAAACACTCTAAATAAGACTCTACATACTAAGATATGTATATTTAAGAATGACTATCTATATAACATATATATATGAATGACCAGATATAAAATGGTACATGCAAAAATTTTCTTCCTCTTTAAGAAACTGGTAAGAGTCTGAAATCAGTATTGTAAGAGAAAATGTCTATACTGGTCTCCTCTGCATTTTCTTATCATCCTATATTCCAAGTGCTGTACAAATTTCATTTTTTAAAATTTTATTTATTTATTTGACAGACAGAAATCACAAGTAGGCAGAGAGGCAGGCAGAGAGAGAGAGAAGGGGAAGCAGGCTCCCCGCTGAGCAGAGAGCCCGACACGGGGCTCGATCCCAGAACCCCAGGACCACGACCTGAGCTGAAGGCAGAGGCTTTAACCCACTGGGCCACCCAGGTGCCCCCAAATTTCACTTTTAATGCTGTTCTTCATTCACAACATATAAACTAAACTTGACTACATCTTCTCATGTCACTTCTATTTTCTGCAAAATCATTTTAGTCTTTTCATGTATCTGAAATGCTAACACATTTCAATTTTTTTTTCTTTTTTTTTTTAACAGAGAAAGAGAGAGATCACAAGTAGGCAGAGAAGCTGAAGCAGGCAGGGCGGGCGGGAGGGAGAAGCAGGCTCCCTGCTGTGCAGAGAGCCCGATGTGAGGCTCGATCCCAGGACCCTGAGATCACGACCTGAGCTGAAGGCAGAGGCTTAACACACTGAGCCACCCAGGTGTCCTAACACATTTCAATCTTTATCATTCTTTGCAGAGAAGGTTTCTATCATCAAACACTAAAAATAGTTTTTGACTGTTTTACTTATTATCCTACAATAATTTCCTTCTGACTGCTTTGCCCTGAATCCTTGTTTCTTTACATATGTATCAATATTTGTCATGCCAGATAATCTAGTAGTTAGAATAAATTCAGACTACCAGCAAGGCCAGATAGTATGTCTGCATGCACATACATATGTACACACACACATTTTTTAAGTAAATTACCTATATAGTGTCCACAGAATCTGAAAATATAGATAACATTTTTTAACAGTTCAGACCATAATTCTTGATGATATTATATATAATGGCTTATATTTCTGACTTTTTGGAACCTCTCTGTACACACACACATGCACACAGACTTTATACACACAATCATGAAAGTTTTGCCTTGAGATAAATCAGAATGCTGTTGAAACTTCCTAAAGTTAATGACATATACATATAAGTTATATATGTGAAGGTATTCCAAATTTTTTAGTGCAAGAAAATCATTGTTTCAGATTGAACAGAAAAATAAATCCACCTTTGCTCTATGAACATGAGAGCCATTTTTTTTTCATTTAACTTCATTAGGCATATAACCCACCTGAACACTGTACCCACAATGAAATGTAGACGCATAGGGAGCACAGGGAGGAATACACCTTTCTGAAAAAGGCAGGGGAACAGAAGGCTTCAGATAAGAGATGACATGTAAGTTGGATTTTGAAAGATGAGTAAGACACGGACAAGCCTACAAGAGGAACATTTTAGATAGAATTAACTTCATGAGAAAAGCTCACTGATGTCAGAGTCTAAGGCAATAACTTATTTTGAAGTCTATTCTTTTCTTGAACAGTATCTATAAATTATCATCACAAAGCTGACTCCTCCTTGTCATCCAGTTCTCAGCTTAAATATCACCTTAATTCCTAACCAAGCAGCAATCTTCTCACAGACTAAGTCAATCTTTATCACAGCACCCAGTTTCATTCATTTTCTTCTTACAAAGATCACTACCTGCTATGTTAGGTAGGGTGGCTGGGAAAACCCTCCAGAAAAAGTGACATTTAAGCAGGGACCTAAATGGGGTAAGGTAATAAGTCACATAAAGCTGTTGGAATGCTCCATCAAAGGAAGCAGTAAAGGCAAGGGCACATATTGACTGTCCTCATTATGCTCGTGGACTACGGGAAAACCAAATTGGCTCATATGGCAGAACAAATGAGGAAGAAAGTCACAGGCTATGTGGTTAAAGGCTGGATGATAAAGGGTTTTATAATCATGGGAAGTGTCTTGGATTATAATCTGAATATTAGGAAAAGCCTTAGAGGGCATTTTAATAACATATCATTTATGCTCAGCTTTTAAAAAGGTGATTTATGGAAAAATGACTGTATAGTTGGCAAAGTAGTTTCAGCTCAGCATACAAAAGAATTGTATCTATTATACAATCACAAACTCTTTTTTTTTTTTTTTTTTTTGTGGAGAGAGAGGGAGTGAGTGAGAAAGAGCATGGGAGGGGAGAGGGTCAGAGAGGGAACCAGACTCCCCATTGAGCAGGGAGCCCAATGTGGTACTTGATACTGCGACTCTGGGATCATGACCTGAGCTGAAGGCAGCTGCTCAACTAACTGAGCCACCCAGGTGGTCCAAAGTCACAAACTCTTGGCAATGGTAAGGAAATTATTGGTAAATGTATTCATAAAACTGTTCTAGTCATTCATATTCACCCATTTAATAGTTTAATGTCCCATATACAGCAGGAAATAGGATGACCAACATTAAGATATTACAATAATCTAGGTGAAAGATTATGAAATTTTAGTCTTGTCAGCCAAGGGTGAGAGAAGAAACTCTCAGTGGTCTTAGGAAGTCATGACAAGAGGCTTTTCCTAGAGGAATGAAAATATCGCACTAACAACTGTATCTTTGCAGCCACTTAACACGTGATCAGAATTGGATGAATCTGTTTTTTTTCCTAAAGATTTTATTTATTTATTTGCTAGAGAGAGACAGAGACAGAGAGAGCACAAGCAGGGAGAAGGCAGAGGAAGAAGGAGAGTCAGGCTACCCTGCCGAGCAAGGAGCTCCACGTGAGACTTGATCCCAGGACCCCAAGACCATGACCCAAGTGGAAGGCAGACGCTCAACTGACTGCACCATGCAGGGATCCCCAGAATTGGATGAATCTTGACAGACATATTATTTTAGCATTAACCAGACTCAAAGTTATAGTTGCCTGCATCTCTGTTTATCTATCACTGCATGTATACCTAGTTCCACTTTATATTTCTATGCGAATTTTCATCTTATTAGACTAACAAGAGAGCATCCAAAAAATCCTTGTATTAGACAAAAAGGGACCTTTGCATTCAAACATAGCATATTGGAAATACTGGCCAGTTTTCATTAAAAACAGTTGGAATTAGCAGATTGTGACTAATGTGTATTAGTCCTAGAAAGTCATACCAATAACTCTGTACCCTTTTAGAAATGAGTCTAGCTGCAATACCAGGATATAAATGTAATTCTACTATTTTTTTAATTAAATAATTCTATTTTTTTTATAAATTTGTTGGGTTGATTTTCCTGGTAACATGTCCTATGTTACCATATAAGAGTACTGAGAAACTTGTGTTTGGAGTCTCAATAAATGTGAAAGAGATGTAACCAGATGTAATCAAAAGTCCACAGTTTCTTCCACAGAAACACATAATAAATGAAATTTCCTCGAGTGAAACAGGTATCCAATCATTTACATTTAGCTTTAAATAAACTAAAGGAAAACTCCTCGATGCCCAAACACCATCACCACATGAGCCATCATCTTGAAGTCATTGAATATATTGTACCACTTTTACCAGCACTCACGAAGCAGTGTAGAAAATTTCTATCTAATGCTTAGTTTTGAATGAAATAAGGAAAGAGGGAACAGTATCAATCCTTGGCATCTAAATTCTCTTGGTATCCTGAGACTTCAATCATGTCATTATTTTAAGAAATCAAAATGAAGTCTGGAAGATGGGACTTTTAGAATGGCTGGAGGAAGGACTTCTGAAAATCCAGTCCTCCACCCGAGTAACAGAAATGTTCCTGTGTCCTAATGATATGGCCCTGACTATAGCAAAAACTGAAAGAGCTAAAAAAAATAGGCAATTTCATAAAACATAGTTGAAGATTTTAAGACTACTTTCATAGTTACTGGCAGAACAAGTAAAAATCAGCAGAGACATAGAAGATTTAAACTATATATGTAACAAGATTGACCCAATCAACACATATGTAGAATATAGGCCCAACAACTGCAGAACTCATACTCTAAATGACCATGCAACATTTAACAAACTGACCATATGTTGGGCCATAAAACAAGTCTCAACAAATTTCAAATGTCGAAATATCACAGTATGACCTGTGATCACAGAGAAATGAACTAGAAAATCACAGAAAGATAACCAGAAAATTGCAAAGTGTTTACAACTTAATACATCTGAGGAAATCAATGAGCTAAAGAAGAAACCACAATTGAAATCAGATAGTACTTTCAGCTAAATGATTTATGGAAATACAACGTATTGTGCATTTAGGAAAAAAGGCTGTCACAATTGCAGTTCCTGCTAATCATTAAAAAGAGAATAGCAGATTTAATGAAGTCCCTTCCAAATTTATGTTGAAGTCTTAACCCCCAGGAACAGTGAATTCAACAATACTTAGCAATAGGGTCTTTGCAGATGTGATTAAGATGAGGTCATACTGGATTAGGTTTAGCCCTAATCCAATATGCCAATATGATTGGCTGTCTTTTAAGGACACAGAGGAGACACACAGAATAAGGCTATGTGACACTGAGAATGACAAAGATTTTTTTAATTTTTTTAAAAATATTTTTATTTATTTATTTGACAGAGAGAGAGAGAGAGAGTAAGCACACACATAGCAGGGGGAGCTGCAGGCAGAGGGAGAGGGAGAAGCAGGCTCTCCACTGAGCAGGGAGCCTGATGCGGGGCTTGATCCCAGGATCCCGGGATCATGACCTGAGCTGAAGGCAGATGTTTCACCGTGAGCCACCCAGGCACCCTGGGGATGACAAAGATTGAAGGGACACAGCTACAAGCCAAGAACTCCAAGTGCTGCCAGCAACTCTCAGAGGCAATTACAAAGAGGCAAAGAAGAATTCTTCCTTACAGTCACTGGAAAGAGCATGGTCCTGTTGACACTTTGATTTTGAAATTCAAGTCTACAGAACTGTGAGATTAAAAAAAAAAAAATCTGTTGTTTTATGTCCAAAAAAAGGTCAAAATTATTGTTTTTCTGACCTCTGGGAATTAACAAATATTTGCAATCATCTAATTGAGCATCTAATGAGCATTGTTTTGTGTGTGTGTATGTGTGTGTTGTGTTTTGTTTTTTGTTTTTTTTTTAGTGTCTGAGTCTGTGTAAGAATAGTGAACTTTGTGGCAACTTAATTTACCCTTTTACCAAACTCATCTCCGTTGTATGTTGTCCCCCCAACCCCCCCAAAACCCCAACCCCCCCAAAACCCCACTGAATCACTGAAAAACAACAGTAGAAGAGCCAATGAAATGGGTAGAATGGACTTAAAACCTCTTCAAAAAGCCTCATTATTAGTGAGCTTTCACTATTTAGCATATCTGTTACGTCCTTGGGACCATCCCACTTGCCAGGCTTGTCATTATTTGACCTGCTTTTTTTTGGTTGAAAAAGCTTTAACTGTAGGATATTTGTCAAAAGCTATGTGTAGCAATTGTTCAAATTACATCTACCAGAGGTGGCAAAACTAGTTGTAATAAAAGAGACTGATTAAAAAAAAAAAAATCAAACATGAGGATATGATGAATCAGGTGTTCCTAAAGGGGCTTTGTAAAAAAGCTCCAGCCTTCTTGGGAAAGGAGGCTACATGTAAGTGTAGGTCCATGAGCTTGTCCAGAAAACAGCTTAGGAGGCCCAACAGTCCTGATTCTGGCTGATGTCAAATAACTGTGAGAACTAAAGACCAAGATAAAGTCCTAAACTGCTAGAGGACTGCAAGCAAGAAGCCGCACACACACACACACAGCCTCACACTGAAAGCCAAATGGATGATCCTTGGTTCACATTTTTAAGTACGAACAGCGGTATGAATGACGATACAAGAATACAAGAAAGGGGGGCACCTGGGTGGCTCAGTGGGTTAAAGCCTCTGCCTTCGGCTCAGGTCATGATCCCAGGGTCCTGGGATCAAGCCCCACATCGGACTCTCTGCTCGGCGGGGAGCCTGCTTCCTCCTCTCTCTCTGCCTGCCTCTCTGCCTACTTCTGATTTCTGTCTGTCAAATAAATAAATAAATAATCTTAAAAAAAAAAAAGAATACAAGAAAGGGGGTACACTTTAGAAAATTAGCTTAGGAAGATCCCTTAAAAAAACAAACATTGACAATAGCAAATGATTAGTGTATAATTTATTTGAGACTAGATGAGTTTTCCAAAGGGGTGAGTAGACACTAAAATAAATAAATAAATACAAAGTAGAGTACATTTTAAAAAGGGAGAGAGAAGAAATCCTAGAAGTTAGGTTAGATGAGGAGAAACCAGAAAAGAGAAAATAGGAAGAGGCAGCTAGAGTAAAGATACTTGTGTGCTATCTTGGAAGTCAACTGAATAAAGGGTAACCAGGAGAAAGGAGTTATCAAATATGGCAAATTCAGCTCATAAGATGAAAATGAAAGAGCGGGAGGTGAGGTCAGAAAAAGGAAACTGATAGCTTAGAAATTCCTCACTTCTTAACATGACTAAAGAGTGATAAAAGAGCAGAACGGTAATGCTGAGGCTTCGTTTGGATGATCACTAATTAAATTGATATTAAGACTTCTTTACAAATAATATATACAATTAAACTCATTTTAGTCCCCACAATAGATATTTTCCTAGAGTTTCATGCTTCATTTGATTTTTAGTGCTAATTCCACTACAGAGTATAAAACAAATTTATTTTTAAAGAGGATTTTTTTAATAATAGAGAAGTATATCCATCTACATAGCATCTCTAGTTAAAACAAAGAATATCTTATAAAGCATTTTAACAGAGAAAAAATTATAGAGAAAATTAGTACAGAAGTGTTGGGGAACTTAAAGCACAAAAAAATACAAACTAGATTACCAAAGTGATAAAAACTGGAGGAAACAACTGCTGGAAGGTCTGTAAGAACAAAGGAAATACACGGGATTATCAGACCCTGGAAGAGACCCTGCGGAGCTGGCCCTCAGAACACCTTGCAGTGGGCTCTGCAGGCTGGCCCTGTGACACTGGCATGATTGGGCCGGTCCTGGGAATGATGAAAGAGGCAAGAGGCCTGAACGATTGTCTTCTCGCAAATGAAGGGCAACTTCTCTCTCATGAAAGGCAACAGTTTAATAATCTAGACAATATGCACGCATGCAGCTCAATATATTTCATATCGTAAAGCATTACTAATTAATGAAGAAATTATGATTTAAAAATCTACATTGAACTCTGCATTTTAACTTTCAAGATACACAGATTAGGAAAAAGTACCTTATTCAACAAAACAGAGAGAATTCCGGGTCAGAGATCTTTCATTTTCATTAGGCATGGGTATATAAATAATAAAAGTTACATTTATGGCAATTATTGTAGGAATTTTAGTAAGCACCCATTTATCCAAAAATAATCAGAAAATTGCGTCTTTTGGTTAATTGAACATTCTTGTTAATTGACATTTGTCAAATATATCATACATGGATTAACAGTGCTCAAAGAACTAGAATAAAATAACAGGCACTTGACATCAAAATTTTAACTCTGCAGCTCTTCCTAGCTACATAATTCAGAGTCCCTTCAGGATATACAAGTGTTCAAACTACTTAAAGTATGTCATTGATTCAAATTAATCAACAAATAATTACAGTGGTATAACATTTAGAAGTAGAAGTTAAAATGAATAAAACTGAATTGTTACTGACTCTTGGACAGAGCTTGGAGTTTGATTATATAAGTAAATCTTTTTTTTTTTTAAGATTTTATTTACTTATTTGATAGAGAGAGAGAGAGAGAGAGATCACAAGTAGGCAGAGAGGCAGGCAGAGAGAAAGGGGGAAGCAGTCTCCCTGCCCAGGAGAGAGTCCCATACAGGGTTCGATCCCAGGACCCTGAGATCATGACCTGAGCTGAAGGCAGAGGTTTAACCCACTGAGCCACCCAGGCACCCCTATAAGTAAATCTTTTAAGTAAAATTAAATGAAGGTAAAAAGTATTATGAATAGAGAAATAATTTTGTATCTTTACTTGGTCTTCGGGGTAATAGGTGTACACCCTACCACATTTTAACATAATGATAGGGATCTACCTCAGCAAGATACATTTTTAATATAATTATTATTTTTCTTTATATCTACATGTTCTTCATATTTATTTTTATTTCTCCTTTGAATGTAATTGCTAGTAATTTTTTTAGAATGTAATGGAAATAAGAATTTCATATTTTTACTACAAAATCTATTTTATAGTAAACTGATTAAAGAGACACCATGCCATTCTTTCTGTTTTCTATTGATTATCACCAATTACAACTAGTTTAGAGAGTTTTAATAATTCCTTAAATATAATGATAGTGATAGAAAGATGCATTATGTTCACTGAAAAAACAATGACTTTTTTCGTTATCGGACCTATCAAAAACTACTATAGTAACCACAGTTTAAACCGGTGTAGCAGGAAAAAAAATTGGTATTTTAATGAATCAAAAGGTCATTTGCCCTCTAACTTTATAGACCACAGGTGCAGAACACAAAGAATAAAACTTTATTACTGGTTAGATAGAGTTTGTACTATAATACCACTGAATGAATTTTGAAATCAGAAGGTTAGAATTAGCATCAATCATGCCCACTGGTTTTATTTTCCTTTTATTTTACAATTGGGTGGCTCAACCAATTAAGCTTCTGCCTTTGTCTCAGGTTGTGATTCTGGAGTCCCAGGATCAAGCCTTGCATTGGGCTCCCTGCTCAGATGGAAGTCTGCTTCTCCCTCCCTACACCCCTCTCATTCTCTCTCTCTCTCTCTCTCTTTCAAATAAATAAAATTTTTGAAAAAATAAAAGAATTAACAGATTTATTGAGGAACATTCGGCATTTAATAAACAGCATATTTTTAAATCTATAATTTGATAAGTTTTGACATATGTGCATACCTGTGAAACTACGAAAACAATCATAATAGACACATACAACACATGCAAAAGTTTCCTTAAGATCCCTGGTAATCTCTTCCTCCTATATTTCTATCCCTTTTCTAGCCCCTGGCAACCTATCATCTGCTTTCTATATATTAATTTGGATTTTCTATATATATTAATTTGGATTTTCCAGGACTTTATATAAATATAACCACATAGTATGTACTTATTTTCATGTAGCATTTTTCACTCTGAATAATTATTTTGAAATGTATTCATACTGCTACATGTATCAAAAGTTAATTAATTTTTATTGCTAACTAGTATTCCATTATATGAACATATCACAATTTATCAATTTATTTGTTATAGGCAAGTTTCCACTTTTTGGCTATTGCACATTAAATGACTATGAAAATTCATGTGCAAGTTTTCATGAAAATTTGCTTCCACATCTTTTGGTAAAGGAATGACTAGGTGAAATAACAGGAATTTGATTATCATTTTAAGAAACTGCCAAATTGTTTTTAAGGTGGTTGTCCCATTTACATTCCTAGGCACAGTAGATGAGAGTTCCAATTGCTTCAAATCCCCAACATCTGATGTGATCAGATGTTTCAATTTTAGATATTCTAATAGGTATACCATGATATTTCATGATAGATTTAATTTTCACTATACTAATGCTTGAAAATGTGTCTGTCATTTGTAATTCTAGGCTAAAGTACCTATTTATAATGTCTCTTTTTAAATTCTGTTGTTTGTTTTCTAACTGGTGAATTTAAAGAGTTTTTTCTATATCCTAGATTCTGGTCCTTTGTTTGATGTGTGATTTGAAAATATTTTCTCCCAGTTTGAGACTTGTATTTTGATTGTCTTAACATTCTCTTTATTGATAAAGTCCAATATATTTTATTCAACAGACCCAAAGAAAACTCCACAGATGAATGTAAAATATCACATGAAATTATGGTTGCACATCAAAATGTAAAACAAGGTTCTCTTCTATTTATTTGAATCCTAATTCTACATAAACATCATCATCATCATCACCATCATCTTCCTCTTCATCACCAACATGATCAGTATAAGGAGGCCTCCTCAGTCTTACAAGAACTATTAAAAATAGGTAATGTGTTATCACTTTTCATTTGAAGCCAGTCTCCTTTGTATTACCAATGTGCACAAGTTTTTCACACTTTCCCAAAGTCCTCTCCCAGCAAAAAAATCTGAATATTTTATTTCCAAAAAGAAGTAATATGTAATAACCACTATGTGAAAACATGCATCTCTCCAGTGTCTTCATGTTTAGAATATTTTAACCATCTTCTCCTTTAGTAGACTGGATTATTGCTCTCAATTCATCACTTTCTATGTGTATTCAGACCTTTTATTTATTTTTTTTTCTTTTTTTCTTTGCTAAGTGATTTTGTTGTACCTCCCTTTAGAGTGAGTGAGAATATCCCTGACACCATTAATGTTGGGTGTGGCCAAATGACTTGCTTTGGTTGATGGAGTATCAGTGAATGTGCCATGAACAAGGTGTTTGCATGTATATGTAAACTCTGACTTTTTACTTGCTCTGACTTGCCTTTTGTGTTTCTATAGGCACCATGAGAGGAGCATGCCCTCCTATAGCTAGTGTTCCTTTAGTCTGAACCTCAGAATGGACCAGTAGTAGACCAGAGCCTGACCTGAAGCTTGAAGCCAATCCAATTGATTCACAGCACACCCTGAGATAGAGCTGCTCCTGATGCTTCACAGAACAGAGTAAGAAAATACATGTGTGTTGCTTTGACCTCCAAGTTACGAAGCATTATTGTAGTAATAGACAAATATGTGGACGAGAAGGTCTTAATAAACAACATTTACCCTTCTTTTATGAAGAAGTACCACTCCTTTTTTTATGAAAGAGTATCATTCTTAGAAATGGAAAAATAACATCTTCATTTCAAGGAAGAAATTAAGATGCCAAAAGGAATTCCATAGATAAATTTTCAAGGTTTTTTTTTTTTTTTTTGAAAGAAAATCGGGAAACAAATAGTTTAAAGTAATAAGGATAATGATATCAACTAGCTGGCATTTCTTGAACTTTACATTGTTGGCACTTGATGATAAATGTCATATAGATAATAAATCTTTCAAGGTTCATTAAGAATCCTTTGAAAAACAATTAACAACATTATATAAGGCAGTGTTTCTCAAAGCATGGTTCCCCACACCAACAAGATGAACTTTATTTGGAAGCATGTTAGAAACACAAACTACTGGGACCCTCCTGGAATTAAACCACAAATTCTGAAACTGAGGCACAGGAATCTGTATATCAATGACCTTCCAGGATACCTAATGTATACTCAAGTTGGAGAACCACTAAAGACAGTGGAAGGTAGTAGGAGATACAGAAGTTAATTTATACAAAACAGATACTTAATGTTTGTTTAGGATTTAAACCAGATATCCCCACTCTAAGAGCTTTAGTTATTTGCTGGGTGCTGTGTACACATAATCTCACTTAAAATTTAGCAAAATACAAATTAGATATTGTCATTCTAATTTTTGCAGATGAGGAAACTGAGCTCCTGAGTTAATAAAGTTGTGAACTGGTATCTATAACTAGATCTGTCCAACTCCAAAAGCAATTATTTTACTCCTTTACAAAAACTCCTTCATAACAGATTTAAAATAAACAGGGATCAGAAACAGAAAATATAAGACTAACTATCCTGTCACAGTGTTAATGAGCTGGGTCCTATACAGATATATAAAGAATCAGAAAGCCTTCAATTTATGAAACACTTCTACAGATGCTATTCTGAAGACAGTTTTGTTGAAAGTTACTTTAACATAAATTTTATTAATGAAAAAGCACAAATAGCTAATGTTACTTACATGTTAATTTGATCTTCAACATAAGTGCTCAAAGTGCTCAAAGAACTAGATGAGTTTTCCAAAGGGGTGAGTATACACTTTTTTTTTTGAAAGTTTATAAAACGCTGGTCAAGGACCATTTTTTAGCAAGTAGAAAGTTTTGTTTAGCTCACAAAAAGTGGGTTTTTGCGTCTGGTTGTTTTATTTAGTTAGTTATTTATTTTATTTTATTTTTGTGTGTGTGTGTGTTTGTTTTTGAAGGAGTTTAAGTCTAAACTTAAAAAGTAAGAGACGTTATACAGAAGAATCCATATATCCAGCTTCTTCTAACACATCAGTTCTGGCAACATTAGAACAAAATTATAGCTGATATAACAGGTAGAGCTACCCCATAGTAAGATTTCTCTCTCCTGTTAGCCATTTCCTTTTTTTTTTTTTTTAAGATTTTTTTTTTTTTTTTTTCATTAGACAGAGAGCACACAAGCAGGGGGCGGAGGGAGGCAGATTAAGCTGAGCTGGGGGTCTGATATGGGGTGGGATCCCAGGACCTGGAGATCATGTCCTGAGCCTAAGGCAGAAGCTTAACCATCTGAGCCACCCAGGAGCCCCTCCTGTTAGCCATTTCCTATTAACAAATATTATTTGAGTACCTGTTGAGTGTATATGCCGGAGTCAACCATCCTTGGCTTCAATCCTTGCTTTACTATGTACTAGCTGTGTGAGCTAGGGCAAGTCCCCCAGATTCCTCATGTATAAAATAGAAGTAACAATAATAGAACCTGCATTCATATGTGAAAAATTAATGACTTAGTGCATGAAAAGTGTTCAGATTATTTCCTAGCATCTAGTAAGTGCTCAATAAAGGTTAGCTATCATTTATCTTTTTTTTTTTCCTTCAATAGGAAAAAAACTTTTCGCTACATTCATGTTTTTCTCAGAGACGTGTAGGCCTGTCAGTCAATGGATTGGATGTTCCCAATTTAAAAAAAATGATAGTATGTTCAGATAAGGTAATTATAGGAAAATTTAATAAGACTTTTAATAAATGAGCAGGCTACAGGGAGTTTCCAAGGAATAGTGAATGGTGTCACCCCTCCTAGGACTAAAAAGAAAGATGAGGTACTGCCTACCAGCCTTCTGGAGGAAGGAGGAGTTTGCATGGAGAGGGATGACTTCAAAAGAACTGTGGTTTTTGGCTGAGGGAAGTAGGCAGCTTGAGAGGATCCTGTTGGGGTGACCAAGCAGAATAAATCCTGAGATCTCCCTTCCATTTTCTGTTCTTATGACTGAACTCAACAAAAAGCCAGAGGAGTAAGGAGCTCACTAATAATAGTCTCTACAGTCAGTCACCGGATAGAGACACAGCTTGGTGAGGATTAATTGAAAAAATTCAGGTATATAAGTTAGAAGATTGCCCAGCATATAAAAACCATGATGTAATACTAAATGATTATTAGTGCCAAATTTTCTAGAGCTTCAGGGCTTCTATAAAAACATTATATATTTTTGGTTTTTACCCTTTACTATTTGGTTCTTCTTAACTTGTCTTACCTTCAAATTCCTCAGAAAGTTAATCTGGGTAGTTAAGTTAATTTTTATCCAGATAATGTGGATTTCAATTTCTGATATCTTAAAAATAATAGAAAGCCACATTACAGCCGATTAACTTTGAAAGTTCCAATAAGCTTAGTATTGGTAACTGGGATCACATGATATAAACAGGAGGCTCTCACTCCAAAAACACCTCAGCATGGCTTTTTGGATAAGACTCCAGAAGGCAGGGCACCTGGGTGGCTCAGTGGTTTGAGCCTCTGCCTTCAGCTCAAGTCATGATCCAGGGTCCTAGGATTGAGTCCCACATCTGGCTCTCTGCTCAGCAGGGAGCCTGCTTCCCCCCCTCTCTCTGCCTGCCTCTTTGCCTACTTGTGATCTCTCTCTCTGTCAAATAAATAAATAAATAAAATCTTAAAAAAACAAAAACAAACAAAACAAAACAAAAAACTCCAGAAGACACTGTGCTGACAGAACTACCATCTCTTTACATGTTGTGGTGTAAACTGATGTATTCCTTTTTTTACAGGAGTGTCTTTAAAAGACACAAGCAGAAGAGAAAAGGCCTCCATATGCCAACATAGGGCTCCCTGCCTCTAATCAGGTGCACACCTTCCTGTTGAGTGCTCAGCAAACTAAGCCAACACACAGCAGTTTCAATTAGCAATTCAATTTCTCCCACTTAAATATCGATAAGCATAAAAGATTGTCAGACATCTGGAAAAAATCTAACATGAAGGGCAAACCAAAAATAAAAAGAAAAATAATGGATTTTGAATAAAACAAGCAAAAATTATAGCAGAAAAAAAGATAAAACTAATTTAAAAAACAATATCATCAGAGAAATAAGAGGAAATCTCTGATCATGAAACAGAATAGTCCAGACAAGTTAAAATAGAGAATTTTGTTTTGAGAAATTCCAGTTGCAACTGAGAACAAGGACAAATCTTGCTAGTGAAAAAGAAGAAAGAAGAAAGGAAGAAGGAAGAGAGAAGAGAAAGAAGGAGAGGGAGAAGAAGAAAAAGACTATTTGATAAGTTAAGTCTCTGAAAACCCTTCCTGTGAACATGTCCTTGAATTCTAGATACTAGGCTTATCCTTCAGAGCACTGTAGAAAACAAGGATGATGTGTTGGGTTTTTTTATTATTAAGTTGGTAATTTCAAGAAAAAAGAAAAGAAATGGAAAAATAAAGGTCAAGATTTCATTTATTTTGAAAACTACAGGTGAACCAATTGTACAGGTTGTCGAGGCTTTTTTTAAGGATGCAATGTGGTTATTTGGCATTTGTGTTGGCCAATCTCTCTGAATATTTTCCCCCATCTTTGAGGTAAAATAAATATCTAACCATAATGATGCCAGAGCAAAGTATAATCTTTGTTTTCATACTTCAAATATATCAACATTTTCTTCCAAGCACAGATAAACCATTTTTGTAATTACAAACAATTGATTCTATGGAAAAATGGAGTTTGAAGTATCTTGAATAGCCAATAAATTGAATAAAGTCACTGGGCACATGTGTCGATATTTAAAAGAAGAAAGTTTAAGGTTGAGCATATAGAAGAAAGGTCTTTGGGAAATTTCTGAGCAAAGCTTATATTTCACTGTTAAGTCTCAGTCTTTACTAGGTAAAAAGTATAAAGTCATTTTGATTATTATAGTCCATAACCAGAAAACATAGTTTCATAGCGTTTGAGAGCTAAATATGAACTTAGAAGGCACTGTGTCCTACTCTCAGAAAACTAAATTCCATGTAAGGTAAATTACTTCCTAGATCCCATATCTTCTAATGACCGAGCCAAACAGAGCCAAATTCTTATGTAGTCCTAATGGTGTAATTGTTAATTGTCAGGACATTTAAATAACACCTATTTGAAAAACAGAAATGAAACTATTTCATCAGCAGACTTGCATTCAAATTTCCTTTCCCATACTCATGATGTGACCCTGGGGAGATAACATTTTAGTTTTTACATATAAAATTGGAATCTTAAGGTGCCTGGGTCATTCAGTCGGTTAATCTTTGAGCCTTTGGTTCAAGTTATGATCCAAGAGTCCTGAGATGAAGCCCTGCATTGGGCTGTCTACTCAGAAGGTAGCTTGCTTCTCCCTCTCCTGCTCCCCCTGTTTGTGCTGGCTGAATCTCTCTCTGTGTGTCAAATAAATAAATAAAATCCTTAAAAAGAAAAGAAAGAAAAATAGAATCTTGGGACACCTGGGTGGCTCAGTCAGTTAAGTGTCCAACTCCTGATTTCAGGTCAGGTCATGATTTCAGAGTCCTGGGATTGTGCCCAATGTGGGGGGGGGGGGGGTCTGTGCTCAGCAGGGAGCTTGAGATTCTCTATACCTCTCCCTGCCAGCTCACGTGCACACATGCTCTCTCTGTCCCAAATAAATAAATCTTCATAAAATTAGAATCTTGATTTTACTATATTTTATATTGGACTTGTGTTAAACAGTGTGAAGAAAGAACTAAATTACCCAGTGAACTTTCAATCTATTAGGGGATAAACTAAACATAAACACTAAATGCAATACTAAATTCTGAGCCATTACAGAAGTAGACAAATGTTTTAGTTGTACAAAAAAGGAGGAGTGATGAATTATATCTTTGGGAACCATGAAAAACTTCACAGAGAAGGTTATATGAACTAACTCCTAAAAGAACAATAGGTTTTATCTGTAGAGATAAGGTGGTCTGGAGACTGCTGATGGCAGGAAGAGAGTGGTAGTTGTAGTATGGGGAGCATTTCAGAAACTATTCTTAGCAAAAACAAACCCCAAGAACTGCAAGAATTCCAATACTTAGTGGTGATAGCTGAGGAGAACTTCAGTAAGTGTTGATGTTGAAAAGCCAGTAGAAGCAGAATTTGATGTCTCCTTAGATAATATTGAGGTGACTGGATATTTTGTTTTCCTTTTATGGGCAAAAGCAGGTAACTAAAACAGACAGTGTAGTATTTATGTTTTATAAATTTATAAAAACTGTGAAAAATGGATTGGATGGAATACACACTCAATTCTAGGAGAAGCGTTAGGCAATTACTTTAACAGTCCTATCTCTAAAGTTAGTGCAGTCACTTACCGGAATGTAACTGACTGACTAGGATCACAGGCTTTAGCAGAGGTAGATTAGAAAGTGATTGTGACACACAGAATTTGAGAAAGAGAATTACGATCTATATTCAGGTGACTGACTTTCATGACCATCCAAATTGTGATACGATTCCTTGAGACTGGAATACTGGGAAATGGAGTATTTGGCAGGGAGAAAGTAGGGAAAAATGGAAATGTTAATTAGTTGCATATGTAGATGATATTCAGGAAAAGGAAAAAAAAAATGTTTGGGACAGAGAAATCACCCAGGTTTAACATGTATAATGAGAAGAAAAGAGTGACAATAATAAGATTCCTCTGGACTTTAAAAAATATTGATAAATAATAGAACATTTTGTTAACGCTAAATTTACATATCACAGATGAAGTCTAAATTTCACTTGAGCTCTGCAAATGTACCATAAAAAGGAGTGCACTTCCAATTTAAGTTTGCTGAATCTATAAGTAGCTGTGATATTTTTCTCCACTTTATTTTTACAAGAAAGGGCTTTATCAGAGCAACAAACTCCAAAAGTATATATTTAAAGCAGAAAATGTTAGATTTTTTTACTTGCTATACACATTCAGAATCAGTTTTCTTCTGTACATGAAAATGTTTCTGGGAGTCCCTGAAATAGTCTCAATAATCATAACATATTCACTTAAAACTAAAAAATTCTTAGCCATGAAAATCGCTAATTATTTAACCCAATTCTTCCAAAAAACCCATAAACTTTGACCCATTTGTATTTTATTCTAATCGATTGCATTATTCATATGATTGAATGAGTGAATAGGCAATGAAACAGCATATGATACAGGATTTCTCCAGATTTATGGTTAGTCATTACTCAGATAGTTGATTGTTTCTCTGAGTAAGAGTCAAATAGCTGTCTCCAAATGTAACTCTTTTCCCCAGTGGAATAAGTCATGTCTATGTACCTTATATTTGTTGCTCTACATCATTTCTGTAGAACCTTTAAAACTATACAACCCAGAATGAATTTTAGTATACCACAATAAGGACGGTAATGCCAAATACCTACATCTACTTCCATGATCAAACTATGTGTTTGAGTGGCGTTTCAAGGAATTTAAGTCACAATAATCACAATACAAGCCATATATCTATTTAAATAAGCTGTTTAAACAAGATTTTTATAAGTTTTTAAACACAATATCCTTTGTGGACAGTTAAGTCTCATAGTAAAGAAAAATACTATAGCATACTTAAACTGGCATCCAATTGGGGAGCCTGGGTGGCTCAGTGGGTTGAGCCTCTGCCTTCGGCTGGGGTCGTAATCTCGGGGTCCTGGGGTCGAGCCCGACATCGGGCTCTGTGCTCGGTGGGGAGCCTGCTTCCCCCTCTCTGCCTGCCTTTCTGCCTACTTGTGATCCCTCTATCTCTGTCAAATAAATAAAATCCTAAAAAAAATGGCATCCAATTAAGCAATATTCATGAGTAGTATATATCCTTTAGTAATATCAAGAAAAACATACAAGATATTTTAATGTTGTATTTCCTAAATGTCACAACAGAATTAATAATTTTGTGATGTTAAAGTAAATTTCACATTCAGGAATAATTTTTAAATTATTTCACTAAAATTCTACATAGAACTTTTGTGTTTCAGATGTCTGGGAATTTATAAATATCACCTATGAGCTCAATTGTGATTATGATTATTCAATTTCATATAGCCAATTTTTATCAGTTTTGCATATTAAAAGAATAATTTTGACTATTCTAAATACGAAATCTTTGATTTGATATCAACCTAACAAATATACCTGATTGTACATGATGTGTTTAATTAGTATGATGAATATTTATGGTTGGTTTATGTTTGCTTATTGGGTATTTAGGAGGTAAAACTTTTTTTTTTTAATCTACTGTCTTAAAATGTACCTTAGTCTATGCCAATATAAAATTAGATGTTCAACTACCCCTGTAATGCTAGACTAAAAAGATTTTTACCTTAAGTGTGAAATTCAAAATAGCATATCCTGAAAATGTACCAAAATATTTCACTTCACTTTACATTTGTAAACCCAAGGTAAGACAGATCAAAGATATGCATCTTTCCATTAGGAAAATGTTCTTCTCAGGCAAATACGTCATGATGATAAACCAGATATTAATCAATAAATTATATTCTATGCTCTATTGGTCATTATGTAGGTGATGTGTACATATAAAATGTGGTTATGAAAGGGAAAATGGGTTGGCAAGAAATACAGTGCTGCTTATTTCCTTAAGTTCTATTACTGATGATCTAAACTCTGAGAGAGAAAAAAGGCACTCATCCTATGTCGCTATTCCTCTATAGTTTCCTATAAAATACTATGAATATCTCTATTAAGAAACAGTGGGTACAATCTACTTTTTAACTTAAATATTATAACAGATTGGAATAGTGTTTGCTACAGACTAGAGGAGTGTTTTACATCCACTTTTAGTCAAAGTCTACAAATCTAAATAAGTAAATTAATCGATATATAATATGATAAGCATTATTGATATATAATTAATGATAAGCATTATTCATGACTCAGACACCTTGGAATAAAAAATAGACCAGTAAAAGCCAGTCCTAGTTATAATGGACAAGAGCCAGGGTGGCAAAGGGCCACTGGGGAAGAGGGATGACAGCAGTTCTATTCTGATAAATAACTGTCCAGATTAAAAAAAAAAAAAATCTATATTTGTAGTCCACTACCACCACTCCTGCCCTGAATGTGTGGGCACATTGGCTCAGAGTAATTTTATCTGGGCCATGAAGAAGGGTATATACCATCCCAAGGATAGTTAGTGAAAATCACCCTGCTAAAAAACACATGGCCAGTACTATTCTACTTTGATTTAGTAGAGTAGCAATCTCCATTTAGGTAGAAATTTGGCATAAGCATGGAATGTTTTTTCTGCCCAGTTTGGCTGTAAGAGATACGTACAATATTAGTTTTTTAACCAAAATAGAAGTTTATTGCTTTCTGACATAAATATTTTAAGGAAGAAAATGGAAGATTTGTCCAGTGAAATCCTCAGGAAGTAAGACTACTTCTACTATGTTACTTGGTCCTATGTTAAACCCATTCTTAGGGTCATCTCATAATTCCAAATGGCTGTTCTAGCTCAAGACAGATTTCCTGCATTCCAGAGAGCAGGATGTTAGAAAATAGAAATAAGAACAGACAGGAGTCTTTCACTTTTAAAGATTTATAGAAGCAACTACAGGACATTTTATTATTACAACCCATTGGCCACACCAAAGTATCAAAGAGGATAAGAAGTAAAAACTATTTCAGGGTAGCCAGTCCTTCATAGTAAAAATACTTACAATATAAACCCATCCTAAAAATACCTATAATATAACACAAATGTTAAGCATTTGATTAAGTATATTTAAGAGAAAGTAATATTAAGAAGCAACGCCAGGGGTGCCTGGGTGGCTCTGTTGGTTGAGGGCCCAACACTTGATTTTAGCTCAGGTCATGATCTCAAAGCCATGGGATCTAGGCTCGTGTCATGCTCAGCAGGAGTCTGCTTGAGATTCTCTCTCTCCCTCTGCCTCTGGCGCTCCCCACTTCTAAAAATAACTGAATAAATCTTTAAAAAAATAAGAAGCAATGCCATACATTATGAAAAGTAAAAAGATTAAAGAACTCCAAACAAATATAGTTCTACACAATGATCATTGCTATAATTCCTCATCACTTATGCAGTTTATATTTCTCTACATTGACAGAAAAAGAGATATAACAATAACCCATTGAGCTATCTGAACTTCATCACAATCATTTAATGTTTAAATAAACTAAAATAATGTCAATTTTGTCTCTGTTCAAAATTATAATTTCATGTAAAGAATTTCCTCTCCCTCCCCATTTGTATAACTCAGAGTAAAATTATGCTTTTAAAATCAAGATCTGACATAAACCATTTTAACTGGCAAAATAGAGGATTTAAAATTAACTGTATAGAACTGGAAATAGAAATAGAGGGTTTGCAACTGACTGTAGGGATGTAAATGAAGAATAAATCAGGCCAAAGAAACATCAGCTCCCATCAATGATCAGAGAAATTCAACCTAAAGCAATTTTTTGTCCTGAACTATTCAGAGAACTGCAGCTCTCTAAAGCTGTTACAGATATGCTTGCAAAATAATTCTTTCAGACTGCAGTAATTTGAAACTACCCCACAAAATACACACATCTGCAACTGTCTACTGAATTCAGACTATGAAGTCGACCAATTTAAATCATAGCTCCTTTTTCTTTTTTTTTTTTTGCTGAGTAGATATTTCCTTCTTGTCTCCTAAATGAGCAAAACTCTATAATTCATAAGTTTTTAAACTGTTTAATAAAGGCTTTGAACAAGGAAGTTGCCTCAAACTGGTAGGCCACAGATTTTGAAGAGCTGACAGGTAGGTTGAGACTGTGTTCTCAGTTACTTGCCAGTACTATATTTTGAGCAAATAATTGGATAACACTTTTCTCTTCTCCAAAAAGTCTCAGGATTTTACAGTGACATTCCCAGCGTCAGTGGTGGCTTCATCAACAGTTATGTAAAATGTGAAGACACCACCGGGAAGTCCTGTTTCACACTTCAGAAAACTAATGTTAGTAGATGTGTGGGTGTGGGAAAATAAGCTGTGTGTTGTAGCAAGGTTTGTAATGGAATATTTGGGGGGAAAAAAAAAGAAAGAAAAAGTTTCCAGAATATCATTGTCTAGGCAGTGGACAACCTCATGATTCTCTGAAAAATGAAAACTTTTGAGGAAGAAGGTTTTTTTTTTTCAGCCACAAATTTCTTCTATTCCTTGTGTGAACTATATGCAATAGAGATTAAAAATCATTTATAAGAGGTAGATAATTTATTGTCAATTCCAGTCTTCCTAATCCTCATAGGCAGAGCTTTTAGAAAGCTAAAAGTACCATCAATAAATAGAACACTACATCAGGATTCTTTAAATATTACATTTAAATACATTTAAATTGTAATATTAAATATTACAATTACAATGTGGCTTCGATGGATTGTTAGATGCTAAATATGGGCTTAAGTGAAAGTGGGAAACTTCTTGAGGCTGCAGTCTTTAGGTGATTCCATAGTTTCATGGGATTTATGTTCAAGAACCCCATTGGTTTTCCTGGTGAAGATGTAAGAAAGATGGCTCTAGAAGAGGGAGAAGAGTAATTCTTGTTAATTATACCACTACACCACAAGCATTCTCCCTAACAAAGGTCTACTATTCTGGGGACAACTTTATCAGAATCTCATTCCAGAGCCTTGATGAATGATCATTACTCCCATGTAGCCCTCTTCAGACTTTCCATCTTACATAGGAGGGGAAACATCTATAAGAGATATCATGAAGGTCAGAGGCCAGAGACACAGGCCCACTAAAGGACTGAGATAAATTGAAAGTTTATAGTAAATTCCTCCTCAATATATTAATACCACATCAACAGGATCCAAATATAATAACTGTGGATTACAGCTGAAAAAAACTAAACGACACAGACTCTCTCCAAGGAAGACTACTAAGGAAGCTCAAAGTCAAGAAGAGTGTCAAAAATAAGAACCATCAAGAAACTTAAAGCTTCTGGCATTTAAACTGCAACAAACAGAAAACAAAGCCCAATTCCTTCTCTAAAGAACAGAAACTGTCACCCTAGAGAACTATTTTACTTCCGTCCTATTATTGGAAGCAACATGTTTGGTTCCTAACAAAAATCACAGGGCATGCCAAAGGCTAGGGGAAAAATAATAGTTTGAAGAAGAAAAGCAAGCATGAGGACCAGACTATGATATAACACAAATGCTGGAATTACCAGACAGACAATAAAAGTCAATATGATTAAGAAGCTAATGGCTTTAATGGATAAACCAGATAATTTTAAAAAATGGATAATGTAAGTTGAGAGGAGAAGTTTTAAGAAAGAATTAAAGGAAAATGTTAAACTAAAAATATTCTAATAAAAATGAATAATATCTTGATGATCTTAATAGTATATTGGACTTGGGAAAGAATCAGTGAGCTTAAAAGATATATCTACAAAAACTTTCCAGATTTAAACAAAAAATAGAAGAGAACATCTAAGAATTAAGAGAGAATTTAAAAAGCTATACCATACACATAATTGAAAGAAAAAGAAAGAATGAAGTATGAGAAATATTTGAAGCAATATGGCTGTGAAATTTCCAATATGAAGGAAAGTATTAAAGCTCCAGAAAGCTCAAAGAATCCCAAGCAGTATAAATAACAACAACCACTCCCAACCACAAAAATATCCTTATACTTAGGCATATCATAATCAGACTATAAAAAATCAAAGGTATATTGTATTCAAACTCCAAAAAAACAAAGAAAAGGAAGACAAAATTTTTTCTAAAAGCCAAAGACATGTAAACCAAAAAAATCAGCACAAATATTTCCTAAAAAACAAGGCAAGCAAGAAGACAATTGTGTGAAATATTTAAAGCATTGAAAGAAAAGGAAAGGAAAAACCTAAAATTCTATGCCAATGAAATTATGCTTCAAAAGTTAAGAGTAAAAAAAAAAAGATTTTTACACTGAATACAAAACAAAACAAAATCTAAGGAAATTTATCAACAGCAGACAAGAGCTATAAGAAATATTCAAAGATTTTATTTTAGGCAGAAGAAAAAGGATATAGGCTGTAAGTGTGGATCTTCATGAAGGAAAGAAAACCAATGAAGAAAGAATTAGATGAAAGTTAATTATTTCGCTTTCCTATCTTTGACTTAGGAGATAATTGAAAGTAAGAATTATAACAGTGTATTACATGATCGTAACATATAGTTAAGTAAAAAGAATTAAAGTATTCATCATAAAGGAAAAGAGGAAGGGATTTGGACTACTCTACTACTAGGTACCTATTACATGTGAAGTTGAGTAGTGTCATTTTAAAGGAGATACAGGCTATTTAAAAACCTTCAGGAAAATTGCAATAAAAAAAAAAGATACCCTGGCGAATAAAATGAAATGGAATCACATAAAATGCACACTTTAAAAACAGAACACAGAAAAAGGGCCTCTGTCAATGAACAGAATATAAATATAAACCTGGTTATTGATCCTGGTTGTTACTGTATATCAGTAACCATTTCAAATGTGATTAGTTTAAATATATCAATAATCATTTTAAATATACCTATTTAAACATACCTATTAAAAGACAGCAATTGTCAGAATGAATAAGGAGAAAAAAAGAGATAGAGAAATACATAATAATCAAAAGAAACTTAGGGTAGCTATTCAGACAAATCTGACTCCAAATCAAAGAAAATTCTCAGGAATAAAGATATACGTTACATAATGATAAGGAAGTCAACCCTTCAAAAAGACATAATAATCCTGAATATGTATGCACTTAACAATACAGCATCAAAATGCATCAGGAAAAACTTAAAGGACTGAAAGAACAAGGCACCTGGATGTCTCAGTTGGTTAAGTAACTGCCTTCGGCTCAGCTCATGATCCCAGGGTCCTGGGATGGAGTCCTGCATTGGGCTCTCCCTACTCTGAGGGGAGCCACTTCTCCCTCTCCCTCTACCTGCCACTCCCTGTGCTTGTGCTCTCTCTGTCAAATAAATAAGTAAATAAATATTAAAAAAGAAAAGAAAGAAAAAGAAAGGACAACAGATGTATCTATTTTAAAGTTGGAGAGTTTAATATTTCTCATCAATAATGAATAATCTGAGGGGAAAAATCAGTCAGGCTACCTTTGACCTGAACAGCACTATTATCAGATTGATCTAATTGATATTTTATAGACTATTCCACCCAAAGACAACACAATACACATTTCTTAGTCTCACATAGAATATTCACTCACATAGAACACTTTGGGTCTGGGCACCTGGGTGGCTCAGTCAGTTGAGGATCTGCTTTCAGATCATATTATGATCTCAGGGTCCTAAAATCGAGGCCCATGTCAGGCTCCCTGCTCAGCAGGGAGTCTTCTTCTCCCTCTCCCTTTGCCCCTTCCCCTGCTCATGCTCTCTGTCTCTCAAATAAATAAAGACAATTGGGTCATAAAACACACTTTAATAAATTTAGAACAGAAAGCATATGAAGTGTATTCTCAACAAAGTGGAATTAAACAAGAAATCAAAACAGAGGGCGCCTGGGTGGCTCAGTGGGTTAAGCCTCTGCCTTCCGCTCAGGTCATGATCTGGGGGTCCTGGGATCGAATCCTGCATCAGGCTCTCTGCTCAGCGGGGAGCTGTCTTCCTCCTCTCTCTCTCTCTGCCTGCCTCTCTGCCTACTTGTGATCTCTTTCTGTCAAATAAATAAATAAAATCTTAAAAAAAAAAAGAAATCAAAACAGAAAGATAGGAGGCAGATCTCAAAAATTAAGGAAATTAAACAATATTTCTAAATAACACAAAATCCAAAAAATATCAGAGAAATTTCAAAGATTTGAACTAAATTATAAAAAAATACAACTTATCAATATTTGCAGATTGCAGTGAATGCTGTGTTTAAAGGGAAATTTGTAGCTGCGAAAACATATTAGAGACAACAAGGATCTAAAATTAAAAATCTAAAGCTTTCATTTTAGGAAACTAAAGAAAGAAGAGAAATGCAAACCTTAAGCAAGAAAGAAAATAAATGACAAAAATTAGTGGAAATTACAGAAATGAAGAACAGTAAACAGAGGGAAACCAGTAAAATCAAAATCTGATCCTTTGACAAGATCAATAAAATTGATAAAACTCTAGCCATAGTAACCAAGGAAAAAAATGAAAACACAAATTACTAGTATCAGAAATTAGATGGAATCATCACTATTATTGAATAGATTATAAAATAATAAAATGTATTATAAAGTCCATTCCCACTAATTTGATAATTTATATAAAATGCACCAATTTCTTGAAAGATGCAAACTCCCAAAATACACAAGGAGAAATAGATAACCTAGTTAACTCTGTATCTGTTAAAGAAATTGGAACAACAATTAATGATCTTCCTAAAGTTAAATCAACAAGTCCAGATGGTTGCACCAGTGAATTCTACTGAACATTCAGGAAAGCAATAATACCAATTCTCTGTAATATCTTCCAATAACAGAAGTAGGATGAATTCTTCCTAATTAGTTATATAATGCCAGCATTAGCCTAATACCAAAACCAGATAAACAATATCTCTCATAGACTGATGCAAAAATTCTTAACAAATTATTAGCTAATCTAACCCAACAATGAATAAAATAAACATCATATCTAGCAGGATTTAATAAATAAATGGGGGTAAAGACACAAATGCCCTATGCAAAAGAGTTCCAAATAATGTATGTAAATACTCTGCCCTCAAGAAAATGGATTAACGTCACTAACCACCAGGAAAATGCAAATCAAAACCACAATGAAGATGTTACCTCATACCTGTCACAATGCCTATTATCAAAAAGACATAACAAATATTGGTAAAGATGTAGAGTAAAGGGAGCCCTTGTTCACTGTTAGTAGGAATGTAGGTACAACTACTATGGAAAACACTATGACTCTTCCTCCAAATAAATAAATACAATCCAGCAAGTCAACTTCTAGATATACATCCAAATTAAATAAAAACACTAATCCAAAGAGAAAATGCACCCATATATATATATTGTATCATTGTATACAATAGCCAAACTATGGAAACACTAAGTAGGCATCAATGAATGACTAAAGAAGATATGATATGTCTCTATGTGTATATATGTATGTAAATATATTTATATATAAACATAAACACAATTGGATACACATATATAGAATATGTATACACACAATTGAGTATTTATATACACATACACAGTTGTGTATATACATATATACACAATGTGTATATGCACAATACACATATATATGTATATACTCATAGACACAAATGGAATATTATGCAGCCATTAAAAAGAATGAAATCTTGACATTTGCAACAATGTCAGTGAGCTGCAGAAAGATGGATGAAATAGGTGAAGGGCATTAAGAGGTATAATCTTCCAGTTAGAGGATAAATAAGACATGAGATGTAACCTACAGCATAGGAATATAGTCAAATAATGTATTAACTTTTATGTTGTCAGATGGTAACTAGACTTACTGTGGTGGCCATTTTGTAATGTGTATAAATATTTAACCACCCTGCTATATCCCTGAAACTAATATAATATTGTATGTCCATTAATTTTTAATAAAAAAGTTAAGTAAAAAAGCTTCCAGAACTTGTTCATAACCATTAGGAAAGATGGGACAGACCATTCAATGTAAAAAGAATTTGAAACAAAAATTCAGTTCATTGTAGAAAAATAAAGGTATATTTGTTGCAAAAAAAAAAAAGAGAGAGAGAGAGAGAGAAGAAAGTGGATTATAATTTCCTCCTACAGTGTGGACTATTCATAGTGACTTTCATTCAAAGAGTACAGTGTGCAAAGGGGTAAGTTTACTTTACAGTGTAGAGAACTGACAAACACCATCTCAATCCAGGTGATCAAGTAGGTAACAGTGATAAGTCATATTGATAGTTTGGACACTTAATGTGATGTGATGAGAAATGCAATGTAACTGTGTGGTACCACAAGTGGATTAGTCTAGTTTAATAATGAGAAAAACACGAGGGAAATCCTGAGATACATTCTAGAAAATACCTAATTACACTCAGAACCATCAAGGTCATCCCAAACAAATTCCTAGAGAATGCCCCAACAAACAAGAGCCTAAGAAGAAGATCAATACCAAATGTAATGTATTATGGTACATTTGATCTAAGAAAAGAAAAATAACATTAGGGAAAAATGAGAAAATCTTAATTGTTAACTTTTGTTAATAATAGTATATTAAGGGGTGTATATTATATTATATATATATTATATTATATATATATAGTATATATTATATATATATATATATATATATAGTATATATATATTATATATAATAGTATATTAAGGCACCTGGGTGGCTCTGTCAGTTAAGTGTCTGGCTTCAGCTCAGGTTATGATCTCAGGGTCCTGGAATCGAGACCTGTATCAGGATCTCTGTTTAGCTGGGAACCTGCTGCTCTCCCACTTGTACTCTTTCTCTCTCTCTGTCAAATAAATAAATAAATAACATTAAAAATAATAGTTATTATTTTTAATATTAATTATTTTTAATATTTAAATATTAAATTTAATATTTTAATATTAATTTAAAATAGTTACATTTAATTAAAATTAGTTATTATTTTTAATATTAATTAATGAACCAATGTTGGTTCATTAATTATAACAAAGGTACCATACCAATGTAAGATGTTATTAGCAGGGGAATACGGATGTGGAGTATATGGAAGTTCTCTGTACTAGATTGAATATTAATTCTGTAAAGCAAAACTGTTCTGAAATATTTTAAAGTTTTTTTTTTAAATGGAAGATTCTGGAACAAAATTATAATTAAGTCCAATGTAATGTAGCTTATTTCCTCATTCATCCCAGAGACTTTTGCAGAATTCCTTTGGGATAAAATATTGCGACAGATTAAATAGGATTCTAATAGAATTATAGTCTTTAGGGGAAAAAATGATATACTTTTTCTCCCAACTACTGATTCAGCCAGATGCAGAACAGAAAAGCAGTTATTACAAAATCAACAGCAGGAGTACAGGACATATCAGTAAATGACCAAAGATGTTTAATGAGGTCACCTCCAATCAAAGATGAAATGATGGATATTAACATGTTGAGAAAGACTATGGTTCCTTACAAACTGAAGCATGCATTAGAAATCCAATATGCAATGTTTGAGAGTCAATTTAGATTTACTCTGTTGTTACTGTTATTATGATGCTATTATACCACTGGCTGATAGGACCTGAAGAAATCCAGATACGGACAGAAGATTAATGTTAATAGAAAAAATACAGTACAACAAAAGCAACATAACAATACAGACAATATATTGCAAAGATGAATCCCCCCTTTTTTCTTTTAATTAAAGGCTATTTTAATTATCACAAATAAATGCCATAAACCATGAGGAATTCAAAGAAAAAACAATCCATGCTCAATTTAGTGTCAGTGGTACCCCTTTTAAGGTCTCATGCATTGCAGAGGGAAATCAGGAGCTATATTTTCCCAAATGTAGTTCTGAGGTTGGGTAAACCACTGTGAGACACTTGTCCCAGAGTTATATGGTGGAAGGGAAAATGACCTCTGAGGCAGGTGAAAGCAGATCTTGAACAAAAGCTGAGCCTTGAGACTCACATAGGCTGGTGCTGCCAGTAGCTAAGAACAGACGTTTAAGAGGTATTGTCAAAAATGCTGAAATCTCCACCACTTCAGAGACAGGTCAGGAATATGGCCTGCTTGGACAGCTAACAATATCCTTCATGAGATTGGTGACATTTATTGTGGCTTCTGTGTGACTGCCTGTGAATCAACTATTCTACAGAACTTCTTCCTTGCCTTCTTCACCTAACCCTCCAACAATCATTGGATAAAATGGCTTGGATTAAGGCATTCCTCCTCAGAAATCCTAGAGTGGGTCTTATTTTCCTAAGTGAAACATGACTTTTCAACTAAATGGATAACACCAAAACAGACATTTAGAAGATATACAGTTACAAAATCACTCTTTCAGGATTTGAGAGAAATATGTTCTATGGAATACCAACTGATTTGTGGCCTTTTCCTATCTTAGAATGATAAATGACAAGTTTACTAGTTCTGGGCTCCCATTTTTTCCAACTCTCAAGTGATACCAGACAAGGCCCAAAAACCTTTCTAGTTGTCATTCTACAAGTCCGAATATTAAGATTAACTAGGTTAAGAAGTAGATGATGAAACTAATATTCCAGTTAGAAATGTTGGTGCAGGGAATTTAACAGAATGGATAATTTGTTTTGACATAATAAATCGCCTGTCTTCTAACTTAACTTTTTCTTTAGTAAAATCTAACTATAAAATATAATGGATAGAGTCTTTCTAAACATCTCAAATCCTTTGTACTTTTCATGTGTATGATGAATTCCAATGATTTCATACTTTTCATACATTGGCAGCAAACACTTAAGCTGACCTTTCAAGATAAGAAATAATTAATCAAAATTCCATCTAAATTGTATATCTTAATGCTGCTAAACCCTAGAAAGCATATTATATTGGGCCACATTGCAAATACAAGGTCCTACTCAACTGCTTATGTCTCTGTAACAAATGATTACAAATTTGGGGGTGTAGAACAACCTACATTCATTCTCTAACAGGTTTATAAAATCGAAGTTTGAAATCAGTCTTACAAGGTTACCTCTGGAGGCTCGAGGGGAGAACCTGTTTCTTTGCCCTTCTAGGTTCTAGAGCCAGCAATGTAGTGTTATACTTCAGTGGTCACATTATCTTGTTTCTATTCTCTTTGTCAAATCTCCTTCTATATTCTCCAGTAAGGTCACTTTTGATTACATATAGAACCCACTACGATAATGAGACTACACTATGTCACACGCTCTGGGAAAGCTAAAATAAAGGTAACATCAATATTACTTTAGAACCTGTAGCAGTTGGAACTCTAACATACTATTAGTGGGTGTGTAAAATGATTCAAGCACTTTCAAATGCTGTTGGTCAGCTATAAAGTAGTAATACACCCATATCCTGGTGATTTCACTTTTATGAATTTACCCAAAAGAAATGAAAATGTTTCTCTACAAAAATATGTATACAATTGCTGTTAATTCTATCTTTATTCACCCAATCAAAAAATCTTGGAAAAAAGAGACTAAAATGTCCACAATTTAATGAATAAACCAAGCATAATCACTAATTTTATGAAGAAACATCAATAAAAAGGAATGATTAAATCATAAAACAAGAACATCGAAAATACGATTTTGAATAAAAGAGGTAAAACACAAAAGAGTACATACTGTATTTGTCCATTTGTTCAATGAAACTATAAATTAAGTTAATCTATGTAGATTAAAATCAGAACAGTAGTTATCTCAGTATACGTAGGTTAAAGTGGGTATGACTGAAAAGAAATGTAAAGAACTTTCTGGGATGACCAAAATGCTCTAAAGTAAATCCTGATTTGGATTTAGTTACATGAAGAAATGGATATTTAAAACTTATGGAACTCCATATAGTACATATTATATTATGAAAATTTTATTTCAATTAAAAAGATTTTGAAGGAAAAATAACTGACAAAAATTAATTGAACACAACATTTAACCTAGCAATTCCATCTTTTTGGAATTTTCCCATGTATATTGGAAACATGTTGACACAAAATCTGAGCGCAATAGTTTGTAGCAATTTATTTATAATCATTAAAACCTGGAACACCTCAAATATCCTTCAATAGGTGAATGGATAAACAAACTGGAAAACATCCATATATATGAAAGCTACTCAGCAATAAAGAAAAAACTATTGATTCGTGAGACAATGTGAATAATTCTTAAATGTACTTCATTAAGTGAAAGATGCCAGTTCCCAAAGGCTACATATTGTATGAGTTAATTTATATGACATTCTGGAATAAGCTAAACAACAGGGATAGAAAATAGATCAATGGTTGTCAAGGCGAGGAGGTAGAAAGAGGTTGTCTACAAAGGAGCAACAGGTAGAAACACCTGGAGATGATAGTATTGTTCTAAATAGTACTCTGTAGTGGGTACATGACTAGGCATTTGTCAAAACCCATAGAATAAATTTTCCTATATGCTGATTTAAAATCAAAACAAAGGCATGATATCAGGGGTTCCAGAATGGAATGCAGATTATATAAGAATGAATTTAATTTTATCATAAATAAATGATATAGCTACACTGAAGGGAGTAAAGGAGGTGATCCTTAATTTGAAGAGATTTACAATGCAGAAAGTTTGGTGAATATCACCTTCTCCAATAATCAAGATAACATTACCAATAAAAAGTCATGGTGATATCATGTTTCCCTCAATAAGACAGGATGAAAAAGACAATTCACCTCTCTGATATTCTTCCCCAAATTCACACCCCCAGTTGAATGATGAGAAAAACCTAAAAACAACCAAACCTGTGGGACATTCTACAAAATTCTTCAAAATTCCTGAACAGTATCTTCAGTTTCCAAGTCACAAAAGACAGAGAAAGACTATGAAACTGTCACAGATTGTAGCTAAAAAATAATGAAAAGTAAACATGATGGGGCACTGTGGACTGAATCATGAAACAAAAGAAAAAACAGTAGAAAAACTGAAGTCCTGATAAAGTGTGTAGTTTCTTTAACAATAATATACCAATGCTAATCTTCATGTTGACAAATGTGTCATGGTTGTTTTAAATGTTTATATTAGGAGAAACTGAATGAAAAGTATACAGAAACTCACTCTACTATCTTTGGTACTTTCATGTAAATAAGAAGTTTCTTGAAAATTTAAAGTTAAAAAATGAATTAAAAATCTTTGAGACTTTGCATATATTTCAGAAATGTGGAAAAACTATGGTGATTATATGTTCTTCAAAAGTTATAGTGAGTTATCTTGGAAAGGAAGCTGGACTTGTACATATTTTAGAAATGAGATTTCAATTACAAATGTAACTTTCTATAAAACATTATTTATATATATTACAGACTGATCCCTTACTACTTACCCACATTCTCCCTTCCCATTCATTATTAGATCACTTGACAAAGTGTTTTATAGCTTTATTGAGATATAGTTGGTATATAATAAACTATACATAATTAATGTGCAAAATTTGGTAAGTTTATTTTTTTAACTTACTATGGGCCTGGAAATGGGAAAAAATGCTAAAAACATTACACTGGATTAGCTCTAAGATATTTAAGATTTTTAAACTTCAATGTACATATAATAAACACATGGAATCATTACCATAGGAAAGTGAACAAATTCATCATTTTTGATCATTTTTTTTCTCATATCTCTTGGTAATGTTTTAGCTCATCATCTCCCATTACATACAACACTCAAATTTCCCTGATTTTGATTGGCTGGATCCTAAACCTTGAAGTCTTCACTTATAGTTCCCTCATCCAAAATGCATTCCTTAACTAATCCCATACCACATAGCCTGATGTCATATACCTATTTTCATTTAACTTACTACAATACATTTTATCCATGTCTATGTGGCAATCTTCTCCAAATGAGGTCATATCAACAGTGGAAGGAATTTTTTTCATCACTGTATCCATAAATTTTAATACAGATCAGCTGCTAAATACATATCTGTTAAATTATTTAATTCCATGGTTTGTATTCTTTGCAGAAACACATAATATGCTTCTGTTAAAATATCTTATTTTAGATGGTATTATCTAACAAATAAAACTATCATACTTGTTAAGATTCAAGAGGACTATGAAATAACATGGTTATCTTTTTTAATTAAAAGCCAATGGTGTGTGTATTTAATTATTTTGGTTAATCAAGACACAACATTCTTAAAAACGTGAATGTGTTTATATGAGTTCAGTGCATCTACTATTACAACACTTTCATTACTTAATAAAATTACTGACTTCCAAATATAGTTGGTGTGTTTGTTTTGTTTGTTAACTATGATTGCTTTATAATATAATTATATGTTCTCCATCAGTGATTAAGAACTTTACATATAAATTTATATGAGATTAGATACTATGTTTTGGTACATCTCACGACTGTAATTGTCATAAATAGACAAATAGTAACTAAATGATTTTCTTTGATTTACTGACCATTACATATAGGTTAATTTTTAATTGAAGAGACAAGTATATCCTGGATGTTTTCTGTATTTTACATTACTGTGGTCTATTTGATTATCCATACCAAAACTCTGTGATTGTTTATTAAAATAAACTAGTAATTTTTACATTGATTCATGATTTCAGCATTTTGAAAAACTATTGGCTGCTGCTGTCATTGAGAAATGCTACCATATTTAATGCTGTTTCTTAAACCTAAAAAATAAATTGTGCTTCTGTTTAATTTTTAACTATTAATTATATCTCTAAAATTTTGAATTCCCTAAAATCCCTTAAGTATGTAATTTTAAAAATATGTTGGAATATCAATATGTTAATCTCGAAGTTATTTCATAATACTAATATCAACATAAGCAGTATCTAACATTTTATTAATTTTATGTGTTAATAGCTGATGACTTTAATTGAGGTGTGCTTTGTTATAGTTACTAAGTGACAATCAAATATCTAATATTTGATTTCTCTCCAGAATTATGTCCCTTGATAATTCCTTATTAATTTTGAGGAAAAACATACTTGGATATTATATATATTTGTTATTATTATTAATTTTTATTTAGAGAGAGAGCACGCACATGCACAAGTAGGGGGGCAGAGGGAGAAAGAATCTTAAGCAGGCTCCATGCTCAGTGTGGAGCTCCATCTCAGGACCTTGAGATCATGACCTGAGCCAAAACCATGAGTCGGATGCTTAACCAAATGAGCCACCCAGGCGCCCTTAGCTATTTTAGATGGTATCAATTTTAGATTAAAAACATAATTAGAATATCCTTTCGGTATTTCAACTAGAAGTAAATTATATACAGCCCACTGAAAAATAAGTATACTGTGTCACTCTATCAGTTGTTTGTGACAAATTAATGCCACCATTAAATCTTTTGATGGATTAGATTTGAAAAAGTATTTAAGAGTTTTATTTGGTATACAATTTTTTTAAAATTTTTTTTAAAGATTTTATTTATTTATTTGACAGAGAGATCACAAGTAGGCAGGGAGGCAGGCAGAGAGAGAGGAAGAGAAGCAGGCTCCCCGCTGTGCAGAGAGCCCAATGAGGGGCTCGATCCCAGGACCCTGGGATCATGACCTGAGCCAAAGGCAGCAGCTTAACCCAGTGAGCCACCCAGGCACCCCGGTATACAATTTTTAATTGTATAACTTTTTATAGGATCAAAAGACAAATCCAATAGAGCAAAAGTAGTCTGTTGTATTATTTCTAATCAGAAATAAAAAGATTAATCATCATGATTTCAGTTCTTTAAAAAATGTAGTCTGTCAGACTTTGAATATGTAGAGTATCTCTATACTTTCCATGTCATACTTTTTGTATTTTCTTATTTACCTTCATTACTAAATGGCAAAATTTTAATATGGAAAATAATTCACAATTCACTTGCTTCGTATAAAAACCGATTACTTTGGAATAGAACAAAGATAATAAAATTTGCTTAATTGGAAATTCTGAGAAAATAAATGTTAATTTTATTTTCTTTTTTTCTGTTGGCCTATCACTTAATCAGTTTGGGCTGTGGCATCAATTTTATTATTTGCACATAGACAGTGACTAAATTTAGGTTCAGATTTGCCCAATATAATTACACTTCATGATCACTGCCTTGGTTTGTTTGCTTCCCATATTCCTATTTTCTTTCAAAATTCTCCCCATAATGACAACAAATTCTATGGTAATCCTATACTCAGGGAAAACGATACTGTTTCAGTATGTTAATTTTTATAGGTGATCTCAATTTGTTTAATAACTAAAGGAATTAAATTATTTTCTCATACATATATATTTTTCATTGTTATTATTTACCAAATATTGTGCAACACACATGTATAACTATAATCAATGTATTTCATTTTAATGTATTTTAAGTACTGCACTATAAATATAGTCAAAATCATATATGTAGATTTGAGTTATTTTAACACAGTAAGTTTTAATCTACTCTTTTTTCTCTTTTATGCTTTTGTCATAAGATATACATAGAAAATTTACCATCTTAGCCACTTTTAGGTGAATGGTTCAGAAATCTTAAGTATATCCAGACTGTTATGCTTAATTTATATTTAAAGAATATATCAATAATGAATCATCAACACACCCTGAAAATCGAAAGTTAACAAATTCAATGCAAAATTACGAAATAGGTAAAGGATATGTTTAAGTTCTGAATTTCTCTTTCCTGGAAGAGAGACAGATAAAAAGCAGCCTCACCTGATTACATTTCATGTTTCTAGATTGATCTCTCAGACGGGCTGGTTCCTTGTTTCCTGTCCTCTAACTCAGGGGATCTCTAAACACCAAAGTCAGTCAAGACCATGGCAAATCTCTACCCCACTATTCCTAAGTGGCTCTGTGAGTCTCCATTCTTTGTAACCAAAGAGCTTTGACTGTAACAAAGAACACTGAGTTCGGAACTTCATGTTATAAAGTTTCCACAGTTTCTCATGTTAGTAAGTAATGAAAAAACAAAAACATTGTTAAACAAATGCTGTGTTTAACATGTATTTCAGGCTGCACATGAAATTTCACATTATGCTAAAATTACCAAAAATGTTACCAAATTATCTCTGAGAACACTTTTTTTTCATGAAACCATGGATATATTCAATTGCACACATATTAAATATATATTTTAATAATCACAATATTGACAGATAAATTTGCATTTCTATTACCAAATGCGTAACATGTAAGATCTAATATTTATAAATTTGTTATTTTTAACTACAAGAGAATAATATTTAATTCAAGGAAAGAAAGTTTGCTTTGGTATATAACATCTTTGATTTATGGGGTGAATTCTCTTTCTTCCTATCAAACTACAACAAAATATATCTGTTGTTAATAATACTTTATTATAAGTTTTTGAAAATAGGCTGCTTGGGTGGCTCAGTTGGTTAAGCCACTGGCTTCAGCTCAGGTCATGATCCCAGGGTGCTGGGCTCAAGTCCTACATTGGGATCCCCCTGCGCTGTGGGGAGCCAACTTCTCCCTCTCCCTCTTCCTGTCACTCCTCCTGTTTCTGCTCTCTCTCCCTCTGTCAAATAAATTAAATCTTTAAAAAATGTCTTTGAAAACAACTGGGAAATCAAAAAGGGCAGTAGGGTTGAGGGTTAAAATCAACTTTCCACAGGATAATCTGAATGATTAAATAGAAAGTTTAAAGTTTAATATGTAGAGTAAAAGTGTGTGTGAAATGGCTCCTCTGCTTAGTTTAAACTATATGAGAAGATGATGTTTTAATACTAAATTAAAATACTATCAGTATCTTAGATTAAATGTTCATGGTGTGGTATTTCAAGGACCTATCAACCTTAAAGTCATAAAACACCTTCTTAAAAAACAAAAGTAATCTAATGAATTTTGTACTTGTATTAGAGAAATTTAGAGTAACAAAAATACATTACATTTTTTTAAAAATATGCTTATTTTCATTTATTTTTTAACATATAATGCATTATTTGTTTCAGGGTGACAGGTCTGTGATTCATCAGTCACAATTCACAGCACTCAACATAGAACATACCCTCCCCAATGTCCATCACCCAGCCATCCCATCCCTCCCACCCTCTTCCCCTCCAGGAACCCTCAGTTTGTTTCCTGAGATTAAGAGTCTCTTATGGTTTGTCTCCCTCTCTGGTTTCATCCCTTTTCATTTTTTCCTCTCTTCCCCAATGACCCTCTGTCTTATTTCTCAAATTCCTCATATTACCATGATCATATAACTCTTTCTCTGACTGACTTATTTCACTTAGCATAATACCCTCTAGTTCTATCCATGTCATTGCAAATGGCAATATTTCATTTTTGATGGCTGCATAATATTCCATCACTTATGTATACCACATCTTTATCCATTCATCTGTTGATAGACATCTGGGCTCTTTCCATAGTTTGGCTACTGTGGACACTGCTGCTATAAATATTAGGGTGTATATACCCCTTTGCATCAACCACCACATTTGTATCTTTGGGGTAAATACCCAGTAGTGCAACTGCTGGGTTGTAGGGTAGCTTTATTTTCAACTTTTTGATGGAACCTCTCCATACTGTTTTCCAGAACAGCTGTACCAGCTTGCATTCCCACTGACAGTGTAGGAGGATTCCCCTTTCTCCACATCCTTGCCAACATCTGTTGTTTCCTGACTTGTTAATTTTAGTCATTCTGACTGATGTGAGGTGGTATCTCATTGAGGCTTTGATTTGTATCTCCCTGATGCCAAGTGAAGTTGAGCACTTTTTCATGTGTCTATTGGCTATCTGGATGTCTTCTTTGAAGAAATGTCTGTTCATGTCTTCTGCCCATTTCTTGATTGGATCATTTGTTCTTTGGGTGTTGAGTTTGATAAGTTCTTTATAGATTTTGGAGACTAGTCAATTTATCTGATATGTAATTTGTGAATATCTTCTCCCATTCTGTCAGTTGTCTTTTGGTTTTGTTGACTGTTATCTTTGCTGTGCAAAAGCTTTTGATCTTGATGAAGTCCCAATGGTTCATTTTTGCCCTTGCTTCACTTGTCTTTGGCGATGTATCGATGAAGAAGTTGTGGAGGCTAAGGTTGAAGAGGTTGCTGCCTGTGTTCTCCTCAAGGATTTTGATGGATTCCTGTCTCACATTGAGGTCTTTCTTCCATTTTGAGTCTATTTTTCTGTGTGGTGTAAATAAATGTGTTTCATTCTTCTTCATGTGGCTGTCCAATTTTCCTAACACCATTTGTTGAAGAGACTGTCTTTTTTCCATTGGACATTCTTTCCTGCTTTGTTGAAGATTAGTTGACCATAGAGTTGGGGGTCCATTTCTGGGCTCTCAATATCATTGGCCTGTTTTTATCTATATGTCTGTTTTTGTTCAAGTACCATACTGTCTTGCTGATGACAGCTTTGTAATAGAACCTGAAATCTGGAATTGTGATGCTACCACCTTTGCTTTTCTTTTTCAACAGTCCTCTGGCTATTTGGGTCTTTTCTGGTTCCATATAAATTTTAAGAATATTTGCTCCATTTCTTTGAAAAAAGTTGATGGTATTTTAATAGGGATTGCATTAAATTGTACAGATTGTTCTAGATAGCATAGACATTTTCACAATATTTGTTTTTCCAATCCATGAGCATGGAATGTTTTTCCATTTCTTTGTGTCTTCCTCAACTTCTTTCATAAATATTCTATAGTTCCCTGAGTATACATTCTTTGCCTCTTTGGTTAGATTTATGCCCCAATCAAAAGACACAAGGTATCAGATTTGTAAAAAAAAAAACAAAAAAAAAACAAAAAAAAACAAAAAAAAAACAAAACCATCAATATGCTGTTGCAAAACACTCATTATAGACCAAAAGACACCATGAGATTTAAAGTGAGGGGTTATAAAACCATTTATCATGCTAACAAACATCAAAAGAAAGCTGGGGGTGGCAATCCATATATCAGACAAATTAGATATTTAACCAAAGACTATAATAAGAGATGAGGAAGAACATTATATCATACTTACAGGGCCTATCCAACAAGAAGATCTAACAATTGTAAATATTTATGCCCCTAACGTGGGAGCAGATGATTATATAAGCCAATTAATAACAGAATCAAAGAGACACACTGACAATAATACAGTAATAGTAAGGGACTTTAATACCCCCCTCCTTGAAATGGACAGATCATCGAAGCAAAAGATCAACAAGGAAATAAGGGCTTTAACTGACACACTGGACCGGATGGACATCACAGATATATTCAGAACATTCCATCCCAATGTAACAGAATACACATTCTTCTCTAGTCCACGTGGAACATCCTCCAGAATAGATCACATCCTGGGTCACAAATCAGGTCTCAACCAGTACCAAAAGATTGGGATCATTCCCTGCATATTTTTGAACCACAGTGCTCTGAAACTCAAACTCAATCAAAAGAGGAAAGTTGGAAAGAATTCAAATACATGGAGGCTACAAGAGCATCATACTAAAGAATGAATCAGTCAACCAGGAAATTAAGGAATAATTTAAAAGATTCACAGAAACAAATGAAAATGAAAACACAACTGCTCAAAGTCTTTGGGATGCAGCAAAGGCAGTCCTAAGAGGAAATTACACAGCAATACAAGCCTTTCTCAAGAAATAAGAAAGCCCTCAAATATACAACCTAACCTGACACCTAAAGGAGCTGGAGAAAGAACAGCAAGGGAAGTCTAAAACCAGCAGGAGAAACAGACATATAGATAAAAACAGGCCAATGATATTGAGAGCCCAGAAATGGACCCCCAACTCTATGGTCAACTAATCTTCAACAAAGCAGGAAAGAATGTCCAATGGAAAAAAGACAGTCTCTTCAACAAATGGTGTTAGGAAAATTGGACAGCCACATGAAGAAGAATGAAACACATTTATTTACACCACACAGAAAAATAGACTCAAAATGGAAGAAAGACCTCAATGTGAGACAGGAATCCATCAAAATCCTTGAGGAGAACACAGGCAGCAACCTCTTCAACCTTAGCCTCCACAACTTCTTCATCAATACATCGCCAAAGACAAGTGAAGCAAGGGCAAAAATGTAAATACTAGTACTCTGTGTTGATATTTTTTTTTGAAGATTTTTAATTAATTAATTTGACAGAGAGAGAGTGAGAGACAGAGAGCACAAGTAGGTGGAGAGTGAGAAGCAGACTCCCCACTAAACAGGGAGCCTGATGTTGGACTTGATTCTAGGATCTTGGGATCATGACCCGAACCAAAGGCAGACACTTAACCAACTGAGCCACCCAGGCGCCCTGCTAGAGCAGATATTTGGTGGAGCTTTACAAATGTGAAGATAATTTGCAAGACATACATAATATATTTTGATTGAAATATTGTTGAAGTACTTTTTTTTTTAAAAGGCCTTTTCTAGAAATTATACTTGCATTGGGATCCCAGTCCAGTGTCTGTACCATAGAATATATAAGGAATGCATAATAGGGCAGGATAGTGCATTGAGAATCACAAATGATTAAGTTAGCACATTAAAAAATAAAAGATAAAATGTCTTTGCATAAGGCATCAGGAGAAATAAATGTTAATTAGGTATCTCCAATACCTAAAAATAATTGCAGCATATGGTAGATATTCAATAAAGATTTTTTAAACAATAAAAAGGCAAAACTTCTAAGAATAGCCACATAATTATTTCATTTATTCCTCTGCATTGGGGAAAAAAATTTAAAAACTGAACTGGAAAAGAAAAAAAAATCCATCTCAATAGATTCCTACTACCCTTACAAGATTTATAGGAACCATTTCCTGAAACACTTCATTTATTTTTGTTTCTTTTCTATCTTCAGAGATTAAGCAATATATATCTACATTACATTGAGATAATCAAGTGTTTTAAAATTCTTTATTAGTGAGATTTATTACTCACCTTAATTTTATTTGTAAATTTTAAATTCGATGCTATCTAAACAAACTGACATTTGTGAATTATGTAATATAATCTCACTTATAATAATGAATAAGACATTTTCAGTGATTTAGTACAGACAGTATTTTCCAAGGAAAAAAAGGACAATAGAGTAGATTGGTTATAATCTGCCATCACCATCACCATCACTCACAAATGCCTATTTGCACATGATGTTTTGCTGGGTACTTCTTCAAATACCATATTCAGTGAATAAATCAGCAGCTGGATGACAACAGTCTTCCTGAAACAAAAAAGCTTTAAAACAATATTGAAATATATGGTTATACAAGAAAAATGCTTGCCTTAAAAATGCAGGATATTATGGGAAGTTAATATAGATATTCAAGATTAAGCTCAACATAAAAGCATGCACTATATTTTGAAAGTGATACTTATCGGAGAGCTCTTACTCTTCTAAAATGCTTTTGCGTTTACTAGAAACATATCAGCAAGAAGGAAACTTTTCCAAAATATTCCATTCATTGAACTCTTATTTATATAAAACTTTGAATTTTTATAAAAGAGTTATATACAAATCTTTCAAGTTGCATGTCCTGTTTTAAAACTAGGATTTATTTCCAATTTCTCCTCAAACAAGTCCCTTCTTTGGTATCTCAGTTACATATTTCAGTGTGTCAAAAAGCAAAACTCAAAATAGGAAATAGCCTGAGTTTATCATGGCACTAAATTACCAGCCCAATTCTATTTTCCCTAATATTAAGGGAGAAAATGTGGCTATGTATACAATAATTTTTCCCCTTTTAAGGGTACAATATTTTTGTCTAGTTAACTATATATCAATCCCAGACTTCATCAGGACCTTTTAAAATACATCTCCTTATTTTCTTACCTAGATTCCATTATTATTCATATTTCATAGGTTCATAATTTTTATTCTGAGAATTTGTGAAAACCTACATTATACAATTGAAAAACAAACCATCTCAGTTGTTACTCTTGAAAAAATTTTTATTCCACAAATATCAATCATTCAAAATCATGACACACACTTTCTAAAATAGGTGTTAAACTGATGTAGTTTTATCATCAAGGTAATCAAAGGTAATAATCTTCTATATCAAAGAGACTTTTTTTCTTTCCTCTATAATTTTCCCATCCTTCACTGGCTACAAAAGTTTGAAAGTTGACATCCAGGAATCTCTAAGCTTCCAAGATCACCTCCACATATATACTGCAAATAGAGTACTCTCACTTCCCTCTTATTTTTATAACGATTCAGAAAGATGTCCTTTCTTGTTATAATTATGGTGAGTGTAGAGACACCATCTGTCTCTAACCAACAAAAATGTTTCTCCTTCTTCCTTCCTTACCAGGAGATCACTCCTTAGCATCTTTTTCAGCTGGATTTTTGTAAAGAGAGACAGAAATGGAAGAGAAATGATTTTCTTTCTGATTAAAAGAGAAGTATGAGAATATTTTCCTATTTGCGTTGAGTGTTTACTCAGTAAAGAGAAACAAAATGGTTGGAGTTCCTGCACCATCTTGTGATCATTTGGGATATGAAGCCAACTAAAATTGGATACACAAACATAAAACAGACAAGATACAACATGATATAGGCTAATAAGCTAATGTTATTCCAAATAAAATAAAGATAACTAAGGCAAATGCTAAATTTTATCTTTTTTCCCTAGAATTAGTTATGTGTGAACTCTGTGAAAATAATTATTTCCACAAATCCAAATAAGAGAATTATTTGAACCAAGTTATTACAGCCAAGACTCCATTTCCCTTAATACTATATACATATAAATGTGAAATCATTCTTCTCACAACATAAGTAATAATTTACTTACTGTACTATACTCATGGAGGTGGTTTTCTTTTGTGCCACAGCATAAACATAGTTACATAACTCAGAATAAACCTTTTTTCTCCAAAAGACAGTAGTAGCATTTATTACTTTTGACAATAACAATATAGCATCTTATGTGAATTAAGGTTGGCTCTGAGTGAACTATGACATTAATTTCATATCACTGAATGTTGATTTCATATCACTTTTTGAAATAATTCCTTCTTTCTGTATATTTCTGACTATATTCCAATAAATAGATAACTTGAGGTATAGAAAACTTGTCTGCCACCACCCCCATGCCTCCCGAAAGCTCAGAATCTAAAACCTAAAATATACTGAAACAATTAGAGATATAATTTAATTAATCCTAATTAATAGATGGCATGCCTACCAAAATCTTTAAATTGAAAAAATATTTTTACACAATTATTAATATGTATATTAAGGAGTTACTCCCAAATGTTCTCCATAATTGAAATACACTTTGAAAAATAAGAAATAGCACCAAGCTTCCTGTTATTATTTTAGGAAATAATTATGGTGTAACCACTTTACATGTTCTTTTCCTTTAACCATTTTTCTTATGACCATTTTCAAATTATGGGAATGTTGCCATTGTGACTAGGATTAACCTGTTTAACTATATCAAGATAAATCACACATATTTTAAAAGGAAACTCACTTCACTGTGTTGAGAGATCAGTCTGATGTTCTTGCTAAGACATTTGGACAGATGATTATAGCTGTTCAGTCAATGCATGAATCCCATCTCTGCCAAGACTTCCTCCCTCTAGTCATGGATTACTGACCTTGGGGCAGCTGCCTAAGCAAGAGGGAAAAGATGCATGTGTCTCCATCTGAAATACTCTGTAGTAATTCTAATTGACTGCAGTGATATCTACTGGTGACAGTGGAGAAAGCTGACAGCTGCAGGCCCTGTTGTTGCAGCCAAAAAGCCACTCTTGTGGAGATCTTAGATGAGTATATTAAGTACTTTTACTAGCTCAGCTGGTGAAGTTACTTTAGCTCACTTGGCATGAGCACTGGCCTGAGAATAGTAAATCAGCTCTTAAAAGTATCTTCTTGTCATCTGAATTGTAAATGTTCAGTGAGCTAATACTAATCCTCTTTTATAAATAGAACTGACCCTTCAGAGCTTTAGTGTCATCGAGAAAGTTTTTTCTTTCATTTTGCTAACTTTTCTTTTTCCTTTGCTTAACCCCATTTACCCTGCTACACACAGTAAGCGGAAATCTTCAAATAGCTCAAGATTAGATATAAAAGAGGACCACAGGTGAACCTATATTAGTGTGCTGACCTTACTCAGAAAAGTGCTGTCAGGAGCTAAACATGAAACTGTAGAGCGGGGTGGGGGGGTGATCCACTGTCAAAAATCTTAAAGCAAATGAAACGTACTATTAGATAACCCACAAGGTGCTACTGTTTTTCAGTAGCATGTATAGTCAAACTTTCCTCCAAATTATCTGAAGTTGCTCCTGAAACTCTATTTTATTAGATGGGTTAGGGGAATATGGAAGTTTATTATTTTCAATATACTATAATTCATCACTGGGAATGAACTGTTCCACTAGATTACAATGATTTAGTCCTTCTTTAGGCTTGACTGAACATGTTTACACATTTCCTCTATCTAACGATACCTAAAATACTCCTCCAAATACCAACACAAACATCGACAAAGGAAGCTAAAGACTCTAAAGTTCTGTTTTTAACAAGAGGCACAAAACTTCAACTTTTCCAGCAAAGAAAGCATACAATTAACAGAGAAGCTAAGTGAATTTTTTTCTTACTTGAAATACTTAACAGAATGGACTGTGTTTTATTTCCTTTTATATATCCACTGCCTTGCATATAGGACAGTAGAAGTGGTAGATGCTTAATAATTCACTGACAAATAAAATAAGCAAACAAATGACATTTGTGAGTAGTAACACATTCTTGCCATTTCTGAACCTAATTGGAAAATAAAATTGGCAAAATCAAATTTGGATTGTGTAGTGAGATCTACAAAAATAAAATAATTTATCTATCCTTTTAGGATGCCCTTATAAGTGAATTTAATTGCTTGTTTTATCTAATTGGAAAACCTCTAAATATCCAAAGATTTTTAAGTTTCCCTCATTCATCACATTTTAATATTATCAAAGTATTATAAATTACATGGTTTACACATTTTACTAACAGAGTTCTTTTTAGTATAACTAATATTTTCTCATTAAAACCTTCTATGTAATTTTCCCCAAAAAACCCATGAATCCTATTTTTCAAATATAGATCTTGTTATCTGGCTTAATTTAAAATTCATACCCTTATAATACTCTCTTTCTATAGGAAAAGCAGAGCAAGTCACTTTCTATACTGATACAGATTTACAAAAGGATGAATAAAATTCCTTCAGTTATACAATTGTATCAAGCAACATCCTAAGGAGGCAAACTGGTCTTTAAAACGAGTTTTAGTTTTATGTTCCCAAAATCAGTGCCACAAAGGTTTTCATTATTGCTTATTTTAAATATTTTAAGCACTACTCATTTAAAAATGTCCCTTTAATTTGCCAAGGTCTAGTGCCCTCAGGAACACCTTTTCCTGCAGTTGCTGGAGATGGTAAATAGTAGGATTAGGATAAAAATAAGAAACAGTGGCTGCGAGGTAGAGAGAGCTATTCTATCTGTTCTTGGAAATACAAGTTCCCAAGATGCCATCTATATGTCTCAGTCCATTCATAATGAAAAAGCAAACAAATAAGAAATGTCTACATATCATAACAAGGCATGTTTAAAAACTATTTGGTTGGCACCCAGAACTGCTGAATTGCTTAATTACTCAAATTTAACTCTCTAGAATGATTTCTTATTATATTGATTTATAATGACACTAAAATAGAAATTAAAATGCAAAAAAGCACTCAGGCAATACAGTGAATAAAATGCAATAGAATAATATCTATAGACAACTCATGTGCCTTTTAGAATTATGGCTGCAACTTGGATCTCATTTATTCTGTTATTTCCTTAGTGTTGTAATTAACGACAAAAGTTCACAATAGGAAGGTCATGTGAGAATTTTATTAACTCTGCAGTCCCCACCCATTTATTTTCCTAATATAATAATCATCTGTAGTTCATCTAAATGTGTGGTTATTTTTCTTAAAGGGCATTATGATATATGGTTATTTATACTTTCATTTTTCCAGTTTGAATCTAGGATTCTACTAGTTCAATTGTTAAATACTCTGAATCTGTTACCTACCTATAAATACAGGTAATAGTCCTCAATAGCAACTGCTCAGTAATATACCTTTAACTGAGCATTTGTATACTATTTTAGGTATATTTAGGAGTAGATATTTTAAGGACATAATGATACACAATTTCAAATTATGAAGAAACAAAGATTGTTTAAAAAGAAAAAAAGCACCTTTGAAAGCATCAGGCTGTGTGGCATAAATTCAATTTTAAAAGGTCTTACAAATTGGAAGCTTCAACCAAAGTTTTGTGTAGGTTAGTCCTTATGTGTTCACCTTGTATACAGTTCCATTTGTTAAATTATAAGAGAAAATATTGTACACTAAGATTATGTTTAATTTTAAATGTGAAAAACAATTAATTGAAAAGAGGGAATCTGACAGGGAAAGACCCCAAACTGAGAAGACTGCAAAGAGTAGTAAGATTGGGGCACCTGGGTGACTCAGTCGGTTTAGCATCTGACTCTTAATTTTGTTTCAGGTCATGATTTCAGCATTGTGAGACTGAGCCCCTGGTGGGACTCCGTGCTCAGTGTGGAGTCTGTTTGGGATTCTCTCTCCCTCTCCCCTTCCCCACCTCCCTAAATAAAATCTTTGAAAAACAAAAAAGAAGGGTAGTAAGATGACCAAAAAAAGCAAGCAGGTAAGCATACCACAACCCAATAGTACTAAAACTCAAGGGTTCTGGCAAAATAGTTTACTATCTACAACACAGCAACCAGCAAAGGCATCATCACAGTAATGCAGGTTTTCCTGAGTCTGAGTGCCAGGGGAGAGAAAATAGACCCAGATAGAGACTACATAAAGGTGTCTTGTGCCACAGCAGAGGAGTCTAGGTTCAAGGGCTCAACACTTGTCGTGAGCAGAAAATAACCCAATCTTCTCTCTTAGAAGTTGCCTAGTAGTCACATGTGATATCCTTGACATACTTAAGTGTCTATGTGACTAACTACTGAAACTGCTTATTATCAGGAGACACTTGGACCTTGCTATTTGTTTGATGTATTGAGCAAAGATGTGCAAGGACACTCAGGAACCCAGGCAGAGTGATCTCCCAACAAGAGCAAACATTATCTGAATCAAATTAATATGAAGCAATTAAATTCTGAGACATATCTGTAGCAAACTAAAAAAAATGCTAGTTAGTACAATAATTGGTAATCATAAGAGATTAATTTTTAGCCAATAGTTTTAACTTCTTTTTTTTTTTTTTTTTTTTTTTTTATAATTTTTTTATTTTTTCAGCATAACAGCACCCAGTGCTCCATGCAATCTGTGCCCTCCACAATACCCACCACCTGGTGCCCCAACCTCCCACCCCCCACCCCTTCAAAATTCCCAGATCGTTTTTCAGAGTCCATAGTCTCTCATGGTTCACCTCCCCTTCCAATTTCCCTCAACTCCCCTCTCCATCTCCCCTTGTCCTCCATGCTATTTGTTATGCTCCACAAATAAGTGAAACCATATGATAATTGACTCTCTCTGCTTGACTTATTTCACTCAGCATAATCTCTTCCAGTCCCGTCCATGTTGCTACAAAACTTGGGTATTCATCCTTTCTTTCTTTCTTTCTTTTTTTTTTTTTTTTTTTTTACAGCTTTATAAACATATATTTTTATCCCCAGGGGTACAGGTATGCGAATCGCCAGGTTTACACACTTCACAACCATAGCACATACCCTCCCCAATATCCATAACCCCACGCCCTCTCCCAACCCCCTCCCCCCATCAACCCTCAGTTTGTTTTGTGAGATTAAGAGTCACTTATGGTTTGTCTCCCTCCCAATCCCATCTTGTTTCATTTACTCTTCTCCTACCCCCTCAACCCCCCATGTTTCATCTCCTCTCCCTCATATCAGGGAGATCATATGATAGTTGTCTTTCTCCGATTGACTTATTTCGCTAAGCATGATACCCTCTAGTTCCATCCACGTCGTCGCAAATGGCAAGATTTCATTTCTTTTGATGGCTGCATAGTATTCCATTGTGTATATATACCACATCTTCTTTATCCATTCGTCTGTAGATGGACATCTAGGTTCTTTCCATAGTTTGGCTATTGTAGACATTGCTGCTATAAACATTCGGGTGCATGTACCCCTTCGGATCACTATGTTTGTATCTTTAGGGTAAATACCCAGCAGTGCAATTGCAGGGTCATAGGGTAGTTCTATTTTCAACATTTTGAGGAACCTCCATGCTGTTTTCCAGAGTGGTTGCACCAGCTTGCATTCCCACCAACAGTGTAGGAGGGTTCCCCTTTCTCCGCATCCTCGCCAGCATCTGTCATTTCCTGACTTGTTAATTTTAGCCATTCTGACTGGTGTGAGGTGATATCTCATGGTGGTTTTGATTTGTATTTCCCTGATGCCGAGTGATATGGAGCACTTTTTCATGTGTCTGTTAGCCATCTGGATGTCTTCTTTGCAGAAATGTCTGTTCATGTCCTCGGCCCATTTCTTGATTGGATTATTTGTTCTTTGGGTGTTGAGTTTGCTAAGTTCTTTATAGATTTTGGACACTAGCCCTTTATCTGATATGTCATTTGCAAATATCTTCTCCCATTCTGTCAGTTGTCTTTTGGTTTTGTTCACTGTTTCCTTTGCTGTGCAAAAGCTTTTGATCTTGATAAAATCCCAAAAGTTCATTTTTGCCCTTGCTTCCCTTGCCTTTGGTGATGTTCCTAGGAAGATGTTGCTGCGGCTGACGTCGAAGAGGTTGCTGCCTGTGTTCTCCTCGAGGATTTTGATGGATTCCTTTCTCACATTGAGATCCTTCATCCATTTTGAGTCTATTTTCGTGTGTGGTGTAAGGAAATGATCCAATTTCATTTTTCTGCATGTGGCTGTCCAATTTTCCCAACACCATTTATTGAAGAGGCTGTCTTTGTTCCATTGGACATTCTTTCCTGCTTTGTCGAAGATGAGTTGACCATAGAGTTGAGGGTCCATTTCTGGGCTCTCTATTCTGTTCCATTGATCTATGTGTCTGTTTTTGTGCCAGTACCATGCTGTCTTGATGATGACAGCTTTGTAATAGAGCTTGAAGTCCGGAATTGTGATGCCACCAACTTTGGCTTTCTTTTTCAATATTCCTTTGGCTATTCGAGGTCTTTTCTGGTTCCATATAAATTTTAGGATTATTTGTTCCATTTCTTTGAAAAAAATGGATGGTACTTTGATAGGAATTGCATTAAATGTGTAGATTGCTTTAGGTAGCATAGACATTTTCACAATATTTATTCTTCCAATCCAGGAGCATGGAACATTTTTCCATTTCTTTGTGTCTTCCTCAATTTCTTTCATGAGTACTTTATAGTTTTCTGAGTATAGATTCTTAGTCTCTTTGGTTAGGTTTATTCCTAAGTATCTTATAGTTTTGGGTGCAATTGTAAATGGGATGGACTCCTTAATTTCTCTTTCTTCTGTCTTGTTGTTGGTGTAGAGAAATGCAACTGATTTCTGTGCATTGATTTTATATCCTGACACTTTACTGAATTCCTGAACAAGTTCTAGCAGTTTTGGAGTGGAGTCTTTTGGGTTTTCCACATAGAGTATCATATCATCTGCGAAGAGTGATAGTTTGACTTCTTCTTTGCCGATTTGGATGCCTTTAATTTCCTTTTGTTGTCTGATTGCTGAGGCTAGGACTTCTAGTACTATGTTGAATAGCAGTGGTGATAACGGACATCCCTGCCGTGTTCCTGACCTTAGCGGAAAAGCTTTCAGTTTTTCTCCATTGAGAATGATATTTGCGGTGGGTTTTTCATAGATGGCTTTGATAATATTGAGGTATGTGCCGTCTATCCCTACACTTTGAAGAGTTTTGATCAGGAAGGGATGCTGTACTTTGTCAAATGCTTTTTCAGCATCTATGGAGAGTATCATATGGTTCTTGTTCTTTCTTTTATTAATGTGTTGTATCACATTGATTGATTTGCGGATGTTGAACCAGCCTTGCAGCCCTGGAATAAATCCCACTTGGTCGTGGTGAATAATCCTTTTAATGTACTGTTGAATCCTATTGGCTAGTATTTTGGCGAGAATTTTTGCATCTGTGTTCATCAAGGATATTGGTCTGTAGTTCTCTTTTTTGTTGGGATCCTTGTCTGGTTTTGGGATCAAGGTGATGCTGGCCTCATAAAATGAGTTTGGAAGTTTTCCTTCTATTTCTATTTTGTGGAACAGTTTCAGGAGAATAGGAATTAGTTCTTCTTTAAATGTTTGGTAGAATTCCCCCGGGAAGCCGTCTGGCCCTGGGCTTTTGTTTGTTTGGAGATTTTTGATGACTGTTTCAATCTCCTTACTGCTTATGGGTCTGTTCAGGCTTTCTATTTCTTCCTGGTTCAGTTGTGGTAGTTTATATGTCTCTAGGAATGCATCCATTTCTTCCAGATTGTCAAATTTGTTGGCGTAGAGTTGCTCATAGTATGTTCTTATTATTGTCTGTATTTCTTTGGTGTTCGTTGTGATCTCTCCTCTTTCATTCATGATTTTATTTATTTGGGTCCTTTCTCTTTTCTTTTTGATAAGTCTGGCCAGGGGTTTATCAATCTTATTAATTCTTTCAAAGAACCAGCTCCTCGTTTCGTTGATTTGTTCTATTGTTTTTTTGGTTTCTATTTCATTGATTTCTGCTCTGATCTTTATGATTTCTCTTCTCCTGCTGGGTTTAGGGTTTCTTTCTTGTTCTTTCTCCAACTCCTTTAGGTGTAGGGTTAGGTTGTGTACCTGAGATCTTTCTTGTTTCTTGAGAAAGGCTTGTACCGCTATATATTTTCCTCTCAGGACTGCCTTTGTTGTGTCCCACAGATTTTGAACCGTTGTGTTTTCATTATCATTTGTTTCCATAAATTTTTTCAATTCTTCTTTAATTTCCTGGTTGACCCATTCATTCTTTAGAAGGATGCTGTTTAGTCTCCATGTATTTGGGTTCTTTCCAAATTTCCTCTTGTGATTGAGTTCTAGCTTTAGAGCATTGTGGTCTGAAAATATGCAGGGAATGATCCCAATCTTTTGATACCGGTTGAGACTTGATTTAGGACCAAGAATGTGATCTATTCTGGAGAATGTTCCATGTGCACTAGAGAAGAATGTGTATTCTGTTGCTTTGGGATGAAATGTTCTGAATATATCTGTGATGTCCATCTGGTCCAGTGTGTCATTTAAGGCCTTGATTTCCTTGTTGATCTTTTGCTTGGATGATCTGTCCATTTCAGTGAGGGGAGTGTTAAAATCCCCTACTATTATTGTATTCTTGTCGATGTGTTTCTTTGATTTTGTTATTAATTGGTTTATATAGTTGGCTGCTCCCACGTTAGGGGCATAGATATTTAAAATTGTTAGATCTTCTTGTTGGACAGTTCCTTTGAGTATGATATAGTGTCCTTCCTCATCTCTTATTATAGTCTTTGGCTTAAAATCTAATTGATCTGCTATAAGGATTGCCACTCCTGCTTTCTTCTGATGTCCATTAGCATGGTAAATTCTTTTCCACCCCCTCACTTTAAACCTGGAGGTGTCTTCGGGTTTAAGATGAGTTTCTTGTAGGCAACATATAGATGGGTTTTGTTTTTTTATCCATTCTGATACCCTGTGTCTTTTGATTGGGGCATTTAGCCCATTAACATTCAGGGTAAGTATTGAGAGATATGAATTTAGTGCCATTGTATTGCCTGTAAGGTGACTGTTATTGTATATTGTCTCTGTTTCTTTCTGATCTACTACTTTGAGGGTCTCTCTTTGCTTAGAGGACCCCTTTCAATATTTCCTGTAGAGCTGGTTTGGTATTTGCAAATTCTTTCAGTTTTTGTTTGTCCTGGAAGCTTTTAATCTCTCCGTCTATTTTCAATGATAGCCTAGCTGGATATAGTATTCTTGGCTGCATGTTTTTCTCATTTAGTACTCTGAATATATCATGCCAGCTCTTTCTGGCCTGCCAGGTCTCTGTAGATAAGTCTGCTGCCAATCTAATATTTTTACCATTGTACGTTACAGACTTCTTTTCCCGGGCTGCTTTCAGGATCTTTTCTTTGTCACTAAGACTTGTCAATTTTACTATTAGGTGACGGGGTGTGGACCTATTCGTATTGATTTTGAGGGGGGTTCTCTGAACCTCCTGAATTTGGATGCTTGTTCCCTTTGCCATATTGGGGAAATTCTCTCTAATAATTCTCTCCAATATACCTTCTGCTCCCCTCTCTGTTTCCTCTTCTTCTGGAATCCCAATTATTCTAATGTTGTTTCGTCTTATGGTGTCACTTATCTCTCGAATTCTCCCCTCGTGGTCCAGTAGCTGTTTGTCCCTCTTTTGCTCAGCTTCTTTATTCTCTGTCATTTGGTCTTCTATATCGCTAATTCTTTCTTCTGCCTCATTTATCCTAGCAGTGAGAGCCTCCATTTTTGATTGCACCTCATTAATAGCTTTTTTGATTTCAACTTGGTTAGATTTTAGTTCTTTTATTTCTCCAGAAAGGGCTTTTATATCTCCTGAGAGGGTTGCTTTAATATCTTCCATGCCTTTTTCAAGCCCGGCTAGAACCTTGAGAATCGTCATTCTGAACTCTATATCTGACATATTACCAATGTCTGTATTGATTAGGTCCCTAGCCTTTGGTACTGCCTCTTGTTCTTTTTTTTGTTGTGAATTTTTCCGCCTTGTCATTTTGTCCAGATAAGAGTTTATGAAGGAGCAAGTAAAATACTAAAAGGGTGGCAACAACCCCAGGAAAATAGGCTTTAGCCAAATCAGAAGAGATCCCGAATTGTGAGGGGGGAGAAAGGGGAAAAAAGGGGTTCAGAAAGAAAGAAAAAAAAAAAAAAAAGAAACTATTAAAAAAAAGAAAGCCGATAAAGAAAAAATATAAAAAGAGGAAAAAAATATATATATTAGATAAACTATTTAAAAAACGTTAAAAAAAGAAAACGGTAAAAGTTAAAAAAAATTCAGCAGAAGAAGAGAAAAAGAAAAAAAAATTGAAAAAGAAAAAAAAATTAAATTAACTGCAAGGCTAAAAAATCATGGGGAGAAAGCCATGAGTTCTGTGCTTTGCTTTCTTCTCCTCTGGAATTCCGCCGCTCTCCTTGGTAGGTGAACTTGGTCCTGGCTGGGTTTCCCGTTGATCTTCTGGGGGAGGGGCCCGTTGTAGTGATTCTCAAGCGTCTTTGCCCCAGGCGGAGTTGCACCGCCCTTACCCGGGGCCGTGCTGAGTAATCCGCTGGGGTTCGCTTTCGGGAGCTTTTGTTCCCTGAGCGCTTTCCGTAGAGTCCGGTGGACGGGAATAAAGATGGCGGCCTCCCGGTCTCCGGCCCGGAGGAGCCGAGAGCCCGGGGCCCCACTCCTCAGTGCGCCCTCAGAGAACAGCGCCCAAAGACTCCCGCCACTCTGGCCTCCGGCCACGCTCCGAGCTGACCGAGCCTGAGACCGGTTCAAGGCAACCCCGAGCTGAGAGTCACTCCTCGGCTCTGTCTCTGCAGCCGGCTTCCCCGTTCTAATACCGGTAAGCTCTGCGACACTCAGACACCCCCGATCCTTCTGCGACCCTGCGGGACCTGAGGCCGCGCTGACCCGGCCTGGGCTTCCAGTTAAGCCTCTGGAGCGATGTCCCTCAGCGGAACAGACTTTTAAAAGTCCTGATTTTGCTCCGTTGCTCCGCCGCTCGCCGGGAGCCGGCCCCTCCCCCCGCGGTCTATCTTCCCGTCGCTTTGGATTCACTTCTCCGCCAGTCCTACCTTGCAGAAAGTGGTTGATTTTCTGTTTCTGGAATTGCTGTTCTTCTTCTCTTCAATTTCCCGTTGGATTTGTAGGTGTTTACAATCTTTAGATAAGCTATTTAGCTGATCTCCCGCTACCCGAAGTAGTCTCAGCCTGCTACTTCTCCGCCATCTTGACTCCTCCTCCTAGTTTTAACTTCTTTTACTCCTTAAGGTATCATGCTCTTATTTCTCAATTTTTGGATTTTAGAGGAATGATCTGCCTGTTGAGATATAACATAATTTACAGACTAATTATAAAGTACATACATACTTATACTGAAATATTGTATTTAAAATTTGCATAACATGATGAATAAATCACTATAAGAATTCCATATGAGTAAGCCAAAGCTGGACCTCAACTCAAGTAAGTTTAGCTGAAGTTTGGTTTTAACCCAATTATTTCCCAGATAGTATGGCATGTCAAGCCATTATAAATTGAAATTTTATTACCTATTGGCAAAATGTTATAAATGTCATACTGCAAAAAGGTCCAATATTATGAAAATGGTAATAGTGATATCAAAAGTAAAATCAAACAAAACAATAAAACAATCAAATAAAACAAATCTCAAATTTTTTGTATATAAATATTTGCATTTTTATTTCATTATATCACTAAATACCCCTTTCACATTCCTAGTTGGGTGAGGGATAGATACATATGCATGGATTTGTGATAAAATGCAAATATCATATGTGTGAATGTACACAGTGCTGACACCATGCAAAAAAACACTGAAGACACAACCTGTGGCTGTGATGGAGGGTGTCCTCCCCAGACAAGGCATTATAGCTGCACCCTGCAGAAGCTTTCAATGAACAAAGGAAAGAAGAAAAGACAACACTTCAAAGTGAAGGTTATCTTCTCAGAAGGTCAACGTTCAACTAGCTGAACTGTATCTTGGGAGAGTGGTAAAGTTGGAAACTTAGGCTGGACCCCTAAACAGGTCTTTGTCATAAAAGCCCTCAAGGTAATTATGTTCTGGCTTAAAGATTTTATCCATAAAGTCACGGGAACGACCAAAAAAAAAAAAAAAAAAAAAAAAAAAAAAAAAAAAAGACCCTGAATTTAGGAATGACATTACATAATACATTTTTTTAAAAGATTTTATTTATTTCTTTGACAGAGACAGATCAGAAGTAGGCAGAGAGGAAGGCAGGGCAGAGAGAGGAGGAAGCAGGCTCCCTGCTGAGCAGAGAGCCCAATGTGGGACTCGATCCCAGGACCCTGAGATCACGACCCAAGCTGAAGGCAGAGGCTTTAACCACTGAGCCACCCAGGCGCCCCTACATTTTTTGAAATCAATTTTTTATTCAGTTGGAAAAGGGATTTAAGGAAACCTTAAATCAGTCAATTCAAGAAGGATATAGTGATAATTATGCAAGTGACAAATGACAGGATGCCTGTGGTAGTGATCAGATGAAGAGCTAGTGGAAGACATTTGAAGAGATGTCATCATGACATTCTTGATGGTCAATTAATTGTTGAGGAATAAGCAGTTCAGGAAATTACCAACGTTAACGTAGTTGGTATTATTAACATAATAAAGGCATAATCAATGAGATGGATGAGTTAGGGAAAAGATCAAGTTGAAGACATTGCAGGAGGCTGAATTAATGCTGCCCACTCTTCACTCTTTCTCTCTATATTAGAGTTATGAATTCCTACTCATTGTTATACCACTGGCCCTGAACAAGGAATGCAAAGCCAATTTTACTGACCTTAAGCATAATCCAGTGGCCATTTTGGTGAAGGAAATGGCAGAAATGATTTTACCATTACCTCATTCAAGTAAAATTTTAAATGTTATGTAATATAGTTTGGGTGCTTGAATTCCTACCCTCTGCCATGAGTATACCCAGGTAGTGGTCCCAGAATCAGAAGTTATGCAAAATCCAGTCAAGCTTAGCAGACATTCAAGTGATCCATGGGCCTTATATCATATAAACAAGAAATGTTAATTATAATCTGGTGTGAAAATGGTGTTATCACAAAACCTACCTAATATGCAAAATGGTGTATAGTTAAGCTTTGCATTTCAGGTTTGAGTTACTTCCTGAAAAATTGAAAAAGAAATGTCCAGTAGGAAGTTGTTTAGGTACAGAAAGTACATAAAATAAGAGGCAAAGGGTGAAGATAAAAAGAGAAAAATGTACCTCTCAAAGTGTCCTGGCAATAGTAAAAGGATTATTAAATGAGAACCTTTTACTTGACACTCAGTAAGAAGTTATCTGTAGTAACTCTATCCAAGGATAAAGGTGTCATGGACAGCCCCAAATTTGTTACCAAAGTAAAAAACTTTTTGGATCCAAGAAAAGTAAGAGCAAGGATGCATGTTATTGAGATATTTTATGAGTAAGCTTGTCTTCAGTAAATTAGCATTGTACAATAATGACTTTTGGAAATCCTATTTTATATCCTATATTATTTTATATTTTATATACACAAAGTCTCCCTAGAAATATTAGAACCATGGGATTGTTGTTTTGTTTTGTTTCGTTTTTGAAGAGTAATCTAATAGTGCCATCAGAAAAGTAGTTGAGTCAGTTTTATTAATGACATAAAGTATTAAGATGTAGGATATCTAAGACATACTGACTTTTATTTTATTTCAATCTAATACAGTCTTAGATATCAAGTGAATGATAGCAGCCCTCTGAAACTTTCCTGTGAAAGTTCACAACATTAAAGTGTTGCAGTGTCTCATTATTTAGCAAGCTAAGTTCTTCCTTTATCAGTATTGTGGATTTAATGTTGTCTCTTTCCAAGCCTCTCACCTTCTAAGATTAATTCTGCTGTAAGACAATGAACCATTTATAGGATGATATCCTTTCCAAAATACAGTTTATCTGGATTCCTGGGTTATTTATGCAAATTATTTCATCCTATTGTAAATATCCAAGTTAATGGACAATTTCTAGAGGTTACATGGCCTATCTTTGTTATAACAGTCACAAGTATGTCTATACATGTAATATTCACACCCAAACATTCAAGGAATTTTAAAAAATGAAAATAAAAATATTACAAGAGTTTGTTACTCATTAGCACTTTCAGGAAAGAAAAATATCTTCTTTACTTCTTTATCTCCAGTGCCTAGTCAGTACATGGCACATAATAAGCACTGAAGAAAAGGCTGGAGAGTGCATTTCTCAGCCAAGGCAGGTGAAAAATGTGTGTAAGAATGTATATACAGTACACAAAAGGTGCCTGAAGATACAGGGCAAAGATTAGATTTAGCTTGTATTATTAATGAGTTGATTAATGAAAATAAGATAATTAGTGCATAATTTTGAGATGTAGATAATTTTTCAGTCTGGAACCAGATACCCAGTCAGGAATATGTGCAAGGGTGTGCTCAAGATCTAGAAGCTAAACAATGGTATACAGAAAACCAAGTTATCCTAGAGAGATGAGGGAGTATAATTCTGACACAACATAAACCGGAAATCAGCTTTCAGAAATCCAAACTAGAAGGTAAATCACCAAGATGTGATTTCAACTGTTCAGCTGATTTTGATAGTCAATCTGTTTTTAAGAACAGAGGCAAAGAATACTTATACTGGAATGTCTCAAAATTAAGAATGATGTGCAGGATCAAACAGAAGAGGATTCCTGCACTGTACTGGTTTCTCTACATAAACTGTCAAAGAAGTCTGCCTCTCAGAACAAGATATATTTCAGTAAATGCTGGTGATAATAAAAAAGGAACAAATCTTCTGCAGATCTAAATAGTTTTCAAGCGGGATCTGAGTGGGGAAATACCTCTGCAGTTAATTTTCTCTTGGGATTCTTTCTTCAGTTCTGCTTAAGAATATGATATTGTGTAAGCAGATGTTTTATGGGGTTATTAAATATGCCTATTTGGGGGGGCATTAATTTTTTTTATTTTTTATAAACATGTAATGTATTATTAGCCCCAGGGTTACAGGTCTGTGAATCTCCAGGTTTACACACTTCACAGCACTCATCATAGCACATACCCTCCCCAATGTCCATAACCCCACTACCCTCTCCCTCCCCTTCTCCCCCCAGCAACCCTCAGTTTGTTTTGTGAGACTAAGAGTCACTTATGGTTTGTCTCCATCCCGATCCCATCTTCTTTCATTTATTCTTTTCCTACCACCCAAACCCCCCACATTGCATCCCACTTCCTCATATCAGGGAGATTATATGATAGTTATCTTTCTCCGATTGACTTACTTCGCTAAGCAAAATATCCTCTAGTTCCATCCACATCATCACAAATGGCAAAATTCCATTTCTTTTGATGGCTGCATGGTATTCCATTGTATATACAAACCACATCTTTATCCATTCATCTGTTGATGGACATCTAGGAAATATGCCTATTTTTAAATAAATTTTAACTTTTAAATTCAAAACATTAAGTTTTAAACAATTTGTCATAGCAACTTTATGATTATGGACATTAAAACAAATAAATTTTTACAAGCTCCAAGAATGTAAATGTAGCTCCATTTTACCACCAAATGTTCCATACTTTGTCTTCAGTTTGAAAGTGACAAGTAACACAATTTATGAACATAGAAAAGAAAGTAGCAGAGAAGTAAATTACCTGGTTTAGCTAAAGGATAAAATAGAGAATTCTGCACATTGTTATATCTCCTGGAACACTAAAAACTAATTATGACTCTTCAGATGAGAGAGGAAGAAAGATAATTTAAATAACTTACTATTGGCTATCTCATATATACTACTCTAATGATCATAGTAGTTCTTTTAAGATGGAATTATTATTTTCAACTTTCAGACAGTGAAACTAAGGCTCAGAGTGCTCAAGGATACTGTGCAAAATTATAAAAATAGCATGCAAATGAGTTTGATATAAACCTACCTCTCTTTTGTTTTATTCATTCAGTAAGCATTTATTAATAATCCAAAGTAGGCCAGGACCTTTCTAGGTAAATACAGCTCCAGTAAATTTTGGCATTTTTTATTTTATTTTTTAGGTAAATCATTTAACCTTTTTGAGTGTCAGTTTCTCTATCCATAAAATCCAGATAATTGCATTTCCCATGTGCATTTAAAATACTACACATTAAGTTGTTTTATAAATTACAAAAGGCTATTCAAATATTAGTTTAAAGTAAATAATTGGTTTCATGCTTTTTTATTAGCATAGGCAAATATTTGTACCTGCAATGGTGAAGATAAAGAATATAATTTAGGGAAAGCATTCAACAACTATAAACCATTGTCTTAATCCATTTGGGCTAATATAACAAAATACCACAGGTTGGGTGGCTTCTAAAGAACAAAAATTGATTTCTTACAGTTCTGGAGGCTAGAAAGCCCAAGATCAAAATGCTGGCAGATTGGTGTCTTGTGAGAGCCTGCTCTCATGTTTCTAGACAGGACATTTTTGCTTGTCCTCACATGATGAAAAGAACTTGGGATCCTGTGGGGTCTCTTAGGAAGGTACTAACCCCAAGTATGAAAGCTCTGCCCTTATAGCCTACTAACTTATCAAATGCCCCACCCCCTAATATCATCAACATATGAATTTGGGTTAGACACAAACATTCAGACCATAATACCAATAAAAATATATAAACACTTCTGTGGGAACAAGACGTGGAAAGAGGAAAGAATAAAATTGTTTGGAAGATACTTTTTGAATTCAGAACAGGAGTTTTCAGTTAGGTTTAGGAGTATGTAATTTTTTGGAGATCTGGATAGACTTATAACATTAAATAATGAAAAATTTGATGTCACCTTGAGTATTGCTGGCCTGTTTTTGCAGTGATTTGTAAGGGTGGGAAATGAATTTTGGCAGTTCAGGAAAAAAGAGTTTAAAGTGGGCAATTAAATAACAAGTGAGGATACTAAGAAGAAAACAGGAAAGAAAAAGAAAACAATGGCAGAGAAAGAGACATGGAAGAAGAAGAAATAAGTACAGAAAAGGAGCAAGAAGATGAGTGGTAGCAGAAACAACTGGTGAAGATCTTAGCATCATTTATGCTGTGCTGATTTGCTGTAAAGGGAATTTCTTCATACATGAACATTGATATTGTTTGGATGATATATAAAATATAATCTTAGGAAGGCATTATAAGATAGAATTAATACTGTCCACAATTTAATTGGGTGTAACATAAAGATCAAGAATTCAGATCTCCTAAATTATTATGTTGACTTTTTGGAAGCTTCTTCATTAAAGTTCACATAATGCCTTAAAATCTTACATATATCATGTTAATTGTTTTTTCAGAAAATATCTAAATTTGAACATTAACTAAGTAAACAATAAATATTACTATCAATACCCAATCTAAGAGAATCATTTCTCATATTTATAGTTCAGACATAAGGTTAAGGAGTTGTTGCTCTAATTCAGAATTATTTTGTATTGCGGAGCCAAAATTATAAGGCATTCTTCCAGAATTAAAAAAAAAAAAAAGAAACTATAATTGTTTTTATGGGTAAGATGGATAAAAATGAGGGAACCAAGCACTTAAAGTCAGTAAATCAGGGCACCTGGGTGGCTGGTGATTGGGCATCTGCCTCTGGCTCTGTTCACAGTCCTAGGGTCCTGGGATCCAGCCCCACGACAGGCTCCCTGCTCAGCGGGAAGCCAGCTTCTCCCTCTCCCACTCCAGCTGCTTGTGTGCCCTCTCTTGCTGTCTCTCTGTCAAATAAATGAATAAAATTTAAAACATAAAATAAAAAAATAAAGTCAATGAATCCACATAGTAATAATTTAAGCTGATTTAAGGAATTGGTCTTTGTTTTGCTATTGATATACACTTAAATTCTTATTTATTTTATATCATAACCAATTAATTATACATTAATGACTAGTTAGAAAAAGTAAAAACATCATAAATTTTAAGGAATCAAAAGGGACATAAGAATTATATGTTTCAATGTAATTAAAATTTTATAGTATCAATACTATTTATTCAGATGATATCTGATATGAAAAACTGATTATATAAAACATAAAATGCTGGGTAAAATAATTTAATATGCTTCCAGATATGTAAGTCTGAAGAAAATTAACAGAGTCCAGGAAACATAATGGAATGTGGTTTCAGAAATGTTATTAAGCAATGAAATTGCCAGATACCATCAGGGAATATATAGGACCTAGGTAGTAGATCTCTTTCATATAAATAATAGGAGCTCCAAAAAAGTAGGTAGATGAATTTGAGAATACAACACACAGAGCTAATCTTAGGTTGAAGTAAATACCTTGGAAAAGGTAGGAAGAAAAGAAAAGAAGAGAAGAGAAGTGAGGCGAAGAGAAGAGAAAAAGGAAGGAAGGAAGGTAGGAAGGGGAAAGAAAGAAGAAAAAAGAAAGAAAGAAAGAATAAACAAACTTGCAGATCACAAAGAAAATTTTAAACCTGTCTTGTTATTTGGTGATGTTTAAATAAATAAATACGTACATACCTACATACTATTTTGAACTATAATGGACATTTTAACAGTGGTTTAACACTGTAAATTCAAACTCAAATCTGTTACTAACTCAAGATTTTTAATTTAACAGAAACTGGGCTTGAAACTTTCCCAGGAACAAGATAAGATCAAGTGCAAGTTCTTTTGGTAGAACCACAATGACTGTCATCCTCAAGAATTACCACAGATAGAATAACTCTGTGTTAAGAAAAGTGAAATAAGAAAAACAAAGTATAAATTGAGAACCCTAAACTATTAAAAATGGTTAGGCAACCCTGTCATTTAGTCAAATGGAAAATTTAGAAACAATGCTAAAACACACACATTTTTGAACAATGGTGGTCTTAAACATCAGGATAGACAGAGATGAAAACAGAATTAATAAAATTAAAATTGGAAACAGAAAATTCAAGCTCTATACTCCAGAGTTTCTAGGGATAGATTTTTCAAAAATGAATACAATAACTTAATGAAAGTCAGCATTCTCGGCACCTGGGTGGTTCAGTCCGTTAAGCATCTGCCTTTGGCTCAGGTCATGATCTGGAGTCCTGGGATGGAGCCCCACATTAGGCTACTGCTCAGTGGGAAGTCTGCTTCTCCCTCTCCCTCTGCTATTCCCCCTCGCTCATGCTCTCTCCCTCTCTGTCTTTCTTAAATAAATAAATAAATAAATAAAAATCTTTAAAAAGAAAGAAAGAGGAGAAAGAAAAAGGAAGGAAGGAAGGAAGGAAGAAAGGAAAGAAGGAAAAGTCAGCATTCTTCAGATTCAGGAAGTCTTAAGAATCTTACCACAATAAATACAAATATATCCATGCCTAGTAACTTAAGTATGAAACCAAAGTTGACCAGTGAAAGTAAAAAGTCATAAACCAGCAAAAGGGAAAGAAAAAGTTTTCTGCAACTGATAAACGAATTAAATTATTGACTTTTTAAAAGCAACAGTGGAAGTCAAAAGAAAATGGAATAAATCTATGTTGAAAGGTAACCACTTTAAAGCATACGAGTGTAACTGCATTGAGCTTTATTTCACTGAAGTTTTTTATACAAACATAATGCATTCCTACACATAATTAGTATAAATAAGTTTAACCTCCTTAAGTTAGAGACAACAAAACTAAATTACAACAGTCCATGTAAATTGGGAACCCAGTAATTCTACTTTATTTTTTTGCATGGCATGTAAAAAACTTTAATTTTTAAATTAATTTTAAAAAATGCTAAAAATATGGAGTACCTTAAACTGGAAAAAGAGAGGCAGAAAGTATACATACATTCAGAAGGAACATTTAATAATAAAGGGGGTAAAAACCTCAATCAGACCTAAAGAAAGCTGGAAATGAATAAAATAGAGCAAAATAAAATGAGACAAAGAGAAGCAAACAAAAGGCAAAATGTAATATAACTATATGAGTAGCTATAATATATGGAATGGAAATGGACTGAGTCATATGCATGCTATTTAAAAAAATAACCTTCAATAATGTTTCCAAATTAGTGTGACATAAACATTTCAGATGATCAGACTACAGTAATAACAAAAAAAAAAGGAATTGATAAAATTTTAAAATCTTTTATATACAATATAATGTATTATAATGAATATACATTTTTAATTTATAAATGATTTGGTTTTATGATATATTATGTAACATATTAATACATAAAATAATTTTTATTTATCAGTTCCTTTATATATAAATAAAGATATCAGTGTGAACTTCAAATACAGAGGTGTCTAAACAAACCAAATTCATATGAGAAAGAGCGTTCCTCAGTTTGCAGGTATTAGTGGCTTTCCTCAGAGACGTAAACACTTTATTTTGCGCATAGGGATCAGATCGGGCTCAATGTAGTCATCAAAACTCTTCAGGGCATGTAACTTGGGCTTCCAAGAAGCAACATTAAACTGAGTTAAAAATGCAAGTGTTATGGAATTCCTTGACTCAAATTCATATGTTAAAACCCCACCTCACTGTAGCTATATTCAGAGATGGAAGGCTCTAAGGAAGTAATTAAGGTTAAATTAGGTCATAAGGATGAGGCACTGGTTTTATATAATTAGTGTCCTTTTAAGACATAAGAAAATACATTTCTATTTTTGAAGCCACCAAATCTATGGTGTTTTGTTATGTACCAAAAAGACAATTATTAGAAAGTAATGTTTATGAAATATTAAAAAAAGAAGTAAGCAGGATTGGGCAGGAAGAGACTTTTTCTTTATGTTGAAACTTTTTTTTAATTTAAATTCAATTAATTAACATGTAGTGTCTTAAACAAGACTTAAACAAGATTTGAATTCACTTCGGATAGCATGTATATTAAACACTATTTATACAACCTCAGAAAACCTACTCTCTTTAGGTGCCTGTGAAACATTCACCAAAATTGACAACAGACTATTCTCATTAAGCAATTCTCAAAAAAATTCAAAATCATTTGGACTGAGTAATAACATCTTGAATGATACAACCAATTAAGTTTGTGGCAAGCCCCTAAACTAGTGCTCAGAAGAACTTTGTCACTTTAAATGATATCTTACAAAAAAGTAAAATTTAAAATCAATTATATGAACTCATCTCTCAAGAAACCAGACCAAGGAAAGCATATTCATCTCAAAAATATTAGAAGGAATAAAATTATAAGTATAAGGAAAAAATAAATGGAATGGAAAACAGATATAAATAGAATAAATCAATAAACCAAAAAAAATTTGAAAGAGTAATAAAATGAAACTCTTTAGCAGTTTTGATCAAGTAAATAAAATAGCAAAAACAAATTATAATTAGTAAGGAAAGGCACACATCATTACAAATCCTAAAAAAAATTAAAAGGCTATTATAAGCATTACTATATCAATATATTTGATGATTTAAATAAAAGGAACAATGCCTGGTAAAAAGAGACATTAATGAAACAGACACACACAAAAAAAGACAATTTAATTGTTATAGATCAGGCACCTAGGTGGCTCAATCAGTTAAGAGTCTGCTTTCAGCTCAGGTCATGATCCTGGAGTCCTGGGATCCAGCCCCACATCTGGCTTCCTGATCAGAAGGGAGTCAGCTTCTCCCCCTGCCCCTCACCCTACTCATGCTCTCTCTCTTGCTCTTGCTCTTGCACTCTCTTAAATAAATAAATAAAATCTTTGTAAAAAGTTCTAGTTTATACATATACATAAAGACACTATATGAGTTTAGGATTACTATAAAGTTAATTTCATTAATACTGTGTGGTATTCACAGTAGGGCCAAGCATGTCAATGGAGCAGAAGAGATAGCACAGTAGGCCCTCACTTCTATGGTAACTCAATAAAAACATCCAAACAATTCCATGGAGTAAAGAATATACTTTCAATAAATGAGGCTGCAGCAACTGGAAATCCAGAATGGAATTCATTAGCCTTGACTCCGACCTGTCAGTGTTATAAACTTAATTCAAGATGAAACCTAAATACGAAGCTAAACTATGAAGCTTCTAGAAGGAAACACTGGAGAATATAATCATGACCTTGTGTTAGAAAAAAGTTTCTTAAAAAGGACATAAAAAGTACAACAGGAAAAAATGACAAATTTGACTTTATCAAAATTATTAAAAATCTTATTAAGTACACTACTAAAAAAGTAAGAAGGTAAACACAGAAGGGAAGAAAATACCTGAAATTCAAATATCTGCCAAGGATTTCATATTAAGAATATAGAAATTATACAAATTAATAAGAAAAAGCAAGCAACCCAATTTAAAAATGAGCAAAGGATTTGAAAATTCTCTCCTAATGTAGAATATTCAAATAGATTATATGCACATGAAAAGTTGTCAAACATGACTATTCCTTAGGGAAATGTAAATCAAATCACAGTCAAAAACAACTAGTCACTCATCCAAACAGGAAATCAAAACTATTTACAATCCCAAATTAAAATCACAATGAGAGACTGTTAGACACCTATTAGAGATTGAAAAATATGTATATTGCTATCATGCCAACATGCTATATAGCCAAAACCTAGGAATAACACAAAAGTCCATTACATGGAAAATGGAACAAACTACAGTGCTAAACTCATTCAAAGGAATATTAAGCAGTAATAAAGATCAAATTATGGATAAATGTAATAACATTTCCAGTTGTTCCGTTATTACAAAATTTCTTTTATTGTAATAAAATAAATTTTGTAATAACGGAACAACTGGAAATGTTATATACTCTTGTTAGGGATTTAAAATGGTATGTCCACTTTGGAAAACAACTTTATAGTTTAATAAATACTGAAATATAGACCTACCATTTAGCACATTCTACTATTATTTATCAAAGTGAGCCAAGGGACATAATTAAAAAGAAGCAAGAGAAAATGTGTTTTTTTTTGGGGGGGAGGAGGGTGAGTATGATGCGTAGGTATATTCTCTTGATTATGGTTATGATTTCATAGCTGTATACATATGAAAAACTTACCAAATTATACACTTTAAACAAAGTTTAATGTACATAAGATATATCTTAAAGATGTTAAACACACATTTACGACTTTTTTGGAATTTGCTACTAAAGTTAAAAACATACATACCCATAACCTAACAATTCTACTTCTGTAGAAAGGAGGGCCTATGACCGCAAAAATACTTGTACAACAAGATTTATAGTACCTCTATTCATCATAGCCAAAACCCAGGAATAACGCAAATGTCTATTGCATGTAAAATGGAACAAACTATGATGTTAAATTCATTCAAAGGAATACTAAGCAGTAATGAAAACCGAATTATGGATAAATATAATAACACTTTGCAATAAAAGAAATTTTGTCTTTATTTGGTTGGCTGTTACACAATACAAATTAATAATAATATAATAATATAATAACAATATAATATTATAATTTTATATTATATTGTTATAATATAATATAATAATATTAAAATCACATGTAAAAATTCATATATAAATATCAGGTAGTATATTTAAGATTTTATTTCACTGTGTATGACTTATACCTTGATAAAACACCCAAATGTATATACATGTGTATATGCCTATATTTATCTGTGTGTCTGTGTATGTATATAACTCTTTTCCCAAGTCTATATGTAGGATATAAATACATAGATAAATGTGTACATAGGCATGTATACAGAAGAATATGTGGTAGGGAGGGACAAAAAAAGATAAGAAGGACAATACCAATTAAATGAAAGCAGATACATATTTGTAATAGGTAAAAATAAGAAAGCTTTCTGCATAATGATAGAAGCTACAGTTCCAAAGAAGGAATCAAGAATTCTCGGGGCGCCTGGGTGGCTCAGTGGGTTAAGCCGCTGCCTTCGGCTCAGGTCATGATCTCAGGGTCCTGGGATGGAGCCCCGCATCGGGCTCTCTGCTCAGCAGGGAGCCTGCTTCCTCCTCTCTCTCTGCCTGCCTCTCTGCCCGCTTGTGCTCTCTCTCTGTCAAATAAATAAATAAAAAATCTTAAAAAAAAAAAAAAAGAATTCTGTATTTACATATCTAATAATAGTCAATTCAAAAAAATAACAAAATAAAGAATAGACAATCCCACAAAGTATGGATTATACTAAAATCATCCAATTAAAGTTATTAAATATATAAAAATTATCAATTTGTAATAAATAGGTGATTCTAAGAAAATAATACTTTATTCTGTGTGTGTATTTTTTTCCTGTACTCAATTGGAAAATACACCTGTATTTTAATACATTTGAGAAAATCAATGAGGCATGACATAAAGAAAATCTCAGAGATACTGTATTACACATGATATATTTTCTGACCACTGCGCAACCATGCAATTATGCTGAAAATGATGATGTAAACATTTAAAAATTCCCATCCACTGCCCAAAGAAATAAAACATGACAATAATATTTAATAAAATCTAGAGAATGAACCTAAATTTAGACATAGAAGGAAATTTACATGTTTATAATAAAGATATGAGGTTAAATTTTTAAAAATGAGGAGTTAGAAAACAGAAGAAATATAAATGAATTACAAGTAAGAATACACTATGGATTGGAGGGAGTTAAGACAGCAGAATTGTAAGGGGACCCTGGACTTGCCTTGACCCTCAAACATGGCTAGCTCAACATCAAATCATTCTGAACACCTAGAAAATCTACCTGAAGATTAAGAGAATAATATGTACAATTAGAGGGAGACATTGTGCAAGTGTGAGGTGTGGAGACATGAACTGGGGGAGGGAAAAGCTGCAGTGCTACAGACAGGAGGGAGTGCTTTATGTGGAGAGAGGACAAAGAAAGAGAAAGAGGGAGAAAGGGCAGTGGGTCAGGTTCCCACAAGAAAAACACCCCCACCCCAAAACCAGTAACTGGGGAATCAAGAGGAACTATCACAGGTTTTTACAAACAGTGAAGCTCAGATTCTGAGGTTTCAGAATCCTGCACCATTTGGCAGAGTCAAGCAAGGCAGGCAGCACCTGGGGAGAAGGACAGAGGCCCAGGAGCGGATAGTAGACAGCATGGTGTAGGGATCCCCTGGGTCGTACTGGGGAAGAAAGTTCCGTTGCTGGAGTACATTTGGAAGAAGGTATACTGCCTCTCCAAGGACAAAAGACCCACCAGGAGCCACTGAAATGCCATTCATAAGCAAAAGACAGAAGTACACACAGACGTCAGATAACCTGGATGCAGCTTTTTACTGTGCTTCACAGAAAACTCCAAGCACCTGTGGAGCCTTGTGACTGCTCTTCTGGGACAAAACAGCACTAGACATTCTGGAGGAGGGGAGCACGTCTTTGCCTTGCTGGCTCCTTTAAGATTTGGAGTTTTGAATCCCAGCCACCAGCCAGAGATAAAACATAGAACTGTGGCTCTGGGTGTGCCTAAGGCCTGGACATAGGCAGGTTGAAGGCAGGGCTCTGACAAAGGTCTGGCACACATACTTTTTCATGAGGGCTTCCTGAACAGAGGCAGGTGCAAGCTCCCCTTCCTGGGTATGAGAGAGTGTGGTGGTGATACTATCTCCCCCTCAACCCACAAGCATGGCTGTACTTTAGTGAGTGACACAGTGCCCCTAGTGAAAGCTGGAGCCATTTAGAGCAAACCTGGCCCCCACTCCCTGCAGGGGCATCTTTATAATAGGACAGGTCTGTGAGCAAATGTAGCAGGCCTCTCCCCCAGAGGACCAGCACAGGTCTGGGGGCACATAAGAAGTCTAATGATCATAGAATGCTCCAGAGTGTCAGCTTCAGTTCTGGTGGAAATAGGACCAGGCTTGCTTCCTTGCTTCCTTCCTTCCTTCCTTTCTCTCTCTCTTTCTATTTTCTTTTTCTTCTTCTTTTCTTTCCTTTTCTTTCTTTCTTTCTTATTCCTTTGGAATCAGGCTTATAGTTCTTGTTTGTTTGTTTCTTTATTTTTTCCTTTCCTCTTTTTTTGAATAGACTTTTTTTTTTTTTTTTTTTTTTTTGGAAAGGCTGCTTCTTCTTTCTTCTTCTCTAACTCTCTCCTCCTTTTCCTTCTTCTTCTTTTTTATTCAGGCTTATTTTAACAAAGAAATCAAAGCACACCTTGTTAAAATTTCAAACACTCCCCATTACAAGCAAGGAGGAACTCAGCAGAGGACTAACCTGTGGGAAAGGCAGCCAAAACACAACAGCAGAGTGAACACAGCATACACCAGAAACACTTCCTGAACCACCAGGCACTGTACAGTGTATGACCCCTTCTTAATATAGCATTACTCTCAGGAACAGGAAACATAACAAGGTTTCATAACATGCAAAAGACAGAAATGTAGACATAAAGACAAGATGGAGGAATTCTCCCAAAAAGAAAAACAGCAAAGAAACCACAGCCAGGGATTTACTCAAGACAGATATAACCAATATATCTGAACAAAGAATTTCAAACAACAGTCATAAGAATACTAATTAGGCTTGAAAAAAGCACAGAAGACACCAGAGAAACCCTGGCCACAGAGAGAAAAGATCTAAAAGCTAGTTAGGCTGAAATTTAAAATGCTATAACCGAGATGCAAAACTGGATGTAATCACAATGAGGATGGAAGAGGAACAAATAGGTGGAGGAACAAATAGGTGACACAGAAGATAAAATGATGCAAAATAATAAACCTGAAAAGAAGATGGAAAGAAAACTATTAGATCATGAATACAGACTTAGGGAACTCAGCAATTCCATAAAATGCAATAATATCCATATCATAGGTGTCCCAGAAAAATAAGAGTGGGAAGAGTGGGCAGAAGGTTTATTTGAACAAATTGTAACTGAGAACTTTCCTAATCTGGGTAATGAAATAGGCATTCAAGTCCAAGAGGTGCTGAGAATTCCACTCAAAATCAACAAAAACAGATCAATACCAAGATATATCATAGTGAAATTTGCAAAATAAAAAGATAAAGAGAAAATTCTGAAAGCAGCTAAGGACAAAAGGTTGTTAATGTACAAGGGAAGACACATAAGTTTGGCAGTGGACCTGTCCATAGGAACTTGGTAGGCCAGAAGAAAGTGGCAGGATATATTGAATGTGCTGAATGAGAAAAAATATGCAGCCAAGAATACTTTATCCAGCAAAGCTGCCATTCAGTATAAAAGGAGAGATTAAAGAGTTTCCAAGACAAAAACTGAAAGAGTTGGTGAACACTAAACCAGCTCTACAAGAAATATTAAAGGCGACCTTTGAGCAGGAAAGAGAAACCAAATGTAACAAAGACTAGGAAGGAACAGAGACAAAATACAGGAACAGCTACTTTACAGATAATAAAATGGCACTAAATTTATACTTATAAAGAATTACCATGAAAGTCAATGTACTAAATGCTCCAATCAAAAGACAAAGAGTATCAGAATGGATAAACAAAACAAAATAAAACAAAATCCAATGATATGGTGCTTACAAGAGACTCATTTTAGACACAAAGACATTTCCAGATTGAAAGTTAGGGGATGGAGAATTACTTATCATGCTAATGGACATCAAAAAAAGCTGGAGTTGCCATACTTATATCAGAAAAACTAGATTTTAAACAAGATTACAAACATCTGTAACAAGAGATGAAGAAGGGCACCATATCATAATAAAGGGGTCTATCCAACAAAAAGATCTAACAATTGTAAATATATTTGTCTCTAAATTGGGAGCAGCCAAATATATAAATCAATTCATAACAAATTTAAACTCATTGATAATAATGCAATAAAAGTAGAAGACATTAACAACCCACTCACAGATCAGAAAATGCCTTTCAAGGGCACATGGAATATTCTCCAGAATAGATCACATACAGGGTCACAAATCAGGCCTTGACCAGTACAAAAAGATTGAGATATACGATTTTTATTTTCAGACCACAGAATTAGGAAACTTGAAGTGAACCACAAGAAAAAAATTTGGAAAGACCCCAAACACATGGGGTTAAAGAAACTTTTACTGAAGAATGAATAGGTCAACAAGGAAATTAAAGAAGAAATTTAAAAGAATACATGGAACTGGGACACCTCGGTGGGTCAGTTGGTTAAGTGTCTGCCTTTGACTCAGGGCAAGATCACCAGGTCCTGGGATTGAGCCCCATGTTGAGCTTCCTACACAGCAGGAAGTCTGCTTCTCCCTCTGCCTCTTCCCCTCACCCTGCTCATTCTCCCTCTTCCTCTCTCTCAAATAAATAAATAACATGGAAGCAAATGACAATGAAACAAGACAGTCCAAAACCTTTGAGATACAGCATAGGCAGTCCTATGAGGGAAGTACATAGCAATACAGGCCTTCCTCAAGAAGCAAGAAAAGATTCATATAAAAAAACCTAACCTTACACTTAAAGGAGTTAGGCAAAAGAACTGCAAATAAAGTCTAAAACCAGCAGAAGAAAGGAAATAAGTAAGATTAGAGCAGAAATAAATGATACAGAAATTTAAAAAAAAAACACAAAATCAAAAACAAAAAACAGTAGAACAGATGAAAGAAACTAGGAGCTGGTTCTTTGGAAGAATTAGCAAAATCAATAAACCCCTAGCCAGACTTATCAAAAAAGAAAAGAGAAATGACCCAAATAAATAATATCATGAATGAAAGAGGAGTGATCACAACCAATACTGCAGAAACACAAATAGTTATAGGAGATATTATAAGCAATTATACACCAACAAATTGGGTATTGTGGAAGAAATGGATAAATTCCTAGAAACAAAGAAACTACTAAACTAAAATAGGAAGAAATAGAAAATTTGAACAGATGCATAGACAGCAAAGAAACTGAATCAGTAATCAAAAATCTCACAACAAACAAAAGTCCAGAGCCAGAATGCTTCCCAGGAGAATTCTATCAAACACTCAAAGAAGAGTTAATACCTTTTCTTCTGAAACCGTTCCAAAACCAAACAAACAAACAAACAAAAAACCAGAAATGGAAGGCAAACTTCCAAAATCATTCTATAAGGCTAGCATTGATTCCAAAACCAGAGACCACACTAAAAAGGAGAATTACATGCCTAATTTTCTGATGAACATGGATGCAAAAATACTCAACAAAATACTAGCAAATCAAATCCAACAGTACATTAAAAGAATTATTCACCATGATCAATTGGGATTTATTCCTGGGATGTAGAGGTGGTACAATGTCCACAACTCAATCAACATGATATGCCATATTAATTAAAAGAAAGGACAAGAACCATATGAGCCATTCAATGGATGACATAAAATCTTTTGACAAAATACAGCATTCTTTCTTGATAATAACCCTCAAGAAAGTAGGGATGGAAAGAACATACCTCAACATCAGAAAGGCCATATATGGAAGACCCATAGCTAATATCATCCCCAAAGGGGAAAAATTCAGAGCTTTTCCCCTAAAGTCAAGAATATGACAGGGTTGTCCACTCTGACTGCTGTTGTTCAATGTAGTATGGAAGTACTCGACTCAGCAATCAGACATCAAAAAATAAATTTAAAAAATTAATAAATAAATAAATAAAGTCAAGGGAAAAGTCAAACTTCCACTCTGCAGAGGACATAATACTCTATGTAGAAAACCCTTAAGACACCAACCAAAAATTGCTATAACTGATACAGAAATTCAGCTAAGTCGAAGGATATAAAATCAATGTACAGAAATCTGTTGGCTTTCTATACACCAATAATGAAGCGGCAGAAAGAGAAATCAAAGAATTTATCTCATTTACAACTGCACCAAAATCCATAAGATACCTAGGAATAAGCCTAACCACAGCATCAGAAAATCTGTACTCTGAAAACTGTAGAACAGTTGAAGAAATTGAGTAAAACACAAAGAAATGGAAAAACATTCCATGCTCATGGATCAGAAGGATAAATACTATTAAAATATACTTCCCAAAGCACTCTACACATTCAATGAAATCCCGATCAAAATATCACCAGCATTTTTCACAGAGCTAGAACAAACAATCCTAAAATTTATTTATAACCAGAAAGACCCTGAATAGCCAAATTGATACTGAAAAAGCAAAGCAAAGTGGGAGACATCATAATCCCCAACTTCATGGTGCATTATAAAGCTGTAATCATCAAGACAGTATGGTATTGGCACAAACACAAACACACAGATCAAGGGAGCAGGATAGAGAACTCAGAAATAGACCCACAACTGTATGGTCAACTAATCTTCAACAGAGTAGGAAAGAATATCAGTGGAGAAAAGACAAGTCTCTTCAACAAATGGTGTTGGGAAAACTGGACAGCAACATGCAAAATAATGAATCTGAACCACTTTCTTATATCATATACAAAAATAATTTCAAAATGGATAAAAGACCTAAATGTGAGACAAGAAACCATCAAAATCCTAGAAAACTTCCAAAATCTGAAAACACAGGCAGTAACCTCTTTGACATTAGCCACAACATCTTCTTATTAGACACATCGCTGGAGGAAGGAAAACAAAAGCAAAAATGAACTACTGGGACTTCATCAAGATAAAAAGCTTTTGCACAGCAAAGGAAACTTTAGTATCTTTATCCCATTCATCTACTGATGAACGGAATATATATATATATATATTCCGTTCATATATATTTTATATATATATATGAATATATATGATATATATTCATATATCATATATATTCATATATATATATTCCGTATATATATATATATTCACATATATATATATATATATTCACATATATATATATATATATACAGTCAAATATTAGTTGACTGTAAAAAAGAACTAAATCTTGCGATTTGCAATGACACAGATGGAGAGTACACTTGTGATGAGTACAGGGTGTTAATATCACACTGTGTGTGAACTAACTGGGATTTAAATAAAACATTTAAAACAAGGAAAAAATGTAGAAGTAGTTTGTAAATAAAATGCTATATAAGTTTTAAAAAATTAACTAAAATAAAACAAATTTGACAAATCTATGACAATATCAATAGAGATCTTAAACACAAAAATATGTTAATAAAATAATTATAGTACACATGCTGTAAATATTTTTTAAAAACATAAAAACCTTTGAAGAAATTTTAAGCAGAAAAAATATTCTTTATAACTTTCCAAAAGTGACTCAAGAAAAAATAAAAACTTGAGTAGCACTAAACAATAAAATATGGAATCAATAACTTTAATTCTTTTCACACACTAAGAAAATGGCCTAAAAAGTTTTTACAGTGAGTAAATTCAGAGAATCTATCATTTTAATCTGATAATAACATTTAAAAGTAAACCTGACTGAAACTGCTGCTTGAGGTTTTGAAACTTAGTGGTTAGGCCTGTTGCTTACTCCCCTCTGAGACACACTCAGGACCAAGTTCTTGAGTAGATGAGGTGGTCAATGGCATCTCTGCATTTATGAAGTATGAAACCACTGAACGGCGGCCCTGCCTGAAGGCATTAAAAGAACACAGCCTGAAAAGCACGATTTGGTCTAACCATTTCAATCTGTATTAAAGGGCATAGAGAACAAAATAAGTGTTGTTTTTTTTGTTTTGTTTTGTTTTTTTTCGGGGGAAAGAGGGCAGAACTGGTTCTTCAATATCGATAATGTCAACTTATTCTGAGTCCAGTGCCTTTTCAAAATTCTGCACTTAGAGTCTTCTGAATTAAGATACCTCAACCCTATGTAATCTGATTTTCTTTCTCCTAAAAGAAAACTGAAATAGCATCTTTATCCCAATAGAGATAAAAATATGTGATTGACAAATTATAACTCCAGACTCATCCTCAACATCCAACACTGAGAGAGTCATCTCCATTTTTCAGCAAATAAATTGGGAAATTGGATGCTCTGATACCACCTACAAACTTCAGACATCAAAAAAATACATTATTAGAAAAAAAAAACTATAAACGTTTACTACTAGAAAAATGGTGTAAAATGATTTTAAAACTAAGTAAATAAGTATTTGTGGGGTATCTTACTCTTATATATTTTTTAATTTAAATTCAATTGACAAACATAGAGTACATCACCAGTTTCAGTTGTACTGATGAATTACTGAACACTACATCTTACTCTTTTAAAACAGTTGATAAGGAGGAACTTTTAGTTAACTCGCATAGCAGAACCCAAGTGGCCTGGAGGCTTATGTGAACTAAAATGACAGATAATAAAACACATGAAATTATACCTGTTCATAGCTAAATTGGGAACATATCTAAAAAATAATTTTAAGAAGAATTCCTTAACATTTTTTCAGTGCAATTAGTATACCTATAGCTTAGAGTCAATGATACATTTCTAACTTATATTAAAAACACTTTAATTATGCTCTTTATGCTATAAATAATCCAAGAAATGCAGATCACCCATGTGCTTTTTTCAGCACTGCTTAAATGTAAAAGAAGGATTTTCATTTATCCCTACTTAAATATTCATTTCTATCTCCTGTAGAACAAGTAGATGTTAAAACAAACTACAAATATTATTAAAATTTTATTGTGCATTGTTATTGATGGCTCATATTGTGGAAAATATTTTTATATAAACGTAAACTACTGAAGCATTTAATAAAGAAAAATCACCTTATTTAAAATAGTTGGCATGTTGAAGATGTTTAACATATTTTTACAGGAACCCAATGAGTAAGATTTCTCATTCAGATAATTAAAACACATGTATACTTACCTTCCAATTGTAATTTGATAGCTATATTTTAACTTGAAACTATTCTTTCTAAATAGATAAAAATGTTTTTTTTTAATATTTTATTTATTTGTCAGAGAGAGAGAGAGCGAGAGCGAGCACAGGCAGGCAGAGGCAGAAGCAGGCTCCCTGTCGAGAAAGGAGCCCTATGTGGGACTCGATCCCAGGACACTAGGATCATGACCTGAGCTGAAGGCAGCCACTTAACTGACTGAGCCACCCAGGCATCCCGATAAAAACGTTTTTAAATAGTTTATATAATGACTTAAAAAGCTAATTATTATATAATGCATTTGTTATGATCTGCTACTTAAATGGCAAACACACACACACACGCACGCACGCACACACACTGCTACGAAAGAATAGCCAAACTTTTAGATTTCCGTTCATTTCAAAGTTTGGTATTCTATTCTAACAATAATCAGTATCACAACAAAAACAGCAGCATTTAATGGCACTATTAACTCGAAAACCTAAAACAGCAACTACATTAATTATATTCATTATACTTAATTGAACATAATCATCTAACCTAACAATTCTTTGTACACTAATTAATAAAAACAGCATGTCTCCTAGATCAGAAACATATAAAAATAGTCTTTCTTTTTGAGTAGATCATTTTTGGTAAAACGTGTTGAGCCACAATTTAGTATATACAAAAGATACTAAAAAAAACATTTATTTTTAATATAATTTCATATTTTTGCTGAAAATGACATAAGAATATAGTGCCAGATTTTTTTTTTTAACGTAAGCAAATGTTTTCCAATAATCCTGGGATTTTTACTGCTCTTGTCAGTAAGTAATTTTGGAGAAGTAATTTTGATCGTTTAATTCCAACTGTCATCTTTCATCAAATGCCCTACCTAAATCTTTTCACCTTCATTCCACTTAACATGATTTTGTGTCTTACCTAAGAAATATTGATTGCAACTTCATTTCCACAAATAAGAAACTATAATGTTCATATTATAATATTTTTACACCCCTCTGAATGGAAAAGGTGTTCTTCTCCAAGAACTGTCCACAGTGATACAACCCTTGACCAGGTTAATAATCACTGCCATTATTATTTTATCTCACTGAGACTTTTCTATTCCTTTTGTATCTTCTCTGCAATCACAAACTGCAGTTTCCCTCTCAAACTCCCTCTCCCTCTTTTTCCTCCCTCCAACTTCCCAACTTCTCTTTTATGAAATCTCTTTCATATTCAGCATCAACTTCACCCACCACCATTTACTTACCCCCTTGATATCTGTCTTCCTTCCCATATCATTTTTCTCTTAGTTTTTATATTATATTTCATCCAAATTCATAAAAAAAGCTGTATTCCCAAATCTCCCAAATGGTATCTATTATTTTTCTCTCACTATACAAGCCACATATGCTAATGAAAATGATAAAGTGGTTTCCACATGCCAACTAACACTAAAACACTATATAATCCATAATTTTCAAATCCACACAATATTTTGTATTAATAATTCTCTTTCATGGAAAAGAATGTTGAGGATCAGAGAATTTAAGTTGTTTAAGCCTTCAGAGCTTATAAACAGCAAAGCCATGATGAAAATCTTACTTTGATTACATATACATGTTTTCTCTACCAAGACATGTTGTTTCTCCACAGCCAAATGTCAGGTGTTCAATATATGACTCACACCCAATTACAAAAATTATTCCATCATCTCTATTCCTGTACCTCCATGCTTCCTCTCTCAAGTGAATGGTACTGCATTTCAAACCAATCATTCAAGCCAAAAATCAGTGAATTATATAGACTTCTTAAAGTATAATCTGTACAGAATTCCTATGGATTCTATTTGTTTAATATTTTTATGAAACCTAGTTGTTCTGTTGAAAAGACAACCACTGATACTGCTTCATATTAAGCTCTTACCCTTTTTGGCCAGAAGCAGCCCAAAGACTAGTGTCTTTCTTCCTTAGAATTCACCTTCTACTAAGAGTGAAAGCAATTTTTTAAAAGATTTTATTTATTTATTTGAGAGAGAGTGAGCAGGGGGATGAGCAGAGGGAGAAAGACAAGCAAACTCCATACTGATCTCACAATCCTGAGATCATCATCTGAGCCAAAACCAAAAGTCAGAGGCTTAACTGATAGAGCCTTCATGCTCCCCTGAAAGCTTTTTATTTGTTTGTTGTTTTGTTTAGTTTTGTTTTGTTTTTAAAATCCTAAACCAAATCTGGTTACCTAAATGCTTGAAACAATCCATTGTAGTTGGAAACAAAATGAAATTTTTTAAGATAGTCTACAAAGGGCTAAATGAAGTGGTCCTTAAACACTGCTCATCTTGAACTCTCTCCCTAGCTCTTGCACTCCTGGTTGCTTATTGCTTTCTTTCTAATTCTCTAGTAAAACCAGCAGCTTCAATGCTTTCTACTTGATTGAAGGTATCCACTTCTTTGGCTTCTCTTTGGTCATTTAGCTCACAAATTACATATTTGCCCCCTCTAAACTAGATTCTTCCTCTAGTCAGTTTCTATTAAAATGCCCTAATTTTCCTCTAAGCATTTTTTTTAAATAGTGGTTACGTATTTGTTTACTTGTTTATTATCTCCTCCCAGTAGAAGGTGAATGAAGTTTATGAGAGTTGGAATCTTATTGATCAATACTTGGATTTCCTTAAACAGTACTGGTAGCAATTAAAATATGTATTGAGCATATGAAAATACTTCATTGCCACTCTAAATCTGAATTTTAAAAAGAATACCCATTTATGATTAAATAATTTAAGGAATTAATTATTTCTAATTTCCACCTGACATTTTATTGAAATATGCCTTTGACTTTAAAGATACTAGTCCCGGGGCACCTGGGTGGCTCAGTGGGTTAAAGCCTCTGCCTTCGGCTCAGGTCGTGATCCCAGGGCCCTGGGATCAAGCCCCACATGGGCTCTCTGCTCAGCAGGGAGCCTGCTTCCCCCACCCTTCTGCCTGCCTCTCTGCCTACTTGTGATCTCTGTCTGTCAAATAACAAATAAAATCTTAAAAAAATAAAAAAAATAAAGATACTAGTCCCTCTGCAATTTTCTACCCATTTGCCTGTATGATTCATGGTCTTCATTATAGGCATATATGTCCGGACAGATTACCTGACATAGCTTTTAACCTAATATGGCACAGATATTTTATACTATAAAATGGGAGGAGGGCGCCTGGGTGGTGCAGTCAGGTCATGATCCTGGGGTCCTGAGATCCAGCCCCACACAGGGCTCCCTGCTCACCAGGAGGTGTGCTTCTTCCTCTCCCATTCCCCCTGGTTGTGTTCCTTCTCTCTCCTTCTCTCTCTCTCTCTCTCTCTCTCTCTCTGTGTTAAATAAATAAATAAAATCTTAAAAAATAAATAAATAAAATAAAATTGGGGGGGGGGGGTAATGTAGAGCCCTCAAAGCACTTGTTACTTTTGGAATTAAAAAAAAAAAAAAAAAAAAAAAAAAAAACTAAGACATACACGGAGCTTTCCATTTCCAGAAATATGACCAGATGGTTGTTCTGTTTATTACATTCAAGAGAACAGAATCGGTATTAGGGTCACCTCTTCCATTGAAAGATTAATTGAGGAGATGATAAAATAAGATTTTCTGCACCAAGTACAGGAGAAAGCAAAACCCAAAGAATTAAATTACTCTTGAAGTTACTTTTGCCATGGGAACACTTCTTAACCCCAGGAACTTGAACATCATATTTTTTGCTTAGGCAGCACAACACTGGCTACCAAATGCAGGATATATTCCACGTGGGTTGTGGAGTAGAGATATATTCACCACAAATGTGGGATCCCAAAGTCTACTCCTCAGTATAACAATAAACCCCATTAAACTGCTCCACCATGCATTGCCAGAAGCTTGCCAGGAATTGCTTTACATTCAGCAGATCTGTTGCTGGGAGGAGGAAGTTCCATAGGAGCTATAACCAATAGATCTAAACAGCTTATAATTCATTACCTTAGCATTTACTACTGCATATTAACTTATCTTTGTAACAAACTAGTAGCTCAGGTTTACCAAGCAATTGTGGTTATCCCTCACTTTATAGATGGAAAATAGATAGCAAGACAGGATAAAGTACTTTACTCAGTGTCACCAAGTTACCAAAGACCACAGTTAAAACTACCCAAGGTAGAAATCTTTCTAAGCTATTAAAGTGCCTCCCTGTTTCATGTTGCTACATGATATTTCAAATATCACTTGAAATTTTGACTGCAAATTCATAACTCAAAACTATGTGTTCCTACACTCAACTAAAATTTTTGATGGCCAAATTCATAACTCAAAAGTGTGTATTCCTATATTCACTTCAGATTTTATGGAATTAAAATGTCATGATGTGTATGGTGTATGAGCTGTGTGTGAGCACTGACTTCCTTTCAGACTCCTGTGGTGATTTTCTGCTGTTAAATTAAAATGTTTATACGTTTCATAGGCAATATTTACAAGATAAATGTTTCAATTAACATAGTTGAATAAATAACAAGTTAAAATAGAGGACACAATAAATTCCTTATAGATCTTCTATTTTATAGATGGTATACAATAACATTTGTCATAGATGTATACGTGTGTGTGTGTGTGTGTGTGTGTGTAATTTGCTGAGTTTCCTTAAAATAGTAATTTCAACTATCTCATTCTCTTTGTCCATTTATTTTTAAGATAAAAATCTTGGGGCGCCTGGGTGGCTCTATCAGTTAAGCATCTGCCTTCAGCTCAGGTCATGATCCCAGAGTCCTGGGATCAAGCCCCACCTCAGGCTCCCAACTCAACAAAGAATCTGCTTCTACTTCTTCCCCATCCCTCTCCCTGACCCCTGCTTGTGCTCTCTCTCTTGCTTTCTCTCTCTCTCAAATAATCTCTAAAAAATTAATAAAATAAAATAAAAATATTAAATATATTTTAAAAGAATCTAGACTATCATGAGAACATTACAGTATGAACACATACTTAAAAAAGAAGGAGACAAAATGTTCTCTTACATACAAATGCTAAATAATGATACCACTCTTATTAACTAAAGGTATATCCAAAACGGAAGTTAAGTAAAGATAATTTGGAGTATAATGAAATTAGCAGTAAGAAATAAAATGAGTTAAGAGAGCTTGCTGTTGATAAATTAATAATAACAATTCTGGTCCATAATAATGGATTAGTTTAGATCCAATAGGAAGTAAAACATAGGGGTAATGGAAGAGGGGAAATCCCTAACTCCTCTGATTGTAACCCAACAGCATAACCTTACCTGTCTACAAAACCCAAATCAAATCTCCCCACTTACAACATGTTTTATTTGATCTGTTAGTAGTCCTTTGATCATCAGAAGTTAAGGAAGGGTCTCATGTTCCAAAATATTTTCCTCCTTCTGTAACAGACATTTAGGAGCAGGGTAGGTAGAACCATAACATCTGAGAATATGTCAACTCGGTTGCTGAGTATCTCTCTCCTACAATGACCCCTTTCTACATGGTGGTTGTCCCTGTAACATCTCTTTAAAAAAACCATGTGGTAGAAGGCTAGTGATTCTGAAAACACCTCTAACTTCTTACATATATAAATGTTTTCCTATAAGACCACGTGTATTCCTTTGTCATGGGTTTGCCTTTTAGGAAAAATTCACATACACATGACTTGTTTTTCCCCATGGCTGCAAACCACTCTCCATGTTCACAAACTATTTGATAATATATTTTTGAATAATAAATACAACCAATTATCAAAAATGACTTTGTAAAATTAAGTTCAACGATTTACTTTATTTGTAAATGGATACTGCGCATTTAATATGTCCCAAGCACTGTGTTTGTCGCCTTAGAAACAACTGTAAAAAGGAGAGACAAGTTTGCTTGGGTAATTCATAGTCAAGTAGGGAAGACAGACATTAAAACTGTGGGAGGTGCTTTGATGGGGGAAGTACATGAGACTAAATAACAGAAGTTCCTTACCAGTCTAAGACTCCAAAAAATGATTCCTAAAAGGCAATATGTAAGTTAAAATCTGAAGAATGAGTTCTGAAGAGGGACTGCTGAAAAGAACAGTGTATGGAAAATCTCTAATATCAGCATACTCATTACAGGAAATACAAGAAAAGTTTAGTACGTGTGGAGCACAGATTAAAAGGGAAAGAAGTCAAACAGACAGATGGTCTTAGGCTAGATGATACAGGACTTTGCAGACCATATTATCATTCTGAAGTTTTATATTAAACATAATGAAAAGTCTTTGAATCATTTTGACTCAAGAATATGATCAGTTTCCATTTTCAAAGATCACTTTAATATCCTAAGTCAACTGTCAATAGGTATATTACAGACACATGACTAGTTATGAAACTACCATAATGATTAAGATATGGATTCATAAAACTGGAATAACTTCAGAGCTATTCTAGAGCAAGAATAAATCTGATTTGGTGGCCAGCTGGAGGTACAATTGAGAAGGGTGGGATGAAACCAACTCAGACTAAATATCATGGGATTAGCTTTGATGAGAAATTATTCCTCTTCTAAATAAAAGGTGATAAAAGTGTTGCAGATGTACATTTAAGTCTGTTTGCAGTCAGTTTAATGAATTTATTAGACAATTTTTTTTCAGCGAAGTAGGGGAAGGGGAATGTGACAGTTTGAATATATAAAGAGACAATAATGAAGAAAGTTAATTATTTATTATAGAAAACCAAGAAATGTGTTGTTGACACAAACAATATTGGAATCTCAGGTAGTGTTAAAGACAAACTATGAGGTTATAGTGGTGCTAGTCTAAGCAACTGAGAGGTTTGTGTTTTTGTTTTTCCCAGTGGATTAGTTGTGGTTTTACCAGGCTGGTAGAACAGGAGCAAGGGGCTGTAGTTATAGAGCAATATGACCATCTGCCCTGGTTTTGCTGGGATTGTCCTACTGTTGACAATGAAAGTTCTGTGTCCACAAAAACCTCTCAGTCCAAAGTAAGCTGTGATGCTTGGTCACCCTCAGTGTTAAAAAAAAATCTATCATAACAAGGTTGAGACTGCTGGATAAAATTAGAGACAAAAGGGACTTGAGGAACCGACGTGGAAGAGGAAAAAAAAATAGAGGATCAAAATAAGAGAGGAAGTTGCTAAAAAAAAGTTTTGTTTAAAGAGAAATGTCTGAATTTGTTAATACACCAGTCCTACATTTGCAGGTGCTAAATTCTAGAGTTAGGGAAAGGAATTATGGATGATAAGCTGTTATTGGTGAAAAAGTCAAGAAACTGAGAAGTCATACTGTTAGATGGGTTGACAAGATCAATATTTTAATGCTGCAACTTACGGGGCAACATATTCAGTAAAATAGTAGATACTATTGGTACACTGGGGTAAAGGTATTTTATTCCCATGGCAGGGGCCTTAAGTGGGCAAGGGTTTTTTGTTTTGTTTTGTTTTGTTTTGTTTTTCAGTTATATCATATTAAAACAGCATGAAGATGCTGAGGAACCAAAGAGAACATTGACCAGATCTTCTGGACAGTGCCTAGTGTGAAAGAACAAACAAACTCTACCTGGAAGAGAGGCAAAGAAGTAATTTCCTAAGGAGAGTGTTAGGTTTTTGTTAAATCAGAAATATGAGAAATGTTGGTTGAAGGGAATGAACAGATAAGAGGCTTCAATAATCCTGAAAAGTGTCTTCTAGAGGCCAATAATAATGCTATCCAACTTGGTAAGCAGACCATGAATTTTTCCTTAACATTCTACCACAATTACCAATGAGCACTAAATTTTATCAGGAGATATATAACCTTCAGACCTTATTTTCAATTTTTCAGTTTTTCAGTGCCTATCCCGTGAAAATTTTGACCAAGTAAATAGAATGATCTGCAGGTGCTATATAAACCATTTAATTATACCCTTATAAATACAACCTACACTTAGGGTATACACAATTTTTGTTCTGTTCCATCTTTAGTAAATTAAATTAAATTTAAAATTAATAAATAATTTAATAAATTAATTTATTTAATTAATTTAGTCATTATCTTAAAATTTCTCTTCTAATATTCTAATAGGCTTCTACTGATGAGGGTGTTTTTCCATCTGTTTTTTTTTAAGATTTTATTTATTTATTTGACAGACGGAGATCACAAGTAGGCAGAGAGGCAGGCAGAGAGAGAGGAAAAAGCAGGCTCCCTGATGAGCAGAGAGCCCGATGTGGGGCTCAATCCCAGGACTCTGGGATCATGACCTGAGGCGAAGGCAGAAGCTTTAACCCACTGAGCCACCCAGATGCCCTGTGTTTTTCCATCTTAAACTGCAATAATATGAAAACACAGCTGCTAATATCTACCTAATACCACTATAATTACTACTGTGATTACACACACACACACACACACACACACCCCACAACTGATTTCACCTAAGAAAGAAAAAAAGTGCATGATTACTATAAAACCTTTTTGTGCTTTTTTTAAAAAATGTAGTGAATGAGGTGATTATATACATCCATCTTTAGCTGTTGTTATTTTATACATAGAAAACCTACCCAGAACAAACTTTTTTCTGAAGGTGTCACATGAGATGAGTGTTAACAGTGAAGACAGCTTAAGGTAACAATCATGGGATGGTGACACTAACTTCATTTAACTTGTTTTTATGCAGCGCCTACTGATTATCTCCTATCCCCAAGCAAATCCCTTTTCCTTCCCCATTTCTCTTCTTATTTGGGTTTATTTTTCTTATTGAACACTTTTTTAATAACAAAAGAACTGTACATTTTGTTTAGCTTTTCAAATAAAAATTAAATTCCATGTCAAACTGTATATGAAATAATATGTGAGAAAGTCTGTCTCTATGATAAAGTACCACAAATTATAAAATGTAGGACTGTCACAAGTCAGAGGATGGGATAAATGACAGAACAATGCTAAGGGATACTAATGTTAAGGTAAAGCAGAAAATTTAGCTTGATGAGCCACAAACATAGCAGCCTTCTGCCCAGAGATGCAAGCTTCCCTGGCTTTCAAACCTTCACAAATTCTGTCAACTGCGATAATCCCAACTCTCATGATGTAACTTTAGCACATTCCTGGGTGTTTACTATAAGGTTGAATGCCTCAGAGATGATTTTTCCCTATGCCACCCACGTTTTAGACCTGCCTGAGGTATCATATTGCTGAAATAAAAAAACATAGTATTTATTAATAAAAAATGAGGATATATTGACCTAATGAGCATTAGTAAAATAAGGGCTAGATATACAATATGCTTTAGATCCTATTCTTAAACAACAAGAAATGCTAAAAAGCTTTGACCTTTTTTGAGGTTTTTATTTAGTCACTGAGTATAAGAATAAAACATGGTAAATTTTGAAGGTGACATTCCAATTTTAAATATGTTTTCAAGTTTCTACCAATTTCACAATTTTTAAATTTGCTATATAAAATGTTGAACTTGATAAAAATCTAACTTTTAAATAATGTGTTCCTTTAAAAAAGAAATCTTTAGGCGTTTGACATTTTTTTAATCAGCAAACAAATATTCTGACCAAAAAAAAAAAAAAAGTGAATGTTAAGTTTAAGTTTAATGATGCCATGTATCTAGTTTATAGCTTTATTATAAATTGCAGATTATAAAATTCACTTACAACACTTGTCCAATATACTCTTATAAGTTTTCAATATTTTTATAAGTATTAGAATTAGCATTACAAAGAAGTTTTAGAAACAATATCCTGTCATGGTCACATTTGCTAAAGCAATTCTTATTCAAAAACTTTTCATGATCTATGTGTAAAACTCCATGAAAGATAGAGGACAAACCAAGAAGCAAAATCAGATTAATTCTAGTTTCTGAATATTTGAAGTTTATATTCCAGCAAAAGGAAATATACATAAATAAACAATAAAATCATAATTAAGGACTATAATAAAAGTATATATGAGTTAATAGCTAAGAGTAAGGATGCATGCAGAAATGCAGACATTAGAGAACTGAACATAAGTCATAAACAGGAATTAAGTGCTGAAAAGCACAACCAGTAAAGAGAGAGCAAAGGAATAGAATAAAGAAAAGAGAATATAATTAAAAAATTTGAAATAATAAAATGCATTAGCTTCCTAGAGTTGCCATACAAAGTACCACCACAGGTTGTCTTAAAACAGCTCTGGAGTCTGAAAGTCTAAAATCAAGGTCCTGACACTACTGGTTCTTTCTGAGCACTCAGAGAGAAACTATTCCATGGTCCTAGTAACAGCTGGCAGCCTTTGGCATTCCTCAGGTTGTAGATGCATCACTCCAATCTCTGTCTCAATCTTTATATGACATTAACTCTGTATCACTGTATCTTTACATGGCCATCTTCTTAGAAGGGCATCCACCCTACTTCAGTATATCCTCGTCTTAAGTCATTACATCTACAACAACTCTATTTCCAAGTAGGGTCAAATTCTGGGGTGTTGAGTAAGGGTTAGGACTTCAACACACCTTTTTGGGAGACACAATTGAAGCTACATTCTAAGAACTAGTACATATTAAGCAGTAAGAAAACATTTTATATACTTTAAGCATTTTACTCTCACAATATTACTTTGTAATAGTTAATATTCTAATTTTGATTTTACCGAAGTAATTTCACCAAAGTCAGAGAAAGTTAAATGACAGAGTAAGCCCTCAAACACCAAAGCTAATTTAAGCCATTATTTAACAGCTATGTTATCCTGCCTCCCAAAGAGTTTGATTTAATTGGATCTATATATGGCATATAACTAAAAAAGAGATGGGAAAATAAAAAAAATGACATACCTGAAATGGACAGAATTCATACTTCACTTGGAGACAATTACAAATAGTGTTTATTTATTAAAGAGGCATTCATAGTCAGATCCCTGTTTTGCCACAAAGATGATGGAAATGAATCACAGCAATTCAGGGAGATGTTGGAAGAAAGAAATAGTTTAGAGGCTAATGTAATAACATATGAATGCCTGCCTGGACTTTGGGGCTGGGAAGTGTTAGCTTAAAAATGAAGAGAAAAAAATTCAAGAAAAATGGAATTTGAATATAATTACATGTGAGGCTAACAAAGATGAATGGTTCGAAGATGACACTATCATCTCTCACTTGTGTAATTCAAACAATCTACTGTACCACTAACTAAGACCAAGGGGGAGAAGATAATCACTTTACTTATTAAATCTAATAAATAGAGATTATATTTTGAGTTAATTTTCCTCATTGTTCTCTGTTGTTTGCTTTGTGTCTATTATTTCAGTTTGAGAGGAGACTGTCACATTTTAGACAAAAGCTAGGCTCTGGGGTCTCAAAGCTGTGGATCTCAGGAAATCTGCCTCTCATCAGTGAACCTCACAGCAAAAACACACAGCAGGAAAGGCAAAACACAGATGATATTAGATATGTTAACATATCAGGTTGGAATATATATCATAGCCTAATTTGAAAATGGCCTTTAAATTTCTGTATTATTTTATTAGAGGTCTTATTCTTAGCATATGCCAATGGACTTAAGATTCTTAGTCCTCTTTGTAGGGTTTACAGGTTTCCACATTCCATCTTTCTTCTTTTTAATTAGTTATCTCTTATCTACTCTTTTCTTTATATATGCCATGTTTGTTTGTTAATGGTTTTGCAAAAGTCTGCTCAGTAGACAAGCTTCTAAAATGAGGGACACAGCAGACGTTTGGGCCGGTGATTCAGACTCTTGTAGGTGGATTTTTATCTTCTGTCAGTACATATTGACAACCAATACACGGTTAGGAGATGAAGTCTATTTTCTTTATCATTGCTGGTTGGTAATAAATTTTGTTTTAGGGTTTTGCTGTCATCCCTTGAGAAGGATAGTTTTTGTGATTGCTCATGTAATGAAATAATTGGGATTTTTTTTCAATAATGCTGAAATTGTATGGGAAGACAGCATATCGTTATCTTTTCATATTTTGAAAGATGAGCCTTCAAGATACATGGTAGCAATTTGATATTTTTATACATTGCAAAATTATCCCCATGATAAGTCTAGTTACCCTCTGTCACCATACAAATATCAAATCACTATGATGTACATCTGAAACTTACAGGGCATTGTACGTCAATTATGCTTCAATCAAATAAAATATGCTAAAAGAAAAAAAAAGACACACGGTAGCTTGAAATAATAAAGCTTTGCATGTTGAAAATACCTATCTTTCATGGAATTCTTGGTTTCACCATGTAGTTGGTATGCAACTCCAACTGACCGTTAGGCATTGTTGATTAAGAATAGATTTACGAAGTGGCTTATAATAAAGAAAATATTGATAATATTTTGCTGATGACACAACCTCAACTATCTCTATTAGATTATTTTAAGAAAGAAGAGGGTATTCTAGCCTATTAGTTGTCAACCCAGATGCATATAAGAATCATTTAGGGGTATTTTTGAAAAATAATGAAGTGAGAGATCTACCTGCAAAGATTTTCATTTAATTAAATGTTGCTGGACTGGGGACTTGGATTTTAAAACTTATTTTCATATACAGCCAGTATTGCAAACTGCTGGGTTGAAGAATCGAATCTCTGTGTACTAAGTATGTCCCTTTAGATTGATTCCTTTTGCCCTGAGTTCAAAATTAAAGGATCCCCTGCTTCCAGAGGCATATTTTAGTTTGGGTAAACAACAGTAATGATGCACAACATTGAAACAGCTTATTAACATATCACTGCTGAACTTTTTTTTTTCTCTTGATGAACATAACTGAGTTTCTGAAGCTGAAAAAAGCCTGCAATTAACCCCATTATTTACAGCCACTGTGATTTGCCTGCAGAGTCTAACACTTGCTGGGTCAAATGGCGTCTGAAGAAATTATCTGTCATTTATTTTCTCTGCTTGATCTCTTTATGTTGAACAAAAGTGCCCAATAGAAATAAAATATGATGTGTCATGATTGATGAATCATGTTACTATGCATTCCATGTGGCTCATCTATTTGATAAAGTGGTAAAATATTTTTCTCAATTTTAGAGCTTTAGAAATTAAAGCTCAAAAGATTTTCTCTGAACGTTAATGTATAAAAGCAGTTCCATATATACCTATAGTCCTGGAAATTATATATTTGTTTTTAAATAAAGCATGCTGCTTACTTCAATTTATTTCTAATTTAAGTTTAATTCCTAGAGTTGTATAAGTGCTATATCAAGGATATTTACCAAAGAATCTTCAATTCCCTGATAGTAATCATGTAAATCAACTGTGACATATCTGACTCAATGATTATTTTCTTTAGGATGAGTTGATGCTAGTTAAAGCTATATTCATTAGTCAATTGTATACCATTCTAAACTGTAGTTTAAGAAATTAGTAGAAGTAAAGCTACTTCCAATGACTTCAGTTTTATTTCAAAAAAAGTTAAAAGTATCAGAATTATGAAAACTGTGACTTGTTTTTGAATATTTATTTGAAAATTTATACTTTGAAATTAAAATGCTGTGCAACTTAATTGTGTAATCCATAGAGTGATTATGAAATTTATAAGTTTATGTTGAAATATACTAAAGACCTAAATTTAAATTAGAATAATCAGTATCTTCTTTTCAGTACTTTCAATGGTTGGCTGCTAAAACTTGTTTAGAGATAACATTAAAACTTGAACTCCTAGAAAAATATTAAATGTAAAACATGTAACTCCTTTATAATACAACTTCAAATCCAGAATATATTTTGCATATAAATCTCAGAATTTTAAATTTCAGTGATCAGATATGATCAGACCAGTTGTTCACATTATAGTAAATGAAGTGGTTGTATGCCGGGCTTCTCTGGGCTGTATACTGTCAATTGTAATATTTTTCAGTTCCTCTAGAATGTCAAACAAGATAATTCAATCAAATCCTATCTTTTACAATTGTAAAAAAATGCTAAAAAAGTTAAAGATGTACAAATGTGATCAGTACCTACAGCCACATGTTTCACTTTAAGTTCAAAGTTTTTCCACCTTATCAACTACCCCATTTGCAAAGGTCTTCTCACTTGAACTGTACATCTAGTCCATTGTTTTGTAATGCCTGTTTCATTTATCTAATATATTTTAATATATACACCCTTTATATTCTGCTCTAGTTTTAAGTTACTACTACTGAGAGATCTTGTCTTATAATAATTCTATGCTCTGTAGGGTACAGTAATATAAAAACAATTAATAGCATATTTTGGATTTTTAATTTTGTATCCCCCAATTGACCTTTTCTTTCTACTCAGTAATATAAATAAGTAACAAATACATATAAATATTTTCCATTTTATATATGTATATATAAAAATACAAATAATATGAAATGATTTTGGTAAAATTGTCTAGAATGTGAGGTTGATAAAAAATCAATTATCCCTATTTTAGATATTGTGTTGAAGCTCAGATTAAAATTTAGACATGGCCTGGAGATTGCTTTTACTGTTGAAACTACCTACAAACATTTTTATATCATTGAGCAACAATATTTTTTAGAATGTATTATCATGCTGTAGCCCTGTTCAGCCATTTAAAATGTGAACAGTCTGACATGAGATATGCTTTAAGTTTAAAACGCACAGTGGTTTTAGAAGACCTAGTTTGAAAAAAGAACATAAATGTCTCATTAATTTTTATCTGGATTTTGTTCTGAAATTGTAATATATGTGATATACTGGTTTAAATAGGATACATTCTTTAAATTATTTTCAAGTGTTTCTATATTCTTAACGTGGCTGATAAAAAATTACATTTGTTGTTCACACTATATTCTGCTGGACAGCACTAGTGTAGAGCAGTGGTCAAAGTACCTGATAAGCATAAATAACATTAATAGATATCTTATAAAGGAAATCCTTATGGAATTTTATGTATTTGTGTTCAACTTTTGGTTCAATAATAATTATATATATCTGTAATCTGGCTGGGTTTTAGGTGTTAAGTGTAGTCAGTAACTCCTACTTAATTTAGTATGTGCATAAAATTTATCAGAGAAGAATGTCAGTCTTAATTTTCTGCCACTGTGGAATGGTAAGGAGGTTAGATTCAATTCAATGATAACACAGGATTGTTAGGGTCTTTATTAATTCTATAGGATATAATTAGTACATCATATTTAAGATCTCACTTAAAAATTTTAAAGCTGTAAGTACCTAATCTTTAGAATTAAGTTTGTTTCTGTATTTGGTTTGCTCTGTTAATTTAACTAAAAATGAAAGCAAGTCCATTTATTGAGATTCTATTGTTTCAGGCATCACATATTAGAGAAATGTTACTTCATTTAAACTTTGAAAGAATCCTATGATACCAATATGATCATATGTTGAGTGTTCTCTCACAAATGGTTTTCACTATTAATTCAGCTGTTTCCAGTCTATCCTAGAAAGAGTTAAAATTTGGGTCCCTCTAGTAAAAAAACACTATGGGAATATGGCTTATATTTTGGTTGTTGAATACTATAATTGCTACTTCAAATAGAAAATAAAGATTTTGTTATACTTCCAAAGTAAGATGTAGATTTAAAAAAAGATCACTGTTTGAGGGAGAAAGGACTGCACCAGAAAACTGATGAATTTTGTTTTCATGCAGTGATTCCCAACATTGGTTTTGACATATCCCCAAATAATATTGCTTCATTGCAGGTTTTTTTTTTTTTTTTTCATTTTTGTTTTTGTTGGTTTTGGTTTTTTAACAGTTCAAAATAATTCTCTTCTATGGAACTCTTTGTTAATAAACTATGATGTGAATTTGATAGTATGTTTTGTGAATTATTACACCAAAACTTTAATATTAGCAAACACTTGTATGTATGGACCACGTTCACAGTATTCAAGAGACTTGGCATATTAATTCAACTCTTATAGAAACTAAAAGAAATATAGTATCTCAGTTTTAAAACGACATAGAATGTTAACTAATTTATTCAAAATCACATAGCTAATAGTCAGGATTCAAAGTCAGGCATTTCAAATCATTAATATGGCAGAGCAAGTATACAAATACTTTGTACCTCTACATCCCTTTTCTATTTGCTGTTGTTGTTATTTCTGTGAAAGTCAAATTCAATGAAAAAACAGTAAAGACAAACTTCTTTCTGACATTGTTAAGACCACTTCCACATTCAGAGGATATAGTCAAGAGATTTGGAAATGCAGAGAAAGAAATCACTGTCAATTTCCTTGCCTACTTGCCTCTTCCGATTCTAAAACCTGATAGTTAGATATGTTAGATAATTAGATCTCTAATTTTCACAAGGGGTTTCACAGAATTCTAAAATAACAGTAATTTGAATTTTAAATACTTAAAATAATTATGTGTCATATAGCTTTGGGGATAGAAAGGGGTTTCACACTATTAACTGTATTAACTGTAAAGTTGGAGGTTTCAGCCATACAAAATGCCAGAAATAATTATTACAGAATTTCAAGCTGAAATTAACCAGGAACAGCACATCTTCTTTTAGGTTTGATGGAACACTTTGAGAGAGCCAAATATAGTGTTTTTTTTTAATTCAGTGTATGAATCTCTTTTTTAAAAAATTAGCACAAGAAGTATTTATAACTGAATCGAAGTCCCCCACCAGGATGCTTAAATAGAGTACACTGTTTAAGTCAGTGTTCATTCACAGTGATAGAATCTTTACTTGATACATACTTTGCCAATCACTTTGAAATGGCAAATATCAAAACGGAGAATTTTCCATCATGACACTATTCAACCAAAGAACATTTATTACTTTCTTCTAATAGCAACATATCTTGAAAGGATAGAAACAAACTTCACTCAAATGTCTTCATTATAAAATGCAGGATTAATATAGTGTTAACTCTTTTATGGTTATACTATATTGTATAGACTCAAATATTTAAATGTATAGTTATCTTTTCTAGCTTTATTTCTTTCTTCAATCATAAATGTCTGTAAAATATAGAGGAAAACATAACTCGTACACTGAAATAAGCAAAGTAAGCTAAAGGCTGAAATAATCATACCATAGAATTTCTGGCTTCTATGCTGACAATTAATCAGTTTGGATATTGTCATTCCTATCTTCATAACAACAACAACATGAAGAAACTAAAACCAATGGCTATTCTTGGATCCATCATAATCAATGATGGAAAATAAAAATACTGCCCCCACAAGATCTCGAGGAGGCAAGGATATCCTCTCTCATCACTTCCACTCAGTATCAAATTCTAAAATGTAGCTTTCCAATATGTAAGCAATGAACACGTGGGAAAAGTAAATAAATAAATAAATAAATAACAACAAAACAATGCATTGACAACAGCACCAACAGTTGAAATATTTAGGTAGAAACCTAAGAGAATATGCATAGCATTTATATGCAAAATACTAGAAAACTCTGATGAAAAAGTCAAAGATCTAAATAAATAATGTTTTTGGCCAGGAAGACTATTGTTAAGATGTCAGATTATCCCAACTTAGTTTATAAATAAAAGGGGAAGAAAAGACAAATCTTCTGTGCAGAAGAACTGCAAATAATTTATGTAGATACTCCATCCTCAAGGAAGGGGGAGCATAACTCTATATACTCTTTATGGATGAACTAGGCGTAGCAACTTCCTTCCAAAGAGTACAGTATGGAACGGTTGCAGGGATCTTACAGTGGAGAAACACTATAAACCCTACCTCAGCCAGGGAATCAGGCCAGCATGCATGTTCTTAAATCATGTTGATAGTATGTACCTTTGATACGATGTGATGAAAATGGCACTTTGCCTCTATGGTCATCCTTCCCAAAACCCATAACTTCAGCCTCATTATGAGAAAAACATCAAATTCTGATAGCTAGGCATTCTAGAAAATACCTGACCAGTTTTCCTCAAAACTAATAAGGTCATCAAAAAAAAAACAAAATGAAACAAAACACAAAATCAAAAAATAAACCAAAAAAAAAAAAGTGTAAGAAAATGTCATTGCTAAGAGAAACCTAAGGAGAAATGATAACTAAATGTAATGTGGTGTCTAGACTAGATCCTCCAAAAGAAACATGACATCAGGTAAAAATCAAGAAAACATGAGTAAGGTATGGATTTCAGTTAATAACTGACAACCTTATAATTAATGTAGCATACTAATATAAGATGTTAATAATAGCAGGAACTAGATGTGGGGTACAGGAGAAGCCTACTATCTTCATAATTTTTCTGTAAATCTAGACTTATTTAAAAATAAGTGATATTTTTAAAACTCTTATAGTAATTTATGCTTGGAACAATTTAATTTTAAATACAACTATTTTGTATATACTCTGGAATATTTTAAGCCTAAGTCCTGCTAGAATCACATGTAGTTTGTTTCATTTCCTTACAGGTATACTATATTTACACTATGTTATCAAAATCTTCAAAACATTTTAAGGATAATTTGATAAGAGGAAACAAATTAGCAATGGAAAACTATTAATAAAAATTAAATTAAAATGTCATAAAAAGACCAAGCAAAAGTGGTTATCATTTCCCCTATACATCCATAATAATTTAGTTTTATACATTGTTTGCTTTCAAGTAATGTCATTTTACCTGAATAATCCTATAAATTTATTATTGTTTACTAACAATTATAATTGTGTGATAATCTATGTATGTTTAGTCCTGAAATTAAATAAATAAATGAATAAAAGTTGAGCAAAAAATCAGGCTAGAAACAAATGCATTTTTTGAGGGGGGGAAGAGGAGAAATAAAAGGATAAAGAGATTATTCTCATAAAGTAAAATGTGTTTATATACTTAAATATTATTTAAGCATATAATTGTTCCCCAAATGTTAACAAATAGCTCACTTAAGATATTTAGTTTCTGTCCATAAAGCCCACCTTATCATAAACAAAAGAAAATGTATAATTGTTTGATTTATACATTGCAGAGCCTACAAAAATGAAAATTTTAAATCCAAATAAACATATCAACTTATCTATAACTTATAACAAATGATAAGACATGACTATAATCATTTAAGCTTATAAAATTTCTAGAGGTGCCAAAAAGCCTACACCATATCATAAAATTTCAAGCCTGAAAAAAAAAGGAACTGTTTTTGAATAGCATGGTTCAACCTTTTAAATGTGGGGTAAATATTTTTATATTTTTTTTTAATAAAACCAACATTTTTTTAAATGGTCATTTTAGAAATTACAGCATTCCTTAAATATTGGCATATAATTAATATATTATATTGCCATTAAGTAAAAGCAGTGAGATTATTTTCTGCTTGTTTCTAGGAAAAGGGTTGCCTACAACAGAGGAATCAAAACAAGTTATTTAACTTGATGTCATAATAGAGAGATAAACTCATTGATGGATCAAAATTTCCTGGGGCGCCTGGGTGGCTCAGTGGGTTAAAGCTGCTGCCTTCGGCTCAGGTCATGATCCCAGGGTCCTGGGATCGAGCCCCGCATCGGGCTCTCTGCTCGTCAGGGAGCCTGCTTCCTCCTCTCTCTCTGCCTGCCTCTCTGCCTACTTGTGATCTCTGTCTGTCAAATAAATAAATTAAAAAAAAAAAATTTCCTCAAAACCATTAAAAAAATAAGATGTTCTGAAATAAGAAATATGTATCTCAGGTACAATTAGTGGTCTAGGAATACATTAACATTATGGCAAAAAAAGATAACATTAAATATTAAATGCTGACAAATTTACATTAAGTCAATAAGGACAAATACATTGAATTAAATGGCAGTAATGGAAACAAAACAATCAAGGGCAGATTTATAGCCAAGAACAGGAAATGTTTGAAGTAAATGAGACTACAAAAGATATAGAAAATATTTTATATTACACAGAATGATAGGACTTAATTCTTAGAATTAAAGTCAGAGAATCTGATGAAATCAGTTAATATTTTAAAGGTACGGATGAGTGATCATATGGGAGAACAGAACATTAATGATAATTTCAGAAGAAGTCCCATTTGTTTCTGGTGGTAGCAAAATAAGGTAAAATAACTCATATTTTATAGCAATCTCAAAAAGTATGAGTTTCTTCAAAAACACTGATATTGAGAAATCAAGAATAATTGGTTTAGATAATAATGAAATAATATTTTGTAGAAGATGGAAAATCAGACAGAGGTAACAAAGATTATATTGATAGTAACATTCTAAAAGTATAAGCTTGAAAATTGGTAAAGAAGGTAACAGAAAAAAAAATTTTTAAGTGCAAATGCGAAAAAAGTCTAACCTCACTCTAATCCAAAGATTAGTAATTTTTAAATGTTTACAAACAGATGATTGAACAAAGTTTCAATTGATAAATAAGCTAAAAAACTGACTACTAATCATTTTTAAACCATAAGATTATTTACTCATTAAATTGGTTCACTCATTATAATCCTTATCTTCACACTTCAAATATTTTACCACTAAAATATTAAAATATTTGAATTCCTATTATATATAGAACACTAAAAACTATGTGATAATTTTTCTTCCATTATTATTTTAACTTTAAGGTAAAATAATCCTAGAATTCACTTTAACCAAATCTGGCAATCAAAGTTGTAATTGTTATCATTGCCAACACACACACTTCACCTCAGCAGACATTATAACTCCAGAATTTCTGAATAAAACATTTATGTTTAAGATTGTCTACATTTGCATATTATTTTCTTCCTGAAAATGCCCTTCCTCTCCTTAACTATCATTTTCACCCTGTTTAATCTATTTCTTCTCCCTGATCCCTTATTACCCAAATTTCCTTCCTAAATTCACTATAAAATAATGCACTTAATCTTCTTCATGGAAATAATATTTGTTTGTACATATAATTTTTGTTTATAACAGCTATATTTTATCCTCCCCTAGAGTAGACAGAATTCCTAGAAAATAATGATATTTTGTTCATTTCATAAACCAAATCAAGAATGATTCATATACTGTTGGTAGTCAATGTAACTTTGTAGAATCTGAAAATAATAAATGAATACAGGTTCCAATACAAATTTATCTTACATTATCAGGAAGCAACAGAGAGTAATGAGAACCTACAAGTGTCTCTACACACAATAAAAAAGTAATTATCCCTCAGTTATTTTTGCTTGATTCCAGTGGTCTAATTTTCAAAAGAAGTTTTTTTGTACAGGATATATGTAAAGAATTTCCAGAAGAGAAACATACAACTAGTAATAATAAAAAAGGAATACTATTTTATTTTTCTTTCTTCATAAAAGCAGTAATTCATAATTAGCAATCCACAATTAACAACTGACATTTCCTCCATAACCTTATACATATATATGTATATGTCTATTTTTGTGTGTATGTGTACAATAAAAATGTAGAATAAGAATGTGGCAGACCAGTGGCTGCTTGATAATTATCTACAGATGATTCCATATCACATTACATATAATTTTATGAAGACAACTTAACTTAACTTCAATTTTGAACATAAATGGAATAAAATGAGACAAATATTTGAAGAATGACTATGTAGAAAGCATCCTACTAGATGTTACATATTTACTCAATTTTATCTCCAAAACAAACCTACAATGCTTGTCCTACTTTCCACTATTTGAAGAAAAGAAAACTAGGATTTAAAGTAAATCATTTAGGGATGCCTGGGTGGTTCAGTCGGTTAAGCATTTGCTTCAGCTCAGGTCATGATCTTGGGGTCCTGGAATCAAGTCCCACATCGGGCTCCTTGCTCAGCAGGGAGCCTGCTATTCCCTGTTTGTGTTCTCTCTCTCTCTCTCTGACAAATAAATACAATCTTTAAGTAAATAAATCAAGTAATTAAATAAGTAAATCATTTAACTTGTCCAAGATAACACAGCCAGGATTATAAATTTTAGGCCACTTGATTTTTGAAAAAGTTGTAACAGCAATTCAAAGTAAAATATTAATATTTTCACATTTTACTTGAAAAGCTTCAAATCACACTGAAAATAATATACAAAATTGAATTTAAATGGATCTTATACCTAAATATAAGGCCTAAAATTCTAAAATTTCCAGAAGAAAACATTGGAAAAAATATTTATGAACTGGGGTTAGTTCAACATTTATTTAACATGACATCAAAAATATGATCCACCAAAAAAAAAAAAATCCTAATTCACACTTTACCAAAATTAAAATTGTCTACTCTTCCTAAGATACTGCTAAGAGAAGGAAAAGGCAAGCTCTCATATGGGAAAACCTATTTGTACTTACATATCTAATAAAGGACATGTGTCTAAAATACATAAAGAACTCACACTAAGAAAGCAAACAATTCAAAAACCAAATGGGTAAAGTACTTGAATGAGCACATTGCCAAAGACAATATAAGGATTTCAAATAAGCATAATAAAAGATATTTAACATAATTAGGAAAATAAAAATTTGAACTACAATGAGATATCACTGTGCCTTTATTAGGAAGGCTCTTCGTTCCAAGTATTGATAAGGATGTAGAGCACCTAAACCTCCCAGACACTGGTAATGAGAATGGAAAATGGTACAGCCACTTAGGAAAGTTTGGCAGTTTCTTAAGAAATTAAAATATCTATCATATAACCCAGTCATTACTACACCCAGTTTCCCTCCCATGACAAATGAAAGCTTGCATCTATACAAAGATTATTACATGGATATTAATAGCAGATTTGTAATAGCCCCAAACTGGAAATGGCCTAAATGTACACGAATAAGTGAATGGAAAAATAAATTGTGGTATATCCACATAATGAATGAACTCTTGATATGCCCAAAAACAGATCGTTCAGAAAAATTATGTGAAATGAAACAGGCCAAATAAACGAGAGGCCAGATAAGCAATAAAAATATATTGTAGGCTTTCATTTATACAAAATTTTAGAATATGGGGCACCTGGGTGGCTCAGTGGGTTAAAGTCTCTGCCTTTGGCTCAGGTCATGATCCCAGGGTCCTGGGATCCGGCCCCACACTGGGCTCTCTGCTCAGCGGGAGCTTGTTTCCTCCTCTCTCTGACTGCCTCTCTGCCTACTTGTGATCTCTATCTGTCAAATAAATAAATAAAATCCTTAAAAAATTTTAAAATATGAGAAACCTAATTGACATTAACAGGTAAGCTGTTGTCTTGAAATAGGGTGAAGGGTTAGGGAGGGGCAGAAGGAAGGTATTACAGAAGGGCATAAGGAAATGTGAAGGCTGACTGTTGTATTTATTGAGTGTGGTGATTTCACAAAAGGATACATATTTCAAAATTTGTCAAACACATTTTAAACATGAGGAGCTTACTCTGAGTCAATTTTACCTCCAAAGAGCTTTAAAAATATTTTCAGGGAAACCCCTATTAAAATTCTTCTATAAATTTAATTTTCTTATCCCCTTTATAAAATTTATGTCTTGAAAGAGTTGGTCTTTTCTCCCTGCATGAACATTTTGTGTTCACCCCACAACCTATACCAATCTGGCTCTTGTCCCAAGCTCCTCTCAAAGTTGTTCCCACTAAAGTAAACAATGGTCTCTAATTACTCAATCCGAGTTACTTTTTCCTTTCCTGTCTCACTTGACTCTTTAACAACATCCAATATTATTAACTACTTCCTTTTTCCTTCAAACACTGTTTCAGTACTAAAAAAATCATTGAATCACGTTTTCATCATATTTTAGCCAATCTCATTCTTCAATGTTGACTCAGTTCTTATGAATAGATGTAGCTCGCCATTTTCTTTTCTGTTATAAAATCTTCACTCCTCTTTATTTCGGGTAGCATCTCTATACTTTGAGTTACTTCAAAATACTTTTTTTCATAGCTTGTATCTCTTCTCTGAATTATAATTTATTTATTAATCTCTACTTGGATATATAAAAATACCTCAATTTTTTTTTTCTTCGAGAGAGAGAGAGAGAGAGAGAGAGGAGGAGGCAGGCTTCCTACTGAGCAGAGAGCCCAATATGGGGCTCGATCCCAGGACCCTGGGATCATGACCCGAGCCGAGGCAGAGGCTTTAACCCACTGAGCCACCCAGGCACCCCAAATACCTCAAATTTTTAATCATCTGTTTTTTATCCCTATTTTTCTCTACAAACGTAGCTGTGAATCATTTTAAAAGCACAAATTTCACGCATCACCCACTCTGGAAAACACATCAATGATCTTGGGTTAAAATTTAAATATTTAGCATGATTTAAAATATAATCTTGCCCTTACCTACTTGTGGATCATCTTATATACCCTGTTTCTAATTTTTTTTAATTTTTTAATTCCAGATATATGGACTTTGTTTGAATTACTTGTCTCTTTCAGAGAGAGCTCTATATGTTTTTCTCACTGGCTGGCACTCATCCCAAGCTCTCCCTGCTTTTCATCTTTTTAAACTGTCTTTCTCAGATCTCAGTTCAAATGAATTTTCATTAGGAAAGTCTTTCGGTTTCCTGTTATCTGATCTATTTTTTCTCTCTTGGCACTGTAACACTTTTTCTTTTTTTATAAACTGATGTATTTGCTTAGTGGCCATATACTGTACACCTAAAAGCCCATAAGTCCACAATCATATTTGTTTTGCTCATTACTGTTTCCTCATTGCCATGAACAGTATGTGACTCAAAGAAGACAAATAAACTAATATTGTATGTGCTGTAGAAAGAATAATCACAGTTAGCTCTTTTAATAACTTATAAAGGACATAATATTATAGTCTACAAACACAGGCGTGGAGACAGAAAGAGCATTGAATTCAGCCTCTTGGCTCCTTAGATATATGACATTAGATAATTTATTCAACTTTCTAAGCCTAAATTTCCTCATCTCTATAACGGACATAATTAATAAACAGTTTTCCTTTAAGGTTTTAAGTATATTAAAATCAATGATCAATACAAATTCCCAATAGAGAGCCTCTAAAACTACATTCCCAATACTTCTTAATATTATTACACATATATGTATTATTACTATATATACATATATATCTTTAAGGGAATATATACATATATATATTTTTAAAGATTTTATTCATTTATTTGACAAACAGAGATCACAAGAAGGCAGAGAGGCAGGCAGAGAGAGAGGAAGGGAAGCAGGCTCCCTGTTGAGCAGAGATCCCAATGCAGGGCTAGATCCCAGGACCCTGAGACCATTACCCGAGCTGTAGGCAGAGGCTTTAACCCACTGAGCCACCCAGGTGCCCCTATACATACAGACTTTAAAGTAAAGTTGTAGGCAATCAGTTCTTACATAAATTCAGGAAAGAATTAAATAAAACTAGGTTATGTCTCAATATGATAGGCTTACAAATATTTAGCTTAAGAATTTGAATGTAGTAAGCCCAGTTTAGAAAATGACCAGTCCGTGTTATGGCAGCATACTTGCATAACACCCAGATCAAGGGTGTGATAGTATATGTAACAGTAATAACTATGAAAACAATCTATTTAAATTGTATATCACATTATTCACCATCTTATAATTTTATCAGCTCCCAACTTTATTGATATATTATGAAATAATAAAGTCATAAATAATCTCTAATATTTAGATGTTTAAAGTCATAAAGAAATGTGGAATAAAATCCTATCATTAATTTTGCAGCTATTAAATAATCATTTTCAGTCATTATTCTTGGTGTTTTGATGGAATTTCATCAGGTAAATGGATGAAACAAAATGTGGTCAATTTTTTTTTTCCTCTTTGATGGAAGAGTAACAGGACTGTATTTCCTTCGCCATGGAGAGAAAACTGTGAAATGTCAATTGTCAAAGGCCTCCAAAAATATAACAGAAAAATCACCAGTAAGGAAAAAAAAAAACTACAAATAAGTGATTTAATAAAGGTAATAGATCAGAAAAACATACTAAAATTTATAAAATTGATGACAAAAAATATTTACTATCTCTATTTTTTCCAACAACAAAGTGTTTCTTTCCTTAGGCTAATAAAGGATTAAATATAGAGTCACATAAAGATTAGTTAATACAATGGTGTTATACACCTTTAGTGTTTGTGATTCAAATAGTCTAAGAAAAAACAGAAGTTAATAATTTAAAATATATCTCTAAAGAAATTTTAACTTCATTAAAGTATAAAACTAATGCTTTATTGAAATCAACATGATGTACAGTATAATAAATTAGTAACATTATAGATTAAAATGGCTACATATTTTTGGCCACATCTCCCAAAAAGAGAGGCACATCTATTTTTCATCCCCTTGGTTCTGGGCTAGATCTACAACTTCCCTTGACCACTAGAACATAATAAAATAACTATAACTTATGAGGTTGAACCTTAAGAGACCTGCAGTTCTTACTTTCATATGTTTATAAAGTTTCCTCTTAAGAACTACCCCCCCACCCCCCACCCACAGAGAATTCAAAGTAGGTGGGAAGTTACAGTTAAGGTAGTATTCTTACTTTCATATGTTTAGGAAGTTTCCTCTTAAGAACTCACCCCACACACACAGAAAATTCCAAGGTAAGTGGGAGATCACAGCTAAGGTGCTCTCATTGACAGTTCCAGCTAAATGTTCAGCCAACAGCCAACATCCATAACTACATACTTCCTGAAAAACCCACCTCTCTTAGTACCACTACATAGGGGTTTAGGATTCAATATATGAATTTCGGGAGATACAAATATCCTGTTGATCCATAATATTAAGAGAAATAATATGCCATATTGTTCTTTAGAACTGCCTAGTTTAGGGATGGTTTGCTACGCTTAAGTAGAAATGAAATAGAGGGTAAAAGTTCAACTGTGCTTTAAAATAAACAGTGACTCCCGAATCCCTGGACTGGCAGTCATTGTATTACCTTGAACAATTCACATTTCTCTGAGTCTTGATTTCAACAGAAATCATTTGGTGGGATTGTTGTGAGAAGTGAAAAAAAGAGTTTCTGTAAAGCATTTACACAGTGACTGGAACATACTAAAAAGTTTAGTAAATGCTGTCTGTATTGATGCTATTGAGGTTGCTGTTAAACTGGTCTATATAAAAATTCTGTGAAGTTTCACTCTGCTGAGGCTTTGGGTTGAGTAGGGAATGGAGAAATAAAAAGCATAAAATCATAGATTTTATGATCAATACATATATTTCTAAAACTCTATATTTTAATAAGCTGTTAGTTTAAATAACAGCAATACAGTCATACAGAAAGGTAACTCTAACATTAGATTGATAATCTATAATTTATTTTTCCTAATTTACTGTTTTAGACAAAATTTTTACCCTTCTCTTTTTTTTCCAAAAATATTCAAATGGATGCATTTATTATGATGTTATTATGAAGATTAAAGTTAGCTGACTACAGTTTGGTATGATGATAGAATTGGTGTTTTTGTTTATGCAACAAAAATAACTGATTTTGGAGCACCTGGGTGGCTCAGTCGGTGTTGTGTCCCATTCTTGATTTTGGCTCAGGTCATGATCCCAAGGTCCTAAAATGGAGCCTCACGTGGGCTCTGTGCTCAGGGGAAAATCTGCCTCTCTCCCTCTCCCCCTGTCCCTTCCCTCACTCACACATGCCCAGGTGCTCTTTCTCTTTCTCTCTCTAAAATAAATAAGTAAATCTTTTAAAAAAATGATTTGGCTGTATAACATAAAACTGAAGTCATCTCATCCCAGAAATATGTCATATACATGTCTCAATATTTCATTAAATGATGCATTATCATTACGTACTTCTTTTCTCTGTTACATTTTAGTTTCCGGCAAGAACTCTCATTTATACTGAGCACTAAGAAAATCTTTTTTATTTATATTTTCAAAATTTCTTGGTGGTATTCTGTAATTAGCTTAAATTTTCATTTCACATTTAAAATGGTTTTTCTTTGTTCTTAAAAGAAAATTAACACTGGATTGATACTAATAACTAGTATCTATTTGTGTTACCCAAACAACAAGTATTTTTATCTTTATGTTTGACCAACTGCACATTGTAAACCACTAATTTCACTTGCAAAGAGTCAAACTCTTAATTTCCTCTTCATTTCCCTTTCCAGCTCAGCAGGACATGTCTCTTCTCTCAAACCTCCATAATAGACTTAATTTACCCAATAGAGAGGAACGATCATTCTGATACATGGTTATGAAAAATTCTGCTATTGTTCTCTACTGATCTGTCCACCAAATCTCATGGGCATCTCCCTTAAACTCATCCTTTAAATCAGCAATCCTTTATGCCTGAGTTATTTGTATAGATTCATGATATTAACATAAACCTAGAATATTTCCAAAAGACTTTGGAAAAATATAAAAGAAAAGTAAATTAAGAGAACATTATATATCTGAAAATACACTTTTATTTATAAAACTGACTAAATGGAATATATATGAAAATCATCCAGTAGTTCCTAAAGTCTCCATGTTATTTAGCATAGATTTAAGGTAGCTACTTAAATTAGTCAGAGCACTTTGTTCAGCTAGTTCTCTTACTCAAACTTGTCTCACCCAGAAGTTTCTTGATCAATATGAAAGCTGTCTACGGCCATACCACCCTGAACGCGCCCGATCTCGTCTGATCAATATGAAAGCTGCATTCAAATTCCTACTTTCTCTAGTTACCTGAGTCAATAGAAAAAAGAAAAAAAGTAACAATAAAAATCATAGAATTTGCCCAATATATTTTAATGACTAAATAGGAAATCCTGGTGGAGCCAGAAGTATGATGAGAATAGTTACTTTAATAATAAGGTATAGGGACAAGTTCACTGGTCAATGTCAATTACCAAATTAATAACTAATGACTAAAACAAAATTAATGTTTTTATATTCTCTATCACAAGACTTCTGCTTAAGCCTTTTAATAGTATTGTTTTTTGAGGAATCTTAAATGGATTATGGATTATATTATTGCTTAACTATGAGGAACCTAGAACAGGAGAAGATTGTTCAGTTGTTCAGGCTGTTACAAAGGCAGAACTCACTTAATCCTTGTTATCTGGTGGTAATTCCACAGTAGATAGCTGTACCAAAATATAATGCTGTACATGGAAAGAAGCATCATAATAATAATGCAACTTAGATGTCAGAGCAAAACCATATCTCCATGAAAAAGAAACATTTTTTTAAAGAGTTTATTTATTTATTTGATGGAGATACCAAAAGAGGGGTAACACAAGCGGGCGGTAGGGGGAGAAGTAGGCTTCCTGCTGAGCAGGGAGCTCAATGTGGAACTTAATTCCATCACCCTGAGATCATGACCTGAACCGAAGGCAGCCACTTAATGACAGAGCCTCCCAGGCGCCCCCAAAATAAAGAGTTTTAGTAGTCAATTATTGCCTTCCTTGTGCAATAGAGACTCATTTAAGGACTATGTGAGCTAAGCTGTCAATCATCAATGAAGTATTGTTAGATCACCTACCATACAGATAGGCATGAGCATGATCAGCAACATTCCAACACCAAGGAGTAGTATATATGAAACAGAATTCAAGCGGGTTTTATAGGCACAGCTAAATTGCATGAGTTGCTGGCTTGCACTCTCAATTCCATCTATTTTTGCTGCATTGCCATCTCTCCTTCAAATCACAACTATGGCCCCACAAGTCCCCAAATTCAAATCCAGCTTATAGATGGAAACACAAGTTGGTACTACTGAGATATAAACTGTCACAGCAGTACCACCACATTTAAGGGGCTCTAAAGGGCAGTGAAGAAGGAAAATCTGTGGGTAGAATTTCAAGTAATGCATTTGATTGGCCATTTCACCTGAATGACAGATGGCCAGAGATACAGATTTAAGGTGGGCAGAGATATTTCTTCTCCCCTGTACTTGTCAGGTAGAGAATCAGGTGTTCGCCTACTCATAATATCCTAACTGACACTCTGAAATTTAAAGTCTGAGGACTTTATACAAAGACACAGAGTCAAATTAGAGATTGTGTCAACTGTGTGGAGTTAAGTGTCCAGGGACAAGGTAGCAACAGTAACAGTTAATTAAAACTACGATTAGTGGTGATGTTCTATCAGGTAACTTCTTTGGGTTGTCTGGCTGACACTGACCCTTGTCCAAACCTAGTTCTACAATACTCCCTGAAACTCCATAATCTAGCAGACATTTTTCTCAAAGTAACCAGAATTCATTTGGTTTTTGAAGTTAATAAATCTGAAAAATACAGTATCATCTGCCTCTTCATATAAAGATAAATTAGTTTATTTTTATTCACCAAGAAATATTTTTATGAGTTTATGCAAGGTCTGTTTGAAAAAGAAAAATACCTTTACTTCAAACATATGAACATTTATCTATAGCAATTATATTTAGGAAAGAGAGCGGAGGGAGAAGGAGAGAGAGAATCTTAAGCAGGCTCCCTGCCTAGCATACAGCAGAATGCAGGATTTGACCTCAAGATCCTGAGATCATGTCTGAGTCAAAATCAAGAGTCAGAAGCTTAACTGACTGAGCCAGCCAGGAGTCCCGACCTATAGAAATTTATGTTTCAGAGCTAGATTGACATTCTAGGATTATGTTTTAGAGATAATATAGCCATAGCTAATAACAAATCTCCATAAATTGCAATGCACTAAAATATTTGAATGGTTTTCCCATCAATATAACATGAAAAAATAGATAGGCAATTAGAAAATGTCCTAAAGTGCTAGAAGCATTATGTACTAACTAGTATTTGGTAACTAAGATTAATGTTATATTTTAAAGGTAAATATGAAGATTTTTTCAGATTATTGCAGTTGAAGTAGAATGGAAATTACAATTTAATTCATACATTTTAATTAGTTTAATATGAGAACTAGACTCAAGTCTACTAATGTGGCAGGACTGTGAAATAATCAGCAAGCAATAAAATAAATTTTAAAAATGCATAATTAGAAAGCAATAATAAATAATGTTTACTTTGTTTTGCATAATCTATGAACTATAATTGCTGCTTCTGTTTATTTGAGTCTGGCTCAAAACATAAATCATCTTAAGGCCAAATAAGCTGCTATTTTCATCTTTTGATCTTTTGTTTCTTTCAAAAATATTTGCAGGGGGGCAAGATTTCTACTTTACTCTGAAGTTGGAAGAAGCTCCTGCTGAACTCATGAATAGAAAACTTAATTTAAAAGTTAATGGCATCATTTACCATATGAATTATTATAATTAAGCATGTTAAATGGGTGAGGGCTCCCATGTCTGTGTTCAGAATACTCAAAAATGAATACTGAAGATATTGTTCCTCATTGAGCCAATAAAGTATCATCAAAGGAAGCAAGTGACTGAAAGGAACTGTGCTCACTACAAATGTCAATGAAGCCAGAAATAGTTCTCTAAAAATCAGCTATGCTGCCAGTGAACGCAGAAAGGTCAAAGTTTATGAGCCATTGACATAATCAAAGAAATAGTTGAATAGGCTACTAATCAATTAATTATACAAACTAAAGTATTCCAGCATGTTAATTCATTTGGATATATTCAATTTAAAAGACTATATTTCATGGGTAAAGAGATATAACATTTATATTACCAAAAAATGTTTTTCTACAATTTTTTTAAAAGAAAATGAAAGTGATCTAGAGCCATGGTCTGAACCTCATTCCGTACTTAAACATGTAGCTGGGATGCATTAGAAATAATAAAGAACATTCTTCTTTTCCAATCTCCAAAAATGCACTTGATCGGAATAATGTAATTGATGGATGTCCTCCACAAAAACATGTAGAGGTGATGGACCATGCCCAAGTTGCTCATAAGGCACTTAATAAATGAAAGCAAGAGAGAGACCGAATAATCAAGAATTTCGGAAGGAATAAGCTATAGGTTTTTCCAGGTAGAGAGACATAAAAATGTCAGAATTATTTTAAACTCTTTGATGCATAAATATGTAATAATGTCTTGGTATCTCAAGAGATAATGCAACTTGCAAATACTCTTAGGTCATAATTTATGTACTAATTTTATCTCACTCAGAAGCTAAATTAAAACAAACCTTGACTCTGATTGCATACTGATGCAAATAAGTTTACCACAGTTACGATAAAAATATATGCTTTGATAAAGTTGTGTGTCAGGACCCACAAAATGGAGGCCATACCAGTGGCCAGTCCCATATCACAAAATAAACCCAAGTTGATTTGCATTTATGGGAAACACCTGTCAAGAACAGCCAACAGGGGCGCCTGGGTGCTCAGTGGGTTAAGCCTCTGCCTTCAGCTCAGGTCATGATCCCAGGTTCCTGGGATCGAGCCCCACATCAGGCTCTCTGCTTACCGGGGAGCCTGCTTCCCCCTTTCTCTCTCTGCCTGCCTCTCTGCCTACTTGTGATATCTGTGTCGAATAAATAAATAAAATATTAAAAAAAAAAAAGAACAGCCGACATACACCAATCACAATCCTCCAATTCTGCTTTAGTTAGCTTACCTTACCCTAGAACCTAGGGCCTGCCTGGTTTTATATGGAAATCCCCAACCTCCTAGCCAATCATGCTTTATTTCTGCTCACCTGTTTTAATATTCTGTAAGACTCATTTTTGCCCAAAATCATTCAGGCAGGGTGCTCCAGTTCTTGTATGGCACTCTATTTCCCCAATCCATGGATCTTTTTCTCTTAAATAAAAGACATCAAATTCATTTCTAATTGTTCTAGTTTTGTCACCTGACTGTTTATACCAATCCACAGGCACATGTTGATGCTACCTAACATGCCATTTATTATATAAATGAATATTATGTAAATTCTTCAATTCACAATTTAAATTATAACAAGGAATGTTTTTAACAATTTCTCCAAATACCCACTAAAATATCTATAAGAAAGGAAAGTATGAATAGTTTCCCTTAATTATATTGTTTAAGAATTTCATTAAGAAAAAATTCAGTCAAGGGAAATAAAAACAAAAATAAACCCTTGGAACTACAACAAAATAAAAAGCCTCTGAGCAATGAAGGAAACAATGGAAATCAAGGTGTTGACAGGACTATGTTCCTTCAGGGAGGCTCTAGGGGGAGAATCTATTTCTTGCCTTTTAAAACTTGTAGAGATTGCCTACTTTCCTTGGTTCATGGACTTCTTCTATCTTTAAAGTCAGCATTTGTGGCTTGAACACTTGCCTTACACCATTTTAACCTGGCTTCCTTCACATCTTTTCTAACTCTTCTGCCTCCCTCTTAAACATGTAAAGAACCTTTGTGATCCCATAGGGTTCATCAGTATAATCAGATAATAATATTTTAAAATCAACTGATCAGCAGACTTAATTCCATCATCAGTCTTTTTTTTAATTTTATTTATTTATTTGAGAGAGAGAGAGATTGAGAGAGAGAGCGAGAGAGAGCACAAACAGGGTGAAGGGCAGAGGGAGAAGCAGATTCCACCCTGGGACTCTGGGATCCTGACCTGAGCCAAAGGCAGATGCTTAACCAACTGAGCCACACAAGAACCCTCCATCAGCAGTCTTAATTCCCCTTTCCCATCTCTATAACCTGACATATTCAGGGATTCTAAGGATTTGGACATGGACAGCTGTGGAGGGTGGGGCATTATTCTGTCTACTCTAAACAGTATAACATTCCATCCTGGAAACTATTATAAAATTATGTAATGGACTTAAACTAAAATACTGGAGTTCTTTCTGCAGATTATGTTTCACACGTACTCTAACAGTATGTTGTACAAGCAGTACAATCAGGATACAAGTAATCTATATCAGGCCAGCAAACCCACATGATACATGTCAAATAAATACTAAATTGAAGCTATAAATAATACTTCCATCAATATGGTACATTAAGCTAATTTGAAAAGCTCTTCCAATCCAATTACAAACAAATAGGTATTCTGGTTAAAATTTAATATAAAAAAAAACTTAAAATACATAACTGAATTTGGAAAGGGAAAAAGCCAAAGAAGAAGAAGGAGGAGGAGGAAGAGAAGGAGGGGGAGAAGAGGAAACAAAACAAAACAAAAAACAGCAAAGAAAACAAACAAGCAAACAAACAAAAAAACATAGCAAGGACCAAAAATAGGAAGAAACTCAAAGCCTCTATAGTGAGAAGGAAATGACACCATGGTAGTTAATGAAGATTTGACTTCACCTATAAGACTAAGAAGATACTGAATTGTGTTTTAATGAGGGGAGGTACTACCTTGAACAAGCATTAGATTGAAAAGAGAATCTGAGAGATTTACAGGAAGTCCAAAAGTAATGTTCTCGTTAAAAAAAGAAGAAGAAAAGAAAAGAGAGAGAAGGAAAGCTAGAAGGAGGGAAGGGGGGAAGGAGGGAGGGAGAGAGGAAAGAACGCAGTAGGGGAAAAAATATTTGAATGTCCTCTCTTGAATTTTACTAGGCAAATAAGGGTTTAAAAAAATATGTGAAGGAAAATGACTCTAGTTTTCAAGTGTGAAATCTGAATTTTAAATACGCTTTTAAACTTGAAACATCAACCAGTGAAATTAATATAAAATGGGCTGGAAAAGGTAAGAGACCAAGGAGTTTTGGCAAAAAATAAATACAATTATTTTTACTAAAGTTCTTATCATAGAATGAAAAAAGTGCTACCAGAAATAAAACATCCAAATGAAAAGTATACAGACAAAACATCCATATTTACTTAAAAAAATAAAGCATTATGAGAGAGTGTCATTAGATATGGTATTTCCTAATAACTCAATGGTTGTAAACTATAAATAATAGAAAAAGTACTTTGACTTTATAATAAGTATGTATTAAGTGACTAGAGGTTAAGGAATGGATACCTTATTTAAAACAGGACATTAGGGCACCTGGGTGGCTGAGAGGGTTAAAGCCTCTGCCTTCAGCTCAGGTCATGATCCCAGGGTCCTGGGATCGAGACCCACATCAGGTTCTCTCCTTGGCGGGGAGCCTGCTTCCTCCTCTCTCTCTCTGCCTGCCTCTCTGCCTACTTGTGATCTCTGTTTGTCAAATAAATAAATAAAATCTTTAAAAAAAATAAAAAAAAATAATAAATAAAAAAATAAAACAGGACATTATGAATCAGGATCATGTTAAAAGAACACATACAATTTCTAAATTAAAAAAATGGATTTGGTATTAAAAAAAAACTGGATGGATAAGCAAAATATTCCACTGAATGTTTTGGAAGAAAAACTTAAAGACCTGGAAATTCCAAATAATATAATCACACAGGATGAATTACAGATTATACAGCATTGAGGAGATGAAGATTTAACTTTAGGGTCCACCAAAAGAAAGTCCCAGGAAACATTACAGACTTGTTGAAATCCTTGACTAGCTCCACCCAAAGAGAATGGGTGAAAAAAGAACAAGAAACCCTTACGAAAACTCCAACTTTACCTCTTTTGCTTTTATTTACTGTTTCCTTTGCTGTGCTAAAGCTTTTTATCTTGATGAAGTGCCAACAGTGGGACTTCATCCCACTACTGGGACTTTATCAAGATGAACTACCCAAGGCAGTACTTCTTAGTGTAGCCTACATAGGCAGCCTATCTTTTCATAATACTACCAAGGTGCTATTTTATCCTTTTCATTTTGTCAGCATTTGTATCAAAAGCAATGATAATAAAAAGTGTTGGTTTAATAAACATAAAAGTAGAATCAATGAAGTAGAAAATAAATAAATGTACAATAGAGAAAAATCAACCAAGCTAAAAGATGTTTTATTTAAGAATATAAATTTTTAATAATTCCCTTAGAACTAATCCATAAAATGGAAAAAAAATTACCAATATCATGAATTAAAAACGAGACCACACCATAAATCTTGCTAACATTAAAAAGATGAGAATATTGTGAACAATTTTACACTAAAATTTGAAAACATAAATGAAATATACATATACCTTGCAAAATCCAACTTAGAAAAAAAATTAAATACTTTTACATGGCTAAAAAAGGGAATCCTTTTCTAAGAAGTATTCACAAATCAAACTTCACTTGTGAAAGTTTCCACTGGTAAACTAATTTAAGTATTTAAGAAAGAAGCAGAATCTATTTTATCTTCCAGAAAATTATATGAGAAGAAATTATTTCCAAGGAATCTAAAATCTTACACAAAAATCTGAGAAGAGCATTATAAGAATGAAAAATTAATCTTTTTTTTTTTAAGATTTTATTTATTTATTTGACAGAGAGATCACAAGCAGGCAGAGAGGTAGGCAGAGAGAGAGGAGGAAGCAGGCTCCCTGCTGAGCAGAGAGCCCGATGCGGGGCTCGATCCCAGGACTCCGAGATCATGACCTGAGCCGAAGGTAGCGGCTTAACCCAATGAGCCACCCAGGTGCCCCCAAAATTAATTTTTTTTTACATTTAAAAGGTGTTTTTCATTTACTTTACATTAGTACTCAAAATACATATTTCTATTTCAAGATAACATTTAAAAATTATTCTAATGCAACAGGAACATAAATACAATTCTGCAGTTACAAAAAAGCTAGGGATCCATAGCTAAGTTATTCCCATGTTCACAAGTCTGCTTCTGAAGTAAATACTACTCCTATCAACTGTTAGCTTCTCAGGTTAGATTTAAACACACACATACATTTTCAGTTGTGTGGAAGCTTATAATGTTATATTCCATGCACTGTTCTGAAGTGTTCATTAACAGCCACAAGGCCCTAAAAACTGAAACACTCTTATCAGTCTGCAAGACAGGTTGAATAAAGTTAAATTAATTAGGGCAAACAGGATTCCCACCTTAACATCAAATCATATAATATTCTGTAGCAACTGGGAGTTCCTCAGGACTGGCAAATTATCCTCTTTAGAACTAACCTCATCAGAAGAGTTTAAGAAGGTTCATAATTTACCTCTATCAAGGACATTTAAAAGTGACAAGTTTCTTTTGGGCTAATTTGACTCCCCTGAATGACCTAGCTAGTTAACTAGTCACTTGTAATTTCAAATTACCATGTTATTGTCTGACCCATTCAAACAATTTATTTTCAATGTAAACATATAAAGTCAACATGAGATGTCTAACTAAAGCAAGCACTATCAATAAAATCAAGACAGACAGCTTCTCTTCTGCTAAGGTTTAGGCTTTGCCCAGAATTCCGTATAAATGGAATAGCCATTCCAAGAGTCATTATTCCCACAGCAAAGTCTTAGGCTACCACACACATTTGGACCAGGTGAACAGATACTTTAGTATTTCCCCTATTCTTCAATTTATACAGTCCAAATGCAATGACTGCAGCAAAACCCACATTCCAATAGGAATAAAAGGTGCTCCTCTAGGCACCTGGGTGGCTCAGTGGGTTAAAGTCTCTGCCTTTGGCTCAGGTCATGATCCCAGGGTCCTGGGATCAAGCCCCGAATCGGGCTCTCTGCTCAGCAGGGAGCCTGTTTCCCCCTCTCTCTCTGCCTACTTGTAATCTCTCTCTCTCTCTGTCAAATAAATAAAAATTATTTAAAAAAAAAAAAAAAGGTGCCCTTCTAGCTTTTTGGATAGGTTTAGATCCCTGCTTTTCATCATATGAAGGAGAGACACCTGGCCAGCTAACATAGTGACTAAAGGATCCTCCTAGAAGGACAGGGCTTCTCAAGCTCCAACAGATAGTTAATCCTTTCTTATTAACAGATACAAATACCCTTAACAAGATATTTGCATACTGAATTTAGCAATGTAAAAGAAGAACAGCATGTCACAAACAAGTGGATTCTATTCTAGGCATGCTAAATTTGTTTACCATTTGAAAATTAACACCATTTGTTGTAAAAACTAAATATTATCTCAATACATTTTTAAAGATACGATAATATTAAAAATCATTCAACATTTGAAAAAAAAAAAAAAAACACTGATGGAACCAGGAAAATCAGGTACTTCCTAAATATACCAAAAATGTATCCATGAAGACACAAAAACAAATCTCATACTTAATGATGAAAATTACAAGATTTATTCCTAAGGTCAGAAGTAATACAAAGAAAACCTATTATGTAAATTCTATTCAGTACTATATAAGATGTGGTAGGCAATTGTATTCAGGCAAAAAAAGCCTTATAAAATGGCAGTAAAGAGAATAAGAAATTTAAAAAATATATATGTATGAAGGTTTCATTATTAACAGTGACTTGACTGTGATAATAGAATATCAAAAAGTATCTCTACACTACTTAAATTAATAAGGAATTTAGTTAGATTTCTGGTGTAAAATAGAATTAAGATGTTAGAAGTCATAAAGCATCTCTATGCACCACAAACAATATAAAAATTAAAATGTTAAATATTGGGGCATCTGGGTGACTCAGGTTAAGTGTCTGACTCTTGATTTCAGCTCAGGTCATGATCGAAGGTCCTGGGATTGAGCCCCTCACCAGGCTCTGCACACAATGGCAAGTCAGCTTGAAGATTTCTCTCCTTCTTCCTCTATCCCTTCTCCCACTCAAAAACATACTCTCTCTCTCTCAACCTCCTTTTCTCCCTCCCTCAAATAAATAAATAAATCTTTCTTTAAAAATGTTAAATGTGGGGCACCTGGGTGACTCAGTGGTGAAGCATCTGCCTTCACCTCAGGTCGTGATTCCAGGGTTCTGGGATCGAGCCCCATATCCAGCTCCTTGTTCTGCAGGAAGCCTGGTTCTCCCTCTCCCATTCACCTTGTTTGTGTTCCCTCTCTGGCTGTCTCTGTCTCTGTCTCTGTCAAATAAATAAAATCTTTTAAAGAAAAAAGGTTAAATGTTACTCAATTTTCAACAGATTAAAAAAAACAAGTCTCTAAGAATAAATCTAATGCAAGATTTGCAACCTGATACATGAAAACTTCATGACATTAACAAAGAATTTTTGTGGAAACCTCAAATAGAAGAATATATCATATTCATGAATTGGAATGTTGACTATTTGAGTAATATAAATGTATCCAACTCATTTATAGATCTAATACAATCCAGTTTAGAATTCAAGCTTGGGTGTGTGTGTGTGGATAAAGAAATTGAGAAGATATTTTTACCATGTATATGGAAATATAAAGAAGGAAGAATGGTAAAGACAATATGAAGGAAGAAATCTAGAGGATCTATATTACCAGATATCAAGATTGCATTAACTATTATAACTAAGAAATGGTTAATAGGGTCTAAAAACAGCTATATCTAAGTTTACATTACAGTGCAGCACACTGGGAACCAATGTTTATTCTATAATATTGCTTGTATCTACAAATATGTAAAAATACATCTGCCAAAAGATAAGCAACATTCATTCATAGCAGTAATATGTAATATAAATTAGGAAAACAACCCAAAGATCCATCAGCATGACAATAAATAAAGTGATATATTCATACAATCCCTTACTATACAGCAAGGAGGAGAAAAAAGAGAATTACATCTTTGTGCTACAACATGGATACATCACACAAACATAATGTTGAAAGAAAGAACCAAGATACAAAAGAGAGAGGCTATATATATTTGATATATATGAATACATATATGCATTATATATATATATATATTAAAAATGTTTTTAAAAAGGCAGCAGCAATAATACTAATATATGGGGGTAAAGTCAAGATAAACATTGCCCTTCAGAGTTGATAGTGATTGCAAAAGATAAGCATAATGTGAAACACTTTCTGGAATCCAGGTAAAGTTCTGTTTCTATATCAGATAGTAGTTACAACAGTAATATTTAATTTTATCAGGTATCTTTAAAATCTGTGCACTCTTTTTCTATGTATGTTACAGTTCAATAACATTTATACAAAAGATACAAATTATAAATAATAAATTTCCAAATTTAAAATCTACACTTTAATATAACTTTATTCAGAAATTTCAATATAATTTTTAACAAAAAATGCTATTTATAATTTTAATGTTCACTGACCATTTGTCAAAAAAAGCTAGTATGTTTCATTCACATTCTGTGTAGACCACATAGGTAAAACTTCAAGATAATTTGAATTGTATAGAGTGGCAAAATATTTCTCTCCTGCTTTGTACAGTATTTTTGAGTGCCACATTAATGAACGTGTAATTCCAGGATCATGAATTAGAATACCAAGTGAAGAAGGTTCGCAATACTGAACTCGATACTTCATCACACAAAATCTATTGCTCTGGTCCTTTCTAAAAGAAGGATTTGGCAAGTAATAAGCTTTCCTTAGCACTTCTGTTCAAATCCTCCTTGTGCACTAAAGTCCATCTCCAACACTGGCAGCAGCCCAAAGTATCTATAAATTTCATATCAATGAATTCAGTCATGTTTTTGCCTTAAAACACAGGGCAAAGATGTAGGGAGTGTTTTTCTGGAGGCTGAACCACGTGGGAAGGTTTATGTTTAATATTATGGGATGCAATATGTGAGCAACTGGAGCTGAATTTACGTGTGGATGTGCTAGTGGTATACTGGAGTCTGTGCGTGCAGGCTCATAACAACTTATATCTTCAGGAAATTTACAAGCCAATTTTTAAACCCAGACATTATTAAGAATTAAATTTTGTAAATGTAAATTTAAACAAATTATATTAAAAGTCAAGGAAATTAATATTCAAAATGAGTCATTATTTGAACACATTTTACTATGTTCTATACTGAAGAGGATTCTATATCTATTTTATCTGCATGGCAGAGCCAGTATACAATGGTGTGCTACTGTGCATCTCTTCCACATGCAGAAGAAATCTGCCCTGATGGGAGTATTTATATAACAAAACAAACAAACAAACAAACAAAAAAAGGCAAATTCCACAATCAGGTATTTATTATTTTGTTGACTGTTTAAACTTAAGAAAGTGAAAAAGAAAATGTTTATCACAGACGTCAAACCAGAAGTATGTCTTATGTGTAGCCATTACATTGAAAATAGAATAACATTGAAAATACTATTCTGTTCTTCTAAATCTACTATCCAATTCAGTAAAGAAGTTGCTTGCATCACTGATGAACAAATGAAGTTCTAATACATGTCTTCATTATTTCACTTTGTATTATTAATATAAATGAAAGTGATCAGCCAACATTCATGTCAAGACCATATGTGTTGGTCCAACATTCAAAAGTTGGGTATATATACAGGAGTGAAGCAAAAATAATAATAATAATAATAATGATCAGTGTAAACATTTTGTGAAAAGCAACTGGCTATATATAATTTACAATACATGGTATTGAATATTATTTACAAGTAGTATGACACACAGCCTTTGTAGCAATAAAATTTGTAAGTATATACACACATATGCATATGCATAAAAACATGTTTGAGAGCCTCTTGTCAAATATTTACCAGCAAAACAATAAAAGACAATCAAATATTTAATAAATTCATTTTTTGTGTGTATAATTGTGATACATAGGACCTCCCAAAGGGCAGGGCCCAGAGGAAGTTTCCTTCTCACCAGCATCTAATATTGTTACTGTTAGGGAAGTTAACCAACTCTCCCAAGGCCCACAGTTTACAAATGACACAGAAAGCTTTGCAACCAGAAAATGTAATGTGGAAGTCATGCTTTTTTGCCTTTGCAATCTCTTCCAAGACACTGGATTCATCTGAAGAAAGCACAAGTTTTTGCAGCAGAAAATAGAAGCTGACAAGATATTTTTAAAAAATTAAGAACCTGGGGTGCCTGGGTGGCTCAGTGGGTTAAAGCCTCTGCCTTTGGCTCAAGTCATGGTCCCAGGGTCCTGGGATCGAGCCCCACATCAGGCTCTCTGCTCAGCAGGGAGCCTACTTCCTCCTCTCTCTCTCTGCCTGCCTCTCTGCCTACTTGTGATCTCTGTCTGTCAAATAAATAAATAAAATCTTAAAAAAAATTAAGAACCCATTTATAGTTTGTTTGTTTGTTCTTTTAAAGATTTTATCTATTTATTTGACAGAGAGAGACACAGTGAGAGAGGGAACACAAGCAGGGGGAGTGGGACAAGGAGACACATGTTTCCAGCCAAGCAGGAAGCCTGATGCGGGGCTTGATCCCAGGACCCTGGGACCATGACCAGAGCTAAAGGCAGACACTTGATGACTGAGTCACCCAGGTGCCCTTCATTTATAGTTTTAAAAATGGGGGAAATAGAAGTGAAATAACTTTATAATGTTAACTCTTAAAACAGTAAACATCTTGCTAAATATTTGGAACTATTCTATTTTAAATCAAAAGCAGTATACTATCACCCTTGATAATGAACGTTTTCCTGGAAGTCTTAGCTAAGGTAATATGTAAATGAGCAAACATGAGTAGTTTAAGGACTGGAATGTAACTAATAATTTTACTGCAGTTATGCACATAAAGTATTATTATTTAGTTAGGAAATCCAAGGTAATAAACCAACGGTAGAGTCACCAAGAAGGTGATCAACTTCTTAGGGAGGCATTATCAGATATTGGTGAAGATTCTAAACTCTGGAGACAAACTGCATGGATTCAAATACCAGCTCATCCTCTTATATGACTTAACACATGTTATTAAGTTCCCTGTACCTCAGTTTCATCATCAGTGTAATGTAGCTAGTAATATTTCCACCCATAGAAATCTGTGATTTGATATATGGACAGTACATTGAAAACATTTATCACATAGTAACCACCATTCAACTGGTTGTTGCTATTGTTACTACTACTACTCCTACACCTATTACTACTAAAAGTGCATACTAATATTAAAGAAAAAAAGAAATGAATAATGTATCCATAGTTGGCGAGACTAAATATTATGAAGAACCCCAATTTTCTACAAATTATTCTATAAATTAGATGTGATTCTGATCCAAATCCCAAAAATGATTTTCACAGCTAACAAGTTTGCTACAAATCCATGTGGAATAATAAAGGGCAAGGCATCGCCAGGACAAATTTAAAACTGCAGCATTAGGAGGAGAACTTCAACCTGTCAATATTAAGACACTTAGTAATACCAAGTGTGTGATGCTGGGACAGAGATGGACAATGAACAGATTAAGGAGCCATGATTCAGATCTTCATATAAGAATATTTGTATCTGGTAGCCGTGCTTTTACAAATCACTAGGAAAACACTTCAGTATCTAATTCAGCAGATGATGCTGGAATATAATTGATTATATACAGGAAAAACATTATATCATATACAAAGTCAATTCCATTTATCATATAACTTCTGACAATACTAGGAGATGAACAATGTATCAGATCAAATCAGTCCCAATTAGTGCCTGAAAGAGGTCTACAAAAGAAAAATAAAATCATGCCACTGAAATATTTTCATTTCATTTTGAAGGAGGATGAACAGAGAGCTGGGGAGATGAATAGGTTATCACCTTATGATTCCATATAGACATGAGCATCTATAACTACAGATGAGCATCTATAACTATAGATAGGTCCTCATAGTAGAAATCGGCATTTTGGGTCTGTGTTTGTGTGTGTTTTAATTAATTTTCCCTTTTATCTGATAGACCAGCCTCTATTTCCTCAATGGGATTCATTCCATGCAGTTCTGATGTGTCCATACCACAAGGTTAGGCATGTGGCATCAAATTTATATTATAGCGAACTATTGCTTTAGAAATGGCCCTATAATTCAAAGTAAATCAATTACAGTCTTCCAAAAAAGAGAAATTGGAGAAGCAGCACACTGCTCAACAGAATACCTACATTTAAAGGCATTCTAAGTGGGTGCCAGTATTGCTCAGCTAGTCAAGTGTCTGCCTTCAACTCAGGTCATCATCCCAGGAGCCTGGAAACCAGCTTCTTCCTCTCCCTATGACCCAGAACTGTGGGAAATAAATTATGTTTATAAGCCAACCTATCTATGATACTTTGTCATACTTGCCCGAAGACATACTACGAATATATTAGAAGGTTATTTTTTGCTCAAAAGAGTAAACAGGACAGTAGGGCAATCCTCCTCCAAATGGCCAACAGACATTCTGTCATCTTCACCTTATGCCAATCCAAGTCCTGCCTGGCAATGCTCTTCCTTCCAAATAGAAAGCAAACAGAGCTCACAGGAGCAAACATGGGAATTTTTAATGGGCCAAGACTGGAAAGGTCAACTCTGCTCACACTTCATTGGCTAGAACTCAGGAAACGTCCACACAAAAGAGCAAGAGAGGTAAGAAATCTTTACCTCTGAGATCAAGAGGTGGAGAACAAGAACATTGTTGAGCTGCCAGTAATTTCTGCACAAACCATCTTTCCCTTTATACATATTTATGTGTGCCCTCTTTCCACAGGTGATATCTACTCACTTGTTCTCCAAAGGAGACAATCCAAAATTTTATTCACTTACCACAGATAGCTGAAATTTCAGAATCTCTGGATATTGAGTAATCTTCTCCATTGTTGCTGGATCTAGTTGTTGTGGTCCTGCAAAATATGATATAAAGGACAAAATATCAGTCCTGTGTATGCTATCACTGGTAGAATAACAATAACAGTAGAAAACTTACATTTTGGAAAGGGAAGCACATAGCTGCTAACAACATAAAATGCTGCAGCAAGATGGCAGAGAAGTAGGAAACCTAAATATCATCAGGTCCCAGGAGTTTAGCTAGGTAGTTATCAAACCGTTCTGAACACCTACAAACTCAACAGGAGATAGAAGAGAAGAAGAGCAGCAATGCTAGGAACAGAAAAGCGATCACTTTCTGGAATGCAGGATGTATGGAGAAGTGAATCCAAGGCAACATAAGGGAAAAGAGACCATGGGGGGAGGGGTCAGCTCCCAGAAAGCGGTAGAGCAGTGGAGTATAAAATCAGAACTTTTAGAAGTCTGCTCCACTGAGGGATGTCACTCCAGAAGCTAAGCAGGGCATGGAACTCTTATGGGGACAGTGTGGTCTCAGGACATGTGGGGTCACAAAAAGATCAGGGGTGTCAGAATGTGGTAGAGCTTCCAGGTATGAGATTGGGGAAGCCAGCTGTAAAGACGGAGCCAAAGAGGGGGCTCTCCACTCAGGATTACCTTAAACTGTGATCCAAGGCACAGTCGGGCCACCTCTCTTCGAGTAAGGACCCCACAAGTGGCAGATCTGGAAAGATCCCCTCCTTCCTCCACAGGGAGGAGCAGCGCAGGATGGTGCTGCAGGAATCTGCTGAGTTTGGAGACTCCAAATGAAGCCATGCACCAGAGATAGAAACGCTCCATCACAGGGTGGGTGAGCTCAGAATGTGGCCAGAGACTAGGGAGACAGGAGGGATTGACGGCTTTCTCTGAGGGTGCATTGAGGAGTGGGGCCTTGAGCTCTTGGCCTCAAAGGGGACAGAGATTTGGAGGTTGCCATTTTCATTCCTTTCCTCCAAAGCTATACAGAAAGTGGTCAGGGAACAAAAGATCCCGAGATCAAAACCAAGCAGATTACTGAGCATGGACCCTGGCAAGGGTGGTGTAATTCTGTCTCAGGCAAAGACATCTGACAATCACTGCAACAGGCCCTTGTACAGAAGATCAGCAAGAACATCCATCCAAGACCAAGTTCACACATCAGTGATAACAGCAGAACTCCCGAGCTAGGGTAAAGAAACATATAGAAGGGGCGCCTGGGTGGCTCAGTGGGTTAAGCCGCTGCCTTCGGCTCAGGTCATGATCTCAGGGTCCTGGGATCGAGCCCTGCATCGGGCTCTCTGCTCAGCAGGGAGCCTGCTTCCTCCTCTCTCTCTGCCTGCCTCTCTGCCTGCTTGTGATCTCTCTCTGGCAAATAAATAAATAAAATCTTAAAAAAAAAAAAAAGAAACATATAGAATTCATGGCTATTTTCAATGATCCTTCAGTTCTTAAAAGTTAAATTTTTTCAATTTTATTTTTCTTATTCTTTTTTTTTATTTAACCTCTCTCCCATTTTAAAATTTTTAAAGTTTTTATTTTATCAATATATTTTAAAAATATTTTTTAAATTTTCAATGCTATAATCATATTTTATCCTATCATTATATTTAACCTTATTTTTTATATACATAAAGAATTTTTCTTTAAAATTTTGGGATACAATTTCTTCGAACAGATCAAAATATACCCTAAATCTAGTGCATAGATTTGATCTACTCCCCAGCACAATCACATATTTTCCTCTGTTTTTTTTTCTTTTTTCAACCAACTTCTTATCTTATCAATTCCTTTTTTGGAATTTTTTTTAAATTTTCATCTTTACAGTCATATTCCATCCCTTCATCATGTTTACCCTTATTTTTGTATTATATGTTAGTCCTTCTTTAAAATATAGGGAGGCAGTTTCTTCTAACAGACCAAAATACACCCAAAATCAAGTATGTGGTTGTGTTCTATTCACCAGTCTAATATATATATATATATATATATATTTTTTTTTTTTTCTTTTTCGTTACTTCCCCCTCACTTCTCCCCCTGGTTTGGGGGCTCTTCTGACTTGGCTAGTGTATATTTTTTCTGGATTCATTGCTACCTTTTAGTATTTTGTTCTCTCACTCAGCTGTTCATATCTGGATAAAATGACAAGACAGAAAAACTCACCACAAAAAAAAAAAAAAAGGACCAAGAGGCAGTACCGATAGCTAGAGAACTAATCAATATGGACATCAGTAATGTGTCAGAAGTAGAGTTCAGAATCATGATTATCAAGGCACTAGTTGGGCTCAAAAAAACTATGGAAGATATTAGAGAATCCATTTCAGGAGAAATAAAATCCCTTTCTGAAGAAATAGAAGAACTAAAATCTAAAAAAAGTTGAAATCAGAAAAGATATTAATGAGGTGCAATCAAAAATGGAGGCTCTTACTGCTAGGATAAATGAGGTATAAGAGAGAATTAATGATATAGAAGACAGTGATGGAGAACAAAGAAGCTGAGCAAAAGAGAGACAAACAATACTGGATCACAAGGGGAGAATACAAAAGATAAGTGATACCATAAGATGAAACAATATTAGAATAATTGGGATCCCCAAAGAAAAAGAAAGCGGGGGGTGAAGGGATATTGGAGCAAATTACAGCAGAGAATTTCCCTAATTTCCAAAGGGAACAAGCATCAAACTCCAGGAGGCACAGAGAAGCAACCTCAAAATCAATAAATATATGTCAACACCCCATCATCTAATAGTAAAACTTACAGGTCTCAGTGATAAAGAGAAAATGCTGAAAGCAGCTCGGGACAAGAGACCTGGCAGGCAGAAAGGACTTGCATGATCTATTCAGAGCACTAACTGAGAAAAATATGCAGCCAAGAATACTACATCCAGCTAGACTGTCATTGAAAATAGGAGAGATAAAAAGCTTCCAGGACAAACAAAAACTAAAAGAATTTGCAAACACCAAACCAGTCCTACAGGAAATATTGAAAGGGGTCCTCTAAGCAAAGAGAGAGCCTAAAAGTAACAAACCAGAAAAGAACACAGACAATATACAGTAACAGTCACCTTACAGGAAATACAATGGCACTAAATTCATATATTTCAATAGTTACCCTGAATGTAAATGGGCGAAATACCCCAATCAAAAGATACAGGGTATCAAAATGATAAAAAAAAAAAAAACAAGACCCATCAATATGCTGTCTGCAAGAGACTCATTTTAGAACCAAAGACACCTAGAGATTTAAAGGGAGAGGTTATAAAACCATTTATCGTGCTAATGAACATCAAAAGAAAGCTGGAGTGGCAATCCTTATATCAGATAAATTAGATTTTAAGCCAAAGACTATAAGAGATGAGGAAGAACAATATATCATACTTAAAGTTTCTGTCCAACAAGAAGATCTAACAATTTTAAATATCAATTCACCTAACCAGGGAAGTGCCAATTATATAAACCAATTAATAACAAAATCAAAGAAACACATCAAAAATAATATAATAATAGTTGGGGACTTTAACACCCCTCTCACTGAAATGGACAGATCATCTAAGCAAAAGATAAACAAGAAAATAAAGGCTTTAAATGACACACTGGACCAGATGGACATCACAGATATATTCAGAACATTCCATCCCAAAGCAACAGAATACACATTCTTCTCCATTGCATAAAACATTCTCCAGAATAGATCACATCCTGGGTCACAAATCAGGTCTCAACTGGTACCAAAAAGATTGGGATCATTCCCTGCATATTTTCAGACCACAATGTTTTAAAACTAGAACTCAATCACAAGAGGAAAGTTGGAAAGAATTCAAATACATGGAGTTGAAAGAGTATCCTACTAAAGAATGAATCAGTCAACCAGGAAATTAAAGAAGAATTTTAAATAATCAGAGAAACAAATGAAAATGAAAAAAACAACTGTTCAAAGTCTTTGGGATAAAGTAAAGGCCGCCTGAGAGGAAAGTATATAGTGATACAAGACCCCATCAAAAGGAGAATTACAGACCAGTATCCTTGAGGAAGATGGATGCAAAAATTCTCACCAAAATACTAGCCAATAGGAACCAGCAGTACATGAAAAGGATTATTCACCACGATCAAGTGGGATTTATTCCTGGGCTGCAAGGTTGATTCAACATCCTCAAATCAATCAGTGTGATACAACACATTAATAAAAGAAAGAACAAGAACCATATGATTCTCTCAATAGATGTTGAAAAGCATTTTACAAAGTACAGCATCCTTTTTTTTTTTAAGATTTTATTTATTTATTTGACAGACAGAGATCACAAGTAGGCAGAGAAGCAGGCAGAGAGAGAGGAGGAAGCAGGCTTCCTGCTGAGCAGAGAGCCCGATGCGGGGCTCAATCCCAGGCCTCTGGAATCATGACCTGAGCTGAAGGCAGAGGTTTTAACCCACTGAGCCACCCAGGCACCCCTACAGCATCCTTTCTTGATCAAAACTCTTGGGGCACCGGGGTGGCTCAGTGGGTTAAGCCACTGCCTTCGGCTCAGGTCATGATCTCGGGGTCCTGGGATCGAGCCCCGCATCGGGCGCTCTGCTCAGCGGGGAGCCTGCTTCCCCCTGCCTCTCTGCCTACTTGTGATCTCTCTCTTTCTCTCTCTCTGTCAAATAAATAAATAAAATCTTTAAAAAAAAAAAAAAAACTCTTCATAGTGTAGGGATAGAGAGTACATACCCCAATATCATCAAAGCCATCTGTGAAAAACCCACAGCAAATATCATTCTCAATGGGGAAAAACTGAGAAGTCAAACTCTCACTCTTTGCAAAAGATATGATGCTTTATGTGGAAAACCCAAAAGACTCCACTCCAAAACTGCTAGAATTCACACAGGAATTCAGTAAAGTGTCAGGATATAAAAGCAATACATAGAAATCAATTACATTTCTATAAAGCAACAGCAAGACAGAAGAAAGGGAAATTAAGGAGTCAATCTCATTTACAATTGCACCCAAAACCATAAGATACCTAGGAATAAACCTAACCAAAGAGACAAAGAATCTGTATCCAGAACAGTATAAGGTACTCATAAAAGAAATTGAAGAAGACACAAAGGAATGGGAAAATGTTCCATGCATGGATTGGAAGAACAAATATTGTAAAAATGTCTGTGCTATCTAAAGCAATCTACACATTTAATGCAATCCCTATCAAAATACCATCATTTTTTTCAAAGAAATGGAACAAATAACCCTAATTTTTTTAATGATTTTATTTATTTACTTGATAGAGATCACAAGTAGGCAGAGAGGCAGGCAGAGAGAGAGGGGGAAGCAGGCTCCCTGCTGAGCAGAAAGCCAGATGAAGGGCTCAATCCCAGGAACCTAAAATCATGACCTGAGCCAAAGGCAAAGGCTTAGCCCACTGAGCCACCCAGGCACCTCAAATAACCCTAAAATTTAAATGGAACCATAAAAGACCCTGAATAGCCAGAGGACTGTTGAAAAAGAAAACCAAAGTTGGTGGCATCACAATTCCAGACTTTAAGCTCTATTACAAAGCTCAGTATGGTATTACAATGACAGTATGGCATTGGCACAAAAACAGACACATAGATGAATTCTCAGAATAGAGAGCCCGGAAACAGATCCTCAACTCTGTGGTCAACTAATCTTTGACAAAGCAGGAAAGAATGTCCAATGGAAAAAAGTCTCTTCAACAAATGGTGTTGGAAAAATTGGACAGCCACATGCAGAAGAATGAAACGGGACCATTTCCTTACACCACACACAAAAATAGACTCAAAATGGAAGACAGACCTCAATGTGAGACAGAACACCATCAAAATCCTTGAGGAGAACACAGGCAGCAACCTCTTTGACCTCAACCACAGCAACTTCTTCTAAGAAACATTGCCAAAGGCAAGGGAAGCAAGAGCAAAAATGAACTTGGGACTTCATCCAGATCAAAAGCTTTTGCATAGCAAAGGAAACAGTCAACAAAACCAAAAGACAAATGACAGAATGGGAGAAGATATTTGCAAATGATGTATCAGATAGAGGGCTAGTATCCAAAATCAATAAAGAACTTATCAAACTCAAAACCCAAAGAACAAATAATCCAATCAAGAAATGGGTAGAAGAGGTGAACGGACATTTCTGCAAAGAACACATCCAAATGCCAACAGACACATGAAAAAGTGCTAAAGATCACTCAGCATCAAGTAAATACAAATCAAAAGCACAGTGAGATACCTCCTCACACCAGTCAGAATGGCTAAAATTAGCAAGTTAGGTAACAACAGGTGTTGGTGAGGATGCGGAGAAAGGGGAACCCTCCTACACTTTGGTGGGAATGCAAGCTGATGCAGCAACTCTGGAAAACAGTATGGAGGTTCCTCAAAAAGTTGAAAATAGAGCTACCTTATGACCCAGCAATCACACTCCTGGGTATTTACCCTAAAGACAGAAATGTAGTTATCCAAAGGGGCACATGCAACCAAATGTTTATAGCAGCAATGTCCACAATAGCCAAACTATGGAAAGAATCTAGATGTCCATCAACAGATGAATGGATTAAGATGTGGTATATATACAATGGAATACTATTCGGCCATCCAAAAAAAATGAAATCTTGCCATTTGCAACAACATGGATGGAACTAGAGGGTATTATGCTAAGCGAAAGAACTCAATCAGAGAAAGACAATTATCCTATGATCTCTCTGATATGAGGAATTTGAGAGGCAGGGCAGGGGTCTGTGGGAGCTACAGAGGGAAAAAAAATGAAACAAGATAGGACTGGGAGGGAGACAAACCATTAGAGACTCTTAATCTCACAAAACAAACTGAGGGTTGCTGGGGGGAGAGAGGTAGGGAGAAGGTGGTTGGGTTATGCCCTCTGGGAGACACTTACTTGTTCATTACTTAAGGAAACTGTACAACTTACACAGGCTATTTCCTCCTTATGGGAGTCTAAGAATTGTTTTGAGTCTTTTTTTTTTTTAAGTCCTAGGGCCTCTTAGGAAAAAAACAGTATATTAGGGACAAGGTCTTGGTCTTTAAGTAATCAAGGATTTTCAAAAACCTATAATTGCTAAGAGAGTGTGCCATCAATGAATGATGTTCAATGAAACAAAAACATGTATCATTGATAAATGCCAAAAAATGGTATTTTATTTGTTCACTTAAAGATTTTATTCATTTATTTGTCAGAGAGAGAAAGAGAGAACAAGTAGGGAGGAATGGCAGACAGAGGGAGAAGCAGGCTTCCCACTGAGCAAGGAACCCGATGTAGGACTCGATCCCAGGACCCTGGGATCATGACGTGAGCTGAAGACAGACACTTAACGGACTGAGCCACATAGGAATCCCCAAAAAATGACATTTTAAGTCAATGGGAACCTAAGTTCTATTTAAAAAATAGGGTTATAATGTTAAAAAAATTATCCATATGATATGAGGGGTGGTTGCACAGCTTTTAAAATCAGACACACACATATTCATAAATACATATATAGACTGAACATAATTTTGTATATTATAGTAATATATGAAAACTTTAAAAGAAAAAGAAAAGAAAACACAGCTATTTTATTATCATAAACTTCATATTAAAAACTGACACATGCAGTCCAAGAGAGTCCCAGTTTCTAGTTCCTTATGTAGGAAGCTTGGAAGTCATCAGTCCATCCTAAAAACAAGTAAAATGCTGAACAGATCGAAAAACACACAACTCTTCCTGGTCCCATAAGAAAGGGGAGGGCACAGGGATAACTGCTGACCCACAAATCAGAGAGACAAACAAGCAAATACAGAAGTCTTAGCTTACAAGAGCAGAGATTTACATGCAGGAACTTCCACAAGAACCCAGTGCCAGGTAAGAAAAACTGAACTGCTGGTGAATTATTGGAGGCTCAGTGCAGACAACTCTGAAACTTAAAAACTCCAGGGGGACACAGTCATAATGGTGCTCTACAATATTGTGAGATTTACCTCCAATAGCCTGGCCAAATTCCAAAGGTAAATGTTGGAGAAATATCTCCCAGGGTTTCCAGTAGGTGGAAGAAAAAAGGCGTTTTGTTTTTATTTGTGTTTTTGGTTTTTGTTGTTGTTGTTGTTTAGTTATTTGTTTTTTATATAATCACTTTTTATTGTGGTAAAATACCTATCTAACCCAAAATCTGTTATTTCCATTAACCATTTTCAAGTGTACAATTCGGCAGCACTAATTACATTAATTGCTGTGCAACCACCACACTGTTTCCAAACTTTTTCTTCTAGGGATATAGCCATTTTTAAAATTGTTTTTAATTTTCCATACTTTTCCTTGCATTTTTTTTCTTTCAAATTTACTTAAATTCTAGTTAGTTAACATTTAGTGTAACAGTGATTTCAGGAGTAGAATTTGGTGATTCATCACATACAAATAACAGTGATCAATACAAGTGCTCCCCTAATCCCCATAATCCATTTAGCCCATCCACCACCCACCACCCTACCATCAACACTCAGTTTGTTCTCTATAGCTAAGAGTCTTTTATAGTTTGCTTCCCTCTCTTTTTTTTTCCCTTCCCAAATGTTCATCTGTTTGCTTCTTCAATTGCACACTGAGTGAAATCATATGGTTTTTGTCTTTCTCTGACTTACCATGCTTAGCATAATACTCTCTAGCTCCATCCACATTTGCAAATAGCAAGATTCCATTCCTTTTGATGACTAAATAATATTCCACTATATATCTGTACCATAACTTCTTTATCCATTCACCAGTTGATGGACACTTGGGCTCTCTCCACTATTTGGCTATTGTTGATAATGCTATTATAAACATTAGGGTGCATGTGCCCCTTTGAATCATGTTTTTTCTATCCTTTGTGTAAATAACTAGTAGTGCAATTGCTGGTTCAGTGGGTAATTCCATTTTTAACTTTTTGAGGAAATTCCAAACTATCTTCCATAGTGGCTGCACCAGTTTGCATTCCCACCAATGGTATAAAAGGGTTTCATTTTCTCCACATCCTCACCAACATCTGTTGTCTCCTGAGTTGTTAATTTTAGCCATTCTGACAGGATGAGGTGGTATCTCATAGTGGTTTTGGTTTCCATTTCCCTGATGAAGGGTGATATTGAGCATCTTTCAATTGTATTTCCTTGATGATGAGTGTCTTTGTCCATCTGATGTCTTCTTTGGAAAAAATGTCTATTTGTGTCTTCTGCCCATTTATTGACTGGATGATTTACATTTTGGGTGTTGAGTTTGATAAGTTATATAAGAATTTATATATAAGTTCTATGTAAATTTTAGATATTAACACTTCATCAGATGTCATTTGCAAATATCTTCTCCCTTTCCAAAGGCTGCCTTTAAGTTTTATTTTCTTTGCTGTGCAGAAGCTTCTTTTTTTTTAAATATTTTATTTATTTATTTGACAGAGAGAGATCACAAGTAGGCAGAGAGGCAGACAGAGAGAGAGAGAGGAGAAAGCAGGCTCCCTGCCAAGAAGAGAGCCCGATGCGGGACTCGATCCCAGGACCCTGAGATCATGACCTGAGCCAAAGGCAGAGGCTTATTAACCCACTGAGCCACCCAGGCGCCCCTGTGCAGAAGCTTCTTATCATGCTGAGGTTCCAATAGTTCATTTTTGCTTTTGTTTCCCTTGCCCTTGGAGATGTGTCTAGTAAGAAGTTGATATGGCCAAGGTAAAAGAGGTGGCTGCCAAATTGATTGAACCCCTAACCAGACGTACCAAAAAGAAAAGAAAAAGGACCTAAATAAATGAAATAATGAATTAAAGGGGAGAGATCACAACTAATACCAAAGAAATACAAATAATTATTTTAAGGTATTATGAAAAATTATATGCCAACAAACTTGGCAAGCTGGAAGGAATGGATAGTCCTAGAAACATAAATTACCAAAACTGAAACAGGAAGAAATAGAAAATTAGAACAGACTGATAACCAGCAAAGAAATTAAATCACTAATTAAAAATCCCCCAATGAACAAATGCCCAGGGCCAGATGGCTTATACCAAGGGAATTCTACCAGATATTTAAAGAAGAGTTAATACATATTCTCAAACTATTCCAAAAAAACAGAAATGGAAGGAAAACTTCCAAACTCATATTACAAGGCTAGCAATATCCTGATTCCCAAATCAGACAAAACCCCACTAAAAAGGAGAATTATAGGCCAATATCCCTGATGAACACAGATGCAAAAATTCTCAAGATAAGAGCAAATCATATCCAAGAGTACATTAAAAGAATTATTCACCACAATCAAGTGGGACTCATTCCTGTGCTGTAGGGGTAGTTCAATATCCATGAATCAGCCAACATAATACACCACACTAATAAAAGAAAGAAGAACTGTGTCATCATCATCTCAATAAATACAGAAAAGGCATTTAAAGAAATGTAGCATCCATTCTTGATTAAAAACCCTCAACAAGGTAGGATGGAGAAAACACACCTCAAAATCATAAAAGCCATGCACAAAAAACCCACAGCTAATATTCAGCAATGGGGAAAAACTGAGAGCTTTTCCTCTATGGTCAGGAATAAGATAGGGACGGCCACTCTCACCACTGTTGTTCAACATAGTACTAGGAGTCCTAGCTTCAGCAATCAGACAACAAAAAGAAATAAAAGGCATCCAAATGGGCAAGGAAGAAGTTAAACTTTCACTATTTGCAGACAGAATGATACGCTATGTGGAAACCTGAAAAGCTCCACCCAAAACCTGCTAGAACTGATACATGAATTCAGTAAAGTTGCAGGATACAATCAACATAAAGAATTCTGTTGCAGGGACGCCTGGGTGGCTCAGTTGGTTAAGCAGCTGCCTTCGGCTCAGGTCATGATCCCAGCGTCCTGGGATCGAGTCCCACATCGGGCTCCTTGCTCAGCAGGGAGCCTGCTTCTCCCTCTGCCTCTGCCTGCCACTCTGTCTGCCTGAGCTCGCTCTCTCTCCCTCTCTCTCTCTGACAAATAAATAAATAAAATTTAAAAAAAAAAAAAAAGAATTCTGTTGCATTTCTATACACCAATAATGAAGCAGCAGAAAGAGCAATCAAGGAATCAACCCCATTTACAACCGGACCAAAAATCGTAAGATACCTAGACATAAATCTAACCAAGATGTGAAAGATCTGTCCTCTGAGAATTATAAAATACTTATGAAAGAAAGTGAAGATGCCACAAAGAAATGGAAAAGCATTCCACGCTCATGGAAAGGAAGAACAATATTGTTAAAATGTCTATACTACCTAAAGCAATGTACACATTCAGTGCAATCCCTACCAAAATACCACCAGCATTATTCCCAGAAGTAGAACAAACAATCCTAAAATTTGTATGGAATCAAAAAAGACCCAAATCTTAAAAGAGAAAAGCAAAGCTGGAGGCAGCACAATTCTGGGCCTCGAGCTATATTACAAAGCTGTAACAATCAAGACAGTATGGTACTGGCACAAAAACAGATATATAGATCAATGGAATGGAATAGAGAAGCCAGAAATGGAGCCACAACTCTATGGTCAACTAATTTTCAACAAATTGAAATCAACAAAGAATATCCAGTGGGGAAAAAAAACAGTCTCTTCAACAGTCAGTGTTGGAAAAGTAGACAGCAACATGCAGGAGAATGAAACTGGACTTTTCTTACATCATACACAGAAATAAGTTCAAACTGGATGAAAGACCTAATGTGAGAAAGGAAATCATCAAAATCCTAAAGAAGCCATTTTTAAATACTCCAGAGCATGCTGTTCTTTTTTTTTTTTTAAAGATTTTATTAGTTTATTTGACAGAGAGAGAGATCACAAGCAGGCAGAGAGGCAGGCAGAAAGATAGGCAGAGAGACAAGGGGAAGCAGGTTCCCTGCTGAGCAGAGAGCCCGATGCAGGCCTCAATCCCAGGACCCTGAGATCAGGAACTGAGCTGAAGGCAGAGGCTTAACCCACTGAGCCACCCAGGAGCCCCGCATGCTGTTCTTCTTAACAAGGCCTGCCCTCACATGAAACTACGTAACCAGAGCTAACCCCACTAGGGTATTATCAGAGCGTAACTGGCCTAGAGAAGGGAAATACCCAATACAAACTCACTGTAACCAATCTGTACCAATGAAGGAGGGAGAAAAGAAATAAAAAACACTTGTGAAGTTACAGGCCAGAGACACAAATCACTAAAAGATTGAGACCTTCCTATAGGACTAGAGAATACTTTCCTGCTCCTGAAAACTCACCATGCATTACTAAAGGCCTATTTATAGTAGTTCCTTTTATTCAATGTATCATGTCTGACTATCAAGAAAAAATTTTAATACAATTATACTATATAATAAGACAAAATTATGTTGTACATTTATTCATTTTTTATTTCATTGATTCTGCTCTTAATTCCTCCTTTCTATTTTATTTTGTAAGATTTATTGCTCTTTTCTAACATCTTGAGATGGAAACATAGCTCACTTATTCTCAACTTTCATTCTTTTATAATGTATGTGCTTTACTCTAACTATTCAGTTAAGTGCTACATTAGCTGCATTTCATAAAATTTGAAGTGACAGAGCAAGCATCAGAACCAGACATAGCAGAGATGTTGGGATGTCAGATCAGGAATTTAAAACAACTACAATTTACATGTTGAGAGTTTCAATGGATAAAGCATATGATAAGCAAGAAAAAATACACAAGGAACCAGAGAGATGGAAATCCTAACAAATAGTGAAAAAGAGGTGCTACAGATGAAAAAAATATATATAACAGAAATGAAGAATGCCTTTGATGTTTTACTAGTAGATTGGACAGAGTTGAGGGAAGACTCTCTAGTCTAGAACAGGTATCAATAGAATGCTCAAAAACTGAAAAACAAAAATTAAAAAGACTGAAAAAGCAGAACAGAAAACCTAAGGACTTGCAGAACTACTACAAAAAGTGCAAGATACACATAATGGGAATACCAGCGGGAAAGGAAAGAAGGGAACAGAAGAAATATTTGAAACACTAATGACTAATAATTTCCCCAAATTGATGTCAGACACCAAACCCTATATCCAGAAAGCTCAGAGAACACCAAACATGATAAATGGCAAAAAACTACACCTGGAAATATCATTGTCAAATTACAGAAAATCAAAGATTTAAAAAAAAAAAATCCCAGAAAAAAAAAGAAAAAAATATTACCTATAGAGAAATAAAAAAGAATTACATAATTATATTCAACTTCTCCTCAGAAACCATGCAAGCAAGAATAGAGTGATATGAAATATTTAAAGTTTTGAGAGAAAGAAGTTACAGGCCTAGAATTCTATACCTTGTGAAATTATCTTTGAAAAATAAAAGAGAAATAAAGATATTCTCAAACAAAAATTGAGGGAATCTGTTGCAAGTAAAAGTGTTAAAATAAGTTTTTCAGAGAGAAAAAAAAAATATAGGTCAGAATCTTGGATTTATATGACAAAGTAAGAGCACCAAAGAAGGAACAAGTGAAAGTAAAATAAAACTTATTTTTTTACTCTTAATGGATCTAATAGAAATAGTTTGTTCAAAATAATAATAGCAACAATGTATTCAATTATATATGCATATATATGTGTGTGTGTATGTTTATGTATGATTATATGTAAGTGAAATGAATGACAGCAATGATACGAGACAGAAGGAAAAAATAAGGATTTTTTAAATATAAGATATACTATCATAAAGTGACATAGTATTATTTGAAAATTGACTTGAAGTATAAACATATATTACAAACTTTAGGACAGCCACAAAAAAAGTTAAAAAAAAAAAAGAAAAGAATAAATGACATGCTAAGAAAGAAGAGAAAGTTGAATCATGAAATGTTTAAAATTAAAAAATAAATGCTTAATTAAAACCACAGAGGAGGGGTGCCTGGGTGGCTCAGTGGGTTAAGCCTCTGCCATGTTCTCAGGGTCCTGGGATTGAGCCCTGCATTGGGCTCTCTGCTCACCAGGGAGTCTGCTTCCCCCCTCTCTCTGTCTGCTTCTCTGCCTACTTGTGATCACTCACTCTATCAAATAAATAAATAAAATCTTTAAAAATAAAGTAAAATAAAATAAAATAAAACCACAAAGGCAAAACTACAAAGGCAGAAAAATGAAAGAAATATATAGAAGCAAAGAACAAGGGCAACAAATAGTAAACACTAATTCACTATATCAATAATCACTTTAAATGTACAGTATAAATGGTATAAATATATAGTATATAGTACAAATATACCAATTAAAAGAGATTGTCAGAGTGGATCAAAAAATATGACCCAAACATATGTTGTCTACAAAAAAATCCACTTTAAATATAAAGACTCCTATGAATTAAAAATAAATAAACAGAGAAATATACACTCCATGCTAACTGTAATCAAAAGAAAGCAGCAGTAGCAATACTAATTTCAGACAAGGAAGACTAAAAGGTAGGGAAAATTAACAAAGAAGGATATTACATAATGATGAAGGAGGCAATTCTCCAAAACACATAAATCTGAATGACCTAACAACAGAGCATCAAACTACATAAGGCAAAAGCTACAGAACTACCAGGAGAAACTGATAAATCCACTATCATAGTTGAAGACTTTAATACCCCTCTATCAAAAACAGAATAGACAGAAAATCAGTAAAAACACAGCTGATATCAACAATACCATCTACCAACTGGATAGAAATAACATCTGTTGGCTATTTTATACAGCAACAGTGCAAAAATCCTCAATAAATAACTAGCAAATTGAACTAAACAATGTGTAAAAGAAGTGTACACCATGACCAAGTGGGTTTATCCCAGTTATGTAAAGATGGTTCAACATTCAAAAAGTAATTAATCCATCACATCAACAGAGAAAGAAAGAAAGATCACATGATCATATCAATAGATGTGGAAAAGATATTTGGAAAATCCAGCACACATTTGTGTTTAAAAACTCTCAGTAATTTAAGAATAGAGTGGAATTCTCAACTTGACAAATACTATCTATAAAAACCTACAGCTAACATCAGACCTAATGGTGAGAAACTTAGAAGCTTTTTCACTGTGATCAGGTATAAGGCAAGGATGTCTCCTCTCATCACTCCTTTTCAACATCATACTCAAAGTCCTTGCTCATGTAATAAGTCAGAAAAAGAAATGAAACATAAATAGATCGAGAAGACATAAAACTGTCTTTGTAGAAGACATGATCATCTATGTAGAAAATCTAAAAGAACTAATTTAAAAAAAAACCCTCTTGGAATTAATAAGTGATTATAACAAGTTTTCAGGATACAAGATCAATGACACAAAAGTCAATTGCTTCCCTATATACCTATGATAACCAAAAATGGAATTTGAAATTAAAAACATAATAACGTTTACATTTGCAACCAAAACCTGAAATACTTTGGTATAAATATAACAAAGTATGTATAATAGGATCTATATGAGAAAAACTATAAAACTGTGATGAAAGAAATCAAAAAGCTAAATAAATGGATAAATATTCTTTGCTCATGAATAGGAACACCCCATATAGTTAGGATATCAGTTCTTCCTAATTTGATCTATAGATTCAAGGCAATCCCATTCAAAATCCTAGCAAGTTATTCTATGGATATCAACAAGCATTAAATCTAATGTTCATATGGAGAAGCAAAAGTCCTGGAATAGCCAATGGAATATTAAAAGAGAACAGACCTGGAGGTGTGATACTACCTAATTTCAAGATATATGCAGCTATAGTAATTAAAATGCTGTGGAAATGACTGAAGAATAGAAAAATAGATCGATGGAGCAGAATAGAGAATCCAAAAATAGACTCCCATAAGGCAATCAACTGATCTTTGGCGAAGAAGAAAATGTAATACAATGGAACAAGACACTCTCTTCAACAAATGGCACTGGAACAAGTGGAACAACCATATACAAAATCATCATCGTCGTCATCATCATCATCATCTAGATATTGACCTTCATCATCATCTGATATTGACCTTATCATCATCATCATCATCTAGATATTGACCTTCATCATCATCATCTAGATATTGACCTTATCATCATCATCATCATCATCTAGATATTGACCTTATCATCATCATCATCATCTAGATATTGACCTTATCATCATCATCATCATTATCTAGATATTGACCTTATCCCTTCACAAATCATCATCATCATCATCATCTAGATATTGGCCTTATCCCTTCACAAATCATCATCATCATCATCATCATCATCTAGATATTGACCTTATCCCTTCACAAAAACTCAAAATGGATCTAAAGTGTAAAACTTCTAGAAAATTATATATGAGAAAACCTAGATGACCTTGGGTATGGCAATGCTTTTTTCAATATAAAGGAACAACCCAAGAAAGAAAGAATTGATAACCTCGACTTTTTATAATTAAGAAATTTTGCTCTGTGAAAGACATTTTCAAAACAATTAGAAAAGAAGACACAGATGGGGAGACTGGCAAAAGACACAGCTGATAAAGAATTTTATCCAAAATATACAAAGATTCTTAAAAACTCAACAATATAAAAATTTAAAAATGGGCCAAAGTCTTCAAAGAAAATATACAGATACCATAAGCATAGGAAAAGATGCTCCACATCATCTGTCATCAGAGAAAATCAAATTAAAACAAGATACCACTACACACGTATTGGGATGGCCAAAATCTGGAACACTGACAACAAATGCTGAGAAGGATGTGGAGCAACAGGAACTTTCACTCATTGATGGTGAGAATGTAAAATGGTATAACCAGTTGGAAGACACTTTGGCAGTTTCTTACAAAACTAAACAAACTCTTAACCATATGATCCAGCAATTGCACTCCTGTGTATTTATCCAAGGGAGTTGAAAATCTATGTCCACACAAATACCTGCACATTGATGTTTACAGCAGCTTTATTCATAATTGTGAAATAATGGAAGCAATCAAAATGCTCTTCATTAGGTAAATGGATAAACTATGGTATATCCAGACAATGAAATACTATTCATCCCTAACAAGAAATGAGCTATCAAGCCATGAGAGATGTGGAGTAACCTTAAATACATATTACTAAGTGAAAGAAGTCAATCTGAAATGGCTATATTCTTTATGATTACAACTATACAACATTCTGGAAAAAGGCAAAAAACTATACAGAGAGTAAAAGATCAGTATTTTCCAGAGTTGTGAAGGAGGAGAGGATAAATAAGTGGAGCACAGAGGATTTTTAGGGTAACGAAAATACTCTATAAGATATTATAAGGGAGCTTGCAGTTCTCATTTCTTAATTAGAAGTGTAGAGGCTTTAAGCTGTTGCAATAGGCAAGAAAAATAAATAATGTCTAAGAATTTGGGGGGAAACCTAGAGTCTTACTCACAAATGACAAGATAAGCTACATCAAAAATGCAAATAAGGGGCACCTGAGTGGCTCAGTGGGTTAAGCCTCTGCCTTCGGCTCAGGTCATGATCTCAGGGTCCTGGGATCGAGTCCCGCATCCGGCTCTCTGCTCAGCAGGGAGCCTGCTTGCCCCTCTCTCTCTGCCTGCCTCTTTGCCTGCTTGTGATCTCTGTCTGTCAAATAAATAAATAAATAATCTTAAAAAGAAAAAAAAATAAATAAAAAATTAAAAATGCAAATAAATTATAGAAAAAAATATACAATAAGCACAAGATTGACAAAGGTTGCTAAGCACAAATCAATATATAATCAAGAACACCGGGGCGCCTGGGTGGCTCAGTGGATTAAAGCCTCTGCCTTCGGCTCAGGTCATGATCCCAGGGTCCTAGGAAGGAGCCCCGCATCGGGCTCTCTGCTCAGCAGGGAGCCTGCTTCTCTTCCTCTCTCTACCTGCCTCTCTGTCTCCTTGTAATCTCTGTCTGTCAAATAAATAAATAAATAATCTTAAAAAAAAACCACACCCCAAAACAAAACAACCTCCTACCAATAAACAGTTTTTAAAATTCAATGGGAAAATAAACAGTGTATGAACAAGTTCTTCTAAAGTAATATAAAGGGGCAGTATTTATATATACATACCTCTATATATTTTATGTGTATACACATATATATTAAATGTATATAATATAAAATGTTCAAATGTACCAATCATTGAAGGAATGCAAATAAATCAATAGGATTTTTTTCACATATGGACTGACAATACTATGTAAAGCCATGTATTAGGATGAATTTGTGGAAATGAATGTTCTCATACATATTTGATGAAAATGTCCATCAGTAATATCCATTTGAGGGACAAACAGTACTTCATAAAATTAAAATGTCTATAAATTTATACAAAGCAATTGAAATTTCTGGAAATCTATCCCACATTAACATTCACATAGAAGCACAGAGATATAATCATTCATTCAGTCAGTCAGTAATGACTTACTAAGCACCTCTGTATAGTAGGACCTATTCAGGCACGACAGAACTATCAGAGAATAAGATAGACAAGAATTACTCTATCATTACAGAAATCTCACATACTAGAAAGATGGTGTGTTAACAAACCAACCAATAAAGAACACAATTACTAATGAGCATGAAAGAAATAAAAGAGGGGCACCTCAGTTGGCACAGTTTGGTTAGGCCTCTGCCTCTTGGCTTTGGGTCAGGTCATGATCTCATGGTCAAGAGATAAAGTACCAAGTTGAGCTCCATGCTCAGTGAGAAGCCTGCTTGAGATTCTCTCTCCCTCTCCCTCTGTCCTCCATACCTCCAGTCCCAGCTCGTGTTCTCTCTCCCTCCCTCTCTCCAAAATAATAGTAGTAGTAGTAATAATAATGGTAGTAGTAGTAATAATAATAATCAGTCTTAAAAAAAGAGAAAAGAAATAATAACAGGAAGTTTTCCTTTTCTGAGACATTAATAAATGTATTGATGAGGGAGGCAACATCATCTGTGAAGAGCTTTATGGCAATTGTCCTGTGAGGCTGGAAGGTAATTGGGTTCACAGTTTTAGATGGGAAAAATGGAATCCCAGTATAATAAAAGCCAGATGAAGAAGGCATATGAATTAATACAAAACCACAGAGAAAAAGTGGTAATGAGAGAATACTGACTTGCAGGGAACTGAAGCAGTGGATATTTTATTATGCCATCCCTAGAATACAATAAATGAGCAACCTTTATGTGCTTGACATTAACAAAGAAAATAAAGTAAGTCCTGCAAATATAAAATTAACAGAGTTGATTAGTAAATTTATGGCCTTGGGTCAATTCATAGACCATGAGTCCTTTGATTAATGAATGGAGAGGCTTTGTAGAAGATCCCTGAAATGGTGCACCTAGCTATGTTAAATGAACAGGTGTCCAAGCCTTCTCCAGAGAGATATGCAGATATTTATTTGGGTGCTTTGTAACTGGACTCAGATAAATGCCCAAAACTCCAAAGGTTTGTTAATTATAGGCCCTGAATTAACACTAAACTTGAGAAAGCAAATACATCTCAGGCCCAACTTCTAGAATGGGAAGTCAAATGACAGAATCTTCATTTATGTCTCCCAGTGGATCCTGCAGACCCACAACAAATCCTATGGTTATTTTTTCAGTTCCTGAATGCAAAGTTAGAATCCTTACATTGACTCCCCAGTATCAGGATCATAAAAGCTAAAAGGAAACTCTTGGAACTGTCCTGTATATACAAATAAAGGATAAAAAAACAATACCACATCTGTAAGAAAACTAAAGATTTTTACTATGGTTTGAAGATTTGAAAGTTGCAAGGCTAGTCATTCCTATCTTATCCATTTCTATCTTGTTTGTTTGACAGTGGAAGAGCTTGTTACATGTTTGAAAATAACCACAGATTACTATTGAAGTGATTAGGTTGTACAGTTCCAACAATATTGGGAAGTATACATGGGTAATGACAATGGTACATGGAGTATCTGTTAAGTCTCAATAGGAGAATCACATTAAAGACTCATTAGTTTTGGAGTAAAGCTATGTCCTCTCTGCCAAAAATCATTCTACTTTTGAGAAGCAACTCCTGGCAATTTACTGGGCTCTGGTAAAGACTTCTAATTAAAGAACATCAAGGAAATATGCAGCATGAATTGCCCATCATGAACTGGTCTGTATTTACTCCATCATTAAATGGAAATGGTATGTATGAGACTGAGTCCAACATCAAGAACAGACAATTAAATTGCATGAGGCGCTGGCTCAGAATCTCATGATGGTTAATCATGCTGCTCACGAACTTTTCCTAAACCCGCAGCTAAGGCCTGGGGGCCGAGGTGCATGGGATTTCCAATGACCAGCTAGCAGGAGATGAGAAATGCAGACATGATTTTTGGAACTTGGAAGGATACAGGATTACTGTACTACTGAGGAATATCAGTAAGGAAAATCATACAGAGGGTATAATTTCAGATGGTGTATCTGGCTGTCCACTCTTCCTACAAGAAAAGAGGTATCGACATTTGCACTCATGGGCAAGAGGCAAGGTTGGCTACTAGCCATTCAGTTGTAAAGGGAATGTTTGAAAAGTGGGAATAAACAGGTCTGAAGGAGACGTATGCATGAAACTTTCAGAATGGCCACAGAGTATGAAGATAATTGTGAATGGCCATGCAAAGTTCAGGAATCCTCAAGATCACCCTCACTTCTGACATGGATTTTAAGTTTGGAGGGGTCCCAAGAACATCCAGGTTCAATAATTCACCAGAAGAACTAACAGAACTCATAAAAAGCATTATACTCACAGACACAGTTTATTACAACAAAATTGTACATATTAGTATCAAAAAGGTCCAGGAGTCACCAAGCATAAGCTTCCATTCATCCTCTCCCAGAGAAGTCATTCATACAGTGTCTTTTTTTTCCCCCTACAATGTATGACGCAATATATATGACTCAGTATGCACTGAGTAGTGCCAATCAGGGAAGCTGACCTGAACCTTTCTATTTACTGTGCATGCCAGGTACAATTCCGAGTGTTTTAAAAATAAAAAGTAAATATAAATTCACTTGTCCCACATAACCACCTGATGAGGTAGTATCATTTTTATCCCCAACCTGATCAAGGTCCCAGGTAGTAGAGATAGAATTATAAACCCCATGCCATGGCTTAAAAACAAGAACAACAACAGCAAAAAACAAACAAACAAACAAAAAACCTTACCTTAAATACTATGGTACAATGGTATACTGATTGAATAATGACTGGAGTGCTGCTCTTATTTTCTTGAAAATAGGTTTAATGTCCTGCAACTACTTCAATAGAAACCTTCATTTTAGAAGAAACCTCTGCTTTATATTTGTTTAACTAAAAAAAAAAAAAAATCAAGAGAGTCCTCTTTTTGTGGAAGGCAGGACAGTGGGGTGGGCCTTGGTGAATAAGAAAGAATTTGCCCCATGGTGCTTTTACATTGTAACCTCTGGAGAAAATATTTGCTGATTTAAAATGGAAATTCACAAAGGCACCCATTGTCTAGACTTGAGGTTTTAAAAAATTACTGCTTTTTTCATTTAGCTGAAGAAAGCACAACACTGCAGTTAAATTTAAGTATATACAAAAAAAGCCCCAATTCCTCTAAATAATAGGAATTTTAATAATTATTTTTTACTAAGTTTTCTGAATATAACATTTATGTCTTAAAAAATTCCCACTAGCCAGTGAAATATTCTTCATTCACAGTAGTTGAGTGATCTGTCTTTTGAATAATAGTAAATATGGCTCACATTTATTTTAAAATGTCAGAAAACAGTCCAGTTGACAATATTAATAGAGTAGAAAATCCATGATCACAGAAGCTTTCCTGTCAAACATGACAACCTTCTAAATTACTTGTCAAAGTTGACCTGCACACAAGCTTAGATGAACTAAATAAGTTAGGCAGGTTAACAGTGAGTGTAAAAGTGGGATAAGTCTCAGAATATCAATGATACTTATCACTGTACTTATCTTGAAGTAGGGAAAATAAAGGAAACGCTTACCTACTTCCTATAACCATCTAAGAATGGAAAGTATATTTATACCAAGTTCAGAGAACGGAGACTTTTTTTAATTTTTTTTATTTTTGAAAGGAGACTTTTAGCATATATTTAATGCCATCATTCAAACAATACATACAACAGAGATTTATTTTACTGTCAATGAAAGAAACTTAACAACAATGTCAAATAAATACTGTTTATGATAAAATCAAGCTATAAAGATGGCATTTACAATTAGGAATATTAACTCCTTTCCTAAATTCAAACTTTAATTCCTGAAACCTAGGACTAGATAATAAAGAATAGTTCCATGAGATAATCCATCGCCCAAATTCATTATAATTGTTTAGCATAGTTTAAATGCAAGAAGAAAATAATTCTTTTTTTTTTTTAAGATTTTATTTATTTACTTGACAGAGAGAGAAATCACAAGCAGGCACAGAGGTAGGCAGAGAGAGAAAGGGGGAAGCAGACTCTCCACTTAGCAGAGAGCCCGACGTGAGGCTCAATCCCAAGACCCTGGGATCATGACCCGAGCTGAAGGCAGAGGCTTAACCCACTGAGCCACCCAGGTGCCCCAAGAAAATAATTCTTAAAACTTAAATAATATTTCATGAACCTATTAGAATAAATTCTGAGGGTAGAAATTAGAAGTTAGCTTATTAACATACTTAATATTTAATGATGACTTACAATGTGCTGGACACTCTTGTCAACTTATATGAATTATTTACTTATTAATCACAATAAACCTATGACAAGGTCCTATTTCTCATTCCACTTGTTTAGATGTGAAAACGGGGGGGTCAGAAAATGTAAGAATTTGCTCATGGTGGCAAATGTAGAACGGAGGTTAAAACACAGATGTTACACCCTGCATTTTTTTTTTTAAGATTTTTATTTATTTATTTGACAGAGAGATCACAAGTAGGCAGAGAGGCAGGCAGAGAGAGAGAGGAGGAAGCAGGCTCCCTGCCGAGCAGAGAGCCCGATGCGGGGCTCGATCCCAGGACTCTGAGATCATGACCTGAGCCGAAGGCAGCGGCTTAACCCACTGAGCCACCCAGGCGCCCCACACCCTGCATTTTTAAGCACCAACATGAGGAAGACTTTGATGTTGAAGATTTTACATTATTGGTTTTTTTGTTTTGACAAAATTATCCAAACATAGTCCCAGTCTGCAAATCCATCAAGTTTCTATAGTTTTACAACAGGAATGCCTAGATGGCTCAGTCAGTTAAGTGTCTGTCTTCTGCTCAGGTGATGATCCCTGGGTCCTGAGATTGAGACCTACATCAGGCTTCCTGCTCTGCAGTGAGCTTGCTTCTCCCTCTCCCTCTGCCTGCCGCTCCCCCTGCTTGTGTACTTGAGCTCTCTCTCACTCTCTCACTCTGTCAAATAGATACATATAATCTTTAAAAAAAAGTTTTGTAATAAATTCTGAATTTGCCTTTAATCATTCTCCCTCAAATACTTATTAAAAAGTTAAGGCAATTCTTTCATTATATGATGAAGACTAATTTTTGTCCTGGAAGAGATCTTATATGTATTAATATACTTCAAGAAACCGAGGATCATGTGTCATTTGAACACATACTTTGAGCTTATCCAGACACAGCAGAAATTGAGCATGCAATAAACCACAGAAAAAGACGTCAGAAAAAAACTTAAAAGTACTGGCAAATTCAGATTTCTTCCCATTGTCTCTTGTGAAGTACATTTTTAAGACACTGCAGGATCATTTTGGCCCTCCATTTTCTGCTTCTATAACAGTTATTTTATTATGCACATTAACTAAGCAAGAAGTCTAGATTTCCTCTTGGTGCAAAAAGAATTTACTGGCAGCAGAGAAAATTGGCATTTCTCAAAGTTGCAAGGTAGCTGTGCTGTAGACCCACAAGGTCTATCTACATTGAGAGGAAAATAAAGCAATGCAAATTGCTGCTATTTCCTGAGCATCACCTATGACATTTCACACTAGCCATTTTAAAACATTGTTTCATTGAGTGCTACCAGAAATTTCTGTGCATACCTAAGTGTACGAGATGGCTATAATTTTCCAGCATAAAGGAAATTTTAATTTATAAACAATTCTGAGTCAGAAGACATATTATCTATTTATTGCATGCTTCCTTCCAATGCCTAAATCTAGATCTTTGCCTGGCACTGACAGTTAATGTCCTTAGTGTATTAAGAACTTGTTTTAGTATATTAAATCCTTAAAGGTATTAGTATTTTATGCATGGTCTTTAGGCTTTCATTCCTCAATTATAATAACAACGAACAAGAAGCCAGAGCTTAGATTCTTTTTCAAAGAAAATTAAGATAAAATATACTGGTAAAATCTTAGTTACATTATTTTTAGATTGCTTTAACAAATTTAGAGATTCTATGATACGCTGATCACTATGTGTCATACTAGAAGCTACCTATGTCAAAACAGTTACATCAATGTCATGGATTATGTGTGTACACATGTGTGTATGTATGTTGGAGAGGGGTGCAAAGATAAAACCTAATAAAATAATCATTTCTAATACATATATGGATAGATAATATATTGTTGGATTAATTAGTGCTGCCTTTTCCCCCTTTCCAGATTTTCTTCTTTTTTCCACGCCCCCTTCAAGAAAGTAGAAAATTCCATGCTTCAATGTACTCGGGATTTGTATATAGCTGGAAGGAAAAGAAAGCTTGCCAGAATTCTTAACCCTTATTTTGTAAGTCCTAGACCCACTGAGATAATAGTCTCAATTATAAATCAAAAAGAGTCTTGCAAAAGCAGGAGACTAGTTGGTGTTTCCCCTTCCTACAGTTTTTGTTAGGTTAGTGGGGTCCCAGAACTAGAGACACAGATGTGAAGGGACAGTGCCCCAAAGCCTCCAAAAGTAATGCTGTGTGGGAATGGAAGAAGTGACCACCGACACTAGTCATTGGTCACCAGACTCAGCAGAGATCTGGTCACAAGACGTATGGCATGGCAGCAGTTAAAATGCTACAGACAAGTAGAGTACTACCATAAGCGAAGGCAATGTTTGCATCAGTGACCAGAAGCTCATTTCCATTCTATGGGCACCAAGTAGGTTCTCAGAGTACGAAGGAACATTATTAGGTCAGGTTAGGAGAACATACCATGCTGAATATGGAATTTCCTGTGAAGTTAGAAAGTTGAGAAGTCACAGCAAAACAGATTACACAGGAAATAAAGTAGTATTTTATACATACCACGGCTTTTTGTCTGTAATTAACACCCACATGATTGTAAAATATTAAAAGTACGTAAGTACGTAAGTAAGATACAGGAATTATTAAATGTGACTGATGATCTGAAAAAGACTTGCAAGATGTGGAAAACTTTCCTCAGCAGTGAAGATTAACACATGCAAAGTCAGAGACATCTCTAATCCCATACCTTGATCTCACTACAAACAGCAATCCATTACTATAGGACTGGAATATAAAAACCCACAAGCAACTGGTTTTAAAAGATATGGAGTTGTGATAAACATAAAATGTATTGAATGAACAGGGTAATATTCTTCAATAGCTGTTCTTAAAAAACAAAAACAAAACAAAACAAAAAAACAAAACAAAACAAAACAGCAGTAGTTCTTGAAGTATGGTCAAAGGACTCCCAGTGATTCCAACAATTTTCAAGGGGTCCACAAGGTCAAAAGTATTTTTCTCATAATAATGAGCCCTTTGTCTCTCTTTTTCTCTCATGAGAATTTTTTTATACTTTCTGTAAGTGGGATTGATTTCTTCATTCTTTTTCAGGAATTTTGTTGTTGGTGTGTAGAAATGTTGCTGATTTTTGTATGTCAATTTTGTATTATACAAATTATTGAATTCTGATTAGAGCTCACAATATTTGGCTGAATCTTTAGATCTTTAAGATTTTCTATATATAAAATTGTGTCATCTGCAAACAGAAACAATTTTACTTCTCCCTTTCCAATTCTAATATACTTTATTTCTTTTTCCTGTCTGACTGCTCTGGGTAAGACTTCCAGCACTATGTTGAATAAGAGAAATGACATGGGCACACTTGTCTCATTGCTCATTTTAGAGAAAATGGTCTCTTTCCTTCACCATTGACTATGATGTTGGCTATGAGCTTGTCATATATGGCCTTTACGTTGAGAAATGTTCCTTCTATGGCTAATTTGTTAAGTTTTTAATCATAAGTGGATGTTGAATTATGTCAAATGCTTTTTCTACATCTATTGATATATTCATACAATTTTCTTCTTTCATTCTATTAATGCAATGCATCACAATCATGTGCATATGTAGAACTGTCCTTACATCCTAGGGGTAAATCACCCTTGATCATGGTGAATGATCCTTTTAATATGCTGCTCAATTCAGTTTCAGTTACTGAGAATTTCTGCATATCTAGTCATTGGAAATATTGGTCTGTGGTTTTCTTTTCCAGTAGTTTTCCTTTTCTGGATTTACTATCAGGATAATCCCAGCCTTCTAAATTCAGTTTGGGACTGAGTGTTCTTCCTCTTTGATTTTTTTGGAAGACTTTAAGAAGGATTGGTGGTAATTCTTTCAATGTTCAGTAAAATTCACCAATAAAACCATCTGGTCTTGTGCTTTTTCTTCTCTGGGAAATATTTATTTACTGATCCCATATCCTTACTAGTAATTGGTTTATTCAGATTATTTACTTCTTGATTGGAACTATGATTGGAGTCTATCTACTATGATTGGATTATCTACTTCTACTTCATGATTGGAGTCTTTATAATTTGTATGTTTCAAGATTTTTTCAGTTTCTTCTAGGTTGCTCAATGTGTTAACACATAGTTGTTTATAGTAGCCTCCTATGATCCTCTGAATTTCTATGGTAATTGTAATGTCTCCTTTTTCAACTATAATTTTGCAGATTCAGTCTTTTCTCTTTTCTCCTTGGTTAATCTAAGGGTTTGCCAATTTTGTTTATCTTTTCTAAGTATAAACTTTTAGTTTGCTTAAACTTTTTGTTTTTCTGTTCTCTATTTCATTTATTTCTATTCTAATCTTTATTATTTCTTTTATTCTGCTAACTTTTGAATGCTTTTTTTTTCTTTTCCTAGTTCCTTAAGGTATACACTTAGTCTATTTATTTGGAATTGCTCTTACCTCCTTTCTTAATTTTTTTTTAATCTTTATTTTTTTAATCTTTTTAATTTTATGGGGTTTTTTAAAATTTTTAGTTTCAGGTTTTTATTTAACTTCCATTTAGTTAAGATACAGTGTTGTATTAGTTTTGTCTGTACAATTTACTGATTGATCATTTACATACAACACCAATGCTTATCACAAGTGCTCTCCTTAATACTCATCACTCTTAACCCATCCCCTGCCCACCTCCACTCCAGCAACCTGTTTGTACTCTATAGTTAAGAATCTATTTTATTGTTTGCCTCTCTTTTTCCCTCATATTCATCTGCTCTGTTTCTCAAATTCCACACATGAGTGAAATCATATGTTATTTGGCATTCTCTGACTGATTATACACTTTCAGGCTCCATCCACATTGTTACAAATGGCAAGACTGCACTCTTTTTGATGCCTGAGTAATATTCTATTGCACATTCTATATATATATATATATATATATATATATATATATATAAAATTTATATATTTATATAAATATAGTGCTACTGAGTATATGTAGATATGTGTGTGTGTGTGTGCATATATGCACATACACATATCACCTCTTCTTTATCCATTCATCAGTCAAGGGACACTTGGGCTCTTTCCCTCATTTGGCTATTGTTGATAATGTTGCTATACATATTGGGGTGCATGTGCCCCTTCAAATCTGTAGTTTTGTATCTTTTGGGTATATACCCAGTAATGCAATTGCTGGGTCATAGGGTAGCTCTATTTTTAACTTTTTAAGGAACATCCATTCTGTCTTCCATAGTGGATGCACCAGTTTTTATTCCCACTAACAGTGTAAGGGTTCCCCTTTATCCCATGTCTTCACCAACATCTATTATTTCCTAAATTATTAATTTTACCATTCTGAGAGGTGTGAGGTAGTATCTCATAGTCCGTGTGATTTGTATTTCCCAGAAGAAGAGCGATATTGAACATCTTTTCATGCATCTGTAAGCCATCTCTGTATCTTCTTTGGAAAAATGTCTATTCATGTCTTCTGCCTATTTCTTAACTGGATGATTTGTTTTTTGGGCGTTGAGTTTGATAAGTTCTATATAAATTTTAGATACTAAGCCTTTATCAGGTATGTCACTTGCAAATATCTTTTCCCTTTTCATAGGCTGTTTTTGTTTTATTGATTGTTTCCTTCCCTGTGCAGATTTTTATCTTGATAAAGTCCCAATAGTTCATTTTTACTTTGTTTCCCTTCCCTCAGGAGACGTATCTAGTAAGAAGTTTCTACAGCCAGTCAGTGTCAAAGAGATTACTGTCTGTGTTCTCCTCTAGGATTACTGTTTCATATTTAGGTCTTTCATCCATTTTGAACTTAATTCTGTGTATGAATGTAAGAAAGTGGTCCAGTTTCATCCTGCTGCATGTTGCTCTCCAGTTTTCCTAACAGCATTTGTTGAAGATACTTTTTCCCATTAGATATTCTTTCCTGCTTTGTTGAAAAATTAGTTGACCATATAGTTGTGGCTCTATTTCTGGATTCTCTCTTGTGTTCTACTGATCTATGGGTCTGTTTTCGTGCCTGTGTCATACTGTCTTGATCACTACAGCTTTATAATATAAAGTCTAGAATTGTGATGCTTTTATCTTTGCTTTTTCTTTTTCAAAATTATTTTTGCTATTCGGGGTCTTTTGTGCTTCCATACAAATTTTAGGACTTTGTTCTACTTCTGGGAAAAATGCTGGTGGTATTTTGATAGGGATTGTACTGAATGTGTACATTACTTTAGGTAGTATAGACATTTTAACAATATTTTTCTTCCTTTCCATGAGCGTGGAGTGCTTTTCCATTTCTTTGTGGCATCTTCACTTTCTTTCATAAGTATTTTATAGTTCTCAGAAGACAGATCTTTCACCTCTTGGTTAGATTTATGTCTAGATATCTTAAGATTTTTGGTCCAGTTGTAAATGGGATTGATTCCTTGATTTCTCTTTCTGCTGCTTCATTACTGGTGTGTAGAAATGAAACATATTTCTGTATGTTGATTGTATCCTGCAACTTTACTGAATTTGTGTATCAGTTCTAACAAATTTTTGGTGGGGCTTTTCAGGTTTTCCACATAGAGTATCATGCTGTCTGCATATAGTGAAAGTCTGACTTCTTCCTTGCCTATTTGGATGCCTTTTATTTCTTTTTGTTGTCTGATTGCTGAAGCTAGAACTTCTAGTACTATGTTGAACAACAATGGTGAGAGTAGACATCCCTATCTTATTCCTGACCATAGACGAAAAGCTCTCAGTTTTTCCCCATTGCTGAATATTAGCCGTGGGTTTTTTGTATGTGGCCTTTATGATTTTGAGGTGTGTTTTCTTCTCCATCCTACCCTGTTGAGGGTTTTTAATCAAGAATGGATGCTACATTTCTTTAAATGCCTTTTCTGTATTTATTGAGATGATGATGACACAGTTCTTCTTTCTTTTATTAGTGTGGTGTATTATGTTGGCTGATTCATGGATATTGAGCCACCCCTACAGCACAGGAATGAATCTCACTTGATTGTGGTGAAAAATTCTTTTAATGTACTCTTGGATATGATTTGCTCTTATCTTGAGAGTTTTTGCATCCATGTTCATCAGGGCTATTGGCCTATCATTCTCCTTTTTAGTGGGGTTTTGTCTGATTTGGGAATCAGGGTAATGCCAGCCTTGTAATATGGGTTTGGAAGTTTTCCCTCCATTTCTGTTTTTTGGAATAGTTTGAGAATAGGTATTAACTCTTCTTTAAATGTCTGGTAGAATTCCCTTGGTATAAACCATCTGGCCCTGGACTTTTGTTCATTGGGGGATTTTTAATTAGTGATTTAATTTCTCTGCTGGTTATCAGTCTGTTCAGGTTTGTTATTTCTTCCTGTTTCAGTTTTGGTAGTTTATGTTTCTAGGAATTTATCCATTCCTTCCATATTGCCTAATTTGTTGGCATATAATTTTTCATAATATTCCCTTAGAATTGTTTGTATTTCTTTGGTGTTGGTTGTGATTTCTCCTCTTTGTAATTTTGTTTATTTGGGTCCTTTCTCTTTTGTTTTTAAGTCTGGCTAGGGGTTTGTCAATTGTATTAATTTTTTCAAAGAACCTGCTCCTATTCTCACTGATTTATTGTATTGGTTTTCTGTGCATCTCTATAGGATTTATTTCTGGTCTAATCTTTAGTATTTGCCTTCTTCTACTGGATTTAGTCTTCATTTGTTTTTCTTTTCCTAGCTCCTTTAGGTGTAAGGTTAGGTTGCAGATTCGAGATTTTTCTTGCTTCTTGAGGAAGGCCTATATAGCTATAGAGTTCCCTTTAGGACCATGTTTGCTGCATCCCAAAGGTTTTGGACTATAGTGTTTTCATTTTCATTTGTTTCCAAATTTACTCTTTAATCTCCTGGTTGACCCATTCATTCTTTAGAAAGATGCTCTTTAACCTCCATATATTCATGGTCTTTCTACATTTTGTCCTCTGGATTTCAAGTATCATAGCATTGTGGTCTGAAAATATGCAAGGTATGATCTCAATCTTCTTATACTTATTGAGGTCTGCTAAGTGACAGAGTATGTGATCCTTTCTGGAGAATGTCCCAGGTGCACTTGAAAAGAATGTGCATTCTGCTATTTTGGGATGAAATGTTCTGAAAATATCTGTTAAGTCCAGCTGTTCCAGTGTGTAAAATTTCCTTGTTGATTTTTGCTTAGATGATCTGCCATTGATATAAGTGGGTGTTAAAGTCCCCTACTATTATGTATTATTATCAATGAGTTTCTTTATTTTTTATATATTCAGGTGCTCCCAAGTTGGAGGTATAAATATTTATAATTGTTAGATCTTCTTGTTGGATAAAATCTTTTATTATGACATAGTGCCTTTCTTTACCTTGTTACAGTCTTTGGTTTAAAACTAGTTTGTCTTATATCAGTATTGCTACTTCAGCTTTCTTTTGACATCCACTTGCATGGTAAATGTTTCTACATCACCTCATTTTCAATCTGCAGGTGTCTTTAGGTCTAAAATGAGTCCCCTATAGGCAGCATATGGATGGGTCTTGTTTCTTTAGCCATTCCGACACTCTTATCTTTTGATTGGAGCATATATTCTTTTACAATCAGAGTGGTTATTGATAGATATGAATTTAGTGCCACCTTATTACTTCTTTCATCATTTCTGGAGATTTTCTCTATTCCTTTCTAGGATTTGTAGTTTTTGATCTTTCTTTCCAAGATCTTTCTTTCTTTCCAATTCAAATTCCAATTCAAAGAGTCCCCTTTAATGTTCCTTGCAGGGCCAGTTTAGTAGACATGAACTCATTTAGTTTTTGTTTCTCTGGGAAAATCTTTATCTCTCCTTCCATTCTGAATGATAGCCTTGCTAGATAGAGTATTCTTGGCTGCACACTTTTCCCAGTCAGCATGTTGAATATATAACTCTACTCTCTTCTGGCCTGCCAAGTTTCTGTGGAGAGATCTGTTGCTAATCTTATTTGTCTTCCTTTTAAGTTAGGGACTTCTTTTATCTTGCTGCTTTAAACATTTTTTCTCTATATATTTTGCAAATTTAACAATAATATGTCTTGCTCTCGGCCTGCTTTTGTTCATTTTCATGGAAGTTTTCTGTGCTTCCTGGATTAGGAAATCTGTTCCCTACCCCAGATCAAGAAAGTTTTCAGATATAATTTCCTCAAATAAAACTTCTGCTTTCTTTTCTGTCTCTTCTTTTTTTGGATTCTCATGATATGAATTTTATTATGTTTGATGGACTTACTGAGTTCCCTAAGTCTACTTTCATGATCCAACATTTTTCTTTGCCTCTTCTGACCAACTCCATTATTTTCTAAAATTCTATCTTCTATATCACTTAATACATCCCTGTACTTCTTCTATCCTTGTGGTCATTATATCCAGTAAATTTCAAATCTCAGTTATTGCGTATTTCATTTCAGTCTCGTTGGTTTTAAGCTCTTTTGTCTCTGTGGTAATGGTATCTGTGATGTCTTCTATGTTTTTCTCAAGCTCAGCTAATATCCTTATGATTGCTGCTTTAAATTCTGGATCAGGCATATTACTTGTATTTGTTTCAATTAGATCCCAGGCTGTAACCTTTTCTTGTTCTTTCTTTTAGGATGAATCCCTCCATCTTGGCATTTTGTCTAGGTCTCTTTTTGTCTGTTGCATTGTATGCATGGAGATGTCTATGATTTGTTATGCATAACTGACCACCCTGACCTGCATGTACTCAGGCAGGCTAAAGAATGCTGTTTGTGGGCACCTGGGTGGCTCAGTGGGTTAAGCCTCTGCCTTCAGCTCAGGTCATGCTCTCAGGGTCCTAGGATCGAGCCCCACATTGGGCTCTCTGCCTGCTTGTGATCTCTGTCAAATAAATAAATAAAATTAAAAAAAAAAAAAAGAATGCTGTTTGTGAGACTTGTGCTGCTTGAATGACCTTGGGATCCTGGTTAATTGACATTAGCTGGTCTCCAGGTCAGAACTGACTCTTCTGGTCTAGACACCAAGGGCTATAAATTTTGCCTCTGGCTCTGGGCTGAGCTGGGCTGGCCCCCTAGAATGGAATCCAGGGTGGAAACAAGCATACTTTACCCCGGCTCCTTAAAGATATAAAGAGAAGATAGAAATGCAGCCTGCTTCAAACTGCACATAGGCAAAAACAAAACAAAACAAACAAACAAAACAAAACCCCTGCACATAGGCAAACAAATGTCTAACTTCAGACCCCATCATTTACCTCATATATAGGGCCCATATAGGAATGGTCAGTTGGAAGTCTCACCTGAGGGGAAGATGCTCCACCTACACCTCTCAATCAGGACTTCAGCCTGACTATCTCCATGGGGTTTTCCCAGCTAATGTGATTGCATGTTGTTAAGTAACTGATTTGATGTAACTCTGTCTTATTCTCCTTTTACTGTTTACTATTGCCCTCATCTTTGCTCAGATTTCCCTTTTCTTGTTCCTAGATTTTTTGTAATTATCAATAATGTGTTTTTTCCCTTTCAAAACTGAGACTACAGCTGCCGTGAATCTTTCTTAGAACATTTGTGTATTAGTAAAGTCTATTAGGCTTCCTGCTCCTGAGAGTAATGGTTTTGTGAAGAAGTCATATACTCTCCAGAGCCTAGTGCTTCAGGAAGTGTCTCCTGTGTATTCTGTGTGTACTCTACTGCTGTGTTATGGCTGCTCTATCCCTCAAGTCACTCCTCAGCAGAGTCGCCTGCAGTGGGGAGTGTTTGCACTTTGGCCAGAGTGTGGTGAGTTTTAACTAGGAGTGCTCTAGTCTGCTTGTTGAAAGCTACCTTTCAACATGCTATTTCCACTAGAGCTGAAGTTCTGCAGAACTCTGTGGTCAGCAGATGTGGTGCATGCAGGGGTTTATGCCTGTCTTCTGGGGGAGGAGCCTTGCTGCACTGGTTCTCAGGCACACCTGCCTGAGAAAAGCAGTATCAGCAGAGCATGGGGGGTGGGAGGAGGCAGACAGGGCTTGGTGTAAGCAAGTTAGGTCCCATTGTTGGCACTGCACTGTTTACTGAAGGTAGTTTATGCTGAGGGGTGGAGTAGGGAAATGGTACCAGCCAGCTCCTTTGTCCCTGAAGAGAGGAGTTTGTGCTTGCTGGTGTCAGGGAAGCCCTCCCAGAAGAGTGAATAAATGTCCCTTGTGTATCCTATGTGTTTTTCACATCACTGTTTTTACACTGTTGCTTGCCTGCTTGGAGTAACGCAGAGCACTTTGGGCTCTATCCCAGCCAGGTTGGCTGAGTTTTTAAAACTTCAAACTTTAGGGACCTGGTGTGAAAGGGACCTGTGCTGGTCTTCTGGGGGAGAGTCTCACCATGCTGGAATTGATGCATGTTTGACCCAGAAGGCCAGTCACACCAGAGGGCAGGAGGATGGGGTTTGGAGCAAAGCACATGATGGAGTCATTGTCCAGATTAGTCACCCTCAGCAGATGTCTCTGTGCCTAGGCTGAGGGGTGGGGGAGGGAAATGGGTCCCACAGACTCCTTTTTCCCTAGAGAGGCAATGCCACCTCTCTCAGATGCACTCCAAGAAGGGGGAAACTTCTCTTCTAGTGCTTCTCTGGGTGATCTTCAGATCATGCGGTCTGCCCACCCCACCCCACCCATGACCTGCCTGCCTTCTATACAGGAGCACTGCAGTGCCCTCAGGGCTCTACACCAGCCACACAGCAGACCATTAAAACTCCAGTGTTTGAGCTCCACTGGTTGTAAAAACTCAGGAAAATCAGCCCCTCTCATTTCCCCAGTCAATGGCTTTAGAGAAGTGTTTTCCTTATGGGATCCACCCCTCTGCACTCTCTCTCAATATCGCCTCTGAGACCAGGGCTCCCTCCCCTCTGCAGCACCTATGATCTTTTTCTCCCCCAAAACACATCTCCATACCCCCTACTTTCTACAGTGTGGCCTCCTCTCTCCCTCTAGTTGTGCAGTTTATTCTGTGAGTCCTCTGATCAATTTCTTGGGTATTCAGGATGATTTCATATTTATCTAGCTGTGTTTGAGGGAAGAAGCAAGCTTCAGGTCCCCCTACTACTCTAACACCTTAGCTGTTCTTTCCCTCTTAATGTAGGCATCTATTACTACAAGTTTTGCTGCATCCCATAAGCTCTTGTTTGTGGTGCTTCCACTTTCATTTGTCTCAAGAAACTATTTCTCCTTTAATTTATTATTCAGTCCATCAGTTTTTCAGAAGAGTGTTAATTTCCATGTGTTCCTGAATTCTCCAGTTTTTCTCTTGTTATTGATTTCTAGTTTTATGCCACTGTGGTAAGAGAACATATTTGGAAAAATTTAAATATTAATGAATTTTCAAGAATTGTTTTGTGGCCTAATATATGGTCTGTTCTAGAAAATGTTTCATGTGCCCTTGAGAAGAATATGCATACTGCTGTTGTTAAACAAAACATTCTGTACATATCTGTGAGGTCCATTTAGTCTGTAGTGTTCAAGTCTGCTGTCTCCTTATGGATTCTCTGTTTGAATGATCTTGCCATTGTTGAGAATGGGTATTAAAGTCCCTGTTATTGTATTGCTCTTTATTTCCCCTTTTACTTCTATCAGTTTTTGCTTTACATATTTAAGTGCTCTAATTTTGGCTCTAAATCTGTAAAAGTACAACTAAATTTGTGAAAGTACTCTTACAACTTCCTGATGTACTGACCCTTTATCATTTATAGAATGACCTTTGTCTCTTTCTTACTGCTTTTATTTTAAAATATGTTTTGTCTGTTATTAGTATAGCTTCCTCTTACATAAGTACACTTATATATTATATATATATTGCCTTTTTAGTTACCATTTGTTTGAAATGTCTTTTTCCATACCTTTATTCTCAGTCTGTGTGTGCCTTTAAGGCTAAATTGAGTCTCTTGCAGCAGCATATTGTTGGACACTGACTTTTTTTTTTTTAAATCTATTTAGCCATTCTATATCTTCTGATTGAAAAATTTAATCCATTTATGTTTAAAGTGATTATTCATAAGTAAGGAATTATTATTGCCTTTGTTAATTGTTTTCTGGTTGTTATGTAGATCTATTGTTCTGTTTCTTATCTTGCTTTCTCTTTTGTGTTTTAATGTTTTTTAATATCAGTATACTTTGTTTCATTGTGTTCTTTTCTGTAACTACTACCAAAATTTCCCTTATAGTTACCATGAAGCTTAAATAAAACATCTTAAAGTTATAAAACTATTTTAAACTGCTAACTTCAATAGAATTTATAGACATTACACTTTTTTTTCCTTCTCCCCCTCACATTCTAGGTTATTTCTGTTAAAATTTACATGTTTTTCATATTCTGTAACAATAACAGATTATTGTACTTATGATTACTTTTTGTTACATTCAGTTCCATTAACCTATTGCTTGGAGTTAATGTACCACCATTACCTGCAAAATCTAACTATGACCATATATTTACCATTACCAATGAAATGTGTGCTACCTTTTTGTGTTTTTATGATGTTAATTAGCATTATTTTATTTCCACTCAAATAACTCCCTTTGACATTTCTTATAGAAGAGGTCTGGTGCTAATAAATTCTCCCAGCTTTTGTTTGGGAGGTCTTTATCCTTCCTTCATTACTGAGGAACAGCTTCAGTGCATATAGAATTATTGATTGAGTTATTTTCTTTCAGTGTTTTGAATGTCACTCATTCTCTCCTGATATGAGAAGTTTATGTTGAGGAATCCACCTATATTCCCTTGTATGTAACTTCTCTCTATTCTCTTGCTGCTCTTGAAGTTCTTTGTCTCTGACTTTTGACAAAGTAATTACACTGTGTCTCAGGGCAGCCTATTCAGATTCAATCTATCTGGGGTCCTTTGGGCCTCACACTTCTGGATGTCTATCTCTCTCCTTGGATTTGGGAAGTTTTAGTTATTATTGCTTTAAATATACTTTCCATCCCTACTTTCTCTTCTTCTGGAATTCCCATAATGTAAATATTTATTTTCATTACATCCTACAAGTCCAGGAGGCTTTCTTCCCTATTTTTCATTCTTTTATCTTTGTGCTTCTTTGACTAGTTAATTTCCAATATTTCTAGGTGGCTAATTCTTTCTTCTACATCATAGAAGTCCACTTCTAAAAATCACTATTGAATTCTGTAGTTCACTTGTTGTATTTTTCAATTCTAGGATTTCTTTTTGTTATTGTTGTTTTTAATGGCTTATATTTCCTTGTCAAACTTCTTATTTTACTCATGCATTGTTTTCTTTTTTTTTTTTTTTCTTTAAGATTTATTTATTTGACAGAGATCACAAGTAGGCAGAGAGGCAGGCACAGAGAGAGGAGGAAGCAGTCTACCTGCTGAGCAGAGAGCCTGCGGGGCTTGATCCCAGGACCCTGGGATCATGACTTCAGCTGAAGGCAGAGGCTTCACTGAGCCACCCAGGCGCCCCTCTTGCATTGTTTTCTTAATTTCATTTAGTTATCTAGGTTTTCTTACAATTCATTAAACTACTTTAGAGGATTATTCCCTATTCTCTGATGGTTCACAGATCTCCATTTCTTTAGGTTTAATTATTGAAGCTTCATTTATTTCATTTAGAGGTAACATATTTACCTGATTTTTTGTGATCCCTGATTCCCTACATTTGTATCTGTTCGTTTGAGTAGTGGGGCTCCTCTTCCAGATTTTACAGGTTTGTTTTGGCAGAGACTGTTTCTCACCAGTCAGCTCAATTAGAGTTTCTGGGTATGTCTGCTGATAATGTCCTTGGGCAGCTGGGGCCTGCTATCATGATCTATTTTGAGGCTAGGCAACTGTTTGAACTCTGAGGACAGGGATAGCAGGTGTCTCACTGACAGAATAGTTGGATAAGACTGCTGGCTTGGTTCCCTACCCAGGTGAGGCTTAGGATGGTCTCTGTATTTGTGAATATTCTGGTCAGACTTACAAGAGGGCTGGGACTGGGTCTATAGTAGTAGACAGGGCTATGAATTAGCTTCCCTGCCCTAGAAAGAAAGCAAGCCAGGGCTATAACCTATACAGCTTGTTGTTGGGGGTGGGAGGTTGCTGAATCAGGGCTGAATGTGCACTTAGTTCTTGGGTCAAATAAGGCCACCAGTTTTGCTCCACAGACAGGAGAAGCCACAGGCTACACTCTGGTCAAGGACCACTATAAACTAAATATTTAAAGAAAAAAATATTTAAAGGTTCAATAGTCCCACTGTTGAATCAGCTATGTAGCTTCCTGTTTGCTCTTATTAAGTTCTCTGGTTAAACAGACTAGAGGCTGAATTTAACAATGAGCAGGGCTATGAACTAGATTCCTTGCCTGGGTGCAGCTGAAGTAGCTCTAAAACTGGTGAAGCTCTTTGTTGTCTTAATTTAGGATGACTTGCACCCCAAGGTCCCTAGCTGTACAAGGCCACTGGATTTTCTCTATAAACTGCTGTCTTTGTCTGTCATTTCTTTTGGCTTGAGCACTAAACTGCACACCTTTCAGGTGTTCTTGCCAGATCTTCTGGTTACAAGGGACTGAAGACACTCTCCTCAGCAAGTGGGGCTATATCTCAGCCTCTTTGCAAGGACAGGATGGGGAGGAGCCACTCCACACTACTCTCAATTTCCCAAACAGGCTCTCTGTTTCAATGGAGACTGAGGCCACTCTCAGCCTTCTATGAATTAATTCTCCCACCTGTGCATAGCACAGGAAGCCTCAACATGAGGTACTACTTTTGCTCTGGGGGCAATCAACTCTGCTTGTCTGCCTCTCAGCCCTATGAGTCACATGAGAGTCTCCATAGTGGGTGGGGTTATGGCTCATGACTCAGCCTCTATGTAGACATACTGGGCTCTAGGCTAGCAAACTCTTCCTTTGAGGATCTGAATCAGGCAGATCTGTACCCTTCCAAGTTCCCTGGTCAGAGTGCACCCCTGATAAGGTTCTGCAGATGAGCAGATGTGCTCTTTGGGATCACTACTTGGGCACTTCTGGTATCAATTCAGTCTGCCAAGATACAAGTGCTGGTTGTTGGAAATCCCTCCCACTCTTTTCTATGGCAGTCAGATTCTCAGTGATTGAGCCCCACAGATTCTCTTGCAATCTTCATGATGCAAGATCAAAGTGAGGGCTCCCACAAAGACCCACAAGTTCTATTTTCCTACTGGGAAAAAAAAGAGGCTCAAGGAAGACCACTCTGTATGGTGCTATGCTATCCTGGGAAAGTGCAATGCAGTCAACATGTAGCTCTTTCTGTTACCCTTCTAATGCAGTTTGTCTTGGTCTCTGAGGTATAGGGGTATGCTTCAGCCTCACCCCATGTTCTAGAATTCTCTCAGTGATATCTTGTTCTTGAACAGATGTCAGCTATTATTCTTATGAGGGGAGCAAAACCAGGATTGACCCATGTTGGCATACTGGTGATGTAATTCTCCAAAACACATAATTTGAAATACATTCTCAGTATCCTTAGTTTCACTGTTGAAATTCACTGTTTCCAAAATCATTAAATAAAGATTTACTTATAAGCTTACTATTCATTGATAATATAGTAAGCTTAATAAAAATTATACTACTAAGATATTAATTTTGAATAATGTGCCATGAACTTGCATTCCACAAGGAGAAAAGACATAGCCCTTACCTACCAAAGATGAGTTTATGGCTTCTAATCTCTTAAAAAATATTCTAGAAAATTAATTAAATTACTAGCCCACCATCTATGAGAATTCTTGAAGCAATTCCTCAGGATTTCATTTGGAGAATAAGGCCATAATAAGTCAACTAAAATCCATGAATTTATGCTAGTTGGGAATACACAAAATAAATTTTCGGTTTTTGAAAATACACTGTGTGAACACAAAAGCAGCGTGTATGTATCATGCCTATAATGCTAAAAGTATTCTACAATATTGGTAAGCTAAAATTTAAAAGACAACTAAATGCGGAAATAATTACAAATATGTCTCTAAACAATCAAATAGACTTTGCAGTGTAAAAAGAAAAACAATGGTTCTTTTGAAACATAAATATCAACAAAATTCTGAGAAAGCTAAACTAAATATTTAAAGAAAAAAATATTTAAAGGTTCAAGAGGTCTTCCTCATTTTAATCCCATTACTTAGGAAACTCAATCCTAAGCAAGACAACAGTAGAAGCCAGAAGACCAGGTTCTAATTCACATTTTACCACTATTTCACTTTGCCACTTAAATCAGTTAAATCTGTCTACACCTTAGCTATCTCCTCCTTAAAATTAGGAAATAGATTAGATGATTTCTATAGTTGCCTCTAGTTTTAAAAGTCTAGAATTCTGATTACACTCTGGCTTGAGACCAAAAATCTTAAGAGTAAGATAAAGGCTACCACTTACTGATGATGTGACCCTTATAGATTATATTCTCACAAACATTATAAGAGGGGCAAAAGCTTGAAGATAATTGAATGAAAGACTTATACTCCCTCAGAGAGGTACATGACTCATTTCCTCACTTCATTCAGGTCTTGGCCAATAATGCTCAACAAAAAGTCTTTCCTGAACACCCCATGTAACAACCCACCCATTGCTCACTGGACACTATCATTTTTATTTTTCTTCCTAGTACCACTTACCACTGCGTATTTTACATGTTTACTATTTTGGATGTTTATTTTCTCCACTAACATAAACTTTATGAGAACAGTTTTGTTCTTTCTTAATTCAGAGTAGTGCTGCCAATAGAATGATACTTAGTATACTCAATGAATGTTTGTTGATTGAATGGCTGATGCTTTCAACAATAAGTATACCTGCATGACTGAATCCATAATGCTGGAAAAGTAAGCTGGAACATGTTGTGGAAGGGCTTGCACAACATTCTAAGGCAGAGTTATCCAATAAAACTTTGTGATGATAGAAATATTTTAAATTGGTGCTATCCAATTCAGTAGTCACTAGCCACAGTAGCTTTTGAATACATGAAATGAAGCTGTGATTGAGGAACTTAATTATTTTATTTACTTTTAATTAAGCTTACATTTAAATGTAAAGACCTGAATATGACTGTGGCTACTCTCTTAAGCTGTGCATTTTCTAAGGAATTTGAAACTTCAAAACCAAAGAGCCATGGAAGATTTATAGGAGGAAAAATAATAGGATAAGAATTGTATTTCTGAAAAATAATATTGAAAGTAACATTTAGAATGAATTGGAGTATAGAGAAACTGGAAAACTAAACAGCCAGACAGAAACTGCAAAAATCTGGATGTTAGGGACTGAAGACCTGAATTAGGGCAGTGACAGGATGAATGGAAGGGGAATAAATGACTGGGAAACACTGAAGAGGCAAAATAAACAGGATTTTAACTTTTTTTTTTTTTTTAATATCTGCATGATCAAAGGTTAAGAGAGAGAGAGACTATCCACCATGAGTCAAGTTCAGATTTCCAGAAAGCCCTTTACAGTTCACTCTTGCAATTCATGCACAATAGGGATGTTAAAAATTCCTAAGTATTCTCCTGCCTTCCAAAGTAAGTGTGTAAAACAGTCCACATCTTTCAACCTCTCTTACCCAAGTTTTGGGGTCCCTTCTTTATCGGTGGAAAGATACCCACCCCCTTCTGTTTGGGTTGGGTTTTGAGACTTTAGAGGGCTTTCTAGTACAAGTACCATAACTCCTAGAGCATAGAACAAGGATGAAATAATAGCAACAACTGGCCTCAGGAAGAAAAAAAGGAGAGGGGTTTATGGAGAAGAAGAAGACCAGTTTTTTACCAAACTATGCTGAAGCATGTGCATTTCAGCTCATCCGGAGTCTGCTTCTGTAACTGTTCAGGGATCAGAGTTCTCATGATTCTCCCCAGGATCTGGCTTGCATACTTTCAAGCAAATGATAGATGTCTTCCCTATCATTCTTCCACACCTCACTCATGAGCCATCTTCTGGCACTGTAGCACCATTCAAGCACCATTGGGACTTCTCTTTCCAGTCATGCCTGAGAAATCTTGGCTCCTTCAACTCCCAGGCCCTTGGCCAGAGGAGCTCTGAGCCAGGATTTTGATGTTTTGGTTTTTTTTTTTAACTCTGAATCCATCTTTGCTGCTACGGGTGATTAGAAAGAAAACACCACCACTAACAAAAGAACCCAGGTAGCAGAGGAAAACCATACTAGTGTCAAGAAACACTCACTGATAAAAATTCAGATCATTTTGGATACTCTTTAAATCCAAATGCCGAAGTATCAGTCATGGTTCAAAAAACAAATGCATACATTTCAAAAAAAAGAAAAAAAAAGTCTTTGCTTGCTTGCCTAGTTGGTCAAAAACAAGTCCAATTAAATTCTGTGTCCAATTTAAAGCTGACATTAAATCAAGACTTTTTCTCTCTCTCACACACACATATATATAAAATATATGTAAGCACATACACATATAAATTGAAAAATAATTTAAGATTTAAGATGTTATCAAATAAATCCACTTTGTTCCTCATTCCTGTAGAAAGCCATCTGGGACAAGCAGGCACTGGCTTTTTTTTTTTTTTTTTAAATGGAGGAATACATTTTTATTTTAAGTTCACATCTAAACAGTGAAACCCTTTCTATCACAACACAAGGAAGACTTCTCCCACACTGGCAACTGTTTTTATATGGTTGGCAGGTTTCAATGGATCTGAACTCATATGAATAAATTCCAACTACTCCACTGGATGAAAGCTCACACACTTCCGCTTTTACAGATGAAGTAGAAAATAACTGTCAGATGTAAGAAGACTAAAGAGTGATTTAATATTTCATCAACAAAGAAACCTTGACCCTTATTTGCACTATTAAAATCTTAATATAACAAAGTCATATAATGAGACAGTCAGAATTTAGAAGCAAATAAAATTCCTTGGCAGATCAAGAATTCTTGCCACCTGTATCTCAAAGCACAAGGAAGCATACTCTGAGTTCAGGCTCCGTAATAAGCACATTAAAGTCAAAGGTGTATCTATATATCCCAAGCTAAGTAAAAATGAAAAGAAATGCCTGAGGGCTCATGTTATGAATAAAACTGTCTACATTTTGAGAAATTCCAGTCTCTATGGACTTCTAATAATTACAACAGCAGGAGATTGAGCCAAAGAGACTCAAAGGAAATTGAAAAGCATGATTTTCAGAGAAAACCCCAACACCCAGAAGAATGACAATATAGATTACTCAGATTTCAATCTATATCAACTAGTAAGACAGTGTATTTGTGTTTGGACTACAATAGCATGATAGAATATAATCCATCTGAGAGACTAGCATATAATAGCCACCTTTTGTATTGTTCTTCTGAAAGACAAGTGATTATAATTATAAAGTACAAGAAACTTATGAAAGAATTAGATTTAAAACCTAGGAACTACTAAAACTTTTCAAAATAAGAAATCATACTAAAAAGGAACCATAGGTAAGAGCATGTGCAGAATATGGCTTACCACTTAGTGGCTAATGCTAGTCAAGGTTCAGTCTTATTTTAAATAACTAAATTTTCATTAGAATTTAGTATTATATGGATAATATAGTAATTTATAAGAATTAAACAGACAATAAATTATTCATAGCCTTATGCTAGAAGACAAATAAGGATCAGAAAATCTCACAACTGTGAGCATATTTATCTGAAGGTACTATATTGAACTAGACACTGTATTTTAGTTTTTTCTTAAATTTATCAATTAATTACTGTAATTTTCATCACTTTGTTAAATAGGGTCAAGAGATAGATATTCCTTTTTTTTTTTTTAAGACTTCCGTTGCCTATCCCATAACCTCAGAGGTATAGCCTTCATCATTGATTTGGATCTAGTAGAAGAATCTGGAATTACTGTCTGTTTTTAAAGAATAATTCCTGAAATATAAGGTAGGAACTTATCCCATTACAAACATCTAAGTGTGATTTTCAAGGTTTTAAAGCAAATAAAACTGTATTAGCTTAATGGGAAATAAGTATCCTCTTAGGAATAAACTTTCAAAATGGCAACCATAGTCAAATCTATTGTCGACAAATGGTAAGTGAACTTCTCTAATTGGATCTTTTTTCTTGTCTTGCCTATCTTGCCCTTATTTCACTTATCTAAAATACTTGCTAAAAAGCAAACAAGGAAGAAAATCTATTTGCTAAGCAAGTTGTCCTCGAAAGACTCCCTATGACTCACCCCAAAATTCCTCAAAGAAAAAGAAAATACATTAACTAACATGTAAAACAACAGGAATAACTTTTAAAAAGATTATAAATGTAAATAATTTTACTTGAATATGGATAAGGGAAGAATGCTCATAGGGAGAAATTTGGAAGTAGTTTAAATTAGAGCAGGGCTCTGTCACTTATTTTTAAATTGGCAATGTCATATAAAATATGTGAGTTTGTAACTTTAAAGTTTGAAAATGCATTTAAGGAGAGACATCTAAGAAGTCTAAAAACATGAGAGTTGAGCACATATTTTAACTCATAATTTCCTAATGTGTCCTTGAGTATATTAATGCCATTCAATCTCATAATTTTCATCAGTAATATGATTATAATTATATATAAATATATATTTGTAGTTTTCATGAGATAATTGAAATGTCATATATAAAATATCTGGTAAAGAGGCAACTTTCCATGTAGTCAGATACCTAACCAACATGAAGTAGGACCAACACTGAAATCAGTTGAGGAGATTCTTTATCCAAAAAACACTATCAGAGTAAAACCAGTTTCAAACCCAGCCCATTTTTATCCATACTTAATAGATAGCGAAGGCCCACTGTAAACAAATCTCCCAAGAAGATGAAAATGAGCAAATTAAGATCTGCCTCCAAGTTAACCTAGAAAAATCAATATACAAGAAATGTATAACATGCCTGAAAGTGACAGAATTGCTCCCAATAAGCAAGACTTGATTATAACCTAAAAATACCACCATCTCTAAAAAAGGAAGTGTCAATCAGAAAAGGTTTGGTTGGTCAAAGAAACACAGACAAAAGGAATTACAAACAGTAGCACTTTTAGGAAAGAATAGGAATTTTTTTTTAAAAGCTCTAATCTTTTTTTTTTTAAAGATTTTAAATTTTTTATTTGACAGACAGAGATCACAAGCAGGCAGAGAGGCAGGCAGAGAGAGAAGAAGGGAAGCAGGCTCCACAAGGAGCAGAGAACCCAACACAGGGCTTGATCCCAGGACCCTGGGATCATGACCTGAGCCGAAGGCAGAGGCTTTAACCCACTGAGCCACCCAGGTGCCCCTAAAAGCACTAATCTTAAAGAAAAAGATGGACTGAACTGATGTTAAAAGAACTCTTGCTCGGGGCTCTCTGCTCAGCGGGGAGCCTGCTTCCCTTCCTCTCTCTGCCTGCCTCTCTGCTTACTTGTGATCTATCTGTCAAATAAATAAAATCTTTAAAAAAAAAAAAAAAAGAAGAACTCTTGCTCATCAAAACATACACAAAAGAAGAACAAGACAACCATTATATGAAAGGAAATATTTACATTACATAAAATAAAAATTGTATTTAAATATTCTGAGCTCCTACCCAGAATAATAAGAAAAAAGAAATAACAAGAAAAGATACATTGGAAAATGGGAAAAAGAACTGAACTGGCAGTTCATAAAGTACAAATCCAATGAATTTATGATACTCATTGGTAATTAGAGATACTTAAGTGAAAACTGTCATGGAATTGGCTGCACACCTATGAAATTATCAGATAATTAAAATTTCGGCCAATGTCATGGGTTATTAAATATGTGAGAGCAACGGAACTCAAATAAACTGCTGATGAGAGGTATATTGCTACAGTGCTTTGAAAATATGTTATCATCTAGTAAGCATATATCTCACATAAAACTGTGCAGTTACATGAGGATAAATATACAAAAATGTTCATAACAATAGTGTTTTTGACAGACACAAAAATATAACAAACATATATAATAAAAATACAGTTTACAAGTTGTAAAGAAAACAAATTAACCACAGCCACCCTCAATGATATCTATGATTCCTATACAGTATTAATTGAAAGAAGCATACACAAAATAAAATATGTGATAATGTTTCATTTATATAAATTAAAAAAATATATAAAACCATTATTTCACTATATGAAAAGCAAAATTTTAAAGAAGAGTAAGGAAGTGATTCACTTTAAGTCAGAACAATTCTAATGAACACAGGGAGAAAATCATTAAAGGAAACTGTATTTTCAGATTGCTGGAAGTGTTCTATATCTTGATATGGGTGGTGGTTACCTAGGTGATCACTTTATAATTACTAATTATATTGTACATTATGTATTATATATTTTTCTGTACTTTTGTTATATTTCAAATTTTTTTAGCATTTTAAAAATTTGGCCATGCCCATTGTAATGGGTTGAAAAGTGATGTTCCAAAAGTCTTTCCACCCAGAACCTCAGAATGCGATCTTATTTGGAATAAGGATTTTACAAATGTAGTTAAGAATCTCTAGAGATGGGCGCCTGGGTGGCTCAGTGGGTTAAGCCGCTGCCTTCAACTCAGGTCATGATCTCAGAGTCCTGGGATCGAGTCCCGCATCGGGCTCTCTGCTCAGCAGGGAGCCTGCTTCCCTCTCTCTCTCTCTCCTGCCTCTCTGTCTACTTGTGATCTCTCTCTGTTAAATAAACAAATAAAATCTTTAAAAAAAAAAAAAAAGAATCTCTAGAGACCATGCTGGATTAAGGTGGGTCCTACATCCAATAACAACTTTCCTTATAAGCCACAGAAAAAAAGAGACACTGACATACAAGAAAGGAGGACTGCAAAGACGGAGGAAGCAACTGGAGTTACACTGTCATATGCCAAGGAAAACTGTTAGCCACCAGAAGCTAGAAAAGGCAAAGAGTTCTTCCTTAGAGGCTTTGGCGGAAGCCAACACTTGATTTTGGATTTCTGACCTCCACACCTTTGAGAGAACAAACATACGTCGTTTTAAGCCAGTAAGTGTCTGGTAACTTGTTACAGCAGTCTGAAGCATTAATATATGCATCCTACAGACAATATTGTACACTGAATCCTTTACATTTTGGGCTGTGGAAATGGCCTTGGTTACAATTCTGACTGAATCACTTACAACTCTTGGACAATTCATAATATTTTGTAACCTCAGTTTTCTCATGTGTAAAATGAGAATAATACTATTAACCTTAAAATGCTGCATTAAAGGGTGAACAAAAGCATTCAAAGATCTCAGTACATTAATACATGTTAAGGGCCTGGACAATTACACACATTTATGTAACAGTGTGCCACAAATAATAGCCTATTCTTCAGAGAAGACCACCATGAGATGAGAGATGAATTAAACAATTTTAGTAATACTGTAAGATTAAATTAAATCAAGTTGTCTTAGGTCTCATTTCAGGAACACCTACCAGCTGGTCCCAGAGGAGGCTTAACTACGTGAAATAAAGATTTTTCTAGTCATACAGGTTTTTACAACTCTGGTCTCTGTGAAGTTACTCACTGTTGTGGTTAAATACATTCTGCTCGTATGCATCAGTCTTATACTGTTGGTCAATATGAAATGATACTAGAGAAACAGAAATAATTTCAATACATTCAGAGAATCAGGTTATTCAGCAACCTAGAAAAATCTACTTAAATGAAGACTTTTTAGGAAATAAACTATTGGTCCCTCCCTAAGAAGTAATCATACCCTTTTTCTATTCTATACCCTTATTTGAACCTCTACTGCAAAGCACGGTTCTAAAGGACAAAATCATCTAAAAATGTAGTCACCGGGGTGCCTGGGTGGCTCAGTGCGTTAAGCCGCTGCCTTTCGCTCAGGTCAGGATCTCAGGGTCCTGGGATCAAGCCCCACATCAGGCTCTCTGCTCAGCGGGGAGCCTGCTTCCTCCTCTCTTTCTGCCTGCCTCTCCATCTACTTGTGATCTCTCTCTGTCAAATAAATAAATAAAATCTTTAAAAAATAAATAAATGAATAAAAATAAAAGTGTAGTCACCAACTCAACGGACATTTATGGTATCATTTTCATATAAACAAAATTAATTCTAATTATAACATTATCACAGTTATCATAATTGTTCTTTATTTAAATTTTTAAACAGGACACCAAATGAAACTAAAAATAATGAAATGTAAAACACAACGACTAATTCCCTTAGGGCAATATTTATAGTTCAAAGAGGATTAGTAGTATTAATTTTATTAAAATATGATCATCAGTTTCTGCTTTGGAAACATAATTAGAACATGTACCTTTAGCACCTAATCTAGTTTCCTAGTAAAACTGTTTTTGAAATTTATCATCTTTAGGAAGTTTTTTTTCCACTAAAAGCTTACTCATTCATTCTCCATTCTGACTAAACCTATCCATTCACCTTCACGGAGCTTCTTACCTTCCTAACTAAAAATGCAAGTATTAAGTTGAATGGTGGTTCAGAGTAGAGATCCTGACTTTTTTTTTTTTTTTAAGACTTGTTTGTTTATTTATTTTTAGAGAGACAGAGAGCAGAGGCAGCAGGGGAGGGAAGGAGAGAAAGGGAAAGAACCTCAAGCAGACTCTGCGCTAAGTACAGAGACCAAAGAGGGGCTCAATCTCTTGATTCTGAGATCAGGACCCTGAGATCATGACCTGGGCTGAAACCAAGAGGTGGTCACTTAACCAACTGAGCCACCCAGATGCCCCTAGGGAGATCCTGCCTAATTAAGAAGAAATAGGTAAACTGTGATTATGAGTTGACAAAGGGTTTCTTACGTATAAAATTCTTAGGTCTAGTATTTAGCAACTCCGGGTCTCAATTTAAGTCATTTAATCTTTCAGACCTAAGTTTATTCATTTATAAAATGGAGATTATTATACCTACAGAAAAGGGTTAGTGCACATAAAGCATTCAATACATTAATAGATAGCATCACTTAATAAATATTAATTGGTCCTCAGCCTCAATACATCCTCCATTTCTGAGTCACCTTTTTCTGAGTTAGCTTCATTCTTCACAAACCCTGTATTTTTGGACTACTGTCCTATCTTCTTTCTTATATCTCATCCAAGCTTTTTGAAGGATTTTTCTGTTTCTCTTTAGTTACTCATCTTCCATTTATTGCTCAACACACAAAAATCTGACTTCGAAATAAGGTTTTTTTTAATATACATGCTGTGATTTATATATATCCACATTTCAAAATGCAATCTATATGCTAGTGACTTAATAGAGGCCTGTGAGATGCATACTCCATCTTCCATTCCCTTATTTCTATTTAAATATAAAAAGTCATTTTTTTGTTTTGTTTTTAGCTTTCCATGTTACCATACAGAGTAAAAGATAATATTTCCAAGGCATCCTGGTAACCTGATGAGATACAACTAAATTCTTGTGAAAAAGATATAAACAGAATGGGGTGAAAATTTGGCTAAGTCTCCTTAAAAGGGATGAGTTATGCCTTCTTCCATTTTGCTACTGGATACACCATTGTGATGGAACATTTACACTAGAAATTTTGAATCCTATGGAAGGGGTGCCACACCTTGGAATGGCAGAATGAATATCTGAAATAAGTCTGGATGAATGACTTTTTAGTGTTCAATTCAGCCTAAGTTGACTTCCACTATGCTTCTTTCACAAGTGAAAAAAGTTAAGTACCTGTGATATGGGAGTCTTCCTGTTCTGTAAAGCTTAACTAATTCAATCAATTCTATATACTTGAACCAAACCTTTCTGATGAGGTCCAGTCCTCATCAGATTGCTGATTGCTATTTAATATTTCAAAAGATTAAAGATTATAGGTTGCTATTTAACATTTCCAAAGATCCTCAAGGTTAGTGCATCTGAAACCAAAACAGTTTTCTCTCCCAAACTTCTTTCCCATATATCTCATAAACCTACATTCCCATAAACCTACATTCCTTTGGATGTTTCCGCTCTCATTTGTAATATGAAATAGTCAACAATATTACCTTGAATTGACTTGAATTCATCTCCTTCCAGAGTTTACCCCCATTTCAATAGTATACTCTTATCTCTAGCTCATTTATAGAAATTTAATGCTACATATGAATATGCTCACTGAATTTTATACATTTGAGCAGGACATTTTATATTGGCCAATGATATCAATATTTTTATAAGCATTAGTGATGTCTGAAACATGGACAACAACAGTGGCAGTTTTTCTAGAAACAACAGATTCCAATATTACTCATAGGACGTCTCATCCATACACTTTTAACATTTGGAACTGAGTACTTTAGAAAATCAATTGAACACTCTGGTAGGACTGGTGATACATTTTTACTGATGAAGGAATTCAATCAGTATATAAATATACGTATTTTTTAAATCATCTTTATTCCAGTAGAAGATCTGATTTGAATTCTGTTATTAGCAAGTAATAATTTCTCACAAGAACATTTCACCATCTCAGCTAACATAAAGTTATTAATGTGAATTCACTAAAATAATAAAAATTTTGAATTACCGAATTGTTTTACAAATTAAAATTATTCTACGTGACTTCTGGTTGAACATGGTTTCCCTCTGATGCCTCTCAAAACTGTATTAAAATGACATGTAAAAAAATAAATAAAATGATGAGTAAATTAATTTTTAAGAAGTTACATATACAGAAGAGAAAGAGAAGAAAAGACAGCGGATGAGAGATGTCACGAAATTTTTTGGTAAAAGAAAAGTAGATGGATACATGATAACTGACATAGCATTGCAAACAAAGCCAATGCTAAAGTGTCTTCACAGGAAGAAAGTCATGTCCCTCCTTAGACACGAATGAATTGTTCAGGAATTGGAGTTACCAGTAGAGCAACATGGAGAGCACATGGGATAAGACTAAAAATAAAGAGATTTGTTAAAAGATGGAATAGTCACTTCTCAGATCTTTCTAATCATTCCCCCAGTCCTAAAAGTACCCCTTCCTTCCCTCAATACACATTAACTTTATGCAATTGGGAAGTACAAGAGGCTGTTATTTCTGGGTCACCAGACAAAGGTGACAGAGGTAGAGGTAAGGTACCCAAATAAAAACAAATGTTTTAACACGAAAATCTGGAGTCAAAAGTGGCATTTCCGGCCCATTTTACATCTTTCTGCAAGAGATTAGAAGATCCTGCTTTGTGCAAATTAGTCCCAGATAAATGATCCCAAACATTCATTTTTAAGAATCCCTGATTAGATTCTTCCTACTGTGAGGGACACATATTATTCTCACACTGACCCTTGTACACTGAGCATCCAGTGAACTCTTTTATTCTGATCATTAAAGCAACATTTTAGCTCTGCTTTAAAACCGAATTGATGGTCAACAAGCACCACACGTAAAACAATCCTATAAATTAAAAACATTGAACAAAATCAACAAACAGAAAATAGGATCTGAGAAGAAGAGTATATAGGAAAAGAATAATAATTCAGAAAAAAAATCTTTTTTTTTTTTTTTTTTGCTCAGAGAGGTATTAAAAAGGCACATTAAGAATAAAAAACCTCTTATGAGTTAAATATATGATAGCAGACATAAAAATACCCAATAGAAAACCTGGAAGATTAAATTGAGAAAAAAATTAGATAGCAGGAGAAAGATCACAAAGACATAGAAAATAAACAGGAAAATATAATAAAGTTAAGACACTGATTTAATTAAGTTTTAGAACAACAAAATAGAGAAAGTTTAAGAAATAGTATCAAAATATGTCCAAAACTGAAAGATACACGTAAGGGCCTGGTTGGCCAGAGGGAGCCATTTTGTTGCGGTGAACTGTATTGACCCTGCCCCTCCCAGAGGAATTTGCTTGCAAAGCCTAGATACAAGGGCGGGGCAGGCTGGATGAAGACATCCAATCAGTGGGGTGCGCGTATATCCACTAGGGTGAATTGAAAATCAATTGGCCACCTAGCAGTTTTTTCTGTATGTGGCAGACTTAGCATGACTGTGCAGTTTTCTCTGTATGTTGCAATCTCATTGGCCACCTGTGTATAGCCTGGCTAAACTACCTCTATAAAAGTTAGTCTGTGAGGCTGGGAGGGGTCACCTCTTTGCAAGAGACGGCCCTGACCGGTCATTTTAATTCTCGATGCTTGGCACAAAATAAAGCTTTGCTTGACCTTTGCTTTGTATCAGTCTCGCTCCTTTGATTACGGACCCTAACAATACACATATATATGTATATTTAAACAGATGTATTTTAAAAACACACACATTTTAGAATGCAAAATGGTCCAGTGAGTACTCAGCTCAGTGAAATGTGTTTTTGTTTTGTATTGTGTGGAGCAGCACACAGGTTGTATCATCCTGAAATTTCAGAATACCAAAGATAAAGAGAAAAATCCTAAAATCTTCTGGAAAGATAAATAAACACAACAGGTCACATTACACAGAGCTAGATTTAGAATCAGAATGTCAGATTTTTCAAGAGCAACCTTCGGAGCTAGAAGAAATGAAATCTTCAACTTTTGGAAAAATAAACATTTCTGAACTAGAATTAGATCTTCAGTCAAAATACAATGTTCAACAAAGTTTTTCAGAATTCTATGACCTCAAAAATGTGACTCCCAAGACAAACCCCTTTCTCATTTGTTTCTGGACAACACATTCACCTAAAATTAAGGAAAAACCTAGAAAGAGGATAAATATAAACTGGACAAAAGAGAACACACAGGAAATTTCCAGATGATGGTGAAAGGAAATCCTGGGATTGATAACTGTTTCTCTGACCTGCAGCTCAGCTGCCGCAGAACAGAGTAAGATGCTGGCAGTGAAAAGGGAAAAAAAAAAAAAAAAAAGAATCTAAAAGATTATCTGATATGTATGTACTGAGGGAATTTTATAGCATTTCTGGAGAATTTGGAGAGATAGGTATATACAAATTAAAGACATACTTTATCATCCACTCCATATAAAATCCATTGCACAAGAAAGCAATTATATTCATAGCATATGGCATTTGACTAAGATATAAACAAATTTCATACTTATAATAATGTAATCACCAAATAATATTTTAACCAAAATTATAGTAAGATTCCAGTGGGATAATGGAAGGTATAGAAGCATGTTTTAATATGTATGAATGCATTGTTAAAAGAGCTTCTACTCTGGGACATTAATAGCTATAAGCAGCCTAAAATTGAGAGGTCAAGAAATAAAAATATCAATGAAGTATCTAGATACATAGCTAGAAATAGCCAAAGAAAAAGCTTATAAAGTTCAAAATACTTGCCCTTGGTGACTGGGTATCTTGGATGGGGAGGGTGGGAGCAGAAAATTCCCGTTTTTTGCACACTGAACTATTTAGTTAAAATGTATGCAAATGTATTACATTTAAAAATTAAATGAAAATTAGTGACTTTTAAGCAACTGTAACCTGAAACATACTAAAATCTAAAATATTTCTTAGGAACATAAATGCTATGATTAATAAATAAGTTGAAACTGTCATGTCAAAGTGATTGAAAAAGAATGCTTTCAACAACAAAATAGAATGTTTTCAACATTTTCAACTATTTTTTAAGACTATGAAAACTGCTTGATCTCTAAGTATGTATACTTCTCATATATGATTTTTTACACTATTATTTGTTTCATATACTCTTTTCCACTGGGCCAGAAAAGTTCAATACTACACCAAAATTTTCAAAAATTCCAAATTAATTAAGTGTGAATTGATAGATGCTAGACAGCAAAATCCCAAATGCTGGCATAAATTTTGCCTTTGAATCAATCTCAACTAAAAAGTAGCAAAACTGAAAATAATCTCCATAAAAATCCAATATTTTACAACACAAAAAAATCATTGGTAAGGAAAAAAAAAGCAGTCTTCATAATCTATTCGAGTTGAGGTAGGAAACACAAACAAAATGTTGCTCTTTCTATTACTTGTGCATTCAATTCTGCAATTTATGTTCTCCCTGTCTTGTGTTCATTTTAAGAAAAGTTACCCTGCTTTTTTATTAAAGTGAGAGGGAAAGGAAAACATTAAAGGGATTGGCCTAGTATAATGCATTTGCAAAGGTGAAACCTTAAAGTGAAATCGAATGGGGCACAGGAAATCAAATGAGCTTAAGGATTTAACTATAACCAGGGAATAAAAGGTTATTCACTTTTGCAAAATCAAAGCAGTCTCTGACGAGTCTAATTAATGAATAAAATTATTGTTTCTTTTACAACAGACCTTTAAACTATTTCTACTCAGCAGTCTCAAAATGATTTCACTAGGAGCTACTGGAGTTATTGAGCTGAAATGGCAGCTGCTCTTTTTCTTAGTTTCCTTTATTCCATAAAAGGACTAGTAACTTAAATTGGGCTTCAAACAACTCCCCTCGGCTTTGTTTCTCCCCAAAAAGTTTAATCTAATTTAGAGTGTTCAAAGGGGGAAAGAATCAGGTTATTTTTATAAAGTAATTAAAAGCATGATGCTTTTTATTCAATTGCTTCTAAATTAGGACTGCCCTTTCAGAAGAAATATTAAGCTGAAACAGGTAAAGTTCACCTTCATAAACACTACAATTAACTGGGGACAGAAGGATCTATATGTAAGCCAAGTTCTCCACACCTGTGGTTTACCAATATCCACAAGAAAGATTAAGCAGCTCTTGAACTACATTTTAAACTAATCAGTAGATGTCAAAATATTAAATCCCTTACTCTTAAAGATCAATGAAATCTATTTTCATATTTGAATACATCTTTATCAAAAAAACATATTCATGCCTTTCTGGTAACAAAATAAGTTAGATATTGGCCCTAGATTTGACCATAGAGAGACTTCAACAAAATATTACTTAGACAAAAGTATACAGTCTGGAATTTTTTAGTGAGTCATTTAGAGTGACTAAACCTAAATCAAATGAGTAGAGAGAAATGTAAAAAGGTGAAAAATCCTCTGATTCAATTAACTAAAGGCAAGCTCCCTCTGACTTTTTACAACTAAAGATTCTTCTGTGGATACAAGTAGGCTAATTAAATAGGTAGCTTTATGCTGCTTAATTACTCACATTTCTCCCAGAAAGATATTATTTGAAATTTAACAATTATTCTATAGAAACTAAAACACATATTTCCAATATGTGATAAAATTATTAGAAACAAGACATCCACAAGCATATATAAGATAATTACATATATGGTGTACTGTACTGAGCTCAGTGTATGTAAATGCAAGAATGATTTAAATATGATTCTTTTAACATTTAGAATTAAAAATATATTCATTAACTGCATTATAAATCTGTAAAATAGGAAAATCTTTATATAAAAATAGGTTTGCAGCAAATCAGGTACAGCATATCAGTAAGCTAAATATATATGAAGCATCTTTTAAAAAATGTAGATTAAATACAATCTATAATGGTATAATTTATTTACCAAATTCTAAAAATATAATCCATACAAAATAATTTTCTTTATGAAAGAACTTTAAAAAATAACTAATCAAGGACTTCACAAACTTCTTAAATACATAAATGTAAAGGAGTATTACCATTAATGTAATTTATTATTAACTTTGTATAAATGTGAACCACTGTGTTGAAATCATTCTGAAATATATTAAAAATGTCTCTTTCTTATTAAAAGCAAAAACATTTAACTTTTTCTCTTTGTCTTCATTATGTACATCATCACATGTGTAGCACTTAACTGAATTTATACAGATACCTCTCTCTGCTTTCTGGTGTATCCGGTGTATCGGAAGTATCTAGTGATACTTCTACCCATATCCTGCCTGTCATCCATCTCTTCTTATCTCTATACAGCTATAAGCCAGAAAGAACTAAACCATGGCTCTCAAATCAGGTACTCAGACTAGTGGTATCACCTTACCACTTTTCATATGAAATTTTTTTACTAGAAAGTTTTTGTAAGCACTGAGCACAATGTCCCAAACATATAGGACTTTATTTCACATTTTTAAATAAGTGAGTAAATAAGTATATGAAGTCAGTAACAAATAAATATGTAAGCTTGGAAGAGAGGCATTTTACTAAAATAAAACTAGGAAATTTAGGCAGCAGAAGAAAATCCTTCAGAGCATTAAAGCAAGATTGAGCATTTTGTAATTACAGAGTACGCATTCACAGAGGACAGGACTTCTGCTTGCATAAGAATGGTATTTTTGCAAAGAGCAATGGAGGAAGGCTCTTGGAGCAGTCAAGTTTGATAAAGTTCTTTGTTGTCAGTTTCCATGTGAAATTTACTTGTTCAAATGGCAATAACTACATTTTCTTTTTTGCTTTTAATTTATTTTTATTATTGTTTAGCCATTCCTCATGGAAGATAAGGGTTTTGATAATGTAACTAACAAATTCTCCTAAGGTCTTCTGGGAACTCAAGATCTTAAACCAGAGTTTTACCTCCAGTGACACATTCTTAAATACTAACTTCAGTTACTGCCAAGGGAAAAAAAAAAAAAAAGGAAACCTTCTCTCTATCCAAATAGCCCTTTACACCTTTTCTTTAAAAACCTTCTTGCCATTAGAATGACAAAGTTATCTTAGTGGTTCTCCCACTAATTTAGTGTTTGGGGCAAAGCGCCTAGTGGGAAAACATTCAATTTAATGGCTAATGAGAAATCTACTTTAAAGCAACTCCTGAAGGAAATGTTAAAAAAGAACAGCTAAGGTTGTGTTTGTTTTCTCTTCCTATGGCAAAACAACCATAGTCACTTAATAATAACACACTCTATGTCATCTCTGAATTCTATAACCCTCATCAATTTCAGAGGTACTTAATTTTAAATTAAAGATCCTCTTAACCTGTTCAGTTTTTCCTTTTCTCCATAGCACTTTTCACCTTCTGACATACTAGATGATTTATTTATTTAATACATTGATTCGTTGTTGTCTGTACACACACACACACTAAAATGAAGGCAAGAACATTTGTCTGTTTTATTCACTAATATATCCCAAACACCTTGACACATGGTAGATGCTGAATATGCATTTCTTTAAGGAATAAATGAATGAACCAAAACTTCCTGCCATTTTTTATTTCATTTTATTTCATATTGAAGCATAAAGATGTATTAACTTCTGGGGAAGACCCTATATTAAATAAATTTGAGTTCATAAACTTGAAATCTAGATTATCATACAGATCTATGCAAGCACAACCGAAATAAATGATTTTTTCCTAGGCTCTAGACAAACACGCAAAATAAGTCCGCTGTACTCACACTGCAATATCTATCGGCATCTTGAACATGTTTATTCATTATTTATTTTTATTAAACCTAGGCATCTGTAGTGGGAAAGATTAAGATCTCAACTAATATAATAATAAAACATTCTCAGAAAGACATAATCTGTGGGAATATGATAGCTCCAAGCATAATATGTCTTTCAGGTGAAAAGATACTCATTCTTAACATAACTATTTGACTCAAAAGCTATCTGAAAGAGTAAATTATTCAAAAACAGGGAGGCTAATTCCTGGAGTCCACTGCATTTCTCCAATCCAAATGGGAGGAGATTGGGGTTTATTTTCATTATTTCCATTTGTTTTTCAAATGAATTTAGCTCAATACATTTAACTAAAGTCTTCTTATATTTCTGCAAGCCTATGCCTACCTCAGGACTCCAAATGCTTAAGGGTATTCAGACTTCCAAATGCTAGAGAACCACATCTTATCAAAAAACAATAAAGCCGGGGCGCCTGGGTGGCTCAGTGGGTTAAGCCGCTGCCTTCGGCTCAGGTCATGATCCCAGGTCCTGGGTTCGAGCCCCACATCGGGCTTTCTGCTCAGCAGGGAGCCTGCTTCCTCCTCTCTCTCTGCCTGCCTCTCTGCCTACTTGTGATTTCTCTCTGTCAAATAAATAAATAAAATCTTAAAAAAAAAAAATAAATAAAGCCTGTTGGAAAGTACTTCAGAAACACTCAAGTTTTGAGAACTTATCTTTTTGATCTTGAAAAAAATCTGAAGAAACAGTTTCTGAATTCCTCTACATCTACTTATTTCTTATTAGAATTAATAATGTTTCAGTATCAGCTTGAGAGAAACAAATGATCCTAAAACAACTGCCCAGCATTAATGTGAGCATTTGCAAGCAAGCAAATTTATTTGAAAATTATAAGTTACATATAGGCCCAAAATTGCAAAATAACTGACTGCATTAAAATAAATAAATTATGGTACGGAAAGGGACAAAGCAAGCAAGGAAACAAACATAAAAAATCCCCACAACAGAGAAAACACATATACAAAGTAAATACCACTTATTGGTTAGCAGTATAGTAGCAATACTGGGTAAAGTCAGCCCTACACTGCTAATTATTGACTTGACCCTCAGCAAGTATCTCAGTCTACTCAGTCTACTCCATTGTCAATTTTCTCCTTTATATGTAAGGATTTGGGATTAGATAAAATGGTTTTAGGTTAAAAGGGAAAGATTGTTTTACAAAGTTCAACATGTAAAACAAAGCAACAGGAAAATTGCAGGGCACCAGAGTTTGACCTGCTTGCCTCTTTGGCTCTCACCTCTACTCTGCCACATCTTCCAACCCTGCATGTCTCTGAGTAACCTTCATAAATCCTTTGAACACACTTTGTGAAAATTTCCGGAAGGGATGGTGTCAATGGACCACTTTAATGCCTAATGTTCTTATTCTCCATAAGATGGGTATGGGTATTGATCATCAATTTAAAGTTTTTCTGTTTCTCTACAACATGTATAATTTTATAATCATAGTCATGAATATAATACTTTCAGAGTGGATATGAGGCATAAAGAATAGCAATTTTCTACTTCTTCTCAAAGATAGATATCACACGTCAAGAAAGTAAATCAAGAAAGTATTGAATTTTTACAATTAGCAGTCAAAACACATTTGCTTGTAACTTTTAAAACAGAAGATGTAAAGACAGATTAAAAAATCTCCTATCACTGGTTTGATATATAATTCTAAGAGGATTTTCAGTTTTAAAATTCTGATGTTAATATTAAATCAACTGGTCAGTGAATATTATCTGTTTCTAATGTACCTTTAATAACATTACAAAAAAAAATCTTTGTATCTTTCAGAATAAACTTAAGCTTTAAAATACTTCCCAAGAGCATATTCTTATTTGAGGAAGTTTATCTGATATTTTTATATCAAAAACAAAAAGAAGAGGGGAGTTTAGAATGGAAGTTAGAATTACAAAAAGCTTAAATATGAAACTGTTAACCAACTGAGATATCTTCTATCTATCTGCAATAAAACAGAATTTAGCTATGTATACTGCCACCTATAATTCACTGAAATAAAACACATTCTTCTCAGATAAAAAAAAAATTTGCAAATGTTGCTGAACACAATACAAATTCAGCAGGGATTCTGTGATCATCAGCAATTTAAGAGAACAGCACCGTATTAAAAATATGTTCTTAAATGCCATAACGTTTAATTTTAATCTATTTTATTCATAATTATTTAAGTTAGAATAAACTATAAAATCAACAGCATTTCTATCCTTATATCTAAAATTCTTCTTCATATGTAAAATTTCAGAGCACAGAAATAGAGGCGTTCCTGTTATAGTCTTCAATCTATAAATCAGATCTCACGCTCCCATGAGTGTCCTTATTTTAAACATAAAAATGCTACATAAGTCATAAGAAAGTCAGCTAAGTCTAAGCCACCAACTTTAAGAGTAAGAAAAAAAGGAGCATTTGTTTAAATGAGCATTTATTTTAAAGTTATAAATGAATTTTCCCATCCTAGATTAATTCAGGTGTGCCATTAAAAAGAATCATGACAAAGATCAATAGATTTTTTTTTTTTGAGATTTTATTTGTTTACTTGACTGATCACAAGCAGACAGAGAGGCAGGCAGAGACAGAGAGAGGGAGAAGCAGGCTCCCTGCTGAGCAGAGGGGCCAAGGTGGGGCTTAATCCCAGGACCCTGAGATCATGACCTGAGCCCACGGCAGAGGCTTAACCCAATGAGCCAGCCAGGCACCCCAAAGATGAATAGATTTTTAAAATAAAGCCTGTGTTCTAGGTTGATATTTACCCTTTTTTTTTCTTTTGCTTTTCAGAGATAAATCTTATATATTTGATTGTAGAAAAACAGTTAAATAAGAAATGATATACTAAAACATGAAAGAAAAAACAAAAACATTTTAGACAAATTTTAATTTGAATTTCAGTAAAAAATAACCATAAAACAACCAATAACTTAGTTTTCCAATCAGAAGACATCGTCCAAGCTATCTATGCATGTTAGAAATACTCTCCACTTGGAGGATGGGGCGCCTGAGTGGCTTGGTCGATTAAGCGGTTAAGCATCTGCTTTCAGCTCAGGTCATGATTCCGGGGTCCTTGGATGGAGCTCTCTGCTCATCAGAGAGTCGCTTCGCCCTCTGCCTCTGCCTCTGCCTACCACTCGCCCAGCTTGGACTTACGTGCCTTGCTCTCACTTCGCGCACGCGCTCTCTCGCTCACTCGCGAATGAATAAATAAAAAACAAAAACAAAAACAACAACAAAAAAAAACTTTCCACTCAGAATCTGAAAAACAGGTTATTAGTTCAGGATTCCCTAACCGAGTAACCTCTTACGAGTTTCTGGAATCTCAACACCAAAAAAATGGGTATTTTTCTAACCCTGGTAATGAAGAAAGGCTCACAATATTAATTCCCCTCCTCCCACATCAATGTCAAAAGGGAACTCACATTGCAGTAAAGAGAGGTCCAAAAAGTTCAAGCCTCGATTTCCCCTTCCAGAATCTCCATCTGTTGCCACCATTAGCAGTTTTGGTTAATTGGGGTGGGGATGCCAGGAGTGCCTCGGAGGAGAAGGCTACTGTTCTCCCTTGGAGGGCCTCACGTAGTGGAAGAGCACAGTTTCTGCTATCTCTCACATATTTGTTCCGGAAGTTTTTTTACTTGCCTTCGGGAGTAAACCCTAAGAGCACAACGTTAAGCCCTATTGGAAGAAAGGTATCTGAGCGACCTAAACCTGCCGCGTTTGAAAGGATTTCAGTCTAAAACCGAAACCAAGCCTCAGAGGTTCGGAGATGCAGAATCTCACGCATGCGCTCTTAGGGAAACCTGGGATACTGATTTGCTGTAAAAGCCCCATTTAAAAAAGAGGGAAACTTATCTCTGGGCCAATGGACATCCGCAAAGAATCTCTCCCTCTTCTCAAGCCAATAAATTTACTGCTTAGATTCTGGCTGGACTCCCCACTCTTTGCACTCCTTGTCCATTGCAGCGCTCTGCAGCCCTCGGTCACAAAAACTCGGTAAGTTTTGCCTTCCGATCTGTAGTTCTTTTGCTATTCCTGAATAAACTCAATTTCTGGTAATTCGAGTTTACCTCTTTTTTCAGTTGACAGATGCTATCATAAATCTAATTATCCCATGGTTTTATATATTTTAATTAATGCTCAAATCCTGCAGGGAATTCATTTTCATTTATCATGAAATATGAAAAAATAAACCTTTCTTTTCACAAGAGACATGAAACTTCTCCATTTTAAACCAAGCAAACTTCTATATCACCCGATGTGTCATCTATCCTTTTCCAATTGGTACTTTTTTTAAATTTTCCTATATCAAAAACATAGTTTTAACTACTATGCTTTTTTTTTTTTTTTCCTAAAGTGTGTACTTCACCTTTACACTGAAATCTTTCATTCTGGTCAACTAATCCTGACTTTATTAGTCTGTGAAAAACCTCACAGGATTATTCTGAATCTTGCATATGTAAAATAGTTGTCAGACTAATGACAGAATTGTTTCCAAACTCCATAACATCTAAACTACAATATGGGTCTGGCAATTATGGAATAAGGAAGCTGGGGAATATGAAAGAAAGATATATATATAGATATATCTATATATCTGTACACACTAAGACAACTGATAGCCTTTTCTTGAAGTGACATAATTCCATTTAGGGAGATTAAAGAATAGAGAAGCTTAGAAGCAAGACAGTGTCCCCTCTGGCTTGAAATTCAGTATATCACTTAGAGTCTACAAAATTAATCAACATTTTTTTAACTTAATCCTGAAATACTCTTCTAAATTATAGTATCTTCTGATTCTGTCTGAGGCAGCAAATGTCCTCCCATCTCATCAATGTTTACCCTTAACATCTAACATTCTAATCACAGAGAACTCCTTAGTTTGTCATGACCTTATAAAAGGAATAAAACAATTCAGAATATCGGCCATTTTCCTTGCTCTATTCATATTTGTATATAAGGTCAACATAGTATATATGAAATAGGGTGAAAATTAGAAAACAAAATCATAATGATACATCACTTTTGAGTAGTAATTGGAGAGAGAAGAAATGCATTTCATTAGTTGTAAGCACTTACATGGTGAACTTTCCATCTTGTGTTTCTTTGCAATAACCAACTTAAAAAGACCTTTCTCAAATACAGATTATTAAAAACATAGATTGTGGAATTGAGCAAAATATCTTAGAAATACCTTTTAAGATGAATAATAGTAGAAAGTTAAAAGGTCAATCATTCATTTATTTAATCAGCACATTTTTATGAAGTACCTGTTATGCTGCCAACAAATCCATCAAAAATGTGACCAGTTAGCTGAATGTCTGTTAGGTTCCTTAGACTTAAGTAATACTTCTCTCTCTTATCTGTCCAGCAGAATGAAAATATGTTTTTGTTAAATTAGATACTTAGGTATTCTGAGTAGGAAAGGTTAAAAAATGGTTTAAGAAAATCAGCAATCAGCACTTCATCATTAGATTAACAACAGCCCCAAGGTCCTCAAATATAGATGCTAATGAACAAGCAATAATATTACGTTTTATCATAATTCTAATTCTAAAGCTGAACTTTGGCTATTAGCCCAAACCATACCAAAAGCATTACTCAGGTATGTATGCTGAATGAGGATATCACCCTTGCCTGCTGACCTTAAATTTGGCCAAGTTCTTGCAGGTGGTGATGGAGAGGAAAAAAATCCAATGAAACAAAATTAAGGCCTTCTGACATGGTAGACTTAAGGAACTGAGTCCAGGGTCAGGATATTGCCCCATAATTGAAAAGATTATTTTGCTCTTTTTATGATCTCTACAGAAAGCTTTCTGCTCTCACTGCCTTCACTTCTCCACTGTGCAAACCCCTCTACCCTGCTTCAGATAGTTTTGAATCATAACAAGAGGCACTTGGGTGGCTCAGAGTGACTGATTCTTGATTTTAGCTCAGGTCATGATCTCAGGGTCCTGTAATCAAGCCCGGGGTCAGGCTCTGTGCTCAGCATAGAGTTTGCTTGAGATTCTCTCTCTCCCTCTCCCTCACCCTCTTTCCACCCCCACTCGTGTGTGCTCTCTCTCTCTCAAAAATCAATCAATCATAACCAAAAATGCCCTTTAATGAAAATCTGTGCCGAACTAATTGGTTTTATTGTAGTCTTTTCTTTATCTGTTATGCACTTGGTGGTCATAGTCACTATATGTTTTAACAGGTTTTTTTCATTCCGTTCAATGAAGTTATTCAAACCTTTTAATGTATGTTCTTTATATTTCAAATTGAGTATGAATCCTTAAAAAAATATATCCATGATTTACATTTTTTCTATTCTTTCAGTATTCCTATGACTATGCTCCTATCACACTAGCACCCATGCATGTTTTTGCTTCTAAAATTCTAAGAAGCTGCTAAAAGAATACAATACTAATAACAGCAATATTAGGCAGAAAAATTGCAAGGAGAAGGATGCTGAGGAGAAAGTCAAATACGATTGAAGCTTGAGACTCAGAATTGAGTCTAATTCTAACAAACTCATTCTATCTTAAGTAACTGATATTCACTAATTTGTTTTTAATTTTGAGAATTTTAGTACTCATCAGCATGAATAGAATAATAGGTATGAAGGCTTTACATCAAAGAACTGGAAGAAAAATAAGTGAACCTATCAAATAAGTGTACTTTAATCCTAAAATTTCGATAAAAACAGAAGTAAGAAAAACAAATTTTCACAATGAAAGAGCATGTTCTTAACAAAATGATTTTTAAAACCTGTCTATATGTCAGTATTATATAAATTAAAAACATAGAAAATTCAAACTTATCTGGAAGAAAACAAAAGTTTTAAAATAAAACACGACTATGAGAAAAGGTCATTATTGATTTTTATGTCTTGGTACCTAATTAAAATGTTGGTTTAGTCTTTTTCATATATTATTTGCATCCAATTTTCAAAATTATAATTTCCTATAAAATAGAAACAATGTGAAATTGTTTTTGCACCTCAAAGTAAATAGTTTGTGTTTCATGAAGGAGATAAAAGAGTTAGGAATCAGTGCCAATTATTTTCAATAAGCATCCTATTTAAGGACACTTTATTTCAAACATTTTGCTATAATAATATTTAACATTTATTGAGAGTCTACTATGGGCCAAGAGTTTTACATAGAACATTTTAGTTAAGCCTCACAATGATTCAACAAGGTCAATATATATTATCATATTTTAACAGATGTTCAGCATGTTAAATACACTTTCACAGAATTTCAAAGGAATTAAGTAGAGTGTTCAAGTTCAAATATTTTGAGAAGCAGGGATTTGAGCCTAGTTTGACTTGATTCTCAAGTTTATGTTCTTCATAATTGACTGTACCATTGCCTTCCACAGTTGGGTACTTTTAGAAATGAGTAAGATATAGAACCTACCCTGTAGAGTCTACATTGCACATTCTCTGAGTGACTGGATACACTTCTAAAAGAAATATGATATTTTCCTCTGTCAATACTTATTATCAAAATAATAATACATATTTTACTTACAGTAGGTAAATAAGATTCCATAATCATCTTCCTTTGATTATTTCTTTCTGTATTAAAATTATTTTAAAGTTGTTTCCTTTCATTTTCTGCTGGCACAAAATTGTCAAATAAATTTCTTTAACTTTAAAATAGAAAGTTAAAACAATCTTTTCTGAGCAACACTGAAGAAATTAGTATAAAATGATAGTAGAAATTTTGCTCAAAGAAAGTTTTCCTTTTAAATTAAAGACAAGTTCAGAAACCTATACAAAATAAACACTAATATTTGAATTGTAAAAATCTGATATACTTCTTGGTTTTTTTCTAGCTTTTAACAAACTCTAGTAAACTAAGACAATACTTCTGGAACCACTGATTAACATTGTATTTTTCAGGACTGGATGAAGCAGAGCTGCCTTCCTTTTGGACATATTTGTTTTATCAATTTCCATTTTTAGTTATTAAAACCTACAATTTACATATCAAACACTTCTGCATGAGAAAGAGGTGGGTGCTAGAAACCATTCAATCTTGTAAGAAAACATATTCAAGCTTGGGTTTCCTGAAAATACTCCCTCATACATACATACACACACACACACACACACACACACACACAACAGCTCCTTAAATTCATTTATGAATTTCTCCATGGCTCAACTCAGTTTACTAGCCATTTTGACTAGGATAAAACCAGCACTATTGCCGTACAAAATCTGGATGAACCCCACCTCTAAATTAGCTCATTGTTTGTTTGTTTCACCTCTTAAATAAATCTAACTCAAACTAGAAAAACATCATGGTGTAGGAAAGTGAGCCTCAACATGAGCATCAAAAGGCCTGAATGTGAATTTTGTATTCATTCGAAGAGTTACTTAAACTCTGAACAGCCTTAGTATCTTTACCTATGATGTTGAAATGATAAACTCATTCTAAATTCTCATTTTGTATACTTATAGATATGGGGAGGGATATGATAACTCATGTAAGAATGCTTGGAAAACATTGGCTGTTGTTAAAAGTCATTAGTCAAGGGGCGCCTGGGTGGCTCAGCGGTTAAGCGTCTGCCTTTGGCTCAGGTCAGGGTACCCGGTTCTTGGTTCTTGGTTCTTGGCTCTTGGATCGAGCCCTGCATCAGGCTCCCTGCTCTGTGGGAGGACTGCTTCTCTCTCTCCCATTCTCCTGTTTGTGTTCCCCTCTCTCTGTATGTCTCTTTTCATCAAATAAATAAAATCTTAAAAAAAAAAGTCATTAGTCAATTTCACCTAAAAAGCCTCCAAAAATTGTAATAAAATAAAGCACTTTACAGTGTAGCATCCTAGGCCCATTGAAATAAGAAATCATGAAAATCAAGTTTCTGATTTATAAAAAGTTATACTAAGTAGGGTGGCAATCAAACCGAAATAGATAAATTTTTATTGAAGTATCTATTTACTGTTTACTATTGTAATTCCAATTATTAATTACTAATGTAATTCTCAAGTTATGTTTGATATTCTTTGCCTGGTGTCTGTCTCCAATAACATTTTCAAACTCTTCAGAAAATAATGCTATGGCTTATAACCCTAATCACAATTTGGGTAATCTCATTTTGTATTTACAAACTCAAGGGGCTTTCCCTTAAGAACACAATTTATACTTACCAGACAAATGCTAGCATTATGCTGACTGTATCATTGTCAAATAAGAAGCAAACACACTGGGGAAGAAAAAAACACAGAATTCTAAACATCTTTTTTTTTCTTACTTATATAAACTTAATCAGGCCTTGCAATTACTTTTTGAAATTGTTCTGAATTGATCCTAATGTTTCAACCTTCATTTCTACCATTGGGCTCCATCAGTAAAACCCACACATCACTTATATTAGCAAAGCAGCTTGCTTTTTAAATGTGATATCTTGTAGTTCTTATTTACAATCCTAATCACTTCATTGATTTCAGTAAGAGTGATTATTAATGCTGTCAAAAGCAGAAGCTGTGATTCAATTTTTTTCTTTTTCTTTTTTTATAAACCTGGATAATTAAGATTAAGCCTAATAATGTGGCTCTGGAGGCCTCTGGGTAATTAGAAGTTTCCTGTGGTTGAGTACATAATACAGCAAAGACAGTCTTCACTTAAAATTCTACCCATGCCCTAAAATACTTTTATAAGCCAAAAATGGTTAAATAAAAGTGCTAGGAGTAGACACTCATCATAACACAGAGGTAACTAAACTTTTTTTTTTCCAGACTCAAAAAACAAGCACCACATAAAATTTAATCTGATTTTTTTTCCTGTAATTTATGACAGCCATAAAATCTATTCTGTCTACTAAGACCAAAATAAAACCAAGGTATATGACCTTTTTACTAACTCAGGTGTGTCTTTAACACACTAAGGAATTAAACAATGTTCTGGAAAAATAGGATAAAACAAATATGAAGAAGGTAAGACACATTTTGGAGAAACCAGATTTTTCAATATCAAAAGCAATGAAAGGAAAAGGTAAGATGAGATTATGCATTTTGATTTTCAGAGAATGAGGTCATGATGTAATAAAGCTTGTCATTCTAAATTAGATCTATTTATTTGCATTCTGAAAGGTGTGGAACAAAACATAAGTTTCCAAAGGACTATTTATCACCCAAAGACACAATATGTGAAGGAGCTGCTAGAATATTATTATGTTCAATGTTCACCCCCTGCCCCATACTCAGAAAAAATATATATATTTGGAACCCATATCAGACACCATTGCCTAATTTAAAAATATTCCTGGACCTCTTATTGATCAATATCTCTTATAGAAAGGATGAGAGTGTAGCATCTGAACTGAAACAGTATTATTAGAAAATGATATCGTGAGCATTAGGATGTATAATTCATGTTGCTTTCATTTGCTCAGACCATTGTAAAAATCCATAAATCATTTTCTTCTTCATGTATTGCTTAAGTGCAATTTGTCATTTTGCATTAGAGGGCTGCTTCAGCTCATCAGTGCTTTTAATTCACTGTTTAGAGTTTAACAAAACACTGGCCCTGTCTGATAACTGAAAAAAACATTGAAATGTGAAGCCGCACCAAGATTAACTAGGTTAAACAAAATGGAGAAGAACATTTCTACTTTGAACATAAGTAATGTTTTAATGGAATAGCTAGTATTCCCAATCCTCAAAACATGGATTGGTTTGTTCTCTGTTGACCAGAACATTATAACACAGTATCTAAAGAGTCACCTAAATGCTTATAATAGCATAAGTTATAAATCTTTTCTAGAAACTCTAGTCAACATTCTCTTTCTAAAGTAGATGAACAAAACTAACACAGTGTCTTGCCCCCAAAGCCTTGCCTTCCTACCTCTTAAGTTAGGTTACACTACTACAAATAAACCTATCTCATGGATACCCATAAGAAATGCAGTAAGGTCCAGGTCCTCTGAGTTTGCTCTCTGCACTCTCCTTGCTGGGAAGACAAATGCCAGGAACCACCTAGCTCAATCCTGGCTGGATCTGGTGTTTGAAAGACTTCTCATTGACGATTTAAATTTTTCTCTTCCATTTCTTAAAAAAAAAAAAAAAAAAAAAAAAACCTCTCAAAGCTCTGGGCACACTGCAATAATAAGAGGATTTAGAAACAAATTGCTTTCAAGTCAAGTTAAATCACTGCAAACACTCATTTATACAAACGCTGGTTAACAAACTTGTTTCCCTCCCGCCTTTTCCAGAAAAGGGTAGGGAAGAAAGCAACCCTGTTACCTAGTTTTGAAGTTTGTAACTATGTATATAAAACGCATTTGTGGGATCCTTAGCGCCCCCCAGTTTCTGCTGTACTTAGAGGCCAATGAAATACATGAGTGTGCATTATCATTCTCATACACCAACCAGGACTTTTATGACAATTGATTTTGATACATCCCTCGAAATAATAACTACTTTCCCCTTCTGGTTTAGGATGCAATTTGTTTTAGCCCATATGGTTGGCTCCCCTGGAGGGGATGTTGAGGGTGGGGGATAAGGTTGTGTTCGCTAGGCGTTACTGCTCCCTTCGCGGTCCATAATGGGGGGAGGGAGGAGAGTGGGACGCAGTATCACAGGATATTCTGCACTTCAAAGAGGTCGTGAACCCCTCTACCAAGGTTCTTATTTTTGTAATCATGGCCTCACTAAATTCCGGGGTTCACCGAAGGAAATGTAAAAAGAAAAGGAATTAAGAGGCCTTTTTCAAAGGCCTTTGTTTTGTGGGTGGCGGGGTGGGGCTGTGTAATGGTTCCAGGGTAAAGAGGCAGGGAAGGCTATTAACGCCAGTATCTGAATCTTGGCCTGAACAAAATACTCTCTCAATTGCCCTTGGATGGAGCTACCTAGAGGGAGGAGGACGGCTGGGCTCGGGTATGTTCCCTCTGGCAGAAGACCCCGTCGTCACCCCGAAGGTCCCGGGGCAGCCTCAGAGACCAGAAGTCCGAGAGGCGAGACCTCTAGAGGACCTGGGCTGGCTTCGCCGGCGCGGACACAGGCCTTCGCGACCCAAGAAATCCTGCAGAGCCCCCAACAGGCGAACCCTGCCAAACGAGAAAGCGCCAAAGAAAAATTCTCTGGCTTGCCCTATGCTGCTTTCGCCGCTAGGAGACGCCTGTAACCCACGTTTACAGAGAGAATTCCCGGCTCAAACACAACAGCTACCAAAAAAAAAAAAAAAAAAAAATGCAGCTCAAGTGTTACAGTGGATGTAGTGATTATTTACAGGCAAATCTGGCCATCTCTCCACGTTCTCATCTTCACCTCTGGAAGCTCTGTGGCTCTCAGCGAACGCCCCAAGTCGGCTCAAACTTCATCTACATTTTGAAAACACAAACCCTCTTCCTCAAACAATTTCTGGATCTGCATTGTCATTCAGCCACACGTCTCTCACATGCAAACACGCGTGCACTCGCGCTCACACACAAGTGTTTCCAAACGTATAAATGAAAACATTAGAAAATTACCGTCATTTTAAAAATGCTCCAGAATTCTGATGAGTCAGTTGAAAGAGCTCAAAATATTTCATTTCAATCCCGCAGATCTAAAGAAAAGGGGGGGGGGGGGTAGAAAATACAGAGGCAATGCCGTTATTAATATTCAGATACACTATAATCTCCTTTTCATTGATCCACAGGTCCTTTTTATAAACTGCCACTCCATTCTCAGCGGTAGACACGATGCTAAAATCATTTTAACTGCAGCGGTTTTCTCTTGGCTATGGCCAGTAGTCAATTTACTGCTGCTGAAAAAGGATTAGCCATTTTTGCTGGCATCTTTTCCTTCTAACCGCTCAAAGGCAGGACCCATCTTCATGAAAGAGCCAAGGGTGGGGGTGTCAGGGCACTAGACACGCACTCACGGGACTCACAGAGCCATGCCTCAGTCTGTAATCACGCCTGTGGGCACTCGCTCTCCTTAATTCCTTGCCACGAAGAAATGTCGACGTACCTCAGGATTGGGTAAAGGGCTCTCCTTTTCTCGCAGGTTGTGGCGGTGTTACTCTCGGGTCATTCATTACCAGGAAGCCGCAGGGGACCATTCTATATTGTGGCATAGGAAGAAGACTGAATAGGGACAGCTTTAGTGAATAACAACCCTCTACAGCCCGTTAGTTAATATAAAAAAATACGCTTTAAAAAATCTTTTTCTTGGAGAATTGACATTCATTCCACTCTCTAGCATTGAAGAGTTCGCGCTGTATTTTAACTTCACAAGAACTGGATGCATGGATGCGCTGCTCTGCCCCCGCGTCATGGCAGTGGGCACTCAGAGCTCCTCAAGCGCATCCTTCGAGATCGGGGTGTGTGGTTTGGCGCTCCGTTGGGGCTTTGCACAGTCTTGTGCACCGGGCCAAGGAGGATGGATGCGAGCACCGTTAAGTGTGCAAGCGCATTTTCCGATACCCGGAGCCCCACAGACTAGGGCACTGCATGCGCTCGGCCCCTGCCCACCTACCCATCCTCAACCCGGCCCGTGTTCTCAGCCGCTCCGCTGTTCCCATCCAGCGGTCTTGTCTCAAACTGGGCAAAAATCGGTGCCACGGTTTAGCATGGGGGTGAGGAGGAGGATCTCCAAATGTCAGAAAAAGCAGAAAATAGCCTGAGCGCGCCGCTGCAGCGTAGCACTTGGCGGGGTGAGGCGCAGGGATATCCGAGGCGCCTCGCAGCGCCCAGCGATGCTAAGATGCCAGCGAGTCGAGCCTTAGGCTGGCGTGCTTGAAGGCAGTGCTCAAATGAAACTCCTCAGTCATTGATCAAGGCGCTCTCAGTTTGAACTCGGTCCCCAAGGGATTAATCTATTTGGTAAGAATGTCGTGGATATACACCGAGGAAGGGAAGAGGCAAGTCTGAGGGTTCTGCACATCTATAGTACCTGTCCTCCCACATCCCTTGGCGTGAATCCCTGGGCGTTTCAGGACCCACCTCCGCCCCACACTCCAACCGCTTCACTCCTTTCCACACAGCCCCTTCAGACCCTCACGCTTAGTTTTTACACAATCCATATCTCTAAAAAAAAAAAAAAAAAAAAGCCAAACTCTGCCAGAGTCCCTTATTAGGTAACCCCTGTAGTTAGTGGCCCCTCTGCAACTTTTTCCCTTCCCGGTGATTTATTTCCACGATTAGTAGTAAAGGAAAATACCTTAAAGGAAAAAGAATGTTAGCGTCATTGGAAACCCCGCTCCGGAGAGAGGACACCGCTGCTGTTGCTATTATGTTTTCGCATTTGCTGATGCAAACAGGGAACCTCTCTATTCCCTCTCCATTACCTGCGGCTGGGGACTGGGAACTTTCCGCGGCAGAGTCCCCAGCCAGCGCCTCGGGACCTGCGAGGCTGTTCTCACTCTCACACTCACACTCACCCCGGCCGCCAGCCGGGACACTGGTTCCATCCCGCCCCTCCTAGCTGCCGAATGACGCACCTGCTTGACAGCCAGGTTGGCCAATTAGCGGCAAATCGGTGGGTGGTGCTCCTCAGCGATTGGTTGGCAGAATGAGGGCGCTGCGCAAAAACAGAAAAGCGGAGCGTTCGGAGCTCAGAAACTGCCAGCCGAGATCACAGGCTCTAGGGCTGAAGCAGGAGGAGGGAAAGACTGGAAGGAAGAGAGACAGGTTAGAGGGAAAGAGGCTTGGGAAGAAAACAGCAGGAAAGAAACTGGTCATCACACTTAATAGAGAGGCAGATGATGGTGGAGATGAGGACAGAGGGAGACAGAACTATGAAAGCCAAAAAATACAGATAGAGCGAAAAGAGGAGAAAATGCCAAGAAGAACATCCATCCGGAGAAATGAAGAGAATGAAAGTTTTATGCTGCAGAGCCGTTCTATGTTTTTCCGGCACAAAATTCTCTTGCTGTTTTTAAGCCCTTTTGCATTTGCCAGCCGTTGACATTGAGGCATGTTCAGCGGTGCCAGCAGCATCTCCTCTTCCTTCTCCTCTTCCTCTTCATCTTCCTCCTCCTCCTCCTCCTCTTCCACCTCCTCCCCCTTCTCCTCCTCCTCTTTTTCCTCCTCCTCCTTCTCCTCCCATCAGCAAGAAGACAAACCGAGGACAGTCTTGAAATATCGAAATTTCCTCCTTGGGATTTGCCAGCGCCGCGTTGCGCCAAGACTGTCGGGATAAAGGACGCTGACTATTGTATTATTATTTTATTAATTGGTCAGTGGGAAGATTACAGATGAGGAAAGGGGACGCCTGTCACCCTTCCTGCGCTAAGATTGAAAAATGAGGCTGATTTGGGGGAAGCCCTAAAATGAAGCAAAAGGAATAAGATTTTTAAGGACAGAAAGCCACAGGAGCCCCCCACATAGCGCACTTTTATTTGTATTTTTTTTTTCAGATTTTTTTTTTTTTTTCGTGGTGGTGGGGGAGGTGATTGGGTGGCTGGCTGGCTGCGGGAAGCTGCTTCCTTTCCCTTTGGAGATGATTGTGCTATTATTCTTTGCCTTGCTCTGGATGGTGGAAGGAGTCTTTTCCCAGCTTCACTACACAGTGCAGGAGGAGCAGGAACATGGCACTTTCGTGGGGAATATCGCTGAAGATCTGGGCTTGGACATTACAAAACTTTCAGCTCGCAGGTTTCAAACGGTGCCCAACTCGCGGACCCCTTACTTGGACCTCAATCTGGAGACCGGGGTGCTGTATGTGAACGAGAAGATCGACCGCGAGCAAATCTGTAAGCAGAGCCCCTCCTGCGTCCTGCACCTGGAGGTCTTCCTGGAGAACCCCCTGGAGCTGTTCCGGGTAGAGATCGAAGTGCTGGACATCAATGACAACCCCCCCTCCTTCCCGGAGCCGGACCTGACGGTGGAGATCTCTGAGAGCGCCACGCCGGGCACCCGCTTCCCCCTGGAGAGCGCATTCGACCCAGACGTGGGCACCAACTCCTTGCGCGACTATGAGATAACCCCCAACAGCTACTTCTCCCTGGACGTGCAGACCCAGGGGGATGGCAACCGATTCGCGGAGCTGGTGCTGGAGAAGCCGCTGGACCGAGAACAGCAAGCGGTGCACCGCTACGTGCTGACCGCGGTGGACGGGGGAGGAGGGGGAGGAGGAGGAGAAGGAGGGGGAGGCGGCGGGGGAGGAGGCCTACCCCCCCAACAGCAGCGCACCGGCACTGCCCTACTCACCATCCGAGTGCTGGACTCCAACGACAATGTCCCCGCCTTCGACCAACCCGTCTACACTGTGTCCCTACCAGAGAACTCGCCACCCGGCACGCTCGTAATCCAGCTCAACGCCACAGACCCAGATGAGGGACAGAATGGCGAAGTCGTGTATTCCTTCAGCAGCCACATTTCGCCCCGGGCGCGGGAGCTCTTTGGACTCTCCCCGCGCACCGGCCGGCTGGAGGTGAGCGGCGAACTAGACTATGAAGAGAGCCCAGTGTACCAAGTATACGTACAAGCCAAGGACTTGGGCCCCAACGCCGTGCCCGCGCACTGCAAGGTGCTAGTGCGAGTACTGGATGCTAACGACAACGCGCCGGAGATCAGCTTCAGCACCGTGAAGGAGGCGGTGAGCGAAGGCGCCGCGCCGGGTACAGTGGTGGCCCTGTTCAGCGTGACCGACCGCGACTCAGAGGAAAATGGACAGGTGCAGTGCGAGCTGTTGGGGGATGTGCCGTTCCGCCTCAAGTCTTCCTTCAAGAACTACTATACTATCGTGACTGAGGCCCCTCTGGACCGAGAGGCTGGAGACTCCTACACCCTAACAGTGGTGGCTCGGGATCGGGGCGAGCCGGCGCTCTCGACCAGTAAGTCGATCCAGGTACAAGTGTCAGATGTGAACGACAACGCACCGCGGTTTAGCCAGCCGGTCTACGACGTGTATGTGACCGAGAACAACGTGCCGGGCGCGTACATTTACGCGGTGAGCGCCACAGACCGCGATGAGGGCGCCAACGCCCAGCTAGCCTACTCAATCCTCGAGTGCCAGATCCAGGGCATGAGCGTCTTCACTTACGTGTCCATCAACTCCGAGAACGGCTACTTGTACGCCCTGCGTTCCTTTGACTACGAGCAGCTCAAGGACTTCAGCTTCCAAGTGGAAGCTCGGGACGCCGGAAGCCCCCAGGCTCTGGCTGGTAACGCCACTGTCAACATCCTCATCGTGGATCAGAACGACAATGCCCCTGCCATTGTGGCGCCCCTCCCTGGGCGCAACGGGACTCCAGCGCGGGAGGTGCTGCCCCGGTCGGCGGAGCCGGGTTACCTGCTGACCCGCGTGGCCGCAGTGGACGCGGACGACGGCGAGAACGCCCGGCTCACCTACAGCATTGTGCGGGGCAACGAAATGAACCTCTTCCGCATGGACTGGCGCACTGGGGAACTCCGCACCGCGCGTCGGGTGCCGGCCAAGCGCGACCCCCAGCGGCCTTACGAGCTGGTGATCGAGGTGCGCGACCACGGGCAGCCGCCCCTGTCCTCCACTGCCACACTGGTGGTGCAGCTGGTGGATGGAGCTGTGGAGCCCCAGGGTGGGGGCGGGGGCGGTAGCGGGGGGTCAGGGGAGCATCAGCGCCCCAGCCGCTCTGGCGGCGGGGAGACCTCGCTGGACCTCACCCTCATTCTCATAATTGCGCTGGGCTCCGTGTCCTTCATATTCCTGCTAGCCATGATCGTGCTTGCAGTGCGTTGCCAAAAAGAGAAGAAGCTCAACATCTACACGTGTCTAGCCAGCGACTGCTGCCTTTGCTGCTGCTGCTGTGGCAGCGGGGGCTCGACCTGCTGCGGCCGCCAAGCCCGGGCGCGCAAGAAGAAACTCAGCAAGTCGGACATCATGCTGGTGCAAAGCTCCAATGTACCCAGTAACCCGGCCCAAGTGCCGGTGGAGGAGTCCGGGAGCTTCGGCTCCCACCACCACAACCAGAATTACTGCTACCAGGTCTGCCTGACCCCTGAGTCCGCCAAGACCGACCTGATGTTCCTTAAGCCCTGCAGCCCTTCACGGAGTATGGACACTGAGCACAACCCCTGTGGGGCCATCGTCACCGGCTACACAGACCAGCAGCCCGACATCATCTCCAACGGAAGCATTTTGTCCAACGAGGTAAGGCTGAAGCGAAAGGACCACCATCTCTCATCTCCTCCATCTGAAAGCCTTCTCTAGCCCGGCCCTTGTATCTCTGGTGCACTGTGTATTTATATTTAGGATATTAACTTATTTGTATCTTTGTGGGGGCAGGAATTGGGGGGAGGCTATCCCACCCCTTCCTATGTAACCTAAACTTCTTGTTGTCCCTAATTTTCTGCGCTCCCCCCCCCTCCACATTTACTTTCATTTCCTCCCCTTGGTGCTTTGCCACCTTGGACCCTCCTTCTTCCCTCTGGCATCGTTCCTTTAAAATCCTAACCCCTTCTCAGTCCTTTCCCTTCTCAGAATTCTGAGGGGAGCGAGGGAACTGCGATGGAGGGACTTTTTGGTACTGGCAAAGGTCTTTTTGCGTTTGTCCCAGACATTAATAAAGTTAATTCTGTTTGCTTTGTTTATCGATGCTTTCAGTCGCGTGTAAAGTAAGCTATAGATTGTTTTAACTTCGCACAGTTGTCTAAACTCAAATGCATGTTTTAGTGAATAAGTTATCAGATCCTTGTCCTCTGAACTCGGGTTGCAGAAAAGCCTTCAGTTCTCCTCTGGACAGCATTTACAGACGCTCCTCAAGTCCAACGCCCACACAGTGTGAATTTGAATGAAGTTGCTTTGGCACAAATCCCTGTAAGCGTAAACTAACAAAAGGCTTAAACAATTGTTACCTTAAATACATCTTTTAGCTAATAATCACATTTTGCCACTGTTCTTGATAAATCACTGCTGTTGGCTTTCCTTCCTCGAAGAATTTGGCTTGTCAATTCTGATTTCTTTTTAAAGATGGAGAAGTGGCAAAGTTGGAAGGAGGGAGGGAGGGGGAGAACAGAGTTGATTTATGTACAAGAAGGTTTGGAGCAGAAAAGGTGTGTGGATGGTGGAGGTGGGGAGGAAAATGCAGAGGGTGTTTGGAGGGGGAAAAGTTTTGGAGGGGGATTATGAATTCCTTTCTTGGCAGGTTATTTTATTTATTTGAGTCTTAGATATTATTAATTGACTTTCATGAATATTTGTACAGCTCATTTGTATCTTAAGCACATTTTGAAAATAAACAACAAAATAATTCCATAAAATATCCAAACTTTTTCTTATTGAGCGTGCTGTTTTTCTTGTGTCAACCAGTATGCACCTAAACACTTTTTTAGGCCACTGGAAGGAAGACTGCAGAGTATACCTAGGTTGACTCTATTAGGGACAATAGTTTATGAGCCCTATTAATGAGGTAATTTGCATTCTCTCATTAATGACACACACACATGCACACACACGTTTAAAATTGGCCTTTTATTTTTGCAATTTTTTTAACTTTTACTGAAAATCTAGACTGACATGTCTCTGCATATAGCCCTTACCTTACCCAGTAATCACTAGGATGAAGTCTTAGAACAGCTTGAAAATTCATAAAACTACACACAATTACTTAAACTAGACTCAGTTCCTAACCTCAGAAGAAGACTATTAGTTAAACCCTTAGCATTCAAATGCTTTTGATTTATTTATTTTTTTTCTAGACTAAACACCAGCGAGCAGAGCTCAGCTATCTAGTTGACAGACCTCGCCGAGTTAACAGGTATGGACTTTTTTTTTTTTTCCCTAGCCATGTGTGGACAGTTTACTACTTACTAAAATTAGGAATTAGGTGTATTGTCCAGTATTAAAATATAAGATGTATAAAGCATCTCCAGCTAGGTCAGAACATAAATACTGATTATGTTGGGGTTCCTGGACAATACATTAAAAATATGGATATAATTCATCTATATAAAGCTTACTGGATATATTTAAATATTTTAATATTTTATCAATTTATACTCCTACACTGCTTCTGATAGCCTCCCTTTTCCAGGTGAATATATACTCTTTTATGAAAATGATATACACATATACATAACGCTAATCATAGAATAATGACTAAAGTGATATGTCTTAAGGGCTCGAACTGACTGTTCAGCTCAGTTTTAAAGAATTAGGCTTAAAGTGATGAAAACTAGCTTTCTGCAGAAATAAAGCCAACTTAGAGGTTTATGAACCTGCAGCACCATTGGTGACCATGTGGTGGCAGAAGAATGTTTTCTGTGTTTCTTCACATTTTTTATTCTAATATTCACGTTTTTGTACTTCTAGTTCTGCATTCCAGGAAGCTGACATAGTAAGCTCTAAGGACAGTGGTCATGGAGACAGTGAACAGGGAGATAGTGATCATGATGCCACCAACCGCGGCCAGTCAGCTGGTAAGTGTGTTCAAAAGGCAATGCTGACTTTTAGTTTGTTGTTGTCATTGTTGTTAAAAGTAAATCTAGAAAGAATGATGTCCCGGGTAATTTTCTGTAGGTTCAAGGTTGGTAAGTCCACAGGAAAATATGTGTCATCCTATGTTGATAATTGTATATTCAAGGAGGATTATAAAAATCTAATGTTCCTTTGGGTAAAGTTAGAGATTCGTTGTGAAATATGATAGAATATGAGCTATTTCTTTTTTATGTAGTGTTCTTTAGTGTAATCATATTGCATAAAAAAAACCCTATAGATTTCTCACCTGGTCAGGCCTTGGTCTTCAGTCAACTAAGGTATTATTAGACTTGTTTATGGATGAGGTAACTGAAGATGAATGAAATTAATTGACCTGCACAAAATCACAGAGAATAAGTGGATGGTTGGGAAATAGAATCCAAATTTATTCCTTTTGAGAGCAACACATTTTGTAAGCCACTGAGTATTGAATGAGAGAAGGAATGGTGATTAAAAGTCATGAATAGGCTGAAAGAAAGATTTCCAATGCTGGGTTCTTAGGCTTCAGGTCATTAGTAAACATTTCATAATGTGTATTTTCTCAAGCATCCTAGGTTTCCCCATATTTTCAACAGGGTCCCTGACCTGTCAAGTGTTGAATCTCATGTGTATTTGTATGTAAGGGTAATGATAGCCACTGATGGGGTTGCAGTATAATGCATATATTTTACATTGTTTATTTTACTTTTTTCTATATAAATTTAACTGTTAAATTTTATAAGATGCTGATAACTCTGTTTACTAATCTGTAAAGAAAACACTTTTAAACATAAAACATATACCTTATAATGATGAAAATGATTTCACAATGGTTGGATTTTCTTCCCCCTTCATTTGCATTTCAACTAAGAAAAGTGCTTGTTGATTTTTTTTTTTAACTTTTTATTTTTTGATTGAGTTTTGTGTTTTTCTGACTTATAAAGAAATAGAAAGGCAAGTTAACCTTTGTAACTTATAAAAATGTCCATCACTGGGTTATCTCTAGATTCAACTCTGTTCACTTGATTTTGAGCTTCATTTTGGTTAATGATGTAACCACAGAGAGATAGAGCCCTCATTTTCAAGGTAACCTTGGTCCTAGAGAGCACACATTCCTTAACACACTTGGTGGACCTCTGAATGGTGCTGAGGCAGTGTGTCAAAGGGCAGTACCCGCCCCATGGTCTCCTGGCAGCCGTGGTTACTGCAAGCCTCTCACTTGGCTAATGTGTGCTGTGTCTGAGGCTGCCTTAGCCTTGGGAAACACAGGCAGGAGGAGGGGGAAAAAAGGCTGCTCAAGGGTCTCTTTATATTGCTGCAAGTCATTAATATGCAGACCTAATGAGACTTGAGAACTGCCAAGAATCCCCGGAGGTCCCTGCCCCTTGCGGGCCTTCACGCTAAGTGAACAGAGCATCTATTTAGTGTCTGGGAACCTGACAACAAACCAGATCTTGCCAGAAGTTTATATTTGAGTACAAAGTCCCTTTCATTTTTGGCCTATATATGGCATATGATTTATTGTTATCTTCAAAAAGCTGTATGTTTAGAATTGTTCACTCCTATTCGTTTTTCAGGGTTTCTAATTTAAGTTAGCCTTTTTAAACTTTTAAAACAAAATGTTTAATATTTAAACAGTATCTGCGGCATGTTTCCTTGGGTGCATTTTATTCTTTTCCCACTCCCCCACCCCCTGCTTTGTTTTTTTCTGTAGCACTCCAGTCTCAATGAACATTTCAATTAGCTTAGTCCCTCAGACATAATGAGCTATAATAACCTAACCAAAGAAAGAGAAACGAATAAACATCTGCAAAAAGTGCTACATTTGTAAGATGGTTGGGAATAGATTCTTATCAATGCGTCTTCCCAGTACCTATTTTATTTCTCAGAGACTCAATGTTGCCATTTTGGTAATATTTCTTTCAAATTATTTGAGATGTTAAAGATTTAAAAGGAAAATGAAAATGCCAAATCGTGTCCTGGAAAACATTTTTAAAAAGCAAGGCAGTTTGTATTTTTCTTTATCAATAGCAAAAAAAATTTCCCTATCCCTTTACATTCTTAAACATGAAAAGTGTTACAGAATTAATTTATTTTTGTATTTCATTGGTGGTTCCAGGGCAGTTACAGCATACTGAGCACAATAATTGCTGTTGGAGAATTGTAATGACACATTTGTGTTAAGAAGTAATCTCACCTTTGTGTACTGAATAGCAATCAGATTTAATATGTCTAATTTTATTGTAAGAATGATTCTGAAGTGTTTTCATTTTTAAGTATAAAACCCTAAATGCAGAGAATTGAAATACATTTACTTTTATGACTTTCTCCAGTTCACACTAATGTTGTATACCATAAACTTTATAGCAAGCAGCTGTAATATTTCCTTAAAGTTAAATCCATTTCAGGTGAATAAGTACCTCTGTTTTATTTTCTTGTAAAGCCAGGTATTGATGACCTTCCAATTTTGTAATATTTAGGAAATATTATTCACAGCACATCTATTTCCAGGTTTACGATATGGAAAAAATTCATACCATGACAAATTTTACTTGGGCACTTTTTAGGGGGAAAACACCAGGTTATCAAGGAAAAATAATACTAGAAAGTCATAGACCCTGAATTCTGTCTTTCAGTCTGTACCTCATTCCATATTACATACATTATATATACTACTGAGCTTAGTGTTTCACCTGTTTAAACTTCTTTACTTGCTGTTTATTCTCAATTTCTTTTTCTATGTTAACATTATTTTGTATTTATTTATTTAGATATGCCTTCTATTTATTCTTCTATGAATAGTTTTCTTTTTTGTTCTTTCTCCCCTACCCCCATTGCTTTTCTCCTTTCTAAGCCATTTGCAGTCACCAATCTTGTTCATAGAAGGGCTTTAAACACGGAGGCAGCTGCACAGAGAATCACATAAGCTTTTTCAGTTTTCTACTGCACCTGGCTCCATGTGTGAAATTCTTCGGCTTGACCACTGCTCTGTGGCATTTTCTTTCTATAGCCTTGTCAAGGTGCTTTCCGTTTTTTTCAGTGCACTATTGATGTATTGGTTAGATATGGCAGAAGTCCAGGGAGATGTGGTAAATATATGCATAAAAGAGGAAAATCACAAGAGGAAAATCTGATTAATCACAACTCAAATAGCCAAAAAAAAAAAAAAAAGTCAAAGTGTACTTAAAAGAAATATAGTTTCACTTTTGTTTAGTATCTTATTAGATTAAAATAATTTTTTTTTCTGATTTGCAACACTGATATAAACAGTTTAGTTGTATATTCTTAAACATTTTAACATTATTGCAGGTACATCTGAGGAGATTTATTCAATTGTAAGAATGGTTTTTGCCTCGTTTTTAAATATTTGCAATATGCATACTCCTGGAATTAATTGCTCCTTCTTAAAAAGTATATTGAAGAAGATAACCCTAATAAGTGATTCTGTTAATGTTACTTGTTATGGTGTACCTGAAAGTTGTCAAGTCACTCATTCTTGAAATTTCTTCTTCCAGCTACAGTTAGCTTCTAAGTGTGTTTATTTTTTAATTAATTCTTGAGCTTGATACATGAAACAGGTCAATATTAGGCTATACGTAAAAACAAATAAAGTGATTTGAATCGTCAGTATCTTCAAACTAGTAGGTAAAGTATATCATGAAATGTGTTCAGCCATTGCACAACTATTACATTATCAACAAGACAATTTATGATTTATCGAAAGTACAAATTTCCCTTTCCCAACTCCAGTAAGAATTTAGATGCTGGTTGATTAGTGTCTGGACTTACAAATAAAATGAATTTACATGATTGTTTGCAAAAGCTTATTCAGGTTTCTGGTGAAAACCTGAACTACAAATTGATGTTACAGAAAGATTTATAATTGGAAAAATATATGACAAAATATTAGAGAAAATAGAGAAAAATATAAACATTTTGAATGATAAGTAGGGAGAAATTTTGATGTACATGTTTTGACTTTTTCATGAGTGAATTATGTTGATAAATATCTGACTATGAGCTATATTTTCCTAAAAATTATAGCAACTTTTGTGGTTGTAATTAATATCTCTCCATTTTTTTGGTGCTAAGTGGTTAAAGGAGGACCGGAAATTTCTTCAAAAAATTAAGTATTGATTTTCTTTGAAATTAATTTATCATGTTATGAAAAATTAAACATTTTTATGAAGCTTTGATGCATGAGGAAGAAATGTACCCATAACTTCATATTATTACATTCATCAGAAAACAGCACAAATTGAATACAATTATAATATTTTTGAAATGACAATTCATTCTCGGTAATACTATTACTGCCTCTGACTATAAGGAACAAGTTACTTGCTGGTTAAAAAATATGTATTTTAAAATTGGTCTAAATATATCTTTGCATTAACAGGCAGTCTATCACGTCAGCTGTCATGCCTTATAGAACAGATTATTTCTGAGAAGTTGTAAAAATAAATAACTAGGAGAAGAAATTTCAAATAATATATATATATGTTGAGATATTTCTTAGAAAATACCCAAACTTTGAAACTGAGGTTTGGTTGGCCTGTATTTTTCTGCTGTGCTAATCTCATAGGTTCTATAGTAAGGGCATTTGAATAAGAAAAACTAAAATCAAGTTAAATTTATTTTCTCTTGGGACTTCAATTTGGGATATTAAAAAATTCCAAGAGCAATGTGAAAGGCATGCATTTTAATATGTCACCTGCCCTATAATACCAGGCATTCCTGTATATCATGTAATTTATCACAACAAAATTGAAATATAATTTTGTTTATTTGGTCATTAAAGAGTATGTTTAATGGGCCTGGGGATAAATTTTTAAAAAGGTAAATACTGTTAGTCTTTTAGAGACTCCCTGAAGTGAGGAGTGATAATAGGAACATTTATCTGGTTCTCAAACTATACATCTAAAAGGCAAATGATTTGAAATTTATTGATGTACTGTTTGTTATTTTTCTTTTAATTTTGTTGCTATGTCTGATATTTTTTTCCTCATGAGAAATTGGTACACTTGTTTTATAAGTAAAACTGGTGAAATATATTCATGCACAATTTGTGGCACCAAATTTCTCATTCTGGTCATATAAAGCTGTGTGTTATTACTATGGGAATCACACTTTAAAAGTACTAATTCATAAATACACTAAGAACATTATTTACAAGTGTTTTCTTTCTTCTGTCAAGTAAGATTATTCTTCCAACAAAAACTTTATCATATTTCACATTTTTCTTGTTATGCACACGACATATTTTCTGTACAGTTTCTTAACTCATGAGAACTTGATTACATCATCTAAGGGAATTTTAACTAGCCTTTAATAACTAAAGAAACCAAAAACCAGAAAAACCATTAGCTTCAAGAAGAGAAAATGGGCAGAGTTGCGTATACACTATCTATAAAAACCAGTCCTACTGAAAGTAACTTCTAATATAATCAAACATCTTAATAATGTTGAGAGACTAGTTTATTACAATTTTTCTATAGATAGATGATCATATTTAAGAATATGAGAGTCTGGGTACAGGTGCCCGAAAAGACATAGAAGATTATTAATGGTTCTGTGTAGTATATTTAAAATGATATTTATCAGTCCACGTGAGGAAAAATTGCATTAATTCCAAATTTTGCATTGGATACCTATCTTTATTAGGGTCTAATAATACAATTTGATCTTACTATTTGAATTAATTCCACCAACTTCAAATTTAGTGCCTTGAATTTAATTTTCAAACAAATGATTGCTCATAATAATTGGACTTTTAACAGTAGTTCCATCTATCAAAAAATCTTTTTTTCTCTATCACACTGCAAATATGGAGCAGTTCTAGTACAGTATTTACAGTATTCAAAATACAAATCTCTCTGGTTCTATAGCTTCTGCCGACTTTTGTATGTCAATGTGTATCAGGGACATTGTCATTCCCTTACTCTTTTCCTTTACACATAGCTCCTTGAAGAAATTGGATAAAAAAACTGAGCTACTCTGGTGTCTAGAAAAACATTGACTTGTTTTACATGCTTTTTTAGTCTGGGTCCTTATCCTGGTTTCAGCTCACGTTTTAAGTTCCTCAACAGTTCACTGATCAGTAATTTATTTCCCGGTTTATGCATGACAATTATCAATGGAACATTATAATCGAAGTCAGACTCGGCATTATACATAGTTTAATTTAAAATAAAAAAGTCATAAAGTGAGATTAATATAGGATAAGAAGCTTTGTTTTATTTCTTTAAACATAATTTACATAATTCACTGTTCTGAACTCCAAAATACTTGTGGATAATCTAGAAGATTAATACTCTGAAAATTTTTTTTTCTATATTTTATTCATACAGATGTTAACATACACACACAAACAAGTAAAGCAGTTTGCGACACAATACCATCAGGAATTTATAAACTAAAGCTGACTCAAGAGTTCAATCGCTCATGGTATTTATAAGAAGAAACAATCAGATGGGTTCATTAAACAAATATTAATCTGTCAATTAAAAAAAGAAATCTATGCTCATTTGAGAGTTTCTTTTATACAGAATAATCACACTTAAATTACTTTAAATTGATCCTGTTTAAAAATAAGCACAGTAAATGTGTTGGTATGTTTAGAAAAATATTAAAATGTGATTTGGGTTTATGTACTTGTTTTTCTGCATGGGGTGTTTAACAAAATAAATATCAAAAAGTATTCTATAGTGCTCAAAAATTGTTATGCTCTGCTTAAGAAACTGAACTTTCTTGAGTCATAATCAGATAATGTTGAATAATCTTGTTAATCTGTGGGAGACAGTGAAATTTGAAGATTTCATTTGAAATCTTAATATTCTCGGATTAGTGGGGAAACAGTTCTGTGTTGACGAGGACAAGTGTTTTTCCAATATGGAACAAGTAATAAAGTATTTGTCAATAGTATCTGCACCTGACTCACAATACACTCGATTACCCTGGTTTCACTAATTACAGTCGTTTGTTCTGGGTTTGTCTGCAGTGGTAAGTGATAAGTGGTTTGTAGTAATATGGGCTACGAGAATGTCATTGAAATATACCTTTTAGGGTCATTTTCTGAGAACCTGAGAAAGCATGCTTTTGGCCACTCATGTAATGTTTCATTCTTGTTATTTATGAGTTTATCAATATGAGTGCTGTATTTCTGTTGAATTTCACTTTTTATTTCATATCCAGATTTCATAATCTGTATATCATCATTTGTGCTTCACATAGTTCGATGTTTTTGTCTCTAAGGAAGAAAAAATGTTGGATGCCTTATCATCATTAGAGATTATGGATTATAAAAGATATACACTGTGCATTTTTCTCTGTTATGAATTTCACCAGAGATTTAAAAAAAAATATTTGTCCTTTTTCTACTCACCATTCCCTAGTTACTTAAATAATTTAGAGTCAGACTTTTTTCCCAATACTCTGAGAATTTTAGAAACATCTACCTCAGGGTCCTCTTTGCTAGAAGTCTAACCCTTTGGAAAATAGTACAAAGACATTTTTGGTTCCTATGAGGTTAAGGCAAGAAAATTTGGGCAAAATGCATTCACCCAGCACTCTTTATGTTACCTGTAATCTCTCACATTAGTGAAATCTGAATCTGGAGTTTCTTTTTTTTTTTCCGGGTTACAGGTATGGATCTCTTCTCGAACTGCACTGAGGAATGCAAAGCTCTGGGCCACTCAGATAGGTGCTGGATGCCTTCTTTTGTCCCCGCTGATGGACGCCAGGCTGCTGATTATCGCAGCAATCTGCATGTTCCTGGCATGGACTCTGTTCCAGACACCGAGGTGTTTGAAACTCCAGAAGCCCAGCCTGGGACGGAGAGGTCTTTCTCCACCTTTGGCAAAGAGAAGGCCCTTCACAGCACTCTGGAGAGGAAGGAGCTGGATGGACTGCTGTCTAATACACGAGCGCCTTACAAACCACCATATTTGAGTAAGTATTACATAAAAGGCTTTATCAAAGTATTCCCTTTGAGGGAATAAGTTCAACATGCCATTCTTCTTAGTAAAAATAGAGTTCAGGTTGTTTTCCGAAACAAGATAAAAGTGACTCTTGGATGCAGGCAGCCCTTTACTATGGAAAAATGAATATACGTATCAGGAAGACAGGTTCCTGTGTTAGGACATGGTTGTTGACAACAATCAAACATAACTTTTGATCTTGAAAACATTTTTCAAATGTGCTTCATATTTCCTTTGAATATTGATCTCTTGTTTACTTGATTTCCATGTGTTTTGAAGGGCTTAATTAAGATGGAAGAACATCTCTTGACACTTGAGTCCCTGAGAGATTTTATTTATTTATTTTTTTGATGCCAGCATTATCACATAATCATCCTTTTTCCATAGTGACATTAAACATTTTAGGCTAAATTAGGAAATCAGTGCAGCCATCACTTTGGCCATTCAATGTAATTTAGAAATATGTTCATATGGAGTAAGTCTCTGATCAGAATCAGAGGAACTATGTGAAGGAAACATAGAAATAAAGCAATAATCTTCATTTACTTAAAATAATATGTTCTTCTAACATGGAGACATTGAAACCTGTACTCAGCTCTTTCAATATTGGGACCATATTCTCTAAGTGGATTATTTTATACAATCATTGTGAAAATAAAAATGCTTAGAGATTTTGTGGTGTATTTCCTTTGAGGATCTTGGCAATGAAACAATCCTATATTCTCTGCTACATAGTTATCTTTTCCTTTAGTTAATGGGTAAATGCCACTGACAATTCAATAGGTTGGTCAAACCATAGAAACTAATGTTTGATAAAGGTGAAGCTCATAAAAACTCAGTCAAAAGATGACTTTTATCTTAAATAGCAGATCCAACATACATGATGTTTTCTTTCTTTCCTCTTCTAGTGTAAAAAAATCATAGAATCATAAGCTAGGAACAAAAATGAGACAGATTGCTGATGTGTCATTTCTTTTATGATTTATGGATGGGAGGGAAATCGAAAAAAATACTGAAAGGAAAGAAAAAAGCTAGAAGAACATATATTTTAGCTTTTGTGAATGTAAATATGAAAGGCATTTCATTGAATGCATTGGGGACAAGATTGCTACTCTAGATATTGATAAGTCCTATGAATAAAGGAATAGATCTGCCACTGGATATATACATTGTGATGGCAACAAGGATTAAACTGTTTTATGAAGGATTGCCTCCAACTTTTCAAATTACTCAGAAATACCATTACCCCACACATGATATAGTAAGTATTTTAGCATTTTAGAAACAAATAATTGGTCCTAAACTATTAGGAGTATAAATATAATTGTATAAATATAATATGTATGCTGTATATTGTATTGAGTATAAATAATTGCTCCTAAACTATGCTGTCTATAAACTATTGATATTTGTTTTGCTTTATCTTTTGAAGTTAAAAAATACAAGAAGAGCACATATACTTAAGGGAAGTGTTGAAATGTCAAACGTAGTAACTATGATGAAATTTGGATGCTTGAGTCCTAAAGTTTAGCTCACACATCTACACACATTAGTGATTTCAAATAGCCTAAAATAGTTATGTGTGTTGCTAGAAATCAAAGAATGCATATGTTATTTAATTAAGAAAATTAAGATTTGTTTGCATATGATGCAGATATGGAAAAATAAGTTAGGTTTTAAAAACTATTTTATTTTTTCTGTGTTAGCCAACTCATGCCACTTAAAATTTAGGGTTTGGGATGAAGTGTGACCTGGCTGAAAAATAAGCAGAAATAGAAGTATTTTGTTGTTTTTACTTATACTATCCTTAGTTCTTCATAGAACTTCAGCTTTCAGGGTTTAATGCTATCTTAGACTCACACAATTATCTTAAAAATTATATCATGGTTCTGATTTAATAGACATAGATAATTTTATGGTTAATTTGATAGTATAAACTACAAATAACAACCCTGACCATTTTGCCCTCCAAATTCACATGAGAATAGTTGTTAATACTTGTACTATTTATCTTCAGGAATGGAAATATTCTCACCTTCTAAATTGAAAAGAATGTCCCTTACATAATTAAACTAAGAACTTGGCACCTATAACTTGTGTTTAACCAGAATGCTTAAATAATTATTGGGGTAGTAGTTTTCTTTTGTTGGACATGCATTTAGTTTTTTAGTGACTAGAAAGTTTACTTAATCTTAAGAAAGTAGCTGAATATTTATTTATTTTTGTAGAGCTCTAAAAATAAAGCCCAATGAAGCTACCACTGTCATTTATAAAATGATCAGGAAATGATAATATCCTTAATAATACAAATGAAATCATTGTCTATACCCAGGAACTTCCCATTTCTTTTTTGTTTTGTTTTGTTTTGTTTTAAAGATTTTATTTATTTATTTGATAGAGATCATAAGTAGGCAGAGAGGCAGGCAGAGAGAGAGAGGAGGAAACAGGCTCCCTGCTGAGCCTGCTGAGCAGAGAGCCCTATGCGGGGCTTGATCCCAGGACCCTGGGATCATGACCTGAGCCGAAGGCAGAGGCTTTAACCCACTGAGCCACCCAGGTGCCCCGGAACTTCCCATTTCTATACTTCTGATTATTAAATTTAAAATTAAAAATCACGAGGAACCAACTTCTACACAAAAGTACGTGTATGCACATGCTAAAAAACAGTTTGTGTTTTTTTAAAATGCCCAAATACAACTATGTTTCCTTTTTTTTTTTTAATGTGTAAGGAAAGATCCACAAAGAGTATGGATGATGAATTTAATGAAATGGAAGTTATTTTTTAAATCAAGAATAATTTTGAAAACGTCAATTCAAACTCGTTAGTCATGAGCACTTTATGAGCATGCTTGCTCTTATTTTTGTTGTAATGTCATAGTTTGTTAATACTTTGATGAAAACCAAAGGGATACACTGAAAGATTAAATAATTATAAACATGTAAAAAATGGTTGTATTCAAAACTCAGTGTTTTGATTTATCTTAAAGTGCTAGTGAATTTTAGCATAGCTTTACCTTTTCAGAGTCATAAAAAATACTAAAATATCACCTTAACTTTTAATAAAAATTAATCACTGTTTTTGACACTTATTAAAATAAAACATGAAAAAAATTATTACCTGGAGTTTAAAAATAATACCACATTTTATTTTGAGGAATTCAAGAATTTCTTTAGTATTATAGACATCTTATTTAAAATAACAGTATTTCAAATGACACAACGTTATACAGAAAAAAAAAGGAGCATAAAAATAATTTAAGTTCAAGAATATAATACATAAAAGCTATATTTTTAAGAAAATTTAGAAAAACCCAATAGTTAATACAACACCTAAATATTACTCTTGCAATCATTCTTACTTATGATTTTGGCTTCACATTTTGAACAACATTGCTTACAACTTTTGTTAGTAAATAAGCATATCTTTTGGTTCTAATCAGCATAAACAGTACAGTAGTAAAGGTGTAAGGATTCATTGGAAACTTGCTGATTTCTTGTCATTAAACCTAATCAATGCCTAAGAATTGACAACAATCAATAGACAAATAACCAATGAAATTTCACCTAAAATATATTTGTGAAAAATCCTTCTTTCATTTATTTAAAGGGTCATACAGTAATAAAATATACTGAACGAAATGAAAAACATACATTTACATAATAATTTTTTAAACCCTTAATCCAGGAAATTTTCTAGACTCACAGGGCTGTAGGTAGTTCCCTATTCAACTATTTATTGAAGGGTCGTGGTTCATCCTCTGTTCACATTACACAGCATTTAGACTAGTCGGTATGTGCCAAAAAATTACTGGTTTTCTCCTGACCTAATTTTATTTTTGCCTACTTTTTGAGTCCTTTTGAAACTTCAATTCAACTCAATCTTAACATAACACAAGAAAAGATGTCAGAACTTTGAACCATCCCATTTGAAAAATTGCTGACATTTTACCTAGACTTTTTTCAATAAACATCATTTTGAGAAAGTTCTTTTGGGCATCTGTGTTATTTCTATGGTGCACTTCAAGTTTTTAGTTGATTAAAATTGTAGAGCATGTTTTGTTTAGACACATCTCTCAATCTCTTCATTGTCTCGATCTGCCTTCTCTGTGATTTTGTAATTTTTTTAACTCAATAGTGTGGTTAAGAGTATACATAAGATTCAAAATAAAACCTCTTTTCTTATTGGTACACATTACCATCATATTTATGAATCCTTGTATATGTTTTCTCTGGGATTTCTATATTCCTGTAACGTCATAAACATAGCATCAGTTTATCAAATAATGAGGTCCATAAATAAGCATTATTATACAGGGCCTTTTTAACGTGTCTTTCTAGGTCCATACATCACTAAATGAATGGACATCTTTTTCAGGATATTTTTTTCCTAGTACATATGTTAATTTTAGTACATATGTTCCCTTTTTCTCCAAGTTGTGTTACTTTTTAATATCTTATTTCTGAGACTTTTGCTTCTCTCACTCTTCTTTATAAGAATAGCTCTGGATTTGTGAACCTAACTTTTTCACTTTTTTAGTTTAAACCTTTGTGACAAATCCCTGGTCTTTGAATCACACCAGTCCTTCTGTTTTTCATTAAATTCCTTTGTTTAGTAATTAAAAATTGATCTCTCATAATTAAAGTAGTTTACTCACCTCGGTTTTGTGAGCAGGAAATAAATGATAACTCAGGGTCAGGAAAAAACCCAATCCCAGTTCATATTCTCTGTATATCTACTGTTAGATTTAATGTTCACTGAAGTTTATGATCTTTTACTTCTTTGAAAAATGATAATCTATTCACGATTTGTATTCTTACTGCAGTTAGCTGATGCAACAGCTGTCTGGAACTTTCCTGCAACTCCAGATAACTGAGATATTATCACATTATCTTATTTCTTCTGTAGTTGTTCAGTAATGGTCTACCTCAATTAATACGACTTCAAGTGAAAGCTATAAAAATCCTTCTGAGGTGAACGCTCATTTTGCATCTAGACATCTGGCAATTTCTGTAAGCAATTTGTTCACTTTCTGACATCAGTGCTTCTCAGTGACTTATCACTTGTCATTTAAAACTTGTGCCTTTGGGTGCATTGGAACTGGTTGGTATCTAATACTCTCTTGGAGTATTTAGACTCATTATCCAGCTATGCATATTATAAATGCTAAAAAATTATGTGATAAAAAATGAATGAATGGCTGAATGAGTATTTTGAAGTACCCAAATAATCTTTAATGCTATCATTATACTTTCATTCACACACACGTCTGTACACAGTTTTGTTTTTTCATCTCTAAGCAAACTTTATTTTCTTCCAATTCTTAAAATATGTTTTAAATTAGTTATCCTTCCCTCGTGGCTATTACAATACTACAAGTTTTTATAACGGGAAGGAGATTGTGAACTCATTCAAAATATTGATATGCACATATCCAAGGTGCTTTGTAAAATATGTTGGAGTTTTTCAATACTCTGAGATTTTAAACACCTTTTGATTCATTCTAAGAACTTATATTCTAAAAAGGTGTTAAATTTGTTTCATACTTGTTAACTCTCTTAGAATTTAAAAACTCGCTTTCGTACCAGATCTTTGAGATAATCTTCCTTGACATATTTTATTTACTAGCAGCTTTCATAGTTTAGGTCTTATCTTTCACTTCTTTGTAAAGCTAATAGATACAAATTTTCATCTAGTGTAGTTACTTATTTTTCTTATATAATTCCCATGTAGGAATTATTTATTTGCATGTTATTAATTATATTTTTGAACTGACAGATACTTGGCTAAATAAAAAATATATTCAAGGTTTTTAGAGAAGACTTAATTGAGAAGTAATTAATATCTTTACTCAATATTTTACAATCCTTAGTATATGAGTCTCCACCTACTATTTAAAGAAGTTTATTTCATGCATACTTTGCATTTTATTGGGCTAACATTTAGCATGTTAATATTATTTATATACCTCATTTTATATTACAGATTATTTCCATCTTCTTTCTTATTTTGTAATTGGAAGTAAATCCATATAAGCACTTGTCCATCATGTGAGCCTAAGAAAGGAAGATTATCAATTAAAATATAAATAGAATTATTCAATGAAAAGGATTATCTACTTGGGATTTTTTTCCCTGCTTCATCATACTGAAGATGTGTGGGTCAAAATTCAAATGCATTAAGTAAAGTAAAGAATCTGGAATATATAAATTCAATTGCTTATAAACATCATTCAACATTATTTAATACTCAATGTGCCAGACATTTTTTGGGTGAGTCTGCGTCTTCTAAAGTCCCTTTAATAGGAATTAGATAGCATCATTTAGACAATATAGCTTGGAAATTTGGACTGTGAGGTTCATTCTTCAGGATTAAATAGTACTATCAAATTAGGACTAAACTCAGCATAATGGGAGTCAATTTAATGTTTCCCAAAGTATAATAAAAAAATCTTGGAAGTTTTCTATCAAGGTCCAATAAGACTCCCTAATTACTTCATTAGTGGTCCCTAATCACCTACATCAGTTTAGGTGAGGACAGTATGGAGGATTTGAAAACACTGAATCCCAAATGTAATTGCACACCAAAGGACATGGATAAGGACAAATTATAAACTAGAAATTTTCACAGATAAAGATCAGGGTTTTATTTCTGAATCTTTCATCAGTACATTTATGACATTATACTTGTACATTATACCTAGGCACACACCATTTTCTTTTTCCTAGGAATATCTTTCTTTTAACTATGAGATTGAAAAGATTATATGTGAATTTAATTTCAACAAAATTTCCATTATCTGTACAGTAGAGTGTTATTACAAAATTTCCATAATCTGTAGAGTGTTACTAAATTATCAGTGACAAAAAAATTATCAATGATAACTTTTAAGTCATTGAATTCGACAGGTGATTGTAAACATATTTTTTGTGTTCCATTTCATGATTCTGTTGTGTGGATACATTTGTGCATATAGATATCTCATATAGAAACATTATATTTTTAATATGATTTAATTTTTAATTTTATCTCCCTATTATTTTAGCATGATTAACTAATGGCTCCTTCATTATCAGAAGCTGCTAAACATCAGAATATAGTGTTTTTTTGAGAAACAGATAAGTGATGTAATAAATTTTGGTCTGTTTCTTTATTTTTAAGATACTGATTGTACTTTTTGAGGACCAGTTCACACTGTGTATTATAGTAAAATTAATCATGACAGTGTGGAGGAAATAGAGGCCTATATTCTGAGGAAAACATTATTGTTACTGTTGGTAAAAATGTTATAATAAGTAGGACTTTTTTCCTCTTTTCATGCTGCTATTAGACACAATCCTACCCTAGAATATTACCTGTGTTGGATATTCAATGGTGTATCTTACACATACTAGACAAGTGAGTTAGTTTGTCATCTAGTGGTGTTAAGTTTCATTTTATGCCAATAACTGTATTTCAGCTGCAAGTTAGATAAAGACTGCATTATTCATAAAAAGCGTATTTGTAAATATTTTTTGTTAAAATTTTCAAATAAGTGTCTTAAAGAGGAAAAAAGACCCAAGCTGAGGAGAAATACATAAATAAAGTCAATATCAAATATATATTTCTTGAGTTTAATTTTGAATCATGGTGGATAAAGAAATAGCCATAATGAAGGGATTCTTTGCGAGCTCACTAAACATAACATTGGTTTTTGTCTCAAAGTGCGGCACGTGGTAGAAAGTTCTGAGTCAACAATGACAACAGTATATAAAGTGTACATAATAAGTTTCTGGGATACACTTGATAGTGTATATAAGATAAAACATTTCCCATGTAGGCTTAATCAAAATAGTGTTAGGAATTGGTCCATAGATATGAAGGTGAATGTTAAATAGTTTAACTGTTGCTGTCATTTCATTCTTACAAAACATATAGAAAATCTGGAGGCTGACCTGTAAAATTAATATAAAATTATTGTGTTCTTTCTTCCCTACTGTTAATAAACCTAATGCCAAAACTAGTCCCCTTGCTAGTCACTGGTGGTGTGGGTTTAAGATTTATTTGCCAGAGAAGTACTCATCAGATGATTATACTGAAGGTCATGAAATCAAGATGTTTTGGTAGCTGTATCTTGATTCTTGAATTACCTCAATCTTTTTTGATAAGAACAAAGGTAATAGAAAACAATACTATGTAGAACCCACAGAGTTCTACTAAATTATACTTTTAAACATAGAAATGATGGATAATTTCATGCATATACAAAAATTGAGTAGTACTAAACTCTCCATATTCTCCAGCCTAAACAGTGATCAATTCTTGGCCATACTTGTTTCATCCAAATGTGAAAACACTGTCTTTTCACTCAGATTTTTCAAGCAAATCCAGAGATCCTACAGCTTACTCCATTAATATTTCAGCATATGTTTATTAAAGATAAAGTTTATTTTTAACATGACCACAAGAACAGTATTCCTCTTTAAGGAAAGTTCTTACTATCATTGGTTATCTCATTAGTGTTTAAATTTCCATAGTTTTTTCATAAATATTATTTAATTTTACATTTATTATTTATAATTTTCTCATAAATATTATTAATATCACCTATATTTTATTAACTTGATTCATAATTAAAATAAGCTCCACACATAGCAACCCATTTTTAGTTTTTTATTTTTAAATTTTTATTAAAGTATAAAATACACGTAAAAAGGTGCAGAAATCACAAATGCATAACCCAAATTTTCACAAAATGAGCTCACTTGCATAATCAGCGATCCCAACATTAACTTGGTACCATGTCCAGTAGCCAAAAAGTCCTAGTACTTCAAAAAGTACCTCAAAAAGCCCTGTATTCTGTCCTCTTCTACTACCACCAGAGGAGGCGCCACTGTCCTGACCTCTAACCAAAAATGAACTTTTCTGGATTTTTGAATTTATATAATTTGAATAAATGAAATAGAATAATATTTTTGTTTCACTAAAATATAATAACCAGATATTCCCTCTGATAATATAGGGAAAGCAGTCAGCAGAGCCTAAAATACACCAATATGTAAACTAAAAAGACAAGTTAGTTAGCATGTGCTCCCCTTGAACATGATTGCTCTTAACTATCTTTGGAATTCTTATCATGTCTAGTCTTTCACAAATGCTTGGTACCTGTCTTTATATCTTTCTTATTTATGGAAACATTATCTGTTAACTTAGTGGTGTTTTATAAAAGCAAATATTTAAATATGTTCATTTGAATACCAGATTATTTGTCTGTATTTCCCATTTTTTTGAGTCTAGGTTAGAGGATTGTGGCAAATTGGCACTCAGGATGCTAAAGGGAGACTTACTAAAATAAAGAGATTAACCTTTTGGAAAATGGCATATCTAAAGAGAGTTTAAAAGGATTGAGGGACTGTGAATTGAGAAGAAAAGGGGAGAGGTGACTTAACAAATGTTAAGTGTTTAAACAAATACTACATAGATAAGATAAGGATCAGTTAATCTGTCTTTATTGAGAGCAGAAAGGAAAAAAATGGATCTATATTGCATCCTGAGAGATGTGAATTACACATTATGGGAAATATCCTGACCCTGACATTGGTATTTGCTCCTGAGAGATGTGGAAACACTTTACCTAGAGAGCTTTACAAACTACAAATGTAGGCATATGTCAGCTGTGATTTGGTGGAATAGCGCTTTCTAGCCCTGATATGTATTTCCTGCAGAACACGCCTTTCCCAGCACTGGGGCTGGTGAAGGAGTGAAGCGGATGAGGCTCAGTTTTCCTGGAGGACAAAGAAAAGGCAAGTGAGAAAGCCTAGGTTTTTATACATTCCCTTCCCTTTCTGTTTCTGTGTAGATGGCTTGTATTCCTGAAGGATTTTGAAAGGAAAAAAATTGGATTCGTAAAGCCATTTTTGTCCCCCTCACATTGAATTGCAATGGATGGTTAAATATCCAGGACCAGAAATTAAGAAATCATAGTTTTAGAAGGAAATTTGCGGACATGTGTACAGGGCAAACGTCAAGTATAAAATGTCTATTACATTTATAAATATATACAGAGATAGATATGCAATATATAACATAGATCATGTCTATTGAAAGTATGTGTTACAACTTAAAAATGTATATAATAATAATAAATAAAAGGAAGACAGATAACTAAACTTTAAATACCTGACTTTGTCAAATACTGAATCTTCATTGAGCTGCTTTATTTCTCTTATAATAAGAATTCTCCACTTGTGGTATCATATTATCTTCTGCTGAATTTTAAGGAAAATCCTTGGTATCAGTTACTGTGAAATGGCTCACGATTAAATAAAAAAATGAAACAGACATTAATAATGATTCAACGTCAAGTTGCCTCTTTTCTTTTTTCTTTTCTTTAATTTTTTTTTTAAGATTACATTTATTTGAGAGAGAAAGAGATAATGAGAGAGAGCAGGAGCAGGGAGGAGAGGGAGAAGCAGGCTCCCTGGAGCAGGAAGCTTGATTCCAGGACCCTGAGATCATGACCTGAGCTGAAGGCATATGCTTAAACCGACTGAGCTACGCAGGCGCCCCAAGTTGGCTACTTCCTTAAACCTAGTAGTAACATGTGTTTTCTTAATTATTTTGGAAGATATTACAACACACTGTATATGATCATTATATTTTGGTTACTTTGGAGAGTAAATTAAAATGTAGCATTGGCCTGAAAACAGAAATCATGAATGAATTACATACTTAAGAAAAATAAAATGAAAAGAAAAATAATCAAATGGGAAATTGTATTAGTTAAACATTAAGTCTAAATCTAATAACAGTAGTAGCTACTACTGAAGGTCCATTTTACAGGGAAGAAAAGATGAAATAAGACACGATAAAGGCACTGATTTCATAAATACACAACCAATGTTATAAGGTGATAGTTATTTTTATCTATCAAGGGTGATGAAGTAATTTTTGAATTAGATATAGGAATAATTTGTGATTATATAAATATACTTAATTATATAGAGCCAAAGGGGTTGTTTTGTATTAGACAATGTAAAAATGCCTTTTATTGATAGACTGGAATGAATTCTATCTCCTTTGAACTTTACTAAGCTAAGTATTTGGGAAATCAGTATTTTTTAATTATATATGGGATGGTGTGAAGATAATTATTTCTCAAATTATAAGAACAAAATATTGACTCATTGAAATTACTGAGAAAGGAAATTTTTTTAATGCAGGCTTACTTAGAATTATTTTTAGGAAATACTTGATTTTAAATGATTTAATTTTCATCTCTCTCATTTAATATCGAGCTTGGAATCTAGGGACATAATTCTTGGGAACTTAAATTGCTTGCTTTGTATGAATTCTTCATAGAAATTATATTTTCATAATGCTTATAGGGAAGGTGTGCTAATATATCTAAAATGGGGAAATATAGTCTTCCCCTTAAGTAAAAACATTTAAGGTAGTTTATAAAAGATATATTATATTGCTTTGAGGTTAATTTTAATTCTATGCCCTTTATTAATCTTTCAGAGTTTTTCATATTTCAATTACTTCCTAATTTCAGAAGGATGTTGATAGGTCCTATTATTTGTAATAGTATTATATATTGTAAAGTAGTGCCATGGTAGAGTAGAACTGTAAGGAAAGCGTTTAGCTAGCTGCTTTAGGCATGTCTTCCCAAGCTACTGACAAAAACAGGGTGACCCACATTCAAGAAAACTTATTGTTAAGAACCTGTTATATTCCACGCATAGTGGCTTTCAGTTTTGTTCGCCCTAGAACTATATTACATAAATGTTCTCTAGGCCAACTATATAGGAAAATGATTATGGCTCATGAACTCATCACCGTCACATGCGAAAATAAGATTAATATCTTAATTTCAATACATATGTAATAACGGAATCAATTGAAATACTTGAGAGATATCCAGGAGGAAAACAGAAATATTATGAGAAGTTTGGTTGAAAAAGTAAAGGGCATCAGGTCAGGTTCATTGTTAGCGATCATACATAGCCTTCTGCATCATCCTTAGGTAGAAGGATACAGTATCTTCTGCATAGATCAACATACTCAGATCAGGTCATCTCAGAGTCACCTGCTCTGCGCCAATCTAGAAATACGCAAAAACATATTTAATTATTGATATCTTCCCACCCTATACCTCATGCAAACTACCAGCCCTCTTCTGAGGTAATTTTGGGGAAAAAAAAAAAAGAGGCATATTACAACACTAGTAAAAAGTTCTCAACTCCCTCTTTAAAATGTACATGAAGCACAACCTTATTTACTTAGTTGGATTGTGGTCTTGGCAAATACTTGAAAAATATTCTAGTTTTGTTTTCAGGGTAAGTTTCCCCAAGCATCACCAATTTTATCCATTTTGACTTTATGATAACTTGAAATTATTTTCAGCAAATAACACTTTCTGATTTTGTTCTTATGGTATATGTATACTTCCTTTGGACTTGTAGCCCATGATACAATTACAAGAGTAGGTCTTTATATCTGTCCTCCTATCAGAGATGTGATGTGGTATAGTTAAGAGCGCCGGTTGCAGGGCTGATCTGCCAGGGTTCCAATACTGATCCAGCCAGTTACTAGCTGGGTGACCTCTATAATTTCTTTAACCTTCCTGTAACTCATTTACCTCCTCTGTGACATAGATCCTCAAAAGCTCATTGTAGAGATTAAATTATTTAACATATCTGAAACAGTGAGTGCTTGGGCCCAGAGGAAGCACTCATTAAGTGTTCAAGGCAACCATATATTCAGTTAAAATTGGAACAATGACATCAGCCTGAGTATGGAGAAAATTAAAATTCTGGCTCAAATAGAACTAATTATGCTTTCTTTTACTTCCAGAGAAAAATCAGACTCCAAATGTTCTTTTCACAATATATCACTATTTTACATCTGCAGTATATATTCTTTCACATAATACATATTTTTTAAAAGTACAGTATCCCTATTTTTCTTTTATATCTGTGAAATCAATGAAACCGATTGAATAGAACCAAAGGTGTAATGACCAGCAAAGACTAGGTTTTATTCATTTTATGGTGATGTTAGTCACAAAGTGTGATTTTTAAAATGTCATGTTCTCATTATTTTACTTACCTTGTGCATTTACAATGAGTAAATATACTTGATCGTGTACGACAAACAGTAAAAATAATCTAACAAAGAATATACTTTTGAGATGATAGATTCTTATTTCAGTATAAGCAGCAGCCATATAATATTTGAAAATAAAGAATTTATATTTCTTCAGGCCAAAAACAAAAATTTTAAGTGATACGAGTAGATGCCCATATCTAATTTGACACAATCTACATTTTGACAATCGTACTAACACATTAGAGTAATTTCTGGCCTTAGGCAGGGCATTGTTACTCCAAAGAGTTCTGATATCCTTGTGTCAGAGACGCAGATGCCCAAAGATCATCACAAAGTAAATGTGAAAATTGAGTCTTTCTATAGGATATACGATAGATATCTCTGTCTGTCATAAATCAGTACTTGAACATGCAAAAGCTCAGATATTTTCTTGCCTCTTTCTCCACTAAAATCCCATTTGATAAACCTAATTCTCTGAGGCGTCATTGTATATTTATGTTTTTGTAACTTTGTCTTTAAAAGTCACATAGAACTAGCAAGTGATGTCAGAAGCTCATTTGAGAAGTGCCATGATTCTATGATTCTATGTGTTTTCTGTCTCCTGCCTTCCAGGTTGGTTTTGCATGTATATCACTAATCTGCCTGAATAACAATAGCCCTAACAACTAAGTTTTAGTGCCTGATTACAATCCTACATTATATATTCTTTTTATGTGCATATTTCATATGTTTTCATATGAAAATAAAAATTTCTCATCTTTTTATAAAATGGTGAAAATTCCTGCACTTAATAGAACTGTTGCCCAACTATGGGGAAAAAAATGGAATTTTAAAACAGATTTAATTGGTTTTTTTTCATTTACATATCTGTGAATGAAATCACAGCGTCAACTGCAATTAAGCGTTTTCTCTCTTCTCAAAATGCACTGTTTTTCAATGATTCTACTTTAAGTTTCTCAGCTCATTAACAGATACAGATACACAAGATATTTACTTTATTATAATAAATGCCTTTGGCTATCATTGGAAAAGATCTCTCAGAGTGTAACCAAGGAAGGATTTATAGAATTCTACTTTGGGGCCATTATTGGAGCACTATCTGAATGATTTTAACTGATAGAGAATAAAAGGTGTTCTTGGAGTACAGAATTGAACAAAAGTGTGGAACTGGAGAGCAAAAGTATATGAAGAAGTGAATAATATAGGTTGCCAAATCTATAACATAAATCCAGGGGGAATAGTTTGAAATAGTTTAGGGAATAGTTTGAAAGTTATGTTTTGGAGAGATTAAGACTCATTTTAAGTAACAATACCAATAGTAATAGTAGCTAACAATTGTTAAGAACTTATCAGCCTAGCACTCGTGATTCTAAAAACTTTTCAGATATTAATACATATAAGCCTTACAATAACCAAATGAATTAGGTATCTGGCCCATTTACAGATTATAAAATTAAGAAAAAGAAATGTTCAGTAGCTTGTCCGTGGTCTGATGGCTAGAGGGAGAGAGCTAGACTTTATTTAGAGACCACCTGATTCTAGAGGGAGCATTTGTTTGTAACCCATTCACTATTTGAATCCCAGGCTTAAGAAGTGAGCACTGTTCAGAGGGGGTCAGAAAGGATGTGTTGGGTGGTGTTTTTGGTTTTGTTTTTTTTATCAGAAGAGTGTTATTGGCATTGTCAGGCTTTGTGGCAATAAGAGCCTGGTGGACAACGACAATGAAAGGATTACTATTAGAGAAATTTTGAAAAAAAAAAAAAAAGAAAAGAAAGAAATAGAAAGTATTAGAATTCTCAATGTAGCAATAAAAGATAAAGAAAATAGTTATCCAGGACCATTCTGAAAACTTTAGACTGAATGATTGGGAAAAGTTTGCACTCCCGCTTTACTACTACTGAGGATCACGTGCTAGAAGGCAATACGTGTTTTTGTTTTTATTTTCTAAGATTTCATTTATTTATTTGATAGAGAGAGAGAGAGTGCGAGTGGGGGTGAGGAGCAGAGAGGGAGGGACAAGCAGACTCTGTGCTGAGTGCTCAGACCTACAAAGGGCTACATCTCACAACCCTAAGATCAGGAACTGAGCCAAAACCAGGAGTTGGTAGCTCAACCCACTGAACCATCCAGGCACCCAGAAGGGACTACATTTTGATTGGAAAACTAATAACCAGCTAGGAGCACCCTTGAAAGTACGTATCAGTAAGATGGAGAAGATGAAATATGGGGTACTTTATTAAATTAATATTTAATATTTTTGGAAATGAAAAGTAGATACAAGGAAAGATGATAACTGAAAATATTAGTAGGTTGAGGTTATTTTTGGATAGGAAAGATCTGATCAACACATGTGACCTTTAATCACTTAAAATATATTATTTTAAATGCCATAATTAAAATTATCCCTGTGTTTTCACTATTTCTGTGAATTGCCAACCAGATGTTCCCAGGATGAGACTTACTTGTGCGTCTCCGTGAAAGAATAAACCAGAAGCTATATTTTACTTAAAAAAAAATCAGTTTCACAGTTATAAAGTAAATTTAATGTTCGTTTATGATCATTACCTGCCTTATTTTTTTCTTTGTTAAGATGTGTGGGAAAAAATGTTCCGTGCTTTTCTATCGGTATTTAGCTTTTATTGCTACTGATACTACTCGAGGCTTGAGATTTGGGACAGAATCACTTCTTTGAACAGCTCCTTTCACCACTTTTTTCTTTCACAATTACCTTAGTATTGAGTGATCAGCTCCAAAACACCCAGGTAATCATTTGATTGCAAAATATTTTGTTAAATTTGGGAGATTTAGGGTGATGGAATGCAAACTATTTCCAGATTCGTAAAGTATAAACTCTGGGTCTTCACTGGGCTCTGTGAGGAGATGCAAGTGTACTTTCTTTTGCATTCCCCAATCTGAGTCCTTTCTAACTAGCTGGCCAAAATTAACAAAGACCCCTCTGTTTTTCCATCTGGCTTCTACCGCCAAGTAGAGTATTAATTTATATTTATAGACATTTGACTTCAGTAGCCTCCTCTGAAAATTTTGGGAAGCTCCCTGTTGTGACCACAGTAATGTTCTCTAGCTTTCAAGTTTTTTTATGTTTAAACCCTGCCTACAGTCTTTGCTTCGTGTCATTCAATGATTGTCACCTTCTTGATACACCATTTTCCCCAGGTCCTTGTGCTTTGACACATTCTGTTCTCCCTCTGGAATGCTCTCTCTTCTCCAAAACTGCTCCTCATTACATCAGTGTGGCCATCTCTTACTCATTAATCAAAATTCAACTCATTTTACCTTTAATAAGAAGCCTTTCCAGACAAAGACAGATACACCTTCTTCTTATAACTTCTAGATTTTTATACATGATTGCTGTTTTTAAAATATCTTGTGAAACAATTGTTTTTACTATTGGATTGTTAAATCTTTTATTTTTTTATTTATTTATTTTTATTTATTTATTCGACAGAGAGAGAGAGAGATCACAAGTAGGCAGAGTAGCAGGCAGAGAGAGAGAGAGAGAGAGAGGAAGGGAAGCAGGCTTCCCGCTGAGCAGAGAGCCCGATGCGGGGCTCGATCCCAGGACCCTGGGATCATGACCTGAGCCGAAGGCAGAGGCTTAACCCACTGAGCCACCCAGGTGCCCCGGATTGTTAAATCTTTTAAAGCAGAATCTATGTGTATTCATTTTAGAGTCTCAAGTCCCAGTAAACACCCATAAATGCTTATAGACTATACCAATGAATCAACAAATGAAACATCCTAAAGCTAAAGAAAGCAAGTGCTATTTTTTTTTCTCTTTAGTTATCTAGGTAGGCATCTTCCCAACTTACACAAATTAATATAATTAAAATAATGTCTTAATGCCAAAACAAATAATCAAACAAACCCCCAAACCTAACCATTTTCATTCTTAACATAGTCTTCCCTGATTTCACCATCTTTCAAACTTCCATAATTTCCATGTCCTTTTTATTCTGGCCTTAACTATATTAGTCCTTTTGTTCTTTTTTTCTGATTGATCACTTTCTCTTTAAAAACTCCTTAAGCCTCAGGGTGACTGGGTGGCTCCCTTTGTTAAGCATCCAACTCTTGATTTCAGCTCAGGTCATGATATGAGAATCCCTGCAGCAGGGAGTCTGCTTAAGATTTTCTGTCTGTCCCTCCTTTTGACCCTCCCCCACACGCAGGATCCTGCACAAGCACACCTGCTTTCTCAAATAAATAAAAAAATCTTTAAAAAACAAAACAAAACAAAACAAAACAAAACCCTTAAGCCTCATGTTTCACCATCACCAACTGCTAATTTCACTAATATATTTTTTCAATGGTCTGTTGTGTGTCATTTGCAAACATGTATGTAAAAATTTAAGTAAATATAAGGTAATTAGACGTGAGCATAAATGGAAATCCATTGTATTACATGTTTACAGGCAGGGACAGGATAACTATGGCTACAGGCAATTTATCTGACTTTCCTTTAGCTTTGGGGAGTTTCAGTGTAAGAATTTTTAAGTGTTGGATATTTTCACTCATCATCATTATTGCATAAATCATTTCCAGATTGGTTCTTAGACAGTTATTTTTCTGTGGTCTTGTGGCAACTGAATATCTCAGATTTTTTTTTTTTTTTAATAAGACAAAATTTTGATTTTTTTGTGTGTGTGTGTGTGAGAACTTTATTACATATGCAGGTAGGTTTGTACAGTTATCATGTTTTAATAATGTTATAGATATATATAAACATACATTGTCAATACTATTTAACTAGAATCTGTTACTGGCCTCAGCAAAGGTTGATTATTTAAAATTTGAACTCTTTCCTAGATTTATTGTGATATTTTTCATAAATAGCAAGTGTATAGCATGACTTTTATTTATTATGTGGTTAAATATTTATAGTAATTAAGACGAACTCTATTGAAACACAAAGTGTAAAGTCATGAGAAGTAATTTAACTATTTAAGGATCCAAATCTTGTCACTTAATTAGTATATAACTAAACTTTAACAAGCATGATATAGTCTTATTTCAATATTTAGCATTTCTGAGATTTTTTTAAAAGGTGAGTTTGGCTCACTATCAGTTTTCAAAGATTTTATTTATTTATTTGAGAGAGAGAGAGCATGAGAGAGCAGGAGTGGGGGCAGGGAGGCAAGGAACAGAGGGAGAGGGAGAAGCAGGCTCCCTGCCCAGCAGGAAGCCCGGTGCATAGGTTGAGATCCTGACCTGAGCCCAAGGCAGATGCTTAACTGATGAGCCACCCAGGTACCCCGCCTATCAGTTTTCAAATCTTTATTTATATGATGGTAGGTTAAATTGAAAGGGCAAGGGAGAGGTGGTTTAATGAGTTTCTAGGGGATAACTAAAATTAAAATGTGCACAAAGGCTTAGATTTTAGAGTAAAGTATTTAAAATTATATTTATTATGCAAAAGAAGAACATTTTATCTAATATGTTATATCTATCTCACAAAAACAAAGACTTCATTCAAAACAAAGTTAAAATTTAATCCTGCTACAAAGAACTAATTTAAATGACAATTAAGGGTCCATCTATGTATGATATTTAATTCACTAAATATGAATTTATATTGTAGATAATGGAGTTTCATTTCTCTATCTTTTTTTGAATTTTATTTGTATTTTTATTTACTTCTTTTGAATTTCAAATCTTAATTTAAATTTACAAAATTTTTTGGTATCTTAATTTTAAATCATTTTAGATGGAAAGACATATAAAATATATGAATTACAGTGTTATAAAATAATTAGAAAACATAATGCAACATTTTTCTAGGAAACACCGTAATATTGGCCTCAGTGGTAACCAGTGTCATCTGCGGTGTCATGAAGCAGACGCCTTAGGGTAGGTTTGCCAGGTTTAGCAAATAAAAGACATGACACCTAAATACTGCATGGGACATATGTATACTACAAGATATTCATTATTGATTTGAAATTCAGATGTACCTGGGCACTCTGTATTTCCTCTGCCAACCTTGCTCAAAGGGTTTTGGAAGTCCATATGTAGTCTTGGGGTTCCTAACCTGTTTTAGTGTGAGTGGTCAGCCTTCCAACCCCTCTCTGAGCCAGTAGTTCCTGTTTTTAATCTGCTATTTGTTTTGATGTAGAAGCAACTGAATCATGTTAGGGGAAATCATATCATTAAGAATATTAAATAAACAGCCATTTTTACACACAGTTTCTAAGTCGTGTGTATTGTGTGTATTGTGTGTGTCTTTCTTGAAAATAAACTTGTATAAATTGTGTTGTAAGTATTTTAGTGACCAGTCCAGAAGATTTTCCACTTATTTCCATGGCTTAATTATCTAAGGTTTTACTTAAATTATTTTGAAATTGTATCTCTGTTTCAGTAGGTTAGTAGTGCTTAATTAGATGTATGTCTACATATTTTTTGAAGGAAGGTCTTATGTATTTATTTTTGAAGTTTTTCCTATCTTTGGTGGAATTTATGCTTGGTTTTCATATAAAAGACAAAGTTGCACACATCACTAATAGTTGATCGAATATCACGGTACAATGATGTTTGTTGCGGATAGATCTATATGATCTCTATACCTGTAGGAATGACCAATCCCATTCAGGCATTTTTTTCATGCCTTCTGCTTTGAAAATTAATGCTAATTTCAACCTTACAGAGAAATAACTAATTTGATCTTATAATGTTGTTTTGAAGGAAATTAGTTGAAATACAAGTGTCTAAATGTCAGTAAATGTTATCACTCATGATTCTAAAAGGAAAAAAGAACTATTTATTCTTTAAAGGAACATATAGATATCTTGTTAGAATTCTAGATACATAGAATAATGTTATTTATTTAACTTGAATGAAAGTATTCTTTGTTATTACTAAAGTCAGATAGTTGAGTGGATTGTCTTCAAAAGAAATTTCAAGGATACTTCTTCATTGCCAGTATAAAAAATGTGATTTTCAAATAGTTCTGGAACAAATCAGTGTTCATATTTTAGTGGATTATGATTCCAGGAAAATTTTAACGATATCATAAACATAAAGGGCCACATATGTTAGAGTTCCATTGCCTCATTATATACCAGTGTAGGGTGGAAGCATTTAAAAACTAATTCAGTCTCCAAACTCCATTTTAAGACACCAATTAGGCAAGGTGGTTTTGTTCATCAAAGAGAGCCTGATAGAGTGGCCAGAGTGTGCTGGGTAGGGTCATGTCCTATTAATTTTTCCCTTCAGAGAAAATTTGTTAAGCTTCTGAGTCATAATTTTCCACATTTCTAGATGAATGTGTAATAGATCCTTTCAATCTATAAAATTTTATGCAATATCTTGCCATAGTAGATTTTTACTTTTCCCCAAATATTTTAACTTTAAAGTGTAATGTTTTTAGCATTTAAAAACAGGTATTTAGAATATTGACAACTCTTGTGTTTAGATGGAAAAATTATGCACGATTATTGTTTTTAGCTATCTTGCTTAAATCAATTTAGATAATGATAATAATCAAAGTGTATTGTCTAATTAAAGGAGCTGATACACTATCACTGGTTTTTGCTATAGAGTTCAAATCACTCTTAATTAATCTAGTTAATTGGAGTCAAAGATTTTTAAACCAAACAAAACTGAGTTACTATAATTTTACATCTACCCTGTCAAAAATATTAGTGGTACTTGCGCGGATGCCGTAACCCACAGACCAGAAACTTTCTAGTGAACTAGTTGTAAATGTACCAACACCTTTGTGTGAAAGTAATTTTAAATTACACATCCCACACACACACAAACACATGCAAGTATATAGAAACTTCTAAAAGCTTATGGATTCTCTATCTAGAAGGAACCCATGATGTTTCAGGGGATTCATTTCCTCATGCAAAGTTATGTGAGGGTCATGGTATATTGTCACAGTTGTGGAATGTACTTCTGGACAAATGGAAGCTACTATTTTCAAGGTTGTTAAGTCTTTTAATTAACAATAAAATTTAGCTTAAAAATAAACTTTGAGCAATAAATTCTGAAATTTTCACTGATAGCAAATTCAGGTCTTTGCACAATGCATCACTCTACTTGATCTTGGGGGGCACATTCCAGCTTACGAAATAAATTCCTTCTTTGCACATACCATTCTTAGTGAGCAAAGTCATTTTTAATCTGTAGCTTCAAATTAGTATGCGGTCTTCATCATAACTAAAATAGAGCAGTACGGGTTATGCTGACTATTGTTCAGTAACAAAAATTTAAGGGAGTACATTTTAAAGATCTAATTGGCTTTATTAAATGATTCACAATCGGACGGCATCCCTTCTAGCAAATACAAGAGCCCTCCAAGGAATTTTACACAATGGAAGGTTTTTATAGAAGAAAGGTGGGGCAAGAAAGTTATTAGCAAAAGTAAAGGATTGTTCCAGGCAAGGCTGCTTTCCCTTGGGGGAATAAGATAGGGAGGGGTCTTAACATGCAGATTACCTCATCTTCCTTTGGGGAAGGGAGAGGGCACTTGTGTCTGACTCACTGGTGCTAATCGCTCATCAAAAAGTTTCTTCTGACTGGTTAATACTACATCTCTCCGGGAGACTGAAACTGCATTTAGATTAGGTATGAGGCTCCAGTTTAGGAATTTGATCTAAGTGATGTCATTTTGAAAGATGAAAACGACAGGCAGTGGTTTTCTTTTTAATAGTAGTTAAGGGTGCTAGAATTGCTAGAGCTAGAATCCAGTCTCTGGAAAGAATGTGCTCAACATGCTAGGCTCCTCTCTTAGAAAAGATCCATTTTACTCATTCATTCATGTCAATTTCTCTACCACAAAATTACACTTGCCAATTTCTTACCTCTTCAAATACGCATGAATTTATCTTTTAACAAACACTTATTAATTGCAAATCACATTGTAAGCACTACGTACACATATAGACTGACCTGAACACTTGGCTTTAATATGTATCTTTCTTGCACGTGTGTTCTGAGGGATTATTTGAGTCATTTATTTCACAAAGTTTTCTTTCTAAAAGACTAATCAAGTTTATATCTGGGAACCACTTTCTCCAGATGAACTCTTGTTTTCCAGATATATTCTATAATCCCTTACTGCTTGACGGAAGGAAGAAGGGAGATTTAGCATGAGGATGTTGTGAATGTTACAAAGTAAATGTAGGAATACAAGTTTATGATGCACTAAGCTAGTACTATTGGACAAAAGACAATATATTATATTAACTGAAGGCTTTGGGTCTTTTTATAATTCATAATAAACTATAGCATTTAATCAATTTTTTCATTATATGTATCTTTTTTTTTAAAGATTTTATTTATTTGTTTAGCAGAGAGAGAGATCACAAGTAGGCCAAGAGGCAGGCAGAGAAAGAGGAGGAAGCAGGCTCCCTGCTGAGCAGAGAGCCAGATTCGGGGCTCGATCCCAGGACCCTGAGACCATGACCCGAGCCGAAGGCAGAGGCTTAACCCACTGAGCCACCCAGGCGCCCTCATTATATATATCTTAAAATTTAAAATCTTTCTGTCTTTTTTTTTGTGGAAAGGAAACATCTACAATATGAACCATGTACAATTATATTTTAAAATATAAAAGCAAATCTAATACTGTTCAAGGGGTGTTCAAGCAGTGACCCACATTTAGTAGTTACCGCTACTATGCTTATTGCTGGACTTTACAGTTAAACAATAACAACAACAACAACAAAAAATTAGCAAGATTTTGAAAGAGAATCCTCGAAAATATCTCAAGAATAAGATAGAGGAAAGTTAAAAGAATTGATTATTCAACTGGACAGATCTCTAATGGAGGCTTGCTTTTAAACGATATTTCAGTTTATGATATGCTTTTACTCAGGGAACAGAGGGCAGGTGTTTCTGACTTCTCTAAGGGTAATGGGCTTTAACTCTTGTCTGCTAGATTCACTTTACATATAAAGAAATATCCTGACCGTGAGGCTCATTAAACATTTTAATGTGCTTTGGAGTAGGTTACTGATCTCAGCCTCTGGAAGTTTTTTACTGCAGTGGAGTCTCAATCATCTGGGATATTTGAAGGCTGTTCTTTCTTTCAGTCACAGAAATAGGTTAAGTCCCTTCACATATGTATATATTTCTTTAGCTTCTGTGCTTCATACTGTCATAAAGTATAAAAGGTATTTTGCTTCCTGTTATGCAAGTACAGAAATGTGAATATTTAAATTATTACGTTGTCTTTTTAATATATTACACCAAACTATTTTTCACCAAGGTAATTATACTATTATACATGGTATAAAATAGGATATCAGTACTGATATTTTTACTATTGTCTTTGCAACATACATGCTTATAGTCATCAATCAGAATTTATAGAGTCCCAAAGTTTAATATTATACTTTACAAATTATCAAAGGCAATAATAGGAGTCCACAATATGAGGAAAAATATGCATCCTGGAACTTTTATCAAAAAATATGTTAAATATATGCATACATATGTATTAAATATAAACACATATATATGTGCTAAAGTACAAAAAGTACATATTTGAGTATCTCTTTTCCTTAAGAGTGATTTTTTTCATCCATAGTTCAAACAATAAGATAAAGCTCTTAAATGTGAGATTTCTGTGATTTACTTTGAAGAATAAATGCAATGAATGAGTAAGTAGAAATAAAAAGAAATACTAACAGTCCTTTTCCTATTACTTTAGATTTGACTGAAAAAATCTTTCATCTCTATCAAGTGACCAGTTCCCTACATATGCTGATGAATAGCTAGGGGAAAAAAAAAACGCATTTGTGAATTCAAAAGAAAAAGCAGAAAATTTTCAAGTATGCTTTCATAATTCCGAAACACATGTAGAATACATCATAAAACATAGAGATTCAATGTATTTGACCCATTCTCTATAGCCTGAAATGCTTCAGCAAATGCATAGCCTTACTATTTAACGCTGTGGAATAGCTATCTTTGGCACTGACTCTAAAATGTAATAACATTGCTTTTTTATATATATGTATATATTTGTGTGCTACTTGTCCAACATTAACCCAGACAACCCCCAAAGATAATGAGTATTTAGTATTCAAACTCAGCTCTTAAAAGCCTTGAAACAAAAATGTATGTGACTGTAACTGTAGTAATAATATTTCATTTTCTCTAGTTTGTCTGGCAGTACTTCACATTTGGGAAATTTGCTTCGGAAATGGAGGAAATCTTTCCTCCTTGTCCTACTTTGTTCTGACCTTCAACTTCAGCCCTTAACACTTGTCCTATTCAGATTTACATTTCTGAATTAACAGATAGGTGGGAGAGGTAATTTAATAAAAAGCGATTATATTATTCATACAACTGCTGAAATACGTGCACTTTTAAATAAAAGCAACACCCCCGTAACTCTAAGTAGTAATTAAAATATGCATTTAAGCTTATGTTTAGACTTAAGATATCAAGTATAATCTGTGTTAAACTTCTTTGTTCTTAAAACTCTGGACTATTTTAATAATATAATTTCATTTTGTATCTTGCTTGAATCAAATGAACATATAATATCCATGCTAATAGCTTTTCCTATAAGTAATCTTTTAACTTAATTAGAAATATTTTATTGATTTAAATATGTATGGGGTTGGCTAATTTCTGCACTATACTATGATGTAGTTTTTCAGTATATTAAGTTTTGCACATAATAAACTACTTTATAGGTTGAGGATATGTCACTCTTGAGTTTCTTTTGTCCTCAAACTATAAGTGTTCGAGATGTTTCCTATAAATTAGTTTCCGATAAATGACCATTTTAAGATGCTTCCTCTAAATGAGTATTTTAAGAAAAAACTTCATCCTATAAATAATATCTCTAACTTATTTTTAAGAAAAGTAGTATTTTTATAAGGTGTTCATATTTCCTGGTTGTCCATGAAAGCATAAGATTATGTCTTATGTAATTATTAATAGTATTCCCTTTTACTTACAAAATTGTTCATCTTGGACAATAAATTATTTGGTCACTGTAATTATTTGTCCAATTCATTTTACAAACCTGAATTTCTACGGTGCTTCATTATTTGAATTTACTGAAGAATTTTAAATTCTGATAGGTATAAACCAAATATATTTATAAAAATCAGATATACTCAAGTATATCATGAAACAGGAAATTTGAATTCAGCAACATAGGAAAATAGGATTTGACTATTTAAAAAGACCAAATTTATATTTGTTTTTATAGAATATTCTCTGTAGCATTATGACCAGGTAAGTTATAATAACTACCATGTTAGAGCTAACTCATTTTATAATTCATGATGTTATTATATAATATTACAAACCAAAATATGTTTTGATTGTTTTTGATACTAATTACTATATAGTACATGTGTATATTCGTTTTCACTTTATTTCTGTCAATGGGTGGTGCCTGACTTTTACAATTTTAATTGATGTGTCAGCTAAACAGTGGCCTAGGGAAGAAATTTTTCGTAGTCTGGTCACAAACTGAGCTTGTGAGGAAAAATAAATGAGAGAATCAGGGAAACAAATTAGGAAAAACATATAACCAGATAATCTACTTGAAACTAATGAAAATACCATAGATGAGGAATTGAACTGACCTGTATGTTCTTACATTTCTGTCAAGAAACTGCAAAAAGAAACAAAAAAAAATCCAGCTATTCACCAGATTGAAACAATTCAGTTATGCTCTTTAGAGTAGTTCTTATTTTTTAATTCTCTCTCTCTATATATATAATTTTATTATAATTGATTTTCTGCAACCAAATTGCCTCTTATCACAATTGTACACAGTTTTCAATACCTTTTTATCATATGTCTGCTATGTGCCAGATACTGACCTAGGGGATGCTGTTTCTGTTCTCATTGTGCTCATTGCCAACTATAAAGATTATGGATAGGTGGGAAGAAATACCCATTATCATTATAAATAAAATGCTTAACATCATAAAACCTAAATGATTGAATTTAGAAATTCTACTTCAGAACTCAATACATTTTATAAGACTGGGCCAAATTCAGTATTTTTTTCTCTTTTCACTCTTACCTTCTTTATAAGAAAACTGATTCCTTTTAGGGGATGAATTTTTTTTTTAATTTTGTAGACATAAATAGGTTTGGTTTTTGCATAATTTCAAAGATGAGATAAAGTAAACCTAGAAAATGTGAAATATCCTTTAGCTTTTTAACTACATAAACATTTTCTGATATAGTTTTCTGTATTATATATTGATTTAATAAATATAATTTAGAATTTATTGCACCAAACATAAACCAGTTGTTCATAGTAACAACTCTAGAATGTTTAAGAGCCACACATATTTTTCTACACTCTGATCATGCATAAGTAGTGAAGTGAAGTAGGGATTGTTTAGTATGTCACTTTAAAAGGTTAGTCTGTACATTACTGGTGGTTGGTATATAAAGTATACATCTCCCACACAAAACTGATTTTTTAAAAATCAAAATTGTCATTTTTAGAAAGCCAAGCCCTTGACTATTAGAAACCAAGTTTACCACTGAAATATTTTGACACTACATGGGTCTGGTATAGGGACACAACTTATTTCCAGTTGTATTTGTTTCTTTTACAATGACATGCACTTCTAAAAACTCCAAAACCCAGGCTCCTTTTCTTAGAGTATTTTTCTTTCTTTTTCACAGCACGGAAAAGGATATGCTAGTCAATTCTACAGGATTTACCTGAAGCAGCATGATTTGCACAAAGTCGACCAACAAAAGCATCAACTTTTCAACTTCATTATCTTGGCCATCCAGTTAGTTGTGTGTAACTGAGTATTAGATTGCCGGCGGAGTCATCGTGGCCAATTATAGGACCTAATTGCTCTCAGCAGGCCTGAGAAATGAGTTGAAATGTGCAGAACTGTAGAAACTTTAGAGGCAACTGATTTTGCCTCTCCGATCAGTGTGTGCCTGTTTACAGCACTATATATCTTTCTCTCTCCAAATGTCACTGAGCCCTTTAGATGTTTATATTCACCACGAGAAGCCAGTCATAGAGATAAAGGAAATTTGTGCATTATAAATGCAATATCACTGTTTTAAACTTGACTGTTTTATATTATTTTTGTGTGATCAAGTGTTCCCCAAACTATTCCAACTTTACAAGAGAGATTGTGATTATGTTCTTTTCACCTGTGGGTTATAAAAAATGTTGTATTCTGAAGACCCACAAAATATCAAAGACATTCTGTAGTTTATACACCGTGTTGCAAAGTGTTTACTGTACTATTTCAAAGCTTCTAAATAAATATAAAATATATATATTATATTATATAATTTTCCTAAAATGTGGTACAACTCAGTTGGTTTTTAAATGGATTCATACAGTCCACATCATACAGTAAAGTAAAAGGTAATTCAGGGTCCCAAAGATAAACTTACTAAGAAAAAAAAATCATTAATAATTTCATCCCAATTTTCATATCTTACTCAACCCTGTTTTTCCTTGTTTAAAAGAAAATGAAGCTCTAAGCTACAAAATTTTGTCAAGAACTCATACTGAATTTTCAATGCCAAAGATATAGCTGTCGATGTTATCAAAAGAGCACTGAACATGTAATAATATCAAAATCTCTAACAATCTACATTCTTTCGATTCTATTTCTATGGCTTTGAATTTAGAATCATTTAAAGTTTTTATAAGGAATCTATAAATTCTCTTGTATTTGTTGTTAGAAAAAAACAAAAGCAAATATTGGGTGTCTGTACATTTTGTGATGTAAAATCTGACATTGAGATGACTATTTTAAGAAGTCCTCAACCATAGAACTCACACAGAATTTTATTTTACATAGTTTTACATAGTTTTGTGTCTCCTAATAACACATGAATATAAAATCTATTTATAACTCTATATGAATATATAGAGATATATCAATATCTGAACTGGTAAAAAGTAAGTGTAAGATATAAGGGATCTCTAAATTTAAAATAAATAAATTTGGAGATAGAAACATGATATGTTATTGTTTCAGTATTATCTTACATGTGAAAGTTTTATAGCTTAAATATAGCCAGTGTTTTATTAATGAAACAAATTCTCCCAGAGTCAACCTTGAAAGGTTAACCTTGCCTCTTATTTTGGGGTCAATGAAGTTAATTATTAAATCTGTTAAGATGTACTTCTCTTTCTTTTACATATTTTTCTTTTTTTTCCCCTGCTGTTGTTTATTGCTTAACTAAGAGAGAAATTAAGAGAGAAATATCCGAGAATTTGAGATAATCTTCTTAGCAAAAACCAGAATTCTCATAGCTCCCCTCTAAAAAAGCCTTCAACATATCTGAATGTTGTCCAATACAAATTACAGATCAATTTGGCAATATTTACCTTAATTGTCAACTGATCTTGTGAATTCAGTGGTAGTTTGAGCTGTGCTGTATTATTAAGGAACAGACTAAAACTTAACACATAACAAATGTTTCCCACCCAGTTTTATGGTCATTTAAATGGGAATATATTCCTTCGATTTAACATTAGAATGCATACACATATTATATGTCCTTGATATGTATATATTTGAGTGGATTTTGGCATCACTCATTTGACTGTTATCGAATTATAGATATTAATACATCATAACCCCAATCATTTTATATATTGAAATAATATGTGTAGTGTTCCAGCCTTTTGGGGACCCTTTAAAATATATAAAACTAATCCATCACATACGACACAAAAAGCACACACATTCAAACAAGTGCAGCAGTAACATTTTCTCAAACTTTTGGCACTACTACATTAATATTTTGAATGATAGACTATTTTAGTAAGGTTCTGTTTCTATATAATTTAGTTGGATAAACGTCTGTTTGTTGTAATTGCTTTTTAAACAAGAAAATGGTTTTCTTGTTGAGTCACTCTGCTTTAATTAAAACCTTTCATTCATCATTTTACAATTATGGGGAAAAACACACATCCATCTGCCTCATCACATGCATTAAAAATAAGGATATTCTCACTTTATGTATTACAGTTATATTCATTCGTTCAACCTTAAGAAAGTTTCTTTAATTATTTAGCCCTTTATGTCATTGTGTATAATCTCACTTGAACAAATTTTTATGCCGTATATTTATGCGTTAGTTTTTTATGTCATAGTAACAGTTCTAATTTGCATTTAAATTCTTAAATTATATCATTAATCTACAAAAACAAACAATAAGAAAAAAACAAGGAAACTTTACCTAATATTTGGGAAAAATAGAATTATTTAAAACAAAACACTAAATTTTAGTTATTAATCAATTTTCTATTGCATCCAGAATAAATCAGAAATTACAATTGAGTAGATATAATTTTAGCAAATTGGCTAAAGTGTTATCTACCGATGATGGTGGAACTATAAAACAGAAAAATGCAATCCTCCAATAGTAAAGGTTTCCAAGTTAAAGTTTATTAGAGTAGCATGAAAAGGAATTTTAGAATAGTTTTTCTATTTAATCCAGTTGTCCTAGTATCCAGTCTTATATAACTTTATACTTATCAAAGGAAAATAATATCTAAATTATTAGACAATATTTCATCAATAAATTATTTCCAAAACAAATAATCATGATATTTACTCCTTGATAACATGGTTAGTTTTAAAATAGTAAGAATGTCAAAATATTTTCCTGTGGAAACAGTGTCTTAATGTTTCAAAGATATGTCAAACGACAATTTTTAGAAATATTTTATCCACATGTGAAATTCTAATTTTTACCTTATAAACATAATTCTGTGAAATCATTTTAAATCCAGTACTTAAATATCATGTCAGAATTACTTAACAGATATAATGGTGTCACGATAAGTGTATCATCTTTCTTGGGAAATATGAAGGGAATATGTTATATTGTTTTTTGAAGATATTAAATGCAATGCCTTTATCAAACATTGCAAGTTAAGTACTATAGGAGAAGATTTAAATATTTTAATTACTCATCCTCTTGCTTTATTTCTTAATAGTGTTATAATTTGACATCAGATCTTCTGTAATGTAGAAACTCTCCTATCTCTCCGACAAGAGGAGGAACAAAAATCATCACAATTCTCAACAAAAACTTTAATAACGGCATATGCATTGTACCATTTCACCTTACAAAAAGTATTTGCTAGAGTAAAGGTAATATTTAATATAATTACCCAGAATATTGCAAATGTTAGGCAGGATAAAGAAAATTATGATACTGAAGGATAAGAGCACTGTTAATTGTCATTTCATGTGGTTTTCTTTCTTCCCCCTCATATTTCTACGTGTGCTTTTAACACCCCAGGAAGTCAAAAATATTTAAAACATTGGTATACTTGATAATTTTTCTGAAAATCCTATATTTTTCATATTGCAATTTCTTGGGTTCTTTATCTTTTTCAGCTAATTTTGTAGTGGTAAAGGCTTTGCACTTAACATCCTTTTTATGTTCCTTTTTAACAAGGAAAAACAGAAAATGACAGAATTCCATATTTTTTATGTCATGGAGTAGTAAAATTATTTTATATATTGTTAGCACTTCAAAGAATTTCCCTCTGCTAGGTCCAACAAAATGCTGATATAGTAATTTGTGAAACTACTGTTCAGTAGAGTATTTTTTTTTTCTTCTAAAACTTGGCATAGGTTTTAGATTATAGCATTCTATGAGGATGCTGGTAGATGGGAGCCGCCAGAGTATTGCAGGCAATAATATGACTAAAATTCTGATACCTTTAGTGTGCATGCATGTATTTCTAACCACTGTTATTTTTTAAGTATTTGTAAAATTAGAAAAATGACTTTTATTTCTTGAAAGCTTGTCACATGCTTCGTTTGAAGTTTTACACTCCAGATGTTTTTGAGTTGCATGAAAATTTTGCATTAATGATGCAATATTAAAATTTCACATGAGACTCAAAAATTTCTGAATGATAGAACTCAGACTTCCAATACATCCGTACATCGTGGAGCTGAAAGTAAGCAGGGAATTTCAGCTCTGAACACATTTTGAGACAGTTATCTGTGAGTGAAAACAGGGTATTATAACAAAAGATGAGTTTAAATCTTAACTATAGTGTTTGTTACTGTGAATGCTATAATAATACATAAGTAAAATGAGTGTAAATGTAATATATTATTTTATACTGCTGTATACATATGAAATAAATAAAACTAGGATACATATTATGCCATTTTTCCATGCATGGATCTTCCACCAACGTCCGTGGGAGCTTTGAATAAAAATCAGTGGCAAAATATGGCCCTAAGTTTAAAAACAACTAATGCTGATTTAGTAATTTTAGTCTTAATATAACAGGTCTAAGGGGACATCTGTTCAAAACTGAGTCTTATTCAACGAAACATATGCTAGGTTTAAAGGATTTCATGATATTTATTCTTCTGAAAGTAGACATTTAGATCCATATGATTCTCATGATTCCTACAATGAATATTTTAAATATATATATATATATATATATATATATTTCCACCTAATGTAAATTTTTAAAAAATTTTTTTTGATTTGTAGCAATACCAAGGGTCCACAGGGAATGATATAGAGAAGTTGTACACAGGATATGAGTGCCTTCAAGCAATAAGAGGAAAACATTTTATCTAAAATTTTAGAAATTATTTCATATTTAAAGTCAAAGGAATCATAAGAAAAAATAAAATACAGATGGGTATCATTATTCAAGAAGAAAATATAAATTATGGAATAGATTTTTTTATAATGTAAAAATAATCTGAATGAATCTTACAGAAATTTACAGTCTGAAACAGCTAAAAGGTAATAGAAGAAATGTGCTTTGTAATCTCGTGTGGTTTATGTAACTGATTTTCTTGAGTTCAGACTACATGTATCTGGACAGAAATTCATTTTATGAAGCAATGAGAGACAGGACTAAGTTCTTCTCATATTTGGACATCAAATAAAGCCAACCCTATGGTGGAAAAGTACTAATTGAAATACACAGGAATGATGATTCTCAATGAAACGTTGACAGCTATAACAGCAAGTTACTTTGTTCCCCTAGACCTGTGCCTCCTATCACTTCACTTACTTTTACCCTTTCTGGGAATCATATCATGGAATCTTCCATTTAACCAAGACTATGAATTTTCAGACACAAAAATTAACTTTTATTAAATTACACACCTATAGTAAGGTCCAACAATGAGGGGAGGTAAGGATGGATGGAAGTAATATCTGCCTTCATGAAAATTCTAGTTTGCCTTGAGAACCAAAGAACTCATAGGAAAATACTGAATAATTAAATGGTCAAATAATTAAGTAATCAAATTTGTGGTCAAAACCCAACTGTGGACATGAGAGTAATTCAATATATTAAGATGAGAACATAAAACAAAACTATAAGTAAATAGAATAGTAAAAATGTAGAATAGAAAAGTATGAAAGCACATCACTCATGGTAGAAAACAAATAGTTCTCTGTGAAACATTTTTTCTGATACATGTGTGAAATAGGTCACAATGTGAAATATATTTCTTGTTGTGAATCATTGCCCAAATGTTTGAAAAGCACTGCACCATATGATCACTATTTCAAATTAAATTTATTTAATGCTGTAGAAAGTGAAGGAAGATCTTATCAAAAAGTTCTTTAGCATCTGAATCTTGATCTTTATCTTTGTAAAATATGAAGTACACTTAGCTGTAAAAGTCTTATGAGAATTTAGTGAACTGACACGTGAAATGCATAGCACAATGCTAATGCACATTAGGTAGTGTATTTTACTATTAATATCACTTTCATCCTTTTATCACTATTCTTGATTACCAGAAGTATGGAATACAGTCTACAAATGGAAATTATTCCTTTCTCAAAACTCTAGACTGCTTTCAAGTTGTATTTAAGCAGTGCTTATTGCAAAATCTCAACATGCAAGCTGACTTGCCTTTGGTATCCACTCATTAGCTCAGTTCACCTTTGCCTCTCTATTTATTGGTGGTTTGGAGTCCAGGAAATAAAACTCACAGATGCTGAGTTCCAGTCATTTCCCTTTGCAACTCTCAAATAGCCCTCTATTCCTACTATTGAAAAATATATGTGTGTGATTGCACTAGGATATATTTACCTGATTTTTCCCCCTCAACCCCTAATGTGCTTTTTGAATAACTTTCTATTTCCATGCAAATAAATGTTTGTTGGAATTACTGAATAACTGACAGAATGATATTTTTTTGCATATGATTTATATTATGAAATGAATTTGGGAAGTGTGAAATAACAAAAATTCAACTGAGTAAATTTTAAATATCTGACTTCATTGAACAATTCATAAATCAGGCAACATCCCATCTAAAAAGTAGAAGAGAGCTCCGAAGTGCTACAGAAAGGGAAAAGTTTTTAAAGCCAGGACAAGGGAGTCATAAACAAAATAAAGGATTATTTCAGGAAAGATCACTTCCCTTTGGGGAATAAAAGGATCTTATTATGTGGGTTACTTCACTGGTGCTGAGCAGAAAATTCCAGACGGACTAATTAAGATTGCATTCCTGGGGAAGGTTGAAACTGCAATTAGGTTAGGAATAAAGCCCCCATTTGGTGATGTGGGCCTAGCAGAAGTGAGTGCATTTTGGACCTGTGGCTTCCTTTTTAACAATTTCTTCCTTTTGATCAGACTGTCAGCTTGACTGAGAGATGTGATCAAAATTCAAGGCATTAGCACCACTCTCAGCTACCACTTGGCAGTTTCTGTTGTTTCTTTTTGTGGTATCCATAGGTCATGGTTCCAGGTTCACAGTCCTTAAATTTGTCATTCTCTTCGCTTCTTTTCTGGAATTCTAGTCTTAGGGAGATCATTTTCTTGGTGGTTAGCAACTGTGAACATGCATTTAAGGCTTTTGAGTGAATACAATGCACTAGGGCGATTATTACAATTATAATAGGCGGGATATTTTTAATGTTTGGAGTGCACTTTGGAGCCATGGTCCCCAAAACCCAAGCCAATCAAAATCAAACGAGTCAAAGACCCCATTAAAGGAGTCTTTTTAAGCCAAGTGGCTTGCTCAGGGATCCAAGTGCCCAAGATTCAACTTCCTCAGAAGTGTTAATCCAGGTTCAGCAGGTGATGGTGGCCACAGCACAGATACCTCCTTACTCAGCTGAAAGAAAATCGAGGACTTTCTTGTTTTTAAGAATGACCGTGTTCAGAAAGTCTAAGTCTGAGTTGTTGGGTAGCTACTGTCTTAGCAACAGATTCTACACTATCTTCAAAAGTTAGGGAGAGGGTTCTGATCATATTCTCATTGACATTTATTCCTAATTAGGGAAGTATGGCCCTGCCAAAGGAAGCAAATTCTGAGTCAAATTTTGAGATGAATACATTTGCCCCTTCAACCCAGGGATCAGTTGGATTTCAGCACATTCAGAGAGTAAATCTCATAGCCTAAAACAGTCATTCTGAATACCTTATAAAGATGTGTGCTGCTGGAGAGATCTCTTAGTGATTGGGAGCAGATCCAATCTAGATACTCATGGGAATATGAGAGTGTGATTGTACAAAGATCTACATAGCTATATGAGTTGAATTGCATAAGTAGAGTTATAATTGGAGAAAGGAAAAAACAAGGCACTAGATGTTCTGTCATAAAAGTTGAACTTGGTAAAAGACTTCTAAGAGGGACTGACTGAAGCTCACCACCATTAGCATGGTCTGGGAAGTATGGATGAGGGTGTTAGATTTCCAGGCCAATGCTAGAGTAAAGGAAAGACACAGAAGAAAAAAAAAAAGCTTTCATGTTTAGTTAAAGGAGGAAGTTTTAATCTGGTGTGTTGGGTGGAAGTAGTCTATCCTAATGTCAGCTACTTGTATTCTTTGTCAGTTTGATTAAGGGGTCTTCAGTGTCTGTACAGGACCAGATGTCAGGTAAAGCCTTCTTTAGCTGTGAGATGTGTATGTACCATAGACTTGGTGCCTTCCAGTTTTGCAGCAGTGTTGGTGGTTCAGAGTGCTTGGTAACATCCCTTCCAGTAGCGTTCAAGAGGAGTCCTCTGATGATGATGTTTCCAGAATATCTAGTCACCAGGCTTCAGACAATGGCCAACAAACAGGATCCTTTGAATTAGGATCTGGGAGGGGTTCTTTAACTGATTGATACTCTTCAGCATAAGGCATTAAATAGTTGCAGTAGCTAGCTATACTAGCAAGACAATGCGGGAGCAGCAGAAAGTTGTATACCAATAGACATTAGTGTACCAGTGACTATCTCATGTAGAGTTAGTTTATGTTTCCCAAAGGGGGTCTGAGAGCAGTCAGCAAGGCCAGAGGCAATACTGTAGGTGAAGGGAGTCCAGTAGTTTCAACAAGCATAGAGATTTTGTGTTTGACAATACCGTTAGTTTTCTCGACCTTGCTTGATGATTGAGGATGATAGGACTAGTAATCATTCCAAGAAGTCTGCAAGGTTTTTGTTAAGGTTCAGATGATTCATCCAGTGAAGTGGGTGCCTCTATCACTGGAGACTGCAGAAAGTAATCCCCAAGTGGAAACACATTCTCTAATAATTTCTTTGTCACTCTGAGAGCATCAGCTTTGAAGCAGGGGAAAGTTTCAATCACCCAGAAAACATGCAGAAAATAACAAGTACATATCAATAACCTACAGTAAGTGGCAACTGAATGAAGTCCAGCTACAGGTGCTTGAAAGGACCAGAGGGAGTAAGTCTGAGGCCTCGTGGGACAAAAATAGTTTCTCTATGATTATAGATCTGACAGGCTAGATGTTGGTAGTAAACTATTTGCACAATTTTATGGAAGTTGCTACACCAATGTCTATTCATAATTTCAGTAATGTTAAAGGCACTGTGGTGGATAAAGGAATAAAAACCTGAAAATTGGGGTTTACTAGAGGGCTGGGAAAAACCAACCTCTTGGGTTTCCCATTGCCCCAACTGTTTATTTAATTTACAGCCATTGTTTGCCCATCTTATTTTTTCTGATTCAGGATCAGACAATTGCTATGTTACAAGTGTCTCAAGATGACAAAAGTCTAGCAATGAGGGGTTATTTTTTGCTGAAACAGAAGGAGTTCACCACCTGAGTTGTGACTTTTACAGATTCCATTGTTACTGTCTCTGCATGAAAGTTAGCTAGATTTCCCTGACGTTCAATTTCAGTCTTTTTCATGCGGACCTCAATTTTGATGACAGCAATTTCAGAAGGTAAAAGAATAGTAGTAAGAAGTTCATTTACTCATGGTCCTTTTTTGATTAGGGTCTCAGAGGACATAAGAAAATCCCCTGGTTTCTATAACATCCCCAAATCATGGATTACCCCAAAGGCATACTGGCTGTCAGTATAAATATTAACAGTTTATCCTTCCGATAACTGGTATGTTCTGGTAAGGGCCTGGAGCTCTGCTAGTTGGGTTGACTTAGCTTGTGGGAGATTCCCCTTTCAAGTAGTCCTTGATGGATAGTAACAGCATAAACAGCTTTGATTTCTTTCTTTATTTCTACAGTATCATCTTTAAACAAACAAGATTAAATCAAGATAATAAAGGAGTGCCATGTAAACCCTCCGTATTCAGTATCTGTTGCACTGAATGTACTTTTCCCCCCAATGGTTGTAATTGTAGACATCTTGAAGTTGTCATTTCTTAGGTTGGCAGACCCTGTTCCCTAGATCTGTCCTTGGGTGGTTCAAAATTGTTTTATTTTTTTCTTTTCTTTAATTAATCAAAGCTTTTATTTCCTCATAACAAAAGCTAGGTTTTTAAATTTGCCACCAAACTAAAGCAGTTCCCATTAATCTGTGACTAAATTAGTGTTTCTAAAGGGGTGCTTAAATTTTAAAAGAAATGTAATTAATTATTAATTACTCCATGTAAAAATTCTATTGAGAATATTGTATAGATGAAGACAGTTTTTAGTTTGCTTCATCTTACATATTTACTTTTCTTTGAGAGAGTAGTTGCTAATCATTGGATCATTGCTCACCTAGTCTGCCTGGGAATAAGAAACATTTAATGAATGTCACAATTATCTAATTTGGAACACCATCTCCATCTGCTTGCTTCTTTATCGTGATGAGTGACTCTTCTCTTAATCAATGAAAAGAGGGATGAAAACAAGCATTGGTGTAGTGAACTACATAAGACTGAAACTGAATTTTATTCTAGAAGTGTGAGAGTTTTTAATATTCTTGTTGTGTTTCCTAATTAATAATGGAATGAATGGCCAACTTCAAGATTTTCTGGCAATATGCTTTTCCCAAAATTGATATTTGTGTGTGTGTGAGTGTGTTTCTGTGTGTCTGTTTATGTCTGTATGTATGTGTCTGTGATGGGGAGAGATATTAACCAACACAAAGAGACTCATGGAGGAATGCATGGATAAAATCATATTATAGGCAAACATATATTCCTTACACTCTATTAATTAATCTTTAGACTATCAGAATGTCTGGTTGGAAGGCAATGATATATTTGATCTTCAAGAAGCTGGCACGACCTTTTCCACATGTAGGAAATCAATGATCCAATTTCTTCTGGCATTTTGTGGTCACACCCTTATTTTATACTGGCTACATGGATCACAAAGAGAGAACACGATGGTTATAATAAAATATATTAAGTAAAGTTGAATTAGAGAGAGAAAGTGAGAAATAAGAGAGAGAGGGAGAGAGAATACAACCATTGCCTTCCTTCATTCTCCAGTAAGCTTTAAGAGACTGAGAAACAGTTATGATTTTTAAAGTTTATGTAGTCATATACATATGTAAGTTAAAACAAGGAGAAAGCTACTGAAAATAAATGATGGTTGGGTAATTCTAATTAAAATATGATAAAGACTGAGGTAAAGTGAGATACCTTAGAAAGGAGTAAAACAGGAGAATCTGGGTGACTCAGTTGGTTAAGCATCTGCCTTTGGCTCAGGTCATGATCCTAAGGTACTGAGATTCAGCCCAGTGTCAGGCTCCCTGCTCAGTTGGGAGCCTGCTTCTCCCTTTCCACTCCCCCACAGCTCATGCTCTCTCTCTCTCTGTCTCTCACTCTGCTGCCTCTCTCTTTCTCAAATAAATAAATACAATCTTAAAGAAAAAAAGGAGTAAAACAGAGAAAAGATATATAAATTTTATTTTAAAATATACAGATACCAAACTATCTCATTGGGATATTTCTGTAGAGGTGTGTTTTATGTCCATTGTTTCTCTGACAAGGATGTATGGATTTACATGACAGTGTTTGCAATATTTTAAGTTCAAAGGTGTCTCAGTAATCTTGAGAAAGTCCACTTGCAATTATAGGAACCAGAACAGGGGAGAAACTGGAAATGCCATTAAGAGATCTTGCAGAATCATGTGCACTGGCATAACATTTCATAAAGTTAGATGACAAGTTTACAGCACTGTGATTATTAGTCAAGAGTATTGCTGCTGAGATGGTAAGTATGTTTTCAATTACAAGTCAGGTAGGTGGAGTGATCAAGGATATTAGGTATTTTTAAAATTTAGATATGTAGCATAGTTTTAGTTTCGATATAATACTTCCTTTAAGACTCTAGAAGAGTCTATTCCAGTATTAGATATAATAATAATTAAGAGATGAAAATAAATGCTGCAAATAATGACACTTTATGATTTAGATGATGTTATGAGATAACTCATAACAATAAAAACAGAAAAAAAAGAGAAATTGGGATAATGAGAAACCTATTGTTGTAAATCTAGCTAGGAAGCAAGTGAGCACGAGTAACTTACAGACTGGACTAGTAAAAATGGAGGTGGAAGGACAGAATTGAGAGACAATTGAGAAAGCAAACAGATGGTATTTCCTCCCTGGGTAGGTGGTCAGATGACTGATGAGGGAGAGGGAGAAGTAATTATGACTGGGAGTTTTGGCTTGTCGGAGTGGATCATGCTGCCTTCAAGGAAGACAACATAAAAGAAAGAAAAGGGTAATTTTATTTGTAGGAGAGGTTGTTAATTTTCTATCATTCAATTTTTGCTATGCTTGCTGTCCAACTGGAACCCAAACTGCATTATATTTAAACATATTCAGAATATTTTAGATTTTTACTCTTATAATCAAATGACAGTCTCTACTGTATTTTACTTCGTTTTCTCTGTGGTAACATTATTATTATGACCATTTAAATTAAAACTCTTAAGTTGAATTTTTTCTTTATGATTATTTGAAAATAATTCTACAAATACATAATATGTAAATTAGAAATATTTTGAAATGTTTTCTTTTTTTCCCATGTGCAACTTTGGCTAGTGTTAATGCAAAAGTGATCTTGATTAATTTAAAAAGGAGGCAGATTAAGTCAAAACCTCTGGCTCTTTTTGTGACATGCATGACACTACATAATGAAGAGGAACACATATAAATAAAAATAAACAAGACATGATAATTGTAAAGTAGTTATTTATCTTTTATCTGTTTATCTTTTTTAATCTATTTATCTTCTATTATCTGTTTGACCTGTATTCATCAACTCCTATTTAAACTCTATTAGCAATTAATTTTCTTTTCTCTTTTCTTTTTAAGTGGACCCCATGGAATAATAAACTTTTAGTGCAGAGCAGGTCCTTGAAAATATTCTTGTCCTTAACCTACCTATGAAGCAAATGAGACAAATATAGACCAACTGATGGAAGAACATAACCATAAATGTAAGGTCCAAACTCTTTCTCTTGACTGAATTCTTAACCTATGCCAGGCTACATCTCTAGTCTCTGTGTCTTATTTTAACTTGAAATTCTAGGAGTAACTATATTTGAAAATATAAAAATAAGCTATAGCATCTAGAACTTCACTTTATATTTTTAAATTTCAATGCTCTCCCTACGCCACATGCTCATTTCTAAGGATGATTCCCATGTAGAAGGCACCATGAAATGTGGCCTAAGAAACTAAAGACAGTTCTGACTGTCCTTTTATGATTTATATTTAGAATAAACTGTTTTAATATATGCGTTTTTATTCCTCTTAACCACCATGTTATGTTGGCAGTGAATAAGCAAAACTAGAGTCAAATAGAAGTACATCTCCCAGAGAAATGCTATTAACAACTGCTACTTCATTAAGAATAGGTCTGAATAACCTGACTTTACAAAATCATCATCATCCCAGCTAATAAATTCCCCCAGCCTAGCTCAACTTACTTCAACTAATTTAGTCAAAATAAGAAGTCAAGTAAAGGGTGATTTTAATTGTCAGCTATCCACCCTATTGGCGAGGGAGAGATTTTCACCTTAGGGTTTTGGAGATGGGGAACACAACATCTGACGCTAGAGAGACAGACAAAATTGACAACAATTTATGAATCACATATTCTCACAGACCAGGGGAGAAGGACACCACACAAAATACAGGGCCACACTATGGGGGGTGTGGTGGGGAGGCTATAAGAAGCAGGCTGTTTTGGTATCAAAAGGGAGGGGTTCTCCCTGGTTTCTGCTGGAGGATGTGACCAGGGAGAATTCAATGGAGCTAACAGGGAAATGAAACCACGCTACTTAAAATCAGCTGTAATCTGTCCCCCTGATAGGCAGAGCTGTTTGGCCAGGGGATCATATCTTTCCGAGAATGAGGAAGGTGAGGTTAGACCATTCAAGGTACTCCTAGATAGGCCTGATGGCAAGGTAGAACATAATATTGGGCTTCAATTTTAGTCCTTATACTTTAATTGACTCCTTGCTATCTTAATACCAATTTTTACCTTGGTGATGAACTGAAATTTCTAGGTAGTAGAAGTACCTCTCTAGGACATGAAGTAAGCACTTGACCAGGTAGAAGACAGTGTGAGGAGAAAAATAAATATTTTGAGTTGCTTCCTAGGCTTTTCAGAGTATGATAACCCTGTTCTTGCAGAGAGTCTGGATGTTTAGATCAGGACCTGAGCTTAGGATTCCCACCAGAAGTTCCCACTTTGCTCTTCCTGGGACACCTTTTAAACTGACCACTTAGAATTAAGCCAGTGAAAAGTCAGTGACGTCCACTGCAACCCCTTTTTAGGTGCTTGCTACCCCGTTCTCAATCACCTGCTTACTCATGGCCTGGGACAGGGATCTGCCTTTCCCTGGCTCTTTGACCACAGTCCTGAGATTTGTAGTAATAAATCTCGTGACTTGACTTCCTTTGTGTGAGTGTACTGAAACTGTTTTTGATCAAAATGACTGTGGTTTCACTTTCACAAAGTGGGAGTTTAGATGCTGAAGGAGATATCTGCCAAATTTGTGAGGATGGATTATGCCTCTTTATTCAGCAGATCATAAACTGTATATTTTCAATTGAATGCATCGGCCATGTTTCTTCCCAACACAGAGGGCCACATAGTGAGGTGAACTTCAAAAATATGAACTTTAGAGGTTTTTCCCTTAGAGGTTTTCCCTTTATGGCCAATAAAGGAAATTGAGGAACATGCGTGGCATTAGTACAGGGAGTGCATGTCCCTAGGGAATGTGGATTTAAACTAATTCATACCTGTGGAAATAGCATAGTGTTATTTGCTTTCTTTGGAATTCTTCCAAGGAGGCATTAAACCTCTCAACTAAACGGGCAGCCTGAGGCCTATAGGGAACATGGAAGTTGTATTGAATGTCTTCTTTCAGAGCCTAACGGTGTCTGTTTTGAGAAGTGAAATGAATGCCTTGGTCACTATCAATAATCTCTGAAATTCCAAAGGGGAGAATAGGAATGTTCTGGTGAGGCCAAATTGTGGCCTTAGTACACATAGTGACATCTGTTCCTTTGATTTATATTTTAGGTCTCTGTGAGACAAGAGATTGCTAGAGTCCTTTATCTCTAAGGGAGCAATTCTTATAAAATACACCAAGAGTTTAGAAAAATGTACATATGGAGCCATTTTCTGGCCAGGGTATCTGGTGCTAAGATGACTGCCTGATATATGGTCAACTGTGCTGATCCTTAGATCCTGCATTATCTGGGACATCCTAGATAGGGAATAAAAAGCAGAACATTCCACCAGGTTCCATCATATGTAATGGTGGCAATATGTTCCAAAAAGTGTATAAACTCCATTAATGATTCACTAACTTGCTCCTATGGGGCTTTCCATGTTGCTAAGGGGGCTGGGAGAGGGTTGACCTCCTCTAACACCGTGGTATCTAGCAAGAATCTGAGGAGAGGTGAGGTTACACCTTCCTGCAGATGGGATATGTCAGAGGGTCAGATTTGACTCCAGCTTATAGAATGGAGGGCTTGATAACTATGCAGATCTTGTGAGTGCTGGTTCCTTGACCCAAAGCGTAATGACCAGCGTGGTATGGAAGAATAGATGCTCAGGGTCTGTGAGAGACTGTTTGTAGAGGAGCTCGGTATGTGGCCAACAATTACCACTGCTAGTCAATTTGTTAGTTGAGTGGTCAAGCCCCATGATTAGATGATTAACCCTTTGGCCTGCTGGTAGCCAGCAGCACAAAGACAAGTCCAGGCACAATGGCTAGGGACGTTTCATTGAAACAGCAGTTGTGTCACCTCCTCCATTATTTGGGGAGAGCCTGGTACCCCATGTTCTTTCCCCTTCTTCTTCTTCTTCTTCTTTTTTTTTTTTTGTCCATAGGTTTGGTCCATAGGTGCCTGGTCCATAGGTTGCCTGAAATGTATACTTGGGATAGCAGCAAGGAGAATAGCAGCACAGGAAATGGGCAAGGTATCTGTACTTGCCCAAACAACTCTTTTTTTTTTTTAAGATTTTATTTATTTATTTGACAGACAGAGATCACAAGTAGGCAGAGAGGCAGGCAGAGAGAGAGAGAGAGAGAGAAGGAAGCAGGCTCCCCGCTGAGCAGAGAGCCCGACGTGGGGCTCGATCCCAGGACCCCGGAATCATGACCTGAGCCGAAGGCAGAGGCTTTAACCCACTGAGCCACCCAGGTGCCCCCCAAACAACTCTTATTAAGTGACTTAGGTGTCATGATTAATTCTCGCTAAGGTGGTGATCTTCTCCCTTTCCACAAACCTCATAATGAGCCTCCCCTTGACTCCCCATGAGGGTGGACAATCACAATAATGTCCAGATGGCTGCCCCAAGTAGCTAGTGATGGTTCTCAAGTTAGATGCAGTGACTGGAGTGCTCTAGCTTATCTTTGTAAGTGGAACAGAAGCACCAGCTGATCAGGTAAAGTTTTGTATTGTCACTGCCATTACAGGCAGAAGTCCCAGAGACTCTTGCTAGACATAGACTGACTCCAGTAGAACATATGCTGAGGAATCGTTAATTAACAACAGATCTCTTCTTGAGGACAAGAACATTCTGTGGTGGGAAGGGAGGGCAATATCTGCTAAAGACAACACAGTGGCCAATAGGCCAAAGTGCAAGTCCACCAGCAATGACAGTTTGGTTCCAGGCAGCCATGCTTATATCATGAAACCATTTAGTTATCCAGGAGCAGTTAATTTAAGCTGACTGGGTGTCCTTGGTCATGGTTGTATCATCATGTAAAGAGTTGTTTTACTTACGTCTTCATCACCCCTTTCGTGAGGGAGAAATTTCTGTCCTAGAGTTATGGGGTTGGAAAATATGTAGCACCTAATACTGGACAGAAGAAACCAACAGCAATTTACTAGTCACAGCCTTGGGCAGGAAGGATGCTGCACATGGCCATAAGGGATTGCATTTAATAACAGAGTGAATAGCCAGGGGCTGCAGGAGGTATGCTTTGTAGTATCAGTGGGGAGGCATTCCTTGGTTCTGGTGAGATAGGATTGGCTTGTTTGAATTGGCTTGTTCTATAAGTGAGCAAGGAACTGACACCCACCTTCAACCGGTACCCCTGATAAATAGGGTTGTTTGGTTAAGGGATCTTATCTTTGGGAGCAGAATGGAGTGAGAAACTTGGGAGTTAGGTTATTTGAAGTCTTCCTTGTTGTGCCAGATGTCAAGGCAACACATACATTGGGCTTAATTTTTTTTATACCATAAGAGTGAGTGGTATGCTGTTGGAGAGGACCAAAATCTTGAACAATTAAGTCTTGGTTAGGCTTGCTTCAAGCCAAATTTGTCAGATATTAAGCTTAAGTTCTTTGAGAGGTTTCCTGCATTGCCTTCCAAAGTAGAACATTTTCCAAAGTAGAAACTAAACTTTTTATGAGCGTAGGTCCCCCAGCTCCTATGGAAATGTATGAGAGGGTCTCTTTGTCATCAAGTTCTGAAATTTCATAGTTATCACATGATTTGATGTAGATCTGTTTCCATCTGAATTTCGGATACTTAGTACACTCTTTCAGTCTTTACACCCAACCTTTCAGTTTTTGGAAATTTTCTTGAATTATTGCTTTCATCATTTCTTCCCTTACTTCTTTTCATCTTTTTTTTAATCTTAATATTTAGATATTGAACTTCCTCTACTGACCTACCAATTTTCTTCACTTTTTCTCTCCTACTTTCTACAGTTTTTTAATCTACTTTCTCAGAGATGTTCTTATCTTTATCTTTCAAACTTCTACTGAGCTTTTTATTTCATTATATTATTATTAAGACTAGGAGTTTTTTTTAATGTTTTCTCAATATTCCTCTCTAAAGGTATTTTGAACTCTTTTCATGTATACAATATTTTCCCTTATTCACCTGAAGAGATTAATGATAGCTTATATTACATTTTATTTTATTGCAATAGTGTCTCTTTCCAGGAATCTAAAGTAGAGATTTTTTTTTTTTTTGCCAGTGTCTGGTGATGCTTAGCTGTGTGTCCATAATTAAAAATGATACTCTAAAAGGCTGAAGGTAAACTCTGCCCTTGTATGGAAAGCTTGTTGAGTATGTTTGTCTATAGGGTGATCTTGCTGGATCATGTAATTAAGGAAAACCCAAAGTCAATATGTTTGGTATATTTTTCTTCTTAGACTAGTTAGAGGTATCCAGAGAAATGTGTTCAGATCTTCTGCCTGGAAGTATAAGCCTTTGTACTTGCATTCTGAAAGTTAATTGGGGAAAGACGTCTGGGAGACCCAAGAGCCTAAGTTTTCTGGGTATGATGATCTCACATTAAACCGTACCTGCTGTCTTCCAATGTAGGCACCTCTGTTTTCACCTCCTTAGAGAATAAATTTCCTGTCTTCTAACCAGAGAGGATAATTGATCACCTACATATGCATAGTCGATGAAAGAAACCTGGAATCTAATTGCTTCTCAATGACATTTTTTGATCCTTCTCTTTATTTTTATATTCACTCCTACTTCAGAACTAATTTGTTCTATTAATTCCTTAGCCTTTGGAATATTCTGTGGAATAAATCAGATTTCTTTCCTCATACTCTTAACTTCCAGCTCAAGATTACATATTTTTAAAACTAGTACTTTGATAGCAACTTACTGATCCACTTCCAAACTTCCAAAATGTTGTTATAACTGTTTGCTCACTTGTTTTTTTGTCTTTTGCTTGTTCTTGTAGGCTTTTCTGCAGAAAATGTTCTTTTCATTTATGTGAGGTTTTATGAAAAGCAAAGGTTTGTGCATGAATTCATCTCTTCTCTCTCTTTAAATGGAAGCTTAAAAATAAGCTTTCACATAATGAGCTGTCTTACAACACAAAATCATGAAAAAATCGGCTCTTAGATTATGGAGAGTTTGTGGGATTCTTGCTAGAAGTACATATTTCTTTGTTAGAACCATACAGAAGACACGTATACGCTTCACATTTGGTTACATTTGGGAATTAATTAATGTAAGATATACATATTTTCTCTTTATATATCAATAAATGAAATTATAAAAAATGATATGCAGTTTCTATTTCCCAAATGTGACTATTACAATGATTTATTTTTCTTTTGGTTTGTAACAAGTTTAACATTATTTTGAGTTTTAAAATTGATAAACTTTAAACTTGAGCTTTAGATTGATAATAGTAAAACCAAGTAGATGATATGCATTGTTATATTTGATATAGATTAGAATTGTGATTATTTATTCAATTGTTTTTAAGATTATAATTATGTATGAATAGACATTTTGAAACCTGATAGTGCTTTTCTCTTACATTAGTTTATTCACCATATTATTCTATTTTGAATAATGCCTGAAATTAGTGTCCAAAAGTATCAGGCAACTTGCAAGCTTTAGTACTTGAGGTCAATTTAATTACACTGTGCATGACAGAAACTAGGCCATTTGGGTATTGCCTTTGCCACCAGCAATTGACACCTGAGTGTTAATGAGCCGGTAATTAAGAGCTGGCACATACAGACACATTTTACTGTTTGGGACTAGGATAACCATATGCTACATAACTTCTTTGCTAAGTATTTTGCTAGCTTCAGAATTTACACAATTATGTTTGTGAGGTGTTTTTTTTTTTTTAAATCTTTCTTTTGCCATGGTAAAAACAAAAAAAGATTAACAAAGAGTTACTTTAAAGATTTAAAATAACCGTACTTGTCATTTTCTAGTTATGAAATGTTTGAAAACTACTAAAGTCATATTTGGAGAGCAGATATTTGGAAAAAATAAATTTGTGTAGTGGCAATTACTTTCAGTTTAAAACCACAACTACAGGACTTACATTTTCAAAAGTCTTCTGTAATATAACAAAATACCAAAAGCAATTTAACATGAATGTAGTATGTAGGGTAGGCAGCCTCTAGGATGGCCCATAATGATGATCACCTCCAGGTATTGAACTTTTTTGAGTATCCCCCTCCTCCTGAAAGTAGTTGAGCTATGGAACCCCTTCTATGAAACAGAATTTGGTTCTGGGGTTAGATTATATAAAGGTTATGTTTTCCATCTTGGAACTCTCCTTGTACACTTTCTCATTCTCTTCTGAATTGCTTGCAGAGATGTGGAGGCAGCTCTGTGGTGAGACCCATGTGTCACGAGATCGAGGCCCTTCAACAAACACATGAATGAACTCTGAAGCAGATGACCTTTCCCAAATTTCATCTTCAGAGGAGACCACACCTTCTGCCAACAGCTTGAGTGCGATCTCAAAGGAGCCCTTAGGCCGAGGTTCCCAGTTAAAGTGCACTAAGAGTTTTGAATCATACAAATTTGGAGTATAGTGTTTTCCAGCAACATATAACTAATACAATATGGAATTGGCAATCCTATTGTCTGCCATAGCAATATGAATTATTGATTTTTCTGATGTGATGTGTATAATCAAATAATATGTATAATGTACCTGCATCATGTTTTTGCTGTCCTCTCCAATTTTCCTTTCTTACTCTCCTCCTCCCTACCTCACAAAAAAAGTCCCCAACACTTTCTTGATTAATCTTCTATTGGTTTAAAAAAAATAAAACTGTTCTCATCAGATGAAAAATGTATTAACTTTTGTGAATTTTAGTTGTGGGAATTACTTCTAATTTTCTTCTTTGAAAGAGTTTGCTTTTCCATCTAACCCTCTGTAGGACATAGAGCCTTTTATATGCAGATTGGTATAATTATGCTTTGAAATATCTTTGAATTCCCTGTAGCTTAAACTGAGAACATGAAAGGCCAAATGTTATATCGAACTGAAGGATATAAAAGTGCACGTACATCAATCCAAAATGAGATATAGAAATGAACAGCTCTTTACACTGTGATGTCAGTTTTTGACAGATTATTGAAGGATCTTTATAACTGCCGAGACTGCTTTGGGTAGCATGAAAACTCTGCCTGGGGATAGTCTTATCAGTTTGTATTTTTTATTCTTTCAATACCAAAAGGTGAGTAGATGTTAAGTGAAACAAGAGAAATACTCTCTGACAAAAGCTTTAACTCTCTTCCCCAAAGATGACATCTGGCCCCAAATGGTAAAACATAGTGTGACGCGATGATGGAATCATCCACCCAATCTGTCATGCTAGAGCTGGCAGCCTGGATGAGGAGGTTACATTTTAGGAAGTCGACAGAAAACCCACTTGGCAATCATCACCTCCGGAGAGATCCCAGTGACAGACAAGGGTCTCTTCTGCTCAGGAGGGGAGTTTATTGTGCTGGTGACAGACATGTCAAGAGGATTTAAAGCGCCCACATTTTTTCTTATAACTAACAGGAAGATAAAAGCATAAAAGGAACCCAGTGAATTTTTGTATGTTCAAAACCTTGAAATCAATGCCATGTTTATTTACAAGCAGATTCTAAAAAACCTAACTTTTATGTTGAAAGAGTATGTACTGCTCGCTTTTAATATCCTAACTGCTTTGCGTTAAGTAAAAGTACATCTTAGAATTGTTCTTTATATCAGTCATGAATAGACCTTTTTTTTCTGCTTAAAGGGCAGAAATTATAATCCAAACAAAAGAATGAAATATTCATCTCTTCTGGGTTTGTTAGTAAAGGGGAATAGGTCTTAAAATTGAAGATGAAAATCTCCTAAATTCTGGTGTTTCTAGAATGTGCAGATATTAAGTAAGTATAATTGAAATCAGATCAAGGGCAAAGGGTAAAACTTTGAGCAAAATATATACTTTGATACTAATACTGATTCAAGCAGAACTGAGTGGATGATGAATTTAATACTTTTGTATTCAGTCTAGGCTAGGGAATTGTACCATGTTTGGCACTTTGCAAAGCTTGCCACTTATTAATCTGCAAAATATATATGAAAGGAGATGATGATAACTTAAACAGTAGTTGTGAAAAAACATAATCGTTAATTAGTTCTGATACTATAATCAAAAAAACATATATACCCATATACTAAAATGTCTCTTTTCAGGAAAGGATTGACATGAATTTAAAAGAAAATTCAAAGGCTTTAAACATGTAACTTAATGTATATATTAGATTAGTACCACTCTTAACTTTAATACTATAGAAAATATACAAACAACATGAAACGGGCAGCATAATGCCTCTGAAATTATTTCAAACTAGATTATCTCCTAGCTCTACTACTGAAAATCTTATGACCTTGATAGAGTTCTGCAGTTGATTTAGAGACTCTGGGGAGGGGGGTGGGGCATGGCATACTCATTCCATAAATGCATGTGAAATCCCCTGTTCAGTAGAAGTTCTGGGTGGGAATAAAAAGTAAACTAAAAAATTCTTGCAATACTGTGAAGGACCTATTAGAATGGTTCTAATTATTAGTGATAAGAAGGAATAGTTATATTTTAAATTATATTGGCAGGTGTGACTAAAAATCTTTTCTTGATAAAGGTGGTATATGACCACCTCTACCATGAATTTTTTTGAAAAGATTTTATTTATTTATTTTACAGACAGAGATCACAAGTAGGTAGAGAGAGGCAGGCAGAGAAAGAGAGGGGAAAGCACGCTCCCCGCTGAGCAGGGATCCTGATGCAGGGCTCGATCCCAGCACCCTGAGATCATGATTTGAGTGGAAGGCAGAGGCTTAACCCACTGAGCCACCCAGGCACCCCTCCACGATGAATTTTTATACAATTTCAAATTGTGGCACAAAGCAAAGTTAACATAGAGGACTCACATTAAAAGCAAAACTATGATAGTTTTAAAACTATAATAAAAACTAATATTTATTAACTATTCCATCTGTGACAAGTACTGTGCTATTCATCACAACATTTATATGAAAAGTGATACTTTCAATCAATTTGCAGTTGAAGAAACCATGAGAAGCACGTAAACTTGATTATTTCTTAATTATAAGGCTAGTGAATGTTGAAGCTTCAAAATGACTTCTGATATATGGATCCTACTATTAGGTGCTTTAAATAATATGGCAGAAGAAAAGATAAAATGAAGCAATTAAGCAAATAATGTTTCATTAGAAATGCCCATAATAGGTATATGCTGAAATTTAAAGGTAAACTAAGATATATACATTCCTCTCACATTTAAACCACATGGTCTTGTGGTCTAAAAAAAACTTATGGTGCAAGTATTAGAAGTGATAAAAAAAGACTAACAGATTTAAATTGTAGGTTGTATGCTTTTTCCTGCAGCTTCAAACTACAATAGTACATCTCACACTATCCTGATTCTGTGTGCAAGTGAGTCTGTGTGTGTGTGAATAAAATGAGGTAGGAAGTTGATGGTCACAATATCAGACATGAATAAAATAGTATACAATAGAGTACAGTCGAATATGTTGCAGTAAAATGTGATTTAAAGATCTCCTTGCCTAAAGTTTCCCAAAGCATGTCACATGAACCTTCAGTGTCACTTGATCAAAGGTGGGAAAAAAGGCAGAAGTTAAGGAATTTTCATTTTCAAATGGATATTGCATGCTACAGCCATTTCTGAAAGATTTATAATTCACCTCAATGTGTTAAGAGTCTCACAGGAATCTTTTAACTTAAAAAGGTCCTGTTTAATACTTTTTAACCTAGTATGTGTGTATGTATACACACACACGTATATAGGCAGGTATGTTATATGTATGTTTATATACATAATGCATGTACATATATAAAGTTTAATAGACATTTCACCTCATCATCTAAAAGGGTGTCTATCATCCTTCAGATACGCTGTGAAAAACAATGCTTTTTGTTTAAAAACAGATTATTTGTAATTGATTTGTACGAAATCAAGACTAATAAGGAACACTTTAAGACACTGATAAATTGCATTTATTATTTATTCTTAATTAAAAGGAATAGAGAGAGGGGAATTAATATAAGCATTGGGAAAATATTTTGAAGATATCCATTTTTTAGCCTTTCTAACAGGAAGCTCTTCTAACATGATTTATCTAATTAATACTTGATGTGTGCAATTATCAGTAATACCAGATCATGTCTACTTTTTCAAGTTTGAATAGTTCATCTAGGATAAGTATATATATATTCCCAATTCAAGAACCAAATGATATGAAAATTAACATAAAACTTATTAAACTTATTTTTCTGAGAATACTTTCTAGTAAATTGAAAATTTGACAATACCTTCTATAGTTAGTTAAATTTCATCAAATCAGATTGCACAGTCTAAACATTGCAATGTAATCTCATTTCATACTATTTTCTATTCCTTTCCTTTTCAATATTAAATAATCACAACTTTCTTCAAGCCTGAAGTCCAAGCCTGAGTCACCTGTAGTTTTCAGTGGATGACCTTGCTTCTTAATTCAGAGAGATAGTTTAGTCATCAGAAAGGATGATATAACTTCTAAAAGTCTCATAATTTCCACTTCGCCTGCATCCGTCCTTACATCTTAAAAAGAACATTTTTTTCACTGTTTGTATTTGTCAAGACTCCTCATAAGCAATAGGATGTCAACCTACATGGGCTTAAGAGGAAAGGATTACTTTCACTCAGGTAACTGAAAGGTCTACAGATGGGTGTATTCAAGGATCCAAATGTGAAGACGAATTCTTAAATTCCAAGGTTAATCTATTCACTGATGATTTTAATCCCATTGCTTCCCTCTTGCCTCTTGGACATCTTGCTCCATTCAGTTGTCTCCTCCTTTCCTTCTTCCTCTCCACTGTTTGTTCCTCAGTATATAAACATGTTCAAACTACCCTAACTTAAAAATTACATCCTTACACAACATCTTGATTCATATATGTATAGTCTCTCACTTTGTCTCACTAGCCCAACCACTCTGATGTCCCTTCACTTCAAACCCTCATGTTTCTCAGGCCAGTTCCACAAACTCAATACACCTGGATATTAAAGCCTCACTCTGGACCCTGTAGAACTGTCCCAGTACTGCTGACTTTCCTTTGCCACAAAAGGGGTCAAGGTACTCTCCAAAGCTAGAGCCTATACTTCATTCAATTCAATTCTCAGAGAATCCTTGCTTTCCAGCTCTTCTGTTCATTCTTTAAGGTCTCACTTCTAGCTCAAATGAGCCAAGGCCTCCTCTTACTAAGGTAATAGCAGGCATATGTTGCTTTATTGCCCTTCATCTAAGTGCATCTTTTACAAATTGAAGATTTGTGGCAAGGAACTCCATTGTGGAAGTCTTCTGGTGCCGTTTTTCCTACAGCATTTGCTCACTTCATGTCTCTGTGTCACATTTTGGTAATTCTCACAGTATTTCAAATGTTAATTATTATTGCATTTGTTATGGTAATCTGTGATCAGTGATTTTTTATGCTACTATTGTAATTGTTTTAAGGCACCATGAACTATGCCCACATAAGACAGCAAACTTAATTGATAAAGGTGTGTTCTGCTTGCCCCACTGTTGGGTGATTCCCCCACCTCTCTTCCTCTCTCCAGGCCTCCTATTACCTCCCAATATTTCACCGATATTGAAATAATCATGTGAAAGGAAGAGTCACATGGCTCTGACTTTATTTATTTTTTATTTATTTAATGGCTCTCACTTTAAATCAAAGCTAAAAATGATGAAGCTTAGTGTGAAGGTATATTGAAAGATGAGACAGGCTGAAAGCTAAGCCTGCTGTAACAATTACCCAGGCTGTGAATGCAAAGGAAAGGCTCCTAAAGGAAATTAAAAGTGCTACACCAGTAAAGGTATGAATGATAAGAAAACAAAACAGCCTTATTGCTGATTGTGGAGAAAGCTCCAGTGATCTTGATAGAAGATCTAACCAGCCACAGACATTCTCTGAAGCCAAAGCTTAATCCAGAGCAAGGCCCTAAATCTCTTCAATTCTATGAAGACTCAGAGAGGTGAGGAAGCTGCAGAAGAACAGTTTGAAGCCAGCAGAGGTTGGTTTATAATGTTAAGGAAAGAAGCTGTTTCCATCTCATAAAAGTGCAAGGTAAAGCAGTCAGTGCTGATAGAGCAAGTTATCCAGGAGATCTAGCTAAGACAATTAATTAATAAAGTAGATCTAGCTAAGACTACATTAAACAACAGATTTTCAAAGTAGATTCTCAAAGAAACATCCTTCTATTGGAAGAAGATGCCACCTTGGGCTTTTTAAGTTAGAAAGGAGAAGTCAGTACCTGGTTTCAAAGCTTTAAAAGACAGCCTGACTCTTGTTAGGGGTTAATGCAGTTGGTGACTCTAAGTTAAAACCAATGCTCATTTATCATTCTGAAAATCCGAGGGACCTTAATAATTATCTAAATCTACTCTGCCTGTGCTCTGTCAATGGAACAACAAAGTCTGGATGACAACACATCTGTTTATAAGATGATTTAATGAATATTTTCAGTCCACTGTTGAGATTTACTGCTCAGGGAAAAAAAAAAAAGAAAGAAAAGAAACAAGAAGATTCCTTTCAAAATAGGACTTCTCATAGACAATACATCTGGTCAACCAAAAGCTATGATGGAGATGGACTGTAAGATTCATGTAACATCCATTCTGCAGCTCATGGACTGAGAAGTAATTTCTACTTTCAAGTATTAAGATTTAAGAAATACATTTCATAAGGGTATAACTGCCATAGATAGTGATTCCTTTGATGGATCTGGATAAAGTAAATTGACAAAACTTCTGAGAAGGATTCTAGATGCCATAAAGAATATCTGTAATTCAGGGCGCCTGGGTGGCTCAGTGGGTTAAGCCGCTGCCTTCGGCTCGGGTCATGATCTCAGGGTCCTGGGATCGAGTCCCACATCGGGCTCTCTGCTCAGCAAGAAGCCTGCTTCCCTCTCTCTCTCTCTCTGCCTGCCTCTCTGTCTACTTGTGATCTCTCTCTGTCAAATAAATAAATAAAATCTTTAAAAAAAAAAAAAAAGAATATCTGTAATTTATGGGAAGAGGCCAAAATATCAATATTAATAGGACTTTGGAAGAAGTTGATTCCAACCCTCATGGATGACTTCAAGGGGTTCAAGACTTCAGTGGGAGAAGTCACTACAGATGTGGCAGGAATAGCAGGAGAACTAGAATTAGAAGTGGAGCCTGAAGGTGTGACTGAATTGCTGCAATTTCATGATAACACTTTAAGAGATGAGGAGTTGCTTCTTATGGATGAGCACAGAGAGTGGTCTCTTGAGATGGAAACTACTCCTGGTGAAGATGCTGTGAAGGTTGTCGAAATGACAACAAAGGATTTAGAATATAGTACATCAACTTAGCTGATAAAGCAACAACAGGCTTTGAGAGGACTGACTTCAATTTTGAAAGAAGTCCTTCTGTGGGTAAAATGCTTTCAAGTTGAAATCATTCATGAAAGGAAAAATTAATAGGTATAGCAAACTTCACTGTTGTCTTATTTTAAGAAATCGTCACAGCCACCCCAACCTTCAGCAGCCACCATCCTAATCAGTCAACAGCCATCAACATCAAAGCAAGACCCTCCAGTAGCAAAAAGATTATGACTTGTTGAGCGCTCAGATGATAGTATTTTTAGTGATAAAGCATTTTTTAAACTGGGTGTCTGGGTTGCTCAGTCAATTAAGCCAGAGTTCCAGAATCGAGTCCCACATTGGGTTCCCTGCTCAGCAGGGAGTCTGCTTCTTCCTCTGACCTTTCCCCCTCTCATTCTTTCTCTCTTTCACTCTCTATTTCTCAAGTAAATAAATAAAATCTTTTAAAAAAAACTCTATTCAAAAAAGTATCTTTAAATTAACGTATGAACATTTTTTAGATATAATGCTACTGTGCACTTAATAGACTCTAGGGTAAACACTGGACAACCAAAAATTTTAGTTGACTTGATTTATTTAAATATTGACTTTATTGCTGTGGTCTGGAACAGAATCCACAATACATCCACAATATCTCTGAGATATGCCTGTGTTTGCACAAAAATAAAGCCACTATCTGAACACAATAAAATATACTTAAAAGATCTATCACTTGTGCTGGGAAGTGGTGCTGTGAAAGAAGGATAGACAACAAGAATTTGGATATTTGACCTGCCCCTTCAACTACAGACATTCCACTTTTGTCTATTTTGGGTCTAAGATAACAGATAATATTTTAGAAGATTTTTACCGGTAAAATATTTTAACGCCATTAACTTACAGGATAAACTAGAAACAACTTCAGTTCATACCCTGACCAATGAATTCAACCTTTCCTCTTCCTAAATTTGCCTCACATTTTTCAGTCTAGGAATGCCAAAATATATTTCTTCTTAGTTGAACAAACGTTCCTCAATCTCTTTGCTCCTGGCACTTGGTATTCATTTTGTGTGGAACAGTCTCAGTCACATTTTTTTGTCTAATGAATCCCTAATCATTTTTCACTCCTCAATGGTTTAAATGCTAATTTCTCTGTGACATCTTTGACTTACCAAGATAATTGTCTACACTTCTTTTACTTGATCTTTTTGTTCTTTTTCTAGAAGTGACTTGAAAACAAAACAAAAGATGACTTTTGCCTTCACGGTGTTTATAATCTGGACATATCTGAGAGTCACATGAAAAAGGCTTAAGAATGAGGAAGACAATTTACAAATCATTGTTTAAGTAAGATATGTTATGAGGTAAGAAATTATGGAATAGGTCTCTGTAGAGTTTATTGGAGAAGACTTATTTATAGAGATTAGTTTTAGTGATTATAGAAGACAAAGGAAATTATGTAATGTGAGCTCTATTATAATATCAGTAATAAGCTGTATGTTCTTTATAAATGTGGTAAAGGCCACTTCACTTTATTTTGTTAATGTAATAATGTGTATATATTAAAACAATATGTTGAAAAATTGAACAATTTAATGTAACAGTTGTGGAAGGATTTTATATTGCTGTATGAATAGTTAATTTTTTTTATTTTGCTGAATACAACAGTTACCATCTTATCTGTATACTGCCATCAAAATAAAGCCTAGACTTTTTAGAACATTAGAACATTAGGCATTTTGGGGTTTCTTTCCCATTTTCTTTTTCTTTTTTTTAAATTTTATTTATTTGTATGACAGAGAGATCACAAGTAGGCAGAGAGACAGGCAGAGAGAGAGGGGGAAGCAGGCTCCCCGCTGAGCAGAGAGCCTGACACGGGGCTCTAGCCCAGGACCCTGAGATCATGACCTGAGCCGAAGACAGAGGTTTAACCCACTGAGCCACCCAGGTGCCTCTTCTTTCCCATTTTCATCTAAACTATTTGGGAAGGATTTTCCTATGTCCAAGGTTTAGTTTGACAGTGGTATTATCATTATCAGGAACTATAAAGAATTCATTTTATCATCCCAGGAGTTTAGCATTATGGCCAATATTAGTATATATTAAATATTCATTTTAAGTTAAAAACCTTTATGAAAGAAACAGCTCAATTCAGGTTGATGTTCAGCATCAATATGAGAAGTAATGCAGTTTTTTTTCCCCCTAGAATGCTATATAAAAGTAGAGAAAGTTTATTTTGACAACAGAAAGAATATGTGGACATCTTTCCAACTCTTTGAAATTGTTTCTTCATAGTATGACTTAATTGCCTTTAATGAAATGATATGAGTTCTTTGAATAACTGTACCCTCTAATTTTATAGAGAAAATTATATTTAGTTGACTTGTACAACATGAGTTTGAACAGCAGGTCTGCTAATACATGGATTAAAAAAAGACAAATACAGTACAGTACTAGATTTTCTTTTTCTGTTTCTTTATGATATTTTTACTAACATTTTTTTTCTCTAGCTTACTTTATTATAAGAATGTAGTGTATAATACATAAAACACACAAAATATGTGTTCACCAACTGTTTGTGTTATTAGTAAGTCTTCTGGTTGACAGTAAGCTAATAGTAAGAAGGGATTCCTGTATGTCTCTTTTTTGTTTTTGTTTTTTCCTTTAAGACAGAGTAGAAACTTGAAGAGACACAATAGTTTCAGTTGTAGAAGCAGAAGAGTCAGTAAATCCCTATTGTGTTCAGTTGACAAAAATGAGAGTTGGGGAAGGCAAATAGTAACAATGTTTCATAAATCCCATAGGGCAAAAAATGATATCTCACACTGAAGTAGCTCTCTATTATTCACAGGGTTCTGTGTTTGAGCTCCGCATCGGGCTCCCTGCTCGGCGGGGAGCCTGCTTCTCCCTCTTTCTCTGCCTGCCTTTCTGCCTACTCGTGATCTCTCTCTTCCTGTCAAGTAAATAAATAAAATTTTTTTAAAAAATGATTTTTTAGACAAATCTATGTTCAGTGTTTGGTTTTGCCACTTTCTATCTTGGTAATTGTGGGTAATCTCAGTGAGCCTCAGAGACTTCATGAGTAAATTTGTGTTTGTAATGCCTTTCCCCCCACGCATTTGCTATGGACAAGCTATATATAAAGTGACAGTAATCAGTAGATTTTTTGCTGCTATGATGTTGATGGTGACAAGCATGATGATTTTTTTTAAAGATTTTATTTATTTATTTGATAGAGAGAGAGATCACAAGTAGGCAGAGAGGCAGGCAGAGAGAGATGGAGAAGCAGGCTCCCCGCTGAGCAGAGAGCCCGATGCGGGGCTCGATCCCAGGACCCTGGGACCATGACCTGAGCTGAAGGCAGAGGCTCAACCCACTGAGCCACCCAGGTGCCCCAAGCATGATGATTTAAGTGAGCCACCATACCAACCCTGGCTAAGACTATGTAATACAATGATGAGTAAGACGGTTCAGAACTTCATATTCAAATGTTCCTACGTTGTATAAGTATTCCATGATTATGAAAAAAACTATAGTGCAAACTGGACAAGACTGACTGAATTGTGTTCATCTGGTCTGAAGATTTCACCTTTTTTTTCATATCAGATGGAGCAGAGTAACATCTTTTTTACTTAGAAATCAATACTTAGATGAGTAAACTTGGAGGACATCCAAAGAGAAGTTGTATTTCTTCATTCAATCATCAAGTATATCTTATGTTCTGGACTCTGTTTAAAAGCTATCATAAATAGTTTTACAGAGTCTCTGAACTACAATGGAGACATCAGAATTTTCACTTATGAAAGTAAGAATAAGGTCAACACCCCCAGATTAAAGTAAATTGCAACTGACAGTAAGGAGAAATTGTAAAAAATAGCCAGAGGTATCTTAAAATTTCCAGGAATTTGTTTTGTTTTTAACTTTGTTCAAAAGTATATTTCATCACTGTAACTTAGTTTATACCTCAAACATACCTGAGGACTCTTCATTTCAATAATTGTGATACTCACTACCATTTGTTGTATATTAACAACATCCCACTCATTGTGTTAACCAATTTACATTACATTTAATTTTTACACCACATACTATTGGTCAAAACACATTAGAAAGAAAGAAATCCTCTCTAGGTATATTAAACAGAAAGAAATTTATTACAGATTATGAAATGTCTCACATAATCCTAGGGGAGGTTAAGGAAAGGGATCTTTGGTTGAGAATTCAGGAACCCTTGTTAATATTTATGGGGCAAAACCAAGTTCCTAAGAGAACTACCGCCTTGTCCGTGATCAGAGGGTGTCTCAATACTGTCACTGCCATAGTCAGGAAACTGCCATTCTCAAGAAACTACCACTACTTTGGAGTAAGCAGTATAGTTTTTAGTAAGCAATATAGTTCTCTAAACTATATAAACAAACTAACGTACCCTCTGGTTTATATTATACATGTAAACATACAGAGACTCAGAAAAATCTGTCCTCTGTATAGTTAAGGATAGTATGCTCATTACCTGTTTTCCTAATCGCTGTGGAATATGTTTCTTGAGCATATTCTCTGGTTTGAGTTTTGCTGTGAGCTCCATAGTACATAAACCATCTTTCAAGTTTGAAATCAAGACTGAAATGAAGCAAAATATGAGGATTCTACTGAAGCTTTTATTAAATTATATGGGCAACAAATGCTGAGTTTATTTTCCCATCAAAGCAAGTTAAACATCAGTGGTAATTGATCTACATACTTAAAATGCCAAAAGAAACCTCTGATAATGATAAATTCATTGATTCCTTTAATAGTTAACTATGGTTGTTCAGAGGCAGATTTTATTTATTTATTTATAGAGAATCTACTTCTCTTTTATGTATTTGTATATGACAGATAACTTAAACTACCAATGTCATTTTACTCACACACTTTAAATAGTACAACTTTGATATTTCATTACTTGGTTTACAAATATCCTGAGCCATCTAATGAATTATAGTAGAAATTATGTGTTCAACAAGGGAGACTGCTGAAATCTGTTGTGCAAATCTGCTGCTGATCTTATATTTGTCATTTCATAGCTGCATTTTTTAAAAATTTTCAGTCATTATATCAGACTACATGTTCTTGGCAAATAAATATGATGGGTTATATAATACAAGGTCAATTTGAATATGTATAAAAATTTATGAAAGAAATAAAGCTGCCATGTGCAGATTAATAACTTGTTATCCTTTCAAATTAATATTCTTTATTTAGTGGACATTTTTGGAAAATTCCTAAAGATTTTTATAGGAGAAACATATTAAAAAGTTTACATTGTATAGTTTCCCTGATTTCTCGTGAAAAGCCTCACTAGCCATATCTCTCTATTACAACAGCTCGCTACTCTGCCTTCCAATCTTCCTGTCTCTATTTCCTTTTATCCAGGGCTCTGTATTCTCTGTGTGGGTATCCCTTTATTTATAATGAAGATGAAGATGTAGTTTGTGATCCTCTGTGTAATTAACTCTGTCCTAGGTTTCAGGATGGAAAGGTATGCTCTTACTGCAACATTTTTTTTCCTTGTTAAAATTGTAAGAAAGTTTCCAAGGTTTAAGGTTAATAATTAAGAAAATTAGCTCTAGGGTGCCTGGGTGGCTCAGTGGGTTAAGCCGCTGCCTTCGGCTCAGGTCATGATCTCAGGGTCCTGGGATCGAGGCCCGCATCGGGCTCTCTGCTTAGCAGGGAGCCTGCTTCCCTCTCTCTCTCTCTCTGCCTGCCTCTCCATCTACTTGTGATCTCTCTCTGTCAAATAAATAAATAAAATCTTTAAAAAAAAAAAAAAGAAAATTAGCTCTATAAAACACAGTTTTAGAAGTCTATCTATTAATGTTGTACAAGTAATATATATAAACACATGCATATATGTATACTTACATATATATACACACAAAAGCACATACATACATACTCTTACCTTACATCAAAAAAAATTGATTGTCGATTGATTGCGTATTTTAGAAGAAAATATCTTGCAATATCTTTGTGATTTTGAAGTAGATAAGATTCTTAAACAGACCTAAAGATAAGTGAAAATAATTTGGATTCATCAAAAATAAGAACTTCAACCTTCACGGGACACCAGACACTCGGTGAAAAAGCAACCCATAGAAGGGAGAAGATTTTACAGTACGTATTTTCAAATAAAGGTTTTTATCTAAAATAAAGAACTCTTACAAAGAGTGAAAATACATACACCCAATAGAAATATGGGCAAAAGATTTCAACAGATACTTAACAAAATAAAAAATTCGAATAAACAAAATCAGTAACATAAGTGGCTAACTGCATTGGTCATCAGATAAATGCCAATCAAGATCACAGTCAGATACATTATATATTCACTGTACTGGCTAAAAGGAAAAACTGACATGACAAATTTGGCGGCAGGATGTGGAGCAGTAGGGACTCTCACACAGTATGGAAATATGGGTAATATTTACTATAGAGCATAAACATTTTAAGAGCCAACCACTCCAAAGAAAGGTTTACATGAGTACACCAAAAGGCATGTTTGAGAATATTTTTAGAAATTCTATCTGTAGTAAACATACACTCAGATATACAAATACACAAACAAAAAATAAAGCCTAGTAAAACAAACAAGTTACTCTGAGAAATCAAACAGAATAAAACTATTCAAATGGTCATCAAAAATAGGTGGCTAAATATATTTTAATTATAAGTATATAATGAAACATAGCAATGAGAATAATTCATCTATAATTGCACATAATGATATGAGTGACTCTCACAAACAGAATGTTGAGCTAATCAAATATGACACAAAAGAGTACACATTGTAAAATTCTGTTTGTCTAGCATACAAGAAGAGGCAAAATTATATACGGTGTTAGAATTCAGGGCAATGGTTATCATTTGTTTAGTAATATCGAACAAGCCTAAGGAAGGATTTCAGGATGTTGGTTTAATTTTATGGCTTGATTCAGGTGCTGATTATTCAGGTGTGCTTAATTGGGGAGCAACTCTATTATTATATGTGCAGTTTTCTGTTTGCAGTTTAATTTCAGCAAAAATTTAAAGACACTAAAGAACACAATTATTCCATAGACATTCAAAACCTTCTCAGAGATGTTGGAGAATTCTGTTGTGGAAATAAACTGCATCTGACACAAAAACAGGTAATATCCAAGACAATTTAAGGGGAAAAAAATGACAGAGCTAATCATCATTTGGGCATGAATTGCCGTGTAACATGGAGGTACAAATGTAGCTGTTATCATGTAACTCTAAGTTAGAAATAGCTGTCATTAATAGAGGAGTATTTTCTCTCATATGGAAAGAATTATGCATGCCACTGTTCCCAACTCAGTAACATTTACTACCACTTGTCATTTCAGATTACCAATAACTGAAAATGGTAAATTAAGAATGGATAGTTTGTTCTTGATGGAATGATAGCCACCAACAAGTTGGATTCTATTTATTGTTCACTAGGTAGTCACGGCTGTATGGTTGATTTGTGTGCTATAGGTACAACATGCTGCATAACATATGTGTGCCAGAAACAGTACATTTTATGATTTCCCAAATTAAATTGTATTTGACTCTTCTATCACATTTGCCAGAGTGGACAGATGTCCAACTAATGTAGATTCTTCCTCTTATGCTACTGTTCTTTTGACAAGAGCAAGAAGTTGTACGTGTATACTCCTGTCAGTAGAAAAAGATTTATGTGAAACAGAAGCTTTTCTATTGCTCCAAAAGTAGAGATTGTCTTAGTTACTAAATTCAGCAAGCATTTTGAATTTGTTTCCTAACTTGATATATTGGTGGCATTTAAAATATTTTCTCACCAGATGCTTATCTGTCCTTTTAATTGTGTTCTGAAGAATTATTCTTTTCTGACTTTCTTAGGCTTTTTCATTTGTTTGTTTTTTAGCTATAATTTCTCCATCTTATTTTCCCCCTCCTTTCCCATTTAATATTGGGTTTCCCCAAAGATCTTTCCCGGACTTTCCATCTCCTTCTGTGTTTTTAGGTACTACCTGTATGCATCTTCAGGCCTGACAATTTATCTTCGCTCCAATCCAGGATTAGCTACTCTTAGCTATTGTTCTGTAGGCACTTTATAATCAAGAGGAATAAAACCAATTCAATTGTTATAGCAAGCATGTTCTTTCTTCTGAAATACTGACATGAACTTAACTTTTTCTTAAAATTTATCATTACAGCATAGGTTCTAGCTCCAAAATCTCCTCTTCCATCCCGATATATTTAACTTGACTGAAGCTTTTTTGTACAACTCACTGCAGTTTTTTTTTCTTTTTTTTTAGTAGAACCAACCTTAATCTTTGTTTTTCTTCTAATACACAAGGCATCAAACTTTTCTTTCTCTCACATTACTTGCTTTACTAAATTCAATCAGAGATTCCCCATGTTATAGCAGGTGAAGTATAAACTCCCACCGATGTGACAACACCATTTCAATCTCACCTTTACTACTTTGGGTCACACACTTTCCACTTGGGAAGAACAGATTGTCCTCTTTTCATGTTTCCTTGTCTTTTCTCATATCAATGTTTCTTGCCTAGAATATTTTTCCTCTCTAGGTACGTGGAAAATTTCTCCTCTATCTCTTAGGTTCAGGCAGTTTTCACTTGCTCCGTGCTGTCGCTCTGATAAGTTTAAGTACTGAGAATAAAAGGATACACAGAAAGACAAAGTCCCTGCTCTCAGGGAGATTGAAGTCCATCCAGAGCTAGAGAGAGACCATAAACAGGTGAACAAATAAATACATGAGAAAATCACATATTATTATACATGTTTGGAAATAAATAGAAAGTTTCAGGCACTTGAACATAACTAGTTGGGGAAGGAATTTTAGAGAACATCCTCTATGCTTGAGCAGAGAAGTTGAACTGGGGCTTTGTACCAATCAGTAATGGCATTTAACTACAGTAGCATAAAAAAGAGTGTTTTTCCTCATTTGAGAATTCCAGAGGTAGGTGGTTGGTATGGTGTTTTAGCTAGAGGATGGTGAAACCAGTGACTTACTTATTCTTAGTTTGCCGGCTTTCTCCCTGGTGCTTGTTTCCTCATGGTTACCCAATAGCCACTGCATTTCCATCCATCCCGCTTCTGTTCAAAGCAGAAAGAACTAGAGAATAGTTACATTTCTTGCGTGTCTTTAGGGAAAGGACAGATTTCCCAGAGAAGGGTCCAACAGATTTTTACTTACATTGGATTGCCACAACTGGGAAATATGTGTATGTACTAATAGCAAAGGAGTTTAAGAAACAGGACTATCTTTGCTATATCTGGCTTTGAATGAACATCATCTTTGCCTCCATGCAAAATTTTAACCAAAAAGAAGGAGATAAGCACACAGATTTAGCAACTATTTCGTGAATGCCAAAGACCTTAGGTTGAGAAATAGCTGGTTGGTCATGTCAAGCATCCCAGGCAGAGACAGCCTCCAGCACAGGCACCTGAGGTGGGAAAGTCTTTTGTGCTTCTGAAGAATAAAGGTAGGCTATCATGACTTGCTAGGAGTGAGGACGATGGGGTGTGGTGGATGACGGATTCAGAGATATAGGATCCTCAGTTACTTAAGTCGAAGAGGAACTTTTTATGCATTTCTTTATTCTAAATATCTTGCACAATCTTAGGCTGATAATAAGTTTCTTTCTTCTTTTTTTTTTAATGAGTGAATTAAGGACAACACGTTATATAAATATATGAAAGAGCTCTGTGATTTCCTTGTTTATAAATAACTTTAACTGTATTCACAGGAACATACGTTAATAAGTCAAAATCATCTCATGACTGGTAATCTTCATTTTCAGCATTGATTTGTCTAGAGTTAATCATGTCATTTGAAACCATAAAGGCCTAATTCTAATTGTCAATTACATCAATTCCATAATTCCTCTCTACATATGTTGTTTTGGTTTGTTTTGTTTTGGCAAAAGAAGTCATATGAAAAAAATATACATATTGGCAAGTTAGTCTCAAGTATCAAAATAATTTCATAAATTTTCTATTTATTTTTAACTGTGGAGTTATGATCATATTTGATATTTCACAGCTGTGAAAAATTCACAAATAACTTTGTTCAATAGTATTTGATTAAGAAATTACAGACTCTGATTTTTAAAAGTGGGCACTGAAATTTGGGTAAATGGTCTATTTAACCAAATGTTACAGTGAATATGTGAATGTATTAACCCTAATTTAACTGGTGTGCAATTTTTTATCATATGAACTGAAAAGTAGTGATTGACCCTGTTATTTTCAAAAGCATTATTCTAAATTGCTACTAGTGTTAACACCTTACATCAAATAGTACATATTTCTTTCTTTGTTATTGTCCTTTTGAATTCTTTAAAATATAAAGCACAAGTTCCAATGAGGAGAATATTAGCCATAATTTTCCTTATAGTCATAATTAAGAGCTTTTGTGGAAAAGTTTATAATATGTTATAATTGATTAAATTCAGCACCATACTATGTGTTACAACATCCGGAAAGGTTTTGTGATTTTTAATAAATTCTACAAAATCAGTGAATCATTTTCATTTTGTTTCACTTAATTAAGAATAAAAGTGTTTGAAGTGTGTGTGTATATATGAACACACACAGACATGTATATGTCCACACACAGAGTATATCCACACATGTATATATCCATACACACACACACACACACACACACACAAACACACATGCTTTATTTAATTTTTTCCATGTGACTCCTAACATAAAGTGTCTTTGGTAAATTTTAGTGTAATTAATAATAAATTTTTTCTAAAGCACGGAGTTATTTTCCAGGTTCCCATGTACCTTATACTGAATTATTTTGAAAGTCTAATTTTTGTTTCTTGTGTTTCCCATCTGGTCTTCTTACATTATCATCCTATGATCTGTTTCCAAAATAATGCTGGGAAATGGAGTGTTGATTTCTTCTTTACTAAAATATATTTTCATTATTTTTAAAGTAATGAAAACATTTCTATTTTTGTTCAGTTAGCTGGCAACACCTTTTTCCATTATTTTATTTTTAGCTGGCTAAGTTTAAACTTGACTGTGTGCTTTTTAAAATTCAAAGTGAAATAATCAGACCATTTTACTTCCATTTGCCATCAGCTGAAGGATTAGTTACTTCAACTAGGGGACAATATAATCAATAATGTCTAAATTTATGCCCAAGATGACCATCCTTGAAGATATCCTTTTCTTTCTTGGAAACATAGTAAATTCCATCATAAATTTGGCCAGGAAAAAGACCCTTGATTCCTTTAAGTGTCTGTCACTCTTTTACAGTCCATTTTTATGGAAGGGAGGTAAAATGATAAATCACAAACCATTAGTCATGAAAGGTTAATCATATCTTCCCAAAATATACTATTCTACCACTTAAGTCCCAAATAGTTTTTATATACAGCTAAGCAGAATATTTCTTATCATTTTCATATTAAAGCGATCACAAAAAAATTGTACATTCAAACTTGGAATTATCAGGATGATTTAGATCTACATTATTTTCTTGGATTAAAAAAGAAAATTAATTTAGCAGGTTTATACTTCCTTTTGTTAGTGACCTATAATTTCTATCTTCATATTCTTTCAGAAAATGCAAGCTACAGTACCTAATAAAGATTAAATAATGATTCTAATACTTAACAATGCTTTCCAGGTTCACAAACAATTGAAGCTGAAAGCAAAATTCTACTGTGTTTACCATACTTGTTCTAGAAACATGAAACTGCATCAACAATTGATATTTTGAGAAAATACAAAAAAAATGACATAGTATATAATCTCTCATAACTGGAAGCAAAATCTGTTTCATCTCCATAAACTGTTACGTTTGGTTAGTCTGTAAAAAAAAAAAAAAGTCATGTATATTTATTTTTCTGATAATAAAACCACTTAAGTAAGATGCTATTTTCCTCAATTAAACATTGGCATTCCCTTAGGTACCATACTATGTATCTTTATAACTTCCTACCTTTTTCTATTCCAAACAAATTCAAACACATAATTTACTTCGTTAGTCACAAACCTGTTCTATTTTTCCAAATTAGAATTCAGCATTTCCTAGTGAAATATCTTTCTGGTATTAACTTCTTAATTTCCATAGGTATGTTCCAGAGAAGAGTCCATGTAAGAGACCTTCATGTAAGGACTACTAGAAGAACTACATTAAATCGTATTTTCTATAGACTGAAGACTTCTACTTTCTTGAATCTCTCATTGCTGTGTCAAATCTTATAGTATTTTTAACTATCTTTCGAACTTTCCTCTAAGAGCTTTCTCTTGAAGTACATTGTTCAAAAGTCTACACATTCTCTTAGGAAAATCATGACCACTACTCATGATAGCAGACGAATTGCTATATTCTGTTCCTTCATCTTGCATCACTATATCAGAGTGTATTTAAATGTTATGCTTTTCAATCATGTATGCCTTGACACCATTAATTTTCCACTCCTCACAACACATTGCTCTCTTGGTTTTCATGGTATTGTATTCCATTACTTCTTTATGTTTACCTCTGTATTGAATCAGTTTCATATATACACCCTTTTCCCTTTATTTATATACTTCTTTTCTTGAACTTTTCCTCTGATATCAGTTTCTCTTTACTCTTGTTGGGTTTAAGACTCATGTCTTAAGTGATCATTGATATAACTATTCACTATGGATTGAATTTCATTGTTTCTCCATATCTGCCTATCCTTTAGACATCCCCACAGGGATATCTTAAGATCTCCCTCCCAGTTTTTCCTTAGCACCTCCAGGCCATGGTATTAGCTATCCCAAAATGTCAAAGTCTGAAATCTGGAAGCCATTTTGTATCCAAAGTGTCCTTGCCTTAGTTCAGAGAGTTCCCTTAGATCACTCACATAGCTTCCTTATCCTTTTCTCTGTCTGTAATTTCATATCTACTTCTCTTTCCTTTACTGCTGACCTTTTCAGTTTATTGTTAAAAATATTGGCACAGTATTTTCAATAATGTGCCAATTAGATGATACGCTGTTCCCCTTGCCTACACTACCTTTTCTAACTCTCTGTTACTAGTTTCATGTAAAATATTACAAAATGTTTCCTAACTTCCAGGAAGTCTCTCCAACATCCCATCTCAGGTTTCCATAATGACTTTGATTGCCATCTTCTTGAATGCGAAGTGTTGATTGTAATTTCTGGAATATGACTAGATTCCAGTGGTGGACCACAAGACAGAGACATTGCACTTCCATGTGAATTCCTGTGACTTAGTGGAGTGCATGGGGCAAGGTAAGGACTCAATAAATATTTGTCAAAATCAATGAAGTGAATGAATGTATAAATAAATACCTACATTCTTCACAGGCAGAGTTTATCAAGGTAAATAGCTATAGTAAGGCAGGTAATGCCAGAAACTTACATTTTCTTAGTTATTCAGAGGTTTTATATGCTAGGTAAGTATTAATGTCGTCTCAATTTATATGAAATATTTTATTTTAAGAATTTATTTAAGGAAACTTGTTTCACAACTTTGTAAATCTCTTTAGTATCTGCCTATTAGAAGAAAGTTGGATTTTCAGCCACTCCTTCCACATTCAATCTCTTACTGTATATTTTTATGCCTAACCAATATGAAGTAAATGTCTGTATAAGGCACATGGATATGTAGTTGAAAATGAAGGGGAATTTCAGTAATTGTTTGGGATAATTATGGGTATTTTTCTTTGACATCATACTAAAACTTGACAAATAGTTGTTTCTAAAGGTTAGTGGTAATGCAGAATCTGAATTAGTGTCAATAAACTTCTTCAAATTCTATTTTTAAGAAAAAAAGCTTTGACATTGTGGACCCCATTAAAAGTGTCTCAGAGACCTTGGGAATTCCTGGACCATTCTTTGAGAACCATTAGCATATAGAATCACAAAATTTTAAAGCAGATTGTACTATATATAAGGCATGGTATTAGGTCTCCAGAAGATTACCAGGAGGAAGGCTAGCTAGTTGAGACACCACAACATTAATGTAGGAGAATGTTGGTTAGGACAAGTGCTAAAATAGTGAAGGTTGTGGAAAGCTGATTTTGATAGGTTTTGACTTTGTTGGATTTAAAGAAGAAAAGAATTACCCTGAGCTCTCAACATTTCATTACCTGAGATATTGTTGCTGATTTCAGTAAAAGGATCCCTAGTTTCCAAAATTGCCTCTCACATGTTGTTTCCTCTAAACCTCCTGCATTTTGATCACACTTTCCTGGAGGAATGCTAATTTGATAGTGTTGGAAACTGTGGTCCTAAAACAAAAAACAAAACAAAACAAAAAAAAACCTCCAAGTAAGTGGATCAGTAGAGTATCAGTATGTGAGATCATTAATAATGTGAAGAAATTTGAATATATCATTGATTTGGAATAAATTATTAATTGTGTCCTGGAATTAATAACTTATTCCTGACTTAGTCTTTTCATCAATAAGATAAGTTGTACCTAGAAATTACCTTTAGGTCCTTTTGGTTTCTTCATATAATACTATGATAAAATTCTACCATATTATTAGTATTACATGCTCCTTAATATTAATATAGTTTAATAATTCGTTACACATTACTGGGAAATCATCATTAATTAGTTGAACACTTTCTTTAAGTTACAATGAATATCACTTCCTGTCAGTAATAATATATTAAGTTGATTATATTTCAGGCATTATTCTCTTAAACAAAATTGACTCTTAAAAATATCTATGAATGAAGTCAAAAGGTTAACACATTCAATACTTAACTGACATTCTTTCTAAAATATCATAATTTATTCCATTGTTGATCAAGATGAACATTTATTTTATTTTAGTTTCAATAACTACCTAAAACAAAAATAGAAATAATAAATCTTTTTTTTTTTAATTATTAAGCATACAGGCATTCATTTTCCTAACTTGTAACAACTCAAAGTCTTCTCTATTGCTATTAGAACACTTATTCTGGGTCTGTCTAAGTGTTTTGAGTGAAAGATAGTTTAGGAGAAACCCATTCAATTTTTCTTTATTAGTTATGCTATTAAAATTTATATTTGGAGTCAAATTCTACCTATTTATGACTTCCACTCATTACTCCTAATGGCCTTTGGAACTTCCATGGATATCTTCTTCTAACAAAAGATTCTTCAACTATTTGTTGATACTTTTTAATCCTTTATATTTAAAGTTTCTGACAGTTAGGACTTGTTTTCTTTGTTCTTCAAATTAATTACAGAATATGAGTTTTAAACATTTAAAAATCAGGCCAGCTTCCTCTGAATAAAATTAACTTATCCACATCTCCTGAATCTTGGCCCTCTAAATCGTGCATAATAATAGTCCAGAAGTGGCCTTGCATATGCTAGATATCATGATTTATACAATAATAACTTTTGAATTATAATGTGAAAGAAAATGTTTTATTTCTTCATATAGCTCTTAAAATTAATATTATATCAAGAAAAATAATAATTTTGAAGCCATGAGTGGCTCAGTCAGTTAAGTGTCTACCTTTGGCTCAGGTCATGATCTCAGGGTCCTGTGATTTATTGGCATTGGGCTCTCTGCTCAACAGGGAGCCTACTTCTTCTTGCTCTGCTCCTCCCACCCCACCAATCTTGTGCTCTTTCTCAAATAAATACATAAAATCTTAAAAATAATAATAATTTGGAAATCATAAACAGAACTGACAATTTATTTTTTTATTTTTTTTATTTTTTTGATGTTTTATATTTATTTATTTATTTATTTATTTATTTTATTGATTTTTTATTTTTTCAGCATAACAGTATTCATTATTTTTGCACCACACCCAGTGCTCCATGCAATCCGTGCCCTCTACAATACCCACCACCTGGTGCCCCCAACCTCCCACCCCCCACCCCTTCAAAATTCTCAGATCGTTTTTCAGAGTCCATAGTCTCTCATGGTTCACCTCCCCTTCCAATTTCCCTCAACTCCCTTCTCCTCTCCATCTCCCCTTGTCCTCCATGCTATTTGTTATGCTCCACAAATAAGTGAAACCATATGATAATTGACTCTCTCTGCTTGACTTATTTCACTCAGCATTTTCTCTTCCAGTCCCGTCCATGTTGCTACAAAACTTGGGTATTCATCCTTTCTTTTTTCTTTTTCTTTTTTTTTTTTTTACAGCTTTATAAACATATATTTTTATCCCCAGGGGTACAGGTCTGCGAATCGCCAGGTTTACACACTTCACAGCACTCACCATAGCACATACCCTCCCCAATTTCCATAACCCCACCCCCCTCTCCCAACCCCCTCCCCCCCAGAACTGACAATTTAAAAAATATTGTCATTTCCTGAGTTTGTGTGTTTTAAAAATGCTTGACTTGATGATTATGATTGTATATTATTATTTTATGGCAACAAAATAAAATTGTAAGTGCTATACTGTATGAAAAATATATTAACTTTATATATCTCATAGAAGGCTATAGAAGTTTTAAATACCTTAGTTGTAGAAGATGTAGAAATTGTACTTTTTATTTGTTTGTTTATTTTGTCTGCTTATCATGGTTTCCCATACATTTTCTTCTAAAGTAACCCACCATGTTTCCTTTAGAGAATTTTCCCACCATCTGTGGTATTGGTGGGATTATCATTCACTGAACCTAGACTTGGGGTGTAGCCTTTGGTGAAAAGGTAGAAGTTTCCCACTGTCTAGATTTTTCTGAAATGTGAGGAGGTTAGTAGTTAGTAGTTAGAAAAGTTAGTTTCTTTTCCTTTTGGGTTTTTATCTCATAAGGGTGTTAAGGTGGGCTGCTGGAAGTCTACCCTCCCCAGAAAATAAATGCCGCCTATTTGAAGAAGAAAAGAATGCAACGAAGAGATAAAGAAAAGAAAGACAGGCAAAACTAAGCAAATGAGAGAGAAAGATATTTGATGACATTATTTATTTGCCTTTTAGAATCCAGATGAGATAAATGATTTTTTTTCATGAATTACTTTGCAATAGTATTCTATTCTTTGCAACAAAATGCATCTTGATTAAAACAGAAGGTACTTAATAACTTTTCTTCAAATGCATATCGAACAAAGTAAATCAATTTTGAAATTATCTATGGTAAATTCTTACTTCTTCCACTGTATAGGATTTATGTATCTAAGAAATATTACCTGGTGGAGATAATGGAAGATAACTCCATGTTCCGATTCTACCTTTGTAATACTATGGGAAAGTCCTCTAATGTCTTTTATAATAGGTCATCATCTGTGCCTTTTCTTTTGAAAAGTGAATATAAACTCTGTCATTTCATTTAATATTTGATTTATAGAGTTTCCCAAATGTATTCTATATTACTTTTTTATTATGGAATAATTAACAGTAGAAGTAAGGAACAGATTTCTATTGAGAGCTTATATATCACTTCTAAGTTTCTAAAAATATTCAATACTTTGTTAAGATTTGGCCACAAAGCCGACAATTAGCTCCTTTCTTTAAAAAATTGATTACACTGATAATGAGCACTTATCTTAAGTTTGGCAAATTTACCTAGTGGTTAGTACTGAAAATGAAGTTTTCTGTGTCCTTTCCATGGGTTCTGAAAGAGAGTAGAAGCTCTTCTAAAATAAGCTTCTACATAATGAGACATTAATCGGTGCCATTTAGCACACTACTGCTACAGTGGGCTAGTTTACATGTGGCAGTAACATTTCCGAGCAAATGTGCCTTTTGAAGTATCTATATTTTTACTAGGCAGTGATTTAAGTTTCAGAATGAACAGAACACTCTATGAGCTAATTTCCATGTATATTTTAGGTTTTCTAATATAACACGGTGTTAAAATAACTTTATTTTGAAAAATCCTCTATTTATTTAGAAAATACTTCAACGGGAAAATAAGTTTCCAGAGACTGCTTCACTAATACTGAAAGGAAAAATGTGTTTTTTTTATTGTATAACCTATTTTGTATGTACCACACAACAGGAGGAAAAGTTACCTGGTAATATTTTGGATATTATTGCTCTCAATCTGATTTAACAGAGACTGGCAGAAAAGACTTCATGCTTTATTTTCCATTACATGAAGTTAGAGATGTAAAAGTTCTTTCGTTTGCACACTCTCTTTTTAATTTTGTTCTTTTATTTTATAGATTCTTGAATATATAATATCACATATCTTTTATGACATTGCTGCTATTTAAATGATTATTTTATAATAAATCCAGAAGTTTGTACAAAAATAATAGATCAGTTATTCAACATTGGACCATATACCTTGGTTATGGGTTAAATCGCTCTTAGTTATTGTTATTGTCTACAAAAAAAAAGTTTACAAAGTTCTATTTGATAGAGCTTGCTCTCAATTGTTTTCCAACTCTTATTTTTAGATACAAAAATATAAATTATTAATACATGATTCTTTAGATCCAAGATATAAATTTGCTTATCTGTGATTAGGTATCTGCCTCTGCATAAGAGGACCATTTATATGGTCAGATAGTACACTGCACAGCTCTAGAGTACTCCATTAACATAGCCAACGTGGAAATGATGCCCTCTAAAGATGTAGAAAGCACAATTTACACAAAATGTCTAGCAGACCTGAATGGATCATGCTACGTTCTGCTCTTACCCTTATCTCTTTCCTTAGACTTCTTGCTCAGGCCTAATTTCTTGAGAATGGAATTTATGTCCAAGTATCACCATCCTGATTGCTTAAACTTTTGTGGATTTTTGGTCTCTCTCTCTCTCTCTTTTTTTTTTTAAGATTTTATTTATTTGACAGAGAGAGAGATCACAAGTAGGCAGAGAGGCAGGCAGAGAGGGGGAAGCAGACTTCCCTCTGAGCAGAGAGCCCAATGTGGGGCTCGATCCCAGGACCCTGATATCATGCCCTGAGCCGAAGGCAGAGGCTTAACCCACTGAGCCACCCAGGTGCCCGATTTTTGGTCTCTTAACAGTGATGCTGGCAACTGACAATTGCTCAGTGTGGAACTCTAGTCTTGTCTTTTCTACTCTCTTTATGGCAAGGCTATGCTGTATGACAGAAACACAGCTTGAGTAGACATAGAAATTTTCCACCAGGAATATATAAGAATTTCAGTTGCTCCACATCTCTGCGAACACTTGGCAGTATCAGACTTTTTAGCTAATTTGCTGTGTGTCATTATATATAAAGTAGTTTTAATTTGTAGTTTTCTGATGACTGTTGAGCATCCTTTTAGACATATCATTTGTCTACTAGACTTATCATTTTTATATTATCCTCCTGGGGTCTATTCCCAAGAACTTCTGCCATCTTTTGAGAGCTCAGAAGTATGTATTTTGTTACCACGTACAGTTAACTGTGAATTTCACCTGGGAAAACTAATGTTACGTTCATTAACTTTGATAATCAGACAAAAGCTATTCACCAATGTGGTATTTTGAGTGTTAGTCCACTACATTTATTTCCACTGTTAATTCTATGTATTATTTATTTCATACCCTAAATAGTCTATTGGTGGAAAAAAGAAAAACCACTGAAGTTGGAATACTACAATATTTAAAAATTAGCCTCAACATAAACTTCAACGGACCTCCAATTTTTATTCATATGACCAAACAAAAATATTTCAAACAAACAAAAAAATATACATGTCAAACATATGTAATATTAATATTTTATACACATTATATATAACACATATATAAATATAATATATATATTATATATTATATATATACTACTAAAAATTAGGGCAGAAAACAACACTGTATATAGATGAGTTTGTGAATGGCCATGGGGCCATAATGATCCTCAAGTGGATAAGTAGCAGAGGGAATGCTATAACAAATACACACCTACTGATGTCACTCAATTGTTGCCTATTTTCCCACAGGAAAAAGGAGAACAACCTTAAATTCACAAAGAAATGTAGAATATTTTTATTTATTTAATTAAATATAATACCCTTCCCTTCCTGGGTATGCAGTGCATGAGTTTATCATAGTAAAAGCGATAGGTATACAAACTATAAGAAATATTCTAGAAAGATAAGTTATGATAGAACTAGCAAAATGGTACTGCAAAAATACTGAATCATAGGTGAGGTGGATTACAGGAAAGGACTTCAAGCAAGCCTGAAGCCTATTTCTTTTTCTCCAGTTAAATTGCCTCATTTCCTCCTGAATGAAGGTAAACATAGAATGTGCTAGAGTTTAAGGGCTTGGGAAGGTTATCTGAAATGCAATGTACTGATCTGTCCTCTGTTTTGTCTATTATCGTTTCTCTTTTTACAGAAAGGTTAAAAAAAAAAGTCTTTATATTAAAAGGACTTCCAGCCTTTCATTGTTTTTGTTGGTTTCCTAAATCAAGTGCTGTCATTCCTATGACAAAATTGCTATCAAGAAAATAAAACAGAATGACATTCTAAATAGCGACTGGTGTTACAAAAGGCGATAGTACTTTAGTTTGGAGAGTAAAAGGAAAGTTTCTCACAGGGAGTGTCATTGGAGCTAAGACTCGCTCCTAGGCAAGCCCGCGAATTCAAACGTAAGGAATTAAGTAAATAATTCAGGATTTCATTTAGTTAGTTATAAGGCAACAATAACAGCACTAACATAAAAAACTATTGCCTCAATTTCCCCAGGGAATTGGAAGCCTGAGTGCATATATTTTAAAAAGCGTAGATATGATATGTTAAATTGTATTTAAAACAATTTTGTTAGATAGCTAATATATATCTGTATACTTGGGAAAAAAACATGTTTTTTCAGTTTGAAAAACTGTTTGAAACTGTTTGAAAAAACATGAATTTAATAAATGCCAAAAATGAGGACACTTTCAATTAAGATGGATTTATAAACTGCATTTACACTATTTTTTTTTAAACATTTTATTTATTTATTTGACAGAGAGAGATCACAAGCAGGCAGAGAGGCAGGCAGAGGGAGAGAGAGAGAGAGAGGGAAGCAGGCTCCCTGTTGAGCAGAGAGCCGGATGCGGGGCTCGATCCCAGGACCCCGAGATCATGACCTGAGCCGAAGGCAGCGGCTTAACCCACTGAGCCACCCAGGCGCCCCATATTATTTTTAACTATAATTATTCATCTATAGGGTGGACAAATTTTTATTCCTTTGAAAGAAAGACATCTTTCTTCATAAAGCATATCATTGTCCTTCTGAGTAGAATTGCATACCAGGCCTTAATTAATGAGTGGGTTATGGTTAACTCTAATACACGTTCATAGACTTATGTGAGATTCATTTTTAAATAATAAACAAAAATTATACAAAAAATATTTTTTATTCTTTTTAGAATAACAATACCAAAAAAGGAAAAAAAAAAAAAGCTTCTGGATCAACTTGCAGAAAGTAGAAGCAAATTTTGTGTTATTATTCTAGAATCCTCTCCTTGTCCACAATTAGGAACCCCTTTTCATCTACCATAGTCACCTTACTCAACTTATTAAATTTTAGTGACTTTTGATCAGATCGAAATATCCAGTTAACCTCAGAGGACAAAGTTTTGTATTACTTTATATTTAACATTAAGGATATTAAGAAACACTGCAGGCCCTCAAATGAGTTAGAAAAAAATAGTTTTGAAAATGTTTGAATCAATTCAGTAATATTAAAATAAGTACCTTTTCCTTTAAAGTGCTTCATGAAACATTATATTAGCTTAAATATCATATGTTTTTAAACACCCTACTCATGATCCATAAACATATATTACAGCAAACATTTCTTCTGTTCTATGACTTTTTCTTTGCTGTATTTTCCTAGCAACTAGACCTGCACTGGGCATATACTATGTACTCAATAATATTAATGAACAAAGTGGCTCTATAATAGTCCTTATATAATCATGTTTTCATAAATTATGACATAAGTTAAATGTTATGTTGACCAAGAGGAAATAGCCTTTCAGGAAAATAAAAACTTTAAGAAAGTAACAGTGCCATTTTAATGAGTTATTGATGAATTGCTCCAGGATAGCAGAAAAGCATTTATACACTGGAGCTAGTTTAAAGACAGGTGACCTTTTAAGAGATTAGTTAACCTTTCAGCAATTTTGGAGAGTTACTGTTTTGAAAGATAAAGGTCAGAGTAGAACTCAGAATGCAGTTATTGTCTTCTCTGTTTGTCTCCATGCCTTTAATTTTCAATAAATTAATTCCAACTGTAGAGTCTGTTCACAAATAGATTTATTTTTAAAATAAAAGGACAATATAGGTTACAAGTATTTATCAGGTACTCAGTATGAATAATCCAGACATGAAAACTCAAAATCTTAATTTATTTATAAATTTCACCTTTCATCTTTCTCATGCTAAAAGTTACTAAGACAAAAATGCTTTTGAAGAAAGATGCAAGATGTTTTTAGTCATTTTTTTCCCTCCTTAAGAAAACTTCATTTCATTTTTTTGTTTCATGCAAAAAAAAAAAATTCTTTTTTTCAGATTTAGTCATTCTAATTCTCTTCATCAAAGTCCTTGTATTCCTAAACCTGGTGTTATATATCTCCTTAGATGTGTTAACACCAAAAGGAAAATTGGGCTGGTGCTTAGAAAACAGTTTTTCTGTGCAGGGTTTCATATACTTTGTGCAGAGAAAATAACCTAAAAATATTTTACCATTTGTAGATTTTGGTCAGGTTGTGATAAACAAACGATCATTAACCTGACCTACATGCTCTCTTTCTTCTTTGTAGTTTCCTATATCCATATTTTAAAATGCATATGATTTATTTTTTGACTTATTCATTTCAAAAGAAACTACCCTATAATTTGGAAATAAAGAAAATGTGGTTTTCTGCAAGATTTGATGATATTTACAAAGAGGTTAAGGCAATTTTATATTACCTGGACATATAACTTAGTTTCTGATGTTTTATTCATAGTCAACCACGAAACAAGTATAGATGATACAGTGCCCAGACTTAAGAAAGCATAAAATAAAATGGCTAAAAGTCATATTATAACAACTCTAGTCCTGTTTGAATGAACTAGCACTATATTGAGATGGCAATAAACATACAAATAGAATTTTCATGTTCAAAGATCTATCAGTACTCTTAAAATAAATTTCACTTTATGTGGTAATTATTATTCACCAGTTCTCATCATTTCAACATCAATGCATTCTTAAAAATGAAGGAAACCCTGATTGACATTTGAATTGTCCAGTCATTCAGTAAAGTAGAAAGTAAAATGAGAAGAAAATTGAAGTTAGGTGAAAGATGTTTTAAATAAATAAGAGGTTTTTTTTTTCTTTAATGTGTAATTTAGCATTGACTTTATCATTGCCTTATGTGAAATTCTCTTTCAGTGGGGAAATACCATTGAAAACATGGGCATAATCCTCATTTGTACACCATTCTGTAAGAGGGCCATACTGAGGGCACCAACCAAGTGTTAAAAAATAAGAAGAAGAAGTCAGAAAGTAGTTTCTGGTTTGGTAACCAGCTTCTTTCATCTCACCATTCTAATATTTCTGAATGTGTGAACTTTGTGCTTATGGGTCAAGATGACTGCAGTACTTTCTAAAATTACATCACATGGTAGGCAGCTCAATGGAGGAATGCACAAAGACAAAATGGGAAGTGGTGTGCAATATCTATTTTTAGTTTTCAGTTGACTCTAAGTGTGCATTGTACTTAGTTTCAGTTTTTTGTTTCTATTTTTGAGCATTTCTAACTATTCATAGTGATTAATTATTATTTTCTTTGAGGTCTTCCAAAGATCGGAGGAAAAAACATCATTTTCTTTTGTATTACAATCAAATTTATTGTATCTGGCAATTACTTGTCTGTGTCCACAAGATCCTCTTATCAATCTTAGACACATTATGTTCTTAACTTCTTTTTGCTATGTCTTAAAAATTTTTGCTCTCTGTCATCTTAGGAATTCTTTCATCACTCATCAATTATTCCAAGCCATGCTAAGAAAAAAAAAGATGGTATATGAAAAGATGCTATAATAGTGTCACCATCCTTCAGTCTTCTTTTCAGTTGTCCCAGGTATTGTATAATTATTTCAAGAAGGTATAAAGAAAGTTGACAGTCTGCTATTACCTTTTACTGACATAGTTGAGACTTCAGATTTGCAATTTCCACCTATAATGACAAAGAGAAGAAATTTGGTAAAGTTAAATGTTTTGTAATTATTGGAAAATAGGCGCAAGGAGACAGAGTTGTCTTAGAGCTATACTATCCAACATGTAGCCACTAACAGTCACATGTGACTCTTGAGTGTCTGAAATGTGCTCAAATTAAGATGGGCTGTAAGCATAAATTATGTACCATATTTTGAAATCTTAGTATGAAAAAAAGGATGAAAAATATATCATAATTTGTATTTATTTCATGTTGAAATGATAATATTTGGAATGTATTGGGTTAACTAAAATATATTATTAAATTGATTTCACCTATTTCTTTTTACAGTTTTAATGTGACTATAAACTTTTTAAAATTATATATGTGATTCATAGAATTCTGTTAGCACTCTTCTAGACTCTAACAGTGATAGTGAAGCATTTTTGTCAAAGATTCTAATCCAAAATTTGAGGGAAAAAAATGTGAACAGACCCTTTGCCAGAGACTGGTGCATGTTTACTCCAATGTTTACTGTCCTCTATTATTTAGAAATAAAAACCTCTAAGTATTTTAATGAAATACAGTCATTCAAAATAAATACTGCAGTTCCTGACAACCTTCTTACCTGGGGTGTGACTAAGTTCTGCACCATAAAATATGTGAATTATTAAGTGATACCTTCTGGAAAAAATTTATTAACCAGATTATCACCAGTTACGATATGCTTCCAGTGAACGTTCTGAATTCTTTCTTTCTTTCTTTCTTTCTTTCTTTCTTTCTTTCTTTCTTTCTTTCTTTCTTTCTTTCAAGACGGCTCCATGCGCCAAGTGGAGCCCACCCTGGGGCTTGAAGTCATGCTCCTGAGATCAAGACCTCAGCCAAGATCAAGGGTTGCTTAACCGATGGAGCTACCCAGGTGCCCATTTTGAATTTTTTCAAGTCATTTTATAAATAATATTCTAGACAAAAAAGTAAAAGAGTTTTTTAAAGCTTTATTAGAAATTTTAATAAAAAAATAAGTTCACCATGAGTATAGCTATCGTCTTTCACCATACAACACTATTATAATATTATTGGCTATATTCCCTATGCTGTGCCTTTTAATCCCATGATTTATTCATTCCAAAAAATTATTAAAAGTAATAAGTGAGGGGCACCTGGGTGGCTCAGCGGGTTAAAGCCTCTGCCTTCGGCTCAGGTCATGATCTCAGGGTCCTGGGATCGAGCCCCGCGACAGGCTCTCTGCTCAGTGGGGAGCTTGCTTCCTCCTCTTTCTGCCTGCCTTTCTGCCTACTTGTGATCTCTGTCTGTCAAATAAATGAATAAAATCTTTAAAAAAAAAAGTAATAAGTGAATTCAATAAAGTTACAGGATACAAAATTACTATCCAGAAATCAGCTGTGTTTCTATACACTAATAACAAAGTAGTAGAAAGAGAAATTAAGAAAACAACTTATTTACAATTTCACCACAAAAAAATATGCCTGATCAAGGAGGTGAAAGACCTATACTCTGATAACTATAAAACATTGATGAAAAAAACTGAAGATGACAGAAAGACAAATGAAATATGTTATGCTCATGGATTAGAAGAACTAATATTGTTAAAATGCCCATACTACCCAAAGTAATCTACAGATTCAGTGAAATCCCTATTAAAATACAAACAGCATTTGTCACAGCACTACGACAAATCATACTAAAATTTGTATAAAACTGTAAAAGGCTCCTAATAGCCAAAGCAATGCTGAGAAAGAACAACAAAGCTAGAACTATCACAATTCTAGATTTCAAGATATACTGCTAAGCTATAGTGATCAAAACAAAATGGTACTGGCACAAAAATAAAGGCATTCTTAAACTTTCCAGTTAAGGTATCTTAATCTATTATTTGAGACAGTATTTCTGTGTTAACCAGTCTCTTCATAACCACCTCCATCTCTCTCTCCCTGTCCCAGAATGGGTTTGAGTGTGAATGTTTCCATAAACCTTGGAAGGAGGAGGAGACTCCTTGACATAATACAGAGCTTTTTCTTTGTCCTTGAGCTGGACTCAGCTCCAAGGCTTTTGGCTTGAGTGATCTCTAAATTGCTGGTACTTTTATCTGTCAGGATGACCACTGATGACATTTTCCATTCTCTTGTTGGGTGAATGCCCAGTGCTTTCTGCCAGCCAAACCCAGATTTAATCACACAGACTCAGCAAACTCCTCTTGAGTTTTAGCCATGGCCTCCACCTGGAGTCTGGCTTAGGATGTTCATCCATGATCACCCTCTGGAGCAGGGTCATCTCTCCTCTTGCATGACAGACCTGTGGGTCTCAACTCAGCCTTGAGACGTACTGAAAATTGGAGGATGTTCCTGATGAACAGAATTTGTAAGAACTGTTGGAGTGCTTCTCTGGTCCTCTCTCACCCTGCCATGTCATGATGCATTTTTGGTTTGTTTTAGGCCCTCCCCCAACCCCCACAGATTTTTTGGGAATGCCTGCTTAGTGGTCACCTCCAAAATTCCAAAACTGGATCCGGGCACAATCTCTTGCCTTGCTATCTAATTTATGTAGCATCTCTCTAGAATTTTGTCATGGAGGATAGCAGCCAGAACAAAGTTGTCTAATTATATGAATTCCCCCCATTTTTTCTCTCTCTCCTTACAGGTATGGAAATATCTGTTCTACTCTTTATTTGTATCTGGTGTAGACATCCTATATAGCATCATAGCCTTCTCCTTGTCCCATTTGAATTAATCTCTTTTATTTCTTGCAGTTAAAAACAAAACAAAACAAAACAAAGCAAAGAACAACAACAAAACAACAATAACAACAAAAAATTCCCTAAGCAGGTTTATGGTAAAATCTTAGCTAAAAAACAAAAATTATTTTTTGAGAATGTTTTAATCCCATTATGAAATTGCCTATGATTAATTAAATAAGGTCAAGAACAACTAAGAGAAGGTTAGGTTTTTATCAGAACATCTATGTCCAAGGTGATTGGTAAATGCTTTTCAATACACAAAAAGTTTTACTCAGTTCCAAACCTCAAGTCTCAAGTACATGGCCAAACAGCGACATAAAGCATTAATATGAGAATCTTAGACAGCATGTCACGTGACAAGGGAGTTCTATGGGAGCTTAAAAGAGTTAATAATGGCTTCTGGTCCAGAGCAGGCAGCACAAAGGCGTAGAGACACAAAGGTGGCCTTAAATAAGTGCTCATCTAGCTAAATATAGAGTAGAATTGGAAGTTATTTGGATTTGATTATGACTGCAATTAATGACCAGTGTTCAATCTATTGAGGGCTACATTGGATACCTATTTCTCACTAGGAACATATAAGAAAATGGTATGTAAATTATCCCATCTGGTCCTGATGGTTTTGGGGAATGGCCACCATTTACAGTGATGTGGAAGAACTCTGATATGGCAGGGATCTGAAGAACAGACTGAATAAGGAGATACTTGAGATAGACTACATACTTAAAGAATGCCTAAACATTACATAATAAGAGCAGTGGTAGGGGACAATAATGATGTGTTTGAGATCTATGAATGCTGTAGTTGTTAAAGCATAAAGAACATGGGTGACGGAGTCAGTTATAGATAGGAGTGAAACTTACACACATTTCCTAGTTATATGAACTTGGGGACTTTCTTTAACCCTGCTTCTTTGTTTTCTTACTTCAAAAATGAGAATAAAAATAACTAGCTGACACATCCATTGTAATGATTAAGAAAAAATTTGAAAAGAAAATGTAAACATAATATCTGGAAAATTTATAAAACCTCAAATTGTTTTAAGTATTGATAATACTAACTGATTAAGTGGAAATGAAAAAGGTAATAAATTTGTGGATCTAAAATTAAGGCACTGTGAGACTGTTGAAACATTGTGAGTCACAAAAATGTAAACAAACTTTTGAGATGGACGTGGGCAAACCAGTAGCCCAAATATCCATTCCTCTACTTCGGGCAAAATCCCAAACCAGAAATGGGTTTGTGAGGCATTATGCCCTGGCAAGCCTTTTTATTTGCTTTCACTCTAGCCTAGGACAGGGATAGACATAGACATGCTTTCTGCTGTTTGATTGTGTGCAACTCCCCTGTGAATGTCAGAAAGTAATTTTGCCAAAGTATAATAGTTTGTTGTCAGGCCAAAGGAGTTTGGACTGTAGAAAGAGAACAAGAAGGAAGTAGCTTTTATAAAAAGTTTTACATGGATATATTGACTAATTCTAGTTAATTTTAGATCACTTCATAGAGAAATAGCCTTGGTTCTTCCCTTGATATATTGACATTTTTATGCTCCTTTAGAAAATATTTTTTAGAAAAATGTCATAGGTTTATCTTTGCCTCTTTCAGTTCCTATATAACCCAGCATGCCCTGTGAAATGCCATCTATAGTTTTTCTGACAAAAACAGCACCCCCTGTGTCTGGAAAATTCTCCTAAACATGCGTTCAAATGGAAGCTTTTACCTTCTTAGAGTCTTTGGTTTGGAGGTAAGTATTTGATTTAGGCTAAGGCGGTCATTCCCGTCTCCATTCACAGCTGTTTAGTCCAGGCATGAGGATCTGGGTCAAATAGTGCAAATCAGCAAGATTTCCCAACAGTGACCTGCACTTCTTTTCTGGTAGTAAAAAGATGTGAGGTGCTAAGAGCTTTTGGTAGTCCTGGCCCCTGTCAAGTTAAAGTATCTGGTCTGCAGATACTTCAAAAGAAGGACATCCAGAAACACTGACAACAGAGGAAAAGGGGGTGGGGGATGGGGAGATGGATGAGGGACAGAAAGCAAACTGAACAGATGGATAGAGTGATGGGTGGAGGGGAGAGAGAAGAATAGTTCTTTGAAATTCCTCCCCCCCACCTTTTTTTTAAAGAACATATTAAGTTAATCTCAATTACAGTTGAATTAAAAAAAATTTCACAATTACATCTCTGTTTTCTGAAATTTATATTAATATTTCCACAGTGCCCATGATGATTTTTTAAAATAATTTTTGGTAAAGATTTTATTTATTTATTTGAGAGAGAGCATACACACACAGAGCAGGGAGAGGAGCAGAGAGAGATGGAAATGCAGACTCCCTGCTAAGCAGGGAGCCTGGTGCCATGGGAGGGGCTAAATCTCAAGACTCCAAGATCATGACCTAGACAGAAGCTAGACACTTAACCAACTGAGCCACCTAGGCGCCCTCCCCATGATGATTTTTAAATGACAGTTTAGCGAACATGGTATTTTGTGAGAGATTTATATAATGTCTTTCTTTCTAAGTTGAATTAATAATTTGGTCACAAAGAATTACTAAGCACTGACTTCAAGTATTTTTTTACCTTTTTACAGATTCAATATTTATTATGTGAATAAAGAATTAGTCACCTCAAACTACTGAACTAGGACCTGCATTTGAAAACAAGTTGACATAATGATATTGCTGGAATTTTTCTCTCTCGTTTTATAAATCTCAACCTATTTTAGTATTTTCTGACTAGTTTTCTATACTTCGTGTCTTATGTTCTCAGTCTAATGTCTTCTAAATTTCATATTAGCAAGATAATTTAACTTGCATGTTTATACAGACTATCATCACTTTATCTCTGAGACTTTCAAATTAGTGTTCTCTTACAATGAATCATGCAGTTGAGCAAATTACTAATCTGAATATGAATCTCATTGAATTAGTAAAAGTATTGAAAAAATGAGCAAATATATTACGTTTTAATATTTTGTCAGCTCTGTTCAATTAAATACCTGATGATAACATTTAAAATAACAAAGTTTTAGAATGTTAAAAAGTTGTAGTGTTACTAAGAAAAAGATATCTAGCAGATTGTTTTCTGTTTTTCTCTTAAAATTATAGTTTTATCACTTGGAATGTCTTTTTTTTCCCCGGCCAATGAACTGGATTAATGCATCTGCAGTTTAACAGATTCTATTTTATTTTATTTTATTTTTTAAAATATTTTATTTCTTTGACAGACAAATCACAAGTAGGCAGAGAAGCAGGCAGCGAGAGAGGGGGAAGCAGGCTCCCTGTTGAGCAGAGAGCCTGATGCGGGTCTCGATCCCAGGATCCTGGGATCATGACCTGAATCAAAGGCAGAGGCTTTAAACCACTGAGCCACCCAGGTGCCCCCGTTTAACAGATTTTAAGAACAATCTAAAAAAAAAAAAAAGTTATAACCTGCTTATAATTTTCATATATTAAAAAATGTCATTAGTAGTCATTCCTAGAATGTCATATTGAGGAAAATGAAAATATGTTTATTTCATTGAAAGTGGTATTATTTTTACTACAGTTGAATTAATTCTTGCAAATGAAATACAGATTGATAACTCAGCTAAATACTTCTTATTTGATTAAAAGATTACTTTCTTGAGGGTGCTGGGGTTATGGACATTGCGGAGGGTATGTGCTATGATGAGTGCTGTGAAGTATGTAAACCTGGCGATTCACAGACCTGTACCCCTGGGGATAGAAATACATTATATGTTTATTAAAAAATTAAAAAATTTAAAAAAAAGATTACTTTCTTGCTTTTCTTCTTGCTTTAGCTGCTCTTTTGTCCCCCACCTCCTTTCCTCACTTTCTGCCTCCCTTCCTCCCTCCCTTCGTCTAATCCTTCTTTCTCTCAAAAACAGTATTAAATGTTCACTCTGTGCTAAAGATTCTACTAGAAAAAAGGAATGAGTACATAAGAAATGCAAACAGGGCGGGGCGCCTGGGTGGCTCAGTGGGTTAAGCCGCTGCCTTCGGCTCAGGTCATGATCTCGGGGTCCTGGGATCGAGTCCCACGTCGGGCTCTCTGCTCAGCAAGAAGCCTGCTTCCCTCTCTCTCTCTCTGCCTTCCTCTCCGACTACTTGTGATCTCTCTCTGTCAAATAAATAAATAAAAAATCTTAAAAAAAAAAAAAAAGAAATGCAAACAGGGCAATTTCTCTTACAGGGTAGGGACTTGGTCCTAAGGTTGGATAAATTCACATTTGAATGTTCCAGATTGAGTGTTCTGGGAGTCAGAAAAGGCAGTCTCAGGGAAGGAAAACTTAAACTGATGGGTGAATCATGTAGGTTGAGGAAAAATTGATGAATGTGATGGAAAAATATTTCCAGGTAGAAGACAGTTTTCTCAAAAGGTAAAGAGGTAAGTTAGGACATAATGAACCTGATACCTTAATGGCACTGAAAATAATTCAGTAAGGTACTTAGCTTGTAAAACCGGCTCTTGCTCATGAAAAACTTGCGAATCACGTTAAGAAGTTTTGACATAAATCAGAAAAATTTAAGGATTTAAACAACAGATGAGTATGGTCAGACTTGGAGTTTATAGTGGTTTTGGTGACTGGGTGAAGGATGGATTGACTGGTAGGCTTGAGATAACTACAGGGTTCAAGGAGACCAGTCTAAGCTTGTTGCTCTAATACGGCTGAGAACATGGCCAAAATAGGATAGCAACAACAGACACTGAGAAAATTAAATTACTGTTGAAAGTAATTTTGGAAGTAAACTTCAGAGAAATTAATAATTATTTTTGGAGTTAAGAGCGTGAAGACAATAATTTCAAGGTTGATATCTTAGGTAACAGTAAGTAAAATGGTCTATAAATAAAACGTATATGGGGACATGACAGTACACATTTGATAACATTTAGGCAACAGATAAACATTGTTTAGAGCATACAGATAGTTGAATATCCTATATACGCCTTTATAGGCAGTGTACAAAGGCCAAGGCCAAGACAATATAGGAGTGTTAGTAAAATCCTCTCTACAGATTTTATCACATATTTTATTTTTCTCTCTATATGAAAAGTTTATGTTGGCTTGATTCTCAAGTTAAAATTGAGGTTCAGTACCGATTGCTAATCTGTGTCAGGTAAGCAAGTAGAATACAAAACCACATCGGGACATGAATGGGGAAACAGGAAACAGAGCTAAGAATTCAAATAAAATTGTATCATTGAACAAGTGACACACCTATTTCAGTTCTTGTCTAGTACACGATAAACCACTGATGGCAGTGGTTGGCACTGAAAAGGATGTGGTCACCGATCATAAGAGTTGGAGGAGGCCACATGAGGAAGTCATCATCACTTTTTATCCACTCTTAGAATCCTGACAAATGACTAGCCTGTGCATTTTTTTTCCCCCTCTAGAAAACAAGACCTACTACATCCAGGACTTCCTTTTGATTGAAAAATGGAAACTCCATCTAAAAATAGAATCTAATATCTATTTTCTGGCTTAGGTAAAGTACTTAACTTTAAGTTTATGAGAGATATCCTATTTTAGTATCCTCATTTTACTGAAGAAACTATATATGAAGAAACTAATGATCAGAAAGCTTAAGTATCTTGCCAAAGGACACAAAGTTATAAAATGGGAGACAAGACTCCAAACATAGTTTTTTTTTTTTTTTAATTAACATCCAGTATTATTTTCTATAATAATTCTGCTGTCTTGGTAATTACTTTTTGTGAGTCATATGAAATTAGAGTGCTAAATTACTAATTTTTATAAATAACAATCATTAGATGAAAAAAATCAGTGACGAATAAGTTCTTTCTTTCTCTAATAAAGACACACATTTTTTTACAATACTGTACTGTATCTATTGAAAAAAAAAATCCACATATAATTGGACCTGTAATTCAAACCTGTGTTGTACAGTGGTCAGTTGTATGCACAATATACCTAAATATAAAGTCCTCCTGATAATAAGACAATCCCTTGTGTCAAATGTTCCATTTTTTTTCATTTCATTTTATTTCTTTTCTGTGTTCCAGCATTCATTGTTTATGCACCACACCCAGTGCTCCATGCAATATGTGCCCTCCATAATACCCATCATCAGGCTTACCCAACTCCCCACCCCTCCCCTTCCAAAACCCACAGTTTGTTTCTCAGAGTCCAGAGTCTTTCATGGTTTGTCTCCCCTTCTGATTTCCCCAACTCACTTCTCCTCTCCATCTCCCAATGTCCTCCATGTTATTCCTTATGCTCCACAAGTAAGTGAAACCATATGATATCTTTAGGGTAAATATCCAGTGGTGCAATTGCAGGGTCATAGGGAAACTCTATTTTTAATTCCTGAAGAAATCTCCACATTCCAAAGTGGCTGCAGCAACTTGCATTCCCACCAGCAGTGTAGGAGGGTTCCCCTTTCTCCACATCCTCTGCAACACATGTTGTTTTCTGTGTTCTTGATTTTGGACATTCTAACTGGTATAAGGTGGTATCTCAATGTGTTTTTGATTTGAATCTCCCTGATGGTTAATGAGGATGAATATATTTTCATGTGTCTGTTAGCCATTTGTATGTCTTCTTTGGAGAAGTGTCTGTTCATGTCTTCTGCCAAGCCCATTTTTTTTTTTTTTAAGATTTTATTTATTTATTTGACAGAGAGAAATCACAAGTAGGCAGAGAGGCAGGCAGAGAGAGAGGAGGAAGCAGGCTCCCTGCCGAGCAGAAAGCCCGATGTGGGGCTCGAACCCAGGACCTGGGATCATGACCTGAGCCGAAGGCAGCAGCTTAACCCACTGAGCCACCCAGGCGCCCCCAAGCCCATTTTTTGACGTGATTGTTCTGTGTGTGTTGAGTTTAAGGAGTTCTTTATAGATCTTGGATATCAGCCCTTTGTCTGTAGGGTCATTTGCAAATATCTTCTCCCATTCCGTGGGTTGCCTCTTTGTTTTGTTGACTGTTTGCTGTGCAGAAGCTTTTGATCTTGATGAAGTCCCAAAAGTTCATTTTTGCTTTTGTTTCCTTTGTCTTTGGAGACATATCTTGAAAGAAGTTGCTGTGGCCGATGTCAAAGAGGTTACTGCCTATGTTACTCCTCTAGGATTTTGAAAGATTCCTTCCTCACGTTGAGGTCTTTTATCCATTTCAATTTTATCTTTGTGTATGGTGTAAGAGAATGGTCAAGTTTCATTCTTCTACACATAGCTGTTCAATTTTCCCAGCACCATTTGTTGAAGAGATTTTTTTTTTCCACTGTACATTTTTTCCTGCTTTGTCAAAGATTCTTTGATCATAGAATTGAGGGTCCATATCTGGCCTGCCTACTCTGTTCCACTGAAGACCCACATTTTTTAAATGTATTATTTTAAGCAAACTCTGCCCTCAATGTGAGCTTGAATTTACAATCCTGAGATCAAAAAGTTACATGCTAGACCCACATTTTTTTTTCTTTTAATGGCTTAAGAGTACTAAGTTTCTAGAGATGTTTTCATGAGATAATAGTAAGTTAAACTTTCATTTTTTCATTATAGAGATGTAAGTGTCTAATCAGGACCATATACTTATTGTACACTACGGTAAATAAATTGATATAGTGTTTTGGGTAGCTTGGATTCCTTTTCAAATTATATATATTTTTGAGTAATAAATATTTGCATATTGTTTTAAAATCTGTTCATCTCTTAGTCTCTTCATAATTCTAAAACACATAGTATAAAGTAGTTGTGATCATTAATTTTACGTGTCAGTTTGACTGGCTAAGGGATGCCCCGATAGCTGGTAAAACATTATTTCTGGGTATGATTGTGAGAGATTAGCATTTGAATGACTAGACCAAGTAAACAGTAGCACCCTTACCAATGCAGGTTTATATCATCCAATCTTCTATCTTCTATATCTTCTATCCAGAGCCTGAATAGAACAAAAAGACAGAAGAAAGTCAAATTTTCTTTCTGGTTGAGTTGGGACATCCATCTTCTTTATCCCCTATATATCGGACATCGGCACTCCTGACTGTCGGGCCTTTTTACCCAAACTGAATTTCCCACTGGTTTTCCTGGTTCTCTAGCTTGCCCATAGTAGATCATGGAAATTTTCAGCTTCCATTAAAGCATGAGTCAATTCCTATAATAAACAAACAAACATGAATTTTATCTGTCTGTCTATCCATTGGTCTTCTATTGATTCTGTTTCTCTGGAGAAGGTTAGCTAACATATCAACTTTTACAACTATGCTCTTTAGTGCTTTGAAACTTTTCATTGTTCCTAGAATTATTTACTGATATTTGATAATACTTGATTGGGTTATTAATCTCTTGTGGAGTAGATTGTTGATTAGATATATGTTTTGGATTTATAACCTTAAAATCTTTCAACTGGATTAAAGATCTATTAGCAACACTTTAAAACTAAAGTCCAAAAGCTATATAAAAGATTTTAATATTGAGGTGTCTGGGTGGCTCAGTCTGATAAGAGGCTGCCTTCAGCTCTGGTCCTGAGATCCAGCCTCACATTGGGCTCCCTGCTCAGCAGAGAGCCTGCTTCTCTCCTCCCTCTGCCTGCCTCTCTGCCTACTTGTGCATTCTCTCTCTATCTCTCTGTCAAATAAATAAAGAAAATCTTTAAAAAAACGATTTTATATCCCACTTGTGGAAACTGCAAACAATCTTTACGGTTACATATGTTAAAATAGAGCTCAGAAAATTAAATTTCTCTTCCTTTCCTTAACTGTGTAATATTTTATATTTTAGTAGTTTTCAGTTAAATATTGCAAAACAAAAATGTTTCAAAAATTATTTCAAATTATTTTTCATGTATGATGATTTAACCATTTTGTACAGTTTCTGCTATAGGAATCAACTATTTTTTAGTTAATGAAATTTATATAGAAATTACATGAAATTGCTAAGACATTTTATAAATATATACTATCTTGACATTTTCATTTGTTTGAATATTCCAAATTGATATTATACAAGGTTATATGAAATTTCCAGTTCATCAGAAGTTAAATTCATTACCTTTTTAAAATTCCATCTTGTACTCACTGAAATTTATTCTAAATCACATCATTAGATCAAACACATTCCCTGAAATCTGGATAAGAAAAAGATTAAGCAAGTAACACTGAAAAGCCTAATTAGTGTATTTCACCTTCATCATCAAACATAAGTAGAGAAATGATCAAAACCTTTTAATGGTCAGAAGTGGGCAAGTTTGTGGGCATTACCTTTCATCTGAAATAACTCTTTCCTGCATTATCTCAGAAGGTTAGTTTTTTGGCCTTGTTTGGAAGAGGTTCAAAATTTAAGATTTAAAAGGAAATATGGAAAGATTTTTTAAACCTTATTTCATGCATATATTTTTCATGATTAGAAGTTTATGAAGTGGGAGTAATTAATGATCCAAAATTATTAAAAAGAAATAATTTGAATTTAATTGAAATTAAATCATGGTTATATCTATAGTTATTATTTTATTTTTTTAAGTTAACACTTTTTAAAAATTTTTTGATACAGAATAATTTAAGTTACATTTTCAAATGGAAAGTTTGGACTGTTGACATATACTTGAATCCTGAAAAAATGCAAGTTAAAATGAAGAAAATTATGAACAAGTTGAATATAGAGACTTTTGAAATATATAGATAATTTTGTAGCAAAGAATTTTTCACAATATTAATTACTAAAATTATTGTTTATTGGTTAAAGGAAAGTTCAAGCATTTCCTCTATATAAATTAACTCATATAATTATCTTGCATTAGTATTTCCTATATTTACAGGTGAAAAAATTGAGGCAAAACAGTTACGGGATTGGTCCTAGATAATTGTAAATGCCAATATTTAAATATGTGCTGTTTGTGCTTCTGTGAGTACTTTTAATTGCTTTATAAAGTATATAAAATATACAAGAAGGTATTAAGAGTTTACAGCTGAATGAATTGAACCAATACAACCATCTATGAAGAAATAAGACACTACCAATACCTCAGAACCTCTGATCTCAAGCTGCTTTAGAATTATTAGCTCTTTCCTCTCACTGGTACATATTACTAAATATTCTAATAAACTTTATTAGTTTTTGCCTGCTTTGGATTTACATAAGAAGGATTAGGTAGCATGTAGTCTTTTAGTCTTTAGTCTTTTGTGTTTAACTTCTTTTGTTCAACATTGTGTTTGTGAGATTTATGCATTTATGCTGAAGTAGTTTATTCTCACTGTTCTAGAGTATTACATTGTGTGACTATGTCAAAATATGTTTGTTCATTCTACTTTTGATGACATTTGAATTCACAAGAGCAGTTATGAATATCCTAGTACCTGTTTTGGTTTTATTTGTTTGGTGAACCTATGTATGTGTTACTAGGAGTTAAATTTGTTGCATTATAGGTTAAGCATATTTCACCTGAGTAGATACCTCAAAAACATTTCTTAAAGAGTTGTACCAATTCACACTCTCACCAAGAGTTTATATGGGTTATATGGGTTTCAATTGATTTTTTATGTCACCATTGTTTGATATTTTTCATCTTTTTTGTTTTAATCATTGCAGTATGGTGAGTTCTATGAAATGTGTTTTTTATTTGCATTCCCCAATGACTGATGAAGTCGAGTGTCATATGCTTATTGGCCATATAGTTATCCTCTATTATTGTCTTTTTAAAAATTTTCTCAATTTTGACTATTTCTATCAGGTTTGTGTCTTTTTCTAGAGTTTTGTGGGGTTTTTTTTGGATATTCTTGATACAATAACTTTAATAAATGTGTGAATAGCAAATTGTGAGACTGATTTTTTTTAAAGATTTTACTTATTTGAGAGAGAGAAATCGAGTGCACAGGAGCAGGGGAGGGGCTGAGGGAGAAGGAGAAGCAGACTCACTGCTGAGCAGGGAGCCTGACACAGAGCTCCACTCCAGGACCTCGAGATCATGACCTGAGCCAAAGGCAGATGCTTAACCTACTGAGCCACTCAGGCACCATAAGACTGATTTTAAGATCTAATTTCCTTTATTATTCTACAGGTAACTCTCATAGGTAAATTTTCTTTAGCATCCTAAATGTAGAGGCATAAAACAGCTATATTACTGTGCTTATTATGAGTCAAGAATCCAGGGAGGGCACAGCAGAGACAGCTTCTCTCTGCTCCAAAATGTCCAGGTCCTCACCAGAGAAGGTTTGAACTGTGAGTTCTGTGAGGCCTGGAATCATTAGGGAACCTCTTCCCTTAAGTGTATGACACTTCAGATGCCATGACTCTAAGGCAAGTTTCAGTTTGAACCGTTGAGTGATGCACCTTATGGCCTCTCCATGAAGCTTGTGCTTCTCACAGCGTCCAGCGGAGTTCCGAGAGAGGTTTCTGGGAGGGAATTTACCTAAAACAAGTATCTGAAAAGAGGCAGAAATCACGTGACTTCTTCTGACCACACTGCAGAAGGTAAATTGCATCACTTCTTCCACATTCTATGGTTGAAACAAATCCCAAGGCCATCCCAGATTCAAGAAGAAGGGAATTCAATTCCTCTTCTTGGAGGGAGGTATGTAACCATACCTCTATAGTATGGTTACACTATAGAAAAGCTTCTGGAATATAAGACACTGTTGCAGTCACCTTTGTAAAATATAATCTTTCATAGGATGGACTTTTAAAAATGTGTTCTGTTTGGGATGTGTCATGCTTTCTAAATAAGACGATTCGTTTCTGGTTTCTTCGTTTTGTTTTGTTTTGTTTTGCTTTTTGGTTTTTTTTTGGTTTTGTGTTTATCGATTCTGAGTCATTCTCAGTTATTATATTATCTTTCATTATAGCCCGCCCCTCATTTTCTCATTTTCCTTCTTTTTGAAATCCAATAAGGCAAATTTAAGACCATTTTATCATCTGTTATTTTATCAGCTCTTATTTCTGCTTCTTGTAAAAGTGTGCTACAAATCTGAGTAATTTCTTCAAGTGTGCATCCAATATCATTACTTCTCTTGTCATCCATACTACTTGACTATTTAACTTAGCCATAAATTCTTATTGTAAGATTACATTTGTCAAGTTTAGAAATTCTTATTGTAAGATTACATTTGTCAAGTTTAGAAAATGAACTTGACTCATCATCAAATATACTTGGACTTGTTTCATAATATCTTGTTCTTAAATCACAGCTGTGACTCCACATTCCATTTCTTTTAAACATTTACATGTACCTACTTGTATTTTATATCTGACTACTTAATACCTTAATTTTTGAGCAGATTAATTGTGCTGTGGTGTTGTTTTTATTCAGTCTCACTCATAGTTGCTTCCTTGTGTCTTTGATGATTTAGGGTCATGAGCCTTTAAGGCAGGATGTTATCTGCAGAAAGCCTGTGGAGCCTGCTTTAATGTTGTCTCTTTAGAGAAAAGTTGCTGTTTTAGGTGAGTTGAGATGCCACTATTTCATGTCATTTTAGGCTACTTTCTTAGTTTCTTAGTTTGAGAATTCCCGTAATACATTCAGACTTTAAATTCAAACTCCAGCGCTCCATGTAGTTAGGTCCATATTTTCAAGTTTTCATGGGCTATAGATACCCCAGTCAGTATCATTAGAAACTTCTGTTTCTAATCATACCTCTTTCTAAGTGGGCATATTTTTCCTAGTTCCCTTGTGATTAACATCTTTGTTTTCTACTGGTCTCAGATTTAACCCAACAAATTTTGTAGGCCAAAGGTACTATTTCTAATTCTCGAAAAAGTAATTAAATGGCAAGCCTCTTGGCTCTGATATAAAAAAAAAAAATACTTCCCCCCCCGCCTGCAAAAAAAATACTCTCCAAATAGCTGTAGTTCAGCCACATTTGGCCACCTCAGTTTGCCACTATCCTCCATGTCAGGGTCAAAGGTGGTGTTTTGTTTGTCTTTTGTTTTTTAACTTAGGAGTTCAATTACTCTTTTTTTTTTTTTTTAAGATTTTTTTCTTAAAGATTTTATTCATTTATCTGACAGGCAGAGATCACAAGTAGGCAGAGAGGCAGGCAGATAGAGAGAGAGGTAGAAGCAGACTCCCTATCGAGCAGAGAGCCCGATGCGGGGCTCGATTCCAGGACCCTGGGATCATGACCTGAGCTGAAGGCAGAGGTTTAACCCACTGAGCCACCCAGGCGCCCCTCAATTACTCTTTTTAAAAATGTTATATTAAGTCCAGACTTGTTGGTATTATGAATCAAGTTAATTTTTTATTATTTTATTTAAAAATTTTTCTTTTTTAATTTAAATTTTACTTAGTTAACAAGGTTAATTTTTAAGATGTCAAATCTGCTTAGTATCAAGAATAGAAATCCTTTTGAGGTCTATTTTTCAAACACTTTATAAATGAACAATCTATCTGCATTATTTATATGGAATCAAGGCCATGTGATTTTATGAATGTTATTCAGACTTCAGTATCACAAGGTTTTCTTTGAAAATTAATTTTATATATGACTTCTAATCATTAATTTAAGCATTTTGAGATACAAAAAATCTTAAAAATATGAACGTGTTTTAAATTTTTCTGAGGACTATTTGAAAATCTTCCAATATGAGTCATTATGCAGTTAAGTATAGGTTATTTATTGAGAAAGTTGAAATTTAATTACAATAATCTTCATAGCTCTTACATGACTAGTGTAGGTGATACTGCTTTGTCACTGTTTATGCTGGACCTACCCCGCCAGCCTTTAGCAGGACCTTTACATTATTTCTAGTGATGATAGCTTACATTGCAATACCCTAGCATTGACCTTTTCATAAAAGATTTATAAATATTGACTTGTAAGCAGCCTGAAGATCTGGGTTTCTGGAAACCAGAGAGGGCATTTTTGATGGTGGAGACTTGGCTTCAGGAAATCTTTCATTCTCCCTCTTTAACAAACCCATTGACCTTTAGAACCTGGGGCAGTACTAATCCTTTTGGTCTGGCATTTCTTAGCAGGAATTCACTAGAATTTCTTCTTTCTGGAAAATTTTAGTGGGTAAAATTAGCAGAAGTGCTGAACTTGTATTTTGTATATGTATGCAGAAGCCATAAAGGTATAAATATCTAAAGTAAATCTACCGGTTTGCTTCTCACAAGTGTGAGGCTATGTCTTATTAAGAGAGAGTTACCTTTCTTTGTGTGCTGCTAATTAGAATCAGGTAACCGCAGAATTAGGAGACATGAGTAAAAATTATGGACTCTACTCTTCAATGAAAGGATAATACTTAATAACTCAGACTGTTCAAGAAGAGAGTAAACATGCAAGTGAGAGAATAACACCCCTGACATTCAATATATTATACATATTTTGTAAGGATAGTTGTTCTTTGTGAAAGGGGTCTTGCATTTAGCCAGAGATATACCTGAAAACAGTTCTATTCTAAAGTCAGGGCATGTATCCATTATTGTGAAGCTAGATACCATAATACTTTGCAGCTTAAAACCAGAAGCATGTATAATTTCACATAGAAATGATTTGCCCCCTCTCAATCACTCTCATACTTCATAGGTAAACACCATCCTGACTTTTAAGCTTGCTGTTTTTTTTTTTTTTTTTTTTTTTTTTTAGTATTATTTAAGTGGAAGCACACAGTGTGTACTCTTTTATGTGGCTCTTTCAATATCTAAATGATTTGTTCCCAGATTTTGCCATATTTTGCATGTAACTCTAGTTCATTCATTATTCATCTAGATACTAATAAGTGTGGGAATATACTATAATTGCTTTATTAATTTTAGTGTTGGTGGACTTTTGGGTTATTTCCCACTTGACACTATAAAATAAAGATACAGATAATAAAATACAGATAATAAATTCTTTTTTAAGAATACAGATAAAAATATTATTATAAATATTATCACTGAAATGTATGTAGATATATTTATAGAAATATAACTATGACTCCATAAAGATATAACTATATAGAAATATAACTATAGAAATATATGTATGTATATTTACATATATTTACATAAAAGAAATTTACCCTAATAATTTATGTAATATAAATCCCTTAGAGGTTATATAGAACCTTCTGAAGACTTTCTAAATTTTTATTTGTCAAATTGAAAACATTCATGTAACCTACCATACTACTTTCCAATTGTCAGTCTAATACTTGCCTTAGGAAAGCATGGATATAAATCTCTACTGAAAGTACAATGAAGTATGTTACAATGAGAAAAAATGTAGTATTAATCCAAAATTATATTTGGCAGACACCACAGCCAAATCCACAAATAAAACTCTCTGGATTACCAAACATAACAATTGTTGTATATTCTATTGCCTCGGTCATATACAAGGATTTTGCAGTTAATTTGAGGTTGTACATACTGATTTCAAAAGGGGAGAATCAGGGCTTAGTTATTTTCTTTTTGAGAGTTTGGCTTTCTTATGTATTCTATTATAGGGGAGGGGGTAATCTCTCTTTTAAGTGATGTTATAATTTATGCTCATTTCCATTGCAGATTCAAAAGTAATATTTTTCACGACTAAGTTCAGGAAAAAACTCTAAGCTCTGTGATGTATTTTAGTATAATAGTTTATCTGGTGAATATTCTTAATGTTTATAAAGGGTAATTTACCTGTCAATCCAGCACTACACTGGCATACAAATTAGAGCCTGCAAAGAAAATATTTAAGCATAGAAACAGCAGGAAAATTGAAGAAGAGTAGGCAGCCTCCAGAAATGGTGCCATTGTATTTTCTCATTAAATGGAAACATTTATTCAGAGTCAAAAGATGGTATAATACATAATATTCCACTTTCTTACAATATTTACTAAAATATTAGTAGCCCATGGATAGTGATTTCAACTGTATGGTTCATAATGATATCTAGATGATTACATTTAAAACATTAATCTTTTACTTCATGATCACAACTGAATTTTATAACTGTTAATGATTCATCTTGCACTCAATATGACCAGGTTACTAGCTTCAAAATATAAACACCAATACAACTGTATACATTCAGTAATCCCCCCTCCCATTCTATAACAAGGTGCTACTGTTTCATATACTGATATTATAAATCTATCCCAACTTTATTCTGCAACCAATCTAAGTGTCGTCTAGCTATCACACTCATAGAAAATCAGGATAATTAGAAGATCATTGGTTTCAGGTCCCATCTAATAATCAAAAGCACCGTGTTTTCACTTAGTCATAATTACACATAACGCTAAAACCATCTGGAAAAGCTTGAATAAAATTTGATTAATTAAAAGAAAAATTCCAATTTGAATAAGTTTGCTTATTTCTCTTCTTGTTTTTAAAAATTCAAACAAAGTACTATATTTCAAATTCAAACATACATATATTTTTAGGGAAAAGAGTTCATTCCTGATATTTTATGCCATTAACACCTGGCAGTGAATTTATCTACATGTATTATCCGTATGAAGTAATGAAAAAAAATGTAATTGCCAAATATCAAAGTAGCATTTATTTTTATCTGCTCAGACTACAATGTGTTTATGGTATATGCAACCATTCCTTTTCAATATACAGTCCAAATCACTGAAGACAAATTTTCTTCACTACCTAGTCTGTATAAATTCCTCATTTGATTTGTTAGTTTTGGCAACATCTGTGTTTTCACAGGTCAACACATAAAGAATGAATTGCAACCTTAACGTCTCTAAAGGGACCTCCTTTCCCCTTTGTATAATCACTAGCATTTTTGGAAGGTTGAGCAGACATTCATCCAGTGTGCAGTACTGAGCATTTCAGGAATGTACTTGCAGCTGAAACAATTATATAGTACCATGGAGAGATGTGACAATAGAGATAATCAATCTCTCAAGGCTATAATGTGTTCTTTGTATGCACGGTTACAAGTCAGGGTGCCAGAGAAGAACACTAGGGCTAACACACAGGGCACCTGCCATTACAAACACATAAAAGGATATGGAAATGTTTCAACATGATCTAGTAAATGGATGGTACAGCTATTTCATCAAGTTTAAATCTAATTGCCTTAGCCCTTGTCACACTAATGGCAACACTGTTCCTGTTACTGCTGATTCAGAAACAATGCTGCAGTGTCCATTATGGCAGTCCTTCAATCTGAAATGAAACACTCTCCGTATACATTTATAAGATGGCTATGTAAAGTGTAGCTAGTTAGAAAACACATGGGAATCTTTCTCTGTTTTAAAGCATATTTGAAGCACTAATAAGCCTTAAAACTCAATGAGATACATGCAGAATATATTGAGTCAGGAAGGTAGCAAACATGTCAAAGGAAATAATAGTCAACACGCAGCATTCTTTTTGGAAAATATTCATGACTTCCTTTTTTTTTTTTTCCCACTAGTGGATACAACTTCCTCTCTGTGATCCATTTTATCTATTGTGAAAGGAATTTGAAAAATGTATTGACTTAAGGAAACTAGTAAATGAGCTTCTGATTTAACAGTAGTCAATTTTCTAAGTGGACATAGAATTGCATTTCTTACCCTACTCTTTTCATTCAATCCGTTATTAATTGCATTTGGCATACACTTAATGAGTACATATTCTGTGCTAAGTAATATGATAAGCATTCTGTTTATAGTCAAGGCCTATACACCAACCATTGTTCCTGCTTTCATAGGGGTGGCAATTAATTAGAAATTATTGCCAACTACTTTTTGCAAAACATGGTGCAGAGATTGGCAGGAAGACATCCTTTCTTTTGCAGATCTATATAGAAATTCAGGGAATCGTTTCTTTTTATTATGACAATAAGAGAGTTAATAAATTACTGGTGACCAGAAGTATTTAAACAAAAAATGAATTTCTTGTCTATTGTCACTGCTGGGAAAACTGCCACCTGGAATGGGAGTGGAGTGGGAAGATATATGCCTCACATTCACATAGGATCATTAAATTCCTTTCCCCTGAATGTCCACGGAGATAATTTTAGAAATTTGTTCAGGTATACTTGAATTTCTATTATTACTATTTATTGGCCATTAATAAGATTTTGTGAGTTGGCACCAGTATATAATCATTGCTGCAATTATAAGCTTCCTTAGTTCTAAATAATTGACTCACATAGGGCTCTTGGAACATAATTCCATTTGCAAGTTGAATATTACCTGCTTTTTCACTCATGGTGAAGAGCTTATCTTAAAAAAAAATCATACAATTACATGGAAAGGGATCCAACTCTTCTATAGAAAGAAGAGATAATTGCCACCCTATTCCCTATCTTATATGTAATACTTTCATTAATAATAAAGCAGATAGTTTTTATAAAAAAACTAATAAAATAGGTATAGGGAACCATGTTGTAATGTATTAAATTAAACATTAATGCAGGGGTTCTGAATAGAAGGAATATCAATATCCATATTCATATAAACATGTTTTCATATAGAATTATCAGTAGTCATAAAGATGGTATTTTCTGTTGTAAAACATTCTTGTTCTATTTGTATTCTAAATAAGACATGACATGAAATAGTGCATAGGTCTTCTGTTTGTTTCATTGTCTGTCACTTGATTTCTGTATACCCAAGGAATAGTTTTAGAGTTTTATTTCATAAAATACTGTTTTTTTAATCTTTTATTTAAAATATATTTTAGTCTCTTGTTTGTGAAATGAATAGCACTACAAACCTTGGGGATAGTATTAAGGGGGTCCAATCAGAATTAAATAATAATTTTAAGGGATTTATAATATTGTTAATGAGAAAAGGCAAAAAGTGAGAACTTCCTCTCACCAAATTCTAATTTCAAATCATCTTCTCATGTGACATCTCCTGATTTTTGATCTTGAAACATTGGAATCTAGATTTGAAGCATTCTTCAAATGTTCAAGTTTACAAAAATTATTTAGAAAGAAATTACTGTTATGGTTCTCAACTCAAGAGTGTGAAAATGTTATATACCGTAATAGTCAAAAGATTATGATCTTGAGAAACCGACTAACCAGAGCTTATCTCTTTGGGACTCCCTTGCATCTGTGGTATGGAAATTCTGCTCCTATTAGTGATAATAATTTGTTTCTCTCCACCACTCACCACACTTGAGAAAAGCTTATTTTAGCACTCTTCTAGTTCTGGCTGATCCTTTCCACGTCTGTGGAAGAATTGATATGAACTCTGGCTTTACCTCATCCTCTCCAATTTGTCTCCTCCACCTCCCTGATTTTATAACCTGATGCTGCTCTTTCAGGTAATTATGTTTGCCTGGCCTTTGGTTATTTCCTCATATTTGATTAAAATGACCTTTGAACAATGACCTGAAAAGAGTTCTATTTCTGTCCAAACTTTTGTTCAACTTCCATATATTGTTTATTTTCAGGTGGGTCTTGCTTGGTTTCAGAATGCATGTGACTGATAAATCCTGGAAACAGCTTATGAAACCACATGAAAGGTCTAGGTAATATGATACTGGAGTTCAGAAGAAGTAAATCTCCCTTCTATTTGACAGCTTCTTGGAGGAGTTGACATTGGGTTGCATCCTGAGAGATAGATAGGGTTTGAATCTGTATAATTAGAGAAGATTTCTTCATAGATGAAAGCAAATATATCTATAGATATAAAAACATATAGATATATAACCTCTCACTGCAAACAAGATTAAATAGTGCTTTAAATGGCAGCTTTGGGGGCGCCTGGGTGGCTCAGTGGGTTAAAGCCTCTGCCTTCGGCTCAGGTCATGATCCCAGGGTGCTGGGATCGAGCCCTGCATCCGGCTTTCTGCTTGTCCGAGAGCCTGCTTCCCTTCCTCTCTCTCTGCCTCTCTGCCTACTTGTGAGCTCTGTCTGACAAATAAATAAATAAAATTAAAAAAAAAATAAATGGCAGCTTTGTGGAGCAGTGAGAAGACATGCTTGATAATAAATGGGTATAAACTGCATATATTTGTTTCACACACTTGAGCATATAAATAGAACATAGACTTTTTTTTTTTTTTTCAAGAAACAGTTGAATGTCTATCCATTAGTATTATTTGCAAAGAATATAGTATGCTTCCTTCGGAGGCTCCTTTCTTCTTATTTGCCCAGACTCATCTGGCTCAAATATAGAGAGGGCAGGAAAATCTAATCCAATGGTTTTTAAACCACGACATACATGAAGTTAATTTGGATTTTTAGTTAACAATTCCCAAGTTCTTCTTCCAGAGTTCTGATGTTGGTGACAGGTCCGAGGCAAAAGATTTGTAGATCACACAGTATTGGATATGCTGGACTCTTCGGTCTCCCCTGACTGTTAAAGGTTAGTCCTGCACTATCCCAGAAAATTTTCCACTCCACATTGACACTTCTGCTTTTCCAGATTCAAGCGTTGCAAACTGTGGGAGTTTTCTCTTGGAGTCTAAAAGCAATCTTAGTATACCTGCATATATCTACATGTTCAATCTGCTCCTAATGGTTCCACATTGCTGGGATGGGAGGGACATCCAATTATGTCCTTTTATAGATTTGACCCTCCTGTGTACCTTGAGATACTTACCTGATTTGCGGCTGCCTCAAATCCAAAAACTTCTCATCTCCCAGTGAATGCTTTTATCAAGGACCTGTCTTCGTTGTGCGAACATTTTCTTTTAACCAGTGACCTGTTCTGCATCTGAAAGTAGTATAACGGTTGTTTAGATTACTGAAAATGACCATTAAATGCTAAAACTACTACTAACAACCATAACTACAACAACAAAGTTTGTCTTAAAACCTTCTTTTGGGACAAGAAATGAATATTGTGCTATATTAACCTAATTAATAAGGCCATTTGCATGGTTGCAGGACCAAGAATAAGTTCTAGACTTTGTTTTTTAACCTGTATGACATATTGTACATATATGTGTGTGTGTGTGTGTGTGTGTGTATTAGTAATTCCTTTCTAATTAGATTCATTTTATTCTGGGAAGGAGATAAGAACAATGAAAAAATAAATAAAGGACACTTCTTTTCGTTCTCATCTCAACATTTGTTTCTCATGGACAGAATTCTGTGATAGATAGCACATGTAATGATTTAGCAAAACTATAAATATTGAAACATAATTCCTGGATTTAAAGTTTTTACTTTGTGACACCTGGTGGCTCAGTTGGTTAAACATCTGACTTTGGCTCAGGTTTCCTTTCCTACTCCTTCTGCCCCTCCTCCTGCTCATGCTCTCTCACTCTCTTAAATAAATAAATAAACAAACAAGAAAATAAATAAATAGAAGTTTTTATTTTGTTTCTGATTTTTTAAAAGTCTTATAGCTATCTCTTTTTTTTATTCAGTTAAAAAATTTTTTTTTCTTATTTTTTATAAACATATAATATATTTTTATACCCAAGGGTACAGGTCTCTGAATCGCCAGGTTTACACACTTCACAGCACTCACCATAGCACATACCCTCCCCAATGTCCATAACTCCACCCCCCCTCTCCCAACCTTCCTCCCCACATCAACCCTCCGTTTGTTTTGTGAGATTAAGAGTCACTTATGGTTTGTCTCCCTCCCAATCCCATCTTGTTTCATTTACTCTTCTCCTACCCCCTTAACTCCTCATGTTGCATCTCCTTTCCCTCATATCAGGGAGATCAAATGATAGTTGTCTTTCTCCGATTGACTTATTTCGCTAAGCATGATACCCTCTAGTTCCATTCACCTCGTCGCAAATGGCAAGATTTCATTTCTTTTGATAGCTGCATAGTATTCCATTGTGTATATATACCACTTCTTCTTTATCCATTCATCTGTAGATGGACATCTAGGTTCTTTCCATAGTTTGGCTATTGTAGACATTGCTGCTATAAACATTCGGGTGCATGTGCCCCTTCAGATCACTACATTTGTATCTTTCGGGTAAATACCCAGTAGCGCAATTGCTGGGTCATAGGGTAGTTCTATTGTCAACATTTTGAGGAACCTCCATGCTGTTTTCCAGAGTGGTTGCACCAGCTTGCATTCCCACCAACAGTGTAGGAGGGTTCCCCTTTCTCCGCATCCTCGCCAGCATCTGTCATTTCCTGACTTGTTAATTTTAGCCATTCTGACTGGTGTGAGGTGATATCTCATGGTGGTTTTGATTTGTATTTCCCTGATGCCGAGTGATATGGAGCACTTTTTCATGTGTCTGTTGGCCATCTGGATGTCTTCTTTGCAGAAATGTCTGTTCATGTCCTCTGCCCATTTCTTGATTGGATTCTTTGTTCTTTGGGTGTAGAGTTTGCTAAGTTCTTTATAGATTTTGGACACTAGCCCTTTATCTAATATGTCATTTGCAAATATCTTCTCCCATTCTGTCAGTTGTCTTTTGGTTTTGTTAACTGTTTCCTTTGTTGTGCAAGAGCTTTTGATCTTGATAAAATCCCAATAGTTCATTTTTGCCCTTGCTTCCCTTGCCTTTGGCGATGTTCCTAGGAAGATGTTGCTGCGGCTGAGGTCAAAGAGGTTGCTGCCTGTGTTCTCCTCAAGGATTTTGATGGATTCCTTTATCACATTAAGGTCCTTCATCCATTTTGAGTCTATTTTCGTGTGTGGTGTAAGGAAATGGTCCAATTTCATTTTTCTACATGTGGCTGTCCAATTTTCCCAACACCATTTGTTAAAGAGGCTGTCTTTTTTCCATTGGACATTCTTTCCTGCTTTGTCGAAGATTAGTTGACCATAGAGTTGAGGGTCTATTTCTGGGCTCTCTATTCTGTTCCATTGATCTATGCCAGTGCCATGCTGTCTTGATGATGACAGCTTTGTAATAGAGCTTGAAGTCCGGAATTGTGATGCCACCAACTTTGGCTTTCTTTTTCAATATTCCTTTGGCTATTCGAGGTCTTTTCTGGTTCCATATAAATTTTAGGATTATTTGTTCCATTTCTTTGAAAAAAAGGGATGTTACTTTGTTAGGAATTGCGTTAAATGTGTAGATTGCTTTAGGTAGCATAGACATTTTCACAATATTTATTCTTCCAATCCAGGAGCATGGAACATTTTTCCATTTCTTTGTGTCTTCCTCAATTTCTTTCATGAGTACTTTATAGTTTTCTGAGTATAGATTCTTAGCCTCTTTGGTTAGGTTTATTCCTAGGTATCTTATAGTTTTGGGTGCAATTGTAAATGGGATGGACTCCTTAATTTCTCTTTCTTCTGTCTTGTTGGTGTAGAGAAATGCAACTGATTTCTGTGCATTGATTTTATATCCTGACACTCTACTGAATTCCTGTACAAGTTCTAACAGTTTTGGAGTGGAGTCTTTTGGGTTTTCCACATGTAGTATCATATCATCTGCGAAGAATGATAGTTTGACTTCTTCTTTGCTGATCTGGATGCCTTTAATTTCCTTTTGTTGTCTGATTGCTGAGGCTAGGACTTCTAGTACTATGTTGAATAGCAGTGGTGATAATGGACATCCCTGCCATGTTCCTGACCTTAGTGGAAAAGGTTTCAGTTTTTCTCCATTGAGAATGATATTTGCGGTGGGTTTTTCATAGATGGCTTTGATAATATTGAGGTATGTGCCCTCTATCCCTACACTTTGAAGAGTTTTGATCAGGAAGGGATGCTGTACTTTGTCAAATGCTTTTTCAGCATCTATGGAGAGTATCCGATGGTTCTTGTTCTTTCTTTTATTAATGTGTTGTATCACATTGATTGATTTGTGGATGTTGAACCAGCCTTGCAGCCCTGGAATAAATCCCACTTGGTCATGGTGAATAATCCTCTTAATATACTGTTGGATCCCATTGGCTAGTATTTTGGTGAGAATTTTCGCATCTGTGTTCATCAAGGATATTGGTCTGTAATTCTCTTTTTTGATGGGATCCTTGTCTGGTTTTGGGATCAAGGTGATGCTGGCCTCATAAAATGAGTTTGGAAGTTTTCCTTCCATTTCTATTTGTTGGAACAGTTTCAGGAGAATAGGAATTAGTTCTTCTTTAAATGTTTGGTAGAATTCCTCCGGGAAGCCATCTGGCCCTGGGCTTTTGTTTGTTTGGAGATTTTTGATGACTGTTTCAATCTCCTTACTGGTTATGGGTCTGTTCAGGCTTTCTATTTCTTCCTGGTTCAGTTGTGGTAGTTTATATGTCTCTAGGAATGCATCCATTTCCTCCAGATTGTCAAATTTGTTGGCGTAGAGTTGCTCGTAGTATGTTGTTATAATTGTCTGTATTTCTTTGGTGTTAGTTGTGATCTCTCCTCTTTCATTCATGATTTTATTTATTTGAGTCCTTTCTCTTTTCTTTTCGATAAGTCTGGCCAGGGGTTTATCAATCTTATTAATTCTTTCAAAGAACCAGCTCCTAGTTTTGATTTGTTCTATTGTTTTTTTGATTTCTATTTCATTGATTTCTGCTCTGATCTTTATGATTTCTCTTCTCCTGCTGGGTTTAGGGTTTCTTTCTTGTTCTTTCTCCAGCTCCTTTAGGAGTAGGGTTAGGTTGTGTACCTGAGACCTTTCTTGTTTCTTGAGAAAGGCTTGTACTGCTATATATTTTCCTCTCAGGACTGCCTTTGTTGTGTCCCACAGATTTTGAACCGTTGTGTTTTCATTATCATTTGTTTCCATGAATTTTTTCAATTCTTCTTTAATTTCCTGGTTGACCCATTCATTCTTTAGAAGGATGCTGTTTAGTCTCCATGTATTTGTGTTCTTTCCAAATTTCCTCTTGTGATTGAGTTCTAGCTTCAGAGCATTGTGGTCTGAAAATATGCAGGGAATGATTCCAATCTTTTGATACCGGTTGAGACCTGATTTAGGACCAAGGATGTGATCTATTCTGGAGAATGTTCCATGTGCACTAGAGAAGAATGTGTATTCTGTTGCTTTTGGATTAAATGTTCTGCATATATCTGTGACGTCCATCTGGTCCAGTGTGTCATTTAAGACCTTTTTTTCCTTGTTGATCTTTTGCTTGGATGATCTGTCCATTTCAGTGAGGGGAGTGTTAACGTCCCCTACGATTATTGTATTATTTTTGATGTGTTTCTTTGATTTTGTTATTAATTGGTTTATATAGTTGGCTGCTCCCATGTTAGGGGCATAGATATTTAAAATTGTTAGATCTTCTTGTTGGACAGATCCTTTGAGTATGATATAGTGTCCTTCCTCATCTCTTATTATAGTCTTTGGCTTAAAATCTAATGGATCTGATATAAGGATTGCCCCTTCTATTTTCTTCTGATGTCCATTAGCATGGTAAATTCTTTTCCACCCCCTCACTTTAAATCTGGAGGTGTTTGGGTTTAAAATGAGTTTCTTGTAGGCAACATATAGATGGGTTTTGTTTTGTTTTGTTTTTTTATCCATTCTGATACCCTGTGTCTTTTGATTGGGGCATTTAGCCCATTAACATTCAGGGTAACTATTGAGATATATGAATTTAGTGCCATTGTATTGCTTGTAAGGTGACTGTGACTGTATATTGTCTCTGTTCCTTTCTGATCTACTACTTTTAGGTTTTCTCTTTGCTTAGAAGACCCCTTTTAATATTTCCTGTAGAGTTCGTTTGGTGTTTGCAAATTCTTTCAGTTTTTGTTTGTCCTGGAAGCTTTTAATCTCTCCTTCTATTTTCAATGATAGCCTAGCTGGATATAGTATTCTTGGCTGCATGTTTTTCTCGTTTAGTGCTCTGAATATATCATGCCAGGTCTTTCTGGCCTGCCAGGTCTCTGTGGATAAGTCTGCTGCCAATCTAATATTTTTACCATTGTATGTTACAGACTTCTTGTCTCGGGCTGCTTTCAGGATTTTCTCTTTGTCACTAAGACTTGTAAATTTTACTATTAGGTGAAAGGGTGTGGACCTATTCTAATTGATTTTGAGGGGGGTTCTCTGAACCTCCTGGATTTTGGTGCTTGTTCCCTTTGCCATATTGGGGAAATTCTCTCCAATAATTCTCTCCAATATACCTTCTGCTCCCCTCTCTCTTTCTTCTTCTTCTGGAGTCCCAATTATTCTAATGTTGTTTCGTCTTATGATGTCACTTATCTCTTGAATTCTCCCCTCGTGGTCCAGTAGCTGTTTGTCCCTCTTTTGCTCAGCTTCTTTATTCTCTGTCATTTGGTCTTCTATATCGCTAATTCTTTCTTCTGCTTCATTTATCCTAGCAGTGAGGGCCTCCATTTTTTATTGCACCTCCTTAATAGCCTTTTTGATTTCAACTTGGTTAGATTTTAGTTATTTTATTTCTCCAGAAAGGGCTTTTATCTCTCCCGAGAGGGTTTCTTGAATATCTTCCATGTCTTTTTCGAGCCCGGCTAGAACCTTGAGAATCATCATTCTGAACTCTAGATCTGACATATTACCAATGTCTGTATTGATTAGGTCCCTAGCCTTTGGTACTCCCTCTTGTTCTTTTTTTTTGTGGTGAATTTTTCCGCCTTGTCCTTTTGTCCAGATAAGAGTATATGAAGGAGCACGTAAAATACTAAAAGGGTGGCAAAGACCCCAGGAAAATATGCTTTAACCAAATCAGAAGAGATCCCAAATCGTGAGGGCGGAGAAAGGGGATAAAAAGATGTTCAGAAAGAAAAAAAATAAAATAAACAAGAAACCATTAAAAAAGAAAATGAGTAAAGAAAAATATAAAAAAGAAAAAACTATATATATATTAGATAAACTAGTTAAAAAACGTTAAAAAAAGAAAAGGGTAAAAGTTAAAAAAGATTTGGCAGAAGAAGAGAAAAAAATATTGAAAATGAAAGAAAAAATTAAATTAACTGCAAGGCTAAAGAATCATGGGGAGAAAGCCATGAGTTCCGTGCTTTGCTTTCTCCTCCTCTGGAATTCCGCTGTTCTCCTTGGTATTGATACTGCACTCCTTGGTAGGTGAACTTGGTCCTGACTGGATTTCTTGTTGATCTTCTGGGGGAGGGGCCTGTTGTAGTGATTCTCAAGTGTCTTTGCCCCAGGCGGAGTTGCACAGCCCTTACCAGGGGCTGGGCTTAGTAATCCGCTCAGGTTTGCTTTAGGGAGCTTTTGTTCCCTGAGCACTTTCCGTAGAGTTCTGGAGGATGGGAATGAAGATGGCGGCCTCCCAGTCTCTGGCCCAGAGGAGCCGAGAGTCCGGGGCCCCATTCCTCAGTGCGCCCTCAGAGAACAGCGCCCAATTACTCCCGTCACCCCGGCCTCTGGCCGCGCTCCGAGCTGAGCAAGCCTGCAACCGGTTCAAGGTAACCCCGAGCTGAGAGCTCACTCCTCGGCTCTGTCTCTGTAGCCAGCTTCCCCGTTCTAATACCTGTAAGCTCTGCGACACTCAGACACCCCCGATCCTTCTGTGACCCTGTGGGACCTGAGGCCACGCTGACCCCGTGTGGGCTTCACCCCAGTTAAGCCTCTGGAGAGATGTCCCTCAGCGGAACAGACTTTTAAAAGTCCTGATTTTGTGTTCCATTGCTCTGCCGCTTGCCAGGAGCCAGCCCCTCCCCCCGCGGTCTATCTTCCCGTCGCTTTGGATTCACTTCTCCGCCAGTCCTACCTTTCAGAAAGTGGTTGATTTTCTGTTTCTAGAATTGCTGTTCTTCTTCTCTTCGATCTCCCGTTGGATTTGTAGGTATTTGCAATCTTTAGATAAGCTATCTAGCTGATCTCCTGCTACCTGAAGTAGTCTCAGCCTGCTACTTCTCCGCCATCTTGACTCCTCCCAACTTGTTTCTGATTTTTACCAATCTTTGTATATCTTGGAATTATGACAGAGCAAGGATGATAGGACAGGCCCTACAAATTCTCTGTAGCATTTGTTAGGAGGAAGCTGGGGTCCATATAGCACAAAAGAGGATTTTCCTGAAACTGCTATGGGGACCTGTGCTCTTATATTACATAAAATGTTATTTTACAACCATAATACTTGTCACATTCTGAGATGAAAAAACAATTTTATTTCTAAATTATTGTGGCTGCTCTATTGTAGTTTAGCTTTATAGTTTGTAGTTCAATTGAAAATTTTTATACGAAATATCCAAAATATTTTGGGAATGCTGCAATCTGAAAGGGAAAAGCTAGAAGATGATAGAGGTCTTTTTTGAGAAATACGTTTGTGTTTCACTTTTCAAATATAGTTCTTCTATCAGTTGTTCTTTAGGAAATAAACAAGGGGTTATGTTTTGAAAAAGCTTTTAGGGCAATTTCATGACAGTTTCATGACTTTCAATGAATAAAACACCATGTTGGGCTTTTACATGCTCTAAATGATGTGTTCATTTGTGAACACATCCCATGGCTACCTTTTCTTGAAAGGTAAGTTACTTAAGGATTCAGAGTTATCTTCTCAGAAAAGACATTCTAAAGGCCTGGTGCATTGTTTCTTTTGAAGAAAACACTTTTATTAGGGTCTAAAATAGCATCTTAGGATTTATATAGAACTTATAAAAAATATATGACTTTTGAACATCAATTGAATCAGACTCTTCTCTTTTATACTTGAGTTTTCTACCTTCACATGGTAGTTGTTATTTAAAAGAAAGTTATAAAAAGAGAGTCCCTTCCTCAGTGCAAGTCATATATTCCATATTTCAACTTTTCATGTGTTTATCACATTCTGGAATTGAAATCTTTCTAGACAACAGGATTCTTCATTTTTCTGAGGAATTACAATTCAAAAGGAAGCAAGACAAAAAGCACATTTCAAACTTGTTTTGGAAGTTTACAATGTAAAGTTTACAATGTAAAAATGAACAAATCTTTAAAACATCTTTCAAGGATGTTAAAGGTAAACCAAATAAGTGAGTATTTTTATAAAACACCTATACTACTTTCATTGACATGTTTAACTAATTTTGAGGTGGAGAAAAACACCAAAATTTCCAGGCATATTATTTATTCAAAATAAAATAATTACTGAGGGGAGATAGATGCATGAATCTATCACCTCATCAAATAAGTGTAGAACTCTCAAGTATTCCCAACAGATACATCAACCTGCGATCAGATCTCCAATAAAACTTATTCAGTTCCCCACAGAAATATTTATGAATAAAACTGAACAACAACAACAACAAAAAAACCCCCTGCAAGTTCTAACAATAAAACTAGTGCTAAATCTGTTGTGAAAATAGGAAAGGAATGGTCACATAATACAAAACCTATTGTGTTGTATTGAGAACACTGCTTAGTGGTTTAGGCTTATTGTGTTATGTGAAAGAGAATAAAAACCTGCCAAGATTCTTATAACGTTCCCTACTATCTCAGAGATCAGAATTTCTGCCAGTGAAAATTCCTAGCTATTATCCTTTTACAACAAAGTTGCCTTTTGAAGTAGACAGAAAATTCTTGAACCATCTGAAGAACCCTCATTACAGTTTGATGGGAGAATAATTTAGTGAGGTCTTCTAATATAAAGTTCCAATGATAGAGAAACGTGTTTTGGTAACTGACATATTTGAGAGTGTAAATTTCAGTGTATCCTTTTTTAAAAATAAAATAAATGATTAGGAGTGGGGACAGGTTTTCTACCATTTAAGGCAGATGTAATTCCTCTGTGATTTATAGGCACAAGTAGATTAGGAAGTGTGAATCAACTAGTCCTCCAGCTCTAAACATGATAAGCCATTTGTTTTTGTTCATTTTGTGTTGTTTATTTTTTATCTTTATTTTCTCAGCTCTTTCATAGAAATGAGAGCCCGGGGAAAATCTAGGCAAAGCGTGTGTTGACAAACATAGGGTCAGAAAATTCTTCTCCCAGTCATAAAAGAAATTCATTGAGGGCCTGAAATAAGGAATCCAGCATAAGGGAAGGTAAAGCAATGTGAAATACTCAAAGAAAAGAAAGAAACAAAAGAAAAGCTGAATATACACAGAAACTAAATTGTACAAATAATACACCAAAATGAAAAGTGGACTGTAGGGGGAGAAAAGGAAAAACTATACCTATAGTAAACTATATCAATGATAGGTTAGAAACAAGTAAAAATAATGCAGGGAAATCGCATTAGACATAAGATGGAAAAGAAAAAAAAAACAAACTGAAAATTTTCTAGAATATAGGTGAAAAGAACAAGGATGTAGAAATGATAATAATGAACTCACACACACTGAATTTAAATAAAAAAGCTTCAACAATTTAAATCTAAGACAAACAGAATAGTTGAGAGAAATAAATGTCGTGTGCGATACCTTATTCTAATATCTTAACAGAAACTAATTTAATTCTCATAAGATTGTGAAGTAGTTACTGATGTCATATTTAATTTATAAATTAAAGCACTAAAAATTACCCAAAGAAGTTAAGTAATGCAAAATTAATTAGTAGAGTCAGGTTTTAACCCAGGCTTGAGTACCAGGTTATTTCAATAACAGTTGGTTGGTAAAAAGTATTTTTGTATTTAAAAAATTGTATATATGAACAAATAAGATAACCACAGTAAAAACCTGAAAAGTGCACTATAAAATCAGTACAATGTGAAAAGCATGAAAATTCTCTTCTTTGTTTTCTGAGGTCTTCTTTTTCCATGTATTATTTTTACCTAGGTGCACAGCTATGCATATGCATGTGTACCTGTGTGGATATGTACCTATAAAAAATGCATGTGTATATGTGTGTAACAGAGAGCAGGAGAGAGAGAGAGAGAGAGAAAGTGGTATTTATAGGAGAAAGTTAGAAAAAATGTTTTCCCATATATTTCTCTGGCTTTATGACAGGCCCCCTTTACACACAGAATAAAGACTGAATAACAATAAGGAAAATTTTCCTAGCCCAATGCTAAAAAGCTGGACACCTCCTTCTTATAAAAGCTAATGCAAATAAAGCACCTAGAATATTTATTTTCAAAAAACACGGGGCACCTGAGTGGCTCAGTGGGTTAAGCCTCTGCCTTCGGCTCAGGTCATGATCCCAGGGTTCAGGGACCCTGCTTCTTCCTCTCTCTCTGCCTGCCTCTCTGCCTACTTGAGATCTCTGTCTGTCAAATAAATAAATAAAATCTTCAAAAAAAAAAAAAAAAACCAACACTGAGTCATTCACTGAACCAGTGACTTACATCCTTATAAAATAGAATTCTTTTTATTTTTTAATTTTTGTTTATTTATTTTAAATAGAATTCTTTTTAAATACGTGTTTTCTTGTCAGAGATTTTGGGATCATTATAGAGTGCTGCTTTGATCATTCTATTTTTAAAATGGTTTAGTATATTTCAGACTAAATATATAAACACAGAGAAAGTAGTAGGCTAACAAATGTATATCTGTGGATTATTGCTGAGGACCATATTCAACAATAACAATAACTTAAATGAGAGACTTATATTTTGTAATCTCAATTCATTTTGTTCAAATCTTGACTTTGATATCCTCAGGGTGACATTTAGTCATGAAATTTAATAATCTTGGGCCTTCATTTTCTCTTTTGTAAAAAAGGTATAATATTGGCTCACAACATAATAGTTGTAAAGATGATATTTGAAAAAAATTTACATTTATTAAAGATACTCTTTTAGTACATATCAGGCACAGATCCAACAAATGCATCTAGAACCAGACACTATCTGAATTTATGTATTTTATGTATTTATGAATTTATGTAATTTATGTATATTAAATACTTGCAATAATCTTATAAAATAGTTTCTATTATTATCATTATATTACAGATCAGAAAATTGAGGGAAAAAGAGGTTAAGTAACTTGTCCGAAGTGATTTACTCAATTAAACTCAGATCTGAATTTGTGCTGCTAATCACTTCCTTATACAACTCTCCCTAATTGTTTCTTAAAGGGGCAGAAAAGGAGAGGTTGCACGACCAACTGGGACAAAGAGGATGTTTCCATGTCTGCTCAGCCCCACTGACTGAGAACCAGGTGGGAACCAAGATGTCACAGCAGAGAACTAGTGTGACAAGTAGGAAGCTTCATGAAGATATGGCTAGGGAGGTTCTCCCTCACAACTACCTACACCCAAGTTTGCTGTCAACATTAATTTGACTTGAAAAGTCCTAAACTGAATTGATTAAATTTAGCATGCATTGATTGTAACTGGAGATTGGATTTTGGAGCCTGAGATTAGTTACTAGTTACTTGCTCTAGCTTTTGTTACCAGGCCTCCAAATTCTTGCCCAACCACATCTGGAATAGACACCATGCCCCAAGGGTGGGATCATGCGGAGGAAGGAAGTCGTCAAACTTATGGCTGCACTTGCTTGAAATTTAGCCTCAGCAGCTCGGAGATGAGAGCAATAAGAAATGCTTGTTTTATGTCCTTCCCAGAGAGATGCCTGTAAGTCATAATCTGAGAGCAGGGAGCGAGCCTTGTCTTCTTGAATAGGTGAAGCCGGGCAAGGAAAAGAGACCCAGGTCTTGGCTCAAGTGCCCCAGATTCTCTTTCTTTACTGGGATTTATAGATTTTCTTGAATAAATGTTTCTTCATTTGCTAAATATCATCCTATTTTTTTAAATTATTTTGACAATTTCTGGTCATTTTGCTGGGGAGTGTATGCAGATCTCCTTATGCCATTCTAGAAGTGGATCTTTTTACCATAGTCTGGCATGTGGAAAAAGGGAGAGAGCTCTCAAAACTCCTTCCTCAAAAATATATAATCAATTGGTGAATTTTTCAAAGATTGACAGTCTTACTGGTAGGTTATGAGCATCGTGCTTTAAAAATGAGGAAGTTATTTGATTATCTCTGACTCTTGGTCCATCTATTTTCTGTGTTTCAGAAATTATTGAGTGCTTCGGGAAGCATCATTTCAAAATAAATTGGAGTTTCTTTTTGGAATCATGGCAATCGTTGATGAAACTGCAAGTAGTTTTGTTTATTCAGCAGGATCACTGAAAATGTGGGTTCTGCACAAGTCCCACTATAAAATATTCAGGATAACATATTTTCTTTTACTTTTGTGTCTCTATAGCATCTGAAAATAGTGAAAATGATGGTTGGTTCCTTTGGTGTTATAATAGAAAATATGGGAATATAAGCTATTATAGCTACAAGTAATCATGCTATGAAACATTGTAGAGTGTGTATTAGTTTAATAAATAATAGTTACTACTTCTACAGTGATGGAAACATTTAGCCTTAGCATGATGATGTACTTGATTTTTTTTTTTTAAAGATTTTATTTATTTATTTGACAGAGAGAGATCACAAGTAGGCAGAGAGGCAGGCAGAGAGAGAGAGAGAGGGAAGCAGGCTCCCTGCTGAGCAGAGAGCCCCATGCGGGACTCGATCCCAGGACCCTGAGATCATGACCTGAGCCGAAGGCAGCGGCTTAACCCACTGAGCCACCCAGGCGCCCCTGTACTTGATGTTTTAATCTATGCCACTGGACTTGACATTCCAGCACAACTCCCTACTCAGATGAACAGGGATAAATGCAATTTTCCCAAATTCACACATTTTGACAACTGCGTACAATGAATGTATCCTCCTTTGTTTCTCACTTGTTTTCCTTTAGTCTTGGGTTAGGAATGCTGAATTTTTAATGAGATTTACATAATTTTTTACTTTGAATGATAGGAGAAGATCAATTGAGAATAATTTGGTTTGATCTGAATTTGCTGTTATAAGATTAAACTTTCAAGAATTTCTCTTGAGTAATTTTGTATTTGTTGAAATATTAATTTACAATTTAGATGGAAATAAGCATCCTTAATTCTTTATGGTTTGGAATAATGTATCAATTGTTTGAAAGGGATATGTAGATATTTTCTAGCATGTTGATATTTTTATGTATACTAAAGTGACAGCTTTGAGTTTGAAAAGAAAATCTTTATTTATTTTTAAAATTTTTCAGTGTTCCAAGATTCATGATTTATGCACCATACCCAGTGCTCCATGCAATATGTGCCCTCCTTAATACCCACCACCAGGCTCACCCATCCCCTATCCTCTCCCTTCCAAAACCCTCAGTTTGTTTCTCAGAGTCCATAGTTTCTCATGCTTTGTCTCCCCCTTGGATTTACCCTAATTCACTCACTTGAACAGTTGTAGGTATTTTAAAAAGAAAATCCATCAAATTCATTTGAATAGATTGGAAATTATACTTATGGTGTTCTATCCTTTAGGTAAATAGATAGCTGGCCTTTGTCCCCTCATTTTTTTCTATTTTTTCTATGGATAGAGACAAATACCAGATGTCTATAAAGATGCCAAAAGTAACATAGTTCTAAAAATTGAAAGCTTAGAGTAGCTTTCTCCCACTGAGCTGAAATCCTAAAGAATGAAATCTGGAAGCCAGTCCAAACATTTGTGACTAACACCAAAATGATGTGAGATAATGTGGGCTTTATGTAAACCTTTGACAGCTACGGAATTGGTAGACTTAACAGTGGTGAATTTTCTTCACTATCAGTACTAAATGTAGTAAGTTGGATTCCTGATGATGAGAATTATAGAGGATGTTGTTTAAGTCCCTTTATTTAAGATTTCATAAAAAGTAATTTATATTACTCAAGTCTAAGTAAGTTAGCATGAAGTTAATTAATTGAAAACAATCTGATTATCATACATAAACATGATTTTTAACAATATGTTAGAACTGCTTTTTATGTATTATTCCATTCAGTTATTACAATTGAACAAACTGAGTATCGAAAGAGTTTAGAATTTGCTGAATTAAGTTTGGTACAAAGTTTGGATTAGAATCAAGGATTGTTTAATTAAAAAACAAAACAAAACAACATTGAATACTTAATTTCTGTTATTTTACCTTGATCAAACTTGAGGGAAGCTTGTGTAAAATTCATATATAATAATAAAAGCCCTAAAGGAAATAGGGGCAAGAAAGGTAGATTTAGGGTGAATGAAGAGTAAACATATGGTCAATTTATCCTTAGAAAAGGTGGATACGATGTCACATAAAGTTTGGATTTGGGTCTATTCCAGCATCCTTGCAACTTTGTTTCCTCCTTGAGCACACAAGATTTCTGTTTGCAGACTAGTGAAAGAGTTCAAGTGTTACTAAGTATTAAGTAATGAAGAAAATACACTATCACTGGGAACCCCGCAATGAAAGACCAGACATTTGTCCCCAGTAAGATGTGATGTGTTTGCCCTTTTGTAGGTGGTAAGAAAATGTCAATCTATTTAATTCTTTCTCTTCTTTTACTCCTGCCCTCCTTTAGAAATAAATTTTTATAGAGAGAGTATGTTAAAGTCACACTCTCTGATATCTGGTATCTGATACTCTATGATACTGATATCTGCAGTAGAGGAAGAAAATAAGATACTGGAGTGAAATGCAATTAACTTCTAATGAAAGAAAAAAAAAAGAACATTGTAACTATGGTTTTAAAGTCTCCTATTTCATTGTATGTTAACAACACACTATTTTAAACGTCAAATATGGTATCATGAAAAAGTAGAACAGATATGCTAATTCTGATCAATAATGATTGAGAGCAAAAAGAGTCAATACAGTATAATGAAACAATTATATAGTAAAATAAAACAATATATGAATAGTTTCTTGAGTAAAGTGTGAACTGGAGATGCACTATGGGAGAAATGGTGTTTAATAACACCTTGAAAGCAAGAGGAGGGCTGACAATTGCTTGATAGTTAAATAATAAAATGGCTGTGTAGGGGGTATACTCAGGAAAGAATTTATTATTGTTAACTGGCAACAGATATTTCTGATTTGACAATTATTTATTTAGTAAATTCTTGCTTTTCATGTCAAGAAGGAAACAAAGGGGAGCCATACCTGGATAACTTCATTTTGAGAAAAGTGAGGTAATTAGAATTTACCTGACTTAACAAAGGTCAGCAGTGCTGTAGGGAAGCATGGATAAGAATGTGCATCATACTTGATCATCCTAGTCATGTCATTTCTCAGTCCAAAGAGAAGGTAAGCTAAATGCCTGTCCCAATCGTAATGCTCTTAAGGTGAGGGCCATCTTACTTTGGCACAGGAATCTAACATAATGCTTAAAGCACCACCTGGAGTCGGAAGATTTGAATTCTTTAAGTTACATGCTTGGTGCTAACAGGCAAGATTTGGGGCGGAGGGGTGTTTGTTTTTTCCCTTGCCACATCTAAGAGGGTTGTAGACACATTTCCTTTAAATTGTGTATGTAAATATTTGGCAAAACACCAGTATATATTAAATTTTCAATAAAGAATAAATTATTTCTATTACTGGTTTTATTTATATTTTTTCAACCTCCTAGTAATGGTCACTTTGTTTAAATGATACCTGATCCACCTATACTTAAAAAAAAATTTTTTTTTTTAAATTTATTTGACAGACAGAGATCACAAGCAGGCAGAGAGGCAGGCAGAGAGAGAGGGGGAAGCAGGCTCCCTGCTGAGCAGAGAGCCCCATGCAGGGCTTGATCCCAGGACCCTGGGATCATGACCTGAGCCGAAGGCAGAGGCTTAACCCACTGAGCCACCCAGGCACCCCTCACCTACACTTTTTTTTTTTTTAAGATTTTATTTATTTATTTCACAGACAGAGATCACAAGTAGGCAGAGAGGCAGGCAGAGAGAGAGAGGGAAGCAGGCTATCCGCTGAGCAGAGAGCCCGATGCGGAGCTCGATCCCAGTACCCTGGGATCATGACCTGAGCCGAAGGCAGAGGCTTTAACCCACTGAGTCACCCAGGCGCCCCTCACCTACACTTTTTAATAGGTGCTTAAAAATATCTGTTGAATGAATGATTGGATGGGTAGGGGGAATTTGCTTTAAATCATATTATAAATAGAAAAGATGTATAACATTGTATATGTAAAATCTAAATTCCCATTTTTCAGAACTTTAATCTCTTGTACAGAACCCCAGTAATGTATAATCTTTTTGCTCAGCTTTTTCTTTCTTTTTTGCTCAGATTTTTCTGTACTACATAGAATCTTGGAACAGTTGAGGGATTAATAAATTTTAATTCCTACAGATAGAATGATGCCTTCCATGAGATGAAATTGACTCAATATTTGGTCCTTTGTTTATACATGATATTGAATCTATATTAATTTCCCTTTTTGAATTCAGCCTTCTATGATTTCAAAGATATGTCATTGTTCAATTATTCTGTGACACTTTTTCTGGGCAATAAAAAATGTTTTTTGATTGATTTGAACACTGTATTTGGGAGAAATCAATACATTTAAGTTTACTAATCCAGATGCTTCTCCTTCCAAACTGGCTGTTAAGTGAAACAGATTAATGTAACAAAACTGAATAGCATATTATATATAAATAATGTGTAAAATATATATGTATATATGTATAATTTTCAGCAGTGAAATTGACATAATTCACCAACTTTCTCATATATTTTCTTTTTTTTCATCTTGTAACCTAGACTGATGTTCATTTGGATAAATTTAGAAAGCTAATACCTCATTTTACGCAAGAGAGGTGTAAGATTAAGTAGAGTAAAAACCTTGCTAATTATCACTTCTCTGATCTACATACCTGATACTTCTTGCAAGAAGTTTTTAACAAATATTAAAAAGAGGTCACATACCAAAGCATTATTTTTATGTTATCACAATCAAGTAGAAATTTGAAAATATATATGTGTACTTAGCATTTTAGTAAATGTTACTGATTGAGGGACGCCTGGGTGGCTCAGTTGGTTAAGCAGCTGCCTTCGGCTCAGGTCATGATCCCAGGGTCCTGGGATCGAGTCCCACATCGGGCTCCTTGCTCATCGGGGAGCCTGCTTCTCCCTCTACCTCTGCCTGCCATTCCGTCTGCCTGTGCTTGCTCTCTCTCCCTCTCTCTCTCTGACAAATAAATAAATAAAATCTTTTTAAAAAATGTTACTGATTGAATATAATGTCAAGAAATGAATTGCGAAGAAATATTTTTTTTTTAAAGATTTTATTTATTTATTTGACAGACAGAGATCACAAGTAGGCAGAGAGGCAGGCAGAGAGAGAGAGGTGGAAACAGGCTCCCAACTGAGCAGAGAGCCTGACGCGGGGCTCGATCCCAGGACCCTGGGATCATGACCTGAGCCGAAGGCAGAGGCTTTAACCCACTGAGCCACCCAGGTGCCCCGCGAAGAAATATTTTTTTTATTTCATTCTACTCTTGCTCCTTTTTCCATTACAAATACATTTCCTTATTTAGTCCCAAAACTTTCTATAGGGCTTTCTATATAGTCATCTCCTAGGATAACATAAGTTTCAAGTAACTTGGTGTGAGGATTGCTTACAGGCTGCTCTGCCTTTGATTTTATCTTTGGAAACAAAATGTTTAAACAGAAAAAAATAGGGTAAAATATAGAAATTTATTTGATAACAGGCAAAGGATATAGGTCTTATTATAGGCAACTTCATTTTATTTGCCTAGATACTAACCTCGGTATTTTTAAAAATATAATTTTTTTAAAAGATTTTATTTATTTATTTTGGAGAGGGAGAGAGCACTAGAGTGTGGGGAGGATCAGAGGGAGAGGGACAGGCAGGCTCTGCATTGAGCAGCAGGCTCTTTCCCAAGACTCTGAGATTTAACCTGAGCCGAAATCAGGAGTCAGTCACTCACCTGATTAAGCCACCCAGGCGCCCCTAAAAATATGTTTTTTTTTTATTGTGAAGTACATGACACATAGAGAAAAGTGGTTAAAACATAAACTGTATCTCAGTAACTTACTACAAAATATAGAGGCAAGGTCAGCTTCATGGGTTTTGTCATGCTCTTAGAAGTTCCCATGCTTAGTTTAATGCTATACTGTCAATCTTGAAATTCATAATAGTTTTTAAACAAGTAGCCCCAACTTTCATTCTGCACTGGACCCCACAAAACTATGTAGCTAACCCTGTATATGGGTGAGTAAATAAAACACTGCCAGCAGCTCAGAAGCCCTCTTTGTGTTTCCATTGCTATCAAGATCCTAAAGTTTTCCAATTTCCATTATGATCTTTTTGACCTCATGTTACTTTAGCAGCATATATTAAAGTGTTCAGATATTTCTAATTAAATTTCATTAATTTTTTCTAGTTAGTTGCACCAATGTACAATTTGAATTGTTTTTATATTCATTGAGACTTCTGTTTGTTTAGGGATTTGGTCAACTTTAGCAATTTTTTAGTGCATACTTGTAGAGAATGTGTAATCTACAATTCTGAGATGCTGTGTTCAGCATGTATCAGTGTAGTCAAATTTGTTAAACATAATTTCAAAGTTTTATATGCTTCCTTATTTTTAGTGTACTTCTATCAATTCTTAAAATGGCTCTGTTAAAATCTACTATGATTTTGACTTTTTCCATTTTTCTTATTTTTAGTTTTGGCAATATTGTTTTATATTTTTGTGAACATATTATTAGGTTACAGATATATAACTGTTATATCTTCCAAATAAAATTAACTTTAAGCATTATACTTTATCACTCCTTGGAAATATTTGTTTTAAAATCAACACTATCTCATATTAATAGAACTATGTGAGTTTTTGGTTAGTGTTTGAAACATTCTATTTCTTCCTTTTTATAATCAAACTATCTGTATAGCTATATGTTGATATGAATCTTTTTTAAAAGATTATTTATTTGAGGGGCGCCTGGGTGGCTCAGTGGGTTAAAGCCTCTGCCTTTGGCTCAGGTCATGATCCCAGGGTCCTGGGATCGAGCCCCGCATTGGGCTCTCTGCTCAGCAGGGACCCTGCTTACCCCTCTCTCTCTGCCTGACTCTCTGCCTACTTGTAATCTCTGTCAAATAAATAAATAAATCTTAAAAAAGAAATATTATTTATTTGAGAGAGAGTGGGAGAGTGCAAGTGGGAGAAGGGACAGAGGGAGAGAATACCCAAGCAGACTCTTGTTTAGTGTGGAGCAGTGCAGAGCCCATGTGGGGCTCAATCTCATGAGCCATGAGATCAGGACCCAAGCTGAATCCAAAAGATGCTTAACTGACTGAGAATAAGATGCTTAACAGGCACCCCCATTGATAAGAATCTTTTTTTTTTTTTTAAAGATTTTATGCATTTATTTGAGAAAGAGTGAGAGAGAGAAAATACGAGAGGGGGACAGGGCAGAGGGAGAAGCAGACTCCCAGTTGAGCAGAGAACCCAATGTGGGACTCGATCCTGGAACTTCAGGATCATGACCTGAACAGAAAGCAGATGGTTAACCAACCGAGCCACCCAGGTGCCCTGTTAATGAATCTTAATAAGTATAATATAATTTGGTTTTACTTTTATCTATTCTAACATTCTTTATCTTACAATTGAATTGAAAAGTCCATTTGCCTTTAATGTAGTTACAGTTTTGTTTCAAAGTCTACTCATTTGCAGTTTGCTTTCTGCTTCTCTGTATTATACTATTTTTACTCTCCTTTCTCACATTAATTTTGATGACTGGGTTATCATCATTGTCTCTCTCCTCTTAACCTGATAGGTATACCCTCTTTCACTCTTCTTTAGTGATTACAATTGTAACCAAAATTATTAGTCTTCAACCCATCAAATCTTAAATACTGGCATTTTTCCTCTTTCATGCAGTGCAAGGGATTTATAAGGACACTCCTTACTTATAATCTAGTGTTAGTATATATATTTTGAGCTCCTATTAATAATGTTAATGTTCATTCATATATTTACCCTTCTGTTTTATCTTTATTCCTTTAATCTTAGAACCTTGGGAACATTCTCTTCGCTTAAAGTATGTGGTGAAATATTTTCTTGGATATTGTTTGTCTGAAAAAAAATTATTCAATTTTTTGGGGAGTATATTTAAGTAAAGATAGAATTCTATCTTTGGCATTTGTTTCAAACCTTGAATATATTCTGATATTGATATCTGATGTCCACTGTCTAAATTGAGGTCAGTTTAAAGTCCAGTTGTTGCTTCTTTGAAAACCTATTCATTTTCCTGTCTGCTTTTCAGCCATTTGCTCTTTGTTTTTTAGCCATTTTCCCTTGATATGCTGGGGAGGGGTATCTGTTTTATTTTTTGCTTGAAGATCAATGAAAATATTGAATATTTCTCAATTTCTAATAATTAATATTAACTTTCTTTTAAATTTTGTACAAAAGAAATATATTCACATGGTTATAATTTAAACAATAATAAAGAATTAGGTAAATAATTAAGAGTCCAACATTTTCCAATTTTCTTCCTTCTGAATCACTTCCTCTCATAGAAGTAATTGTGGTGAACAGTTTGATATCTACACTCCCAAGATGTGTTCTGCTACTTTATGTGTGTATATGTACAGGTGTGTATTTGTATTTTGATGTGTTGGAAAGATTTATAAGTAATGTATCTTAATTCTTTTGCTGTTGTTTATGTTTTAAATATTTTCTCAAACTCTGACATTGTTCAGTAAGTTTTTTTAAGTCTTTAGATAGATAAAAGGCTTAAATTGTTAATCTAATTAAATTAATAAATTTATTTCCAACTATAAATCTGGTAGGATGTTTTGCTTAGAAAAATGTCTCGATGCTAAGATCATAAAAATATTCCTTATAATTATTTTTATATTTTGTATGTTATGATTTCTGATTTGCTTTTATAACAGAAAAGTTTTAGAACTTACCTTTGTGCTCCTTATGAGTTTGTTTCCCCAAATTAAATTGACCATTCACTTATTGAGTAGACAAGTGAACATATTACTAGGAACATAATACCAGTGAACATATTATATCTACTGATATAAAACATCTACTAAACTTAAATAACATCTAAAAATTATATAATTTTGCTATAAACTATATGACTATTGTATCACAAATATTATTCATATCTTTTTTTTTTTTAAAGATTTTATTTATTTATTTGACAGAGAGAGATCACAAGCAGGCAGAGAGGCAGGCAGAGAGAGAGGAGGAAGCAGGCTCCCCACCGAGCAGAGAGCCCGATGCGGGGCTTGATCCCAGGACCCTGAGATCATGACCTGAGCCGAAGGCAGCGGCTTAACCCACTGAGCCACCCAGGCGCCCCTATTCATATCTTTTGATGTAATAATTTTATGTTTCAGGTGTGGGAGAACAAGTTCTCTCTCATAGTTTATGTTTAAATTTGAAGAGGTGATATTATTGAAGCCTTGGGCTTCCTGCTCAGGAGGGAGTTTAGTTCTCCTTCTCCCTTTGCCCCATCACCTTTTCAATCTCTCTTGCTCTCAAATAAATAAATAAAATATTTTAAAAATAACAAATAAAATAAAATATCTAAAAGATTTCACATTAATATTTTGATATTTAACATGCATTTCCATGTAATCAGTTCTTGGTATGTATCCTCTATAAAATTTCATGTTCTCATATTTTGTTTGGCAGGTTATTTGTTAAGGTTCATTATAAATATTTTACAGTTACCCTAGCTCTTTTGAATGTGTTCTTTTATTCACATCATACTCTCTGTTCTGTTACTATTGACATTCAGGACAGCTGTAACATTTTTGTATATTCACTTCTAATATTTCCTTGGTGGATTCTGTTCTTAGATTTAAAAGTTTGTGAGTTGTCTATTTTATTGATCTTTCCACAGAAGGAACTTATGATATTATTGATCAAATCAATGGGTCTTTTGGTCATCTTTTTCATTAATTTCTCCTTTTATCTTAATTAATGTCCTCTGTTTTTTTTTAATGCATATTTTTTCTTTAAATGTACTCTAGTTGAATATTTAGTTCACTTATTTCCAGTTTTTATTTTTACTTGTTTCATATTTTTTCAGTCTTTCTTATTTTTAAATTAATCTCCTTAAAGATACATGCTTTCTTCTTTCTTCTAACAATTACTATTTCCTGGGTGTCTTTGAACAGACATTATGTTAAGCATTTTCAATGCTTATGTAAGGTGAAGTAAATTACCCAAAGTTATACATTTAGTATAGGCAGGTTTGGGACTCAAGCCCAGGGCTTCTCAAACATGAGGAGGAGTATAACATTATGTGGCTTTCCACACTCTGAATATTTATTGGTAACCACTAGTTTTGATGTCTTTTTAATTTGATAGTTTTGAAATATATTTTTAAAAATTTCCCGATTATGGATTATTTTTGTTAGTTCTTTTGCTGAGTTCAAAATATTACTACTTTGTAATAAGGAGCATGGGTGCAATGTTATCTGCCTTTTGGAATGTAAAAATATTATCTTTTATCTAGTTTTGTGTATATTTGGAGAGTTTTTAAATATTATATATTCCATATATATTCAAAGTTGTGTTTGTGTATGTAAAAACAAAAATAATCTTTATTGTCTAATTGATTGTCTATTTATTGTCTAATTGATACTTTCTAAATCACTGCTTATGCTCCATTTACATGATCTGTCCATTTAAAAGATTATTAATTTCTTTCACTACGATTATAGATTTTCAGTATTTAACATTTTTCAGTTTGAAAATTAGAAAAAAAGGAAAATTATCCTACTATTCATAATAATTTTAACATATTCAATGTTTTGTTATAATATGCACAATAAGCTATTATATCTTCTTAGTTGATTATATCTTTTATTATCATAAAAACCTCTTTTTTTTGGTATAGAGCTCTTTGCTGCTTTGTCTCATTGAAATGATCATAACCTAATTTCTATTTTTAGACATATCCATGGTATACTGTTTTCCATTTAATATTTTAAACTTTTTTTTTGTTAAAGATTTTATTTACTTATTTGACAGATGGAGATCACAGAGAAGCAGGCAGAGAGAGAGGAGGAAGCAGGCTCCCTGCTGAGCAGAAAGCCCAATGTGGGGCTCGATCCCAGGACCCTGGGATCATGACCTGAGCTGACGGCAGAGGCTTTAACCCACTGAGCCACCCAGGGGCCCCAATATTTTAAACTTTTTGTTTTGTTTTGCTTTAGCTGTGTCTCTAATTAATATAGTATGGTTGGAGTTTTTAATGTACTATTATAGTTGTTCATTTTAATAAAGATCCATTTTTCTGTAGAATACCAGAGAAGTCTATAGCATTGTGATCTAGTGAAGCTCTATTTTGTAACCTCAGTAGTGAGATGTGTCAAGATTTGCATCTTGGGATAAAGACCTTAAAGTAATTATGCCTATTATATTGGCTAGTAACATGCATCAAGAGCGAATGAATAAGATGGGAGATTGAGCTTTAAATTCTTGCTTCCTTAGGATATCATATACTATGTTCAGGATCAAAATGAAGACTATACATTGATATTTTTTCCTTTTCAGTTTACAGAGTGCTAGGCCGAGTCCCTAAAATCATGTTCCTAATCACCCCTTTTATATGTACTTTAGCAACACATTAAGCCATAGAAATCTGGATAAATAAAATTAAAACAGTGGAATATATACAGTGTTCTCTAATCTTTCAAAATAAACTTTGATTAACCTTAGAATATTTTCAAATGTAGTGATATTGAGATTTGCTTAGGAGGGTTCTTTTCTGTTAATGGTTGTAATGTCTTCTAGGTGTTTAAGTAGAATTAATCTCTTGCTTGGCTTGTTACATCTTTTGTATAGCTGATGCTCAGAAAACATCATGTGTTCTTTACCAGATAGCTGCCTAAATTTATTCTGGAGTTCAAGAATACTGAAAATATGCTCACAAGGGATTTTAAACAGAGACCAAGTTTTGAACAGAGACCAAGAGAGCAGAGACCAAGTTCTCACATCCTCTGCATTACCACTTATTTTGACAATAATGATGATAGGAACAGCTTTAAAATATTGTGGCATCTTATTCAGGGTTACAAAAATTAAGTATCTAAAATCCATATGTTCTTTGGAAAGTGACCAGCAAGTTTGGTTTCATGTATTAGATAAAATGAAGATGTTTATAAAATAGTGAAGTTCTGTCATAAATGCCATGTTTGGCACACTTAAAATACATTCAATACAGCCTATGAATTTTACTAAACTTTAAGTTGCAAGTCAAGATAGCTGATTAAAAAAAGTCATAGAACACTGTTTTTGTTTTTGTTTTAAAGATTTTATTTCTTTATTTGAGAGAGAGAGAGAGAGAGAGAAAATGAGAGGGGAAGTGTCAGAGGGAGAAGCAGACTCCCTGCCAAGCAGGGAGCCTGATGTGGGGCTTGATCTGGGGACTCTAGGATCATGACCTGAGCCAAAGGCCGTCGCCCAACCAACTGAGCCATGCAGGAGCCCCGTCATAGAACACTGTTATTATGGTATTACCAAAATGCCATTCTTTTTAATAGAAATATGGTGGATGGAGATATCATAGTGGAGTGATATAAATCATAGTTACTACTTTGTGATTAAAGAATAATCAAGAGTTAGGGAAACAGAAGTATTTTAAAGTCTCAATGAATCAGGTTCCACAAATTCAGTTCAAACCTGAATTGTCTGAGAAATAACAGCAGCTAAATGTGCCAGGCAGTTGTAAGAAATTAAACCCTTATTTTGGGGGCGCCTGGGTGGCTCAGTGGGTTAAAGCCTCTGCCTTCGGCTCAGGTCATGATCCCAGGGTCCTGGGATCGAGCCCCGCATCGGGCTCCCTGCTCAGCGGGGAGCGTGCTTCCTCGTCTCTCTCTGCTGCCTGCCTCTCTGCCTACTTGTGATCTCTGTCTGTCAAATAAATAAATAAAATCTTAAAAAAAAACAAACCCTTATTTTGTTGTTTGTTTTTTTGGTGGTTGTTCTAAACAATGTTTGTAGTCAAATGTTTGTCCAGCAAGCAGTTTGATAGTCACACCAGGCACATGATAGAGTAGCAATGGTTGAAAAATCAGTGGGAGAAAGATCCGTTTTATAACCATTCTACCACAAGGAGATCATAATCAAAGTAGCTAAGCATCTGCTGTAAAAATATGTGGCCACATAGATGTTACTTCATACATATACCTTACGTACATAAAATCTCCCATCCACATTAAATGTAAAAGATTAAAAATTAATGAAAAATAAAGTGTGCCAAACTTAGCTTATCTTTTCAAAGTAGAATTAAATCTGGTTATACCACAGTTTTGATGTCAAACTGCTTTTTCTTCCTGTTTACATTTTGCAAGAACAAGAAACCTCAGCTGGAAAATTGGCCCATAATCACAACCTATTAAGCTTTTACTGATATTGCAATAGAAGTAATGGATTTTTAATGAGCTTATCCATTTTAACAGTTATATAATTTATTAACTTTTTCTTTTCCATATTTTGTAAATTAACTAAAAACTTGGGTTTAATAATTTTCTTTACTGAACTTTTGAATTTTCAGAATTCAGTAATAGCATTATTCAAGTTATCACTGAGAATTTTATTAAGTATAAGCAATAACTTGGATATTATTGAAGGGCTAAATGGGACTATGAATACCAACTCATGTTGAAAATTCATACCCACAGGTGGCGCAGTATCTGCCTTATATAGATATGATTTAAAAGTCATATCAACTTTCATAGCAGCAAAGGTAGGATTACTGTCTTCAGGAAAATAAACTTCAAATATTACATGTTACATGAATTTGCAGTTGAATACACTGTCAACATCATTAGTGAATAAATTGTCAAGCTAAGAACTTTCACTGGGAAGTCAAAGCATGGCACTAAAGACTAAATAGATGTTTTGACTGTGTTGGCTGATAAAGAAACTAGAACAGGCAGCAGGGCAATAGAGTTGGGGCTCTGCTCAGGGGAACACGAGAGGCGGATGTCTTTAGGATGAGTAAGAAGAGGATGGGTATGAGAGACCATACCGAAGGCAGTCAAACATCATCTTTTCCTACAGTATATTTTACTTTGGTGGATACAATTTACTGAACTTAAACAGTTTAGGGAAAGTTGGTGTTAGTTTATCCATGTTATTTAGAAAATGATAAATTATTGATCTTCCAGAAATTATTTTAAGGGGGTCATAACTAAGTAATAGGAGACATAAATTACTCTTTTTTTAAAGATTTTTATTGTTCATTTGAGAGAGAGTATGAGAGAGAGAGCGCAATCCAGGGGAAGGAGGAGAAGGAGGAGAAACAGATTCCCTGCTAAGCAGGGAACAGCCCCTCCCCCAATTATGACCTGAGCCAAAGGCAGACGCTTGACTGACTGAGCCACCCAGGTGCCCTGTAAGTAACTTTTCTTAATTAACTTTATAATTTACTGTTTTTCTTAAAAGAAATACCAGTCATGAGATTAGTTTTATATAAATATATAATCTTTATTTTTACTGCCTTTTTTTTATATGACAATCATACCTGTTGCCTTGACAACCAAGGATGTCAAATGTTGCAAACAGTAAATGGAAAATATGTTAAACTTTTGCTGAAACTAATAAATTAAACCATTTCTATAGAAGTGCACCCATGAAAAGAAATTTTATCTTAAATTGTCACCACAAATACTGAAATAGCTCTATTGTTTTTCTCAAAGACTTAAAAAAAAATCCAATAATTTTAGCATGTCTAAATGTGATAGGCTGCATAATATTATACAATTATATTATCTGCCTCTGTTAAGACATACACCTTTAAATCGGACCTGTGGTCATACCAACAATCAAAACTAGGGGACTTCATGGAGATGTCCACCTTCAATTCCAATGTTTTACGTCCTTTGCCCTCAGGGCACACCTAAATACACAAACATGCATTCAGTTAAGAGTTCTATTAATAAATTAAAAGTTCCCGGTGTCTGAGGGTACTTCTAAATGTTCAAAATGCCATTCAAGGAAATTTCCAGTTCTTTCCTAAACAGAAAAATGTAACCTACTGTAATGAACTTGGGGGAAAAAAAAAAGTTCTCATAACCTGTTCATGTTATGGAATAAAATAATTTGCACTGGGTCCCAGAGTATGCGAGTGATCCAATTTAGTCAGACTTCTGATTTTACATGCCACCCTATGATCCAGGTGCTAAAATGCTCTGGAGTAGAACTGAGGCAGTATAGCTTTTCTATTCATTAGGCCTCTTACACCATTTCTTGGCGGCTGCCCTGCCACAGTGTGAGTCATTAGCACGAGTCCAAAATTGTGTGAAGAGAGATCTATGCTTTTGTCCTGTGGAAAGTCTTTTCAGTACAATCACATTTGCTTCATGGTGTAATTTCACAGCCTGTGCGGTAGTCGCTGACAGCTCACAGCACTGTTATTCAAGGCTAAGCAGATGAGCGAGACATAAACGACTAATAACATGCAGGAAGTTATGTTTTCAAAGTAGCAGCCTAATTTTGCATCTTCATTTCGTGAATGAGTCAAAACAAATTAAAATTTCCTGACCACTGGAGGCAAAAACAATGCCAAACGAATAGGTTGTATCAGATTCTTATGCGGTGGAAGTGTTCTCAATAAAATGTCACAGAAGAAAAGAAAATAGTGAGAATGATACAAATGGACTAGAATATAAAATCAAACATCAACCTCAGTAGTACGCAAATAAATATAAATGTATTTATAGTTTGGCTTTGCCTAGAACAGGGCAAAAACGAAAGACTAAGATTTCATGTTGTGGAAAGTACAAGAAAAGTACAATCTCATATACTTTAGGGTAAGTGTAAATTCCCCCCAAAAATATTTTTATTAAAAAATTATAACGTCTTTTGTCTCATTGACTCCATTTGAATTATGAGAGGCTATATTAAGTGATACAAATATATATGTTTTTTAACATGATGCCACACTGTTTTAAGCAGTAGTAAGTATGTTGTGACTAAAAGAATTCTTTTTTTTTTTTTTTTTAATATTCAAAGAACAGAACGGACTTTTTTCCTTCTGGAGTGAAGTTCTGAAAATATTAACATCTGCATAACACCTGTAACCACCACCATAATCAGGATGTAGAATAGTTCTAACATTCCCCAAATTCTATCATCCTGCTATCCTTTTATATTCACTCCCTCCCCCCACTCATTAACTCTGGCAACTCCTAATGTGTCCTCCAACACTGCAATTTTGTCTTTTCTAGAATGTCAAGTAACTGAAGTATTGAATAAATAATCTTCTGGGATATCCTTCTTTCACTTAGCATAATGCCAATGGAATTTATCCAATTTATTATGTGTATCAAAAGTTTGTTCCTTTTTACGCTGAGTATTGTTTGGATTAGATTGTTTGGATATGCCAACAAGTGTTAACCTCTTCACTTACTGAAGACCATTTGGGCTATTTCCAGTTTTTAGCCATTATGAACAATGCTGCTATAAACATTTTTTTATGCAGGTTCTTGTGTAAAAGTAAGTTTTCGCATCTGTCGAGTAGAAATTCTGGATTGGAATTCCTGGGTCATAAGGTAAGTGTAAGTTTCATTTTTAAGAAACTGCCGAACAATTTTCCAGCATGCCTGTACCATTTTTTATTCCAACCAGCAATACGTAAGTGAACCAGGTCCCCATATCATTAGCACTGACAAGTCATTCTCAAATGTTTTTTGTTTTGTTTTTTTTCCAGATGTCCTAATAGGTATGTAGTGGAAGCTCATCATGGTTATAATTTTTATTTGCTCAATGGCTAATGATGTTGAACATATTTTTATGGTCTTATTTAACACTCTAATTTCTTCACAATAATGTGTAATTGATATCTTTTATCCATTGCTTTGTTGGGTTGTTTTCCTATTGTTGTTTTTAATATTGCTTGGATATTTTAAATACTCAGATATGTGATTTGCAAACATTTTCTCCCAATTTTTGCTTTCCTTTTTTTTTTTTTTAAATTGTATTAACAATGCCTTTCCAAGAACAACAAGGTTTTAATTTTCATGGAGTTCAATTTATCATTTTTAGTGAATCGTGTTTGTGGTGCCACTTATAGATTTTTGATTATTTCTTAAATAGGAACTATATTGCATAATTTTGTGAAGGACTGATAGAAACGCAAATGTCTAACAGAAGAGATGAGTCAAAGTACGATATCCGCATGTGATAAGATCATATCAGCTATTATAAACTACAACTTAGAAGAATATTTAGAAACACAGAAAGTGATCATTAATATATTGAGTGAAAAACCAAGCTATATAAAATTTTTATATGATGTCATCTTTTAAAATCACATATAGTTGCATGTGAGTATGTATGTGTGTGTATAAGTAGTATATATTTGTGGAAAACAAGTACTAGGGGTGCCTGGGTGGCTCAGTGGGTTAAAGCCTCTGCCTTCGGCTCAGGTCATGATCCCAAGGTCCTGGGATCGAGCCCCACATCGGGCTCTCTGCTCAGCAGGGAGCCTGCTTCCTCCACTCTGCCTGCCTCTCTGCCTACTTGTGATCTCTCTCTCTGTCAAATAAATAAATAAAATGTTAAAAAAAAGAAAGAAAACAAGTACTAAAATATTACTGATTCTCTAAGTATTGAGAATACCATTTTAACATTTTTCTGAATTTTCTTCTTTTTATGAGGAAAATGCATTTGTTAAACAAACAGAATTACTTTTACAAAATAAATATTTCACAAATCTATATTTGCACTTCAAGAAATCCATACTTTAAAATGTACTTGAATACAGACTCATTCTAGCCATTACAATTATTTTAAACTTCATGATTTGTTTGAAACATTTTAACCATTTGTTTAGGTTAGATGCACATATGTTATAGTCACTTAAAGGTAGAACAGACATGACTTACCCATTTTTTATATGATTAATGTTTCCAATATTCTTAGAATTAATGTAGCACATAATTCTTAATATTACAATGAAAAATTTCCTGATCTTGTATTTGTAAATATTCCTTCAAGTATGTTTTTTTATGTAGAGCTAAATAAGTAGTTGAAGAAAACTAAATAACTGATGATTTTTAAGTTTAAATTTGTGATTAGTAAGCAAATTATCACATCACATTATTATCTAATATCCATATAAGCCATATATTAGTTTTTACGTGCCTTACTTGAGGTTAGACAGTGTAGAAAAGCAATTTTTTAAATGTTGTAGGTAAAATGATGTAGCTTAGATAGTGAAGCTACCCAATTAACAAAAGCATGCTGGTTTTTAAGCTTCTCATTTCTTCTATGAATTTTATACCACAATTAAAGTAATTCTTACTTTCTTCTTTAATGTTGTATACTGGTTTTTAGAAGTTGTTTCAGTCTGAAGGCATTTATGCTCTGTTTCTAAAACAATTCAGTTTAAGGGAACAGTCTCAGCTCCAAGAAAAACTCGCACATAACCCCTTACCCTCTGTCTAATCTAAGCGACTGTACTAGTCGCACCAATCATGTAATTGTCGTGGCAGCCACTAGGGGGAAGAGCGACAAAATGTTGCCGCTGAGACACCCGGAGACGCCTTGCCTTATTCTAGCCGAGGTCCCAGCTTGCAATGATTTCTGTTTCTGTGTCCTGTTGCCTTCAATCTATAAATCATCAATATTCTTAGACTGAGCCTCTCCTATATAACTGTTTTAAACTACTTAAGTGAATCTGTTCCCTTCCATCTAAATAATATATCAGGGCTTCTCTCCTGCAGTTTGGAAGCAGATGTATGAAAAATATCCTTGTATAGCCTCCCAAATTTTCATGTACTGAAAATTATTATCTACCTACAGCTTTCAGACTCCTTTGTCTATCTCGAAGTCTAAAACATGTTTTTTTTCTTTAATTTCCTAAAAAAGTACATTTGTTTATGAAAAGGAAAAGATTATACTTAGAAGCTTAAATTGAGAAACATAGTCAATGAATTAATAAAAATATGCATTGAATATCAGTTCTATGTCTGATGATTCATATATATAAGATCATTTAAAACCTTATAAAGTAGATATAATTTCTATGATTTACATGAGAAAAAGTAAGTGCAAAACTTACCTGAGCTTACACAGATATTGTAGATGTCAAGATATGTCTTTTGTTAAAGATGTGCCAATTGACTGGAATAAGGATGAGCAGAGCTTATACGATAGCGTTATACGATAGCTTTTCATAGAAACTCTACTAAGTAGACATATTTAGTCAAATTGTTGAAGTACATTACCTTTTGTGAAAACATTGGGAATATTGTTGGACTTCCTATGTTGATAGAGGTCCTTTGCTAAAAGACTGTATATTGAATAATTTTAATACTCATTATTGAATTAACGACATATAAAACATAAGCATATTTAGAGGCTCTTTTTACATAGTATTTTCTTTTCTTTTCTTTTCTTTTCTTTTCTTTTCTTTTCTTTTTTAAAGATTTTATTTATTTGACAGAGAGAGAGGGAGAAAACAAGCACAAGCAGGGGAGCAATAGGTTGAGGGACAAGCAGGCCCCCTGCCCAGCAAGGAGTCTGAGGTGGGCCTTGATCCCAGGACCCTGGGATCATGACCTGAGCCCAAAGCAGATGCTTAGCTGACTGAGCCACCCAGGTGCCCCGTAAGTAATATTTTCTATCAAAACATTTGGGAATAAAGGGCCAGAGTAAGGTTATAGCTGAAAAACTTAACAAAATTCATATTTTATTTATTCATTTATTTATTTAACAAAACTCTTATTTTTTATTATTATTTAAGTGGTGCTTTCACACATGTTCTCATGGAAAGCAGGAGGAAAATACAACAACAAAGGGAAACTATATGATTTAGGAGAAGAGATTGTTTAGGAAAAAAAGTTCTGGATGAAGGATGAGAGGAGAAATCTGGATGAATTAGAAGGATAAATACCTGAGATGGAGAGAAGTTGAAGATGTGTGACCTTAACATGAGAACAATAAGCAGCATGTCTTCCCCCAGAGTGTGATTTTGAAATGGAAAGTTGTGGTGGGTGCAAATTTTGTTAAGAAATGTTTTCAAATGTAGAAGACCATGGAGAAAGTGACATTATTTGGTAATACACTGGTATTGGTATTCAGTTGTTTATTGAACAAATATTTGTTGAACACAAATCATGTGTAAACATTGATGAGCTATACACATGTGCTCTTGAGAGGTCTGTAAGACAGTGCAAAAATAAAACTCCAGGAAGTCCTCAAGACTCAATTTTTATCCCATTATTTTAAATTCACATGTCAACTTAAGTCATACTGCCCTCTAAGATTTGATCTAGTCAGGAAGACTTACCTAGGCCAAGTGGGTAATCCAGTGCCTTTCCTGAATGTGTTGTAACTTCCTGAGGGGCTTCATTCTCAGGGGTTTGAGGTTTCAGCTTTTGATGAACTCCCTTTCTCAAATATATCTCACTCATCTGGCTGTTATGTTTTCTTAGTATCCCATTGACCCAGATAATAAACCCAATCTGATCCTTGGTTTTTATTCTCTGAAACACTTACACAAGCCATTTGTACATGTGGAAGATTAACTGAATATTTAAGAAGCTGGAGAACATTTACCAAGTGACAATGCAAACGATGTAAAACTGAAAATTAAACACACTTTTCCTAAAAAATCTATTTACTATCCTGACCAAATTTCCCTGAAGATTCTGCCTCCTGCTTTGTTGCTATTTGATATCACTCTCTCCCTCCTCTTCCCCTCTCATAAGTTCCTTTTCCTTTACTTTTTCTTTCTGACTCCCAAGTTTTATTAATATTTATAAATATCTTTGTTCCTATGTCTCCTAACAAAGTTTGCCTTAGATATAGAGTGAAGGATGGTGGTGATGAGAAGATATCTATCATCTATCATCTATCTATTTCTCTAGATATATATTTACCTAGATATATGTCTATACAGACATTTATCTTTTTTGTTTTGTTTTGTTTGTTTTTTTTTGTTTGTTTCCTTATTCTATATAGGGGCCTTATAAACCCTATGCCTATAACCAATGAAAATCATCCTTCTCTTCATTCAACTCATGACATGTTCTTCAGTGCTACACTTGATATTTAGTATTGGGAGATTCAATAAAAAGAGACCACCTTTATTTATTTTTTTTATTTTTATTTTTTTAATTTTTTTTAAAGATTTTATTTATTTATTTATTTATTTATTTTTAAAGATTTTTATTTATTTATTTGACAGAGAGAAATCACAAGTAGGCAGAGAGGCAGGCAGAGAGAGAGGAGGAAGCAGGCTCCCTGCTGAGCAGAAAGCCCGATGCGGGGCTCGAACCCAGGACCTGGGATCATGACCTGAGCCGAAGGCAGCGGCTTAACCCACTGAGCCACCCAGGCGCCCCAAGAGACCATCTTTAAAGATCTATCACAGTTTGTGCATGGGTCAGGGTCCCAGTAAGATATAAATGGCATCTTTCCAAGTTGTTGCTTGATCTGGAACACTTCAATGCATTGTTATTTTACACTGTGTGATATTAAAACTCATTTTGTGATATTAATAATGGTTCACAAAACGTTGGACAATCTTTAACAATTGAGGGTCCATAAACTTTTTGATTTTTTCTTAGAATGTACCAAGTTGTTTTGTTTTTATCCCATCCTTCTAGATATTGACTAATGCTATTCTCTTTGTTTTAAACATGAGCATCATGATGCTTTTTCTTAAAGCTATAGGAAAATACACATAAAATTTAGCATCTGAGCCATTGGTAATTGTACAATTCAGTAGTAATAAGTATATCCACCATGTTGGGAAACAAATCTCTAGATGTTTTTCATCTTGTGAAATTGAAATTCTGTACCCATTAAAGAATAAGTTCTCATTTCCCTCTCTCTCCAGTACTGGCAATCACCATCCTATTTTCTGTTTCTGTGAATTTTACTATCTAGATGAGTCATATAGTTTTTATTTTTTTGTGATTGGCTTATTACACTTAGTGTAATGCTTTCCAAGTTCATCCATGTTGTGGCATGTACCAGAATTTCCTTCTTTTTTAAAAAGCTGAATGATATTTCATTGTATGTATGTATTGTAGTTTGTTTATCCATTCATCATCCATGGTCATTTGGGTTGATTCCATTTTTTGGCATTTCCTGAGTAATGCTACCATGAACATGGTATACAAACATCTCTTGCAGAACCTCTTTTAATTCTTTTGGATATTCTTTTAGATATCTAGAAGTGGAATTGCTAGATCACATGGCAATTCTATTTTTAACTTTTTGAGGAATCACTATACTATTTTCTATAATTGTTACACTATTTTACTTTCCTTCCAATAGTGCACAAGGTTTCCAATTTTTCCATATTTTTGCCAACATATTGTCTTTTTTTTCCTTTTTTTTTTTTTTTTTTTGCATGAGTGGCCCTCTCTGTATATATCCATTAAAATGTTAACACCTTAGAGAAGTCTTGATGATCTGATCTAAGGATATTGCCCACTCTGACCAATTTATGTCCATCAGGGTGCCTTGTTTGTTACATTCACAGAACTCAAAATTTGTTCTAAGTATATAATTATTGGTTCCTTTACATATTTGTTGACTGTTTTCCCTAACATATGATTAACTACATGAACACATGAGATTGGAACTGTATATTTTTCCCTGATTGTCACTAGAATTCACTAGAATTATCATTAGAATGATAATTCTAAAAAGATATATTAATGGATTCTATTTATATACTATTTATCATATACACCCTTAGATAACTTCAAGATTAATAATAAGATTTGTGATTTTTGGTAAATATATTGTAGTGAGCTAAATATTTTATTTCAATTCACAATCTCTACAATATTAAAAGTTGCACATTTTATTCCTATTTTTTGTTGAAGAAACTGAGCTTCTAAACATCAAGGCCCATGGGTAGTCAGTGGCAAAATGGATATTGAGAACAATGTCTACTTTATCAAAGTCAAATTGCTAGTGCATGGTCCTTGAAGGATAAAAATCTAACTTCACTTGAACGTAATACTGTGCACTTTTTGGCTACCATACTAGAAAAAGAATTTTCCAGAAAAGTAAGTTTCTACAACCTCTACACAGTAATACTTTTCACAATAGCTTCACCATATAAACTCACTTCTTCTCTAACAGGCATGTTCATGCCAGCATTGCTGTAAATAGCCATTTTAATATTAATGACTTTATGTATATACAAATATCATACAGATGTAAAATTGCATTCAGCTTCCCTATGAAACTGTGTACCTAACTATTACACTACTTGTTGAATTGCCTAAGAAAAATTAACATTAGAAAGATGTATTGTTTAGGAAAAAATAGAATAATCTGATTTGGATTGATAAATATTATAGCAAAACCAAAAGAATCAACCAATATGTTACTCTAATTTGAATAACTTTATTTGAATTTATATCTTTAGCAAAAAACACCTATAAAAATAAAAGCACCTATAGTTTCTATTCTATTAAAAAAGTTAATAAATAAAACATCTGTGGTGTAGAATTAATGATATAATACATATATTATGAATAAGAAAACTATTTCTCTCATCATTCTTGTGAGCTGGCTATGTGATTTTATATCATTTCACAGAATGATGCAAAAAGTACTATAGAACATTAGCCTCTTAAATTTTAACCAGTTTTATGTAATAAAACCTTAATATTCAAGACATATATAATGATTTCCTTCTTTCAGACATAAGTTATTATAAAGGTATATAAGTTGCATGTATGTTTCTGAATTGAATATGGCCATTAAATCATTAAATATTATATATAGTAATATATGGACATATATTTTGTTTTATGTTCTATTATTTTTAGGAACATATAAACCTACACTACATATAATATATTTATGTATTTTTTATATATATAAACTACATTAACAAGACATTTTCTTCCAACACAATTGGATAAATATATGAATCTGTATGGTTAAAAATTCACATTCAACTTTTTCATGAGAAAAGCATTTTTAGGGCATGTAGCAAATGACTCAGAACCAGGGCTAACTGTATTCATATTTCCATCACATGTTAGATCTATAGCTGTTCTATTTTTTCTTATGAACATTTTCACATGATTCTTTACCACAAAAGTGAGGAACATAAACTTCAGAAAAGGGAATGGCCCTCTGAGGTTGCCAAATAGAATGTAGACCTGCAAGAAGGCACTTAAATATTTAATTCTCCAGAGATTTTACTATTTGAAGGCTAAGGTAATGACATGCAAATTTCATTGCCACTGACATTTTTCACTTAAGAATTAACATGAACAAAACTCAATATTTTTTGTTATATGAAAGAAATAATCTTCTCTACCTCCTACCACACTATACCTGCTTTCCATCATAGCTTTACAATTTCTATTCATGTTGAGTTTATATTGCATTTTACCAAGGAAAGAACAATTTTTCAGCAAAAGTTTTATTGAAGTATAATAAGCGTATAGAAAAGTGCACACATCTTAAATACCTTGAATCATTCAGGTTTTTGATATGTGGATCTGCATATATTTATATATTTCATGTGACTTTTTAAGTTGCAAATACTTTTAAAATATGAAGAAAAAGATAGCAACAATTATATTAAAAAGCAAACTTATTACTTAGAAAAACCACATTCCACAGGGCAAAGCTACCACATATTTCTATTTCAGTTGCTGTAAATAAGTAAACAACATTTTTGTAGATAGAAAGAGAGATTCTATGTCATGGTTAACTGAGTTGTAATCTCTGGCAGTTGCGAGAATACATTAAACCTCTAAAAAATGTACAATTTCACAAGGACTTTCTGAAGCCTTTATTTAACAATAATGTTGGTGGCAATAATACTGTGAGCTAGCATTTATTGATGCTTATTGTGTGCCAGGCATAGTTCAATGCCTTCTGTATATATTAACTCATTTAAGCAATATAGCAATCCTTTGATCTAATTATTGGTATCACCCTGATTGTGCTAATAAATAAACATCTAATTCCAGAGATGTTCTCTTTACCCACAGCATATATTGCTTCCAAGGTATGGAGAAGTTTAATTCTATCTGACAACTGTAACTTTCGATACTTTAATTAAAATCTTTGAAGAGACACTGGTATTTTATTTTATTATTTTATTTTATTTTTTAAAGATTTTATTTATTTGTTTGACAGAGAGAGAGATCACAAGTAGGCAGAGAGGCAGGCAGAGAGAGAGGAGGGAGCAGACTTCCCACTGAGCAGGGAGTCTAATGCACAGCTCCATCCCAGGACCCTGAGATCATGACCTGAGCCAAAGGCAGAGGCTTTAACCCACTGAGCCCCCCAGGCACCCTGACACTGGTATTTTGGATTATGCTTCTAATGTTTTAGTCATTTCTTTTATCTTTTTAAGTTTTATTTGTTCAAGTAGTTTCTACATCCCATGTGAGGCTCGAATTCATGACCCCATCATTCAGAGTCACATACTCTTCTAACTGACCCAGCCAGGCACCCCAGTTATTTCTTTCATATATATATGTTCCTACCTATCCATGTCTACATGTAATATATAATCTTAGACTTTTAAAGTCGATTGTGATTATTTAGAGATTTTCTAACCAGGCATTTCATTCCATAAATTCTTATCTGTGATAACAATGAGACTCAGAGTGGAAAGTATTTCAGGCTGAGTCAATGCACAAGGTCAGTAGAGTTATATTTCTTTCCTTTTTTTTTTTTTAAGATTTTATTTATTCATTTTGAGAGAGAGAAAAGAAGAGTGGGGGGAAGGGCAGAGTTGGGGGAAAGAGAAAATCTCAAGTGGACTCCAGAGTGCAGAGGCCCATGTGGAGCCTAATCTCATGACGCCGAGATCCTGACATCAGCTGAAGTCAAGTGTTGGAGCACTAACTGACTGAGCCACCCAGGAATCCCAGAACTGTATTTCTTTTTTTTTTTTTTTTTTTTTTTTTTTTTTTTGGTCAGAGAGAGAGGGAGAGAGAGCAAGCACAGGCAGACAGAATGGCAGGCAGAGGCAGAGGGAAAGGCAGGCTCCCCGCCAAGCAAGGAGCCTGATGTGGGACTCGATCCCAGGACGCTGGGATCATGACCTGAGCCGAAGGCAGCTGCTTAACCAACTGAGCCACCCAGGCGTCCCCCAGAACTGTATCTCTGACATCAGATGTAGCACCTTTTTGTGTTATGGTGGCTACTAGGTCATTGTGACTCTTATTCATGTTATATGTAATATGAAGCAACACTTTGGGTCCACAGGGAAGAGTTTCTTATGGAACATGGACAACTACTCAGATATAATTTCATTATTTTGGCAAAATACAGGATTCTAGATATATTTAGCCAAATTTGTATGTCACACAATAAACCAGTGTGTTGATATAACATTAATGGTGTTAAAACTTCCTTGAAATCTTGGGTTACTTTTCTTAAAATCTTGAATAATAGCTATGCCAAATATAAATCTTGACTCTGTCAAATGTTCTTTTTAACACCTTACATTTGAGGTCCAAGAAAAAAAAAATATTTCAGGGTGACTTTGGTCACACTGTATAAGAGGCTAAAGGTATTTTAAAAATCCACTTGGATTAAACTTTCTTTTACCTTGTGTATATAAGACACATCTGGGATTCATCAAATGAAGCAAAATATGTAATAAATATCTTCTGAGTTAAGTAGAACACTAACACCAATGCTAATTTTCACACACTAAAAGTATACATACCTGAATTATATTACCTCAAATAATAATAATAATTAATATTAGACAGGTTAAGTAATTCTTTTTTTTTTTTTAAAGATTTTATTTACTTATTTGACAGAGATCACAAGTAGGCAGAAAAGCAGGCAAAGACAGAGAGAGGGGGAAGCAGGCTCTCTGCCAAGCAGAGATCCTCATGCGGGGCTTGATGTGGGGCTCGATCCCAGGACCCTGGGACCATGACCCGAGCCAAAGGCAGAGGCTTTAACCCACTGAGCCACCCAGGCATCCCCAGGTTAAGTAATTCTTAAGATTAAGCTATAAACAAAACTTTAATTAGTGAGACATCACAGAATTGCAAATCAACTTTTTTTTTTTTAAACTGGGATAAATGGGAAAAAAAGAATTTAGGGTGCATTGATACACTTCAAATAATATACATAGGTTTTATCAATACAGTGTTAACTGTGATCTTAATGAGAATAAGACCTTCACATATTTTGTTCACTACTCTATTGCAAATTTCTGGGATGGTATTGGAATATAGAAGCTACTTGAGTAATATTTGTTGAATAAATGAATAAATAAACTTGGCTTCTGTCTTATCAATATTTTTTAAAGAAGATGAATTCTGCTAAATATTTGATAATTCATGTAAAAGATTTTTTTTCCATGAAACTTTAAAATATAAAATGTCATGTCAAATGCTTAACTTATATATTAGAAACAAAATAACATAAGTAATATGGGAAATTAGATGAACATGCTAATGAAATATGGCCCTACAACTGACTTTTTAAAAAAAGACAAATACAATTTGCTTATAAATAAATGAAAATACGTAAAATCACAAGAATAATGGAATAAAATGAATATAAATAAAGCATAATATAATGACATATTGTCAATATTAAAAAGGGCAATAAAGTTGTACACAGGTAAAATTATAGGAAAGAAAGACTATCAAGTGATTTTGCTTTATTGTTATAGGTTTTCTGGAAAGGGATTTGTTACTGTATCAAAACATAAGCCAGCATTTCACGTCTACTGTAGACTAGGGTACTAAAATATGGCCCTATTTTGGTCACAAAGTAATTCACATAATTATAATACATGCCTTGTACAAAGAAAGAGATTTTTATTTTAATACTTTTTCATTTCTTTTTTTTAAATTTGTTAGTTTTTCTTACTCATTATGGACTAATGTAAAGCCAACAGAAATTATAACAGAATAACAGTCCCTTTGTTCCTAAAATTATCTTCCACAACTGGTTGAAATGCACAAAGAAATAGAAAAAAATGATGAATTATCTCAGGAAATTAGTAAAAAATGAATTTTAAATGCTCACAATGGGATGAATTATAGTAGATAATCTGCCAAAGAGCTCGGATGAAGAATGATATTGTAAAACAATTGATAAATTTCCTTCTGAAAAAACAAAGTAGAAAATATAGCTAGAGGGGCACCTGGGTGGCTCAGTCCTCTGATTTCCGCTCAGGACATGATCCCAGGGTCCTGGGGTCAGGCTCCCTGCTCGGTGAGCCTGCTTTTCCCTTTCCCTCTCTGGTCCCCCTGCTTGTGCTCTCTCTCTCTGCCTGTCAAAATTTAAAAAAAATAAAAAGGGAAAAAAAAATAGTTAGAAATCTAGAGGTATTCCATTTACCCATTAAAAGGAAAAAGGGTAAGAACAGACGTCATGAGAAAGCCATAAGATAAAATAAGCAATGGTCGCTCATCTGGAGTCTGTTTTCCCAGCTATAGATCAGTAACATCTGGAATGGGCAGTGCCACGTGTTATGAAAGGGCAGCAAAGTCTGCATGGTATTATTACCATATTGGGAAAATTTTAGACAATATCATTTTAGACAATATCATTTAGACAATATTCAGACAATAGTATTAAGGAATATGGCCCTCTCTATACATTCTTGATCCATATTTTTATACATTAAAAAAAAAATGTAAGGGCACCTGGGGGGCTCAGTGAGTCAAGCGTCCAACGCTTGGTTTTGGCTCAGGTCATGATCTCATGAGTGGTGAGATGGAGCTCCAAGTCAGCCTCTGCACTCAGCAGGGAGTCTGCTTGGGATTCTTTCCCTCTGCCCCTCCCCCACCTGCCTCTCTCAAACAAATCTTCAAAAAGAACGCAATATTTCAAAGTGAAAGAACATTATTTAAAACAGAGCACTATCTTATTTCTAAAATAGAATATAATGCGTTGTTTATTCAATTTAAATTTAATTTTAATTTTATCTTAAATACATGCATATTAAAATCTCAAGCAAATGGTACCACCAAATTGAGAAGAGGGAAATATTTTCTGTCCTTCTTTTTAATTCCCTAGAGTAAACTATTTCTAATTATTTGGGCTGTTTCTTATGTGTTTTTTATGCTTTTAAATATCTGCCTTATTTTTTGTTTTAGATATTATCCATTGATTTTCCACTAAAAAGATATAGATTTAAAATTTTTACATTCTCCAGCCTTCATTTTCTTTTTGTGTTCCTACTTACAGAGTCATTTCAGTTTTTGTTTAAATAAATAATTATATTGCATTTCCTCCCCTGGGTTGTTAATTTACTTGTTGGCCTTCCTGGTGTTAGTAATTGCCTTATTTTCTCTTTTGTGTAGTTTTCTGTATGTCCATAATTAATTCATTTTCAAATGCTCTGATGGAACAGAAAACACTTTATTTAACTGTCAAGTAAATAAGATAATTAATTTGTTCAGCATTATTTTTTCTTTGAGTGCAAGTGATATGCTGAAGCTGTTTTGAACCAGTACTTGAGAACTAATTGTGCACCTCTTTTCCCAAATCAGTGGTCAGTGATGTCACATTTTCAGTCTACCAAAATATTTATACCACAAAAATTAGCAAATGTTACAAAAATGGAATTTTTATTTATTTATTTTTCTTGAATGTTGGTTTACAAATATTCACCAGCACACCATTATATATTAACTCTCCTGGAACTTATTCTTCACTCAAGTGTAGACTACCACACCTGACGCAGAAATGGCATTTTAGCATTTTCTATCACTGTCATAAGAGGAAATACATCTACAGGTGTTTGACCTGTCTCCTGAATTCCCTTTCTTCCTTTTTTCTTAGTTTACTCTTTTATTTTGATCAAAAACCATATCTTCCAGTTGTTTCCCAGGAAAGCATATAAAAGGTAAATATTTTAAAGGAAAGTGTTTCACAAGTTTAATTTTTCCTAGTTTCTTGAATGACATTGTGGTTGGAATTAGAATACTATTTTGGAAATAATTTTTCATCAAAAGAATGAGGGAATGCGTTCATTGTCTCAGTTGTCTTAGTTGTATGACTGTTAATGGGATTTTTTTTTTTTTTTAAGATTTTATTTATTTATTTGACAGAGAGAGATCACAAGTAGATAGAGAGGCAGGCAGAGAGAGAGAGAGAGAGAGAGAGAGAGGGAAACAGGCTCCCTGCTGAGCAGAGAGCCTGATGCGGGCCTGATCCCAGGACCCTGAGATCATGACCTGAGCCGAAGGCAGCGGCTTAACCCACTGAGCCACCCAGGCGCCCTGTTAATGGGATTTTGATGCATGATAAATTTGTGTAAGAGCTCTCTCTCTCTGTTTCTCTCTGCTTATACGCGGCACATTGCTCAAACGGTGTAGAAAATTTCATGAAGCTATGGATTATTTTTAATTAACTGTTTAGTATGCTGCATACAAATTTGTCATTTGTTGTGTAAAAACTACTCTTTTTACTTTGGAAATTTTCTTGTATTATTCCTTCTATAATTTTCTCCTTTCCAGTTTTTGTAGGTTTTCTCCTCCTTCCTCCTCCACCTCCCTTCCCCTTCCTTCTCGTTCTTTTACTTTTTTTTGCCTATTAGTCAGATGATCATTCTCAAAAATTCTTATATATTTTTTCTACTTTTCAGATGTTTGTCTTCTTGTTTTACCTTAGGTGTTACATGAATTTTTGCCTTTCAGTCTTTCAATTTTTAAATCAATTTTATTATGTTTTTAAGTTCCAAGTGCATTTCTCTTGTTTTTTTTTTTTTTACTTTTTCTTATTGTACCATTTGCATCTCAATTTTTTTTTTTGAAGATAGCAATTATTGTTTACTTTTAATGTTACATTTTTGTTTCATCCCCTACATTGCTCTCTTTCTGTAACATTACTTGTATAGCTTTCTTTGGTATCTGTCATTTCAGAGGATCTCCTCACATGGCTCTTGAATCTTGACTTGAATTTAGGAATACCCTAAAAAACAGATGGAAGTTTTTTCATGTAACAGGGATTCTCAAACAGGGTAGTCTCCAATAGAGGACGGATATATTAGGCAGCTCAGGCTGCCATAACAAATTACTATAGACTGGGTGGTTGAAATGACAGGAATTTATTTTCTCAGAGTTTTGGAAGCTAGAAGTTCAAGATCAAGGTTTACTGATCTGATTTCTGGTGCTTTCCTCTACACTTGTAAATGACTAGCTTGTTGCTATGTCTTCATGTAGCTTTTCCCAGTGCATGCCTGTGGAGAGAGAGAAAGAGGACTCACACTTAAATATTTTATTTAACCTTAATTAGTTCCTTAAAGGCCTCATCTTCAAATATGTCCATACAGGAAATTGGGGCATCCATGTACAAGTGGTGGAGAGGCACATAAAAATTCAGTCCATAAAAGAGGATCAGGCATGGAGTGAGATTTTATTTGGAGGTTTTTAAAAAACAGGTGTTTTTTTTTTTAATATTTTATTTATTTATTTGACAGACAGAGATCACAAGTAGGCAGAGAGACAGGCAGAAAGAGAGGAATGGAAGCAGGCTACCTGCTGAGCAGAGAGCCCGATTCAGGGCTCAATCCCATAAACCCAGGACCCTGGGATCATGACCTGAGCCGAAGGCAGAGGCTTTAACCCACTGAGCCACCCGGCGCCCCTAAAAAGCAGTTTTAAAATTAATTTTTCTTGTGACAATTTCTTCAAAATAATCTAATTATATTGAGATAAATATCTGCTTGGCTACCAGTTTTCTAAATGCATAATAGGGGACGGGGCCTCAGAGTAGCAGTGGGACTAAGTCTTATATTTCAGTGTCAAAAATCTTAAGACACTAAAGTATTCATTTCAGAGAAAAATATATTTTTCTGTTGTTTAGAAAATTAACACTCCAACTTCTGATTAGGTTTTTACGTGTAAATCATAGACAGAATATGATATTATTAATTATTTTTATTAAGTACCTTCCTAATAAGGATGCACAGAATACAATATGATTAAAAGAGTTTAAATTTGTTAAAAAAAAATCTTAGTTACTGCTAGTGTATGTTTGTATTAAAAGTTACTGTATATACTGTATATACAGTACATACTGTTTGAAATTAAATAAAAAATTAACTTTTCAGGTAATGGAAAATATTTGGATGTCAAAAATATGGTACAGAATACTTTTTATATTTTTTCATAAAAAATACTGGTATGACTTTATTAAAGGAAGTTAAGAGAAAATTTGTGAAAAGAAACCACTATGTCTCCTGAAGTTAGCATCAAATATTTTATTAAGTGGATGTCATGTGTAGCTTCAGGTGTATGAACAATAGCAAAGTTTACAAAACATTTATAGTACATAAAATGCATTTATGTTTATATATATACATACTAAAAAAAAAAAACAAAAATGCATTCAGTATGCTACAAACAACTAAATTTGCTGAACATATAGTGAAAGCAGGACAAATTATCAGCAAAAGAAAGTAACAACATAGTATTTACCAAATACATTATTATCTTTATTGATCTTAAGTGTTAAATTGTTGATAAATCAGATGTTTAAGAAACAGAATAAATGAATGCTTAAGAAATCTATCATTTATTTATAAAGGGAAGTATTCAATTCATTCATATTTAGTAAGATATTTTAATGAACATCAACAAAACATTTTTGGACAAGCAATAAGGGGTACAATGGATTTATTTTACTATTGAATTTGAGTTTACTTGGAGGATCTCCTTCAAAATTATTAGGCCCTATAGGACTGAATGATGCATAATATATGATTAAGCAATTTACACAGAAATGGGTTAGAAAAGGAATCTCAATCTTGGGATAATGCTATTCAAATCTGTTAAAACAGATTAATTTGTCACAATTTTATCTACTATAAATAGTAATCTGAAATCACTTTGATAATCTGAGAAGATATATTTTGGGATATGTACCCCATTTATAAGCATATGTTCTCAATAGATCAAGAAGGCAACTATATTGGAATTTTCCAAATTAATATTTAAATAGAAGATAATTATAGAATTATATAGTTATGCCTCATGATCATACACATGCCCATGGTTTTTGCTTCTTTAGTTTTCTAAGAAGAATATCAATTTCCTGACAAATGGGATTCTCTTCTCAGCTTTTGGAAATTTGCCTTGATCACTACCATTGTAGTGTGAATTGTGAATTCTATACATTAGAAATTGGTTTCTGACCTGACATAGCAAGATAATTTTTTTTCATGTTTTTAAAGATTTTATTTAATTATTTGACAGACAGAGAGAAAGAGAGAGAGCACAAAAGCAGAGGGAGCAGCAGAGGGACAGAGAGAAGCAGGATCCCCAATGAACAGGAAGTCCTATGCAGGGGTCAGTAGGTCCCTGGACCCTGGGATCATGACCTGAGCCGAAGGCAGATGCTTTATCTACTAAGCCACCCAGGCAACCCCCCACTTTTTTTTTTTTTTTCCCCATTTGGAGATGAACGTAATTGACCAATAGGCTTAACTGAACTGCAAGCAGTAATACCAAAGCGGTGGCACATTAGAGACTTAAATTCCAATTAAGCATATTTTGGGGATCAGATAACAGATTAATTTAAGTAATAGACACTTTAGGCAGTGGGCTATACAAAGTAAATAGATTTGGAGCAAATCAAAACATGAAAAGCCAAATTAGGAAACCCAGTATCACAGTCTTAGATGTAATTAAACTTTAACATGTCATGAAATAGGAAAACATCTTCCTTATACTAGGAAGGTATATATACTGGATTAATCTTTCTTTAATTTCTTCTTTGGAATGCCTATTTTGAATGCTGTCTTTTTTTTTTTTTTAAGATTTTATTTATTTATTTGACAGACAGAGACCACAAGTAGAGAGGCAGGCAGAGAGAGGAGGAAGTAGGCTCCCTGCTGAGCAGAGAGCTCTATGTGGGCCTGGATCCCAGGACCCCAAGACCATGACCTGAGCCAAAGGCAGAGGCTTTAACCCACTGAGCCACCCAGGTGCCCCTTGAATGCTGTTTTGAACTCTACATGTTATGGAGTTATTTTAAAATATATACAAAAAAAAAAAAACAAAACACACCTTTATCTATTTACTTTATACTCTAATATCTCTTATTTTCAAGTTAAAGATGGTCTCTTTTCTCTTCAAAACTTTATTGATTTTACTTCCTTAAAAAAAAAATAAGGAAACTTTTACTAGACACTTCTGCCCTCTCCTATATGCCAAAATTCTTTACACCTGTTGCCTTTATTTCAGGAACTTACTTCATCATGAGTAATCTGACTTTTTATCCCTACAGAAATTCTACTGTCAGTTCATACTGGAATTATTATTGTGGTCTAATGAAGGAATTTTAGTAAAGCCCTCTTGGTTAATCACCAGTATCACTGCACCTTAAGATTTTGTATGCCTACAGTGTTTTTTGTCTAATATACCTTGTTCTCTTTTCATATAGAATCCCTACCATTATTCAAGAGCATTTCCAATTCTTGCATCTTCCATGAAGTTTTTCCTGGCTATTTAATTCTATGTTGATCTCTCCATTGACAGAATTTCATAATAATTTAAACATTTTAGGGAAGCCTGGGTGGCTCAGTGGGTTAAAGCCTCTGCCTTAGGCTCAGGCCATGATCCCAGGGTCCTAGGATTGAACCCCACATCAGGCTCTCTGCTCAGCGGGGAGCCTGCTTCCTCCTCTCTCTCTCTCTCTGCCTGCCTCTCGGCCTACTTGTGATCTCTGTCTGTCAAATAAAATAAATAAAATCTTTAAAAAAATAATAATTTAAACATTTTTATCTTGTGTCATGTAACCACCTATATGACTTCTGTCTTATTTTACTGGCTTTATATTTTTATATTATTTTATGTTATTTTATTTTATATTTACTTATATCATTTGACATTATTTATTATTTTATATTTATTTTATATCATTGTATTTTAACCATATTATAACTCACCAAAACAGGATTTTGTTATCTCTTTATTTTTATATAACTACCAACAGAATACTAAATTATAAATTCAGTATGTATTTGGTGAAATGAGTGATGGAAGGAAGGAGGAGGGAAGGAAAAGAGGGGTGGAGAGCAAGGAGGGAGGATGGAGAGAAGGAAAGGAAAGTGAGAATACCTGAGACTTCTAAAAAACCAGCCAATATTCTGCCACTTATTAAAACTCAAACAACATTAATTTGATGCAATAACAATTCAGTCATAATTCTCAAAAAATAAAAAAAAATATATTATTGAAAATCATTGGTGGTCACTGAGTATAGTGTATCATTGCCACTTTTCTTGGTAAATTGTTTAATGTTTTTGTAGGACATGGCACATAAAAATGGCAAAAAAGGAAACAACTCATCTCAAGGCCTTGTAACACTGTTATATCATTTTATAATTTTGAGAATATCAGAATGTATTGTCAAATACTTCATAGTACTTATAGCTCTTGTCAAATGAATTGATTGTTTTGGTCTGTTCAAATGATCCCACCTTGGTTAATCAGAAACAATTTGAAAACAACATCCTCAGTCAGAATGAAATTATTGTTTATGTCATGGTTTTTCAAATGATAAATTTCATTTTGTCATTTTAGAAACAGCCTGGATGAAAATAGCTTTATATTAGATACTCTTGTTGACATAGACTAATGTTATTTTGTCCTTTATATTGAATCAGTCTATTAATTTGAATTTCTCTATGTTCCTTTTAATTCTTAACATTTAAAAAAGTGTTTCTCACTATATCAGTCTCTTCTTATATATTACATCTGTTGTCAAATAATTTTTCTGGAATAAGCAAATTCTCAGATTACTTTTGGCTGATTTGCTAATGGAGAGGTAATAAAATATACTGTAGATAGGTAGTATTCAATAAAATGGACACATAACTAGTAATAACTATTTATGATATTTTCTATCATACCATGTACCCAAAATAAGTAAATCTATTTTTAACCAGTTTATGTGTAATTTTAAAACCATTGATGCATACTCAAATAATTTAATGTTTTCTTATTGAACCATCCCATTCTTTTATTCGTTCAGGCCACCTATAGTCTATTAACTGCACTATTTTAGATTAAAATGGGCTATAAAATTTGTCTTCAAGAACTCCTCAGGGCAATGGTGAAATAGACATACAACTTTTTACAAGACACTGCATCTAACTATTACAGAAGTATGGAGTAGGTAAAGACACATTTATGGGCCAAGATCAGGAAAATTCATATAAAAGTGCTAACTCTTAAACCATAACTAAAAAGAAGAATGAACACTTTGCAAGAAAATTTAAAACAAAATTAAGTAAAGCAGTAAAAATCCAGGTGTGCCTGGATGGCTCAGTCAGTTAAAAGTCTGCCTTCAGCTCAGATCATGATCCCAGGGTCCTGGAATTGAGCGCCACATCGGGCTCCCTGCTCAGCATGAAGCCTGCTTCTCCCTCTCCCCAGCTCCTGCTCTCAAACAAATATATAAAATCTTTAAAAAAAAAAAACAACAAAGAATATGAAAATATTTGGTGACTTGGTTGACAGGACATGTGAAAGGACTGAGGTACAAGGTATGGTATGAAAAAGGAAGGCCAAGAAAGAAGGTTCATATAGCTCAAATCCTTAAGCATCTTGTGCTTTGAGGTGAAATTTTTGTAACTTTTTTTTCCTCCCACAGTGGGAAATGTGAGATAGTATTTGTGTTGTAGAAAAATAACTATAATAATAGTAGAAAGATTACACTAGATATGATAGAGATTAAAATTATGGAGGAGAGCTTAGAGTTTCCCAATCATCTGAGTGGAATTAATGAGAAAATGCCTTGAGTACAAGCCTTAGTCATCTTTTTTTCTTTCTGTCTACATTCACTTTCAAAGAGATCTTGTCTGATCTTAAATCACATCTCTCCAGACATTCGTCCTGAACTTCAGACCTCTGTACCCAACCACCTAGCCATCTGATACTCAACATGTCAAAATCTGAGCTCTGTTATGGTCTCCCCACAGCAGGGCTACAATCTTCTCCAGAGGCAGTTTTCCAACTGAGTTGATACTAAATCTATCTTTGTGGCTCAATAAATAAATAAAAAAATAAATAAATAAATAAATAAATAAATAATTTTGAGTCCTCTCTTTCCTCACATTTACTAATCCTTTGATTCTATGTTCCAAATGCATCCAGAATCTGATGGCATTTCACATGCCATTGCTAATGGCCTCTTCTGAGCAGCAGCAACTCATTTTGATTATTTGAGGATCCTGCCTTATTAGTCTACCTGCCTCACGTCTCTGCCTTTTCATATTGTAGTCTCACAACACAGTAGAACTCAGTCTTGCAATGGCATTCTAGCTCCTACATAATTAATCCCAAACTCTGCTCACTTCTGTTTATTTTTTTCTTCAAGACCCTTCAGTCTTGTGGCTTTTGCATATCTCTTCTTAATGCTTGAAATGTTTTTCTATAGCAGATATCTTCATATTAACTTCCTCATATCCTTCAAGTCTTTTCTCAAGCATCAGTCACCTCACTGTGGTCTATCCTCACCACTAAACTTAGCATTGTAACTCCTTCCCAATTTATTCCTGATTCTCGTTGCTATACATGCAAGCTGTCTCTTCCATGCAATTTACTTTACCTATTACTATTTTTATTGTTCATTGTCTTTTCTCCTGCTAGAATATAAATTCCAGAAGTACAAGGATTTTTGTCTGCATAGTTCAGTGATATATCTAAAACACCTAGAAGGTACCCAGTACATAGTAGGTACTCACTATCTACATTTTAAATAAATGAATAAATGCATGGCCCTTATTACTGTGATGGCAACTGTGATAGAGAAGGAATGAAATAATATACACAACATAGAGACGATTTTAAATTTATATAAGAAGATTGTTCTCTGCTTAGTTTTGGGCATGTCAACTGACAGTTTCATGAAAAAGTTTTCAATACACAATACTTGTGTAAAAATAACTGTTCCTGCTTTTTTTATAATATGATTTCTACAAATTGCAGACAGGGCAATTGATAAAACTCAGAGTTTTAAAAGTCTAGTCTGTCCTAAATAAATATAGTTTCCTTTTTAAAATAAGATTATCTCAGCTGTTTGTTTCATATTCTTTTTTCTCCTTGTGTAATTCAATAGTGTCAGTTCCCATAAATGTGGGGTAATTTAATAATGATTTAGCAGACAACCTGAAGAACATATAAAAATAATTTAGGTAGTAAACAATTATGTAATAGTCTAAGTATATTTTAAATTAATATACTTAAAAATATATTCAGTTAAACATTTAAACGTAGATTTTCAAAAGTAAAAAGCAGACCAGCAAAACTTAACCCAAATCAGGTAGAACTTGTCTTTTTTTAAAATTAGCATTAACTAAAATATTTCTCATTCATTTGTTTCTGAACTTTCCTTTAAACTGCAGTATCTATAGTTCCCAGCTCTTCAATAGTAGATGCGATTTTGTTTAGGTTTTACTGTTATTTTTATTCTCAGGGAGTAATAGTAAGTACATATTACTAGTCAGGATTATACCCATAAAAGAGATATGAGTTATGATATTGATCCTAGATTTAAAAAATGTAAGTATTAACTGTTAGAAAGGTGATTTTTCTTCATCTGCCTTTCCTCCAAAGTAATGATCATTTTCCAACTTTTATCTCTATATACCAAAAAGAAATAAGGAAAATATGGGATACTTAATTGTGACAATACAACTATGTAATTGATATAACACAAAAGAAAATTAAAAATGTAAATGTTCTACAATTTACAAAAATTTATCATAAAAATATTGGTTACTATTTACATAATTTGAAGGATGGGAAATTTATCTCAAGTATAAGATAAAAACCAAAAAGATGAATAACATTTAAGTATCAGGTTACTTGGTTTAAAAAATTCTATATGTCGGGGCGCCCGGGTGGCTCAGTGGATTAAGCCTCTGCCTTTGGCCCAGGTCATGATCTCAGAGTCCTGAGATCGAGCCCTGCATGGGGCTCTCTGCTCAGCGGGGAGCCTGCTTCCCCCTCTCTCTGCCTGCCTTTCTGCCTACTTGTGATCTCTGTCTGTCAAATAAATAAATAAAAATAAATAAATAAATAAATAATTTTAAAAAATTCTGTATGTCAAAATATCAAATAAAATTAAGTGAAATGATAAACTATAAAATGTTTATGACTTATATGACAGAAAATAATATTCTATGTTCTCATTATATAAAAAATGCCTTCTAAATTAATAAAATTAATGATCAACTAAAGGATAATGGTGCAAAGGAAAAGAAAATAACTTACAAAAAGATATAAAATTGTTGTAACATAATAAATATTGAACCTGAGATACAAGCAAATAAATGAGCAATAAGATTCCATTTGGGTTTATCAGACCAGAAAATATTCTTATTTTTCAATATATTCACATGATATTTTTAAGATACAAGAAAAGAAATGTCAGTTTTGTAGGCCAATTTAAGAATATATTCAAAATATGTAAAAATGTGCAAAAGCATATCTTTTAACAAAATATTCTATTTATTTATATTAACAAAGAGAAAATCTTAAAAGGCTCTGTACATAAATAATTTTTCTGGAAGCCTACTAAAAACTAAATGTTCTTCTCAAGAAAGTAAGAAAGTTTGGCAAACTTTACATGAAGAAATAAGAAAAAAGAAGATAAAATAGATAATTGCATAATAAATAGAATTGCCATCATTTTAATCTTAAACTTGTCATTTTCAACAAACTTTTCATCTTTCCAGTGTCAAATATTTCAGTTTCTGACCATTACCTCCAAAGGTTTAAGCTCATTTGCTCTAGTATCCTAACTAAAATATTACTTCAGTTTCAGTAGCACCTTCAATCTATTGTTCCTGCCATTTTTCTACTGTCCATCACTTCCTACATAGTCTTCCTTCTGTTCTTCCCAATCTTACTTTATTAATTCTTAATTCTTCAGAGTTAATATCTGAATTCTGCCTTGGTTGTGCTCATACCTTTTGGCTTCCTATATCTTTTATTTTCTTGGAGGTAGCATATCTCTGGTTGAAACCAATTTTTTAATCTCCTCCTTCCCTGTACCTGGTAGAGGGGTGTGACTAGATAAAAACCAACAAACACTGAAAATATAAATTTAAAATAAATATCATCTCACTGAAAGCTAAAAAGCTATTATGTTTTACTTCCCTACCAGATGATCTTGCTCCCTATTCAGTGGGAAAGCCAAACAGAGATGTAATAGAGAAAACTATATTCAGCCTTCCTGTGCTTCTCTTATTTTTACACAGAATACTTCACTTCTGATACCAGATGTCTGGATTTTTTCCCCATAAACTCAGCAAATCTGCAACAACAACTGGGTGTCCTATAATTTAACTCAACTCTGATACTGCCTATGAAAAGACAGTGTCAGAGTCCATAAGTTTAGGGATCAGTTGCTCCACTTCAGGGGCCCATTGCAAGTATTAGCTCCCCAGATCACCCACAACTTCTGTCCAACATGGCTACAAGTTGCCAGTTTCCATGACCTCCTCCCTATTGTATTTGAGTATTTGCTAGTCAAATGAAAAGTTACACAGAACAAGGTCTGGGAGAATCCCAACAGCAGGAATTGAGGTGTATTCCCTTCCCACTATGTAGACATGTTCATCTGCCTTGGATGAACAGGCAGGTTCATCCTAACCTCATATTGTTGGAATTTTTATGGAAGCTTTTGCATGTGAGTATGATCAATTATTAATTCCTTTTTCAGCCCCTCTCCCCTATTTGAGAAGTTGGGAAGAGTAGGGTGGGGGTGAAAATTATCAAGCTTTAATTTTGTTCCCCCCCTAGGAGCCATCCAGAGTTGACTCAGAGCAGAAGATGCTCCCAGTGATCTTATCACTTAGGCATTAACAAGAGTTTTAGGATCTTTGTATCAGGAACCAGGAAAGAGATCTATCTATCTATCTATCATCTATCTATCTATCTATCTATCTATCTATCTATCTATCTATCATCTATCTATCTACCTATCTATGTTTACTATTATCTCAAAAAAGTACACAACATTTTCTCTATCACATTTACCACTTGCTGTGATGATATAATATGTCTTCAGTATTTTATTATGGATGAACCATCTCTACTGCTAGCTAAGAGCAAGTCCTTTATACACATACTAGATCTTAACCTTTTTCACCTATTCAGTGACATGACCCCAGTTTGGCATTGCCTGTTTCCTGCATCATCTTTATGTGTTCTCTATAAGATTTGTCCCAACAGCAAACAAAAAGTGTCCCCATCTTAAAATAAAACAAAAGAAAAATAAGATTCTTCCTTCTTTTTTAACACCCTAAATATCTCTAACTACCACATTTCTCTCTTCATATAAATTTCCTAAAATGGTCATCTGTATTCACTACCTGTGATGTTACTCCTATCAAATCCTCTTGAAGCCATTCCAGTGAGGCTTTTACTCTACTGTCCTACCAAAACTCTTTCTGTCTGACATCAATGATCTTCATATAACTAAATCTAGTGAATTGTGATATTTCTACCCTAATAAATATACTAAACGATGTTTTTTAAAAAAGATGACTCCATCATGAAAGCATTTTCTTCCCCTGACTTCTAATATACCACACTTCCCTCATTTTCTTTTTGTCCCTGAGGCCATCCCTTCTTGTCTTCTTTGCTGATTTTCCTTCATCTCTTTGACTTTTTGACATCAGAGTGTTCAGGATTCAACTCTCAGGTCTTATCTATTTTCTCTCTAAGCACATATTCACCAGGTAAAATTATTTAGCGTCATGGTTTTAAATATATTTCCAAATACCAATGACTTCCAAATTTTAAATCTTCCTCTCAACTAGATTTACATACCCAGTTTCCTACTAGACTTCTCTAATTATATGGCTAATAAGTGTAACAAATTTTATATATTCCAATAATTAACCTGATACTTAACTACAATATTAACAATTATAATATTCCCATCTCAACGAGTTGCTAATTTATTTTCCAGTTGTTCATGTAAAATAATTCTGTTATCAGTGATACATCTTTTTTTCTCACAATCCGTATCTAGTCCTTTGGCAAATCACATTGATAGTAACTTTTTAAAAAATCCAGTATTTACCACTTTTCTTCACTTCTTTTGTTGTTACTTCTCTCCCAACCATCAATATCTATACTGGGCCTTTCTGCTTCTGTTCTTGCCCCTCTTTATCTTATCACTAACTCAGCAGCCAGAGTAGTTTTGTTAGAAATCAAAATCATACCACATATTTCCTCTGCTGCACGCCACACAAAGGATTCCTCATCCTCTTAAAACAAATAACAAAACAAAGTACTTAAGATGGTTTGCAAAGCCCTACTCAAATACTGTTTGCTTCTTTGCTCAACATTGCCCTAGGGCTTCAGGTTTTATGACTCTTGCCCTCACCTCTGCCTCCATGTTGTTTGTTGAACATGCTAGGAAAGCTCTCTGCCTAAGAATGCCTTCTGCCTAGAGCCTTTGGCCTCCTATTTATTATCCACATGATTTATACCTCACCTCTTCAGGCCTTGTCCAGATTTTTCCTCCTTACAGGGTCTATCCTGGCCATTCCTGCCTCATCTATAGTTACAAATTTCCTATCTTACATTTCCATCGACATTTCCTATCCTGTTGTCTACTCTATTTTTTAATAGAAGATAGCTCCATGTATTAATGATGGTAAGTTAGATACTTACTTGTTTTGTTTATTGTTGTCTCTCTCATCAGAATATAAGCTCCATGAGGCTGGGCTTATTTGCTGTATCCCTGTGCCAAGCACACAGTTATGTATACAATAAATACTTGTTAACCAAATTGCTGAATAAATCCAAGAATCTCTGTAAAAGTGGTGGAATATTGTTATCTCAGATAAATATTCCCTACTGTGGATTGCAGAGGGATTGCCTGATTCTTGAATGAAATTCAGATTTTTTTTCAAGGAAAAAGAAAAGGATGAACTGTAAATTTAAGCAGACAAAGGTGTCTGCCAGCAAATATTGATTAAAATACTTAAAGAGTGACTTTGCATTATCTACTTTTAAATTCAATCATGTGGAAATCATGGTGTTACAGTAATTAGAAGTATATTAATGGACTTGGAGGATAACTTATAGTTCCCATAAGTAAAAGTCTGAGCTTTATGCATTTTATTGAAATCATGAATTACCATTTTGAGGGTATATTAAAAAGTATATAAAATAACTTTATATTTTAAGAACATAATAAAAACAAGCTTTATATAAATAGAGACAGGCTTTCTTATGGTGAGATGTGGCTGTGGCTGAAAAAAGAGGTCTGTTGGTTTTGCAGGAACAAATAAATTTATTATATAAATGCTAAGTACATATTATATATTATATACTATATAATATATATAGCCTACTAAGCTCAACAAAGATTAAAAGATGTCATTGCTCATAGTATATGCCTTCAGTCATTCACAATTTTCTGTTGAAAAAAGATATAGAAAAATGACTATTGCAAATAACAATGAGGTTCACTAGAGAGTTCAAACAGTAGAGGGGGGAAACGAATGGCAACATATTTAGGACACTTTGGGAAGAACTCTGATAATTGATCTGTCCTCAAAAGGTGGAGAGAAATTTATAAGATAGGAATCAAGATATGCTAAGTGATACATTCCATAATTAAATTATGACCATGTGATATACTGAACATTTTACTGTTCTTTATTTTAATATTTTTTCTGTATTAGTTTGCTAGTGCTGCCATAACAAAGTACCACAGACAACTTGTGTTGACTTAAAACAGTAGAAGGTAATTATCCTATAATTTTGAAGACTAGAATTTCAAAATCAAGCATTGACACTGTTGGTTCTTTCTTATAGGCTGTATAGGGAAGGATCTCTTCTGAGTGTTTCAGCTGGCTTGCTGATGCCTATCTTCATGTTTATATGGTGTTCTCCTTGAGTGTTTATCTCTAAATTTCATCTTTTTATAAGGACACCATTGTATTGAAATAGGATCCACTCTAATAGCCTCACCTTAATTTGAATACCTCTGTAAAGACAGTATCTCAAAATGAAGTAACACACATTCTGAGCTGCTAATATCAAGATTTCGGTGCATAAATTCTGTGGGATTCAATGCAACCCATAACACTAGCTATTAGTGAGCTCTATTAGGAGTTCCTTCAGGAGCTCTAGGGCAGGTTTGTTTGTTTGTTTGTTTAACCTCATTATACATATTCAAAAATATTTATCAAATGTTATTGGAGTTTGTTGTGAACCTGTTCAAGAAACACAGAACCTATTTGGCACACTACAATTTGATCTTTATAACAACAAATTAATTCGAACTCTTTGGAAATCTTGAATCAGTAATCATTTATGGCATTTACAAAACAACTCTTATTCTTTTTCATTTTTTCATTATAAGCAAATAATAAGCATTCTTTTTACCCAGCCCTAGTGAACTGGAATTATATTACTTGTCATGTCCTTTGATATACCAACCAATTTGGAGTTCTATAAAAATAGATTTAGTGCCCATTTGTGTCTAAGTATACTGCACTTATTAACATGCTAACTGTGTGTCATATTTCTTCTAATCTCTCCATAGTTTTATGTGACTTTTGAACTAAGCTTCTATCTAAGTTCTCAAATAGCAATACAATTTTCTGGATAAAACTAGAATTCTGCCTCAAACTCTGACCAGTTTCCTGAGGTCTGTTTTAGCTTTTACCAGTTTAAAACTCCCTACAAGATAAACTTTCTTCTCCTTCCTTGAAAATGTTATATCTAAAAAAATGTGAAGACAAATAACCTCTGGGAGAATCTGAGGGATATTTTCTTAAAACAACTTTTTTTTTTTTAAATCAGATATTTAAATGAAGGAATTAACATTGAATGACTATCTCAGAAAAAAAGTAGGAAACTTGCAGACAACTTCATCTTTCTGTTGGCAACATGCTTGGGAGATGCTACCATTCTCTGACTTAATTCCTGAGTAATGAACTTCACACTCTTCATTTCCAACCCTAGACTTTACCTTTGAATGACCTATGATGTTTCACACTCATTATTCTTTTTCCAAGGATTGTATTTATATTCCAGTTAGTTTGGGGTACCTGGGTGGCTCAGTCCTTAAACCTCTGCCTTCACCTAAGGTCAAGATCCCAAGGTCCTGGGATTGAGCTCCGCATCAGGTTCCCTGCTCCCTGGGAAGCATGCTTCTTTCTCTCCCACCCTCCCTGCTTGTGTTCCCTCTCTTTGTCAAATAAAAAAAAAAAATCTTAAAAATAAAATAAATTCCAGTTAGTTGACACACAGTGTAATATTAGTTTCAGATGTACAATATAGTGATTGACTACTTCCATACAGCACTCAGTATCAATGACAAGTTTATTCCTTAATCCCCATCATCGATTTCACCCATCCCCACCCACCTCCCCTCTGGTAATCATCAGTTTGTTCTCTATAGCTAAGAGTCTATTTCCTGTTTGTCTCTCTCTCTTTTTTCTTTTTTTTTCTCTTTGCTCATTTGCTTTGTTTCTTAAATTCCATTTGTGAGTGAAATCATATGAAATGGGAGAAGATATTTGAAAATGACATATCTGATAAAGTATAAGTATCCAAAATATATAAAGAACTTAAAAAGCTCAACACCCAAAAAGTGGATAATCTAATTAAAATATGGGCAGAAGACATGAATAGACATTTTTCCAAAGAAGACATGCAGATGGCCAACAGACACATGAAAGGATGCTCAACATCACTGATCATCAGGGAAATGCAAATCACAACTACAATATTTCACCTCACTCCTGTCAGAATGGCTAAAATCAACAATACAAGAAACAACAGGTATTCGTGAGAATGTGGAGCAAAGGGAACCCCTTGCACTGTTGTTGGGAATCCAAACTGATGCAGCTACTCTGGAATACATGGAGATTCCTCAAAAAGTTAAAAATAGAACAACACTATGATCAAGCAATTATACTACTAGGTGTTTATTTACCCCCAAAGTATAAAAATACTAATTCAAAAGGATACATGAATTTTAAAGCAACATTATCTACAACAGCTAAATTATCAAAATAGCCCAAGTGTCCATTGACTGATAAATGGATAGAGAAGAAGTGAAATCATTCGTAAAAAGAATGAAATCTGCCATTTGCCACAACGTGGATGAAATCAGAGTGTATTATGCTAAGAGAAATAAGGCAAAGAAACATACTCATTATTCTTAAAATCACATGTTATTCCATTCAAAATCCAATTCAGATCTTTCTAGAAAACTTCAAAATGGAGAGACATAATTTAAAACTTATCTGACATATATATGAATTATTATGAATCTGACATATATATGTACATATATACATATATGTGTGTGTGTGTGTATATATATATATATATACACACTGAATGATTCTTAGTTTTGTGTCCATGAAGCATAAAATGAAATAATCTTCATTTCTTCAAAGTTCTTTTTTAAATTTAATTTAATTAATTTATTTTTTTCAGTGATCCAAACTTCATTGTTTATGCACCACACCCAGTGCTCCATGCAATACGTGCCCTCCTTAATACCCACCACTGGGCTCACCCAGCTCCCCACTCCCTTCCCCTCCAAAAACCTCAGTTTATTTCTCAGAGTCCACAGTTTCTCATGGTTTGTCTCCCCCTCTGACTTCCCCCAATTCACTTCTTCAAAGACTTTTTCCCTCCTGACAGATTAAAAGAGTAAGTTGCTCTAGAATTTTGTAGGGAAATTTAAAATCTATGAAATCTATTAATTGAGAAAGGTTTTACTTGTAACCAACATGGAGGATGAGTATGTTAAACAGACCTACAGAAAAATAATGATTTTCCGGAGAAAGATTTTCCAATGCAGTAACATATAAAAGCATCCCTTTGTCCTTCCTTTGAGACTATATTCACATTTGTCTTAGTAATCTGAGTTTTCTCACTGAAAATGAAAGAATACTGGATTTAGATACTAACACTCAGTCAAGAGAGCTCCCACCAGTTCATAGGTATGTTAGAAACTCATTATGGAAATTTCAAAAAGAACAATAGGGTCATGTAAGAACAAATGCTAATATTGTTTTAAAAATATTTTTTGAGAAATACATATAAAAAGCAAGGTATGTTTGTATATTGGGGAGAAACGTCAATAATGTATAATTTTATACATTTATACATTGCAAACATATGCAGCATTTTTTAAAAATATGCAGCATTTTTTTAAATTTTAAAAGATTTTGTTAAAAAATCTTTTTTAAAAAGATTTTGTTAAAAAATCTTTTTAAAAGATTTTATTTATTTATTTGACAGAGAGAGAGATCCCAAGTAGGCAGAGAGGCAGGCAGAGAGAGAGAGGGGGAAGCAGGCTCCCTGCTGAGCAGAGAGCCCGATGCGGGACTTGATCCCAGGACCCTGAGGTCATGACCTGAGCTGAAGGCAGAGGCTTAACCCACTGAGCCACCCAGGCACCCTGTGCAGCATTTTTTATACTTCAATCATAAACAATTTGTTGTTGAATATCAATAATAATCAATGTATTTTATTGATTATACAGAAAGTAAAGAGATCTGAAAGTTCATTCTACTACATTACATAAACGTTATTTTGAGGAATATTTTATTAGATAAAAAAAGAAACAAATGTAATTAAATTTTATACTTGTTAGTAAGGAAATAATCTGGATTTTGATTAATAACATGGTGCCAGTTTGAGTTAGTTGGCTTAATTTTTATGGGGTCTCAACTTCTTTAGATTAGCCAGCTTACTGACATGGTTTGGTACCTTCAATTAGCTCTGTCCAATTATATGAACTTGTGATTAGAAGAGGCTGTCAGCCAATGTTGTAATTAGATCTTCTAAAAATAAGAGATAAGACTCCAGTTACATCTGATATTGTCAATACATGCCTATGATAGTAATTTCTATGTACAAGTAACATGGACATAGCTATTTTAAGCTTACTTAAAAAGTGTATGTGATGGACATTGGGGAGGGTATGTGCTATGGTGAGTGCTGTGAATTGTGTAAGACTGTTGAATCACAGACCTGTACCTCTGAAACAAATAATACTTTATATGTTAATAAGAAAACGAAGTGTATGTGAAAATAGATTTAACAGTTCAAACTTGTTTCTCAGTTCCTAAATATTCAAGTCTGAATTGTGGCAAAAACGATTTTGCACAACTTTTGGTGGAAAACTTTGTAATTTTTTATATATACCAAAAGTGTTCCTCACATTTAAAATACATCAGTTATGTAAATGATTTTAATATAACATGCCTTTCTTCAAGCTGTTTTGCTTATATTAATACAATTTTTCAATCTTTTTTCTATGACGAATATATTATATTTAGAAGCTTATTCTTTAATGCTATATTTATGAAGAATTGTAGACTCTGTACCTGCTGCTTTAATAGGAAAGATTTAATTTGTCCCAAATTATTTTAATGCCAACACCATGTATTCATTAATTGTCATGTCAAAATTTATAAATATAAGTACATACATAAAAATGTACATTTTGGGGCGCCTGGGTGGCTCAGCAGGTTAAAGCCTCTGCCTTCGGCTCAGGCCATGATCCTAGGGTCCTGGGATCGAGCCCCACATCAGGCTCTCTGCTCGGCAGGGAGCCTGCTTCCTCCTCTCTCTCTGCCTGCCTCTCTGCCTACTTGTGATCTCTCTCTGTCAAATAAATAAATAAAATCTTAAAAAAAATACATTTTGATAAAGAAACATGATAAAATGTTATACATTTATAAGATTGTATATTTAACATAGTCCTACATATTCAGTTACTTTATATGAAAATCCAATCCTAAGATTTCAAAAAAATCACTTTTGATTAAATATCACAGAGTGGTTTCCAAACTAGTTTATCTTTCTTATGATGTAAAGTGTCTTTAATGAGTGGGGTGAAATAGAAATATAATTATATTTATGAACAAACAAGGTTTAATTTATTGAATTTACTGTCCAGTACAAACGATGAATATTCTTCATGAACAGAATTAATATTTACTTGCATTTTACTTGCAAGGTAAATTTTTTTAAAAAATCAATGCATCTCTTCTAGAAAATACTGATATTAGAACATAGAATTTTGAAAATATAACTTACTTAATAGTAATTCAATAGTTATTTAGTAGTTCATTTTTATTGTGCTTAGATTATTGTCAGCCAATATGAAAGGTTTTTACATATCTTGTCACATTTAATTCCTGGAGCTTTTATTGCATACTATACAGATGAAGAATATGGATGGCTTGGTAATATTCATAAATTTCATATCTAGTATAGATAAAATTGCATTTAAAACCTAGAAAAACTAGGATTTCAAATTCAAAAATTCAAGTTTTTATTCATTTCAAACTACATTTTATAGCCTCCAGTTTATTTTATCCTTTGTGCAGGTAAGTGCCTTGGAAAAAATGATCAGCTTATATTACCAATAGTAACAGAAGTGATATTCAGCATTTTGCAATCATTACAGCATAGACATTGCCCCTAAAAGAAGGATTTTCCCTATTAAGAATCAATATATCCTATGGTTGCCTCACAACAAAATAGCACCATTTAATTATTGCTTACCCTGTGCATACCCTGTGTTCATTACTACTTACCTTGTTTAATCACAAGGAATTGTGATTAAAACAAGAGCACTTTTTCTATCTTACTTTTCTGACTTCCAAATTTTATAATTTCATAAAGTCCTCAAATTTGTATAAACTCTTCAAAGGATTTGTGAAAGAAATTTTATAACATCAATATTTTGAAGTCAAGTAATACCCAGTATATTTTATGTGTCTGGTATATTATATCACCTAACCAGGGTTTTTATTATAAGTAATATTAACAATAATACTACCAACTATTGAACACATGTGGTCTCTACCTAAGTAATTTTCATTCAGTTCTTGGAAAAAGTCAATTCATGTGCAGTCTTATCAAATTTTATAATATTAGTAAATGAAGAAAAAAGAATTGAAATAACTTAAACCATCAGCTTCTAAGTATGAGTTTAGGTGTCAGTATGAATCTAGGGCTGTCTTATTTCACACTTTTGATACTACACATGGATATCACTGCATTAAATTATACTTCCTTAGGTCATCTAGTGACCAAGAATCAACACAATATTGCCTTCAAATTATGAGAAATAATATTGTATTGCCTTCAAAATATGATAAATAATATTTTCAAAAATTAAAGTAATATATACTTTTCTATAAAGCAGTATTAAGCCAGAAAGACTTTGGATCAAAACCTAAATCCATCACTAAAGTAATGGTATTATTTTGTACTGCTATTTACTCTCTCTGGACTCATTCTTGTACTTCTTATATTTAAAAAAAGACATTAGAGGGGCACCTGGGTGGCTCAGTGGGTTGAAGCCTCTGCCTTCGGCTCAGGTCATGGTCCCGGGATCCTGGGATGGAGCCCCTCATTGGGCTCTCTGCCCAGCGGGGAGCCTGCTTCCTCCTCTCTCTCTCTGCCTGCCTCTCTGCCTACTTGTGATCTCCTTCTGTCAAATAAATAAAATCTTAAAACAAACAAACAAACAAACAAAAAAAACATTAGATTTCTTGCTATATGGCAAATAGCACACATTTAACAAACTGCACTAATTGCATAAGACTAGCTACTAAGAGATGCTTGAAAATGGCAGTTATTATTATAAGTATTAGTATTTATTATTATATTAGATATAACTTTTATATCAGATACCACAGCCATATCCAGAAGCACACTGAATAAGGAGTAATTTGCCCCTTTCTACCAGTATTATGTGGAGATGTTTCTTTTCAGATTTAGATCCTTAGATTTCCTAAGAGGTATACAACCCCCACCACAGTGCATCATCTCCTAGGAAACATTATATCAACAAAACTTCCCTGACACTTTTTCCCTTAGAATCTTTGCTGTGGGTTAATCAGATAAATCAGTCCCTGCTAATGTATTAAGGAGGTAAGTCATTATCCCTTATGCAGATATTATCTCTACTGAGAGAATAATAATATCTAATTACATATGGAGTCATTCCAAAAAGTAGAGTGTCAGGTTTTGGGATATTTTAAGAAGAGAAAACTTTTGTATTCACTGGCTTTTAATCCTCAAAATGGGCCAGAGAAAAGTATTACCTATAAATAGATAATCCTGGACTGAGCATCACAAATCTCATCTATACTGGCTCTGTTATGTGGTTGACTTTGAGTATAACACTTAACCCCATTCCTCTCAGTTTCATTCTTGTTAAAAGTGAGATCTGAGCAAAATTATTAGTAAAATATTTTATGTGTTTATTTCATTCATTTTTAAGCAAATATTTAATTGTAGCTAACATGGCATGGAACTTCCATTTGCATTTGTTTTGTCATGAGGACTTGGCAATGATCAAGATAGATAAGACTCCTGCTTTTCTTAAAATTCCATTCTAGTGAGGAAAAGCAGACTATATATATTTTTAAAAACATATGTTTTAAAATATATCGTTTTAAAGAAAAACATTGGTGTAAAAGTAAATAATGCCATGTAAGTTATTCAAATATGATTGTGTGATTAAAAAAATTCAAACTACTAATTGGCTATTAAATATTGGATAGTCAGAGAAGGCCTTCTCAGAGAACAACATTAAAACTGAGATCTGACCAACACGGAGGAAGCAAACCCACATGCCAAGATCAGAGGAAGGAAAGTTGGATGAAGTAGAACAACCAGAACAACCAGAGCTAAGTAAGATCTTAAGATAGGTGTGAGCTTGGGGCGCCTGGGTGGCTCAGTGGGTTAAAGCCTCTGCCTTCGGCTCAGGTCATGATCCCAGGGTCCTGGGATCGAGCCCCACATCGGGTTCTCTGCTCAGTGGGGAGCCTGCTTCCTCCTCTCTCTGCCTGCCTCTCTGCTTACTTGTGATCTCTCCCTGTCAAATAAATAAATAAATAAAATCTTAAAAAAAAAAAAAAAAAAAAAGATAGGTGTGAGCTTGTGTGTTTGACTAGGAAGTCCTGAGGGGCATCTGAATGAAGTAGTTTCCCTCAGGCCATAATCTCAGGGTTGGGAAATGGAGTCCCTCCTCAGCTTTGTGCTGGGGGTGGGGCCTTCTTAAATTTCTCTCTCTCCTCCCTCTGCTCCTCCCCCTTCACGCTCCCAAACTCTCTCTTTCCTTTGTGCCCACATGCGCGCACTCTCTCTCTCAAACAAATAAACAAAAAACAGAGTAGAAAGGCTTGAGGGTTTGAGCAAAGGGTGAGAAGTTAGATGAAGCTGGAGTGGTAAAGCAATGCCAGGTCATGCAGAGCACTGACAGTCATGGCAAAGTGATTTATCTATCTCTACTTTGTGGTTCATTTGCTGAGGAAGATGACATAATCAGATAAGTGATGCTAAAATTGAGTATGCATTGAATATGGATTGTGAGAATAGAAAAAGGGGACAAGAAGTAGAACTGGGGGTTATTGCATCAATGTAGAATTATGAGGGGTTGGGATAAGCATTTAAGCAGGGATTTAGAGAATTCAACAATATGGAATCTTTGAAATATAAACATCAAGAAAGATAGCACCCTTATCTTCCTGTGTTTCTGGGAGGGTAAGAACCTATCTTTGATAAGCACTAATTAATAAATGCCCAAACCATATTGACCAACTTCCCACCAACTTCTTCCAGTACCTTTCCACTAGCTCATCCAAGGGCTCAAAACCTCTCTCACCATTTGTTTCAATAGAGTTGAGTTCATTCTCTCTCCTCTATTCTAATAGTCTTGAATAAAGTCTTACATACCCATAAAATTGGCCCAGTGCAGTTTTCTCTTACAATAATTAAGATGAAAAATTTCACTCTTGTCTTGAATGAGTGTGGATGTTTTATTTAAAAATGCTTAAGATTAAAAAAATAAAAATGCTTAAGATTATTATAAAAATGATTCTTTTTATATATGTAGGTCTATTTTACTCATATTTAACTCTTTTTGCTTACATTATATGGAGTTTTACACTTTGCTTTTTGTTGTTGCTGTTTTGTCCATGAACATAATATTTCTGGGTAATTTAGAGCCTCTGTGTTTGAATTTTATTTTCTTAAGATTTTTAGAAAAATCATTTTAAAGTCTTAATTTTAAATATGTATGTCTGTGTTATTGAATAAAATATCAGAAAGCATTTTCTTATTTCTTTGTACTCTCCTATAAAAATAAGCTATTTTTATCATTTTTTACTTCTTTTTTACCTTTTATTCTCAAACTCTTTTTTTCCACTTCCTCCTCATTGCTAAATGCTGGGAGTCCCAGGGATCTGTTCGGGGTTGTCTTTCCTGTCTGCAAAACCCCCAGTCATTCATCCCTATGTAACCTCTTTCAGTCTCATGGATTTATGTAACATCTATATGCTAAGAACTTCACATGTATATATCTTCAACACAGATCTTCACCATGAACTTCCCATTTGTACACATTACTATCTTTGGAAAGCATTGACATCCCAAACTTAGTACCTCCAACTCTGAACTCTGTTTCTCTAAGATCTCATGCTCTCCTTACCAGCCTTCATCATGTTTTTCAAGATTTTATAACTGATTTTCCTGATAAGCACCATTCTGGTAATAGCCCAGCACTGTTTGGGGAGAAAGATTGACTTCAAATTGTGTTATTAGGAGATAGAAAGAATGAATAGAAATATAACAAATTTACTCCAGATATTCCCCACACTGGGACAACCCTGAGACCTTAGGGATCCATGTACTCCAGACACAAAAGAAATCACTGTATATCCACTAATTCTGCATAGTACTATAAATAATATATTAACCTTAAGTTCATACGCAATTTAGGAAGCATTAAGTAGCAATTTGCTTTCATTTCTCTCTCTCTCTCTGTTTTTAGTGTTCCATGATTCATTATTTGCATATTAACACCCAGTGCTTATTGCAATATGTTCCCATCACTGAGCTAACCTATCTCCCCCCACCCCTGAAACCCTCAGTTTGTTTCTTGGAGTCCATGGTCTCTCATGCTTCATCTCCCCCTCTGATTACCCACCTTCAGTTTTCCCTTCCTTCTCCTAATACTTCTGAGGTATTCCTTATGTTCCACATATGAGTGAAACCGTATGATAGTCTTTCTCTGCTTGACTTATTTCATTTAGCATAATCCCCTCCAGTTCCAACAGTGTTGATGTAAATGGTGGGTATTCATCTTTTCTGATGGCTGAGTAATATTCCATTTCATATATGAACCACATCTTCTTTATCCATTCATCTGTTGAAAGGCATCTCAGCTCCTTCCACAGTTTGGCTATTGTGGACATTGCTACTATGAACATTGAGGAGCACATGGCTCTTCTTTTCATTACATCTGTATCTTTGGGGTAAATACACAGTAGTGCAATTGCTGGGTCATAGGGTACCTCTATTTTTAACTTTTTGAGGAACCTCCATACTGTTTTCCAAAGTGGTTGTACCAACTTGTGCTCCTACTAATAGTATAAAAATGTTCCCCTTTCTCCACGTCCTCTCCAACGTTTGTTGTTTCCTGCCATTTTAATTTTTGCCATTCTAACCGGTTTAAGGTGATATTTCAATATGGTTTTGACTTGAATTTCCCTGATGGCTAATGATGTTGAACATTTTTTCATATGTCTGTTAGCCATTTGTATGTCTGCTTTGGAGAAGGGTCTGTTCATATCTTGTGCCCATTTTTTGACTTGATTATTTGTTTTTTGGGTGCTGACTTTGAGAAATTCCTTATAGATCTTGGATACCAGCCCTTTATCTGTAATGTCATTTATAAATATCTTGTCCCATTTTGTTAGTTGTCTTTTGGTTTTGTTGACTGTTTCCTTTGCTGTGCAGAAGCTTTTTATCTTGAAGTCCCAGAAGTTCATTTTTGCTTTTGTTTACCTTGCCTTTGGAGGTGTGTCTTGAAAGAAGTTGCTGTTGTCGATGTCAAATAAGTTACTGTTTATGTTATTCTCTAGGATTTTGATGAGTTCCTGTCCATATTGACATCTTTCACCCACTTAGAGTTTATCTTTTTGTATGGTGTAAGTGAAATGGTCGAGTTTCATTCTTCTGTATAGAGCTGTCCAATTTTCTCAGCACCATTTATTGAAGAGACTGTCTTTTTTCCATTGGATAATTTTTTCCTGATTTGTTGAAGATTAGCTGACCATCGAGTTGAGGATCCAGATCTGGGCTCGCTATTCTGTTCCATTGATCTATGTGTCTGGTTTTGTGCCAATACCATGCTGTCTTGGTGATCACAGCTTTGTAATATAGTTTGAATACAGACAATATGACGTCCCCAGCTTTGTTTTTCTTTTTCAACATTTCCTTGGTGATTCAGGGTCTTTTCTGGTTCCAAAATTATAGGATTGTTTGTTCCAGCTCTTTGAAAAATGCCGTTGGTATTTTTGATCAGAATGGCATTGATAGCATAGATTGCTCTGGGCAGCATGGACATTTTGACAATGTTTGTTCTTCCAATCCATGAACATGGAACATTTTTTCATCTTTTGGTGTCTATTCTATTCTTTCATAAGTATTCTATAGTTTCTAGAGTATAGATCTTTTATGTGTTGGGTTTGGTTTATTGCTAGGTATCTTATGGTTTTTGGTGCTATTGTAAATTGAATCAATACCCTAATTTCTCTTTCTTCAGTTACATTGTCAGTGTATATAGTAAAGCAACTGATTTCTGTGCACTGATTTTGTATCCTGCCATGTTACTGAATTGCTCTATGAGTTTTAGTAATTTGGGGGTGGAGTCTTTTGGGTTTTCCACATATAGTATCATGCCATCTTCAAAGAGAGAGAGTTTAGGGGCGCCTGGGTGGCTCAGTGGGTTAAAGCCGCTGCCTTCGGCTCAGGTCATGATCCCAGGGTCCTGGGATCGAGCCCCGCATCGGGCTCTCTGCTCGGCAGGGAGCCTGCTTCCCTTCCTCTCTCTCTGCCTGCCTCTCTGCCTACTTGTGATCTCTGTCTGTCAAATAAATAAAATAAAATCTTTAAAAAAAAAAAAAAAAGAGAGAGAGTTTGACTTCTTCTTTGCCAATTTGAATACCTCTTATTTCTTTTTGTTGTCTGATTGATGATGCTAGGACTTCTAGTACTATGTTGAACAGTAGTGATCTTCAAACCAGGCAAAGACCCCACTGAAAAGGAGAATTACAAACCAATATTCCTGATGAATATGGACGCCAAAATTCTCAACAAGATCCTAGCCAATAGGATCTAACAGTACATTAAAAGGATTATCCATCATGACCAGGTGGGGTTTATTCCTGGGATGCAAGGATGGTTCAACATTTGCAAATAAATCAATGTGGTAGAACACATCAATAAAAGAAAAGACAAGAGCCATGTGATCCTCTCAACTGATGCAGAAAAAAATATTTCACTCTAGCCACTATTGTTTTCATTTCTCTTATTTATCAAAATCAATGCCTAATCTGTTCTTGAGTAGTAAAATATTTAAATGACTGTTTTAAGTTTCAACTGTGAAAATATACTTAAGTATGTTAAACACTAAGCAAAATCCTAAATATATTGTGTATATAAACATTTTATATTTATTTCATAGATATTCGCATATCCATTATGACAAATTAATTTGACTACAGTCATTATTTGTATGTCTCACTATCAGTGTTGACTATATGGTCATATTTTTTTTAATTAATTTTATTTTTTATAAACATATAATATATTTTTATCCCCAGGGGTACAGGTCTGTGAATCATCAGGTTTACACACTTCACAGCACTCACCATAGCACATACCCTCCCCAGTGTCCATAATCCCACCCCCCTCCCAACCCCCCTCCCCCCATCAACCCTCAGTTTGTTTTGTGAGATTAAGAGTCACTTATGGTTTGTCTCCCTCCCAATTCCATCTTGTTTCATTTACTCTTCTCCTACCCCCTTAACCCCCCATGTTGCATCTCCTATCCCTCATATCAGGGAGATCATATGATAGTTGTCTTTCTCCGATTGACTTATTTCGCTAAGCATGATACCCTCTAGTTCCATCCACGTCGTCGCAAATGGCAAGATTTCATTTGACAATCTGGAAGAAATGGATGCATTCCTAGAGACATATAAACTACCACAACTGAACCAGGAAGAAATAGATATATGGTCATATTTTTTTAGAACTTGGTCTCGTTAGAGCCCATATTCCTCATGCTGTTAAAGAGGTAATATTTTGGCAATTTCATACACAAGTAATTAATCTTGTGATGTATTTTTACTTCTATCTGTAAAATTGCCTCATTCTATTTCTCTGGAAATATGTAGGAAAAAGATGACAAAATCGAGATGATTTTGTTTTAGATATTTTATTTATTTTATACATATATTCATATTTTCTTTATTGATTAACAAGCAAATCCATATTGCATGAGATGCAATAGGTGAAGGATCTTTCTCCCATACCTATCCTTACCTCACCCAAGTCTCCTATGCATAGAAAACAATTATTTATAATTCTTCCACTGGTATTTCAAGAATATACAAGGCTAGATATACTATAAATATATTACAGATTTTTTGCATTATATATTTATTTATTCTTAAGTACATATTAAAAATATACAAATAATAGGTAGAAACTATAATATATGTATTTCTCCTCTTCACTTGATACAAATATTAGAAAGCTAACATACTATATACACAAATCTGTGTCTTACTTTTTGAATTTAATATTACATGGTGGAAATAATTTTATGTTAGTTTTAATATCTATTGTATTTTTACATTTGAAACACTATTCTTTGGTACAGATATGTCTTATTTAATAACTAGGTCTTTAGTAATTATTTAGCTTATTTCAATTAATTTTCTCTTATAAACAAAACAAAATGAATAAATTGAATGTAGAAGATTTCTAACAAGTGTAATGTATCTTCAGAATAAATTTATATAAATGGAAATGGTAATGTGAAGTGTAGTTTAACTTTTAATTTTATATTACTTAAAATAATGATATGGAATTTCACTTGAAACCTGAATTTAAAAAATGATTTGCTATACCAAATGTGCTCCACAGCTGAAGTAATTATATATTTCAAAATACTACTCTTGAAATTTTACTTTGAATCATAAATTATTAGGTATTGCAAGAAATATTTGCTTTGCCAGGCTTAGAAATATACTGTGCAGATCATTTGAAAATATGGTTAAATACTACAAAATTCTGTCCAAACATAAATAAAATCAGTGTTACTCATTAACTTAACAAAGCTAAATAGTATATATCTAAATAATTATCTGAGCTATATTCTACAAAATTGAGATGAAATTGAAATACTTTCAAATATTTCATTAGGTACCTAACTTCATTCTGAAGAGAAAGGAAATAACTTTTTTTCAAGTGACTTCTGAAATGAAACACAAAATCTGTTATTTCAATATCATAGTCATTTTCTGAAGACCTAATGATAATGAGGTCGTTTATGATTTTTATCCAAATAAAACTATGTGGTCTAGTTGTTCTTTCTAAGCCTGCAACATAATAAACAACTTTAATGTTCCATCAAAGGCAATGGAGAGTAGATATGAAGTGATGGTCCACCCTTGCAAAGAAATGTCTCTTTAGATGATGTCTTAGAAAGAATCAGAGGAAATTGCAATAGGAAAACATTCAGACAAATATCTGGGAGATGTGTTATGTGGAATAACTGTGTAACACACTTGTGATGATAATTTTGGAAAATTATTACTGAAAGCAAATATTCAGAGATTGTTTGATCAAACTTCTCTCTATGAAAATCAGTTTGTTGAACTCACTATCTTCCGAAAAGGAAATGCTGCTTTTGACTCTAAAAGATAAATCAATTGTTATGTCTCTAATTAAATTGCAAAGTGTTGTCTATGACTTGCCTTTGCTTCCCCTTTAATTTGTTTTAAAAAAATTGTTTTATTGATATAAAATGTTCCCACTGATATATGTGGATGTGGTAACAAGAAAGAAGAAGCTTAAATGATCTAATAATAAATAAACAGATTTTAATTTTGTCATGGAAGATGCAGTGCAGTACAGTTAATAGTAAATCCACTATAACCCTATTTTTAAAATATTTTTTTTCAGTGTTCCAAAATTCATTGTTTATGCACCACGCCCAGTGCTCCATGCAAAACGTGCCTTCCATAATACCTGCCACCAGGCTAACCCAGCACCTAACCCCCTTCCCTCCAAAACTCTCAGTTTGTTTCTCAGAGTCCGCAGTCTCTCATGGTTTGTATCCCCCTCCAATTTCCCCCCACTCACTTCCCTCCATCTCCCAATGTCTTCCGTTTTATTCCTTATGCTCCACAAGTAAGTGAAACCATCTGATAATTGACTCTCTCTGCTTGACTGGATTTCACTCAGCATAATCTCTATAACCCTATTTTTAATTTTTGGCTGAGCAACCACAGTTGAATATAAAATCATTAGTTGTTCATATTCCATAGATACAGAAATATGAAAAATAATATTGAGAAGAGCATTATTTTGTTGTTGTTTTAAACTTCTCATTTAGAAATGATTGGTTTCAATCTTACAGAGGAATTTCAGAAATCATACAAAGGATTTCTATATACCCATTATTTATAATCACAAATTAATTGCTAACATTTCCCTCCATATGTGTGCTCCTTCTTCCACTCTCTCACCCTTATATATATAATTTTACAAATAACTGTACTTTAAAAAAAAAGATTTTATTTATTTATTTGACAAAGAGAGATCACATGTAGGCAGAGAGGCAGGCAGAGAGAGAAAGGGGGAACCAGGTTCCAGCTGAGCAGAAAGCCCGATGCAGGGCTCGATCACAGGACCCCGAGATGACCCCGATCCTCATGACCTGAGCCGAAGGCAGAGCCCAACCCACTGAGCCACCCAGGTGCCCCACAAACAACTATACTTACCATTATTTTTTCTCATTTGACAATAAATAGCAGACAAGGGTTATTCTGTTATTGAATTATCTTTTTCATAGACCAGATGTTTTATCAAACAAGATGTGGTGTGGTGGTTAGCCAAAGGAAAATATAAACAGTATTAAACCACAGGTAATGGAAAGGTCCCCATTTGGGGGATATTACTCTCCACGCCATAAATCAATCTCTGGCAATTTCTGTTATTGGCACATGACTAGGCTGCAGAGTTGTTTTTGTAGTTTAGATAGTATTTTAAACACATATTACCCCTGGGACAAATGCTTAATAAAAGTAGATTTGATTATTAGTAAATCAGAGTTTTATGCTAAATTTCTTGCTGACATGTGAGTAAATTAGAATTAACTTGGGTTTAAGAATGAAAAACAACAACCTTGAAACTACAATGTATTGAATGAAGGAAAATGGTATGTGCAAGTGTAAAAAACTTTATGAAGATCTAGTGACAATGAGCTGTTTATGATTTTTATCCAAATAAAGCTATAAGATCTAATTTTTCTAGTTTTAGATAAAATTATGTTAAATTTCTGAAGTTTGGGAAACTTAAAATGATCCTTATTATAGAGTTCTAGATAGGTGCTTCTTACTTTTTTCTGGCGATTTGGATTTGATTTTATGTCAGCTGGATATTCATAGTGTTTACCCATTTTCATTCAAATTGCATATAATTTTTTTGTTGGCTTGGAAGAACAATGTGTGTAACATATGTATAACTTTTAGCCATGTGTATTGGAATTTTCTTACAGCTCCCATTTGCCCAGTGGCTTTAATATATGTTTGCTAGAATGTTTTTCATAGCTAAATGTTTACTTTTTAAAATTTATAAATTTCTGGTCTAAATTAAATATGCCTTCTCATTTGGTTATTTGTGTAGATTTCCCTTTAAAATATTTGTTTTTGCTTTTATCATTTTAAGACTTTAATCCATACAAAATATATATTAGATATAAGAAGGTTGTACTTTTCTTTAGTAGTTATTTCAGCACCATTAAAAATACATTATTTTTTATCAATAGCTATGTAACTACTCTTTGGAATCATACATTAAACTCACTACAGTCTTTTATAAATTTGAACTTATATTGAAACAAACTATCTAAACCATACTTCTCCTCCTTCATCTTTTAATATATCTAAATACATATATAATATACATATTAATATATTTAATATATTTAAATATATCATTTTCTGCTTAATCTTAAAAGTGTTTAAACCAATTCCAAAACAAATTCTGTAGGGATAATAATTGAATTTATTAAAATAGTATGTCTTCTCATGCAATAATATATTATTTTTTACATTCATTCAAATGTTTATACTTCAAAAACATAATTTTGATTATCTCTCTTGTTAAGTTTATTCCTAAAGATTTTATATTTTTGTTGAAATTTTGAATAAAATATTTTCTGTTTCACTTTAGATGTTTATAAGTTGAATAAGTTTGGATTTTGAACTTTCCTTCATATCTAGCAGTCCCATCAACTTCTTTTATTCTAACAGTTAACAAGTTTATCTTAACATATATAATCAAGTCATGGGTAAAAGTACCATATTTTCTAATATATATGCATATTGTTTAATTTAATTTTCTCACTGCATTGAGTACTCCTAGTATTAAGTAATGATAGTGAACCCAAATTGTGGAATAGGATGCACAGCAATGCTGGATCTCTGACACCATGTTCAATGTCAGTACCATAAAGACAAAAAGATTGAAGAATTCTTATAGATTAAAGTGATGAATGCATTATCTGAATTGAATAAATAACAGAAAATATTGCTATAGAAGATATTATCAGAAAATATGGCAACATTTGAACATAGATTGTCACAAAATATTGTAGTAACTTCCTTTTATTTTACTTATAAGTATATAAATATAGAGAATGATAAAGCAAAAGTAGCAAAATGTGGACAAATGGTGAATCTAGATGAGCGTTATATGGAAATTCTTTGTAATGATCTTGTAATTTTTCTGAAGTATAGAATTATATTTAAAATAAAACTATGAAAATAATGGCGAAACTCAGAAATCTCTGTTTACTTTCTGAACTAGTTTAATTTGTTTTCATGCATTTGCATTTAATAAAATATTTGTTGTAAGTTTTGTTAATTATTAAAATTTTATTATGAATATTTGTTGAATTTTTTTTAAGATTTTATTTATTTATTTGACAGACAGAGATCACAAGTAGGCAGGGAAGCAGGCAGAAAGAGAGGAGGAAGCAGGCTCCCCGCTGAGCAGAGAGCCCCAATGCTAGGCCAGATCCCAAGACCCTGGGATCATGACCTGAGCCAACGGCAGAGGCTTTAACCCACTGAGCCACCCAAGTGCCCCTACTTGTTGAATTTTATAGAATTTTTTCTACAGGCATTATTGAATGACTCCCAAGATGTGTTGGATTATGTTAATAGACTTTCTGATACTAAGCCACACTTGCTTTCCTAGAATAACCAATAATTCCTAGAATAATTAAGAAATATATTTTATCTATCTATCTATACATACACACACATACACACACACACACACACACACATACACATACACACAGGAAAAAAGTTGAATATTTGAATAGACTGGGTGCCTTAGAATAATTTAAAAATATAACTTCCAAAAATATATATGTAGCTCTCAGTATTACATTAGGATTAAACGGGTTCACTATTTCATTTTAACTTAAAAAAATAGATTATTCTATGCCATTAAAACTGTGTTTTCAGTTGTGAAAGAGGAAAGTGCCTTCTCCATTTGAGATACTAAATATAGGAAATAAATATCAAATAAATAAACAAACAAGCAAGAAATACCTATTGGGAAAACACATCAAAATCTTTGTTGACATGGATATAGGAATAAAAGATTTGGAGAGTCCACGCTGTCTGCTGGTCTCTGTGTCACCTAGGGTTTGTGCAGTGGGCCCATGATAGCAGAGGTTGTATCAGGGGAACTGGTCAGCTGCCCATGGAGGTTCCCTACATATGCATATATCTTAAAGAAGCTGAATAGAAGACTTTATATGTTTATGAATATCTTCATTTGGCAGGTGTGGAAGGATGTCCAAGGAGGGAATGTGACCTGTCAAAATTCCTCTCCCACAGTAGGTACTTGAGGATGTTCTGAAGCATTCCTTGTGCATACAGAAAAATTATCTGCTTGTTCACTGAATGTAAATAAAATCTAGATGCTGAAGTTCTCTCAAAATGTTCTAATACACCCAAATCTGACAGTGACATAGAAGTGGAGAATCAGTTTGTGGTATCACTGACAAGTGGAGATGCAGACTAGATTGACGTGATCTTGCTTCAGCACAACTCATGGCTTCTTGGATTTTGTGTCTACCCTGTGATATCCAGGGCAGACACATGGCTGTGATCCAGAGAAGATGTTCACATGAACAATTTTTATGAATGGCCCTCTGGAGTTGGGCAAGACATAGTCATTCCCATAGATTACAATAGAAATCTGTGTCCTGGAGCAATGAATCACATAGGCCCCGCTGCTAGTGTAGTGACAGTCGATCACTTCCATCTTTATATACAGTCAAACAGATCTAGTGTGGAGTGTCAAGTCACAAAATGTCTACTCTTATTATTATATTTGGGTTTTTTCAAAATAACTACTTTTGATTGAAATATACTCTTTATATTCACTTTGTTACAAATCACCATATTGTACTCTTTTATATTCTAGTCAGTGTGTATATGCAACTACATTTGATCATATATTCTGTACACTATTTATTTGAAAAAAAATGTATGTATATTGAATGAATACCATTTGAACCGTAGTTAGATTTGCTTTTCTTTGTTCTAATTTCTTGATTTTTTAAGGAAAATATTATTAATTCTTTGATATTGATAATGTTTAAACTTTTGAAATTGTATTAAGTTTTGAACCTTACAGATTGTGTAACGTATGATACTAATTTTCTCTGTTTTTGATCATTTTATAAATAAGAATTTTTTATTATGTAGTTTAGAAAAGTATTTTGATTTTTATCTTTATTTTATTCAAAATCCTTTATTTGATAAGATATAGGTGATATTATTATTATTATTATTATTTTTTTAAGATTTGATCTCTTCATTTGACAGAGAGAGAGAGAGAGAAAGAGAGAGAACAAACAGGGGGAGTAGCCGGCAGAGGGGAAAGGGAGAAGCAGGAGCCCAGTGCAGGGCTCTATCCCAGGACCCTTAGACAAAGGCAGACGCTTAACTGACTGAGCCATCCAGGCACCCAAAGTGATATTATTTCTTATTTTGAAAATTCTTTAGTTTTTTTTTTAATGCTGTTCTATTAACATATCATAAGTACTAAAAATGATGTATATCAACTCTATTAAACTTCTCAAATATTTTATATTTGTACACTTCCAAAATATTTTATGATGTTGCATTTAACTGTTTTATCTCTCAAGGACTGAGAACTATGATGACCTCCTGTGCTATTTTATTTCTGCTCTTTTTTCCTTTTACTTAAAAATATTTTGTATATTTTGATGCTGTATAATTTAGCTTGTGATAGTTTATTGAATAAGTATATATTTGCTGCTATTGTGACCTTTAGCATTCTCACTTTTTTTTTTTTTTTAATAAGAATGTGCCAGTATATAGCATGGAGTTAGGTTATATTTTTAATCTTAATGTTTTCCTTCTTCCTCTCCAGTGTTGATATACTTTGAGAGCTGTTCCCATCTTTTGCAGATGGTCTTTCTGAGCTTTGAGTTGAGAATTCTTCTCTTGGTTTGAATCCATCTGCCCTTGCCTTTGAAACATTTCTTTTTAATTCCCGGTCTATCTTGTTCTTCTTGTTTTCAGCACTTTTTTTTTTTTTCTTAAAGATTTTTTGTTTATTTGATAGAGAGGTCACAAGGAGGCAGAGAAGCAGGCAGAGAGAGAGGGGGAAGCAGACTCCCTGCTGAGCAGAGAGCCCGAAGTGGGGGGCTCAATCTTAGGACCCTGAGATCATGACCTGAGCCAAAGGCAGAGGCTTAACCCACTGAGCCACTCAGGTGCCCCTCAGCACATTTTTTAATGTGTTCTTAAGTCATCTTTTCATTACTAAAAAGAAAAAATATATATGTGTACTTAGCCCACCACTTTGAGCCAATACAGATCGCTCTCTGTTTTCATGCATTTGAACTATCTGAAGAAACTGACTCAAATGAACTTTGTGTCTTGCATGTTGAGCTATGAATACATCAACTTTAAGCTGGAAATAAAAATTGGAAAAAAGTTTCTTGGCTCATGAGACAGTAGACAGAATGTTAAGATTGTAAACTATTTTTTTCTTTTTCATTATGGACACAATTAGATTTTTCCTTAGTATGAATGGACTTATTTCATCACATGCAATTCTACATGCAATTCTACATTGCATTTAATGTTTCTAAAGTTTCATGATATTTAAGGGATGTTTAAGGATACTATCATATCCTTCAGATTGATACATTAAAATCAAATTGAGATTTTAATCATGTGGGAAAGAGTTGACAAATACTAGAAACAGAGTCCATAGTAATGCATTTGTAGTAAATAATTAATAAATTATAAAAATATTTAATTATATATTAATAATAATAAATATTTAGCATTTAATGTGGCACTGGAATCAACTATTCAACATAAGAAATTGACTAATCAGAAAAGAAGCTGAACACAAATACAGGTATTGCTATAATGATGTGTAATGGCTGAATATTAGTTGTTAATATATAAATATTTATAGTAATTCTGGACTTAGAGAAAAATCTTATAAAAACTGAAACACTGTCATTGTCTAAAAGCTACTGTTTTTAACTAGGGATGTTCTAGAATAAGTGGCTAACTTAAAAGCAGGCATTCAGTTCTCTAGAAGTTGGCAATTTTAGAACCAAGGCAATTTTAAGAGGAAAGACATGTTGAATTCAGTGTCTTTTAATTAGGCCACATAGCTAAAATTTATTTATAAAGGCTAGAAAACTAAAGAAAAACAATGGTCTCAGAAAAAGAACGTTGCTACTTTAAAAATTATTCTTGTCTGAGTTGAATATAGAGCCACTATTTATTTTAAAAATCAATCACAACTCCACTTTATATCATAAAGTAAACTGTTTTGCAGAATTCAATAGAATTATGCTATTGATTCCATCTATACAATGCTAGCTGTTATTGCATACCTATGAACTATGGTCTATTATGTTACAAGCACAGGAGAAAAAGGATAAGTCTGTGAAACAACAAGCAGATTTCATGTCTCTGTACAATGTTCACATACCTGTTGACTCAATAGTCATTTTATAGTTGTAAATGTCAACCAATAAAACAAAACAAAATGAAAAAGTGATCTGTTCTAATCCTTGAAGCATCTGACTAGGCTTATTTAAAAAACGCAGTTTGGCTACCTATTCAAAATCCAAGCACTGGATATGAAAGAATAGTTTTTGTTAGTTTGTTTGTTTTCTTCACAAAGATGAAAATACTACTGAATAATTTATTTCAACTGTGTATGATTTCAGTAACTTCTATAGTGTCTTCTAAAGAATCATTTAATCAGCACAGATGCTAGTATCTAGTTATTCTAGCTTATTTTCAGTCTAAGTCAGGGAAAAAGTGATGATGTTCTGGGGGGAAGATGGAGAGAGGAAACTGTAATTATCACTACAAATGCCTTTTGTGTCCAACAACTACATATATATATGACACTAATTTCCTGAAGATTTACATATGTGAATATATAAATTATCTGATAAACAGGTAAATTTCAAATTGTTCATAACTAAAATCATTTGCTTCTTAAATGCTTCTTACTTGGATTCTTAATGTCATGGACTTTGCTCTGTTTTGATTTTATTTTGTAGAGAGACCTATCTTCCATAGAATTTCAGTTAAAATATAATTATCTGTAAATATGTTCAAATAGCATTTGGTAAATTGCAAAAAACCCTTATAATTGCATTGGAAATAAATTTTTATAGTTTTTAATTTAACACTTTATTTCCAAAATAGTTAAAAAAAAACAGTCACTTATATAGGTAACCTATACTTTTCAAAATTATTGTTTTTATAATACTGTTCAGATATCTACAACATCAACATTCATTGCCTCTGAATTGCTTTTCTTCCTCCATTTGACATCTTAGCAATGTAGATCTGTGCTTCACTATTTCTTTCTTACTCACGGATGGCCATAGTCACAGACAAGAACCTCTGAAGTATAAATAACCTTTAATCTGGGCCTAATTCCAAAATTTCAAATTTTCCAAACAAACTTGATAGAAAAATAATTTATTTGATATGATAAACTGAGTAATGCTCCCCACCCACCCCAATATAGTCACATCCTAATCCTGGAAACTTGTGAACTATACTTTATATGGCTAATGGGACTTTGGATATGTGGTTAAATTAAGGATTTTGAGATGGGGAAATTATGCTGGGTTGGCTGGCTTGGCTCTATGTGTAATGACAAATGGCCTTGTAAGAGGGAGGCAGAGGAAGATTTGCCTATAATGGAAAAGGCAATGAAACAGAAATTGGATTCAGGTACACTGAAGACAGAGAAAAGTGCTGTAAGCCACGGAACACGATGGCCACTAGGAGTTTAAAAAGACAAGGAAATATATTTTTTTCCTGGAGCCTCTAGAAGAAAAGAGCCCTACTCATACATTGATATTAACTCCAAAAGAGAATAAATTTGTGTTGTTTATATATCTAAGTTTTTTTTGTTAATATGTCACAGCATCAATAAAAAATGAGCATACTTTTTTTCCCACAGGATTATTGTTCTCCATATTTACCTTTGGTAATGCACAAACAGAAACATCTGCATTTTGAAATGTGTCAATATTTACTATTTATACAATGACAGTCAATGTGTCTGTCCAATTTTACTGGGAAACAGACATCAAGATTGAGTTAGGAATCGAAGAGATTTATTGGGCACAAAGTCTGAAAGATAAAGGAGAGAAGTGGTCATAGTAGGGAGAATATTCAAATCTGTGATGCAGATCTGATACTTATGAAAATATAGAAGTAAAGAAGAGATATGGGATAGGAAGAGTTAGTTACTGATGCAGTTCTGAGATAGTCTCATTCATGCCAACAGGGAATCCCAGAGAAGATGGTCTGTTTGAGAAGCTCTGTGTTGGGCAGAAATAACAGGGCACTGCACCTCACCCAGTCATTAGCTGAAACTCCCCAAGTAGATTGTTTTCTTGGGATAGAAGACTGTGGCAGATTCTAAAGGTATTATAAGTGGAATTGCCAACTGACTGCAATTCTGGTAGCAGTTTTCTTTTGGAGGGATATCCAGGTGACCCATGTCCACTGTTGCCACAGTCAATTTGACAGTAACTGAAGCTCATTCTTACTGTCTATCAAATTGGAAGTGTTGGTCTTGCAGATTACAGAGAAAGAAGGGATGAGCATAAAGTTTCTTAGAAGGTACACTTAAATGTTTAGGGTAAGAACCAATTCTGGTATCCAGTAATATGCAAAGTTGTATATCAAACAAATGTTTACACTATCAAGAGCCTTTTGTTTCTTTTGTTCCCCTCTTTCACTATAGAAAAATCCAAATTTATATCCACCAGTACAATATAAACTATTATGTTACTGAATGTGGATGACTAATGGTTGATCAAAAAAAGTTATAGGGGCACCTGGGTGGCTCAATCAGTTAAGCAGCTGCCTTTGGTTCAGGTCATGATTCCAAGGTCTTGGGGTCTGTTGGCATTGGGCTTCCTTCTCAGCAGGGACTCTGCTTCTCTCTCTCCTTCTCCCCCTCCCTGCTTATTCTCTCTCTCTCTTTCTCTCTCAAATAAATAAAATCTTAAAAAAATAATTTATAGACTTTCCAAATTTAAATCTTAATTATTTCTCATAAGCATGTTTAAATATCTGAAAAACTCTAGACTCAATGGCTGATATAAATATTTCTTTGAGAAGTCTGAAATTATTTGACACATTGGTTCCCAAAAAATTCAATCTACCTTCAAATTTATTTGCGCCATTGTTCATCTTTATTTTTTTTTCTCCATTCCTAAAATGGGGTGATATTCACTGTTTCAAGAACAGTGCATGTAACTGGGCATTAATCTTCTGTCTCTTCCACTTATCTTCTTTTATATAGGACTTTACTCTGAACAAATGAAATAAAACAAAAAGCCTCATTTAATTCCATGTCTCCTAACAGCTACTGTCTGACATCTCTCTCCATCTTCTGTACCACATTTCTTGAAGGAATTGTCTAAATTCACTTCTCACAAACAATGGGGTAGGGTTTTCATTGACAAAGCTACTCTAACTTTTCTCTTTGAGGCTGCTCTCTGTTGTCACATTTGGTATGTGTATCTACTTTTCTCTTGCCTTCAATATCACTGGTTACTCTCCTCTTCCTTTCTTTCTATGAGAACATACTGTTTTGTTTGTTTGTTTGTTTGTTTGTTTTTTCATACACTCACCATTGTTCCTTCTATTATCTGCTTTAACTCCACCTACAAATTTTCTTTTCTTTTCTCTTTTCTTTTCAATTCTTTTCTTTTCCTTTCTTTTCTCTCTCTCTCTTTTTTTTCTTTTCTTAAAAAGAAAAAAACATCCATTCCCAAGCCATTATTGTGGTCACCTGATTCTTGTCCACAAGAGGCACAAGAAGCATCTTTCACTCTCATTCACTCTCATCCCAATAATGACTGATAAATGAAAGACTAAGATATTTATGGTCTTCAGTCCAAATTTCTTCCTGACTATTATATATCTTCTTGTCAAATGCTCCACAGAAAATTCAAACATGTTAAATGTTAAATCTATTTAACATTTCTTCTCTTGTTAAATCTATCCCTCCATTTGTGTTCTTTTTCTGAGTCAATAACCCCACGAATTATTCCAACAATCCTGGATTTTTTTTTACTTGTTTCTCTTTTATCCCACATACCAATTATTTGCTAAATCTTTTTTTAATATTTTTAAATTTTTTATAAACATATAATGTATTATTAGCCCCAGGGGTACAGGTCTGAGAATAGCCAGGTTTACACACTTCACTATTTGCTAAATCTTGCTGCCATCATCTTTTACATACTTACTGTATTTGTGTTTGCTATATCTTGATTTCTACTGACACCTAAACACATGACCAAAAATAAAGTCCTAATTTTCTTTTCCAAATTTTCTCTTCTACTTACCTGGAAACACATTGTCCAATCCAGTGCCAGTGCTAGTGTTAGAGTAGGTGATTAGTTATGTTTTGACAGGATGCCTAGAGGACAGCAAAAAGGGAATCAGGGTCAGCTCTCAGGAAAGTTAAAAACTTGTTCTGGCAGCACACCCAAAAGAAAGCTGTAAGAAAGCTGGATCAAACTAGATAGGCCAAAGGCAAAGAGGACCATAGACCATGACCAAGTAAGGAAGAAAGGCTTAAAATCTTGCTTTTAAGAAATCCCACCTTAAGTAATAAATATTCCAATTCCTCTTCAACAACTGTAAATAAAATATAGAGGCCCAAACCCCAGAGGCAGTGTTTGTGCTTATTCTCATTCTTTCTCTCTTTGAAAGTCAGAGCTTACCTACTCTCACATTTCAAGATTTACTTTCACTTTAATAAACTCCTGCTTGTGTCATCCATCTTGTGTTGTGTGTGTCCTTGAATTTTTTTTCTTGTGAGACCAAGAGGCTTCTGCAACATCTTTTTTTTTAAAAATTGGAATAAAAAAACTTTCAAAGTTCTAATTAGGAGATTATATTTAACCACATATCATATTTAACCACAATGTCTAGATGTCTAAATATGTGAATGCTAACTAAATAGTCTAACTTTGTGAATCTATAGACAGACACTTGAAAAATAAAGACATCTTTCACCTAACATCACATAATCAACATAACATATCTAATAATTGGGATAGAAAATATAAAATGTATTGATTCAAAGGTGCTCAATAAAAGAAAATAATGAATATAAAGGTGAACGTCATAGAGCATTAAAGAAAAGTCACTATTGTGGGTACATAATTTCACTGTAAAGGACCAAATAGTCCAATAGATTTTATAGGCCACATAAACCTCTATCATGTATTCTCTTTGCTTTTTTTTTTTCTTTTCTATAACACTTTAAAATATAAGTACGATTCTTAGCTCATGGGTGAAACAAAAATAGGCCTCTGTCAGATTTATCTTCATTGTGGAGCTCTTAAGTAATTACATAATTCTCTAAGAGATATGCAATGACAGGAGATGTCTCTTCACCCTTTCAAGTGTATTTATGATCTGTTCCTTTCTTTCCTGCATTATATAGGATATTGTTTGGCTATGGATAATAGAAAAATCTAAAATAAGTGTGGCATAGTTAAGAAATTTATTTCTTTCATGTTATCTTCAGAGGCACAAAATCCAAGTCTGATCCACAAATTTTGTATGGATCCAAGCTCTTTCAAACTCACCGGTCCACTCTCATTCTCTTTGTTCAAGGTGGAATCTGTGTCCTAGGGTGGATAAAGGAGAAACAAAAATATGAAAAAATGGCAACATCAGATTGTATCTGGTGTATCTAAAGAAGTGTTCAAGAAAGTTTCTGTAAGCACTTATGTTTATATCTGTTTTGTCAGAACTAAGGAAAGTGAATTGAGCTATTATCTTTATACTGCATAATGGTGTATCCAGTTTAATTTTCTGTCTAGGATAGAAAGTGAGGACAGATTTTAGAGGATAACTACTGGTTTCTGCCATGATTCTTCTCTATTTGAATTAGGAAACCCAATGACGGCATGTAAATATTTAGTACATGACAAAATAAGTTTAATAGATACAAATATATTATTCATATTTTTAAGCTTAACTAAGCTGTCAATATATTTCAACAGTCCAGTTGAATCATTTCCAGAAATATTACTTTGCAAGAAAAAAACTCACAGTGTCCCTGGGTGGCTCAGTTGGTTAAGCAACTGCCTTTGGCTCAGGTCATGATCCCAGAATTCTGGGATCAAGTCCCGCATCGCACTTCTAGCTCCACAGGGAGTCTGTTTCTCTCTCTGAACTTCTCCCCTTTCAAGTTCTTTCTCACTGTCTCTCTCTCAAATAAGTAAATAAAATCTTAAAGAAAAAGAAAAAGAAAAAAAAACACATAAAACTAAATTTCTCTGAAAAGCAGCTATATACCGCAAAGGCTAATTGATCGTATATACCTATTAGTTTTTCCTGGTAATGAACTATCAGAATTTGAATGACCTTACTAGTGACTAATAGATACCATATTCTGAAAGATATTTTTTAACTTGTCAATTTCTCATATTCTGACTTAATCCATGGAGAAATTTTTCTTTATTATGTTATGTTAGTCACCATATAGTACATCATTAATTTTTGATGTAGTGTTCCATGATTCATTGAGAAATTTTTAAAATAAAAATGTATAAGAAGAATCTTTTTAAATAGTTCATTGTTGTAAAGGAGAATTCTTTAATGATATATTTCACCCAAATAACCTCCCAGAAAAGTAACTTTACTATTTATCATTCCAACCACAATAATAAAAAATTAACAGATGATAATTTCCCTCATATTTGTAACTTTCTCATATGCACTTTTAAGTAAGTGAAACCTAGCATTAAAAAGAGAAGTTGGGATAGGAATAATATGATGTCTATATTATTCACCTTTCTACCTGTACCTATATACATTATTTTGATTTTTGATTTCTTACATTTTCTACACACACACACACACACACTATTTACAATATTTATCTCAGCTCTACCTGGGAAACAAACACTAATTTGTACACATATCCATAGAAATTTTTATGACAGAAACAAAAAGAAAAGAAAAGAAAAAGATTGAAAATATTAATTTTGAGACATACATGTGTTTCATAAACTCATAAAGATGAGGAAACCATTTTAGAATTACTTAATAATAATAATATATAATATACTACATTAAATGAAGATTCTACTTATGTTATTTGGATATTTTCTTCACAGATAACTGAAGCACTACTGTTACAGTTGAAAACAACTGTCTCTTTTATTATTACTAGATATTTTTTGAACTGCTATACTGTACTAGGTTTGATTTAAATTTATTAGAAACACATTACATAACATAAAACTTTCTTACTTCAATAAAAATAATAAACGTTCTACCGAAATTATATCTGGTGAAAAAATTAGCGTTTATCTAATTGAAGATGCTTCCATGCAGGCTTGTAGATGCAAATTGATTTATCTGGCACCCCATAAATGTGATTATTGTAAATGCATTGGAAGTCGACCTGTGCAGTGGCCACTTCTTCTTTGCTGCAAGTATTTTTTATTTCAGAGTTAATTAATAAGCAGTAATTCCACCCATATTAAAAAAAAGAAGAAGAATTCAAGAGTTCAGGGCAGAGAATAGTGAGTTTTGTGTAAATATTTAATTTAGTTCTAAACAGGCAAAAACAGAGCTTGTCAATTCCAAATAACATATGCTACTAAAATCCTGATTGGTTTCATTTTGTGGATTATGCATTCACTAGGTTTTATATACTTGTGAACTATTAAGAAGCTTTCAAACTTAGCACAGAGATGGGAAATCCAAATGATTCATATTTCTAGATAAAAATGAACATGCTTCCAAATATTCCTGAGGAGCAGGAAAGGAAACCTAAAAAGACAAGAGTAGCAAATCAATCTGGCTGAAACTTAAGTTTTTTGTGACATGTCCCTTATGAATATTATCTGATTCTTTTTTCATTGTTGTTACTATTTACTACAAAATATTCATCCTAGGATGTGCCACATAGGTTATTATGGTAGCTATAATGACATTTTATTTTACTTATATTTTATAATGATGAATGCTTGAATTTAGCATTTGCAACCACTAACATAATTATTCCCCTATAGAATTCTTAAACATATCTGAGTCAATTTTATTTTACTTTCTTTACTACAAAATAAGTTGTAACTTTTTAAAACTGCCTGAGTACTTTTCAAAACTTCATTGGGGAAATATAAATATCTTAAAGTAACTTCTCCAAAGTATATAATTATTATTTATGAAAATAAATATATACAGTATAGTAAAATTAACACCAAAAGAAATGAAATAATTAACTTGGTTGTAGTTTGTTAGCTACAATCAGGAATCCATTCTGATTCTGTTCTAGAGAGATTCAAGGAATTGCTATTTGAGAGCTAAAGAAAGTTAAATACATTCATTTTATTTCTCTGATGCTTTGGGGTTCAAATAATGATTGTTTCTGGTATCAGATAGCTGATACTCATTTAATGTTCAGATTCTCATCAAATGATGGGTAAATATAATATTCTATTCATAAATGTAATATTTTTAAAAATAATAATTGTTGCCTTCAAGTCTGATTTGAGACACTACTCAAAAGCTATCATGAATTAGACTGTTTCATATGTGTTTTCTTACTGCAAGTTGAATTTATTAATAGTTTGGTGAAGTCAAAGACATCTACAAGATTTATAGCAGAAACAATCACAGCAGATATTCACTGTGTTATACTGAAGTTTTGTTGAGCTCATGGCATCCTTTGATTAACTGCCATTGGAGGCATAGTTTGCAACAGGGCTGTGTCACCATGTTTCATAAAGTTACTGGTAGGCCTTTAGGGAGGGTAAGTGTATAAACATTCACTTAACAAGAGATGTATGGACAAGCTGTGAAAGTAATGACTAATTGACTGCCATTCGGGATTTATTCGGAAATCTTTTGACTCCAGCTCCACCTCACATAATGATGAATGACATCTCTTTCTCTAATAGAGGGAAACAGCAAGCCTGGGCCCAGAGCAGACACGCTGAAGTGTGACTAGAAGTCATAGTGTTTCAGTCTGTGGAAATGAGCAAATAGAAACAGAGTATGTAAGAATTCCCACTTACTTTTTCAGTAGAGAAATTAATAAATTAGATAGATATAAAACACACTTTATTTTTTTGCAGGTTTAAAATGGCAAATCAAATCAAAGCATATACCATTGAAATTCAAATGTTCTAATTTCAGAGGCATTTATTATTGACTGAAGAAAGAAAGTGTAGTTTCTGTTTTCTTTGAGGTGCAATTTATATTTTACTAATTCTGCTACAATGTAGAATGGCCAAATGTCCACATTTTCTTGTTAATCTTCGTGGTATTATCAAAAAGGAGCACAGGGAGCACCTAGTGGTTCAGTCAATTAGACCACGGAATTTATGATTTTGGCTCAGATCATGATCTCAGGGAAGTGAGAGATTGAGCCCTGTCTAGGGCTCTGTGCTCAAAGGAGAGTCTGCTGGAGATTCTCTCTCTCCCTCTCCCTCTGTCCACCCCCTTGTTCATGATCCCTTTCTCTCTCTCCCTCAAATAAGTAATCAATCTCTATCTCTCTCTCTCTTTTTTTGTTTTGTTTTTGTTTTAAGGAGTGCATTTTACTACAATTCATTTTCTCAATAATCATACGTATTTCACCCAGGAGTGAAGTCCTCCCTCTTATATCTGGGTTCCCTCTAATCTGCTAAATAAAGACAGAGTAGTTGAACAAAAGAGAAAAGGGGATTAAATAAGCATCTCTAAGATTAAGTATAACAACTATTTCTTTAAATATAAATATAATATGTCTTTAAATATAAAACTATGTTCTTTAAATATAATTGTTTCTTTAAATATAAAACTATGTGTTTCTTTAAATATAAAACTATTACAAGATACTAAACTTTTAGTTCAAATTTAAAATTATGAGTACACCACATATGTCAGGTAAAAATGAAAATGTTAGGAAGAATTTGAATGATAGCATGAAAACCCTGTAATGTACTCTATGGTCTTACTCCATCCATGGTGCTAGCTTCTTGAACTTACTTTGGATCCAAAGATATGAAAGAATGTAGTTTTTAAACCTCTGACTGTTTAGATATATCATCTCGGTTCCAAGACTAAAGAGATATAAGTGGTAGAAAAGAAGGATATTGTGCTTCATCCTGACTTAAATATAAAATATTAGTTTATAATCTACTTTCCACTCACTCCTTCAGTCTCATCAATTTAAAGAATTGCGTAGTACATTTCCCAGTATTCATATTTCAGAAAGTCTCCTAAATCATTCTCAGGCTAAATGTGGCTTTAGATATATCCCCCATTTGTTTCTGACCAACATTACATGAGCTTACTTAGTCACATTTGGGCAAGAATACAATTGGTGAGAGTTGAATATTTCTGATCATAAATCTATTACTAATGTAAAGAGAGGCTAAAGATGGTAGACTGTTATAAAATGTTATATGCTTTGACAAAGGAATAATGATATAAACTAGAGAAAAATGAAAAGGGAGAAAGAATAAGTTTATAATTGTTATAGGTAATAGAGGGCATAAGATATTTATGAGATGACAATGTGAATGGGAGTAATGTAAAGGTGGAGGAAAAGAAATAAATATATTAATGTCAAAAACTATGTAAACATGAATTTTATCTTACTTGCAAGCTAGCAACTTAGCATGCCACAGTTGCATAGAAGTTAGCAAGAGATAAGCAAGTTCAGATTGAGAGAAAAGGACAGGATTGTGGCACAGTAACAAAGGAGTTTCTCATTCCCTTTGATGTGAAAATGGGGTTCAGAATAAGGGTCAAGGTAGGATTTTTGAGGCATCTTTGGTACAAATAAGTGGTTTTATTAAAGCACAGGGGTAGAACCCATGGGCAGAAAGAGCTGCACTGAGGTCACAAGGAGTGGCTGATTATATGCTCTCAAACTGAGAGAGGAATTTGGTGCAAGGTTTCCAGGATGTTGAGGGCTGAGCTATTGTTAGGAGAAGGTTCTTTTATTACTGTCTAGTAAAACCTTAATCATGGGACCCTTTTCAAATATATATCAGTGGGCCAAATGCTGGGAGGATGATTGCTAAGATATATCGTGCGGCAGCGGGCTGGGGGTTGGGGGAGTAGGGATAAAGGAATTTTCCAAAGGATTTTTTTTTTAAAATTTTATTTATTTATTTGACGGACAGAGATCACAAGTAGGCAGAGAAGCAGGCAGGGGTTGGGGGGGAGCAGGCTCCCTGCCTAGCAGAGAGCCCGATGTAGGGCTCGATCCCAGAACCCTGAGATCATGACCTGAGCCGAAGGCAGAGGCTTTAACCCACTGAGCCACCCAGGCGCCCTCCAAAGGAATTTTTATATGTTCAAGGAGATATACAGAATCCTGGAGGTTGGGATGAAGTTAAGCTAAGTTTGCCTTTTGCCCTTAGCAAAGTATTAACATTCAAGGCATTTGAGACCTTAGAGGAAGTTCACTTTGCATGTCTCAAGGACATGCCAATGGGCTGTAGGTTGTAAGGAAATTTATTTTTTTTTTCTTTTGCCTTTGTTTTCCACATCACCTTCACTTCCCTTGTCCCTATATCCTGAGGGAGTGATGATGAGATGGGGACAGGTGGCTGATGTTCATACAGCAGGTTCATTGTCATAGGTGAGGAACCTAGAATTTAGGAAACCATAATCTTTTAATGTGGCCTTGTAGAAGACTTGCCCAAACTTTGTCACAGATGGAGACATCATTTTTTTTTCCTCCTAGTTGGAAATATGAGCACTTCCCCCACAATCTCAATCTTCCAAGACTGTTTGTAATACAAATGTCCTGAAAAGAAGGTTGAGAACAAAAGCTTATGCAGACATGCAGAAATACCATAAATAATTGTCTCCCAACAATTAGGAGAAAGGTGACCACCAGAAAAAAATTTTAAAGTTTCTAACCTACCAAGACAAAACAAACAAAATAAAACAAAAAAATCAATAGAAATAGACAAGTATGTGAAAAAATTGCATAAATATGACACACAAAAATATGAAATTAAATGATGGAAGATATGAGACTGAACATATCAGTTCTACCAGCAAATGTAAATGGGATTGTTCCTTTTTTAAAAGACAAATATTTTCAGAATGGCTTACAAAGAAAAATTCATGTGTATGTTTCTAAGATGTATATACCTAAAAGAAAAGAATACTAAAATGAAGGAGAGACTAAAAGGTATACCACATGAATAGAATCCAAAGTGAAATCGGCATTGGTACCTGAAAAAGGTACCAATTCATAGCAACAAAATCAAGACAAAAGATCCTTCATAATATATAGCACAGTTTCCATAATGAGGACATAACAATCATAAATATCCATGAACCAAGTCCATTTTCAAAAAGCACCACTAGCAAAATTGACAAGAAATTAAAAGAAGCACAATAAAAATAGGTGACTTCAACATATCACTCATGGCCTAAGACAAGTCAAATTGTTAAACTCTAAATAATAATTTATAAACTTATAATATATAAATGGTATAGTCAATAAGTTAAATTCTATGAATGCATAGTGCACTTTGCATTTAGATAACAATACAACTTATTTCAAATTCATATGGAGATTTCAAAGGAGGAAATGGGATAAGGATATAATAATTTTATTTATGTATATTAATTAAAATATATTAAAACAAAATATCTAGTTCATAATGCAACTTGGTGACATATATTAATAAAGCCCTTCTTCCTTTTAAGCACTATTCAAGTCACTGCTGCGGACACATTACTAAGTTCATGTATCTTCTATTATAATTTGTGTAAATTGTATATTCATGTATTGTTTCTCTGTTTTAATCCTCCATTAATATAACAATTGCATATAGTTTTGATTCAGTTGTCAGAACCAAGATAGTATTAACACACACACGCACACACACACACAGGCAGGCAGGAGAACAGCACCCATTTTCTTCATACAAAGCAGTCCAAACAAACAAACAAAAAAAACAGATTGCCGAAGAGCTGCTTCATATACTTTCATAATTGTAAATAACTTCAGAAAAATCAAGGATGTGAAATAGAAAGTAAAGGAAAAGTACTAGAGTGAGATTTTGGTTAAAACTGAAATAAATGGAAGAATAAATAAAGAAAAGGAAAGCGCTGTTGATTGTGCATAAAAGAGAAAAATGAGAAGGTAATGAAAGTTGATTGTCGATTGCTCTGGTTCCTGTGTGTTGCCTTCTGTAATGCATCTGCATGTCTTTTTCTGCTTTTATGATTTTAATTTCATTTCTATGCAGTATTGCTGAAGCACAAGCTATATCAATATCAATGAACTATTAGAACGCTTCTTTTGAATTATATTTTTTTCAGCAAACCTTTTCTAAACAGGAACAAGCTGAGTCTTCTGAATATTCCAAAAGAAATTTTAAGCAGTTACCAGGAAACAGTACCTGTGCAGACTTTCAAAATAAAGAACAAAGTATATTTTAACTGAATTAAATGAACATTTATTCAATTAAGATAATTTATAGGATCAGGAAGTAGCAAGGCTAAAAGCAATTGAAAGACATTCAGAAACCAGGTTTTTTTTTTTTAATATTTTATTTATTTATTTGACAGAGAGAGATCACAGGTAGGCAGAGGCAGACAGAGAGAGAGAGAGGGAGAAGCAGGCTCCCTGCTGAGCAGAGAGCCCGATGCGGGGCTCGATCCCAGGACCCTGAGATCATGACCTGAGCCGAAGGCAGAGGCTTAACCCACTGAGCCACCCAGGCGCCCCCAGAAACCAGGTTATAGTCATAAAGATTTTATGTATTTGGAAAAGCAGAAAATAATTTGCCAGCTAATTTATTTATTAATGATTCTAAGTTCTATTATAATTCCTAAATTATTAGAAAAATACATAACAGTATAGCTGTATAAATATCCAGTGACTTCTAATACATACATCACTGAAATAAATTCAAATCAACATGATCATATGAAGGAATAGATATTAAATTGAGAAGAAATAAGAATGAGATTTATGTCACCTCTTTCTCAGTAGAATCTTAACTTTAATTTTTCATTTTAAATATCTCAGAATGAAGGTCCTACTCACTGATATAAGCATGTGTATCTTATACTTTTATTACTTTGTATATGGATATATTTTGCTATATGGATATATTTTATCCAAAGGAAATATAAAAAATACCATTTAATTCTATACAACAGAAAATAATATCATATTCATTTTGAATTTGATTATGGAAAACACCGATGTTGGTTGATCAGATTTATATGTATGTGCCAAGTGTTACAGGTAGGATGATTCAACTTACATGGCTTACCTATTCCCTACTGCTCATGTCCTTTTCTGCTTCTCCTATGTTCTTGGCTAAAGACCATTGACCACCCCTTGAAATATCATGGAGAAATAAAGTCAACATACAAATAAGTTTATCTTATCATAGAAAAATCTTCACTGTATTTCCATTGGGGTACATGTTGCAAAAACATACGTTCTGGAGAAAGTAGATGGGTCATTAAGTGTGCAAAAGTAAAATCTGTATCTGTACATGTCATGGATTAGTTATGTATGGAAGCCTGTTTAGAAGTTTGTACATGTTTGTCAGTCCATTTCCACTGATTCATATCTTCTCTTACTTCCTTATTAAAAAAAAAAAGCATTAGATCTTAGTGAAGGTAGAAAACTAGAGGTAGCGTACTCACAGAATTAAAACAATCAGAAAACTCCAGAGACCACTAGATTGGTCACCTGATCTGTAGGAGTTTAATTGTCCAAATGATCCAATATTTTTTCCCAGCAAACAATATAAAAGTGTCAAAATCATTGATATTTATTCACATGTAGGCTAGAAAGTGTGCTGATGCAATTTACAGCCTGATACTTCAGAATATCATGTGTGATTCCTTCATTTAAGTTTTCTTGTTTTGGTGTTTATTTCCTTGACTCCTTACTAACTTATAGTAATGGACCTTAAACAATTACCATCATCTAGATATACCACACATATGGCTAAAAGAAAGTGAGCCCACATAAGATAGAATTTGGCATAATGTCATAAGAACAAAAATAATCATCCAAAATATCTATTAGTATTAATATTTCTTAGTAAAATAATCAGATTTTATTAAGTGATAATGGACTTGTTCTATTTCTTTCTCTCTAGCCAAATCTTCTCTTTCTTATTCCCAAAATAAAAACTTAATACCCAAGCATTCAATATGATACAATAATAACTTAGTAGATTATGTGTAAATTTTAACCAAGTTCATACTATATGAATTTAAGAACTACGATACATCCAGAAGAGGAAACTGATTTTGTAGGTTTTGTTCATGAATTATAGTATTAAAAGCTTTTTTTTCAGACTTAAAAATAAATGTAGATTTCTTATCATGCAGACAAGTTGTTCTAGATGGGGAAAAATTACCCAAAATTACATATATCAGATTCTTGTGAAATTTTCTGAAATATTTCACAATAGTTCATGAATAATAAAAATATATGAAGGATAATTTTGTTAGGCATGAAGTTGTATCAAAACATTCCATAACATTATCCCATGAAAGAATAACACTTGATATGTAAGGAAAGATGACTGTTGTAGAATTATTCCCAAATGTCATATTTTTCTTAGAAGAAAAATGTACTTTAGGGGGCACCTGGGTGGCTCAGTGGGCTAAAGCCTCTGCCTTCTGCTCAGGTCATGATCCCAGGGTCCTGAGATCAAGCCCTACATCAGGCTCCCTGCTCAGCAGGGAGCCCGCTTCCTCCTCTATCTCTGCCTGCCTCTCTACTTACTTGTGATCTCTGTCTGTCAAATATATAAATAAAATCTTTATAAAAAAAAAAAACTCAGATAAATAGGGCACCTGGGTGGCTATAATGACACTCCAAGATAGAGTTTGGTTTTCAGCAGTGTCCACAGCCAAAGGGTAGGTCAGAAGTTCTTCTACCAGGTCTTCTGACCTACCAAAGGGTAGGTCAGAAGGTCTTCTCCTCTCACAGAAACTGGAAAATTCAAGAAAAGTCTTTCTTTGAGTAACCCTTTGCACACATCACCCTGTAGACCTGAGGGGCTTCACTTTCCAGAAGGACTGAGCTCTTTGCAACAGTGGCAGAGTCTTGTGGTAATCCCACATCCTTAGCTATGAGTGTTGCTTCAAATCCACCCCAATAGTCATTAGAGGATGGAACTCCATCCCTCACCCCAGGTACTGGTTGTGTCACTTGACCAACACCATCCTGAGATCATATTTAGGATTTTAGCCAATAGCTGTGAGTCAAGCCCTAACCTGATTCCAAGATTCATAGCTTCAGCACTTCCAATCATTCTAGTAGCTAACAACATGTTGTTACAGATCTTTGCTGTCAACTGGGTCCCCGCAGATCCACAATACATGACATTGGAGCACACGCACCCCAGCAACTCTTGGGCAGCTGCAAATTTATCTTTGATTCCTCCCACCATAAATGTGAAGTTCCAGATGGAGCAGCTCCCACACCACCAGAATAGGAGCATCCATGAAAACTGCTCCCATTTTCTCAACTTCTTTGACCAATTCTTTTGAAACTTCAGGATCAATAGTACTGGAATCTGTTAGTACTGAGCCTTTCTTCACTTTTTTAGAATTTCATTTTCTCCAGAATAACCTTCTGTTGCAATGATACTAGTAAGCAACATTGTAAAAATTCTGTCATTTTTTTTCGGCTATATCTGCTGAGGAATGCACTACCTGTTCACATGCATCTCGAAATTCTTTGTAAGCATCAGAGAACACATCATAAATAATGAATGGATAGCATGAGAGTTTTTGCCATTGGCTTCTCCATGTTGCCCTGTCAAATGAGTCCAGCTGGAATCTTAGAAGCCATTGACCTAGAGCACACCACAGCAAGGCTGGCCACTTCTGTGCACTACCAATGGCTCTAATACCAGTCTAGAGACAGTTCCACAGAGTGGAACCATAAAAAACCTGGCATGCTGTCCCAGTCCCGCCCCCCCGTGGTGAACTCCCCACTGTTGGCTTACCCACTCACTGCTTACACAAGCTATTAAACATAATTTAATAGCAAAGCCTACTCACATCATCATGTAGATTAAATTCCAGAGCCATTTACAGTCTACAAAGTGCTATATCAATACATGATACATATGGATACATATTGATACTATGCTACATGCATATAATAAAACAAAATATTTTATTATTATTTATGACTTTATTAGAGTGAAGTCTAACTTGTTTAAAAGTCATCGTTTTGAAAGAGAATAAATTATGACTTATGAATTTATAAAATTTCAATTTATATTCCTCTTATCCCCTACTGTTTGCCTCCTGCATCTGCTGTGAACTTTTTCTAGTGTTGGGAGAGTTTCTTGGTAGCAACTTTGGGGATAGAGTATTATTTGATCATTTTAAACTATATTTTTAGAAGGAAATAAACTCTCTCTGGGTTTAAGATAATATAAAAATCAAAATCAATAAAGAATATATTAGTCTGGGATTGGTTTTGAAAGTTCTCATATAGATCAGGGGGTCAGAGCAGTGAATTGAGTCTCTTCTCCGTAATGGGTTTTCCCTTATATTATTCAAAGGACTCAAAGAGAATTAATCCTTGTTGTGGAGAACATTAAAGGAATGGATCAATTATTCTCTCAAAGGAGTTTTCAAGTAACCCATATGACCTTTGCCTTTTTGATTGTTCACATCCTAAGATATCTTAGCATGTCTCTTGAGGTTTCTTTTTTTTTCTTCTTCTTTCTCAATATTTGTGTTAGGTGTTGGTTTTTGCTTGGGGCAAGAACCTAACAGAGGAGAAATAGTAATGTTTTAAAAGCACAAGAATCTCATACGCATTTTTAAATCTAACCTTTAAAATGTTATTTTTTCCTTAAACAAAGATGATCTAGGGAGAAAATTTGAAGTACATGAAAACTGCAAAAACTAAACTTCTATAAATATTTCAAAAAATATTTGTATTCAAGTCTCTATTTGACCACAAAAATGATCATTTTCCCTATTTCCCTGAAGAAATTTTTCATCCATTTTGCTTTATTTAATCAAGGAAATATATGTACATTCTTACAAATACGGACATATTCCTGCTCAAATCACTTTTCTAGAACTCATAGAAAGATACATTATTTCATTAAGTTGTCTAGGTGCTTTTTCCATAGTAAGAAAAAAAAATCCTCTAGTTGATTAAAACATGGCCAAACCTATTTATCCTGCTTTTAAAAAGATTATTAAGGAATTTAATGTCAGATTTTTATTCCCAATCATAATCGGAGAGGTAATCTCAGTTTTTCAGTTTAATATTATTTAATTTCCAGTATTATTTTATTTTGCTTATTCTGTATCCATGATGCCAGAGTGGAGAATTTTGAGGTAATCAAATACAGTTGAAAAATGACAAGTCAGGGGCGCCTGGGTGGCTCAGTTGGTTGGACGACTGCCTTCGGCTCAGGTCATGGTCCCAGAGTCCCAGGATCGAGTCCCACATCGGGCTCCCAGCTCCATGGGGAGTCTGCTTCTCCCTCTGACCTTCTCCTCGCTCATGCTCTCTCTCACTGCCTCTCTCTCAGATGGATAAATAAAATCTTTAAAAAAAAAAAAAAAAAAAGAAAAATGACAAGTCATATGGGGTTAACAGAGATTTTGACATTTTTGAGTGACTCTTTTTCTTATTAAAGATAACTTTTAAAAATAGATAAAATTATTAAAATGACATAGCCTTTCTCAAAAATTATTTTTGAAATATTGTATTTTCATACTTTCTATTAAAAAAATTCCAAATCTGCTAATATGGAAATAGCAAAATTATATTATTTTTACTTAAGATCAAATTCATTAATCCCTTTTTGCTAGGAATTACTACTGTACCTATGCTACCTGCAGGACTGCCTGACTCAAAAGTCAGATCACTTTTTTTTTTTTTAATTGGTAAACTTCCTTCTTTCTTGGGAAAACACATATGATATTCCATTATTATCCTTTTGAAATCTTTATGATGTGCTGTGATGTTCACTTTCATTACTGATATTGGTCATTTGTATCCTGTATTTTCTTGAACAGTTGGGTCAGAGGGAAATTAACTATATTAATTGTGTCAGTTTGGGTCCTCCTAAAGGCAAACAGGAAGATGGGATTTGTTGCTCAAAGGATTTACTATGGAAATGCCTGCAAAAGATAAAAGGGGAGTAGGGACAGAAATCAGCTGGGAAAACCTCCAGACCACTTTGTAAATTTGACAGCTGTGAAAAGAGGTTGGGTGGGGGAGGAAGAATTGGGTGGGGAAGACCCTCTGACACAGCATGGTTTTGAGAAAGTTTTGACCATAGCAATGGGTTTCTGCACTAGAGAAATCCTGTTAGGAATGGGCTAGGACTAATCCTCTGGCTGTGCCTTGTCTTTGAGTGGTTCCTCACTGAATACCTAACCAGTGGAACTAAGACCATCAGTCAGTGAGACTCTTCACATGAAGTTTCTCTTGAAAGGGATCTGAGCACACTTCCACCGGTGTCATAATCTAAAACTTGCACAAAAAAGATACACATATTCATGCAACTCCTATGAGTCTCTCTTCCTGAGAAAAGGCTGAGCACAGTGAAGTTAGTGGAATAAATTACAGCCCCTATGCCAAGTTGGTCTTGGGACCACAGGTGATACCTCATTTTTTAAATTCTTGCTCCATTCTGATCTCCCTTCATTCTCATCTATAATGTTGGCTAGCTTTTGTGGCTTCGCAGGTGGCATGACTCCCATTCCTCTTCCACCTGGTCATCAAATTGCCTTTTTGGGCCAGGTTTCTGTGCATGTGCATTTACCATATAAACAGGAAAGGGAAAACCAAGAAGCATCCAGGTAGATAACTTGTGTTTTTCTACTAGTTTCCATTTGCAAAACCAATGCAACCTCCTTCTGTTGGTCAGGACGAATTACTCTGGATAGTGATTCTTTTCACACCTACTGTTCCTAGAAAACTGGAAGTCCAAACTTTCCTGCAGTGGTGATATCTTTCAGTTCAAAGAATCATAGCAATAAATTGGTGCTTTAGCTGTGCCTTCACTAGGCTATCCCAGTGCTCAGTGAGGTGATCATTCTGTAGAGCGTGTGGTCATGGAACCACTTCCATACCACCTTCTCTATGAATTTGGTCCTCACTGGATGCTATCTTATGTGTAATTTCATACCTATGGATCAGATCTTTTGTAAACACCATTAGGTTGGTACTTGCTGAGGTTCTGCAGACAGATTAGAAAACCCATAGTAGGTATCTTTCCCTGTAAGGAAAAACAAAAAAACAAAACAAACAAACATAAAAAAACACTGAGCCTTATAGGATGCAAGGGTCCCCATTTAGTGAATTTGCCACCAATGGGCTTGTTGGTCTGCTTGAGGAATAGAACCATGTCCCATAACTCAGTGCAGGTCTCTGTCACTGGCAGGTTGGACATTCTGAGGCAGCAGTAGCTGGCATAGGTAGGTAGGTAGATTAGGAGGTAGGTAAGTAAGTTAGATAGGCAAACCTTGGTAAGTGGAAGTCTATCCTGTTCAGATCAAAGGTAGCTTCCATCTTTGCCGTGGTGGCCAGACTATGTGCCATTGTGTTATCCTGTGGTGGTTAATAACAAAGCAAGACCAGGGTCAAATTTTCAAGTAATTTTGGTTGGTTAGTGCCTCTGTCATGGTGGATACTTCCTGGTAGGTGTAAATGTGTGTCTCTTCACATGCCTTTAGCCCCAACCCCCTTGTGTTCATTCTTATCATACGGTTCCTTCCAGACCCAGACCAACAAGCCTGGCCATTTGGGGCAAAACTGTAAATGATATTATTGTTAGTGCTAATGCTAATTCCTTTTGGTCCTGTTTTCTTTTATGAATAGAAAAGAACAAACACATTGGACAAATGAGCAACTGCACACAATGTACTGAGGACTTATTAATCTGCCCTAGCAACAGTGCAGCTTCTAGTAGAAGAGCTGCAATTAGGGTCACAGTTTGGTTGAGTTTACAGTAGTCTACAGTATTCTCTAAAATTCAGTGGGTGTTCTATAGGTCAAATGGAATTTTAAATGTAACCATGTAAGAATCACCCACCCTGTACCCTTAGCTTCTTAATGGTAACACTAATCTCTGCCATTCTCCTCATCATGGGAATATATATGTGTTTATGTATATTTTATATATTTTTATTAAACATTTACTTATTTATTTTTAAAGACTTAATTATTTTGAAAGAGGGAGTGAGAGCATGGGGAGAAGGAGAAGGAGAGAGAAAATCTCAAGCTGACTCTGTGCTGAATGTGGAACCTGATGCGGGACTCCATCTCACCACCTTGAGATCATGACCTGAGCTGAAACCAAGAGTTGGATGCTTAACCAACTGTCACCCAGGCACCCCTTTATTAAATATTTATATTATTTATTATCTTGAATAAGAGGGCAATATCAGAGATTCCCATTCATCTCTTCCCTCATGTTATCTTTTATCCAATAGGTAAAGGACCCCATGTGGTTGTTACTCTATTTCTATCAATCTTAATTATAGATTCAAAGACTAAGGAAATGGATAGGTCTGCAAACCCAGTGAAGCTGCTGTAGGCTGAATTCTAGCCAGCACTCCATTTATTACATGGCTTCAGCAAGCTCTTGCCCTAAAATTGGGGCCATGGTGACATTTCACATCTCCCAGTTTTAATGTCAACTAGCATTTAACCTTTAGTCATCAAAATGGTGGAATATTCCTTTTCCTAAGGTATATTCAGCTAGGTAAATGACCATTAATCCTTTTGGAGAAAAACTAGGGAAACAATATAAGACATAATACTAGGGGAGCATTGTAGTGTATAATACAGTAAAGAATTAAGGTAAATAATTACTGTGGGGACCCCAGGAATCCCACCATCATTTCACTCAATGGATTTCAAATCAGAAAACTGGATTAAGTCCAGGAATTGAGCAAGGGATGGTGATTTTTTTTTTTTAATCAGGGCAATCACTGTTAATTTCCTGCTCCTCCATTCTTCCCGTGTGATTGGAAATTACAGAATATCCATTTTCCTCAGCTCACCTCCCTTCCTTCATCACCTGCCAAAGAAATCACCAGTCCTATCATTTGGGATGAACCACTGTGTTTTCCAAGTTTCTAAGAGGTATCCCAGCAAGGAATACACCCCATCCTTTAAGGTCCTTGCCAGCAAGTTAAGTCCTATAACCTGAGAAATTACTCCCAAGTAACAATTTCATCATTCTCATCCGAACTTACAATAGCACCCTGAATGAATCACTCTCATATTCAACCCCAAGAATCACCTTAGATCCTACAAGTACATGGTAGCTAATTGCTGTAGCTCCAAGGGGTAAAATTTCTCTTCTTCCTGATCAGACTCAGCATATTCCAGTGGGTTATACCGGGGTCTAACCATTGTTATTGGCAAATAAGCCAGGAGAGGAGACAGAAGTTTCCTAAGGGATAGCTATTGCTAGCTATAAGAGAAGGAGTGATAGTTCTCACAATGGAGGAGAGTACCACCTCTGAAAGTCAAAAGGTTCAAGAGTTTTAAAGAATCGAAATCTTTGGAGACATCTGCCTACTTATCTCCATCCTATATTCCAAGCTGTCTGGTTTTCCCACTTGGATCCTTGACATTGCCATAGTAGACCTGACCAATCAGTTCAATCCAATCGGAGGATGTTTAATGTCTCTGGTTCTCTACGGTTCAGACCTTCAGTTTTCTGTGGAACTGTATCTGCTTTTCCACTGCAGGAGATAAGGCCCACTCTGCAAGCTGCCAAAGAAACCCTTTGACTTTCATACTCAGCCTTTTATTATTTGTTTAGTGCGCTCATTTCTCATTACAGCAGGTATCAGTTACAACCATACTGTTTGTGTAAGCACTACTTTTCCTGTATCTTTTAAGTATCTGAATCACTGCATTAGTGAAGGCATACCCTTCCACCAGTACATTTCTGCAAGTTAGAAGCTGTGAAATCTTCAGCAATCGGGCCATTAGTGCCAGAAACTGTCAATGCTACATATAAAATTTCATATGGTTCTTCTCTGCCAGCAAGCCAGAGAGAGAGCCAAGTGCCAGACTTATATCTTACTTCTCATTTTCTTTCAGGACTGAAGGTATTGCCTATGCTGAATGGGAATAACTATGCAAAAGATTTATTGAGGGGAATGGTTGTGAGAGATAAAGGAAGAGGGAGCAGGAGAAGTTATTTAACTTTTAAAATTTATTAAAACCAGATATATGGCCCCCAGATGATCTATATTGGTGGTTTAACATTTGCTCTTGAAAGAGTAATTATTATGCTCTTGTTAGATACAATGTTCTATAAATATCAACTAAGTCAAGTTACTTGGGAGTGTTTAAATTTTCTGTCTTACTGGCTTTATTCTTATTATTCTATAAACTGCTTAGAGAAGAATGTTAAATCCCACCTATTATGAAAAACTACTGTACTCAGATTAGAATTCAAATCCATCATTGTCAGAAGCATTTAGAAATTGGAAAAATAAATACAATAAAACATGTTGGTAATCAATATTAAAATTTAATATAGTATAGAAATAAATTATATAGAAGCTAAAATGTACATTACATGGATCAAAAGTAAAATTTCAAAAATAAATATCTTAAAAAAACTAAGTGCAAATCTTAAAAATCATAGATATAGGAAGTTTGACATTGGTTTAGCTTCATGCTTCTATATGGAAATAAATCACTTTTCTTTTTAATGTAGTATAAATCATCACTTTTTAAGAAGGCGCCTTATTTAAAATTACTTAAAGCATACACAAATGCTCTCATAGAGAGGAAATAGAAAAATAATTTCCTTTAACAGAAAACATCAATGTGAAGCTAATAATGATTTTAAGAAAAGATAAGATTGTCTTGAAATTGCAAAAAATATTTTAGTGGTTTATGTTCTCATTATCAAAGCAGTTAGTCACTGACTTATTTTATTACTTTCAGGAAGGGGATATTTCCTGTCTATAGCACAATGTCTGATGTCTAATATATCGTGCCTGTGAACTATCAGGATTACTATTGTAACATTTACAAATCTTACATTTTTGACCTTTTAAGCTAACCTAGATTTTTGTCTAGGGGCCTATAGAATAAATGTTAAGTATAGGTTTATGCAAATATGCACATTAGTTGGCAAGTTAAATGTTAAAGTGATGCTTTGAGTGTGGAAAAAGATAAAATTTTAAAAATGGTAAAAATCAAACTTATAAAGTTGATGTATTTACTTTAGTTTTGCTGGTTTTTTTTCCAAGATTAACCTGAGAGTACTATCATATGAATAAATATAGGTAATTAATTAATATCAGCAAATGTTAATGCCTTAGAATACTTGGTTTTATTAAATTTGTGCTCAGTTTTTAAATGAAAAAGGTATATTCCTCAATAGCAACATTAACTTTTGTTTTACATCTTAAGAAATAAAAGAATAGGTAATATGTTGGAATATTATTCCCTTCCAGTAATTCAGTACATCAAGCAAATAACAAAGCTGGAGACTTTTTTTTCCCACAACAAAATTCTACATTGCACCTTGGTAGAGGGAACAATCTTCAGAAAATTACATATATTTTCATCATCAGTTTCATAGAAAAAAATGGTTAATATTGAAATAATTGAAGAAATAAAAGCCAATGAGAATAATAAAATTCTTAGCTATTTTTACATTCCTAAGTACATTTTGGAATTTTTACTATAAATAATTATGTAAGAATACCAATAAAAGTATTTCAAACTTTTGTGTTCAAAGAGAAGTTTTATTTATTCTCTTTCAATGCTTGTCTGAGTTTTTTTTCTTCCCAAAATCCATAGATGTTTGGATGTTTTATTAAAGAGCAAATCCAAACAGGAGAAGAAGAAAAGTGATGTTTGACTGGATTGGAGGCATATTTAGATAAAGAGATATTAAATTCCTCATATGTTGCTGATACCACTCCCTCTGAAAAACTTAAATTCTATTTTTTTTTAATGTTATGGCTGTTACTAAATATAAATAGTAGCCAGTTTGATTTTTCATTGTAATATAATGGAAACTAAAACACACAATATCACCAATAGGAATATGGGAAATACTATATCTTAGCATATGAACATCAGCATTTTTCTCATCAGAGAGGTACTAAGGTAGCATACATGCTTCACTTGGAATAAAACTAAAGAATTAAGATAAAAAGGGATTTATTCTGTGGATTAGGTGGGACAGAGTTCTAGCTCAGCTAAAAATAAACCTTAAATTCTTGGGAGATAATCTGGTGAGAAAGGAGTTTTGTATAAAAAGTGGCATTCATTTGGCATTTGATAGTATTATTTGCTAAATTTATAAGTATGCCATGTATGAGCATAATAGATATTTCTCTCCTAACATGCGGTATATATAATTTGCCCATGTTTTCTCTTTCCTAACTAAATTGAGCAACAGAATACTTTACATTGAAAGAAATAGAGTTATTCTGGTATTGTTGTTGTTGAATAGCTAAAAGGTACTAAAATTGAGTCATTTTTAGAAATGAATTTAATTTCCAATACTAAAAACGTTGGAAAATGTTTCTTTCTGTAAAAAAAAATACATTGTTATTTTATCCTAAGTTGTTTTTATTTTGTCAACTATAGTCCATAGTTAATTTTCCCAAACCTTAACTGGGAGAAAAACTAGTTCCTGTTTGAATTAAGAATGCTGGTGAATAATCTCAATTGCAGTGCCAGTTAATAAGTCATTTCTTGCTGAAGTAGACCATGTAAGGCTTAAAATCTTGTCTTTCACATGATGCATTATCATAAGGTCATATTCACCTTTTAAAAGATTGATGACACTACTCTGAAAGACACTAGTGGAGTTAGGTTTAGTTTTATGGCCAAACATTCTGATGTGACTTTCACCCAATCAAACAGAGACACAGAAAGAAATGACTTCAAAATGATATAATGGAAAGACATTTCAAATTTGTAACCTAAAACAGTCACACTGATGCTACTTATGTCATATTTCATGTGGAGGAATTATATGTAAAATCGGTTGGCTCTACAAAAGTCATAAATGTATCAAGGATATAATATTCTGATCTATGTTATTCAATTAAGCTTAGCAAGGACTACCTTTCCGTTTTCATGACAAAATAAATCAAATAAATGGTACATGGGAGTGCCTGCTTGGTCAATCTCTGATACAAGTTTATTTGAATCTTTGTTAGTTTAGAGAGCTCCTTTAGTTGAAAAAGTATCTTTCATAATCATGAACTAATCAGTATCCCTTTTATTTTTATAATTTTAAATTTTGAAAGGGATTACCTGGAAAAAATAAATATCACTTTTAATAATCATGATAGAAATTCTATTATGCAGAGGTATTAATAAGTGAAAAAGCTGAGATAGCATATTCTTATTAAATAGCTCACCCTGTCTGCAACTTTAATATATTCTTTCTCTCCTTGCCATGATTGAAGTTGGCAGTATTAAGACCAATTGTGCATAGGGACAGCCGAATTAGCGACAGGAGGCAATTAGATTTGACCAGATCAACTGAGAATTTTCATAAATTTTTGTCAGTTTAAAAAATGAATAAACCTGTGTGAGCATACAAAGAAAAATGTTGACACAAGAAAAATATTTCCATTTTAATATGCTGGAAATTCCCAATGAAATTATTCAAACCTTGTTTCATCTCTTATATTTATTTTTTCATGGAAGACTAAAAAAACTTCACACACTAAAAATGTCTGTTGATGACTCCTGAGAAAGGGAACTAGTGATTTTTAACTTTGCTATGGCACTGATGTTCTGTTGGCAGAGGTTATCCTGTTGCTTTCTTTCAGGTGAAGTAATTTTGACCCCACTAGAATATATTTTATAAATGTGCACGTTAAATAATGAGAAATGCAAATACTGTAAATATATGAATTATTTTCTTCCACATAGCTTATCAAACTCCACCATTTTTTATACTTGAAGGGAATAATAGAGTATCTTTTAATATGAAATTTTTGAATGAGCAGACTGAAAAAAGAATCCCTGATGCCTCTTCTTCTCTATAACCATATGCCTAATCCATCAGTTAGTTCTGTTGCTGTACTTTATTTTTTTTTTTAAGATTTTATTTATTTACTTGACAAACAGAGATCACAAGTAGGCAAAGAGGCAGGCAGAGAGAGAGGGGAAGCAGGCTCCCTGCTGAGCAGAGAGCAGGATACGGGGCTCAATCCCATGACCCTGGGACCATGACCCAAGCTGAAGGCAGAGGCTTTAACCCACTGAGCCACTCAGGTGCCCCTCTGTTGCTGTACTTTTAAAATACATCACAACAAAATTCTTAGCACCACTTCACCACTAGCACCAGGTAAAAACTACCATTGTCTCTTGACCAGGCACCTCAATATCTATCATCTGGTCTTCGGGCTTCCTATTTACCAAACTTACCTTTTCTTTTCTTGTTCTTTCTTTCTTTCCTTTTTTTTTTTTTTTTTTTAAGATTTATTTATTTGAGAGGGGTAGGGAAGGAATGGAGAGAGGGGGAGAGAGAGAATCTCAAGCAGATGCCACACTTGAGGGTGGAGCTGGACACAGGGCTCAATCTCACAATCCTGAGGTTTGACCTGAGCTGAAATCAAGAGTTGGACACCTAACTGGCTCCTCACTTTTTTAAACAGAAATAGAATTATGTTAGCTTTCGATGGTCTCCATCCTTCTCCATCTAGTATAGGACTCAAAATCCTTATTCTGTTCTACAAATCCTATAAACTAAATCTTAGCTCACCTTAGACCTCCTTTCTTACTGATCTCCCTCCCTACTGCCTTGCCTTTTGCACACAGACTCCTGCGATGTTTCCTGAACACATCAAGTACGCTCCCACATCTAGGCCTCTGCAATTACTGTCTCCTTTGCCTGCTGACTTCTTCATACTGGTTTCAGCTCAATTACCACCTTTCCTGAACATACTATCTAAAATGCCAAGCGCAGTCACTTTTGATTCTCTCAACTGTTTTTTTAAAGCTGTAACTGATATTTCTTTATATGTGTATCTATTTATCTGCTCATTTCCTGTCTCCTCTTTGGTAAAGAGGGCATTTTTATTCCCTCTTGTTGCCCCAATTTCCCCAGTACCCAGACAGTACCTGAAACATAGTGAGATCTCATAAAATGTCAGTGAACTGAATGAACATGAATGACCAAGATGAGACATGGTTCAAAGACTTCTGAAAATTGAAATGTATTGAATAATGTTTTGGATCATTTAAGGATGCCATTTCTAAGAGTATAAGTCAGTATTAATCAAGAATATTATAGGGACTTCTATTGATCCCTTGTTATTCCTGCAAAATTTGAAAGTTTAATATTTTATTGCCAATGTGTTTAACTCTATATTGAAAGGTGTTTTCACAAAATTGTGGGCTGCAGCATTTATTTAAGCATGGTAAACTCAATATTATTCTCTTATATTTGGTAATGAAACATTAGTATTTTCAATAATTTAATCCTAATAATATGTAAGTTTCAGGGATATATGTTGTTCCTTGGAGCTATTCAAAATGAAAGTAAGTGTACTTACCACTGTCTTATAACTGCTAGAATTCTGAGCTTTTCATTTAAAAGCATATGAAAAAATAATGTAAATTAAATCAAATACCTAAAATTGTGTTAAAAAATACAAATTAGTAACTAGATGTGTGAAATTAATGTTGTCATACAAAATTGTTAGATAATACATTTTGTGTGATAAGCTGCTGTTCTGCTCGTTTAAGTATGAATATTTCCTAGAAAAATATAAGTAAAATTATTACCAACTGCTGATTAAATAACTTCTTTTCTTGAGTTTTTGTACATATTTTTGCACAAAAGCATCCCTGAAATTCTTTACATTTTAATTAAAAAATTAACATATTCTGAAAAACTAAAAGAAAAACGTTTGGCTTATTGTTGTACATATGTTTTATTATACATAAAATATTTGCTACCTTGATAAAGGATTACATTGATAAAGTGTTCTATTGTCTTACACAGTACACTTAAGAGAATCCTTGAATATTCATTTTATGCATATGGTTGCAATTTCAAGATAATTCTGTGATCTCTAAGCACTACTGTTCCTTCAGTACTCTGGCTACAAGTTTTTTTTAATCAAGGATAAGAATGATTTATCATCTCTAATCGGCACTCATACTAAATAAATATTGAAACTATATTTTTATACTTAGTGACTGACTGATTCAGAAATTATCTCAAAGACAATCTAATCTGAGCAGCAGATTTTAAAGGATCTGCCATGCTGACATGCTATGAGGAATCATGAACATATTACATAGTAAAAGTCAAGAAACAAATAACTAATACTATCAACTACATCAGTGGAGAACTTGCTGAACCCAGAACATGCTGGGGGAGTTATTAGAGAAAAAGGTTACTTACTCTCAAGAAAATTTCATATTGTTTTATATATATATTTTTTACATTCTCTTCAGAATGCATATGCAAATTTAAGAATGTTATTCAGATTATTTTTTAAATTTTTAATTGAATTTTGTTTTTACAGACATGTATAGTGTCTCGGACTTAGTGATCACATATAGCAAAATCTAAAGTCTGAAATGGGCAGTGGTGGGAATCCATAACGATTGTTTTAAATCAGAGTCTGAGGTATAGTGAGTCAGGTAACTATGCTAATGAAAGGGATATTAGCCTGTTGGTTTTCCATGACTGTGTATGAATAACTCAGTTTTCTATAGGCCCCAGAGTGGAGAAATTTATTTAGGATTATTTAGTAACTGATCAGCTTTGGAATCAGGGGTTTTTGATAACTTTGACATATTGCCAGTTACTAGTTGCTAACAATTTAGGTAATAATGATACAATACTAATATTTTGAATTATACATTTCTGGGTTTCCCAGGTTAGAAAACAAAGCAATAGACCCAAAGGGACACTGTTTTTTGACAAAACTTGAAATGAGTCTCATCATCACACCTAATTTTAATGTGTTTACATGAATAATAAAGATTAACAAAACATATTTTACTCCACTTGTATATAGTAAGTATCGGGCCAGTCAAGATGATAAATTAAATATGCATTATTTTCCAAGGATTTTTATTTTCATTACAAAATTGACAGGAAAAACAAATACTCTTTTATTCTCAAGAAAAAAATAGGTATCCTTTTTTTGCTCACTCAGTTTTCTAATTGAACATCATTTAAAATGATGTTTAAAAATATATCTCAGTATAAGGAAAACTTGGAAAACAATGAAATACATTATTTTTTCAGTTTGTTTTCTATCCAAATCAGAGACAATTGTCTAATTTAACTTAGATTCAAGGCATAAAAAGCACAATACTATTTTGTCCATAAAAAGAATACATATTTCAAGTTTTGGGGTGAATATTTAAAAGCATCTATGGAGACACAGGTTTACTATCAGAATTACTGGACTATTTACTCAAAGTTAAAGCAAAGGTTTTTAAAATATGATATGTATTTAAAATATATATACAAATATATATAATATATGATACATATTATATATAATAAAATATATATAAAATAAAATATTTATGAAATATATATATACACACACAAATACATATATAAACAATCCCTACAGACATATGGGCCCCTAAAATATTTGTATTTATATTTATATTATATCCTTATTTCATTTTGAAGAGAAAAATTTGTTCATTTAGAATCAAGTACTCATTGTGTCTCTATGACAGAAGATCTACGCCAGGCCTTATAGTCAATGATTTCATTAAATATATATCCCCCTGACCTCAGGAAGCTTGCAAATTAATGAGAAAAAAAAGAAAGACAAATGATCATTAACAAATGCATAATTACAAAATTACAAATTATCTGCTCTGAAATAAAACTAAAAGTATTATAAGATATTACAGTAATAAGTCTAATTTTATATAGAGTCAGGAAAGGCATTTTCAAGGAAGTTACATTTATTTTGAGAAAGGGTTGGTGGAATGAGTAGCCAGAAGAAATATCAGGGAAGAGCAAATATGAAAGCTGTGAGTATGGCTAAGGAGGGAAGACAGAGAGACAAAGAGCTTGGAAAAAAAGAGGAAGAAGATCAGTGGGGCTGCAGGGTAAACATTGAAAAAGAGGGTAAGAATGACACTAGATAAAGTTGAAGAGGTTAAAAAGATTAGATGATACAGTTTTCCAGTAGAGAATACTTGGTTGTGGGAGGATCCCCTAAAGAGATTGAAGCAGGGGCACAATTTTACTGGTATGAGAAGTAAGCAAGTACAGATAGAGAGATTACTCAGGATGTTTGAGGTTGTGGCAAAAACCCAGAAGACATAATGGCAACCCAGAATAAGATCCTGGTAGTGAACACGGAGAGAAGGGAAAAGTACCAAGGATGTGTGTGTGTGTGTGTGTGTGTGTGTGTGTGTGTGTGCATGCGTGTATTTAGAGACTTAATTTAATATGTTTATCTATATTCCACTGATCTAAAGCATAACTATGTAGAGTTATATCAACTAAAAGATGAAAAAAAAAAGAACAAGTGTGGTTTTTAATTGAGCTCAGAAATGACATTAAGATGCTTAACCTGATTTAGATGGACCACAGATTATCAATTTTCAAGCAGTCAATTCATTAATTCATTAAGTAAAGACTTATTAGTTATAAAATTCACACTATCTACAAAGTAAAACCAAACTGCTTTTTCAGGTGTATGACTAAAGATAGTAAGTCTAGTAGGATCTAATCAGAATTTCTTCTGGAATATTCAGATGATTAAACCAAATACACTGAGGAATGGAAAAGTAGCAAAGTCATACCTTTATACCTAGGTGTGTGTGTGTGTGTGTGAGAGAGGGAGAGAGAGACAGAGACAGAGAAAAAGAGAGATGGAGAGATGGAAAGAATAATTGATAATACCCTTTAATCGATTATTGTAGAAATAGTTACATACATATTAAAGAGGTTTAATAAGATACTCAGCTAATATTTTGTTACTCACAGTTATAGGAATGCCAAAAGTCAATAGAAGGAAATAAAGTTGAATACTGCTTTAAATGTGAAATAATGTATGTGCATTGCAAGTACAAAGTAACATGAATGATATTAAACAGATCACCTGTAGACATTGAAAGATTTTCTTTTGCAAGATTAACTCGATTAACTCATCAATAAATTATAAATAGAGTTAACTGGATTATTTTTAAGGAACAAACAAGGAGATAAACACTTTAGAATCAATACAGGTAATTAAACCTGTTACATGTTACAGTCATTAGTTTCATAGTTTAATAGATGACAGAGACTTCTATTGGAACCAAATCGAATGTGCCTGTTAGTAACAATGAGTAATAATAAAGTACAAGGCTATGTAACAGAAACAAATAAAGTGTAAAGTAAAATAATAGAGGAACATGACAAGTTAATTTTTTTTTGTTTTTGCTGTGCAATGTTCTTGGAATAGAGTACATCATAAACAAAAAATTACTTTTATATCTGCTAATTTCATGGACAGGAACATAATGAATAGATCAGATGATCTGTCTTATAAAGTTTTTTTTTTCTTATCAAACATCAGATTCCACAGTCTTCATGTAGCAAGCATATCAACCATATTATATGAAATGATTAGGACAACCATAAATTATCCATTTTAAACTGAGTGTTTTTTAAAACCATTTTATATTTCTTCTCATGTAATAAAGAGGCTGTTTATTCACTATCTCACTAAAAATATGGAACGCTTTCTGAAAATATGTCTCTCCAAATCTTTAACTTCTAAGCTGTTTGTTATTGATCTATTTCATGCAACTTAAACTATTTAAGTGAATTAATAATAATTGTACTAAAAATTGAATAAACCAATACAGCCTTTAAAAGAAATAATAATCAGCAAACACTTGAGAGACACTAAATGCAACAGCAGAATCTGGTATCCAAAGAAATAGTACTAACAAAGCAAACAGAAAATTGTTTAATAGTAATGTAATAACCTTATTATAAAGTTCATAAAGATTTAAATAGTCAAAATGGTATCTATGCATTAAACAGAAATGGATGCTGTGAAAAAGGAATCATGCCTATTCTTTTATTTTTTAAATTTATTCATAACCAGATTTGTTCTGAAGGGGAATTAACATGAGTTGCTTATGTGTTTTCTTATAGCCCTTACCTATACCTCCCCTGTCACACAGAACTCTCTTGACTTAGCAATGATGGTCAAGCACGTGGCTCATGTCCCCACTATACTGAAGCTCTTTGAGGGCACATCAATAGTGAGTTCTTTGCATCTTCTACCATACCTGGACAGGAGTTGACAATATGGAAAAATAGAGAGAAGAGGTGTTTCTTTAGCCAGCTTATCTAAGAGTTCTTTAAATGGTTCCAAGTCAAGGGGATAAAAAAAGATACCTGCAGTAGAGCTGAGATCAAGGGCCAAGAAGTACTAGGTCATGTGGCAATTCCAATCACTAGGATCAGCATAAGTGGGAAGTGAAGATGGCATGGAAATAGAGAAAGAGGATCAGGAGAACAAAGGAAAAATCAAGGTGAGAATGGGAGGGTCAGCAAGCCAAATCCCATTCCCTGGCAACCTTTATGCTGCTATGGCATACGGTATGGCAGGTGGTCTGCTGTAAGGTACCACAACAGACAACAGCCTGTTCCTGACTCCTAACTAGTGCTTACTAGATAGATAAGCTGGAAAAGAATATGGTAGTCTATCATGCCTGTTCTTTTAAAAATAAAATATAATCTTCCTCCCCTTAACAAAATAATTATTAAGTTAAATAGGAAAAAGGACCCTAATTAAGGTCAAATTTGTGTATTGAAAGATATCTAAGAAATTTTCCTAGCATAGAGAGTTAAAGACAGATAGATAAGAACTAGTAATGACAAGTTAAGAGGTGGAGTGAAAATATCCATCAGTTCCAGTATTTGTTGGTCTAACAGGAGTTCCAGATGGAGATACAGAGAAACCAGAGATGACATTCATCAAGTATGTGTGCCTACTTTTTTCCTTTCAGTGTTTATGTCAGTGATAATAAGGGAGACCCTTCCTTAGAGAAAGCAGATGGACAATAGTCATAGAAAAATCATCACATAATTCAGATACATGTTATTAAATTAGAAGATAAAACACATAATATGATAAAGAAAGTGTTGGGAATGGCCTAGCTGGAATTACTTAATATAAGACAGTCAACATGGTGAATGACATTGGAATTATATATATAGAATACATATATATTCTATATATATATATTAGAATCATTATATGTTATATACTATATATAATAATAAATTTCTAATAATATAATATTAGAATATATATTCTAATTCTATCTCTATATATTATATTCTATAATATATGTTCTATATATATGTGCATATATATATGTATATATAGAAAGGGGATTATCATGGGAAATCTAGAACAGAGCAGATCAGCAAATATAAGAAGCTCTCAAAAAGGAATGAGGTTGGCATATTTGGGAGAATGAGAAACAGTGGTCTGGGAGTGGTGGGGCATTATTGAGTGGGGTGAAATCAGAAATGATGGACAGGGTCTTATCAACTGGGAACTTTTGAACTAGCCTACAGAGATAGGATCTTATTTGGGTTGCAATGAGAAGTCTTAGGAGGATTTTGACTTTATGCTTTAAAAAGATTGGATTCTGCCTTTCAAGAATCATTTTCCTTGGTAGGTAGAAATGCTTTTACAGCTTTACATGGGCAAAAATGAAGAGGATCAGTTAGATTGCTGCTGAACTAGTTAGGTAAGAGACGATGGTGGCTATCAAGTGCAAGGTGGCTGTGGGCCCTACAGAGATGGCTTCCTGAAGTCTGAGATCTTAGCTTATCCCCACCGTCTATCACTGGGGCGGTGGCGGGGGGCGGTCAGGTCTTTGAAGACATACCACTTCTTGGTTGTCTTATTCAGTTGGTCATCTATTTGTTGATTGTTTTGATTGTGTAGACTCTATTTTGGTTTGCATTTGCAAATTACCAATTTTTCTAGCATGTGTCTGTAGACATTGGGCCTGAAGTTTACACAGTAAAAAATATTTTAGTGAAATTACGTATAAGTTAGATAATTTTGTCATTCAATTTTTGCTCAGAAACAAAAGGTAGAAAATTCAAAATGAACCTCAGAGTGTGGAATGGTACATTAATCATCAACTGAACATTTTTAAATGGAAAATTTTACTGCCATTACCCAACCAATTTAAAGTGATTTCTATTTCTGTTATAAGGAGATTTCTTTGAATCTGTATACATCATGAACAACTGTAGATTAATAAAATCTCACAATTTTAGCTAATGTCATATTTGTCGTTAAAGTGAAAAAGGAAGTGCACTGAATTGTGTATAAATATTAATAAATTATATTACTTTTAAATATCATTATGAAAGAACTTGAGAAAAATATGCAATTCTTTGGAGCCCATGCATGACCAGTAGCTAATTTTTCAAGTTTATTGTGTCAGAGTTGTGCTTTCTGGATTTCAAAAGCAATTAGTTTGAAATAAAAGAATTGCATTAAGTTTGTGTAAAAGTTTTTAAAGAATTTATTGAAACCAAGAGCAAAGAGGAATCCTTTTCAGTTGATATGTACATTGCTTTTCAAAAAGAGAGTTAAAATCTTAGTATAAAATATCTCTTTATTTCTGATTAATACAAATTTAGGCCTTAGTTCAGAGAATATCCCATCCCTCTCCTCTTTTCAGACAACACTGACAAGTATGCCTTTGTTAAGGGAACTACTAGCAAAAATGCCAGCTTATCTACTCTATGAAAGGGGTCCAAAATACAGTGACTCAAATAACCAAAAATGTATTCATCATCATTTAGCATTGGGAAGGAAGGAAGGTCATTACTTGGTACAGTGACTGCCCTTCTCAATATGTGGCTTCAGTTCTGGAGACCAATGCATTCAGTACCTATTCTTTCTCAAATAATTTTGCATCCGTATTTCATTTTTTTTAAAATTTTAGTTTATTCTCAGCATCTGACCTTATATTCTAGAGATGACATTGTAGGCTGAACAGACCAGTACTAAGATAAAAAATTAAAAATTTAGCATTCTTCAACTGTAATAATCTATAGTGCTATAACCTGCAGGGAAGAACACTAATGCAAATATGTGAAAATTTCTCAAATTATTACTGATAGACACTGGGTTTTTCAAAGAAGGGCTCAAAATATTTTTAAATACTTTATTTGGAGATGGCTAACTATATTTATATTACCCATAGATATTTCTGTTAAAGTATTTGTTGTGCAATATATCCTCCTCATAAATGGATCAAACACAGATTTGCTATAAATTAAGTGGTAAACTTTTAATATGCCTAACTGCTTACTACAGACTTAAATATTCTTTTAAAAAAAGAAAAGATTTTATTTATTTATTTGACAGACAGAGATCTCAAGTAGGCAGAGAGGCAGGCAGAGAGAGAGAGGAAGGGAAGCAGGCTCCCTGCTGAGCAGAGAGCCTGATGTGGGGCTCCATCCCAGGACCCTAGGATCATGACCTGAGCCAAAGGCAGAGGCTTTAACCCACTGAGCCACCCAGGCGCCCCTACAGACTTAAATATTCTTAAAATGTCAAATGTATCTACATGTAATTAGATATACATGCGTATATATATATATATGTGTGTGTGTGTATATATATACACACACATACATATATCTATATTCCAGTTGCGCACGCATGTATAAGCATACCTAAATAGTCTTCACTTACTATTATTTTATAGAAATAATATGTTTTCATTAAAATAACAGTTAAAAGTACAGAAATAAGATAGAAAGCTAATATTCTTTTTCATACATCTTTCTCTTTTCCCCAATCCTGATTTGATAGTCCTCCTCAGAGGATTTTCATTGCAACCAACAGTTTTGTACCAATATCTGTACACATCTTTAAATATGTTTCTGTTTGTGTGCGTATAAACTGCATGGCTTTCCTTTGTCATTTCCTAGAACAGAAATCAATCTCTCATATTTTTATGAAACTTTTTAAAAAATTTAAGGTGCCACGGATGGTTTTCATTTTAGTACATATAATTTCATTTTTTTGATTATTTAGAAATGTCTTAAAACTAACAATTCACATGGTAAAGAAAAATAAATAAGCCATGCAAAACTTACACAGTATATAACCTTCTCTTGAACTACTCTTAATAGTGTTCTATATTTCCAGTGTAAGAAAGTAATATTACCTTTTAACTTAATTTTTGTTTTATTTAAAAATATGACATAGAATGCTCCTTATTCTTTGTAAGACTGCTTAAACTATGTCATTAGCTGGAAACAACATTGTTTTTTAAACAATCCACTGTAATGGGAGTGTGTATTTTTTCAAGTTTTTCTGTAAATATATATGGTGTTCTAATGAACATGTCTATATTCAGATAGCCATATTTTAAATGTGTTTATGTGGCTAACAGAAGGCTTTTTAAATTTGAGTTTTTAACAATATTTCAGAGCTTTTAGATGGACCACACTTGATATATATAAATCCTCCTTTACAGATAAGAGAACTCTGGTTTTCCAATATCAAACAGTAATATCATTTCTACCAGAAAAAAAGCATTTTTTTTTCCTTCTGGAATTACTTCTATGCTTTCCTGGTTTATAAATGCACATTTATTGATTAGGAGGTGAACTTTGGACCTCTGACAATCCAACATCACGCCAAGTTTAACTTGCTTCATACTTGGAGCAGTGATTTTGCTCAGCAGATTTTTTTTTTTCCTAAGTTTTCCAGTTCTGAAATTATAAACTCTGTTCATCCCTAATTACTGTACCCTCATCAATCCTTATCCTTCTAGACAGATTTATTTTCTTGATTGCATTTATTACCTTGAATTACTTATTTTTTTGGTTCATGTTCTTTCATCACTTAGAACACAAGTGTCAAGGTGTCCTGAGGAAACTGATACTTGTCTTTTATGCATAGTGATAGTTCAAGCATTTAGAAAGATGCCTAACATAGAAGGCACTTAAAGATTTATGGCACAAATCCTTTTCTGCCCTTTTACTGACACAAGAAGCATTTACCTTTCATTGGTCACAAATGTTATCATACACTGTTTCATGTACCATTATTATTATTATTTCTAGATGCTTTCCTCATAGTCCTATGGCTACATGGTCTAAAAGGAACAGATTTCATTTCTATGTACTCTTTAACCTTTTGCTTTTTTTGTTTTTCTCTGCTGGGTAATTGGAGGGTGGTTTCAGGTCAAAAATCTTTTATTTGCAGGCTTGGGGCATTTTCTCTTATTATATTTATGAGCACTTCCTCCCATTCTATATATTCCTTTTTTTTTTTCCCTATATGTTCCTTTTATTTCTATTTATTTACTTTCTGGGAGACCATATTTTGCTTTTTGCATTTAAACTCCTTTTCCTTACCTTTTCTTTCATTCCTTCCATACCTTTGTATTTTTGGCTTCCTGACCTGGGAGATTTCTTAGGAGTTTTATTTTTATTATTTTTGCTATCATTTTATTTTAATTACCAGGAATTTTAACTTGTCTTTTGAATATTCTTTTTTTTTTCTTGGTAGCTCTCTTCTCTTATATTTTGGATGCACTATTTTCTCTAATCTGAAAATATTGAGCAGAATTTTCTTCAGTTATTATTATTCCCTGAATTATCATTGTTTCATCCACAGTTAATTTTGGTTCTCTTTGTATTTTTATTCCTTTTCTCTCTTCAGTTGTTTGGTGATCCTTGTTGTTGGTTTATATTTGTGAGTGAATGAGAAGATGGGTTAGTATAGATAGTTGGGAGGCATTTCTTCTCTTTTGGGTAGGTTTGCTTCTCTTCCATATTCCTCTGCATGGGGTGTGAGTACTTTATACATAAGTGAGGGATTTTAGCAGACAAGATTCACTTTAGTGCCCAAATTCTTGTCACCAACATGCGTACTATGCTCAGAGAGGTTTTATCTCCTGCTCCAATGCTCTCGCTAGAAGTCTTAGCCAAGTTCTAGGCAACGGGTTAGAATGCAGAATTTGTTTTTACTTTGGGAGACAGCGACACTTCTGCTCTTCTCTCTAAATGTGTGGTGATGATGGTGACATAAGTTATTTATCCCAGTTGTTCCAAATATGATACTTTGATTACAGTACTACATCTCATCCCCATCCTCTGATACACACCATCCACGTTGGGGCCTTCCTGAAACTGCACAAGGAAGGCCTTTCAGTGTTGAGAAGCATAATCTGGGGAGGCTGGGTGGCCTCAGTCAGTTGAGCAACTGCCTTCAGCTTAGGTCATGATCCTGGAGTCCCAGGATGGAGTCCCACATCTGGCTCCCTGCTCAGCTAGGAGTGTGCTTCTTCTCTCTCTGCTCCTTCCCCTGCTCCTTCTCTCTCTTTTTCTCAAACAAACAAAAAATAAACAAATAAAATCTTTCAAAAAAAAGAGAGAGAGAGAGAGAGAACCATGATCTTCTCCTCTCATACCCTGTCACATGCTCCTTTGTCACACCATTCTCAACACCTTTAGATGCTCTTACCTCAAGGTTATTGTAGTTATATCAGGGTTATGTCTACTCCATTTCGATTATGCTGCTCCTGCTCCAATGAAATTTTAGAAGAAAGAAGTGAACATATGTATGCCTGGGCATCATCCTACATTGGAACACATGGAATCTCTTTTATATTTTGCCTTAACATGTTTTTCTTTAAGTACTTGATCAGGCAAACAATGCTTCAAATCTATTTTCAAATGATCAGAGTTGTATATAGTAATCAAAGACTATATGACAAATGAGATTTTCTTCCCTCAGATTTAGAGTCTTTGACATACTGTTTCCTACATAATTCTTTCTGAATATAAAAATCTATTAAAATTTTATGTACGTCTACTTTAAATCTAAATGGTCAATAGTTTCCTCTATTTCTTGATAGTTTTAGCCTTATCCCATTAGTGCTAACTCTAATGAAAATACAGTGTCTGTTTACTAGCAATATTTTTAAATAACTACTGATAGTTTTAATTTATTTCTTACTATTACATTTTCTGTAAAATGATCTGCTTACATGTGTCAGAACAAAAATGCTAGTGTCTTTTGTGGAACCATATTAACTATACAATGGGTTCTTGGGGCAACACGGGGGTAGTGACTGATTCTCATTAGACGGTCCTTGAATGAATGCTGTAGCAAACTGGAAGGGAGGTTGAGGTTCCATTCCTCACTTCCAGCATTTTACCACACTTATGTTGGGTTGCTGGTATCTGTAACGAACAGGGTATAGTTCTACATTTTTTTTCCATTGAGAAAAGATTTGATAATAATTTATTTTCTAAAGTCAATTGTCTCTTATAGCTTTGGTGATTTTTCTGTGGGCCTGGCTATTAGAAGTTGCTGGGAACTAGGTGGAAACATTCTGCTTGATGTTGTTTCCACAGATTTTATGCTTCATTTGTTCTGTAGAAAAATGAACACAAGCTTTTCAAATAGCCGTATCTTGCTCAAATGTGTTTTTAGGACCTAACTCTAAAGCTCTCCAGTACTTTGGCTCACCATCAAGAGTAGTGCTGTGAGCAGCAATTCTATAATATAGTATTGCTTTTGTTATTTTATGACAATCTGCAGGCACTCCGGAGAACTGGATTGGCAATTCGTATAATTCTACCACATAATGCAAATTTCCTGGAACTACAAGGTAGCATTTGTCTTAGTAGTAACATGAAGGTGAGCACTGAGTACTGTAGAAAAGCCAGTGATTTATGATCCATGGGAATGATTCTGCCCCACCGGCTGGTTAAGTGTGGGGCTTTAACAGCTATAAAGCATAAATCTACTGTCTATGAGGCTGCTCAGTTTTATTACTATTTTTCTAACCTGAGAATTTTCCTGTTGGGGATAGAACCACCTTGTCTCATCATTTATTACTCATGATTAAAGCTTTTGTTAAAGCATGAGTCTGCATATGGTGGTATTAGAATTTCTTAGTTGTACAAGGGATAACTTGTACATCGATTCTCTTAGCCTCTCTCGTTCCCTTCATCATAATTTAGGGAAGGAGGCTAGAGGTAAAAAGGGAGTAGATCAGTACAAGATTCAGAGACAGGAAGAGTCCAATTCTGAGAAACTGGGGGAATCTAGCAAAGAAAAACTGAGGTACCTTTGACAAGAGAAAACAAATCAAACTTTTCAAAGGTGAACAGGAAAAGCAAAGAGTAAGAAATTATTGCTTGTATAATTCCTCTTAAAAAAGGAAACAAAGGGAAGAGAGACGAGGTCTTTGAAACACTAAATGTGAGGAATAAGAGTTGAGTCCTTTCCTACATACAGTTAATGTCTTTGTCTAGCTGATTATTTTACTTCTGATTTTTTTTCCCCCCACTTCAGGTCTATTCTTGGCAATTTATTTGTGCGATGATACAGCTTCTTTATTTATTCCATCAAAGGGGAAAATGAATTTCTTGTCTGTATAAACTTCTGCTTAACGAATGAATGATGTGTATGCGTGTGTGTTTGTGCAACTGTTCTGTAGGTACTAACACTTTTCAGATTGGTATTTTGAGTCTTGTAGAGTCTCATGCAGAAGCATTCTATCCTAAAGATGGCTCTGTTACCCCACAGTCGCTATTAGCTTTAACCAGAAATAATCTCCTTGAATGAGCGAATCACAAGGTGGGTGTCAATGGTTAATACCAGAGTGCAACGAATGTTCGCTTCCAGCAGGTTTAGTGGTTTTCTCTGCATGAGCATCGGGACTACAGCAGTCTTTGCTAGAAAAGTCTTCTTACAGGAGTCTGGTGGCCTATGTTCTACTCCAGCTTCATGACTTACTCATTCTGTGACCTGGAGCATGACCCTTTATTATCTTAGTCCATTCCCCCCCCCCAATCTGGAAAAGATAAATAATGTCTCTCCAGCTGCCAAATACTGCTTTTATGAGTACAAATAGAAATAGATTTAAGAGCATATATAGACTACTTGATACCAGAGAAACAGAAAGAATCATCCTCAGTGTGGGAGAATATCATATATGCACAGAATTATATCTTCTTTAGATTTTATATAATATGCAGGAGGTTTTTCTTTGGTTACAGGATTCTATAAGGGGATTTCCTACTAGATTCTTCTGCTATTGTTATTACTTTACAATAATGTTTCAGGAAAGATTTACTCTGTAACAAATCCCTAATTGTTATCAAATTGTTCCCATATACCATACAGATAGTCACCTTGTCAAATGAAAATATAGAATATGTGTCACTAGGAAATAGTCCAAAGAGTAAATGCTTTGAGTAATCATTTGCCATGCTATGATATAAATTTTCATTTCTTAGCAATAATAAGAATTGTCTACTTACACTGGAGTTTTCATTATGAAAGAAGTGATAGGCACATAAGATATATATTTAATACAGTTAATGTCTGTCTGGAAGGCTCCATTAGATAACTTTAAAATTTAACACTATAGGCAGGACTTGAATGTAATTCAGTGACCACAAAATTAAATTTGAATTATACTTATTGATCTTAGATTACATGTTTCAGTTTTAATTTAGAAAAATGATTAGCCTAAATCATTCAATCAAACATAATCATAACCAGTGATATAAGCTATATTACCATTATCTTAAGTATACACTGCTACCGTGTTTTAAAATTGCAGGAACTTAAGTCTAGAAGTTTGAGGGAAAAATGTTTCTTTGTAAAGTGAAAGTTTGTTATATGTCATATTTTAAATGTTGATAAGTTTAACAAAGACTTAAACAATGACAACAAATCACTCAGTAAGTCTGCCTTGAGAAAAACAGGAAACACTATAAAGTATACAACTATAATGATCATATGATCATAATGTTAATAGGAAGTGTCTTCCAGGAATAATTAGGAAGTCTGAAAATGCACAGGTCATATGCATTATCTACATCATCTAAGTGATTCATACAAATGCAGCCATGTAAGTGAGGTGCCATATAATTGATATCTGTATGAATTTCCATTTTACTGAACCCATCACAGTTTTACTATATGAATCACTTTGCAACATAGATCAATGGTTCACTGATTAGTTTATTAGATTAAAAGGGGGCGTGGTTGCTGCTTTGCCCAAACCAGTCACATGCTGACACGTGGTAAGCAAGATGATTAGGTACAACGCTGTGTACCAAACATGCTTCCTGGAGGTCTGGGATCACACACGGCTATCACTGAAGAATGAAAAGGTCACTTGCTTCGTTATGTGCTTTAGTGCCTGGCTAACATTCAAAGTTCACATATCAGACAACAGGTTGAAGTATTTATTTTCTCTACAAAACAACAACTTTTCAGAATAAGGGCCCATTGAAAAAAGTTTAAAATCAAGACAATTTTCTAGGCTTGTGTTTTTTTCATAGGCTAGTCCTAAACTAATCATACAACCTAATTAATGGAAACCCTAGAAGCATGGCCAGGCCCCAAATATAGAATTACTTTTCTGTCTAAGAATCTTATGTTGAGAGCATTTCCAGGTCAACAATCTGAATGCTTTGGAAAACTGAGGAAGAAGTATTGTTTTAGGAAAGATAAGAATATATTCTGATGTAAACAAGTTTTAACATGTTGAGAGCAGAATGTCTGCAACCGAGTGGGCAAGATTTGCTAATGGAAAGTTTTCTCACTAATATTATCTCCAGGGCCTGAATATTTCTGGGTGATATGTAAGTTGATCTTTCCAAAATTGTGTAGCTGCATAATATGTCAGAAAGAAGGACAGGGTTGTTCATGATGAACTGGTTATGGCTTTTATAATTCAGTACATGAAGAAAAAACATGTTATTTATAAAGATGGATGTGAATGCACACTGCACTAAATTCACTCGAAGTTTTAAATAATTTACAATGACATATTGTGCTATAGTTTAGAGTTTAAATTTGTATTGGATTTTAGAGAGCTTTTCTCCAAGGATTCTTGCAACTCAAAAACTTGGGTGGGAGGGACAACTGCTTCATGCAATTCTTGTTCCTCTACTTTCAAAGCATATCGAAAGTTTTCTCTGCCCTGCCAAGTGTTCTCCAAGAAATAAAATGAAGTTACTTATGGATTTGTATGTTCCATTGACACATCATGTTATCCTACACATTTTCTGACATATATTAGCGTAAATGCACCATTACTTATCCCTAAGTCTCCAATTTTGTTAATTTGAACTAAAAAGGGAGCAGATTTACTAGCAAAGCTACAGACTTCTGTGCAGGTGCCAGTACTATTTATAATATTCAATATAGTTTTGCAAACGTAATGGAAAGTGCACTGTGGCTCCAGTTCTTCTGATTTGTTTTATCATTTCAGACTCACAATGTTCTTTTTTCTTCACCCTGGATAATAACATTTATTTTACCAGTAGTTTCATTTAGTAATAACCACCCAGACTTAAATAACATTATTATCCATTGCTTCATGCTGTACTTTTGGAATTCTGGTCCTGAAGTAGAAATTATGAAAGTTGCCATTCACAGAATGTAGCATCAATGGGCAACAGGATAGCACTTTTCCCCTCCGTGACTTTTACTAATAAACACTCCCTTGAAGTGTTTTTGGAATTCCTATGGTAAGAGCCACTACCCTTGTGCAAAAAATAAAGATAGCCCACAGCTGAAGTAAAATGCAGCTTTTGCAGTAATTGAAGGGTACTTTTTACTTCAAAGATTTTAATTCAAAGATTGAGTGAGAATGAGTTAAAAATAACCTAGTGTTCCCAAATATTCTAAATTGGGAGCTCACAGGAACTTCTCCAACTTGCTGTGCTATGATCCTTCTAACTTGATTTTCCCACATGCAGACCTTAGGTTATTGTTTTGTTTTGTCCTCTTTTCCTTTCTTAAGGATAGAAAAGAACATGAATAGGATATCATTCACTGTCCGGTGAAAGAGAAGTAAGGCAGCAGAACTTTAAGAATGTATAATGGAAAGTGATGAGATATGATATGACAAAGCAGTAGAAATAGTTTAAGGGACTATCAGGTAAAATATAGGGAACAAGGATAGCTCAGTATCTCACTTTTTATTTTATATTATTTATTTATTTGACAGAGGGAGACAGTGAGAAAGGGAACATAAGCAGAGGGAGTGGGAGGGAGAAGCCGGCTTCCTGCTGAGCAGGGAGCCCCATGTGGGACTCCCCCCTAGGACCCTGGGATCATGACTTGAGCCGAAGGCAGACATTTTCCAACTGAGCCACCCAGGCACTCCAGCAGTACCTCATTTTTAATGAATGAAAATCATAAGCATTTCCACCCACTCACTTATACACCAACTTAACCATCCATACATTTATCCTTTGTTATCCATTTATTATTTATCAAATAGAAGTTGTTTTTGTTTTGTATTGCTTTGTTTTGCTCTACTCTTTGCTTGAGAGATTGTTCTTTATTACACTGATTAATAAAATTGGATTCTTTTTTTTTTTTAAAGATTTTATTTATTTATTTGACAGAGAGATCACAAGTAGATGGAGAGGCAGGCAGAGAGAGAGAGAGAGAGAGAGGGAAGCAGGCTCCCTGCTGAGCAGAGAGCCCGATGCGGGACTCGATCCGAGGACCCTGAGATCATGACCTGAGCCGAAGGCAGCGGCTTAACCCACTGAGACACCCAGGCGCCCTAAAATTGGATTCTGAGAAATTTTCTAGAGATTAAATGACATTCCATGGAATCTTGAGCTAACTCTTGATAAACTGCAATATAGGTTAAATAACTTGCTTAGTTTCATGTCTAGGAAAGAAGTTTTAACAGCTAAAGGCAAATGAATTGATCAGAAAAAGACTTGAATTTCAGTTTCATAATTTCATTGTGTTGTCTTTATTTCAGATGCAGTATTTGCAAACACAAGCATTCTAATGTTTATCAGAGTATTTTGTACAAATGTGTCTATATGCTGCACAAAAATATTCTTCACATTTTATATTAGGAAGAAAATAACTCACTAACACTGCTTTGTTCCTTCTCATATTCTTTACTCCAGTATAATCTTACTTATTGCGAGAGCAATCCCTAAAAGTGGGTTTTCTTATTCCTATCTTTGACCTCTAGTTTTACCATAAAAAAAGAATGTTATATGGATTTGTTTTTACCAGTCTATAGCTTATCCTGACAACACAACTACTCTAGTTTTCTGGCCCCTGGAAAAACCTAGAACAATCTCTTTTCCCTTCCAGTACTATAAGAAATGAGAAGGGGCTTTCAAAGGCACAGAGCTGCATCCTCTGTAGACTACGTAATGGACATGCACAGGTTTGGAGTTGTCCCTAAACTAAGTCTGTTTAATCCATTCAGTGTATACTTTGCTCCTACTTTCCATAGGGGTGATTATGAAGTGGTTGTGTGTTATTTGTTCATTGCCTATGTTTCTGATGGAAGCAGCTTCTGGATTTCCATTGTTCAGCATCTCTCCCTAGTACCTAGAAGAGTACCTGATATTTCATAGGTGCACTTTATGAATATTTGGATTAGTGATTGTGTCTTGGACATCTGGCCTTAATAATGAGCTCATGTGTCACCTTCCAGAATAAATTTGTTCAAGTGTTGGATTTTTAATTATGGAATTAAAGCTACATTAATTAAAATACTTTAACATTTTATATTTAAAGCTGTATTTTATTAAACAGAATAAAATCATGAAAATCATCAGTTAGTACCTTTTAAGTTTATTTTTAAATAAGAACTAGTGATATTAAATATTTATATTTTGTGGTATCTTTATTACCTCTGCATAAGGCATACTTACTTTGGTGCTGCTCTGCTTTTATTTTTTATTTCTTACTATTGAGCTTATGTTAATTAATTAAATTCATAATTTAGCCATAATTTTCATATGGAAAAATTGAAATAGAAATGAATCTAATAAGAAAAGAAAATACATTTTACTTTTATTATTATTTCTTTATATTTCACTACAATTTTTATTTTTTAATTTTTTAAAATTTTATTTAATTTCATTTTTTTTAGTGTTCCAAAATTCATTGTTTATACACCACACCCAATGCTTCATGCAATACGTACCCTCCATAATACCCATCACCAGGCTCACCCAACCCCCCTACCCCCCTCCCCTCCAAAGTACTCAGTTTGTTTCTCAGAGTCCACAGTCTCTTATAGTTTGTCTCCCCCTCCGATTTCCCCCAACCCACTTCTCTCCATTTCCCAATGTCCTCCGTGTTATTCCTTATGCTCCACAAGTGAAACCATATGATAATTGACTCTCTCTGCTTGACTAATTTCACTCAGCATAATCTCTTCCAGTCCCGTCCATGTTGATATTAAAGTTGGGTATTCATCCTTTCTGATAGGCATAATACTCCATTGTATATATGGACCATATCTTCTTTATCTATTTGTCCATTGAAGAGCATCTTGGTTCTTACCACAGTTTGGCAACTGTGGCCATTTCAGCTACAATTTTTAAAACAAGAACTTGTTTCAACATGTAGGCTAATGAAGTCAATAGATATTTAAAAATTTATATCTCTATATGATAATTTCTAGATAATAGCTTAATGATATTTTCATGATAAATATTTTAACTTTGAAAAAATATAAAATTTATACTTAATGACACTTGATTCACTGATATTTTAGTGTGTTTTCTTTTATCTTCCATTCTTTCCTTGGCATATTTAATATATCTTTCTTTGTGTTTAGCAATAAAATAATTATGACTTTTTGCAAATTAGGTGTCTTTTATTAAATTGTTAAGAAGAGTTTTGTTTGTGTCCTGTAATGCATAAATAAGTGGCATAGAAGTTATGGTTAATTTTATGTGTTAACTTGGCAAGATCATGGTTCCCAGATATTTAGTCAAACATTATTTCAGATGTTTCTGTGAGAGCATTTTTGCATAGGAACAATATTTAAATCAGTGGACTTTGCAAAATAGATTGCCCTCCATAATGTAGGTGGACCTCACCCAATCAGATGAAGGCTTTGACAGATTAAGATTGACATTTCCCCATGAGCAAGAAGGAGTCTGACAGCAAACTGCTTTTGGACTTGAACTGAAGCTCTTCCCTGAGTCTTCAGCCTACTGTCCTACTCCCTTAGATTTTGGACTTGCCATACCTTATAATCATATGAGCCAATTCTTTAAACTTTCTCTGTCCTTTCTTCTTTCTCTTTCTCTAGATTACACACACACACACACACACACACACACACACACACCCTGTTGGTTCCATTTCTCTGGTCAAGTAAAATCAACAGATTTTACTTAGAGTCTGTCCTTCCAATATTTTTCCTACACCTTCAGTTTTATTCATTTTTTTGTATTTTGATATGAACAAGAATAAACCACAATCTCAATGAATTTGTTGTCAATAATTCAAGTAGTTTTCTGAGGATCCTAAATATGTAAGTTTAAGAATCATTTATATGTGAAAACATACTGATCGTTATTTTGGAATAACATTGTAGGTCACCATTATTTTATTACAAGCACTTGTTTGTACATTTTTCTTTAAAACAGTACACTATTGACGAAAGACAGGAGTATCATGAACACTTATTACTCAGCTGTATCCTTGCTGCCTATCTCTTATCCCTGGTAATTCCCAAAGCATCCTCATTAAACACTTGATTCTCTGCGGTAGCTGCTGCTGCTCTTATTTCTAATACACCAGATGTAATGTCATCATGTGTTCTGAGTATCTTATTTATAAGCCTTGCAATAACAAGTGCTCAATAAATATTTTATAAAGTATTCAAGTCTAGCAGTAGTTTAAAAATATGCTTTATCTGCAAGTCACATGACCATTCCATAAAAGACAAGTAGATTGATCCAGTTTAAAGTGGAAACAGTCAAAACTGGAATTGTAAAAACAAACTAGCAAAAACTAGCAAAGAAATTGGAGAAAAAAAGGAGTTGGGATATGTTATGTAGAGGGCTGGAATTGTTATAAATTTTAAACATGTTAAGTAACTTAGACTATAAATTTATAAAATTGTTAAAATTAGTATAAATTATATATTTTTTGCTAACATGTCTGCCCTATAAGTCTTCAGTGCTTAACTCCTTCAATAACAACTTCTTCCTTTATTTAGTAATAAAGTCCTTCACCTAAACCATTTTTCTAAGCCAGGTAGACATCTGTTTGAACTTGCATTGTGGTTTTGTTTTTTTGTTTGTTTTCTGTTTTTTGTTTTTCTCTGAATTTTTGTTTAAATTCCAGTTAGTTAACAGGCAGTGTAATATTAGTTTCAGGTGTAGAAATTAGTGATTTATCACTTTCATACAACACCCTGTGCTCATCACAAGTGCTCTCCTTAAGACATATCACCCATTTAACCCATCCCCCACCCACATCCCCTGTAGTTAAACCTATTTTCTGGTTTACTTCTTCTTCCTTTCCCCTCATTTTCATTTGTTTGTATCTTAAATTCAACATATGAGTGAAATAGTATGGTTTTTGTCTTTCTTTGGCTGACTCATTTCATGGAGCATAATCCTCTCTAGCTTGGTGCTGTTGTTTTTGTGATGATGTCTTCTTCAGGGTACTATACAAGGTAGTTTGGATCCTTCAGTAATTCTGAAGTGGACTGTAGTTATGATTCATTTTTATTTGATACAAATACCAATTTTTGATTGGAATAATCTAGTACTCCATCATTAATGATGCAGAGACTGAGAGTTAGAGGCAATGTTGGATAGTTTTTAAATTGTAAAATATCTATCATGCTGCAGGAATTGAATTCTCATAATAGGTGATAACAGGATGGCAGGATATATTGGCATATTTTTATCCATAAAAAGATACATGTTTTCTTGATATAAACATTGATTCCCAATTTAGCCTTAGTCACTATGAATATCTGAGTCAATGAATCTTGGTATTGACTTTAATAGTAATCAATTCCTACTTCATGTTGCTGAAGTCATAAATCATAGTTATATGGCATTTTGGTGTTACGGTTTTCTAATTTCCCATGACATTCTCAGATCAATACCTCACTATTTACTAAATGAAGAAAACAATTTATTCTGATAACTCATTTGTAGTACATAGCGTTTTAAAATTATGAAGCTGATATTTTAACTTTTGTAATTCCTAAAAGACATTATAAGATGAAATGTGATCAAGGGAACTTATGTTCTTGACGCCTTTGAATCTTAAATAACTTGATTTATAATTAATGATTGATGCACATTTTTATTTCTAAGTATGAAGGCTACACAAACAAATAGGTAGTTACATTATTTTATTCAAAGACATGCCACTTAAAGCAATTTTATAAATGCAAAATACTTGAAACTGAATTAAGCATTTTAACCTGAGCCATAAAATTAGTTGTTGGAATGCAGAGTTAGAAGATAATTGCCAGATTTCAGCATCAGTATGTACCATTTTCTAAAACTTTAGAAGTGTTATGACAGTCATTAAAATATAAAAAGCTGCACCTAGATGAAATTGACTCATCAAAAGAAATATACAGCAAAGAGACTACAGAATGGGCCTGGAAAATTAACAAGGCCTGGTGCTCTCTGCCTAAATCATTGTTACACACTAATTAGTGCTGTGCTCTGATTTGAGGCTTTAAATTTGTTCCTTTGAAGATTTTCTTAAAATTGTATTCAAAGGAAAGGCTCTTCTTTAATAAAACTGTATAATTCTCCATTCACTTGGGAAACATAGCTTCTCAGCATAATGCTGCTGAAAACGAAGAGCTGACTTCTAATAGAGGTGCTAATTATTAACATTCCAGCATCAGCCAAACACTGCACTCTCTTAGACCAAAATAAAATAATAGTGCACAAATATTTCTCCCCTATTCTAATAAGTACTTGAAAAATTCAATAACATTCATTAAATACATAAATGTGAATATTAAAAATAGAGATTTTTCCCCTGTGATTTATTATGTACTGTCTGAATAGCAGAGCTAAAGGAAGGCATCATTATATGGCATAAAAAGGAATTCTTTGGCTGTTAATTATAATGTAAATTTATCCTTATACCAGGGGGAAAGAATGACTTCATAGTTAAAACCATCGGGCATGGCTGGTCACTCAAAATAAAAGATGCATTAATCTTTAATAATTCATACAGTACAGTATGGACAAGGGTAATATAAAATGATGAGATACCTTAAAATGATTTAAAAGAATATTCTAGTAACAGTCTATTATAAATGGAAGCTTGACAGAACAAAACAGGGTATTTTACATTGTCTTCTAGAAATAGAGTAGTTAATAGGAAAATTCACACAGACATTAGTTCCACACGATATGCAAAATACTTTATTTACTACCGTCTTTTTCTCCACCAGTTTTATAATGACACCAAATGTAATCTAGAGTCCTCTTCCTAAGTGAAGAAAGTTATCATTGTCATGTTAGAAAAAGAAAGACCTTAGATTGGCAGTTAAAATAATGAACTTGTTTAAACATTAACTCTGTGTGTCCTTGGGAAATTGACTTATCCTCCCAGGCACTCTGTTTCCTCATCTGTCCAATCAGAGTCAGAGAAGCTGATTTCCAACTGTTCACTATTCATCCAATTGAAATCAAGGCAACTTTCACCCTGAAATGTGGCAGCTACAGGGCAAGTGGGTATTTTTTTTTTAATCGTGTCAATTTAAATACACGATACTTCCAAGATTTTCCTTTCTTGTATAGTTCCAAGAAAGGATTGGATACAAGAGATATTTGCATGAGACAGGGGGTAAGGTGAACCTTATAAAGTGCCATTGCACTTTGGATGCCATCATCATTTTAGGCAGTGAGGGACATGTGCAGAGGTGCAGCTTGTTCTCATTTAGCTCCATGACCAGCTGTCCTCTTCAATGTCTGGCCCTGCTGATCCCCTAGATACTTAGCAGTCAACTCAGAGAGACAGGAACAATACAGAGCCAACAACCATCCCCAGAAGTTTACCTTGCCCAACTTGTGGTTCCACTCCAGTAGCTTTCTGCGAGTTCTGGTATTTTCATCTATATTGGGGCTATTTAGTGATTTTTTTTTTTTCTGATCCCTCTGACCCTTCAATTCTTCAGTTCTCCAACAATTGCATAAGATCTAATTTATATAGTAAGTTCATGATTTTCTAATACTGTTATCCTGCTTTCCAGATGGAACCCTAGCTGAAATAGTTGGTGAATGTATGGATCAGAGGTGACATTTCTTTTTTTATTTTTTTTATTAAATTTTTTTATTTTTTCAGCATAACAGTATTCATTATTTTTGCACCACACCCCGTGCTCCATGCAATCCGTGCCCTCTACAATACTCACCACCTGGTGCCTCCAACCTCCCACCCCCCACCCCTTCAAAATTCTCAGATCATTTTTCAGAGTCCATAGTCTCTCATGGTTCACCTCCCCTTCCAATTTCCCTCAACTCCCTTCTCCTCTCCATCTCCCCTTGTCCTCCATGCTATTTGTTATGCTCCACAAATAAGTGAAACCATATGATAATTGACTCTCTCTGCTTGACTTATTTCACTCAGCATTTTCTCTTCCAGTCCCGTCCATGTTGCTACAAAACTTGGGTATTCATCCTTTCTTTTTTCTTTTTCTTTTTCTTTTTCTTTTTTTACAGCTTTATAAACATATATTTTTATCTCCAGGGGTACAGGTCTGCGAATCGCCAGGTTTACACACTTCACAGCACTCACCATAGCACATACCCTCCCCAATATCCATAACCCCACCGCCCTCTCCCAACCCCCTCCCCCCATCAACCCTCAGTTTGTTTTGTGAGATTAAGAGTCACTTATGGTTTGTTTCCCTCCCAATCCCATCTTGTTTCATTTACTCTTCTCCTACCCCCTCAACCCCCCATGTTGCATCTCCTCTCCCTCATATCAGGGAGATCATATGACAGTTGTCTTTCTCCGATTGACTTATTTCGCTAAGCATGATACCCTCTAGTTCCATCCACGTTGTCGCAAATGGCAAGATTTCATTTCTTTTGATGGAAGCATAGTATTCCATTGTGTATATATACCACATCTTCTTTATCCATTCGTCTGTAGATGGACATCTAGGTTCTTTCCATAGTTTGGCTATTGTAGACATTGCTGCTATAAACATTCGGGTGCACATGCCCCTTCGGGATTCAACAGTACATTAAAAGGATTATTCACCACGACCAAGTGGGATTTATTCCAGGGCTACAAGGTTGGTTCAACATCCGCAAATCAATCAATGTGATACAACACATTAATAAAAGAAAGAACAAGAACCATAGGATACTCTCCATAGATGCTGAAAAGCATTTGACAAAGTACAGCATCCCTTCCTGATCAAAACTCTTCAAAGTGTAGGGATAGACGGCACATACCTCAATATTATCAAAGCCATCTATGAAAAACCCACCGCAAATATCATTCTCAATGGAGAAAAACTGAAAGCTTTTCCGCTAAGGTCAGGAACACAGCAGGGATGTCCATTAGCACCACTGCTATTCAACATAGTACTAGAAGTCCTAGCCTCAGCAATCAGACAACAAAAGGAAATTAAAGGCATCCAAATCGGCAAAGAAGAAGTCAAACTATCACTCTTCGCAGATGATATGATACTCTATGTGGAAAACCCAAAAGACTCCACTCCAAAACTGCTAGAACTTGTACAGGAATTCAGTAAAGTGTCAGGATATAAAATCAATGCACAGAAATCAGTTGCATTTCTCTACACCAACAACAAGACAGAAGAAAGAGAAATTAAGGAGTCCATCCCATTTACAATTGCACCCAAAACTATAAGATACCTAGGAATAAACCTAACCAAAGAGACTAAGAATCTATACTCAGAAAACTATAAAGTACTCATGAAAGAAATTGAGGAAGACACAAAGAAATGGAAAAATGTTCCATGCTCCTGGAATTGGAAGAATAAATGTTGTGAAAATGTCTATGCTACCTAAAGCAATCTACACATTTAATGCAATTCCTATCAAAGTACCATCCATTTTTTTCAAAGAAATGGAACAAATAATCCTAAAATTTATATGGAACCAGAAAAGACCTCGAATCGCCAAAGGAATATTGAAAAAGAAAGCCAAAGTTGGTGGCATCACAATTCTGGACTTCAAGCTCTATTACAAAGCTGTCATCATCAAGACAGCATAGTACTGGCACAAAAACAGACACATAGATCAATGGAACAGAATAGAGAGCCCAGAATGGACCCTCAACTCTATGGTCAACTCATCTTTGACAAAGCAGGAAAGAATGTCCAATGGAAAAAAGACAGCCTCTTCAATAAATGGTGTTGGGAAAATTGGACAGCCACATGCAGAAAAATGAAATTGGATCATTTCCTTACACCACACACGAAAATAGACTCAAAATGGATGAAGGATCTCAATGTGAGAAAGGAATCCATCAAAATCCTCGAGGAGAACACAAGCAGCAACCTCTTCGACCTCAGCCGCAGCAACATCTTCCTAGGAACATCACCAAAGGCAAGGGAAGCAAGGGCAAAAATGAATTTTTGGGATTTTATCAAGATCAAAAGCTTTTGCACAGCAAAGGAAACAGTGAACAAAACCAAAAGACAACTGACAGAATGGGAGAAGATATTTGCAAATGACATATCAGATAAAGGGCTAGTGTCCAAAATCTATAAAGAACTTAGCAAACTCAACACCCAAAGAACAAATAATCCAATCAAGAAATGGGCAGAAGACATGAACAGACATTTCTGCAAAGAAGACATCCAGATGGCCAACAGACACATGAAAAAGTGCTCCATATCACTCGGCATCAGGGAAATACAAATCAAAACCACCATGAGATATCACCTCACACCAGTCAGAATGGCTAAAATTAACAAGTCAGGAAATGACAGATGCTGGCAAGGATGCGGTGAAAGAGCAACCCTCCTACACTGTTGGTGGGAATGTAAGCTGGTGCAACCACTGTGGAAAACAGCATGGAGGTTCCTCAAAATGTTGAAAATAGAACTACCCTATGACCCTGCAATTGCACTGCTGGGTATTTACCCTAAAGATACAAACGTAGTGATCCGAAGAGGTGACATTTCTTTAATAGATTTATGAATAATATACAGGTAACAGTTGAACAGATAGTACATGCCTATATGCCTTCAATTTTATAGATCCAAGAGAGTAATTAGAAAATTACAGGATTCTTAAATACATGTAAAGTTGAAAGTAGTACAAAATCCAGGTACTCTAGGTTTTATATCATTTCACTTTCCTGAACTTTGCCTCATCTTTTAAATTCTATTTAAATTTAATCGGTCAATATTGTAAAGAAAAATTGAAATTGACTTGATTTTGATATTTATATAAGCTAACTGAAGATGAAGAAAAACTTTGAATACAAATTGATGGAAATTTTACTAATACTGAGATTGTTATTTTAGATTATATCAGAGCTCATCTGACATGAATTCATTGAGGAGTTCAACTTTCTCTTGGTTTCTGAACCTCAAGTGAACATTTTTTACTATCTTAAACATCATTTTCCAAAAACATTGTTTCATGTTTCCTTTCAAGGAGTCTTTATGGGGGTGGGGGGTGGGTCGGAACAATTATTCGAATTTTCCCACAACTTACTTTATTCTTTCCATAAAAGTGTATGCGTACATTTCATTTATGAGGAAATGGGATGGGATACACTAGGTACTTTCTTAAGAATATTGCTATCAAAATTTGGGAACTTGTGAAGTCTACAGAAGCAACAGAATGATGTGTGTATAACTATAGTTTGTGTGTCTTTTTTAACTGTATATTTTTATCTACACTTTTAAATTTAAAGCTAATGTCTGTTTATACATTGTGACTTTCAGGAAAACTCAAGCACATGAATGAGGATTTCATGGTGATAGTGTGCATAATGACCGATCCTGAAATACCTGAAAACTGAGTTCACAGTTAAGGTTCTAGATAAACTGAGGGAGTCAAAAAAGTATCTTCAGAAGATCCCAGCAGAGGCAGCGGGGGTAGAAAAAGTAGGGACTGATCTATCTTTTCCCACCATGTACTTATGAAGGTATGTTGCATATGAAGGTATGTAAGAAACTTCTAGGAGATTAAGAAATTTCAGCTTTATCCTATCTCCTATAATGCTTATTTTTCATTTTATTTTTGTGAATTAAATAGTATATCATTCTAGAAGTATTGAATGAAGAGATAAACTAGAAGTACCTTCTCCCCAAATAATATTCTAAATTCATGCTTTACATATATTGTGGCCAATGATCTTATTCTTCACTGATGGGAACTAAAGTGAGAAAAAACAAACTGGAGGGGGACAGGGAAAACATAATGTAAATATTTTTTTCTCAAGTATGTTTGACAAAATGCAATTTTTCATGACTTAAAGCCAAGACAGAACAAATCATAAAATATTTTCATGAAGCTAATTCTAAAATAGCAATTAGTTCCATAGTAAAAAGAAAAAAAATCCTATATATTATTATCTAACTCAGATAGGTTATCCAACAAACAGCTAACAAAGTCACAGAGAAAAGAACTCAAGATGAACAGAGTAGGAAGTGCCAGAAGATGAGGAGACAATGGTGAATAGCTGTTTGGTGTTTTTATCTTTTCTCTATAATTAAGGGTGGGAGAATAGTTGCTGTATTCATTAGAATAGCTTTGACTGCAAATGTTCAAATCATAAATAGCAGTATAAGTAAGATATACATTTCTTTTTTGTGTAGAAGAAAGCCATGTTTCAGCAGTTCAGGGTTATTTTCATAATTTATGGTTTCACAAAATTGTCAGTGTGGTAGGAAGAATTCTAACATGAACCAAGAACTTTACCCCCTACTTTACACACCCTATATAATCCTCTTGTGTAGAAATGAATTGTAACATTTTCTAACCCATAAAATATAGGAGATAGAAAGGGATTTTGCAGGTGCAGTTACATTCCTAATCAGTTGATTTCAAGTTAGGAGTCAAAAGAAGCTTACCTTGGTGGGCCTGACTTAATTAAGTGAGCCCTTTAAAAGAGATTTCAGGCTTTCCCTAAAATAGAGACTTGAAGCAGCTGAGACATTTTCTTTTTGGCCTCAAAGAAGCAAATTGCCAGGTTGTAGTGAAGGGCACAAAGCTGGGAAAGCCAGGCGGTTACCAGTGGCTGGGTGTCTCAGTCCTACAATTGCTAGGAACTGAATTTTGCCAACAACCACATGGGCTTAGAAGATCTTGAGCACAAGAGAAGACCACAGTACCAGCTGACACCTTTATTTACAACCTGTGTGACCCTGAGCAGAGATCCATCCTAAACCATGGCTAAGCTCCTGACCCCCAAAACTGTGAGATCATAGATGAACTTACCTCATGATTCAAAACTCCTTGAACATTTGCTCTCATATCTCTTATATAAAAAGTAACATGAAAAAAAGATTTTAAAAAGAGAGAGAAAAGGAAAATGAGAAGAAAAAGCAATGCCTCACTTCAAGGACACTTTCTAAATTTCACACACAATAATTCTGAGTATTTCTCACTCACTAGAGTCACATGACCGCCTTTAGCTGCAAGGCTCCTTGTTCTGGATAATTATGGAAGGTCCTCTATCTGAGAAAGAATGTAAGAACGGATTTTAGGGGAAAACTGTGAGTCTCTACCACAAAATTGGAATAATTAAAGGTGCTAATGGGCAGTAGGCAGTGGGATGGCTGTGCCCATTCTGAATGTTGCCAGAAGAGAGACCTGCCTGTACCAGAAGAGATCTATATTCAATATGGTCACAAAATAATAAGATGCAGAGCAATAAATTATTTTAGAAATCACCAAATGCTAAATTCTACCTCTGGTAATAAAAATAAGACCTGTGAGCGAAATAAGTCTATCAGAGAAAAACAACTATCATATGATCTCCCTGATATGAGGAAGTGGAGATGCAACATGGGGGGGTTAAGGGGGTAGGAGAAGAATAAATGAAACAAGATGGGATTGGGAGGGAGACAAACCATAAGTGACTCTTAATCTCACAAAACAAACTGAGGGTTGCTGGGTGGGGGGGTTGGGAGAGGGGGTGGGGTTATGGACACTGGGGAGGGTATGTGCTATGGTGAGTGCTGTGAAGTGTGTAAACCTGGTGATTCACAGACCTGTACCCCTGGGGATAAAAATACAGTATGTTTATTAAAAAAAAAAAAAAAAAAAAAAAAAAAGAACTGTGGTTCCATGGGGAGTTAGGAGAAGGGAGTTGGGGGAAATTGGAAGGGGAGGTGAATAATGAGAGACTATGGACTCTGAAAAACAATCTGAAGGGTTTGAAGAGGTGGGGGGGGGTGGGAGGTTGGGGGAACCAGGTAGTGGGTATTAGAGAGGGCACAGATTGCATGGAGCACTGGGTGTGGTACAAAAACAATGAATACTGTTATGCTGAAAATAAATAAAAATAAAATGATTTAAAAAAAGTTTATAATATTACCAAAAAAAAATAAACACCTAAAAATAAATACATCTAGGCAATAAAATATTTCTAGGCTTATTACCATCTCTGTATGATAGCCATAATTATATTCTAATTATACTTTTGTTCTTATAAGTTAAGAAATATAACATTGTAATAGAGCAAAAGTAATAAAAGTTTGGTGGATCAATCCACATCAATCAACATCAAACTTAATGTTTTTAAATAAACTGAAGACTTCATCTAATTGCTTATTTTAAAGATTGCCAAGTATTATTTAAATTAAATACCTTCGTATTAGTTTTCTAGGGCCACCATATCAAATTACCAAAAACTGTGTGGTTTAAAATAAAAGGTTCATTCTCTCACATTTCTGGAGGCTAGAAGTTCTAGATCAAAATGGTCAGTTCCATCTGCAGACTCTAAGAGAATCTATTCCATGCCCCTCTTCTAGCTTTTGGTGATGGCTATAAGTCCTTGGCCCTCCTTAGCTTGTGATAACATAACCACAATCTTTGCCTCCTTCTTCACATGGCTGTTATCCCATTGTGCATGTCTGTGTTCACATTTCTGTCTTCTTATAAGGACATCAGTCATTCGTTTAGGGGCCACCTTAATCCAGGACGACCTCATTTTTAACTTGGTTCCATCCACAAAGACCTTATTTCCAACCATGCATAGTTTCCAGGAGGAGATGAACTTCAGTGGGAGCACAATTTAATCCCATACAAGTTTCTAGAAGCCAAGAAGGAAAATATATGCAAGTGAAAATGATATATCAATTGGTGGGAAGGTGGCTGGAGAGGGAGAAGAACAGGTTTAAGGCACTAAAGAGTGGTGAATGCTAATGGGGTTTCAACTACTGTCTGAAGCACTGCAGGAATATCTAGCATGGCTACCTGCATTGGCCCTCTGGCTGCCTGAACTAAACATTCTTATTCCGATATAACAACAATTTCCAGGCTCCCAGGGGTTGAGGAGAAAGGTCTAGACACTTTAGGAATTGAAGGATCAAAGTTTAGAGTGAAAGAGAGAAGATAAAATTTTTCAGACATTTGGTAAATGGTAGAAGGGTAGAATGGTAGAAGATGTACCCTAATACATCTATTATAATAATGAGTTGAATTTCACTTCTTTCTTGCTCTTACAAATCACAAACTATCAGTCTTCATTTCTCTTATCACCCATCTGTCTATACTTCTCCCAGTGTCTTGATGTGTTTGTGGATATGAATCCAGTTCATCCTACTTCACAAAGTAGTCAATAAAAGCTTTTATTTTATTATTATTTTTATTTCTTTTCAGAGTTTCAGAATTCATTGTTTATGCACTACACGCAGTGCTCCATGCAATACGTGCCCTCCATAATATCCACCACCAGGCTTACCCAACCCCCCACCTCCCTTTCCTCCAAAACGCTCAGTTTGTTTCTCAAAATCCACAATCTCTCATGGTTTTTCTCCCCCTCTGATTTTCCCCAACTCACTTCTCCTCTCCATCTCCCAATGTCCTCCATGGTATTCCTTATGCTTCATGAGTAAGCGAAACCATATGATAATTGACTCTCTCTGCTTGATTTATTTCACTCAGCATAATCTCTTCCAGTCCCATCCATGTTGATATTAAAGTTGGGTATTCATCCTTTCTGATGGAGGCATAATACTCCATTGTATATATGGACCATATCTTCTTTATCCATTTGTCCATTGAAGGGAATCTTGGTTCTTTCCACAGTTTGGTGACTGTGACCATTACTGCTATGTACACTGGGGTGCAGATGGCCCTTCTTTTCACTATATCAGTATCTTTGGGGTAAATACTCAATAGTGCAATTGCAGGGTCATAGAGAAGCTCTGTTTTTAATTTCTTAAGGAATCTCTACGCTGTTTTCCAAAATGGCTGCACCAACTTGCATTCCCACCAACAGTGTAAGAGGGTTCCCCTTTCTCCACATCTTCTCCAACACATGTTGTTTACTGTCTTGTTAATTTTGGCCATTCTAACTGGTGTAAAGTGGTATCTCAGTGTGGTTTTGATTTGAATCTCCTCGATGGCTAATGATGATGAACATTTTTTCATATGTCTGTTAGCCATTTGTATGTCTCCCTTGGAGAAGTGTCTGTTCATGTCTTCTGCCCATTTTTTGACATGATTATCTGTTTTGTGTGTGTTGTGTTTGAGGAGGTCTTTATAGATCTTGGATATCAGCCCTTTGTCTGTAGGGTCATTTGCGAATATTTTCTCCCATTCTGTGGCTTGCCTCTTTGTTTTGTTGACTGTTTCCTTTGCTGTGCAGAAGCTTTTGATCTTGATCAAGTCCCAAAACTTCATTTTCGCTTTTGTTTCCTTTATCTTCATAGACATATCTTGAAAGATGTTGCTGTGGCTGATGTCGAAGAGGTTACTGCCTATGTTCTCCTCCAAGATTCTGATGGATTCCTGCCTCACTCTGAGGTATTTTATCCATTTCAAGTTTATCTTTGTGTATGGTGTAAGAGAATAGTCGTTTCATTCTTGTACACATAGCTATCCAATTTTCCCAGCACGATTTATTGAAGAGACTGTCTTTTTTCCACTGTATATTTTTTCCTGCTTTGTCAATAATTATTTGACCATAGAGTTGAGGGTCCATATCTGGGCTCTCTACTCTGTTCTACTTGTCTATGTGTCTGTTTTTGTGCCACTACCATGCTGTCTTGGTAGTAAAGCTTTGTAGTAAAGCTTAAAATCAGGTGTGATGCCCCCAGTTTTGTTTTTCTTTTTCAAAATTTCCTTAGCAATTCGGGGTCTCTTCTGGTTCCATACAAATTTTAGGATTGTTTGTTCTAGCTCTTTGAAAAATGCCAGTGGAATTTTGATCAGAATGACATTGAAAGTATAAGATTGCTCTAGGCAGTATAGACATTTTAACAATGTTTATTCTTCTGATCCATGTGCATGGAACGCTCTTCCACCTTTTTGTGTCTTCTATTTCTTTCATGAGTGTTCTGTAGTTCCTCGAGTATAGATCCTTTACTTCTTTGGTTAGGTTTATTCCCCAGGTATCTTACAGTTCTTGGTGCTATAGTAAATGGAATTGATTCTCTAATTTCCCTTTCTGTATTTTCATTGTTAGTGTATAAGAAAGCAACTGATTTCTGTATATCGATTTTGTATCCTGCCACATAACTGAATTGCTGTATGATTGCTAGTAGTTTGACGGTGGAGTCTTTTGGGTTTTCCATATAAAGTATCATGTCATCTGCGAAGAGAGTATGGGGAAAAGCTGAAAGCCTTCCCTTTGAGATTAGGAACACGACAAGGATGACCACTCTCACCACTTTTGTTCAACATAGTACTAGAAGTCCTAGCAATAGCAATTAGACAACACAAAGAAATAAAATGTATTCAAATTGGCAATAAAAGCTTTTTTGAATAAATGGAATTATAATACTTTTGCATTGCAGAGAAGAAGAAGTGGATCCTAAATAAAGTATCTGTTCTCTACACAATTTATGAATATTTACATTATTTCTGCTAAGAGATTTTGTATAGTCTGAAGTTAATTCTCTAACACTGTATAATTTTGTTGTTAATATGAGTAATATCTGAATTTATAGATTTTATTTTTGAGGTGATTTTGTCTACAAAGAAAAAGATCTTGCATAAAATCAGTTATTTAAGACTTTGAAATATATTTTATCATAAAGACTGAATTTGAGATTTCTTTTTAGTTCATACTTGACTAGTATATATTTTACCATTCTTTCAACTATTATATATTATCTTTCTTTACTTTTATGCATCCAATATACTATTGTTATCTTTACATATTATAATTATGTTGCCCTATAGTTAAATTATAATTTTATCTTTGATATTAATGATAACTCAGAGTATATATTTTTGGTCTACTTCCACTTATGTTAATTAATGGCAGAGTTGGACTTTTTTCTAATATTTTATATCATTTTATAATTTAAATTGAAAATATATTCCTTGTTCCACTGCATAGGATGCTTTTTTTCCAGTTTAAAAATGTTGTGTTCCTTTAAAATTTCTTCACATGATTGAAGTTTAATGTTTTATTTATTTTTATGACCATTTTCTAGATTTACATGTAAAACTTGAATCCTTAAAATCTTATTGTTCATATATGAAAAATATTTGATAGTTGTTTTTCTAAATTTGATCAAAAAGCACTAAATCATACCATTAGAGCTTTAAAGTTCAGGAAAGTATTTGAAATTATAATATTAAAGAACCAATTTCAATTAGCTACATTAAAAGAAAGACTGAATTATCATTCTCTGCATTCTTTCAGAAAAATATTGTAATGTTGATTTCATATGACAAGATGGTCTGAGAATATACAGCCAAAAATATAGGGAAATAAACCTGTTCTGGAAGTTCAGATGAGTAATTAAACTAAATAAAGTTTTACATAAAATTATGCTACTCTTTATATTTTGTGATATTAGTGGTATTTTGTCATTCTAAATATTTATTTTATGATACTTAAAATAAGCAATTTTAAGTTTGTAATTCTGTAGAAAGAAAGTTCCAATATTTAAAAACTTCAACCCATTAAACTGGAGTCTCTCTTTGATATTCTCTTGTGCATTTGAGTGTATTTGATTACTGAAGTTGATTTTTGTATTCCACTTATTTTGATTAAGTGCTATGTGTCCTCCAGTTTGTTGTCTTTCTTTTGAATAGTTTGTGTCCTTTACATGTATGTGTGCTTCTATTCTATCCAATTAATACGGGTTTGGAAAGGTGGTATATCCATGCTATGTCTCTCAGATGACATGAGACAGTGTGGATAAGGTGAGCCAGTGCAGGGAGCTCCACATACCACAGAACCATTGTTGACCCTGCTACTTTGCTTTATCCCACAAGGCCACTCTTCAAGGGCTTCACATTTAAATTTATAGAAAAGAAAGTGTTGGAAAGACACAGTTGTTGACAGATGACCTTGGTTTGTGGGCAGAGGAACGATGCTCAGAATTTGCTGTTCCAACCTGATATTGCTTCATTCAATTTCTTACTCCCACTGAGACTTCTGTATATTCTAGATGTTTTTTCCCAAACACCAATAGGTGGGTTATAACTGCAGATTTCTGGGTTAAAGAAACAAACAATGATTGTCTCTGTGCAATGACAGGGAGAAGTGAAAGCATGGTTTCTTTGAACCATCCTGTGATGACTGTCTCTGGATTCGTGCTGGCCCAGGAGGCATTGAATCCTCACAGCCCACTCTGCAACACATGGGCCATATCAGACCAGCCTTCTATATTCTCAGGGATGTCTCTGAGTTGTGTGTGTGTATCTGTGTTTGTGTGGTTGCAAGTAATATATATACAAACTGTCTTCTGATTTCTGTAGTTTTGCTAGGGTAAATATCAGAAACAGATTGAACAGCCTAACTGGTTGAATGCTGTTCTGTACACCAGTTCTTTTTAGTAATTCTTTGCCAAGTATATTTTCCATTTTTTTATTTTGAACTTTCCTGTACCTCTATATTTAGCTTGTGTGTGTGTATGTATATATATATGTATAATTTGTTTAATTATAAACATATGTATAAACATAATATGTATAATTTGTTTTTTAATTAGGCTACACACATGGAGCCCAACACAGAGCTTGAACTACTCACGGTCTTGAGATCAAGACCTGAGCTGAGAACAAGAGTCAGATACTTAACCGACTAAGCCACCTGATGCCCCTAATGTATGTATTTTCTATACACCACACATAGCCATATTCCATACATATTCCATAGAGCATACATACATATGCCATTAAATTCAATAAAAATTTTTCTCAGATGTGACTTTTTGCATTTTAACAAGTTAGTCTAATCTGTATACTGATTTTATAGATTGCTTCTCTCCTTGGATATATTTCTATAATCTGTGTTTTTTTGTTTTTAATTTGTCAAACTTTCTCTTTGTACTGTAGTTGTTATTATTCTGACCTATAAAATGCTTGCTATTAAGGGATATTTTTCAATTAGTAAGAAAATGAACACGCAATGAGAGAGACGTTAGTAGCTGTAAGTCACTCAACCACATAGCCCTTAGTTAATTCATGTAAAATGAAGATTTGGAGCCAAGTCATACCAAAATTAATGTTTATTTCTAAAATTTCTTAGTGCTGTAAACAAAAGCAATAAACTGGAAACAAACTGGCATAGATGATCAAAGTGAGGATATTTGTGTAACAGGCATAGGGAATTTGAACTTGGATTTAGGTACAACTCTGACACTTAGTAACCGTGTGACTTTGCAAATTGTTTAATCTTTCTGATCCTTTAATCTTCAAATGTAAAATACTGATAGTAATACTCATGTAAAAGAGTTTTTTTTTTGTTGTTGTTGTTGTTGTTTTTTTAACTGTCAGTGACATTTTAATGGAAGGAAATAAGATTGCAAATATTGGGAACATGATGGGAGTCGAATCCAGATATTTAGGAGAGATATTGTATAGGATTAAGCATGATAAGACTGTATATTGCAGAGAATGCCAGTTATTAGAAAATGTTCCTTTCTTTGATATTCTTACTCAAAATTTCCAGCAGTCAAGTTATTGAAGGAAAAAAGTAGAAATCTTTACCCCTGTTCATGTTAAAGCTTTGGGTACCATAATTTATGGATATTTTTTCAGTCTCGACATTGTTTTGATATTGATTTGTATATAATTACATCACTTTCAAATCTCTAACAAGTTTTACTATTATAGCTCCTTTTATCACAACTCCACTTCTCATGCTCTCATTATAGCACGTATTAAACTTAGTTATCATAATGACATTATTTAACAATTTTAATATATTTTACAACTTTCTGATATGAGGTGGAATCTTAATTTACTGTCTTTTAGTTCAAAAATCAGTATCCTTGCAAATAATCAGTGTAACTAGGTTGTAAAACTGGCATCACATTCTTACAATCACTGTGTGGCTTTTTAGTTTCTCGTAATATGTTTTATATCTTGCCCTTTTAATTATATTATAGAAACACAAGTTACCATTTTTGGATTTGAAATGTGAAGTCTTGGTTGTGACAATTATTTTCACAATCTCCAAGAAAACCATATTTCAGTTCCTTTTCTCATGAATTGGCTATCTTAGCTGTGAAGATATATTATGCACAGATTTTTTTTATTTAGTTGTAAAACATCAGGCAAGCTATTATAAAGCTATCAATTTAGATCATTCTGACTTAGTATATTAGCTCAATAAATACAGGGGTGTGCTATTTTTCTGATGTTCTTAAGTTTCGCTGAAGTTTTTTTCTGATCTAAACAAACTAGTTTCTCCTTGTTAACCTGAAGGACAAAGGGTCGCAAAGATTGAACTCAATTGGAAAAAAATTAAACTAACTTTAGTTTCAGCTAATATAATGTGGCATGGAGCTGGCATTTAATTCCCATTTGTTTACAAATACCAGACACTATGGAGCTTCTGAAACCTCAGGAGGAATTCCTCCTAGAGAAGGAAAATATATTAAAAGAAAAGTAAAAGTCTCTTTTATCTTTCTCATTTCTATACTCAAACTCTGATATCTAACTTATTTTATCTAATTCAAATTCTCTTTTAGAAAAGAAATTTGAAAGCAAATATTTATTTGATAAAATAAGTAACCTACAGAATTAGGGAAATCTAAATGGATAACATAGTATTGATCTATAATTATTAGATGAATTTGGAAATTACATTATTCATAGTTATTTTAGTAATAGGCTATCATTCCTTGAAACAAATGAGAAATCACTTGGGACTACAGGAGAGGTGGGATGAAAACCCAAAACTGGCACCAGCAAATTCTCTCAGTTTTTCACAAGTGGAGCAGATTTGATGAACCACAGCAAAGAAGGAGGAAAGAAACTGCAGCCATCAATAAGGGTTCTATTGCTAATTCCGGTCTGTATCCCCACTACCTCCTGAAGTGAGTGTGTTGACCATGGAAGTTAAAGAGTTGCATACACTTTGCCAGGCAGAACATTTAACTTTTGGGTTGGAAAATGTCGTGAAGTCCTGCAACAATAAAGGAACAGAGGAACAATTCCAAAGGCACTGAAATGTTCCTGAGATTATCTCCCCATATTTTAACTTCAGTTTGTCTAGGACAAAGTCTAAAATTTTTTCATAACTCATTCATTTATAGATCATGGGATATAATCCCGATGTGTGAAGTTAAAAAAAATAAAAGTTTATCATGTTTATTGAAAGCAATAACACGTATTTGGTTTGTCATCAAATATAATCTTATTTTTAGGCATTTAATTTTGTGGAATGACTTTTCTTTTAATTTTTCAATATTTTCTCTCCTTTGTGCTTCTACTCAAGTATTGGTCTAACCTACATTGATTTTTTTTTTCCCATTGACACTCTAAAGGGCTATAGTAGTTTTGAAACCTCATGAGGGATTTTCAGAAAAACAAAATACATTACAAGCAAACTAATTCTTGATTTCATTTATGTAATCTTAACAAAATACATTGTGAAGAATACTTTTTTTTATTACCAAAACTTCCTAAACTATGATTCTAGGTATTGAAAACATACCAAATCACTAAATCCCATTCATTCTATAATGTAAGCATGTGAAAAAAACACATTTGATTCTGACTCATGATCATGTAATAATTTTAACAACCTTCTTTTTATATTTCACAGAATTATTTCTTATATATATGCTATGTTTTAAATTCAAAGTGTATTTAAAATTAAATTACTTTTAACAGTAAAAGTTTATTATAATCATTCTTATTTCCCACATTACAGATGAGGATACTGAATTTCCATCAGGGTACCCAATCTAATCCAGGCTACATTGCCAGTAGGAGGTAACAGGTGCTCCAAAACCTAACTCCATTTATTTTCTGGGGATAGTCTCCATTCCACTGAAGTGGCCTCAGTACTCTCATTTTACTGTTCTGATTGTCTTCAAGCATTAACCTAGCATACTATTGAATCAGCAATGTGTAAGAGACTATTCAAAGAAGTAAACCCTACACCACGAAATTATTTCTAGTTTATGTAAGCATCCATAAAATTAATATCTTCTTATTTATAAGTTCCTTACTCCCTAATTCTTAAAAGCAGCTATTTGATACTGAATAGATGTATAATTGCAGAACATATGACCAGAGGAAGGAATCTACTTAATATTTGTTTTATAACTGACACAAACTGCTTTATCACTTTCAGCTGCAAATATAATCCTATCACTTCTATTATCCAAATAATTACTAGAGTTCTAGATGTTTTTTATCAGCAAGAAGCACAACATGTCCCTCCCACCCCATCTTAAGTGATCAGAGAACCAAAAGCATGAAGGTCAAGTCAAAGGTATTGGCCCATCTTTCTGACAACAGATATGAGGCAGGTGAATGATGACAGAGTGGTTTGCCCTCCAGAAGCTCTAATTTGGCTGCTGCTCCCCTGTGTCACTGTGGAACAGCCTTTCCAAAGAATCCTACCACAACCTTCACAGCTCCATTTCATTTCATATTTGCAACTTTGTACCATATTACAATGTTAGAGCAATTTTACTTCACCTTCACATACTCAACCTATCCTCCAAGCAGGGCATTTTGCCAGGTAATTAAACCTGGAGATTCCAGGTTTGTCCCTCTATTGTGCCTGAGAGTGGAATAGCCACAAAATCTTAAGCCTCGGTGTTATTTCAGATCATCAGCCCAGATGGTAGCTTCCTTTAGGGGAAATTTTCCGGTAGAACCTTCGATACATTTTCATGCCAGAAGATGAAACTTAGTTAGAAGAATCTCTAAACCTGCAAGAGGTTCTGATAAAACAAATTGTCAAAGAGAAACAGATCGTGAGTGTATTCAGTTTGTTTCAATAGAAACTCCCTAATGCATATATGAATACATCCTTTCATATACCAATACATATCAATAGGCAAGAGGAGTAGCATGACTTCCATCAAATCAGGAGTGATTCTGTTAACACAGGATGATAAATATCTACTGACTTTACGTTTGTGGAAATGAGACTTCATGCTGTGTACCTTGCCATAAAAACAAAAATAAACTCCAGTTACAAGATGCCTTGCTTGAGCAAACTGCACAGCAGGTTCTATTACTTTGTTGTTAGTAATTCAATGCCCTCATCCCCCAACCCACTCAATTTGACAATTCTTGAAGAACAAAATCTCAGCCTGTGATAACAAACTGAAATCAAAATATGCTCAATAATGTAAGATTTTATTGTATTTTATCATTTTGTTGTAAATATTTTCACATTTAAAATAATTTTATGGAGGTGTCCTGTATACCCACCATCTAAATTCTATCACTATTGCATTACATTTGATTTGTTATCCATTTATCCATATATCCATCTCTCCATCCATCCCTTTACCAAATACGTTTTTTCTGGTGCATTTCAAAATAAATTTCAGACATTTTTCTCTTTAGAGTATCAGAATGTATAATGTTAAATATATTTTAATATTTGCTCAGTTTTTCTTATGATAAAAATTGATATAAGCTGGAATACAGCCATTTTAATGCACATTCTCTGACTTTTACCATACATCTGCTTAACACAACTCCCGAGCAATATATAAAATATCTTCATCACCAAAAAGTTGCTTCTTAGCTTTGTTTACTCAACCTTTGCCATATTCCAAGGTAAACACCGTTATGGTTATTTTCCACTCTATATTCGATTATCCTGTTTATAAAAATAGAGTGACCATGCAGTATGTACACTTTTGAATAAGCTCCTTTCATTTAGTGTAATATTTTAAAACTTCTTCCATATTGTTGAATGTATGGACAGTTTATTCTCTTTTCATTGTTGAATAGAAATATATAACTGCATAAATATAATATAGCTTATTAATTCTCCTATGAATGGACACTGAGCTTGTTTCCAGTTCTTCATCATTATGAAGAGAGCTATGAACACTCTCATATGAGTTTTTATGACATTTGCTTTTATTTCTCTTGATTAAGTATATAGGATTAGAATTGCTGAGGCATAGGGTAGATTTATTTAGAAATTATCAGGTTTTTTTTTTCCCAAAGTCATTCAGTATTTTGGAAACCCATGAGGGATATATGGGAATTCTGGCTGTTCTACCTATTTGCCATTACTTGTTGTTGTAAGTCTATTTAATTTTTGCCATTTTGGGTGGATGTGAAGCTTATTGTGGTTTTAATTTGCATTTTTTTACTGTGTAATGATGTTGAACTGTTGACACTTTTTTGCACAGTTGTTGGCCATTTTATATCTTACTTGTGAAATGTCTGTTCAAAGCTTTTGCTCATTTTTATTATCGGATTGTCTTTTTTATTAAGTTGTAGGAGGTTTTCATCATATACCGTGATACGTGGATGCAAGTGCTTGGTTAAAGATATATTTTTATGAATATGTTCATGCAGACTATGGCTTCTTTATTTTCTTACTGTTTCCATGATATGAATATAAATTTTTATTTTGATAAGTCTAACTTATCATTTTTTTCATTAGAATTACTTTTTTCTGTAACTTGTCTAAGAAGAACCCCTTTAAATCAAGAAAATATGTTTTCCTCTACAAGTTTTATGGTTTTAAGTTTTATATATAGGCCTATGTTCCATCTAATTTGAAATGTTTTCATAGAATGTGAGATATGCATTAAGATTATTATTATTTTCATATACATATTCAATAAGTCCAGCACCATTTGTTGAAAAGACATTTCTTTCCACACCAGCTTGCTTGGGAGCCTAAGCTGAAAATTAAATGGTCGTGTAAATATGAGCCTATTTCTGGGCTCTCTCTTTTGTTCTATTAAAGTGGACATTGATTGTTATGCTGGAATAACATTTTCTTGACTACTGTAGCTTTATAGTAAGGCTTGAAAACAGCTATTCTAAATTTTTAAGGTTTGTTTTACATGATTGCTTTGAATATTCTTTAAGTCTTTTTCTTTTTCCTACACATTTTAGAGTCATATTGTCAATTGCTACCAAAAAGAAACAAACAAAACTTGTTGAGCTTTTGATTTGACATTGACTGAATCTATACATCAGTTTAAGAGGAGTTAGCATCTTAATATTGACTCTTGCAATCTATGGCAATAGGTTTTCTTATATTTATTCATTTATTTATGTCTTCAGTAAGTGTAGAGGTGTTAGCACATATTTTGTTAAGTTTATTTCTGAGTTTTTTATGCTTTTGATACTCATACAAATAGAATTTTTGAAATTTTTGCTCATAGTATATAAAAATACAAGTGCTTTCTTTATATTAATCTTGTATCCTGAGACTTTTTACTGAATTCACTGATTATTCCTGGTAATTATATTATAGATTCCTGATGATTTTATGTACAAACACCGTGCCATGTGCAAATAAATTTACTTCTTCCTCTCTTATCTTTGTGCCATTATTTCTATTCTTTGCTTTTTGCAATGGCTGAGACCTCTGGAGAAGTGATAAGAGTGGACATTTTTTTCCTGCTCCTAACTTAAGAGAAAGTATTCAAATCTTCAATATTAAGTTAGATGTTAGCCCTAAGTTTTTCATAAACTGTCCTTTATTGGGTTGAGGACTTTTCCTTCTATTACTACATTGTTACAGTTTTAATTCTGAAGGAGTGTCAAATTTTATAAAATGCTTTTTTTCATTTATTAAAATTTAATTTGTACTTTATCTTCTTTATTCTGTTAATATGGCAAACTACATTAATTGATTTAGGAAATTAAATCGATCTTGTATTCCTGTGACAAAACCTATTAGCTATGACACATTATCCTTTTTATATATTATTGGATTGGGTTTTCTAAAATATAAATTAATTTTACATATAAGTTCATGGGGGAATATTAGTCATTAGTATTACTTCATTTTAATATATTTCTGTGGGTTTGGAAATGTTTTCTCCTCCTCTATATTGTGAAAAAGTTTATGTATGATTGGTAATATTTTTCCTTAAATGTTTGGAAGAATTTATCAGTGATACCATCCAGTCCTGGAGTTCTCTTACTTGGAGGCTTTATGACAACAGATTCTATTTATTTCGTAGACATGTCATTTTGGGTAAGTTGTATTTTTCAAAAAAGTTGCTCATTTGATCTAAGGTGTTGAAGTTGTTGGCAGAAAATTATTCATAATAGTCTCTGCTCCTGTTTATGCCTGTACCACTTGTAATGATAACCATCCTTTCATTTCTGATATTGGTAATTTGTGTTCTTACACATTTTTTTTTGATTAATCTAGTTAGTGGTTTATAAATCATGTTGATCTTTACAACCAAGCAATTTCTCTCTGCTAAATTATTCTATTAGTTGTCTGTTTTCTATTTTATTAGTTTCTACCCTGATCTTCATTATTTCCTTGTAGTCACTTAGGATTTATTTTGTTGTTAATGTTAGGGTAGTGTTGTGTAAATATCAAAATAGATGGTTAATTGTGTTATTCCAATCATCCATATCTTACCAATTTTTCTTTAGATGTTCTATATATCAATCTTTGTTTTTGTGGAATATGTCATTTATTTCTAGTTCTTTGAATATTGGAGTAATTAGAGTATATATTAGAAATTGTGAATATGATGTTCTCCAAATTGTTGATTTTTTTGTTTTTTATGTTTTAGTAGGCTTTTAATTTTGTCATACTCAAAATACAAATTCTGTCTCTTAGATAACTAATAAATCCCAGATTTTTTTTCTTTCTGTCTAATCTGAAGCCTGTCTCTATCGCCATGGTTCACAGGTAAATCAAAGATTCAACAGAGTTTACATACAAAAATTGGGGCTTCTTCACTTTGGCTCTCCATTATCTCAGAGTCATGCTTTATTTTATTTTATTTTATTTTATTTTCATCCTTTATTTTATAACTGCTGTGGTTTCCCAAACTTGGTCTTCTTTTTTTTTTTTTTTTTTTTTCAGGCTGAAAATACTGCTCTTTCTATTATAGTTTTAACCATCATTTTTGTGCCACAGACATCTTCTTTAAAGCTTAAAGCCAATAAACAAAAGTAAGTCTACCCTGAGCCATTTCCTTCTTTCTGTATTTGATTATTTTCCTTAATCTTCTGTATGATCACTCTCTAGTTACCTGTGTATTTTGTTCAGCATAATCTGTGTGAGCATAGGTCTAGTAGGAGCTCACTTAGCCAAACTAAAAGTGGACCCCCTCCAAATTTTACTAATGCAAAAAGACACAAGTGTAACTTATTTTACTGATAGTCTAATTGCTTACAGTAGTTTAGTTATGTTTAGAGCAAGACAAAATATACATGGGAAACTGATTCTTAATGAAAACTGACAGTCAACCATTTCAGGTAGCCAAAAAAACAAAAACAAACAGGTTATATTGTTTGACTAATTATTTTATATGTAGTTCAATTGGTATTTTCTATTCATTCTGTACTAACTTTTTTTTTTTTAACTATGTTATATAGATTTATCCAGAACTAGAATTGACAGACTGCGGTCTTCGGGTTAAATCTAGCCCACCACTTATTTTTATAAGTGAAGTTTGATTTGAACACAGCTGTACTTACTCATGTATGTATTGTCTAAGGGTGACATCTACTTATATTAGTATAGTTGAGTAGCTGCGACAGAGACCACAGAGCCTGCATAATCTAAACTATAACTCTCTATAGAAAGTCAAAAATATTTGCAATTTATAGATTTGGTAAACACAATCTAGAATACACTATACACTTCTTAAGGTGATTTTTTGATAACTTGAAGAGTCCAGACCATGCACAAATTGTTGCAGTTTGTATATTGATGGCAAACAATGTTTCTTTCTAGTTAGAAATCTACCCTGTAAAACTTCTGCTTTACCAGTTGTTCCACCAGCCTTTGGATTCTAAATCATAAGACTGCCTTATCATAATTATTATTTTATTATGCTGTAATAATTTCCAATTTTTATAAATTAAGATTAATAATACCTTCAGCTATCATAATATTATCTATATGTTAGGATGTCCAAATGTAATTTCAAAGAAGTTATCTATTTTCTTTATAGTATAGAACTTATCTGTAAAGCATAGAAAAGGCTCTTTTTTCATTAGTCCTCTATGTCTTTGGTTTTAGCATGTCTTCTACTTGGTAGTATTTCAATATTGTACATTTAAACATATATTAGTTATAGGTATAAGGAATCCAATAATGACTCATTTCTGATAATGATTAAGTCAATTTATATTAATGTATTTCTCTTATGATTTTCATTAGTCATTGATTATATAGACATTCTTCAATATGTTTCCTCTTTCTGGTTTTTGCTGGTGGCTTTTGCATTGACATAAATTGGAGATTTAAAGAGTACACAGCAAAATAAACAAAAGGAAAAAATTACCCTTTTATTAATTAATAATTATTAATAATTAATAATTATTAATAATTAATAATAACAATTAATAATTGTCCATTATTGAGAACAATTGCAGTGAATTTTTTTAGGTCAATCAAGAAAAAGAAAAAAATTAATTAAAAAATGCATATTCTTCATAAGAAACCTTAAAGATCTGTATTCTCTTGAAGCTGAACTTTGAACTCACGCTTTTAAAGAAATATGCTGATTGTGGTGTATGTCATAAACTTGACACAAATAGTTTTTTTCTTTTAGACTTTTACTGAATTTGTCTATCTTCACTGGGCAAGACATAAGGGGAAAAGAACATCTGTTTGCCTGATACTACTATTATTCATATTTTATCCCACTTTTAACCTCTAATCTTAAGACTCATGTGAATATTAGCATTTGTAAAGGTACATTGCTGCATATCTATTTCTTCCAACCAATTTTCTTTTATGAAAAGCATTAAATTACCTTTTACAGGGTCAGCCTAAAAAAAAAAAAATCACAGGATATAATAAATCCTTTTAATCTTCCTATGTCCACATTTGGCCTTAATCTCCTTGTTCATTTTTGGACACAAATATCCAGAATAAAATTTTACTTTCCTCATAGTGGAGAAACACATTCTGCGACTTTCATGTTTAACAACTCAACAACCTTTGCTCAAGATTAAATACTTCATTGTGTCTACAGGCAGTTGCATATTTATTACTCCCATGGCAGTGGTATTTGAAATAAATGGAATTGAATGACTCTGTGAAATGGTTTCTGAAATCTATATATTGTGAGTTGCTCTATCTCAAAGGAAAAGAAAATATTTTTGATCCCCAGAATGAGAAGCACAGTCCATGTGAGACACACCACGACTACGAAAGTGAAGGACATTTTAATACTGGCCATTTTGCCTTAGTTCCTTTTTGTTGTTGGTTGGAACTCTTAGAATTACAGAACTGGTTCTTCATATTTTTATCCTTTTGTTTAAATGGAAAAAATCTATTTCTCTGCATTTTATCCATTAGCCTTTTACAACAGCATTTAAGTCTACTAGTTATCTTTGTCATATGACTATTTATCGAAATAACTTTGGGCATTAAACATATATACAATAGCACATATGTATATATGTTTAATAATAATAATTATGTATATATATATTTTTTATGTCTGGGGTGGTTTTGGACTTACGTATTATTAATTTCAAACTTCATTCCCACCATACTGAGCTCCGTACTTGTCTGAGATAAGTCCCAGGATATAACCATACCTGAGCCTTTTCTCTTACTCTTCCTTCTACCTAGAATTTTTTCAGCAAAATACATGTGCATGACTTTTCTTCCTCTTCCTGAATCTCTCTGCTAAGAATTCCCTCATTGAAAAGGTCACCAGGTACTCATATCCTCTTCCCCAATTGCCCATTTTCATTATATTTTTATAGTCTTATTATCTGTACACATCTTCATGTGCTTGTTCATTGTCTTTTCTCACTAGAATGTTAGCTCCATGATAGGAAAGAGTACATCATATAAATGCATATATTATTTTTACATATATAAGTATATTATAATTTTATATATATATATATATGCATATATATATAATTTAAAAAGAAAAAATATATATCCAGACATACAACCATATGTGGAACAAAGTAAGTGGATTTCTTGAATGTCAAATAAATATTGTTTGGTGAATTGTGAAACTAAACACATGAAATCATTTAATTATATATTTTACTAAATTCATATTTTAAAAGGTAAATGATAATTATTAGAGAAAAACTTAAAATTCTTCAACATAAAATGGTTGTCTTTAAAAAATAACTTTTTATGAAATTCTTCAAAAACGAGTCATTGTCAAACTTATAGTACTGCTTTATCAGCTAGCAACCTGTGGGTCTCAACACAACTTATCAACACAGTGACTTAATATTCAATATAATATTGAGCTTGCAAAAAAAGTGAAATAAAGTCACGGTTTAATAAAAAAAGACAGTGAAGTATGTAAATATACTTAAATGAATAGGTAAATTATATATGAAGTAAAAAAAATCAATGTTTTATTTCTTAAAAGGATAAATTGCAGTTATCTGTGAATTTTGTTGATATAAAGAGTCCAATTGCTTAACAATGAGAAACCAGTAACTGTATCATTTTGCTAACCAGTGAAATTTTTAATGTAAACAGATGTTTAGAGTAGTTCTTAACTGCCTAACTTTTGCGAATTCATCAAATGCAGACTTTTTCCCCCAGTAGACAATATATACATCCTTTGGGCTATTTCCACACCTAACCATTAGATCATAACATAACTTAGCATAACATAACCAGGTCCAGGTTAAGTCTGATAAAGACAGAAATATGCTATATTTTAAAAGGAGCTTCAGGAACCACCTAATATGTAAAAGAAGATTTGGAAGAGTGTGGATGGGATTAGATTTGGGAGGTGCCTGACCAAAGGACAGAGTACATAGTTGGATAAAATAGTTTTATTGATATGGGATCATTCTCTAGGGATACAGAATTTAACAACCTGTCATGATGCCAGGGGATGGTGTGAACATACTTTCAGGATGCTTCCAAGAAATACAGAAAATAATGGTCTGCACTGAGTTAGAAATGCCAGAATTTGCTTGGCAGACAGATATAAAAAGATTAAAAGACTCCAAGATATAGTTATGCCAAGATGGAGATTTATTACAGCTGGAAAAACCAGCCAGAGGACTATGCTCCACAAGAAGACATGGAAGATACATCATTGACTAAACCAATGAGAAATCTGTTGGTGAGATTCACTAAGAAGCTCATGAGTTACTTCCCTCTAGGTCAGAGCTAGCAGTAGATGTCTTTACAAGACTGGGCTCATTGATAATAATAGGAATGATAGCATTCTAAAACCATATTGGCTAAGTGGCAGCACTTCCCTATTAAAAGACATGAGCACAGGCTTGTTATAAATAGTAGCAAGATCAGACAGAGACCAGGTGGGCTGACTGCTAGACAGTTAGGAAAATGAAGAATAGAACATGATATTTCAAGGGGCAAAATAGATTATCAGCCTATACAAGTACTACTTAATCTATGGTTCAAAATAGATAAAGGATGAATGATTAGGAGGATGAAGATAGTCACCCAATAAGAAGTCATTGTTCCTTGCTCAGTTTCTAATCTTAAGAAAGTTTTCAGACCAAGAATGTGTTGAATGAAAGAGAGAACCAGGTCCTCAGGAAGCAAAATTCTCTATATAACACAGTGGGAAGTGACCGTGGTAATTATTTGCCCAGGCCTTCTCCAGAGTACCTGTGACCATATAAATGAGTATTTGTATAGTGGGAAAGAAGATAACTCAAACATTTCAGGGGCTCTTAACCACAGAGCCTTATTTAACATCGATACTTCCAAGACCGGAAGAGTCATCATGGTTTCATAGTAGAGGAATGGTATATGCCAGAAATAATAATTAGAGTCTTTAGTTCCATGCTGATTATTTGTACAATCCCTGACTATATAATGGGAAACACATACTTGGTGGCCATTGGCACGAAATGCATGTTGATTTCCTGGTCCACGAGATAAAAAATATTAGGGAAGACCATGTGGAAGTCTATGGAGTTGTCTCTCTAAACTACTTTCAGCCAAGATGGTAAATCAAAACAATATCATATCCTGGGTGTTATGACAAAAATCAGTGCCATCCTTAGAGATCTAAGGAACACAGATGTGATGATCTTCATCATATATCTATTTAATGTACCAGTTTGATCCATATAAAAAACAGGTGATGGTTTATGCAAAAACCAGGCAGATCCTATTATAGTGAACTACTGTAAAAAATCCATAAAATAGTAGCCCCAGTGAAGGTTCTGTGCCAGATAAAGAATCTTTGCAAAAGCAGATCAGAATGTCTATGAGTACATTATGCAACCATTGATTAAGTGAAAGTATCATTTTCAGAAACAGTTCAAATTTACTTTGACTAGACAACATTATGCAGTCTTTCCCCAGACTTTAATTCTCCTGATCTCTGTCATAACATATATCTCTTGGACCTGCTCAACATTTTAAGAAATCTCTTATTGCTCCATTATATGGATGACCCAATGTTATTGGAGTGCATGAACAAGAAATATTATGGATATTGGAGGTTTTGGTAAGAATGGTAGCAGTACAAAGAGAATTTTATAAACCCTATAAAAATTCAGAGGTCTGCAACATAATAAACTACTTCTGAGGCCTACAAGCATGTCCTCTTTAAAATAAAGGGATTGTTATTGCATCTGGTACTTTCCACCACAAAGAAGAAAGCATAGCGTCCTTGGGTTCTGGCCAGCAAAGACCATACTTGCTATAGCTATGAACTATATACTAAGTGATACAAAAGGCTATTAGTTTGGGGATCACACAAAGAAAAACTCTGTTCTACAAGCAGCATTGTCTCTTGTGCAATATGGCCCAGCAGAACCTCTGAGATTAAAACCACGAGTGATGGGGAAAGTACCTGTGTGGAGTTCCTTACAAGCCCAGTGAGAAAATGTAAAACAGACTCCTCCTGATATCATAACAAGCTATGCTATCTTTGGTGCCAGATTTTATACCTTATGAAAAAGATCTTAGTGTGTTTCTAAGTCCTGGGAAGTGACTACTAATGAGATTTAAAGTGATCATGTAGTCAAAGTGGCTTGCTATGAACTAGATTCTTTTATAAAGTGGGGGAAGACCAGCAGTAATCCATCTAGTAACCTGGAATGTGTATACACCAGATCAATTTTGTGCTATAAGATCAAGTACAAGCAAGTTCAGGTGGTATAAGTAAGCTGCATAAATAGTTTTCCCAGAACCTCATGTCATCCACCATTGTTTTAACCCAGGCATTTCTTCAACTGATAGCAATGTCTGTATGGGGGATATCTTATAACCTAATGGCAGTAGAAAGAAATGCCTGAGATTGGTTTACAGATGGATCTATAGTTGAAAATAGATGATGATACATTACAGTCACATTCAGGAGTGACTTTGAAAGACAATGGTGAGGGAAAATTCTCTTACTGGGCAGAGCTTTGGCTAGTACAAGCCATTACCCACATTCTGTAGAAAGAGGAGTTCCCCAAGGTTATGGATTCGTAAGAAAATGATGAATGGCTCCTTGGTTGGTCCCGGGCCAAGAAAGAGTGAGCCTGACTTCTTCCTCTGCAGATCTTACTTCCTTTTCTTTCTTTCCACAAAAGTTGATCCATAGAGAAATCCCTAATAAAATCCTACACACATATCTATCTCAAAGCCTGCTCTTTAGGGAATCCAGCCTGCCACAAAATCCCTGGTCTGTCTGTGGGTGCCTTGAAATCCAACTGCCAATACAGTGTATTGCCAGCTGCAAACTAAGATTAAAACAAAGCAAAACAAAACAAAACAAAAAGCCAAAACACACACACACACACACACCACAGCTGCTTTCTTCTCCTTCTCCTTCTCCTTCTCCTCCTTCTCCTTCTCCTTCTCCTTCTCCTTCTCCTTCTCCTTCTTCTTCTTCTTCTTCTTCTTTCTTTTTAATAACTGCCCAGAGTGTATTTTGAGGGACCAAGGAATGCAGGTAAATGCCAAATCAGAAAACTTAGTTTAGTAATTTCAGGTAAACTCATTGCTGTTTTATTTCTTCTTCACTATAAAATCTAGATTTCTTTTTTCTTTCCATTTTTTATGTTGAGTTGATTCTAACTTCTGAGGTTCATAAGAGGGTTGGATGGTTCCTACACTCCACTCTCTTGTACAAATATCTCCTGGTATTTCCAGTCACCCATTGTGATTTTTGGATTTAGTCATTCTGGCTTATTAGCTATTGACATTTCTCCACTGGGATGGGAGTGCCGGTGGGGGTGGGGTTGGGAGTGTGTCACTGAGGCCACTGCATTTTCATCTAGCCTTTTGTTCATAAGGCCCACATTAATATCTGAGGTTGCAATGGCCTTACCATAATTATGAGACCCCCTTTAGGCTGGTAGTTTTCTCCTCCAGCTATTTTGCTTCTCCTTTTCAGGGACATGAAGTGTTCAGCTGCTCCTTCCTGCCTTTGATAGGCCTTGGGGACCTCAGGTTGTCTTCTTGCTCTTCCTGGCCCTGATTTCAGGTGCAGCTCTCTCTGTTCTTCTGCCCCATACAATTAAAGCACTGGGGATGCCTATAGCAAGAGCCACCTTCCAGGAGTTTCAAGTCTAAACAGGAGGATTAGTGGTGGATACTCATGAATCCTTAAACTTAAAGAAGTAATCCAAAATTCCTCCACAATGGTGGTTAAGATATATAAGGGGCAAGACCTGTCATAATGGTGTTAAAATATTGTTTATCATCCCTAACAAATAGAAACTTTATCAAGTCTAGAATGTGCAAATTATCTCATATTGTCAAGCATTCTTCCCATATCTATTGTTTATGGCATAAACCTCACTTTCACATTCAAAACAAGATTTTGTTTTCTCCCAACTTATTGCTTCTTCACAGAGCTTCAAAACTCTTTTTTTAGAGAAATAAAATTTAAGGTTCTTGGCACACATGTTCTAAGAACTCTTCTCTGAAGCCAGTTTGTGCTAGATCTCTTCCTTTGACCCTCAAGAGATAAGCAAGGCAGAGCATACCCAAGAGTTTGCTCATATCCCCACCTTTTCACCATGCTCCAGAAGGACAGCTTCTGTGCATCACATTTACTGCTTCACTTGCCCCCTGTTTTCCTGTTGGACTCCCCAGAGAGCAGCTGCAATGGAAGGGCAGAGGGAAAAGAGGTGTGCAATTTCCCCCCCAGCTCTATCCATGTAGAGGCCACCTGGAGCAAACTGTCACCCAAGTCACAGACTCCCAACACTCTTTTCCTCCAGTTTCTACAAAGTAGAATCCTCAGTGCTTTGGATTTGGTGTACTTACTGCTTAGCTGCAATGAAACCATAGGTCACTGCACTACCTTTTCATATTTAATTCTTAAAAATAAGTCCGCTCTTAGTTATTTTCCTTCAAGAGTGCCATCATTGTTCTGTTTTGAAGACAGTCCTCAGTGCTGCCTGAAAGGTAGAAGATTGGGAGCCTGGTGGCTCGGGTCATGATCCTGGAGTCCCGTGATCAAGTCCCGTGATAGAGTCCCCCAGGGAGGTCCCAGCTTCAGAGGGAATCTGCTTTTCCCTCTGACCTTCTCCCCTCTCATGCTCTCTCTCACTCTCTCTCTTTCTCAAATAAATAAATGAAATGTAAAAAAAGAAGGAAAGAAAGGTGAAATATTAGTAACGACAGGAAATCACTGGGAAAACAAAACAAAACAAACAACAACAAAAAAATTTGTTGGTACAAAAATGCTATATATTCCAGGGAGGATGACATAGATATGGTTAATAGCTATGATATTTCACACTGTGGTTTCAGTTGTGAAAATAAATGGAAACCTCTAATTTGCCTTTACTCCATTCAGGATTTTCTAATTAAGAGAATTCTTTCTTGGCAAATGGCTACCACATTCTGGGAGTATCCACCTCACGGTGAAGCATCTAAGCCTCGGGTCTTTGATCATTGCCCAGACAAAGCCCTTTTCAGCGAAGATGTTCATGGCACAAGCATGATCCTGCATATCTTCCACGTCGCACTAGCATATCTGGGATTCCAGGATGGCATCGAGTCATTGATGTTTACATGCTGCATCCTAATTTTATGAATTATCTCAAGGCAGCCATTTTCTCTTAACCCTGTGAATCTTTTTGTGACAGAATACAGGCACTTTCCTTATTTTCTCCTAATTTTGGAGGAGATCAGGACACTGACCTACCATCTCAGGCTCTCTCAGATCAGCTCTTCTCTCTCTCATCTTCTTTCAAGAAGCCAACCATGCAAATCCTTTAGTTAGTTCTCACCCAAGCCTAACTGAATTTCTGTTTCTCCCCTGGGGACTTGTCACCTGGTAATGACAACATTCTCCATTTTCCATGAACTGCCGATGTTGTTTGAACTTCACTGATAATGGGAAATGTTCTGTTTTTCTATGAATAATGGTAAAGAAGTTCCCTTGCACAGTTGCCTTAAAATTATCTTCATGTTAAAAACTGCACAAAAATAAAAATCAAGACTTAATAATAATATCTTAAAATATGAAATTGTGCATGTTGGTCTTCTAACATTGCAATAAATATCTAATAATGTCACTTCACTTTCAAAAAATTTTAAAAAAAAAGATGAATGAATTCCATTCTGATCCTGAATTTAAACAGCAGCCCCCCATCCCTTATTCACTGAACTCCTGGGGTAGGAGGAGACAATGGTAGATCTTCCTCAGGAGACCCATCTCACTTCTAAACCTAATCTCTTTCAGATCCTTCCTCAGCCCAGGCAGATTTTATATAAAATGCATTATTTTGGCTGCATTCCTTTTCCTCCTTTTTTTTTTTTTTTTTTTAATTTATTTAGAGAGAGAGTGGGATTGTGTGCCAGAAGGGGAGGGGCAGTAGAACAGGGAGAGAATCTCCAGCAGACTCCATGCTGAGTGCAGAGTCCAAGGCAGGGCTTAGTCCCAGGACCCTGAGATCATAAACTGGGCCAAAACCAAGAGTCCGATGCTTAACTGACTGAGCCATCCAGGAGCCCTTATCCTTTTCCTCTTGAATTTTTATGCCACTCTAGCCATAAAGCACCAACTCCCTCAGAATGTTTTTCCCTGTTTGCCCTAAGAAGTTCTAATGACTTTTTTCAAAATGTAAATTTGATCCTGTCATCATTCCTGCTCTAAATACTCCAATGGCTTCCTTATGCTCAGCAAAAACAAAACATATGGAAACTATAGATATGTTATACATATATAAATCCTCTGCACAGTCTAGAGGATGTCACATGGCTTGGCTCCTGAGGCATTTTCCATCTTATTTGCTATACTCTAGCTACAGTGACTAAATTTTGACTTCTGGGAAATATTATGCTTACACATGCTCTTTCATCTATATTCCCCTTTTCAGGCTTAGCTGTTATTTTAAATTTTACTCTCCTTTTAAGAAATCCTCTCAGGGGAGTTTTTACTGACCCCCCAAAATTTAAGACAACACCTTTTTTCCATGCTTGCACATTTCTAATGTATATATAATCTTTGTCCTGTACTTAAAACTAGTCATAATATTTGTCTTTATAGTTATCTCAGATCTAACTTTAAAAAAAGAATCCAAGAATGCTAAAAAGAATATAACTTCAGGGACATCCAGGTAGCTCAGTCAGTTAAGCAAGCAACTCTGGATTTCAGCTCAGGTCATAATCTCAGGATTGTGACCCATGTCTGGTTCTGCGTTCAGCAGGGAGTCTGCTTGAGATTCTCCCTTGCCTGAACTCATGCTTGCTCACTCTCTCTGTCTCTCTCTCTCGCTCTCCACCCTCTCTCTCCAAAATGAATAAATAAATAAATCTCAAAAAAAAAAAAGACTATAACTAGATTACTCTACAATCAATTATTTGGTTGATATTGTCTTTACTGCTAGATTATAAACTCAGAACCAAAACCTTACAGGCAATATATGATTGAATTTCACTATGGTTTTCCCAGCACCTAGCAAGGTGCCTGATACATGGTAGGCTCTCAGCAACCAACATGGTAAGGAATAGATCTATGTCAACCCCTTTTCTACCCTCCTCCTTTGAACTAAGCTTAAGTTTACACTAAGTTTATACTTAAGTTTACATTAAGTTTATTTACTTCCTCTAGAATACACACAATCTTTTCCTTTCTTTGCATATTTTTTTCTTTTCACTTTATTTATTTATTTATTTATTTATTTATTTATTTATTTTGGTCTAGCTCTATATATATCTTCAAACAGAGTTTGAATATTGTTTTCTCATCAGGACCAAAAATTATGAAATGGGTCTCCTGATATTTATTTCACTAAACACATACACATTTCATAAACAGTAATGGCTTCGTATCTTTGTTCCTCAGTAAACTATAAGAATCATAAGGCATGAATTTTGCCTTTTTTGTACATCATTTTGAAAGTGCCATGTCTAGCACAAAACCTGGCACCCATGGGTGATTGCTCCTCATAGTGCTATGTATGAAGTTGGGGGGGTTCCTGGATTAATATAGTTACAGGAGGTTTCTTGCAGTGAGCTGCATTAGAACTGTGTAATCAAAGAAATGGCATTATTGACAGAGTTGATCTAATACTTACATTAATGGTAATTAAAGACATAATTACCTTGCCCAGAAAGGTCAAGAGTATTGCCCAGAACATCTGAGAATTCATGTCCTGTACTCTTTGTTCTTCTAATACCCAGGCACACTTTACTTGTCTAGTACAGCCCAGATATTTATTTCTATCACATATTTATTTTGGAACTTCTATGTGATAATCATTGCTCAGGGGTATTTTGTAGGATTAAAGGAAATGTAAGATATATTGGCTGACTTCAAAATGCTATGATTATGTTGCTGAAACAATGAAAAGTTAATTATGTTATTAAGGACAGGAATTTACAATGTAAAAACAAATGGTGTGGTATTAAATGTAGGAGTTTAAAGAACAGAGTGATCACTAGAGGTCAGAAGAGACAAAACTAATCGAATGTCTTGAAGAAACTAGGACTTGAGGTTGTTCCTGAAAATGGAATAATATTTGATAGAAAGGAAAAAGAGGATACTATTCCTGGATGATACCTTCATAATTACCACACCATTGCAAAGCCCCCAGTTAAAATAAGTAATCAAATAAACGACATCATCTTTGCCAGCTGCAGTCATATACAAAGTCATCCTCAGTGGAGTTGCATTACCTCCTTAGATCCCTTGCTACCCTATTTACCATTAACATTTCAGGTATTGCTTTTTAAAAATAAATTAAAGAATATATTATAAACATAAACTTCATTATGATTGATTCAATCCTATTTGTGTCTCCTATAGCCAGAATAGAGTACATTATTTATTGATCTCTTACCCACATTCTTCTACTTTACTATTACTAAATGAATTTTGACTTATAAAGAATGACCCATAGAGTCAAATGTCATCTCCTACTCAATAGAGTGCTAATTCCTGTTGCTAAAATGGTCTCCTTTCTATCCTAGAAATGTAATGCATATGTTGCTTATTATAGGATTTCAATAAAATATTGATGTACTAATACCTTATCCACTTAAAGGATGTGAGGTCAAGGGTTCAAGAAAAAGGATAGTCTATTCAGAGTTTCATCATAGGAGGGCATTCAAAATGCAAGGGTTCTGGATGGAAGAAAGAAGAATGCCCCACTGTCATGCCTTCCATGGATTTTGCTCTAAAGAGATTTGTGCCATATTACAGTTCTGAAAGGGACTCTGTGCAGTGGAAATTTGAAGTAAAATTTGTTACATTCCATTAAACAGGCCATAATGAGATCTTTTTAACGTGATTAACATTTTATGCTGTTGTATTATTATTTTTTTATTTAGGACTTTATATTTTTAGGAGTATAGCACAGAAAGTATAAAATCCGCTGTAGATAGCAATTGCTAATTAACAGATTTAGCCTGCATTAGGTGAGAAACGTCTTTATTAGAGCCAGATGGAATCTCTTCACCCAAATATCTATGCATAATATCAGCTGTAAGTTGTAAATTTTTATGAAAACTGCAAAATAATTTATCAAAATGACTGAACTAACTCTTTGAAATGAAAAACATATTTCTAAATATATTTTTTAAATGAAAGAGGCAAGTAGTAGGGTCTAATACTGGGCTATAATTTTCTTCCCTAATGTTCAGGTGTAACCACCCAAATAATTTATTTTCTAATTTGTTCCTGGTGCTTCGTTTTCAAGGTTGTGGGGGTCCTTTAAGTTCTTGTGCTTTGCTATCTAGGCTGGATGTCTGCCTCAGGGGTCTTAGTCTTTGCTTGTGCACCGGGTCAAAGCACAGTCATTAAAACACCACATCTTTATCAATTATCTTCTGCAGACAGCTTTGCTTCCCTCCAATATATTCTGCAAAATGCTGGCTTACTGTTTTAGTATTTAATGGTGAGGCTGTATCTCTTAGCCTCCGTCTCTAACCTGAACATTCAGAATCCTGTGATTGACGGAATTGTACCTGCTGGCTGCATTCTTACATCTACAACTTGCCTTTTGCTTTTTATTAGAGTGAGAGCAATATTTTTAATCCTTTAGGCTGGAAGAAAGTTTTTATTTAGTGTAAGAGCTGAAAATAATTACCCCAATCTTACCTAGCTCCATAGCCTGTCCTTTCTAATCCATTAAATGATCCTTCATCAATAATGGTGGCTTGGGATATATTGTTCATGACCAGTTTTATGTAAACTACATGTTTTCATATACATTATTTTACTTGCTTTTTATCTGAAGTGTTAAAAAAAAAAAAGAAAGTAAAAAAGCATACACATACGTGCACACAAACGTGTTTCTTTTTGATAGTTGCTTTGGTCCCTGTAAAACTAGACCTTCAGGCTGAGGTGTCTGGGACATTTGAGTCAGAAGGGGAATTATGTATAAGAATCCAGAGAATAGAGTCAAATTATACATTCCTAAGTATCTAAGTAGCCTTGAAAAGCAGGGATTTGATTTGCAAAGACACATCTTTTTGAGAGAGAAAAGGTTTCAGAATTCAGGAAGCCTTTTTTTGCATATCAAAAGCAAAACCCCAAAGGAATCAAGGCCTAGGGCTTCTGCCACCTAAAAATAAATAAATAAATAAATAAAAAGGTTTTGGTGTTTTTTTTTTTTTTTTTAAGCCAGTTTCCCCCTTTCCAGACCAAGCAAACAAGAAGGAAGTTAGGGGAAAACAATGAGTTATTTGCCGGTATGAGTTCAGAAAATGATCCAACCAACAGATACCCCTTCTTCATAATAAGAAAGAGTAAAACCCCAGACAAGATTTAGTTTGAATAGAGTTGTGAGAGTCCTCCATCTTACTTACCATTGATAATGTTAAGAAATGGGGAGCCTTGTAGGAAAGTCTCTCATGGCAGCATTCTGTGGAGGCAGGATTGTTGACAGTGTCCAAAAAGATCCAGGCAGAGGGGGCTTGAGAAAGCTCCTAGTCCATGTGGTCAAACTAGAGAAAATACTTAAATGAAGTGAGTTTATCATCAAAACTGGAAACTTTTGAGAGTAAAAGTGTGTGTGATTAGTTATTAATCCCCCATAAACCTGCAAATCCAGGACAAACCAGGGCACATAATCACCGTAGAGAGGAACCACCAAGTTCCAAGAGCCAGAACCAGAGGATCCAGTATGAAATCACAGTTGGCATAAAATAAAGTATATTTGGTGCCAGGGCTGTGGGGATCTCATTAGATGCCAGAGGGAATGAAAACTGTAATGAAAGATCATGGAGGGAACATAGCTTCAGATAGGACACCATTGGACAGGAATGACACACATACCCAAAGAGTCCTGTATTGTAGTTATGGCTATGACATATGGGGGATAGACAAGAAAATAGAGAGTGATAAAATTATAAAAAGTCTAGAAAACTGTAAGCAGAAAGAGTTAGGGATCCCCAGAAAAAGAAAGAAGGGACATAGCTTTTGTGACACAGGAGAAATCATTTTAGGCCCCCAGGTATTTTTTTGTGATCTCTGTCCCACTTGCCCAAAAACACTTCCTACAGAACTTCCCAGGAGGTGCTGAATTACAAAGAAATGCAAAAACATCAGTAGTTAAGGATTCTAAAGGAACAAAGGGAATGCAAAACTAACAGTCTCTGCCAGACCTGAAAAGAGCTTGCCGATATCAAGACAATAATCAGTGGTAAAAGTAAAGGAGGCCCTGCATTCTCTACCCCATATAAGGAGTCCAATTTATACCAGCTCTTGGAGCATGCCCACAGTCCCTACCCCTTGTCTGACAGTTACCTCTGCTTTATTTTAATATTAATGTCTCCACTCAAGGAGGAGCACAAACTTCATTAACACAACATAGGATGCATTCATTAGCATGTTTTCTCAACCTTCTGCCCACCTTTACAAGCCATGATAAAACTCCCATTTCTGAATATTCATCATAACCCTAAAAGAAAGAAACCCACTCACCCCCACTCAGGGAGTCAGGTATTTGGAAGTTATTCTCAAGGAATAATTTATTCACTAGAAATAAAGTACCCTTAGTGTGACAACTCCACCTGATGTAGTCTTTATCTGTAACCCACCAAGGAGGAAGATAAAGTTCAGTTATAAAACTATTCATTGTTTAATATTGTTTCTACCTAACAACCAGCAGTTGTATGATGAATCACTATTTAAGCTGTAGAAAAACAAAGTCATCTATTTAACTGTATTTTTGGCTTGAGAATAAATTATATGGTATAATTTAGATCCACAAACTACAAAGAACAGGAAATATTGAATTCATTCTGAGCAACCCAGAATCTCAGGGCACGTAAGATAGGTTGTTGGGACAAGAACCTGTACCATCTACTCCTTTATGCAATATTTATACTCATATTTCTTCTGTTTTTGTTGTTTCTCTGACTTTCTGTAGAGTTATCAATTCATCCGTACTCTCATAGGGGTATCTTCTTTTCCTTGAGATTAGATGTAATTCTTGAGGATCAGGGTAGGATTCCAGATTGGTGTAATCAAGCTGGTGCACTTTTTTTTTTCAGCCTTGTCTTGATACTACATGTTTCTAGCGAAGGGTTCTCCCTCCTATATTTCAATGTTTATTTGCGACTCCTATCACTGTATACCAAAATCTAGTCATGTTTGTATGTATGTATCATGCACACTCTACCACTAAAATGTGACTTCCATGGAGGCAGGAAATTACTTTTTGTTCACTTTTATGACATTGTGGCTAAAACACTGCTGCAACCATAATATGCAGGGAGTAAGAATTTGTCTAACCTGTTCATTAATGAAGAAACCATAAGCTTCATCAAGTATGGTACTAGAACAAACAAAAAGTTGACTGATTAATTTCTAGTTTAATTTTCGTGAGTACCATTAAATTAATTACACTGCATGTGAACACATTATTATAGATATCTTTAGAAGGGTCATTCTCAAATTCTGTCATGCTAATGATCACTTGGTGAATTAGTTAAAATGCAGATCCTCAACTCCATCATTAAAATTCTGCTTCAGTGGATCTCAAGTGGACCCCCCCAAATCACTTAACAGTCATTTAATAAGTACCCTAAAGAATATGGTCAAGTTGCTACTTCAATTTAGGCTCTAGAGCTTCTACTCGGATTTCACTATGAAAAACAGATTTTGTATATTTACCAGCATTTTCTCCTTGCTACTAAGTACCGGTTTTTAAAATTATAGATAGAAAAAAACATACGCCAATTTCATATTACATTGAAAAAATATGGAACATAATATTTTGAGGAAAAAACATTGCATGTTCATGATTGGTACTGCGTGTAGACTTGAACTTTCATTTTAAACATGTTCAGGTGGTGAGCTCATACAGACATAGTTATCTGCACATATAAGTACTAGACCTACTAAGCTAAAGAAGTATATTCTCAGATAAACTGTGATTGAACTTTGGCAGAAAATATACATTCATGGCAAAAAGTCGCATCCTCGTGAGTAGACCCTCCTGTGAATCATTGTTAGCAGGTGCCTGAAATGTACTTATTAGAGTAAAAAAAAAAAAGTAAGCAAAGGATCAATAATGTTCATTTTGCATATAAAGGAAAGGCATTACAGCAATTTGAACACTTCCCTCATTCACAATGGGAATAATCTTTTGAGTAGATATTTTGATGACCCTGTTTGATAGAATGTTTAGCAAAGGAAATTTGTGATTTTTTTCTTACCTATAGAAACATTTACCTTGGGGTCATGGGGAATTTAATATGCTATTGCTGTTTGGCTCTATGTTAAGGATGGTAGAAATATATTAGAATACAAGTTTGTGACATGTAATCTGTTCTCAGAGGATATAGAATAATGAGCTCTGAACTTTGGCTAAAGCATGCCTTGCCCATTCTAATGCTACATACCAATACATTCTTCTTGGATTTAATCTAATAGATATTCAGCTTCCAAGAATATGAGAAGGAGGTAATTATGACATGAACACATCCATGAATATTTATTGAGGTAGAGGATTCCAACACAAATGGTCTGTTGTCTGTCTTCCTCTTTTTAGATATGTTTGCTGTTTTTTACATAGTTGGCTTTTGATACCACATGCATATTGTCAATGTCTAAATCTCCAGCTCAGACCTACCTCTCCACCAAACTCATATATACAAGTTCCAACTATATATTTCCATTTGAAAGTCTAATTATACATCTTAAATTTAATTCAGTATAACCCAAACTGAATTCCTGCTCTTCCTGTAACCAAAATGTTCCATTAACAGCCTTCCCTGTCTTAACTGACAACCAATTCCATCATGAACTCAGTTTCCTGACTATATTTCTATCTTTGAGCACTTTCTTTCTCTGATACTTACATATAATCTTCTAGGAAATCCTATGGGCTCTACCTTCAAAACACATACTATTTCCAACTACTTTCACTGCTTCACTGCTACCAAACTGATCCAAGCCTTCTCCATGTCTTCTCTTGTTGGCTGAAATAGTCTCTGAAAATGTCTCCTATCTCCTACCGTTGTTCCAATGCATTCTATTCTAAACACAGAGGAAGACATTAAAAGCATAACTCAAAATACATGCTTATGGTCTATAATGGCTTTTTATTCCACTCTGAGTAAAAATCAAAGTCCTGAAATTGATTTATAAGATCCTATGTGATCTGGCCCTAGTTAGGTCTCCATCATCTTCTCTGAAAACTGCCCCCCTCCCTTCATTTCCTTCCAGCCACACTAGTTTATTATTATTATTATTATTATTATTATTATTATTATTTTATTTATTTATTTTTTACCTTCCCTGAATTTGCCAGGCACAATCTTATCTTAGGGTCTTTGCTGTAGGTATTCCCTCTTGTGTATCTCCGCTTTGTCTTCTGATGTCTATGTGGTGAACCCTCTAAGTTCCTTCCAGTTTTTGTTCAAATCTCATCTCCTTAATTCGACCTACCCTATTCAGCACACTTAATATCACAACCTATTAATATCCCCTCTCATTACTCCACCCACCATAGGCATTATTGAATCCCATTCCTGCCTCTATTTTTCTCTTTTTGCATAGCTATTATGGTCATCAAACAAAATATGTAGTCTCCTTAATCAGTTACTAATTTTATAGAAGCACATTATTGTAAAAAAAAGTGCACAAGTATACACATATAACACAAAGAATTATCACAAAACAAAACAAAACTGTAATTGTCACTGAGGTAAAAAACCAAAGCGTTGTTAGCAGCTCAGAGGTACCCTCTAGTCCCCGTAAATTGTTCCTCTCTCCTTTCTCTGCAAATTTTATTACTACCCTGATTTCTCATACATTAATTAAATTTTGCAGAGTTTGAACTTTATATGCAGTTGTGTGTGTTTGTGTGTGCGCGCTCGCATGCACACGCATGGCTATGTCTTCCTTCACTCCATGGTATTTTGTGAAACTCATTCATATTGTTTCATCTGGCTGTCATATTTTAATTTTCATTGCTGAATAAATTTCCTTATGTGACATAAGACAAATTATTTGTTCATTCTATCAGTGAAAGGACATTTGAGTTCATAATCTTTTTTGTTTATAGTCTATCATACCACCAAGTTTTTTTAAGTTTGATGAGAATGAGATCTTTATCTGTTTTATCGATCGATTAACACCAAAAATCTAGTATAGTGACTAGAACATGATACATTACTTAATAAATATTTGTTGAACTGAAATAAGTTGAATTAAAAATTAGAGGAGATTCCACTTATTGTTGGAAGTAATGAAAATCCTTATATTTTGGTTGTTTTTTGAAAGCTTTAATTCATATGTCACTAATACATAGTGTTTATAGGAAATTGAAAATAAAATAATGATTTGGAGCTATTAGGAATACATTATCAGGGTATATAAGTAATTTGGGGAAATGGAGCTCCAATAGTTCTTCATGCCCTAATACATCACACAAAATTGAAAGATAAGATTGGTTAGGTTTATCAAAAAAGTCTGACATTAATCTTATATAAATAACATTGAAGCATCAAATGTCAATAATACTCATATAATATTTTGAAATTTATAAATATCTAGGAAACATCCTAACAACACTCTAGACAAAATAGGAAAATTCTTTTGGCCTAGTCATAGAAAATAGGTATCACAGACGTGAAACATTTAACTGTGTAAATTTAGTTTCTCTTGGATTGTTTTATTGTAAGTATTTGATGACATCCAAGAAAGGTGAATTATCAAGTTATTAATGGTTTATATGACACATATTTAATTAACCAAATTAATAATGAATAGTGGCTATCCAATTCATTTACTATGTAATAATATACCAGTTAACACTTAAGAAAAGTGGCCAGTCATTATCAATGTACCATTGTGCATTGTGCTAACATTAATTGGATCAAATTAATGTAGTGTTACTTTTATCTTAAGCAGGCATTAATGAATGCTTCATCATTTCAAAATGTTGCCATGACATATTATCAAAATATCAAATGCTTAGCCTAATGTTTAGTATAAAAAGGTTCATTTGATACTCATGTTAATGAGAAGTTTTTTTCTTTTTTTTACAGGTATAATTAAAGATACATATTACAAAGGCTTTTTAAGATAATTTAAGTATATAACCGGACCACCTTCAAAGTTGTACTTGTGAGGAATAATAATACTTTTAAAGCTATGGGAATTCTTTTTCATACTCCACTTTTAGCCAGAAGATCAGTTCATTTCTATTAAGAGACAGAAATACGACTTCATATTAATGATGGAATCAAAACAGATGGAGCTATCTAATGGTTCAGGCAGGAAATTGGAGTAGGAATTATAGCTTCTTACCCTTATATCTACCACTGATTCACTAAATAACCTTGGGCAAATTACTTAAGCTGCCAGGTCAAATTTTCTAAGTGCACGTCTTCTTTTTTTATGCCCAGAGCTCATATTAACAGAAAAGGAAGCTCTGGAGATATAGAAAAAGGAAATGATATAATATAGAGTGGAGGAAAAAGCCTTTGGCTTGAAAGAGATTAAGTAGCTTACCCAAAGTTTCACAGTTAGTATGTGGACTACAGGAGATTCAAATTCAAGTATGTGACTCATTGGCCCTCAAGTACCAAGCTTTTAATATCAGTTGTAAAATAGCTACCCTAATTTTGATTATGACAGTATGAACTCAGGGTTTGCCTGGCAAATTACAGATACAAATAAATATAATTCTTTTCAGTCTTTTCTTCAACACCGAATGCTTTTGATATTTTCTCTAAAAACAGCATATAGATTTATGTGCTCCTTTAATTATACTCTACTATTTATGTGCTCATTTAATTAGGCTCTATTATGATGATTATCATACTTACTATTCCTCATCTAGGCATTGATTTAACAATTGTTCTCAGGGACTCCACTATTTTCCCAAATTGATTTCAGCCTCCATGCTTTTTAAAACCAATAGGTATTTAAGAGCATTGGAATGGTGGGAGAGCACCCAGAAAAGAAGAAAAGGTATGCAGAGTTCTTTAAACCTGAACATTTACCAGTCATGTGGTAGAAGAGTCCAAAACAAGAATGAAATATCCTTGTCTCTGTCTCTATCTTTTCTGACCAAATTCATTAAGTTAACACAATACACTGATTTTGCTTTTTTTTTTTTTTTTTAAGATTTTATTTACTTATTTGACAGAGAGAAAGATCACAAGTAGGCAGAGAGAGAGGGGGAAGCAGGCTCCCTGCTGAGCAGAGAGCCTGATGCGGGGCTCCATCCCAGAACCTTAAGATCATGACCTGAGCTGAAGGCAGAGGCTTAACCCACTGGGCCACCCAGGCGCCCCTGATTTAGCTTCTTAAGTATCATTGAAATCTATACACAAATTTCCATCCAAACTGACATTTCTCTAATTCAGACTTAAATTATTCCTTAGAAATTTTTTACTAGTCTCCTTTTTCCTGATGTTTCTTCCTCAAATTTATTCTCCACATCCTCTGTCTCTGTGATCTTTTTAACATCAGTTTAATCTAGTGCATTCAACTCAAATAAGACCTAACTTCTAATTTGTTGACCACACATATAATATCCATACATCTTTGCTTAAACTGTCTCCTCTTCTGGAATGGCTACAGTTTTCTGTTTCTAATATTCACCCTTTAGCACTTGAATGAATTTTACCTCTATAGACCTTTTATGCTTTGTTCATACCAATTATTGGTGTTGCCCTTCTGTGTTTCCACAGTACACTGCATATATCACCACAATTACATTTATTCCATTATTTTGTAATTATCAGTCTTCATCTTTTTTTCTGTCAAATTTTGTTCTTTCAAGATGGTGCTATATATAGCTTATTCAAATGTCAAGGTAAAAATTCACACTAGATGGAGTGAAACAGACAAAGAAAACTTTATTCAAAACTTTTGCAATAACTGGGGCCAAGACTATTACAGTAAAGAGAGATTGAACTCATCTCCATCATAAGAAAAGGTGGGAGATGCTTTAAGTACTGAGGTGAGCTGGTGGAAAAACAGAGCAGGGTGTTTGAGAGGAGGTTGGTTAAGTGACTACACCTTTTCTTTTTCCCTAATTGGCATTGGTATTGGTGCTTATAGGGGTTCGGCTCCTGCAACTTCCACAGAGACTGGGAGTCAGGAGTGCTTTCTTGATGATTACATTTCAAATGGATGGTTGCAGGGTCCTTTAAGAATAATGTTTCTGAGTTATAAAACTATCAAGAGGCTGAGAGAAGATTTACACCTCAAAGGAACAGAGAAAGAATTTACAATTGCAAGTTTTCTAAAGTAAATGCTCTAAGAAAAGGCAGGTTAGAGGCCTATAGATAGGAAGAAGCCTGTCTAAAGTTTAGTCAAGCTGTGAAGAATGCTAAGGCCATGTTGGTCAATATTTATAGTTGCAGTTCTGAGACATATTAACACTCCAGAAATTTTGCTTTGCTGCAATGTTCTATGACATCTAACAAGATATTATAGCACAAACACTTTCTTTAAAAGTCATTTTTTCTTTTTCCTTATGTACACATACACTCGGCATTCAATGCTGGGCATAATATGAATTTTTTTCTTGGCTTTAGTTCCTTTGTTGATGAGTGCTGGCTGCTGATGAGTTTCCTTTTCTTTATTTTTCCTACACTTCCTCCTTGCTGTCTTCTCTATAGGTTCTGGTTCCTCACCGCTCTTATTTCTAGCTTATGCCAGAGAGGTTCAGTAACTTCTTATATCTGAGTGCCAAACCTGTTGTTGCCTCTATCCTGGGAAGTCAGAAGCAATTCTTAATATATACTAAGCTGAAGAAAAAAAAAGAAAAAAGAAAAAAAATAAAAGGACACGCTTATGTTGATTTGGATTATCATTTATGGCCTAAGTAGATATCATATTATATCAAGCACACATACAGACACAAGCACATACACTTCTGCATGCACACACTTACCTTGTATATATAAGGGGTAAAGTGGGCTTCTGTGATCTTAAAGATAGGTTAACAGAAACTTCCCAAGTGAAATGCAAAGAAGAAGAGAATGAAGAGGAAGAACACAACATCCACAAACTGTGGGAAAATTTCAAATGTATTAAATGGTGTGATTGGAATATAATAGTAAAAGAAAGAGAGAATGGAAGAAAAGAAGTATTGAAATAACAACAGCTGAGAATTTTCCAGAATTTAGTGATAGACCTCAAACCCCACATCCAGGAAACCTAGGGAACACCAAGCAGAACGATACCAGCAAAAATATACCTAAGTCTATCATATTCGAACTGCAGAAAAATAGACAAAAGAAACTCTTGAAAGAAGAAGGATAGGTTGAACTATACCTATAGCAGGAACAAAGATAAAAATTACAAAGAACTCATTAGATAAAAATTACAAGGAACTTCTCTTTAGAAATTACACAGACAAGAAAAGAATGGTATATATTTTAAGTATTTGAATTTTTAAAATTCAATATAACATTCTATATCCAGCAAAATTTACCCTTTGAAAGTGAGAGAAATAGTTTTCTCAAACAAAACTGTGGGAAGTTATTGCCACCAGACTTGCCCTACAAGGGATGTTGAAAGAAGTCCTTTGGTGAGAAGGAAAATAATGTTAATCAGAAACTTGGATCTATATATGGAATGGATAACATTTATTTCATGAAGAGGGAATAAAGAGTTTTGAGAGGGTTAAAATATAGATATAGATATATATATATAATGTTTTCCTCTCAAAATATTTCATATGAATTACTATAAATGGTTCCCAGTCATAAAAGTAAAGCAATTATACTTTTTACTACAGGGAAAGGTAGAACTGCAGCATTCACCTGGTTCTTCAAAAAACATTGTATCTGGGACGCCTTGGGGCCTCAGTTGGGTTAAGCACCTAACTTCTGGTTTTGGCTCAGGGCATGGCCTCATGAGTCTTAAGATCCAACCCTGTGTAGGCTCTGTGCTTAGCAGGGAGTCTGCTTGAAGATTCTCTCCCTCTGCACCTTTCCCCACTCATGCATGCTCTTTCTCTCTCAAATAAATAAATAAATCTTTAAAAATAAACACTGTATCTCTTTACACTTAGCATTTGTGTTATTTACTGGAATTGTCCTAAAGTAGTGCCATAGGCATGGATACTGCTGCTGGGTTATTTATGATTAAAGATAGTGATGGAAAAATATGAGATATGAATTAGGCCAATAAAATATTTTCCATGGTGACATCTATAAACAAGGTAAAATTACATAGTATGCAAAAATAGACAATAGCTGTGTATGAAGGAATTGCTAGAAAACAAAAGTACAAAAAATAATGCTTATAATCAGGTAGAGTGCCTTAAAGAAATTGAGATTCTCTATGGTCAATTTCAGAATTTAAGGGATAAAACAAGAGTACTGGGTAAGTGAATTATAGGAAAGAGCTACAGTTACTGAAAACTGGTTTGTGAATCTGCTGTGATTCTTCCTTCTTACTCAATTCACACACATAGATAATTTTGGTGGAACATATTCCCGATTTGGATTCCTCCCCTTATATTTGGGAGAAGAGTGGCAGAGAAGAATAACTAATATTGAATTCTAATTTTACATCTTACATAGAGAGGTACTCTCCAGTTTCTTATGTTTCAACACTGTTATTTCCACTTAAGTACAGACAAGGGCTCAACTGTTGAGTATTTTGCTGAAGCTCCTACAGCCTGAAATAGGTAATCAAAAATTAGGAAGAAGACATAAATGCAAAAATATGTTTTAAATTTAATTATCGGGGGCGCCTGGGTGGCTCAGTTGGTTGAGTGTCTGCCTTAGGCTCAGGTCATGATCCCAGTGTTCTGGGATCTAGCCCCACCTAGGGTTCCCTGCTTGGTGGAGAGAGAGCCTGTTTCTCCTTCTCCCTCTGCCCTGCCCCCTGCTTGTGTGCTCTCTCTCTCTCTGTCTCTCTCTTGGTCAGATAATAAGTAACATCTTCAAAAAAATGAACTATTTATTACAACTATTTATTAAAATAGGTAAAGCCCACATAAACCTAATGAGAGAAAAAAAAGGAAGGAAAACAGTTAAAATTAGAAAAGAGGAAGCAGAGATAACACAAAATAAAATAAAATCCATGAATTATAAGAAAGAAACTACTCACAGCAAAGCCAAACTAATCAAAAATCTGAAAAGATGAAATTTTTTTAACTAAGTATAAATAACCAAAATTTCCTTTAATAAAAGAAATAGAAAGGCATGATATTTCAATTGTCACAGAAAACATGGGTAAGATGATGAAAGTTAAAAAGCATAACAAACATGTTAACAGCTGAATTTGATCTGCCCTTTTCAGAACATATTTCTGCTCTCTAAATTATTAAAGATGTTTGAGAAGAAGGAAATTTTCCCAATTCAATATATGAAGCAAGTGTACATGTGATTATTTCAGTTGAGGATAAAAAGGCATTAAATAAAATTCAAATGTCAATTCTAATAAGAGCTCTTAAAAATAAGAAGAGATGCTAAACTATTTAAATGTAATAGTCTATTTAACAAAATTGAAGAGCAAACATTATTTTAAATAGAGAAATACTGAAGTAATTGAATTAAAGCAATAATGTCCTTTATCATCATTGTTACTTGTATTTTTTGGAACTTGTACAAGTGAAAAAAAGAAATAACTAGAAGAAATAATGGAAAAGAACAGTTAAAACTATATTCTTCTGATAATACGATTTTATACCTTAAAACCCATAAAACAGTGCTTTAAAGATACTATGGTTAATAATAAGATTCTGTGTCAACATGTGGATCCACTACTTATTCCCCCATTACAGCAATATGCACCTGTATAATATAAGTGAGAGAACAAGTTCCACTGAAAATCAAGGCAAAAAATTTGTGTGTATATTACATAGGAAAAATGTTTTTAAAAGGTATAATTCTTATATGAAGAAAGCTATCATACTTTTGAATAACTTAAAATATAATCTTAGTCAAGGGCAGACAATATTTGTCATTCTACTTGATTAAAAATGTAAAAAAAAACCTAATTGTACCAAAATAAATTTGTAAATTTAATATAATTCGATTTGTTGGATTTGGAAAAGTAACCTGAAATTTTAAAAATGCACACAAAATTCCAATAGAATCATATGAAAATTATGAATGTCAAGGTGAAACTTCCCTTTAGATACCAGATAGTGGAATAAAGCAGAGAAACAAAATAGATCATCATTATTTTCTTAACAATGCACGAGACACTATTTCAATACAAAGTGAAATATGTAATATAAGACATTATATAGTTTAAAATTCACCATGAAGGAATAAAAATAGATATACATTTTATATCCTATCCAAAAATAAATTCTAGACAGTTTAAGGTTTAAATTAGGGCAGTATTAGTTGTCTTGGTGGTATATCTACTATATATGAAGAAAGACATATGCAAAGGTTTCTGAATAACATATTATTTTTTAAAATTTAATTTAAAATTTAAGAGAATTTAAGAAAACTTTAAAAGAGAATTTAAGAAGAAAATTTTTAAAAATTTAAGAGACATTTAAATTTCTCTCCCCAGTCCTATCATATGCATGTATGTTTAAGTGAGTGTGTGTATGTATTGGAGGGGGGTATGGATATGGGTCTGTGATTTGATATAAATGTATTTTGGGAGCAAGAGGAAGCAAAGGAAAAGAAAGGTAACTCAAAGTCTACCCCTCTTCTATAGAAAAACTGGCTTATACAAAATCACATTCATACTTGAACATAAAACATACGTACCTATGTGTGTTTTGCATGTAATTTAAGGAAAGTACACAGGTATTTTTGCTTTGTATAATCAATATCTTCTCTTAACTTATTGAGATTTTGGGTTATACTTATTCTGTTTTTTTAAAATTTATTTATTATTTGTTTTATTATGTATTCTTGATCTATCTCAGAGTTCTGCTTCCTCTACTATGTGATGTCTTCCTTTGACTATTCTTGTGTTCCTGACAGATAGAGCTTACAGACTCTGAGCTCATTTCCCCTTGGAGTTAGGAGTTATCATATCTGGTAATGTGTACCTAAAGAGGGGCAAAGTCTAGGCCTTGTCTCTCTTGGTGAGTTATAATGAGAAGGGAGAGATGAGCTTTTGCAAGAAGAAACACAGGCTTCCCAGAACGACGGAGACATATCCTGGTGAGCTGTTTCCCCACCAACAACTTCTTTCTTCAGGGTTGGTTTTTAAAGTCTTTGAAAGGACCATACTGGAAGGAAAAATGACTTTAGGATATAAGTCACCAGCCCTGCAGCTGTGATGGAGTACACGCCTAATCCAGCTCTTCAAACCTTTACCATTTTCTTAGCCCAGCAGGATTTCCAGCTGCTGTGATCTCACCTGTTGGGGCAGTTGGTGGTCTACAGAGTTGATGCTGTTGTACATCTCAAAGTGACCATGGGAGCAGATAGTGACCCTTGCAGACCAGTGAGAAGGTGAGATAAAGACAGAGTTACAAATCTCTTCCTCACCTCATTTCTCACTGCTGGGACTCTTTCCAAACAAATTAAAAAAAAAAAAAATTCTTGATATCCAGGAGTTAACCCCAGGACTTGGCCACTGTTTGTTTTATACCTCCCTCGAACTACATTTTCTCATTTGAGTGTTATTTTTTAGCTAAGGTTAATTTTGCTTTTCTGATGTTTCTGATCATGAGCCTCCATTATTCCATAATTGGCATTAAATGTTTTGAATTATGGTATAATTTTGAAAAATGTAGAAAATATTTTGGTCATCTTCTTCAAAAAATTGAACATATAGAAGTTTTCAATTTTAATTATGGATGTGTGTGTTTGAGTGCACAATGTGATGTGCACAGTGATGTTTTGCACAATGGCACAGCAGTAGCCACAGGTTGTAATTTGAGACGGCTTTTGTTTTTTACTTTTCTTGGGTTTTGCATTTCTAGGATTTTCTATTTGCTTGTCCCATGCTGATGCACTTCATTGTAGCTAGTTGTAGCTTTTTACTCTGACTGCCCAATTGTTGTACTTCCTGCTGATATTACCCTATTGTTAGAAATCTAACATTAGCCTTATAGACCACTGGAGTACTGGCCTTTGGCTACATTGTCTGTAGGAATGCCAGGTGCCTGTGCATTTGGCATTAATGTGTGATATAGTCCATTAGCCTCAAGTCTTTATGAGATCCTCTGAGGTTGGCTGAATGTTCCAGGCAGACTTTAAATAAAACAAATTTATTGACTTAGTGTAGAGCTTTATTGCCTGAATCATTTTAGGACTGCCCTTGAACATTTCTATTTGTTAATGCATTTATTCATTTTTACTCTTTACATGCTGTTGATTTCAGAATATTTTATTGTCTGTGAATATTATATTTGGTTATGTAGTGTTCTCATTTATAAAACTCCTGTATTAAATTGGACTTAAACACACTAAATGTTGTGTTTATCATTCTCCTTTAATGCAGAACTACATAAATGCAAGAAGTTGTAGAAAATTTGACTATAGGCACAAAAAGAAGTGAAAATACAAATCTAATAATACATTACTTAGCTAGAAACCTCAAAATTTTAGGTGAAATACCTGGGGAGAAAATGTGAAGAATTGTAAATTGGTACACCACATTGATTTAATAATATTTACTTAATAATTTGAGGAAGGTGGTGGAATTGGTCTTTGGTAATATGATTTTCCAAGTTCCTTTTTAAAAAATTTACATTTATGGGTCTCTAAAAACTTCTTATTTTCTGAAATTTAATTTCCCCTGATGTAACCATATATGTAATCTATAGTTATACATATTCTCTATAGTTATATGTCATGTGTCATATATTTTCTATGCTCACAGAGGTAAATTCTATTTCTAGGTAAATGGCAACTTTTGGAAAAATTAAACACATGTTTCAGCATCTTCTGGGCTAATGGCTGCTGCCTGAATTATAGTCCAAAACCCAGATCATCTAAAAGAGAAAGTAAAGCCAAAATTCAACATTGTTCTATAGCAGAATTCAGAAACAGAGTGTATTACAAAATGCAGGGAAGGATTCTGTACTATCAGATCCATTCTGGAGCCCATGACTAATAGGTGGAGACTGCACAGGAAAAAACATTCCTTAGGACCCTAAACATGACACATAGGTAAAATCATATTCAGAATGAGAGAGTTCAGTCTTGCCTGAGGGAATTCAGGGACCAGTTCTGAGATAAGGTGCATGTGAATGCTGACTACTGGAGAACTGAATGGAAGGAGTTGAAAGTATGCTAATTAGGAGGAGGCTGTCTTGGGGAGGACCACTACCAGGGGAGAGGGAACCAACCTAGAGGGGCTAAAGAACATTTGCGACTAGGCAGCAGGGTGGGAAAAAAATGAGTAAAGAAGTAGAAACTATAGGTCCTACAGAATCAATGCAGTTTCACAAAATCAGAAAAGCAACCCTCTCTTCATTAAAAAGATGAAAATAATGAAATTACACCATGCCTTGCTAAGAAACAAAGTCATTATCATAAATCACCAAGTCAACCACCCAGAACTGTTACTCTTGCCTACATAGAATAACTTCCTTTTGCTGGAGTTTCAGAATGAACTGAAAACAGCTAACAATATCTCAACAAACTTTTGCTAGAAGAAAAAGAAAAGAACAGGGGCACCTGGGTGGCTCAGTTAGTTCAGTGTCTGTCTTTGGCTCAAGTCATGATCTTGAGATCCTTCCTGGCTCTGAGCCTCACATCAGGCTCTGTTTAGTGAAGAGTATGCTTCTCCCTCTACTGCTGCCGCTCCCCCTGCTTGTGCTGTCTCTCTCTGTGTCAACTAAATAAATAAATTTTAAAAAGCTTAAAAACAAGCAAACAAACAAACAAACAATAAATATCCTTGGTAAAAATCTGTCCCCCCAAAACACACACACAAAGCAAACATGAAGGAAAGCAAAAGTATAACAAAAAATGTCTTGAAACATATTTTCAAAGAAGTGTCTAGAGAAATAAATGCAAATAAATTGCATCTGCAATTAAACACAAATCAAAAATGATAAAATCAGGAAGCTGTCAAATGAGAGCTGATGGAGTTCTATCAAAATAAAAGTAAAATCCTCTCTCTCTGCCTGCCTCTCTTCCTACTTGTGATCTCTATCTGTCAAATCAATTAAAATAAATAAATAAAAGTAAAAATCATTTGGAGAAATGATTAAATTTTAGAGACTCAGAAGAGAATAATTTTAATAAAACAAAGTACATTTTTAAAATATAATAAAGTACAATAAAGTACACATTGACAAGCATGCAGTGACAAACAGAAATCAAAATAAAAAGTGAAAATAAAATAAAAAATAGACAAAATGATGATCAGAAGATATGTGATGGAGATAAAAGACAGACCAAAGAGATCAGCATTGATATAATTAAAATGTATGCAGAATACGATAAATAAATGAAACAGAACTAATCATTAAGACTATAATCCAAGAAAACTTCCCCCAAGTAAAAAAAAGAAACTGAATCTATATATTGACACTAACCATATGCAGCTTGGTGAACTGATTCATAGTTATCAATTTCTAGGCATACCCAAGTAAATTAATAGAGTTTAATATTAAAGGGAAAAAAATTCTCTGTGAACTTTCCATCCAAACTCACCTACCAGAAAGAATTTGGATGTAACCATAATCCTTAAAACCAATAAAGAAAGAATGGTAAGGTGAGCAACATTTTCAAGAAGCTCGAGAAAAGAAAATGCAAGTCAGGCATTTATATCAAGGCCGTAGAAAAAACTGTTTAAACATGAAAAAAAAAAAATGAGGTTTTCCTGATGAATATAGAAGAGACAGCCTACAGCCACAAAGGAATTTTTAGAAAGATGTGGTAAAAGAATGATTAGTGAGCTGTAGATATATTTAAACATAAATCTAAGGCTAAAAGTAAGAAGATAACAGACAAAATGTTATATTAAATGTTACATATCCTATATGTTAATGTTACATGTTCTAACAAAATGAAAAAAAGATTAGAGAAGAGAGGACAGCACAGGAGGAAAAATAAAATAATCTCATTGACTAGTTGAACCTCATAGTTGAAAAAAAAATTAAAGCTCCCCAAACTAGTAAAGACCTGGGGGGGGGTCGCTATTGGGTACTTAGTATAAAAGGCACAAAAGGAGGGAAAATAGGATGATTAAGGAAGTCTTTAAAAAAAAAATGGGCAAATGTATATTAGAAAGTAAAAGGTAAAATTTGTGATAAAGAGTTGCACGTAATGGGGGCACCTGAGTGGCGTAACAAATACAGACACTAAAATAGGAAAGGCTTCAACTTGAAATGAATACAAAGTGATTTTGAATATTTATATTTCCATTAATCCAAAAAGCATCTAGATAAAGCAGAGACTATAAGAAATGGAAGGAGAAAAGGCTAAAATATACAAATATTAGGAGCCTTTAACATATTATTGATTCGAAGACCAGTCAAGCAGGCAAAAAATAAGTAAAAATATTACAACTCAAATTTAAAGGATATATAGCAAACTTTTCAAGGCAGTAATAGAAAATATACTTCTGAAGCTCACACGGAGCATTCTAGAAAATTGAACATGTATTAATTAAAAAAAAAAAAGAAAAGACTTCAAGTTCTAAAATGTAGATATGTTCAAATAGTATTTTCTGGTCACAATCCAAAAAACTAGAAGTTAAATTTACATCAAAAGAATAAAATGTCATGCTACATGGGGATTTAAAAATTCTGAGAGAGAAATTGGTGAAAGAGAAATACAAACCCAACTAATAGTGTTTATGTTAAAATTAATTATTAAAACACTTGGTATCAAAATCCATAAGTTAAAACTGAAGCAGTGAGTAGCAGAAAATCCATACCATTGTGTTATCTGTATAAACACATATCAATAAAAACAAGACAAAAAGTAAATAGAAAAAATCTCAAAAGAATAAGTAGGAAAAACATAGTAAACTGTAAACAGAATGAGGGATAAGATATCAATAAAAGCAGAAATTAATACAGAGAGAAAAAAAGCAGTAGCTAAATATATATACACATATACATAAACACAACATATGCACACATATAATACACATATATTTTTGTTTAGATAATAGACTGTGAAAAAAAATCAACATAATAGGCAAACAACTACCTTATAAGTAATGACAGAAAAATAATAAATTGCAAATATTTACAGAATAAAAACAAAAGAAGGAAAACCATTTAAACAGAGTGTATCAATATCTTATGAGTCTTTCACGTAACTATGCAAATTAACTTAAAATCTAGATGCATATCTTGGAAAAATAACTTTAACAAAAATTGGCAACAATTTTAAGAGTTAATTTTTAGATATTTAAAAATAGAAATGGTTTAAACAGACAAATTTCTACAGAAGAGAAAAAAGAAAAAAGATAGTTTAATGTTTTATTTAAACAAGTAAATGATTATACCTAAATCTGATAAAGACAACATAAAAAGAAATCTGATAAAGACAACATAAAAAGAAACTGCAGACTGTCCTCACTGATAATTGTAAATGCAAAACTTCTAGGTAAATATTAGCTTATTAAAAGTAATATAGCATGACCATAAATCTGGGATTTAGCCAGAAATTTAATTCACTAATGGTTCAATATTAATAAATATATTAATATAATTAGTATGATAGATCTATGAAGAAAAACCTATTGTCTCTAAAGAAACAGAAAAGACCTGAATTAAACATTATTAATATTAATACACATGTGTATATCAGACATACCAACACTGAGAGTTAGAAAGAGGAAATAGGAGAAGAGTAATAGTGGATGACTCTAGAGTGATGAGCGTGTAAGTGATAATACTCAACAGTCTCCCCACATTTCTGTAGTTGGGAATGATAAAGAAATGGAGGAGGAGAATCAAAAGACATTTTCAAAAATCTGATTTAAGTCAATGCAAGTCATCTTTATTTATTTTTTTAGTTTTCATTTTAATTGCAGTTCATTAACACACAGTGTTTTATTAGTTTCAGGTATACAATACAGTGATTCAACAATTCTACCCAGTGTTTATCATGACAGTGCAATACTTAATCCCCATCATCTATTTAACCCAGCCTAAAAAATATTATTTTAATAGTAACTTAATAATCAGTGGACCATTATAAATTAACAAAGTTCTGATTTCCCAACACCATTTATTTATTTATTATTTTTTAATTTTTTAATTATTATGTTCAGTTAGCCACTGCATAGTACATAGTTAGTCCTTGATGCGGTGTTCAACAACTCATTAGTTAACTATAATACCCAGTGCTCATCAGAGTCCAAAGTCTCTCATGGTTCATCTCCCTCTCTGATTTCTCCGTCTTTGGATTTCCCTCCCTTCCCTATTGGCATTTGTGCCATTACGTATCTTCCACATATGAGTGAAACCATACGAAAATTGTCTTCCTCTGTTTTACTTACTTCACTTAACCTACTCCCTTCTAGTTCCATCCATTTCCATGCAAATGGTGGGTAGTCATCATTTCTGATGGCTGAAAAATATTCCATTGTGTATATGGACCACATCTTCTTTATCCATTCATCTTTTGAAGGGCATCTTGGCTCCTTCCACAGTTTGGCTATTATGGACATTGGTGCTACTAACATTGGAATGCACGTGCTCCTTCTTTTCACTATGTCTGTATCTTTGGGGTAAATACCCAGTAGTGCAATTGCTGGGTCATAGGGTAGCTCTATTCTTAACATCTTGAGGAACCTCCATACTGTTTTCCAGAGTGGCTGTACCAACTTGCATTCCCACCAACAATGTAAGAGTGTTGCCCTTTCTCCACATCCTCATCAACATTTGTTGTTTCCTGTTTCGTTAATTTTGCCATTCTAATTGGTACAATGTTGTATTTCATTATGGTTTTGATTTGTATTTCCCTAATGGCTAGTAATGTTGAGCATTTTTTCATGTGTCTGTTAGCCATTTGTATGTCTTTTTTGGAAAAGTGTGTGTTCCTGTCTTCTGCCCATTTTTGGACTGAGTTACTTGTTTTTTGACTGTTGAGTTTGAGAAGTTCTTTATAGATCTTGGATATTAGCCCTTTATCTATAATGTTATTTGCAAATATCTTCTCTCATTCTGTAGGCTGCTTCTTAGTTTTGTTGACTGTTTCTTTTGCTGTGCGGAAGATTTTATCTTGATGAAATCCCAAAAGTTCATTTTTGCTTTTGTTTCTCTCATCTTTGGAGATGTGTCATGAAGGAAGTTGCTGTGGCTGATGTCAAAGAGGTAAGTGCCTATGTTTTCTTCTAGGATTTTGATGGATTCCTGTTTCACATCAACCAAGTGGGTTTTATGTCCGGGATGCAAGGGAGGGGTTCAACATTTGCAAATCAATCAATGTGATAGAGCACATTAATAAAAGAAAAGACAAGAACCATATGATCCTCTCAATTGATGCAGAAAAGGCATTTGACAATATAGAACATCCGTTCCAGATTAAAACTCTTCAGAGTATAGGGATAGATGGAACATTCTTCAATATAATAAAAACCATCTAGGAAAAGCCCACAGCGAATATCATTATCAATGGGGAAAAGCTGAGAGCTTTTTCCTTAAGATCAGGAACACGACAGGGATGCCCACTCTCACCATTATTGTTCAACGTATTACTAGAACTCTTAGCCTTAACTATCAGACAACAAAAATAAATAAAAAGCATACAAATTGGTAAAGAAGAAGTCAAGCTCTCTTTCTTCACAGATGACATGATACTTTACATGGAAAACCCAAAAGACTCCACCCCCAAATTACTAGAACTCCTATAGCAATTCAGCAATGTAGCAGGATACAAAATCAATGCACAGAAATCAGTTGCTTTTCCATACCCTAACAATGTAACTGTAGAAAGAGAAATTAAGGAATCAATTCCATTCACAGCAGTAATTCTTTGTACTTTGTACTTTAAGTTATATTTTATAAATTTTGTCCTTGACTTTTCACATAATTTTATATAATTCAAATTCCTAAAATAATTAATGGAGCTCACAGACACTGAAATAACATCAGAGCATCATTCTCCTAGTTTATGAACAGGTTGTTCCCCTTTGTCGCTCATTTGCCTTTTCATGATGTTTTATGCTCTCTTATTATACTTCTTTTGTCATTTTTATTTTCTATATTTTCTATATGAGCAACCAAACTTTATTAGTAAATAGAAGTTCAAGTAAAATACTTACATTTATTAAGATGTAGAGTAAATGGGGAAGGGGTGATTTATTCCTCCTTTCATTTCTCAAAGTTTAAAAAACTTAAATGGCTTATGGGGCACCAGGGTGGCTCAGTTGGTTATACAGCTGCCTTCCTCTCACGTCTTGATCCCAGGGTCTTGGAATGCAGTCCTGCCTCAGGCTCCCTGCTCAGCAGAGGGTCTGTTCTCAATTTCCCTCTGCCTGCTGCTACCCCTGCTTATGCTCTTTCTCTCTATATAAAATAAATAAATAAAATCTTAACAAAAATTTAAAAATTACATTGTTTAGTAAGATGGAAAGGTTCTTGGAATTTTGAATGATAACAAAATCCTGAGGACAGTTGGTTAAATAAAATCTCCTTGATTTAAACTCATTTCCTCCTACACTTAATTAGTATAATCAGAGAAATTGATCACTCTCATGTTAGTAATTCTTTGCCAAATGACATAACAAGATTTTAAGAAGTGTCCTTTCAGCCACATACTTTTAAGCCAACATATCCCTATTTTCTTGTGACTATTTCATAGTCCCTTTCTCTCCAACATATTCCTATATTCTTGTGACTATTTCATAGTCCCTTTCTCTCCTTTGATTTATCAGGTTTAAATGGAAAGACCATCTGAGTGGGAGCTGTGGGATGGAGCTGCCAGTTCTGGGTCTAAAATGAATTAACTGTTACTTGAGACTAAGTCGTTTCATTTCTCTTACCTTTCTTATATCTGAGAGAATCTGAAGTATGAGATAATGGATGAGACTATGTATGGAAATCTTAGAACCCCAGTAAAAAAGAATTCAGTGACTTCAAAGGAATTTAAGTTTAATTTAAAGTTAATTATTTAAGCAACCTCTTAAGAGACTTTCTAAGTACTAAATGTCTATGTAAAATCTGTTAAAAATTTCTGTTTCTTTTTACATATATTTTGTAGTTTATTTGTATTCTAGCATAAGTAATCTTTAAAAAGAACAATAAAAAGGTGTTAGGAATGCAAGAAGTTATTTATGATTCTAACTGTTAATAAAAGGCAAAATTTACAATGACTAATCAGTTGCATTGATAAAATAAATGATGTAAAATATGTATTTTATTTAATATAGTTACTGAGCTATAAAATTTACTGGAGATATTATATCTTTATTTTGCTGAAATGATAAAAATAAAAATAAATTCATACATTTTTGGTTTAGAAATTACTGAAATGAAAACTTTCTGCCATTTAATTACATCTTTCAAAGGACTATAATCTTTTAATTGCCATGAGCTTCTTTTTTATCCTAGTAATTGGCATTCATGCACATTGCATTCATACTAAATTTTTCATGTCAAAAAGTAAGGATGACTGCTGAATTAGAGGCTTTCTGAAAGTAAAGCTTCTGCTCTTTTAGTTTATGATATATATCACATTGAATATCCCTCAAATATCACCTTTTGATGGGGTTAATCTATATGTTAATGGTTCCTCGTATTCTGTGATATCTTGGCCTTTTCATTTATTTAATACATTCTATTTGTTCAGTTTATATTGTTTAAAAAGAAAATTTGCAAGTTAGTGAAAGGGACAGTATACTCTTTGATGACAGGGAAATTACATTCTGTAAAACTTGTGTTTAAATGCTATTAATACATTCAAATTAGGTTAAAAAATCTCCTTTTAAAGGGGGTTTGTCTGTAATAGAAAGACTTCTTATAGAAATTGCAAACGGATCACAACAGGGGCATAAGAGAAGAGTAAGTCCTCTGTATAAAACAACTGCATAGGAACCCTATAGCGTTTATGTATTTTAACAATTGAAGAAGACAAGGTCAGAGATTTTTGATAATATGTCTAGCTAGTTAAACTATACCATAAACATAATTCTATATTCAAAATAGTAAAGCCTCAGGGATTTTTCCAAAATCTCCTCACAGCTAGACAGATACAAGATAGGTATATAAGAAATAAGGTGGCAAAGGGCTGTTGGGCCATTAGGAATAATCCTCCCTTTCTGGAAGCTTGTAATGTAACAAATACACAGATAATAAGAAAATAAACTGAGTCAAAGAGACTTCATTAATCCAATCATTGGAACTCAAGGTAGGTCTTTATCTTAGAAATCAATGACATAGACTATGAAATAGAATACCCAAGTTTAATCTATACTTTATTTCAATGTAAACTCTCTTGGTTGAGCTAATTTCAAACTTTTTATGTGTCTATTTCCTCATCTGTAAATGGGAATAAATGTGACTATGTAGTACTTTTTGATTTATGTGAAAATTAACTGAGATAATGCATAGTCAATGTTAAAAACACTTACTGGGACAATGAATATCACTCAGTCTTGCCATTATTAAAATTACTTTGGGGACATCTATAAGCTTAACATTATGCTAAATGTATCAGGTACTAAATTTGGCCCTAAAGTTTTCCTCTCTATGCTCACAACTGGCTAAGTTAAAATGGAACAAACAAAAATCACGTGTTTATTTCCTAAAATCAAATGCACATTACATGAAATATTTGATTGCTTTGGTCTTAACAAAATTTGGAGTAAATGTGTAGCTAATTCATTCTGTATAAAAGTTATGTCATCATATACTCCAAATCTCTGAAATGACTCAATTTTTTTGTCTTATTGAGATTTCATTTATGTTTTTTTAAAAATATATTTTTAAACATATATATAATTAGCTATACTTTTCTCCCAATAAATTAAAACATATCAACCAACGCTCAATCTCATTTCACTTTGTTTCTCTCTCCTTCTCTCAAAGAATACACACTCCTACCCAGATGGACTTCTTCCTCCCAGCATTTTTGCTAAGCATTTATATTATATATTTACGGGGTGGTTGTGGTGTTTCTCTACATAAAAGGAATCATACTGCCTGATCATGCTGCTAATTTTTCACTTAATAATATATTTTGAGACTATTTCTTTGTACCTATAGATTTGTCTCCTGTAAAATTCCTCCACAATTCTTAACTCACAACACTTCTTTGATGTGCAGACTATATGTGATATGCCTTTCTGAATTTCAAATTGTCCAATTCAGTTAAACGTTGGTCCTAGATAAAAATTCCAAAACATCTTCTAAACAGAGTTCATTTTGGCTTTATATAAAAAGAGTTGTTCAGATAGCCTTCCCACTTCTTTAGTAGCTCTTGAAAAACAGTGACGGGAGTGCCTGGGTGGCTCAGTTGGTTAAGCATCTACCTTCAGCTCAGGTTATGATCCCAGGGTCCTGGGGTTGAGTCCCGCACTGTGCTCCCTGCTCAGGAGGGAGCCTGCTTCTCACTCTGCCTGTTCTGCCTGCAGCTCTCTGTGCTTCCGCTCTCTGACAAATAAATAAATAAATAAATAATCTTAAAACAGAAAAGAAAAGAAAAAAACAGTGACAAAACTAAACCAATTTATAACATGTCTGTTCAGTCCTTTATTCAAGAGAAATCAGTAATGGATTCAGAGAATACAGGACCCCACAAGCAGTAGGGCACCCTGCCTGAGAGACTGGGACAAGAACAAGTTTTATAGAATGTGAGTAGAGGCAATGCATAAACAATACATGATTGGCTAGGATGTCAAAGATTTCCTGATGAGGCCATCAGGTCCTACTTTCTAATGTAAGCTAGCTAAAGCTAAGTTGGAGGATTGTGGTTGGTGTTGGGTTTCCCTGACAGTGAGGCCTTTCCCGTCAATGTAGGCTGAGTTAGGTTTAGATTTGTGATGTGGTCTGGACCACTGGGACAGCCTCCGTTTTGTGGGTCCTGACATACATACTAACTGTAACAGGGAGTGAGGAGTTTGAGGAAGAGTATGGCTCTTGTGAACTCAACAAGATAAGGAAAAATTAGGGTCTGTGAGCACATATTTCTATGCCTCCTTTGGTCTGTAGAGCAGTGCTGTTTCTTTCTTTGGGTGTTTTTAGCCTTAGAGACACCCATAAATGAAATCTAAGAAAGAGATCACTTTTTTTTTCTTTTTCCTTACGTTAGAGCCTATCAACACTCTACTTCTATGTTCCCTCCTCACTGCAACTCCTGAGTGTTTGTTTATCCAGTATATTGGTCAGATACCCAGGGACTCTCTCTTTTGTAGGTTCATCTCTTGCAGCTCTAGTGGTACTTGACTGGTCCATCTTCTCTCAATTTAATGTCCACAGTGCAAACAGAATGCAGGTGACAGAAGAGAACAGACCCTAAGGCTTCTTCTCTCATGGACTCTTCTGTGCAGGCAATGGAATGTAGTCGCTTTGGTACAGGGTTAAAACATGATGACACTTGAGAAAAATGAGAGGTGGATAGTGTATTGGTGGAGAAGTCTCATCAACCTCTTGTTCCTCACTTTCTCTTCCTCTTTAGGCCAAAAGTGGTAGAAAAATCTTATTAATTTTCTCACAATTTGACTTTTCTACCTCTCTCATTTTTCTTACATTTTTATTATCCTGGAAGAGAGCAGCTGGTTCTTTTCTTGCTGCAAATCGTAACACCAATAGTGCCTTGAAGTGAAGTAGGTGATGTATATGGAATGAGTTTATTCTCCACACTACTAGGTGAGCTCTAATCTGAGTTCTCAAAACCCTTAACTCACTAAGGAGAGAGAAAACAAAGAGTTTGGGCTTTTTCTCTTTCAAAACCTCCCTTCCTCGTAGATAATCTTCCTCTCATATTTCAGAAACTGTTAATACCTCTGTGTTTGTTGCTTCCATTATTTTTAACTCTTTTGAATGAGATAGAAGATTCAGGAAAGCTAGAGTAAAGAGGCAAAACAAATAAGGGCTAGCACAACGTTTTAAGATACTTCCCATTCCCTTAATAATAAAAGTCTTGGTGATTTCCACTTCTCTTTATTAAAATAAAGATGGAATAATTAGCTTTGTATATGTCTTCTGTAAATATACATGATAGTTTCTTTAAGGCAGAAAATGAGGAGTGGATTGGCAGGAGCTGAGTGGATTTCAAATTTTTATTTCTACAGACAAATTGCCTTCCAAAATGGCTATACTAATCTATAGTTCAACAAGTAAAGTCAGACAGTACCATTTTCCTCTTGCCTTCACCAGTACTTGGTGTTACCAAATTAAAACATCTATTTAAGTATTAGGATGTATTATTTCATTGATATACTTTCTGTTTTATTTTATTTAAGATGTTTTTTGACACAAGCAGCAAGCATTAACTTTACTCAGTTAAACAACAAGTAAATGTATTGCATATAAACTTTCAAAAATAAGGTGTCTTCAAACATGTTATGACCAAGTCTCCAAGTCCACTTTTCTGCATTTCCTCTAGTTCTGCTTTACTTCTCATGTTTGCTTTGTCCTCAGGCAAGATCTCATTCTTGTCATTTAATGGGAACAGTAATTTCAGTTCTCGCATCTAGATGCAACAGTATCTAGAGGCATAAAAGAGGCCATTTCTCCCTCATATACCTGTTAAGAGCAAAAAAAAAAAAAAAAAAAAATCCTAGAAATAATTCCCTACCCTCAATAAATGTTGACCAAAACAACTTAATGCCTAATTGAGTCATTGGCAGGAATTATACTATATAGGTCCTAAGGTTGGTTTCTATCCAAGAAGAACAAACCCCTCTGTCAAAGGAAGTAGTTAGCTTTTCTTGAAGTGAGTGGATATAAGGAAGACAATGGAAATTGGACAATGATACAAACTGTGATGGAAAAATTCTAGTGATGCTGGGGTCACTAAAGTTATTTAAGCAGATGACAGTTTCTCCCTTTTTTTTTTTTTTTTTTAAGAAGAAAGGGGAAAATAACCTTCCCTTCTAAAGATACCCCAAATGGAGAATAAAGTGTATTCAAATAGAAAAATAAAGTTTTGAAATTATAATAAATATATAAAGAAAACTAAGCACACATAAGGATGGAATCCATGGGATTTCCTGACAGAAATTCAATTTATCAAATATTAATGTGGTTTTAAAATTCAAAGTTATATGATTGCTAATGAACTTTATGAAAATATATAAATTCCTGCAGATTATTTTCATGTTTTAAAATATGAACAGAGATGAATCTTAAAATATATCTTCTCTACAAATCAATTACTTAAAACACTTTATTTCAATATGATAGGAAAATTATCATATCATAGAGATCAGTGTCTGGCCACTGGTAACAAAATGACTCATTTAGTGAGGCTAATCCTGTTCTTTTTATCACTGAAAATATATTTGAAAGCAGAAAAAGATATCAGAGCTCACAGTTTAGAAGCAGAGACTGAAAATAAGCATTCGAGTAAATATGTAGTGAACTGAATGGTGATAAGTACTAAAGAGAGAGAAAAAGTGAGGAGAAGGGTTTAGGGTCTACAAGACTAGGATTGGTGTTATTTTAAATGTGGTGATTGATTAAGACCTCCTTAAGAAGATGATATTTGATCAAAGACCTGTAGGAACTGAGGAAGGAAGTCATAGAGATATCAGGGTATATTTTACAATCCAAGTAGAGACAAGTGCAAAAAATTAGAAAAAAAAATCAAGTGACATTTTCTAGATAAGACAAAGAAGTTAATGTCACAATTGTTCACTTTGCAAGTGTTATTTTTACTTTTTCTTAAATTTTTTATAGTTAAGATCTAGTTGTAGAAGCAAGACATAACATATAAAAATTTCACTACATATTGAAACTTTCAACTACATTCTTACTCTATTTCACAGAGGATATCAGAGCCAAAGGAAAAATAAGGGCTACACCTGGATATATATTTTTATTAAACGAGGTTTCTTCCTATAATATAATCACCACTTCTAGCACTTCTTAGGCACATCTTGGAGTTTGCTACAAACAGTACCATTTTTCAGTGACAGGCTTTGAACATTCAAATAAAGAGATATGGATACAAATGTGTCAGGGCTTATTTATAAAACATTCTCTAAGGGAAAGATATAATATGTCTGTCATAATTGAGTCATTAGAAACAGAGATCCTGTAATGGGCAGAGATAATTACCCAAGTCCTAGCAAAATATCTTTGGATAGCTTCTCATATACTCAGTTTCCTTTGAATTATTCAAAAGGTTGATTTAGTAAGATAATGCATAGAATGCTTTTAAAATATGGGGCATATGCTTCATCAGTGGTTGCTTTTTTTTATTGTGGTATCTATTTTTCTATTCCATAATCAAAAGGCATTTTTGAGATTACTAGGTCACTTCCACTCTTCTTGTGTAGGCTTCAACTCTAGTGAACTGGAAGGTGTTGAATGTGCACCAATTCTTGGGAAATACATTTTGGGGTGTGTGTGGTGTGTGTGTGTGTGTGTCTGTCTGTTAAGATATATAAATGCTATTCTGGCACAGATCTTATAATAAGGAGTCTGAGTTCATTTTTTGATGTTTACTGACACAGATTTAAAGCTTCAACCATCCCACTTTCCTTTGCCCCACAGCTAAATAATCTGCTAAGAAAGCACGGACTCTCTCTCTTTGACCCAGTCAGGAAGTTTAAATTATGAAGCCCCTTCCATGCATGGCCACACTCATGCCAGGCTGCATCTTAGCCATTAAGAAATTAAAAATTCCGGCTGGTCTCCTTTACCACTTTCCCATCTTGGGAGTCACCCATTCTCCTCAGAAAGCCTAATGACTATGTCATCATCAGTTTTGACACTGCAGCCAAATGTTGGACAGGATCTATCTCATTAGTGCAACATGGCCAAAACACATCTCTTTCTGTTTCTTACTTGTTCCTGTTACTTATTTTGTTACTTGCATTGCACTCAAATTATTTTTCTTTAAAGACACAGGGACACACACAGATATAGCTAAATTGAGATTTTACTTCCTGCAGCATGGTATTTACATTTTATCAGCTGTATCCCTATTGGTTGACACTGTGTTGCCATAATTCTTTACCACTACAAAGGGAATTGGGATAAATATTTTTATGTTTCCTCTCATGAACCTAAGTAATTGTTCTTTGGGAAATATATCCAGGTCTGGTATTGCATGTGCATATCTGTTGTGTATTTCTCTATTTTTGTTTCTTGATTTGCAGGAATCATTTGCATATGTTAAATATTATGTCCTAATTGAACATTTCACAAGTATCTTCTCCCAGACATTATCTTACTGATAAGCTGTCTCTACTTATCTTTTGTGCAAAGACTGTTTTAATGTAATGTGAAGAAATCAACTTTATTAACTATTTGTGGTAACAGTTTCCGTTTAAGAAGTGCTTCCACAACTAGTTAACTAGTATTAATATCCTCACTGTTTTGTCCTCCTTTTGGAGTCCATTGTTTTATTTAGTGTAAGTTAAAAAATCTGGTTTTATTTTTTTCTCCAAATAGTGATCCAGTTTTCCCAAGATCATATATGAAACCTATATTCTTTCTTCATTGATTTTGATGACCTCTTTATCTTGTGTTGGTTACCATATAAACAGAGATTATCTCTTATTTTTCCATTCTGTACTATTGTTTTATATTCCGTGGCTTCTTGCTGTGCACTAATATTTAATAATAATAGGGTGAGACTCTGTCATGTTTTTCCTTTTTTTAAACATACATTTAATACAAACACAAATACAAAAACAAAATACAAATATAAATACAAAAAAAATTAAAAAAATTCAAACATACATTTAATGATTTTTATTTTTCAAAATAAAAACTTGATTGGGGTTGCATTTAGTTACTAGTTTAGTTTGAGGAGACGATATCAGCCATTTAATCCATTACTATGTTAGGTCTTTTTTCTTATTTAGATAATTTTAATAGAATACGATGAGAAGTTTATATTGTCAAGGGTTATAAAATTTTTCTGATGATGTTGAACTTTCCTTGTTAAGGTATTAGAGCCTTTATTACTATTTTGAATTTTAAATAAATATTATATTCTATAGCACAGTAAAAGTCCATGGTTAGGTACCTAACTGAGATCTAGGACATTAGGCAATTGACTTTCTTTGTACTCTTATCAATTCTCATTAAAACAGGAATGAGATAAAAATAGTAATAGGCATTATTGTTTATAGGAGCAAGGGAACATGGAAGAGATGGAACTGTTCTTAGAGAAATGTTCCTTCAGGCAATGCCAGAGAGATAGTGTGTTCTGAGTCATTAGTTTTCTTCTTGGTAAGTTTTCCTGGATTTAGATCAAAGTAAAGGTAATATCCAAGTAGATATTCCTTCACTTGCTTTTCTTTTTTGGAAGACAATACCACAGCACCAAGAGTCATCTTTATTAAGTTGAAGCAGAGGAGACAACTGTCCTTTGGTGATGTCAAGCCATCTAGGATCCAGCTGCAGAATCCTGCCTTCTCAGGTTGGTCAGAACATTTTACTAATAATAATGCAATAATAATGCAATACTGAATTATATGTGATTAATGTTTTGTACCCTATTTATCATACTCTGGCAGGTCTTACTGTGTTTTCTAATTGCTTTTTGCTGATGCAGAAAAATTCCTGTTACATTTGACCAAATGTTACCATAATCTATCAACTACTTAAAAACTTCTTGATTTTGTTACAATTTTCACAGTGTTGATCATCAAACTATAAATATTCCTTTCTCTTTTATCTTTTTAAAAGAATAGATAGTGTTGAATATTGTAAAATTCCTCTCTGTATTTATACCTTAACATTTTGATGATAAATTCCTCTCTTATGAGACAGCTTCTTGTGTGCCATATCCCTAAGGTTTGATCAAGCATAAATTAAGTATCTAAAATACTAAAAAGTCCGAGAGAGAGAGAGAGAGAGAAAGAGAGAGAGAGAGAGAGAGTATACATGAGTGGTAGGAGGGGGAAGGGGAGAGAATCTTTAAGTGAGACTCCCTGCTGAGCCTGGGGCTCTACCTGGGGCTCAGTCTCATGACCCTGAGATCATGACCTGAGCTGAAACCAGCTCTGATGCTTAACTGACTGAGCCACTAAGATATAATACTTCTTTTTTTTTTTTTTAAGATTTTCTTTATTATTTATTTGACAGAGATCACAAGTAGGCAGAGAGGTAGGCAGAGAGGCAGGCAGAGAGGCAGGCAGAGAGAGAGGAAGGGAAGCAGGCTCCCTGCTGAGCAGAGAGCCCCATGTGGGACTTGATCCCAGGACCCCGGGACCATGACCGGAGCTGAAGGCAGAGGCTTTAACCCACTGAGCCACCCAGGTGCCCCAAGATATAATACTTTTTTAATGATAATATTATAATACTTTTAATCATAGTAATACTTTTAATCCTAATAATACTTTTAATCATAGTAATCAAAGTCAGAGATAAACAGTGCATGAATTTCACTATGAAAATCAGTAGATAGGGGCGCCTGGGTGGCTCAGCAGGTTAAAGCCTCTGCCTTCGGCTCAGATCATGATCCCAGGGTCCTGGGATCGAGCCCCACATCGGGCACTCTGCTCAGCAGGGAGCCTGCTTCCCCCTCTCTCTCTCTGCCTGTCTCTCTGCCTACTTGTGATCTCTGTCAAATAAATAAATAAAATCTTAAAAAAAAAAATTAAAAAAAAAAAAAGAAAATCAGTAGATATATTTTTTAACCACCTTAAGTACAACAGGTAAACTGTATCAGGACATATATTTGCATATTCCATTTTGACTAAATCCATAAGAAATGTTCTAAAAGTAAGGATAATAATGCATTCTTTATGTAAAGTTAAAATCAAACTTAAAAATGCTCAAAATTGCTTTTTGGTTATTTACCACCTCTTGTGATTGTTCACATATATGTGACTAATTACATGTATAAAATTTAATAAAATCACATAATAAAATCACAAAGACAGGATCATGTATTTTGTCTTAAAAATTCCTTTTAACCGTAAATATTCTTATAAATGTACTTTCAAGTGATCTAACAAGGTTTCTAGTGATGTCAATTGAAAATGCTCTTGTAAATCTTAATTTTTGAATTTTATAAAAATAAATTTTGAAACGTTCTTGCAAATATCCTTATGATTTAAATTTAGTGATCAGGAGAATGAAAATGTTAGAATTTCATTTTATTAGATTTTATCCTAAATGGTTAAGTCCTACTGTGAAACAAGTCCCATAATTTATGATACAGAGAATTTACCTGTGGGGTGTGTGTGTGTGTGTGTGTGTGTGTGTGTGTATCCTTAGACTTAAAATCTCTCTAGGAAGAAATGATTGTATAATAAATAAAATTCAAAATAACATAAACATGTACAATAAATTTAAGAAGAAAAATATGTATATGGAATTAGGAAAAAGATCTAAGGGTTGCGCTGAATTTTCAAAGATGTGAAAAATTAGAGAAGTAGATGAAAGGTTAAAGTAACTACAGATAATTTTATGCCTTCCTGCTGCATTAATCTAAGAATATCTTAGAGGCTTATTAAGGATCTTTGATTATTTTTATTGGAGTAACAAGGTATTTTAACTGTTACTCATCCTGGAGGACAAATAATCTTTCTCTTCTTTCCCTTGATGAAGTCTTAGAACATAAGTGAGGTTCAGTGGGGTGAGGGTCCAGAGCTGATGACCAAGAAAGAATTCTTGAGACATCTTTGGTGCAAAATGGTGGTTTATTAAAGCATTGGGACAGGACCTGTGGGCAGAAAGAGCTGATGCCTCGGGGATATGAGGAGTGGTCCATTATGTGCTTGCAGTTTGGGAGGAGGTTAGTGATGGCATAAGTTTCTAAGGAATTTTGGAAGCAAGGTTTCCAAGACCTTGAGGGGCTAGCTATTGTTGGGAAAAAGGTTATTCATTAACAGTAATAAAACCTTTTTGTGAGACCCTTTAGATATGTATCAGTGGGTCAGATGCTTGGGAATGATTGTCAACACAATCTTGGGAGGGTTTAGAGATAAAGTTTCCAAAGGAATTGTTAAAGTAGACTTAGGGGATCCTGGTTGGGGGTAGGGGTGGATCAGGCTAGGATTGCCTTTTGACTTAGCAAAGACTTAAGGTGGGGGTAGTTGAGTTCCTAGAAGAGTGTCTCTCTGCCTGTTTTAAGGCCTTGTCAGTGGGTAAGGAAATTTAATAATTTTTCTTCTGCCTCTGTTTCTCACATCACTCTGATCTCTTTTTTTCTTCTCAAGTGGATGATATATAAACTATTCATTTATCTCATTCCTAAATGAATTATATCAAATATTTAATAACATCTTGGCTTCATAATCTTCCTCATGTAATCTTCCTTGACACTCAAATGTAATAGGAACATAACAAAAATGTTGACATTAACAACTGTTAATAACTCCCCCTGCATTGACCTACATTGAGATGAGCCCTATTTATACATTGCACCAGATGTTCTTCCTGGTGGAGTTGTGCTTCCTTTGTTGGCCTCTTTGATTTATTTTTCAGATTTATAATACATCAAGCCTTGGCCAGTATAGCAATGACAGTAGAACCATCAATACACTTGGTCATTGCCTTCAAACTTGTCTCTCTGCTGATAAGAATATAAGACAATGATGGAAGCAGGGTCGCCTAAACCTTTCAAAAATCTCAGTGGATTGGGGCACCTGGGTGGCTCAGTGGGTTAAGCCTCTACCTTCAGCTCAGGTCATGATCCCAGTGTCCTGGGATCCAGCCCCGCATTGGGCTCTCTGCTCAGCGGGGAGCCTGCTTCCTTTCCTCTCTCTCTGCCTGCCTCTCTGCCTACTTGTGATCTCTGTCTGTCAAATAAATACAAAAAATCTTTAAAAGAAAAAAAAAATCTCAGTGGATTAAGAAACAATTTACCACCTTGAAGTATTATGTCAATAGTCATGGAATGTTGGATTGCTAAAAAAATTTAAAAAATAAATCAAAGTTAAAAAAAATTGAGCAAGAGATGTGGTGAAGTTATTCTACATTTATTGGCAGTACTTTTTTACTGCTTATATTTTAATGGAATCATGTAATATGGCCCTTATATTGTGATATGAAGGCTTTTAAGCAGGGCCTTTTACACACTATGACAAAGTTAGCAAGGTCACGTCTTCATCAGTAAAGTTTCTAGAATAGAGAAGCATTAATTGCTTTGGTGGATTTAAAAATAACGTGATTTATTTTGCTTTCTAATTTCCTACCTGTATGCAATTCAGTTATTAGTAGGTGTGGGCATATTTTGCTGTAATCAAATTTTCAAACCATCTCTATTAAGAAGTCAGTAAAACAAAGTATTGAAATGCAGATTGCATTGATTTGCTCCAAGTTATTGCAAGGTAAGAGGAAACAGTTATCTTAGGGTAAATCAATATAATCTACATTAAAGTACATTGTCTCTTAGAGTGCCAGGAAATATTCAGTGATCTCCATTATAAAAGTGGTCATTGTGACCACCTTATGCTGTCAGTCCTTAAATTAATATCCTTTGCACCTCAAGGTAAGCAAGTTTTTCACAACCTAAATTTAGTTTCCTCTGAGTTTCCTCTCAGTGTTTCTAGTTTCTGGTCAGAGAGGGAACCAGTGTATGGTTAATTTCATCATAAATAAATATGAATATCCAGATTCTAACTATTATATCTTTAATGTATTGAAAAATTTATATCACCACTATCCTCAAATTGTTAATTATATTGTTAATATAATTTTGGTTATTATGTAATTATGGTTCTGCTAAATATTACCATCCCCCCAAATAAATTTATGGTCTTAACTCTGACTTTCTTTCTAAAAAGTCTCTACTGGTGGAGCAGGTAATCTTTAACATTTCTGCTTCAGTGAGCTAAAGGAACTTTTAATCACTTTGCATGCAATATTAATTTCTTTGTATGACTAAATTTCTTTGTATGAGTCTGGTAAACTATTGCTAGGAAATTAAAAACAGCAAAGTTGAAACTATTCCAGTCACATAAAACTGATTATTTTACATTATAAATATATAAGAAGAGAACAAATTATAAGAAGCCTAAGATGTCCTTTAATTTCTTTATTGTGATAGATCATAAAAATTTTTACATTGTTCAATTTATAAATCTTCTCAAAATTCTCAATAATAAAAGGGCAGATACATTTTCATATTACAAAAGATTAAGCATAAAAGATGGAGGTATGAAAAAAGCAATGTCTATGAGCTCATGCTCATTACTGCTTGACTGACAAGTCACTTTTGTTCTGCTTGTCCTGAGATTGGGGATGAGAAGAGGAATCTTGGGCCTTCCAGAATGTTTGAAATAGTATAAAAATGTGATTTTTTTTTTTTTTTAAGATTTACTTATTTATTTGAGAGAGACAGAGAAGGTACAAGCAGGGGGAGAGACAGAGGCAGAGAGAGAGGGAGAAGCAGACTTCCAACTGAGTTGGGAGCTGGACCCAGGACTCGATCCCAGGACCTGGAGATCATGGCCAGAGCCCAAGGCAAAGGCTTAGACATCTGAGTCACTCAAGCTCCCCAAATGTGATGTTAGATAACTCCTTAAAGAGGCATATTTTGTAAAGCTCTTACCAATTACAAATTTGGAAAATTTCAAATGTGAACTTACTTTGAATATATGTTATTGTAACTCAAATATGCATGCAAAATTGCTTGGCAGTCAACTAAACAGTGCTGTTGAAATATGCTTTTTCACGTTTTATATTTTCTCCATTTTACTTATTGTGGAACTATATCTACTTAAAGGTCATTTTCTTCTAATTTATTCACAGTATCTTCATTTTGAGAAAGACAGCTCCCAAAAATCTAGGAAGTTTTGCCCATCTGCAAGTCCTCAGAATAAATCATACCACTTTGAATTCAGTAATAGTAATCTCTTTACTCTTTACCCATGATTGGTTTAAACAGGGATGTCATTAAATTCTGATCAATTAGATGCATGGTAATACCTGATGAAAGGAATAAAGGGAAATTTTTCCTTCCTACTAAAAGAGAAACATATTAAGAAAAAATGGCTCATTTTATCTTTTACAAAAAGAATTTGAGAAAGTTATACCCACAGTGAGTGCATCTATCTTGTGACCATGTGTGTGAAAAAATATGCTAGCAATGGCAGTAGAACATACAAAGATTTAAAAAAAAAAAAAAAAAAAGAAGAAGAAGAAAGAAAAAAAGAAACATACAAATACCAGGAGACTTTTGAAGTTACCAGTGCTCTACTAAATCAACCAACTGGAACCCTCTACCCTCAGATTTCTTATAAAGTAAAATAGTAAATCTGTGTAATATAAGATAATAAACTGCTTAAAACTGTTGTATATTATGTCACTCACAGTCAAAACTTTTCAGGTTTAATAAAGTCCACAAATGTCCCTGCACATCCATAATTCCCTCAAAGATGAATTCACCATATTCTCACAGGGTTAAAGAAGCCATCAGGGGAAACTTTTTACTCCTCAAATAATATAACTAATACGGTACAATCCTTGTTCTCCCCATCATCTGTAGAAACTTTGCTATTACTGTGAATCTCCACTTGGAATCAAAGACTAATTAAATCAACCACTTGTGATTTTGTGAACCCCTTTAGCCATTTTTTAGGACATTTTTCTTTAGGTTGTCTTCTCTTCTGTATCAACATTGCCTTTCATCTATGGATCGAATCTACCATCTTCTGGTATCTTTCATATTAAAATAGAAAGAAAAGTAACTAAACTACCCCTAGATTCTATGTACCCTTCCAGGTTTATCATATAACAGAATTTAAGATTTTTATACTTTTTTTTATACTGTTCTTTATGTTTCCTCACCTTTCAACCCAGTCTTCTGCTGTAACACTCCCCTTGTTTAAATGGACATTAATTTCCTTCCTGTTGAAAATCCCAGGGGTTCCTTTGCTGTTCCCCTTTTATTTTTGTAGTCAACAGCATCCCAAATAGGCAATACCCTCCTTTGGAATATTTCCTCTCTTGTTCATTAGAGCCACATATTTCCAGTGTTCTTCTTTAGATTTGGCAGTTCTTTGTAAGTCCCTCCTCTGCTTAACTACTGCTGTAAATGTTAAGTTTTCTTAGTAGAACTTATCCCCCTGTCTTTTCTCTATCACACTTTTTCCCTAGCTGATTTCATCTATTCCTGATTAATGTGTGATTTAAAAAAAATATTTAATTTATTTATTTGACACAGAGAGAGACAGCAAGAGAGGGAACAGAAGAAGAGGGAGTGAGAGAGGGAGAAGCAGGCTTCCCACTGAGCAAGCTGCCTGATGTGGACTCGATCCCAGGACCCTGGGATCATGACCTGAGCCAAAGGCAGTTGCTTAATGACTGAGCCACCCAAGCACCCTAAGTGTGTTTTTTTTTTCAAATGACTCTCTAGTTCTTATTCTAGACTAGAGCTCTTCACTGAGCTCATAATATGCTTAACTATATTCTTGAGATCTTTACTTGCTTGTCTCATAGTCATTTAAGATTTTAAAACATACATGTAGAAATCAAGACATTAGAAACCATAGTTTTTCCAATTTTTTTTTTTTTCTGGTTTATTTTCCGCCTGCTTGTGGCATATTGTAGAATAAAGTCAGTAAAATCTGCTCAGTAAAAGAGGGTTTTATTGATGTAATGCTCAACTTGGAATGATTATTTTTTTAATTTTTAATTTTTTTTTTTTTTTTTTGGCTAAAGTTTGGATGGGCCATAACCCTAACATAGCATCATGTTCCAGGTCTCAGAAAGGGAAGTTAAGCATCTCTAAGTGAGAGTGAACAGAGACCAGGACAGCAAGAATGGATGTTTTGCAGAGATATCATAAAAGTGGAGCTTATTTCATGCTTGGAAATCTTGGAAACTTATGCAGTATCAAGAAGGAATAGAAATTGAACCTCTGGAAATACAGCCAGAGATTATTTCTGACTGAAATTCATTATTGACCTGAAGCAGAGAGGCTGACTATGCTCAGCAGTTAGGGTATCAACCCTGATGGAAGAAAAGGTTTTTGTTGATATTGCTCATTTATTTCTTTGTTCGTAGTCCCTAGTGCATGTGGAAGTGAACAACAGGAAACAATCATGGGGTAATAAGGAAATAGAGTGATGAATAAAACAGAGAACCTGATCCAAGCCCAGGTAGATTCATTCACTTGCTAATGAAATTCGCAAATGCCTTCTTGTTAAGAAATTAACTATGTATCTCAAATATCCATCCCTGAGTTACGTGTCTGTAAGATTTGCACATTTATCCCGTTCTGAATTTCAGATTTAGTGATTTTCAATTATTTTAATGTCTACATAGTCCTGAGCTTAAGAGTTCCTTTAGATTTTGCTAGAAAGATAAGTGTAACATACAAAACGGAATAAAAATTTCAGTGCTCTTGGTAATGGACTACTAAATCACAGTCTGAACAAAGCATGGGAATTCATGACTAAAGAAATAGTTGATTTCTATATTCCTAACAAATAACAATTGTTTCTCAACTTGATAAAACTGTATGTTTCTAGAATAAAACTGAGAGCAGAGAGAATACAGTATTACTTGAGAGACTCTCATGATCTCAATTTATTTGTTCATTTATTTGCATTTTATACTTTTATTTTTCACTGGGTCTCATTAATGTAACTGCTCCTGGCTGGATCACAGATAAGTTTTAAGTTTCACTTTTCAAATAAGTTTGCCAAATATTTTTCCAAATTGGTTATATCATTTTATATTCCCAACAGCAGTATATGAGAGTTCCATTTCCTCCTCATCTATAATAAAACTTTGGATAGGTCAGTCTTTTTAATTTTAGCCAATATAATGCTTGTTTAGAGGTCTTCCCTTATGATTTTAATTTACATTTATCTAATGAATAATGGTGTTAAACATCTTTTGATATTTCTTATTGTTCTTTTGTGAATTATCTTTTTTTCCACAGTGAGTTTATTTGTACTTTTATTATTGACTTGTAAGGGTTCTCAATGCAAGTCCTTTAAAAGATAAGCATGCAGTGAATATTTTCTCCCAGTCTGTGACTTGCTTTTTCATTTTCCAGGGGTGACCTGTGAAGAGCAGAAGTGTTTAATTTTGATGAAGCTCAACTTCTCAAAATGTTCTTTTTTGTTTTGTGCTTTTGTAGTATATCTAACTAACTTCTTGCTGACTCCAAGGTCACAGAGTTTTGTTTATGTTCCAGAAGGTTTTTTTTCCTTTGTTTTTTTTTTTAATTTTTTAAATGCTCTCACATTATAAGTGATTTCCTCCTTTAATTGATATGAACATTAAGCTAAATATTTGTTTATTGTCAATTATATATTATTGTTTTTTTCAGAGATAATAGTGAAGGTGATATAAATATCTGAATTATTGTGAAGATCTTACCATAATCTAGAACTCTTTTACCTGAATTATCACATTTAGTGCTAAGAAGAACTATAAAGGCACATTCTAAGGGTCCCCTTTATGTAAAACAACCTTGAAGTTGAAAAGAGTTGATGCTTAGAATAGTAAGTTGCACATATGAAATCTTTCCAAACAGCACAATTTCATCACCAAACTCCATTTCATTGAACATATCATCTCTCAAATGTATAATTATTTTTGACCAATATTTCAGAAACTTTCCACTGATTTAATAGAAAAAGTGCATCTACAACTTTTGATGGTTGGCCTTAAACACTCTAATTAATATGTATTTTAAAGTTTTAAAAATTCATATGAGAAGTGATTTCTACTTTAAGCTTTTTTATTTATTATGTATATTTTTGTTTTGTTTATATTTTTATTTGTGGGTATGCATGTATACATTTCGGGTTCTGCATTTGCTCTTACTTTTTAGAAGAAAAGCTTTAGTTCAAGTAGTCAAGGACTTGTTATTTCCATATTGAATTGGTGCTTCTGTGGTAGGTGCTTTATAAAGGTGTAAATACACCCATTCAATTAACCTATTTTAAGAAAAGTTTTTCATAAATTCCCCAAAGATATACTTAATGTGTTTAAAACAGTTCACTTGTCTCTGTCTTTCTTTGTGGGACAAATGTCACATATGTATCTTTAAATCCACACCATCAGCAGAATTATATATATTCAGTCATTACTCATTCAGTTCTTCTAATTCACTTGACAGTTGACTGGTTATGGGTTTTTCCACTCATTTAAGTGAATTTACATTTATTTTTCCATTATTTGTGGACATATTTCTATACATCCAAGACAAAGATGGATGGGAGCAAAGTAAATGGCAAAGATTTATGTCAAATATATCTAAAATGATTTCTATAGTGACATTTTATACTAAAAAATATTCTTTAAAACTTTTCTAGTGATTTAGGTGAAATGCTATAAATATTTGAAAAGTATTTACTGAATAAAAAATAAATAAATTAACTGAAAAATTTCACTACACATTAATTTGAGTACTTGCAATAAAAATAGTTGAAATCACCATTTTGGTACATCATATTGATTAAGATTGTAGGCTTCGTATTCAGTGATGTCACTTTGATAAGTTTTGGAGCAAGTCATCCAGCCTCTTATTCTCAATTATCTATCCTGTAAAATGGAGGCAGTGATAACATATGACTCATTGGATTACCATGGTCTTAAATAATTTACCTACAAAACACTCTGAAGAGTGTTTGACACATACTAAGGGCTAATTAAATGTTAGCTGCTATTATTATTATTATAGATTTCACATCTTTGGAAAGCGATAAAAAGTCCTGTTTTGGTTTTTTTTTTAGTTAGTATTCACCAAAGTCATATAAAGAGGTATATTATTAACTTCAATTAGCATTTAGAATAGATTGCCTTGCAAATTCTATTGTATTTTGTAAGGATTTAAAGACTTCCTATCCCTAAAATTTGTGTTCAAAATCAATGACTTTATCTCCTCTACCTCTCTGTCTTCTCTCATTATGGGAATATATTATCACTCCTTGCAAGCTGATGTTTCTCAAAGTATAGCTTCAAGCATCAAACTTGTCTAGTTGTTTATTCAAATAATCATTTCAGGGTCTCACTCCCAGAGATGCTAATGAGTTGGACTCTGGAAAGACTGAGGATTTGCATTTTTAACACTTACTCCATATATCTTATGCACACAATAGTTTAAAATCCAATGTTTTGGAAGACTGATCTATCCATTATTACCTAAATGTTTATTTCTCCTTAGTTGATAAGTGCCCTCTATGGAAAATATCTGTTTTAATAATTATGCTCAAGCCTCAAAGAGTGCCGTAACTTCACTATGTTTCATATATGCAACATTAATTCATATTTCAAACCACATCCATCTTTCAAATTTTGACTCATATCCTATCACTTTCACATCTTTTAAACTTTTTCAAATCTTATGTGAAAAACACCATCAAATCCTGCAGAAACTTTTACTGCATCATATGTTATCTTGCTTTCTCTCTCTCTCTTTTTTTAAAGATTTTATTTATTTATTTCACAGAAAGAGAGAGAGAGAGTGAGTGAGAGCACACACAAACAGGGGGAGCAGCAAAGAGAGAGGGAGAAGCAGGGTCTGCACTGATCAGGGAACCCAATGTGGAGCTTGATCCTAGGACCCTGGGATCATGACCTGAGACAAAGGCAGGAGCTTAACCAGCTGAGCCACTCAGGTGCCCCTTGCTTTCTCTTTTTGTTCGAACATGCACCTAGTAAACAAGTGAAAAATAATGAAGAGCACAGCAGTAATGATCAATCAGATGGACATACGTTTGAGCTGATTGTGCTAATTACTGCAGAAGTTACTTAGTCTCTCGCTCACTCTTCTCATTTTAAGATATATAAAATATTAAAATGTTTACTATATTTAATATTTTAAAATATTTACTAATATTCCCATATTCACTAAATTGATTATAATCAAATATAATTTATATAAACTACCTAATTCATGCCTTACACAAATTAGTCAATCAAAATATTTACCCTTCTAGACTTTCATTTCATTATTTTTTAAAGGATAACTTGTGAGTGGGGCACCTGGGTGGCTCAGAAGGTTGGGCCTCTGCCTTTGGCTCATGTCATGATCTCAGGGTCCTAGGATCGAGTCTCACATCGGGCTCTCTGCTCAGCGGGGAGCCTGCTTCCCCCTCTCTCTCTGTCTGCCTCTCTGCCTGCTTGTACTCTGTCACTGTCAAATAAATAAAATCTTAAAAAAAAAAAAAAAAAGGATAACATGTGAGTGAGTGAGTGTGTATGGTGTGGCCCCAACTAGATACTTAAACATTTGGATCTTTGTGTCCATAACCTAGAACATAAATAGTCACAAAAAATGTAATTACAATCATATTAAAAAATTAGAGTATCAGAGAAGCATTTATTAGTTTTGCATGCTAAAATGCATGTTGATATTTATAGGTATGTTGTCTTCATTAGGCTTGAGCTCCTTATTTGCGTATCTTTATAGCTTCTTGTAGAACATGGTGTAAAAAGAGAACTTTACAAGTATATGTTGAATGAATGAATGAGAAATTCCAAAGAAATTTTGAATTTGGTAACTTGTTTAGTTTTGGAATAGAGTAATGCTTTTTTGTTTGTTTGTTTTTATTTGATTATCAGTGTATGAATGTAAAACAATTAAGATCTCTACACATTCTTTGCTATTTGGTTTAGCTGTCAATCACCCACTCTTGGTATGTAAAATCTGTCATTTGCGAGCTGTGGTTGGGTAAATGAATGCACAAATAACTAATTTTGTGGATATTTCACAATCCCAACATCCTGGTATTATTTTACAAAATGGCATTGAGATGGTTTTGGAGATAATAGCTCAAAGCAATTTTGTCCTTGTTCAGATGTAAGAATTTTTCAGTTCAAAGAATGAAGAGATGTATCCAAGTCACAAATTATTTACTTGGAAGACCAAAAACAAAAACAAGAACAAAAAACCCCAAAAACAAACAAAAGAAAATACATACATATGGACATTTTTTGTTCATTTATTATAACAAATATTTTGTATAATGGAAAACAGAAAAAAATTAAAATAAGCAATATGGAGCACCTGGGTGGTACAGTTGGTTGAGTGACCCACTCTTGGTTTTGGTTCAGGTCGTGATCTCAGAGTCCTGAGATGTAGCCCCATGTCCAGCTCCACACACAGAGTCTGCCTGGCTTTCTCTCTCTCCCTCTACCTCTGACCCTCCGTTCTGCTCTCTTTCTTTCTCTCAAATAAATAAATAAGTCTTTAAAAAATAAGCAATATGATAAACTTGAGATTTTACATACATTCTAAGAAAGCATAAAATGAACATTAAAAATAACTTTTTCTCTCTGTATATAACTATATGTAATTACCCATAATTAGAAAAATGTGAACCTGTAAGAGTAAGACTCAGAATAAATTAGCAATAATCAAGTTTTTAAATTTTTGTCTATGTATTTATTATCTTGGCCAACATTAGCATTTTGATAAAGCGTTGCTCACTGTCATTCACAGATTTTGGGCCCTATCTTAAGAGACTATTTAGAAGAAATTCTAAATCAATAGCTAAAGATAATGATAACTGAACAGCATGAATTTTGCCCAAACTACTCTGAGAATAATGGATGGAAAAAAGTTAGGAAAAAAGCTGTCATTCTTTTAGTTAACATAGTTGTCACCTGAAATCAGTGTATGTACCATTTATATTGTGAAGTTAGCATTCATTAAATAGCATTTCCGTAAGAACAAGTATCATCCCTTTTTTTAAAAGATTTTATTTATTTATTTGACAGACAGAGATCACAAGTAGGCAGAGAGGCAGGCAGAGAGAGAGGGGGAAGCACACTTCCTGCTGAGGAGAGAGCCCGATGTGGGGCTTGATCCCAGGACCCTGAGATCATGACCTGAGCTGAAGGCAGAGGCTTAATCCACTGAGCCACCCAGGTGCCCCAAGTATCATCCCTTTTTAGTGGTTAACAAAAATGACATTGTATTTGTTAAACTGATGTGGACAAAGTTATAGTCTTAGACTAATTTGAAGGTCTATGACATTTAGAACACCATCCATCAAGTGTTTATTGTATATTTACTCTATGCCCTGATCCATGACTGTCTTATTCTGAGTAAACTTCAAGAAAAAGTATGAAGGTTGGTATGAAGCTTTGCTGGCTCAGAATTGCCCAAAGTACTTCTCAAAATGGATATTCTTGGTCCCTTACATACAGAGACTTTTCAATGTGTAGGAGTAGAGTAGTTCCTAGGAATTCTTAATACAGGCTCCTGAGACTTGCATATACTAAAATCTGAGTTCAATTGGAATGGAAAATAAAACAGATTTTACTTTTTCTTATTATTCTTGCTTAATTAAAATACTACATAATTGGGATAAATAGTCCCTTCTGGGCTTTCTAGTCTCTGAAGACTGAGTAATTTTTTTTAAATGATTGAAGCATTAGCAAATTTTAAATTATGTACCTTATCCCCAGCAGCCAGCTCTACCATACTACTAGTGGAGCATATATTTCTTAAATTACTTGCAAGCCACTAAAAGAGATAATTTTACTGAAGGATACAGAGACAATTTTCCTTCCCACTTTTTGTATTTGAAGGATCAGAACTTTATAAAACTTGTTTCTTATTATGTGTATTACATTGTTTTGTTTCTGCTGATTTTGGAAATCAACAACAACAAAAACAAACCCTGAGGGGGAAAAAGGACCTTAACAAAACTTGGTTCCCTAAAGCCTTTGAATCGGATGAAGCAGTATTGCTATGTATCTATGCATAATTTCTATAAGAAAAATCAGAAGAAGCAGTAAATAGCTATATTACAGTCTTAATTCTAGGTTTATTTCTAGTAACGTTCAATGAAAGAGATAAAAATTGTGCCAACAAGTATTTGGAATGCCTTTAAAACAATTTTCAAATTTGAACAGTTAACGTATTTGTATTGTTTTCAAAGAGCTTAAAAGGAAGCAACTTCTTATCTGTTGCATAATTACCAACCAAGCAATTAAGCCCATTAATGCATACATATTAATTGTATGTATTATTTGCTTGTCTCTGCAAAGTATTATGCCAAGAACAATAAAGAATACTAATCCTCTGAACAATGGGGAATACCAGGTTAGGATTAGATGTAGTTTCTGCTAGTTGGAGTTTATAGTTCAATATGGCCATAAAACATGTACATAACATAAAGCTTTGGGTCTTTTTCAGTGGATTAAGAGTGACCCACTACCTAGAAGTGTCCACTAATTTTAAAGGGTAGAGATGAAGAAGAAGTCCAAGTGACAAATGAAGGAACAAACAGTGGATAAAGGTGTTCAGATTCAAAGAGACTTACTGAAATCTGGGCACCAACCCTCAGAACCACAGCAGTAGGAGAAACTAAGGAGGTTGTAGAACAAAATTTTTCATTCTACAGGAGTTCCATTCAAGTAATTTGTCCACTGACATAATGAGCTAAATTACACTGTTTCTCAGAGGGTAATGAAACAATAAAATAGCTTGAATAAAGTATGCTATGTTAAAGATACATGAGAAATGATGGGGTACCTGGGTGGCTTAGTTGGTTAAGCATCTACCTTTGGCTCAGGTCATGATCTCAGGGTCCTGGTATCCAGCCCCACATTGAGCTCCCAGCTCAGTGGTCAGTCTGCTTCTCCCTTTCCACTGTCTCAAATAAATAAATTTGAACAATTTATTTCTCTCTCAAATAAATAAATAAATATCTTTAAAAAATACATGGCAATGAAAGTGATCGCATTTTCATGTGAACAATATCAGAAATTAAAATGTATAAACTAACTTAAAGTTGGTTCAAAAATGCACCTAATTTCAACTAAAGCTGAAATATGTAAACTTTGAAAGCTACATGTGTAAATATACAGTCATTTTTTATTACAAAATGTGTTTGTAACAAAGAGCTGAAAGATTGTATCCTTTTGTGATGTTTCTATTTTAGGGAAAATAACACAAAATTCTGAGGATAATTAGAATGGTATTGCTCCAAAGTCAATATAAGGATTTAGAAACTATGGTACATTATTTCCCAGATGTATGGAAAAAACCTATAGGATTTGCAAAAGAATTTAGTCACTGAATTATATTAAAAGATATCAAATGGAAGATAAATAATGTATGTTTATTATTAAAATATAAATATTGAGCATAAAAAGGGACAACTGTCTATATTAAGCTAATTTAATTTTTCCTGGCAATAGTAGTAGATCTAGATCTCAATGTATGTAATACTCAATTAGCAGCATTTAACCATAATTGGATTTTAATTGCTGCTGTCAGATTGATCTGTCAGGTATATAAATTAATAAGTAAGAAAAATAAAAATATGTTTCATATGCACATTATCCCTGTTATTTGGTTTGGTTTATATTTGTTTATAGCTAAATACTTATTTTACTTTAAACTGTTTCTTTATTTTTTAAAAAAGATTTGATTATTTATCTGAGAAAGAGGGAGAGCAAGGGAAGGAGCAGAAGGAGAGAGAGAGAGAAAATCTCAAGGAGACTCCCCACTCAGCATGGAACCCAACGTGGGGCTCAGTCTCAGACTCTGAGATCATGACCAGAACAGAAACCAAGAGTTGGATGCTTAACCAAGTGAGCCATTCAAGTGCCCCTTATCTTGTATCTTTATATATTGTTATTATTATTTTAAGTGAGAGTTGTAAAAACCCTATTTATTTTATTATAAACTCTTAAGATTTTAGTAAAAATAGTAACCTGTTATATAAATTAGAAAAAATTGGTTTTTAGACAAAACATGCTTTCTCATTATGGTGTTTTAAGACTTTAGAAACATCTATTTTCTAAAGAATAACCAATATATAGTTTGCCTTACTCATCTTCTTCTATGAATGAATAAAGGAAAAATTCACTTCAGAAGGTCCAGTTGTCAAAATTTCACTTTATGTTATTCTTACCTAGAATTAACATTAGTATTCTGAATTTTTAAATTTTATTTTATTTACATTCAAATAATTAACATATAGTGTATTATTTGTTTCAGAGGTAGAGTTCAGTGATTCATCAGTTGTATATAACAGCTAGTGCTCATTACATCACATGTCATCCTTAATGCCCATCATCCAGTTACCCAATTCCCCCACCCCTATTCTAATTTTTAAAAATGAATTCTGCTGTATAACTTTTCAAGATATGCTGTTGAAACAAAACATATTTTAACCATTTAAAAATATGTTAGACATTTTCATTTTTTACAAAATAATTACAAAAAAAATCTAAATAGTTCTGAAAATTTTCTTGATATTATATTCAAAATATTAACATTATCTTATATAATTATAGTCTGACAAAGGTATATCCAGCTTGTTCTAGATGATAGAGCTATAAAATTATTTGTTTTTTGAAACTTGTTTCTTTTTTTTTTAATTTGAATTTTTCTGTCTTTTCTTTATGGGTAAATTCTCTCTTGAATTCTAATTTGAAACATCTAATTTGTAGTGGGCTTGGAAGACACATAAAAACAACAAAAATCACTTTACTAAAATGCATAAAATAAAAGAATGAATCAACTTGAGGAATATCTAAAGTAATTCGATCTTGTTGTTAGAAAAATCTGGTTACATATGGATAAATTATTTTTTTCCAGAAATCTGAGATTCTTAACTGATGTTAATATGTGTGTGTACCAAGCAAATTTTTCTGTTAATTTAATTTGATGATGAATAAAGAGAAGCTCACAAAATGGGTGTTTCAGATAAAATTCACTACTTCCCCTTAAGAAAATTCAGGGTGTCTTAATTTGGGTTTCCCCAGAGACCAGCCCTGAAACAAGAATCTGACTGACAATTACTTTGTTAGTGGTTCTAAGAATAACAGGTCCAGGTGGAGTGATGTCAAGAATGAAGAGAAAGGAATATCTAGGGCATATCAGTGATTAGTCCATTGCTGTGGGCAAATGGGGACACTCAGCACATCAGTGATGTGTGAATAACACTTATTCACCTTAGGGATGAGAACTAGGGAAATTTACTTACCAATGCCCATCAGTCATAGTTTGATGACAACAGTTGAGGAAGGGGTATTAGGGCAAGGGAGTGGGAATTTAATTCCTCAACACTTCTAGCCTTCTAGCGCTTTTCACCCTGAGTGCAACTTGCCAGTTTTCATAGTTGCTCAGAATAAGGCGCTGTCCACCTGTTTGAGAACAGTAAGGGCTGAGTACATAAAAGAATACCACTGACTGGTCTCTTGCAGAAGAGAAAGATAGAATGTTGAAACTTTCACGGTGGGTTAATAATAGAAAACAAAGCAAAACAAAACAAAAAACTGGGGTTGTCTGGTGAATGCTATATTGAATCAGTAAGCTTGATCTATTGTAGATGTGTATTAAACCTTTCCTTTAATATCACTTTTTCTTTTTTTTTAAAGATTTTATTGATTTATTTGATACACACAGAAAGAGATCACAAGTAGGCATAGAGGCAGTCAGAGAGAGAGGGGGAAGCAGGCTCCCTGCTGAGCAGAGATCCTGATGCGGCGCTTGATCCCAGGACCCTGAGACCATGACCTGAGCCCAAGGCAGAGGCTTAACCCAATGAGCCACCCACTTTTTCTAAATATTAGACCACTATTGTTTTGTCTCAGCTAGGAAAATCAAGATTATATCAAAGAAATGAGGCAGGGAATGATTGGGATGTTCAAAGTGAAATGAAAGTGAAACGTAGAACATCACTGATGTTCCTAGGTCCCAACAAGGAGCTGAAACCAAGTACATATGACCTTGTGAGTGTACCAAGTTACAAATCAAAACCAAACAAAAAAATTAACAATACACTTCTCATCTGCCATTTTACAATACTGGAATGGAAATAGATTTTTAGAATTACACAGATTGTTCTTTACGTTTGTTTTAGTAGCTTCCGTGTTACAAAGGGTGGCTTCAGTAATTTTCAAGGTAAAGCTAGGATGGCATATTTGTATAATGAACATTCCAAATGACATAAATGTAATGATATGGAGGTACTGGAAACATGCTTGCATTGTTTAAAGTGACAAATGTTAATTTAGTGGATAAGCAATCTGTTGCCTGCTCGGGACATAGTCTCACAGCTGTGGGAATCAAACTGAAGCATGACTTACTGAAAGTCATTCCAGAAGCACCTGTTCCAGAGAAAAGGATAAATTACTTTTATTCTTAGCTTATGTGAATATTATTTGAAATGTGTGGGTCATTTGCCACAGATTTGGCATCATTAAGAAGACTTATCAAGTTCACAGATGTTGTGCTCACTCAGGATCGGAAATGACTGAGCTGAATGCTGAGAAAGGCTTGCAGAATTAGATAACGAAGGAGAAAACCTCCCTTTGGGAGCTTTATATTTTGGCTGATTAGATCCAATAATATTAGATTTTCTGCCTTATTGTGAGAAATGTAGATTATGAGAGTGAGGGCTTCTACATCAGATAAGTATGGGCTTTAGCAAAAATTTATTTTTTAATAAAAGTAAAACAAAGCCATTTAATGAAGAAATAAATGAACAAAGATTCTGTGTGACGCTTTTTTAGTCAGTGTTTCATAGTGCATTATTTGCTTGTACAGGTCAGTTTTAAATTGTTCCTCTATAATTACTGTGTAGTTCTTATCCATACATCAGAAGTTTAATATGTCAAAATATATTTTCCTTTTTTATATGTAAAAGGTCTATGATTTTTCAATAGCTTTTTATAGAGGCATAGATTTTTTAGTTGATATGTATTGTGGTAATGATAATAAACACAATTTAATAATCCCCTGGAGAGAAAATTATGAAACTTCCAATTGCATTCTTTAATGGAATTCAGAGCTGCAGGAGTCTAGTTCAGAAAGTAAGTATTTGCAAACTGTGGCTTAGAAATAACAATCACATTTCACAATTGTTAATAATGTAATCCTTCTCTGAAAATTTGGTCAATAGTAAGTTATTGTCTAATCTGTAGAGTAAAATAAAAAAATACAAACAACACACACACACACACACACACACGCATACATATATAATCTCCCAGCCTCTATACTGAAATGCTATAATGAAATTTCATGGCTGTCTGTTGACCTAAAAAAAATAAAACTAGTGAAGAAATTACTTCATAAAATGTATCATTACCCAAATATTTGATGTACTTTAGTGGACAACTGTAATTACACTGTTCCTTGAAAACCTGATCTTTTATGTAAGAGTGTATCAACTTTAAGAATTGCATGATGGGTGTAAAGGGAAGGAAAAGAAATGATTAAAGAATTCTAAGCTGATTTAGGACTGAAATAGAGATACATTGGCAATATAAAAATAAATATTATAGAAGGGAATAATATTTTATTGATATTTTTCAAAATATTTTAAAATTGTTTAATTAACAAGACTGGATAATCATTGCAATTGAACAAAAAAGTGGTCTATATGTTACAAAATGTTAAAAACTGTATGAAGTAAACAAAGCTAAGTTCTTATCTGAACATTAAAACCGCTGCTAATTTCTACCAAGATGTTTCCACCTAAGATGTCTGTTATGGGGCCTGGGCTATCATGACTAGTGAAAGACCAGTGTCTTTCCTTTTCTTTCATCAGAATGATCAAGTTTAGTCAATTTCACCCCTAATTAACCCATTTTTGGGGTCCTCTGTCATCTCTTAGTTTACTAAGACTGCCTTTGAGTATGGTATCCTTACATCTGATTTTATTCCATTTTTTTCTTTTTTTTAAGATTTTATTTATTTGTTTGACAGAGAAAGTGAATAAGAGTGAGCAAGAGAGCGCACAAGCAAGTGCTGAGCAGCAGGCAGAGGGAGAGGAAGAAGCAGGCTCCCTGCCAAACGTGGAACCCTATGTGGGTCTCCCATCTGACCCTGGAATCATGACCTGCACTGATGGCAGACACTTGAGTGAGCCATGCAGATACCCCTTTATTCCATTTTCTACACTGAAGTGCAGAGTTATTTTTCTGGAATCAAACACTAATAGTCTGATTCCATTAAATGGATGATATACAAATCATCTGGTAACTTCTTTTTTTTTTTTTTTTTGAGATTTTATTTATTTATTTGACAGAGAGAGACACAGTGAGTGAGAGAGGGAACACAAGCAAGGGGAGTGCAAGAGGAAGAAGCAGCCTTCCTGCTGAGCAGGGAACCCCATCTGGGGCTGGATCCCATGACTTTGGGATCTTGACCTTCGCCAAAGGCAGATGATCAACAACTGAGCCACCCATGTGCCCCAACTTATTTCTATAATCCTCTCTCTTACTATTGGTCCTATATCCTATATTCTGTACCAAAAGATGCTGAACTATTAATGTTCTCTCTAGTCTTTAGTCTTTTGAAAATGCCATTCTCTTAGCCTGTATTATTGATCTCTGCATCTTCGTTTGATTATTTTGTTCTCATCTTTTTTTTTTTTTGAGATTATTTATTTATTTATTTAACAGAGAGAGAGAGAGAGAGATATCACAAGTAGGCAGAGAGGCAGACAGAGAGAGAGGAGGAAGCAGGATCCCTGCTGAGCAGAGAGCCCGATGTGGGGCTCGATCCCAGAACCCTGAGATCACAACCCGAGCCAAAGGCAGAGGCTCAACCCACTGAGCCACCCAGGCACCCTTTGTTCTCATCTTTAAGGTGAGATGGATGAGATGGATATTTGGGCTGAATTATATAAATTCCATAATGTGGGTTTTGTACTCCTGTCATTATGTTTCACTCTTAATTTCTGCAACACAAAAATTGTGGAAAATGTAAGAAATATATTTTTGTACTTAATTAAGTTTTCTTCTCTTTTTTTGGGGGGGTGGGATGGATAAGAGTTCCCAACACAAAAGTGCTTGTTGAGAATTATTATCAGAAATCTTTATCAATTATCAGTATTTATTTTTATTATGTCCTTTGCACATAGTACTATAATCTATATGGTTTTTATCTTTCTACCACACTGGAAGTGTTTATCTTAACTTCAGCAAATATGAAACAGTATTACTATAAAAAGAAATGGTGAGTTTCAATGAAGAAGAAAATCTAATTAATTTTGAGTTGTCATGTAAGGTTCATGTCAGCCATCTAATCTAATATGTGAATTTAATACTGGTTGAGTCATGTTATTTGATTATGGACCATGTATCATATACATCACTCCAAAACTCATTAAAATTTTCAATGCATAAATCCTATCAGTCTTACAGTTTAGGAAATTGAAATGCAGGGAGGCTGATTAACTTACCCCATGCCATAAAGTAAGTTTTGAAGACAGTCTGCAAACCCAATTTTTAGAAACCCAAAACATTGTGCCATTCTGCCCCCATATGATCAATCTAGTCTCTTCTCAAACATTACACTATTTAACCAAACTAATTTATTTGTGTCTCAAAATATACCCAGTACCTTTCATCTCCATTGAAACTTTATCAGCCTTCTTATCAATATTATCTATCAATATGAAAAAATGGCTAGGGAGAAATTTCTTTATTTCTAACTCATGATTCCAGAAGAGCTACTCTTTGTAAGATGTAATCTTATAAATTTCTAACTAGTAGAACAACCACATCCATGGATAGCTTCAAAAGTAATATCCATAAGGGATAAATAAAGGAAATATTTCTTTCTATATACTTTCCAGTCTTCACAGGTGTAAAGAGTAATTGTGACCCAAGATAGACCATACTTGGTGGTAGCATAATGAACATAGCCTCAAAACAAAATCTTAGAAAACTAAGAAAAATTGCCACTGATGTGGATGAAACTGATGTTTAGAAAAAATGTTTTAAAAATTGCCAGCAAAACAAACAGTTATAACTAAACTAATAAATGTATTCTTAGTTCAAATATATTTTCTTTCCATGATATGAAGGACTATTTTTTTACAATTAAGTAGAAAAAGACTTTGCTAATTTCCTGTTATCAAAGAGGCAACACTAACTTTCCAAAGGGGGGAAATCCTATATGTTTCCAAGTATTTGATAATGTAGAAGAACCTATAGAAACTTTTATGCTTAAAAACAATTCCAAGTGTTACTTAAGACAATTAAAATGAAACTTGGTATTTCATTTTATCTTAATTATATTCTCTACTGTTTTTCTAGAGAGATTCCAATCGCTTTGTTGCTTTTTTCTACCTTTTCTCTTTTTATTTTCTTTCATCATTTCTGCTGTATAGCCAAAAGAATCAAGTTTTTTTTATTAACTTAGCATATACTCAAAATTGAATAATTTACTGGAGTTGATTATAATATATCTACTCTCCATATATTTTTCCTAATAGTTTTTATTATAGTTTATGTTTCCTTTAGGAGATACTATTCAGAGATCAAATTTTTCTCATAACATTTAAAAATGATATAGTTTCATCTGGTAAATTTAGATTTTTCTTCCTTTTTTAAAATTGTTATCCATTTATATGGATAACCTAATAATGTATAATAATATAATATAATATAATGCAATATATTGCTTTCTTAAAATAATTCTTAAAATAAAGCACAGCATGAGTAAGCAAGTAATAATGCAATTGCACAAAGATAAAATGATTGTTTTGGGGAAAATAAGATCATTTGTATAATTTAGTTTTGTTATTTTTTTATATTCTGAAGGATTATAAGCATTAAGTTTACATTTGTAGAGGGAAGAAAGAATAGCAATGTATCTGAAAAACAGGCATGGACATGTAGCAAATATATGCCTTTGATCTAAATGACAGAAATAATTTTGCATATAGCATGCAATATTAGGCATGTTTAAAGTGACCTATATTACTTGAAATGCAGGTGAAATATTTTTCAGTTTGATGAAGCCATTCAATGTAAACCATAAATGAAAATATTATGTACATAATATCTATAATAGAATTTGCTACATTAACTCTTGCTGATGTAGGTTAATATTTTATTTGCATATATCCTCAAGTCTGTCCTGTTCTTTGCTTGGATTTATCACAAGTCTGCAGACATGGCTTGCTGCTGGAAATGGACATGAACAATTAAATTTTCAGTACGAAATGCAGTGAAAGATTCCACTCCAGCAGCATTGCTAAGCCCTTTGGTAGCTGTACTGATAAGGCAAAAAGAGGTTCAAGAATGAGAAATCTAAAGTGGAGATGCAAATCTCGTGCTCGGTTGCTATATTGCTATCTTAGAATATGCTGATCCTGACTGGACTCAAACTAGTTTAACCAGAACTAAAAAGAAAAGAAAAGGGGATTATGGTTCTTTCTTTCTAAACTGTTTACATTCATTTTTTATTACACCTTCATTACAGTGAAAAAACAATCTCATTAATATATATTTAAAGCAGTTTTTGTTTCATGAATTGTTAAACATGAATTGTTAAATGCACTCCACTTATATTTCTCATTGGTGCTCTCTCCAGACACACACACACACACACACACACACACACACACACACACACACACACTCACACACACAGTCAGATATATATGTCATGAATTTATGCCTAAATGGTGTCAGATTATGTTTAATCAATCTTGTCAAATATATTGGTTGAATAAATGTCAAGTTTTATATTTAAACAGAGGAGGGATATTTTTAATATTTTTGTGACATCTAAAACAATTGATTGTTTTAATTTACGTGTTCTAAGGATGTTTGTTCCTTAACCACTATTTATCAAAATTTAAAAATATACGAACACTCAAAATAGTGCAGATATTTCTCTGTCAGTTTAATCATCTGCATTCCAATAGAATTTTTTTTTCAAATAGCTGTGCACAGTTACTTTAATATGACTAGACAGATTTCTCCTTGGCGAATTTTAATCTAGCAATAATTTCACTGGGGAAAATGCTGGTATTTCTTATGACTAAGATGGACAATTGGAAAAATTAAAATATCAGGGTAATTATTCTTTTTTTAATTTGAAGGTTTTGATTTAAAAAAAAAGTATAGTGAGATAGTTGAGCAATTTTATATTGGATTCAGTTTTTTTCTTTACTTGGATTGAGCTCTACCTTTTAGAGCTACATAGTACAGGTCGGATAAAAAAAGGCCAAAGGAGTCAAATCCAGTTACTTACCTATAATATTTATCATGAAGAACTCAAATAATATGACTCTAAATCATTTTTGTGGAATGGAGCAAACACAGACTTATTGCTTTTATTTATAAACTGACATAAAACTATTTTGCAAAATTATGTACAAAATATTACTAAACCAATAGATGCTTTCTTCAGAATTTTTTTTTTAATTGTGTGATGTGTTTTTCAAAACTGTCTTTGAGTTTATTCTTTTGTTGATCTTTGGCAGTTCTTTGGAAAACAGTAATTTAAATCTATAATGACTAAACAAATGAAATTTAGTTTAATGTTATACAACATGTAAATTTACACATATTACTCAACTTAAAGATAAAAGTCAAATACTAAATTGAGCAAAGAAAACATCTTGTTCTTTGTATCTATACTCTAAATTACTGTTTTGTTTCCTTGAGATGGAATCCTTACACAACTCTTTCTGAGGTTACGAGGTGTATATATTTTCTTACGATTTCAGTGTTTGCCATTGCCCTTAAACAATCTTAACTCTTTGAAAGATGGAAAATAAAGTGTTAAAATTCTGTGGCTTTAGCATTTTTAACTTCAATTAAATCTGCCTGTTTAGTAGAGAATTACAACTAGTTTCACCTTTCAAAACAGTTCATAATTGCTCCAAACACTCATTACTGTGGGTAACTACAATTTTCGTGAATATTTCCATCCCTTTATGACTTCATTCTGAAAATAGGAGAAAAACAAAACAAACAAAAAGAGAACAGATCTCTAAATACTGAGACAACTGAAAGTTTGGAAGATTTGGAAAAACACAAAAATTTACAGCTTGTTAAAAAGCATACATTTTATACAGCATTTAATAAAACATCCTGGTATATTTATATATGAAACATAGAACCTATACATGAAGAAATACTGGACAAGTAGCCAAATTTTATTGTAATTCTGTCATTTTATTTAATCCTCTTCTAACCTGTAATCACAGTGGGATTTTTAATTTAATTTCTCTTCAGATCTAATTACTAGATAGTAAATGCCTAGATTCAAACACAGCATGGCAAGAAATATATTTTGTACCTCAAAGCAATCATACAAAAAAGAAGCCATACAATCACTATAATATTTGAAAACATATTTGAAATTACATATTTGAAAACACAAAACACAATAATATTCATTTTTGTATATGTACTGCTTCATCTGAAGCCGTATTTCTTTTACTATTCAAAGCTCAGTTTGAAGTTTACTTCATAAAGAGTTTCCCATTGTAAAATGGATTCTAATAATTTCTTTCTGTTGTTTTCTTATATTCTTCCTAATCTGTACGTTGAAGCTGTTTCTAATATGGACAGACACTTTCCTCTAAGTGTTTCTTCTGTGCATTCTTTTTGATTCCATACTTTGTAAGCAGTATGGAGGTCCTGGGAGAGGCTTGGGCAAATATTTAATAAAAATCCTTTAATTTAATAAAAACTGTTTCATACAAGATAATAAAAGTGACCAGAAGATTATGTCAAATGCAAATGGGAAGAAAATTAGATGGAGACTGTATAGTGTGGTTTTAATTTTATAATAGTTTTTAATTAAAAATGTCAAAAAAAGTCATGGAAATTATATAGGCCAGGACCCTCCCTCCCCCTAAGAAAACAAAAAATGAAAAACAGCCATAAACACAACAATAAAAAAGCATTTATTGGATGTCTATTATATGTCAAGTTTTACAGATATTAATATCCTAACACAGGCATGATCAGTAGTTTACAAAAGAGGAAAGTGAAGCTCAGAGTTTTCAAGAAGTCAACAAAACTTGCAGCTTCACAAAAGACTCAGAATTCAAAATTTAGGTCACGCTAACATCAAAATTTGTGCCCTCCCTTCTTTATGACCAGTTTTTCTTTCCCAGTGAAAGTGCTTAATTTATGCTTCAGTCACCTATGCAAAGTAATCCTTTAAAGAGCTGGAACTACATCTGTTTCATCTGTGCACTGTCCAACTACCTGGTGTTTGTGATATAGTACATATTTAATAAATATTTAATGAACCAAATATGTGTTTTTAAGAAATATTTTCAGCTCCAAATTAAGTATCTATCACAAGTATGTAATGATTTTAGGGGAACTAAACTGAAACTGTTTAACTTAAAATTAAAATAGGAGTATACTTTATCAGAAAACTATCAATCAAGTCTACAGAATGCAAAGACCATACTACTTAGTTAAGATAATTTCATGAAATATACTCAAGAGCAACCAACTTTCATTTGCAAGTCAAATAAATTTTGACAAACTTATCTGAATCTTCAAATGTGGTCATTATACTGTTAGAAGAATAATGTATTTGTTGGAAGCTCTTATAATGTACATCAAAACAAACAAAATCTCTGTACTGAAAAGCTAACTTAAACTTAGCACAACAGAGTGTTCTCAGAAATAGTTCTTAATGAGTCCTCCTCAATGTGTGTTGAATTTTTATTCTACACATTTCTGACAATTATTTAACACTACCTTTTCAGATTTTAGTTTTATGGGGAGGAAAAAAAGGAACAATATTTCAATTCAGTTCAATATTGAAAAAGTGATTAGTACTGGTATGCTCTGTGAACAAGGTCTATTATCTACTTGATTTTTAATTACCTTTTTAAAGAAATATGTGTGTCCTGGGATTTTACTTTTCTTTATTATACCTGCTAGATTCTGAACTTTTAATTTCAGACTATTAATTACTGTGATATCCCCAGGTCATTTTTTACCCTCTGTTTCAGCAAGATTCAAGTCAATCTAAACATTTACTTTAGGTCTCTTTTTCTATCTCCCTAGATAACTAACTTAACTTTATTCACACTGAATCTTTTTGTTGCTGCCATAACAAATACCAATTTCTCTTTTTCTTAACAATTTCCTTCTTAGCGCTAACAATGTTTCCCACTTTATCACTAAGTTTTATTGTCAGGAAGATTCTGCTGTAGAAATTCAATTGTCTGTAAATCTGAGCACCAGTAAAGCTGCTAAAATCATTGTGAGTCTTATTTAACTGTCTGGCACATAAATCAGGTAGATTTTATTTGATTTCCGTGGGATGTTTTTCTAGACCTTAGCGCTCTAACACATACTGATATTAACTAACGGCACATTGAAGTGCATATTAGTGCTTCAAAGAGGAATGATTCATCCAATAAGCACAGCCTATCTTTCTAAATGGCAATCATCAAGAAACATGTCCTGAGTAATGTCATCTTGGGTCAGTAATATAAAAGGGGACTAGAAATTCAAAGCTTTTCAATGTTGTCATTACTTCATTCTGTGACAGTATAATAGTCCTTAAATACTAAGTGGGTCAAATTCTTGTTGTTTAGCATCTCAATCTATCACTATTAGACTGAACGGTAGTATCTTTATAGCGTTACGTTAATTCATTATTGTTGATATGTGTCTCTACGTTTAATTTCATTGTCTTCTTTAAGTTTACCGACAGCGTATGTAGTAAATATTCTTCATTCTTTTCATTGAAAGTTCTAAAATCTAAGGTTCAGAATGAAAAACAACTTTTCCACAGTAGAAAAACTGATGCATGTAAGAACCAAGATATAGATATAGATATGGATGTAGATGTAGATATAGATATGGATGTAGATGTAGATATGGATGTAGATGTAGATATAGATATGGATGTAGATGTAGATATAGATATATGCCTGTGTTCACATTTGGGTTTTAGCCTCTACCAAATTCAATTCTTCCAAATGAATATATACAATTTTAGGATATATATTTAATATAATATGCATATGTCTAGATATACACATAAACATATATATGTACACATGCACACATACACATATTCAAAAATATTTACTTACAATTTATTAAAGAAAAATGCAAACAGAAGTGTATACAATACATTTAAATGTTATCAGTTAGAGGCAGAGATGGCAAAACATTTGACAAATCCACATGATTTTATTCAAAAATAATGTACTTAATATTATGATTCAGATGCCCATGTTGAGTTTAACAGGATATCATCTTCCCCTCTTTACTTCTCTTTGCTTGTTTTAGTTATCTTAGAGGCTTTTTAGAGAGACATTTTAGAGGACCATGAACATCACTTTTTAGTCAGTGCCCTTGATTTTATATAAAGCATTTTTTTTTTCAGGTAGCTAAATTTTACCCATGCTAACCACATTTAGTGCTCAGAGGCATGTGGGTACATACAATTCTACTCTAAATTGAAGTCACAGTGATGAAGCCAAAGAATAGGACTGAATTATCTTTTTAATCTATTTTTTTAAAAGAATTGCATATAATGGCAATTTGTTTCTATTTTAAGATATACATGTGCATGTTAATTTTGAAAAAGCAAGGTTCATATTAAGAGGACCTATCTCCAATAATGGAAGCTAGATAACATTACCTAAATTTTCCCCAGGTTAAACTGTCAATGCTACAGTAAGTTCCTAGTGAATTAATAAAACAAAGGAAATAAATTAAAAATCACATTTTTATGTGAAGATTAGGTTACTTTTAGTTGAAGTCAGTTATGGGAGCAGATTTGTATAAAGTGTAAAAATTAACTATTAAAAGAAAGATATCCTGGAATATATAGATGATATAGACATAGATAAATAAGCACAATCCATAGTTTCAAAATGAACAATTAGAAAAACAAATGAGGCATCATAACCAAATAATTTATTAGATCCATAAAATGCTCCATATAAAATAATGATATGTCTACTATGTAAAGATAAAAAAGAGGAGATTGCAAACATGAATAAAGAATAAGAAATTCTGGTTAAAAAAAGGGGATGAGTATTAAGAAGAGTAGTAAACATATAAAATGCAATCATTAGAATTAAAGATTCAATGACTGGGTGAAAGAAATAAGGGTCTACATCATCCAGATGATGTTGCAAAAAACCAACCAACCAACCAAACAAACAAACAAAAAAACCTCCAAAACAAACAAACAAACAAAAAACCCAGATCTATATACAGGCATACCTTGAAAGAATTGAGGGTTTGATTCTAGATCATCTTACTAAAGCAAATATCAAAATAAAGCAACTTAAAGGAATTTTCTGGTTTCCCCAGTACATATAAAAGTTATGTTTATGCTATACTGTAACCTATTAAGTGTGCAGTAGCATTACGTCTAACAAACAATGTACATACCTGAACTAAAAACACTTTAATGCTAACAAATTCTAACCATCATCTGAGGTTTCAGTGAGAAGTAATCTTGCTGGTGGAGGCTCTTGCTTCAATGTTGATGGTTGCTGACTGATCAGTGTGGTGGTTGCTGAAGGTTGGGGTTGCTGTGGCAATTTCTTAAAATAAAACAGCAGTAGAGTTTGTCACATCAGTTTTCTCCTTCCAGGAATGATTTCTCTATAACATGTGATACCATTTGACAGCATGTTTTACTGATGGTAGAATGACTTTCAAAATTAGTCAGTTCTCTCAAACCCTGCTCCCTGCTTTATCAACTAAGTTTATGTAATATCTCAGATCTTTTATTACTTCAACAATCTTCACAGTCTCTTATTCAGGAGTAGCTTTCATCTCATGAAACCACTTTCTTTCTTTATCCATAAGAAAATAAATTCCTCATTGTTCATGATTTATGATGAAATTTCAGCGATTCAATTCCATCTTCAGGATCTACTTCTAATTCTAGCTCCCATATTATTTCCACATTTGCAGTAACTTTTTTCCACTGAATCTTGAGCACCTCAAAGTCATACATGAAGTTTGGAATTAACTTATTTCAAGCTCCTGTTAACATTGATATTTTGACCTCTTCCCATAAATCACAAATGTTCTTCATAGCCTCTAGAATAGTGTATTCTTTCTAGAAGGTTTTCAGTTTACTTTGCCCATATCCATCAGATGAATCACTACCTATGGCAACTATAACCTTACAGAACATATTTCTTTTTCCTTTCCTTCCCTTCCCTTTCCTCCTTTCCTTCCTTCCTTTATTCCTCCCTCCCTCCCTCTCTTTCTTTCTTTCTCTTCTTTCTTTCTTTCTTTCGTTCTTTCTTTCTTCCTTCCTTCCTTCCACAAAGCATATATTTTAAATTCTGAGACTTGAAAGTCAAAATGACTCCTTGATCCATGGGCTTCAGAATGGTTGTTAGCAGACATGAATACATTTTAATCTCATTGCACATCTCCATTAGAGCTCTTGGGTGACCACACTCTTGCCAATAGAAAGTTTTATTTTGAAAGGAATCTTTTTCTGAGGATAAGGTCTTAACAGTAGGCTTAAAATATTCAGTAAACAATATTTACTATAAACCAGTAACCACTGCTTTCATCCAGCCTTTGTTGTTCCATGGTAAAACATAGGCAGAGTAGATTTAGCATAATTTTTAAGGGCGCTAGGATTTCAGAATAGTAAACGATCATTGACTTCACCTTAAAGTCACCAACTGCATTAGCCCCTAACAAGAGACTTATTTGGTTCTCTTTTAACATATTTAATATATCCTAGATATATAGGTAGATAGTTCTTTACAGACAGATATTCACCCATATATGCTAAGCACATATATATATGACTGAATAACACTCATTTGAAATAGTAACCAAAACATAAAATATTGAGAAATAAGTAGAAACTATATGTAAATAAGATTTTTTTTATTTTATAAAACTTTATTCAATTGTATAAAAGGAACTATAAAAGTTAATATATAATTCATATTCTTGGTAGGAAGTCATGATGTAAAGATTTTGATTGCCTTATTCAATATAATTCAAATGAAACCATCACAAGGGCTTTCGTGGTTGTCAAGTGGAAAAGTAATAGACAAATTTCAGTCATAATGGTTAAAAGAAGAATATCAAGGTGGAGTTATTTGCCCAGTTAGATACCAAGACTTAGAGTTTGGCAATACATTGCTTATGTAAATTTCTGCAGCAGTTCTTCCCCGCTGAATGTTCTCTTTCCTGATTCTTATCATATCAGTAAATAACAGCTTTATTCATCAGTTGCTCTTGACATAAAATGGTCCATGTTTTGTGAAGTTCTTACCAAAATATCACACCTGAACCACCTAGTTATCCTCAGCTATGCCTTAACTATATGACAAGAGGTATATGTATCCAGCAATTTTGGAGTAGGAAGTCATGCCTAAAGTCCCATCTATAACCAATTGAATAACTGGGACAACATCTTAAAATTGGTACCAATGCAAAATTGTGTGGATGAGATTCAGGATGGGTCTTCCAACACATGCAGCTGATAAACATAACAAAGAAATCTTTCTAAAAATTCATCAGTCTGGTGGTAAAAAGTTATTTTAAGGACAAACATAAAGGAAGTACCTGATAAATTGCATTGTGGTTAGAAAGATTCAAGAAACTCAAAAAGTCCCAAGAATGATAACTATGAAAAATCTATGCAAAGAATAACTTCTCTCCAAAACAAATGTTAAAAATGTTGAAAATAAAACTCTGAAACAGCTGGAGAAAAGATATACTGTTTTCAAAAGAGTAATTACAAGATTGATTATCATGAACTCCATAAGAGAAGATACCAGCGTGATGTCTTCATCAAAGTTCTTTAAGAAAATTAAATCTACCATAGTTTTCAAGAAAATAACTAAATAAATAGTAAAACAAATGAGAAGATTAGACACTAATCAGAACTATGAAGTTTAGATTCAGCTTTCAACTGCTTCATCTTTCACTCCTGACAGCTAAAACTCGGGTTGTGTGGCAAAAGAAAAGGGGATAAAATTGCTGAATTCAGCTGGTATCGAATATAGAAGGTAGGCCCCAATCATAGACTCACCACATGCAATGCTGCTGCCAAGCCTGGTGGCCAGGAGGAGCTCTACAATTGCTGTCATAAAAAATAAAAAACCAAACCCCAAACCAAACCAAACTACACCAAAACAAAACAAAACAAAAAATTAGAGCTTAAAAGCAGGTCAATATGACTTAGTGATAAATTAATTTGTGTCCTGGTTTTCACCAAGAATGAAAATTAGTAACTTTTCTTTCACAACCTAAATATACCTTATTTCTGAGCCCTGAGTCTTTTGCTGATGAAAGCTGAACAGGGAAATATCAGTGTTTTAGTATTTCTTTAGAAGACTTCCTGAAGGCTGACACCCAGCACATTCTGGAAGATGGAGCTTTGTTGAAGACAATGTCTGAAAGATTGAAGGAGACAGAAGCAGCCCAACATGAGAGAGGCTGTTGGAACTGTTAAGACTGGAGTCACAAAGGGGTATAAATTTTCAATGAGTAATGAAGACCTGAACATTGTCCCTTCTTTTCCTTTCCTTCTTTTCCTGCCTCCCACCAGAAATCACATTCAAAACTTTCTGCTATGAAGTACTACTTTATTATTTTATTCCTGCCCTTCTACTCTGTCTTTACTTAAATAAAGACAATTCACAATCTTTAAAATAACATGTATCTGACAAAAAATATCAGTAATATGATTACACCAGAGTGGGAATGGGGAGTAGAAATAGGAAATTAAGACTATCTTTAATTTCAATGGTTCATAGCCTGAAGTTTTAAGAATTTTAGTCTTCTGTAATGTGGATCAAGTGGTTTTTAATGTTTTGAGGTTTTCATTCACACTTAAAATGATCATATTCTGGCAAACAAAAACTAACTTATCTTCCCCATAACTTGAAAAATTAAGACAGACAATCCAGTATATTGGTTCCTAACAGAGTGTAGAAAAACAAACAAACAATTTTCTGAAAAACTTAGTATAATGACAAAATCAATAAAAATTAGATGAAGCTTTGTAAGATTACTTAAAACTTTTAAGATATGGAGAAACAGACTTAGAGATTGGTCCTATTGTTTAGAAACTATGATAACTCATACAAAAACATATATTTTATTTATTTTATTTCATTTTTTTCCCCATGAACACCTTAAGAGTTCCAGAAGTATATCTGTGGTTATTATAATGGGGGTTGATAGTAAAACTGAAGTTTAATAAGATCTTCTCTAAGCAATATTGTCCAGTGTTTCACAAACCTTTCCCTGGAATCCATATCTTCTGAACCTAAATATTGCCTCTTGGGGCACCTGGGTGGCTCAGTGGGTTAAAACCTCTGCCTTCAGCTCAGGTCGTGATCCCGGGGTCCTGAGATCGAGCCCCGCATCAGGCTCTCTGCTTGGCCAGAAGCCCCCTTTCCTCTCTCTCTGCCTGCCTCTCTGCCTTCCTGTGATCTCTGTCTGTCAAATAAATAAAAAATAAAATCTTTAAAATAATTGCTTCTTCTTGCTAGTTTATTTTCTTTACATACTGCATTGAAATTTATGGGACAAATTCCAATATCTAAGTAGCATTAACTGCTAAAAGGAAAAATTAGCTTTTTCATAAAATTATTTCAAGTAAAGTAAATCTTAGTGAAACCAGCTTATTAAAGACATTGACTGAAGAATATCTGTTATTTATTTTAATAGGGAAGCTAAGGAACATATTCACTGACCAGAGACATTTTGAGGATAAAGTCTTTTTTTGTAAGACTTGCCACAATAGAGTTATTTGGAACCAGAAAAGAAGTATATATAAGGGTATTTATTGGAACACAAAGATGTTGAGTATCTTTTCAAAATACCATATAATAATATTCCTATTTCTCTTTGACTAGGGAAAACTACACAAATAGGTGATAATTTGTGTTAAATATCATAAACCTAGCAAAACATTAATTAAATTTATATATATTTATTGATTTCCCAGCATATATAACACTTTTGTTACATTACTAAAATGTACTTATTCAGTTCATAAAACTAATACTTAACAAATTAAATATATTCTATGCTAGTTACTTTTGTATGTATTTGATATAATCCTCATAACAAACCAATGTGATATAGTGCAGTATACATATTTTTAAAAATAAGAGACTTAAATTTAAAGCAAGTTGACAAAATTAACATTGGCAGAGAGCAAGCAAATGGTAGAAATGACATTGCAAAACCTTTCTCAAAAATGTATAAATAGTTCCTAGATTGATTGTTTTTAGTTTACCAAAGCAGATTAATATGCAAGAAAAAAGCACTGGGACAGTTTTAGATTCATTCATCATTGCTCAATAGTTATTTCTGGAAAGATAGTAACATTAATGACAATATTTTTTCCAACTCGGAAATGGTAGACAATTAATAGATATTTGCTCTTGCCATCTTAGTAATTATAACCAACACATACTTTTTTTTTTGTTTCTTGTTTGTTGAGATAATATATCATGTGATTTATTTAACAATCCATTCATTGATTCTTTCAGGAAGTCAAAAAATACTTATTGAGGCCCGCACAATGTGCCAGACAACATCCTAATTGCTAGTTTAATTGAAATTAAGTTGGTGAATAAAATTAAACACAGTCAAATCCTCAGTGTGTTTATAATATGATGAAGAATAAAGATTAATTAAATATTCATAAACACATAAAAAAGCAGCAGCAAAAAATGCTAATATGTGCTATATACATGATTCTATGAGAGTCAATAATCCAAGGATAGACTTAGGTAAAGAGATTAAGAATGATTTCTTTGAAAAAATTACATTTAGGGGTGCCTGGGTACCTGAGTCAGCATCTGACTCTTGATTTCAGCTCAGGCCATGCTCTCAGAGTCCTGAGATTGAGCCTGGCATTGGGCTCCCTGCTGAATGCAGATTCTGCTTGGGATTTTCTGTCTTTCTCTCTGCCCCTCCCCTTACTCATGTTCTCTCTCTCTCTCTTTCTGTAAAATAAATAAATGCAATCTTTTAAGCTGTTATTTAAGGGGCAGCTGGAAGAAATAAAAGACCATCCCAGACAGAGGATGTGTATAAAGAGTAAAGTATACATGGCAAGGAAGAGGGACAAATAGGTCAGTGTGAAGAGAGGGAAGGAACAAAGATTGATGAGGATATTGAGGTGGGCAAAGATCAAATCATAAATGACTTAGAGGTCATATTAATTTTGGTCATAATTTTATTAGCCATAGGAAGTTGCTGATGGTGTGAGATGACCAGATTTGATTTTGAAAAAAAAAAAAAAAATTCTAGAAGCAGTGTGAAGAATTAGAGGGAAGCCAGATGGGTGGGAGAAGGAATTTTATTATTCTGAGAGTCTAGGTGAAAGATAATATTTCCTGAGACTTGTTTTGTGAAAACAAGTGAGAAGATCAAAGAGGTTTAAGAGAAAGTTAAAGCTATGACTGATAAAATTTAGCTATGGTTTTGTTATCTGGAACTGAGAGAGAGAGCTATCTAAGATGACTCCTTGTATTTTTTGCTTGATCAAGTGAATGGGGGAGGGTGTCTTTAAATAAGATTAGAGACATGTGAAAAGAATTTGTTCTGAATATGTGAGTGTTGGGGCAGGGTATGGCTTGAGGCAGATAGGGATATCTATGGTTTGGTCTTAGCTATGCTGAGTTTGAGTTATTTGTAAGGCAGGAGAATATGTAAGTATTGAGGTTGATGAGGAACTCCAGATTGTGAATGACTTGAAAATAAGTGAATAAAGTGGCTTGAATGAGTATTTAGAGTACAAGATAAAGGAAAGGGACATAACACTAGGTTTTGAGGAACCTCAAAAGCATGATGGAAGGAAAGAAGAGCATGCTTGAGAGCAAGTGCTTCTATTTTTAAATATGGCTACACATTTTGTGTTGATGTGTTCTCATATAAACAGAAAAATGGCTAAAGAAGATGATTTTTTCTAGAAAACATGCAGAAGAATTACATAAGAAGAATGCAACACATTTACTTTAATTTCATTTCTACAGTTAAACCATGTCATTTAGAAAACAGCAAGATAACTTAAAATTGTAATATCAACTTTCTCATAATTCAGAACATAACGATCTACCTTTAAAAGTTAGTTAATATAGTTATAAATAGATTGTGGTCTCATTAACTCTAACCTATTCTATGGTTAAATTCTAAAAACTGCTTAGTTTTGTCTAGTTTTTCATTGTTTATCATTATTTGTTTTTGGTATTTATGGTCTGTGGAAAACAGATTAAGGCTAAAGAGCATTAATAAAGCTATCAGATCTTTGTTCAAAGATGTGAGTACTATTTTTCATAAAAGTGTATTATTTAAAATTAAATATCTTCCAAGTAATGTGTGTTTCTATGTATGTGTGTCTATGTAACCATACTCATACCAAATTATCAGGGAAATAAAAGGAGATGAACCTATGTTTATGCTTCTTCCTGAGTTGATAAATAATACATTAGCTAGTAATTTTCGAAGGAGAGTAACTAGAAAAAAACAGGCAAAATATATGTCCAATCATACTATCGGGAATTAATTTGACTTATAAAGTACATATATGAAAGACATTATGTCAGATTTGCTGACTTCAATAAAAACATCACTTTGTTGAAAAGTATTAGTAAACTAAAAATGATTATCTTTTAAAAATCAATTTGCTGAATGTCCGTCAGACCATAGGTTTTCAATGAGATACTTGTAGAAAAAAGGAAATGGAGAGAAGTCTTTATAATATAAACACTAAGCTTTTTAAAATATATCCTAAGTAGTCAATAATGTTGTTATGAAATAAAATATCACATTATATCTTCATAGTTTGTGCTTTCACATACAAAATGCATCATGGAAGTACTATTCCATTCCAAAATGGCAAATTGGATGTTTAAAGTTATGATTCAATTAGTTTTTTATACCAAGATTCAAAAAAGTCTATAGTTCAGCTTATCACATATCATTATGGTGGATTTCATTGCATTTCAATAGAATGAACTCTTCAAATTTATGAGCTCTCAAAAGGCACCCAGCACAAACTAAAACATTTCATCAATTTTTACCTCTTTATTTTTTATATACATTAATATCTATATTCAAAATGACTACAAATAATGTTCTTCTGTCTTTTTCATGAGTAATACAAACTCTAAGTCATATAGACAATAAAAACTAACAGCAGGAAAAGGATGAGTAGGCAAGTGCTACAAGTGACTGCAGGTGAATGAGGTGACCACCAACTGTGTAAAATCAATGGTGCTAAATTTCAATCTTGTCAAAATATGTCTATGGTATAAAAAGTAATATACTTCCTTTCTTTTGACAAAAGGATCAATAGAATGATAGACTAGACAAAGGTGCAGTCTCGTAATCTGAATGAGATATGAAATGTCTTATTTTTCCAGGATGGTCATAACAAAGCAACTTTGTAGATTCTTTCTCTACCGGATGTTTATACTCTTGTGTTTCTTTCTTTCTTTGTTTTCTTCTTCTTCTTCTTTTTTTTTTTTTTTTGGTTTCCTTGTTTGTTTTGTCTCATGCTGTGATTGCTATTTTGAAGGGTGTTTTTGACCTCACTACTCTTCGGATATGGGGTAGTGAGAATCTTCTTACTCACTGAATTATGCAACTTACATGTATTAGAAGTAGGGGAGGGTATAGTTTAGAAGTTAAATGTGATGAAAGATTTAAGAATGGCATGTTTTCTGAATTCTTATTTATAATCCCTCAATGATTATATGTCTCTTTGTTTTGTTCTGTTTTATAGCAGTCTTAACAAACATTAACTCTTCTGTTATATAGTTCCTTCCCTCAAAATTAACATTCTTTACACTATTTTAAAAATGTTTTGAAAAGAAAAGACCATTAAAACGTATACACACATATCTTTAAGTGAAAAGACTACTACAAAGTTTAAAATTTGCTTTAAGATTAACTGTAATTTGTTTTTGTTTGTTTGTTTATTTGTTGATGGAGATATCATATGTTAAAAATGAAACCAAATCCATTTATTGACCTGTAGTTTTCATACATTGTAGGCAATATATAACTTTCAAACTTTAAAGAATTTTTTTCTTTCTGTGGCCAATAATGTTGAAAATGGGTACTCCTCATTAAAGGGGAAAACAACTAACAAGAAAATGGTGTTACCTGAATAATTTGAATAATCAAAGCAAATTTTTGTTTTAAAAGATTTATTGAGACTTAACCTGTTATAAAGTTCACAGATCTTAAATTTACAGGTCACTTAATTTTTAAACATGCATAAACCTATATATGAAATGATCATATTTCACTGGATAGAACAGTAATAGTTAGATTGTATCAGTGAATCCATAGCTAAATATTACATATTTGTCTTTATATCTAAAAATTGATGTTTTTCCCTAGGTGCTATCATCAATTGAGATAAAGTTTTAAAATTCTATTGTTGATTTTCCACCACTGGTTTTACCTTTAGTTCCACATTGTCAGTTTTAGCTCTATTGAATTCTTTAAAAAGACTAATTAAAAGAAAGTCAAACTCTAATAACATTGTAGAATTCAACTACTCTAATTTGTCTCAAGTGATTTTCTTTATTTAGACTGTACAGATGAGTACTTAGTCAAAATCAGAATTCAGATTTAAAATATGCTTCAGCTAACTTATGTAATATTCTTCCTTTACTTCTTTTTTATATGTTATGATAGAACTTGTGTTTAGTGTACTTAGGGCTAAAGTACAAACAGAAATCAATATACCTTCTACTAAAGTCTTTGTATCTATGAAGTTATAAGTATATTAAGTATTCTATGTTCTTCTACCTTGACAATGTACCTTCATAAGGATTCTGAATTTCCAAAGCTGAGTAGATTCTTGGACTTTTCAGGCCTTGTCTTTTGTATTGACCCTGTTTTTCCCCACATATAGGTCCAACCAATCTCAAAAGGGATCTCTTGTACATTCTTATGGATATCACAGAGTGCTCTGCATATCCAAGCTCCATTTTCCCCAAGTAGTTATTGTTGGCAGCTCTCATGCCTTCTTTCAGGCCACCACACAGACTACTAATATATTTTTTAACCTAAATAATTAATAAACTAAATTATTCATATTTCTTTTGGCTTAAGGCTGTCATGGACCAAGAATGTTTGTAAACCTGTATCTTAGTCCCAGTAAAGGGAATCTACTCTTTCAGAAAGTATTTAAATATTTATACAATTTAGACTTGTTTTTTGTCCCTACCATTATGACAGTTTCAATTCCCACTGTAAACCTATGGCAAACTACTTTTCACAAAATAGGTTTTACAGGTTGATTTATTTACTTATTTAATTTATTGAATACATAAATAAATTGGTTAAATAAATACTTGAATACTCAGTGAAGGTATCTGAGGCATTAAAAAGACAATTAAAAAAAAAAAAACAAAACACCTCACTGTGAGTCTCTAGATATGGAAGAGGGTGGTATAACACTAAAGAAAACTTTGTGACAAAAATATTTCATAGTAAAACCCAAGTGATAGAAATCCTGACAAGAGAAGAAAGCATTGATATTTAAAAAAGACAGATAAGAGACCTAACATATGAAAACTGTATAATAAGTTTAAAAGATTAAAAAAGAACTAGAGCAAGAATAAATTAAGAGTGAAAAATGAGAGAAAATAGAAACATTTTCAAGTGTTTATCATCTGTCATGCACAGTGCTGAAAGTTTTCTATATTCTATTCCATTCACTCCAACAGTTATGTAAGGTGGGTATCATTATCCTTATCTGAAAAAATGAGTAAAATGAAGTTCACAGGAGTTAACTAAATTGTAGTTGTTCACTTTGTTCTAAGTGATGAAGTCAGAGTTGGAGCATACATCTCTTTAATATTATTTCCTATATGTCAAATTTAGAATATACTTAAGGAATATTCTATACCTGAAAGTCATAAGGCCCTATTAATGATATTTTGCTGAGATGATTAACTAGTAAAAAATAATTCAGGTCTTTTTTCAATCACTTTGGTGATATTGTTTTTCTTTGTATTTTTCCTACTGACCCACTGAAATCAAAACGAGAAAGGAATGGGTAAGGAAAATGAGTAGCTCTCAATTTGTTACAGAAATCTGATGTCAAGCCATTAAACTGAACCTAAATGAAGAAAAAATGCCAAACATGACTGGTTAGAGAAGCTATATAAGTGGTTATGATACTCCTATGTGCCATTTTAACATATCTAGAATCAGAAGGCACAGTGACATTTGTTATGGGAATTTCAAAATAAAAAGGGAAAAATTTTTTTTCTATTTTTTCTTTTTAATTATTTTTCTCTTTCAGTATCACATACAATTTATGTAGACAGTCACCACCTTTTTTAAAAAAAATTATTTTTATATTTATTTGACACAGAGAGAGAGAGAAAGATCACAAGTACGCAGAGAGGCAAGCAGAGGGGGAGGGGGAAGCAGGCTCCCTTCTGAGCAGAAAGCCCAACGTGGGGTTCCATCCCAGAACCCTGAGATCATGACCTGAGCCAAAGGCAGAGTCTTAACCCACTGAGCCACCCAGGAGCCCCTTCAGTGACCACTTTCGATCCATACATTTTCAAGGCTCAAATTATAGTAATTTTATTAGCAATCATAATGAGATGCTTCATAGATCTATTAGTCATTAAATAATGTATTTGCCAATTTAATATCCCAATTGAAAGGAGTTATAATGTTTGCTTATTTCTAAAGTGGTAGAAGGGATATAGAATGCTACTTGTCTTTTCTTCTTAAATAATTGAGAACAATGGATAATTACAAGAAAGAAAAACATGGTAGTACTTTGTACTTATAAAATGTTCACTTTTGGGTTCTAGAGTTTTATTATAACACTAATTAAATCGCTTTAGTGAAGTAACAATTTTTGCAGAGTAAGAAATGGAGCAAATAAAAATATGAACGACTTGCTCAAAGGAACAGTATGCGATGGTTTTATAATTCTTCAGTCATTTTTATGTTCATTTTGACGTAGGCTAGCACATTTTCTAAACAGAGATTCATCAAAAGAAATAATTATTCTAGGTACTCACCTTTTTAGAGATTAAAAAATCAACTGGTTGCATTCACATGAAAATTTGGAATCAGCATTAGCAAAAATGTTGCCCTTCATCTTACCAGCAAGCCTCAAGTTACTTCACCTAAAGAGATTCACCTAAAGCAAGTTTGCCCAAAATCTAATCCTGTTTAAATGTTTTTTTTCTTAATTTGAATACTAGCCCTTTAAATAAGCAATATTTTCCAAAAAAATAAGCACTTTTAAAATATTTTGTCCAAGACACATTTTTTTTTAAAAAAAGGAAGATCTGATCACAGTTTTCTCTTCAGAACAATAAAATGCATAGCGCTTTTTTGCATTGTGAATTTCCTAACTACATTATCTTCTGTGACTAAATGATGTGCTGCTCAGATTACTACTCAGAAATAGAGGATTCGTAAAACCCAGCAGGATATGCTACCATCAGATTGCCTCCCACTCTCAACCCCTACTCAACTGACCCAAAACCTGGCCAGTGCCAGTGTATAGAACCTGGCCCACTTGCCTCAACAAGAAACCACTTTGAAGTTCCATGTCTCCAACAGAGTTCATGTTTGGTAAAACTGAATCTAAAATGAGGACTGCTTCACAGCTCAACTTCTTCATCTGACCAATCCCATTTCCTTCCCTTCTCTTCCACAAGTGCTGATCCTAAGAATACTCCCCAGTCAAGTACCACATCAAAATATTTGCTACTGAGGGACACTGACTACTGTCTAAAAAGAAACATATCTCTCTCAATCTTTTATTTCAGTACAAAAATGAAGAATCAATTTCAGAGAAAAAATGAGAAAAAAAGGTGAACACCCCCACATACATGGTTCTAATATGGAGTGAATTTCAATTTGATAACTATTTTATATCATTTACATGAAAAAGATGAAAGTAGAGATAATATATAATGACATTTGCTCTTTAATTTTTGACATCTTTTCAATTTTTATCACTCAGTTTGGCTACAACCATGCCAAAAAGCTGATTTACAAAGGTATGTTTTATCAGATGGAATCAACATTTTCATGACTAGAAATACTAACATTATTTAACTTTAGTTACAGAGAACTAAAACAAGCATAATTTTATTTTTTATTTATTTATTTATTTATTTATTTATTTATTTATTTATTTATTTATTTTTAAATATTTTATTTATTTATTTGACAGACACAGATCACAACTAGGCAGAGGGGCAGGCAGAGAGAGAGGAAGGGAAGCAGGCTCTCCGCTGAGCAGATAGCCCGATGCGGGGCTCGATCCCAGGACTCTGGGATCATGACCTGAGCCGAAGGCAGAGGCTTTAACCCACTGAGCCACCCAGGCACCCCAACAAGCATAATTTTAAATAAAATTGAGATTTACTTTTTTTCTCATTTATATCCTCAATATCACATGCTTCTCCTGCCTTTAATCTCCATTGTATTTAGCATGAAATTCATGGTGATAGGATTGCAAGAGCACCAGCCACCAAGTACATGTTTCCAGTAAGAAGAAAAATGAAGAGGATGAAATTAAAATTTAATAACATGTTTACATGTTTAATGTAAGTTTAATAACATGTAATTACATTAATAATGTAAGTTTAATAACATGATTACATGTCTTTGGCCACCTATCTCATCTGGAATGAAGTCTGGGAAAGGAATTTTCTTTTTTTTTAATTGGGAGGGAAGTGTGTATATTTCTGCTTTCAGTATTACAAGCAATTTAAGAAATGAGAATAAAATTTACTGATATAGAGTAGAAAACGAACAGTCTCTGCTATAGAAAAACAAAGCAAAACAAAACCTCTTGATTTAAGAGACACAAAATATCCCAAACTTTTCACATTCAAGTCATATTTTACAATTTTCTTCTTTTACAAATTAATGAAGTCAATTTTGGTAAATTTGCTACTGCTTTCTCCTTAGTAAAAGAGTTACAAATCTACATTCCATTTTAAGTAGTGTCTCACCCCCTCCCTTATCTGCATGGGCTATATTGCAGGACCCTTAGTGGATGTCAAAGACTACAGGTAATGGGGCTCCTGGGTGGCTTAGTGGTTAAGCTTCTGCCTTTGGCTCAGGTCATGATCTCAGGGTCCTGGGATTGAGCCCCACATCCAGCTTTTTGCTCAGGAGGGAGCCTGCTTCCTCTCTCTCTCTGCCTGTCTCTGTGTTTGTCTCTCTGCCTGCATGTGATCTCTCCCTCTATCAAATAAATAAATAAATAAAACCTTTAAAAAGAAAACAGCAAGCAGTATCAGACCCTATATATTCTATGATTTTTTCCATCCATACATAACTATGATAAAGTTTAATTTATAACTTAAGCAAAGAGGTTAACAACAACAACAACAGTAAAGTAGAGCAATTATAACAATATACTGGAATGGAAGTTCTGAAGGTGTGGTCTTTCTCTCTCTTAAAATATCTTATTGTACTACTCATCCTTCTTGTGATGATGTGAGATAACAAATGTCCACATGATGAGATAAAGTGAGGTTTATGATGTAGGCCTTGTGACATAACACTAGGCTACTACTGACCCTCTGATGATTTGTCAGAAGGAGGACCAATGCTTCCAGACTATGGCTGACTGTAGGTAACTGGAACCACAAGAAGCAAAAGCATATAAGGGCAGACTACTACTGCATTAACAAACGTTCCTATCAAAACTTATGTATTGATTCTAAGTGTCCATAGATGTCCACCTGCAATAAATTTGACAAGTCTTCAGAAGTATATCTTTCTTCTGCCTTCAATCACCATTTGTAGATGGGCATGTTGACAAATTACAGTTGGCCATTGAACAACATGGGTTTGAACTGAGCAGGTCCACTTATACTTCAATAATTTTTTTTTTTCCAATAAATATAGTGGAGGGACACCTGGTGGCTCAGTCAGTGAGGCAACTGACTCTTGATTCTGGCTCAGGTCATGATCTCAGGGTTATAAGATCAAGCCCCACATTGGGCTCCATGTGTACTGTGGAGTCTGCTTGAGAGTCCCTGTTTTTCCCTTTGCTCTTCCCCCTGCTCATGTTCTCTCTCTAAAGTAAATAAATAAATAAATAAATAAAATCTTAAAAAAAAAGTAAACACAGTCTAAAATTTTGAGAGATTTGCAACAATTTGAAAAGAGTCTCAAACTGTGTATCCTAGAAATACCAAAACAAGTAGAAAAAAAGATATTATTGTAAGAACATGGTATTTAATGCATGCAACATACAAAATATGTGTTAACTGTTTATATTATTGGTAAGGCTTCTGGTTGATAGTAGGCTATTTGTTGTTAAGTTTTGGGGAAGTTGACAGTTACATGTGGATTTTGAACATATGTATGTTGGTGTCATAACCCCTGCATGGTTCAAAGGTCAGCTCTATGTGCTGCTTAGCAGCATGTGAATTTGTAATCACAGAGCCTTAAATTAAAGACAAATAAAAAAAAAACCAAGAAACAAACAAAACCTGCCCTTATTTTTGTGTCTCCTAAGATCTACCCAGGAGGCAAAGTCATAGATGAACTCATTTCTGCCAAGTTGTTCTTTGGGGATTTCATTTTGAATGGGAAAAAAGTGACATTTATCAATAAAAATTCTATCAAATACTTCAAAGATAATTCTTTGCAAATCCAGCAAATTCCTGAATCTTAGGAAATTTCATGTTTTATTGTCATCACATTAATTTAAAAACTTTTAAAAAAGAGAATGAGTCAAGGCTGTAACTCTGATGATGACAAAGATTTTTATCGTATTAGACAAGATTGCTGGAATAATATCAAAATAAATACAGTAGCACTTGTCAATGTAGAAATTAGTCACAATTTTGGGTATAGCTCCTTGACCAAAACAGCAAATCTAGATGTGTTGCCAGGTTTTGTGTTTGCTCAAATTGTAACTCTAGGATTTCTTCTTTTAGACAGAACTATGGTTATTGGTAAAAAGGCTTTCTAAACCTTTAAAGGCACTAAATATATATTCAAGCTTCAGCAATCTACTCACAAATTAGTAATTCTCTTTTTAAATGGAATTAGTATGCATATAACAGAATAAAGCAGTATTGCCTGGAGGGAAGGCAGTATTTTCAATCCAATTGCATGCTGACTGAAAATGACATAGCTGCATTTTCTTCAAAATATTCATTTCAAAATATTAAAATATATTTCAGTTTTTCTAGGCCAGATAATGTAATTTGGTAGCAGAAATGGCTTCAATTTTCTTCCCTTGCTTTAAGGCTTAAACCAACTCAACCATTTCCAAAGCACATGTTCAATTTAGTTATCTGTTTCCGGAACAGATGCTTATGTGGTTTTATCTGTTGCAAATTATTGATAAACTATTTATCAAATCCCTGTCATCAAATTCTCAAATACCTCTTCAGTTGTTTTAATTCAATAAAATGCTAAAGATTAGGGAGAAAATATTTCAGACTACACTGACATTTTACCCTTTTCTATGTGTATTTACTCAAGTCTCTGACTATTTGGTTCATTGAAATTAATCAGAATGTTTCTAATTAACAGGCTTCTTAACAATACTCTTCAAATACTGATCTACAAATTTGAAGTTCTTTTGAAGTAAGATTATTTTGAAGTTGTTTTATGTTGTTTCATTTTTTTTCAGTACCTATGCATTGTCATTTTCTTCAAATATCACCAGATCATCATATTTTGGCTTAATTTTTGTCATATCTTGAGAGTGTTCAATTGGAAGTAATATAAAAATGAAAATAAATATAATAGTTTTAACATAAATATGTTTATCTGCCAGTATAAAGATAATATGACTTCTAATTTTAATTTTATTTAATTTTGTATTTAATTTATTTAATCTTATTTTAAATTGATGACCTAACTGTAGTAATTTAGAATGATATTGGTATTATGCTAGTAACCAATGAAATAAGTGTTTGTAGGAATATTGTTATGAATTCAAGAAAATAAATATTGAACAGATTTTAAACAATAATTAACATCCTTATCTAAGTCTTGATTGATAAAAGCAATAATTAAGAAAATTATTAACTAAAATATATATTAAAATTATTAACTTAAATATAAATTATTAACTTAAATATATATCAACTCTATTAACACATTATTATTAATAACTAATTATTTGTTATCAGGAAAATGAATTTGATTTAACGATGCAAACTTTTTTCTACCAGAGCAGGTCATTATTTTATTGACTTACGATAGAAGCCAGTTGTCTTTGACTCAAGTTGTTACAGATGTACATAATGCTATATATTATTTTAATTAGTTGCAGAGAAATCTTCTTGAAAAATAATTGAAAATATGTTGTATTTCCAGAACAAAACAGGAGTTAGCAGTACATTTAATAGATTATTTTCCTCATTTAAAAAGTATATTGGAAAATAATTTTTACTTCTAAGGCTTTTAATAAAATAACAATATGCTATTTTTAAAAAAAATAATAATTATTATTCTAAATATTTTATTTATTTATTTGACAGACAGAGATCACAAGTAGGCAGAGAAGCAGGCAGAGAGAAATGAAGAGAAGCAGGCTCCCTGCTGAGCAGAAAGCTCGATGCGGGGCTTGATCCCAGGACCCTGGGATCATGACCTGAGCTGAAGGCAGAGGCTTTAACCCACTGACCCACCCAGGTGCCCCAACAATATGCTATTTTTAAAAGCATTTAAAGTAGATAGTACATTCAAAAAGTAAACTAACATGATTAACAAAAGTTGACCAAATAGGTTATTTTATATATAATATACATCTATTATTATTATACAGTAGGTTGAAAGATTCCAGGTGTGTAACTTCCTCAAGGAACTTAAGGTTTAAAAAGAAGAAAACATGTACATGATTGAAATAAATGCAAATAGAACCATAAACACATGCAATAACGATACAGAGTGAACATGAATTTATTTAATATTTTTTCATGATTTTGTTTATTTATTTGAGAGAGAGAGAAAGAAATAGAGCACAAGCAAGAAGAGAGACAAAGGGAGAAGAATAAGCAGGCTAGCAGGGAACCCTAAAGGGCTGGATCCCAGGACCCTGGGATTATGACCTGAGCTGAAGTGGATGCTTAGCTGAGCTGAAAGTGGATGCTTAATTGAGCCACACAGGTGCCCCAAGCAATACATTTTAAAAGCAAAATAGAACAAAGTATTTTATTTGGCATGTAAATTTTTTCTCAGTCTGGTCAAAACCACACTAACTCTATCAAGATCAGCATGGGAAGTATTTTCAATTAAGTACTAACTCCACACATGGCTGGTGGCTATATAAATTGGTATATATTTTGAAAAGCAATATGTCAATTATGATGAGAACCTCAAAAACAGTGACATTTTGATTTCATGATGCTAACGTATATTCTCAAGAAATAGCAAATTGAAGAGTAAAAAATAAGAAGGAGAAGGTGTCAAACTAAAATGTTCAGTGGGATGCTTACACTATGAAAAACTGGGTTCCCTTAGAGATAAGGGGTCTTGGTTTGGGTTTTTATGAAATCATGACTTAGGACACAGGCAGCTAGTTTATTCAGAAGGCAATTTTAAGAAGCAAGCAAGAGGGATTTTTCTAACTGGCAATCTTGGCTCTGGAGCTCTTCATTTGGCTGGCAAGGATTTGTCAGTAGAATGAAAGATGAATTCTCAATGCTGAAGCTGCAGCTGAAAGAGAGGGATGAACTCATTCCCCAACTTGAGAAAGAGATGGAAAAAGTCCAGCATTCACAAAAGGCTTTTGCTTCAAGAGTAGATAAATCCACATAAACTGAACTTCTAGGCTCCAGTGCCCTGTGGAATCCAACATGCAGACAAGGTTTATTTAAATCAGTACTTATTTCAACCTAGGTTAAATGATTTGACCATAACAATGTATAACCAGTCTGTGACATGTTAAATACTGAATAAAATACATTTTCCATCAAAGAAGAGGAAGAAGAAGAAGAAGGAGGAGGAGGAGGAAGAGGAGGGGAGGAAGAGGAGGGGAGGAGGAGGAAGAGGAACAGGAAGAGGAAGAAGAAGAGGAAGAAAGAAGAAGAAGAAGAAGGAGGAGGAGGAGGAGGAGAAGGAGAAGAAGAAAATGAAGAAAAAGGAGAAGAAGGAGAAAGAGAGAGAGAGAAAGAGAAGAAAGAAGAAAGAAAGAAAGAAAGAAAGAAAGAAAGAAAGAAAGAAAGAAAGAAAGGAAGAAAGAAAGAAAGAAAGAAAGAAAGAAAGAAAGAAAGAAAGAAAGAAAGACGAAAAAAGAAAGAAGAAAGAAAGAGGTAGTTGTGAGAGTGAAAGTGGGAAAGAGAGGACACCAACAAAGAGTGAGTTGTTGATCTGGTTACTGCTATGAGAAACCGGATTGAAGTCTTGCTGTGATCCATCTGAAAATTCATGCCAATCTACATCATTTTGGTCTCTGCAAAGGAAAGAATTTCCGTGAATTCACCCATTAACTTCTGAACCCCGACCGATGATTTTCCTTGGAATTTTCATCCTTCACACTTCTGGGTGGCCCCATGCTCCTCTCATTTTTTTAGGGGAAAAAAGGCAAAATCTTTGAGAGTAGTGACACCACCTGAAAATTGAATGCTGCTGTGTTACACAGGAACTGTTCATTACAGCTGCAGCTGTAATGAGCTGGACCAGGGCTATGAATTTGTGCATCAGGGCACGCTAAGTCTCGGACACAAGTATCCACTTGGTACATTCAAATCAGTTCATTCCCACATTAAGTGCGCTCAGTGTGGTGGTTTTTTATACTCTAAAATAATTTATAATTAGAGGATTAGTGGAACTAATAGTGTCTAAAACCTTGTAGCTGTTCTTGAGACCATAATGTATGGTCTTCCTCTGTCACTGATGGTCTGTTCGCTGTTTGCATCAGCTTCAGGAATTTCTTCATTTTACCTAGGTTTAGTCCTTGTCTGGTGAGTCTACCCAGATTTCAATTCCTGAGGGAACAGAGCCTTTAGTTTTGCCCTGGTCAGGCTATGGTTGCTGAAATTGTCATTCCAGTCTTCTCACTAGACGTGGAAACAAGAAGACCTTAGTGAATTCCTCAAGTCTTCGACATATTCCTATGTGCCTGCTGGGCATATATTGTAAACAAGATAGATTATCTCTCCGGTATATAAATTATGTCTTTTCCTGCTAGGTACCATAAAAATAATCACATATCATCTGATATTTTAATTTATAAACAGCATCTCGGAACACAGCACTCCAGCTCCTTAGGGTGCCATTCCAAACTGGCACTTTAGCTAAGTGTTTAATGGTCATTTGTTCAGAGGAAACATATGCAGGATTTCATCCCTGCAAACCGGGTATTCTGTAAGCCCTTAGATCATAAAGTCACATTTCTTATCACAGTCTCTCTTCAGGTGACATTATATCACTTCATATAAGAACTTTTCAGTAGTATACTTTTACTTCTTCCTTCCCAGTCTTTAAAGTATTATTATCATTGTGTGTGTGTGTGTGTGTGTGTATAGCCACAACCCAGTGTTATTATTTGTGTAGTCACTTATCTTTTTAAAATATATGAAGTCTAAAAAAATAAAATTACTAATTTAGTTACCATTTCCTTGTTATATTCCAAATTTCAATCTGGTACCATATTCTTTTACCTGAAAGACTTCATTTAACATTTCTTACAGTATGGGTCTGCTGCTGATGACTTTTTTTAGTTTTTTCATGTGGTAAGTTCTCTATTTCTCCTTTAAAACAAAACAAAACAAATAAAGCAGAATCCAAAGCAAGGTCCTAACTCTGTTCAGTTCTGTGAAGGCTGAAAGGTAGAGAAACACAGAAAAAGAGTTTGAAGCTAACAGAAGTAGGTTCATGAGGTTTTATGAACAAAGCCATCTCCATAACATCAAAATGTAAGGTGAAGCAGCATGTGCTGATGTAGAAGCTGCAGCAAGTTATCCAGGAGATCTAGCTAAGATCATTAATGAAGGTGGCTACATTAAATAACACTTCTGATATAGATGAAACAGCTTTCTACTGGAAGAAGATGCCATTTAGAACTTTCCTAGGGAGAAGTCAATGTCTGGCTTCAAAGCTTCAAAGGACAGCCTGTCTCTCTTGTTAGAGGCTACTGCAGCATGTGACTTTTAATCTGAAGTCATTGTTTATAGACCAATATGAAAAATCCTAGGGCCCTTAAGAATTGTGCTAACTTGAGACATCTGGGTGCCTCAGTCAGTTAAGTGTCTGACTCTTGATTTCATGATCATGGGGTCTTGGGATTGAGCCCCGTGTTGGACTCTACACTCAGCAGGGAGTCTGCTTGAGATTCTCTCTCACTCTCTCCGTCTGCCACTTCCCTTGTACTCTCTCTCTCTAAAATAAATAAATACATCTTCACCAAAAAAAAAAAAAAAAAGAAAGAAAGAAAAAAAAAAGAATTATGCTAACTCTACTCTGCTTGTGCTCTATCACTGAAACAAAAAATCTTGGATGACAGGATATCTGTTTACAACATGTTTTACTGAATATTTTAAGCCCATCATTAAGAACTACTTTTCAGAAATAAGAATTCCTTTCAAAATATTACTGCTTGCTGACAATGTACCTGGGCACCCAAGAGTTCTGATGGAGATGGATGTTGTTGTCATACCTGCTAATACAACATCTATTCTTCAGCCCACAGATCAAGGAGTATTTATTATTATTATTATTATTATTATTAACAGCATATGATGTATTATTTGTTTTAGGGGTACTGGAATGTGAGTCATCAGTCTTAGATAATACACAGTGCTCACCATAACACATACCTTCCACAATGTCCATCTCAAGGAGTAATTTTGACTTTCAAATATTATTGTTTAAGAAATACATTTTGTAAGGCTATAGCTGCCATAGATAGTGATTCCTCTGATGGATTTGGACAAAGAAAATTGAAAACCTTCTGGAAAGAATTCACCATTCAGGATGCTATTAAGAACTTTTGTGATCAAAAGAAGATGTCAGTGGGTGCCTGGGTAGCTCAGTCAATTAAGCATCCAACTCTTGATTTTGGCTGAGTTCATGATCTTAAGGTCATGAAATTGAACTTCGCATCTGGTGCCACACTGGGTGCAGAGCCTACTTAAGATTATCTCTCTCCTTATCCCTCCAACTCTACTCCCACACCTGCACCCCTGTTTGTGTACTCTCTTTCTCCAAAAAACAAACAAAAAACAATAAGAAGTCAAAATATCCACATTATCAGAAATTTTAAAAAGTTATTTCTAATCATCATGTGTGACTTTGAGGGGTTTAGTAAGTCAGTGGAGGAAGTAACTGCGGATATGGTGGAAATAGCAAGATAACTAGAATAAGGGGAGTTGGAAGATGTGACTGAATTGATGTAATCTCATGATAAAATTTGAATAGATAAGGAATTGCTTCTTAAGAATAAATAAAGAAAGTGGTTTCTTGAGATATTATTTACTCCTGGTAAGGATATTGTGAAGATTGTTGAGATGACCACAAAAGACAGGATATTACATAAACTTAGTTGATAAAGCAGCTGTACGGTTGGAGAGGATTTACTCTACTATAGGTAAAATGTTACAAAACAGCATCATATGCAGCAGAGAAACCATTCATAAAAGTAAAAATCAATCAATGTAGCAAACTTTATTATTGTCTTATTTTAAGGACTTTGTACAGCCACCTTAGCCTTCAGTAATCACCACCCAGATCAATTAGCAGCCATCAGCATGGAGATGAGATACTCCACCAGCAAAAAGATTACAACTTACTGAAAGCTCTGATGATGATTAGCATTTGTTAGCAGTATTTTTTTTTTAAAGATTTTATTTATTTATTTGACAGAGAGAGAGAGAGGTCACAAGTAGGCAGAGAGGCGGGCAGAGAGAGAGAGGAGGAAGCAGTCTCCCTGCCGAGCAGAGAGCCCGACGTGGGGCTCGATCCCAGGTCCCCGGGATCATGACCCGAGCCGAAGCCAGAGGCTTTAACCCACTGAGCCACTCAGGCGCCCCTGTTAGCAGTATTTTTAAATGAAGTTATGTACGTTGTTTCTTGAGACAATGCTATTGCACACATACTAAAATACAGTATAGTGTAAACATAACTTTTATATGCACTGGGAAGCCAAAAAATTCTTTTGATTCACTTAACTGCAATATTCACTTCATGGAGGTAATCTGGAACTGAATGCATGCTATCTCTAAGGTATTCCTGTACCTTATAATAGATGACTTTAATTTTATTTCCACTTAGTGATTGTCTCAATAGATTCAGAAAAAAATTTTTTTTGAAAAAAAATGATACCATGAAAACCTTTAGGAAACTAAAGATTAAGGGGTTTTTTCTTAAACTGATTAAGAACATCTATAAAAAATTACGTCCTAAAACTAGAATACAGCAAGGGTATCTCCTGACACAACTTCTACTCATCATCATATAAAAATTTCTGGCCAGTTAAATTAGGTAAAAATAAAACCACAAAAACTAGATTGAAAAGGAGGCAGTTAAAGATTTATTTATTTATTTATTATTTTAGAGAGAGAGAAAGAGCGCGAGTGGGGAGGCAAAAGGGTGGAAGGAGAAAGAGAATCTCAAGGAGACGCCTTGCTGAGTGTGGAGCCCCATGCTGGGCTTGATCTCACAACCCTGAGATCAATCATGTCCTGAGCCAAGACCAAGAATCAGATGCTTAACCATCTGAGCCACCCAGGCACCCCTCTCTATTTTTTGGTAAAGATTTATTTATTATTTTAAAGAGAGAGGAAAAAAAGGCAACTAAATTTTGTCCATGTACAAAATCCAGTGTAATCTAAAAAGAAAACTAGTCAAACTAACAAATAGTGAGGCTATAGAACATGTGATCAATATGTTAATATTTCTGTATTCTAGCAGGAAACAATAATAAAATAAAATAATTTAAAACTTTTATTTATTTAGGGGTGAATCTAGCTAAAAAAAAAAGAGGATTGTACACTGAAAATTGCAAAACATTGCCAAGAGAAATTAAAAAAAAAATCTAAATGGAGTGATATGATTTATTGGTAGGTCATAAGACTCAATATTTTAAGATGCTAACTCTAAGAAAATTTATCTATAAATTCAATGTAATTCTAATGAAAATGCAAGAAAACATTTCTTTAAAGATTTTATTTTTACTTATTTACTTGACAGATAGAGATCATAAGTAGGCAGAGAGGCAGGCAAAGAGAGAGGCAGGGGGGCGGGGGGAAGCAGGCTCCTTGCTGAGCAGAGAGCCTGACTCAGGGCAAGATCCCAGGACCCTGAGTTCATGACCTGAGCCAAAGGCAGAGGCTTAACCCACTGAGCCACCCAGGTGTCCCCCAGAAAACATTTTTGCAGGAATTGTTAAGATGTGTCCAAAATTCATATGAAAATTTGAAGGATGTAGAATAGCCAAAACAATTTAAAAAGGAAATCAAAGTTTGAAAACTGACATTATTTTAAGACTTACAATAAAGCTTTTGTAATCAAATCAGAGCAGTTTAAGCATAAAGATAAACATACATATTAATGGAACAGAAGAGTCCAGAAATTGATCCACATATATATGGAGATTTATTTTTGACAAAGTTGCAAAAATGATTCAGTGGAAAAAGGATATCTTTCCATCAATAGGACTGAAAGATTTGAATATCCATTCTAGAACAACAAACTTTGAAGAATGCCTCATACTGTATGTAAAAATGAACTCAAAATGGATTGTAGAATTAAATGTAGAAGTTGAAAATATAAAATTTCTAGTTAAAAGCAGGAAAATATTTGTAACCTTAGATTAGCTCTTTGCTAATCTTAGATACAAGTGTGACAATTCAGTCCATCAAATGATAAATTGATAAATTGATCTTAAGGAAGTAATTAACTGCAGTGATTCTTCTCCGTGCTCTGACTGATGATTTTATGATATGGTCTGAAACTGGAATGCACAGACTTACTGTTTTTCCTTTCATCACTTTTTCATTTCAGTTACCTGGAAAAATGACCCCAAATTTGTCCTCCTGCTAATGCCTTAACATTGTGTTTTTCTTCTTAGGCTTGTTTCTGTCCTATAATTCTATCCTATCTGAATTTATACCTAGTTTGCTCACTTAGGGGAATTGAAATTTGAAACATTATACATTACAGGTATTTTGCCATGACTCCAACATACAGCAAATACTATAAAAATCTTTGCTGATAGACTAATTAAATTATATGTATATATACATACATATAAATATAAATATATATATATGTGTATATGTGTGTGTGTGTGTGTGTGTATTATTGCACTTAGCACTTTATTAAACAAACCAAGTAATATGGGTCATTCAATTATTTAACTGTTTTTGGAGTTTCTACTATCAGCCAGAGCAGGCACTAATCTCTAGAGATTCAAAGATAAATTGAACAAATGCCCTGTTCTTCTGGGGCCACTTGCTCAGTGCCCTAAGACCACTTCCAACCTAAGATTTGCAATATATTTTTTAATATAGTATAATGTTGTTGTTTACATCATTATGTTTTATTTAGCAGATGTTTATCCATTATGTATAATCTCACAGATATCACTAGAAGTCATGTTCTGTCAAGGCAAAAAGATTTTTCTGTACAATAAATGACTTCTATGAGTAGAACTAAGGGAAGATAACAGTTAGTTTCCAAGACACAAAATATTTTAAAGCTTGCTGGGCTGCATAATGAGAAATAGGCCTTCTGAAAAAATGAGGTGAAAATTAATCAGAAGACTTAAATATGGGCATTGTTATTTTAACATGCTAACTGATTTCTTTGGATATATGACATTAAAACATTAATTTCAAGTCACTTCATTGCCTATGTTTAAGCCACTTGTCTGGACAAAATGTCCATGACAGCTGATGCTAAATTCTCAGGAAAGTCATAGATCACTGCAGGTTTGGCTCTAATTACAGCAAAATGTAGGTTAAAAATGGCTTGGGAGACAAACCATAAGTGACTCTTAATCTCACAAAACAAACTGAGGGTTGATGGGGGGAGGGGGGTTGGGAGAGGGGGGATGGGTTTATGGACATTGGGGAGGGTATGTGCTATGGTGAGTGCTGTGAAATGTGTAAACCTGGCGATTCACAGACCTGTACCCCTGGGGATAAAAATATATTATATGTTTAAAAAAATTAAATTAAAAAAAAATGACTTGGGAGAAACAGTGCAATATTGTTCGGAGATATTTGGCCTAGTTACCTAGAAGGCACCCAAGGTTTGCCTACCAACAGGAGATTTTTCACACCTTCTCAATTGCTTGAAGCAGCCTCAGTGGTTGCTTTCACTCTATTATAATCCTAAAGATTATAACTGTTGCTGCAGTAAATTTAAATGAGGCAACTTTGCAGGTTATTTTGAATATATTTCATATGTATATGATCTACCACAAGATAAAAACCCATTTAAAGTCTGTAAAAATTTAGTTTTTCTAAGATTACAACTCCCCCACTTAAGCAACAGGTAAAGTTCAAATGACATATAATTATACACAAATTCAGATATATACACATACCTATATATATGTCATTATCATGTGTTGTATATATATATATATATATATATATATGGCATTGCATCAGTTAAAATTATAAAAATATAAATATTTATATGATATATTTATTTGTATGAATCAAAACATCACCTGTAACTAGTAATGGTAAATCATATTTATGATTTAATGTTTTGGCATTGATTATAAACTTGTTTGGAGCACTATATCTCTAGTGAAGTACCTAAACCAAGTCACAGATCTAAACCAAACTAAATTTTTGCTTTGGCTGTGTACAACATGTTCACATGGAAAGTGACTTAGAAACTGACTGATGATAAGTATAGGTACATGATATATATTTATTTATAATATAAAGCTAATATTTGAATGAATAAAAATTATCTACCTTTTTGTATGTGGAATTTACCAAATTAGGTCTGTCTGTAATCTAAATTTTTAAGGAAAATGATGCTGCTAGTTTGTTTGACTATCTCTTGATTTGTATTTTACCAATTAATTACTTTTGAATAATATATAATTTTAATCATCATTGTACTTCAATTTATCTTGGCCTTTATCTTTTATTTGGTGAGTACCTGTTTGCATCTATTTTTCCATATGTTTAAAATTGTAATTTAGGTCAAAACTGCCATAGCTAGTTGATCAAAGTCCATAACAATAGTTATAAATCAGGTTCATAGTATGACTTCTGACATACAATGAAAATGGTATTTTTCCTCTGTGATCTTCTTTCTAAATTACATAACCCAGTCTAATCATGAGAAAAAAACATTAGAGAAAACCCAGTTGAGGGACATTCTATAAAATATGAAAACTCTCAAAGGCCACAAAAAACAAGGCAAACCTTAAAAACTATCATATCGAAGAGGATCCTAAGTAGATATGATAATTAAATGTCATGTGATGGCCTAGATGTGATGCTGAAACAGAAAAAAGGCCTTCAGGTAAAAACAAAGGTAACCTGAATAAATTATGGACTTCAGTTAATAATAATGTATCAATATTGGTACATTAAATATAAGAAAATATGCCAAATTAATGTCATATATTAATAAATAAATAAGTGTAGAGTATATGGAAACTGCCTGTAATATCTTTGTAATATCTCTATAAATCTTAAACTGTTTTCTTAATGTTTATTTTAAAATCAGTGACCAGATACTAGAATAAAGATTGATTCGTTTTATTTGTTTAGCATAATGACAGAAGACATAAACAGCGTGGGAAAATAAACCATAAAATTAGTCAAATAACTTTATTTTGTTAAAATTTATTTAAAATGCTTTGTTGTATACTTTCTTTTAAATAATCTACTTTATTACTTTTTTTAAGTATAGTTGACACACATTGTTGCATTAATTTCAGGTATACAGCACAGTGTGATTCACCCTCTCTATACTTCACGTTAAGCTCATCACTAGCGTATCTGTTGTCTGCAACCATACACTGTTATCACAATATTGTTTACTCTATTCCCTATGCTGTACCTTTCACTTCCATGACTTAGTCATTCCATAGTTAGAAGTCTGTATCTCCCACTACCCTTCACCCATTTTGTCCATTCTCCCCATGCTCCTTTCCCTCTGGCAACTGTCGGTTTGTTCTCTAGATTTATAGATCTGATCCTTCTTTTTGTTTGTTTACTCATTTGTTTTGATTTTTAGATTCCACATGAGTAAACTCATTCAGCATTTATCTTTCTCAGTTTGATTTATTTCACTTAGCATAATACCTTCTAGATCTATCCATGTTTTTGTAAATGGCAAGATCTCATCCTTTTTAATAACTGTGAAATATTCATATATGTATAAATTTCACATCTTCTTTATATATTCCTTTATCAACAGACACTTAGGTTGCTTCCATATCTTCACTATTGTAAATAATGCTGCAATAAACATAGAGGTGCACATATCTTTTCAAATCAGTAGTTTTTGGGGGGCTTGGGGGGTGAAAGCTCAGCAGAGGGTTTATTGTAAGGTATGGTATTTCCATTTTTAATTTTTTGAGAAACTCCATATTATTTTCCACTTGGCTATTCTGCTTTATATTCCTGCCAACATTGCATGAGAGTAAGAAACTTATTTATACTCAGGGATACTGGAACAAGAACACTCAAAGACAATGTTCTTATAGCTATACTCTAAAATTATATTTTATAAGACTTATATTGTTATCTATAAATATGCCCTGACAATTTTATATCAGTCCTAAGATAGTAGCAGATACATTTTATGGAAAAAAAAATTATAGTTTCCTTTTCATATAACAAATGTCACTCATACTTCACTGAACTGTATAAATCTAATTGTATAATTCTATGTCACAGGGGCAATGTCTTTTTTATAACTGCAGCTAGTAATTACCTCTTATCTAAAACCACAAGGATTGTTCTTCCATTGTAATTTTTTCTCTAGAAACGTTAATAACAATGCTAAAACAAATGTTGCTTCTATTTGCCAATAATATGTATCTATTGAGAACTCTAAAATTAGTAGAAATAATAAAAGTTAGAAGTGATCTCTTCTGGCCAGTCATACTGTGGATATCTACAATAAAAAACCATCTCCTGGAATTAAGAAAAGCTGTAAGTTATTAATGATTTAGGCATTTATAAGTACACCAAAAACCCCACAGAAATTAACTATATATTTTTTTATTAAAATCATATAGAAACTTTTAGGTATAAAGTTCAAAGGAAAATTTTCTGTAAATATGTCAACATATCTCTGACTCCTATATGATGTATATTTTAGCCTCTTCATGGGTAAGAAGAAAAAACAAAGCATATATGCTACCAACATGGAAAATCTAATTTTGTATAATATCAGGTGACTTCAGTCCTGAAACAAATATAATTTTCCAAGACAGTTCCATTTAATAGAGCTTTGTGTGATGATGGAAATTTTCTGTATCTGCTTGGTTCCATATGGTAACCATTTATGTCACGTGACTGAAATGTGGCTGATATGACTGAGGATTTTTTTAATTTATAATTTAGATTTAAATTTAAATAGTTATATGTAGTTATGATTTTGGACTAAGAAGTTCTAAAACAACTAACTTTTTGTTTTTGTGTAACACTTTAAAAATAGTGCAAATTATGTGGCATGGTTATATTGTAAATATTGGAATTTAAAACAAAATTATTAAGCCACTTTTTAGGTGTTCAGTTTTAAACATTGAGATGTAATATCCACTATCATATATTCAAAGAATACCCAAAGAATCTTTTACATCAGAAATTTTACATTCTTTTTTTCTTTTTGAACTCACAGTTCATTACTGAACAATTTTAAATAGTAATAAATTTCATATTTACACTTCAGCATTTTCATTACATCCAAATATAGTGAATGTTAAAAATGTAGGTAAATTATACTTATTTATTTGTGTCCTTGTACCTTTAGTTTTCTTTTTTTTGATTCATTATATTTATTAGTAAGACAATTAAAAACATATTTTGGTAGTTATTAAACATATCAAGTAAATTTTATTAAAAATGAAACTCAATGGATGTTATTTATTATTACTATTAGAAAGAGTCTAGTAGCAATTCAAGTTTTTCTCCTTTTTGATATTCACCTAAATAAATATATGGAACTACTTTCGTCAGAGAGATTATTACCTGTGTTCTAGGATTTTTATGGTTTCAGTTCTCCTACTCAGGTCCTTATCCTTATCCTTAACTTTATTTTTGTATGTATTAGAAAGTGGTCCGGTTTCATTTTTTTACGCATAACTGTTCTGTTTTCTGAGCACCATTGGTTGAAGAGACTGTCTTTTCCCCATTAGATATTCTTGCCTCTTTGGCATAGATTCACTGACCATCGATGTGTCTGTTTTTGTGCTAGTACCATACTCTTTCTATTACAACAGCTTTGTAGTATATCTTGAAACCTGGAATTGTGATACCTTCATTTTTGCTTTTCTTTCTCAAGGTTGCTTTGGCTATTCAGTCAGTATTCAGTCAGGGTCTTTCATGGTTTCATATAAATTTTAGTGTTATTTGTTCCAGTTGTTTTGAAGAAAAAAATGCTGTTTGTGGAATTGTCTTCTACAATAAATATAATGGCATATAATACATAACTTTTGATATGCAGTGTCTTTGGCAACAGTAGAGAGATGAATGTGACAGGATCATTAAAAAATATTTATTATAATTCTCCCCCATCCTACAAGTTGTATAAACTCAGAATATGCCAGCATGGGTCAAATTATTCTGTTATCTCTGCTACACTGCCTCCTAAAACAAAATTTGTATCAGAGAGGGGAAGGTAAAAATTCTTTCAATGGGTAGTTCATGTCTTGAATAAGGGGTCTAGCCAGACATGAATATTGTCTCTTTCTCACCCCAGTAAGCAATCTGACAAGAGGAAATACATGGTTTATTTTGTCAAATGGGAAAAGAGAGAAAGGAAACTGTGAAGGACAGGAAAGAGTGATGTTTCCATTACCGATGTGTTCTCACACTAGTTTTAGAAAGAGTCCATATAGAAGCAGATGTTCGGAAAGTGATGTCCTATAGATTATATATGTCCATATAGCCTTTAAAGCAACTTCATGCATGTCCACTATTACAAAATTTTAGTTTAAAGACTTGGTAGATAATTTTATTAGAAGTAGGAAACATTCTGACTCTTAATGTTGAGATATATTAAAACTGTCTTGACTAGTTTTCCACATTGAAGAAAAAATAAACTTATGTTTCCAACCCCTGCCCCTAAGAAGGTTTAGATGCTTGGAAAGTTTGCATTAATTTACAAACATATGTGTATTCGTAATGATAGGCCTGTACATGCTGGGTTTTTTTCCCCTATTTTTTTATTGGGTTATGTTAATCACCATACAGTGCATCATTAGTTTTTGATGTACTGTTCCATGATTCATCGTTTGTGTATAACACCCAGCGCTTCATGCATTCTGCACCCTCCTTAATACCCATCACCAGGCTCACCCATCTGTCCACCCCCTCCCTTCTTAAACCCTCAGTTTGTTTCCCGGAGGCTGTAGTCTCTCATGGTTTGTCTCCCACTCTGATTTCTTCCCCTTCATTTTTCTTTTCTCTTAGTGTCATGCTGTTTTAAAGTAAGCTGACAGAGTTAAAAGTCATTGTTACTCCCTTTTACAAAATGAATTTAAAGCACAGGTAAAACCTCCCTATTTCTGAATTTTAAATGTGAACTAAATGCAAGCATATAGCAAATGTACATTTAGAAAAATATTAAATTTCATGGAAGAATTTATTTTTTGATATATGTTAAATGTTAAATGCATGTCTCAAGAAAATATGTGAAAACTTTATTTCCCTCATTACACGCTTTTAAAGTTTCATATCCTTAACTTATAATTGAAGCAAAATAAAAATGTTAGCAAACATCTTTGAAACTATCCATTCTTTGAATACTAACAATTTTTTTTTTTTAAAGATTTTATTTATTTGTCAGAGAGAGAGGAGAGTGAGCGAGCACAGGCAGACAGAATGGCAGGCAGAGGCAGAGGGAGAAGCAGGCTCCCTGCCAAACAAGGAGCCCGATGTGGGACTCGATCCCAGGACGCTGGGACCATGACCTGAGCCGAAGGCAGCTGCTTAACCAACTGAGCCACCCAGGCGTCCCAATACTAACAATTTTTAATTTGAAACTAAACAACACTTTTATTTTTGCCAATGTTTTTGGAAAATATTCCTGCCTATGCATACCTCTACCCTCTACTGTTTCAGCATATAGGAAACTTCTCCTGGTTCCTTTTTACTTTAGAGTGCCAGAAATTATTTTCCTTTCTATTCCCAACAATAACAAAAAGATAAAAATTGCAACCTATCATCAAACTTTCATCTAAATCTTGGACCTATTTCATCACTGCTAAATTGCAAACTTGGCAAAAAGTTGCTCCGTTCCCTTTCCATTGATTTTCAAAGTGATTGAGTTTGAGAATTGCTAGTGTAGATAATTGAATCCCACTACATGAAAGCTTGTATTTGTATTCAATTCCTTCTTACTGCTTCTCTCATTTTACAATTCTTCCTACTTAACCCAACCATAGATTATATATAATTCAAGAATAACCTAGGCATTCTCATTGAAGAATTAGATAAAGTGTCTATTTGTACAAAGCATAATAGATGATTATAAGGAACTTTCTCAATGTCAGCATACTATTGGTACTTGACTACTATTTACTTCAAAAATGAGGAAGTACTTACTGCTGTGGGAAGTAGTGACTGTGGTTTTAATAGTTTTGTATTTTCACTGATAGTTATCTAGAAATTAATTTTCTAGCTCTCAGAAGACAACTTCTACTGAAGCTTAAAAGCAGCCACCTACTTACCTTCTCATAAAATAAAATGTTCTCTGATAAATCTGAGTCCATTCTGAAAACACATGGACTCTATATTTATCAGATTCTCCAGAGAAATAGAATCAATAGAATCTGAGTCTGTGTTTGAGAGAGAGAGGGAGATTTACTTTAAAGAACTGGTTCATGCACTGTGGAGGCTGGGAACTTCAAACTTGGCAGGGTAGATTAGCAGGCTAAAGATCTGGGGAGGAATTGACATTGGAGTTCAAGTCCTAAGGCAGATCACTGGCAGAGTGCCCCTCCCCCTGTAGAGGTCAGTCTTTTCTTTTAGGTGTTCAGCTGATTGGATGCATCCTGGATTGGATGCATCCTGCCTAAATTATGGAGGACAATCTGCTTTATTCAAAGTCCACCAATTTAAATGTCAATCTCATTCAAAAAATACCTTCACAGAAACATCTAGAATAATATTTGACCAAATATCTGGGTACCATAGCTGAGCTAAGTTGGCACATAAAATCAAGCATCATAGGTTCCATCCTTCGTTCTTTTTTCTTTCTTAATTTTAGAATTTAGAATTTGAATATATATATTTTGAATTTTGGAAAAAAATATATATTTCATTAGTTTACATGCATTTTCTTTTTTTTTTGGGGGGGGGGTTAAATTTTTTTTTTTAATTAATTTTTTATTTTTTCAGCATAACAGTATTCATTATTTTTGCACCACACCCAGTGCTCCATGCAATCCGTGCCCTCTACCATACCCACCACCTGGTGCCCCCAACCTCCCACCCCCCACCCCTTCAAAATTCTCAGATCGTTTTTCAGAGTCCATAGTCTCTCATGGTTCACCTCCCCTTCCAATTTCCCTCAACTCCCTTCTCCTCTCCATCTCCCCTTGTCCTCCATGCTATTTGTTATGCTCCACAAATAAGTGAAACCATATGATAATTGACTCTCTCTGCTTGACTTATTTCACTCAGCATCATCTCTTCCAGTCCCGTCCATGTTGCTACAAAACTTGGGTATTCATCCTTTCTTTTTTCATTTTCTTTTTAATAAGGAATAATGAAGGTAGCAATTTTTTTTAATTTTATGTCATATTTTACTGGTCGCTGTATTCACTGTGCATAAAATAATAGTGAATCCTGATTAACACATATGAGCTTTGGCAACTCTGAAGAAAAAGAATACATTTATTAGGATTTTGACTCCCATGCTGAGAAGATGCATGTAACTTTGATTGAAACACTGCTTCCAGGCTCTGACATAAGAAGTGAAAAACAACAGATTGGTGACATTTGTATTTATGCAGAATGATTGATTTAGTTGCTCTCTATTGTTTACCTGTTGGCTCAGTAATACAGAGTTGGCGAATTCCTATATTCTTAGAGTTGTCTGGGATAAAACTTGTTTCACTAAGATCTGGTTATTATTTTATTCAATATGTTTTTCCCCATAGAAGTTAATTTATTGCTGATATGAGGAGAGATGACAGTGTCACATCCCATTTCTGTTTTATCAGGATGAGTTACATTGCATATCATTTCATCAGAACACATATTTGAGTGAAGAATGAAATTCTGAGAAACAATGAGCAACAGGAGCATCTCCAGGACCAGAAAAGAGGAAGAAGAATAGAATACAATAATGTGCTTTCTCATCACAATCCTGCCCAACCAAATTGATCTCAGCCCTTGTCCCAGTTTGTGTGTTTGTGTTGTGCAATAACTTCTTTAAAGGTGTATGAAAAGCAGACTCTACCAGATCCAGACATTCCACAATTTTGTAGTAAGTCCTTCCCCTCTTCAATAGACAAAAATGTCTATAACCTATAGGTGAATCTGTGGAGATGTGATATACAAAGCAAAGGTAATATTTAATAAATTTCATATTTATTAAATTTCATTTCAATAATTTCCACAATTAGCTATAAAATTAAGGTCATTCATAAAACTAAGGCCATATAGATTTCTCAGTTTTTTTGATGGAGTTGTGTAATCAACCAGTTGCCAGTGAATTCATTCACTCAGTAGGCAGAAGCACATTTGTGCTCAATATTTTTTTTTGCCTATCTTTCTATTTGGTGATGAGATAAACATTAGTGTATACCCAAATTAATTTCCTTCAGAAAAAAATTATATTTCTAATTATTAACTAGTGGTATTTCTAGAATAAGAGGAGGCTTAGTTGAGAAATCACTTAACCTTTTCTCTACCAATATTAAAATCCAAAATTTTTTTCTAATCCTCTCTCAGTTTGTCTAACTGAACTATCATTAATCTCAAATGTCATCATTGCAAATGCTATGTTTATTAGCGGCTCATAGTCTCCTCGTGGAGACAATTGAATTCCCAACTATTAAATATTTGATAATTAAAATGTATGATTAATTCAGGCTAGTCCTTGTTTCTTACTTGTTTGCTCTCTCTTTATTTTGATTTATCATTCTCCTTAAGTTAGTTTTCACCTTACTCTTCTCATTTTCTCTCATTTCACTATTTCTAGTTCTTTTTTTATTGTGAGACATAATCTGACTTTAAGATTTCTCATTTCTATTTTCCTCTTTTCTTTGCCTTTATTTTACAAGAAATATGAAGTCTTAATAATTTGTCCAGAAAACCCTTTCTTTGCAATGGGAAAGTACCACATAGCTGGCAAAGCCATCAGGAGGATAATCTTGAAGGAAAAATAATCCAACTTAAATATTTCAGTTGACTCTATGTGGAAAGAAAGCAGTATATTTCTTCATGTCAAGGAGACTATTTGCACTTGAATACTTGAAACAGCTTTGTATATTTTATTGTGACAAAATATAGAATTAGCTGCCCAGAGCTTAGTATTGTAATAGCTGAAAACAGGAAAAGGACAAGTGTTGGAGAGTACTGTAAAAGGGGAGATAAAATAGAATTTGCAAAAATATTTCTGGGTCCTTCAAAAAAATAGAACTGAGATTTTGAAAACCACATATTCAAATGCATATTCATTAAAAAATAGGACATAAACATAGTCAGCCCTACCCACTTTCTCCCTTCTCACTTTCCCAGTTTGTTCCACCATTACATGACTGTGGTGTCCTAGACCAAACTACTAACAAAATATTTTTTATGTCTTTTGTACTCTTCAAAATAGGAGTGGAAAAGAAATCTTCTTTCACATGTACATTCAATTAATGAATATTGACTGCCTACAGAACTCTCCCAGCAGAACTGGAGGCCATGTCTGAGCTCAGGTACAATTAGTAAGGAGAACAGGGGCACACCCACCTACACCTACAATTACACAGTGGGTAACAATTTTAGCATAAGAATCCAATTAACTATTTTACTTGTGATTCATAATAATATTTAACAAATTGCTTTGAATTATTTTATAAATGTATGAAAAAATGCAATATTTAAACTAGTGAGAAAAAGAGGAAAATGTAGTTTAGATAATACAGCATATAAAATTATTTTGTACATAATACAAAACATAATATGTTTTATATAATGAAGCCAAATGTCTTATAAGATTAACAATATTATTCTTTTTTTTTTAAAATTTTTTTTTTTTATTTATTTATTTGTCAGAGAGAGAGAGGGAGAGAGAGCAAGCACAGGCAGACAGAATGGCAGGCAGAGGCAGAGGGAGAAGCAGGCTCCCTGATGAGCAAGGAGCCCGATGTGGGACTCGATCCCAGGACGCTGGGATCATGACCTGAGCCGAAGGCAGCTGCTTAACCAACTGAGCCACCCAGGCGTCCCAACAATATTATTCTTATGAAAGTTTAGAACTTAATTAGACTGAAGAGAACTACTTTTGGGTATGTGTTACCAGAAATTAACATAGCATCAATGAAATACCTTCCTGTTGTTGAACATACAATTATATATATGTATATATGTATGTGTGTGTGAATATATATATGTATATATGTATGTGTGTATCTGTGTGTGAATATATATATGTATATATGTATGTGTGTATATATACATATATATAATTGTGTGTTTATACAGATATACATATATACATATATATACTAAATATATACATATACATATATACTAAATATAAATATATATAGTTTACAATACATATATATGTATATATGTATTGTGTATATATGTATATATGTATTGTATGTATATATGTATACAATACATATATATACAAATACATATTATATATAATATATATGTATTGTATGTATATATATGTATATATACATTTATATGTAGTTTACAGTAGTTATTTGAAAATCTTTAGGACAATTTTGTTAAACTTTTAGTTGCCCAATTTATTTTATTTTATTTTAAGATTTATTTATTTATTTTAGAGAGAGAGAGAGAGAGAGGGAGACAGAGCAAGTGGTGAGGGGCAGATGGAGAGAGAGAATCCCAGCATGGGCTTGATCTCACAATCCTGAGATCATGACCCAAGCCAAAATCAAGAGTTGGACACTTAACCAACTGAGCTACCCAGGTGCCCCCCAAGTTTTATTCTTATATATAAAAAGGAAGTTTCTTATGAAAAGAGAATGTTAAATAATTTGGTAAATTTCTTCTACACTCCAACATTCATTTGTGAAGTTTAAGATTTTATATTTTTGATGTTGCCCAACAAATTGATCTACATATGCTTTTCAATGACTCATTTATAAAACAGCTGATTTGATACTCCCATTGCATGGAAGCAGGCCAGTGTTGCAATATAGGAAACAATTCAATTCTAAACATAGCTCACTGAGATTTCTATATTGAAAAGCCACTGTTGTTCTTTAGAAAACCACTGAAATGAATTTAGTGGCTGGAAAACTGCCAGACAAACAGAAATACAAACCAAACTCCTTTAAACCATAGAATTACAACATCAAAGTAAGCATAATTACCACTCTTCATATCCTTGTCCTTTTGGACATTTCAACTGCCCTGACAGAGAATCTAGGATTTTAGAGTGACAAAGTAGGCTGAATTTTGGCTTTGGCAAAATTCAAATTTTCCAATACTGTTATCTGCAAATTAAATATCCTTCTCTACATTACACTTTTAGTTATAGAAAACCAATAATATCTCTTGTGTTATCAATGTATATACTCATTTACGTCAGCAAGCATGTATAAATATTTCAAATTAATAATAAAATTAAAAAACAATGGTCTACTTAGCAGTAAAAACTTAAAGATATTGAAATTAAAATTAGAATAATGTTAAAGAGGCTCCTCTTGACTGATAGTTTTAACCTGGGTAGAAACAGATATACTTATGAAAAATTAATAATATCAATATTGGAAAAAAAGGATAAATCATTTATTAACACTAAAAGAATATACTTAACTGGAAGAAAACTATTGAAATTTATTAGATAATTTGCAAGCTTTTAGGTCATAAAATAGATAAATAAAAAACCAATAGCTTTAATATAAAATAAAAATATTTGAAATTAAATTTCAAAGTTGACCCATTCAAAATGAGGTATCTTTATGTATATGTATGTAATTTGCAACAAGTATGAAACATACAGGGTCTATATGAAGATAAATAAAAACTACTGTTAAATAAGAATTGAATAAAGGGACATATTATGCATCAAACTATTTAATTTTATAAAGATGTTAATTATCTTATAATAAGAATCATGTAGTATTTGATCAAAATCAATCATATTTCTTAGTATTTTAAGGTACTTATGTATATTTATATCATAATTTAAAAATTTGATTTGTATAAAAATATATATGCAATAAATAATATAAAATATATATAACAAAACTTCTAAATGCTACGTGCTAAAAAGGCAGAATGTTTTTTATGTAGTTAGATTTTATGTGATTTTCTTTTGGGTTATTTACTTTTTGCTTATTTTTTATTATTTTAAATTAAAAGTCATAATTCCCCCTTAGAATTTTTTTTTTTTTAATTTTATTTATTTGTTTGACAGACAGATTACAAGTAGGCAGAGAGGCAGGCAGAGAGAGAGAGAGGAGGAAGCAGGCTCCCCGCCGAGCAGAGAGCCTGATGCAGGGCTCGATCCCAGGACCCTGGGACCATGACCTGAGCCGAAGGTAGAGGCTTTAACCCACTGAGCCACCCAGGTGCCCCCCCCTTAGAATTTTCTAACTAGAAAAAAAGTAATTACAGAAATACTTCAAAATGTTAGACAGACAAAAGATTAAACTTGTTTTGTGTATTTTGTTATATAAACTTGGTTTGTATAAACCTAGCTTGTGTATTTCTGAATTTCAAAAATAAGAACAAGGGTCCTCAAGTCATTGGGGGAATTCAGATGTGCTGAACTAAGAAATTACAGATCAAAAGAAGAAAAAGTGGTTTACTTAGCAATAAATAAATAAGTAAATTAATCATCAAAGCAATTGTATGCTACACTCCTATGAATTTGGCAATATTCACAAGTCCTAAATACCCTTCAATTTATTTTGGAGTGATTTCTATTGTATCATAAACAGTGTATAATCTTGTTCTCTAGGTTTCTCTTTATTTTTGTATTAGAATAAAATAATTCTACATCATTGTAATGACAAATGAATTACAAAAAGCCATAATAGCTTTCATAGTTATTTCATTATTGGAATATTCAGTATATCTTAAACTATATTTTCATTTCATATTGATATTACATTCTGTGATTCCATTTTTCTTCAACCTCATATTCTACAAATAATTCTGTGAATGTTTTTGATCTAAACCAGTATATTTGTAGGAGAAAGCAAAGTATTTCTTCTCCTAATATTTCCTCCAACCAATTCACAGTTTTCTTACGGATTAGTTGTTCCAAAATTTGTAAGATAAAATTCAGTGGAAAATAGTCTTTTAAAATCTCTGATATTACACAACCCTTATAATATTGTTGACTCTGTGGAAATCATGCACAGTTTTATAATAGAGATAATAATTGCGATTACTATATTATTTATTATTGCTACATGATTTGTAAGGTATTAAGGATCATTACCTCATTTAATTTAAATAATGAGCATTTGAGGTATTCTCCCTAATTATGTAGTCAAGAAAACAAATTTAGACTGAATAAATGACTCTGGTAGTAATGCAGAAATAGAAAGGGTTGAGTCAGGACTCAGATCCAAGAAATTTCTGGTTGAATCCTTTTTTTTTTTAAACAGTAGAATCCTCCCAAAATATTTGTTTAAAAAAAGAAAAACAAATACTGGTTTATATTCACACTTACTATTGTTTTTGACTAGTAATGGGCCATTGGTTGTCATATTTTATTTTGCAAGCAATGAAGAAGATGGTGTTAAGAAAGGGATCATACTCTCACAGAGTGTTTGTGTCATACATCATTCACTCTTCTAACAACCCCTGAGATGAGGCAACATCCTCTCTGAATAAATAAAATTTCCTTCAAGGGAGGTAGTTTAGTCAAAGTCATTATAATAGAAAATTTAAAGAAGCGAGGATTATAATCCAAGCCTAAACACAGACTGATGTGTGCTTCCTTTACAGCACTGCTCTGCATATCAGACTTGACCAGAAAGCTCTGTACTTTGAGTTCCACGGTGATTATTTATTTTCCCATTAGTCTCAGGAATTATTTCAAAATCTACAACTTACTTTTGTGCTAATTAAGGTAACTGCATATTTCACTTTTTATATTATGTACATACATTATCATGACACAGAAATTGTGTTGACTTAATACATTTGTTGAAAAACTTTTATTCTCCTTCAAGTTTCTGGCTCATTGGTAACTCTTGCTAAGTCAATAGTCAATACTTAAAGGAAGCATATGTCTAAATTCTGACTACAATAAATCTGTATGGGTAGTTCTTCAAAATTTTGAATAAGTCTAGGGTGCACATTCTCTTTCACCATTATTTTAAAAAATGTTTTAAGTATTTGGGACATTTAGTGATTTAAGTAGTTATTATTTCCATTCTCCAGTTTTCTTTCTTTCTTCTTCTTTTTTTTAATCAGAAGAACTCAGTTTGGTTCAGATACTCAAAGTGTAACTTCTAAATAGCATGCACCTTTAAAGAAAGTATAGATTTTATAAAGCATTCAGTTGTGTGATAGCATAAATGGGAAATGTCTCTGATCAAAATTAATTCAGTTGCATAACAGCCAATTTGTAACCAGGACAATAAATAACTACTGTCACTAAGTTTGGATGGGTCATAATTTATCAGATAAAAACTAGAGGTCATGATGCATGTAAGACAGCTCTTTGCAGAGCTCAATTTGGTTTCAAAATAATTTAACTAGGACTTTCGAAGCAATTAATTCATTAAAGGCTGCCATTTTTCAGCCAAAACAAGATATTCTTCCTCCCTTCAAATAAGAAGACTATGCTTGACCTATTAAATTTGCCAAATATTTTACAGTTTATAGTTTAAAAATTTATGAGACAGATACAAACTAATCATATCAAACACATTACATAGGTTTTTAAAACTTACATTAGGCATGAATATATAAGATAGGCAACTATACCATGACTAACAAAAACTTGATAATCCGGAGGTTTTGGTAAATGTGTCCTGGATGGTTCAGTTTTAGAAAAGTGAAGGCTTAACATAAAATAAAATATACCCTTATTTTAATTTGACATACACATATTTCTTCATCATAGAAAATTTACTATATTAGTTATTTCTAATGAAGAATATCTACAGTATTATCAGTTATTATATTTCTTGGGATGTCCAGCAGCAAAACGCACACTGTGTATGTAAGTCTCAAAGATTATAGCATTGTTTTATTGTCTTCTAAAATTTGAGTTTTAAAATTTAATAATTGCAACTAAATTTCCTCTCACATGCTTTCTTATAAAATTGAATAATAATAGTAATAGTAAAATATAAACTATTAAGTATAAGGTTATTTCTTATATGACATTTACTTTGAATTATGAAAACCAATTACTTAGAGAAATTAAAATAGGATCAATTATTATTTTTTTTTAAAGATTTTATTTATTTATTTGACAGACAGAGATCACAAGTAGGCAGAGAGGCAGGCAGAGAGAGAGAGAGAAGATGAAGCAGGCTCCCTGCAGAGCAGACAGCCCGATGTGGGGCTTGATCCCAGGACCCTGGGATCATGACCTGGGCCGAAGGCAGAGGCTTTAACCCACTGAGCCACCGAGGCGCCCCAGGATCAATTATTTCTAAACTTTTATCTTTCAAGAGATATTTTCTTCTTACTATAGATATTAACAAGTACTTATTGATTTAGTTATTGATCTAGGTGGTAGGATACAACTGTGAATTACACAGGCCAGGGTCTCTTATTATGGAACTTCTACCTAGAAAAAGAAATACACAGATTAAGTACAGGATTAAATTAAAGATTTGCATACTAGTGGTAAATGTTATGAAGGGAATAAAGAGGGGTACATGATAGTGACCCATGTGTTTAGAAGAGTAGAGTTATTTTTGAATGAGCAATCAAGCCTGATATATCTGAGGAGGTAATAATTGAAGTGAAATTCCAAGAGAGGAAATTAGCTAACTTTCATGAAAATAAGACAAAACAATGTGGAGAAAGGAGTAATTCCAAAGATTCAGAAGAGAGAAATAACTTGTGGGATCAAGGGAAGTAAAGGATGCCCATGTGGCTAGAGGGCAATGGACAAGGGGATTGGTGGTAGAAATGGAAATAGGGAGGTATGAAGAGCCTGATCAGTTAGGGCCTTTTGGGCCATTATGTGTTCTTTTTGCATTCTTTCTTTTTTTTTTCTTAAGATTTTATTTATTTATCTGACAGACAGAGAGATCACAAGCAGACAGAGAGGCAGGAGGGGGGCAAAGGGAAGCAGGCTCCCCACTGAGCAGAAAGCCCCATACGGGGCTCAATTCCAGGACCCTAAGATCATGATCTGAGCCGAAGGCAGAGGCTTAACCCCCTGAGCCACCCAGGCACCCCTGCATTATTTCTCCTTCTTCTTCTTTTTCTCTTCTTCTCTCTAAAATCTCTAAAAAAGATTTATTTTTTTATTTATTTGACAGAGTGAGAGAAAGAGAGAGAGAGCACAAGCAGGAGGAGTGCAAGAGGGAGAAGTGGGCTCCCTACTCAGCAGAAAACAGGATGTGGAACTCCATCCCAGGACCTGGGGATTATGACCTGAGCCAAAGGCAGATGGTTAACCAACTGAGCCACTCAGGCACTCTAGCACTGATTTCTTCTTTTGGTTAACTGTGAAAGAGAATGTGAATACCAAGATTCCTTCACTTTGGGGAAGAACTGATGCCATACAAAAAGAACCCACTTCAGTTATATAAAGATCATACTTGTGCACACACACTAATAGGAGCATACAGTCTACCAGAAGACAATTGTCTCAAACTCTAATTAGTACATGACCCTAGACATAATTAGATGCTATATAATTTGCATCTTTTAATGCAAAATTGTAAGATACAATAAAATTTATTTTTAATATCATAATATGATTAAAATAGCATCATAAGAACTATGCCACGTATCTACATCCTCAGAAAGTTATTCAAACAGTAAAATGATGAGCTCTGAACAGCATACAAGATGGTATTTTAAATAAGGTAGATTTCATTGAGGACAAGAAGTTGCAAAACTGTTCTTTGTATTAGTGTAATAGATTTGTTATTTCATTTAGCATGTGGTATAAAAAATTATCTCACTAAAGTTAATAATGTATATTTACAAAGTAGTAGAAACAATGAAAGCAAAAGATATGTTGATGGTATTTTTGTAACTCCATATTTTCAAATAACATATGTTTTATTCCACAAGACCTATATCAGTTATTAATGAATGGAGTTGTATATAAAACAAAATTCTAAATGCAGTTGCTTAATCAAAATATGTAGTCCAAAATATGTAGTCTAGGATTAGAATAATAGTTCGAATGCTATTATGCCTTTTTCAATAAAATAAAACTAAAAAGGATGATAATTGGTATCATTCAAAAAGAACAGAAAAAAACAATTCTCACACTATTTCATAATAAAACACTTTGAAGTGGTCCTTGTATTCATAAAATATTTAAAAATAGATATATAAGCAAATTAATCTCAGAAAGTATGGGGAAACAAGCCTATCATTGACTACTTAGACATAAGGTGGCCCATTTCATTAGGATGCAGCATAATTCATGCTTAAAACTTTTTTTTTGTTGAAACATAATTGGCATCATATTTAAAATTTTTACATCTACCAATTCAATATGAAATGTGTCAAAATAAATTATAAATAACTTATTAAGTTACATAAAAATACACCTACTAGCCAGATGATTTATGATTTTTAAAAATTTCTATTCCAAATATTTATGAAAATCTATGCACTTCTCCCAATTTCCTTTGTGAAAAGCACACAAACTGTAAAATACACGTGTTATTTACAATACAAATGTATCATAATTCAGCACTATACAAATTCAGTGCTACTATTCTCTTGACTGTAATGAGGAGATACAGGATTTCCTTTTTGTTAGAATGTGGTATATATTAAGTAGCTTGCAGAAAAACAATAAGAAAAATTACTTTAAGTACCAGTTATTATTGCAGAACAAGAAAAAGAAAATACGAGCAAACATTAAGGTTCTGAATAGAGGTACACTGCTACTATTTGGAAAACTCTGTTTGATTGACTATGTATACCTACAAGTGGCACCAAATCTCCCATTTGAGAGCTCAATGTTAGGAAGACCCATAAAATGATGGAAATCGAAATGGTCAAGGTAATTTTAAGCAGAAAAATGTACTCGATTTTTTATCTACTTGTAACACATGGTTTTGAGGACATAAAAACTACTCACCAGGTATGTTTCTTCTCTCAGCATAAATTAATATATAAATATTTCATCCCTTAACTTTTCTCTTTCATTTGAATTAGTTGAATGTACATCTTAGACTCATTTGTTATTTTATTTTAATGATATTCTATCAGTACTTATTTTTCTTCATCTCTTGACATATTTTCACTACCCTGCACCTTCCCAGAGAATATCAAGTCAATGCTCTGAGAATATGCCCTTTTGTCTCCTTAGAGAACTGGGTCTCTTCTTTCATCTTAGAATTCCTTCATCTACCATAAAAATGGAGTGAAAAGACTGTACTCTCATTTTCAATACAAACTAATACTATCCTTTAGGAACCGCTGCCTCCCTTATTTCTTGATTCTTTTAGGTATACTTATGATAGGTTTCTTAACATTTTTTTTTTCTTTTTTCAGTTTCCTTTATGATTGAAGGTAGTGGTGAGCAGTTTTGTATTATTTTCCTGTCTGCAGAATCCTTCTTATCTGATGGTAAAAATTGGTCTTTTTATTATGCTGAAAAAATTGATTGCCTCTGCCACATTTAAAAGAGCAGCAATGATAATTTTGGTTTAAGGGTACTAACAGTTTTGAAATTTAAGTGAAATTTCATAATATTCCTTGATTCTGCCTCTTTTTTCTGTAGGGCAAAAAATTAAAATCTCTTCTATACTTTATGCTACTATCAGTTCTTTATTGTTTTTCCTTCTTGGTTCATTTTCTCCCATTTCTTAAATTTTAGGGGGTCAAATGTAAATATATAATGAAGTTTACTTAATGTACAAGATAGTGAGAATAACACCACATTGAATGTTCACTATACTATTACAGTGAAACTAAACAAAACCTCTCTCATTGGTTAAATATTTACCTGCATCTAAATGTTTACTTGATGGAATATATTTAAGTAGATACTTCTGCATTTAACCTTCATATAAGTGTATATAAGGTAATTTTAAATTATGCAAAAATTGTTTTAATCATATATACTATATATATACTTTTCAATAGCTTATACATTAACAGAATTTTTATCACTTTCTTAGAAATTAGTTACAGTATGGTTTTCAATTGATTCTATAGTATCACTTTTTCTTTGATTTGTATATGAGATTACTATTTTTCCTTAGTTTGTATTAAGAGAACTTTTAATTTACTATTTTATATTATTTTCCTTTTTATAAATTACCCCAATATATTTACACAGTTAAACTAAATTTTAAAACCTATAAATTATTTCTTCTAACAATATAATCCTTTATAAGAGGGCTTCATCATGGGGCGCCTGGGTGGCTCAGTGGGTTAAAGCCTCTGCCTTCGGCTCATGTCATGATCCCAGGGTCCTGGGATGGAGCCCTGCATCGGGCTCTCTGCTTGGCTGGGAGCCTGCTTCCTCCTCTCTCTCTGCCTGCTTCTCTGCCTACTTGTGATCTCTGTCAAATAAATAAATAAAATCTTAAAAAAAAAAGATGGCTTCATCAGGGCTGATTTTTCACTTTCTAAGCTCTGGGTCCAAAGTCAGATTTGCTTGAACAATGTTTATGTAGTACCCACACCATCTGGTCGCTGGGCTAGATGCTCTGATACACTTACTTTTGCTTAATAATATTTAGTGGATATGTTTTCTCTTTAAGCAACTTATTTAAGTAACTGCATATTATTAAGTAAAAACTATTCTTGTTTTTATGGTAATATTATTAGAAACCCTTTTAAAGATAAGTTTAATTACATGTAACATGATTTTTTAGACAATTCTATTATATAATTTAATTCCTTGGTTGGGTTTCCAAAATGTTCCTTTACTAGTATACTTTATTTTCTAAGTTACTGACAGGAAAGGGACAAAGAAAGAACTGCATGACTTTTTACTTTGGCTTTAATTTTCTTCTAGTACTTCCAAACCAGATATGGTTGATTCATTAATTTACTAAGTAGTATCTATTAAGTATCATTTTGGCCACTTACTTAAAGTCATTGTGCTCTATTCTTAATGTATAAAATAGGGAAAACAATAATAACTCCCATATTCAGCTGAAATGCTGATTAACTGAGCTAATCACATTATAGGAACTCAGTAAGTGGTAATTATTACAATTTTTTATCAGAATAAATATTTCAAACTTAGGAAACATAAATTATCTAAAATACTTTAGAAAAATGCCTGGCATGCATCAAGTAGCCAGTTTAAATTAGTTATTCATTAGTGGAGGTAGTAATAGTATTTATTTCATAGCACTGGAATTAGTTTGTGTGGAGTAAGGACAACACAAAATGGAAGGGTAAAAAGTTAAACCAGACTGGGTTCAGGTAGTGTTTTGTTCTCAGCCTTATCGTGTGAGAACTCTGAAACATAGACTGAGTATATATTGTATTTTTTCAATATGTTGAGTTGAAGAAAATAAGAGCAAAACATATAAATAAATGCCATTACCAATTAATGAGATAATGGAAGATAAGAGATTGTGTTCAAAAGCTTAGGGCAAAAGCACTTGTTTTATATGTTAAGGAGACATGGATGGTCTTCAGAAAAATATGTGTGACCTCTGGAAATTATATAAATATGTGCTTCTAAATATGAGGATGTATTTTTCTAGAAATAGAACTATATTCTAAAATGGTTTTGTAACATAAAATGTTAGATAATCCCTGATGTAGAGTTTGAAATGGTTATGGTTATGTTATCACGGACCCTCCACCTGGCTTAATTGTGATTAATATTTGTCTAAAAGAATAAGGAGATAAAATTGAACTAATTGCAAAATAACTTGATTGGAAGACTTCTAATACTTCATTTTAACTGCCAGTCCCTAAAGTTATAACTAAGCAGAACTACAATACAGTAGTTATGAACTTAAAGTGTGATTTCTCCTAATTGCATATCTCTTTTTCATGATTTCAGTATTATTCTTTGTGCTGAGGTCTTATGTTTTGGGTGTGCAGGTACCCAGAAGGTTGTATCTGGACAATAGAAGGATTAGACTGGAAAAACAGAGAGGAAAACCACCATCATTTAAATTTTGCTCAATTTATTCCTAAAGTTACCAGTCATTTCTAATTGCAATTCATTTATAATTCATTCATGAAGATGTTTTTCCAGTTGAAGAGGCAGTACAGAATAGAGTATAGAATAGTATAGTAAGGAGTAGAGAGGAAATCTCTGTGCCTGTTGCTTTATCTGTGCACTGGTGAACAACAGTTATTCTTCTCATAGGCTTCTTATAAAGTTTAAAGGAGTTAATATCTCTAAAGTGATTCAACAGAGCTTAACTCTGAATACAGGAGTATTCAATAATTATTAGCCATTATCATATACAGATTATCAATGAGTGCTATTATGATGATTCTATTTAAAGAAGAATAATTTGAAGAATAATTTAATGAAAATAGCAGATTGAAGATGGAAGATAATCTAAACTAACCCCTTTAATTTTTGGAATTGCTTATAAAAACCTTGAGGCACGAGGGGACTATCATCAATGTTGTATTCTGCATTTATCTACTCAGACTGAAGCATGCCTTTCTGAAAGATGTTCATCAGCATCATCGTCCCCATTTGATTATCAGCAACAGGAATTAACAATTGCCTAAATAGCAGTATGAATCACTGGAGCTGTCCATCATTACTAATGATAATATAATTCATTATAAATAGTGATTTTAGATTTGGATTCTAATTATAAAGGTGCTTGGTCATCTTCCAATAATTAGAGTTAAATATTCTGAAAATGAAACAATTGTGTTCTTCAAATGCTATCTGAATTATTTGATTGTAATTATATTTACCACTTGTTAAAAGCAATCAAGTATTTTTCTAATATAATTTAGGTTTAGTCTGGGTTCATTCACTCAGAATACTTAGAATATTACAGAAAATAAAAATAAAAAAAGAGGGAAAATATTACTCAGCAAGAAAATTGGCTTAATCTAAAAAGAAATCATATATATTTTTTAAGATTTTATTTATTTATTTGAGAGAAAGAGAGAGTATGAGAGATGGTGGGAAGTGGAGTATGAGGAGGGAGAGGCAGAGGGAAAGAGAGAGGCAGACTCCCTGCTGATCAGGGAGCCCAACCCAGGCTCATGGGGCTGGGTCACTGGACCCTGAGATCATGATCTGAGCCAAAGGCAGATGCTTAACCGACTAAGCCATACAGAAGCCCCAAGAAACCATATTTTCTAGTCTTAATAAAAAATAAAAGAAAATGAAAGTCTTTAGAGGGATACAGACTTTAATTTTGACCTCAGAATTAAATTAAGAGAAGACTGTTTATGGATAGTCAGGGATGATCATTTTATTTTCATTATATCAGTTGAGTTTAAAAAATACACATTGTTCTTGATTCCTATTGTATAATGTGTAATGTAATTAAAATGTGAAAATCTACTTAACTATAGAGATAATTTCAGTCTTTATAATCATATTTGTTTTAATATTTTTCTTTCTGATAAAAGGATAAGCAGTTAGAGTTTGAAATCTAGTTTTATCTAAAGTTTTAAAACCAGGAATTTCCTTAATGTTCCAATTTTTCCAAATATTTGAATATATTTTTCTGAGTTTGCGTTCTCATGATGATAGATGTTTATGCTCTGAAATTTATTGTCATTAGCTTTTGATCTATATATCTTTATAAACATACAGTCCTGTATACCTTCTGTTTTTGTTTGTTTGTTTAAGGTCCTTTGTAAAACTTCATACTTGCCAATTTTTTGCTATTATTATTCTGTACTAATCTCAGACAACATCAGCTCTCTACTGGATTTTTGAAGGAGGTGACCCAGATGAGATGGATTATTTGGAAAGCAACTCTTCCCTTAGGAATTAGTTACTTGGGCATATCAAGACAGATGTACAGCAGTTTATTTCCTCCAGGGCTGCTAAGTTGTATTACTCCTAAGGGCACTACTCACACTGTACTCTGGAACTGTGCTCTAAAAAAGCATTCACATAGAACGCAATGAAAATGATGCTCACTAAGGTTGTATAAGAAGTACAGTTGATCTAACTTTATTCTTATCATAATTCCTATATGTCAACCTGTATATAATAATGCTATGATTTTTCTAATTATCATGCTGAAAGACAATGTAAAATATACAATACTGTCATGAGTAGTATCCAAAGGAATTCATTAAAAACAAATCTATACCTGGGTTTATATTTACATTTAAATCTGAATCTATATTTTACAAGTCCTAGAATATTCTTAAGAAAAAGATACATTATTTTCGTTTACTGCAATTAGTATCTTACAGTTATATAAATATGCCCACCTACATTTCACATTACAACTGTTTTTATTAAAACAATTATTTTTAAATCAATAAGTGTATCTCCCTTGGATATGTTCTACAAATTTAGTTTTTATAGTATATAAAAAAAAACCCTCTTCAGTTTTAAATTGCACTAAGAAAGAAAGAATAATCTTGAATTCTGTTATAACACACATAGCAATTAACAGCAGAGCATTCAATACCATCTTCTCAGTATAATAGAGCCAGGATGTCCCTTTCTAAAAAGTAAAGTATCACCAGTCACACCTTGCAGACCCTGAATGAACCTTGACTTGGCAATTGGTAGTCATTTCAGGGAGGCCTGGCAGAATACAGCATGTGTCTGAAAAGGCCTATACCCTAGACGCCAACATGGTTACAGCCGCCCTAGCATCCAACCTGGGAAAATGAAAATGGAGGGAAAATCTTGAGATGGCAGCAACAGCTAGAAGAGGGAGTCAGAACTTTGAACTGACTAAACATTTGCTAAATGAGACGCAAAATCCGTGTACGGAGTTAAAGCTCAGGCTTAACCCATAGTAAGCAGACCTGAGAACCCAAAAGCAAGAGATCGGTAACAGACAACAAGAAATGTAGGTTTCATTGTACATCTAATTTATAGTGCACATCTAATTCAGATCATTCTATATATATACTAACTCACAGAAGATGGTGCAGCTTCGTGGCAGACCGAGCTATCTAAAAACATTTGGTACACAGATATTTTTAAATAGATGCAACATGACATGTACTGTTCCAGTCACTGAGGATAAACTGAATAAAAATCAGTATTATTCCTGCCCTTATGAAAATTGCACCTTAGTATGGGAAGACAGATATTTACAAAAGAATCATGATAGTAAATTCAAAATTAAAAGAGATCATTTTCTGGGGCGCCTGAGTGGCTCAGTGGGTTAAAGCCTCTGCCTTCGGCTCAGGTCATGATCCCAGGGACCTGGGATCGAGCCCCACGTCGGGCTCTCTGCTCCGCAGGGAGCCTGCTTCCTCCTCTCTCTCTCTGCCCGCCTCTCTGCCTACTTGTGACCTCTCTCTCTCTCTGTCAAATAAATAAATAAAATCTTTAAAAAAAAAAAGAGAGATCATTTTCTTTTAAAAGGTGGGGGAAGGAACAAAGAACTATAAAGTTTTTAACAAAAGGGCATGCCTTGAACTGGGAAGGAGGAGCTGGAGTAGACATAAAATACTCTGACCTGTGTGACTGGTGACCTGAACCCTGACAAGTGGCAGGGAGTTAATTCACGTGGTTTGGAGGGGAGAAGAATCTACTCTTTGCTTTCCTACCTGGTAGAAAATTCAGAAAATACAAAGTTAGGGGGAAATGGCTTCCAAATTCCTTGTTTGCATCTGTTGATTGTTGAAACTCCGCTTTTCTTCTTTAACACTACCTTTGTGAGATCTACATGTCTATAATCTAGCTTGAATTGGGGAAGGAAGGATGAAAAAAGAAAAATTAAAACTTTTGACCTTCAAAATACAATCTTAAGGAAAGTAAAAAGGAAAGACACAAAGTGGTAAAATTTGTTGTTGAAACATCTATCTCAAAAAGGCTTGTATGCAAAATAAGTTCCAAAAAATCTTAAAATTAATTTTAAAAGGATTCACTTGTAAAATGGGTAAAAATTTTACTATATTCACCAAAAGGCTTATGAATGGCAAATAGCAATTTTAAAGATGCTTAAAATTATTAGTTATTAAAGAAATGCAAGTTTAAACCACACTAAGATGCCACTCTACAACTATTAGAACGGCTAGAATTAAATATTGACGATGCCAAAGGAGAATATGAAACAATAATTTTCATATATTGTTGTTAGTAATACAAAATGACACAGGCACTTTGGAAATTAGTGTTTCAGTTCTTTTTCCTTTTATAAAGATAAATAATTACCATACAATGCAGAAATCCCACATCCCACTCATGAATATTTATTTGAAATGACTAATTAATCAATATAGTTATAACATATATGATTTCTAATTAATCAATTATATTAATTTTGGAAATAATATTATATGAATTTACCCTTATTTTTATGTAAGCTTCAACATTATTATAAAACTTATAAGTACAGATTTACAAATTTACAAATGGGTGACTTAGTTCATTTATATAGCAATCTATAAATTTTTAAAGTGAAATTATATTTCAAATATTAAAATATAGTTGAAATATGTTTAAATATTAAAATATAGTTGAATTATTTTGGCATAAATAATTCTATCTTTTCTTAATAATTTGTAGTAACTACTTATTTATGGGTATTCTGGAATCTATGCTCCATATGTAACTTACTGTTTTTGTTTTGTTTTGTTTTGTTTTGTTTTTTGTTAAAAAACAATAAAATGTGACTTTCTGGGAATTGGAAGGAAAGTTTTTAGGGCACTAAAAGGAGAATGATTATTTAACCTTCTAAGTTAAGGCCACAATAGATGTTTGATTTCATTAACTTAGGTAGTTACAGAGTAAAGGCCAGGGAGTAATAGTTTGTGCACTTAGTATCTGAACTGTAGTCAAAGTGCAACTTACTTACTGGTCAGCCCACATGACTTGATGGTAGTGTGCTATTTTGGATCATCCTTACAGAAGCAAGTTGTGTGTTTACTAGATGCAAGACTTTTGGCTGATCTTGATAAGAACAAGAAAGACCTTGCGGAAAAATTCTCAACTTTCTAATATATCAGAGCTCTAGTTAAGAGTTACTAAATAGATTGGAAGGAATATAAAATAAGCAGTGATTCTAATAAGCTGTTGGGGGTTCTAAAGCTAAGTTGACTTAAGAGAAAATGATGAAATGTGAACCTCAAAGGAGGAGAAAGACAGATTTGGCAGGGAGAAGTTAGTGAATTTCTCTTCTTCCTAGAAGAAAATTTGGACATTCGAGAGAGGATGTCATTCCTTCATCTCAAATAGGAACAAGAAGCTGTGGGGGATCAAAGCTGAGTTAAAGTAAAAAAAGTTAAGAATTTATACCAAAACTATGGTAATAAGGCTGAAAAATTTAGTGATAAGACTGAAAAATAAATGATAGATAGATGATACTTGACAGATAGATGATAAAGCTTTACACAGGAAGCAATGTTCCACAGGAATTACAAGGTTGTGTGAATATTACTCCAAAAATGAGAAGCAAAACATTCTGGAGTGGAGATACATCATGAAGACTGGTTGCCATGCCAGTACATTATGCTGCATATATGACTAGATTGTCTATTTAGACAGAAGGGATACCTATGAGGACGGTTAAATGTATTTTCCATTATGCAAATAGATTTTCTTGTTTTTCATTTTATCTCTAGTGACTAATACAAAATCACCATTCATTTTGATTGGATTTCTTGCAGTGTTTTTCTACATTAAAAAAATCCATATAGGCACCCTTTCATGCATTTAATTAGCAACATTTGGTGTATGATGCATATTAACATTAGATTTAATACAAGATTAACTAATAATGATCCAAACCATTCTAGAGTAATGTAGATACAATTTCTGAAAAACACAACAAAATTTTACATTATATATGATATAATAAAGTATGACAAAGTTCTGGTATTTATTTTAATTATTCTTTAAAAGGAAATAATGAATATTCTTTCCATATATGACTAGAAATGATGGATTTTTCTCAGCTGTGCATTTTTTTAATGAGGTTATTTGTGCAAACTTTGGTTGCTCTTTCACTATGTGAACCACACAATCTAGATTAGAAGGGCTAGTTTCTTAAATTGCATTTTTTTAAATAACTTGCTGAGAATTCCCAGTATCTTCACCTATAACTAGATCTAGGTTTCTAATGAAATTACTAAATTCTCACTAATTCTATTTCTTTAGTTCTAGATAAACCTTTTTTTCCTGTAAAAGCAATATCATGTAATGGTAAAGATGGTAAAGATCACAGGCTCAGAAGCTGGTTGCCTCATTTTAAGACTGGACTTCTCCTTTTACTAGCTCTGTGACCTTGGTTAAGTTTTTTATAACTCAGTTTTTTCATCTGTATAATATGGGAGATAATAAAAGGATCTTATAGATCCTTTTTTTTTTTTAAGATTTTATTTATTTATTTGTCAGAGAGAGAGAGGGAGAGAAAGCAAGCACAGGCAGACAGAATGGCAGGCAGAGGCAGAGGGAGAAGCAGGCTCCCTGATGAGCAAGGAGCCCGATGTGGGACTCGATCCCAGGACGCTGGGATCATGACCTGAGCCGAAGGCAGCTGCTTAACCAACTGAGCCACCCAGGCGTCCCCTTATAGATCCTTTGAGTCTTACATGGGTTACTCAATATGAAACACCAAAGTTCCTGGCATATATTAAATTCTATGTAATGCTAACGACATTTATTATTACAACCATTGTACTAATATTACCACTAACTATGCATATCTGTGTCATTCTTGATATTTCAAAGAACATTCTGCAAAACTTCAGCTGTGTAATATCCTTTAAGATAGTTTTTTCCGTGCTAATTAATGATCTATCATATGTGTCATTTCCTGGACTAGTAGAAAGTGATGGTAAGGATACATAGTCAATTTCAAGTTTCTGGTTGCATGATTATAATTTACAAATTATCCAGCACTGAATAGAAGACACTAAAACTGTAGTAACTACTGTTTCATTGGGTAAAATGTGCTGCTATTCTTATATATATTCTTATATAATCTAAAATGAATTTATAACCACTAAAAGTGGCAGTTTCTCATTTTGCTTTTATTTTTGAAGGGCAATTACTTATTTATTAGCTTTTGGACATAGCCTCACAAGAAGAACAAATCAAGCACATACTTGGATTCCCAAGCATTTTAAATCTGTTTTCCATTCCCAATCTCCCTTGCCCACAAGTTCTGGAAGGCAGTGTATGCATACAATACAAACCTAACAAATACCTCTTTATTGCTGGCTGGGGCTTCCATGTCAAATTCTGATATCAAAATCTGTTGGATTTGGGTAGACCACAAGGGGAGAGAGACTCTGTCATCTAAATTAAGCAGAACTAAGTGGCTTAGAATCCAATCAATTGAAGGTTGTTTTTTTCCCATATCTACTCCAAGCTCAAATAAAATTGTAGCTCTTAAATGGTGGAAGTCAAAGGAAGCCAAGGAAACCATAGTAACCCATAATAAGAAAGGAGAACAGAAACCGGAAAGACAGAACAAAAGAGTGTTTGCCTAATGACTAGAGCACAGCAGGCTGGAGCAGTGAGAGGGTGCTACCGTATTGAATTGAAGAATAAAAGCTCTGCGGTTCAAGTCTTTAGATTCAAACACACAGAATATATGGCTGTGTAGGTTACCTAACCATTTTCAGACTTTTTTTTTTTAACTAATGAAATTGGAATAATTAAAGCAGCTACCTCATTGGGTTTATATAGGTTTATAGACATTTTAAATTAATATAAGGGATGTCACAATGCAGCTTTCTACCACCTAAAAGTGCTTCATGACTATATTAACCATTATTAATTTGGTCTCCAGATCTCTCTCATGTTCTATGGAAATAAAAGTAACAGAAAAACAGAGATATGACTTGTGTTCTCAGAGGATTCAGTTCCTGTTCATTTTAACCTCTGTAAAGCTCATGAAGGAAAGACACAAAAAGAAAGCACCAAAGGTAAAAGAGGGATGCTGGTGAACTAGAACACTCACTCATTTATGCACTAAAGATTTCTAGAGTGTCTCCATTATTTAGGTGTTGGAGTTCAGTCAGAAAAATAAACAAAAAAAATCCTGCCTTCATGGACCATAGATTCTAGTGCAATGTAATAAAAATATCAAATAAGTAAAATATAATGGGTGCTAGGTCATAGGAGTGCTAAGAGAAAGATAAGGCAAAGAAAAGAAACAATATGTCAGGCAAAGTATGCTATGTTTGGCAGAGTAGCTGGGAAAGTCCTCCCTGAAATGTGACATCTGAAGAACTTGGGAAGTGAAGTGAGGCATAAATGGGACCAGATCACAAAAGGTCTAGAAGACTGTCAGAAAGATATTGGAGTTATCCTTAATATGATGAGAGAAATTACTGAGAGATTTTGAGGTTCAATATGTTCTGATACATGCTTTAAAAAAAGGTCATCCAGGGCACCTGGGTGGCTCAGTCAGTTAAGCATCTGACTTTGGCTCAGGTCATGATCTCAGGGTCCTGGGGTCAAACTGGGGAGAATAGTTTGGTTGGGGTAAAGGGACCAGAAGGGAGACATGCGGGGTAAATATTGCAACAATCCAGGTAAGAAACGATGTTGACTCAGACCAGGGTGGTGTCAGTAAAAAAATCCTGTGTAAGTGGGAACATTATGAATATATGTTTTAGAAATCTACCAGATAGGATTTCTGAGAGATTAAAGAAGAGCTAGAAAGGACCTCTTTAAGGATAGGTTTGCTATATATTAAATTAGGGAAGCCTGAGCAAAGAGTAGGATGTTTTATGGGAGGAGTGTGTGGGATGGGCAATGATAAGAAGGATGAGGAAAAGAAATATAGACATCAGAATATTTACCCAGGAAGAAACATGCTTTGTGTGCTTTCCCTTCCCAAATTGTATAAACTTCAGAACGGATGGCCAGGTTTTGGTTTTGAACAACAGAGTTAAAATTTTAGCTTGAAAGCTTTGATGCAGCTTTAAAAAGGAAAAGTAGAACTTCATAGTTAGAAAGTCTCAAGAAAGCAATCATGCCCCTAGCTCTATAGTCTTGTCACTTAATTGATCTTTAATTTATCTAGTCATTAATTCAAGAAATAATTTTGTAGTGCCTTCTTTGTTCTAGGGAATGTGAAAGAAATTTGCATATGTGATAAACAAAACAACTATGGCCCCTACCCTTATTTGAGTTTACACAACTCATTGGGGATGTTTATGAACACATATGTTTCTGTGTAAATCATTAAATGATTCTAGGTCAAGGAATTTTGCCATCTTATTGTGTTAAGATGCATCTGTATATCAGCAGGTTAAATGTTCAGAAGCAGCCATTATTATAAGTGATTAGCTATGTTGGATGTGTACAATGGGGAATCTTAAAAATAGATTTTGAAAGTGTAGCAGAAAAATGATTTTCCACAGAAAGTGAGGAACATAATGTTGCATTTACAAATTTGCCTTATAGCATTCATCATTAATCTAAAGATTTATGAACACACTTCAAAGGTCCAACCACCAAATAGTAGCTGAGGACCACTTAAAAATGAGTTAATATAAATGACATTCATAAGATAGCAATACTTTATATAAAAATGTCTTACTGGAATTTAAGGAATTAAAAAACCTCGATTCAGAAAGCAGTGAATGTTATTTCTGTTTTTTTTTTTTTTTTAAATAGTTACAGGCTCAGTGTAGTTAGAAACATATTTCCTAATAAAATGCTTTTTAAAGTAATGGGATAAGCAGCTGAAACAGCATTCATAACAGAACAAGCTAGAACAAAAAGAATTGTCTTTTTGTATTAAATTTGTGTTATTGTGTGTGACATTTTATTTATATATTTGTTTTATAGACATCTTTAATGAATATTTTAAAAGCAGTTAAAAACATTGAGTATATAAAAATAGTCTACATTTATACATGTAAACATACATTTAGAAATATTCAATTATGGGCATATACATATAAGCAAATATGCATGTGTATGTACTCTATAAATTATCAAGAAAATACTAATAGATTTTCTACTTAAACTTGATTTTATGCTAATAATTTAGAAAAATTCACTAGGGCATACCTTTTCTATATTGTCTGACTTTCTTCAAGTCACTTGGAAGATTTAAAAACTCTGTATCAATATTTTTAAGAGGCTGCGTTAAAATAATATGTGTGTGTAACTATATAGAACAGTATGTATGTAGTTATATATATTTTGCTCAGGCCTACCTTATAGAGATGTTGTATTTGAATTTTCATAAACCACTGCTGGATTTACACAACCCTCCTTTTTCTGTGTCCATTTACTGTAGGAATAATGTACTTTGTGAAGTAGAAATTTTCTTGGTTACCCCACCTAGGAATACCTCTTTATTCGAGAATATTTAGTTGATGACCCACATTATGCTGAGTCTTGGAACTGGTGGGAGTTATAAATCACCCTGCATCATTGAAGGTTAAAGACAAGCTAATCACTTTTTAGCCTCTCTTAGACTAATACTTGAGCATCTGAAATTAAGCAGATGAATTTGACCCAACCTTTGAATTGGGAGGCAGTGACACAAAATCTAAGTGGTCATGGATAATTGTTTTTGGTGTCAGCCATGCAACAGCATCTGGTTTACAGGAGCATAGTGACAACAATACCAGTCATATCCATACCAGTAATATGCATGCAGCACTTTATGGTATGTCCGGTTTTCATTTGCCTATGCAGTAGATTTTCCAAATATAACCACAACAATATCTCCATCTTATGTGCACTTCTAGAATGTGACCTAGATATTCTGCCATCATTGAGGGCTCCAGGCTTGGCTACAACCAAAAGAATGCGGTGGAAGGGAGGCTGTGTGATTTCTGAGGCCAGGCCATAAATAGTGATGCTGCTTTCTGCCTGATCCAATGGGATTCTAACACTTGAAGCATTCTGTGTGGGCCAAGCCTTCTGAGGCCACCAAGCTGTGAGGAATCCTAATTAGCTAACATGGAAACCACGTGAGCCTATACACCAAATGACTTGAGACTGCTTTGAAAGAAAGAGATTCCTGGTTAGCTGCTCCAGCATCCCCCACCTCAAGATTCAACCACCACCTGATTGTAACTACATGAGAGTCACTGAGCCAGACGTCTGAGTTGTACCTGGATTCCTGACCCATGGAAACTGTGAGATGAAGTAATATTATTGTTGTTATTTTAACCCACAATGTTTTGGAGTACTTTGTTATCCAACGATAAGTAAAAGAATGGCTTTCAATTAAGGGGAAAAAAAGCAAAGAATTGCTTAATTAGAAGTACAAATTAAAAAAAAAAATTCTCACATACTTCCACATTCCTGACCTTATCATGCTCTAGTTTGTGATGGAATTGCATGTGAGGAGTCTTAGGGGTCCCTTGTTTCTCCTATCTGATGCTTATACTGCACTCCCTAAAGTAGGGGTAGTTTTAACCTATTATACTTCTGAACTGTTCCTCTTCCTTCACAAATCCCTGATGTTGAAACTCAGATGATTCCTGTGGGAAGAGAGGCATTTTTATTTTACTTACCAGGATCACTGACTTTTCTCTCTCAGTATCTTAACCTTTACTTTAATTACTGGAGAATTATTTCCAGTTTCCCTTGAGCCTCCATCTTTCTTTTGACTCCTACCTTTTTTATGGCCCACTGAATATTATGACTGTCTTATATTTGACAAATTTCAAATACAGTGTTTTGGTAAAGAAAGACTGGATTTTTCTCATCTAGATGTTTTTCTTTGCAGAAATAAATGTCTTTGTCTCACTGAGAAACTGACCTCTTAAAACTGAGGAATTAGGTGTATGGTCCAGGATAAAGTAGGACTGTTAGTATTTAGGCAACGCCATATTGTGTTTGTTTGTCCTCACATGAGCTCCCCGAGGTCCCACTACGTTTTCTTGTCTGTAATATTTTCTAGACCACCTCAAAGCACATTTTCTTTTTACATATATTTTAGTTCACATTTTGCTACTCACCTCTACAGCTGTGCCATCATCTATGCACTACCCACCTGTAGAAGAGCCCTATCCAACCTTGGATGTTTTCCAGTGATTTTCCTGAGATAAAGAAAACTTCATCTTGTAACTAATAGTATGCTTTCCCATTATTTAAAAAAGTGTTTGGATACCTTTGTTTTTCTCAATAGAGACAGATGTGTCAGAAACTGAAACTGAATTTTAAATACCTGAGAGCTTAGCTTGAGCTATTAAAAGAAGTGTATATTACAATATATAAAGAATTTTCATAACATGGCAAATAGATTGCAATATTCATGGGTAGACAGTAAAGGAGATGGAAGAATTGTGAAGGATCAGTCTCCATGTGAGACTGTACATGAAAATAAAACAGAAGAACTTGCTGACTGTGTGCTGTGTGCTGCCACTCAGGGATGTAGCCCAGAGTAGATCAGGAAGCCCTTGGTGACACAATAGGCAAAAACTAAACTGAATCCATTCTGCCTTCTCAACTCTGCAGCTCCACAACCACCAGACAGATCTCTACAAAAGATGGTAGTTATCCTCAGATCAGAAGTATCTCTTATGGAACCCATCACTCAGAGAAACAGAGCTACTCTGTTCATGGAGGTAGCAGAGTGCTCAGGACCCCTCATGCAGCTAAATGTCATTCGAAACCCAGTGAGAACAAGGCTTAGAAATATATTACCAGTGGTTTCCACTATGGAGCAAAGGAGAGGGGCACTTGAGTGGCTCAGTCGTTAAGGGTCTGTCTTTGGCTCAGGTCATGATCCCGGGTCCTGGGATCCAGCCCCGCATCGAGCGTTGCATCCCTGCTCAGTGGAAAACCTGCTTCTCCTGCTCCCACTCCTCCTGCTTGTGTTCCTTCTCTCACCATCTCTCTTTGTCAAATAAATAAATGAAGTCTTAAAAAAAAAAAGAGCAAAAGCGAAAACAGTTGCTCATCTCTGTTCTAAATTCAGTATTATTTTATTTCCTACACTCTGGAGGTTACGTCAAATTTTTTCAGATACTTTTTATATCTCTATGGAATCTCTTTTCAGCTGCTTTCTTTTCTTGTTTTATATAGTTACATTTACTTTCTAGAAAAATGTGTTATAAATTAGTATTTTTATGAACAATACAGATATGTTGCCTAATTTCAACCCACTGCTTGAGACTCTTGAGGAAAAAATTAAAAGAAAGTTACTATCACTTAAATACTGTATTAAGCCCAGTTATAGGATGTTGGAAGTACCAAATTAAACCCAAATATTTTCCCATTATATCCCTCATGAAAATAAAGCAAAAGCTTACTATCAGTAAGAGTTAAATACATTGAAATCCAGATGTTTTTGTATTTAGGAAAATTATCATGTAACAACACAGAATTTTAATAGCACAAACATGAAAAATAGAATTTCCTTTTGAAATTAATCAGTTTAAAGTAATTGTCACAACTGGTTTTAAATAAAAGTAATTGACTTAGAAAAGATATATCTGGAAAAAATTAACAAGAAAAATGTTTTTTTATTATTTGTATTACATTCATAACAAATGACATTGATAAGACAGTAGCAAGAATGAGGTGAAAATTGGAGGAATATTCATGGTAATTCTAAGTGCCTTGAAAAGTTGATCTGAATTGCTTGCATCAAAGAGAAAATAGACTTCTTAATGATCACTTCTCTGACAACTAACAGTAACATCATTTTTAGCTATGACTGCTAAAATTAGATACCTTCCTCTTGGAAATATGCATTCCCTGACAACAGCACAGGGTGACAGCCTTCACCTCATGATAACAGGGAGAGGAATAATCCACTTTAAATGAGCAATTTATGTGATAAAGAAAAAAAAATGTTACATAAGAAGGATTTGATGGCAGAATAACAAAAAAATTATGCCACACTAATTACTTTAGCAATATTTACTGAAGTGTTTGCTTTGATTTTAAATAGAGTATACAATTTTCAAGATATTCCGTTATTAGGACTGTTCATACCAAGAAAAGAGACTTTTATTGTTGACAAAGGGCTTTTAACAACTTGTTATAAAATTATGCTTACTTGAATAAATGACAATAGAATGTACTTGTTAGAAGTGCAAACAAATGACTTTTAAACTGCTGCCCTAAGGCTGTTAGCTGTTGATAACTAAACAGGAAGGGAGGGCAATGCCACGATCATTTCCCTGGCCCTGCAAAGCTAGACTATGGGACCTTGTCAGGCTATCCATCACAGCTTGTCACCTGAAGACATAAATAAAAATTCAGCATTTCCCCAGATCTAGTAGAAGTGTGGTATGTCTATTTAGAGTCCCCATGGCAAAATTATAACTTAAATTCAGCCTTTAAAAATGTATACATTAGTACCAGTGCAGACATAGAGTCAACATTCATTTTGCACACTTAAAACAAAATGTACTGAGAAAATTAGGTCCAAAGTGAGAGAAATAGCTACAAAAATATTAAGTTAAAAGCTTTTAATTTTATAAATCATGGTAATTTGACCGATCAATGTGTAAATGGGAAGGAATTGCATCTATTATGCCATAAAGAATCACCAAAATGTCATAGGAAGAAGGGAGAAATGTTTTGTTCTTTTGAAATATTTTGTTAAAACATACTCTAAATACAAGTGTGGATTAGAGAATTACTCTAGAACAGAGGTCTATAAATTTTTCTCTATAAGGCCACATAATAAATATGTTAAGCTTTGAAGGCCACATGTGGTCTCTCTCACAAATTCTTCTTTGGTCTTATTTCACATCTCTTAAAGACCATTTAAAAACCAGTCTTATCTCATTAATGGCATAAAAAAGGTAAAGGGTCCACAGGCCAGACCTAACCCAGGGGTCATACTTTGCAGACCCCTGCTGTGGAAACTAAGCAAATTCATATATATATAATGAAAAAGTACAATTTGTTTTTTATTTTAAAGACTTAATTTTTGTTCTTGCAGTGATTATTTTCATGTAACAAAGAATTCTATAAAAATATGTCAAATTTTATGACACTGGAAAAGTAACTATTAGATAGAACCCTTGGCATATGAGTGTATTTCATAACAAATCAGCATTTCTAGCTATACTTACACATTTTGAAAAAGAGAGTTTAATACAAGTTGGATGGTACTCTAACGGTATTGTCACTTAAAATGGTACTGAGAGTAGTCTTGTGACAAACTGCATTAAATTTAGTTCAATGCCAAAAGCAGCTCTTTGAAATAGTCTTGGATGCACTTCAGACATGTGTATCTTGGTGTGATGTTACAAATCATCCTTTTTAACACGTGCCATTTTTACTACTAACACAAAAGCAACAACAAAATAAACTTTGAATTTTTAATTTCTTTGGCATCACTCTGTGTGTGTGTGTGTGTGTGTGTGTGTGTGTGTGTGTGTATGTGTCTATCTAAATGAATGTATGCATTTATCATAGCTGCCTGAAAGGTAAAGAATGGTCAGTCTTATTAGATATTTTGGGGAGTGAGAAGAAATCATTGTTACAGAAAAAAGATTAAGCTTTATGAGTTCTACAGGCATCAAAAGATAACAAAATTATTATGAGATACAGTGAAATTATGCATGTTTTTGACATTATTGAAATTATCTTTGCTGGATTATATGCTGTTTAGAATTTTTTTTTAACTAGCAGAAATTGTGCCAACTAATCGAAAGTTATCACCTTCCAAATTAACATACTTGTTAATCTTCTGTTTCAAATGCCTAGATTTTTAAACAATGTTTTTGTTATTCTTTGTGCCAACAGAAATGAAAGTATTTCACCAACTCTGAAACTGTTTTTTAAAATACTGTGACTACCTTTTCTGCCCTTATAAAATAAAAAAGTTAAGTACTTAAATGTTTTTGAACCAATAAGTCATTGCCAATTTTCAAATATTCAAGAGAAGGTTTTTTTCATTAGTAAATACTCTCTGTGCTCCAGGCATTGTGTAGGAATTAAGAAATCCAAATGAATAAGGCTTTAAAAATGCATGCTAGAGGAGACAACAAGCATGACATAGTTCAGTTCTAATATTTGCTGGGCACAGATATACCATGGGTATTTTACATAAGTTTATGATTTATTACTTAAAACAACCCAAGGAGTCAGGTCACAAGCTGAGACTCAGGAGATTTAAACAGTAATTTTACTACCTAAAATCAAATAAATAACCAGTAGGTTGCATTCAGGCTTTGAAGATAGGTTTGCCCTAAATCTATAGACTAATTTTGTTTTCTGATTTTTCTGATGATCCAAGTACACTCTTTAGCTATCATTTTTTTTTTTTTCCAACAGCAAAAGAAAACATCTGAAAGTCTTAAGGGAAACACAATTATAATTGCCTAAGGTCTACTAAGATTATTCCTGGAGTCCATTCTTGTGACTAAAAATTTCTTTTTCACCAAGATTTTGATTATTTGCAAGTTTTGCCAACTTGCCATCTCTATCCCTATTTCATTATTCTTGTCTTAATTTACATGTTCCTCATTTTTTAGAATTTTCATTTGAGTATATATTGCCACCACAATTATTAATACTCAGATTTTTTTTAAAGATTTACTTATTTATTTGAGCAAGAGCAAGAATCGGGGTGGAGGCAAAGGAAGAGAGAATCTCAGGCAGACTACATGCTGAGCACAGAGTCTGATGCAAGATCCATCTCATGAGACCCGGAATTGAGCCTGAAACCAAGAGCCACGTGGTTTAACCCACTGCATCACCCAGGTGCCTCTGATTTTTAAATTTTTATCTTGACTTTAGATGTCATCTTATTTTTCTTCTTCCAATATAGTTAAAAAAATCTCCAGTGTAGATTTTTTAAAGCAGTAATAAGTAAATGGAAAAGACTAGAAGAAAACGTGGGAAAGTGGGAAAGGACTGGAAGAAAATAAGTCACTTTATAACTTAAAGAAAGCTTCAGCATACACCCAGTGAAGGGATGGGGGGTATTCTGATAGGGATCTGTGGTCTTGGTTGTCTTTTTTCCTGTAGACTTAGCTACAAAGTGGTAGATTGCTGGTCCTTCCACCACTGCAGAGAGGCTGGCCGGGCTGAGTGTGGGAAAGCCTTTGGGTTCATCACTAGCAATCAGCTTTTTCCACTTGACCTACGGGTTTCCAGATGATCAGTTCTACCTTATGCTCTACCTTAAGTGAAGGAGTGTTTTGCATGCTTAAACCAAGAGTGTGTCCTTTACATAATGAGACAGATGGTGGGTCTGACAAAATCACACTCAGGATTTTTTTTTCCTTAATATTACATACAACTAAATGTGTACCTAAAATGTGATTATTAAATGGCCAGCAAAATGGTAATAGAGGGGATCTATCCTTCTAATTTTTTTTTAATATTTTATTTATTTATTTGTCAGAGAGAGAGAGAGAGAGAGAGTGAGTGAGTGAGCACTGGCAGACAGAGGCAGAGGGAGAAGCAGGCTCCCTGCCGAGCAAGGAGCCCGATGTGGGACTCGATCCCAGGACGCTGGGATCATGACCCGAGCCGAAGGCAGTTGCTTAACCAACTGAGCCACCCAGGCGCCCCCCCCCCTTTTTTTTTTTTTTTTTTTTGTGGACAGAAAGCGTTTATTACCACGTGGATACAGACACCGCGGTGCGTGGACAGACTTGACCACCACGACGCTGGGGACCGCACGCCCCTGCCAGCCAAGCTGCTAAGAGCATCACCTAGGAGAAAACTCGGAAACCGTCTAATGAAGCGCGTGATTTGGAGAGTCCTCTATAAACCAAAAGAAATGTACACTTAAATAGGCAAATATAAAATACAAAAAAGGCGAGTAGACCTGGTGTTCTGTGTCAGGTAGAATCTAAAAAAATCCAGAAATTGAACTTGGTTCCTCATTTTAATATTTTATCACAGGTTAAGACGTTTGAATGGAGCACGTCCCGGCTTCAGTGCGTGCGCGTGTGCTGCAGGCCTGGGGCCGGCCGGGCTCCTCGCTGTCCCCCGCTGGCAGTGGGCCTGTGGTCTCGGGAGGTGGCGGCAGGGGCCGGGGGCCCTAGGAGGTGCTGATCCCGCTCAGCTCCTGCTGGATGGCATCAATGATTTCTTCCTTCACTTTGTGGAGCTCTCAGACCACCTCCTCGAGGATCTCCTGTTTCATCCGGTCCAAGTCTAAGGCATCCAGGATCCATCCTTCTAATAGAGGTACTAGAGGGGATCTGAAAAGAATAAACTTTTTTTTTTTTTTTTGGTATGTTACTCTAGTTAAATATTTCTAATTATTCAATAGGAGAAACCGTATAATAATCACATGGGAACCAAGAAATTACTAATATTTATTTGGACATGCAGAGTTTTAAGAATGCTTTTAACTCATTATAGCATGTTGCTTTTCTAGTAGCTGCTGATGCTGTAATTTAAGTGGAGCACTTTGCATTGAAATCATATTTTAGAGATATCAGAGCAATTTCACTTATGGCATCACCCTGGAAACCCCTTCATAGATAGGTTGGATGTACAAATGTACTAAGTTTCAAACTCATGACTTGCCTTGTGCCAAATGCTAGTAAGTGTTATCCAGTTAGGGCCACAACACATATCTCTAATTCTCAATGCAATTATTCATTACACCATGCTGTCAAATAGGTACAGGATATAGTGGCATTGGGTTAATTATGGACTTCTCTATGGAAGACATGGAGTTCAAGTGCCCTTAAAGACCAGCTTAACATTCCCACAATGGCTTTAGCCCAAATCACAGATAAGAAGGATGTAGGTAGTGCAGTACAATGAGTAAAAAAAAAAAAATTTCAAATTCAAACACTGTCTTTAAGTTACTTTATTGTATTATTTACATTGCTGGTAATGTTATTTTGATGAAAAACAGTTATTAGAATACACACACACACACACACATATATGTATATATATATCTTATATATAAACAAGTGCTATAAGTGCTATTATATTTTAAAATTTTTATTTACCTAAAGGTCTATCAGTATCTGCTATTCCAAAAGTACCCATAGTTTCTTGAGGTTAAATATAATCTTCCTTTTTACTCTCTTGCAGAGTCTGCTCTTATGATACCAAAATGTGCTTAAATGTAGCAGAATATCTCTATAACCTGTAACAAATTTCCTAGCTTTAAATATAAGCAGCTTTTTCTTCTTGATTCAGAAATTACATTCAACATGTCCTCCCCCAGACTCTCATTGCATAAGGCACTCCCTTGTTCTTCCACATATTTTACAGTTCATCATCTGATTTTTTGGTTTAGCATACCCCTTTTCTTTACCCTGAGCCAAAGCTCCTATGTTCACTTATCTTTACAAAACTTCTGGGAGAATGTTCTGCTCCTTTCTTAATGGGAACATTTCTAATATTGTGGCATGGCAACCATTCTGGTCCCTGAACACAACATTCCTATCAGGGTCTCATCACTTAAGCATCATGGTTAATCCTTACTAAGATCAAAAGTGACCAGAAGTACAATAGAGTATGGAATGGGATATGTATGACAGCATCAATAAATAACATTACAGAAAAGAAGAGAGGGGAAAGAGGGAGAGAAAGGGATTAAGAGAGAGAGAGATTGAGAGAGAAGAAGAGAACTGATTCAGAGAAAAACTGGTTAAGTCTTTATAGATGGGTGAAATACACACAGACATAAAGGAGAGGTGAGAAGATACACTGAGAATGAATAATAATGCTGCTAAATTTTAAGAAAGGAATCTTAAATGCAGTGTGTTTGTTCTCAGCTCAGCAATACTCTCACTGGGCACATCTCCACCATAAAATGTTATTCTCAAAGGCTTTATGCTCATAATTCTTCCTAGGAAAACTGGTTTTCACAAGAGGGTTCAATAACAGTAGGCTCAATAATTATCTCTAACTACTTGTAAGGGGCTTCATGGAAGTCATTCACTTAAAGTTTCATGGTATTCAATAAGATTTAAGGAAATCAATCCAAATACCTAGAGGGCCCACAAATGTTAAAATTTTAATTTATTTTCCCTACAGATTGCCTAAAAAATTGGGACCCTACTTGAAGCAGATGTAAATTAATTTTGTTAAGTCTTTCTATGTCTATCATGTAAAGTATAATAAACACCCCTCAGATTCCAATTCATGTTCCAGGCTAGTTCTTGTCACAAAATGTTGTAACCTCTTATAATAAACCAGAATCATTCAATCATTAATTTATTTACTTATTTATGATGATGAATCCCTTCAATTTTTGTTTCTCTGGGAAACTATGTCTCCTTAAATTCTGAATGGTAGCTTTGCTGGATAGAATATTCTTGGTTACAGATTTTTCTCTTTCAGCACTTTGCATGTATCATGCCACTCCTTTCCAGCCTTCAAAGTTTCCATTAAAAAATCAACTGACAACCTTATGGGGTTTTCTTTGTATGTAACTGCTTCCTTTTTTCTCTTGCTGCTTTTAAAATTCTCTCTTTATTCCTACATTTTTGGCCATTTGAATTACTATGTGTCTTGGTGTGAACATTTTTGGGTTGATTTTGTTGCAACCTCTCTGTTCCTCCTGGATCTATTTCTTTCTCCAGATCTGGGAAGTTTTCAGCTGTTATTTCTTCAAATAAATTTTTTAGCCCTTCTCTCTCCTCTCCTTCTGGGATTCCTATAATGTGAATGTTGTTATGCTTGATGGTGTTGCTGAGTTCCCCTAATCTATTCTTATTTATTATTATTATTTTCTCTCACTTGTTCAGTTTTATTGCTTTCTATTACTCTGTCCTCCAGATTGCTGATCCATCCTTCTATTTCCTCTAGTCTACTATTTATGCCCTCTAGTATATATTTATTTTCAGTTTTGAGTTCTTCATTTCTGGTTCTTTTTCTATATTTTCTATCTCTTTGTTGAGGGTCTCATTGATCCTCAACACTGTTCTCAAGCCTGGTAAGTTTCTTTATGATCATTACTTGAAACTCTCCATCAAGCATAATGCTTATCTCTGTCTCATTTAGCTCTCTTGCTATAATTTTATTCTGTTCTTTTATCTGGGACATACTCTTCTGTCTCCTCATTTTGTCCAACTCTCTATGTCTGTTTCTTTGTATTAGGAAACTCAGCTAAGTCTTCTGCTCTTGAAGGTACTGGCCTTATGAAGAAGAGATCTTGTAGTGCTTTGTAATGTCGTGTCCGCTGTTCACCAGAACCTGGAACTTCAGGGCATCTCCTATGTGTGTTGTCTGTGCCATAGTATTGTGGCTGAGCTGCATTTGCATTCTGTCCAGTTATCTGAAATGGTTCTCTTTGCCTGCTCTGGGCAGGGTTTGAGCCCTGTGTTATTCATGGGCCAGTCTGGGGCCACCGTGGGCTTGAGCTGAGTCAGATGAGGTGTCTGGCAGGCCTGTGGTTACGTGAAACAGCAGGGTGCTCTCCCTGTGTTTTTCCTTGAGAAGCTTTCACTGGTGTGTGGGGTTTGCAGTCAGACTAGATCTCTGTCTGCAGCATGCTGCTGGGGCCTCAGTTGAACTGGTCTGTGTGGTTGTCTTCCTTTCTCCCAGGACAGAAGTCACTTGAGAGTGTCACTGGCCTTGTTGGAGCTGCTTATTCACTGCCATATTTGCAGTGCTGCTTTGCAGGGCATGTTGGATGGGGTGGGTTTGCAGGAGAATGCAGGTCAGGTTGTATAGTGTTAGCAAGGTTTGTGCAGGTCTGCTATTGGGGAGAGGGGCTGTAGTTTCTTTGAAGAACTGCTGAGGATGGGTTGGAAGGGACAGGTTGGCAGAGAAGCACAGTGGCTGGGTGTTAGCAAGCTAGGTGAGAATATTAGCCACTACACCAGTTTCTGCAGGTCTGTATCTGGTTGAGGTGTTAGCAAGCTAGGTGAGAATATTAGCCACTACACCAGTTTCTGCAGGTCTGTATCTCAGTGGGGCTTTTTGTTACGCAGTCTCTTTAAGGTGGGGACTCAGTTTCTTATCACCCTCTAGTTCTCCCTGAGCTGAGCCTGCTGATTATTAAAGTTCCAGATGTTAGACTCCACTGATCACAAGAACTCCTGAAGTTAAGCCTCTCTGGTTTTCAAAGTGCAGTGTTATGGGGATTTGTCCTCCCAGTGAGGGTCCTCCATGCCTGAGGTCTTGGTATGTGGGGTCTGACCCTTTCCCTTCTCCATGTTCCTTCATCCCATGGACAGTCTTGCAGGTTAATTTGGTTCCCCAATTGAATCTCCACCTCTTCCTACTCTTCAGTGGGCCTCCAGTAAATAATGGAACACGGATTTAGAGGACCATCCTAAATCAAAGCTAACTAAAAAAGGCCACTTAACATCTGGGGTGGGAGAGGGGAGTTATTTAAGCCACTCCTGGCTGAGGGACTGTCCTGGCCAATTTTGATTTCTATGATGGGCTGTCCTGGTTCCAAAGAACTAGGCTATTAGGTTATTCATATTTAAATGTATGAATATCTGCAAGATCAAAACTCTGCTTAATTGATGAAATTAAAATAACAATGACATGTCAGGGACAAGGGAGCAGCCCCAAGATTGGCTACATTGGCATGAAGATTATTTTAAGTTAAAAGCAATCAAAACCCAGCAGATTCAGGAAAAGCTCTTTAACTCTAGCTCAACTGTCTGTTAGTACCAGGAAGAGAACTATTAACAGTGATTCCTCTTCATTTAAGAAACTTATGTACATAGTAGGGCAATCTTTGTTTCCCAAACATCTCCTTTCATCTTCCTGCTAATGGCCTTTTTCTCTTTTATATCTTTGGACATTACCCCTCCCACTAGCTCATATAAGTGTCAGATTGCCTCACTGTTTTTAGAACTTCTTTTCTCTGTGGATTTCACATAGGTATGCTGTTAAATTTTATTTTTTCCTGTTAATCTGTTTCATATCAGTTTGATTCTTAGTCCAGCTAGAAGAATCTCAAAGGGCATAGGAAATCCTTCCTCTCCTACAGTGCTTTGCCAAATTACTCTCTCATATTATTTGTATATGTTTGAAATTTTCCACAATACAATTTTTTGAAGTAGTGCTGTCATGAAAATTTCTCTGGAGAAGGGACATTTAAGGAAGCACAGGGAGATACTAAATAAATGAGATATGGCTGATAACAGAGGAATTGAGTATTTCAGGGAGAGAGAACAGGAAGTACAAAAATCTTTCAAGGGTAAGAGCTTAACATATTGAGGGATAAGTAAAAGTAAATATGGCTAAAGCCAAGTCAGGAAGGATCGTGGTACAGGGAGCTGAGCAAAAAGGAACTTAGGCATTCATTCAGGCTTTGTGCATATTTTCATTTTGGTCTGAGTGTGATGAAAGCTATGGAAAACATTTGGGCAAGTAGAGGTGACAAGTGTTAAATTAAAAATAAATCTCAAGTCAAACATTTATGTTAACATTTTTATAGGTTTATAGTCAAGTCCTGGGCAACTGTGTTGGCACAAGGAGATATAAGATATTACACTAAAACAAGTGAGATGAAATAATAGTTTGATTTGGGGAAGTGGGGGCATGAAAGGTGGTGAAAAGTGGCTAGACTGGAGAACTTCTTAATAAATTTTATGTGGCATATGAGGGAAAAAGAAGACTTAATGATGTATGTTCCCTGAGCAACAGAAAGGATGGTGTCAATATTACTGAGAAGGTAAACACTGTGGATTGGTGAAAACAGTTTGGGCAGAGGAATTATGTTTTTTGTTTTGGACATATTAATTTTGAGATACCTATCAGTTATCCAAGTACCTTTTTTGAACGGGTAGATATATCTTAGAATTAAGAACTTAGAGACAATCTCTGGACTGAAGACTTCAAAGTTACCAATACAATAATAACATTTAAAACTACATGAGCAAAAATGTGTGAGTGTATACAGAGAAGAATAGATGCCCTAGTAGTGAATCCTAGTTTATTCCAACTTCAAATAGTTGGAAAAGAAAAGAGGAAGTAGAAGAGGAAATTGAGAAGGAACACAAAGGCAATAGGAAGAAAATCAAAGCATGTGACATCTCTATAGCCAAGTGTATAAATGTTTAAAGAAGTAGGGGTTTTCTATTTCCAGGAGATGGCACACTAGATGTACAGAGAAAATGCTCCCAGTATAGATTCTTATGAGTGATGGACATAATATTTTAAACAAAGTTGTTTTTAAGGCAAAACAAAGCAGGTGGTAATGTTAGGGAAACAACCAGATGCCAAAAATGACAAGAAAGCTGCATTCCACAAACATAAGCTAACACTGGAGCTGGTGTTTTCCTTCAAAATATTCTTCTGTTTCCTGGTGGCGTGGAGCCTGGACTTGAAGAACCATCTATGTATAAGTAGAGGAGACAAAAATATAGACTGATCTGGGTAGAAAATGGGATCACAGCTTCCCATATAGAATCAGGACTCAATGGTTGAACTCAGGGAGAAAAAGGCCCTTAAAAGGAGATTTTCCTGTCTCAATCTTGTTCTGAGTAAAGCAGGGGTAATAGAAGAGCTTTCTTGAATAAGTCCTACCTGCATACCACTATTCACTCAGTGGGTGTCTGAATTCTTTTTGTAGTCTGAAAAGTCTCAAGTTGAGAATTGACATTAACATTTTTCATTGGGTGGTTATGCCATCAGGCTCTAGGCAAGTGCCTGACAGAAATAACACACTCTTCCTTTCTCAAAGAACATAATTTAGAAACAGACCTAAAAAAATGTTACAAAGAATAAAAGAATGTGAGCTAATAATCAAAGAATAATAAAAATATTTTGAAACAAACATGGATCTCAAAGACTGCTGAAAGCTTGGGCACAGTGATGTTGATTACCTTGAAATGAATGTTTTATCTTCAGTTATGGAGAGGAAACCCTGACAGGACTGGTTTTAAGAAGGAATGGAGGTTGTATTCATGTCCTACAGCTGCTGTAACAAATAACCACAGATTTAGTGACTCCAAACAACAGAAGTTTATTTTCTTACTGTTCTGGAGGTCAGAAGTCCAAATGGACAAAAATCAATGTCTTGACAGTACTGCATCCCTTCTGGAAGCTCTAGGGAAGAATTTGCCTCCTTGACTCTTCCAGCCTCCAGAGGCTGCCTGCAAGCCTCTTCTCATGGCTGTCTTCTCCATTTCAGTGCTCCTGCTTCTACATGTGCACATCCTCCCCTGGTTCTTCTGCCTTTCTCTTTCATCTTTTAATTACTTGCATTGGGACCACCCAGATAATACAGGGTAACCTTCTGATTTTAAAATCCTTAACCTAATCAAATCTGTGAAATGGTCTTTTTCCATGTAAGGTAACCTACAGGTTCCAGGGATTAAGAGGTGGGCATCTTAGGTGGAGGCAGGGGGCCATTATTCTGCAACCCATAGAGGATGGAGGAGAAATCTGGGGGATCAAAGAATGATTTGTTGTGTATGTGAAATGAGCAGGGGCCTTCTGCTTTCTTTAGTTATTTGTAATGTGTATTTTTAATGGATGAGAGAAAAAAGGTATCTGCAGGAATATATTCTTTAAGTACATGGAAGGAGATGAGATAAAGAGTGCAAGAATTGGTGAATGCTGTAAATTGGGTGAGGACAATTCACCAAGTACAACTTTCAAGAGGAGAGTTCATAGAGTAAATTTGGTGGTGAGAACGTGATCTTCTGATTACATCTATGGTTTCCGTGAAAAAAGAAGCAAGATTATCAGTGAAATTGAATATATTATTGACATTTAAAATGAAAAAAAGATAAAATTATTGTCAGAAAGCCAAGATGAGGAAAATAATTAAGATATTCCAGATTACTGGTATGTAGTACAAGCAAAATATAAAGCCAATAGTCAAGGATGAGAAGGGGATAATATTGAAAAATAAATAGGTTAGAATAGAAACTAGTCAAGGGGGTGCTTGGGTAGCTCAGTTGGTTGAGCATCTGCCTTCAGCTCAAGTTATGATCCCAGGGCTCTGGATTTGAGCCCCACATCATGCTCCCTGCTTTTATCTGATGAGGCATCTGGGCTGCAAAATATTAAGCAACTCTCTAAGGCTTACAGACAATAAACGACACAATTGTCATGGTAGCACCTTATTCCTTCAAGAAGTGTTTTAAGATACCACCACTTCAAGAAAAATCAAAAGCATATGTGATGCTTTTGCCTTGACTGCCAGAAAGAGATACACCTTACACTTCACTTCTTTTATTAACCTCTGGGAAGAAAAAGACTAATATGGACTTTAATATGGATTTTAAATTACATACAGAGGAAAAAATTCAGAGTGCACTATTAAAAGAAGTTTCTCAAGTACATTCATCATGCTTGCAATATATAGGACTGCCAATATCATGGTAAGATAAAAGGTTCATTTTTACATGTTGTTCTTATCTAAACTTCTAAGTACTTGGGAATAGTTACAAGCTATCCTCTTTTGGCAGTAGCATTTTTACTTATTAAGGATAAATTTGTAAACTTTGAGGTAAGATACATAAAACTAGTTGATACCATTTCTTCAAATCATGAGAGCTATTTATTCTTTTTATCTTCTTAATGCAATTGTCACAGAACCTGTGGGCCATGATTCTGAGAGCAGAATCAGATATTACTAATATTGATAATTTAAGCAATGATTTAGTTCCACTTATATAAGCTGGGTAAAAGCTATGAAGAAATATGGAGGCAAGGAAGTAATTTTGTACAGGTTAAATGAACTTTGATTCATTATTTTATTTCAAGAAAGGATGTAGACAATGTACTCATTTATCACCTAGTCTACAAATAGACCAATTTAAGGATAATAAAAATGTAGAACAACAAAAAAAAATCAGATTCCAAATGTTGGTTATTTTGATCTATTTTTTCCCTCTTGGGTACTACATTGTGCATCTACAATATTTGGATCAGCAGCCAAACTCTTCAAACAAATTGTAAATATTCAGCATCTCTACTTTCTCTACTCTAGTTCTCTTCATCACCAAATTTAGCGTTGGTTTCCACTCTTCCTACTCAAAAAGAATAATGACTCCTGATCATGTTTCCAATTAACTCCACGTCACTAAATTTAATGGATATTTTAATTTTCATATCATAATTATTTCAGCATCATGGGATGCTGTTGAGCTCCTTGAAACTCTTTTCCTTTGCTTCTAAATCACAGCAATCTTTCCCTTCTCTGACAATCTCCTCTTCTTTGAATGATTATAGTGTTCTATGCAGACATAATTTGTTATAGTTTTAATGGTCAGTTCTAGGCCTTCTTGTCTCTCCTTTTTTTTTCCCCCTTAGGTGAACTCTTCCACTCTGACAGCTGCAGTGATGGCCACATACAAAGATGAAGCCCAAATTCAAGACTTTACCTCAGACTTCTTTTTTTCTGAGCTGTGGAGTTATATGTTCAACTGCTTGTAGGATATCTTTCCAATTCTCCTTTAAATGCAACATGTGTAAAATGGGGCAGATAGCCATCTCCAGGCCAATTCTACTTTTATCAATTTTTATCTGTGAATGTTCCCACCAGTTTTAGAGTTATGTCAAGTCTAAGCATAATATTCATCTTTCACAGCCAAAGGCTTCCTCAAGTCTTTTTCATACGATTGCTTATTGCTTTTTTTCATCTACACCACCAACATTCTTATCCAAGCTACAATCCTCCTTCATTTGGATTATGACAATTCTTTCTATCCAAGAACATGATATATGTTCTTATTTTAAGCCTTTATTTTCTTAACAAGTACTTATATAATAATCCTATGTGCCAGGCTCTATTCCAAGTATTTTAAAAATACTTAGTCTTCAGAATGATTCTATAAGATATTTACAATTATTATCCCTACTTTATAGATAGAGAAAATGAGGCACAGAGAAGATAAGTTACTTGCCAAAGTAGTCCACCAAACTAGTTTGGGTTAAAACCCAGTCTTAATTAAAACCAGATGGTCTTAACTAATTCTTTATATTAGTTCTGTTTACTAATGCAGAAAATTTAGTAATGTATTTTTAAAGTTCATAATAAAAAAGGCTTTACTTAGAGTTATTCTTTAAAATTTTAAATAAATAACTTCCACATCATTCCTGACCACTTGGGTGTTTTATGTATTCACACTAGAAACTTTAATTATGACAGAGAAGTCCTTAGAATAGAGATCAACATTGTAATAGAGTCTATATATCTTTATTTCGGCCATTTAGCTGAATGGATAACCAAGCAATGGTTATGGCACATAACTAGGACTTTTTTTTTTTTTTTTTTTTTAAGAATGTAGTAGACTGGGGGCACCTGGGTGGCTCAGTGGGTTAAAGCCTCTGCCTTTGGCTTAGGTCATGATCCCAGGGGCCTGGGATCGAGCCCCACATCCGACTCTCTGCTCAGAAGGGAGCCTGCTTCCCTCTCTCTCTGCCTATCTCTCTGTCTAGTTGTGATCTCTCTCTCTCTCTCTCTCTCTGTCAAATAAATAAATGAATAATAAAATCTTAAAAAAAAAGAATGTAGTAGACTGTATATTTGGAACTAGAAGAGCTTTTGAATATGTTAGTATCCTGTTAAGTTGAAATAATTTCATAAAAACCTGAAAATAATTACAATTTTTTCTAAGTTTCTTCCCATATCCTTAAAATTAGCCAGCCCAAATAAGGTATATGAGCACATGAGCTATCGACCTGTTTATTTTTCATCTTTGAAAAAATAGAATATTTATTTTCCTTTAGGAATATCCTAATGTAATAGAATTTTTGTTTCCCATTTTTAAGCCAGCTTCTAAACAATTACTAAATTTTGCTGTTACTTTATTGTTCAGTATGAAATATTATGATTGAAACATAGATCTTAGACACAATAAACTCAGAACCTTGGCTAAGCCATTACAAAAATAAATCTGCCTTTTAATGAAAATGTTTCCCTAAGTAAGAAGACAATACTAGTATCTGTACCAGTATATTTAAGAGCAGATAAATATTTTCTTTAAGTCCAGAATCAGGCAATAACATTGTGTTTCAGAATTGTTATATTAACTATTGTTTGGGATAATGAGTTGACACATACACAGCTCGGTGTAGTGTAATCACAGATGAGCAGCTTCGACAGTATAACAAAGAGTTTGAAACATCCAGGGGAAAATAATAAAAGATTTGAAGTGGGAATAGATTCAACAGGCTCTTTGCAGTTAACCTTTAAAAATGCCATTTGAAGCTATTGAAAAGAACCAATACAGTAGTTTAAGAAAAACGTGTCATTATGAAATGTTATTCTAAAAAATAGTCCTGATTGAACTAGTTTTTCTACCTGGTATATACATGCACATTCATATCTTGAACAAGGTGGAAAAGTATTACTTTTCTCAAAATGAAAAATATAAGGAAAAGTTCATTGTTTATTTTAATGAAGAATAGAAATGATGTTGCAACAATCACCTCTTCTATCACTATTTCTTTATTTGCATTTTATTTCAAATCTTTTTATGAGTGCTTTGGTTATATACTTGAAGTGCCAAAAAAATTCACACAATCAAGAATGCTAAGTAGCAACCCCTGCAGATTGACCTGCTCTCTCTCTTTTTTTAAAGATTTTATTTATTTATTTGACAGACAGATATCACAAGTAGGCAGAGAGGCAGGCAGAGAGAGAGAGAGAGAGAGAGGAGGAAGCAGGCTCCCTGCTGAGCAGAGAGCCCAATGTGGGGCTCATTCCCAGGACCCTGGGATCATGACCCGAGCCAGAGGAAGAGGTTTTAACGCACTGAGCCACCCAGGTGCCCCTGACCTGCCTTCTTATCTGGTCTCTCATGAATTAGAATGGTCTGTTGTGCTGTTTAAAATGTATGTATACACACACACACACAAACACACACACACACACACATATCTGCAAAATAACAGAAAAAAATATATATATATTTTTACTGAAGAATATAAATAAGTTCCACACACCAAGTGTGAGAATGACAGATATTTCAACAGGAAGATTAGTTTAAAACTCTAGAAATTCTTAGTCATTTTATCTTGAATGTCATTTGCCTCACAGCACTGAAGAGACCTAAGAGAAAACCAAAATATAAAAAATGAGAATAGATATTATATATACATATATAATGTGTACATGTATATGGGTACATATAGAGGCATTGTGTGTGTGTGTGTGTGTGTGTGTGTGTGCATGTGCGTGTGTGTGTGTATATATGTGTGAGGTTAACTAAGTTTTTATATATGTGTGTATATGTATGTTTTCTTGAAACTTTAAAAAATGTATTTCCTAAATATTTGGCATTTAAAGAAAATATGTATTGCTCTTTTTTTTACTGGTATTATACTTTATTATCTATATGAAGAGCAAGAAACTTTAAGAGGGAGAGGGTGGTTATCTATGCCATATCCTTGCTGTCACTGGTTCATTATATTAAATCCTCCTGTATCCACAGGTACAGCCTTATCATTTAAAACACTAATGCTATATGAAAAGTAAAAAGAACAGAGAGTTTTCCTAGCGACTCCTGGGATCCTTCTGAAGCGAGTCAGTTAAAACCATACAGTACGTGAAATGGGTGTAAATTAGAACATGAAGCATAATCATAGGTTTTCAAATGCCCACTATAAAACAGGGTAACCTATAATAGGAACTGAGTTGTTCAAGAAGGAAATCACATCAGAGTCTTGACAGCTTAACAATCATTGAAATAATCCTGTTTCAATTCCACTGAAAATGTATAAATCCAAGTACCAGAACCGAGGAGAGTTCATAATTAGAGTTCATAATGCCTAGGTTCCTTACTCTGGCTGTGGACTTTGAAAGTGTTTTATCTTTGCCTGCTTTTACACTCTACACACACAAACAAACTCATTACCCACACCTGAATTACTAGGAGAATACTAGGAGAATATAAACATATTCATATTTGATTAATGAGTTTTCGGTTTTTAATTTATACATGCACTTTAGGAAAAAAAAATATAGTTAAAATATATTTAAGTGAAACATTACATTGCTGAAGAAATTTTTTCCCTTGAGTTCTTTAAAGTATAATAAACGTAAGTAGCATGGGTACGATGTTACGGAACCTGGACTGGGTCCTGACAAAGAACCAAGCAGCACTTGGAGACTTGCGAGGATCGGAAGCTTTATTTAACACCCTGGCGGGCTCAGAGGAGAGTGTTCTCCAAAGGTCTGAGCCCAGAGGTCAAGCCGGAGAGTAATTTATACCCTTCTACTTCCTCATACTTGGTACTTTTGGTGCCCTTGGGAAACAGCGAAGGGAAGAGGAGCGCAGAAGGGCTTTGAGACAGGGACTGGGATACCTTGCTGGTTTGATGGGCCAGCTTCGAGTATAGTTTTTCTCTTATCAGTGGTACATGGCATTTGAAATAGTACTTTTGCTTATGCTTTCATTTTACATTTACTAAATTTGTCTGAAGTGGGGATTATTTTATAATCCCTATTTATAAGCCCCATTTCAAGACAAAGGAACCAAGTTTGAGAGAAATTAAATGGTTCATTAAAGGCCACTTACCTAATAAGTGGTTGAACAGGAATTTCAGATGAGATGTTCTAAGTAAAAAGACTTTTCTGCTTGTCTTTACAACAGTGTCTTGCCAATTTTTATAGAAACACTTTAAATGAGGCTTTTAAAAAGACATGATCAATGAGTGGTTGACAAGTTGCAAGAGAGAAAGTTCCCATTAAATAAAGACTGCCTTAAATAACATTGTGAAAAGTTTGCTCTCTCACTAAAGAAAGAGTCTTAAAAAATAATTACCGGTAGATACTATTTTGTGCATTCACTAATCTATCCTCACCTACTTTAGAAAAAAAAAAAATAATAAGGAGTCTTACTGAAAGCAGTAGAGCCAAGGTAGAGAGAGCAGCAAACAATTAGGTTAAGGATAGTTGCTGCAAATAAATAGAGCACTGGTTTAACTTTGATTTTTCTAGCAACCCATGCAAAAAAAAAAGTGAAAAAAAAAATCATTTCACAAATATTTAGGTGCAGTGCATAGAATTCTTTCTAATACAGAAAACAAATATATTAATTAAAAGAACTTGAAACTTATTTATGTGAATTTGAAACTCTAGCATCACTAATCATTTCTTGCTTGAAACAGAGCAAATAATAGTACAATTTTTTTAAAACTTTTTTTTTCAAGATTTTATTTATTTATTTGACAGAGAGAGATCACGAGTAGGCAGAGAGAGAGGAGGAAGCGGGCTCCCTGCTAAGCAGAGAGCCCAATGCGGGGCTCCATTCCAGGACTCTGGGATCATGATCCAAGCCAAAGGCAGAGGCTTTAAGCCACTGAGACACCCAGGTGCCCCTATAATTTCTATACACTAAGATTTTTTGGAGGTAACAGGAAAATTATGAAAGTTATCTTATAAAGAACCAAGCAGGGGTAACTGGGTAGCTCAGTCAGTTAAGCATCTACCTTAAGCTTAGGTCATGATCTCAGGGTCCTAGGACCAAGCCCTGAATTGGTTTCCCTGCTTAATGGGGAACCTGCTTCTCCCTCTCCTCCCACCTTGTGCTACCTCTGTCTCTCTCTCAAAGAAATAAATAAAATATTTTAAAAAACAAAAATAAGCAACCAAGCACTATTCAAATATATATACTTTGATTAAAGTGACTGCTAATGGAGATTTTTATAATGATGAAACTGGTTACTTTTCATTAATAGCAATCATATTTATTAAGTATTTATCTAGACTTCTTACATATTGAGTCTTGTGAAAGTTCTTTGCCTCCAAAAAATGAGAAATAAGAATAGGATGACCATAGCAGAACCAAAATGAAATAAGCATTTTAAATAGTTCATTCTTCCATTTTTAGGATTGTCTCACACCCTATGGTCAAGGGTTTTAATGATGAATGAAGGTGTGTGGGAGAAGATACAGGGAAGGCAAGAAGTGATAGTACTAATACTTAATAGTGATTCATGATTTCTTTAGTTTTGGTTTGGATAATAACTGTTAGCGTAGAGATGACAAATCTTTCTTTCTTCCTTTCTATCCTCTATCATTATCATCTATTTATTCATTCATTCATTGCAAGATCAGGACTGAGAAGGTTTTTTGTTTGTTTGTTTTTAATTTAAATTCAAGTTAGTTAACCTTTAGTGTATTGTTAGTTTCAGGATAGAGTTTAGTGATTCATCAGTTGTATACAGCATCCAGTGCTCATTACATCAAGTATCTTCCTTAATGCCCATTACCCAATTACTCCATCCTCCACACCCAGCTCCTTTCCAGAAACGTTGTTTGTTCCCTAGAGTTAAAGAGTCTTTCATGGTTTGCCTCCCTCTCTGTTTTTATCTCATTTTATTTTTCTTTCCCTTCCCCTATATTCATCTGTTTTGTTTCTTAAATTCCACATATGAGTGAAATCATATGGAATGACAAGGCTTCATATATATATATATCATGTTTATTCTGAACTATGTCAAATAAAAAGCAAATCAGAATTTAGACAAAGAGAAACTTTATGTCAAAAATTGTTGCCAAAAGGAGAAAATGGACTACCAAGTTGGGGAAAAAGACTATTTCCATGGGGAGATAACACCAACCATTAGGTCTATGAGTGTCTCAGAAGTTAGGCAGAAATTAGCTTTTCTATTATAGGGAAGAATAAACAAGACAAAAATAAATAAAACAAAACAAGAAAGAGCAGGGAGCAGAGTAGTAGTTTGAAGGAATGAATGGATAGGACAGTAGATCAGAGTGGGTTTTACCCTGATGCCAGCCAATTCTTGGAGAAGCTGTTAAGAACGGGTTGTATATTGACTTGGATGGTGGGTAGATCAACATTCAGGGGACTGAGGGAAACAGAGATGCATGTCCAAGACTTGGTTAACAAGTATTCTGGTTCTCAATAAGAAACCCAGACATAGCTTTCTGGAACATAACAGAATGAGACAATTTATTTACTGTTGTTTTACAAAATCACAAGATTTAAGTTAAGTTAAACATTGCCAAGCACTTTCTCTGAGCTAGCTGAAAACTTGACTTTTTTTTTTTTTAACATACTTTTCATTTGTCTTCTAATGTTAAATAATTATTATGAATATTCAGTTTTGGAGCACTCTTCTTTATTTTCATAGGTGGTCAAAAATAAATTTCTAGGTACCACATCCTTGACTTGTGCCTTGTAGATGCATGTACAGCCTTTTTTTTTTTTCCTTGAGGGAAAGATAAACAAAGAAGTCTTTGAAAATGTTGCTCTTTAGTTCAATACCCTGGTGATTTGCAGGTTCAATTCTGACCTTATTAGTACTTTAGATATATAGCCCTAAAAGTTCACTAAATTCTTTGCTGCACATATACAATGTTTCAGTCTGGAATAACTCAATAACTCATTCAGTTTGTTTGCTCCTGTATGATAAAGCTACTTTCATTAACACGTGTTAGTAATTCAAAGAAGCAGAAATTTATTAAAACCAAAATACATGCTTATGGTATATATACACACGCACACTATTTAAAATTTGTGAAGATTAGATATGGTTTATTTACTCTGATTTCTAACCTTATAAATAAAGCATTAGGCATCAATTTGGTGCAAAGGCAAATGTATTTTGTAACATACTATATAAATCAAAATACCACAAAGACTTTTTTTTTTAATTGTGATAATGGTAATATTTTGGTATCAAAACCCAATTACCTAGTAATTTCTATACCTTTAAAGTTACTCATTAGAATCTCTAACTTTAGCTACTTTCCTCTATCTGATGAGTTAAAAATAATTTGCCCCATTTACATTCTCTGCATTTGCCACTGCCTTCATGAGGTTGGAATACCTTCTCTTGCCTGCAATTTTTTCCTGTCACTAATTAGTCCAATGAGAAATAGAAGAAACAGAGTAAAAGCAGTTATTTCATAGTCTAGTGTCTTCAATTCTTTTAGACTAACAACCTAAGTCATACTATACCTTTTGAGGACAAATACATGTGAATAATTTAGTGGAGATTTACAGCATAGTAAGATCAATAGTAGATGCTCTTATTCAGATCACCACAAAACTGTGACATACTATCTGAATTTTATATATAATAACACTGAAACAGATGAAATATGTGAGGTATCATTGGAGGTAAATGACAGAGCCAAGAAATGCATCTATGCCTGTATGTTCTCACAGACTAATGTTATAACAACTTTAAAACACTGATCAGATAGCTCTTGCAAGCCCAGAAGGATTAGTGGCCAAAAGATGAATTTTACAGTGTGTATGTGTATGAATTTTACAGTGTGTGTGTGTGTGTGTGTGTCTGTGTGTCTGTGTGTATCTCCTGTCCAGTTGAGTTAATGTCATTGGTTACTAATGATGTCCATAGGTTCCATAGTGTGAATTTGATTAGACAAAATACATTGTTTTACAAACTTCAATTAAAGAAGTCTACTCAAAATAGAAATGTTGGTACCTATAAATAATGTATTACCTTCATACATTTCCCATTGCCTTTTCAACTCGAGATTATGTTACCTTATAACAAGTGAAAGGAAAAAAGGGCTATCTTCATAAAGGCTATATTTGTTAGACAACAAAACATTAAAATATTAAATATCCTACACACAAAAATAAAAAGCTAGCTCCCAGAAAATCCTAGAACTTCATCACTTTCTAAACTTACTTTACAATTTACATGGCCAGATTTTCTTTGATGTACTTTCAAAACAACCTCTCAGTCCAGTTAATGATTTTCATAATCCCCTCCATGAAAACATTCACCAATCATGAAATTCCAGCTATTGTATATTTTTGTAATGTTTTCACCAGATTAGCTCTGTACTCCTTTGCAGATATTCTAAAAAGTTAGTGGTAATATCACTGTTCAATGACCAGAGGCATTGAAAAATATTATAAATTGTGAAGATTATAATGGTGTAGTTGCTTAATAATAAGATATGAACACTACATTTGCCTTATTCTTTTTTCTATTTATGTTATATTTGACAATAAAAAGTTATTTAAAACTATCATAAAAAGACATCATAGTCATATTTCAACAAATTTGAAATTTTAAGTGAAATGGAAAATTTCCTGAAAAATTCAACTTATTAAAATTAGGTCAGAAAGAAATAGAACACTACACTAATTCTTATTTTTTTGAAAATATAATCTTAGAAACCTTCTCAATGAGGGATGCCTGGGTGGCTCAGTGGGTTAAAGCCTCTGCCTTCAGCTCGGGTCATGATCTCAGGGTTCTGGGATTGGGCCCCACATCAGGGCTCTCTGCTCAGCAGGAAGCCTGCTTCCCCCCGCCCCTGCCTGCCTCTCTGCCTACTTGTGATCTCTGTCTGTCAAATAAGTAAATAAAATCTTAGAAAAAGAAAAAAAAGAAACCTTCTCAATGAAACAAACAGACCAAACAAGTACTTCAGGAAGAGTTTATTCACTGATAAATTTAAAGAAATAATACTAATTTTTCACAAATGTCACCAGAGAATAGAAAAAAAAGGGAACACTTTTAACTTATCTTATGAGACTGCAATAGTCTTAATATCAAAATGTCAAGAAGATAAAAGTACAAACCAGTCTTATTCATAAACATAGTTTTAAAATCCTTAACAATGGGTGGTTCAGTGGATTAAGCCTCTGCCTTCCTCTCAGAACATGATCTCAGGGTCCTGGGATCAAGCCCTGCATTAGGCTCTCTCAGCAGGGAGACTGCTTTCCCCTCTCTTTCTGCCTGCCTCTCTGCCTGCTTGTGATCTCTCTCTCTCTGTTAAATAAATAAATAAAATCTTTAAAAAAACCCAAAATCCTTAACAAAATATTAGCAAACCAAATCCAGCCATAAATCAAAAGAATAATAAAAAAGGAAAAATATATGACAATTAAATTGAGTTTCCCCAGGATTGTAAAGTTGATTTAACATTTCAATTTGATTATGCAATCCAACAGACTAATGTAATAAAGGATTAAAAAATGATCATTTAAAAACAAGCACAAATTGTGACAAATTTTTTTTTTAACTGAATAAGTTTATTCAACAACACAATACATTACGGGAAGTTGAAATATGCCCTGTAACTATTTGCATTCATGGGTATATGAAACATATAGTCGTCATTCCTTTCCTCACCTCATTTTTTTTTAAATTTTTTATTTTTTATAAACATATAATATATTTTTATCCCCAGGGATACAGGTCTGTGAATTGCCAGGTTTACACACTTCACAGCACTCACCTTGGCACATTCCCTCCCCAATGTCCATAACCCCACCCCCCTCTCCCAATCGTCCTCCCCGCAGCAACCCTCAGTTTGTTTTGTGAGATTATGAGTCACTTATGGTTTGTCTCCCTCCCAATCCCATCTTGTTTCATGTACTCTTCTCCTACCCCCTTAACCCCCCATGTTGCATCTCCACTTCCTCATATCAGGGAGATCATATGATAGTTGACCTTCTCCAATTGACTTATTTCGCTAAGCATGATACCCTCTAGTTCCATCCACGTCGTCGCAGATGGCAAGATTTCATTTCTTTTGATGGCTGCATAGTATTCCATTGTGTATATATACCACTTCTTCTTTATCCATTCATCTGTTGATGGACACCTAGGTTCTTTCCATAGTTTGGCTATTGTAGATATTGCTGCTATAAACATTCGGGTGCACGTGCCCCTTCGGATCACTACGTTCGTATCTTCAGGGTAAATACCGAGCAGTGCAATTGCTGGGTCATAGGGTAGTTCTATTTTCAACATTTTGAGGAACCTCCATGCTGTTTTCCAGAGTGGTTGCACCAGCTTGCATTCCTACCAACAGTGTAGGAGGGTTGCCCTTTCACCGCATCCTTGCCAGCATCTGTCATTTCCTGACTTGTTAATTTTAGCCATTCTGACTGGTGTGAGGTGATATCTCATTGTGGTTTTGATTTGTATTTCCCTGATGCCGAGTGATATGGAACACTTTTTCATGTGTTTGTTGGCCATCTGGATGTCTTCTTTGCAGAAATGTCTGTTCATGTCCTCTGCCCATTTATTGATTGGATTCTTTGTTCTTTGGGTATTGAGTTTGATAAGTTCTTTATAGATTTTGGACACTAGCCCTTTATCTGATATGTCATTTGCAAGTATCTTCTCCCATTCTGTCAGTTGTCTTTTGGCTTTGTTAACTGTTTCCTTTGCTGTGCAAAAGCTTTTGATCTTGATGAAATCCCAATAGTTCATTTTTGCCCTTGCTTCCCTTGCCTTTGGCGATGTCCTAGGAAGATGTTGCTGTGGCTGAGGTCCAAGATGTTGCTGCCTGTGTTCTCCTCAAGGATTTTGATGGATTCCTTTCCTACATTGAGATCCTTCATCCATTTTGAGTCTATTTTTGTGTGTGGTGTAAGGAAATGGTCCAATTTCATTTTTCCGCATGTGGCTGTCCAATTTTCCCAACACCATTTATTGAAGAGGCTGTCTTTTTTCCATTGGACATTCTTTCCTGCTTTGTTGAAGATTAGTTGACCATAGAGTTGAGCGTCTATTTCTGGGCTCTCTATTCTGTTCCAAGATCTATGTGTCTATTTTTGTGCTAGTACCATGCTGTCTTGATGATGACAGCTTTGTAATAGAGCTTGAAGTCCGGAATTGTGATGCCACCAACTTTGGCTTTCTTTTTCAATATTCCTTTGGCTATTCGAGGTCTTTTCTGGTTCCATATAAATTTTAGGATTATTTGTTCCATTTCTTTGAAAAAAATGGATGGTACTTTGATAGGAATTGCATTAAATGTGTAGATTGCTTTAGGTAGCATAGACATTTTCACAATATTTGTTCTTCCAATCCAGGAGCATGGAACATTTTTCCATTTCTTTGTGTCTTCCTCAATTTCTTTCATGAGTACTTTATAGTTTTCTGTGTATAGATTCTTAGCCTCTTTGGTTAGGTTTATTCCTAGGTATCTTATAGTTTTGGGTGCAATTGTAAATGGGATGGACTCCTTAATTTCTCTTTCTTCTGTCTTGTTGTTGGTGTAGAGAAATGCAACTGATTTCTGTGCATTGATTTTATATCCTGACACTTTACTGAATTCCTGTACCAGATCTAGCACTTTTGGAGTGGAGTCTTTTGGGCTTTCCACATGTAGTATCATATCATCTGTGAAGAGTGATAGTTTGACTTCTTCTTTGCCGATCTGGATGCCTTTAATTTCCTTTTGTTGTCTGATTGCTGAGGCTAGGACTTCTAGTACTATGTTGAATAGCTGTGGTGATAATAGACATCCCTGCCGTTTCCTGACCTTAGCAGAAAAGCTCTCCATTTTTCATCATTGAGAATGATATTTGCAGAGGGTTTTTCATAGATGGCTTTGATAAAATTGAGGTATGTGTCCTCTATCCCTACACTTTGAAGGGTTTTGATCAGGAAGGGATTCTGTACTTTGTGAAATGCTTTTTTAGCATCTGTTAAGAGTATCATATTGTTCTTTTTCTTTCTTTTATTAATGTGTTGTATCACATTGATTGATTTGCGGATGTTGAACCAAACTTGCAGCCCTGGAATAAATCCCACTTGTTCGTGGTAAATAATCCTTTTAATGTGCTGTTGAATCCTATTGGCTAGTATTTTGGTGAGAATTTTTGCATCTGTGTTCATCAAGGATATTGGTCTGTAATTCTCTTTTTTGATGGGATCCTTGTCTGGTTTTGGGATCAAGGTGATGCTGGCCTTTGGAAGTTTGGAAGTTTGGAGTTTGGAAGTTTTCCTTCCATTTTTATTTTTTGGAACAGTTTCAGGAATTAGGAATTAGTTCTTCTTTAAATGTTTGGTAGAATTCCCCTGGAAAGCCATCCGGCCCTGTGCTTTTGTTTGGAGATTTTTGATGACTGTTTCAATCTCCTTACTTGTTATGGATCTGTTCAGGTTTTCTATTTCTTCCTGGTTCAGTTGTGGTAGTTTATATGTCTCTAGGAATGCATCCATTTCTTCCAGGTTGTCAAGTTTGTTGGCATAGAGTTGCTCATAGTATGTTTTTATAATTGTCTGTATTTCTTTGGTGTTCGTTGTGATCTCTCCTCTTTCATTCATGATTTTATTTATTTGGGTCCTTTCTCTTTTCTTTTTGATAAGTCTGGCCAGGGGTTTATCAGTCTTATTAATTCTTTCAAAGAACCAACTCCTAGTTTCGTTGATTTGTTCTATTGTTTTTTTTTGGTTTCTATTTCATTGATTTCTGCTCTGATCTTTATGATTTCTCTTCTCCTGCTGGGTTTAGGGTTTCTTTCTTGTTCTTTCTCCCGCTCCTTTAGGTGTAGGGTTAGGTTATGTACTTGAGACCTTTCTTGTTTCTTGAGAAAGGCTTGTAGCACTATATATTTTCCTCTCAGGACTGCCTCTGTTGGGTCCCATAGATTTTGAACCGTTGTATTTTCATTATCATTTGTTTCCATGATTTTTTTCAATTCTTCTTTAATTTCCTCGTTGACCCATTCATTCTTTAGAAGGATGCTGTTCAGTCTCCATGTATTTGGGTTCTTTCCAAATTTCCTCTTGTGATGGAGTTCTAGCTTCAGAGCATTGTGGTCTGAAAATATGCAGGGAATTATTCCAATCTTTTGATAACGGTTGAGACCTGATTGAGGACCGAGGATGTGATCTATTCTGGAGAATGTTCCATGTGCACTAGAGAAGAATATGTAATCTCTTGCTTTGGGATGAAATGTTCTGAATATATCTGTGATGTCCATCTGGACCAGTGTGTCATTTAAAGCCTTTATTTCCTTGTTGATCTTTTGCTTGGATGATCTGTCCATTTCAGTGAGGGGAGTGTTAAAGTCCCCTACTATTATTGTATTATTGTTGATGTGTTTCTTTGATATTGTTATTAATTGTTTTATATATTTGGCTGCTCCCACGTTAGGGGCAAGGATATTTAAAATTGTTAGATCTTCTTTTTGGACAGATCCTTTGAGTATGATATAGTGTCCTTCCTCATCTGTTATTATAGTCTTTGGCTTAAAATCTAATGGATCTGGGGCGCCTGGGTGGCTCAGTAGGTTAAGCCGCTGCCTTCGGCTCAGGTCATGATCCCAAGTCCTGGGTTCAAGCCCCACATCGGGCTTTCCGCTCAGCGGGGAGCCTGCTTCCTCCTCTCTCTCTGCTTGCCTCTCTGCCTACTTGTGATTTCTCTCTGTCAAATAAATAAATAAAATCTTTAAGAAAAAATCTAATGGATCTGATATAAGAATTGCAACTCTTGCTTTCTTCTGATGTCCATTAGCATGGTAAATTCTTTTCCACCCTCTCACTTTAAATCTGGAGGTGTCTTCAGGTCTAAAATGAGTTTCTTGTAGGCAACATATAGATGGGTTTTGTTTTTTTATCCATTCTGATACCCTGTGCCCTTTGATTGGGGCATTTAGCCCATTAACATTCAGGGTAACTCTTGAGAGATATGAATTAGTTCCATTGTATTGCTGTATGGTGACTGTTAGTATATATTGTCTCTGTTTCTTTCTGATCTACTACTTTTAGGCTCTCTCTTTGCTTAGAGGACCCCTTACAATATTTCCTGTAGAGCTGGTTAGGTGTTTGCAAATTCTTTCAGTTTTTGTTTATCCTGGAAGCTTTTATCTCTCCTTCTATTTTCAATGATAGCCTAGCTGGATATAGTATTCTTGGCTGCATGTTTTTCTCATTTAGTGCTCTGAATATATCATGCCAGCTCTTTCTGTCCTGACAGGTATCTGTGGATAAATCTGCTTCCAATCTCATATTTTTACCATTCTATGTTACAAACTTCTTGTCCCAGGCTGCTTTCAGGATTTTCTCTTTGTCACTAAGACTTGTAAATTTTACTATTAGGTGACGGGGTGTGGACCTATTCTTATTGATTTTGTGGGGGTTTCTCTGCACCTCCTGGATTTTGATGCTTGTTCCCTTTGCCATATTAGGGAAATTCTCTCCAATATTTCTCTCCAATATACCTTCTGCTTCCCTCTCTCTCTCTCTTCTTCTTCTGGAATCCCAATTATTCTAATGTTGTTTCATCTTATGGTGTCACTTATTTCTCGAATTCTCCCCTCGTGGTCCAGGAGCTTTTTGTCCCTCTTTTGCTCAGCTTCTTTATTCTCTGTCATTTGGTCTTCTATATCGCTAATTCTTTCTTCTGCCTCATTTATCCTAGCCGTCAGAGCCTCCATTTTTGATTGCACCTCATTAATAGCTTTTTTGATTTCAACTTGGTTAGATTTTAGTTCTTTTATTTCTCCAGAAAGGGCTTTTATATCCCCCGAGAGGGTTTCTCTAATATCTTCCATGCCTTTTTTGAGCCTGGCTAGAACCTTGATAATCGTCATTCTGAACTCTATATCTGACATATTACCTATGTCTGTATTGATTAGGTCCCTAACCTTCTGTACTACCTCTTGTTCTTTTTTCTGTGGTGAATTTTCCTGTCTTGTCATTTTGTTCAGGTAAGAGTATATGAAGGAGCAAGTAAAATACTAAAAGTGTGGCAAAGACCCCAGGAAAATACGCTTTAACCAAGTCAGAAGAGATCCCATATCACAGGGGGGGGAGAAAGGGGATAAAAAGAGGTTCAGAAAAAAAAAAAGAAACAATTTAAAAAAAGATAACAAATAAAGAAAAAATATAAAAAAGAAAAGAAATAAAATATATATATTAGATAAACTAGTTAAAAAACGTTAAAAAAGAAAAGGGTAAAAGTTTAAAAAAAATTAGCAGAAGGCAAAAAAAATTGAAAAAGAAAAAAAAAATTAAATTAACTGCAAGACTAAATAATCATGGGGAAAAAACCATGAGTTCCGTGCTTTGCTTTCTCCTCTTTTGGAGAGGAGGCGCTGCTCTCCTTGGTAATGAACCTGCACTCCTTGGTAGGTGAACTTGGTCCTGGCCTAATTTCTTGTTGATCTTCTGGAGAAGGGGTCTATTGTAGTGATTTTCGAGTGTCTTTGCCACAGGCATAATTGCACCGCCCTTAACAGGGGCCAGGCTGAGTGATAGCTCGGGTTTGCTTTCAGGAGCTTTTGTATCCTGAATGTTTTCTGTAGAGTTCCGGAGGACGGGAATGAAAATGGTGGCCTCCAAGTCTGGCCCAGAAGAGCTGAGAGCTTGGGACCCCACTCCTCAGTGTGCTCTCAGAGAATAGCGCCCAACTACTCCCATCTACCTGGCCTCTGGCTGTGCTCCTAGCTCATCGAGTCTGCGGCCGGTTCAAGGTAACCCCGAGCTGAGAGCTCACTCCTCGGCTCTGTCTCTGTAGCCAGCTTCCCCATTCTAATACCTCAAGCTCTGCGACACTCAGACACCCCCGATCGTTCTGTGAACTTGCGGGACCTGAGGCCATGTTGACCCTGCATGGGCTTCACCCGGTTTAGCCTCTGGAGCGATGGCCCTCAGCAGAACAGACTTTTAAAAGTCCTGATTTTGTGCCCCGTTGCTCCACTGCTTGCCAGGAGCCGGCCCCTCCCCCCGCGGTCTATCTTCCCGTCGCTTTGGATTCACTTCTCTGCCAGTCCTACCTGCCAGAAAGTGGTTGATTTTCTGTTTCTAGAATTGCTCTTCTTCTTCTCTTCAATCTCCCCTTGAATTTGTAGGTGTTTGCAATCTTTAGATAAGCTATCTAGCTGATCTCTTGCTACCTGAAGTTGTCTCAGCCTGCTACTTCTCCGCCATCTTGACTCCTCCTCCTGTGACAAAATTTCAAAGAAGCCATTTAGGTGAACAATTTGAACAAGCTAAAAATTGCCACGAATGTATAAAATCTGATAAGTGTAGCTATAAACAAAATGATAATACAAACTTAATGAAAAAAAGTTGACAAAATTTAATTTTACTCTAGGGAGTATAATAAAAAAAGATTTAAGATATGTGTAAAAATTGTAAAGGAAAAATGAAACTTCATTTTTATATATAATCATATATAAAAATGATACATAACAAATTTCAAATAAATTATTTATGCAGAGAGTCAATACAAGTCTGTAATCATACAGCCAGTAATGAAAATAAACTTATATTTTATTTTTATTTTTTTGAAAAGAGTTTATTCATTTATTTGACAGACAGAGATCACAAGTAGGCAGAGAGGCAGGCAGAGAGAGAGAGGAGAAAGCAGGCTCCCTGCTGAGCAGAGTGCCCTACATGGGGCTCGAACCCAGGAACTTGGGATCATGACCCAAGCTGAAGGCAGAGGCTTTAACCCACTGAGCCACCCAGGCACCCCTGAACGTGTATTTTATATGTAACATGAACAGTATAAAAACACAAATGTGTAAGTGTGAACAAACTAAGTCTAATGACTATATACGTTTCAGGAATGTTTGAGAGAAATTAAGCGATGCCTAAATAAGTTGAGGAATACAAGATTTTCATTAAGTGAAAAATTTAGTATTGTTAGGATGTCACATCTCTCCAGATTAACACATAATTTTAATTTAATATGGATGAATTTAAAGTACATATCGTGGGGCTCTTGGGTAGCACAGTTGGTTAAGCAAGTGCTTTCAGCTCATGTCATGATCCTAGGGTCTTGGGATTGAGCCCCATGTCATGTTGGGCTCCCTGCTCAGTGGGGAACCTACTTCTCCCTCTCCCTCTCCTTCTCCCCAACTCATGCATGTGCTCATTCTCTCTCAAATAAGTAAATAAGATCTTTAAACAAACAGATAAATAAAATATATATTGACACTCAAAGAAACAGAAAAAAAACATTAACCATGACACCTTTGAGGAAAAATAAAACTGAGGAAATTGTTCTACTGGTTATCAAAACTTGTAACACGATAATAATGATGAGATGGTAATTTTGATGTAAAGAGAAATGAATGGAAGAGTGGAACAGGCTAAAAAGTTACCTATTGTTGACTGTAAAGATCAAATGATATAGACACATTTTGCACAATGCCTAATTCATAGGAAGTTCATTTTTAAAAATATGTTTATTATATTTTTCTTTTTTGCATTTTTATTTTATTATATATTTTTAAACATTTTTATCATATTTTGTTATATTTTAAATTATATTTTGCATTTTATGCTACTTTTTTTGTTTGTTTGTTTCCACATCAGGAGACATCAATTCACCAATTACATCTGCAATGACTATTTCTAAATGAGGTTACTTCTGACGTACTGGACATTAGGACTTCACCATGCAAATTTTGGGAAAACAGAATTCAACACATTATACAGCCCTCCTAAAAATTGACCCTTTTAAACCTAGTTCATTATCCTATGCTTGGATTGAAATGTTGGGATTTAAGAAAACAGAAAAGATTGTAGGGTAGGTTTTAATTAGGCAATGACAAAATGAAAGTGATGATTTGAAAAGATGGTTTGAAATGGAAAAATAGAAGACAAGAAAGGCCACCATCAGCGTGAAAAAAAAGAGCCAATGCAATTTGGGAATCAGTTTTTCACTTCAACAGAAAAATTAAATTACAGTGAATTTCTTTTGTAACTAATGAAGTTACTTTTTTTTTAATACAAGAATATAATAAAGGGGACTGCTCATTTAGTAGGCAAATCAGAATTGATTTCCTCTCCTCTCCTCTCTTTGAGATTTTTAAGTACAGAGATAGTAGAATGCAGGTCAGAGCCCCATAAACTGTGACAAGATTAATGGAAGTTTAATAGTCAGATCTCAAGGATGATACATCATCACAACTTGTTCTGACAAGGTTCCATTAACGCTTGTATTCCAATTGTCTAGGAAAGCATCTACAAACTAGTAGATGTCCACCGTATTTGTTAAAGAAGCGGACTTTGTACCTGGTATTGACTAGATTATAAAGGAATGGGCAGAAATTCAGATTTTGTTTTATTTTCTCATCTTGAGCTATAACTCTCTTATTTCATATATTCTTAACTCTTTACTCTGCTTTTTTTTTCTCTCATTCATTCTTTATTACCTTTTCATCCTTTCTCCCCCCCCACCCCATTTTTCTGTATTTTATTCCTCTGTACTGCTCTCTCTTTCATTTCCTTTTTTGGGTAGTTTTATTATTTTTTTAACTTTATGAATTTTATAAATGTTTTAATACATAGAACACATTCGTTGGTGAAATTGCCTTTGGAGGGTCACTCCATGACATGTGAATACAGACAGTTTAGCTCAGCAAAGGCCATTAAGAGAATACCCAATTTTATACTCTGGGTTATAGAAGCAGTGCAGCCTTTAAGCAAAGATTTTACTACATTGAATATCAACTTACTCAAATATAGAACAAAGATAATGTTGCTATCTTATAAAGTTGTTTTGAAGATTGTGATCTAATGAATTCATGCTGTTTATATATCACTTCTTGGTACCGTATTAAGCTTTCAAATGATGTTATTTATAATTATTTTTTAAGACCCACAGAGAATAGAGAGTGAGAATTCAACCAAATTCATAGCCCTTAATTAACTTGCTCAGAGGGCCATCCTTTTAATAAACAGAAAAAAAGAGTGGGTAACCATGGATCACAGTGGTGTAATGACAGCAACACCTATAAGGAAGTAATATTTAGTTCTGGCCATTATAAATATCTTCTGATCAAATGCTGGACATAAATTATCAAATGTCTTTGCTTGGCGTAAATTTCTTAAGGCTTACTACTGGTTGATTCCACAGACATTTCCAAATCAGTCACTGAACTATTTAAGAGATATTGACTTGATCAAATATTGATCAAATATAATAGACATTTTAAAAATATACTAAATCTTATTTAAAATATTTTACATAAGTGCAAATGCATACACAAAATTAATTAATATAAATGTTTCAGTTATTAAATTAAAATGCATGAAATAAACTCTTGAACATGAAATTTTGGTAATAAAATATAGAATGTTTGCTATTAAAATAAAACTATACTGATTTAGGGAAAATACTATAGTATTGACCAACAGAAATTTCTGCAAAGATGGAAATATCCCACATCTGCTCTGTCTAATTTGATACCCATTTAATCACATGTGACTATTGAGCACTTGAAATGTGACAAGTGTGACTGAGAAAGTAAACCTTTGATTTAATGTATTTTAATTAATTTACATTTAAATTTAAATAACCAGGTATAGCTAGTGGCTTCCATATTGGACAGCACACATTTATAATGTCAAATTTGTATGGAAAAGTACCTTAAATGTTGTTAACAGTTACTATTTTGTCAATAATTTTGTTTCACAATATAAAAATTCTTGTAGAATTATGACCTTGTTTTACAGTGATGTGCTACTACTTGAAATAAGTAGACAACCTTAGTAATATTCAGTTTGACAGTCTTTAAGTAAGCTACATATATAAGTGATTTTCTTTATTACCATCAGTCCAATTTACTTTATAAATAATAATAATTGTGATATTTGATTTACTATAGTGAAGCAAAACTTGTAAATTTTGAAATTGTTGGAAATCTTATGTTGTTTATTCACAACCAACTATTACTTTTTAAGTTCCAACAATCTAATTTGACCATGTTTCTCAATGAAATTCCACAGGATCAAGGGAAATTGATGGTGAGCCAAATTTCTTTAAACCCATTCTAGCAAAATTGATTACTGAAAGAAAAAGTGACAACATGATTATTAATATTTTTTTTTCTTTCACAGAATAATTTGCAGAATAAGTTTCAGGAGTATTTACTTATTTCACCACAAAAGGATGTTTAAGAATTGAACAGGTATCCTTCAAATATTTCACCAGCCTTTTGCACAATAAGTCATTATCTATTTGGTATTTTATCATGTTGTTATAAGTAAATACTTGTTGAATAAGTAGGAGGTTATACTGCAATTTATTTATTTAGAAAAAAGATAAAGAAAAGAAATATAATATCTAAATTCATAACCATAGAAATTCTTTTTAAAAGATGGAATTGAAAAAATACTTTAGATTTGGAGATATAAGCAGCAATGCATGAAACAATATGATAAAATAAATATTCGTTGAATCTCACCAAATAAAAATTTTTCAGGATTTTAAGTTTATAGTCTTAAACTGAAAAAAAAATATTTTTTTATATTTCCTTTTAAAATGTTTGTCTTTGCTTTTAAAATTAAAAAAATAATGTTATGTTGTATTATGACTTATAATATTGATATTAATCTTAGTTGGAACTTTGCCATTGAGATATAATCACATAAAACTTTGTTACTATTTCTTTTTCAGAGTTTGGAAGATTGTATGTTTTTATGAGGCAGATCCATGTCTCTGGCAGTATTATTTCTACCACCCAATAGGTTATTAAGTATTCTACCATTGCCTCAAGATAGAACTCTGCTGTTACTTTGTAATGCTGCAGTGCACCAATTTGTTGTGTGAGTCAATGGATTGGCTTTTGTAAGTGTTTTAATTGGTAAAGTTTTTAAAAAAAAGTTTGCTACTGGAAAGACATCTGTTGTACTTTACTGTTCCTGGATATGTATTAGTTGTGTGAAAGCAGCAAACCAAATAATCTTTGGCCAAATTCTTGAGAGAACAATTCAATTATAACCAAAATAGAGGAACACCAATAAAACAACAGAATTTTACTCTTCAGATATATTATTTGTGTTTGGTGCCTGAATATTATATGTGTAGAGAACTCTGACAGAATTAAAAAATTTCAGCAGATAATTAATTAGATTAGCACAGATTACTGTGCTAGATGCTTAGGGAGAGACAGAAATAAAAAAAAAAAACAACACTGAGATCTATATTTTTTATACTACACCTCATAGAAACATTTGAGTAATATAAACTGATCATCTCAATAATCTGGATTCTGAAAGATGGTTTATGCTGTTGAAAATTTTGGTGGCTCCAAACTACATTAAATAACCTCAGATTAAAATAGTAAAATAATGATAACCATAAAATAATAATAAAAATGTGTGAAAATTATTCTGGATAAATTTACACAGAAATATATTTCTTTCAAAAGTCAGATGCATACACACACTCACACACACACGGAACTATGAAGTATATAGTTAGAATTCCAGAGTTTTAGGGTTGACCAACTTTGGGAGAAGTAGATGAATGGAATATTATCAATATTCCTTTGAACACTTACCATGCATTAAGTATTATATTATGTGCCTTATGTGTATTGTTTTATTTAACGTAACAATAATATATGATAACTGCTAACATTTTTACTCTAACAGATAAGGAAATTCATAAAAATTTACTTCAGAGTTATTAGGGAAAAACAAAGAATTCATACTTAGAATTCTTTGTGTTCTACCCATTAGTTCTCAATGAGTACAGAATTGACAACACCAGACCTACAGACTTATAGCATTGACAATACCAGAAAACTTCTAGAGAAGCAAGATCTTTTTTTCACCTTATTAAAACATTGAGCTTATTTCACATGGACATTTTCAAGTACCCACCATTTCCATTTGTCGGACTACCACCATTTCTATGTCCTATTATAACATTCCATATATACTTAAAACCAAGCAAAGGGTGGAATTCCATCTTTAAAAACTGAACAGGCAATTTGGACAACACATCCTTGGCAATGGAACCTGGACAGCATTTATCAGACACAGTATAAGTTCTTACTCTGCGTTATAAAAAGGACAGCCAAATATCAACTGTTACAGAAATGAAATAAGATGGAAAATTTTAGCAAAATATTTAAACTATTTCTTAAAGACACTTGTTCTATTGACAGAGATCTTGAATAGACTCTTGGTCAGTCATCTGGAAGCAACTCTTTGCATAACTGATGAACTTGGCTTCCACTTCAGGAAGAGAGGTACCTTTTTTCTATACTTCCTTGCATTTTTGCTCTAATGTCTTCTAGAGGACTAGGTCCTTCCAGTGTTTTAGGAATCTTTTCCTTTTTTTTTTTTTTAAAGATTCTTGACCTTTTGATCTTGGTGTTGATTGTTTTTAGTCTTTTCCACTCTGGTTTGGTTTGTGTACATTTTGGGCCAGAATATCTTGTATAGATTTCTTTACTAGACCTTTTCTTCAGCTTCCTCATCATCCAAATCATCATTTTCATCATCATCTTCATCAGCAGCAAGTTTTACTTTTTTCTGTGGAAACTTGTTACCACTTCTAGGACAGAAGAATTTTCCAGATATATTAAGGAGTTCCACATCTTCTTCCTCTGTTATCTTCTGACTCTGCATTTTACTCCACAACTATTAAGTGCTGTCCACAAATATGTGCAGGTCATGAACCACATTTCAGTGAAAGACTACAGATGGTAATATCTCAAAGCCCCCAACGTCAACCATTGGCTGTGCTGACATTTGTCAGAGTTGCCAATGTGACTTTAATTGGACTGTCTTCGTAATTCATTTCCTCTGTTTCAACAATGTGCAATTAATCCTTTGCACCCACCCTGAAATGACCATTTTTTTTTTTTTAAAGATTTTATTTATTTGACAGAGAGAAATCACAAGTAGGCAGAGAGGCAGGCAGAGAGAGAGAGGAGGAAGCAGGCTTCCTGCCGAGCAGAAAGCCTGATGTGGGGCTCGAACCCAGGACCTGGGATCATGACCTGAGCCGAAGGCAGCGGCTTAACCCACTGAGCCACCCAGGCGCCCTGAACTGACCATTTTTAAAGATAAAAAAGATAACTGCTTATTTTCATTGTTATCCACCCTAAAGTGATAATCTCACAACTGAAAAGATAGTTCTGGGACCTCAAGGAGATCAGGTCCATGTTCATCTAATCTTCCACCCAATTTCCCATGTGGCACACAAGCTAGTGGGAAAGAATGTAAACGGAAATAAACTACTACTGTTCCTCAAAACAGCTGTACAGGACAGCCTCACACCAGGGCCAGAGAAGCAAATTTTTGAGGCCCAAGCAAAAATCTACTGAATCAGAAATTCATGGTCAAAGTCTGGAAACCTATATATATATTTTTTCATTTTCTTTTCTTTTCTTTCTTTTCAGTGTTCCAGAATTCATTGTTTATGCATTAAACCCAGTGCTCCATTCAATACATGCCCTCCATCATACTCACCACCAGGCTCACCCAACCCCCCAGTCCTCCCCTCCAAAGCCCTCAGTTTGTTTCTCAGAGTCCACAGTCTCTCATGTTTTGTCTCCCCCTCCAATTTCCCCCAACTCACTACTCCTCTCCATCTCCAAATGTCCTCCATGTCATTCCTTATGCTCCACAAGTAAGCAAAACCATATGATAATTGACTCTCTCTGCTTGACTTATTTCATTCAGCATAATCTCTTCCTGTCCTGTATATGTTGATACAAAAGATGGGTGTTCATCCTTTCTGATGGAGGCATAATACTCCATTGTATATATGGACCATATCTTCTTTATCCATTCATCCATTGAAGGGCATTTTGGTTCTTTCCACAGTTTGGCAACTGTGGCCCTTGCTGCTATGAACATTGGGGTACAGATGGCCCTTCTTTTCACTACATCTGTATCCTTGGGGTAAATACCTAATAGTGCAATTGCACGGTCATAGGGAAGCTCTATTTTTAATTTCTTAAGGAATCTCCACACTTTTCCAAAGTGGCTGTACCAAATTGCATTCCCACCATCAGTATAAGAGGGCTCCCCTTTCTCCACATTCTCTCCAACACATGTTGTTTACTGTCTTGTTAATTTTGGCCATTCTAACTGGTGTAAGGTGGTATCTCAATGTGGTTTTGATTTGAATCTCCCTGATGGCTAATGATTATAAACATTTTTCCATGTGTCTGTTAGCCATTTGTATGTCTTCTTTGGAGAAGTGTCTTTTCATGTCTTCTGCCCATTTTTTGATGTGATTATCTGTTTTGTGTGTGTTGAGTTTGAGGAGTTCTTTATAGACCTTGGATATCAGCCCGGGTCTGTAGTGTTATTTGTGAATATCTTCTCCCATTCCGTGGGTTGCCTCTTTGTTTTGTTGACAAAAAAAAAAAGCTTTTGCTGTGCAGAAGCTTTTGATCTTGATGAAGTCCCAGAAGTTCATTTTCACATTTTTTCCTTTGCCTTTGAGACATCTCTTGAAAGAAGTTGCTGTGACCGATGTTGAAGAGGTTACTGCCTATGTTCTCCTCTAGGATTTTGAGAGATTCTGCCTCATATTTAGGTTTTTTATGCATTTTGAGTTTATCTTTGTGTATGGTGTAAGAGAATGGTTGAGTTTCATTCTTCTACACATAGTTGTCCAATTTTCCCAGCACCATTTATTGAAGAGACTGTCTTTTTTCCACCATATATTTTTTCCTGCTTTGTCGAAGATTATTTGATCATATAGCTGAGGATCCATATCTGGGCTCTCTACTCTGTTCCATTAGTCTATGTGTCTGTTTTTGTGCCAATGCCATGCTGTCTTGGTGATCACAGCTTTGTAGTAAAGCTTGAAATCAGGCAATGTGATGTCTCCAGTTTTGTTTTTCTTTTTCAAAATTTCCTTAGCAATTTGGGGTCTCTTCTGGGTCCATACAAATTTTAGAATTGTTTGTTCCAGCTCTTTGAAAAATGCCAGTGGAATTATCATAGGAATGGCATTGAAACTATAGATTGCTCTAGGCAGTATAGACATTTTAACAATATTTATTCTTCTGATCCTTGAGCATGGAATAGTCTTCCATCTTTTTGTGTCTTCTTCATTTCTTTCAGAAGTATTCTGTAGTTCCTGGAGTACAGATCCTTTACCTCTTTGGTTAGATTTATTCCCAGGTATCTTATGGTTCTTTGTGCTATAGTAAATGGAATCAATTCTCTAATTTCCCTTTCTATATTTTCATTGTTGGTGTATAAGAAAGCAACTGATTCCTGTACTTTGATTTTGTATCCTGATACATTACTGAATTGCTGTATGAGTTCTAGTAGTTTGGGGGTGGAGTCTTTTGGGTTTTCCATATAAAGTATCATGTCATCTGCAAAGAGAGAGAGTTTGACTTCTTCACTGCCAATTTGGATATCTTTTATTTCTTTCTGTTGTCTGATTGCTGTTGCTAGGGCTTCCAGTACTATGTTGAACAAGAGTGGTGAGAGTGGGCATCCTTGTTGTGTTCCTGATCTTAAAGGGAAAGCTGTCAGCTTTTCCCCATTGAGGATGATATTCGCTGTGGGTTTTACATAGAGAGATTTTATGAAGTTGAGGAATGTTCCCTCTATCCCTATACTCTGAAGCGTTTTAATTAGGAACAGATGCTGTATTTTGTCAAATGCTTCTTCTGCATCAATTGAGAGGACCATGTGGTTCTTCCCTCTTCTCTTATTGATTTGTTCTATCACATTAATTGATTTGTGAATGTTGAACCACCCTTTCTTCACAGGGATAAATTCCACCTGGTCATGGTGGATAATCTTTTTAATGTACTGTTGGATCCTATTAGCTAGGATCTTGTTGAGAATCTTAGCATCCATATTCATCAGAGATATTGGTCTGAAATTCTCCTTTTTGATGAGGTCTTTGCCTGGTTTGGGGATCAGAGTAATGCTGGCTTCATAAAAGAGTCTGGAAGTTTTCCTTCTGTTTCTATTTTTTGAAATAGCTTCAGGATACTAGGTATTATATCTTCTTTGACTGTTAGGTAGAATTCCCCAGGGAATCCATCAGGTCCTGGACTCTTGTTCTTTGGGAGGTTTTTGATCACTTCTTCAATCTCGTTACTAGATATTTGTCTATTCACATTGTCAATTTCTTCCTGATTCAGTTTTGGAAGTTTATAGGTTTCTAGGAATGCATTCATTTCATCTAGGTTGCTTAACTTATTGGCATATAACTGTTGATAATAATTTCTGATGATTGTTTCTATTTCTTTGGTGTTAGTTGTGATCTCTCCCCTTTCATTCATAATTTTATTAATTTGGGCCCTCTCTCTTTTCTTTTGGAATAGTTTGGCCAGTGGTTTATCAATTTTACTGATTCTTCCAAAAAGCCAGCTTCTAGTTTCATTGATGTGTTCTAATGTATCTCTAGTTTCTATCTCATTGATCTCTGCTCTAATTTTGATTATTTCCCTTCTTGTGTGTGGGGTTGGCTTAATTTGTTGTTGATTTTGCAGCTCTTTAAGATGTTAAGAGAGCTGGTGTATTTTGGATTTTTTTTTTTTAAAGAAGGCTTGGATGGCTATGTATTTCCCCCTTAGGACTGCCTTTACTGTGTTCCATAGGTTTTGGACCAATGTGTCTTCATTTTCATTGTTTTCCATAAATTGTTTAAGTTCTTCTTTGATTTCCTGGTTGATCCAAACATTCTTAAGCAGGATGTTCTTTAGCTTCCAAGTGTTTGAATTCCTTCCAAACTTTTTCTTGTCGTTGAGTTCCAGTTTCAAAATGTTGTGGTCTGAGAATATGCAGGGAATAATTTCAACCTTTTGATATCAGTTGAACCCCAATTTGTGACCCAGTATGTTGTCTGTTCTGGAAAAAGTTCCATGTGTGCTCAAGAAGAATAAGTATTCTGTTGTTTTAGGGCAGAATGTTCTGTTTATGTCTTTGAGGTCCATCTGGTCCAATGTGTCATTCAATGCTCTTGTTTTTTATCAATTTTCTGCTTGGATGATCTGTCTATTACTGATAGTGGCATGTTAAGATCCCCTACTATTAATGTATTCTTATCAATATGACTCTTTATCTTGATTAACAGTTGGCTCATGTAGTTGGCTGATCCCATATTGGGGGCATAAATATTTATAATTGCTAGATCTTCTTGGAGGATAGACACTTAAAGAATGATGTAGTATCATTCTTTATCTCTGACTACAGTCTTTAGGTCAAAATCTAGTTTATCGGATATGATAATCATTACTCCAGCTTTCTTTTGAGGCCCATTGGCATGAAAGATGCTTCTCCATCCCTTCACTCTCAGTCTGGATGTACACTTATGTTCCAAATGAGTCTCTTGTAGACAACATATGGATGGGGCTTGTTGTTCTATCCAATCTGCAACCCTTGCCATTTTATGGGAGTGTTTAGGCCATTCATGTTGAAAGTGATTTTTGAAAGATACGTTTTTATTGACATCATGTTGCCTGTGATGTCCTTGTTTCTATAGATTGTCTCTGTAAATTTCTGTTTTATGTCACTCTTGGGTTATTTCTTCTTTTATAGAACCCCCCCCTTAATATTTCTTGTACTGCCAGCATGGTGGTCACATACTCTTTAAACCTTGCCAGTCTTGGAAGCTCTTTATCTCTCTATCCATTTTTGAATGTCAACCTTCCTAGGTAAAGTATTCTTGGCTGCATGTTCTTCTCATTTAGTGACCTGAATAGGTCTTGCCAGCCCCTTCTGGCTTACCAGGTTTCTGTGGATAGGTCTGATGTTATTCTGATGGTCCTTCCTTTGCATGTAAGGAATCTCTTCCCCCTAGCTGCCCTTAAGACCTCTTGTCTGAAATGATTTGTGAATTTTACAATTAAGTGTCTGTGAGTCTTTCTAGACTCGTTGATCTTGAGGGTGTTCTTTCTGCCTCTAGGACATGAACTCTAGTTCCATTCTCCAGATTGGGAAAATTTTCATGGAGAATTTGTTCAACTATATCTTCTAGTCTTCTTTCTTTCTCCTCCCACTCAGGGATCCCAATAATTCTGATGTTGGAAAATTTCATGATGTCATTTATTTTCCTAATTCTGTTTTCATGGCTTCTAAGCTATTTGGTCCAGGCCTCTTCCTGATCCTTTTTGTCTATCAGTTTGTCCTCTAGATCACTAATTCTGTGTTCTGCTTTGGTTACCCTACCCTAAATTAGAGAATTTAGATTAGATTGTATCTCATTGATAGCATTTTTAACTTCTTTCCAGGAGAGCTTTCACTTCTGCCCTAATCAATTCCATATTGTTATTAATGGTTTTCTCCAACCTAGCCACTGCCTGAATAATTGTTACCCTTTCTGACATATGTTTATGTCCATATGAAGTAGCTCTGATGGAGAGGGTATAGTCTCTGAATTTTTCCTTTCCTCATTCCTTATCCTAGTTATTTTAGTAAGAGGTGGTTGAGGAGATGTGTAGCTGAACATATCAACCATGATCCAGGTAAGGTGTACCCTGAAATGCTTTTGAGCAATTGGAAGTCACCACCAAAAGGAAAGAAAAAAGAAAGAAAGACAGAGAGAAAGAGAGAGACAGAAAAAAAAAAAAAAAAAAGAGAGAGAGAGAGAGAGTAGACCCAGCCAGATGGACCCCAAAGGTAAGACTTATAAGGTATAAAAACAAAAATGGACAAACAAAAAGACCAATAAAAATAAAGGACAAGGGTGGGGGGGGGAAGAACCCAGCCAAAATTAACCCCAAGTATAAAATTACTATAATACCAGAACAAAAACAAATACACAGAAACACTGACAGAAGAAAAAGACGGGAGGGTGGTTATAAATCCTCAATGTGGGCAAGGAAGGTTATTTTGATCCTTCCTGGGTGTATCTTGATACCTTTCTTAAAGGACTCAACTTTCCACAGATAAAGGGAGATTAAAACTGGTTTATATATAAGGGTAGTATTGATTATGGAAAGAGGATTACCTTGAAGCTTATATTTATATGTATTTTAAAAAAATAGAAAAGCAAAAGAAAAACACAGGTTTAGGTATGAAAAAAAGTTTAAGTTAAAGGTTATTATGGAATTTGTTATATTGAACCTCTCATTGTAATGGTAAATAGGTTTAAAAATTAAAAAGAACAAGAATAGTGAGAATGAATTAAAAATAAAAGTTGGGGGCGCCTGAGTGGCTCAGTAGGTTAAAGCCTCTGCCTTCAGCTCAGGTCATGATCCCAGGGTCCTGGGATTGAGCCCCACATCGGGCTCTCTGCTCAGCAGGGAACCTGCTTCCTCCTCTCTCTCTGCCTGCCTCTCTGCCTACTTATGATCTCTGTCTGTCAAATAAATAAATGTAATCTTTAAAAAATTAAAAAAATAAAAATAAAAGTTGTATATATGAAGTAACTGGTATTAGGGTAATACCGGGAGTTTAATATCTTGTTTTCCCCTGATATTGGGGTTTTACAGTTTTATGGGGACCCTAGAGTGGTTGTCCTCTCATCTCTCATTTTTTCTCAGCTGCCTTTCTGGGGGAGGGGTCTGCCACATTGTTTTTCAGTCAGTCTTGCTTAGGTTGAGTCCTTCTGCTCCTTATCAAGGGACTGGGTTCTATGGAAACCGGTTTTTCAGGCTTTTGTTCTCTGGAGATTTTTGTTCTTTGGCGGCTTTTTGTAGCTTTTCAGAGGTTTAATGGAAAGCAAACTGCACCCAGACTTCCATCTCATAGAGAAGCCTCATTCTGTTCCCCTTTGGGTGGTCCAGAACATACAGACCCCCCTCCGCCAACTCCACTGAGCCATGCAACTTCTCACAGGCAGTGTACTTCCCTAGCCACCATCTTAGGGTTTGCCCAAAGTGCCCACTTATCTCTGCATCCCCATGCCACTAAAACCACAAGCAATACTGGTCCAGGGAGCCTGTTTCCAGTGGCTGCCTTTGCGGGGACTACTGTCTGGAGTACAGACCGCCAGAGAGATCCCAACCAGAGATAATGCACTGAGATTTTCAAGCCTGGGCTGGGAGTGTTCAGAATCTCAGCTGGCCCTAGAGACCGTCAGCTAGTGCCTACACAGAGCTCTCTCACTTGGGAGTAGGGAGTGTGGTTCAGACCCTGGTCACACAGGGCACATGCAGAGTGGAAAAGACTGTGGTTCTAGAGAGCGTCAGCTGGCGACCACACCAGACTGTCTCACATGCGCTGGTGGGAAGTGCATCTAGCCCAGCACTGGTGCAAGCAGCTGGGGGCTTAGTAACCACAGCCTGGAGGCTTTGCTGCACTCTCTCCGGCACAAGTGGTCACCAGTGGTGGCCATCCTGGGTCCATAGTCTTATTCCTATGCCTGTGATTGCCTGATTCCACCAGTTTCCCCTTAAGATCTTTTGTTCTTTTTGAGTGCTTTTAACCAGATTCCAAGTTAATGCTGGTCCCCAATCACAGGGTACTCCCGTATTGGGGTATTACTTTCCAGTGGGTCGCTTTTGGTGGCTCCCTCCCCCTCTGTTTATCCTCAGATGTCAGTCCAATTCCCACTCCACTTTACATCTTCACTGGAGTCTTCTGCCCTCATAGAGATCCAGAAGTGCATAATCCCACATCTCAGGTGGATTTCATGGGTATTCAGAGTGTTCTGGTAGATAATTAGCTCACTTTAGGGGACCAGTTGAAACTGGGTCTCCTACTTTTCTGCCATCTTGCCCCAGCTCCAACCTGTTTTTAAAAGTCCTCTGGTGATTCCAATGCATTCTAATGTTTGAGTGTAAGCACCATAATTCATTATCTTAAACATAGTACTGCACTTAAAACGGATATTTGTTCTAGGTATCTGTACCTGAAATAATTGAAATTATTAGAGTACTATTGTAGTCAGTTTGGGCTAATGTTAAAACACTTATTTCTCATAGTTCTAGAGGTTGGTAAGTCCAAGATCAAGGTGCTGGCTAATTCAATGCTTTGGTGAGCACTCTTTTTCTTGTTTGCAGATGGCAACCATATTACTTTTTTCTAATATGACCTCTTTTCTGTACATGCACAATTGGAGACCGGGTTCTTGTGTCTCTTCCTATACTTGTAAGGGAGCTAATCTCATCATGAGGGCATCATGTTATGACTTCATCTTAACTAAATTACCTCCCTAAAACCTTACCTACAAATACTATCACATTGGGGATTAGTGCTTCAACATGTGAATTTTGGAGAAACACAAACATTCAAAAACACAAACATTCATAACAAACATTTGTTATTTGCAATAACAAATCCCTAACATTATAATGCATCTCAAAAATATGAAAATTCCTAATTATGAAGCCCAAACATACCTTACTGCAAGGTTTCAGTAGATCTTCCACTAGTGGAACATCAAAAACAAAAACAAAAACAAAAAACACCAAAAAACAAAAAACTATAACTCTTGAAATTATTAAACAAATGCCACATTTAAGTAGATTGTAAGAAAAAAAATAAAGAAATAAACTTGATTTTCACTCTAGTTGAATGAGCAGTGTTTTTAGTTGTATTTAAAATTTCTCCCATTTTCTGAAATATGGGAAATAATATATGGTTGTTTAAGAACTGTGTACATTTTTCTCATGGCATTATTTATTTAGTAAAGATGAAAATCAACTTTTGCCATTGTTTTAAAAATGTAGTTGAACATTGCATTAGAAAACTGTAGATAGAAATGTTTGAACTCTGAATACCTTCAAAAGCATAGAATGATTTTCATAGAAAAGGTCAAAATTATAGGAAAATGAAAGTAGATAAAACATATCCTCAAAGATTATGTGCTTGATTGGTATATTAGATTCTTAAGACTACCATAATAAATTACCACCATCTGAGTGATTTAAAGCAACCAAAATTTATTCCTTTATAGTTCTGGAAGCCAGGAGTACAAAATAAGGAAACTGTGTTGCTACCATCCTTCTTGGGGTATTACTTTCCAGTGGGTCGTTTTTCTATGTGTTTCTAGGTTCTTTTTCTCTTTTCATATAGGATACCAATCATTGGACTTAGAATCTATCTTAAATCCAGGAAGATTTCATCTTGAAATCCTTTAGAAATTGCATCTTTAGAAGATGCTATTTCTAAATAAGTCACATTCAGAAATACCAGGTTTACATGAATTATTGTAGAACACTAATATAGTACAGTGAGCAAAAAATTAAAAAAAAGGAAAAAAAAGAAAAAAAGATTTTAAAAGTTAACCTTATTAATTACATGTTTTTTTATAAAAATATTTTTATAAAAAATATTCAAATCATTATAAAGTATTATATATGGTACTTTGATTTATTTCATGTAAATAATCAAAATTCCAGCCCTTAGAAATAATTTTCTTCTGAAAAGTAAATATCATTCTGAATTTAAGCTATTTTGATCCAACAATATTGCAGCTCATTTATATAATCAGCAACATGGGTGGTCACAAATACAGTTTAAATTTTATGGAATATTTTTGTTTTCTTTGAGGTTATGGGCATTGTTAAGCAAATTTCAGGAGGGGAAAAAAAAAACTATTGCTTTATTCTATATTCTCAAGATCCTCACAAGGATAATTTATAAATTTTGAAATTCCTTTTTGTCCACAACCATAATAACATAAAGACTGTCTATTGTAAGCAATCTGTGTGGACAGTGATATAACTTATAATTATTGATTAAGGAATTCACTTTATATCCACAATGAAAATTTAAACAGCACATGTAGGTCTAACAATTTCAGATAGGCTTATTTATTTGGTAATAAGCCACAGATACTGTGAATAAGTTATGTATAACTCACACTGATGAAAGGATTCATGTAATTTGTTTTGAGACACACTCAGCCATTATGCAAATTTCAGGAAATATAACTCTAAACAAAGGAAGGCACCAAAGAATTAACATGGCAATATAGAAATCACAAAATTAAATATCCCCAGAAGAAATGCAGGATTCTTTAAAATGTGTAGAACAGGTATAGAAGAAAAAAAGGCAATTATGAAGACTGGAAAATTGGCAATTATATACCCTATCTAATAATACTGAAATGCAGAATACTTAAAATAAATTTGGGACCATACAATACATCTTTCTACTGCCTTCAACCTGAGACACCAGAGCACCTACAAATAAAAATATGCTAGTAACACCAGCAATCCTAATACAGAATGAAATGTTACATTAGGGACATGTATACAAACAAATTCAGGAGTCAGATAAGACTTTTCTGTAACAGTGGCATCCACTGAAGGGTTAAAAGGAGCAGTTGGGTCTTGACAGAGTGAGAAGGCAGAAGAACATTCCATTCAAAGAGAACAGTGTGCTAAATTACCTGAAGCCAAGTTCACTTTACTGTATCACTGGGTTTGGGAAGAATAATGCTAAAAGCTAAAGTTGGAAAGGTAAATAGGGCCCATATGAAAAGTCTAGTAAGCCATATAGAGTTTCACTCTTGGAACACTGGGGAGCCAATAGCATAGTTTACCAGAAATGTGACATGATGAGATTTGTACTTTAAAAATAATATTTTGGCTAGAGTGTGGAAAATTGATTTGATTTTTAAACACCACTGGAGGCAGAGCCTCTAGCTGGAGACTATTAGAGTAATTCAAGCCAGAGAGGCTGGTGGCATGGGCTGAAGTACATCAGTGGAAATGGAAATGAAGTAGACTGATGTGAATCATATTTAGAAGACAGATCTGACACAATCTGGTGATGGATTATATGTGGGAGACAGGAAAAAAATGAGACAGCAGAAGAAGTCTGATGATACATAGTTTCCTGGCTTGAATAGATGGATAGATAGCAGCGTCACTTTCCCTTAAGGAGTAAGCAGAGTTGAACATGCTAATCAAGATTACCATTTATCTCTTATTTTCCCCATTCAGTTTCTTTCACAGCATAATTCCACAGCTCTAAATTCAGCTTGAGGACATAATATGAAAGTTGTGACTCTACATAATATGTTGCCAAAGTCAAAGTAGTACATTTCTTACATTTTATTTTTCTGAAATCAAGATATCTTGTAATTGGTGCCAAAATAAATTTGCCAGGCACTTGGCAGAGGATTACTGTTAGGAAACTACCAAAGGGTGTATTCTGGCAAAGTTACACCTGTGTGCATTTGCACTTCTTTTTCTTTAATGAGAGTAGTTAATAAGGACACATACATAAACTGAAAGTCATCTTGGAATCACCAAGAATGTCCTCCATGAGAAGAGGAATTGAGGGGAGTTTCATTCAAGTTCCTGCATGAAAGCTACCACAGCAGGCCAAGTTTAAATCCACATAAATCACTGAGGGTTGCCCCTTGCAAAGGATGAGTCTCTGGAGAAGAGAAGGAAATTAAACACTTCTTAATTTAAGATTGAAATAGACAAACAGCTTGACCTGTTGGGGGAACAGGGATATTGTGGGAGAGCATTTATAGGTCTCTCAGGTAGAAATTGCTGGAACAAATCATATTGCTAGCAGCCGGAAAGGATAAATATATGTGAATCTGAAGGCAGAATATAATGACTGCAATATTAAAGACATATGTCAGACTCAACACCAAGAAAATGACTGTGTTCTTTGAAGAACAATGTGGCCTGACTAGAACCAGCAGGAAATCTTTAAATCAGAGAAACCAAATTATCAATGTTTGGTACATGCATAATGTGGCATTAAGAAGCAATAGCAAAAATCAACTAGGCTGACTCTAGAATTCATTCGGTGTGTGAGAGTTGAATTGTGCCATTTGAATGGCACAGGAATCCTAGGTTGTTGCAAAATTTATACAAAGATCCAAGCAAGCTATACAGGACTTCTTACTAATAAGTTATTAAATACATCCAGCCACCATGAAAAGTTGTTATTGTGTGTGCTCCAAATTTAAGAAGTAGTTTATATATGTTTAATAAGTTGTGGTGTTCACATTGTCTGTACCAAAGTGAAGTTAGCTGTATAAGAATGTATCTCTTTCACTAATTGTCACTTGACTTATTTGCACAGGGAACATAATAAAATTGAAGTTTAACTTAAATATTCAGCCCTAGTTCTTGATAACAAAACATTAAAACATCTTCTAAAAGAACATATTTTGATAATCTAAAAATGAAAACCTTAATCTAATTATAATTTATTTAAAGTCACATACTGGACAACACATTATAAACAAAGAAATTACCAAATATCTTGGAAGATCTGGAGTTCTCTCCCCTCATAGAATGACTATTGTTACTACTTCTTTAATTGTTAACTACTATGACTCTGGTACATACATCTAAGGCAAAAATATCCTATGATACACAAAAGATGTTTATCACTTAATGATTAAAAGACAATGAAAATAGGGAAATATACTATGAGTTTAAATAAATATTAATTAGAGGTGCCTGGGTGGCTCAGTTGGTTAAGTGTCTGCCTTTGGTCATGATCAGGTCATGATCTCAGGGTCCTGGGACTGAGCTCTGTGTTGGACTCCTTGCTCAGTGGAGAGTCTGTTTCTCTCTCTCCCTTTGCCCCTACCCCCCACTTGCACGTGGTCTCTCTCATTCACTGTCTCTCTCTTAAATAAGTAAATAAAATATTTTTAAAATATTAATTAAAGACAAAGTAATATATGGGTAATGATGATTGGTTGCTTAAGAGTATGAAATCACAAGCATGGGTTATAAAATATAGTGTGGCCATGTTGATGAGTTCAAAGGATTAAGAAGACTAGAACCCAACTGAAAAAAAGCTCAAAATGTAAACATTTATTGTGATATAAGTAAATAGAAGATTTTTCCCAGTTATAAAGTTTTTGTATGTATATTTTTGAAATAGTGTTAGCATTTCTTCCACTAAACTGTTATTAAAGTGATACTTTATCTACAAAAATAAGTGCCACCTTAAAATGAAGAAATTCTGGTCACATCTGTGTTTCTTTTAAGAAACAACTACCTGAGATTTCTTTTAGGCTAGAGTGGGTTTTATTTTTATTTATCACAGCAGAAACTGAATGTAGAGCCAGGATTCTCCAGAGAAACAAAATGAATAGGAATTATATACATAAACTTTTATTATAGAGTTTTAGTTCACATAATTATAGGGGCTGGGAGGTCCCACCATCTGCTGTCCATGAACTGGAAACTCAGGAAAGCCATGGTGCAGTTCAAAGAATTGGGAGCCTAAGAGTCAATGGTATAGATTACAGTCTGGATCGAAAGGCTTGACAACCAAGATACTATAAGTTATATATGTACATCCAAGTTCTGGTTTGAGGGCAGAAGATTGATGTTCCAGCTCAAACATTCAGGCAGAGTGTGAATTCAATCTTTCTCTAGCATTTCGTTTTACTCAGACCCTCAGTGGATTGGATGATGCTGCCATTGGGGAGAGCCATCTTTGTACTAATTTGGCCAATTCAAATGCTAATCTATTCCAGAAACACACTGAAATAATATTTAACCAAATATCTGGGAATCTTGTGCCCCCACTCAATTTGACACATAAAATTCACCATCACACTGAAACTCAAAAGGAGTTTCTTATATCAAAAGTTCACAATATACTATGCGTCTTAAGCAATCAGGTGTGCCTATACATGCAGAAAGACACTAAAAGTTCTGGATTAAGCTTTAAACTTTCAAATGTATGCAACAAAATAAAATAACAGTATCACAAATCCTTATCTTGCTTGAATACTTTTCACTTTCTTTAAACAACTGCACTGTTTTCAGTCTGCAAAGACCCCAATGGGGAAGGATAGTACCCATGCTAAGATCTCAGAGAGCCCACAACTTTCATTTCATTCAAGCTTCCTACTCCAATGGTATATCTCAAAGAAGTCTTTGTTGACTTCCCAGTTACACACACACACACACACACACACACACACAGGCCCGCCACACCTTCACATATTACCTTACTATATTTAGCTTTATAAGAATTATTACTACCAAGATTATTTTCAAATCTATATATTAACATTTATATTTTGTCCATTTATTAAGATGTTGACAGAATGAGGAAACAGCAGTGACTTATCAACACAGTATCTAATATGTGTAGAGCAGCACCAGTAGAATATTAAGTACTCGATGCAAATTCTGTTGCATATGTGATTTATCAGTATGTCCTGTCAAAATGTCCTTGTAAAAAACTACTGATTATATTTCTTGAAGGAAAAGTCATTAAAAAGAAATATTATCCTAGAAAAATATTTACTTAATTAGACAAGTAGATATTGGGAAGTATTGACCAATCTTGAAAAGAACTGGCAATAGCCATATGAGTTTTATTAATGGTCATATTAAACTCTGTTGTTGTCTTGTTTATTTTTGAGAAGGCATTTTAATATTCAGTTTTTCCATTTTGTTCTTGCTTTCAAGTTGCTTCTTTACTCCATTTTTCCTTTCAATTATTTGTTAGTATTTATATCATTCCTTTTTTTTTTTAAGATTTATTTATTTGAGAGAGAGAGAGAGAATCTTAAGCAGACTTCCTGCTGAGGGTAGTGCCCAACATGGGGCTGGATCCCAGGACCCTCAGACCATGACCTGAGCTGAAATCAAGAGTCAGACACTTAACTGAACCACCCAGGCGTCCCTATATCATTTCCTAGCAGGAAACTAAAAATTTCTCTGATGCTTAAAAATGTCACTGGCTAATATATAGAATGGGCTTATATACAAAGTTATCATTTTCATTTTTAAGTATTTTCCTAGATTTAAAGACTTTTTCTTTAGCTTTGGCTTCTTGGAGAGATTCTCTTTCCTTAACTTTGGAAGTGTAACATTCGTATGAAAATCAATGATATGACTATCTACTTACAGAAAAACAACTCCTGCAAATGCAGAATAAAATATGGGAATAATGGGAAGAAGGAGACAGGGCTAAAATAATATCTGACTTTATAAATTAGCCTGAGTTAGAAAAACTCCATTAAATTGTTTGCTGAATATGGAGACCTGAATATGGAGAAAGTACTGAATAAATTATTGTGTAATTAGATTTAACTGGAAAAAAAGAAAAAAAGGTTTGTAAATTTTGTCAATTTAGCAGAAGATTAAAAATCTCTCTTTTTTTTTAACTTATGCCACATGAATTCATGATAAATATAAAACTAAATATGGGTGATATCATGTTAGGTGTCATGGAGGATTTTAAAAAATGCTAAGATGTGTGTCCTGATTTCAATATTAATAGATGCATGGGTGAGATCAAGAGTGGTGAGTAAAAGGAGAAACACTCAAATGTCCTGGGTGGCTCAGAGACCAGAGATTACTTCAAACTGCAAAGATTAGGAGAGGTTTCATCAAGTAAACTACATTTGTTCTTGTCTGGAAAAGATAAATATGACTCAGACATTTAGCTGTGGGCTGTGTGTATTCTGAATAGTGGGAACAATATGAATAAGAACATAACTTGGTGAATATATATGTGTACACTGATGAAAATTCTACTTGCTGAAGTTAGAGACTTGGGAAAGAGAATACAGAGGTGATACTAGAAATTCTGTATGCAATTAAATCATATAAACCTTGAATGGGAGTAGAATTTTATTTGATTGGTGATGGAAGGGCCGTGAATATTTTTCCTCAAAGGTGTTGTATGATCATTGTTATATTTTAGGAATATATTCTTGATATCAGTGGATATGGAACATAAGAACAGCAAGTTAATTAAGAAATTATTTTCAAATTTCATAGAAAAGATAGTAGAATCTTCTGAAGCAGAAGCTTAACAATAAGCTTGGAACTACAGTATAGATATCTGTGATTCTTAATGAAGGAAGATGAAATTTGGAAAAGAAAAAAAATAAAGGAAATTGTAAGTGATTTAGAGCTATGATAATGCTTAAAACTTTTCATAAAATTGCTACATATACACAGTTTACATCACTACATATACATATATCCATATTGTATATTGTCCTTTAGTTGGGATTTGTCTGATTTTTTTTTTCTCATGATTAGAATGGGATTATGTTTTTTTAGGAGAAAGACTACAGAAGTAAAGTGTTATTTTTATCATGTCATATCAAGGGCACTGTTATGGGTTGAATAGTGTTCCCCCCAGAAAAGATAAATTAAAATCCTACCTCTCAGTATCTCAACAAAAATGAAAGAACCTCAAGGTCATGAAGAATAAGAAAAGTCTGAGATACTGTCACAGCACGAGCCTAAGGAAACCCATAAATCAGTATAATTAATGTCATGTCCTACATGTAATCCTGGAACAGAAAAAAATAGTAGATAAAACTAAGGAAATCTAAATAAAAGATGGACTTAAGTTAATACAATGTATTAACATTAGCTTATTAACCATAACAAATTATCATAATTTATATAAGATGTTAATAATATTAGAAACTGTGGGACATATGAGAATTCCCTATACGATCTTTGGAATTTTTTCTGTAACTCTAAAGCTGTTATACTAGAAAATATTTACTTAAAATATATTTATTATTGATGTGTGTGGGTGGCTCAGTAAGTTAAGCATCTGCCTTTGGCTCAGGTCATGATCCCAGCGTCCTGGGATCGAACCTTGCACTGGGCTCCCTGTTCGGTGGAGAGCCTGTTTCTCCCTCTGCCTACTGCTCCTCTTGATTGTACTCTCTCTCTGTCAAATAAATAAGCAAAATCTTAAAAATATATATTTATTATTACAATTCCAAAAGGAGGTAATAAATATAAAATGTTTTACACAATGCATTGCATATAACAGATGCTATAGAGTAGCCATTATTTATGCAAGTTTCATTATATTTGCAAATATTAACATAAAAATTGATAATAATTATTAACAACAAATGAAATAAATCCACATTTGCAATGTCAGCCTCTTCTTCCCTGTTTTTAATGAAACATGCTAAATGTATATCTCCTGCTGGGATCTGCAATGAGTGAACATGGTTTAGCAAATTCATAATTTGTGCTAGTCTTTAGATTGCTATTGTCACAATTAATAGTTAAGTAAAAGCCCTGTCTTCATTATAACAAATGAAAATGATTTGGAATTTATAAATCTATTAAATTTAATAATGCTTTAAATGTCTGGATAAAGAGACATATGCTGACAAATGGTTTGGATCAAGAAACTCAAAGTAATTATCATACTGACATTCCTTTGGGATATTCATTGGTTTGTATGATCATGGCAGCTTGAATCATGTAGCTTAATGGAGATTCTTGAGTTTTCATGAAGAATATTCTGCTGAAGTGATAGAGATTCCAAGCCTTTATTTTGGAAATACAGAAGATGATCTTGTAGCTTTAGGACTCTGATAGAGTAAGAATTGAGGGTCCCATGCGTTTCACTCCTTGTGGTGCCCTACGGAATCTGACCACATCTGTCAGTCTGTCTTCAGATAGTCCCCCTCTCCCTCACTGAGTCTATTCCCAAACTACAAAGCTTCTGTCTAATATCAAACACTCCAAATCATCTCCTACCTCAACTCAGGGCTTTTATACTCTCTTAGAAATACCCTTCCTCATTGCTGGCTCTAATCCCTCCTCCGTCTGTGTGGGTTACTTTCAGTGAACACTCCCTTTCACTCTCTTTAAAATTGTGGTGCTACCCCACCCTCATCTTCATCCCCTTCTCCTTCCCTTTCTCTTCTTCCTAGCACTGATCTCCTTTTAATATCCCATAGTTTTCTAATTCAAGTTTCTATATTGTCCTCTTTCACTAGATTAAAAGCAGTAATTTAGGTCTGTTTTGTTTTCTCTTCCAATCTGGTGCACAAAACAGTGCCTGGCACATACAAGATATTTAGCACATGTTTGCAGAATAAAAGAATAACAACACAAAATTAATGCACTCATTATTTAATAAAGTTCTATAATAATATTCTTTAGTCTTATTTTAAACATAATTCACTATTTTGCCTAAATAGAAAGTCATACTTAAGATTTACATTGGATATATAAGCAGGCTCAAAGATCATATAATATCATAGAAATTTCAAATATTAATGGAGTCATTATAAATGTTATAAAGGAGGGGCGCCTGGGTGGCTCAGTGGGTTAACCTCTGCCTTCAGCTCAGGTCATGATTTCAGGGTCCTGGGATCAAGCCCTGTCTAGGGCTTTCTGCTCATCAGGGAGCCTGCTTCCCCCTCTCTCTGCCTGCCTCTCTGCCTACTTGTGATCTCTTTATCTCTCTGTCAAATAAATAAATGAAATCTTTAAAAAAAATGTTATAAAGGAGTCATTATAGTCTTAAATATATAATATAATCTACTAAATCTTAAGGATATGAAGATCTTATAAGGACTATACACTCTTCTTGATTTTTAAAAGCATCTTATTGATAACTGTAATAAGATGGTTAAATATTTCTGTGTGACCTATTATTTATTTATTCTAGTTCATTATTTTCAGTTGGGGATTTTATGCACCCTTGAGTTATTAACATAATAGACTGTAAGGATTTCTCTGGCAACATGTTGGTAGGAGAGTACCCATTTATACAATAAAATAAAATGCTGTAATTTTTATTAACATGTCTTGATTCCAGTAATGCACTAAGATGCTCATAAAAACATTAATTTTGATTTATGGCATAGATAAGGACTAGATAATAAACACGGAATGAAATAGTTGTAAATGATTTAGATCCATGGATAGCCTCTAAATTAGCCATCAACTAAGCAGGAAAAAAAAAAGTATAAAGACATCAGTATGATTAAATAAACGTGGATGTCTGTTCAGTGAACTAAAACACATAAAAAGACTGTAAGCATGTATGCTGCATGAAAAAAGAGAGATTCTCTATAAATGTGTGGTATTTACTTTCAATAATATTGGTCATTACACAGTACAAATACAATTAACATAAATAAAAATAAGAAAAAGTTTAAAGCTGCTATTACTTTAGGTGTTGTTTTGTTTGTTTGTTTGTTTGTTTCCTTTCGGCACATTGTTTGCTACATTCCAGTTCCTTAAAATATATTTATTCTTTTCGCTCTACCTTTTGAACTAGTTAAAACCCAATCATTTGTGCAATTTGCCTGCAGGCAAGGAAAAGAATACACAGACTTTCTCCCTGTATTTAATGCTTTGCTGATGGCATTTATCTTCATAAGTAGTATTTATTGTATTTTCATGTTTATAAAGATGTCATAAGTTACTTAAGAAACTTTTTATTTTTGTTTATATTTTTTAAAGATTTCATTTATTTATTTGAGAGTGAGAGAGAGAGAGAATGAGGGAAAGCAAGCATGAGAGGGGGGAAGGTCAGAGGGAGAAGCATACCCCACCCCCAGCGGGGAGCTTCTTGGGGAACTCCAACGAGGGACTCCAGGATCATGACCTGAGCTCAAGGCAGTGGTTCAAGCAACTGAACCACCCAGGTGCCCCAAGAAACTGTTTTTAATTAAAGAAAAGAATATTGCAAAATACAACCATATATACACCCCCAGATTTAGTTGTTGGATTTGTTTGTTTGTTTTTTTTAATTTATTTGACAGAGAGAGAGAGAGAGAGATCACATGTAGGTTGAGAGGCAGGCAGAGGGGGAGGGGGAAGCAAGCTCCCTGCTGAGTAAAAGCCCTATGCAGGGTTTGATCTCAGGACCCTGAACCATGACCTGAGCAGAGGGCAGTGGCTTAATCCATTGAGCCACCCAGGTGCCCCCAGATTTAATTTGTTATGAGCACTTTGTATTTTCTTCAAAACACATTTTAATGACTACCTAACATTTAATAATGTTTAACTAGTCCTGCACTGTTTTAGATGTTGGCTTTATTTTTAACACTATAAATAATGTTAGGATTAAAATCCTTGGACTTAGTCTGATTTGAGTTCCTCACAAAACAGAGCCAGGAGGACAGCCTGGATACTTGAACTTCCTATGGTAAGTGAACGCAGGGAGCAGGGGAGAGAGACAGGGAGAACAGAGAGTTAGGGGATGGAAAAGGCAAATAAAGAGTGAATTATAGATTTAAATCCTATGGATTTAAGTCCCTGTCCACTATGGAAGAACTGCGTAAATATACCCCAGAATTGTGTCTCCTAGGACAAGCAGAAGACGATTCATTTTGTTCCTCTGCCTCTCTTACCTCCTAGCTGTCCTGGATCGTAGCTGGAGCAGCTGAGCTAAGGAGGTTTAGAAGAGGCCTGGCAAAGGCCACAGTGAGCACTTGAGTTGTCAGCATCTAAGAGACCTCCTCCAGGAGCTACAGCAAAAATGAAAAGTGGACCCTGGAACAGAGGCAGGCAGGAATAACTTCTCCAGCTGGGGCGGAGAGGCAATGAGAAGCCAGGTGGATTTGGCCCTCCCATGGCCCTCCAAGCCCCTGGCCTCCACCTGGCTTGGTTATTACCACTCCTTCCGGAGACCTGATGGTGGCAGGAGCAACTACTGAGAGACCCTGGACTCTCTGTAGCCCCGGTCAGGCCAGAACCCGAGGAGCCCCCACCAGGACACCTGGAATTAAACAGGAATTGAACAAATCTGCCAGGTTCCAAGTATTCCTCCTCTACTCAGACTTTCCCATTAGTATTCAGACATGGCATTGTTTCTCCCATCTTAAGGGGGGGAAAATCCTTCCTGACTCTCCTTACAGCTATCATTGCATTTCTCTCCTTTGCAGCTAACCTGAAAGCTTTTTTTCCACTCACTGTCTCAAATTCCTTTCCCACTTTCTTTTGAAAACATTTCAGGCAGGCTTTTGCTACTAATCCACTGAAACCTCCATTGTCAAGTTCACCAATTACCTCCCTGCTGCTAAATCCAATCTCAGACCTCATCTTATTTGACCTATTAGCAGCATTTGACACAACTGTCTCTTCTCTTCCCTTGAAAAATTTCTTCATTTGACTTAAAGACTTTTTCCCCGTGCATCACTGACTGTTCCATCTTGGGCTACTAGTGTGTTTTCTACCCATGTTTCCTAATCTTAACATTGCTGCAACTAAGGCCTCACATCTTGGTCTGCATATCTTTCCAATATATAGTTTATATCTTGACAATCCTTTCCAGTATCCTGAATGTAAATACCATCAGCATTCTGATAATCCCTAAATTTATATTTTTAGCCAAACCTCTATGCTGATTTCAAAAATCATACATTGAGCTAACAGCTCACTTGGTTATCTAATAGGCATATGGAATTTGTCAAAAATGAAACTCCTGATTTCCCTCTCTTACAACAAACAAACAAACAAACAGAATATCTCCTCTCAGTGTCTTCCACAGTTTAGTGTTTTCTCTATTCCTCAAATTTTTAGGTAATTTCCTTAACTTGTCTTCTTTTGCCTGTACCCATAAGCCCTAAGTCCATCTCAAGATGTATCATCTCTAGGCACCTTGGCCCAACTCACCTTTCACTAAGATTATTGCAAATCTCAGAAGTAGAAGTTTTCCATCTACTTTGTTTAATCCCCCCTTAATCTATTTAATACACAGCAATCACAGTGATCCTGAAAAAGCATTCATTAGAGTATGTTTCCTATTCTCCTCCTCCCTCCAGTGGCACCCTGTATCTCTCCAACTGAAAACCATTATCTTACATAGTGAGGCTTATAAGGGTATAAACACAATCTTACATCCTTTCTATCCAAGCACTCACAAACTATTATCTTCCCATTTTCTTCACAGGAATCTCTAGCTTTTCTTTGAAGAAGAACCTGCAGGGTATATTCAGATCTTAAATGGTCTTTGTATTTTTTGTTCTCTCTGCCTAAAATGCCTTTTCACGGTTTACCTGCATCACTACCTTTCATTACTTTGACCTCCCTATTTAAATTGCTACAACCACTTCTTCACTGCCATTCCATCCTCCTTCCCTTTAGTATTACTTTTCCCTAGTACCTATCACCATTTAACATACCACATGTCACACCTATTCTCTTTTATGGTTTTCCTCTTTACTGTAACTCTCTTGAAAAAAGAAATTGCTGATCATTTTAATAACTGTTGGATTTCAATGATAAGAATAATATCTGGAATATGTTAGATATTTAATCAATAGAGTAAATGTTGAATTAACCTACAATTTATCATTTTATTCTACACAGATTCAAAATTTATGGATAGCCCATAGTGAATATTCAATGAATATTTTTGGATTAAAGAATAAATAAAATTTGGGACGCCTGGGTGGCTCAGTGGGTTAAGCCTCTGCCTTCGGCTCAGGTCATGATCCCAGGGTCCTCGGATGGAGCCCTGCATGGGGGTCCCTCCTCAGCAGGGAACCTGCTTCCTCCTCTCTCTCTGCCTGCCTCTCTGCCTACTTGTGATCCTTCTCTGTCAAATAAATAAACAAAATCTTAAAAAGAAAAAGAAAATATATATTTTAACACATTTTTATTGGTAGATTACTATTGGCCAGACACTCACTTTATAAAAAAAGTCATGGCTGATTACTTTACAAATTGATACATCACTAGAAGTCTGAGTTCTTTCACTTTCTGTGACTGTCTCTCTAAATGTCTTCTACGTCTCCACATTTACTGTGGAGATATGATGCCAAAATTGATACATAGAGCAAAATTATGTTTTATGAGAAGAAAAACACCCTTCTATGACACATCTGCCATATCACTCCATGTTGTGAAAAGGATCCACAGAGCCAAATGAATACAAATAATAAGATATTATGCACAATTTTTTTTCTCAATCTTCATCTCCAAGGTAAATATGGAAATGAAGAAAAATCTGACTTCATGTTCTTTAAAATTTCACTGTAAAATCATTAGTGGATGCCAACAATATTCTTGTCCATGTTTTTGTAGTTTCCTTTCTCATTCTTTATATATTGAATGACTACTATGTGTTAGATACTTATGAAAAAAGAAATCACTATTAAGGTCCTTCCTAAAATTACCACTCAATTTCCTTGTAAGAGACAATAATGACAACTGGAAAATGAGAGAACTGACAGTTTATCATCCAGGGAGGATGTGAAAACATAATAGTAGACAAGAGGATATGCTATTACGGCCCTTTTAAATCAATTTCTCAACATAATTCTATTTCATTGTTTATTAATTTACTAATATTTTAATAAAATGTGCCAAGAATCACTAATTAAATATTTGAGGTATTTTGAATTTTCAAACATTTTCTTTAGTGTTTTAGAGCAAGACAATTTGAAGATGTAGAATATCCAAAAACAAATGTTAAGCACAATTTCATCAAATGCTAAGTGGTCTCTATGGGAATATAAAAACTGTTCTCTTCATTAAGATTGCTCATTTAAAGAGTGGACCTTAAAGGATTTTTTTATTGAATATTTAACTGCCTAAGCCAAATTTGTCATTACACTCAGCAAGTTGGCTGCTTAAATCTGTCTTAGAAGAACTTAGAAACTAATCAATAACAGTAAAAATAAAAACATTCTAATGATTTAGCATTTCTTCTGAGTAAAACTAATAGAAATCAGATTATTCGAACTGTGATTTTCATTAAGCTGAAAATCCATTTATTTTTTAAAGGAAGAGCTAATGCTTTCCATACAGATCATCAAACTTTAGATAGTATTATAATGCAAAAATATAATCCAAAGCATATTGAGTTTTAAATTACAGTTTGAAGGAAATTATTTCAAGATGTTTAGAAACTAATATGTTAAAATAATGAGTACCAGAATATTATCATTTACCAATCATATACATAAATGAAAAATTCTTTTGTCTAATGTTATACATTTAGTTTGCATAAATGAATTATGCATCAGCTTTGAAAATATTGAATTTTTTAAAGTAAAACTAATAATGTCCTTTTCAAAACATATGTCCTCTCTATAATTATTAATTTATTAAAGTTAATAATGCTAAATTCCGTCATATTCTGGTTTAAATTAAATTTTATTTCTATTCTACTTCAGAACACAAAACCACTAAAAGATTGCCAAATATATTTAATGTATTTAATTTATTTTGCTAATTAGGAAAATAATACTCCAATATTTCAAATGCTGACCTTCCAACTCTTAGTTAAATGATATACAAGTTCTTTATTTAAAATGAGATTTATCATAATCCTTTAAATGCATTGCTTACAATTTTTTCAACCTAAATTAGTTCAGTTAAAAAGAGACTTAGGTTTAAAGAATATACATATATATATATAGATTAAAAAGGAATTGCAATAAATAAAGAAATCAATGATTTTCTTCCTTCAAATCTAAGCAGTTTAAAAATAATCTCTTTCTAGCATTCTGCTGTTATTCATGTGATCATCAGATAAGCTGGTTAAGATAGTTACTACTGAGGTAGTATTCAAGGAATTCTCACATATGTTTTTCTAGTTTCTCTGTTCACCTTACGTCTGAGATAAGCAGAACATGACTTGTTTTATCACTGTTTATGACAGCAAAAGCTAGATGCAGAGATATAATTTGCCAAATTAAATGTTAGAAACTGTGGGTGCTTAATACCAGTAACTAATTCCTGTGTTGTCTCCTGAATTTGAGGGCAGAAAATATCAAAATAAATAGTTTATCAAATACATAAAGTCGGTCACAATTTACATATGTTCTCATATGAGACACCATTTTACTGCTTACAAAAGTTTACCATAGTATGCTCCTTTTTGAAACTATTCATTATGATAGCAAATATCTACAAAGAGAGCTTATTCTAAATGAAAGAAAGAACCAAATTTGAAATTCCTTAGAATGAATACTTGGCTTTGGTGAGTTTTTCTTTATTGTTTATTTTATTTGATTAATTAATGAGGCAGCTTTGTTAATTTTAAATGTGTTTCAATATAAATAATGTAACAACATCAACTTCTTACTGAGTATCCTTTGGTACCAGGCTTTATAACAGTTTTCAAAGTTTGTCTTAGAGTTTTTTCTCAAAAATTTTGATTTACGTTTACTGACTCCAGAATTCAGGTAAAGAAAATGAGTCAGATTTAAGTAGATGACTAAGATTATATGTAAGTAGTGGAAACAGCAGGAACAGTATTTGCTGGCGCTGTGTGTGTGTGTGTGTGTATATATATACACACACATACATATACCTTTTTTTTTCAATGCTAAGACCAAGTACTAACACTTGTACTTGATAAAGTTTTCTTTGTTTTAAAACTTTGTTTACTTACATACTTATTTATTTGCCTTTTTGATTTATGATACATAATATAAAAACAAGTTACAAAATACAAAAATTTTTATAAACTGTTTACAAAAGGGTTCAAAGTAGGGTGTAGAATAATGAAAGTTATATCTTCTGCCAGTCCCCACTTTTCTATTACTCGAAGCAAACACAATTTACTCAGCCTTTTGGTGAATCTTTTTAAAGATCACAGTTTAAAAATAACAACAACAACAACAACAACAACAACAAACCCTGGTATTTAAAAAAATCACTGTATAGAGTATAGTCTATGCAGTACTCTGATAAACTTTGTCTAGACATTACTGAACAATATATTTCAGAAAGATAGAAGGTTATTTCATTTAAGTCTTTTTGTTAATGTTGAGATGATGTCACAATTTTCCTTTTGGAAAAATTTCCAGGTCTTATCTGTCATGTAACTTTTTTTTCTTTTATATTGTTCATACAGATTTTGTGTGTGTGTGGCTATGTTAGATCCTTTACTGGAGAGTAGAGTCTCACTAGCTCCCAGTAAAACCCTTCTTTTCTGTCTGAGAGGGTAAGAATCAAAGATTCTCCTAGGCCCTGAAGCACAAAAACAAAGGTGGTGATTCTGCATGTTTCTGTTTGCTTGTTTATCACAGAATACTTATACAAAGAATGTGATAGAAAATTCCAAACATCCACCTCTATTACGTTGATCCCCAGAGAGTGCCGCCCAATTTGCAGAAGCCTACTCTGAGAGAACTGTCCAGGGTTCTTCTCTCATTATCTTTTATCTCTTGAATCTGATTTTCTGTCTTTGCTTGTACCACACAATGTCCTTATATTGAAAATATTAAAGACTGACATTTTCAGTCAGATATGTTTGCATGGGCAATATAGGTCCGTTGTATTGAGACTTCACTGGATGCTTTCAACAGCTTCAGCTGTGCACACGTAGGGGCCGGGCTCTATCAGTCGGTTATATGTGTGAGGGGTCCAACTGGCATTCTTCTATTTGGTTTTGTAGTCATATGGTTATGGAAATTTGAAATATTTGGGTTACATAGGTCTATAGCCTTTTCATAAAAATGCAAGAATAAATGTTTTAAATTAATAAACTTGGCCAGACAACTTGAAAACAATCACTTGACTATGTTACTAGGGCAGCTTAAATTAGGAAAACACAAAAATCAAATTAATAGTCTTTACATTCTCATTTCCCAACACTAATTCAAATAACATTTTCTTAACTTTTGAATATTCTTATGTTACATTTGGTGTGGTAAGATTTATGTATATAATGTAAGACAATTTCTTGCTTTTTGACTCCAGGGAAAATTCAAGCTGGTGATCAGCAGGCCTACCCAATTATCAATACTAACGACATTCCCTTTTTCACTAAGAGTCAAGAACTCCATACTTGATTTATTTGTAATGAAGGGACTGGGTGGGTTTACAAGCATCCTAGTTATTGAAGAGTGTTCAGAGGGAGTGATTTAATTGAGCAGGAATAGATAATTGTCACTGGGAGACCCACTGTTCATGGCAAAAAGAAGACATGTCGGTAAGTTTCCATAAGTTCACTCCCACTTGTTTATCTGCTGTTGATGATTTAGAAGCTTGTGCAATGCAGCTAGGCAACGATTTTGTGCTTATTTTTCTTTTTTTCTCATTCTGCCTGTCCTGGTCAGGTTTCCCTATCGTATGTCCTTTATGTTGTCATCCTAAATTCCAGTGATTCAGTTTCACAACCAACCTGGGCAAATTTCTGACTCTTTATCCTTGCTCTTTCCAGAGTTTTATATTGTATAAGTGCTATTTATTACTTCCTTCATTATTTAGTGCTTAAGTCTCAAAATCCTTCTATTTTCCCAAGACCATCTTGGGAAAGATGTTTTGGTTTCCACTGTCTCCTCTTCCCCCACATTGAAACTATCTATGGAATTTTATTTAAATCAAACTAATCCCCTGGTATATATGAGTTCATAAAGGGAAAGTTTGGTGCAGAGGGAAACTTCTTTCTATCCTCTTAGTTTTTGTCACTGGGTCTGAGAATTAACAGTAATAGGAGAAAAGCATATAGATTTAATATAATAATTTTATGTGCACACAGAAATCTTCAGAAGGAAAATGAAGACCCAAAAGAGCAGTTAGGACTGAGAGCTTATATACTTTTTGTTTGTTTGTTTAACAAATAATCCATTTTTTTGGAAAGTGACAAGATAAATGGGTTTGTGCTGGGGCAGTAAATTGTGGGAAAGGGACTAGGAAATATATGGGCAAAACCAATGGAAGATAAGGATTATTTTAGTATGTATGTTTGTACAGATACAGTTGGCATCAACTCTCCCTCCAGAGATAAGAATGTTCTCTTCCTGGGAGAGGAAAGGCATCTTTCTCCTGGGAAATTTTATAATGTGTTTAGGTAGAAACCAGAAGTCAGAAAACCTTTCCTGCAACTGTTGTTTCTCAAGTAACATTAGCTCAACATAATCAATATGAAAAGTGGCATTTTAGGATTGGCATGTTCTGATCCCCTTCATGGAAATAGGTAAAACCTTATTGATTATGTTTAAATGTGTTTCAGTGGAAAGCAAATTGGGGGGTGGGTAGAAAGAATGATAATTAGATTGTTTCCTACACTCTTTACTATCCATTTTACAAGACTTTTCTTATCATTCTCTATCTCATAACTAAACATGGTCTCTGGTGCAAACTTAAGGAAACTAGCAAATTGGAAAAACTTTTGAAACGTAAGCCCCCTTTTAGAGCATTCTTAAATTAAAGAGAATGCACTTGCTCAATTAAAGATGCTCCATAATGCAATAGAAATAGTAATGGCCATTAATTCTAACAACTGAAACTCTGCCATTTATCATTCAATAAATTAATAACTTTAATGTATTAAGAACAGTAATATATTATATAATTTAATGTATGCATGTATTAATGAGATAGACATTATTAAATATATTTTAAAGATCATCAAAGTGATCAATTTATTTTTCTCAGATAAATAAACTAACAAGTATTAGAATTAAAATTTGAACACAGATATTTCTTACTTCAAATACTTTATTTAAATCACTGAATTATACTTTTTTCTCTCTTATTAGTCCTACACCTGATCATACTAACTTAACCTGGACTTTAAGCAACATATAAAATCAGAAAGAAGAAAAGATCTTGCAACAAATTAAAAGTGGATGTCTGTTCTTTCTCGATTGTTCAGTGAGAACTCCTCCTTCATTTTAAACAAATATGCTATCCATACATCTAGATTACCTTCTTGATTTTAAGAATATATCTTATAGATTTTTGAACATGTTGGATTTAAATAGAATGTCTTTATGTTTGCCAAAATCTTATTCATAAATTATTTTTCTGAAGAAGGTCTAACATACAAAAGTTATAGGCCAGTTCACAGATTCTCCTTATTTTTAAAATTAACTGTTCTCCTTATGGAGATGTCTAAAAACATACATTTGCATGAGGTCTTGAGATAATCCAAGTAGTAGAATCTGAGAGTTGGCAGTGAGGTGAATGGAATTTTTTCATAAGAGTTCTCAAGGAATAATTCTTCTCATGACTAATTTTAATTTTAAATAAGACAAGCTCGAATGACTATCAGAGTACATTAAAGGAAAGTCCAAAATGGGTGTATTTTGTATGATAATAGAAAGTCATTTCAAAGATCTTGCTTTTTGAATAGTTATAAACTATTTGGTTTTCATCACTAAGGAAGTTTCTTTTAAACATAGTACTAACTAATTCTGCAGGTTTTATTAAAATAAAAAGTAGTGAAGAAAATTCATATTGGAATTGTGTTATGGTCTATGTGAGATTCCATATTCCAAATTCCAGCTCTATTTTGCATTATTTTGCTCTAACTTTGTTAGTCAAACATGAGCCAAATAATATTTATCCTACTAATACTACTATTAACAACTAATAATGAAAATCCAATTTGCATAATCCCTGTGAACACTGTATCAGAAATTTAGTTAACCAAGATATATTCTAACATTAAACTTTAGTGTTTTATGAAGGGACATTTTGAAAACCACAAATTTTTTAAACTTCTAAATATTTCCATAACATTTAAGTATATATTCAAATGTTAACATTATGTAAAACATACTTTCCACCTAATATTCCTAAATGTCTACTATTTTATGACATTTATCATGTCAGAGGAATGTAAAATCAACCTATATTTTATACCCATATAGATATGTAAATTTTCAATTCATTTCCTTGTTAAAGGAAAAGATGTAAACTCTGAGTGAGAAAAATGTTTATTTAGGAGACCAGTAACTTAAATTCTCTACAGCTCATCAAAGTAATATATGAATCAAGGTGTTAAAGCAACTAACACACAATCTACATTTTCTGGGAAAAGAGAAGCCACTTTGAGAAAGGAAACTGTTTGCTTAGAGATGTGTTTGATAAATCCAGATTTAAAACATCTCAAAAATATTTGAAACTTAGAAATAATGCAAGAATATGGGTGACACATCCTTTCAATGTCACATAAGGGTGAAATCCATCCAAGGATTCTTTGGGAAAATGTACTTAGCTAAATTTACTGTTTCTTATTGCTTACAGTTTCCAGGCCTATTCAAGCTACATGATAATTTATAGGTTTTTGTTCAGTAGTGATGCAGGATAATTCTCAGCGAAACAGGTAACTCCAAAGGTATCTGCCCCTATTAGATATAAAACATGTGTAGCTAATCCAGAAACCCAAATTTATAGTCTATTAACTAGTCATAAAATCTCATGGGTTCCCTCATTATATTCCCCCCAAATTACGAAATTACCCTTTTATATTATACTTCAACAAAAGACATTCATATATGAAGGAATGGATACAAAATAAATTGTAACATGTGATCAAATGGTGTCTGAAATGTAGGAATATATGGAATGATGTCTGTAAGTTAACATGAGTAAAGTCTTTCAAAAGTGCTTTGTAAAACCTAAAGATTTTTGGAAGAATAACATGTATTTAATAAAGAGGAATGGATGAATCTGCTCCTCATAGTAGAAGATGCAGTGTAGTTTATCAAAAAACAAAAACAAACAAAAAAAAAACAAAAACACAACCAAACTAAAACAAAAACAAAATCAACTCTTTCGGGGCGCCTGTGGCTCATTGGATTAAGCCTCTGCCTTCGGCTTGGGTCATGATCTCAGGGTCCTGGGATCGAGCCCCACATCGGGCTCTCTGTTCAGCAGGGAGCCTGCTTCCTCCTCTCTCTCTGCTTGCTTCTCTGACTACTTGTGATCTCTCCCTCTGTTAAATAAATAAAATCTTTAAAAAAAAAATCAACTCTTTCTATTGCTCCCTTACTTTTTTTTAAAATTTTTTTTAAGATTTCATTTTTAAGCAATCTCTATACCAACATGGGGATTGAATTTACATCCCTGAGACCAAGAGTCACATGCTGTACTGATGAGCCAAACAGGTGTACTCCCAACGCCTTATTTCTGACTCTAAAAATAATATTTTCTCAACTATATCAGACCATTACTCCCTTAAAAAATAAGTAATACATCTTGCTTTTAGAGCAGTTTGAGGTTTACAGAAACAATGAGCAGTAAGTACAGACAGTTCCCATATCTCTTCCACATACACACGGTTTTTCCTATAGATTTTCACATTAATGTGGTATATTTGTTACAATTGATGAACCAGTATTAATACAGTACTATTATTATTGAAGTATAATTAACATACAATGTTATATTAGTTTCAGGTGTACAATATAATGATTTAGCAATTCTATACATTACTCAGTGCTCATGTGACAAGCACTTTCATCAGGCTAACAAACAATGTTATTAGCATCTATATTGCCTATATTCCTTCTGCTGTACTTTTCATCTGCGACGTATTTATTTTGTGACTGGAAATTTGTAGCTCTTAATCCCCTTTATCTATTTCATCCATTCCACTACCCACAGCTTCTGGCAACCACCAGTTTGTTCCCTGTAGTTGAGTCTATTTTTCATCTCTTTTCTTTGTTTTGTTTCTTAAATTCCACATATACGAGTGAAACTGTGTATTTGTCTTTCTCTTTCTGACTTATTTCATTAACCATTATACTTTGTAAGTCCATCCACGTTGTTGCTAAAGGAAAGAGTTTGTTCATTTTTTACGACTGAGTAATATTCCATTTTATATACATACATACGTGCATACCACATTTTCTTTATTCATTTATTCACAGATGGACACTTGGGGTTTTTTCATATCTTGGCTATTGTAAATAGTTCTGCAATAAACATAAGGGTGTGCATATCTTTTCAAATTAAACTTTTCAATTTTCTTTGAATAAATAGTAATGGAATTACTGGATCATATGAAAAAACTCCATACTGCTTTCCACAGTGGCTTTGGAAACTTTTTGAAAAATTTTTAAACAAAATTTTTAATTTTTTTTTAAAGATTTTTATTTATTTGACAGATCACAAGTAGGCAGAGAGGCAGGCAGAGAGAGAGAGGAGGAGGAGGCAGGCTCCCTGCTGAGCAGAGAGCCCGATGTGAGGCTCGATCCCAGGACCCTGGGATCATGACCTGAGCCAAAGGCAGAGGCTTTAACCACTGAGCCACCCAGGTGCCCCCCAAATTTTTAATTTTTTGAAAAAACTCCATACTGCACCAATTTGCATTCCCACCAATGATAAACAAGGATTCCTTTTTCTCCACATCCTTGCCAAAACTTATTTCCTGTTTTTTTTTTTTTTTTTTTTTTATTCTAGCCAGTTGTTAGCTGTAAGGTAATATCTCATTGTGACTTTAATTTACATTTCCTTGATGATTAGTAACATTGAGCATCTTTTCATATGTTTGTTGGCTATCCATATGTCCTCTTTTGGAAAAAAAAAGAATGTCTATTCAGGTTTTTAATCTATTTTTAATTAGATGATGATGATGATTACTGGTGTTATATAAGTTGTTATAAGTGTTATAAGTTATACTGAGTTGTATAAGTTCTTTATATATTTTGGATATTAACCCCTTAACAGGTGTATTATTTGGAAGTATCTTCTCCCATTCAATAGGCTGCCTTTTTGTTTTGTTGATGCAAAAGCTTTTAATTTTGGTGTAGTCCCCCCAGTAGTTTATTTTTGTTTTTGGGTCTTTTCTCTGTGCAGACATACCTAGAAAATTTTTTCTGTGGCTGATGTCAAAGTAATTACTGCCTATGCATTCTTTTTTTTTTTTTTTTTTAAAGATTTTATTTATTTGACAGAGAGAAATCACAAGTAAGCAGAGAGGCAGGCAGAGAGAGAGGAGGAAGCAGGCTCCCTGCTGAGCAGAAAGCCTGATGCGGGGCTCGAACCCAGGACCTGGGATCATGACCTGAGCCGAAGGCAGCGGCTTAACCCACTGAGCCACCCAGGTGCCCCACTGCCTATGCATTCTTATTGGAGTTTTATGGTTTCAGGTCTCACATGTAAGTCTTCCATTTTGAATTTGTTATGGTACAAAGGTAAAAGAAAGTTTCATTTCTTTTGCATAGCCAGTTTTCCAACACTGTTTGTTGAGGAGACTGTCTTTGCCTCATTAGATAGTCTCTCCTCTTCTGTTGTAGGTTAATTGACCATGTAAGTGGAGGTCTGTTTCTGGGCCCTGTTTTCTGTTCTATTGATCTAAGTATCTATTTTTGTGCCAGTGCAATGCTGTATTTATACTATAGCTTTGTAGTATATCTTGAAATCTACTGGACTGTGATACTTCAGCTTTGTTCTTTCTAAAGATTATTTTGGCTTGGTACATTATTATTAACAAAAATTCATTTTTGTACTAGAGTTCACGTTTTGTGTTGTATGCTCCTATGGATCTTGACATATGTAAATGTCATGTCATGTATCTACCATTACAATATCATCAAGAGTAGTTCCATTGACCTAAAAAACTCCTGTGGTGTGCTTATTTATATCTTCCTCCTTCTTCCTCTGAAACCTTAGTAACCACTGATCTCTTTTACTGTATAGTTTTACTTTTGTAAAAATATCATATATTTAGAACCACAGTATACAGCCTTTGCAGATTGGCTTCTTTCAGTTAACAATACACCTCTAAGAATCCTCCATGTCTTTTGGTGGCTTGATAGATTATTGTTTTATTAATTACTGAATTAATATTCCACGATGTATGCTATACCATGTTTTTTTTTCTTCATTTACACTGAAGGATATCTTAGTTGTTTCCATTTTTTTCAGCAGTTATTGACAAAGTTGCCATAAACAATGTACAAAAGTTTTTATGTGGATGCAAGATTTCTAATCACTTTGGAAAATGCCTAGGACTGTAATTAGTTGATCATATTGTAAGGGTTGTTAGAGTAGAGATTTAGTTTTGTAATAAATTGCTAAACTATCTTCCAAAGTAACTTCCAAAAAGTTTGGATCCCCACTGGCAATGAATGAGAGTTCTCATTGTTGCATATTACTGCCAGCATTTGATGTTGTTACATTACTCAATTTTTATAATAAATAATTCGTGAAGTTTTATTTCATATCCACCAAAAAGTCATGACTGAAATTATCTGGAATGCATATAACTTAAAACAAAATAAATGTTCTTTTTTATTAAACAAAAATAGACATGATTTATTATACCATAATTTTATTTCAAAATGTGTTTGGTCTTGAGTAAGCCTAATAGAATACCCAATAGTACAGTAATTAGATGGTTTCAACTTAAGCAACTATTAGTGAGAATGCAAACACTACAAACACAAAATGATCCCATTGTATTTTATGAGTGACTCAAATATCACAAATGGTGATGGTTATCAGAATAGTGATTTTTCTGAAATCTGAACAAATATTGATAAAATCCCAAACAAAGCAAAGTCTTCCCTTAATTTGTGTTGCAGTTACTTCCTGAATTTGTCAGAGTATATTTAAAAATAAATATGCAAAAAAAAATAAATGCAAAAAATACATATCAATATTTATACTCAGGTCTTAGGTAATTATACATAGAACTTTAATGTACAAAACCATTACCTGGAACATTTGAAAACCATCAAGGACATGGACCTGCCCCATGTAAGATGTAGGAAGAATTCTTGGCCCTAGCCCATAAAATTTCAACATAATACCATCTGTATAACAAACAAAATTGCCCTGAAAATTAAAAACAAACAAACAAACAAACAAACAAACAAAAAAGCCCACATTGGGCTACAGTATTCCAGTAAGAACCACTGAGGTGTATCACATTGGGCAGGTCAAATTCATTTAACTGTAAAATATAAACAGATAAAATGTTTAAGGTGTTTTAAATATGATACTTTAGATACTGGTAAAAATAAAATTTCATTTCAGTGCAATCATCTTCAAATCCACTATTTTATGTGTCTGAAATAGCATCTTTTATAATTTAATCAAATGGGGGAGATCCTTTTTCTTTACTACTTCTACTACAACTATCATTCTATCATTTTTCTCTGTTTTTATTCTGGGTATATCCACACCACACTTTTATTAATAAGACCCCAAATCTCTATTAAATATTATTTCCAATGTTTTCAAGGATTATCTTCCTTTCATATCTACTGTCATTTTTAAAATTTTATTTATTGGTTTTCAGCTAGTCTCTAACTAATGGAAAAATCATCATCTATTTTTGAGAAAATTTAAAAAACTTTTGTTATTTTACATTTGTTTTTTCTTTTTTTTAAAGATTTTATTTATTTATTTTGACAGAAAGAGAGAAATCACAAGTCAGCAGAGAGGCAGGCAGAGAGAGAGAGAAGGAGGGTCCCTGCTGAGCAGAGAGCCCAATGTGGGGCTCGATTCCAGGACCCTGGGATTACGACCTGAGCCAAAGGGAGAGGTTTAACCCACTGAGCCACCAGGTCCCCTGTCATTTTACATTTCATAGACTCAATTAGAATTTGTATATGTTTAGCATTAAAAATAGTAAGAAAGAAGATGTTAGGTTGAAATCAGAAGATTTCCACTAACTGTGCATGACCATAAAAAACAAGGAAGGAATGGAAAAATGTAGTAAATAGTTTGGGGGAAAAGGTCCTATGTATTTGCTTAAAATAGTAAGTTGATTTGACTGTTGGTTTATATGTGTTTATGGAATAATACATGAAGTCAATGAAGCAATTACTTATTTCTCTTGAGTCTTTGTCTTATTTATATATTTTCTGAAAATGATGTAATGATTATATTAATTTATGAAAACTTTCTTAAAGCATATATTCAAAAAGATTCCATCCGTACATTTTAAAATGTATTACATTGTAGCATTCTAAAGGGGAAAATGTAGACACTTAAGACAATATCTGATATAAGCCTAGAGATATTACAGTTAAAAAAAAAAGTGGGGTGGGATAAAAGGTGACAGATTTTTTTGTTTGTTTTTGTAAGTTATAGCACTCTTGGTAAAACAGTGAAATCCTAAGAGAAGTATTTACAATTTCTGTGTAAATATAGTCATAATCTTTTTTTTCTTTTTTTTCTTTTTCATTTATTTGACAGAGAGAAGGAGAGAGAGACATCAAGAGAGGCAACACAAACTGGAGGAGTGGGAGAGGGAGAAGCAGGTCTCCCACTGAGCAGGGAGCCTGATGTGGGGCTTGATCCCAGGACCCTGGGATCAAGACCTGAACCAAAGGCAGAGGCTTAACGTCTGAGCCATCCAGTTGTCCCTACTGTCATAATCTTAACCTATACAGCCTAGTTAATATTGTGACACTAGAACGACCATGCCCATTTATGAATATTCATCTATCTCCAGGAGACAATGACATTTCCTGATCTAATGCTAAGGTATAATCTTTAAGGTAGATGGTTAGTTCAATAACATCTGTGAAAGTATTTCACTTCTTTCTATTGGTTGGCTTACTTGTGTAGTAATTTGATCACCATTATTACTAAATAGTGTTTAAAAGAAAAACTTCACAATCACTCTTTGTTATTGTCATATATATATCAGGATATTTCCATGGCATATTCTTGAATGCAGCTGTAGTAATTGGGTCTGTGTCTTTTTTCCTAACCATACTCTATCAGGTTTTTTTTTTTTAATTAATTTCAACTAAAGCCATTGATGTTTTAAGAAAAAAATCTTAATCTAAAACTATTGTCCTTAAAGAATTTTTTTTTTTTCCTGGATGTATCATGTGATAGAACTTACATATAGAATGAATAGTTATATAGACTACAAACTCTCAAATCAGTTCTAATTACTCATTATCATATTGTCCACATGTATACATAGTATGTGTATGTGTATACTACCCCCAAAATACATATAAATCAACAATCAACTTTAACTATTTTAAGCAAATACAAAACATGATCTATATTCAAAAGGAGCATATTAGACTTGCAATGAACCTAAAAGTCTGACAATCTACTGATATTTACTTTTTTTGATATAGCCCATTCAAGTGAAAGTACTCAGATTTCCTTGAATGTTTCATATATCCTCATCTCAGCCTCCTTTTCTCTATTATCTATTAAATATCTATATCTATATATATATATAGATATATGTGCATATATGTACAAAATGTAATTTTGTTTTTCAATAAGATTGCTATCCTTTGCAGACACAAATTCTGTCTAAGTCGGCAAAAGATGTGGGCTGCCTGGGTGACTCAGTTGGTTAAGTCTCTTGAGTCTTGATTTCAGCTCAGGTCATGATTTCATGGGTCAGGAGATCAAACCTTGCATCAGGCTCTGTGTTCAGCAGTGAGTCTGCTTGTAGATTCTCTCCTGCTCCCTTTCCCCCCATGCATGTTCTCTCTCTCTCAAATAAATAAATAAATCTTAAAAAAAATAAATTGGCAAAGTATACGAACAATAAATTGTTAAAAATTAAGAAAAGAGAAAAATACTTTCAAATACTAACATTTTTATTGCTTTTTTTCTTATGAAAACATATTATATTAATTTTGAATTCTTGATCTAAATGCCATTAGAGTAGGTATTGTAAGGGAGGAAAAAAGTCTTTTTTAAGCTTTTCTTCTCTACATATCTTGGGTTCATTAGCTGTGGCCCTGTAAATTAAGTTGCAAAAAGATAAAGAGAAAAGTACATTTATTAATGTGTGTATTCCATACACATGGAAGTACTCAGTGATGAGTAACTCAAAGCCCTGGTTAAAACTTGGGCTTATAGGGGCGCCTGGGTGGCTGAGTGGGTTAAGCCTCTGCCTTCAGCTCAGGTCATGATCTCAGGGTTCTGGGATCGAGTCCCGCATCGGGCTCTCTGCTCACAGGGAGCCTGCTTCCCCCTCTCTCTCTGCCTGCCTCTCTGCCTACTTGTGATCTCTCTCTGTCAAATAAATAAATAAAATCTAAAAAAAAAAAAAAGAGTCTGAAAAAAAAAAACTTGGGCTTATATAGTATTTTAACAAAAGTACAGTATATTTTGTAGAGTAGTAACAAGAGAAAGAAAGAGAACTTTGATTTCTAGGGGCAGCAAACTGTGGAAAAGTAAACATTTATGGGAAACTAAAAAGATAAGGGTTAGTTATTAAGGATTGGTATGTAAATTCCTCTGGTGCCCTCTCTGGGATGATAAAAGTCTAGAGTTGTCTCCAGTGACTAATTTCTGTCCTTCTGAAAAGAGAAATGGATACCTTTAGAAATTTATATACTGCTTTTAGAGAGTAAATAAAGTGAGGGCAAAAAAAGTTCTCTTTTATCTGTTTTTTCCTCATTTGTCTTCAGCTCAGAATAAACAATATCTTGAAGTGACATCTTCTGATATCCTTCATTGCTGTTTTTCTAATTTACTGATAAGCGGGGAACCTGGGTGGTTCAGTCAGATGAGTATCTGCCTTTGGTTCATGTCATATTCAGGGAGGGTCTTGAGGTTGAAGCCCCCATCAGGCTCTCCACTCAGCAAGTAGTCTGTTTCTCCCTCCCTCCCTCTGTGCTCTCTCTCTCTCTCAAATAAACAAATGAAATCTTAAAAAAATAATAACGTACTGGTAAGAAAACTAAGTTATTTTTTTAAAGAAATGGGATACTATCAAAAATTTAGTAAACAGAAACAATGAGTTTCAGTCAAAGATTTATGATTTTAGGTATTTTGACAGTAAGGTATATAATGATTGTTATGTAAACTATTTATGACTATTAATGTATGTCCCTTGATCTATCTCATTCAATAGTCCAGCGAGATTTAAAAACAACCTGCCTCTCTTTTAAAGAATATCTAAGGAATTACATTGCTTTTCTGTATTACATCTTTCTCTTTTCATAAATGAATAACAGGCATTTCATCAAGTAAGAGAAAAATCACATATAAAAATGATCAAGGGGCACCTGGGTAGCTCAGTGGATTAAGCCTCTGTCTTCAGCTCGGGTCATGATCTCAGGGTCCTGGGATCGAGCCCCACGTCAGGCTCTCTACTCAGTTGGAAGCCTGCTTCCCCCTGCCTCTCTGCCTACTTGTGATCTCTCTCTCTATCAAATAAATAAATAAAATCTTTAAAAAAAATGCTCAAAATATTTCTAAAGTAAATTTAATATAATGATTATTTATTTATTCTAGGAATATATGTAGGCACATATATTCATATTTTTAGAGTCTTTTTTCCTTTTCTATTTTAATTTCCTGCCTCTACTATTTATTTTATTAATATATATCTTTTTATTTTTAAACTTTTACATGATATGCAGAGAGTCTTAGGACTTGACTTTTCTTATGTCCCTTATTAGCCAGATGAAACTATTTTCACAATGAATGCTAAGCAAATCTCCACAATATAGCATAGATTTTTTTATATTAACTACTGCAAAAAATTATTTTTTCCAACTTAAATATCTTTGAAAACTAATTTTATTATTATTCACTTTAAGATACTTGTAAATAACATTATTTAGAGTATATTATGTGCTGGGTATTATGGCAAGTACACAATGGGTTTCATATGATTTATTTTAAATATCATAATTCTATGAAGAGATAGGTACATTGCTTAAGGTTATTATCCAGATTGCACTTATTAATCAGATTGATTAATCAAGCTATCCAACTTATTCGATAGACATACAACCAAGTCCCTCCATACCTGTGAAACCAAAACTTTCTTTAATACATTAATGAACTTCTTCAGGCTTTCTTGTAAATTATTAGCTTAAAAAATAACAAAGTCCTATTTTTATAAAGATATACCTGTAAATCAACCTGAAATTTATATTTATATTTATATTTATATAAATAAGTATATATATTTATATACACATGTACATAAATATATATACATAAATATATATATTTAAGGGGAAGGGCTGGCTGGAAAATGGAGTGTAATCACCTAAGCACCTTTCCTGTCTGAGTACTTAAGGGAGTGAAAATGGAGAAGTTAAGCAACTGAAATAGCTCTCTTTGTTGATCAATGTGTTTACATATGTTACTTATGTGTTTCTGGCTTCCTATAGAAAAAATGTTTCTCTGTTCCAGAACTTGTTCTTCATTTGAGTTGGTAAAGTTTGGTGTTTGGTAAGATCATGTGGGTCTGCTGTGACAGTTTTGCATTATACATTTGAGATTAAACAATAGAATACTACTTTTACATTCTTCCTGTTTTTTTTTTTTTTCCGCTTACGACACTCTTGAATAAAAAGTCATATAACCAACTAGATGCTTATACATGGATCAGAAGGTGTTCACATATCTCAGCAAATTCTATTCAAATATCATCTATTTTATGTACATTTATTTAATTTGCATTCTTCACTAGAAGTACATGGTTACATACAGGTGGATTTGTTTGATTAAATATTTATCAATGAAGTCAAATTAATCCATTTTTATAGGAAGCAAGAGGCTAAATCTGTCTCTTTGTTTACCATTTTCTCCTCAGATTTTATCACAGGCTTTTACTAAGTCCACTCTTGACAAATACTTGCTGACTGAAGCACTGCAAACTTAAAGATTATTTATTTATTTATTTATTTATTTATTTTAAAGATTTTATTTATTTATTTGACAGACAGAGATTACAAGTAGGCAGAGAAGCAGGGGGAAGAAGGCTCCCCATTGAGCTGAGAGACCGATGTAGGGCTCGATCCCAGGACTCTGGGATCACAACCTCAGTGGAAGGCAGAAGCTTTAATCCACTGAGCCACCCAGGCACCCCTTAAAGATAATTTATATTTAATATTAGATAATTTAATATAAAATCCTGCTATGCAGTATTTCCTAACTGTTGCCAAAAAAGCAAAAACAAAACAAAACAAAAACAAAAAACAACAAAACAAAGAAACAAAAAAAAAATTCTTTATATTAGATACATACATTTAGGGTAAAATAATCCCTCCATATGAGAACTTGTAAAAACGATTTTAGAAAAATAACATTAAAGGGCATAAATTTGATTATGAATGTTAACTCCATTAAACATTAAAAAAATCTTTCTTAAAACATGTACTTATTATGCCTTTAACTTTAATGTCAAATAGATAAAAATTGTAAAATTTTAGTGATCTGATTAAGAAGACATTACAAATGAAACTGAGTTTCTTCAAATAAATGAGAAACAGTATTTAAATTGAATTATTAACAGTTAAAAAATTTTAGTTAGTTGATAACAAATATTTATTAGAAGTACTGATTAGGAAGAACATCATAGGTTATAATTTTCCATTGTAAATGTCACAATTTGTTTTTTGCATTTTTTCCCTTTTAAAATTCTACATATTTTGTTTTAATTCTATGAATTTTGAAGTATAGACCAATAATCCTTTGCTGGAATAATATCTTCTAACATCTTGTAATTGTAAAAATGTATCTTCTTTCTTATACATTTTAAATGGGTTCAATTCTCCCATGGACTCAATAGAGGAACAACAAGTCTATCTAAAATCACTTCAGTAAAAGAGATTTTTCGACTTATATCTTAACTTGCCGCTTCGCTGTGATTCCCTGTTCATTACAGATCTGCTGACATTGGCCATATTCCATTTGCGAATAGCTTGAAGAAATTTTCTTTTCCTAAACTGTTTTTTGTCTTTCTTCTCTTATGTGCCCACCAGATGAAGTACCATGGATCAATTGATTATAGTTATGCTTTCATGGGTGGGGCACAATTAGTTAATACTCTCCATTTTCTTTCCACATTGACAAGTATTACCTTCTAGATACAGTGCAGTCATTGATTTTTCATGTTACCTCTACTCATCCAGATCTATTCTGGACACCACTTTTCTGATGGGCATATTCTTTTTTTTTTTTTTTTTTTAAGATTTTATTTATTTATTTGAAAGACAGAGATCACAAGTAGGCAGAGAGGCAGGCAGAGAAGAGGGGGGGAGAAGCAGGCTCCAGGCTGAGTAGAGAGCCCGATGCAGGGCTGGATTCCAGGACCCTGAGATCATGACCTGAGCTGAAGGCAGAGGCTTAACCCACTGAGCCACCCAGGTGCCCTGGGCATATTCTTTCAAATCTAAGGAAACTCACCTCTTTTGTCACTTTCAATCATCTTTTTTACCACATGAAGGAAATGTTTTATTTCTTTCTTGAGTGTAAATCCCCCTCTGTTTTTTGTTTTGTTTTGCTTTTGTTTTTGTTATTCACATTATTTATTTAACTTAATTCAGATGACTACTTCATGAAATGTGTACACTTTGAATAGAATCAATCTTAAAAAACTCTTGATACATACATATATATATATATATATATATATATATATGTATATATATATATATATACACACACCCATATATACAGGTACATATTATATATATGATGATACAAAGTTCTTTTTCAAAGTAAAATTCAAAATGTGTTCAGTCTAACTAATGTGAATTGTTGAAAATGCCAAAATACACCAATCAAATTCATACTAGAAAGGAAGGTGCAGAGACACTTGTGTGGCTCAGCTGGTTAAGCATCTGACTCTTGATTTTGGCTCAGGTCATGATCTCATGGTCATGGGACCAAGTCCCAGGTCTGGCTCCATGTTCAGCATAAAGTCTGCTTGTCCATCTCTCTCGGCTGCTCCTCTTACTTTCTTTAATAACTAAATAAATAAATAAATAAAATCTTTAAAAGAATGGTTATATATACTTAATTTTGGTCCAAAATAATAAGATATCAGTAGACTCATTTTTATTTCTTACAAATAATTTAATAAATAAAATTTAAAAGTAATTATGTAATTTAATAAATAAAACTAAAAATTTTTGTAGGGGTTACTAGGAGGCTCAGTCAGTTAAGTGGATGCCTTATCTCAGGGTTCCAGGATGGAGCCCATTGTCATTGTGCTTCCTGCTCAGCAGGAAATCTGCTTCCCCCTCTGCCCTTCCCTGTGTCCTTCCTCAGCTGTTGCTCTCTCTCTCTTTCTCTCTCTCCTAAATAAATAAAAGAAATCTTAAAAAAAAAAAGTTTTTTCACAAACTTAAAGCAGTCCCTTAGTAAAATCTGATTGTATCTATCATCTATCTCTCTATGTATCTATGTTTCTGTCTATCATTTATCTATCTATTTATCTATCTATATCTATCATCTATCTATCTCTGTCATTACTGACACCACTAAAAAGAAATATATATATGTCACATTCCATCTCACAAAGATAGAAACAAAGGATGAGAGAAGTATAAACAGAGAAACCTTGGAGATATTGTGGGTTTAGTTCCTGACCACTGCAATAATGCAAATGTCACTATAAAGTGAGTCAAATGAATTGTTTTGTTTCTCAGTTCATGTAAAAGTTGTTTATACTATACTGTAGTCTATTAAGTGTCCCGTAGTATCAGGCCTTTACAAATGTATATTCCTTAATTAAAAATGTATTGCTAATAAAATGTTAATCATCATCCAAATTTTCATTGAGTCCATCCTTTTGTTGGTGGAGGATCTTACCTTAATGTTGATGCCTGTGACTACTCACGGTGATGCTTACTAAAGGGTAGAGAGGGGGCTCCTGGGTGGCTCAGTTGGTTAAGCAACTGCCCTCTGCTCAGGTTATGATCCTGGAGTCTGGGATCGAGTCCCACATGAGGCTCTCTGATTGCCAGAGAATGTTTCTCCCACTGTTCTCTCTCCTCTCATGCTCTCTCTCTCATTCTCCCTCTCAAATAAATAAATAAAGTATTAAAAAAAATAAAGGGTAGAGAGGCCATGGCAATTTTTTAAAATAAGACAGAAACAAAGTTGGTCACATTGATTGACTCTTCCTTTCACAAATAATTTCTCTGTAGCATGGGATGTTGTTTTGATAGCATTTTACCCACAGAACTTTCCTTCCTTCCTACTCCTTCCTTCCTTCCTTCTTTCCTTCCTTCCTTCCTTCCTTCCTTCTTTTGAAATGTATTTCTTAAACCATGGGACTTGAAACTTAAAATGACTCCTTGTGGGTCGCCTGGGTGTCTCAGTGGGTTAAAGCCTCTGACTTCAGCTCAGGTCATGATCCCAGGGTCACGGGATCGAGCCCCACATCGGGCTCTCTGCTCAATGGGGAGCCTGCTTCCTCCTCTCTCTCTGCCTGCCTCTCTGCCTACTTGAGATCTCTCTCTGTCAAATAAATAAAATCTTTAAAAAAAAAGAAATGACTCCTTGCTCCATGGGCTGCAGAATGGATGTTGTATTAGCAAGCATGAAAACACCATTCATCTTGTGGTCACATCTTGATCAGAGCTCTTGGATGACTGGTGCATTGTCAATGAGCATTCCTATTTTGAAAGGATTTTGTTTTTTCCCTAAGCACTAGGTCTTAACAATGGACTTAAAATATTCAGTAAACCATGTTGTAAACAGATGTGCAGCCATCCGGGATTTGTTTATTGATTTATAGAGCATAGCAAATTAAATTTAGCATAATTCTTAAGGGATCTACAATTTGCTGAATGGTAAATGAACTGACTTCAACTTAAAGTCACCACCTATATCAACCCTTAACAAGAGAGTCAACTCTCTTCAAAGCTTTGAAAACAGACATTGGCTTCTCCTCTTCAGCTAAAAAAGTGCTAGTTGGCATCTTCTTCTAATAGAAGGCTGCTTTGTCTCATCTGAAAATTTGTTGTTTTATATAGCCACCTTTATTATTGATTACAGCTAGATCATCTGGGTAAGTTGCCGCAGGTTCCCCATCAGCATCTGCTGCTTCACTTTGCACTCTTCTGTTACAGAGATGGTGTCTTTTCTAAAACCTCATGAACCAACCTCTGCTAGCTTCAGACTTATCTTCTGCTGCTTCCTCACTTCTCTCAGCCTTCATAGAACTGAACAGAGTTAGGGACTTGCTCTGGATTAGGTTTTGGCATAAGGGGTTATTGTAGCTGGTTTGAGCTTCTCTACAGACCATTGAAACTTTCTCCATCACAGCAATTGGCTTTTTTGTCTTCATATCATTCATGTATCCATTGGAGTAGCTTTTAATTTCCTTCAAAAACTTTCCCTTTGCATTCACAACTTGGCTAGTTGGTGCAAAAGGCTTAGCTTTCAGCTTATCTTGGTTTTTGACCTGCTTTCCTCATTAAGTTTAATTATTTCTACCTTTGAATTTAAAGTGGGATATGTGCAATTCTTCCTTTCACTTGAACACTTAGAGGACATTGCAGGGTTATTAATTGGACTAATTTTAATGTTATTGTATCTCAGGGAATAGGAATACCTAGGAAAAGGAAAGAAAGAGAGAGAGAAAGGGGACTAGCTGGTAAGTAGAGCAGTCAGAACACACAAATTTATAGATTGTTTGCTTCCTTATATGTGCATGGTTAATGGCACCCCACAATAATTACAATAGTAATGACACTCATCATTGATCACCATAACAAATATGATAATGAAGAATTTTGAAACATTGTGAGAACTACCAAAATGTGACATAGATACATGTACTGAGCAAATGCTGTTGGAATAATGGTGCCAATAGACTTGCTTGACCTTAGGTTGCTGCAAAACTTTAATTTATAAAAAACACAATACATGTGAAATGAAAGAAAGGGAAGCACATTAAAGCAAGATATGCTTGTAAATGAATAAAGCATGATGACTAAATTAAATCCCATTAAGTCTAGTAGTTTTTATTGTGATAATAAATGTAAATAGGTTAGTCTCTCATAAATAGTCAATGAAATTTGGTTTTAAAGTCAATGGCACGCCATCTCTAATAGACACTCCCCACTAAAGAGTGACTCAGCGATATAAAAAAGTAGTTAGATATCTTATGTAAGATATGAATAGTTGTTATAATGAGTTTGGAAGTGGCAGAATAACGAAGATAAATGTCTTTTCATCAGGCCTTCTCAAAGCACTTGATATGCTGATGTTATTACCTTACTGGTCCTAGCATAAAAGTATTATGTTGTACTTCCCAAAGTGATTTGAGATCAGATTTTTTTCCCCCACAAAACTTTTTCAGAACAAATATTCTTTGGATATATTTAGTAAAGCTATATCCTGGCTGCTATCCTATATCTAATGCTATATATATCTTCAGACTTCTAAACAAATAGCCTTGTCCCTACATATTCTGGATTTTGTTTTTAAGGTAAAGGATAGAAGAATATAAAGAGTATATCATCACTCAAATATGCCACTTTGGTATGTTGATTATTTTGATCTGTAGGCAATTGAAAAACAGCAAACACAGCAAGAAACTTTCTCTTGGTAATGCAATTAAACAGGAGACCTTAAGACTGAGGGGCCTCTAATGCCCCGACAGCCCACATGAACAAAAAGAATCTAAACAAGAGTAGATTCCTGTAAATGCATCCAGGTTAAGAAATCATAACTAAGAACAGCCAATCACAGACAGACAACAAGGCATCCCCCTAATAAGACAACTGCTTAAACTATTGGCAAACAAAACATCTCCTTACTTGGCTTCCTCATCTGCTGTATGAAAGCCTTTCCCAGAGATCCTAAGCACCTTTGGTTTGGCATTGCCCCTAAATAATGTTGGCTCAAAAAAAACTTTTGAAAATTTAATGCACCCCAGTTTAGCTTTTAACACCTGAGCCCCCTTAATTTGTTTAAAGACAGGCAGATCATCCAAAAGAACTCCATACTAAAAATCTCCTTTCTGGGAATTTCACCAGCCAGGAAAGATTGACTCCTATCACAGGAGAAAAGCCTAAAAGTTGATATCCATTCATCTAACAGACTTTGTCACAAACTATTAAACCTTCCATCTATTCTTCCAAGGGCCCATTCACCTTCCCTAAAATAATTTATTCTCTGTAAAGGGCCTACTACATTCTTTTTCTCCTTTCTCTTGTAAGATGGTATTTGAGTCGAAATTCTAAGCCACCACAGGGAGTTACTCAAACACATACATGAGATATACATGTTAATAAACTTCTTTTTTTTTCTTTTTAGTTCATCTTACCAAAGTATCAATAAAAACTCAAAAGACATAGATGGAAAATTATTTTTCCTTTCCTACACAGGACTTACAAAGTAGTTTATAATGTGACACACTTTAACAAATTTTGTCATTTTGATTTTTTTTCTTGTACATTACCTAGTGACTCTGCATCACCCCACTTTATATTATACACATTTAAAGGAAGTTTTTAGGTGTCAGCCTGTCTTGACTGTCTGGCATTTCTTTAGACTGTCATTGATCCTTCTTTTCAGTTATGACTCATGATAACTGAATAAAATATTTAAAATCTCCATTTCCTATTGAAATATCATCAGGAATAGTTTTCTTCCAAGTTCCATAATTGTGAATGATTTAAACACCTCAGAAAATCATGTTTGTTTCACTCAATATGAGGTATTTTATCAACAGAATCATTAAATGTAGCATTTTTGATTTAAGAAAAATTGCTATATTCATTTATGAGTATTTGAGTATGATAGAAATTTAAATATATTTTTCTTCAGCTCTCCAACTTTTATATGGTTTCAACCTTTGAAATGAACTAGTTTAATTTTCAATGTAACTTTCACGTCATGTTTTTATCTGATACTATATTTTAGCCACAAAGGACTTTGAAATCATTTTTGCAACATTTTTAATGGTTCAACTGTTTCATTCCTAAAACTATTTATTTTCCTTATGGTGCATAATAACATTTTATTATGTTCTTTTGTGCATTTTTATTACATATTCTGAAGCATAATCATTTTATTGCCATTCACTTTGTTGATGTCAGTATTGAACAATAATAAGAATGTAATGACCTGTTTTAATAAGCCTATTATAAGCATTCATGTATTCTAATCTCTATTATGATTTGATATTCATAAGTGTGACTAGATGGTTTATGGAGAGTAAATAACTGAGTCGTACTATGTTTGTAACCTCAGGGAGAAAATAAATGATTGTGTGTGAGAAATATGTAAGTGAACATGAAACACACTGGTGGTCGCAGCTTTTTAGCTCTTGAGAAATGACTGTAAGTCCATTAGGTTCTAGAAGGCACCGAATTTCATGAGCAGTTAGTGCTAATGGCTTTGTACTGTAAGACATCCCTGGATATTTGCAGTTATGCAATAAAGTTTAGATTACATTAAGGCTACACCTGATAAATCTGACTGACGTCTGTGAAGAACACAGTGAAAGTGTAATTGTAAGGTAATTATGAATAATTTTATATAAGAAATTATAACAAGAACAAATTTACGGATTGAACCATAAAATGTGTTTAGAATGAATATGCAAATGACAAATATTAATGATTATTATGTGACTTCAAAGGAGGTGGTTAGAAAGACTGAAATGCCACAGGCAAAGCAACACATACATATCTCCAGCAGTCAAAATCAAACTAAACAAATTCTTGAAATGACAAGTGAATTATTTCAAAATACTTCATATCTCATCAGTGAACATTCCTACTTCTAGCAAAGTTCTAAAACTAGGAAGAATCCCAGAAAGTAACGTTACCTTCTCTTTGTATCTTTTCTTTTAAATAGAAAATGAGAGTAAGTGAATGTATGATAGAATTAAATGGAGTTTCACTCTCCATTAAAGTGTTAGCATATGTAATCATGTGTTATACTTTCAGCAGAGAAGAAATTATTACACACAGCTACCTTCATGTTTTGGGGCACTGAGTACTTTTTAGGTATCATCAGAGCCTCATCTTTTTATGAGAGAATCACTTAAAGGTTTTGAACCTTATCCCATTGATAGAAGACAGATGATTTGAACTCAAAAAGGTCCTCATAACAAAGTGTCAGTGTGTTTGTGGGTGTTTAGATGGAATAGATAACCTTATTTTCTGAAGTTATTATTACTAAAGAATTCTACACCAAAGGCCCAATAGATAAACCATAGAAGACAGTTGAACTACAGAAATCCACTTGGAACTGTGTGTGTGTGTGTGTATTGTGTGTGTGTGTGTTTGTGCTTAGGGGAGATCATTATTCTGAAGAGACCTAGCTTCTGTCAGAGTTTCTGAGTGGATTTATGACATGACCCAGAAAAATGGAAAAAATAAAAATTACTGAATGAGTGCTTATAATTTCAGCTCCTCAGGTGAGATTACCCTCAAGATCAATGTTTGGTGATAAAAGTGTACATAAACTTATGTGCCTGTGAGTGTGTGTGTGTGTGTGTGTGTGTGTGTGTGTGTGTTTGTAGTAACCATGTTTGTCACCGAATATTCACAGTTAAAATAGTAAGAGGGGGGCACCTGGATGGTTCAGTCTGTTAAGCATAACGACTCTTGATTTTGGCTCAAGTCATCATCTGAGGGTCCTGAGATCAAGCCCTGCATTGGGATCCCTACTCAGGGAGTCTGCTAGTCCCTCTCCCTCTCCTTCTCTCCCTGCTCATTTCTCTCTCTCTCAAAAAAAAATAAATAAATCTTAAATAGTAAGAAATCAAGGCAATTATATAAATAAATAACTCACTTAAAGCCCTAAAAATGCCTGAATTTTTCAAGAGATTTTTATATTTTATTTAAATTTATTTTATTATTTAAATTTTTATTAACAAAAATCATGGTAAAATTTACATGCCATGACATTTATCATTTTAATCATCAGGAAGCATACAATTCATTAGCATTAAATACATTTATTATGTTTTATAACCATGACAATTACCTAATCTCTAAAATACTTTCATCAGCCTTAATAGAAATTCTGTACCCATTATATAGTAACTTCCTAGTCGTCTCTCTCCCCTAGACCCTGATACCCTCTATTCTGCTTTCAGTCTTTTGAATTTGCCTATTAGAGATACCTCCTGTAAGTGAAATCATGCAGTATTTGTCCTTGTATGTCTGACTTATTTAAATGAGCATAATGCTTTCAATGCCCATCTATGTTGTAACATATATCAAAATTTTCATTTTCATGGCTGAATAATATTCCTTTATATGTTTATAGCACATTTTGCTTATCCATTTATCTGTTACGGACACATGTGTTGTCCCTTACTTTTTGCTATTGTGAATAATGCTATTATGAATATCAGTTTACAAAAATCTATTTGAGACTCTTTCAATTTTTTGTATATATACCTAGGAGTGGAAATGCTGTGGTTTATGGTAGTTCTATATTTAACTTTTGAGAATTTTGTTACTTGTTTGTTACATGCTTTATAGTTTCCTGTCCTTTATTTTTCCCATAACTGACTATTACACTATTTAGCTGATTTATTGTAGTGAAACATTCTGATTCTCTTCTCACTTCCTCTTATGTATATGCTATAGATATTTTCTTTCTGATTACCATGAGGTTACATTTAGCATGGTATGTCATAACAATCGTATTTGAATGTATATCAACCTTACCAATACCTTACAAAACTGTTCCTATAAAACTCCTAGTTACCCCCTATTCTATTACTGATGTCACAAATTATATCTTTTACATTGAATACCGCAAACTATAACTAATAATTGCCCTTTTTTACATTCGTCTTTTAAATAATGTAAAAATAAAAGTTGGATTCATTAACTAAAAATAAAACCATACTAGTTTATAATTTTTCATGTGTTTACCTTTATCTGAAGTTTTATTTCTCCATATATCTTGGTCACTGCCTACCTTCTTTTCTTTCAACCCAAAAGACTCTCTTTAGCACAAGTCTAATGTTAACTTCCTTCAATTGTTATTAATCTGAAAATATCTTAACATTGCCCTCATAGTAGAGGGCAACTTTGCTAGATATTGAATTCCTGGTTGACTGTTTTTTTACTTTTACTATATAAACTCACTTCTTTCTTCTTTCCAAATTTCTAAGAAGAAATTGGTTCAGTCTTATTAAGAATTATTTGCATGTGAACAGTCTTCTCAGAACTTCTATGAACCTTTGTCATTCCCTGGACAGTGGTTTACAATGACTTTCTAAATTCCACTACATGTGTGGTTAATTTTGAATGTTCAAAAGAAACAAAACAAAACAAAACAAAACAAAAAAAACCCATACAGGTTGCTGTCCCTTTAAATTCTCTGGAAGCTGCTTCAGATTTTATTTATGTATTTTTAACCATGTAGGATTATTTTAGGCTCAGTTGAATTTTAGTGCTCAGATGCAGCGTCTCGAACTCCATGATCATGTCGGGGGTCAGCAGGTTGGCTGCTTGGAGCAGGGAGTACTGCCGCCACGCCAGGCACAGCACCTTCAAGGCCAACTGCTTAGGATGGTCTCTGCCCAAGTTCTGTGGGGAGTGGCAGCCCACGTCTGGCTTGGGCTGCAGGGTCAGGCTAGGGCTCAGGCCAAGATGCTGCAGGCAAAAAAGAAGCCAGCAGGAGAACGTGACTGCCACGAGCTTCCCCACGAACTGGGTGACTTCACAGTGCTGCTCCAGGCAGGCCTCTCCTTCCGGCGGCTGCTGCTGCTGAGCCTGCTACCAGCCCTGCTTCGACCTCCCAAGCCCCTCCCTACGCTCCATGTGCTACTGCAGGGTATGGGGCTGCTGCTGGGGGGTGGCCTCATGGTCACCATAGCCCTGCTGGAGGAGCAGCTGCGCCCCCGGTCTCTGATGGCTGATGGGGACCAGTGGAAAGGTTGCCCTTCCTTCCCCCCAACCACAGGAATGGAGGCGGGACACAGGGCCATAGGAGCAACAGGATTTTAATAAACAGAACCCATCCCCCCCCCCCAAAAAAATGTAATATACTATTTATCAAAAATTCAATTCATCTTCTCTGTCCACACACTACATCATTGTGTATTGTTATAATTTCTAATTGAGAAGACTGTCATTAAGAGTAATTTTACTCCTTAACATAGAAATACTTACATGTTACTTTAGCCTTAAAAACTCAAGAGATTCCAACTATAAAATCCATTATGTGGAAGTATTTTATTTAGGTTGAAGTTCTAAATGGATAAATTACGACTCTTCTTTTAGAAACAATTGATAGAAGCTTAGAGTAATAATATAGTAATAGATCAAAAACAGTGAATATTAATATGTATGAACATATGATCTGTGTCTATGCTCTCATTTTATATCTTGAAAATTATTATTACAGGCATTATTTTGATATTTTCAGGATTAACTATTATAGTACCTAGTGTCTCAAAAAATTTAGGTTAAAGTTGCATTTTATTATATTGTCTAATAGAAAATAGAAAATTATAATGACCACTTTTTTGGTGTGTGTGTGTGTGTGTGTGTCTGTGTGACACCCAAACTCTATTTCATAAGTGAATTTTGATTAGGCTTCACTTGTCACCCTTAGTGACTCTACTGAAATCTCCTCTTACTCGTTTCTCTTTCCACAAGTGGCTGATTTACATCTATTACTGATTCTGAGTTACTGGGAAATATGAAACAAAAAAAATTGTAAAAAATAATATTGTGTTCCAGATAATTGTAGCTAAGATACCACTTATACTAGAGACTTTAAACATACCTCTGTGGGAAATACTGAAATAATATTACACTACAACAATGCATTGTAATTTTCTCATTAGTATTTCTCTTCCTTTTTGGTCATATATATATCAACAAATACATTATAGAAAACCCTCCTAAAGTTACTTACACTGAATAACAACCATAGGTCATTGGACTAGAGCTCCTTTCTGAGGGCTGCTAAAAAGGTCTTTCTTTAATGGCAAACAGCTTTTACTAACTTCCTGGGATTCCAGAAATGCTAATCAGCAGTTCTAGTCTGCAGCACATTTATTACACTCTGACATGCTGAAGACAGCCAGTTACAAATAGAACAGCCTCTTGAAAAATGCTGCTCCAGTGTTTTATAATAAAGTGTACCAATTAGATGCATTCATTAGGACAAACTGCTTGTCTTTTCCCATATTAGAGCTTTTAAAAAAGCACAATGTATTTCATAGTTCACCCTGCTCTGTATTATTATTAATTGAACATAGCACATTACAAGGTTTTAATCTAATAACTGTAAATACATAATGAATAATATTTCCTTGGGGACTGTCAGGTCTGCAGGAGCCCACTTGGTTTTGTACTCCAGGATGAACAACACAGAAGTCTTTTTCTTTTCCAAAGTGTTCCCAAATACTTGAGGGACAGAACTGCAATAAATAACAATATTGACTTATAATTTAAGTCATATTGACTTATCATTTAAGAATTGATTAGAGTCCTCTCCTAAAATAAATCATAATTTTCTTAGGAGTAAAGATTCATAACTCTACACATAATACTCTTAATATTATATATATTGCCTTATTAACTTTACTTCCACATATAAGGTAATATTTTGATATCAATAAAGTTCTGAGGACAAGAATTCCAAAAGGGAAAATGGAATTATAAATGTTCAGAGTGGACAAGGATCACTTCCTGCCAGGGTGAGGAGGGCACAGGTTTATTATACAACAATGAATATTATAGAGCAAGATTGATGGGACTGCCTTTTCTGTTGGCAAGAACATCATCACTCAGTTTCCTACTTATATGCTACCTGGCAATTCCCAATTCCTCTCTACAATGGATGTAGTTTGCATGAGGATGATAACTTGTACTATAACTTAACTTCTTAGGCTTCTCTTTGAATGCAGAAGCACTAGAGATGATAATACTCTCAGCCACTCATTTATCTATTCATAATTTATACAGTATATGTTCTTATACATTACCAAAAGATGGAAACATTCAACCCCATGCATTATTGGATTGATCTCAGACTAGATTAAAAAAATGAGTATAAAACATGTTCGTTAATAGAAAAAAGAGCAATACTCTTACATATACTTCAGAATATACAGTGTAGGTGTTTAGAGTAGAAATCTGCTTTTTAAGAATATAATAATTTTCCCTTTTATTTATTTCACTCAAAAAAAGCTTTTGTTAGATGGTGCCATTTTTTAGTGAAGTACATTTAACAAACCCCCTTGGCCCCTTCCATTACCATAATGAAGGAATTATAGTCACAGGTCTGTTCTAACATGTTGATATGAATAACAGCAAGATAGATATTTGGAATATAAATGTGAAAATTATATAAATCATATGCAGCATGAGTATTGAAGACATTTACTATTGTCTATGGTGTGAAAGAAGCATCAGAATTGATCAATTCATATGGTGCCAAACTAAAACAACTGTCTGGCCATACTGGCTTTTACTGGCTAAATAGTAATATATATATAAAACTAACATAAAAATTTCATAAACTATAGTTACCCTTGATATTTGAAATGAACTCTGATTTTTCCACTGTCTTCTATTTTAATCCATTTTATCTCATGTTGAAGTATTAGCCACAAACTAGTACATTGATTTCATGATCCCCTGAGACTAACTCTGCAATTTCATAAACATACCATTAGATAATACAATGATAACATTAAAAAAATGTTTGTAATACTTTTCTTTTCCCAGAACATAGTGAGATGTTTGGTCATATAATAGTTCTCTGTCATCATCCACGTACAAGATAGTTTCAAAATATTTCAAAAATATTTATTGGATCCCCTCTCAATATGATGTAAGCTATTTGCTATTATAACTATCTTCATCAGTAAGACTATAAAGATATGCTTTTCTGTATCAGTTTTGTTTTTATGACATATATGTTATACTATTTAGCTATATTAGTGAAGAAATTATAAAAATTGTAAATTACCTTAGCTCTAGAATCTTATTTTTAAGTAATAGAATTTTCGTGCATGATCAAGGATAATTAAAATACATGTTTGAAAATCAGCTGGAATTTTAATCTTGAAAAATTTAAGAATTGTTTGCTATTTAAATATACTAAACCTTCTTTAGACAGGTCTACTTGTTTATAAGACATTAAGACATTGAGAAATAAATTCTTTCTTGATATTTGTTTTCTTATTATGGTATAAATTTTAACATGATAGTGTAAATGCTACAGACCCAGAAAACTCACTTTTAAGATATATGGTTAATTTTATGACATAATGTTGTGATGACTTTTTAAAAGTTTATTGATTTGGGAGATAAATACTTCTGCTTCTTTATGGTATCAGATGGAGTTACATACGAACATAATCACAATGAAAAAAAATGGCATAATAGCGACTAATGAGCCATTATATATCTTTATGTTTGAACATCTTGGAAACATTGCAAGTAAAACCATGACATAATTGTTGTCACTTCGAAATATGGTAGATCCCTAACAGAAAGCCAAAGAACATCTTAATGTCCTCATTTTCAGCTCTCCTCAGCTTGCTCTTGGCCTTTGTCTGGACAGTCTATAACAACCCTAGTTTATGTTATCCTTATATGGTTTCTTGACATAGTCTGTTATAATATTAAACTTGCTTTTTTTCATTATTCTTGAGATGCATGTGTTTTTACAACATAGATAGGTAAAGAGTTCACCAAGTTCTGTACTATATGAAATGATTGAAAGGTAAAGCCTACAAAAGGTGCTGTAGATCAGGATAATAATTTTAGTCTTCCATAGGATTTACACAATGTCTCATGTGTTAAAGAAGTAAGGAAATCATTTTACCTGACAGTCAATCAGAAGCAAGAAGATAAATGAGCAGCCATCCTCACTCCTCTCAGAGAAGCCAGGTCCTGAGTGGACCTAATGTAATGGCAGTTTGACACTGGGTAATTCAAGAGAATCAGCTCCCTGAGAGTCAGGGGAAAAGGAAGTAAAAGCAGTTCCTGACTAAAACACATGGCAGAAAATGAAAGAGCAATACCTTTTGATAAAAGATTCAATCTTTAAATTTTATGCAAGGACAAAAGCAGAGAATGCATATTTGCTAATAACTGCAAAGAAAGCTTTAATACTAGGAGGTAACAACCTAGGACAGAGAAACAGGAAATTCATAATACCATGAACAGACTTTGTATAAATAAATAACAATTATATTGAATAGTTAGAATAGAAAATATTCACTTAGCTGTAGGGATGTTGTAATGAGGGAAAACTGGAAATTTTTATCATAATAATTATATATCATGAATAATTTGTCTTGTACAAACATGCTTAACTTGACCAACAATAAATTGGAAACAATTCTCATGCTTTGGTGAGGGTTCAGTAATATACCACAAATCCTGTTGACATCTTAATATTGGGGAGGGCAGGGTGTCCTCAGTTAAAACCTCCCTTTGCCATTGCGAATAGTTGGATCTCCAGAGTAGCTCCATCCTTTTTCACTGCTACAGTTTCTTTTGAGATCATCAGGCCAGAGAAAGCAGACTGGGGAAAAGGCACTGCTATCTGTGAAATTTTATTTTTCACTTAAAAAGATTTATATAGAATTAAGGCAGATAAAATACATATAAATAATTTAAACCAATGACACAGCTGTCTCAATGATGACATATTTAAAGGAGAGTTGGTTTGAAAGGGCCTTTATTATTTACAATTTTGAAAATACATACTGTTCATTTGTTTCTGTCTACATTTGGTATGGGTTAAATGCAGCACTCAGAGATTATAAAGCCAGAATATCAATGACAAGAGAAATAACTTTAATATTTGTTAAAAATACCTTTCTCTTTCCATCTCAAACCCAAGTCTTAGTGAAAATCCTCAGGATTGTTTGCCTTGTGTATTCATAATAATCTTGTACATAAAGTCTGTCTCTCTGAATAATCATCTTCACTGTTATTATTTCTCTAAAATACAAGCTGAAACACAAACTAGATCATGTTTTCACTCTCCTGATTACTGTATATATACTGCCTTGCAATTCCCCAGAGACTGAAGCTAGACAGCAATTATTGAGTTCCCCTAGCTATTTTGGAGTCTGATTTCCCCAAATGGCCACATCCTGCTGCATGGTCACCTTTAACCACTCAACATTTCCCAAAGATGACATCTTTGATCAGGTCCATGTGCTTTTGCATGTGTTCTTGAATTTTCCTGAAAGTCATTTTCCCCACTTATCTCCTAAGAAAATTCTCTCTCTCCTTCAATTCAATTCCTATGTGAAATTGCCCTTTGTTACTATATAGTAATGATCAATAACATCTGTTTTCATTAATTAGGTTATTCAAGTTGAGAATACATTTAGTTCATTTTTATAGTCCTGGGCATACCAAAACATCCAAAAATGCTTGTTTGATTCTAACTTACAGACTGTCTAAATTCTCATTGCCTACTCTTCTAGTAGCCTTAAAAAATAATTAGAAATGCAAGATGTATGCATGACAATATTCAGTGTTTTATCTCAAACATTCAACAAACTGATAAAAAAACAGAAGTCTCTGAATTGCCTACACACTAAGGACAAAAATCAGTTTTCTGGGCCTTATGTTATTTGTAAATGTCTTTCTTACCATTCTCATTTTGAAAATAAATATGACTCCAAAAATTTACTTCGAAGTCTTCTTCTGGAAATAATGGATTGCTTTGCATTTGAAACCGCATTAATTTGTTTATCTCATCAGCAACTCCACAGCTGTTTGAAGTTGATGCTGTCAATGTTGACTATTTCAAATTTGTGTTGATTTTTTAATTGATCACTTACCCAACTGCAAGCTAACCTCAGGTCTTAAATTTTTACTCAGATTCATTAATGTTATTTAGTGCATAAAAAAGAAACATATTGCTTCCCATACTCTGTCAAATCCTTTCAATGTGCATACCATTTAATTTGTTAATTCAGCACATTTTCAATGCATAATTACAACATTAGGGTCTGAACAATAGAATGATAATAATGCGGAACATTTACCTAGGCTGTACTGTTTAAAAATAACAAACCCCGAGAGCTCTGGAGGATGGGAATGAAAATGACGGCCTCCCAATCTCCAGCCTGGAGGAGCCGAGAGCTCGGGGCCCACTCCTCAGTGCACCCTCAAAGAAAAGGGTCAATCCCTCCCGTCTCCCTAGTTTCCAGCCACGCTCTGTGCTCACCCACCCTGTGACTGAGCATTTCTGTCTCTGATGCACAGCCCCATTTGGAGTCTCCAAACTCAGCAGATTCCTGCCTCCAGAGGAGGAAGACATATCTTGAAAGAAGTTGCTGTGGCTGATATCGAAGAGGTTGCTGCCTATATTCTCCTCTAGGATTCTGATGGATTCCTGTCTCACATTGAGGTCTTTTATACATTTTGAGTTTATCTTTGTGTACGGTATAAGAGAATGGTCGAGTTTCATTCTTCTACATATAGCTGTCCAGTTTTCCCAGCACCATTTATTGAAGAGACTGTCTTTTTTCCACTGTATATTTTTTCCTGTTTTGTCAAAGATTATTTGACCATAGAGTTGAGGATCCATATCTGGGCTCTCTACTCTGTTCCTTCATCAAAATCAAAAGCTTCTGCACAACAAAGGAAACAGTCAACAAAACAAAGAGGCAACCCACGGAATGGGAGAAGATATTTGCAAATGACAGTACAGACAAAAGGTTGATATCCAGGATCTATAAAGAACTACTCAAACTCAACACACACAAAACAGACAATCATATAAAAAAATGGGCAGAAGATATGAGCAAGACCCTTCTCCAATGAAGACATACAAATGGTTATCAGACACATGAAAAAATGTTCATCATCACTAGCCATCAGGGAGATTCAAATTAAAACCACATTGAGATACCACCTTACACCACTTAGAATGGCCAAAATTAGCAAGACAGGAAACAACATATGTTGGAAGGGATGTGGAGAAAGGGGAACCCTCTTCACTGTTGGTGGGAATGCAAGTTGGTGCAGTCACTTTGAAGAACAGTGTGGAGATTCCTCAAGAAATTAAAAATAGAGCTTCCCTATGACCCTGCCATTGCACTACTGGGTATTTACCCCAAAGATACAGATGTAGTGAAAAGAAGGGCCATCTGTACCTCAATGTTTATAGCAGCAATAGCCACGGTGGCCAAACTGTGGAAAGAACCAAGATGTCCTTCAATGGACGAATGGATAAGGAAGATGTGGTCCATATACACTATGGAGTATTATACCTCCACCAGAAAGGATGAATACCCAACTTTTGTAGCAACATGGATGGGACTGGAAGAGATTATGCTGAGTGAAATAAGTCAAGCAGATAGAGTCAATTATTATATGGTTTCACTTATGTGGAGCATAACAAATAGCATGGAGGACAAGGGGAGTTAGAGAGGAGAAGGGAGTTGAGGGAAATTGGAAAGGGAGGTGAACCATGAGAGACTATGGACTCTGAAAAACAATCTGAGGGTTTTGAAGTGGCGGGGGGTGGGAGGTTGGGGGAACCAGGTGGTGGGTATTGGAGAGGGCATGGATCGCATGGAGCACTGGGTGTGGTGCAAAAACAATGAATACTGTTATGCTGAAAATAAATTTAAAAAATAAAAAAAAAAGTTAAACAAGAATTTTACCACACTCTGGTGCACATTAGTTTCAAGCTGTATTGCTTTAGGGCCCTCTAATGGACATTAACACAAAAGAATGCACCAGGCCTTTTACTTTTTACAACTTTGGCCATAGAAGACAGCAATACCTTTGTGTGTGGCACATGGTTGCTCTTTTCCTTAACCAGGTTATCTATGACAACTTGCTACAAAGTTTAAAGAAATATGTATGTATGGAGTTAAGTGTAGCAGTAGTGTATTGAAGCAGGTTTATGGAATGAAGTATATCATGTTTTACTTCTTTTTTATATGACCAACTGCTAATGTATGAGACAGAGGACAGGAGAGTAGGAAGAAAAGGATGAGAACAAATAACTGATTCTAGGAACCAGCATGGATCAGGAGACTGGCGAGCATCAGAATAGGATCTTGTGGCTCTGCCTTATGATCATCTTGGTGGCTCTTCAACTTTACATATTTAATTCTCAATTTTTTATTTTGTACTAGAATCATGTTAGTGAAGACCACCCTAACTTATTTAATAAATACGCTCTAAAATCTCAGTAGGCCAACAAAATAGAAGTTAGCTATTATATTCATGTTATGAGGGAAGTCTTGTGATCCTGGCATGTGTTGCTGATTTTTCTCCATGTTGAATTTGAGGAGTCAACTTTTTCTCTCTCATGTTCTGCTATCATCTAAGGCAGGGGTTGGAAAATAATGTCCTGTGGACTTTCCACTTATTTTGTAAATAAAATTTTATTAGAACATGGTTTCAAATGTTAAAAAAAAAAAAACAAAAAACCCCAAAAGTTTTGTTTCTCCTTCATGAGCATGTTTTTATACAAGCATACTAAGTTCATATATTGAAAGGCAGATTAATAAAGCTTACTTTTTTCATGTTATAGTAAATTTTGGACTTGGGATTTTTTCTAAATTGACACGTATATTTTATAAACTTACATTCTGAACTATTAGTTTTTGTTCACTTTTCCTTGCCAATTTTTCTACAATCTACAATATTAAAAAATAATAACCAAATAAACTTTCATACTATAAAATGTATAAATATCACATATAATATCATAAGCTTTAAAATATATATAATTTTTAAATTACATATGCAATAATTCTACATAGAGAAAATGGCTTAAGCATTTAAGTTCATGAATTGTCTAATTGTAACAGTATCTATACATGTGGAAATGCCCACCTCATAAATGCCCTGATTTTTTTTTTTTTTGCAGAATAATAATGGATTTCTCCTTAAGCTAAAATATTATCCTTTCAATTCCAAAATTCATCATAGTGTATATTTAGATCATTCCATAACATATCAAACTGCATGTTACCTCTTAGTCATCTGGTGAATGTTTGTGACTTTCATTAAGAAAGAAGATACAAGAAGAAGAGCAGAATAGGGCTAGATGTAAAAATTGTTAACTATTTATATTTTGCAAATATAGATTTTAACCTCCTTATGCTACACCTACAGGCACAGTTCTCCTGAGAAACTTTATATGTGTGTTGGCATCTTTATATGAGTGTCAGCTCAGGAGTTTTATTTTATTATTTGGTTTTGGTGATAAATTGGGGCATGTTTATGCTTATGAAAATGATGGGACACCTAGGTGGTTCAGTCATTTAAGTGTCCAACTCTTGGTTTCAGCTTAGGTCATGATCTCATGGGATGTGAGAGTGAGCCCCATGTCAGGCTCTGTGCTCAGTGGGGAGTCTGCTTAAAAATTCTCTCCCTCTGCTTCTCCTCTTCCCCAGCCTGCACTCCTGCCCTGCATGCATGCATGCTCTCTTCTCAAGTAAATAAATAAATCTTAAAAATAAATAAATAAATAAATAAAGCTTTTGATTATGAGGCATTAGGGAGACTGAGATTGAAGATACAGGAAGAAAAGAAATAACTGGCAAGGTGAGGTTCTTGAGAAAGAAGCAAAGATAGAAAGCAGGGTCTGGTTAGAAGGAATCAATCTGAGAAGCAAGATTGCATACTATAACAAAGAAAAGAGGAATGAACATTCTGGTGCAAGTAAATTTCTTGGTTCAGAGATAGAATTTGAGGAGACTCCTCTCATGACTTATAATTCTTTTTGGAATAGAAAATGAAATTATATCTTTAAAGAGTTTTAGGTGAATATAGGTAACGTTTGAAATAATAATGAAGAGAGGGAGGGAGGAAGGGAAATAGGAATAGACAGTAGAATGGAAAAGAGGGAGTAAGAGGAAGGAAGCCAGGAATGCAGGTAGGAAGAAAAAAAAAAAAAAAGGAAAAGTAAAGACAACTGCAGGACATTGTTAAAGGTCTGCTTGAATATGGATATTAGGAGTTTAAAATGGAGCCAATCTGTATAGTCCTTACCAAGCTGCCCTGCCATCCACAAAAATGTGTTTTTATTCAGGGTTGGAATTTTTCTAGACAATTTCTTTTAGACCAATATGTTGTATGAACAATTTGACAAGACAATTGGGTTCACCATATTTGCATTCATAGTCTAAGAACTAGATACAGACAATAGAAAAATATGCAGCACAGAAAGACTTAGAAAATAAAGTGGAAGAGTCAAAAGAATAAATATGTTCATGCAGTCAAAGAGATATTAAATTTGTTTTTGTAACTGTCTCTGTAAAAAATGTATAAATCCCTGCACCAAATGTTCCCTTACCAGAGCACTATTTTCTTTGTGAAGATTGTGTATCCCAGGAGCTTCCTAAGTTGGACTCAAATAACATTCTCTTCCTTTTCTAAAAAAAGGAAAATAATTTGTTTATTAAAAATGGAATGAAGGTGTGTAGACAACCGAATCAAGAAGGCTGCAGCAAGTATGTTTCTTCATTCATACAGTTCAGCTATGTAAAATTCATATGCCAAGTTTAAAACATCGAAACCAATTTCCGTTTCCTGTTGAAGTAACAATAATTAATACCTGTCCAACATTGTGGTTGTATGGAAGCAGCGAAAGCAAAGGTCACTTAAGTAGCTTGTCACAAGGAGAAAGGAAAGGAAATATGTACACAGATATCTTCAGAATTTACAGTTGCATACATTTCCCTCATTGAATGAATGTTTTGTTATGTTTAATTTTTACTTCAGGTTCAACTGAAGTTTTTAGTCATCGACACATTATATCTTAACTATAATTTTATTAACAAAATATCAGTAGCATTAAACTTTGAACTTTCCATCTTGAGGAAGACATGATAATACTGTCACTGTGTATAACCTGTGATTCTTTTCTGTGTATGTGTGTGATGAAAGTTTTCCTTTCATTTATTATAGACTGTTCTCTTCCTGTAAAGACATTAGGAAAGAAACATATCAAGTTGGTAATTAGAACTTCTGTGAAATAAAGTTCCCTATAGGAGTTTTACTTCATCTGTCTCCTTTAGAATGCACAGAAGAAGGAAAACAAACAAACAAGCACCAAACCAAAGCAAAACAAAGCAAAAACACACAAAACAAAACAAACAAAACCAAAAAACAAAAACCACCATATCTACAAGAAATGTGTCCCATGAATCTAAAAACAATGAAAGAAACAAAGCTATAGAACATCCTTGCCAAATTCTTTGATAGTTGCACTAAAATAGAAAAAAGATTCATAAAAACAAAACAATATGAGAAAAAACAAAAAGCCTAGAATAAAATGTACAATTTCCTAGAAATAATTCTTTTTTTAAAATTTATTTTCAATGTTCCAGAATTCAATGTTTATGCACTGCGTCCAGTGCTCCATGCAATAAGTGCCCTACATAATGCCCACCACTAGGCTCACCCAATCCCCTACCTCCCTCCCCTCCAAAACCCTCTCTTTCTGGTTATGAAAATCCTTTATGATTTTTTTTATTAGAATATTATGTCTTAGAATCCTGATCAAATCATGGAAGAGATCATTTATCCTCAGAGAAGAGAGAATGATGTAAAGGTAAACACCATGCTTAAATGTAGTTTCTATTTTCAATTTAGCAACCTAGCCAGATATTAAAAAAAAAAAAAAGGGCAAGCAGAGATGTCTAGGGAAGTCAACATGACTTTGTGATTTTAATGACATTTCTTTGTGCAGCACTAACCTTTGAAACACCAACTTCTGAAAGTACAATTGCTAAGAAAACAACAGATTTGATGAGAGAGTATATGAAAAGCAAACATGAATCTTAATGTGGACACTTCTCAGTCCCCTTCCTTTCTGTTTCTTTTTAGTAAGTTGATGACTATATTTAAGTATGACTAATATTTTTCAGTATATAATTATATGTGATATAAAAAATATAAAGAGTTTATAGTAGAGAAAGATTATTCAAAGAAATAATTCCAGTTAATAACTCAGCAAAATTATAGACAGCATGGTATTATAAAGCAAAACAAAATAAAAAGTACCAGAGTAGCAGCTCAATGATAAGACAATTTTTTAAGGAATAAAACCACAACCACACAACAACAAATTGACAACTCTCTGAAGAAATAGGAGAATAAAAAGAGCTTAGAGATTAATATAAAACACTAAAAAAGAAAAAAATATATATAACTGAGAACATTTAAAATACCTTTTGAAAGTCATGCCAAATACTGGGGAAAGGCCAAAGGTATAAAAATAAATAAAAAAAATTAAATTGCCAAATTAGAAGACAGAGAAGTTTCAACATGAACAAAAATAATAGTGTTGATAAGAGAACAGAAAATAATGAGAAAGAAGAAAATCTGAGAAAAAAACAAAAATATATAAACATTATAATACAAAGGTTTACCTTTTACCTAAATTGATATGGAAAGAAGTAGTAATATAAGTTCATTAATTATTCCACTTTAATGTTAAAAAAATCATAGAAGCAAATAGGCAGAAAAATCAGGTTACCTACAAATGGGAAGAAAAGAATATTATTAGCCTAACCTCATATTTCTCCATAGTAAATATCAGAATTCAGATGAGCAACACCAGTAATATTATGAAGGAAATAAACAATGTCCCATGACTTTTTACTTTAATCCAAAATTTGCTTCAATACAGAGGCTGTAAAGTCAAAAGGTGTGAATTTATAAATATTTATCTAGGGTTTCTATATGTTGTCATAATTGAAATTATCTCCAAGTTGTTTTTGATTTTGAGAACTATGTTTAAGAAATGAAGCTTATATTCAGAGAAGAGGAATAGAAATAACACAATGGGTATTTTTTCTCAGTATTTAGAAATATGCATATAACCTAACCACAAGAATTCCATTTCTGTGTATAAATCATAGAGAAGCTCTTGTGAAGTGAATAATTATACCTGGACAAGAATATTTATTGCATAATTTCTGAAAGAAGAGAATATCCAAATGCCTAAATGATCCACATATTAAAATGATTGAACTGACTATCCATATCAGCATATATAAATTTCCAAAGCATATGAATGGAAAAGATTGTTGCAGAATATTAACACAATACCAGAAAAAAGAATATTAGATAGAATGTTAATAACATGAAAAGTCAAATTAACAACAAGTAAATGAGATAATCTAACAGTTCACAACAGATAGTAAATTGCATTATTTGCATAATAATACAATTTTGCATAATGTAGTACTTTAAATATTATTTAAATCTTATTCTGTCATAAAAAACACATATATTAGCATAAGCTCTTCCATATATTTATAAATCTACTTAACACGGAGAGCCTTGCATAATGTATAGAATTGTCAATCACTACATTGTATACCTGAAAGTAATATAATATTGCATGTCAACTATACTTCAATTTAAAATAAAGTACGGGTTGCCTGGGTGGCTCAGTCATCAAGCATCTGCCTTAGGCTCATGTCCAGGTAAACATTCAGCTTGGAAGTTTTACAAAAAATATTTTTTTACAAAATGAAAAATTTTATAAAATACAATATAACTGTTTCTTTTGGTGTGCAAAAGCCTTTGATCTTGATGAAGTCCCAATAGTTCATTTTTGTCCTTGCTTCCCTTGACTTTGGCGATGTTCCTAGGAAGAAGTTGCTACAGCTGAGGTCGAAGAGGTTGCTGCCTGTGCTCTCCTCAAGGATTTTGATGGATTTGTTTCTCACACTGAGGTCGTTCACCCATGTTGAGTCTATTTTTGTGTGTGGTGTAAGGAAATGGTCTAATTTCATTTTTCTGCATGTGGCTGTCCAATTTCCCGACACCATTTTTTGAAGAGACTGTCTTTTTTCCATTGGACATTAGTTGACCTTAGAGTTGAGGGTCTATTTCTGGGCTTTCTATTCTGTTCCATTGGGCTATATGTTTTTTGTTGTACCAGTACCATACTGTCTTGATGATGACAGCTTTGTAATAGAGCTTGAAGTCTGGAATTGTGATGTCACCAACTTTGGCATTCTTTTTCAACATTCCTCTGGCTATTTGAGGTCTTTTCTGGTTCTATATGAATTTTAGGATTATTTGTTCCATTTCTTTGAAAAAAAATGGACTGGATTTTGATAGGGATGGCATTAACGTGTAGATTGCTTTAGGTAGCATAGACATTTTCACATTATTTATTCTTCCAATCCATGAACATGGAACATTTTTCCATTTCTTTGTGTCTTCCTCAATTTCTTTCATGAGTGCTCTATAGTTTTCTGAGTATAGATTCTTTGCCTCTTTGGTTAGGTTTATTCCTAGGTATCTTATGGTTGTGGGTGCAATTGTAAATGGGGTTGACTCCTTAATTTCTCTTTCTTCTGTCTTGTTGGCATATAGAAATGCAACTGATTTCTCTGCATTGATTTTATACCCTGACACTTTACTGAATTCCTGTACAAGTTCTAGCAGATTTGGAGTGGAGTCTTTTGGGTTTTCCACATAAAGTATCATATCATCTGCAAAGAGTGATAGTTTGGCTTCTTCCTTGCCAATTTGGATGCTTTTAATTTCTTTTTATTGTCTGATGGCTGAGGCTAGGACTTCTAGTACTATGTTGAATAGCAGTGGTGATAATGGACATCTCTGCCGTGTTCCTGACCTTAGTGGAAAAGCTCTCAGTTTTTCTTCATCGAGAATGATATTTGCGGTGGGTTTTTCATAGATGGCTTTGATGATATTGAGGTATGTACATTTTATCCCTACTCTTTGAAGAGTTTTGATCAGGAACAGATGCTCTACTTTGTCAAATGCTTTTTCAGCCTCTATTGAGAGTATCATGTGGTTCTTTTTCTTTCTTTTATTAATATATTTTATCACATTGATTGATTTGCAGATGTTGATCCAACCTTGCAGTCCTGGGATAAATCCCACTTGGTTGTGGCGAATAATCCTTTTAATGTACTGTTAGATCCTATTGGCTAGTATTTTGGTGAGAATTTTCGCATCTATGTTCATCAGGGATATTGGTCTGTAATTCTCTCTTTTGATGAGATCTTTGGTTTTGGGATCCATGTAATGCTGGCCTCGTAAAATGAATTTGGAAATTTTCCTTCCATTTCTATTTTTTGGAACAGTTTCAGGAGAATAGGAATTAATTCTTTAAAAGTTAGGTAGAATTCTCTTGGGAAGCTGTCTGGCCCTGGGCTATTGATTGTTGGAATATTTTTGATGACTGCTTCAATCTCCTTACTGGTTATGGGTCTTTTCAGGTTTTCTCTGTCTTCCTGGTTCAGTTTTGGTAGTTTATATGTCTCTAGTAATGCATCCATTTCTTCCAGATTGTCAAATTTGCTGGAGTTTAATTGCTCATAATATGTTCTTATAATTATTTGCATTTCTTTGGTGTTGGTTGTGATCTCTCCTCTTTCATTCATGATTTTCTTTTTTCTTTTTGATTTCTCTTTTCTTTTTGATAAGTCTGTCCAGGGGTTTATCAACCTTATTAATTCTTTCAAAGAACCAGCTCCTAGTTTCATTAATTTGTTCTATTTTTTTTTTTTTTTTTTTGGTTTCCATTTCATTGATTTCTGCTTTGATCTTTATTATTTCTCTTCTCCTGCTGGGTTTAGGCTTTCTTTGTTGTTCTTTCTCCAGCTCCCTTAGGTTTAGGGTTAGGTTGTGTATTTGAGAACTTTCTTGTTTCTTGAGAAACGCTTGTATCACTATATATTTTCCTCTCAGGACTGCCTTTGCTGTGTCCCACAGATTTTGAACAGTTGTGTTTTCATTATCATTTGTTTCCATGAATTTTTTCAGTTCTTCTTTAATTTCCTGGTTGATCCATTCATTCTTTAGTAGGATGCTCTTTAGCCTCTATGTATTTGGGTTCTTTCCAAATTTCTTCTTGTGGTTGATTTCTAGTTCAGAGCATTGTGGTCTGAAAATACGTAGGGAATGATCCCAATCTTTTGGTACTGGTTGAGACCTGATTTTTGATCCAGGTTGTGATCTATTCTGGAGAATGTTCCATGTGCACTAGAGAAGAATGTGTATTCTGTTGCTTTGGGATGGAATGTTCTGAATATATCTGTGATGTCCATCTGGTCCAGGGTGTCATTTAAGGCCTTTATTTCCCTGTCGATCTTTTGCTTAGATGATCTGTTCATTTCAGTGAGGAAGGTGTTAAAGTCCCCTACTATTACTGTATTATTGTAAATGTGTTTCTTTGATTTTGTTATTAATTGGATTATATAGTTGACTGCTCCCATGTTAGGGGCATAGATATTTAAAATTATTAAATCCTCTTGTTGGACAGACCCTTTGAGTATCATATAGTATCCTTTCTCATCTCTTATTATAGTCTTTGGCTTAAAATCTAATTGATCTGATATAAGGGTTGCCACCCCAGCTTTCTTTAGATGACCTTTAGCATGGTAAATTGTTTTCCACCCCCTCGCTTTAAATCTGGAGGTGTCTTTGGGTCTAAAATGAGTTTCTTGTAGACAGCGTATTGATGGGTTTTGGATTTTTATCCATTCTGATACCCTGTGTCTTTTGATTGGGGCATTTAGCTCATTTACATTCAGGGTAACTATTGGAGATATGAATTTAGTGTCATTGTATTGCCTGTAAGGTGACTGTTACTGTATATTGTCTCTGTTCCTTTCCGGTCTACTGGTTTAACCTCTCTCTTTGTTTTGAAGACCTCTTTCAGTATTTCTGGTAGAGCTGGTGGTTTGTTGTTTACAAATTATTTTAGTTTTTGTTTGTCCTGGAAGCTTTTTATCTCTCCTTCTCTTTTCAATGATAACCTAGCTGGATATAGTATTCTTAGCTGCATGTTTTTCTCATTTAGTGCTCTGAATATATCATGCCAATTCTTTCCAGCCTTCCGGGTCTCTGTGGATAAGTCTGCTGCTAATCTAATATTTTTACCATTGTATGTTACAGACTTCTTTTCCTGGGCTGCCTTCAGGATTTTCTCTTTGTCACTAGGACTTGTAAATTTTACTATTAAATGATGGGGTGTGGACCTATTCTTATTGATTTTGAGGGGGGTTCTCTGTGCTTCCTGGATTTTGATGCTTGTTCCCTTTGCCATATTAGGGAAATTTTCTACAAAAATTCACTCCACTATACCTTCTGCTCCCTTCTCTCTTTCTTCTTCTTCTGGAATCCCAATTATTCTAATGTTGTTTCATCTTATGGTATCACTTATCTCTCAAATTCTCCCCTCATGGTACAGTCATTGTCCGTCTCTCTTTTGCTCATCTTCTTTATTCTATGTCATTTGGTCTTCTATATCACTAATTCTCTCTTCTCCCTCATTTGTCCTAGCAGTAAGAGGCTCCATTTTTTATTGCATCTCATTAATAGCTTTTTTGATTTCAACTTGGTTAGATTTTAATTCTTTTATTTTTTCCTAAAGGGCTTTTATTTCTCCAGAAAGTGTTCTTCTAATATCTTCCATGACTTTTGTGGTGAGTTCTTCTGCCTTGTCATTTTATCCAGATAAAAATATATGAAGGTTAGCATAAAATACTACAAGGGTGACAAGGACCATTGGAAAATGTGCATTAGCCAAATCAGAAGAGGCCCCAAATCGTGGGGGGGAAGAAAGGGGGGTAAAAAGAAGTTCAGGAAAGAAAAATAAATTAAAAAAAAAAAAGAAAAAGAAAATAAACAGAAAAAATATATATATTAGACTGGTGAATAGAACAGAGCCACCCACTTGATTTTGGGTGTATTTTGGTCTCTTAGAAGAAACTACCTCCCAAAATTTTAAATTTTTCTATTTTTTGTTTCCAAATCATTTATTTCCACTCTAGTCTTTTTTTTTCCTTCCTTCTGCTTGTTCCAGGTGTTTTTATTTTTATTTTTCTTAGCTCCTTCTTAAGAAATATTTTTTAAAGTGTAAACTGAATTCTGAAACTCAAGCTTTCAATATAAGGAAGTCAATAGTAGATAGATGTTCATTATTTACTTAAAATATAAATTTTATGTCATATTAGAATGGAGTTCTCACAGCAGTATGAACATAGTACAATCTAAGGGAAAAAAATTAGAATTTAGGAATGCTTCTGGTGAAACAATTAAAGATAATTTTTGTTTGTTTTCCCAGCAAGGCTTATATAGCTAATGTAAGAGTATGGAGTCAAAGGTTTGATGGTTTGGTATTTCTGGGGAAAAACAAAACAAAATAAAACCCAAAGTGACATAAAAAGAAGGCAGAAGAGAGGGAAATTAGGATAGCAGAAGGCTGATAATACTTGTAAGATTGAATATGGAATTAAAACTTACTAATTTTTTTTCCATCTCCATGACTTGTTTTATAACTGGAAGTTTTTACTTCTCATTTTTTATATTAAGTGTGTGTTACTGTTAAGAGTCTAGATTAATGGAAATGGAAAAGAACAGGGAGTGTTGTTTGGGAATGTTCAACAGAGAATTAGCATAGATGATTAAAGCCATGAAGGTGAATTTAGTGATGAGGGATAATAAGTTAAAAGAAAAGATAAGAAAAAATTTAGATCTACAAAGAATAATCATTAAAGAGAACTGAAAATGAATCAGTCAAATAATAGCAGCAAGGATCAAAACAAACAAAATTTATTGAGTGTTAATTATATGCCTGGCTTTTTGTTAAGCACATTACATCATTTAATGATAATTACAATAATTTAATACATATAATTTTAGTGCAGATGAGTAAGAAGTAATGTCATGATGATTTAATGTTGTCCAATATGAGAAAATTTTAAGAATGCAAACTAATCCAAAGTGCCAAAAATGAAGAACAAAGAAACTAAAAAATAAAATGTGCTTTTATCTTACTATATTTCTTCATGTTTATACTGAAAAAGAGATTATTTTATAAAAAGTTCATTGTATTCAATATGTTTCCTAATTTTGAAAGAGTAAACAATATTTTTTATTTGCTGTTCTTTTTTATTTCTCTATTAAATGCCCACATTAGTAAGATTAGGACAGATATTCCTCAAATCCCCAGTATTTAATGAACACCAAATAATGTCCTTTTGCCAGTTTATCCACTGTTCTTTTTTTCTTAGAGTAAATATAGACATTTAAACTATTGGATTGCAAGTTGGTAAAGAACCCTCAGCACAGAAGGACTCCATCTCAGCCCCTGTATTAAGAGACTTGGTCAACCCTAACTTGGCTTCTACAAGCCTAAGCTCAAGTCGTTGGGACAAGTTAGGTCCTTTTTGAGATTCTGTCTCAAAACCCTGGCTCAGGGCTGTCAAAAATTTTTCTACTTGTTCTAGCCATTGCCTGAAGAAAAACCCCAGTTCTCCTTTCCTTAGAGAATTTAGTGAAAATATCTTAAGATTGTGAATGCTTAGTTTGCCTTAGTTTCATAAATCTGCATGCATATTAATCTTTTCAAAATCAGTCAATATTAAAGATTTACTTATTTTAAAAAGAATATGCAATGGAATTTTTACTAATGTGACCTCATATTTGGAATAAAAAACAGCTAAATTCATTATAATACTAAAGAAAGTTTATTAATTATTAATTTGATTAATCAAAAAATATTCTTTTAGAGCATTCTAAATACCAGGTACTTGAGTACAGTGCCAATTTAAATAGGTTAGATTTAATCAGTATTCAAATAAAAAAAGGAAGAGAGTCATATTAGTTTGTGATAAAAAAATTCCATTCTAGTGATTATCAAGTTGGTCAGTAGTGGAATAAGCAAGGATGAAGTAAATATAACGTGAATAAGTGAGTCCAAAAAAACATCCAGGGGAGCAATCAGAGAAAACTTTGGGCTTAAATAAGGCTTTTGTTTTTTCTAAGTAAAATATAAAGGCAAATGTTTTGATAGTGGAAGAATGGTAATTTGATTCATATGTGGAACTAAACTGTTCTGCAGACAATACAATGTAGAGGGGTAAGAACAAAGACTGAAATTATTAAAGTGTTTTTAGTAGTCCAGCTGAGGAAAAGACATTCAAAAGAGATTTAAATATTGCACAAAATGAAATTATGTAGGATTTAGGTTATATTTAGAAGTTAAGATGGACAAAACTTGTAAATGGATTGGATATAGAGTGTAAAAAACAAGAGAGGTAACAAATATTTGGATTTTTAAAAAAAGATTTTATTTATTTATTTGACAGAGACAGATCATAAGTAGGCAGAGAGGCAGGCAGAGAGAGAGAGAGAGGGAAGCAGGCTCCCCACTGAGCAGAGACCCTGATGTGGGACTCGATCTGAGCACCCTGAGATCATGACCTGAGCCAAAGACAGAGGCTTAACCCACTGTGCCACCCAGGCACCTCCAAATACTTAGATTTTTTGCCTGAAAGTTAGTTAAATGATAGTAAATGGAAAATGTATACCAAGAGTGAATATTGAATGAGAATAAAATTCAATCCCAGATTCAGTAGTTGTCACTTGCTGTGCAATCTTGATAGCTACTTATAGACCTTTGTATAATCTTGAGTGTTAGAGCCAGTATTAGCAGGGAAGGGTTGGATATAGATATCTGGGTCCAGAGATTAGGGATGCATGTTGATGTATACAAACAGAGAGGAACCCTAGTTAGAAAGCAAATATATGCTTGTATTTAATGAGAAATCTTGTTATAATAATTTAGCACAAAAAATAAAAGCTAAGAAAATGTATTTATAAAGTTTCAGTTGCATTAAGTTGCACTATGTTTTATTGCAGTAAAGCAAACCAACTGTTCTGTGAGATCTAGAAGAGCTGTAAAAAATTGGAAAAAAATTACTTTCATATAACTGTAGTTGGAACCAAGTGTTATGGAGACATGATCTCAAAGATAAGTAAAACCCAATCCTAAGAGACAAACATTTGACATTTCTTTTCAACCAGGTATCTACTAATTCCAGAAGAGATGAAACTGAGAAAGAAAAGCCAAGAAAATATTTAGCTAAGCAGTACTACCAGGTAAATCAGATTTTGTTAGGTGTCATAGTTCATAGCTTTGTATAAGGGCCAAAGATAAATGTGAGAATTGGAAATAATTTGAATATACCACAGACTGAAATTAAACTTAACTCTTCACAATATCCATGAATCAGAACTGATAGTGCCCTTATTGATTCTTCTAAAAGAAAACATCACATTAAATCTTACAACATTAGCACAATTATATATATATATATTTTGGTATATCATCAGCATCATTCATCACCATCATCACCTGGCCACTAGAGATGGGACAGTGCAAGTGAAAACTAAAAGAAATAATAAAAATAGGAACCTCACACAGATGTTACAAATACTGTTTTCAAACACAAATGTAAAGTGAATATGCCTAATATGATCAAAAGGATAAAATAAGAGATTGGAAATTTGCAACGGAACTGGAAATCATTAAAATAAAAAATCAGAGGGAGGGCACGATTGCATGGAACACGGGTGTTATACACAAGCAATGAATCATGGAGCACTACATAAAAAACTAATAATGTACTGCATGGTAACTAACATAACACAATAAAAATATGAAAAAATCAGTACACATGTTAAAAAATCAGATGGACTATTTGGAGTAAAAATTACAATAATAAAGTCAATTCAAAATTTGCTAGAAAGAAAATAATGGGCACACAAGTATAGAAGGAAATTCATTTTCATATTATGAGAATAGCCCTTATTACTTACATCAAGCATCATATATATAAATTTTCTCTATGGAAATCTAGAAATTGCTTTTTTTTTTTTAAGATTTTATTTATTTATTTGACAGAGAGAGATCACAAGTAGGCAGAGAGGCAGGCAGAGAGAGAGGGAAGCAGGCTCCTCGCAGAGCAGAGAGCCCGATGTGGGGCTCGATCCCAGGACCCTAAGATCACGACCTGAGCTGAAAGCAGAGGCTTTAACCCACTGAGCCATCCAGGCGCCCCTAGAAATTGCTTTTTATTAAAACTTATAATCAACACTGTATGAAATTGTTACAGTGCAATAATGTAATACAAGGAAAGGAAATAATTATAAAAACTGGAAAAGAAATAAAACTGTACTTGCTAAATAATATGATTATATACCTCAAAATTGGAAATAACTTATAATTATTAGAATTAATAATCCAGTTTAGATGTTTGTCATTTAATATATAAAATCTAAGATCAATATACAAAAAACGATCAACTTTATTTTTTCTAAACAACAAAGGAAATATATACAATAACTGATCATATCAAATACATACGAATAAGTCTAAGAAAAGTTATGTTAAACATGAAAAACAAATACTACATTGAGAAAAAAAAATTCTATAGAAAGGGAAAAGACACCATATTGCAAAGGTATGAGTTGTCAAATTGCCTTGAAACCCAATGCAATTCCAAATAAAAATGCAAAATTAAAATCTAGCAAAATGTTTATATTCTGTCAATCTCAAGTTAAAATTTGTATAAAATTGAGAATGATCAAGAAGAACAAAATCAGTTTTGAAGAATGAAGTAGAAGACTTTGTTCTACTGTTATCAAGATTTTTTTACACTACCGAAAACATTTTAAGCATTTGTAGTTTTTGATCACTGAAATAAAATAGTTGAAATAAAATATTGGTATAAAATATTGATAGATGAAAGTGGTGGCACTATAAAGCAGAAGGGAAAAAATAGTTGTGTTAGTTTGTGAAGACTATCGTAATAAAATTCCATAGGCTGGGTATATTAAACAACAGAAATCTGTTTTTTCACAGTTATGGAGGCTGTAGTTCAAGATCAAGGTTATGGTAAGTTTGGTTCCTTGTGAGGCCTCCCTCCTACCATGGTTTGTACATGGCTACCTTCTCACCATGTCCTCTAATGGCCTTTTCTCTGTGCCAGCACAGCACATCTTTGGTGTCCCTTTTGGTTTACAAAATTTCCTCTTTCTATAAAGACACCAATCAGACTGGATTAGGGCCCATACCAATAACCTTATTTTGACTTAATCACTTCCTTAAAGGCCTTTTCTCCAAATATAATCTCATTCAGGGGTATTGGATTTGGTATTTCAAGACATTAATTTGAGGACAGGGTAACATTTCAGCCCATAAAAATGGTCTTTTAAAAACTGGTTCTGGATCAGCTGGGGGTCAAATAAAAATAAAACCCGATGCCTATCTCTCTCCATAAAATAAATCAATTTCATGTGAATTATTGATCTGAATATTCCAATTACACACATTATGCTTTATGAAAATTTCCCACCATTCTTTGACATGGTTTATTCATTTAATTCTTTCTCTTTGCATTTCATACCTTCAAGCCCTGTCCAGGATACAGAAGAGCCTATCAAAGTTATTATTTATTATTGTGTTTTTGGTTGTTAATATTTCCTTTCGATTATTTCTTAGAGTTGTAATCACTCTATTTACATTGCCCATATGCATTTCATATTGTCTATTTTTCCCATCAGAGCCCTTAACATACAAATCATAATTATTTTAAATTCTTTGCCTGTTAATTCCTTGGTGTCCTATTCAAGTTAGATACTGATGATTGCTTTGTCTCTTCAAATATATTAAAATATTTTATTTATTTATTTATTTGACAGAGAAAGAGGGAAAGCACAAGGAGGGGGAGTAGCAGGCAGAGGGAAAGGGAGAGGCAGGCAGGCAAAGATCCTGATGTGGGGCTTGATCCCAAAACCCTGATATCATGTCACAAGTCAAAGGCAGACACTTAACCAACTGAGCCACCCAGGACCCCTTCAGATTTTTTTCTTGTTTCTTAGTATGCCTAGTGATTTTATGTTGAAAGCCAGACATAATGTATTAGGTAATAGAAATAAATCAACTTTTAGGGTAAGAGTTTATGTATATCTGGCTATAAATTGGGCTGTGTTTGATATTTTCTGTAGCTGTATGTACAGAGGCTTCGAGTTAATCTAAAGTCCTTGATTTTGTCTCCTTTGCTATATTTGGGCTTTCCTAAGAATTTGTCTTTAGATACAGTTTGTGCCTTACACCTCTCTCAGTTGTAATTCACCTTTATTATACTACAACCTTACTGATGACGTGTCAAGGTATGGGAAAGGGAAAACATTTTGTAATCTCATGATTAATGTTTCATCTTTTAGCACTCCTGTGTCCCTGAGCTATAACCTCAACAAGTATTTCTTAGATTCTTGACTCCTTTCACTGAGTAGAGAGACTATAGGATTATAGAATTGCATAATTGCCTTTTCTCCATGTAAGAAAATGCACTGGTAATGTATTTTCCCATTGATAGTGGAAGTTTTTTTTTTTTAATGGAGAATTCTCTGAATATGCTACAAAGTGAACGCTTCTCCTTTCACATGTTGGAAACATAGATTTTTTTCACAGATATTTATCTTGAGAACCTGGTGGGATTACTGTGGCTGAAACCCACAAAAGTATGGAAGATAATCTAAGACTGAGTGCAAAGGAGCTTTTCACTCTCAGAGTAATGTATGCTAAGTCTCTAGCAATTTTTCAAACTTATCATTTGAATTTTTTTTATTAATTTTTGGCCTCGGTGGTCCCTATCCCAGGTAAGCTGGTCTTACTAATGGTTCTTTGTATTCTTCTATCTCCAGATTTCAGAATGGAGGTTTGCATTCAAAGATTGGTTATTTTCTATACACTAACAATAAAACATTTCAAAAAGGGATAGAAAAAATTATCTCACTCCCAATAACATAAAAAAATAATAGAGACATTGAAAGAAATTTAACCAAGAAAGGAAAAGGTCTGTATGATGACAACTATAAGATGCAAATGAAAGAAATGAAAGAAGACACAGACATATGGAAAGATATCCTGTGTTTATGGATTAGAAGAATTAATATTGCTAAAATGTCCATACTACCACAAAGTATCTATAAATTGAATGCCATTTCTATCAAAAGTCCAAAGCATTTTCCACAGAAATAGAAAAAAAGAAACTATTTTGAAATTCATATGGATCCTCAAAAATCTTAATAATCAAAGCAAATCCTGAGCAAGAAGAACAGATCAAGAAGCACCATACCTGATAATGTCAAACTATACTACAAAGCTATAATACAAAGCTATAATAATTAAGGCAGCATTTTTGTATGATTTAATTTTTCTCTTTATCATGTAAATATATTACTTCCACTAAAACAAAACAAGAGTGAAACTAAAAAAAAATGATAAAACAGTATGATAGTGTAATAACAATAAATATATAGACCAATGGAACAGAATAGAGAGCCCAGAAAAACAAAATGAGACCCTATCTTATACCATGAACAAGCATTAACTTATAATAAAGACTGAAACATAAGATATTATTACATAAAATTTCTAGAAGAAAATATATGGGATAATCCCCTTGACATAAATCTTGGCAATGATTTTTCAGATTTACTGAAAGCAAAGGCAACAAAAAAAAATCAAGAAGTGGAGTAAAAATATGGGGCCATAGCAAATTAAAAAACAAAGGAAATAATCAACAAAATGAAAAGGCAACTTACATGATGGGAGAAAATATTTGCAACTCATATATATGATAAGGGATTAATAACCAAAATATATAAAGAATTCATACAATTCAATAATAAAAAAAATCTGGTTAAAAAATGGCAGAGCATGTAAGGAGGTATTTTATTTTTTATTTTTTATTTGACAGAGGGAGATCACAAGTAGACAGAGAGGCAGGCAGAGAGAGAGATAGAGAGAGAGGGAAGCAGGCTCCCCGCTGAGCAGAGAGCCCGATGCGGGACTCGATCCCAGGACCCTGAGATCATGACCTGAGCCGAAGGCAGCGGCTCAACCCACTGAGCCACCCAGGCGCCCCAGGAGGTATTTTTTTAAAGAACAGATCCAAATGGCCAACAGACACATGAAAGATGCTCAGCATTAGAGGAATGCAAATCAAAACCACAATGAGATCACCTCACACTGATTACAATGGCTACCTTCAAGAAGATAAATGATGACAAATACTGGTGAGGATGTGAAAATAAAGACAACTTTTTACAGTGTTAGTGGGAATGCAAATTGGTTTAGTCACTAAGAAAAATAGTATGGAGGTTTCTCCAAAAATTCAAGTTAGAACTATCATGTGATCCAGCAATCTCATTTCTGGGTATATATTCAAAGGAAATAAAACAGAATATCAAAGAAGCACATGTATTCCCATGTTTAAGGAAACATTATTCACAATAGTGAAAACACAGAAACAAGCTCAGTGTCCACCATCAGATGAATGTATAATGAAGTGTTATGTACAATGGAATGTCATTCAGCCATGAGAAAGAAGAAAATCCTGTATTTGTGACAACATGGATGGATCTTGAGGATATTATGCTAATTGAGATAAGTCATACAGAAAAAAGATGAATACTGTATTAATCATTTACGTGTGGAATCTAAAAAACCTGAAGTGAAGTTGTAAAAACAGAGAAATGGTGGTTATTAGAGACTGGGGAATGAGGGGATTGGGGATATGTTGTTAAGGGTTCATACTTGCAACTAGTACATAAATAAGTCCTGGAAAGCTAATGAACAGGTTAATAATTTTAGACAACAATACTGTATTATAAACTTCAAAGCTGTTAGTAGAACAACATGTTATACACCTTAAACTTATACAATGCTATACCTCAATTATATAGTAATAAAAATAAACATGTTTTTAAATAATGGCGGTTAACTCCATGACTTCAAATCTCAGATGGTACCTTAGATTTCCCAGAATACTCTTGGCACTTATGAAAGTAGTTATCATAGTATTCTATAAATATTGGTTTAGCTTTTTCTTTCTTCAGTGTAATAACTTACTTCTTTAACCACACTGGATAACGTAGTGTTATTGTTATTCATTTGTGTTAAATCAAAATTTGTTAGATAAACAGCCAATCAAAAAGTTTCCATTTGACCTCATTTTCACCTTGGATCTTGCTGATGCTTTTATTATGCACTTACTAATAAGCTATCTAAATTTAATGGCTCTCCCCTTTTATCCATTAATTAAATCCTTTTAGAAAAATATGTTCATATTTTTGAGTGGAGTAATGGAATATAGAAAGTGTAAAATCAGCACATTTCTTTAGCTCAGCCATCTTTAAACACAGGAACAGTTAACTGCACCCAACAATTAAATTATATTAATTTGAAAAGGAAAAGAGACTGCTATATTTTGAAACATTTCACTTTAGTGATTGTCTAGAGGCATATTAGTTAGGTAAAACAGAGACTACTAGTTTCAACATCACAGTAGCATGCTGGTATATTGTTAATATTTGTCTAGGAAGGAGTCCTGATTTGTATCATTTGTTGATTTATGTTCTATAAATACCCCCTAAATCATTGATTTGAAGCTATCAATGTGATGTCATGGAATACATACATGAGAGGATATAGGGACAGTTGTTTTTCAAAGGCAGCCACTCCAGCACAAAACTGTTTGCAATTAAAAAAAAAAAAAAAAGAAAAAAAAAAAGCACACATCAGTTACAGGCGGTATAATAGATAAAGTGAAGCACTCTTAAATTATTCTTCTTCAGATTTCACATTAAATGGCAGTTAGAAATTTAACATATTTTTAAAATCACTTTTCTGTGAAACTAACATTTAAAGTCCATTTTGGAGGGATTATCATATTAAATAATTTTAATTTTACCAACAATTTCAAGTATATTTGACAAAGGGGCAGATGGCCTAAAGTGAGGAAAGGTTTTCCATATTACATAAAGTTATATGCAAATAGATAGAAAAATTGCCTCAGAAAAGCCATGCTTCACTAGTTTAGTCTTTGCCTTCAACTATTCTTTTCACAGATATAGCTTTATTTCAGATATCTTTCAGGAATGCCTTAGGAAAAGAATTACAGTAGAATTTAAATGACAAAATACCATTTTAGTATGAAGTTTGACTAGGTTTACATTTGCAATACATATATTTTTAACAGGTGTATTTGACCAAATAAAATAAATGTAGAGATATTTTAGAGACTTTGTCTTTCAACTGAGAGTGTTATCTGTGGAAATATAAGATACACTGCATTTTATTAGTAACAAATAGAACATTTCTGTAACTTCCTCCATTTCCATAGTTTTAACAAATTCTTCAATTGCTATGTATTCTCTAATGGGATGAACTGATTTATTGGTGGTTTCCTGTATGCATTCCATTCTCCTGTCTGTGTACAATTCATTTACACTCGAAAAAAAAAAAAAAAGATGCATTTTCAGGGAGATCTTGTAAGGTTAGCTGCAAATCAGTAGGTTTAGTTCTTAAATATTGAAAAGCTCCTATAGCACTAATCAAGTAATGTGACCCCAGTGTTGAAGACGAAATATTTTATTAGATTCTGTAAAATAAAGACATACTATTTGGTAGACACTTTTTAAAAATACGTTATTCTGGGTGCACCTGGGTGGCTTAGTTGGTTAAGCGTCTGCCTTCACCTCAGGTCATGATCTCAGGGTCCTGGGATTGAGCCCTGAGTTGGGCTTTCTGCTCAGTGTGGTGTCTGCTTCTCCCTTTCATTCTCTGTGCTCTCCCCCTTCTTATCGCTCAAATAATAAATAAAATAAATATTATTCTGGCATAATAATGTAGAAATTTCTTATTTTTGGTGACTTGCATATATCATTTCAACTGATGTCTAAATTACTCAATAAAAATGCTTTTGGAAAGATTTAGTTTGTGCTAACACTGTGCTAAGTTTTAGGAATGAGTTCTCATAACAAGAATAAGTGATTTCAGATAAACAAAACAATGTATGCTTCATAAAAGGCATGAAAATGTATGATGTGACAAAAAAGATTTAGCACTGGGGACAGATTTCGATACACCAACATTTAGAAAATTCTATTTCTATCATATTCATCACATGTTATGAGGAAATTGCACACACGAGAATTGAATGATCATCTAAAGACAACAGGGTAAATTGATAATTGAGGTGAATAATTTATGTAATAATGTAAATTTATTTAAGGGACTTGATTACTCATATTCATTATCTGCATGATGTGAAGTGCTCTATTTTTTTAATTAATTTTATTTTTTTTTAAATTTTTTAAATTTTTTTTTAAGATTTTATTTATTTATTTGACAGAGAGAAATCACAAGTAGGCAGAGAGGCAGACAGAGAGAGAGGAGGAAGCAGGCTCCCTGCTGAGCAGAAAGCCCGATGCGGGGCTCGAACCCAGGACCTGGGATCATGACCTGAGCTGAAGGCAACGGCTTAAACCACTGAGCCACCCAGGCGCCCCTTAATTTTATTTTTTATAAACATATAATATATTTTTATCCCCAGGGGTACAGGTCTATGAATCACCAGGTTTACACACTTCACAGCACTCACCTTAGCACATTCCCTCCCCAGTGTCCATAATCCCACCCCCCTCCCAAACCCCCTCCCCCCATCAACCCTCAGTTTGTTTTGTGAGATTAAGAGTCACTTATAGTTTGTCTCCTCCCAATTCCATCTTTTTTCATTTACTCTTCTCCTACCCCCTCAACCCCCCATGTTGCATCTCTCTCCCTCATATCAGGGAGATCATATGATAGTTGTCTTTCTCCGATTGACTTATTTCGCTAAGCATGATACCCTCTAGTTCCATCCACGTCGTCGCAAATGGCAAGATTTCATTTCTTTTGATGGCTGCATAGTATTCCATTGTGTATATATACCACGTCTTCTTTATCCATTCATCTATAGATGGACATCTAGGTTCTTTCCATAGTTTGGCTATTGTAGACATTGCTGCTATAAAATTCGGGTGCACGTGCCCCTTCAGATCACTACGTTTGTATCTTTAGGGTAAATACCGAGCAGTGCAATTGCTGGGTCATAGGGTAGTTCTATTTTCAACATTTTGAGGAACCTCCATGCTGTTTTCCAGAGTGGTTGCACCAGCTTGCATTCCCACCAACAGTGTAGGAGGGTTCCCCTTTCTCCGCATCCTCGCCAGCATCTGTCATTTCCTGACTTGTTAATTTTAGCCATTCTGACTGGTGTGAGGTGATATCTCATGGTGGTTTTGATTTGTATTTCCCTGATGCCGAGTGATATGGAGCACTTTTTCATGTGTCTGTTGGCCATCTGGATGTCTTCTTTGCAGAAATGTCTGTTCATGTCCCCTGCCCATTTCTTGATTGGATTATTTGTTCTTTGGGTGTTGAGTTTGCTAAGTTCTTTATAGATTTTGGACACTAGCCCTTTATCTGATATGTCATTTGCAAATATCTTCTCCCATTCTGTCAGTTGTCTTTTGGTTTTGTTAACTGTTTCCTTTGCTGTGCAAAAGCTTTTGATCTTGATAAAATCCCAATAGTTCATTTTTGCCCTTGCTTCCCTTGCTTTTGGTGATGTTCCTAGGAAGATGTTGCTGCAGCTGAGGTCGAAGAGGTTGTTGCCTGTGTTCTCCTCAAGGATTTTGATGGATTCCTTTCTCACATTGAGATCCTTCATCCATTTTGAGTCTATTTTCGTGTGTGGTATAAGGAAATGATCCAATTTCATTTTTCTGCATGTGGCTGTCCAATTTTCCCAACACCATTTATTGAAGAGGCTGTCTTTTTTCCATTGGACATTCTTTCCTGCTTTGTCAAAGATGAGTTGACCATAGAGTTGAGGTTCTATTTCTGGGCTCTCTATTCTCTTCCATTGATCTATGTGTCTGTTTTTGTGCCAGTACCATGCTGTCTTGATGATGACAGCTTTGTAATAGAGCTTGAAGTCCAGAATTGTGATGCCACCAACTTTGGCTTTCTTTTTCAATATTCCTTTGGCTATTCGAGGTCTTTTCTGGTTCCATATAAATTTTAGGATTATTTGTTCCATTTCTCTGAAAAAAATGGATGGTACTTTGATAGGAATTGCATTAAAAGTGTAGATTGCTTTAGGTAGCATAGACATTTTCACAACATTTATTCTTCCAATCCAGGAGCATGGAACATTTTTCCATTTCTTTGTGTCTTCCTCAATTTCTTTCATGAGTACTTTATAGTTTTCTGTGTATAGATTCTTAGTCTCTTTGGTTAGGTTTATTCCTAGGTATCTTATAGTTTTGGGTGCAATTGTAAATGGGATGGACTCCTTAATTTCTCTTTCTTCTGTCTTGTTGTTGGTGTAGAGAAATGCAACTGATTTCTGTGCATTGATTTTATATCCTGACACTTTACTGAATTCCTATACAAGTTCTAGCAGTTTTGGAGTGGAGTCTTTTGGGTTTTCCACATTTAGTATCATATCATCTGCAAAGAGTGAGAGTTTGACTTCTTCTTTGCCGATTTGGATGCCTTTAATTTCCTTTTGTTGTCTGATTGCTGAGGCTAGGACTTCTAGTACTACGTTGAATAGCAGTGGTGATAACGGACATCCCTGCCGTGCTCCTGACCTTAGCGGAAAAGCTTTCAGTTTTTCTCCATTGAGAATGATATTTGTGGTGGGTTTTTCATAGATGGCTTTGATAATATTGAGGTATGTGCCCTCTATCCCTACACTTTGAAGAGTTTTGATCAGGAAGGGATGCTGTACTTTGTCAAATGCTTTTTCAGCATCTATGGAGAGTATCATATGGTTCTTGTTCTTTCTTTTATTAATGTGTTGTATCACATAGATTGATTTGCGGATGTTGAACCAGACTTGCAGCCCTGGAATAAATCCTACTTGGTCGTGGTGAATAATCATTTTAATGTACTGTTGAATCCTATTGGCTAGTATTTTGGCGAGAATTTTTGCATCTGTGTTCATCAAGGATATTGGTCTGTAGTTCTCTTTTTTGATGGGATCCTTGTCTGGTTTTGGGATCACGGTGATGCTGGCCTCATAAAATGAGTTTGGAAGTTTTCCTTCCATTTCTATTTTTTGGAACAGTTTCAGGAGAATAGGAATTAGTTCTTCTTTAAATGTTTGGTAGAATTCCCCCGGGAAGCCATCTGGCCCTGGGCTTTTGTTTGTTTGGAGATTTTTGATGACTGTTTCAATCTCCTTACTGCTTATGGGTCTGTAGAGGCTTTCTATTTCTTCCTGGTTCAGTTGTGGTAGTTTATATGTCTCTAGGAATGCATCCATTTCTTCCAGATTGTCAAATTTGTTGGCATAGAGGTGCTCATAGTATCTTCTTATAATTGTCTGTATTTCTTTGGTGTTCGTTGTGATCTCTTCTCTTTCATTCATGATTTTATTTATTTGGGTCCTCTCTCTTTTCTTTTTTATAAGTCTGGCCAGGGGTTTATCAATCTTATTAATTCTTTCAAAGAACCAGCTCCTAGTTTCGTTGATTTGTTCTATTGTTTTTTTGGTTTCTATTTCATTGATTTCTGCTCTGATCTTTATGATTTCTCTTCTCCTGCTGGGTTTAGGGTTTCTTTCTTGTTCTTTCTCCAGCTCCTTTAGGTGTAGGGTTAGGTTGTGTACCTGAGACCTTTCTTGTTTCTTGAGAAAGGCTTGTACCACTATATATTTTCCTCTCAGGACTGCCTTGGTTGTGTCCCACAGATTTTGAACTGTTGTGTTTTCATTATCATTTGTTTCCATGAATTTTTTCAATTCTTCTTTAATTTCCTGGTTGATCTATTCATTCTTTAGAAGGATGCTGTTTAGTCTCCATGTATTTGGGTTCTTTCCAAATTTCCTCTTGTGATTGAGTTCTAGCTTTAGAGCATTGTGGTCTGAAAATATGCAGGGAATGATTCCAATCTTTTGATACCAGTTGAGACCTGATTTAGGACCAAGAATGTGATCTATTCTGGAGAATGTTCCATGTGCACTAGAGAAGAATGTGTATTCTGTTGCTTTGGGATGAAAAGTTCTGAATATATCTGTGATGTCCATCTGGTCCAGTGTGTCATTTAAGGCCTTGATTTCCTTGTTGATCTTTTGCTTGGATGATCTGTCCATTTCAGTGAGGGGAGTGTTAAAGTCCCTTACTATTATTGTATTATTGTGGATATGTTTCTGTGATTTTGTTATTAATTGGTTTATATAGTTGGCTGCTCCCACATTAGGGGCATTGATATTTAAAATTGTTAGCTCTTCTTGTTGGATAGTCCCTTTGAGTATGATATAGTGTCCTTCCTCATCTCTTATTATAGTCTTTGGCTTAAAATCTAATTGATCTGATTTAAGGATTGCCACTCCTGCTTTCTTCTAATGTCCATTAGCATGGTAAATTCTTTTCCACCCCCTCACTTTAAATCTGGAGGTGTCTTCGGGTTTAAGATGAGTTTCTTGTAGGCAACATATAGATGGGTTTTGTTTTTTTTATCCATTCTGATACCCGGTGTCTTTTGATTGGGGCATTTAGCCCATTAACATTCAGGGTAAGTATTGAGAGATATGAATTTAGTACCATTGTATTGCCTGTAAGGTGACTGTTATTGTATATTGTCTCTGTTTCTTTCTTATCTACTTCTTTTAGGGTCTCTCTTTGCTTAGAGGACCCCTTTCAATATTTCCTGTAGAGCTGGTTTGGTATTTGCAAATTCTTTCAGTGTTTGTTTGTCCTGGAAGCTTTTAATCTCTCCTTCTATTTTCAATGATAGCCAAGCTGGATATAGTATTCTTGGCTGCATGTTTTTCTCGTTTAGTACTCTGAATATATCATGCCAGGTCTTTCTGGCCTGCCAGGTCTCTGTGGATAAGTCTGCTGCCAATCTAATATTTTTACCATTGTACGTTACAGACTTCTTTTCCCGGGCTGCTTTCAGGATCTTCTCTTTGTCACTAAGACTTGTCAATTTTACTATTAGGTGACGGGTTGTGGACCTATTCTTATTGATCTTGAGGGGGGTTCTCTGAACCTCCTGGATTTTGATGCTTGTTCCCTTTGCCATATTGGGGAAATTCTCTCCAATATTTCTCTCCAATATACCTTCTGCTTCCCTCTCTCTCTCTCTTCTTCTTCTGGAATCCCAATTATTCTAATGTTGTTTCATCTTATGGTGTCACTTATTTCTCGAATTCTCCCCTCGTGATCCAGTAGCTGTTTGTCCCTCTTTTGCTCAGCTTCTTTATTCTCTGTCATTTGGTCTTCTATATCGCTAATTCTTTCTTCTGCCTCATTTATCCTAGCCGTCAGAGCCTCCATTTTTGTTTGCACCTCATTAATAGCTTTTTTAATTTCAACTTGGTTAGATTTTAGTTCTTTTATTTCTCCAGAAAGGGCTTTTATATCTCCCAAGAGGGTTTCTCTAATATCTTCCATGCCTTTTTCGAGCCTGGCTAGTACCTTGAGAATTGTCATTCTGAACTCTGGATCTGACATATTACCAATGTCTGTATTGATTAGGTCCCTAGCCTTTGGTACTGCCTCTTGTTCTTATTTTTGTGGTGAATTTTTCCGCCTTGTCATTTTGTCAGATAAGAGTATATGGAGGAGCACGTAAAATACTAAAAGGGTGGCAACAACCCCAGGAAAATATGCTTTAGCCAAATCAGAAGAGATCCCAAATCATGGGGGCGGGGGGGAGAAAGGGGATAAAAAGAGGTTCAGAAAGAAAGAAAAAAAAATTAAAAAAAGAAAACCAATTAAAAAAGAGTATAAAAAGGAAAAAAAATATATATATATATTAGATAAACTAGCTAAAAAATGTTAAAAACGAAAAGGGTAAAAGTTAAAAAAAATTAGCAGAAGAAGAAAAAAATTGAAAAAGAAAAGAAAAAAAAATTAAATTAACTGCAAGGCTAAAGAATCATGGGGAGAAAGCCATGAGTTCCATGCTTTGCTTTCTCCTCCTCTGGAATTCCGCCGCTCTCCTTGGTATTGACACTACACTCCTTGGTAGGTGAACTTGGTCCTGGCTGGGTTTCTTGCTGATCTTCTGGTGGAGGGGCCTGTTGTAGTGATTCTCAAGCGTCTTTGCCCCAGGCGGAGTTGCACCGCCCTTACCCGGGGCGGGCTGAGTAATCCGCTCGGGTTTGCTTTCGGGAGCTTTTGTTCCCTGAGTGCTTTCCGTAGAATTCCGGAGGGCGGGAATGAAGATGGCGGCCTCCCGGTCTCCAGCCCGGAGGAGCCGAGAGCCCGAGGCCCCACTCCTCAGTGCGCCCCCAGAGAACAGCGCCCAATGACTCCCGCCACCCTGGCCTCCGGCCGCGCTCTTAGCTGACTGAGCCTGCGACCGGTTCAAGGTAACCCTGAGCTGAGAGTCACTCCTCGGCTCTGTCTCTGTAGCCGCCTTCCCCGTCCTAATACCTGTGAGCTCTGCGACACTCAGACAGACACCCCCTATCCTTCTGTGACCCTGCGGGACCTGAGGCCACGCTGACCCCGCATGGGGTTCACCCCGGTTAAGCCTCTGGAGTGATGTCCCTCAGCGGAATAGATTTTTAAAAGTCCCGATTTTGTGCTCCGTTGCTCCGCCACTCGCCGGGAGCCAGCCCCTCCCCCCGCGGTCTATCTTCCCGTCGCTTTGGATTCACTTCTCCGCCAGTCCTACCTTGCAGAAAGTGGTTAATTTTCTGTTTCTAGAGTTGCTGTTCTTCTTCTCTTCGATCTCCCGTTGGATTTGTAGGTGTTTGTAATCTTTAGATAAGCGATCTAGCTGATCTCCCGCTACCTGAAGTAGTCTCAGCCTGCTACTTCTCCACCATCCTGACTCCTCCCCCCTGAAGTGCTCTACTTTTAATTCTGCTTTAACTAATGAGTACATATTTTTAAAGTAATTGATGTTAAAATGATCTTCCTTATGGATTTTATTTTATCTTTTTAGGTATTGATGTTACACAATTTTGTTTCCTAGAGCAACAATTTTTAGGGTCCCTAAAATTAACATATATGATTCTATGATACATTGAAATATTAACCTATGTTTTTCTTTTCTCTTCTATTTTTTGCTGAATTTGTTTCTTTATTCATTGTCAAGTGAAAGATATGAGACAAGACAGAAGCCAAAAGTAGTCTAAGTCATGGTGTTTGTTTCCCCAACCCTAAATACCTAGAAGTGTTTATAAGATCGGAGTACTTAGTTAAAGCGGGGTGTGGAATTTCATATAAAACATCAGACACAGACTCAATAAGGGAGAATCACTAGGTTTGCGGCTGAAATTTCCTTTCTGAACTTGGAGAATTTTTGAAAACAAAATGGTGGCTCCAGTTATAGAGATCTGGTAGGCAGAATAATGCTGCCCCAAGATGTTCTCCTAATCCCCAGAATGTTTGAATGTGTATACTTAAAGAAAAGAGACTTTATATGTGTTATTAAATTAAAGATGTTGAGATGGGATGATTATCCTGGATTATCTGGGTGGCCCACATAATCCTAAGAGTTCTTATAAGTGAAAGAGAGATGCAGGAGAATACAAGGGATCTTAGAAAGGCTTAACAGATCTTTGCTGATTTGAAGATGGAAAAAGTCCAGGAACCAATGTATTTTGGCAGTACACAGAAGCTGGAAAAGACAAGAAAATGGTTCTTCTCCCATAGATCTTCCAGAAAACAACACCACTTTGCTGATACCATGACTTAAGCCCAGTGAGATCAGTTTTGGACTTCTATTATCTAGAATTGTAAGATATATTTGTGTTGTTCTAAGTTGTTAATTTTGTATAATTTGTTACATCAACCGGGGTGGGGGGGAGTACAAGTAAAATGTGAGGAAGATAGCAAGAAAACAGATTAAATTGCTCTGTGGTTGATGTGTTTAGCAGAGGGAGAACTATAAATAGACAAATATGATCTCTTGCTCCAACCATGGCATGGAATTAGAAGAAGGAGGCCAATGGGTCTGAAGAGCCATATTATGAGAATGATGTTTCAGTGTGGAAAGAGTTGAAGTGATGACCAAATGAGTTTAGGGACCAAAAATTAACTTCTATGCAGAGTTAATGATCTTATGCCTGACTTTGATACTATCCTTCATTTTAGAACTAATTATTAGATTCTTTATTTTATTTATGTTTTATTTAGAAACATTATTTTTATTTATATTTCCAGTTCTTTGATTTATCAGCAAATCTAAAAATACTAACTAGATTTCCTTGATAATAAACAATACCAGATGAAAATATCTGTATTTCATTTATTTTTACTGAAATTCTATTTTAGATAGGGAACCAAATATACTGTTTCTTTCTTTATATCTCTTTATAATCTCAGTAAATTGTTGAGAAGAAACTTTTAACATGCCTATAACCTAATTCATGATATCATAGAGTTTAAGATATTTAAAAACTCTTAAGGAATACTTATAGTAGAGAAAGAGTATCTGAGAGTATGCAATCAAATATACATGACAGTACTTACTGAGAGAGAGTATTATCGTTTTTTAAATAATTCTTAAGTTAATCATGAATCTAAGATTAACATACATATCTATGTGGGAAATAAATGGAATTTAAAATATATGTATAAGCCTAATTGGATTCATTTTTCTCTTACTTATTTTCAATTTCAGGTTCTGGAACTTAAAAAAAAAAGATAGCTAAAACAAGGTCATTGATATTCAATTTCCTACACCCTTAAAAATGGCAATTATATTAGAAGTATTAAAAATGTTTCATATGAACTTAACCAGAGAACTCCTGCCTTGTTTCAGATAGTTAAAATGTTTGAGATTATCTTTTAGTTTCCTAACTTTACCACTATTCTTTTTTCATTTTAATAAATATTTAAATCAATAAAACATTTAATGAGTATTTTGATATTAAAAGAAGAATCAATCTTGCTAATTTCAAAAGAATAATAAGACTTAAGTTTATTTATAAGAGTTGGGGGAGTGATTTGCCCTTTCAAGTCAATTTAGATGACCCAAATATTTTTATTATAATTGCACTTTAGAATCCAGACAAGAGAACCAAGTTAATATATTGATTACATTTATTTTTTCCTGTGATGACTAGACATATAGTATTTTTGAATATCTATACAAGAGAGAAAAAGGGAAAATAGACTCAAAGCATCATTTAGAGTTTATTTATTGCAAGATCATGTCTGGTAGTTATTCAAATTAAGTTGGTTATTGAAAAGGCTCAGATCTAATTTTTCATACTATTATAAAATATGAAGGAAATATTTGTACTGTAAGAATAAAGATAATTTCTGGCAACCAAATTATAATTTTATTGATAAGGTATTAAAGATCATCCAATTTAAATTTTATTTTTAATAAGAGAGGAAATTGAGAGTGAAAATTTACTGATTTGCCCAAGGTTTTTAACTATTTAAGAACATTCAAAGATATGAAACTTTGTTTTCACTTTATTTTTTGTTTTTTTCTTCTTCAGGTTATTTCAGTCAATACAGTTTTTTTTTTTTTTTTAAAGACAATATGGTAAGGAGGTTTTGCACATGACTTTTTTTTCTTTGAGTACTATAATTATGTTATAACTGTGAAGCATGCATTTTACTAAAGCTGGCTTACTACATCTTCTTAATCCTTCACCTTCTACTTGACTGCAGAAACATATATATATCTACTGAAGATGTTTTCTACAGATTACAAAATAAGTACACAAAATATCTCTACCCTTTCCCCGGTCCTTCCATGAAAGCTTCAACACTGGAGAAAAAAATATAGATACAGAAGAAATAGAATGATTAGGAAAGAAGAAAAAAGAGTCTTAATGACACCATGTTCTGTTTCTTCTGTCTACCTGAATTATGAATTAAATGCGAACTGAGGAGTTGGATGATAATTTGATTAAATTTGGCATTAAAGTTTTAAATGATCAATATTGAAAAATGAAGGTATCCAGAGGAATTAACAAGAAATAATCCTTGGGGGCGCCTGGGTGGCTCAGTGGGTTGGGCCGCTGCCTTCGGCTCGGGTCATGATCTTGGAGTCCTGGGATTGAGCCCCGGGTAGGGCTCTCTGCTCAGCGGGGAGCCTGCTTCCTCCTCTCTCTCTGCCTGCCTCTCTGCCTGCTTGTGATCTCTCTGTCAAATAAATAAATAAAATCTTTAAAAAAAAATAAATAATCCTTGGGCTGGGTTAAAGACAATGTTTTAAATGGCTACATAGGGATAAAAATATTAAGACTTACCCTCATGCAAATGAGAGTGCTAGAACTAAATTAAGTATATAAAGCCAGGTTCCCCCTAATCCAACCTTGTTCAATGAAAGGGTGGATAGAAAATATAAAATTAAATTGAGATAAAGGGCAACCAGAAGGGGACTATACTTACTATCTTGACCTCTATAGGAGCTGGATACAATTAGGAAAGAAGAAAGAAGGAAAGAGAAAGAAAGAAAGAAAAAAGAAAGAAAGAAAGAAAGGAGGGAGGGATGAAGGAGGGAGGGAGGGAGGAAGAAGGAAAGAAAAGAAAGAAAAATCAGAAAGAGAAAGAAGAAAGAGAAGAAGGAAGGAAGGAAGGAAGGAAGGAAGGAAGGGAGGGAGGGAGGGAGGGAGGAAGAAATTTCCACCTAAAATGTAGATGTATAATCTTACCATCACAGAAGTCGGAGGTTCAAATGTGTACACTTGTATGATAAAAGAAACCTAAAGGTTAGAGATTAAAATAAAGTGGACTCAACTTTGTAACATCCAAGTATACCTAAAAGATGTAAATACTAATTCTTTCTGGAGGAAGGCATTCTCAAGGTATAATCCTCATGATTTTACACATTTTGATCAGTCAAGCATTAGCTTGCAAAACATAAATAGAAGACAAATATGAAAACAAAACTTATAGCAAGGCACAATTAAAGACATTAGAAACTATTAACAGCACAATTTAACTGATGTTTTCAAATATGATATTATTACATACAAAAAATGGGAAAAAAAAAGAAACATTTGTGGCTATATTATAGTGTTAAATAGACTTTAAAGCAAAAAAAGCATTATGAGCTGTAAAGGGTCCATTATATAATGCCAAAGGTTTTAACCCACCAAGAAAAAATAATCATTCTGAATTAACTGGAAAAAGTTGTCTCATTTCTATTTTTCTTAATGACAAAAGATAATGTTCACTTTGATAGTGGGGACAGGGTACTAGTCCCCACTAGAACTAGTGCTCTCTAGTTTTTCACTTTCAAGTACAAAATTCTATGAAATATAGTCTTTTTTTAATAGAAATTATCCATTTATGACAAAGACACATCCATATTGAGTCTAAATTTATTGAGGGTTTCCAATTCTGGGAATGGCTTCTGTAACATGTGGACATTGCCTTTTTATTCTGCCAAAGAAGTGAATCATCTTGGGTGCCTGGGTAGCTCAGTTGGTTAACTGCCTTTGGCTCAGGTCACGATCCCAAGATCCTAGGATCCAGTCATGTGTAGGACTCCTTGCTCAGAAGGGAATCTACTTCTCCCTCTCCCTCGGCCCCTCCATCTGCTTATGCACTCTCTCTCTCTCTCTTTCTCAAATAAGTAAATAAAATCTTAAAAAAAAAAACAAAACAGAAGAAAAAGAAGTGAATCATCTTGATAGCCACATTCTCTCCATCATCTATCTTTGGGGTAATGGTAACAATATCAGAATCTACCGTTGTCAGCATTTTTTTTTCACCTGCAAGAAACTGAATTTCAAAATAGAAGTAAACTAAAATTAAGGAATATAAATCATTTCATGAAATAGAAAGTACAGAGAGAGGTATTGTGATTTCCACATATAGAGCTCTCTAGTCTATGGATTCATTTCTTTGCGATTCTCTTGACTGCCTGTCTCCACATGAATATCGGCCCTCTGATGATTGCCCTCATGGCTCAAGAGGGAGGTGCAAGCTACAAATGAAAGATTGGTATTTGTTTACATTCACATGAAAGGTGTGGGGTAACTCTTTGCCTAATGGGTTGCATTTTTTTCTTCAATTTTATTAAACTATTTCAGGTTATCTACATACACCTAACCAATCAACTCATTAATTTGATACCAGATACTAATAGGTATTATGCTTATGTTCCTGAAGCAAACACAACTCCTGCAAGGTTTGGCATTGCCAGGACTGACTGACACTAATCAGAACTCAGACATGAAACCAGATTTGGCTTCAGCTTCCCCTGAGTCACCTACAATTTGAGTGTTGAGTAAATACAAGAAGAAAATTGTGGTTCTCTAAGTAAAATTGACAAAAGGGAATTGGTAGCCTAGTGTGGGCATTACTTAGGGGTTAGTGTGTGGTATAGAAAAGTATTTTCTTTTTGTTGATCCTAACTTAAGTCTTGAAATTCAATTTTAGTTTAGAAAGAAAATTCTACACAACAAATATGTCTATCTTGTTATACTATTTTATAAATACTAATACTTGTATGCAATTTAAACCAAAATTATAATTTTATTTTCAATTAAGTAGAGATAATTCACTTTATTAACAATTAAATCAGGGTCTATAGTTATCTTCAGTATGAATATTTTGAAATTTGACTATATCATCATATGACTTTAGCAAACATGACTATGTTCTGTTCACTGGAAGGTCTATGAGATGGGCCTTGTATTAGTCTGGGTTCTCCAAAGAAACAGAAAAGGACAGTATATTTAATGAGAGATAGAGAAAAAGGGAGAAAGATTTACTATAAGGAATTAACTATAAGGAATTATGGAGGCTGAGAAATCCAAAATCAAATCCGACGACCTAAGACCCAGAAAAGTTAATGATGTAGATTCCATTCCAAGGCTGAGTCTAAAGGTAGGAGAAGATTAATTTCCCACCTCAATATAACAAGGTGTTCTCCTTACCCAGGTATTTCTTTTTTCTAATTGTAATATGGAATTTTATTAAACATACACTGTAAAACGAGGATTATCAAATTCAGCTACTCTTCCTCTCTATAACATACTTCATCCCAAATCATGCTTAAAAATTTGAATGTGCAATTTTTGATAATCTTTTAAATTTATCCATATTTCAATGGCTTTAAAAGTATATGAATTTGTTTAAACAATAACTTAATGTGTTAATTATTTATTAACATAATAAAATTATGTTAATTTTATTAACAAAATTACATGTTTATATTCACAGAAAATCTCTCATTATTTAGCAGGCACTCAAGTCTTCATTAACAAACATAAAATTTCCATCGCCTTCTTCACATTGTGGTAATTTAGGAATTAAGAATTATAGGGTCACCTGGGTGGCTCAGTGGTTTAAGCCTCTGCCTTTGGCTTAGGTCATGATCTCTGGGTCCTGGGATCGAGCCCTGCATTGAGCTCTCTGCCCAGCAGGAAGCCTGCTTCCCCCTCTGTTTCTCTGTCTGCCTCTCTACCTACTTGTGATATTTCTCTGTGACAAATAAATAAATAAAATCTTAAAAAAAGGAATTAAGAATTGTATTTACTTACTAATTTGACAAATCAGATATTTTGATTGTGATTTTATCCATTCACTGCTTTGAATTGATTAATTTTATCCTCTATAACAATGAATTTTTCATATTCCTACAGTTAGTATGAGCATGGGCTTATCTACCTTGTTTTGTATTATGATCCACTAAATTTGTTCCCTCTGCCTCTTCTGTCTTTCTACAAATGCTAGTTACGTGCAATTTAGGGAGACATGAATGTGCTCTGAATCATTTAAAAACTGAGCAAGTTTCCAGTGCTATATCTAATACATTCTTAGAATTTTTTCAAGAAGTTGAATTGAGAAGAAACTACATTTTTGTCTTTAACCAGATTATTATTCCACTACTGACATTTTTGAATGAGTTATTTCAGGGCCATCAAGATAATAGCCATCTTTAACTACTCAGAGAGTCACTATTTACTCTTCCAGGTCTACAAGTATGACTGTCAGTGTCATGGCCAAATCTATTCATATCACTCAGATTTGTGTTCAATTCAGGCTTTCAATGGAATAGATGAGGTCCACCCACATTGGGAAAGACAATCTGCTTTACTGTGTCTGTTGATTCTAAAGCAATCTTGTCTAGAAATACCCTCACAGAGACACTCGGCAATACTGTTTATACAAATATCTGGCTACCTTATGGCCTAGTCAAGCTGACCCATAAAATTAACATCAAGATTTAAATCAAGGAAACAATGTGAAAGTGTTTGTGAAAAACCTGTTTTTTCAAAAGCATCTATTATCCATTATGGACTGTGGAGATTTTGTAGGTTTACATTTCATGTTTCCAAAGAAACTGTGAACATTGTTAGCACCGCACATCTGTATTTTCCTACGAACTTGAAATCTGTGTTGGTGACCTTCACAATTGCCTTAATTAGCTGAGTCTTACAAAGTGAATGCAGTTACTTGGCTTACTATAGTACTTAAATATGTTCATAGTTTAACACAATTTTCTTCAAAGGAAAACTGCAAATATGCCCTTACCTTGACCTATTTTATTAATTTAAGTGTCTGGAAATCAAACAGTATGGAAGTCAGGCTTTTGTATAAAATTGGGGTTTAACTAGAGAAACATTAAGATAGTAAAGCAATGAAGAAGTAAAATTTTAAGAAAATCTTATGTTTGCTTTCATGTATCTGAAATCATATCTGTTGTCTATGCACGTCTATATAATATGCATAGTATTTACACATACATAATATTAATTGATTAGTTTAACTTATATAACGTATGGGTTTTTGTCTTTGTCTACTAATCCTCTTTCTCCAGAGAGGAATGAACTATGCTTATTCTAATTTATTTAGAAAAATGTCTTTCCCAAAGTTTACTCTTTTTCTCTATCAAGAAGTTAGAAATTACAAACTGAACAATAAACCACATGGCCATCAACATCAGTTTATTTTCAGGAATCTTAAAAGACATACTTTTATGACACCTACAGAAAAATACCAGTCAGTTGTAAAGCATTTTAAAATGTTTCTATCCCATTAGGATACTTTAAAATGTCTCTGAAATAACTTCAGGAAATTTTTTTGTTCATAGTCCTGTATGTATGTGTGTAGTTTTTTAAACTTCTTTAGGGCAGAGACACTTTATACCCAGAATTTCTAGCCTATTTATTGAGTTAGAGTAATCATAGTACATGTTCAGTAAAGTTATGAAAATAAATGAATGAATAGATGAATGAATGTTAGAAATATCAGGACTTGTATTTTTTTTTTTTTTTTTTTTTTACTTTCTAACAACTAGATAGGAAATATTTCCTGAAAAATTATTATCAGGTGTCATGGATTAACTTCATTTTCTTTACAATTTATCATTAATCTAAATAAGCAGATTATGTTATTCATGAAAAAATTTTAATGCCAAAGTTTCAAAAGTTAATATTGAGTGAATAGAATAAATCATACTGAAAACTTTCTCATATGTTCAGTAGTAAATGGAAAAAAAAAAAGAAAAACAAACCTTAAAATATGTCTTTGAAAACACGAAGAGAAGAGGAGGTCCTGAGAGCCCAAGATAGAGTATTTCAAATGGCAGGGGGATAATATGAAAATGTGAAATGTGAAAATGAGTGAGGAACACAGTCCTCCACTCCATCAACACTCTCTGAGATGCTGTAAAAGGGACATATGGGAGCTCAAGCTTAACTAAGAAGTGGGAATTTCTTTGCAGTGATCATAATGATTTTATAACGTTTCTTATACTTCTGAAAAGACAACGTGTGTTAAAGATAAGAAAAAATGTCATATTTATTATAAGCTGTTTAAAATGTTTTCTTTTAACTAGAACATTATACCCATGCATATATACATGAATATGAATATAGTCTCTCAATTGTAATTAGTGCAGAATAAATACATACCACCTCTCTTACTTAATGTTGCCAAAAGTGTATTTCAATAATAAATCACAAATTCTTTGTTAAAAATATGTTATATGAGTTCACTTATTTTACAATTAAAAAAAACCTGAAGATAGTATCAACATCTAGGGCTATCTTACATAAGAGACACTTGCATTTTTAATTGCCAATGATAAACAAATAACATTCTAACCATATCTAATAAACTTGAAAGCCCATAGTTGACACTGATATCTACACACCATGTGGAGTAGGAGTCGTAATATTCACTGGTATAGGTAGATAGTATAAAAAGTTGATAACTGGTAGTAGATAGTATAAAAAGTTAGTAACTCTATGGAAAAACACTATGCCCATGCACAGATAATATTGTCCTGCCACATCTGTTTTGCTAGGTGACTTGTGCGTATGATTCGATATGGTATTTGACATGGTTCTATACAGAAGGAAACAGAATATGGCAATAGTAGTGATTTTACTAGTGTCATTAATGTAAAAAAAAAAAGGCACATTTAAAAATTATATATATCATAGGAGATGAACCATAAGAGACTATGGACTCTGGGAAACAAGCAGGGTTTTAGAAGGGAGGGTGTGGGGGTAATGGGTGAGTCTGGTGATGGGTATTAAGGAGGGCATGGATTACATAGAGCACTGGGTGTTATACCAAACAATGAATCTTGGAACACTATATAAAAAACTAATGATGTACTGTATGGTGACTAACTTAACACAATAAAAAAATTATATATATGTATTCATATACATTTGTGTACATACATTATTTATATAAATTTTCATTATATCCTTTTATCATTGCAAAGACATTTGGAAGAGGTGATTTGTTTAGTAGTCTGAATTAGATTGAACATATCAGCACTTCTTTTTATTATTTCACTTTTGAACTATTAAAAATGTTTTAGCTATTAAAAATGGAACAGTGTTCAAAATCTAGGTTATACCAAAACAAATTTTATAAAGCCAATCTATTTTTGTGGTTTAACTGATAGACTCACTCATTTAGAATTAAAGTGAATATATTCTTTTACATATGAAAGCATGCATGGGTGGTGGGGAAGAAATCTCATATTAACTTATTTTTCTTTATACTTCATTTTTGCACTAAATTCCCAACACTCTATCTCCACCCAACTTCGTGCAGTAAGACTAACTCGTTTATTTCCTCAAGAAGACTGTTGTCTCTGTGAAACTTGTATAGGAGAGATGTAAGATGGAATTCTTTACTCTTTCTGCAGATAGAAAAATTTTCATGCACTAGACAGTGTCAAACTGGGAGAAATCTCCTTCTGAGGGAACAACGGGCAATGTCTAAAGTCCTTTTGGACTGCTGTAACCAAATGTGAAGGAATGTTGTTGACATCTAATGGGCAGAAGCTGGTTCTTCTTCATCCCACAATGCACAAGACAGCTTCTTCAATGCAAAATTACCCAACCCAAAATATCAATAGTGTTGAGGCTGAGCAACTCTGGAGTAGAGGAATTGGAGAACAGGGAACCTCCATAATGTGAGGAAAAAAAGGCAAAAGCCAGAGATCACCAAGTTCTATCTAAAAATACACTCTTCTCTAGGATTAGGAAAGCCTGTGGGAACAAAGTCTGTTTGCAGAGAACATGAATCTCCATTTCTGTAAGTGCTAAACATCACTTAGGCCAATGAGAGACTATAGCTGCCTTCTCTTTGCAAATGAAAGGATTTTCCTTCTTAACGGTAACAAGCATGTCAGCCCCCAAATGTCCGAGGAGTTCTGTTGCCTACTTTGGACCCCAAATTTATTGTTTTAGCAAATGAACTCTCTAGAACTCAACCATGTTTCAATGATCCAGGACACTAGACACTTCAAAGGGAAATGGTGGGGTGGCAGCGAAAAGCCTCCTCATCTGGCCCAAGCAGAACCACACAGCCACTGCAAAAGACTGCCCCTCAAGCAGTGTGATGATTGCACACCCTCTACCCCTCACATACATCTCACCATCTTAGAATGTGAAGTTTTTACCTGATGCTATTATGCACAAATAATTGAAAGTCTCCATCCCAGCAAACAATTAAAAAGAGATGAGAAAATTATATTGAAAGAAAATGATAATGATTTGTATTTCTGTTTGCCTTATATACATAATATTTTCCCTTTAAGTCGTGGTAATTTTCAGGAAAAGTCATCATGATGTAATTACTTTCATGAGATTGACAGCAACAGCCAATCTATTATAGATTTTTATGACATGCTAATTTCCCATCTGTCCAGGGCACTTCTTTTCATGTGCCAACGTTTTAGAGAAAAGTTATAAGAATTGAAAGCCTGCTCCTCTTCTAATTGCAGGTTGACAATTATTAATGCAATCTTGCTAAAGGAGGAGGCACGCCTCTTCATTTTTTAAAAAGGTCACTTTTATAAAAAAAAGATAGTTCATTTTAGCTTCTAAATTGAAATTATTTTCTAGTAATGTAAGTAGGATCTATTCTTCTTTCACGTATATCCCTAATACTAAAACGACTCCCTTTTTCGCATTTATTTCCAATATTCTCTGTGAAATTTCTTTTACACTAAGAACATTTCCAAAAAAGACTTCACTGAAACATACCATGTAAAGGATTACAAAATTAATGTTAAGTCTCTTATAAAAACATTGTGAATGCTATAAATGAATCAGCCAAGGACAAACTGAATGATTTGTTTTCTGTCTTATGAAAGAAACCAAGACAATATACACAAGAGGCTTAAGGAATCTCCAGTTGAAGTAAAAATTTAAGCTACATCAGAAAAGATCATGAATGCTTGTGTTTACAATTCATTTTTGGTGTTGCAAAGGTGAGGTACATTTGTGCCAGTGCATATTGCTGGTTGCAACCTGGATTGGCTGCTTCACATCACAAGAGACCTCATACTCTTATTCAAGTGTTGGGCAGATGATTTTTGAGTGAAACATTTGAAAATGTTCATAGGCATTACTCTACATTTCAATTTTAGATATATCACTTCATTATTAAGTAAAATAGAGAAAATAAGATTGATGGCATTGAAAAGGAAGGCAGATGCATAGAAAACTAGTAGTGTGAAGAGAGTGAACTACACCAAAAAAATAAGGTGCTGTAGAAATCATTTTAATTAGAGACAACACACATAATTTAAGCTAATGAAGTTTTTTTTACAACACTCTGTAAATGTATATTGTAAGCAATATTACAGAATGCAGAAGAAATAAAGAGACTAACATTCCTAAGTACTTCAAAGAAATGGTTCTTACAAGAGAAGCAAAAGTAATTTTTTTTTAGAAGAAAAGGTATCCTAATATGACCCCACAATAGTTTCTCCCGTGTAATATACCCTTCTATGAAAAAGGACTTTATAGCCTTCTTTTTTCAAGTGAATTGGGAGGAAATCCTCAGTTTAACTAAAATGCCACTAAAATGATGTGACAAAAAAGAAAAGCAAAATTAGCGGGAAAGGTAAATTTAGCAGTGCTGATTAGATAAATACTCAGCTGATGTGACAATTATTGAAACCGGCATTTGCAAGTTGCATTAGATCTGCACCCTTTTCATTTAATTTATTAGAATGCTCTGAATACAGATTAACTCTCTTAGCCTAATATTTCTTGGTTCATTAGCATTAAAATGAGAACTGCAAGTTCCTTGGAATAACCTTTAAATTGTTTCTTCTAACTTCAGCATAACTTCTGACAGTATCTCTAAATCTCCTTGAACTATTATTTCTTCAACTCTTTTCAAGCTGTTTTTAATTTAATCTTTACCAAAGGCTAGAGTTTTTAAATTGACTTTTAAAAGCAATCTACAGATTTTGTCCTGGGCACCGGGGGCACACAGCGAAGAACTTCCAAGTCTTTATTTAGACATGCTAGCAAAACTTCAGGCCATATGGTGGCTTTGAGAATTTTTAAGTACCTAGAATATACTAAGGGGCAGAGTGAGGGTGGTCTCACAAAATGTTTATGCATGGTGTTTTCTCCAAATCTTAAGGAGCTGAAAAGAAAGGGTAAACAGTAAAGTTCTTGTTACATCTTCTGCTTTTTCAAAGGACTCAGAAAGAAAATTTGCTGAGGGCACTGCACAGTATAGGTTACATGAGATAGATGGCACAGAAACCAAATTGTTTCCCAGAAAAATACTTTAAAAATAGAGTAAAAAATAAAAGGAGAAGAGACAGAGAGATAGGGAAAAAAAAAAAAAAAAACCTAATGAAAAGACTAAAGTAACATCTGTAGGCAATGGTGGAAAGAAGACATTCTCAATAATTACCAGATGACAAACACCTCAAAAGTATCATATGGACTCTCCCCTTTAAATAAAATGACTGTGGAAATATGATCTAATAGTTTTCTTGTTTGTTTGGTTTGTTTTTTGTTTTTAATAAATGTGGTACAAAGAGTTTTGGAGGAAAATCTAGTACATTTAATTCAAATATTAAAGTGCATTTCAAACAGTAAGCAAGTGAGATTTTCTAAGGGGAAATGATCTTCAGAAAATAAAAATAAGTTAACTTTATGAATGCTCCAAGGGGAAATCGGGACCAGTCTCAAACTCCATGATTTACAGTTGTGTCTGAGAGAGAGTTTTTGAAAGATTTTCAGGATATTACCTTTTTATGCTTCTTTTTCAAAAATCTTAAAACTAAAACAATCATTTAAAATATACCACAAAATCAAACATTTTGACGTTAGTTTTCAGTAAAATTGAGAGGTAGTTAAACTATTGATTTGGAATTATATTTTATTAATTCTGATGATATCTTTAATAGTTCAACAATATTAATTTTGTAGCCTAAAATAATAAATATTTCAGTAATTACCTATAGTTTCATTAGGCTTTCGTATTTCTATCTGCAAAAAGCCTCGAACCATTTATCACACATAAAACACAATTTTATATATTTTTTTATAAATGATATTGATTCAGCAGGATATGATTGATCCATTTCAAATTAACCATAATAAATGAAATTGAAGATTGACTTTTATAACAAATCTGATTTTTATGTAAGTGAAAATCTTCAGTCTCTGTGAGAATTATCATCAGTGTATACATATCCATGGTATCCACGCATCCTTTGCTGAATTCTATTACGTAGTACTAAAACACAGTGAAGGGAATGAATGGTTTTGTATCTCACTCTGAGTTTCTCATTATGACCTTCACAGGAGAGTATTCTACTCCAATAGAGGGCCAAGAGCTTAGAAGAGTTAGACCACAGAGACTACCCATTGAAAACAAAACAAAACAAACAAAAAAACAAAAAACAAAAAACAAACAAAAAAACACCTTGAAATACATTTCAATTGCTACAGAAAGAATAGTCAATAAACATATGTTTCTTACTGACACCATTTTGATCTAGAATTAATTTTATTTTCCTGGCGGTGAATATTTTTCCTATGTACTGAATTGCATGTGTTACGTTGTATGAGCTACATTTTTATGCACTGCATTGTACCCAGACTCTTCCATTTAGGCAGTAATTTTGAAGTCATACCTTTTAAAAATAATAGATTGAAATTAATAGAACAGCTATGATTTTGCCTGCCCAGAGGAAATAACCTATTTGCCTGAATTTTTGGCAACAGTTTTTTAGCTGTTAACATAATTATGTCATTTCATTGTCGCATAAGTATTTGAAATGATGCAGCAAAATCAAGCTCATTTTAAATATTTTCGAGTAATTATATTAATCATGAGACAACCCCTATTTAGTGGGTAATAAGATACAATCTTTTTTTACAAATAGCAGCATGGTACAAGAAAAAAGTTTTCAGATCTGTAATTAACAGTTCTTGTTCTGCTTTGGAATATATAAACTTGTATTTTTTGCAAGATCCTCAAGCTCTTAGAAGCTGTGTATGCTTACCATAAAATCACGTCTGTTGTACTAGTTAGGCAAAGGAAATGTTCATGAATTCTCAAATCCCTGCCATCTTTTAAAACAACTGTGCTTTATTTATTTTTTTTAAGTAAAATAACCTCCAGCGCCTCACTTGTAGCAGATTTGACAATGGATTTGAATTTCTTAACTGACAGCCATGAGTCTTCTCTTTGGATTTGTTTTTCTTCTCTATAATGGGTAATCTTTTAAAATTATTTGATAGTCATTTTAGTGATGTTCTACTGGTGATAAACTCTAATTTTTTTCCTATGAATAATTTAGGTATGTTTTATTTCATCCTTAAACGATGGCTAATTTAGATGTGAAATTCTAAATTGAGAGTTTTGGTTTATTTTCAGTAATCTGAAACTTATTGTATGTTTTCTGTCATCTATATTTACTAATGAGAAATAATGTCCAGAAATCATGTCTGACTGGATAATAAATGTCTTTTCTCTATGGCTTCAAAAATGAGTTTGTTGAGCTATAGTTTCACCTCACTGAGTGTAGTTGTACATTTATTTTTATAGATTTTATTTAATAATCAAGAGTTTTTGGTGGTATAGAATATATTCTGCCAGTTCAAATATTCCATACCCAGAGGAAATCAAATGGACTCTGTAAAAAACTGCGAGTTTTGAGGACTAAGTGCCAGCTCAGGGGGAAAAAAAAAAAAAAAGAAGCACAGTCATGAGATTATTGACCTGGACAATATGGAAGTCATCTTCTAGTTTTCTAGGGAACCAAACTCTCAGTCACCAACAAGTGGGACCGCTGGTCTTGGGTAGCAAATTCCCTGAGATGGCTTAAATGCAAACACTGTACTATCTGCAAAGATCATCTGTACATTTCTTTTGCTTGAGAACCAATTAGACCTGCACTATGACATTTTTCAATCTGTGGCAGAGTCATTGTGGAAAAAAAAGAGGGGGGGTATAAATAATTTGTAATTCCCACTCTGAATTCTATTTTTGATTTGGGTGTTTTATTCTGATTTTCTAAACCATTAAATCCATTGTATATCAATTTCATTCATTTCTTTCCCCCAAAACTAGGTGTTACATCTTGTCAAATAAAATAGCCATTTCTTTATTTTGGTCATTTTCAGCTTATTTATCAATTCTGTGTTCTACCTCAATAAATTACTTTCCTGTTGTTTTTAGCACTTGTTTGTTCTGTTAAACAATAAATTTAACTGATAACATGCCTATAGGCATAGAATTATCTTCCATCTTTTGTAGACATGGACAATTTTCATTTTTAATGTTATCTTTATATCTCTCCATGACCTTCTTTCTTCATCTCTCTTTAACTATTTTATTTTCTTTACACATAGGATTGACTATTGTATCTTCTCGACTTTTGGTATATAATATCCACCTAGATTTATCAGTTTATCATCCCTAAAAATGGGTTCAATTATTTAATGTATTTTAGGTAAAATTCCAAAGGAACAAATCCAGTCAGTTTATTTTACTTATGGCAGGTCATAGCTCTTAATGTCCTGGCCACAATATTGTTGAGTTCAACATACTTGGATTAGTCCTCAACAACCTAAGTGACTGGGATGGTACACTGTCAATTAGCAATACAGATATTCTAGGTAGGCTCAGGGAGAACAGACGCATTCTGTAAGCAAAAAAGCAAAATGGATTGATTTTGATTTCTAGTACATATATAGACTATGACCGTTGTGGTTTTAAGCAGGAAGCGTCAAAGTTTACCACAGTGAGAATTGGAATACGGTGGTGAAATGTTTATAGTGATTCCACATTTTAATTCTTAGATATTGGATCTTTGTTGTGAAGTGGACTCAAGTGTTGGGTCATTCTCCCAATACTAAGAATGTGAGACGAGATTAGATCATTGTGAGATAGGGCAATTTTACTTTACTGATGACTGGTGGTTACCATAAAAATCTTGCTCAACACAGTGGAACAGGAGGTTCAGATCTGTCAATATACACATAGGACCAGTACTGAATATGAATATAATTTAAAGTTTATATATAAATATATATTAGTTAATGAAGTTAGCAAAAATCACATTTGTTCAAAAACTTATTTAAAATCTATATATAAATGAAATCATGGGATTAAAAGACACATCATAGGTAATATAGTTAATGGCACTATAATAGTGTTGTATGGTGACAGATGGTAGGTGCACTTATAATATATAAACCTGATGGATTACCATATCTCCAACTGAAGCTAATGTAACATTGTGTGTAAATTATACTCAAATATAATCTTTAAAATAAAATATGTATATACATGTTTCATGTCTAGATGAACATGTCTACAGGAGAGCATAGGTGAAACAGGATGAATGTACAAAAATTAATGCAGAGGAGGGGCGCCTGGGTGGCTCAGTGGGTTAAAGCCTCTGCCTTCAGCTCAGGTCATGATCCCAGGGTCCTGGGATCGAGCCCCACATCGGGCTCTCTGCTCAGCAGGGAACCTGCTTCCTCCTCTCTCTCTCTGCCTGCCTCGCTGCCTACCTGTGATCTCTATCTGTCAAATAAATAAATAAAATCTTTAAAAAAAATTAATGCAGAGGAGAATATAGATCTTAAATGTATGATATGTACATGTAAGATACAAAATAGTTGCCTTAGTTAAAATAGGATAACTTTAATAAATTAATGGCAAGGACTGTGTGTGTATGAGTGTATGCATACTATGCATTAAGACTACGTAGAAATTATATTTAGAGTGCAGTGTGACAGTTTTCCTTGCTGAGTTCTACTCAGTTTAACTTATACATATTAAAGGCTTTTATTATGTGATTTAAAGGCTTTTATTATTAACTTGTGCATATTAAAGGCTCCTTCTTGGAGATACTATTATAAATGTGAGAGATATTTCTTCAAAAAATCCTTAAATTGGAAGGTGTGCAAACCAGTACAGAGATATGTTGTATTATATGCCATTATGACCCAAAGTAGAAATTTTTAAAAGGAAAATTCTCAGATGAGTAGCACATAAAATCAAGTAAAATTTTTGAGATTTAAAGAAGTTATTGGGAACAGTATTACAGAGGAAGATACAATAAGCAGAAATACTCCAAAACAAAGGAGAAATATCATGAAATTACAGACTGCAAATTAATTTATGAAGAGTGGGACGGTGGATAGCAGTGGAGGGGTAAGATTTGGAGCAAGAAGGACAAGAGGCTAGTTCACATAAGAGTTCACGCAGTTCATGTATAATGGTCATGTATATGCATAATAATCCAAGGCCAATGGCAAGTCAAAAACTTGGAAAGCAATGAGGGTAGAAGAGACACATGATAATGCATGTTAAAAGATCTTTTTTATTTCAGTGTGATAAATTGATGGGAAAGGCGTCTGTGAAAGGCTTGGAGGCCAAGCAGGAGATAATGGCAGCATCCTACATGAGCAATAAGCCAGGAGCTCCAGTATTTTGTACGTACCATAAGCCAAATAAGCAATCTGCTATGTATATTAAAACAAAGAAGTTATTTAAAGTCATGCTTTATATAAGAATATTCTAAAACTTATTCAAAATATTAATATTTCAAAGCATAAATATTGGTTATTAAATGGAATGAGACTTCCACATTCCTTCAACTAAATTCAGAGCTGTCCATGTTCTCAGTAGATATTCTGCACTAGTACTGAACACCGTCTGAAATATGAGTAATTGAAATTTTTGTTTATTTAGCTGACATTTAATCTAATAAATTTTTCATCTGAACATTGTTTAGGACTCTTAAGTCTATATGGGATATGTCTGCCCTTAGCTTTGCCAGAAGCAAAATGTATTTTTGTTGATAGAGTGAGCATTATGCTTTTTTCTGGAATTCCCTATTCATGGCTTATTTAGTAGATTCTTTCAGTCTGTTCAAAGTACTCCTCTTATGTTGTTTTTTTTTGAACACTGGTGAAAGCCTGTATGATTTTGTTTTCCATGAATTATGGTGATAGAATATTCTTTTTAAAAATGAACTATATGGGGGTAGAAATAGACATTTTTTTTCTCAGTGACAAAGAGAAGTATTATGAGGAAACAATTCATGAGGAGATTTGTATTTGTAATGAAAAAAAAGTATGTGTTCTATAGCATTAGAAAAATATAAACTGTTGATTCATTAAAATGATGATTATCTAGTTTTAAAACACAGTACTTAGATTACATAGGGCTTTGTGGTTCTTCTTTCTTTTCCCCAAATCTTTTTCTTTCTCTTTTTTTTATCTTTTATTTCAGTATGGAAAAATATTTTTAAGTTACATAAATATAAAGGGACTTGGTTAGATTATTTGATTAAAAACCTAAAAGTATGTAAAGAAACATTTTTATATTTGTATTAAATTATACTTTATGAAAAAATAATAGATTTAATATTAGTCAATAATAAAATAATATTCACCACAATGTATTAATCTCATTGTATCAAAATACCAGGATATTTCCAGTAGTAACTGCTTAACTGTGTAGTGACTTTTCAAGTTGCTAGTGTTTTGTTGGATTAAATTTGAATTTCTTTAAGAAAGTGAAGACATAAAGTTATGTGAAAATTCAGTAATAAGAACTCAAATTTATATTTATAGTATGTGATAACAGGGAAAATACTTGTTTTTTCTTAAAAAGTAATGTTCAGTAAATTTACAGAACACATTTCTGACCACACTAAGGGCAAATGAAATCAATAACAATAAGATATCATAGGAGATGCCAAATATTTAGAAATTCAGCATCAGTCAGAAAAAAATCAAGCCTAATGATAATAAAAAGAAGTCATATAAAAATTCATGGTATACTGCCAAAATAGTACTTAGAGAGAATCTTAAGGCTTTAAATAGTAATATTGGAGGAGGGAAAAAAGTTTCAAAGTAGTCAAAATCAATCACCCAAAATTTCACCTTAAGATACACACACAAAAAAGTAAATTACACTCAAACAACAGAAATAAGATACAAAATACTGACAACAGAAAAATTATAAAGCTACATGTTGACTATTTCAGCAGATTGAAAATTTAAAAAAAAGGAGAACAAAACAAATAACTTTTTAAGTATCTACTAAGCTTTATGAAATAAAAATATTCCACAAATTACCATGAACAAAAAAGATCTTATCATTTTAGAGCCTATAGAGAGTCAAAGGATAAAAGAGAATATTTTGTTCGATTTAATACCAACACATTGGAAAGTTTGATAAAATGAATATATTCCTTGGAAAAAGCAACTGAGCAAAAACTCAGATGCAACAAAACAGGAAATTTTAGTGGCCCTATATATACTGAAGGAACAGAGTTTATCATCAAACAATTTTGCTACAAAGGAAATTATGGATACAGATGTCTTACTGTTGAATTTTATTAAATATTTAAAAAGAATACCAATTTTATTCAAATTCATCCAGAAAACAAAAGTATCCCTTTTTGTTTACATTATGAGGCTAGAAAAAACATAATCCCCTAACCTCACAAAGATAATAATAGAAAGGTATAGATCAATATTGTTCATAAATATAGGTACAAAAATACTATAAATATTGACAAATCTGTTAATATGTCAAAGGAATAATACATCATGACCAGGTAAATGTTAACTCAGTAATGCAAGATTGTTTTAACAAACCTTTCAATAAATGCAGGGAAAGAATGTGAAAAAATCTATGCCAATTTCTGTTTAAAATTCTCAGTAAGAATAGCAGTGAACTTCCTCAGTCTGATAAAAGACAAATATGGGAAATATACAGCTAATATCATAATGAATGGCAAAATATTGAACACACACTATCCACTGTTGCCATTTGACATTCTGAGGTGTGTACAATAAAGCAACTACAAATAATAACTGCATTTAGCACATTTGCAGAATACAAGGTTCATATACAAGTTAAGTTTTGTTTATAGTTTTATTTTAAAGCATTAACATCAAACAACACAAACATATAATTTAAAACATTCTATATACAATAGTGTAAAAAATCATGTAAGTTAACCAAACACTTAGCAAGAGGTAAGAAAGAGCTAAATAATGAAAGCAAAATAAAACAAAGTACAAATTTGAGAAATTAAAGAAAACTTAAAAAAAGATGAGTTACTCCATATTCATGGTTGGGAAGATTCAGTATTTTCAAGAAATCATTTTGCTCCCAAATGAATGACAGATTTAATATAATCCCAGCAACAATTCCAGTGAGCTTTCTCTTTGTTTGTAATAATCAACAGTTTTCAACATGTATATTGAAATACAAAAGACCTAGATGACAATATCTTGGGGAAAAAAAAAGGGGGGGGGAATTATACCTGACTTCAAGATGCACACAACGTTTACGTTAATCGAGTTGGTGTGATATTAGAGTAGGGGGAGACACATAGATCAATGGAACAAGCTGGAAAGTCAAAGTGATAAGGAAACAACACAGAAATATTATTTTAAAGTACATTTAGTACTCTTGTAGATTAACCTCTTTCCAAATATTTAATAACCGTTCAATTACTTTGTCCTTTTATTTGGTTGTGTTTTCTGTATCTCCTATGAAGGTTTATTTCTTAAACCTTAACTATTTTAATTATCTTTATAGTAAATATTTATCAATTCACCTTTTTATGGTTTTGATATTTTATTATGCAAAGTTGTTTTTATTTTTACATCATGAAATGCTTCATGAGAGGTATCAATAACCTTTCCCTAGTTTTTTTTTTTGTTTTTTTTTGTTTTTTTTAAGATTTTATTTTATTTTATTTGACAGATAGAGATCACAAGTAGGCAGAGAGGCAGGCAGAGAGAAAGAGAGGAGGAAGCAGGCTCCCTGCCGAGCAGAGAGCCGGATGCGGGGCTTGATCCCAGAACTCTGGGATCATGACCTGAGCCGAAGGCAGAGGCTTTAATCCACTGAGCCACCCAGGCGCCCCGACCTTTCCCTAGTTTTGACTCTCTTATTATTAGATTTATTTTCCTTCTTTCTAATAGCTTTATCTCTTTAGCTGAATCTATAAAAATCTATTATTTATTTTGTTTCTGGCAGAGTGATCATGTTGAGACACTACTCAAATTTTATTTCTCCCCTGCTGTTCCTCTAATAGGAATTCTAGTTTAAAATGGTATCAGCCTAAGCACATATCACATTTTGTTTCCTAACATTGTCTTTCCTAACTTTTCAGTTAATCACAGAAGAAAACACAGAAAGAACCAAAAACGTATAAAAACATCCCTACGTAAGAGAGATTACTTATTGTCTTTTTTCACATTTGGATATAACTATGTCTAACAAATAAATGCAAGATTACCAGTAAGATGGCTGAGTTCACAATAAATATATTCAGTTACTATTTCTTAGTGACATTTGTCTATATTTTCATAAAGCATTAGTTAACTTTTTATCATTTGTATCGCCACTCTGGTTTCTGAACTCTCAGACTACAATGTAAAACATCCTATTAAAGATATTTTTCACTTTTTATACTGATGTGATCATTAATTTATATTCACTTTTTAAAATCTCCCTTTTAAAATTCTTTTGTAGTCTATTATTTAATGTACTATATTTAAAAAAAATAGAAGATTAAATAGTTTATTATTTAATATACTATATTTTAAATAATAGGAGATTTTTAAAAAAATATTTTTTTAATTTCTTCTCAGTGTACCAGAATTCATTATTTATGCACCACACCAGTGCTCCATGCAATATGTACTCTCCATAATAACCACCACCAGGCTTGCCCAAACTCCCACCCCCTGCCCCTTCAAAACCCTCAGATTGTTTTTCAGAGACCATAGTCTCTCATGGTTCATCTCCCCCTCCAATTTCCCCCTATTCCCTTCTCCTCTCCATCTGCCCATGTCCTCCATGTTATTTCTTATACTCCACAAATAAGTGAAACCATATGATAATTGACTCTCCCTGCTTGACTTATTTCACTCAGCATAATCTCTCTAAGTCCCATCCATGTTGATACAGAAGTTGGGTATTCATCCTTTCTGATGGAGGCATAATACTCCATAGTGTATATGGACCACATCTTCCTTATCCATTCGTCCATTGAAGGGCATCTTGGCTCTTCCCAGAGTTTGGCGACCATGGCCATTGCTGCTATAAACATTGGGGTACAGATGACCCTTCTTGTCACTATATTTTTATCTTTGGGGTAAATACCCAGTAGTGCAATTGCAGGGCCATAGGGAAGCTCTATTTTTAATTTCTTAAGGAATCTCCACACTGTTTTCCAAAGTGGCTGCACCAACTTGCATTCCCACTAACAGTGTAAGAGGGTTCCCCTTTCTCCACATCCTCTCCAACACACGTTGTTTACTGTCTTGCTAATTTTGGCCATTCTAACTGGCGAAAGGTGGTGTCTCAATGAGGTTTTGATTTGAATCTCCCTGATGGTTAGTGATGATGAACATTTTTTCATGTGTTTGATAGCCATTTGTATGTCTTCATTGGAGAAGTGTCTGTTCATGTCATCTGCCCATTTTTTGACACGATTATCTGTTTTTTGTGTGTTGAGTTTGAGGAGTTCTTTATAGATCTTGGATATCAGCCCTTTGTCTATAGTGTCATTTGCGAATATCTTCTCCCATTCTGTGGGTTGCCTCTTTGTTTTGCTAATCTCTGCTGATATCGAAAAGGTTACTGCCTATGATTCTGATGGATTCCTGCCTCACGTTGAGGTCTTTTATCCATTTCGAGTTTATCTTTGTGTATGGTGTAAGAGATTGGTCGAGTTTCATTCTTCTACATATAGCTGTCCAATTTCCCCAGCACCATTTATTGAAGAGACTGTCTTTTTTCCACTGTATATTTTTTCCTGCTTTGTCAAAGATTATTTGACCATAGAGGGTCCATATATGGGCTCCCTACTCTGTTCCACTAGTCTGTGTGTCTGTTTTTGTGCCAGTACCATGCTGTCTTGGTGATCACAGCTTAAAATCAGGCAACGTGATGCCCCCAGTTTTGTTTTTCTTTTTCAAAATTTCCTTAGCAATTCGGGATCTCTTCTGATTCCATACAAATTTTAGGATTGTTTGCTCCAGCTCTTTGAAAAATACCAGTGGAATTTTGATCAGAATGGCATTGAAAGTATAGATTGCTCTAGGCAGTATAGACATTTTTTTTTCTTTTCTATATCTCATGTGCTTTTTAAAAAAATTTTTAATAAACATATAATGTATTTTTATCCCTAAGGGTACAGGTCTGTGAATTGCCAGGTTTACACACTTCACAGCATTCACCATAGCACATACCCTCCCCAATGTCCATAACCCCACCCCCCTCTCCCAACCCCTCTCCCCCCAGCAACCCTCAGTTTGTTTTGTGAGATTAAGAGTCACTTATGGTTTGTTTCCCTCCTAATCCCATCTTGTTTCATTTATTCTTTTCCTACCCCCCAAACCCCCCACATTGCATCTCCACTTCCTCATATCAGGGAGATCATATGATAGTTGTCTTTCTCTGACTTACTTATTTCGCTAAGCATAATACCCTCTAGTTCCATCCATGTCATTGCAAATGGCAAGATTTCATTTCTTTTGATGGCTGCATAGTATTCCATTGTATATATACCGCATCTTCTTTATCCATTCATCTGTTGATGGACATCTAGATTCTTTACATAGTTTGACTATTGTGGACATTGCTGCTATAAACCATTCGGGTGCATGTGCCCCTTCAGATCACTATATTTATATCTTTAGGATAAATACCCAGTGCAATTGCTGGGTCATAGTGTAGTTCTGTTTAATAGAAGATTTTTTAATCTGAGAGATGATCTCACCTGTCTACTTAGTATTTGTTTGAAATAGAGGATTGAAATATTTCAAGTAAAGAAACTAAAAATGTTATATGAAGGTTTATTCATGAGTATCCGCTGAGCAACTTCACATATAGATTGTGAAAACAAAGGAAGCATATCAATCAGCATCAAAATCCTTACTAAAACATAGATATATTGAACTTTCAATATCTTTTCTTTATGATTTTATTTTCAAATAATCTCTACACCCAACATGGGGCTGGAATTTACAACCCAAGACCAACAGTCACATGCTTTACCAAGTGCGCCAACAAGATGCCCCTGAGTTTTCAGTATTTTCACGGCTTTTCGTCACTTGTTTAAGAAAAAAAATAAGTGAAGGGTTATTTGAAAGCTATTGTCTTCTATATCATATTTCATTAATTTTTGAGGTGACTATTTCTCAAAGATGGTAAAGAACTGATTAAAATGAAAATGTGCCTAAAATATCTAATAGAAGATCTGCTCTAAGACATGTTTGTTGAACATGTTTGTCAGCACAGAACATTTGACAAATTCTAATAAGAATATTTTTACTCTATTAAAAATAACATTGCACCTGTGACTGATATCTATAATATGTGTTTACATTTTTTAAATGTATATGTGTACATTTTTTAAAATAAAATCTTTTGTAATTTAAGATTATTTCTGTGACACTTCTGAGATTTCTTTTTTCCCCAGTGGAAATTTATTTAGAACATCATGAATTGTTTTATTTTGACATAATAGTATATAACTAACAGATTGTTAAAGACTTTTTCCCCCCATTCTTTGATTTGTTATTCATTCCAATATATGTTCAATGATTATTATCAACTACTTGGCATATGTTTATATACTATAGATTTAATCAGCTTCTTACTTTGTTTAAGTGCTGACTTGGCCAGCAATATTTTAGGGGTTTTGTTTTGTTTTGTTTTAGTTCACTTTCCCAAGCCCTCTACTGGGTTTACTTTCTCCCTATTTCCCAATTAACCTATACTCTACCCCCAATTGCAGGTCACCACTCATCATTTGGTATTTGGGACTGGTTTTCTAATTTGTGAACAAGCGCAAAACATCTTCAAAAATTAAACCAAGTATTTGCTTCTATTATCAGCAAATCACATAAGAATGCATGTTAAGCACAAATATCTTTAAAAAGTAATGAATATGTGAATTTCAAATATATTATGTCATATATTATATACATTTTAAATTACTGAAATTGTGCAGCCATATTTTTGTTTACATTTAAATCAACATTCATTTACAAGATTAAAGTAAATCTGGCTTGTACAGCAAACTAGATGTTTAATCAGAAATTAAGATTTTGAACAAAATCTTATAATGTTAAAAAATATAATGACATTTTCTTTTGCTTTAAGTTGTGAACCTTGGGAATGCAGTTATTAAAAAAAAAATCACCTCTATTTAGATACGGCTTTGCTGGCTCTTACAATCATGAAACACATACCCACAGTTATCATAAATACACACGCTTTGTAATTCATGGTAATTATAAACCATAACCGTTGCGCTAACTTGGGGCTTCATGAAGTTAACTGTAGCCTGTTTAAGGCTTCATTTCTTAAGATGCTTTTCAAAGGGTTCAGAAATATTTTCTTTGGTGTGAAGTCCTTTTAAGAATTTTAGTTTCCTTCAGGGACAATTGAATAAGGTGAGATGCTGTAAATCCATTTTATATTAAGTTTCTATATGGTATTCATATTTAAATTCATTATTCTTGTTTCTTTCTTGCTTACAGTACTCACATTTTATTCAGATAAAAAGTGCTGTGATGAAGGAAGATAAATTACAGGTAGCTTTAAATGGTGAATCTCAAACCCAGGTGCACATTATATTCACTGAGGAACTTTTATAAAATGTTGCTGCCCTGGAACATTTGACTAATTGGTTAGAATGAAGGCACTATCAGTATTTTTTTTTTTAAGATTTCATTTATTTATTTGAGAGAGAGACACACAGTGAGAGAGAGAACACAACTAGGGGGAGCAGCAGGGAGAGGGAGAAACAGACTCTCCACTGAGCAGGGAGACCAATGTGGGGCTCCATACCAGAACCCTGGGATCATGACCTGAGTCGAAGGCAGATGTTTAACACTCAAGCCACCCAGGCGCCTCCAGTATCAGTATTCTTTAAATCACCAAATATTTTTTTAATGGTTTAATACTTGAGCCAATAGATTAGAGATTTCACAGCTATTACCTAGACTTAAAGGGAAATGTTTCATTTCTAATGAAAAGCAAAATTGAGACCAGGACAGAGTCTTCGTGTCTCTGTAGCTCCCATTTCCCACCCTCCCTCCATTCTTTGTTTCCTTATTTTGAAAATGCTGAAGTGTGACAATCTCATGTTTGAAAATATGGCAGCTTTTTATGTAAATTTGAAGGGTAATAGAAACACTCTCTTCAAAACTGGAAGATTGGAAGGAGTGAAGGAATTGGAATCTTTATGATATTGAATTGCTGAATCAACCTTATGGATTTTTTTTTTAAATAAGATTTTACTTATTTATTTGACAGAGAAAGCAAGAGAACACAAGCAGCAGAACAATGGATGGAGAGGTGGAAGCAGGCTCCTGACTAAGCAGGGAGCTTGTTGCGGGACCCAGTCCCAGGACTCTGGGATCATGACTTGAGCCAAAGGCAGATGCTTAACCATCTGAGCCACCCAGGAACCCCTGGATTTCTTGATATATAAGTAGCAAGTGCTCTGTAAGTAAGCTTTATGTTACTTACCATCAAACATATCCTAACAGATTTAATTACTAAACCAGGGAATAACTCAATATTTAGTACCTAATTCAGATATTTAAAAAATGACATTTCCTAGGCAGTAGATTTAAACCACTGCAATCTTTCATTTTCTTCCAATGTCATTCCCCAAAACTCAAGTACTTTAACTAGCTTAGACTTGCTATTGTGCAATTTGACTAAGGTCATGACTTTAGTTAGATTGTTCACCTTGTGCTCTAATATAGTTGCAGTTACATGTGACCTATCAAATATTATAAAACTAATGCCTAGTTTAACAGTGTATACAAATTGAGGTACAACCGTATTCTAGCATCTTGGTATTGTTCAAAATTCGGTTATTTAAAACACATTTATTGAGAACCATCAATGAAAATGTTTAATTTAGTATACAAAGGTATGAGACAGAATAAAGTTTGTGTTCAAATCCAATTCTTGAGACTTATTGATCATTTAAAGCACTCTATATGGGGAAATACCCATGGGGTTTCTAAAGATAGTGAAAATGTTAGAGAGGTAGAAAAATAGAGAAATATACAGGAAGAGTATAGGACAGAGCAGTACAACTATTGAATTGCTCAGGGCTCTTTAATCCAAGTCTTACAAGAGGAAGCCGTTCAAAAGATTGAGAAATACAATAAAAATAATTATCATTTTTTTTCCATATGAAGATATGAAGGTAAGGAGAGGTCAAACAAGTTCCCTCAGACAAATTAGGTATAAATTGATGCAGCCAGGAGTGGATTATTCCTCTACTTTTAGCATTACATCATACTTCAAAATTCAGGCTGATACATCATCTCACATTTCTGGTGCATGAGAAAACTGTTGTAAATGAATATAGGTAGGTAAAAATGGGAACAACTTGAAAATAAATGACAGCCTATTACACCAAAGTAGTAGCTGAAGAAGCAAAGCTGTAAAAAGGTAGAATCCAAGACTGTTTGGTGCACCCAAGGAACCAAAACCCAGAACTGAAAAGCTTCGAGGAGTCCTCTGTTTCTCTGCATTCTAGTAGATAAGCCCTGTTCCTGAGGCAAGAGCAAGTATTACACTTCTATGATAGGAGCAAAAGAGGTTTTATATCCTCAATCCAATATGAAAAATAAAAATCCTTGGAAAGATCCTGGTTGTCCTAAATAAGGCAACAGGCTCATGCTGTGACCACAAAGGGTTGGTCCCATTAAATGGACCAATGAGAGTTGGAATTTGGGGATTTCCTGGAAAATGTTCATAAACAAAACAAAGCAAAATGGATATGATGATTCAATTGAAAAGGCAAAGTATACTTGGAAGACACAAATTAAATACTATTATATCATATAAGGATTTTAGATCTTACTCTAACTGCAGTGGAAGCTACTGATTGGTTTAAATAGGAGTAATGCAAGCACTTTCCTGTTTTAAAAGATTTTTTTGGCCTCTGTGTGAAGATTGAATTAGGGGTATGTGTATATAAAGGCAGACTAAACAGGACAATGCAGCTTTGTAAGTGACCTTTACCAAACAAAATGAAAATGAAAATGAACTATTAGAATGGGTAATAACATTCATATAAATTTCAAATCTCATATATATTGTAAGTGGTAAACACATTGAACATACCTCTAATTTCAAATGATTATGGTTTTTCACATAATCTACATACGAAAGGGAATTAGTCAAAGTTAATTATAAACAAAATCAACATTAAATAATAGGACATGTTAGGTTTGCTTCTGTTATGCTAGTTATTTATTTTCAGAAGCAGTTTCTGTTTTAAAAAAAAAGTGAGGGGGAGGGAGATGATCAGGAGCAAAAACAGCAATGGCATATTTTAAAAGAGATACAATTTTCTGTCCATTTAAAAATAATGGGGGTATAAATACAAATTTTATTTCAAACTAGTTGGACAGCGTAACTAAACCTTTTTTTTTTTTTTCAAAACCCAACAGACTAATCTTTATGAAAGTTTACTTTATTCCTATCATTTAACTTGAGTTTCAAGATACACCCTCAAAAAGCATTCTTTTCCTTAGTTTATTCAGCCTTTCTGACCATCTATTGACCATGCACTGAGAATTGATAATTATTCTTTCTCAGTTTGCTTTTTGAATACTCTGCCCTATCCTCAATGTTTAAAAATATTGAATTTTATGTGGGGGCATGGATGAAATATATGATAGGGATTAAGGAGAGCACTTGTCATGCTGAGCACCAGGTGTCGTATGGAAGTGTTGAATTACTATATTGTACACCAGAAACTAATATTATACTGTATGTCAACTACTGAACCTTAAATAAAAACTTTAAAAAAAACAAAGTTAATTATAAACAAAATCAAGACATTTCATATCTGATCATAGGATTAAGACATAGGAAAAGAGTAGTTAGAGCAGGATCAGATATTTTAGCAGAAAATAATGTTTCAGTGGGGCACCTGGGTGGCTCAGTGGGTTAAAGCCTTTGCCTTCGGCTCAGGTCATGACTGGGATCGAGCCCCACTTCGGGCTCTCTGCTTGGCGGGGAGCCTGCTTCCTCCTCTCTCTCTGCCTGCTTCTCTGCCTACTTGTGATCTCTGTCTGTCAAATAAATTAAAAAAAATAATAATAACGTTTCAGTAGTGAAAATACATAATGAACGTATCTCCTTCATTATGTTCAACCATGCTTTAATGGCCAGAGCAATCTATTAAATAGCTTATGTATTTATTACTCTTTATATTCATCTTTTAATTTATTTATCTATATTTTTCAAATGATATCCCCAAATCTATTATATTCTGTGTTCCAGAAATGATTGGAATTGGGTAATGAGTATCATAATATACACAGGATTTTAAAAGCCTGTATATGTCATATATACAGTAACTAGGAAACATAATAATTGAATATTTAAGTCACAAATTACATAATTTTTGCTATTCCTTCTGAATACGTTTATGGGATTGCTTGTTTCCTCTTCCAATTTGCTTACTTTTTTTTTTTAGGTTTTACTTAAATTCTTAAATTAAGTATTAGTTTCAGGTGTTCAATATAATGATTCAACACTTGCATACATCACCCAGTGTTTATCACAAGGGCGCTCCTTAACCATCCACCTCCATTCTGGTAAACATCAGTTTGTTCAGTGTATGGATTTTTTTTTTAAGATTTATTTATTTATTTCAGAGATAGAGAGAGAGGGAGAGAGCGATCAAGACAGGGGTGGGAGGGGCGGTGCAGAGAGAGATGTAGAGAGAGTCTTGAGCAGACCCAGCACTGAGCATGGACCCTGACTTGGGACTCCATCTCATGACCCTGAGAACACCATCTGAGTGATCTCAAAAGCAAGAGTTGATCTCTTAACTGACTGCTCCATACAGGTGCCCTCAGTGTATGGGATTTTTAGTCAGTTAATTCTAAGTTAATTATTTTGCTTTCTTGTAATGTGAAATTTTATAAATCTTTATATTTTTTGCAACATAACAATTCTGAGTGGTCAGAGATGTCTTAAAGATTGAAAATACCTTCTGTTACTTATTATGAACATCTAAGAGATGTAAAGAAAATTAATCAAGGAAGTAATTATTTGGGGGAAGAAAATACAAGGGCAATAAAGACCAAGTAACTTCTCAAAGTGGACTAGATAGGACCAGCAATTAAACGCTGGTGGATCTGATTTCAGAATTTTATTTCTTTATATCCCAGCCTTTTTCCTTAAGGTAATTAAAACCAGGAGACATGAATAACAAAAGATAACATTATTTATAATATTTTTCATACTAATCTAACAGATGGCACTGCCTCTATTAAATAATAGCATCAGGGACGCCTGGGTGGCTCAGTTGGTTAAGCAGCTGCCTTCGGCTCAGGTCATGATCCTAGCGTCCTGGGATCGAGTCCCACATCGGGCTCCTTGCTCGGCGGGGAGCCTGCTTCTCCCTCTGCCTCTGCCTGCCATTCTGTCTGCCTGTGCTGGCTCTCTCTCCCTCTCTCTCTGACAAATAAATAAAATCTTTAAAAAAAAATAATAGCATCAACTTAAAAATTAATAGACTTAATTAACATTTATTTATTTACATTAAAGAAACGGTATTTTTATAGCAGGGTTTATTTAAATTTTATGTAAAACACAGAATGGTCTCCATGCATATATTACAGAGTATGCATGTTTATACATATATTATATATTATGTATTATGCACATATAATACTACCCACTATATAATGTTAACACAAAATGTAGCTTTACAGTCTAATTAATCCAAAAATGTTCTGGTATAAGGAATCACTATCTTGGCTGACAACTGTACCACATCTTATATTAAGAATCTCCTTCACTTGGTCTAACAAGCAAATTCCCTGTTTCTCAGGAACATTCTTTTAGAGACTCTTGAATGTGTATCTGCCTTGAAAGGATGGCCTATCTACATTGCCATTTTTCTCCTTTTATTTTCAGTATTTGGAATTCAGCTCAGGTCAAGACCAAAGAAGCAATTCTACCTCGCAAGTACTGCAGCTGGTTTCCTCCAGCGCTCCTCCATTCAAAGCAAGGGAAGGAGTGGCTGACTCATACAAGATTAGTTTAAAGGGAAATCAATACTGCTTCCTCATCCTCATGAAGTCTTGAGCTGCACTGGCCAGGATCCAAGGAGGAAAGGCTCAAGTGGAAAAAACTTGGCCGCCAGTGAGAACGATACTCAGAGATGCATACCAGGTTATTTGAAGTTTTGCCAATGAATGCATCCTAGAATTTGAAGGTAGCATGGCTTTCCTCCAACCATCTGGTTTAATTGAAAAATATAAATATTGGAAAACAATAAACCAAAGGTTTCTTTCTCTTAGTCATGTGTTATTGCCTAGCTATGAATTGAATTATGTTCTTCATTATTAAAAGGTTTCTTAAATATGAGTATAAATATAACATTAGAAACAAGTCATCCTTATACTAATCTTACAAATTAATGGTGAATTTTATCAAAATCTTATTGATGTGAATTATTTGGATTCGATTAGAAAAAAATAGAATGTAGAAAAATAAAACTTCCATTAAGTAGCAAAATATTATTGCCATTAGAAAAAACAATTAACAGAAAAAAAGAAAAGCATAAAACCAAAACTTAAGAAGTTGTGTTAATTAGCTAGAAACACTGTAACAAACATCATAGACTCGATGGCTTAAACAACTGATATTTATTTTCTCACAATTCTGGAGGCTAGAAGTCTGAGATCAAATGTTTACTAGGGTTGGTTTCTTCTGAACCTCTCTCCTTTCTTTGCAGATAGCTATCTTCTCTGTTGTCAAAGGGTCCTTTCTGTGTAGGTGCCTATGTCCTATAAGGACACCAGTCATACTGGATTAGGCCCCCTCTGATAACCTCATTTAACTTTAGTTCCCTCTGTAAAGGCCCTTTCTTCAAATGTAGTCACATCCTGAGGTACTGGGGATTTAGTCTGCAACATATGAATTTTGGAGGGACACATTTCAGTTTATCACAAGGTAAACTATATCTCTTTTAAAATTCAAAATGGTCCTTTTTAACATGATTAAAATATAAATTTAATATCTATAAAATATTAAAACATAAATATAAAATTTAAATAAAACTAAAGATTGTTGCAGTTGTGTTTTAATCATTACATATGTGTAAGCTATGATTGTAACAGATTATGCATAAAGACAATATCTAACTCTTATGGTCCAGTTTTATGTTTTAAGCATCTTGCTATTTTCCATGTGTTAATGATGTTATTGCTCAAAATAATTCTAAGAGATTGGTTCTGTTATTATTCAGAATTTTTAGATACAAGAAATAAAGCCTACACTTTTCATAACTATCATAGGTTAATACAAATGTTAAGGATTTCAGCATAGCTATAAATCTAATTTTGTTTGAGTACAAGCCCAAGCAAGCATTTATTTACTGTAGAATAAGGACTTTTTATAACTCATGCCATATCCTGATTAAGAAATAAAGTATAACATATAACATATTTTATAACTCTGGTTTACTAAAATATTTTCAAGTTTTCTCACAAAATAAAAAAAAAATATTTCATTCTGCTGTATCATAGGAATATTTATTTCCACCATTAATTGCACGGCATGTTAGCAATGATAAACTTAAAAGGCCATCTTCTGGATAAACCACTGCAATATTTTACTCTCCTGGAATCTGCTTGGTGACACAAATACACAACCTAAATAAAAATAAAACTTAATACATATTTCATATAATTATTTTTCATTTTTAAATAAATAAATATTTACAGAGTTGTGAAATTATTTGGTATAAATCATTTCAAATGCTGGGTCTATTATTTTTCCATATTATTGCCAATATGTGTTAATCATAGAACAAAGACTTCAATATTGACTCTTATGGCCATAGATCACATTTTTTCTCCAAAGCCTAATTGGAATTAGAAAATCAGATGTCAAAATTAAATTTAATTTTCTAATTAGTTTTTCTGGGGATACAATATTGAGACCGTATAGCAAAGATTATTCTCATTTTGTCCCATATTATTATTTTTTAATATACAGATAAATAACTTGGTCTTGATTTGTTTAGTAGGGTCTTTTCTCATTTATTTTCTTATATTTTTGAACAAATGTAAAATACAAATAATTACTTTTTAAAGTGGAAAACAATTTTGATCTTTCATACTCAAGACCATTTTGCCAAGAGTCAATAGTGCTATATGGAGTATTTCAAATAAATCATAATTCTTTGAATTTAGAAATATGAAGAGCAACTGTAGTAACCAAATTAGATGTCACACTGTGCTAAATATGTAAGAAAAAAATCTTTGTGCAGATGGTGAAAATCAAATCCATTCTCAACTTCACAAGCCATGTCTATATGATGAAAAATATCAGTTCAACAAACTATCCATCTGCCATATTCGATCATCTTAAAACCAAACAAATGAAATGTAAATATCTTGTGACTAATTGTACAGAAATGTTTTGACTTTTTCAAAATTGTAAACTGTAGATATAATTCTATTCAACAAGTCTTTGATATTCCCATTGGTTATAGACACTACTAAGATGAATATGGCATTAAGGTATTTTTAGTTGGTATTCTTAAAGTGATCATTAATCAAAAATGAAACAAAATACTTATCCAATCAATGATATATATCCCATTTGCTTTCTTCTGATTTAATTTTACAAAGCAAAAATAAAAAACTTAATGTTTAATGTTCACTTATAAAATATGTGTGATATTAATATTTTCTTAGTTGATACAGTGATTATAATGGTGCTTGTTGTATAAATTAAATAGTATATGTGAAATTATTTCCCAATACAAGGTTGATAAAAGTGGAATACAAAATGCTTTTGTAGTGAGATTATTTGGGGAAAATAATGCAGTTACAAAATGCTTTGGAATTTGCATTTTCCTATGCCTGTCATTAGAATCAGACTCAAGCCTACTGTGAATAAATCAATTAAAATATCAGGGTTTCAATTTTATTTCTTCAGAAAAAAAAAAACAAAACCTGCTGGCCTTAGAACCACACTTTTTTTTTATCTTATAATATGACATATGTTGCATTAGACTCATGTTTAATTGAAATAGAGGCTTCAAGTCATTAACAAACATAATAGTTTCATGTAACAACATTTAAATATGTTTCAAATTAAAGCAAGCATGTTTATTTAACCTTTACTTACATGTATAATTTTTTCATTCTAAGTTAAAAACTAATTATATCCAATTCAAATTTTTCATGTAGAAGGGATTGATTTATTTTTCTATTTTTTTAAATGATTTTATTTATTTGAGAGAGAGAGTGAGTGAAAGAGAGAGTACAAGTCATGGAGGAGAGGAAGAGGGAGAAGCAGGCACCCCATAGAGCAGGGAACCCAATGAGGGGCTGGATCCCAAGAGCATGAGATCATGATCTGAGCCAAAGGCAGACGCTTAACTGACTGAGCAACCCAGACACCCGGAAGTGATTTAAATAAGGAAACTCCACTTTCAAATGAAACCAATGGAACATTTGCATGTTGGCATTAAAACTTTAAATCAGGTGACATAATGTTACCCATACCTGAAGAGACCATTTTAAATGACCATAACACATTTTTCAAATTCAGTTGCAATTTGATTTCCTCCTCCTTACTCATAATATAAAACTACCAAACACCCAACTTTAGAATCATCTCTAAAACAATGGAATTATTAAAAGTGCCAATATTTGATATAATAACCAATTTAAACATACATAGGAACATATGCAATCACATAGAATCAATTCAATTAATATAAACTAGAGGTTGAATTTAATCATATTAATTTTTCCAAAAAATGAATATTTATGCATTTTTCAAACAATAAAACAGAAATGGCCAGTTTCCTAATGTAGAGCAGGAAAAGAAATACAAATAGAAACTCTTTCGCAGAAACATGCATAACTTGGGCACCTGGGTGGCTTAGTAGGTTAAGCCTCTGTCTTCAGCTCAGGTCATCATCTCAGAGTACCAGGATCGAGTCCCACATTGGGCTTTCTGCTCAGCAGAGAGCCTGCTTCCTTCTCTCTCATCTCTCTCTCTCTCTCTCTCTCTCTGCCTGCCTCTCTGCCTACTTGTGATGTCTCTCTGTCAAATAAGTAAATAAAATCTTAAAATAAAAAAAAGAAACATGCATAACAGAATTATAATGCAGTTCCCTTTAGTGGAATTTGGAGATGTTATGAAGAAATTAATCTCTTAGAAAAGGGATGGAAGATTTACCAGAAAGGGGAATACAGAAAAAGCAAATTTAATTTTTTAATATTCTTTTGAACAAAAAACAAAGTAATCCAACTTTTTTCAAATTCAAAAGTAAAACTTGAATTTTATATTTTTTAGCATATGGTAACAAACAAAAAATTAAGGAAGATTCTAGATGGCATCCTAAAATTAAGAGGTCTTTTTTGTAAATAAGGCTTAATTTAAACTGTTCTTATAATTTATTTCATTAACATACGAGTCATTTCTGTTTCCAAATTTTTAAAAAGATTTTATTTATTTATTTAACAGATAGAGATCACAAGTACACAGAGAGGCAGGCAGAGAGAGAGGGAGAGGAGGAAGCAGGCGCCCTGCTGAGCAGATAGCCCAATGTGGAGCTTGATCCCAGGACCCTGGGATCATGACCCAAGCCGAAGGCAGAGGCTTTAACCCACTGAGCCACCCAGGTGCCCCTTGAATTTTTTTTAATTAAATGAATTTGTATTATTTTGCAACATAATCAAAATGAGTCTATAAGTGTTGAATCACTTTACACTTGAAACTAATATTATACTATATGTTAACTAACAGAATTTATTTTCATTTTCTTAAAGATTTATTTATTTATTTGAGGGGGAGGGGACAGACAGAGAGAGAAAATCTCAAGCATACTCCAAGAGAGCCTAGAGCCCAAAATGGGGCTCAATCTTTGGATCCCGAGATCATGACCTAAATGGAAACCAAGAGGTGGATGCTCAACCAACTAAGCCACCCAGGTACTCCAACTAACCAGAATTTAAATAAAAACTTTAAAATAGTCTTCGGAACAACAAATTGAAAATACTCAAGTTTTTTTAATAAAAAATTCTAGATGGAAAATAATAGAGTCTTATAACTCGAAGATATAAATTTTATCTCATTTTTCTTATTCTTTACAGGTTTCCTTGTACATCACTATGCCTCAAGATAAAACTCAAGTACAAGTGAGATCATTTAAACCTGACTTTAGATACTATTAAATGATGATCATTAGTCCTCAGTCAACACTGTATATGGAATAAATAGATTTTTGCTTTTTATATTTTTAAAGATTTTATTTAATTATTTGAGAGAGAGTGAGTGTGAGCTAAGAGAGAGAACAGAAGTGGAGGGGGAGAGGGAGAGGGAAAAGCAGGCTTCCTGAAAGGAGCATCACATGGGGTTCAATCCCATGACCCTGGAATTATGACCTAAGCTGAAAGCAGCATTCAACCCGCAACCACCCAGGAACCCCAGATTTTTGCTTTTTAGAACTTAGGTATGACAACCAAAAGGACAATTTTTTTAAAAAAAGATTTTATTTATTTATTTATTTGACAGACAGAGATCACAAGTAGGCAGAGAGGCAGGCAGAGAGAAAGGAGGAAGCAGGCTCCCTGCTGAGCAGAGATCCCTATTTGGGGCTTGATCCCAGGACCCTGAGATCATGACTTGAGCCGAAGGCAGAGGCTTTAACCCACTGAGCCACCCAGGAGCCCCAAAAGGACAATTATCAATCATTGATTGTAAACAGTATTCATAACTAATTAACTAAAAGAAGCTATAGTCTATACTTCCTAATTTCAGATTTTTTATTTGTATGCTTACATGTTTATATGTTTTCCTTCAAAAATTGAAAAATTCTCTTTATCTTCTATTTTTCTATCTATCTATCTATCATCTATCTATCGATCAGTTGATCTATCTATCTTGATGTATAAAGCTCACAGTACTGACTGCTGACAAAGGCACAGAGCAACTAAAACTATATATTGCTGGTGGAATATAAAATGTTTCAGCCACTCTGAGAAATAGTGTGGAATTTTTTTTCTTTTATAAAGTTAACATATACTTACTATATAAATGGACAATTTTACCCTTAGGTATTTACCCAAGAGAAATAAAACAAAACAACCACCACAAAAAAATACTTTTACACAAATGTTCATAAAAGTTTTATTCAGAATAGCCCTAAATTGGAAACAAACCAAATACCTATTAACAGGTGAATGGATAAATTACAGTATATTTATATAATAAATAAAATGGATCAAAGAAACAGTACACTCATCTACACAAATGAATCTCATAAATATTATTTCTGAATGAACAAAGCCACATATGAACGTTGCATGTGTCTATTTCTGAGAAATTTGAGAACAGACTAAACTAAGCTGTATCGATACAAATCAGATTAATTTCTAGCTTGGTTAGGCATTCGATAATTGTAAGGGTTGGATTACAAAAAGGAGTATAATAGAATGTTCTGGGTAGGGGAAAGATTTCTATATCTTGATTGGGGTGGTATTTGCATAAGAGTATGCATTTGTTGAGCATTACCTGAGCATACTGATTTTTAAGATAAAGACTCCCATGGTTGAACACCTTGAGGTATAGTAATGTATTCTTATATTTTCTGGAGACACATTGTTGAACCACATTAACTGTGACATGGTTAAGTGTTTCTATTGTTTAATTCAAATAAAGAAAATAATTCAAATTATAATTTTCAGGGAGTATTGTGACATAACAAGTACAACCTATAAATATGATTATTAATAAAATCCTCACCTTATTAAAACATATCCTTGGGCGCCTGGGTGGCTCAGTGGGTTAAGCCTCTGCCTTCGGCTCAGGTCATGATCTCAGGGTCCTGGGATCAAGCCCCGAATAGGGCTCTCTGCTCAGCAGGGAGCCTGCTTCCCGCTTCTCTCTCTGCCTGCCTGTCTACTTGTGAGCTCTCTCTGTCAAATAAATAAATAAAATCTTAAAAAAAAAAATATCCTTACTACTATTACAAGATTTTCCTCAAAGATACTTTTTATCACTTAGGAAATGGGACACAAGTGGTCTAAATCACATTTATCACAAACTGTTTGAATACTGAAATATTACTATATCTACAAATGTGTGCAAATAGCTTTTAAAACTTCATCATATAATTATTAAGGTTTAAGTCCATTTTAAATTGAAGTTATTTAAATATTTTTGGATTTGAAGCAACCATAAACCATTTTTTTAAAAGAGCATTTCTCCCTTTGTACCACATAGGCAATATTTCCTGTTGCATCTAAGGCTGAATTCTTAATATTTTCATACTATGTTATTATGTATAGACATAGTGCAATTTCTGTCCTCTATTTTACAACTCAAGTTGTTTTTATATTCAACCAACCTTTAATTCTAGGCCAGGAGATTTGCACATAGAATATTTCATAATTGTGTACCTCATTCTGTTTCCCTAATAAATAGTCATCCTGTGTGATTTGAAAATATGGCAGTGGCAGGATGAGAGTCTATTTCAGGAACATAGGTATTTTGAAGGAATGCATGAGATATATATAACAAGCTTATATAATAAAAGTAATCAATTAATAAAGAAAAAAGAATAAAATGATGTAAATTAATTTAACAGCTATTTTTGAATTTCATGAAGAAATTATATCAAGTCTTTACCTTAAACTTAATGTCTAAAGAATCAGTATTAAAAATATATTAATCCAGAAAATGTATAGTAATGGAAAATTCTAGATCATATTCAGCAGAAAGGAATGAGAGAACAGTGAATCTTAGAACTAATCTAAATGAAAAAGCAGCAATATTTGTGGTTTAAATAGAGAGGAAAGTAGGGTGAGAGATCAAATGATAATTCCAAGATTTTTTGCTTCTTAGAGCAGGATGCTGGCAATATGTTCTGCAGATATCAAAGTCTGGCAATAGAAAAATACAAAGCTGCTTCACTATCTTATATTTCAAGTGGTGAAGTTACATCAGGATTTTAAATCTATATTTGATTCTTACATTTCATGCAATGGCATTTCACATGACAATCACTTAAATGGAAAAGTATTTTGAAGCATACCATAAAATTATATCTTTATTATCATGGTGTAAAAATACTGGAATATATGCTATTTAGTAGGCAGATATATCTATCTTAGGTACCCAAGGATTTAAATATTTTTCTTCAGGAAAAGATTACATGGTGTTCCAGTGGAGAAACACACATATTTAGCTGATGCTAAGAAAAAATTACTCTTGTGTTAAATTAAAAAAGTTTAAACTTTTCTGACACAATCCAAATATATAGACCTATTTTATAACAACACTTGTGACAGTATTTATTAAGCAATTACATATAATAGACTCTGCACTATAAAGTATACATGGAATGTAATATTTAATATCCATCAAGATTTTTTGAATTAATAATATTAATATTTCTCATTCATGTTTGAAAGAATTTTTTCAAAGGCATCTTTTGATTTATGGAGTTTACCATTTTGCTGGTCAAGATATGCTGTATTTAAATACTAGCATGAACAGATCCATGGTTTAGAAAGCCAAATTTTATAATACACATAGATGTAATACACAAAAAATGTTATGAGTTTTGTCTCTATAATTCCTGTCACTTTTGCCAACCTCATTGCTTTCACATTTCACATCCCTTCACTTAAAATTAACAATTATAATCTTATTGAATGTTTAGTGTGCTAGCCATTCTTGAAAAATGAAAAGGTATGAAAAGATGTAATAGACAAAGAGAGATTAGTGGGAGAGAAAGAGGCAGAGAGATAGAAAGTCTATATCAGTTGTTCATTTTTCTATGAAATTTATTTTGCCTTGTTTTTATTAATAACATTGTATATATATTCAGATTTTATCTTTTCTTACCAGAAAAGTTGCAGTCTTCTGATTTATTATTTGCCTTTTAATTATGTCTGCTTTTGAATTATAAGCACTTAAAATTTTTTGTGTAGACAGATATAGATTATATTTTTCTTTTTATTAAAGATTTATTTATTTATTAAAGAGAGAGAGAGCATGAGCAGGTGAGGCAGGAGGGACAGAAGGAGAGAGAGAGAGAGAGAGAAATTCTCAAGCCGACTCTCTACTGAGCATGGAGTGTGACTGGAGGCTTGATCTCAGGAACCTGAGATCATGACCTAAGCTGAAATCAAGAGTCAGATGCTTAATGGACTGAGCCATCCAGGAGCCCTGAGATTATTATTTTTTTAATAGAATCCATTTTTTTGTCTTTTGACCTAAGAAATGCTCATTTGAGTCAGAGATTATATTACAATGTGACTATCATCTCTCTCTTTTTGCCTGATTTCTAAATTGAGAAGTAAATCTTTGAGTTTTCCCTGTGCTTCACTGATTTGATTATATGCAACATCAACTGTTTAACTATTTCTAATTCTTGTGAAAATTTTATATAAACTTTTATCTCAGGTGCTACCCTGTCTCTTTTCTTCATTCAATAGTTTATCTTTTTTAGAATGTAGGTGTACAGGTTATGCCTGCATTTCAGTGAAAACATTTTCTTACATGAAGAATTATAAAGGATAATATTGGTACTCTTCCCAGATTTTCATTGATTCCTTTTACGTCTCTGTGCATGCCTTCTCTAGTCTCTGTGTTTCTGCTTCACAGGAACCTCAAATAGAATTCTCTTCAGATGACTCCCCCAGGTTATTTAGTTTACTTTTCATACAGAAGTGCCTAAGAATTTACATCACTGGGATGATGTGAGACTAGCCAATTACTCACTGGTTGGGTAAATAAAAACCCAACTCTTTTGCCTAGAGTTTGGATACACTCAGCCATGATTGATACTCTAGAGTTCCCTGGCATAGAAAGGGAAAGGTGGAAGCTGGAATGTGGCCTGGAATGTACCACTTGCTTAGCTTCTTCCTCCTTCTTCTACATTGCTAACTTCCAAACTTTTTTTCCTGCAAATTACTGTTAAATCATCTCAGGATCTCATTCTGGGAAACCAGACTTAGGACCAGACAAGGATTATCCTCCAAAAACTCAGAGAAATGTACATCCATGATAAACTTAATTTATATATGTATATGATGTACATATCATAGGTATATGTTTTATATTATATTATATTAATTTTCTATTATATAATATATTATAATATATGATTTTATATGATTTTACATAGGTCATGTTTACTGTTTTTTATTTGATTTAGTTTCTTCTGGGGGATAAATAATATGTACTCATGATTCAGAATCCTAGCAATCAATACAAAAGCATATACAGATGGTCCCTGACTTTAGATGGTCCTACTTAGCAATTTTTTGGCTTTGTGATGGTGCAAAAGTGATACAAAACCAGTAGAAACCATACTACAAATTTTGAATCTTAATCTTTTCCCAGGCTAACCATATGAGATTCGATACTCTCTCATGATTCCCAGTGGCAGTGAGGTACAGCTCATTTAAAGAGGGGGAAGTGATGTTACCACTCTGTGAGGTCAGAATGTCTACATAAATTATTTTTAATTATTTTGCACAAGAGATTTGTTTCTTCTGCCTATTTATTAATTTAGTCAATAAGTCCTTATATCGGTATGGACTTGTGATATTATTTTATGCTTTGGGTTATAATCCAATATTATCTTATTTATTATGTTGGTCAAACAGGTTTCTCAGGTTTTACCTTTCATACTTCTGATGTACATTGATTGATCATTAAGGGTTTTGGAGGGATGGGGGTTGGTTTTTGTTGTTGTTGTTGCCTTGTTTTGAGCACTTTCTTATTTCTAGGCCTGTATCAAATGATTAAAAAAAGATAAATAAATATGTTTGCTAATCCTTTTATGTATACATATCTATAAATAATCTTATATGTGGCCATCTGTATCTATGTTAAGTTAGAGATGAATTCATGTTAATATCTTTAACCCATTACCACCTGGATCATTCTAGACTCTTCCCCTTGCAGATCTGTGAACTTCCATTCCATCAGTAAAAAATATGGCTCTTGCCATCTGCCATCCATTTACTTCGGTTTTCAATGCCAGTATACATATGTAACAGTAACAGAATTGTTAATTAATACACTCATATAAACAACTTTATCAACTAAGATACATGCTTATTCACAGGTTCTTTTGCCGTTAGTTTTCAGATTCAACTCATATATATGGTTTAGATAGTGCCTTTCTCTGACTCCACTTTCAGAAAATGAGGTTCTTTCATACATTTGTGATACACTTGGATTATCTTGATACATCCTATATTTCATCAAGAATCCCCCAACCTTTTAAATGATTTTTAAAATTTGAATACATTAAGGTTTACTTTTTGTACGATAAAGTTGAGTGGGTTTTGACAAATATATTGTCATGGAGTCACAAACACAGGATCATATAGAATAGATTCACTACCTTACAATATTCCTTTGTTTACTTATTCACTACCCCCATTTTGCCCTAAACCCTCAGAAACCACTGATACCATGCAGTTGTTACCGAACACAGACTGGATCTTGGCCAAAAAAACAAAAAACAAGCAGCTCCCTGAGACCTTGGAGTATCAGTGATTTATTTCATGATAGCAGGCCCAGAAGAAACTAATCTCTCAAGGTCTGAGCCCCAAGCATAGGCAAGGGGGGCTATTATTATACATTTTTACTTCTGTATCTGTGCTACTCTTGCAGCTGCAGCTGTTGGGGCTAGGGGAAAGCCTGGAATGGTCCGGCAGCCGGGACTGGGATTCCCCTGCTGGATTGGTCAGCCACCTCAGAACACAGATTTTCCTTAACACAGTCCCTATAGCTTTACTATTTACAGATTGTCATATAATTGTAATTATATCATATGTACAATTTTTAGATTGGCTTCTTGCACTTACAATATTCATCTAAACTTCATTAGCATACTCTTTCATTAACATACTTTCAATGACTTGTTACCTCATTTTTTAAAATTATGAATAATATTGTATTGCTTGCATGTACCACAGTCTGTTTATCCATTCACATCTTTTGAAGGACATCTTGATTCCTTCCAGATTTTGGCAAAAATGCTGCTATAAACATTCATGCTGCATGTTTTTGTGTGGATATGAATTTTCAGATCAGTTGAGCAAATACCTAGGAACAAAATTGTTTACCCTTGTAAAAAACTGCAAAACTACTATTCAAAGTGGCTATAACATTTGCATTTCCAACAGTAATGAAGAGATGAATAGAAGAAGTTCCCATTGATTTACATCCTCCCTAGCAATGGGTATTGTCAGTTTTGGGGTTCTCTCTTTTTTTTTCTTTTAATCATTTTAATAAGAGTGTAGTGATATCTCCTTGTTTTACTTTGCACATTCTTAATGACAAAGTATGAAACATGTTTTGCAAATATTTTTCTTCCGGTCTGCGGCTTGTTCTTTCATTTTGCTAACCATGATTTTTGTAGGACAGGAGTTTTTAATTTTAATAAAATCCAACTTACCTGTTTTTTTTTTTTCTTTCACAAATGATGGTTTTGTGTTGTATCTAAAAATTTAACCCTGAACTTAAAATAACGTAGATTTTTCCCTATGTGTTCATGAATTTAATATTTTACATTTAGGTTATGATATATTTTGATGAAGTTTTTGTGAAACAGGTAAGGTTTGTACATACATTTGTTTTTTTGCATTTGGACCTCCAATAGGTCCTTTGCTATCTTTGTTGAAGATCGGTAGTCTATATTAGCATTGATCTAATTCTGTCTATACCAGCATGGGTCTGTTTTCTGAACATCATCTCAGTTTTAGTTTGACAAGTTTTATCATGAATAGGTGTTAGATTTTGTCTAGTACTTTTTGTGCATCAATTGATATGATTATATTTCTTCAGTTATTTTGCATGTTGATACAATAGTTTACATTGATTCGTTTGTTTTTTGAAGTATAGTTGACATAAAATGTAATATTAGTTTCAGGTATACAACAGAGTGATTCTATATATTCTATATATTACTCAATGATCTCCACACCAAATGTAGTCACCATGTGTTACCACATGACATTGTTACAATATGATTGACCATATTCTCCATGATGTATATTTCATCTCCATGACTGATTTATTTTATAACTGGAAGTTTTTACCTCTTAATTCCCTTCACCTATTTTACCCAACCCCCTATTCACTTCTCCTCTGGCAACTATCCGTTTGTGCTCTGTATTTTAGAATTTTTTTTTTAAATTGGTTAGTTTTTATTGAACTTGAATTACACATTTAGAATAAATCACAGTTTATCACGTTGTACAAATCTTTTTAGAAATTTTTTATTTCAATTTTAATACATTGAAGGAAATTTTTATATTTATAATCATGAGGGATGTTGGTCTGTATTTTCCTTTCATGTAATGTCTTTGGTTTTAATAAAAGAGCATAATGTTGGCCTCATAAAGTGTTTTAGATTTTGCTTCTATTTTCTGGAAGGTATTATGGATAATTGGTATTATTTCTTACCATAAAAGAAAAAAATTATGTCTTAACTGTCCATTCCCTTTTAAAACTGGCCATATGATGTACCAGTAAGAGAAGGACAAAAGAGAAAGGATGGCCTGAGCTAAATCAATACAGCAATGAGATTAAGGAGTATGGGGGAGGAGGAGTTCTAATATCGTGGGTGTTTGCTACTGTTTATGTAAGGTGGAAATTTTCAGCCATTAACATGGGCTAAATCTACCTTCTCTTTGAATTTGCTCAGAAGAAAGGTGAGCAAAATCATAGCCTCCAACAATTTTTAGTCATGTCACTATGTTTAGTGAGTTTTTCATTCCCTCCAGAACCTAACACATTATACAATAACAATTTTTAGTACACTGCATTGTGATTTTGAAGAAAGTTTTTGCTTTCATTGTTATTTTAATGACTGTGGAGAGAAAAAATTTGTTCATGTTCCATAATTATAACTAAGAATTATTGGTTCTTAAACTTTTGAATGTCTTCTTTAAGAATGCAGTGAGTAGTATTAATAGGGATAATAAAAAGCTAGTAATAACCAAATATCTAATAATAGAAAACATATTAAGTATTCTTTATCTGCACTTAATTTTGAGTTATATTGTCACTAAAGATTTTTTATGAAAAGTTTTTAAGTTAAAAATTGCTAGTTATGCTCTGAAGTGCAAAAGAATCAGAATGCAAAAGATTGAAAAATATCTCACAGCCTTTAAAAATGCACAACTGGAAATAAGCAAAGGCACTATTTTTCCTTCTCTTTTTATTTTTAAAAATGTATACAACTGACATATTAATCACATAATTAGAAAACATAAAATAAACTTTTAACTAACATCAGTACAGTAACTTCTACCTAGCTTTTAACCATAACTATTATTAAAACTGATTAAAGAATGTGAGCATTTTCAAAAAGTTATCTTGTGGGGCGCTTGGGTGGTTCAGTCAGTAAGTGTCTGCCTTCAGTTCAGATCATGATCCCAGGGTGCAGGTTTCGAGCCTCAGGTGATCCCAGGAACATGGGATCTAGGGCTGGGTGGGGCTCCAAGCTCTGCGGGAAGCCTGCTTCTCCCTCTCCCACTCCCTCTCTGCTTGTGTTCCCTCTCTCCCTGTCTCTCTCTCTCTGTCAAATAAATATACAAAATCTTTAAAAAAAGTTATCTTGCAGTATCCAGATTGTATAAGAACATAGAATATAAACTAAACTGTACAACTAGAATTACTTTTTCTTAATTTTCAAGCATCGATTTTTTTGAAGAGATTTTTTTTGATAAGATCATGAACATGAACATGCCAACAAACTGATTTTTTTTCTAAAGCTGTGAAAAGTATCAAACAACTTTCTTTTCCAAAAAAAAAAAAAAAAAAAAAGGGAGAGAAAGAAAGAAAGAAAGAAAAAGAAACACCACTTCATTTGCATGAGAAAGTTTGGAGGTTCTTTAATGAATTGCTTACCCTAACTCTGGGTTGGCATTTTTTAAAAACACTGACCTGTCTCTGGAACAGTAGCTGGGCAGTTTATGGAGATCACACCATGCTGCTTCTAGTGGAGGTTCATTAAGAATCCCATGCTTTCAACACCTCTATTTTGCAGCCTTCAGAAAATAAAGTGATAGATCAGGAGCATTTCACTTTCACATAGAATTTTAGCCTAAATTAGGCAATCTTTCCCTCTAAATGGCCAGATGTACGTTTTAGGCTTTGGACGCAACATATGATCTCTATTGCAACTATCTGCCATTATAGTGAGAAAAAAAAACATGGATAAAACTAGAATAAATGGATATGGCTATGTTCCAATATTTTTTTTTTTTTTTTACAAAATAAACAGTCGGCTAATAGGAGATAGGGTACTAACTCCTAATGAGATTATAAGATTGACATTGTGTCTTGTGCTTGAGAAGTTGCATATTAAATATTTATAAGAAATAGAAATAATTGTTATGCTTTTTTAGTTTTCATTATCAAAGATTTGGTACTTTCTATATAATTCACTTGCTTGAATACTGAATTGCAAAAGTGTTTTTTTTTAATCATTATATAATATCCCTTCATATTAGGGTGAGGAGAATTCTGTTTTCCTTTTTAATACTTAATATTGCTTATTGTCCAATATAACACCAAACAAGAAGACATTTATTTTTCAGGTGGAGAGTTACCATCCTATACACATACATAAAGTTTAGTATACTTCCTTAGTAGTTATGAGCTTTCCTGCTATAACTTAGTATATGTACTCTTCCAAATTTTGCATCCTATAAAATTACATAAAAAAATACATGGCAATGAATATGGTAGCCATATAATTTGTCAAATAAACCAGGACATTTTTGAGAATGAAAGAAGACATTGTTCCTAATTATTCCAGAAACAGAAAATTTATACCAGGATTGTCAGGGCCCACCCAGGACTTAAGATCATCCTATTTATGGTGAAACAAGAGGAAGGACAATTCAAAAAATATGTGAGTCTGTACCAAAGCTGTAACTTAAGAAGTAATTGGTCTTGGGAGAGATAATTTGACCGCTTAGGCAGTTCAGCCTGGTTAGAGGCTACCCCTGAGATATTAAATAGGCATAATATCCACAATCTAGAAATCCTGACAGTGGTTTCCTTAGCGTTAAGGCTATTCAGCTACTGTGAGCACGAAGGTGAAGTGGAGCCCTGCATTAGCAAAGCTGCCATTCACATCCACAGGGTGGGTTGGACAGCCTTGTCAGCGACCAAGAGCCACACGAGGTTGAGAGTGCGCCTCTCTGTGGAAGAAACCCTGGGCCCGATACTCATTTTTAATTTTGTTAAAATATAGCCCAAAGAGGTCTAGCTCCAGTAAACCACACTTGCTTTTTCCTGTTGGAAACTTTAACTCTACTTCTATTGTTTTAACTTGCTTAGGAAGGATTGTGAATAAAACAATATGACTTCTGCATATTCCTGATGTTTCCCTATTTAGCAATTACGCATGAGATTTCATGTTACAAAAAAGAACTGTTTTTTCTACAACTCCAGATAAAACAATACATTGAATTAATTGTCTTAAAGATAATTTCAGATTTACATGATGTTGTAAGAAATAATACAGAGCGAGCTCCTTTGTACACTTCACTCTGTTTTTCCCAACATTTTGCAAAACTATAGTGTAATATTATAACCAGGATATTGACATTGATGCAATCCACAGATCTATTTAGCTTTGCCTAATTTTACCTATATTCATTTGTGTGTGTACATAAAGTTCTATACATATTTATTTTATGTGTAGTTTCCTGAATCCATCTCCACAGGCAAAATCCTGTTCAGTCCCAACAGCACAGAAATCCTTTTGGTTGGCCTTGTAACCACTCCCACCTCCATCTTTGGTCCCTCATCTCTCTCACCTGCTAACCACTAATCTGTCCTCCACTTCCAAATTTTCTCATTCCAAAAACACTTTAGAAATGGGATCAACAGTGTGTTAGTTTGGGGTGTTGGCTTTTGTTGTTGTTCAACATAATTTCCTAGAGAGTTATCTAAATTTGTGCACATATCAATGGTTTGTTCCTTTTGTTTCTGATTAGTATTCAATGGTATGGATGTAACACCGTGTATTTATCCTTTTATCTAGTGAAAGACTTCTGAGCTGGTTCCAGTAAATTGCCTATTAGAAAAAAAAAAAAAAAACTGGTGTAAACATTCATGTACAAGATGTTTTTTAACATAAGTTTTTTTTTTTAAGATTTTATTTATTTATTTGTTCGAGAGAGAGAGAGGGAGCATGAGCACAGGCAGACAGAGTGGTAGGCAGAGGCAGAGGGAGAAGCAGGCTCCCCGCCGAGCAAGGAGCCCGATGTGGGACTCGATCCCAGGACGCTGGGATCATGACCTGAGCCGAAGGCAGCTGCTTAACCAACTGAGCCACCCAGGCGTCCCTTTAACATAAGTTTTTATATAATCTATTCATCAATGCCCAAAAGTATAATTGTTGGCTCATTTCATAATAATACGTATAGTTTTTACAAGAAACTACCAAACTGTTTTCCAGAATCATACCATTTTATGTTCCCACCATAAGTCACAAGTGATCTAGCTTCTCAACCTTTCGATTATTATTTGGTATTGAGATTTTTTCTCTTTACTTTTAACCATTCTGATAGATGCATAGTGATATTGTAGTTTGAATTTTCATTTGTCTAATGGCTAATAATGTTAAACACGTTTTCATGTGCTTATTTGCTACTTGTACATCCTCCATGAAGTGCCTATGCCATTATTTTGCCTATCTACTTTTTCTAAGATTTATTTATTTATTTGAGAGAGAGAAAGAGGGCAGGCAAGCAAGTGGGAGGAGGACCAGAGAGAAGGAATCTTCAAGCAGACTCCATGCTGAGTGCAGAGCCCAGTGTGGAGGCTTAATCTCATGACCAATGTCATGAGTCAGAAGAGTCAGAAGATTAACTGAGCCACCCAGGTGATCCTCTTCTAATTGAAGAATCAAAGTGTTTTGTTTTGTTTTGGTTTGGTTTGTTTTTTTTCCTGTTGAGTTTTGAGAGTTTTTTATACTAAATACTAGTCAATTATTGGATATGAAGTTTGCAAATATTTTCACCCAGCCCATAGCTTTTTTTTTCTCTTTTTTTTTTTCACATGAGTTTTAAAAGAACAAAAGTTTTACTTTTGATGAGATCTAATTTAAGAATTTTTCCTTGTGTGGACCATGATTTTTGTGTCAAGTATTAGAACTTTTACATAACCATAATCCCATGATTTTCTCTGATTTTTTTCCTAGAAGTTTTATAGCTTTATATTTTAAGTCCATGATCAATGTCAAGTTATTTTATATAAGGTGGGTTGAGATTCAGTTTTTGGCTATGGATGCTTAATTGCTCTAGTACAATTTGTTGAAAAGACTATCCTCTATCCAATGATGTGGTTGTGCAGTTTTGTAAAAAATCAGTTGAACATATTTTTGTGAGTCCAATTCTAGGTCAGCTATTCTGTTTCATTGATCTATGTGTTTATCCCTCGTTTAATATAAAATTCTCTTGATTACCCTAGTTATATAGCAATCCTGAATATTGGGTGGAATAATTCCTACCATTTTATTCTTCTTTGGTAAAATGGTTTATCCTAAAATTTAGAATAAGTTTACATCTACAGAATGCCTTGCTTGAATTTTTATAAGAATTCTATTAAAAATGCAAATCAAATTTGGAGAAAATAGGTATCTTTGCTAATAGGTATCTTTGCTATATTGTTTTTCAGTCTATGAATATGTTTCTCCATTATTTAGTTTTATTCTTTTCATCAAGAATTTGCAGTTTTTAGTTATAAAACATCTATAATGTTTTACTAACTGTATACTTAAAATATGCATTTTTAGAGTGATTATTGTAAATAGTACTGTATCTTTCATTTCAGTGTTTATATGTTCATTATTAGCATATAGAAATACAATTGTGTGTGTGTGTTGTTATTGTTGTTGTTGCTGTATTCTGTGACATTGCTGAGTTTATTTATTAGTTACAGGATTTTTATTGAAGATTTAAGAGGACAATTTTGTCATTACCAAATAGACACAGTTTTATTTCTTTCTTTCCACTCTATAAATGTTTTGTTTCATTTTCTTATCTTATTTCAGGGGCAGGGACTTTTAATACAATATCGGATGAGTAGTGAGAGAGTGTCCTTGCCTTGTTTCCAATTTTTTGGAAAAGCTATTCTGCTTTTCACCATTAAGTGTAATATTAAGTATAGGTTTTTGTATTTATCAAATTGAAAAAACTTTCCTCTATTCTTAACTTGCTGAGAGTTTTTCTCATGAATGATGTTTTAATGTCAAGTGCATTTTCTGTATCAATGGATAGAATATTTTTTTTTCTTTTCTAGCTTTTGATACAGTGGATTAAATTGATTTTTTTTTAATGTTGAACATTGTATACTTGGAACATTACCTGCTAGGTCTTGATATATAATTTTTTCACACACATTTTGGGTTCTGTCTGAAAAATATATAATGTGAAAAAATTATTTTAAGCTCATGAGAAATACTGGTAATTTTTGTTCTTTCTCCTTCTCCTCCTCCTCCTCCTTCTTCTTCTTCTTCTTCTTCTTCTTCTTCTTCTTCTTCTTCTTCTTCTTCTTCTTCTTCTTCTTCTTAATGTGCTTGTCTACCTTTGGCATTAGGAAAATCTTGGCTTCATAAAGTAAGTTGGGAGTACTCAATTCTTGTTTTATTTTCTAGAGGAGATTATATAAAATTAGTGTTAATTATTTTGTAAGTGATTTGTTAGAATTGTTCTATGAAATTATCTGGGCTTGGAAATATCCCCTTTGTAAGATTTTTAACTATGAATTCAATAACATTATTATTATAAGTTTATTCAGATTGTCTATTTCATCGTGACTGAGTTTTCGAAGTTAAGTTTTTGAAAAATTAGTCCTATTTCTAAGCTGTTAAATTTGTTATTTGCAGTATTCTTTTACTATCCTTTTAATGGTGCCAGAATTTTTTAGCAATATATCTGTTTCATTCATCATATTAATGATTTCTTTTTTTTAAATTTATGACTGTGGCTAGATATTTATAAATTTTATTAATGACTTCTATTAATGATTTTTTTTCAAATAACCAGCTTTTCTATTTCATTGATTTTATTTGTTTTCATATTTTCAATTTCATTGATGTCTACTTTTTTTATTTTTCACCTGTTTACTTGCTTTGGGTTTATTTTGGTCTTTATTTCCTAGTAGAAACTTAAATTATTAATTTTAGACCTATCCATTTTTCTAATATAAAAATTTCATGCTAGGGCGCCTGGGTGGCTCAAAAATCATGGTGGCTCAGTCGATCTGCCTTCAGCTCAGGTTATAATCCCAGAGTCCTGGGATCGAGCCCCACGTTGGGCTCTCTGCTCAGCAGGGAGCCTGCTTCCTCCTCTCTCTCTCTCTCTCTGCCTGCCTGTCAACTGTGATCTCTGTCTGATAAATAAATAAAATCTTAAAAAAAAAAAAAGAATTTCATGCTATAAATATAAATTGAGTCCCATATCAGGAAAGAGAAAAAAAGCTTAAGTCGGTAGTCTTTATGATCCTAAAAGGGAAAATTGCCTTGGTAACTTTCAGATTCCTGTGGAATTGTGAATTCATACTAAGCTTCTGTGCAGTATTACCATTTGCATCATTGAGGATGAAATTGACTTTTGTCTTTTGGAGAAAATAAAACAAACTGTACTGATTGTTCAAGAGGGCTGTGATTAAAAATCTTGAAGCATTATTCCTGCCAAGGTAGTTTTCTTGCATTTTGCTCTCCATTTCAGCATGTGTGTGGGTGTGGATGTTTATAAACAAGACTAAGTCTGATTTCATAAGGGCTTTCTAGTATTAATTCTTTCCAATAGAATATGACTTTTTGCTTTGATATTAAAAATCAATGAGTAAAGTAAAAGCTAGTGAAATGTGTTAGCAGCATGCAGAACAAAAACTTTCAACTATATCTCTTGTTATACAGTACATTGTCATGTGAAGGTGTAAATTGGAAGAAATGTTGATTCTGACAGCCCCTCCCCACAGAACTCTATCAGCCCCTCCCCACTGCTCATGCTTATTTTCTCTCTCTCTCTGGAAAAAATAAATTAATTTTAAAAACCTAAATAAATAAAAAAACAAGTTGATTTATTTCCATGTGCTTATGTTTTTTTATTTTATTTATTTTTCAAAGTTTTATTTGAATTCTAATTAGTTAACATTTATTTGAATTCTAATTATAACATAGTTATAATTAAAATAACATATAATTCATCAATTACATATAACACCCAGTATGCAACACAAGTGCCCTCCTTAATATACATCACTAATTTAGCTTATGCCTCCCCCATCTCCCCTCCAGCAACCCTGTTTGTTGTCCATAGTTGACTTTCTTGTTTCCTTCCCTCTCTTCTTTTCCTCTTATCCTATGTTTATCTATTTTGTTTTCAAATTCCACATATGAGTAAAATCATATGGTGTTTATCTTTCTCTGCCTGACTTATTTCACTTAGCATAATACTCTCTAACTTGATCCAAGTTATTGCAAATGGTAAGATTTCATTCTTTTAGATAGTTAAATAATATTCCATTATATATATATATGTATATATATATATGTATATATGTATATATAGAATATATATATATTATATATATCACACACACACACATATTACACACACACATGCACACACACACACACATATATACCCCCTCTGCTTCACCCATTCATCAGTTGATGGACATTTGGACTCTTTCCATAATTTGGCTACTGTTGATAATGCTGCTATAAACATCAGGGTGCACGTGCTCCCTTGAATCAGTATTTTCATATCCTTTGGGTAACTATCTAATAGTACAATTGCTGAGTCATAGGGTAGTTCCATTTTAATCTTTTTGAGGGACCTCCATACTGTTTTCCAGAATGGCTGCTCCAGTTTGCATTCTGACCAACTGAGTAAGAGGCTCCATTTTTTCCACATCCTTGCCAAAATCTGTCATTTCCTGTATTGCTAATTTTAGCCATTCTGACAGGTATGAGGTGGTGTCTCATCATGGATTTGATTTCTATATCCCTGATGATAAGTGATGTTGAGCACATTTTCATATGTTTTTTGGCCATCATGGTGTCTTCTTTGGAAAAAAGTCTATTTATGTCTTCTGCCCATTTCTTAGCTGGATTTAGTTTTTGGGTGTTGAGTTTGATAAGTTCTTTCTTGCTTTTTGGATACTAACCCTTTATCACATATATTACTTGCAAATATCTTCTCTCATTTCATAGGCTGCTTTTTTGTTTTGTTGATTGTTTCCTTCACTGTGAAGAAGTTTTTGTGTGCATGAAATCCCAATAGTTCATTTTTGCTCTTGGTTCCCATGCTTCAGGAGATGCATCTACTAATAAGTTTCTTTTTTCTCTTTTTTAAGATTTTATTTATTTATTTGACAGAGAGAAAGAGAGAGCCTAGCAGAGGGTGCAGCAGGCAGAGGGAGAAGCAGGCTCTCCACTGAGCAAGGAGCCCAACGTAGAACTTGATCCCAGGATCCTGGGATCATTACCTGAACCAAAGGCAGCTGCTTAATTGACTGAGCCACTCAGGCATCCTTAATATGAAGTTTCTACGGCCAAGGTGAAACAGGTTGCTGCATTTATTCTCCACCAGGATTTTGATAGTTTATTGTCTCACATTTAGATCTTTCATCAATTTTGAATTTATTTTATTGTGTGGTGTAAAAAGGTGGTCCAGCTTCATTCTTCTGCAGGTAGCTATCCAATTTTCACAACACCATTTGTTAAAGAGACTGTCTGTTTCCTATTGGATATTCTTTCCTGCTTTGTCAAAGATTAGTTGACCATAGAGTTGAAGGTCCATTTCTGGGTTCTGTATTCTGTTCCATTGATCTATGTGTCTAGTTTATGCCAGGCCATACAGTCCTGATGATTATAGCTTTGTAATCGAGCTTGAAGTCCATGACTCATGATGTTTCCAGCTTTACTTTTCTTTCTGAAAATTGCCTTGGCTATTCTGGGTCTTTTGTGGTTCCATACAAATTTTAGGATTGTTTGTTCTAGCTCTGGGACAAATGGTACTGGCACTTTGATAGAGATTGCATTACATGTGTAGATTGCTTTCAGTTGTATATACATTTTAACAATATTTTTTTCTTCCAATCCATGAATGTGAAATATTTTTTCCATTTCTTTGTGTCCTCCTCATTCTTTCATTAGTGTTTTATAGTTTTCAGAGTACAGATTTTTTACTTCTTTGATTAGGGTTTTTCTTAGGTATCTTATGGCTTTTGGTGCAATTATAAATAGAATTGATTCCTTGATTTCTTTTTCTGCTGCCTCATTATTGGTGTATAGAAATGCAACTGGTTTTATATCCTGTGACATTGCTGAATTAGTGGATCAATTTTAGCAATTTTTGATGGAGTTTTTCAGATTTTCTCTATAGGGTATCATGTCCTTTGGGAAGAATGAAAGCTTGACTACTTCCTTGCCAATTTGGATGTCTTTTATTTCTTTACGTTGTCTGATTGCTGCAACCAGGACTTCCAATATTGTGTTAAATAACAATGGTGAGAGTGGAAATCCCAGGTTTTGTTTGTTTGTTTGTTTGTTTGTTTCATTTTTCCTGACTAAAGAAGAAAAGTGCTCAGTTTTTCCCCACTGAGGCTGATATTGACTGTGGGTTTTTCACATATGGCCTTTATGATGTTGAGGTATGTTCCCTCTGTCCCTACTTTACTTTGTCAAATGCTTCCTTTCATCTACTGAGAGGATTATATCCTTTCTTTTATTATTGCAGTGTATCACATTAATTGATTTGTGAATACTGAACCACTATTGTAGCCCAGGAATAAATCCCATTAAAATCCTTTTAATGTACTCTTGGATTTGATTTGCTAGTATCTTGTTGAGAATTTTGCATCCATCTTCATCGGGCATTTGGCCCGTAATTCTCCTTTCTAGTGGGTTCTTCGTTTGGTTCTGGGATCAAGTAATGTTGGCCTCATAGACTTTCGGAGTTTTCTTTCCATTTCTGGGAGTTTTATTTCCATTTTCTTTCCATTTCCATTTCTTTCCATTTTTATTTTTTTTTTTAATTAATTTGAGAAGACTAGCTATTAACTCTTCTTACATGTTGGGCAGAATTTCCATGGGGAGACAACTAGACCTAGACTATTATTTGTAGGGAAATTTTTTTAATTTTAATTTTTATTTATGTTTTAGAGAGAGAAAGCAGAGCAGAGAGGCAAAGGGAGAGGGAGAAAGAATCCTAAGTAAGCTCCATGCCCAGCCTAGCATGGATCCCGAAGCCTCAATTGATCTTACGACCCTGAGATCATGACCTGAGCTGAAACTGAGTCAGACACTGAACCCACTGAGCCACCCAGGGACCTATTTGTCAGGGGATTTTTGATTACTAATTCAATTTCCTTGATGGTCATGGGTCTCTTCAAATCTTCTATTTTCCTGTTTCAGTTTTGCTAATTTATATGTTTCTAGGAATTTAGCCATTTTTTTCTAGATTGTCCAATTTGTTGTCATATAATTTTTCATAATATTCTCTTATAATTGTTTGTATTTCTGTGGTGTTGGTTGTGATCTCTCCTCTTTCATATGCTCTTTTTTTTTTTTAAAGATTTTATTTATTTATTTGACAGAGAGAGATCACAAGTAGACGGAGAGGCAGGCAGAGAGAGAGAGAGAGGGAAGCAGGCTCCCTGCTGAGCAGAGAGCCCGATGCGGGACTCGATCCCAGGACCCTGAGATCATGACCTGAGCTGAAGGCAGTGGCTTAACCCACTGAGCCACCCAGGCGTCCCTTTCATATGCTCTTTTATTTTTTGGGTCCTTTCTTTCTTCTTTTGATAAATCTGACTGGGGTTTATCAATTTCATTAATTCTTTTGAAGAACCAGCTCTTAGTTTTGTTGATCTGGTCTACTGTTTTTTGTTTGTTTGTTTGTTTGTCTATATATCATTTATTTCTCCTCTAATCTTGGTTATTTCTCTGTCTTTATTATTTATTCGCTGTACCTTTTTCAGTTCCTTTATATATAAGGTTAGGTTGTGTATTTGATAATTTACTTGCTCCTTGAGGTAGGCCTATGTTGTTATATACTTCCCTCTTAGGACTGCTTTTGCTGCATTCTGGACTGCTGTGTTTTCACTTTAATTTGCTTCCATGTATTGCAGTTCTAAAAGGGAAAAAGTATTGTTGGCTGTATATTTTTCCCATTCAACACGTTCAATATTTCATGCCACTTTCTTCTGGTCTGTCCTGTGGAAAGATCTGTTGTTAACCTACTTAGTCTTCCCTTGTAAGTTAGGGATTTCTTTTCCCTTGGTGCTTTCAGGATTCTTTCCTTATCTCTGTATTTTGCAAATTTTTCTACAATATAGCCTGGTGTTGGCTGGCTTTTGTTGATTTTGATAGGTGTTCTTTGAGCCTCTTGGATTTGGGTATCTTTTCTTTCCCCTGATTAGGGAAGTTTTCAGCTATAATTCACTCAAATAAATCTTCTGTCCTCTCTTCCCTCTCTTCCTCTTCTAGGACTACTATGATAATAATGTTATTACACTTTGTAGAGTCACTAAGTTCCATAAGTATACTTTTGTGATCCAAGCTTTTTCTTTCCCTCTTTAGATCAGCTTCATTATTTTGTATAATCCTATCTTCTACATCACTTAATCATATCTCTGCTTCTTCCATCCTTGTGGTCATTACATCCAGTAGATTTCAAATCTTGATAATTACATTTTTCATTTTGGCCTGATTAGTTTTAAGCTCTTTTATATATCTGGTAAGGGTTTCCTCAGTTTGTTCTATCGTTTTCTCAAGCCCAGATCATATCCTTATGATTGCTGTTTTAAATTCTGTTTCAGGTATATTACTTATATTTATTTTGATTAGCTCCCTGGCTGGTGACCTCTTCTTATTCTTTCTATTGGGATGAATTCCTCTGTCTTGGCATTTGTCTAGGATTTTATCTTTTGTGTGTTAGGAAAGCCTGTGGCTGGTCCTATTTCCACTTGAGTTGAAGCTTTGCAGCACTGTATGAGCGGTACACTAGGTCCATCTGGGTCTTTTGTACTAGTCTTCTTGGGGAGGGGCCCACTGCTGCCCTGGTTTTAATCAATACTTGCCCTAGTACAAAAGACAACTGATAGGCAAAGTTGGGGGGGGGGGGACTTGGTGTAAGAGGACCAAGCCTCCAACGAGTGTGCTTTGCCACTAGCTGAAGTCCATCTATGCTGATGGGAAGGGTGAAAAATGGCATTGGCCCACTCTCTTCCCCAGAGAGGGGAGTTTGAGCCTGCCACTATTCAGGAAACACTTGCAAAAGAATGAAGGTTCCCCCAACGTTGGGTTCCCAGCTTCTTCAGATCCCTGCCTTCACACTATCTGTATCTAAGTCAATGGCTAACCTGATAGCACAGTGTTCTGGTGTTTTATCTCAGGCATGCAGCTGAAACTCCAAATTTTAGGGACCTGGCTCAGCTTGGAACTGGACTCATTCTCTGGGAAAGGTCTCCTGTGCTGTGGCTGGTACTGGTTTGCCACAGAAAAGCAGTCATAAGGCCATTAGGGGCTTAGATTCTATGGTAAAAACAGCAAAAAGCTGACATTCATGTTAGCTGCCCTCAGCAGGCCTCTCTGCCCTTATACTAATGAACAGGACAGCTCAGTGGTCCCCACTAGCTCTTTTATCCCCTGAAAGGCAATGATGCCTCTTCCAGATGTACTCCAAGAAGAGGAACCATCTCTTCAAGCATAACCCAAGATATCTTCAGAGAACATTTTATGCTCCTGGGTCTCTCCCCTCCTTCTCCATAGGACCACCACTGCCCCTGCCAGGCTCAATAGTGCTGATGTCACAGCCTTCAAAAACTTCAGACTTTCAACTCCTCTGCTTATAAAAACTTGCAGACAGCATCCCTCCCAGTTTTCCTTGTCAATGGTTTTGGGGAAGTGTTTTTCTTGTGCAGCTCCTGTGTGCTGCTTTCTCTCTCTGTCTCTCCCTCTTTCTCTCACTCTTTCCCTCCTCCTTCGGTGATCAAAGGTCCCTTCTCTCTGCAGTTCCCTAAATTCTTTTCTCTCCCAAACCACATTTTTTCACCTCCTACCTTCTACAGTGTGGACTTTTTTCTGCCTCTAGTTGTGTTTTTGTTCTCTTAGTCCTCAGATCAATTTCCTGGGTATTCAGAATGATCTGAGAATTATCTAGCTCTATTCAAGGGATGAGGCAAGCATAAAGTTTACCTATTACTCTGACATTTTATCTCTTCCTTTATTTCCATATGTTCAGAGATTTTCCTATTGGTTTTCTGTAATTAATTCCTAGTTGTATTGCATTATTGTTGGAGAACACAATCTGTATCATTTCAGTTATTTTAGATGTGTCAAGGTTTGTTTTATGGTCCTGGGCATTGGCTCTCTTAGTTAATGTTCGATCGGCATTTGAAAAAAAAAAATCGGCTTTTTGGTTGAACAAAAATGTGTTCACTTTCTTGGATGAAGTGTTATGTGTTAGATCATATTGGTTGATTCCCTTATTATCTTTTATGTCCTTGTTAAATTTCTGTAGAGAAGCCCACCAGTTACTGATGGAAATACTGCAGTTCCCAACTGTAACTGTGGAATATTTTTTAGGTCACCTTCTAATTCTTTTTGTTATTGTTTCATACATTTTGAGGTTCTAATGTTTGTGAAGTCTTCCTAGTAAATTGAACCTATGTCATTATATAATACTTCTCTTTATCTCTAGTTTTCTTTGTTTTGAAATTTACTTTATCATGAATTAACTTTTAAAAATTTAGTATTTAAAAAATTGATTAAAAACTTTACTAAGCAGGGGGACGCCTGGGTGGCTCAGTGGGTTAAGCTGCTGCCTTCAGCTCAGGTCATGATCCCAGGTCCTGGGTTCGAGCCCCACATCGGGCTTTCTGCTCAGCAGGGAGCCTGCTTCCTCCTCTCTCTCTGCCTGCCTCTCTGCTTACTTGTGATTTCTCTCTGTCAAATAAATAAATAAAATCTTAAAAAAAAAAAAAAACTTTACTAAGCAGGGCACCTGGGTGGATCAGTGGTTTAAAACCTCTGCCTTCAGCTTAGGTCCTGACCCCACAGTCCTGGGCTCAAGCCCCGCATTCGACTTTCTGCTCAACAGGAAGCCAGCTTCCCCTCTCTCTCTGCCTGCCTCTCTGCCTATTTGTGATCTCTGTCTGTCAAATAAATAAACAAAATCTTAAAAAAAAAAAACTACTAAGCTTAAGTTTTCCTTCCAATTGTTCCATCTTGAATGTGTTTATTTCCCTACATTCATCTTAATCTCTAACAGTCATCATCTGTAGATATATAGTATAAAATAAAGTTTATTTTTGAATCAAATTTTACTTTTAAGGTTTAATACCACAACATCTGTTGGCTTACCACATATCCAATTTTTTTCTAGATAGGTTCCCTGAGGCAATGACAAAAGCAAAAATAAACTATTGGGACTAAATCAAAATAAAAAGCTTCTTCACAGGAAAGGAAATGATAAACAAAACCAAAATCTAACCTACAAAATGGGAAAATATATGCAAATGACATACTTGATTAAGGGTTAGTATCCCAAATCTAGAAAAAAAAATATCAAACTCAACACCCCAAAACCAAATAATCTAATTAAAAAATGGGCAGAAGACATGAATAGACATTTCTCCAAAGAAGACATAAAGATGGACAACAGAGACAGGAAAGAGTGCTCAAAATCACTTATCATCAGGGAAAACAAATCTAAACCACAGTGAGATTTCATTTCACACACATCAGAATAGCTAAAATCAATGACAAAAGATATCCCATGTCATGGCAAGAAGCAGAAGTCTCTTTCTTCTGGCTTTCCTCTTGACTCAGGTAAATGAAACCTTACAATCATCCCCATCCCCCAGGTGATGGCAAGTACCCTGACAAGATCTCTGCAGGTCCAGACCACCCAGGGTTGAGGTAAACCCCCAATTGCACTTGTGCAAAATGAACTATAGAGTGACCTCTGGAATGACCTATAATCACCTTTACCTCATAAAAATACTAAAATATAGACCCAAGGAGGAACCAAAGCCTCATTTATGTGAGACACAAAGTATTTATAGGCATGTTTCCTTAAGTTGCATGTGTGATCTTATGACCATCAATGGCCAGGCTTCCCTATCTAAATATTCAAACTAACCCTAAACAAAAAGAACCCATTCACCTTCTCTCAGAGAGTCATGGCTTTGGAAGCCATTCCCCATGATGCTTATTTGTTGCAAATAAATTTTCTTTGTGCAGTAACTAAGAAAAAAAAATGAAAGAAATAGCAGGTGTTGGCAAGAAAAGAAAAAGGGGACCCTTCCCGCAATGTTGGTGAGAATGCTGACTGTTTCAGTCTGGAAAACAGTATGGAGACTCCTCAAAAAGTTATTAACAGATCTACCTTATGATACAGAAATTGCATTGTTCGGTATTTATCCAAAGAATACAAAACCACTAATTCACAGGGTTACAGGTCCCCTTATGTTTATAGAAGCATTATTTATAGCCAAGATAATGGAAGCAACCCAAGTATCTATTGATTGTTGAATGGATAAAGAAGTGGTACATATATACACAATGGAATTATTATTCAGTCATAAAAATAAAATCTTGCCCTATGCAAGGATATGGATGGAGCTAGAGAGTATAATGTTAAGTGAAATAAGTCAGAGAAATACCATATGATTTCACTCACATGTGGAACTTAAGAAACAAAACAAACAAGCAAAGAAGAAGATAAAACAAACAGACAAACAAACAAACAAAAAACAGAGAGAGAGAGAGAAACCAAGAAAGAGACCCTTAACCATAGAGAACAAACTGATGGTTACCGGAGGGGAAGTGGGTACGGGGATGGGTAAAGTTAATTAATTAATTAATTAATTAATTAAGAAGTACACTAGTCATAATGAACACCAGGTGATTAAAATAAAAATTAAAAAAAGAAAATGAACAGTGACTTTCCATTTCTCTCTGGTTTAAATATAGAAAAGTCCTATACAGCCTCATTACATTAGAATATGGCAGATTAATATTCTGCAATTCATTTTAAAATGCATATTTCAAAGTGAAGCAAAAACATCTCTGAAGTTAGATTTTGTTTTTGTTGTTTTTTTGTTTGTTTAAACATCACATCAACATCACATATACTTACATGATTCCTTATGTTTAAATTCCATATTCTGATAAGATGCAAAAGTTTGGTGTTTAAGAAAGTTTTCTTTACTAGACCTGCTAAATTACTATCACATTCTTTGGTTACTTAGTATCCTTTTCTAAAAACTACTATCACTTAACACTTGCATCATGTTGAGGATATTGTTTTATTGCTCTTTTTTCTTTAGGAAAGCCTTTAAAATAATACTAGAAAAACATTTATTCTGTTAACCAGTATAAAAGCATTTATAAAGATAAATGTGTTTGTTTTGAAATTAGTACACATGCTCTTATGATTCCATTTTCAAACTTAATAAAAGTACTCAAAAACTGTAAATAACAGAAGATAAGAACATTTGAAACTTTTTATGTGATATATAGTTGTTGTTGAAATATTTCAAAAATATGCTTAGGACTTAATTTTTAAAAATGAGACAACAGCTATACAGAGGAATTAAATGAAGGTATTAGTGAAAAGTCAAAGAAGGAAAAACAATTTTGTAATTAATATATGGTTTTGCAGTGTATCCAGTAGTGATTTACATATTAAAGTGTAACAGCATTCACTTGTATTTTCAGTACTAACTAACTCATCATAAAAATAGGGTTTGACTTCTGGATATAATATATGTTCTTTATAAAATAATGCCCCAAATTTTAGATGAGAATTTTACATTATAAATGTACTTTACAGAACATTCTGACAAAGATTATAATAAATTCTTCTTCAAATTTTACTCTGATGTATCATATATAACAATGAAGAATGGAACCACACACATACAAAAGAAAAATGAAATATTCATTCTATGTAGTACTTCTACAAATCTCTCTTAACCTCTGAAGATATAACTTTACTATTTTTAATCAAACACATTAGGTATACAATTATTGCCTTCACTATTGTACTTGAGACTATTTTTAAAAAGAACAGTCTACTCTCCTTTAAATATGTGAGAAAAATGCCTTTAGAACATACTAAATGAATTCTTTTTCTTACTGAAGTCATATTTCATGAATTATATTTTTTATCAAATGTCAAAATCTCAGTAGCAGCTAAAGGCATAAAATAAGAAATACCAAAAAACATATCTTCATTGACTTAAAAATTATCAAAATATTACTTCTTTATACAAATGAGAAGCTTTAAATAAAAATTCTAATGACTTATGCCAAAAATAAAATAATATACATACACAAAAGTATTTTGAAATATATTTATTTATACTTCAAATCACATAAAAAATGAAATTAATAAGTATTTAAATATGAAATGATAATAGTTTATGTTCTAGTATTCTTTACTACACACTATTTTGCTAATTATGCATGAGTATTAAATAGAATTATCCAACATGAATTATAAATTTGTAATATATTTATTTTCTAAAAGAAAACACCTACATAAGTAGAAATATAGACTATGAAGCAAAACTCAAATTTTTTTTTAATTTTTTTTTTATTTTTTCAGCATAACAGTATTCATTATTTTTGCACCACACCCAGTGCTTCATGCAATCCGTGCCCTCTACAATACCCACCACCTGGTGCCCCCAACTTCCCACCCCCCACCACTTCAAAATTCTCAGGTCGTTTTTCAGAGTCCATAGTCTCTCATGGTTCACCTCCCCTTCCAATTTCCCTCAACTCCCTTCTCCTCTCCATCTCCCCTTGTCCTCCATGATATTTCTTATGCTCCACAAATAAGTGAAACCATATGATAATTGACTCTCTCTGCTTGACTTATTTCACTCAGCATAATCTCTTCCAGTCCTGTCCATGTTGCTACAAAACTTGGGTATTCATCGTTTCTTTTTTCTTTTTCTTTTTCTTTTTTTACAGCTTTATAAACATATATTTTTATCCCCAGGGGTACAGGTCTGCGAATCGCCAGGTTTACACACTTCACAGCACTCACCATAGCACATACCCTCCCCAATATCCATAACCCCACCCCCCTCTCCCAACCCCCTCCCCCCATCAACCCTCAGTTTGTTTTGTGAGATTAAGAGTCACTTATGGTTTGTCTCCCTCCCAATCCCATCTTGTTTCATTTACTCTTCTCCTACCCCCTCAACCCCCCATGTTGCATCTCCTCTCCCTCATATCAGGGAGATCATATGATAGTTGTCTTTCTCCGATTGACTTATTTCGCTAAGCATGATACCCTCTAGTTCCATCCACGTCGTCGCAAATGGCAAGATTTCATTTCTTTTGATGGCTGCATAGTATTCCATTGTGTATATATACCACATCTTCTTTATCCATTCGTCTGTAGATGGACATCTAGGTTCTTTCCATAGTTTGGCTATTGTAGACATTGCTGCTATAAACATTCGGGTGCACATGCCCCTTTGGATCACTACGTTTGTATCTTTAGGGTAAATACCCAGCAGTGCAGTTGCAGGGTCATAGGGTAGTTCTATTTTCAACATTTTGAGGAACCTCCATGCTGTTTTCCACAGTGGTTGCACAAGCTTGCATTCCCACCAACAGTGTAGGAGGGTTCCCATTTCTCTGCATCCTCGCCAGCATCTGTCATTTCCTGACTTGTTAATTTTAGCCATTCTGACTGGTGTGAGGTGATATCTCATTGTGGTTTTGATTTGTATTTCCCTGATGCCGAGTGATATGGAGCACTTTTTCATGTGTCTGTTGGCCATCTGGATGTCTTCTTTGCAGAAATGTCTGTTCATGTCCTCTGCCCATTTCTTGATTGGATTATTTGTTCTTTGGGTGTTGAGTTTGCTAAGTTCTTTATAGATTTTGGACACTAGCCCTCTATCTGATATGTCATTTGCAAATATCTTCTCCCATTCTGTCAGTTGTCTTTTGGTTTTGTTCACTGTTTCCTTTGCTGTGCAAAAGCTTTTGATCTTGATAAAATCCCAAAAGTTCATTTTTGCCCTTGCTTCCCTTGCCTTTGGTGATGTTCCTAGGAAGATGTTGCTGCGGCTGAGGTCGAAGAGGTTGCTGCCTGTGTTCTCCTCGAGGATTTTGATGGATTCCTTTCTCACATTGAGATCCTTCATTCATTTTGAGTCTCTTTTCGTGTGTGGTGTAAGGAAATGATCCAATTTCATTTTTCTGCATGTGGCTGTCCAATTTTCCCAACACCATTTATTGAAGAGGCTGTCTTTTTTCCATTGGACATTCTTTCCTGCTTTGTCAAAGATGAGTTGACCATAGAGTTGAGGGTCTATTTCTGGGCTCTCTATTCTGTTCCATTGATCTATGTGTCTGTTTTTGTGCCAGTACCATGCTGTCTTGATGATGACAGCTTTGTACTAGAGCTTGAAGTCCGGAATTGTGATGCCACCGACTTTGGCTTTCTTTTTCAATATTCCTTTGGCTATTCGAGGTCTTTTCTGGTTCCATATAAATTGTAGGATTATTTGTTCCATTTCTTTGAAAAAAATGGATGGTACTTTGATAGGAATTGCATTAAATGTGTAGATTGCTTTAAGTAGCATAGACATTTTCACAATATTTATTCTTCCAATCCAGGAGCATGGAACATTTTTCCATTTCTTTGTGTCTTCCTCAATTTCTTTCATGAGTACTTTATAGTTTTCTGAGTATAGATTCTTAGTGTCTTTGGTTAGGTTTATTCCTAGGTATCTTATAGTTTTGGGTGCAATTGTAAATGGGATGGACTCCTTAATTTCTCTTTCTTCTGTCTTGTTGTTGGTATAGAGAAATGCAACTGATTTCTGTGCATTGATTTTATATCCTGACACTTTACTGAATTCCTGTACAAGTTCTAGCAGTTTTGGAGTGGAGTCTTTTGGGTTTTCCACATATAGTATCATATCATCTGCGAAGAGTGATAGTTTGACTTCTTCTTTGCCGATTTGGATGCCTTTAATTTCCTTTTGTTGTCTGATTGCTGAGGCTAGGACTTCTAGTACTATGTTGAATAGCAGTGGTGCTAATGGACATCCCTGCTGTGTTCCTGACCTTAGCGGAAAAGCTTTCAGTTTTTCTCCATTGAGAATGATATTTGCGGTGGGTTTTTCATAGATGGCTTTGATAATATTGAGGTATGTGCCGTCTAACCCTACACTTTGAAGAGTTTTGATCAGGAAGGGATGCTGTACTTTGTCAAATGCTTTTCAGCATCTATTGAGAGTATCATATGGTTCTTGTTCTTTCTTTTATTAATGTGTTGTATCACATTGATTGATTTGCGGATGTTGAACCAACCTTGCAGCCCTGGAATAAATCCCACTTGGTCGTGGTGAATAATCCTTTTAATGTACTGTTGAATCCTATTGGCTAGTATTTTGGCGAGAATTTTTGCATCTGTGTTCATCAAGGATATTGGTCTGTAGTTCTCTTTTTTGTTGGGATCCTTGTCTGGTTTTGGGATCAAGGTGATGCTGGCCTCATAAAATGAGTTTGGAAGTTTTCCTTCTATTTCTATTTTTTGGAACAGTTTCAGGAGAATAGGAATTAGTTCTTCTTTAAATGTTTGGTAGAATTCCCCTGGGAAGCCATCTGGCCCTGGGCTTTTGTTTGTTTGGAGATTTTTGATGACTGTTTCAATCTCCTTACTGGTTATGGGTCTGTTCAGGCTTTCCATTTCTTCCTGGTTCAGTTGTGGTAGTTTATATGTCTCTAGGAATGCATCCATTTCTTCCAGATTGTCAAATTTGTTGGCGTAGAGTTGCTCATAGTATGTTCTTATAATTGTCTGTATTTCTTTGGTGTTCGTTGTGATCTCTCCTCTTTCATTCATGATTTTATTTATTTGGGTCCTTTCTCTTTTCTTTTTGATAAGTCTGGCCAGGGGTTTATCAATCTTATTAATTCTTTCAAAGAACTGGCTCCTAGTTTCGTTGATTTGTTCTATTGTTTTTTTTTAGTTTCTATTTCATTGATTTCTGCTCTAATCTTTATGATTTCTCTTCTCCTGCTGGGTTTAGGGTTTCTTTCTTGTTCTTTCTCCAGCTCCTTTAGGTGTAGGGTTAGGTTGTGTACCTGAGACCTTTCTTGTTTCTTGAGAAAGGCTTGTACCACTATATATTTTCCTCTCAGGACTGCCTTTGTTGTGTCCCACAGATTCTGAACCGTTGTGTTTTCATTATCATTTGTTTCCATGAATTTTTTCAATTCTTCTTTAATTTCCTTATTGACCCATTCATTCTTTAGAAGGATGCTGTTTAGTCTCCATGTATTTTGGTTCTTTCCAAATTTCCTCTTGTGATGGAGTTCTAGCTTTAGAGCATTGTGGTCTGAAAATATGCAGGGAATGATCCCAATCTTTTGATACCAGTTGAGACTTGATTTAGGACCAAGAATGTGATCTATTCTGGGGAATGTTCCATGTGCACTAGAGAAGAATGTGTATTCTGTTGCTTTGGGATGAAATGTTCTGAATATATCTGTGATGTCCATCTGGTCCAGTGTGTCATTTAAGGCCTTTATTTCCTTGTTGATCTTTTGCTTGGATGATCTGTCCATTTCAGTGAGGGGAGTGTTAAAATCCCCTACTATTATTGTATTCTTGTCTATGTGTTTCTTTGATGTTGTTATTAATTGGTTTATATAGTTGGCTGCTCCCACGTTAGGGGCATAGATATTTAAAATTGTTAGATCTTCTTGTTGGACAGTTCCTTTGAGTATGATATAGTGTCCTTCCTCATCTCTTATTATAGTCTTTGGCTTAAAATCTAATGGATCTGATATAAGGATTGCCACTCCTGCTTTCTTCTGATGTCCATTAGCATGGTAAATTCTTTTCCACCACCTACTTTAAACCTGAAGATGAGTTTCTTGTAGGCAACATATAGATGGGTTTTGTTTTTTTATCCATTCTGATACCCAGTGTCTTTTGATTGGGGCATTTAGCCCATTAACATTCAGGGTAAGTATTGAGAAATATGAATTTAGTGCCATTGTATTGCCTGTAAGGTGACTGTTATTGTATATTGTCTCTGTTTCTTTCTGATCTACTACTTTTAGGGTCTCTCTTTGCTTAGAGGACCCCTTTCTATATTTCCTGTAGAGCTGGTTTGGTGTTTGCAAATTCTTTCAGTTTTTGTTTGTCCTGGAAGCTTTTAATCTCTCCTATTTTCAATGATAGCCTAGCTGGATATAGTATTCTTGGCTGCATGTTTTTCTCATTTAGTACTCTGAATATATCATGCCAGGTCTTTCTGGCCTGCCAGGTCTCTGTGGATAAGTCTGCTGCCAATCTAATATTTTTACCATTGTACGTTACAGACTTCTTTTCCCGGGCTGCTTTCAGGATCTTTTCTTTGTCACTAAGACTTGTAAATTTTACTATTAGGTGATGGGGTGTGGACCTATTCTTATTGATTTTGAGGGGGGTTCTCTGAACCTCTTGAATTTTGATGCTTGTTCCCTTTGCCATATTGGGGAAATTCTCTCCAATAATTCTCTCCAATATACCTTCTGCTCCTCTCTCTGTTTCCTCTTCTTCTGGAATCCCAATTATTCTAATGTTGTTTCGTCTTATGGTGTCACTTATCTCTCGAATTCTCCCCTCGTGGTCCAGTAGCTGTTTGTCCCTTTTTGCTCAGCTTCTTTATTCTCTGTCATTTGGTCTTCTATATCGCTAATTCTTTCTTCTGCCTCATTTATCCTAGCAGTGAGAGCCTCCATTTTTGATTGCACCTCATTAATAGCTTTTTTGATTTCAACTTGTTTAGATTTTTGTTCTTTTATTTCTCCAGAAAGGGCTTTTATATCTCCCGAGAGGTTTGCTTTAACATCTTCCATGCCTTTTTCAAGCCCGGCTAGAACCTTGAGAATCGTCATTCTGAACTCTATATCTGACATATTACCAATGTCTGTATTGATTAGGTCCCTAGCCTTTGGTACTGCCTCTTGTTCTTTTTTTTGTTGTGAATTTTTTGGCCTTGTCATTTTGTCCAGATAAGAGTTTATGAAGGAGCAAGTAAAATACTAAAAGGGTGGCAACAACCCCAGGAAAATATGCTTTAGCCAAATCAGAAGAGATCCCACATTGTGAGGGGGGAGAAATGGGATAAAAAGGGGTTCAAAAAAAAAAAAAAGAAACTATTTAAGAAAAGAAAGCCGATAAAGAAAAAATATAAAAAGAGGAAAAAATATATATATATATATTAGATAAACTATATAAAAAACGTTAAAAAAGAAAACGGTAAAATTTAAAAAAATTTAGCAGAAGAAGAGAAAAAGAAAAAAATTTAAATTAACTGCAAGGCTAAAAAATCATGGGGAGAAAGCCATGAGTTCCGTGCTTTGCTTTCTTCTCCTCTGGAACTCCGCCGCTCTCCTTGGTATTGAAACTGTACTCCTTGGTAGGTGAACTTGGTCCTGGCTGGGTTTCCCATAGATCTCCTGGGGGAGGGGCCTGTTGTAGTGATTCTCAAGTGTCTTTGCCCCAGGCGGAGTTGCACCGCCCTTACCCGGGGCCGCGCTGAGTAATCTGCTCGGGTTTGCTTTCGGGAGCTTTTGTTCCCTGAGCGCTTTCCGTAGAGTTCCAGAGGACGGGAATGAAGATGGAGGCCTCCCGGTCTCCAGCCCGGAGGAGCCGAGAGCCCGGGGCCCCACTCCTCAGTGCACCCTCAGAGAACAGCACCCAATGACTCCTGTCACCCTGGCCTCCGGCTGCACTCCAAGCCTGCGACCGGTTCAAGGCAACCCCGAGCTGAGAGTCACTCCTCGGCTCTGTCTCTGTAGCTGGCTTCCCCGTTCTAATATTGGTAAGCTCTGCGACACTCAGACACCCCTGATCCTTCTGCGACCCTGCGGGACCTGAGGCCACACTGACCCCGCCTGGGCTTCACCCCAGTTAAGCCTCTGGAGCGATGTCCCTCAGCAGAACAGACTTTTAAAAGTTCTGATTTTGCTCCGTTGCTTCGCCGCTCGCTGGGAGCTGGCCCCTCCCCCCGTGGTCTATCTTCCCGTCGCTTTGGATTCACTTTTCCGCCAGTCCTACCTTGCAGAAAGTGGTTGATTTTCTGTTTCTAGAGTTGCTGTTCTTCTTCTCTTCAATCTCCCGTTGGATTTGTAGGTGTTTGCAATCTTTAGATAAGCTATTTAGCTGATCTCCTGCTACCCAAAGTAGTCTCAGCCTGCTACTTCTCTGGCATCTTGACTCCTCTCTCGCAAAACTCAAATTTTGTTCATGATTTTTCACAACCAGTAATGTAAAAGATCTGTGAAAAATTATCTGAATTTATAAATTTGGTCTATAAAATGATACATTTTATGGGGGGCAACAGGAAGATGGTAGCAGAGTAGTAGGACCCTTGGTTCGTTTCATGCCATGATCACAACTGGATAACTATCAAATGATATTAAATATCACAGAAATTGAGTTGAAGACTCACAGAACAAACTCAACAGGAGAGAGGAGGCTACATCAAATAAGGTAGGAAGTTCAGAAACATTATTTAGGTAAGAAATGGATCCTGGCTGTTGCAGAAGGGAGGGAGTCACAGTCATGGAGGAAGGTGAGAGAGAGAGGAGCACACAGGGGAACGTACAAGGAGAATGTTTTTCTGAAGTCATTGGCTTAGAAAATAAGAAGGGCTGAATTTCATGAGTTCTTGCAACCAGCCTGGATTAAGGCATGGAGTTTTAAAGGTCAGCAGGTTGGGCTGGAATAGAGCCTGGAGGACACTGTGCTGCTCCTGGAGAGAAAGCAGGCAAACACCCTGGGGAAGCCTTCATAGAAGCAATCTGAACAGTGCCTGAGACACACAGTGAGATTATTTGCTTTTCTCAGAGTGTCCTTAAGAGATAACATTCATGAAGACACCTCTCTGGGAACAAAAGAGCTGGCTAGCACCATTTCCCTTCCCTGCCTGAGGGAAGCAGGACAGAACTGGCACTGTCTACCTAACTTGATTACAAAAACTCCCATTTTCTTGCACTCCATTGGAACAGAACTCCTCAGTCACTCTTACCTCACTCCTAGCATGGTGGGCTCTCCCACAGAAGACCAGCATAAATCCCTGATCAAAGCCTATCTCCCTTTTGCAGGGCCTTAGTTCCAGTGCAGGTGGTGACAGGTCTCATTTCACAAGCAGACCAGAGCATCTAGTTAAAACTTGCCACATTAAGACCAAGAACAAATTATTACCCACAGCAGGCAAGGATAGCCTCTATAGATACTGGCTTGAAGGACAGAGAAGCCATAACACAACAGAGTGCACACCACACACCAAAGAATCCCTGAAGTGCCAGACCCTGGGGCATGACCTTTTCTTCATAAGGCCATTACTTTCAGGAGCAGGAGACATAACTGGCTTTTCTAATACACAGAAGAAGGCAGAGTACTTAGAGAAAATAAGAGGACAGAGGAATTTATTCCAAGTGAAAAAACAAGACCATGGCCATGGCCGTGATCTAATTGAAACAAATATAAATAAGATGCCTGAATAAGAATTTAAAGCAACAATCATAAGGATACTCATTGGGCTTGAGAAAAAAATAAAATACATCAATGAGACACGTACCATGGAGATAACAGAATTAAAAAAGAACCAGTCAGAAATGAAGAATGTAATAAATGAGCTTAGAAACATGCTTGATGCAATGAACAGCAGGCTGGAAAAAGCACAGAAATGAATTAATGATCTAGAAGATAAAGTAAGCTATATAAAAGAGAGAAAGAAGAATTATCCAAAATGAGAATAAACTTAGGGAAATCAGTGGTTCCATCAAACATTATAACATTCATATTATAGGAGTCACAGAAGAAGAGAAAGAAAGGGGGCAGAAAATTTATTTGAAGAAATAACAGCTGGAAACTTTCCTAATCTGGGGAAGGAAACAAACATCCAGATTCAAGAGGCATAGACAACTCCCATCAAAATCAACAAAAGCAGGCCAACACCAAGACATATTGTAATCAAATTTGCAAAATATAAATATATATAACAATATATATAATATATAATATAAATAATTCTATACATAAAATTATATATATAAAATTATGTGTGTATATATATACACACACATAATTTTTTAAAGGAAAAACCAAACCAAACAAAACTTAAAAGCAACAAGACAAAAGACATTATTAACTTACAAGGGAAAATCCATAGGGTAACTGGTGACTTTTCAGCAGAAATGTGGTAACCCAGAAAGGAGAGGTATGATACAATCAAAATGATGAACATGAAAAAGTAGCAGCCAAGAATACTCTATCCAGCAAGGCTGTTATTCAAAATAGAAGGAGAAATAAAGAGTTCCCCAGAAAAATGAAAACTAGAGTTCATGACCACTTAATCAGCCCTGCTAGACTTATCAAAAGGGACACTTTGAGTGGAAAGGAGAGGTCAAAAGTGAGAGTATAAATATAGCAAACACGAAAGCAGTAAAAATGAATATTTCTGTAAAAATCAGTCAAGGAACTCACACCAAAAAAAGATATAAAACTATATATATATATAACTGCTCAAAGATAGCATGACAAAATGGATTAAAACACACACACACACACACACACACACACAAGACCTATCTATACACTCCATAAAAGAGACTCATTTTATACCCAAAGACACCTGCAGGTTGAAAATGAGGGCATACAGAAATGTTTATCATGCTAATGGGCATCAAAAGAAAGTTAGAGTAGCAATACTTATATCAGGCAAGATAGATTTAAAACAAAGCCTATTACAAGAGACAAAGAAAAGCTCTATATAATAACAGAGGGGACAATCCAACAAAAAGATCTAACAATTGGCCCCAATGTGGGACACCCAAATGTATAAATTAATAACAAACGTAAAGAAACTAATTGATAATAATGTAATAATAATAAGGGATTTTAACATACCACTTACATCAAAGGGCAGATCATCTAAACAGAGAATCAACAAGGCACAATGGCTTGGAATGACAGACTGAACCTGATGGACTTAACAGAATATTCAGAACATTCCATCCTAAGACAGCAGAATACACATTATTTTCAACTGCACATGAAACATTCTCCAGAATAAATCACATATTATGTCACAAAATGGGCCTCTGCAAATACAAAAAGATTGAAGTCATACCGTGCAACTTTTCTGGCCACAACACTATGAAGCTAGAAGCAAACCTCAAGAAGCAAGAAAAATCTTGAACAAGCAACCTAACCTTATTGTTGAAGATGCTAGAAAAGAACAAATAAAGCCTAAAGCCAGCAGAAGGAAAGATATAATAAATATTAGAGCAGAAATAAATGATATAGAAGCTAAAAGAAAACAAAAACAAAAACAAAAGAGTAGAACAGATTGTTGAAACCAGGAGCTGGTTTTTTTGGGGGGAAAAAAAAGTAACAAAAATTAATAAGCCCTTAGCAAGACTTTTTAAAATGAAAAGAAAAATGACTCAAATAAATAAAATCACAAATGAGAGAGGAGAAATAACAACCAAAACCACAGAAATGCAAAAAATTATAAGAGAACATTTTTGAAAAACTATTATGTCCATAAATTGAACAACTTAGAAGAAACATGTAAATTCTTAGAAACATATAACCTACAAAACTGGAAAAGGAAGGAAGAGAATGAGTAGACTCATTACCAGCAAAGAAATTGAATCAGTAATCAAAAACACTCCTAACAAACAAAAGTCCAGGACCAGATGGCTACACAGGTGAATTCTACCAAATATTTAAAGAAGAGATAATACCTACTCTTCTCAAACTATTCAAAAAAAAAAAAAAAAAAAAGAGAGAGAGAGAGAGAGAAGGAAGGAAAACTTTCAAATTACTTCTATGAGGCCAGCATTACCCTGATGCCAAAACCAGATAAAGACACCATTAACTATAGGCTAATATCTCTGATGAACATGGATACAAAGTTTCTCAACAAAATACTAGCAAACCAAATCCAACAATACATTAAAAAAAACATTCACCACCATTTCGTAGGATTTATTCCTGGGTTGCAGGGGTGGGTCAGTATTCACAAATCAATCAACATGATACATAACATTAATAAAACAAGGGATAGAAATCATATAATCATTTCAATGGATGCTGTAAAAGCATTTGACAAAGTACAATCAACATCCATTCATGAAAAAAAACATCAACAAAGTATTTTTAGAGGGAATGCACCTCAACATCATAAAAGCCATATATGACAAAACCATGCTAATATCATCTTCAATGGGGAAAAACTGTTTTTTCACAATGGTCAGTACAGAGATGTCCACTCTCAACACTTTTTTTGAACATAGTATTGGAAATCCTAGCTCCAGCAATCAGACAACATAAAGAAATAAAAACCATTCAAATCAGTAAAAAAGAAGATAAACTTTCACTATTTGCAGATGACATGATACTCTATATAGAAAACCCAAAAAACACCTCTAAAAAACTGCTAGAACTGTTAAGTTCAATAGTCACAGGATACAAAAGCAATGTACAGAAAAGGATATTATTGAATACATTGTTACTCTCTTCTTGTGTCTATCTCTGTTTCTCTCCAGATATGTCTCTTTCTATACACATAATATATAAACATATATAACATGCTATATACATATTATACATTTACTTATTTAAACATAATAATTATATACTTAAATGTATAATTATATGTGTATACATAAATATATATATAGTTGTTAAAGAATAAACTGAGGCATATTAAAATTTTAAGAGTTTATTTCAGCCAAAATTGATTAAATTGGGCAACATTCAATTTAGTTGATAAAAAGTAGCTCTGAGAAGCTGAACAAGATAAAGATTTTTATAGCTGGAGGGAATGGGAATAAGAAAGTTTTGCAAGGCAAAAAAGTGGGTTAATTATTGCAAGTTAACTTTTCTTTGGTGGAAGATAGGGGTCCATTAGGCAGATTAGTTAAACGGTACTGATCAGATGATTCATGATTGAGCGATCTAAGATTCCATTTTTGTGAGAGCCAGAACTGTGATTCTCAACTTGGTGTCCTGGGGTATAAGCAACTCCATATGGGCCCTGTTGTCACGTTTTTAACAATGTGTGTGTGTGTGTGTGTGTATGTGTGTGATTTTTTTTAACCACTGTAAGATGTTTTCTTTCCTCACATTTTATATATGTTGGTTTATTATTCATGTGGCTTTCTATGCCACATACTCATATATCCATTTCAATTTGACAAAAAGCACAAATAGATAGACTCCTAAGAGATTTTCCTATTTTCAATGTTTTTTCCATTCACATCACCCTCTTTATTGTCATCAGAGTATTCTTTTTAAAATGCAAATATAAACATGTTCCTACCCATATTATATACTCCTAGTGGCACTTCATCCTCTCCTCACCTTTCAATTTACCACACTTGTCTTTTCTAAAAAACATCAGAAACACCTGAGTTCTCTTCCCATCTCCCCTAAACTTTTCCTTCCACTGTGACCTTCAAGATTCAGCATAAACAGGCAAGTATGTTCACATTCACCATGTTTTCTTGGCAACACAACTCTACCTTTGCTGTTCTGATGACCTCAAATGTTCATCTTCCACATTGCTTTTAGTATTACAATATTTTTTGCTATCTTTAAAATTCAAACAGACATCCCTCTACCAGAATATTGTGCTTGATATACTAAGTATGATTAAATGGTTATTTTTTTATTTCAAGATTTAGTTTTATCTTTGATTTTCTATAGTTTAATATGATAATCCTAGGTATAGTTTTTTGCCATTTAACCTGCTGAGCTTCCTGGATCTGTCGTCTCCTGTCTGACATTAATTTGACAGAAATTCAGTCTGTTCCTTTCTCTTCATCTTCTCTTTCTAGTATTTCCATTACCCAATATGTCACACTTTTTGGAGTAATCATACAATTTTTGGATACTCTGTTTTAGTTTATTTTTTTTTCCAGTATTTTTTCCTGTTGCTTTTCAGTTTTAAAATTTCTATTGACAGGGGCACCTGGGTGGCTCAGTGGGTTAAGCCTCTGCCTTCGGCTCAGGTCATGATCCCAGGCTCCTGGGATCGAGCCCCGCATTGGGCTCTCTGCTCGGCGGCGAGCCTGCTTCCTCCTCCCTCTCTGCCTACTTGTGATCTCTGTCTGTTAAATAAATAAATAAAATCTTTAAAAAAATAAATAAAATAAAATTTCTATTGACATATCAAGCTCAGAGATTTTTTATCAGCCATATAAGTCTACTAAAGAGCCCATGAATGGCATTCTTCATTTCTAATATAAGGTTTGGATCTCTGGCATTTCTCATTTATTCTTCTCAAAACTTCCACATTTCTGCTTACATTACTCATCTGTTCTTACATGTGTGTTTTTTTCACTAGAAAACTTTAGCATATTTATTATAATTATTTTAAATTGCTGGTCTGATAATTTCAACATTCCTGCTATATCTGTCTTTAAACTTTTTAATTTATTTTTATTTTTTAATTTTTAGTGTGCCTTAAATTTTGGTTGAAAGTATGCCAGTACTGTTTCCTGTGGGAGTTTCTTGTGGGTCTCTACTATGCTAAGTTGTGATTCTCTGCATCCACCTGTTTGTCTTTCAATTTGGGTGACAGAAATTTGTCTTATAATCTCAATTCTCTGATAAACCCAAGAAGAGTTGTTGATTTTCAATTTGTTCAGTTTTTTGTTTTTTGTTTTTTTTTTTTTATTTTTTTACTTCTTTTCAAGACAGACTGATGACTTCAGAATTCCTTACATGCTGGAGCCAAAACTAGAAGTAACAGATTTTTTCAGTGCCTGTCTTATTTATGTCAGTAAATGCATTTATGTGATCTTGTTCCTTAGAAAGCTATATGTTACTCTAAAAATTGTCTATATCAATTTTTAATACAATTGTGTATTTCTTTTTTCCTACTAAATAATATGTATTTTGAGAGTGGTGATTACATCACTACACATCCTTCTACCACTAGAAATTAACTCAATGTTTGAGTGTTAAATGGTGTTGGAAGTGGATTACAAAGAAGTGATACTTAAAATACCATTTTTGAGGTTTTTAAGCTTAGTTTTGGCTTAGGTATTTGTTGACTTATTTCATACATTTTTATGAACAGGTACTGTTCAGTCAAGACAGGTTAATTTATATTACAGAATCAAGAAATCCCCAAATTTCAGCATTTTCAACCAGTTAGATTCATTTCTTGTTTACATTCATTAGTGGATGTCTGAGGGCTTTGATATATTTGGATTTTAATGAGACTCAACAAGGTGACAGAATCAAACATCAGGGGTATCACATGTGAATAATTTTCCAGCATATACAGCTTTTTCCTAGAATTATCACGCTTGACAGTTACTTATATTTCTTTGGCCAAAGAAGTCACATGACCATGCATAATTATAAAAGGAGTAAGAACTTGCCAACCTACCACATGCTGGGAAGGAAAAATACATCTTCACTTTTTCCAGTTTATAAAATTTATGTATTAGTGTGTATTTTCTAAACTGGTTCTACATAATAAACTGTCCCTAGGCTTTGCTATTAAATCTTGAACATCAGTACTCATTTTTTTCAAACATTTTCAAACATATTATTATTAGTTAATTTTCTCATTTTAAATATTTTCCTATTTAATATGTCATGGTGAGAAATATTGACAAAAATGTCTTAAATTGCCCCTTGAGTATATAACTTGTTTTTACCTAAATCTGATAAAATGACAGCTGTTGCCAATAATTTGATTAAAAGTAATTTCAAAATAATTGATAAATAGGTAGTATGCTATCATGGAAAAAAACATTGCAAAAGAAGTCAGTAATGGAAGTGAAGCATTGCACCTAATAATTGAGGGCCCTTGGGCATGTTATTTAACCTTTTAGGATGCCATATTATTATCTTTATAATAAGACAGTGGATTAAATGATATCTATGGCTCTTTAGCTCTAAAATTCTGATTTATGAGAACTGGTAATGAAGATATATTATATGGTTGCAACTTCCTCCTACCTGCTCTGTTTATAAATTGCCCAGGCATTGAATTCTCAGTATTCCCAAGCCTGCTATCTAAGTTTTACCTTTTCTTTGACTAATTAGGCAGATGAAACTAAAATGGATTAGCACAATAGTGCATTTTCATGGTCTGCAGTTGCCAGGAAACACAATACCTGAAAGCATTAACTTTTCATATATTATTTCTAAAAATTCACTAATTAAGAGAATGTGCATTGAATACTTTAGAAATATAATTCAACAAATATCTTTCAAATCATTCCTACCAATTTAGTTAGTTTTAAGTTTTTGTTTCTATTAAGAATTCATTATACTGGGGCGCCTGGGTGGCTCAGTGGGTTAAGCCGCGGCCTTCGGCTCAGGTCATGATCCCAGGTCCTGGGTTTGAGCCCCACATCGGGCTTTCTGCTCAGCAGGGAGCCTGCTTCCTCCTCTCTCTCTGCCTGCCTCTCTGCTTACTTGTGATTTCTCTCTGTCAAATAAATAAATAAAATCTTTAAAAAAAAAAAAGAATTCATTATACTAAATGTGTGAGTTAGATATTCATGAGATGGTTTTGTATATAATTATTTTTAAAACTTTTTCTTTTCAAACTTATATAAATAAAAAAATATAAGGGAACATGAGATTGACTTTGGCATCAAAACTTAAGGGAAGTGATTGAAAAAATGTATTTTATTTTTTCTTAAGTAATACAATAAGTTTAATCAAGCAAAAGGAAATTGAGAGTTCTATTATTATTATCACTTATGATTGAAGTTTAAAAAGCATATACCAAAGTTTAATTTTAAGATATACCTCACAATTTCCATATTGCTGATATATTTTTAAAGTGTTTTTGCTGTAGAATAGGGGTGTCTAGATGACTCAGTGGGTTGAGCCTCTGCCTTCAGTTCAGGTCATGATCTCAGGGTCCTGGGATAGACCCTGCATCGGGCTCTCTGCTCAGCAGGAAGTTGCTTCCCCACCCCCCTTCCTGCCTCTCTGCCTACATTTGATCTCTATCAAATAAATAAATAGTTTTTGCTGTAGAATCAATTCCCGTCTATGTTTTATATCATTTTGCTATATTTATACATCTTTGCATTATACATCTTTACATTAAATATAGTCATATTTTAAAAATCTTAATATTCAATTTATAATGTTTATAATTCTATGTATTCAGGAATCCTATATATTCCTAGGTAATTTCCTCTCATGTTTGCTACATTAAGAAGTTAACTGGTTTCCCTCCAGAGATTCTACCTATTCTGTTAAATTATCTTCTTTTTCTTCCATACCCTCTGTATTTTATCATGGCAGAAGATCACTACTTAAAAAAAAAATTAAATAGGACCTGGTATTATGTGGTAATGTCTATGACTCAATATTTAACACAGTGTTTTTTTTTTTTTTTAAGATTTTATTTATTTATTTGACAGAGAGAAATCACAAGTAAGCAGAGAGGCAGGCAGAGAGAGAGGAGGAAGCAGGCTCCCTGCTGAGCAGAAAGCCCGATGTGGGGCTCGAACCCAGGACCTGGGATCATGACCTGAGCCGAAGGCCGCGGCTTAACCCACTGAGCCACCCAGGCGCCCCTTAACACAGTGTTTTGATTATCTTGCCTGTTTTGTTTGTAGGGCTATTCATGTAATTGCCTTGCTAAAAAAGTCACAACTTAATACTTAGAATAAATTTTAAATGATATTTTGATGAAAACTGTACTCTGGAATCATATTATACTGGAGACATTCTATAAGATTTAGTCTGGAATGCTGAATTAAATGTTATTTCTTTGTACTCCCAGTACAGCTTTTTAGTAACTTAAACTAAGTGACTAACGTATGTTATTTGAATTTCTTTTAGAGAAGAGGTCTTTTAGGTCTATTATGATCATCAGATCTCAGTAAAAAAAAATAACCAACTAAAATGCTGGAAGGGCTGGGAACATAAGAGTTATAATAAGAATTCTGACATTTTCATTTTTCAGAATGTGTGTTATGGAGGAGTTTGTTGATTATTGAATACATTTAAAAATAATGGGCAATAGAGGAGTTAAAAATGTAAATAAAATTCAAAAGGTAAAGGGGAAAATTATGAAAAATAAAGGACTAATATGATGATATTAAAATATTAAATATATTTTTAATTAAAGCTATTTAGTAGCAAAGTGCATTTAGACAAAAATAAGAACCATTGAAAAATAGCAGTGCATATTTATTCTGTTGCCTGATGTTATATTAACTCTTCTGTTCTCTGTTACATTATAGTCTATGGGGAATTGATTGATTGATTGATTTTTATATCCTGCAGAACATCACACTGGTTAACTGACAATATCATGTTAATTGACTTGGTGGCCAGTAATCTAAAAGTTGCTCTATATATTTTGGAAGACATGCTGGCAAGAAGGTGGGACAGACATATGAACATTCAGGTACCTGCTGTATTAAAGATCTTAAAACTTTTAAAGATTTTAAAGATTTAATGATCTGACATATGTGGGAACACCCCTCTGTGATAATGAATAAGTTGTGACAACTTGCATTCCTACAATTCAGTGAGAGATGAAGTCCTTGGTGACTCATTTATCTTGGAATCTTCATATACTGCTCTAGATAATATTGCTTTGCTCCATCTCAGTAATGAGGCTGCTAGTTGCATCTAGACCCAGAGCAGGAGAGGCCTTAGAAAAAGTCCAGACTGTATGGAATATTATAATCTGCCATAGACCTGTGGTTATTTGACCTGGGAGATCCACTAATAATAGACTTATAATAAAATATGACATGTGGAGTTTTTGGTGAAACTAGTAGGAGAGCTGCAGAATTCCCACATTCATTTAGTATTTCTCACAGAAATTAAACTTGTTTTTTGAAGTACAAAGTGTTTTTAGTGAATCATTGCTGCCATTCTCTGCTGGTCTGAGTTACACTCCCCTTCTGTCATATATTAACCCAAACCTAGATGGCTTTTCCTATTTGCTTTGCAGCACAGCTAAGGGAAAGTGGGAGTTCTTGAAGAAACTCCACCAGAATTAAAAAATGAGTAACCAAAGTGGAAACAGACAAAGAAAGTAATATATATTTACTGGTCTACAAGCTGTTTCCTATTTTACTTCATTAGATAAACTGCGATAGAGATAATTGTCTTTGTTAAATTTTGGCCTAAGAATCTAAACCCTCTCTCTAAGTCATTGATTTGGGTTTCTAGATGCAGTTTCCAAGACAGCATAAATCTCTTTGTGAGGTGACTTATAATCATCTAGGAAGTATCCAGCAGTAGTAGGAAACTCACTTGTCTATACGCTTACAGCCCAACTATGAAAGCATATTAAACTATTACCTAATAAACCCAGTGGTCATACCATATGCAGTATTAAAAAGTATCATAAAGGATATTTTGTTTGTAGGACTAAAGATACCTGCTGATTTTAGTTTAACATTTGTGCCTGAATTAAAATATTTTATATTTCCCTTGAGTCAACTATAAATTTTACCCACAAAAATCAATATGATGTGATTTTAAAAGATGGTTTTAATGATTCTCTTGGGGATAAATCATCCTGTGAACATTTTATTTATCGTGGTCAACATGAATCTGTTGATATACTACGGAAAAATAGCTCAACTTTTAAAAAATCAAATGTATCTTTGATGATAAAGAGCCTATGACCCTAATTAGGGAGAAAACAATTTTACTCTACTTTCACAGTTATTAACACTTCATGAGAGCTTACAATATTCCAGGCTTTATGCTAGGTACTTTAAACACATTATTAAATTCAATCCTCATTTTTAAAGGTGAGTATCATGCCCAATTACACATGAAAAAGGAACTGGAGGTTAGAAAAGTGAAGCAAGCTGTCTATGTTTATGTATCTGGTTAAAGTTAGGGGTGATTATATCTATGCAATTGGAATAAACAGTTTTTCAAATTTTATTCTCTCCTGAAAGCATTTTTTTTCCCATCTAGAGATAATAACCCTATTAGAATCTGGTATGTGTTGAAAATTAAAAAAAAAAAAAACTAAAACCTTTCAATATTTTTCTGCTTAAACTATCAGCTTTTACTGATATTGATAGTCAATGTTGCTCTTTTTCAAACTTTTATTCTCAGAAAATTATTATTAAATTTGATAATTCACTTGAAGTAAATAAGATTCTTATGGTGATAGTTCTCCTTTAGATTTATTTTTTCTTTTTTAAGATTTATAAATTTATTTAATCTCTACAACCAATGTGGGGTTTGAACTCAGGACCCCAAGATCAAGAATCGCATGCTCCACCAACTGAGCCAAGTAGGCACCCCTACATTTATTCTTTAAACCTGTCTGAGTTAAAAGCAAATCTGCTTTCTGGGAAAAATAAATTTAATAGCATATATACTGAAAATACTAGTATATAACTGATATGTCATCTAAGAATTTTGGAAATAAAACCTAAATGCACATAGCCATTTTGAAAAGAAAAATAAGAGTATATTGAAAAGATCTTTGAGACTATTTTTGATTATTAATCAAGGATTATAGGACAATTTTCATATACCTTTAGTGTAGTAAACTTAGTTTATAAATACACAATTTGCTATTTAATCATTTTAAGAAGGATTTAAGTCATCATTCATAACTCTATTAATACATTTATCAGAGTCATGAGAAATAGGCTGGATGAAAAATGTTCAGTATAAATCAGTGGTGCTCTACATTTCATTCTTTTATTTATTTGTTCAATCATTGATTGATTATTTTTCTATCCACTGATTATTTTTCTATTCATTTATTTCTTTCACTATATTTTAGGATCAGATAAGATAATGGTAAGAGTTCTTCAATAAATATCTAAGTATACTTCCATATCTGCATCAAGAATTCAATTACTTGGAGATGCTGAGTATCTATTGATAAAACATCATCAGTTAGATAAGGTAGACCAGAGAGGCTTTATAATATACAAGTCTTTGATAGAAATGTTATAATACAATCTGGACTTCACTCAAGCTGAATTTGTATTAAATTTCATATTCATATACACGTTCATTCTGGAATAAGCTCTAGCACTGCATATATTTGAAATGGTTAAGAGCATAAGTATATCTTTAAAGAATAATGTCCTTGTCAGACCTAGGCATAGGAGTGTTATTGAACCTCTTGACTTCCACAACAACAGAAGAAATTCTTTGTCAAGTTGTGCATTGGTTGATTTACAAATAGCATTACACAGGAACACTAAGTGATTGATATCTTTGTACTTCTTGACATTGTTAAAACACAGTTAAAACATCTTAAGTTTAAGGGTTACCAATAATAAATGTTGGAAGAAACAAAAAGTTATATTCATCATGATGTGCTAGTTTACACTCTAGAATCAGTAGACAGCTCTTTGTTGAATTTAAGTGAATAGCCACTTGACTCGTCAGAAATAGTTCTTAAGCTGAAAATCTCAATGCAATGTAATACTTTTCTCAAACTATCAGAAATGACTTAGAAATGGTTGTTTCGAGTGAGGGAAAACATGATATCCATTTAGTATTCTAAAACATGCTTCAAATCCTAGCTGTGAGTTTAGAGGAAGGAATAATAAATTGTATGTAACTTATATAGCACAGAGAAGGCAAACAGCATAAAAATAGTGGCCAATGAGCCTAGGGTTGGAAATTCTCTTTTCATTTCTATACTTATACTCATTTCCTGTGGATCCCATGATCAAATCACTGTTACTATAGTGTAGCACATTTTACACTTATATATTAATGTCTACATAAAAGCACTAGAAAATATTCAGGAGTTACCACAATTCTAAAGACAGGACACAATCTAAATTTCCTTACATAAATAATTACTTACAGGTCATCAAAGATTGATATTATGTTTAATATAATAAAAATGAGTTACAAATAATAATAAAAGCCCTAGTTTTGCTGCCAACAGAAGTTGGTTTTGAAATATGATTCCTCTATCTCTTATGTACAAGTAATTCCATATGACTCATTTTTTTAATCTGGAAAAAATTGTCATCATTATCATCACCTCATGAGATTATACTTAACAAGAACTATTATTCTATGTAAAGGACTTTGTAGGCAATCAATGTTGACAATATCTTTGTCAAATACCCCTTCATTAAGTACACCTTCTTCCTTTTCTGATCTGCATGAAGACATCTTCTATAGTTTTTGACTTTGGTGAGAATGAAGTTTGTGAAAATCAGTTATTACTTTATTGTTATTATTTTTTTCTTTACTGTTATTTTTTATGTTTAAATTCTATGCTGTTATAGGAAATATTAACCAGGTTTCTTTTCAAAGAAAACATTGGCATTTGTGCTTTATACTGGTGCACGTTGTTTTTTGGAAAGAGTATGACTAGTAGCTGAAAGCCATGGATTTAGACATTGTACAATTTTTAGTTATTTGAAGTGAGCAAATCATTTATTATTCTGACTTTTAGACTCATCATAAGAAATTTTGGGGTATAATATAAAATGTACTTAACTGACTACATTCAGAGTTAAGTAGCTTTTTGAACAAGAAGTCTTTTTGCATTTGATCTGGCTTCTGAGTCTTAAAAATCAAGATCAACTGGTGTCAGTAATGGGAACTGTTTTGGCTAATTCTGGTCTTCAATCTAGTAAATTCTCTAACATATCTCATGTTAAGATGAATCATTTTTATAAAACATCTACCTATATATCCTTATTTACAAATGAACAATGTTTCTCTCTACAACTTATTTTTTCATTCTGGAATAACATACAGATATTTATAATCATAAGTAATTTATTATACCAAACATAATGAACAGTCTTTAATCTTTATATTACACTAGTAGTTACATTAGTAATTTGTATTTGTAGCTTAGACTAGTGCTATTCCTTTATGCCTTTGACAAATAATTCATTTACAACAAAAACCTATTTTCATCCACAACAAATATAAAATTTAGTTCCCTCAAGTTAATCATTAATCATTAAAAGGGAATATATACATATGTACATATGTATATGTGTGTGCTTGTGTGTGTATGTATATATGTGTGTGTGTATGTGTGTGTGTGTGTGTGTGTGTATATATATATATATATATATATATATATATATATAGTGAACTACCACAACATACAAGATAATATCACAACATGTTGTTTTTTTGTTTATTATACCACACCTTCTCCCCCCGCCCAAATATGTTTTTGGTGATTATACATGTCTACAAAAAGTCATACAGAATTAAAACTCATGATTTTATAAAGGAAGCAGTAATATATTCACCAGATTATGGATTCTGGTTCTGAAATTAACAATGCCTGATGCTGCCTTTTAGAAATGTATATACATTAATCCCAAAAATATAATAGTTGTAAGTGAAACTGAAGTAAAGGAGTATATTTATGTCTGGTAGATTATCAAGAGGCAGAACATCTTTTTTGAGAACACTCTATTTTTATGTGACTAATTTGAATTCTTTCCCTGGATTTTTAATTAAAAGACACAGGAGAAAGCATTGCAACATAAAGATACTTAAAATATACCTAAGTAAGATTCCCTTTTTTTTTTTTAAGATTTTATTTATTTATTTGACAGACAGAGATCACAAGTAGGCAGAGAGGCAGGCAGAAAGAGAAGAGGAAGCAGGCTCCCTGCTGAGCAGAGAGCCCTGATGCGGGGCTTGATCCCAGGACCCTGGAATCATGACCTGAGCCGAAGGCAGAGGCATTAACCCACTGAAACCCAGGCACCCCCTAAGTACGATTCCCTTCTTTTTGTCTTGAAGCATAGCTCTTATAGTTTCCATAATATTTTCTATCTATTACACTGAGGTTTGTTTTTTATTCAATTTACTTTGATGATATTTCTATTCCATAGAACCCAGTTTAATTCCAATAGTGTTATTTGTAAATCTGAAATGAAAAAAAAAAATGTTTAAAATAAAAAGTTTGCTTGTAACTCATTTGCCAAAAAGTCTGGCAAAATCTATGTTAACCCAAACTAACAGACTTCATTACTCCTTTTGGAATGAACATTCATAAATTTTACTAAGAAATAATGATATAGAGCTCCATGGGCATGTAATATGGACATTACATAATACAAAATGTAAAATTTTGAAATACATTAATTTGCAAGATAGTTTTATCATTTATATGCTTAGTTCAGTAACTTCAAGATTTATTGCAGTTTTTAACTTCTTACATCCATTGCCAAAATAGTTTGGTTTGATAAAATTCATTCCATTGTGATATTAAATTTTTTTTAAAAAGCACACAAAAACAAACATTTGTAACCATATTTCCTTCATTTTCATTTAATAAATAATCTAGGATGCCATTCTAAGACATACTTTTCATTTAAATGCAACATAAATATTTAAAAGTCTACTAAAGGTTCTGCAATATTTGGTACAGTTACATACACACACACACACACACACACACACACACACAAAATATTATTTCCTAAGTGCCTAGTTGTATATTTACCAAAGCAATCAGGAAACAATTCATGAATATTATATGATATATTGCTAAATTGTGTACAATGAAGTTCTAAAAGCTATTGGGCAAGGAATATGAATTATGCAATAGATTTTGGTATCACTAGTAAATGTATACTGAAACAGAACTGACTTACCCTTCTGACATTAGGAGTTTTGTGAGATGTAATCTAGGTAGTATATTATGACTTACTTAAAATTCATGAATCGTTTCCTCCATCCAATCCAGGCTGACATCAGAAGGATAAGACAATAAACACATGGGATATAAAATTCTTCCTAAAACATTACAACATGATGTAGATGGTTTCAGGATGTTTCCTGACTCTGTTTAGAGTAATTAGAATATTTAGATTTTATTTGAACCCACAAGTGCTCTTAATGCAAAATATTCAATTTTTTTCTTCTATGAACTCTGCATCGACCTTTTTGTAAAAGTTTTATTTATTTATTTTAGAGAGAGAGTGTGTGTGGCATACAGGGGTGGGGGGCAGAGGGAGAGTGAGATCCTCAAGCAGACATGGTACTCATTTTGGGCTCCACACAGGGCTCAATCCCATGACCCATGAGTCACAACTCAAGCCGAAATCATGAGTCAGATGCTTAACTGTCTGAGTCACTCAAATGCCCCAAACTGTGCATTATCTTTGCCTCAACTTTCAAGTGTTCAGACTTTACAGTAAAAAAAATTTACTTACAAAAGTTGTGAATTGTAGGTGAATCATATAAATACAAAAACTAGTAAAGATTCAAGAATATAGGTAATTTTACTCTGAATATAGTATTTAAAGCATTTTTAGGAAATTAAGGTTAACCAAAGTATCTGTGCACAAATAAATTTTAAAGCAAATACATAAATACAAATTTATTGAAATTGCTTTGATCACACACACACACACACACACACACACACACACACACACACGAGAAAGGAAAAACTGAAAACATAAGTTGGCATTGAAAAAGCATGGAGTTTTCAAATTCTACTAAATAACCACTTTCTAAAAACATATATGAATGGGTACATGTGTAATAAATTTTCTACAAAAATTGAATTGTATGTTATTTATTTTAGAAAAAATTTCAAACAATAACACCAATGAATAAAATGTTGAAACTGACAATGGAAAGTTCTGAAGCAAAAAGTGGCTTGTGTGTTGCTCTCCAAAGTTAAATTGAGTAACTACTATCATGCAATTCCACTTGCATTCTTAGACGCCTTCTTCATTCCTGTTTTTCTCATAATGGTTGTCTGATGCATTGCTACCCACTGGGACAATGCCACTAATGCTGTTGCTGCAATTGCTGCTGCAGTGGCATCAAAAGACTTCTTCAGGCTATTATGCCAGGTGTAAGAGCAAGACACAAGTTCAATCTGGACCCCTGAAGAGCTTGTCTCCAAGGTCTTGTCAGCTGTAATCTCTCTGAAAGCTCCTGTTCATCAGGTCTAGTCTAGAGCAAATAGCAAATCTCAATAGGTAGTCTGTTCAAAAGAATAGAAAAATCAGCGGAATTAGATGGTTTTATGGGAAGTCAATCAATGAATGAGGCAATCTTCCCATTTTTATCTATTTTTTAAACATTTTACTTGGCTAGTACATAGGCACAGTCTCTGAAAATTTTTTGAAAAGTCAGTGTTTGTATGCTGTGCCACTTTTTTTTTGTTGTTTGCTTGTTTTGTTTTGTCTTTTTTCCTTTCTTTTTTTGGTACTATAGTTGGAAATTATTGTCTTTAAATAACACAGAACTTCTGAAGACAAGGGAAATACATTGTAACAAATGAAATCTAATAAATGTATAGTTTAGTGCAAATAATCAAATTCCATTTGGATTGTATATGTTTCTTTTAACAAAATAGTATTTCTTATTTTGTTACCATATTATAAAATCTATTGCCTGATATTTTGGCATATACTTGCCTACATTGATATATATGTCAAAGATTGACCCTAAAATCTATCTACAAGCTATTTCATCTGAGCTTTTTAAATTTAGTTCTACAGAAATATATTTTGAAAGAAAAATACACGTTAATAAATGTATTATTTTACTTAAATAGATTTATCTCTCCTATTTAAGTGCTGCAAAACAATATTGTTAGTAGTACAATCACTACTGTTAGTAAAATTACAGTGTGAATAAAATAATAATGTATTATTTTAAATAAATAATCAATAACAATACTGATGATATTTTGGACTACAAATTTATGAGATAAAATCTAACAATATAAAAACATATTTGTTAACATGGTATTTGACAATTATATTTTGAAACTTTTTTTGATTTCTAAACTTAGAAGATTCTCTGAGCCAGAGGAAATATACCACCAGTGCTCACATTTTCTGAATATTTCTTTATTGTTTAGAGTGTGCAATAACCACTAAATATAACAACCGTTAAACTTTAAGAAATTCCGCCACTTTTTTATTCGCTTGGGTGGCAACCTTTCTTTTTTTAAGCAAGCACATTAAAATTTTAGATGTCCAAGAAGAAACTAACAATAACCTCCCATAAAAACTCCAATAACTGGAATGGCTCATGTTGTGAATGGAACATGAGCAGCATACAATGCTCATTTTATGGACTGTTGTCCAGTTCTAAATTATTTTGTAAGTTGTTAAAAATATAAAGCTAAATATTTAAAATACTATGACACTAATTCCTATGTACATGTAATGAAGTAAATTCAAAATTTTACCATTAAATAAATTTTTTTATCATAAATTGTTTTCTAGCTCTTTAATTCTTCTCTATATTTATGTTTCTTTCCTTTTTAAATACATATTTATTTGCATAAATGCACAAGTACACTATTTGACCATGTTATAGACTGTGTTTGCATGTAGAATTTGTCTGATTTATTAATGATTTGAATAAAAACTAATGTTATCACTAATATAACAAAGTCATATAACATCTGTGATTATCTTAACTGACTGTTTTTTTTAGTGATTGGACTAGCTAAATACTTGGGAGGAAAAAAAAACAAAAACTTTCAATACAACTGGTAACTTGCCCTCTACTAAAATATGTAAATTTTATGACAATTTCTCTCTGACTGAAAAGTGTAGGGGTCTCTGGGTGGTTCAGTTAGTTAAATATCTGCCTTGGGCTCAGATCATGATCCCAGGGTCCTGGAATCGAGCCCTGAGTCTGGCTCCTTGCTCAGAGGGAGGCCTGCTTCTCCCTCTCCCTTTGTTGTTCCCTCTGTTTATACATTCTCTCTCCCTCAAATAAAATAAAATCTTAAAAAAAGAAAAGCATAGTTTCTTTTTTTAGTGACTTGTGTTGGGTATATGTAAATTACCTCTTCTAACACCTATCACAGATAATGGAAATTCTAAGTTACTTAGATATGCTAGATTATATTCAATTAAGAAAACCATTAGAATCTGAAGTTCTTGATTTTTCCATAAATAGTAATTTTAAAAAGTATAATGAGAAAAAAATTATGATCATTAACCTTGATTTATAATAGTTTAACTATATTTCTGTTAATAATTAAATTACTGCATAGTTTTCTAAAGATAGCAGAATGTTCCTTTACAAAATGTAGGAATAAAATTAACAAGTGTTATCTTTGATTAAAAAACAAAGATAAATTATTTTGTGTCATTTTGTACTTTTTTAATCCACTGAGCCACACAGGCGCTCCTCATTTTGTACTTTTTTACTGACAACTATGGTTTAAATTCTAATTTGAATATCAGCACATTGTGGAACGATCACTTTAAGTCCTTTGAAAATTTCAGAAAAACTAAAACTTATAAAACTTTTGATTTCCCCCCCCTCTTGAGTCATAAAACAATCTGTGAACATACCCACACATGTTATTGATATTAATAAGAAATAGGAGAAAGATGGTTTCTAAATAATATAAAATAAATTAACTTAATATTTCTTTTATTAAAATTTGAAGACAACAGCAATACAAAATTATTTTTATGTCCATGTTAAGAATGATTGTACATCATTATGTTTAACCTAAAATATGTCAATATGAGCTCAGAACATTTTTAAAAACATAGCAATTATAGTGGCACCTAGATGACACAGTCACATAAGCACCTGATTCTTGGTTTTGGTTCAAGTTGTGATATCAGGGTCATGAGATGGAGCCCTAGGTTGGGCTTGGGGTACAGGTCTGTGAATTGTCAGTCTTACACAGTTCACAGCACTCACAGTAGCAAATACCCTACCCAATTTCCATCCCCCAGCCACCCTATCCCTCCCTACCTCCCCTCTAACAACTCTTTGTTTCCTGAGATTAAGAGTCTCTTATGGTTTGTCACCCTCCCCAGTCCTGTCTTGTTTCATTTTTCTCTCCCTTCCCCCATTCCTGTCCTGCCTCTCAAATTCCTCATATCAGAGAGACCATATGATAATTGTCTTTCTCTGATTGACTTATTTCACTTAGCGTAATACCCTCTAGTTCCATCCATGTCATTGGCAAATGACAATATTTTGTTTTTTGTTTTTATTTTTTGATGGCTGCATAGTATTCCATTGTTTATATATATCACATCTTCTTTATCCATACATCTGTTGGTGAACATCTAGGTTCTTTCCATAGTTTGGTTATTATGGACATTGCTGATATAAACATTTGGGGTGCATGTGCCCCTTCGGATCACTACATTTGTATCCTTAGGGTAAATACCCAGTAGTGCAATTGCTTGGTCATAAGGTAGCTCTATTTTCATCTTTTTGAGGAACTTCCAGACTGTTTTCCAGAGTGGTCGCACAGACTGTGTTTCCACCAACAGTGTAGGAGAGTTCCTCTTTCTCTGCATCCTCGCCAACACTTGTCATTTCCTGACTTATTAATTTTAACCATTCTGACTGGTGTGAGGTGACATCTCACTGTGGTTTTGATCTGTATTTCCCTGCTGCTGAGTGATGTTGAACACTTTTCTGTGTGTCTGTTGGCCATAAAATAAATAAATTTTTAAATCAATATAAAACAGTTACAAATTTTAATAATTGATTAGATAATGAAGAAGGTATTTAGAATTGTTATATATAGTACTCCCTAACCTGTGAAACATTAAACTTTACTTAGTATGATTTTGTCATTTACAAAATGGAGTTAAAATGTGGTATTCAGATATGTTTTGGTTGGTTCTTTCATGCTTTTATTGGTATTACCTCAGCCAAAATCTTGTCATAGTTTTGATCTGTACAGCAGACACTATATCTGGAATGACCATACTAAAATGAAAAAAAAAGTGATTCCAAAAGTCTAACCGTAGAAAAGTAGGCATAATTTAGATATTATTAAAATTTTCTTAAAAATCTGTTTGGAATGGAGGGGCAAAGAGAAGAGAAAGAGAGATTGAGAAAGAGCAGGAAAGACATTAGATAAAGTATAAAATAACATATTTTAAGGTTGCCTGGGGGACTCAGTTGTTTAACCATCTGTCTTCAGCTCAGTTCATGTTTCCAGGATCCTGGGATCAAGTCCTGCATCAGGCTCCCTGCTCAGTGGGGAATCTGATTCTCCTTCTACCTGCTGCTCCCCCTGCTTGTGCTCCCTCTCTATCTCTGTCTGACAAATAAATAAAATCTTTAAAAAAATAAAATAAAATAACATTTTATATTCATGGTTTACTTGGTGGAGGGGGGAAAAAAAAGAAAAATCTGAATGACAGAAAGTGACAGGAAAACTAAAAATGACTTAAGAGAAAAGAGTGAATCCAGAGTCTGGTAAATATCATCTGTGATATTTGTTCATCTAGATGTTTGGTTTTATTTGTGATAGGTCAGAAAGAGTCCCTCATAAAGTCCTGACTCCTGAAAATTTCACCTTCAATATGTAATTAGGAAATTGAAACAAATCAAAACCAAAATTTAGAAGAAAATAATATGAATAGAAATGTTTCATTTTCTTGGCCTTGACTCTGTGTGATGGTGGGATAGAAAGGAACCTAACCTGAGAATTTATAACATAAACATAATGCCATTTCAACTGGGTTTGAGGGTGGGCTTTGCACGATTGTGTTGCTGAGGGAGAGAAGGAAGCAAGAATTACAAAATGTTTGCTTTAAAGTCATCTAAAGCTGTTTGTGCCAACAGAAAACTAGCAGAAAAAAGTAATCTCTAAAAAAATCCCATCATAAAAAATTTATTGAAGAATTCCAAGACCTAATATACCATCAGACATCACACGAAAAAAAATGTGATGAACAACAATAAAACATTTTGGCAGCAGAGAATTTAGAAACATGCTTTTCTACATGTTCTCTGATTAACAGTGTAGGTGCCATTGCAGTACTGTGAGTGGGGAAAGAATAATCTTTCTAATAGTTACCCAAGCAACTGGATTTCCATAAGGGAAAAATAAATTTTGGCTTAATTTTTTCACCATGAATAAAAATCAATTCCAAATTATTTGAGACCTAAATATAAAAGTAAATAAATAAATAAATAAATAATCTTTTTAGAAAGTAATACAGGAAAATATTTTCTGTACATGAAATTAGGAAATAATTTCTTAAATGTGACAAAAATGTCTAATCATGAAAAAGTATCAACAATTTGGGAGATTTTATTATTATTTTTTATTTATTTGAGAGAGAGAGAGAGAGAGAGATCACAAGTAGGAAGAGAGGCAGACTGAGAGGATTGGGGAAGTAGGCTCCCTGCTGAGCAGAGAGCCAGAATTGGGGCTCAATCCCAGTACCCTGAGATCATGACCTGAGTGGAAGGCAGAGGCTTAACCCACTGAGCCACCCAGGCGCCCCTTCTATTGACAATTTGGGTATCATTCAAATTTAAAAAGGGTGCCTGGGTGGCTCAGTGGGTTAAGCAGCTGCCTTCAGCTCAGGTCATGGTCTCAGGGTTCTAGGATCGAGCCCCGCATCAGGCTCTCTGCTCAGCAGAGAGCTGCTTCTCCCTCTCTCTCTGCCTACTTGTGATATCTCTCTCAAATAAATAAATAAAATCTTAAAAAAAAAACACCTTAAAAATCTGTTTGGAAAGTAGGGACAGTGAAAGTGGAGGAGAGAAAGAGAAGAGTTAAAATACAAATATAAAATCACATTAAGGTAATATTACATTTTCAACAAATTTTTTTAAAAATAAAAAGAATATTTAAGATAATTATTAAATGGAAAATAGATAATCTATTCATTAATACTCCTGTCATCAGGAATGTTTACTGTAAATAGAACAAAGTAACTTTTCTGATAAGTATTACCCCAGGGATGGAAACCGTGAAGAACTCCTGACAAAAGTGCTTCCAGTATTTGCTCAGATTATTTTTTTGGAATAAGTTATGATTTCTCTGAATATATGATATTAGTACTATCTCCACAGAATTTATCATACTGTATATGGGGCTATATTGAGGTTTTAGTTACCAATATGAAGAACTATATACATTGAAGAGTAAATTTCCTTCTTGACATTGAGAAAATAAGAATTTGATCTATAGGTAGTACTCCAAGAAAGCTGAAGTGATACCTTGTCTAGTTCCTATCAAATGATTAATGGCTATCAATGATATTTGAGTAGCTAAATAATCATTTAATCATATTTAAAGTACAAAAAGTGTGTTTGGAAATGCAAACTCAGAAAAAGAATTATAAATAAGATGTTAAAAAACAAAATGATTCCTAAATATATGTTTGGATTTAAATAAAAAGTATGAAGTTCTGGGTGCCTGATCTTCATCGTTCTTTAAATTATTCATCATTTCCTAAAGTATGCCAATCTTTTGTTCAATTGAGCACCTTCTGAATAAAAACCCTGATTTCCAGTTTGGTTGTTTTTTTGTTGTTGTTATTTTTTGTTTTGTTTTGTTTTGGTTTTTGTTTTTTTGGTACTTGATTCACAATTTAACTTTTTTTTTAAATCAGAATTGCTTAAAACTTTTTAGTATCTATTTTGCCATACATACAATGATTTATTATATATTTTTGAAGTTTTTGTTTAAATTCCAGTTTGTGTTTTAAACTCAGCCATACCTCCCACCAAGCTAAAATTTAACTCCTCATCTTACTCATTATTTCCACTGATACATCTTTTTTTTTTTTTTTAGATTTTATTTATTTGTCAGATAGAGTGAGCACAGGCAGACAGAGAGACAGGGAGAGGCAGAGGGAGAAGCAGGCTCCCTGCGGAGCAAGGAGCCGGACGTGGGACTCGATCCCAGAACACCGGGATCATGACCTGAGCTGAAGGCAGCCACTTAACCAACTGAGCCACCCAGGTGTCCCTCCACTGATATATCTTAATGAGAAAAAAGAAAATGTGCTGATATTTTGATTAAAAAAAAAAAAAACAACTGAGAAAAACCACCTGTGTGAAGCCATGGTAAACAATGCATGACCTGCTAAGAATTGGGGGAAGGTCAGAGTGATGTGGATGCAGACATCAGGATGAAGGATATTATCTAAGGAGGAAGGAGAAGCAGATGGGGCAAACATACAGAGCCATTCTGGCCTCTTTAATGTTATTACTCCTCAATTCAAGGTTAAATGGGAATATACTACAGTGAATTTCACCAGAAACTGATGGAATGGAATTAATCAAATTTATATTTTGATAAAATAATATTTGTTGCAGTGTGGTTGTCAATTGCAAGGAAGCTAGAATAGAAGAAAGAAATTGTGATCATTATGCTTATGAACTTTTGATAGACTTAGCTCTCCCCAGTCAAGAAATCTGGATAAATGTATGTTGGACCCTTCCAGGTAATTCATTCCACCTTTGTGGAGCAAGAATCCAGGAGTGTTTAGGGAAAACAAAGAAATATAGCAAAAGTCCCCTATCTCAAAATTGATTTATTATTTTCAGTTGAGCTTCACTGTTCTTTCATTAGCTAATAGACTACATCTATTAGACGTGACTGAAATTTACTATTAGGCATATTTGATGGACCCAGCTTATATGGCTTCAAAAATAACATGGATAAAATCAATTTTGACCCTGGTTTCATGATACAAAATTCATAGTGGCAAAGTAAATGAGTTCTTAAATTCCTCTAGTACAATTCTGTCTCAAAACTGTGACGGAATTACATTTTTAAGTGAAAAGGATTTTACATGTAATTATTACTCATTCTTATTCATGACCAACTTGGCCCATCATGATTAATATGCAAATAAATGATACACAATTAAATGGATGTACAGTGTTCTAATTACTGAATGCATTTACCTATAAATAAAGTGTTTTTCCAGAGTGTTTATTTCCTTTTATTCTTCTGCAAATCTATACCTTAAAAATTGTGACCTTAACATTTCTTAATCTTGGTGAATATTGGAGTGAATTAGAAGAGGTTGACTTTTTCCAAAAACCTTTCAGCTCAAGGAGGATAGAAATTCAGTGTCTGAATCCATATTCATAGAAACTATTCATAAGTTATATATTATATCACCCACAATCTAAGGGATTGGAAGCATTTGATTAAGTTATCAATTTCTTTGGCTTTTATTTTCCTAACAAGTACAGAAAAAAAATGCATGAAAAATAAACTTAAGATAAAATTAAAAAGCAGTCTGAATTTCTTTTTTTCTGAAATATTTATCAGTTGAAGGCCATATCTATTAGTTATGTTTAGGAATTATACTTCAGTTTTAGTGTTTCTGAACAAATTTTGTAGTAATAAGGAAATTGTTCACATACACAAGAGGCTTAGAGTTAACAAAAAACTTGGGAGTTAAGCTGATCCAATTTAGGTTCTCTGGTGGATTATACTCTCACTGAGTGACATTTTAATCTAATGTAACAAACAATGTAGCATGACTGGTTCTAGTGGGGACTGGAATTTGAAAATAATGGCCATAATCCTCAGTTTGCAAAGACGGGTAACACAAAGTGTAAAGTAATCATCTCAGAATGTGATTTTGATGTGTCACTGACACTTGCAAAGGGGGGAAAGATTAATTGAATGGGAAAGATTGTGGTGAGTTTCAAGGAGAATGGTACATTTTACTTGATCTGTACTTCCTAAAATCTTCAAAATGCATGCTGAGGCCTTAAAATTAAGAATATAGGCTAAGGAAAGTTACAGATAGGTCAAAGTGGGGAAAATACTTAAAAATCACAAATGAAGTTAACTTGATTAAAGAAAAGTACATTAAATGGGAGATGCCTTCATATAATTCTTCACTTTCTCACATCTATTTTGTTTTTAAAATATTACTCTTGTCCAGTCACCTGCTGATATTGTTCTGTCCAATGATCAATTCTAATGCAACTTTTGACTCAACCATTCTCTTGTTTAAGCATCATGTTCAGGTGGTTTCTGTGGTTCATAGATCTCCACACTTACCTACTCCACTGGCATGTCTGTCTCAGTCTTCTGGTATTTTTTTTTTTTTTTTTAAGATCTTTGTTTATTTGATAGAGAGAGATCACAAGTAGACAGAGAGGCAAGCAGAGAGGGGGCAGGGGGAAGCAGGCTCCCTGCTGAGCAGAGAGCCTGATGCAGGGCTCAATCCCAGGACCCTTAGATCATGACCTGAGCAGAAGGCAGAGTGCCCCTGGTGTGTATTATTCTTATTCCTTAACTCTAACTGGCCAGGACTACTGTTTGTCCAAGAGCCTTCTTTTTCTCTATCTGTTGTCCTTGCTAAGTGGTATCATCTTGGACCATAGTTTTAAATACTATATCTACACTGATAACTCAAATGTGTATCCTCAATTCAATCATCCTGGCTAAATTACATACTTAAAAAATCTGTTAAATATTAAATAGTCAGCACAAAATTAATGTGCCCAAATCCAATTTTTTTCCACTCAAATTTTTATTTAAATTCTACTGAGTTAACATATAGTGGAATATTGGTTTAAGTAGTAGAATTCAGTGATTCATCACTTATATATAACACCCAGTGCTCAACATAAGTGCCCCATTTAATACTCATCACCCATTTAGCCATCCCCTGTTCACCTCCCCTCCAGGAAACCTGCTTTTTCTCTTAGTTAAGAGTCTCCTATTGTTTGCTACCCTCTCTGTTTTTTCCCTTCCCCTATGTTTATGGTTTTTTTTCTTCATTCTACATGTGAGTGAAATCATATGGTATTTGTCTTTCTCTGACTGACTTATATCACTTAGCATAATACATTCTAGTTCCATCTTTGTAATTGCAAGTGGCAGGATTCCATTCTTTTTGATAGCTGCGAAATATTCCATCTCTATTTTACCCATTAATCAGTCAAAAGACATTTAGGCTCTCCCTATGATTTGTCCACTGTTGATAATGCTACTGTGAACATCAGGATACATGCACACCTTTGAATCAGAATTTTTGTGTCCTTTGGGTAAATACCTACTAGTACATTCCTGGATTGTAGGGTGATTCTATTTTTAACTTTCTGAGGAAACTCCATACTGTTTCCAGCTCCACTTGCTTTCCCAACAACAGTATAAGAGGTTCCCCTCTATTCACATCCTTACCAATATCTTTTATTTCCTGTGTTGTTAATTTTAGCCATTCTAACTGGTATAAGGTGGTATCTCATCATGGTTTTGGATTGTATTTTTCTGATGATGAGTTATGTTGAGCATCTTTTCATGTGTCTGTTGGCCATTTGGATGTCTTCTTTGGAAAAAAGTTTATCCACGTCTTCCACCCATGTCTTAACTGGATAACTGGATCATTTGAATTTTGGGTGTTAAGTTTGATAAGTTCTTTCTAGATTTTGAATTCCAACACTTTATCAGATATGTCACTTGAAAATACCTTCTCCCATTCCATAGGCTACCTTTTAGTTTTGTTGATTGTTTCCTTCACCTGTGCAGAAGCTTATATGTGGATGAAGTCCCAATTGTTCATTTTTATTTTTATTTCCCTGGCCTCCAGAGACATGTCTAGTAGGAAGTTGGTACAGCCTGATTAAAGTGGTTGTTGCTTGTATTTTTCTCTAGGATTTGATGGTTTCCTATCTCACATGTAGACCTTTCATCAGTTTTGAATTTAGATTTATGATGGTGTTAGAAAGAGGCTCAGCTTCATTCTTCCACATGGTACCATCCAGTTTTCTCAACACCATTTGTTAAAGAGACTGTCTATTTCCCATTGGATATTCTTTCCTGCTTTGTTGAAGATTAGTTGACCATAGACTTGTGGGCCCATTTATGGGCTTTTTTATTCCATTCCACTGATCTATTTGTCTGTTTTTGTGCCAGTACCATCCTGTCTTGATGACTACAGCTTTGTAATACAGCTTGAAGTCCAGAATTGTGATGCCTCCAGCTTTGCTTTTCTTTTTGAAGATTGCTGCAGCTATTCAGGATCTTTTAGGATTCCATATAAAGTTTAGGATTGTTTGTTCTAGCTCTGGGAAGAATGATGGTGACATTTTTATAGAGATTGCATTACATGTGTAGATTTCTTTGGGTAATAAAGACACTTTAACAATATTTGCTCTTCAATCCATGAGCATGGAATGCTTTTCCATTTCTTTGTGTCCTCTTCAACTTTCCTCATAAGAGTTTTATAGTTTTCAGAATACAGATCTTTTACCTTTCTGATTAGGTTTCTTCCTAGGTATCTTAATGGCTTTTTGTGCAATTATAAATGGGATAGATTCCTTGATTTATTTTTCTACTGCTTCATTATTGGGATATATAATTGCAACAGATTTCTGTACATTGACTTTATATCATGTGACTTTGCTGAATTCTTGTATTTGTTCTAGCAATTTGTTGGTGGAGTCTCTCAGGTTTTCAACATGTCATCTGCAAATAGTGAAAGTTTGACTTCTTTCTTACTGATTCGGACACTTTTTATGTCTTTTGTTGTTTGATTGCTGAAGCAAGGACTTCCAGTACTCTGTTAAATAGAAATGGTGAGAGTGGACATTCTTGTCTTATTCCTAACAGAAGAAAAGCTCTCAGTATTCCCCCACTGAGAATGATATTAGTCGTGTGTCTTTTGTGTATGGCCTTTATGATGCTGAGGTGTGTTCCCTCTATCCCTACACTGTGAAGAGTTTTTATCAAGAAAGGATGCTGTATTTTATTAATGCTTTTTCTGCATCTATTGAGAGGAACATAAGGTTTTTATCATTTCTTTGATTAATTTGGTGTATCATGTTGATTGATTTACAAAACTGAGCCACCCCTGAAGCCCAGGAATAAATCCAACTTGATTAGGATGAATATTTTTTTTTTTTATAATATACTGTTGGATTTTATTTGCTAGTATTTTGTAGAGAGTTTTGGTATCCATATTCGATAGGAATATTGACCTACATTTTCCTTTTTAGTCAAAGGGTCTTTGGTTTTAGAATCAAGGTAATCCTGGCCATGTACAATGAATTTGGACATTTTCTTTCAATTTATATATTTTTGAATAGTTTGAGAAGAATAGGTATTAACTCTTCTTTAAATGTCCATTAGAATTCCCCTGGGAACCCACCCAACCATGGAATTCTGTTTGATAGGAGAGTTTTGATCATGGATTCAAGGCCTCTGCTGGTTATGAGACTGTTCAATTTTTCCATTTCTTCCTATTTCAGATTTGGTGGTTTATATGTTTCTAGGAATTTATCCATTTCCTCCAGACTGCCCAATTTGTTGGCATATGATTTTTCATAATATTCTCTAATAATTGTGTGTATTTCTGTGGTGTTAATAGTGATCTCTCCTCTTTCATTCATGCTTTTACTTATTTGGGCCCTTTCTCTTTTCTTTTAATAAGTCTGGCTAGGGGGTTAGTAATTCTATTAATTCTTTCAAAGAACCAGCTCTTAGTTTCATTGATTCATTCTACTGTTTTTCATTTGTTTGTTTATCTCTATATCATTTACTTTTTCTCTCATTTTTATTATTTCCCTTATTCTGCCTGTCTTTAGGCTTTATATGCTGTTCCTTTTTTAGCTCCTTTATATGTAAGTTTAGATTGCATATTTGAGACTTTTCTTGTTTAATAAGGTAGGTTTGTGTTTCTATATACTTCCATCTTATGATTGTCTTTCTGCACTGCAGTGTTTTCATTTTCATTTGTTTCTATGTATCCTGTCCTAAAATGGAAAAAGTATTCCTTTTTTAAATTTTTAAAAAATTTTTTATTAACATATACTGTGTTATTAGCCCCAGGGGTACAGGTCTATGAATCGCCAGGTTTACACACTTCATAGCACTCACCATAGCACATACCATCCCCAATATCCAAAACCCAACCACCCTCTCCCTACCCCCGTCCCCTCAGCAACCCTCAATTTGTTATGTGAGATTAAGAGTCTCTTATGGTATGTCTCCCTCCCAATCCCATCTTGTTTCATTTTATCCTTCCCTACTCACCAAACCTTCCATGTTGTCTCTCAAATTCTCCATATCAGGGAGATCATATGATAATTGTCTTACTCTGACTGACTTATTTCACTCAGCGTAATACCCTCTAGTTCCATCCAACTTGTTGTAAAAGGCAAGTTTTCATTTCTTTTGATGGCTGCATAGTATTCTATTGTATATAGACCACATTGTATATGACCTCATCATCTTTATCCATTCATCTGTTGATGGACATCTAGATTCTTTCCATAGTTTGGTTATTGTGGACATTGCTGCTATAAACATTTGGGTGCACGTGCCCCTTCGGATCACTATATTTGTAGGTAAATATCCAGTAGTGCAGTTGCTGGTTCATAGGGTAGCTCTATTTTCAACTTTTTGAGGAAGCTCCATGCTGTTTTACAGAGTGGCTGGACCAGCTTGCATTCCCACCAACAGTGTAGAAGGGTTCGCCTTTCTCCACATCCTCGCCAGCATCTGTTGTTTCCTGACTTGTTAATTTTAGCCATTCTGACTGGTGTGAGGTGGTATCTCATTGTGATTTTGACCTGTATTTCCCTGATGCCTAGTGATGTGGAGCAATTTTTCATGTGTTTGTTGGCCATCGGATGTCTTCTTTGCAGAAATGTTTGTTCATGTCTTCTGCCCATTTCTTGATTGGATTATTTGTTCTTTGGTTGTTGAGTTTGATGAGTTCTTTATAGATTTTGGATGCTAGCCCTTTATCTGAAATGTAATTTGCAAATATCTTCTCCCATTCTGTCAGTTGTCTTTTGGTTTTGTTGACTGTTTCCTTTGCTGTGCAAAAGGCTTTGATCTTGATGAAGTCCCAATAGTTCATTTTTGCCTTTGCTTCCCTTGTCTTTGGCGATGTTCATAGGAAGAAGTTGCTATAGCTAAGGTTGAAGAGGTTGCTGCCTGTGTTCTCCTCAAGGATTTTGATGGATTCCTTTCTCACATTAAGGTCCTTCATCCAAGTTGAGTCTATTTTTGTGTGTGGTATAAGGTACTATGGTCCAGTTTCATTTTTTTGCATGTGGCTGTCCAATTTCCCAACACCATTTGTTGAAGGGACAATCGTTTTTCCATTGGACATTCTTTCCTGCTTTGTTAAAGATTAGTGGGCCATAGAGCTTAGGGTTTATTTCTGGGCTTTCTATTCTGTTTCATTGATCTATATGTCTGTTTTTGTGTCAGTACTGCACTGTCTTGATGATGACAGCTTTGCAATAGAGCTTGAAGTCTGGAAATGTGATTCCACTAACTTTGGCATTCTTTTTCAACACTCCTCTGGCTATTTGAGGTCTTTTTTGGTTCCATATGAATTTTAGGATTATTTGTTCCATTTCTTTGAAAAAAAAAATGGACAGGATTTTGATAAGTTTTGCATTAAATGTGTAGATTGCTTTAGGTAGCACAGACATTTTCACACTATTTGTTTTTCCAATCCATGAACATGGAACATTTTTCCATTTCTTTGTGTCTTCCTCAATTTCTTTCATGAGTACTTTATAGTTTTCTGAGTACAGATTCATTGCCTTTTTGGTTAGGTTTATTCCTAGGTATCTAATGGTTTTGGGTGTTTTATAATTATAAATGGGATTGACTCCTTAATTTCTCTTTCTTTTGTCTTGTTGGTGTAGAGAAATGCAACTGATTTCTGTGCATTGATTTTATATCCTGACACTTTACTGAATTCCTGTACAAGTTATAGCAGATTTGGAATGGAGTCTTTTGGGTTTTCCACAAAAAGTATCATATCATCAGTAAAGAGTGATAGTTTGACTTCTTTGCTGAATTGGATGCCTTTAATTTCTTTTTGTTGTCTGATGGCTGAGGCTAGGACTTCTAGTACTATGTTGAATAATAGTGGTGATAATGGACGTCCCTGCTGTGTTCCTGACCTTAGTGGAAAAGCTCTCAGTTTTTCTCCATTGAGAATGATATTTGCGGTGGGTTTTTCATAGACGGCTTTGATGATATTGAGGTATGTGCCCTCTATCCCTACACTTTGAGGAGTTTTGATCAAGAAAGGATTCTGTACTTTGTCAAATGCTTTTTCAGCATGTATTGAGAGTATCGTATGGTTCTTGTTCTTTCTTTTATTAATGTATTGTATCACATTGATTGATTTGTGGATGTTGAACCAACCTTGCAGCCCTGGATTAAATCCCACTTGCTCATGGTGAAAATCCTTTTAATGTACTCTTGGATCCTACTGGCTGGTATTGTAGTGAGAATTTTCACATCTGTGTTCATCAAGGATATTGGTCTGTAATTTTCTTTTTTGATGGGGTCTTTGTCTGGTTTTGGGATCAAGGTAATGCTGGCCTCGTAAAATGAGTTAGGAAGTTTTCCTTCCATTTCTATTTTTAAAACAGTTTCAGGAGAACCGTAATTAATTCTTTAAATGTTTGGTAAAATTCCCCTAGGAAGCCATCTGGCCCTGGGCTCTTGTTTGTTGGGAGATTTGGGATGACGGCTTCAATCTACTTACTGTTTATGGATCTGTCAGGTTTTCTATTTCTTCCTAATTCAGTTTTGGTAGTTTATACATCTCTAGGAATGCATCCATTTCTTCCAGATTGTCAAATTTGGTAGCGTATATTTGCTCATAATATTTCTTATAATTGTATATCTTTGGTGTTGGTTGTAATCTCTCCTCTTTCATTCATGATTTTATTTACTTGGGTCCTTTTGCTTTTCTTTTGGTAAGTCTGGCCAGGGAGTTATCAATCTTATTAATTCTTTCAAAGAACCAACTCCTAGTTTCATTGATTTGTTCTATTGTTCCTTTGGTTTCTATTTCATTGATTTCTCCTCTGATCTTTACTATTTCTTTTCTCCTGCTGGGTTTAGGCTTTCTTTGTTGTTCTTTCTCCAGCTCCCTTAGGTATAGTGTTAGGTTGTGTATTTGAGACCTTTCTTGTTTCTTAAGATAGGCTTATATCCCTATATATTTTCCTTTCACGACTGCCTTTGCTGTGTCCCACAGATTTTGAACAGTTGTGTTTTCATTATCATTTGTTTCCATGAACTTTTTCAGTTCTTCTTTAATTTCCTGGTGGCCCATTTATTTTTTAGTAGAATGCTCGTTAGCCTCCATGTTTTTGGGTTCTTTCCAAATTTATTCTTGTGGTTGAGTTCCAGCTTCAGAGCATTGTGGTCTGAAAATATGTAGGGAATGATCCCAATCTTTTGGTACCAGTTGAGACCTGATTTGTGACCCAGGATGTGATCTATTCTGGAAAATGTTCCATGTGCACTAGAGAAGAATGTGTATTCTGTTGCTTTGGGATGGAATGTTCTGAATATATCTGTGATGTCCATCTGATCCAGTGTGTCATTTAAGTCCTTTATTTCCTTGTTGATCTTTTGCTTGGATGATCTTTCCATTTCAGTGAGAGAGGTGTTAATATCCCCTACTATTATTGTATTATGTATGATGTGTTTCTTTGATTTTGTTATTAATTGGATTATATAGTTGGCTGTTCCCACGTTAGGGGTATAGATATTTAAAATTACTAGATCCTTTTGTTGGACAGACCCTTTGAGTATGATATAGTGTCCTTTCTCATCTCTTATTATAGTCTTTGGCTTAAAATCTAATTGATCTGATGTAAGTATTGCCATCCCAGCTTTCTTTTAATGACCATTAGCATGGTAAATTGTTTTCCACCCCCTCACTTTGAGTCTGGAGGTGTCTTTGGGTCTAAAATGAGTTCCTTGTAGATAGCATACTGATGGATTTTGTTTTTTTAATCCATTTTGATACCTGTGTCTTTTGATTGGGGCATTTAGCCCATTTACATTCAGGGTAATTATTGAGAGATATGAATTTGGTGCCATTGTATTGCCTATAAGGTGACTGTTACTGTATATTGTCTCTGTTCCTTTCTGGTCTACCACTTTTAGGATCTCTCTTTGCTTAGAGGACCCCTTTCAGTATTTCTTGTAGAGCTCATTTGGTATTCGCAAATTCTTTTAGTTTGTGTTTGTCCTGGAAGCTTTTTATCTCTCCTTCTATTTTCAGTGATAGCCTAGCTGGATATAGTATTCTTGGCTGCATGTTTTTCTCATTTAGTGCTCTGAATATATCCTGCCAGTTCTTTCTGGCCTGCCAGGTCTCTTTGGATAAGTCTGCTGTTAATCTAATATATTTTACCATTGTATGTTAGTCTTTTTGTCCCAGGCTGCTTTCAGGATTTTCTCTTTGTCACTAAGACGTGTAAATTTTACTATTAAATGATGGGGTGTGGACCTATTCTTATTGATTTTGAGGGGGGTTCTCTGTGCCTCCTGGATTTTGATGTTTGTTCCCTTTGCCATATTAGGGAAATTCTCTACAATAATTCACTCCAATATACCTTCTGCCCCCCTTGCTCTTTCTTCTGCTTCTGGAATCCCAATTATTATAATATTGCTTCATCTTATGGTATCACTTATCTCTCAAATTCTCCCCTCATGGTTCAGTCATTGTCTGGTCACTCTTTTGCTCAGCTTCTTTATTCCCTGTCATTTGGTCTTCTATATCACTAATTCTCTCTTCTGCCTCATTTATCCTTGCAGTAAGAGCCTTCATTTTTTATTGCACCTCATTAATAGCTTTTTTGATTTCAGCTTGGTTAGATTTTCATTCTTTTGTTTCTCTAGAAAGGGCTTTTATTTCTCCGGACAGTGTTTCTCTAATATCTTCCATGCCTTTTTTGAGCCTACCTATCATTTTGAGAGTCATCATTCTGAACTCTAGATCTGATATATTAACAATGTCTGTATTGATTAGGTCCCTAGCCTTCAGTACTGCCTCTTGGTTTTGTTTTTTTTTTTTTTGGTTGTTTCTCTCCCTTGTCATTTTATACAGTTAAGAATATATGGATGAGAGAATGAAATACTAAAAGGGTGGCAAAGACCCCAGAAAAATGTGTGTTAACCAAATCAGAAGAGACCCCAAATTGTGGGGAGAAGTGGGTAAGAAGAAGTTTAAAAAATTAAATTAAAAAAAATATATATATGACTAATGAATAGAACAGAGCCACCCCCTTGATTTTGGTTGTATTTAGGTTTCTTAGAAGAAACTACCTCCCAAAATTTTAAAGCAAGAAAAACTATAGACACACACACACACACACACACACACACACACACACAAGGTAATCACGATGAAGGGATGGAATATGACTGTAAAGGTGAAAATTTACAAAAAAAAATCTAAAAAAGGAGTTGATAAGTTGGTTGGGAAAAGAAAGGAAAAGAAAGTGGGGAGAATTTGCTTAGGAAATTTGCCCTAGATTTAGGGTATATTTTGATCTGTTAGAAGAAATTGTATCCCAGAAATTTTTAGAAGAAAAATCCTATATGTATACAAAAAAAATAATAAAGAGTTAGATACAATAAAGGGTAAAATATGACTATAATAATGAAGGTTCAAAAATACTTTTTTTCAAGAAAGTTATCCTTAAGATAAACTAGTTAAAAAACATTAAAAGAGGAGGGGTGCCTGGGTGGCTCAGTGGGTTAAGCCGCTGCCTTCGGCTCAGGTCATGATCCCAGGTCCTGGGTTCAAGCCCCGCATCGGGCTTTCTGCGCAGCAGGGAGCCTGCTTCCTCCTCTCTCTCTGCCTGCCTCTCTGTCTACTTGTGATTTCTCTCTGTCAAATAAATGTATAAAATCTTTAAAAAAAAAAACATTAAAAGAGGAAAGAGTAAAAGTTAAAAAAGTAAGAATAAGAAAAAAATTTAAAAAACTTAACTAGCTTTGCAAGGCTCAAGAATCATAGGGAGAAAGCCATGAATTCCATGCTTTGCTTTCCCCTCCTCTGGAGTTCCGCTCTTCTCTGTGATCAGTGAGCTTGATCTTGGCTGGCTATCCTTGCTGATCTTCTGGGGTAGGGGCCTATTGTAGTGATTCTCAAGTGTCTTTGCCCCCTGAAGCACAATTGTGCCACCCTTGCCAGGGGCTGGCTAAGTAATCTGCTTGGGTTCATTCTTGGGAGCTTTTGTTCCCTGAGCACTTTCCATAGAGCTCTGATGGACAGGAATGAAAATGGTGGCCTCCCAATCGCCAGTCCAGAGGAGCCGAGAGATTGAGGCCCCACTCCTCAGTGCGCCTTTGGAGAAAGGCACTCAGTCACTCCCATCTCCCTGGCCACTGGCCGTGCTCTTAGCTCACCCAGCCTGTGACCAAGTGACTCTGTCTCTGGCACACAGCCTAGCCTGGAGTCTCCAAACCCAGCACATTCCTGTCGCTCTGCTCTTCTGGTGGCTCTCCCCAGATCTGCCACTTGTGGGGTCTCTGCTCAAAGAGCAGTGGCCTAATTGTACCACAGATCAGTTTAAGGTAACCCCGAGCTGAGAGCTTACTCCTCAGCTATGTTTCTGTAGCCAGCTTCCCCACTCTAATACCTGCAAGCTCTGCTACACTCAGACACCCCTGATCCTTCTGTGACCTCGTGGAACCTGAGACCACGCTGTCTCCACAAGGGCTCCACTCCTGCTTAGCCTCTAGAGTGATGTCCTTCAGTGGAGCAGACTTTTAAAAGTTTGGATTTTGTGCTCCGTTGCTCTGCTGCTTGCTGAGAGCTGGCCCCTCCCCTCATGGTCTATCTTCCCGTGGCTTCGGAGTCACTTCTCCACAGGTCCTACCTTTCAGAAAATGGTCAATTTTCTGTTTCTAGCATTGCTGCTCTTCTTCTCCTTGATCTTCTGTTGGATTTGTAGGTGTTCGGAATGGTTTGATAACTATCTTGGAAAAAAGTATTCTTTTCCCATTCAGCACGTCAAATATAACATGCCACTTTCTTCTGGCCTGTCAAATTTCTGTGGAGAGATTTGCTGCTAACCTAGTTTGGCATCCTTTATAGGTTAGGGATTTCTGTTCCCTTTGCTTTCAGGAATTTTTCTTTGTGTCTATATTTTTCAAATTTTACAATATGTCTTGATGTTGGCTGGCTTTTTTGTTGATTTTGATGTGAGTTCTCTATGCCTCCTGGATTTGGATGTCTGTTTCTTTCCTTGAGTTAGGAAAGCTTTCAGCCATAATTTCCTCTAATAAACCTTCTACCCCTTTTCCCTTCTTTTCTTCTTTTGGGATTCCTATGATGAATGCTATTATGCTTTATGGAGTCACTGAGTTCTCTAAGTCTACATTCGTGTTCCAATATTTTTCTTTCCCTCTTCAGGTTCATTATTTTTCATGAATTTATCTTATATATCATTTATTAAGTCTCTGTTTTTCCATTTTTATAATCATTGCATCCAGTTGGTTTTGCTTCCTACGTATAGCATTATTTTAAATTTCAACCTAAGTAATTTTTAAGTCTTTTATGTTTGTAGTAAGGGTCCGTTCAGTTTCTTCTATGGTTTTCTCAAGCCCAGCTAATATCTTTATGACTGTTATTTTAAATTCTGGTTCAGGCATATTACTTATATCTATTTTGATTAACTCCCTGGCTGGTGACCTCTTCTTGTTCTTTCTATTGGGATGAATTCTTGTGTCTTGATATTTTGCCTAGGACTCTGTCTTTTGTGTTTTAGGAAATCCTGTGGCAGTTCCTATTTCCACTTGAGCTGAAGCTTTGCAGTATACACTGTTTGATTAGTAGACCTGGTGCATCTGGGTCTTTTGTGCTGGTCTTCTTGGAGAGGGACTCATTGCTGCCCTGGTTTTAATCACACTTCCCTGGTACAAAAGGCAATGACATTGCACACAGAGTGAAGTTTGGTCTAAGTAGCTGGGCCACCATGTATGCTGTGCCACTTGCTGAATTCTGTCCTTACTGATAGGAGGGGTGAAAAATGGTTTTGGCCTGCTCTTTCCCAGAGAAGGGGGTTCCTGCCCACCGTTGTTCAGGAAGCCTTCACAGAAGAGAAAACAATCACCCACTTGTGCCCTTCTCTTCTGTCAGATCCCTACCTTCACCCTGTCTGTGTTGGAGCCATCTGCCTACCAGGCAACACAGTGATCCTGTGTTTTATCTCAGGCATAACCCTGGTTTTTAAGATTCTAAATTTTAGGGACCCAGCATGAACTGTGTTGATCCTCTGGGGGACTGTCTCCCTGTGCTGTGACTGGTATTGTTTTGCCCAGAAAAGCAATCACACAATTAGCAAGGGTTTGGAGTCTGTGGTAAAGTATAGCAAAATGTTGCCATCCAGGTTAGCGGCCTTCAGGAGGACTCTTTACTCTTATGCTAATGAATGGGGCAGCTAACTGGCACTCCACTGGGTATTTTGTCCATTGAGAGGCAGTGTCTCCTCTCCCAAATGCCCTGCAAGAATGGGAAATGTCTTTCCCAGAGTAACCCAGAGCTCACTGTCCTCTTTCAATCCTCTGTCCTCCTTCTCCACAAGAGCACCACTATGCCTGCCAGGCTTGACCCTGGTGATGGCACAGACTTCTAAAACTTCAGACTTGCAGCTCCACTGCTTGTAAAAACTTGTGGTAATCAGTCCCTCTTATTTTCCCAGTCAGTGGTTTTAGGGAAGTAATGTTTTTCTTGTGCAATCCCATGCATGCTGCTTTATCTCTGTCTCTCTCACTCTCTCTCTTTCTGTGCTCTCTCTGTCCCTGTCTCTCCACTGTGATCAGGGCTTCCTCTCATCCACAGAACCTGTGTTTATTTTCTCCCCAAGATAACACATCTCTGTACTTCCTACCTTCCACAATGCAGCCTCTTTTCTCCCTCTAGTTGTGCTGTTTGTTCTCTCAGTCCTCAGATTGGTTTCCTAGGTGTTTAGAATGATTTGATTATTATCAAGCTGTGTTCAAAGGATGAGGCAAGCATAAGGTGACCCTACTACTCCACCATCTTAACTCTTCTCCCCACTAAATCTAAATTTGAATCCCATTCCCCCAAATGGCTTTTTCCAGATCTTCTCATAACATTTAATAACAAATCTACATATTATTTGCTCAGGCTTTAAAAAAAAAGTAGATCTTTAATAATTTCTTTTTTATATCAAAAATTCAAATCCTTTTAAAATATCTAAAATACAACATATTTGAACTCTTTCTCTGCCATCTTCTACTAGTTGGCCTGTTTCAGGTAACCACATTACAATCAATTCTCTGCAAAGCAGCTAATGTAATACTTTTAGAGTTAATTGTTGGGTTAGTAATTTTTTAAGGAGGAGTAATATATTGACTTTCCTGCAGATAGAAATTATAATTACTACAGAAATACAGATAAAAACCAAAATAAACAGAAATTACCAGAGGGGTTTGGAGAGTGAACAAAATAAGTCAAATTTCAGAGAGGAGATGATGCATGGAGAGAGCATACAGCACAGGATGAGTTTCTGATTTTTTCTTACTTAGCCCAGCCCACAGACTTTCTGGACTCTGGTTTAAGGTATCACAAGAATGAGTCAAGACTACCAGGGTTCCTAGACAGTCTTGGGGGAGAAATTCTTGGAAAGAGAAAGCCAGAGAAAAGTAATGAGAAAATGTATATAAACTCTACCCTGGTTTCAGGCTAACATCTAAACCAGGCATTTGAAGAGTAAACTGGAAATCAGTCTGAACTAAGATTTGAGCTACCATCCATGGCAGGCAAAAGAGAGTTTGCACCTTGAATCTTAAAGTTAATTGTCTGGTAAAATAAATATATCAACAGTCTTTAAAGAAATATAGTAGAATCAACAATCTACATGAAATACATTTGTATTGTACATGATACAATTCAAAATTATTTGAGGTACAGAAATATGAAAATGTGCTCAAAGGAAAAGATGACCAATACAGTTCACAGATATTGGAATTACAAAACAAAGACTTTAAGGCAGCTAATATGAAGGTTGTCAATAAGTTAAAGGCATTTACTCTTTTTTTTTTTTAAAGATTTTATTTATTTATTTGACAGCGATCACAAGTAGACGGAGAGGCAGGCAGATAGAGAGAGAGAGAGGGAAGCAGGCTCCCTGCTGAGCAGAGAGCCCGATGCGGGACTCGATCCCAGGACCCTGAGATCATGACCTGAGCCGAAGGCAGCGGCTTAACCCACTGAGCCACCCAGGCGCCCCTAAAGGCATTTACTCTTGGTGTAAATAAAAAGATAGAAAACCTCAGGAAAATAGAAATTATTGAAAAGGACAAAATGAAAATTATAAAACTATAAAATTAATGTCTTAAATTAAAACAAGAAATGCTCTGGATGCATTAGGCAGCAGAAATAAGTTGAAAAAGAAAAGAGACAGTGACCTTAAGAATTGATGAATGAAAATTAATTATGAAAAGTCATCAATGAAAATGGGTGAATGAAAATAAGATATGCAAAAAAAAAAGGAAAAATAATGAACAGAGTTCCATGGATCTGAAGGCCAAAGGAAAAGGTCTATCATGTAAGTAACTGAAATCCCCCAAAGAAAAAAGAAAAAAAAAAATGAGGCAGAAAAGTATTTGAAAAAATAATAGTTGGCAATCACCTTCAAATACTGGAAGAGATAGATTTGTAAATTCAAGAATTTCAACAGAACTCAAAAGGGTTGAATTTGATGAAAACCACTTCTGGCCACAACTTACCCACACTACTAAGAACCAAATATCTAAAGAAAATTTTGCAAGCAGTTTCATTGCCTAATAGCATGTGACATAGAGGCATAATATGTAATGGCTAAACACCATGGCACTAAAGTCAAACTACATTTGCTCAAGTATCTGTACCACTTGAGCAGTCTGGCTCTTGGCCCAAAGTATATGTGTTATTTTCCAGGACAAACCAGAGACAACTACAAAGGCTTTACTTGATAGGCCTTGTGTGTTTGGGGTTGGGTAGGGGACTCACCCATTTCCCACCCCCACATACACACTGCATTCAATACACAACCAGGATGTGCACTCTAGAGGGAGTTGACAACAATAATTCAAGCTCTTCTGGCCAGTTATGCTCTTAAGCTCTTTGCACTCCAGGCACATTCATTCTTAGATTTCTTTATCTAAGGCTTTCAGCCAAGATCTTCCTCAGGCACTTCTTTGATATCTCTTTATCTGCTACGGGGTTTGGAAGGGGAGGGACCTTGAGACATTTTTCTTCTAAATCTCTGTACCCAGTATTTCTCCACTCTTAGCTCTCTCATTTCTCTTCCTCCTTGCCTCCTGGGTCCATAACACTACCAAAGTCTTTTGTTCAGGGCTCCCTTGGCAGTAGCTTTCATGTCTGTACTGCTTCATCTGATTCTCCAATGATGCTCTGATCCATATGGGAGAATGGAACAGAGGGAGTAGGTGTTTTCTCTGGTTTAGCCCCTTATTTATACTATAACAGCAAGTAATTAAGCCTTGATTCTTACTTCTATTTTGACTTGTTGGATTAATCTGCTACTTGCACACATGGCAGCTTAACTGTCTAGCTTAAAAGAGCTGCTGATAAATTGATTCAGTGAACAGGATGTTGATTAAGCGTAATGCCACTGGGAAGAGGGAAAAGCCTGAAAATTCTGTGGAGCACATTTGTGAGTCTATTGGACATCCCACATGAGTGCTAGTGGATCATCTGTAAGAGTCTGAGGATCCCACATGCTCTTTACCAGTGGGTCTTAGAAAGTACTAGAGTAGTCCGTGGGCACTTTGCCAGCCATGCCATTTCATCATGAGTAGTGTTAAGAGCAGCAATGCAGCATTCTTGGAATATGCTAGTATATTGTTGATAAAAGGGTTTTTGTTTGTTTGTTTCCAAGAAGGATGTTTGGATTTCTCTTTTGCCCTTGACTCCTGGCTAAGTACATATAGTGGGTCAGATTTTAAGATTAAACACAGGGATTTGAAAAAAGCTAGGAAAGAAGTTCCCTAGCAACCCTTTGTGGTCTTCCAGTAATAGGGCCAGAAATAGTTGGGGGATTCCTGGGAGCTGAGTAACCTTAAGCATGTTTCTGTTGCTGATAACAACCCAGCAGTGGAGCAAGCTGTTGAAATTTTAGGGGGGGGGAAGGTATAGAACCCTTCAGGATTGATTTGGCCATAGGCATTAGAGACTTTAGAGATTTAGCTCAATCCTTTCTGGAGTTATTTTGCTCCAGGTAATAAGGGAGAATGGTCCAATAGATAAAGTAGAAGGTTAGTTATACATGAGCAGGAGGGAAGGGCAGTGATAAATAGGTTACATATTAGAATCCTAGGGGCACAATATTAAATCATGGGGGCACATGAGAGGACTAGGGGCACAAAATCTTAACTTTATGGCTTCCAAGACTTCAAAACCCTGGCCTGTGGCTTCTAACAGACCAACAACCATATGTGTAGAACATGCACTCTTCTCTTCCGCCTGTGCCCCAGGATAACCTCTCGATTCATTATAACACATTCACATTGAGTTTATTACCTCCCTCCATGGGGGAAGTATGACATGATGGTTCTGGTTACAAATCTTGTAGTGTCAAAAACTCCCCCTCCCCCAAAGGATTGGAAAGAGCCTCCGTTAGAGATCACCCTGTCCATGACCCAAGATCTCTCTCCACTTCACATAAAAGGAAAGGATCCCTGCAACTTCAGGGCAGTTGCTACCTTTGGGCCTGCCCACTCACCTTTTTTGAAAGTGTACTGTCTTTAATAAACTGTTTTGTTTTTATTACTTTCTTCCTGGATGTCTTTATTTGGGAATGGATCATCACATAAATTTTTCACAAGGAATCCAAGAACCACGACTTCCATTCATACATGGCAGACTCTCCTACCACCAACACAGTGTGGGGTGCATTACTACCAACTCTCTCCTCAGAGTGCTCAGAGAACAGCTGCTGCCAAGGGAGGGTCACAAATAGCAGTAGTGGCAACAGCCTCCTCTTGGCAGCCTGTTGGAGTCTGGGCAGGAAACTGCTGTCCACTCCTACAGGCTGTCTTGCCTAACACTTCACCTTCCCAGCTTTAACCCAGAAGACTTGTAGGAGTGTTTGGGTTGAACTGACAAAGAAGGATTCTCTTCCTTTCAACCTTCCCTTTCTGTCCAGATCACTAGTATTCAAATTAGACTAGAGGTTAAGCCCCTGACCTTTGTCCACAGGAAGAACTGGAGGCCCTGTGCCAAGATTAAAGTTAAATAGGGAGATAAAAGAAAATTGCACTTCTTGGATCTTGTAGATAATCATGTACATGTGAAAAATCAGGAGAAAACAAATAATGCTTTCTGGTTTTAGGAGCCGAAACTACCTCCACTGGTACTCTTAGCCACACCTGACTGTAGGTGAGTCTCCTTGGGTTCCTACAAACATCCACTAATATGTCACCCATTGCTGAATGTATCATTGCTTATTGATGTATTGTCCATATACAACCTTGATAGCCTTCACCCCTACAGTTTTTTCTTGGTAGCTACAAAGAAATAGACAAATTATATTCAAGATCATTACTATGACCTCTGAAGACAAAGAATCAAAATTACATTTTAAAATTGAAATCAGGAGACTTCAGGATTAATATTACTTTAAGATAACTATTCATGATATGTGCATACAGTATTTGGTTCTTCAATAACTCAACATATATTTATTAATCATCTCTAATATTTTAACAGTGGCACTGCAGACTCAATCTCTCCTGTCATACAGATTAATTTCTAAAATAAACATTAAGAAAAATTGTTCCAAATAAATAATTAAATAAAATTTGAAAGATGCCATGAAGGAACATTAAAGTTAAAAAGATACCATATATTTGAGAGCCTAATCTACTTGGTTACTATTTAATCAATTTATTCATAAGATCAAGTGAGGACAATTAAGTTCAACTCACTTTGATAGATATTATGGTTAATATACTGAAGAGATCCCACTATACAGCTGCTTATTGAGCTTAGCATATTACATTAAGTAACTAGAAAAAAAATAAAATACATAGTAAATGCTAAGGAATTTGCATGATGTTATGAGCATAAAATAAAAAGTTTATGCAAAAATAAGAGGGAATATGTGAATTAAGAAAGGATGAAAAAGCAGAATTTAAAGAAATATAAGCATCTTCTAAGTAAAGCAGAGGTAAAATGAATAGATGTCTGAGATGGTGACTGAGTTATCCAGGAGAAGGTGAATCATGTGAAGGAGCAAAGAAGCCAGGGAGAACACGAAGAGGCATCGGTAGAATAAAAGGCTGGTAGAATTAGATAGAACTCAGACCTATTAGGTAATTTCAGTTCATTGTGGATTTTAGTCTTTATTTTCAGAGCACTATGAAGCAATTAGCATATTTGATAACTGAAGTGAAGGATTTGGCTTTGTGTTTGGAACACTGCACGTTGATTGCCGTGTAGAAAATAAGTTGGAGATGGACCAAAGTAGTGTGGGAGGGCTAATTGTGAATCTAAGTCTGAGTCTCAAGAAAAGGTCTGCCTTTAACCTGTATGTGTAAATATGTAAGTTTTCTGTATTCTAGATGGTAAGTAAAGCCAGAGCATACATCATATTGTCTATGGTGGAAGTGTAGAATAAGAATAAAATATAGTAAGTCTATCACTAAAACTTAAAGGGCAAATGATGTATGCACATATGTGAATACATGTGAATAGTATGCATATATATGTGGGGTTGTGTATTCAAACAGAAAAAAGAAATTCAGAAGAACATGGATGATCATTAAACTTTGAAAATTTTTAAAGATTTATTTATTTATTTGAGAGAAAGAGAGAGTGTGGGGGTGGGGGATAAAGGGAGAGGAAAAGAGCCACAAGTAGACTCCATGCTGACTGTGGAGCCTGACAGGGTGCTCAATCTCACAACCTGGAGATCACTACCTGAGCTGAAACCAAGAGTCTGACACCAAACAAACTGTGCCATCCATATGTCCCTAAACTTTGAAATTTATGGCTAGAATAAACTCTATCCATTATAATGGAAGATTTTTTCCCAACTACAACTAACATAGGGCTCGTGAACCCAAACAACAAGAATCGTAAACATAACGTTTGAGACTAGGCACATTTTAACTTCTGAAAATACCAGTAACACAGTGGTGGGTTAGGCAAGATTTTTAACCACCTGCTCTGCTCCTATTTCAAAAACAGTCTCTGTCTCAGTCAGCAAATAAGACAGGTATTATTTCTATGGGGAGGACAAGGTTTGTGATAAGGTTAGGGTTGTTTCCATCCATGCTTTCATTGTTGACCAATCTCCAATTCTACCTTAGCTTTGAAGATTATTATTTTTTTAAAGACTTTATTTATTTATTTGACAGAGATCACAAGTAGGCAGAGAGAGAGAGAGGGAAGCAGAATCATGGTTGAGCAGAGAGCCCAATGGCGGGACTCGATCCCAGGACTCTGAGATCATGACCTGAGCTGAAGGCAGAGGCTTAACCCACTGAGCCACTCAGGCACCCCTGAAAATTATTTTAAATCTTCAATTAGTTTTGTGGGGCTGAGACTTGAAGATATATATCAGTGGCCCATTGAAACCAGGGATATTAATACAACATGGAGGCAGTAAAAAGGCCCCAGCATACTGAATTATGGGTTCTACAATTTTTAATGCATTTCTAGTGATCTTGAAATTAACAAAAGGTAAATCCTCTCTTCATAGTTAAATAAATTTGACAGTGAGAAAGGATGTTTTCAGGCTAGAAAGTAGAATCACCCCAGATAAATGTCTAGTGGATGCCAACATTTGATCAAAGGGTTTTCACACCACTTTGCAATTAAAGTCTAAAGTAGAAATCTCATCACACCCAAGTCTGATATTAGAGGTTCAAAGAGAAAACATAAGCTACATATTGACAAATAAGCCTATAAAAATCTTTCCAAGTTTAAAGATGAGTTAGCACATACACACACATAAAGTAATTGAGGGGTTAGTGAAAAAAACAATTTACTTCATAAAAGAAGTGAACACTTTCTGTGAAGAATCAAATACATAATATGAAATTACTTATCAGAGAACACTAAAAAGTATGTTTTCTGTTTATATATTATTAACCAAATATAAGAAAATAAAGACAACCTAGAGTCTGAGTAGTAAAAGGAGGCAAATAACTATAAGATAAATGAAAGGATTATAAATCTGAAAAATAAAACATATAAGAGATGGCAAAACTCAAACAGTATTCAAGAAAAAGCAGATGCACTAAAATTTTAAAAAAAAAGTGCTTGAAATGCTCTTCAAATATTGAGGATTCTCTCATTGCCAATGGTATTCCAGAGTTTAACTACACTATGATTATAAAATGTGGAATGTAATGAGAAAATCACTGCCAATACAGAACGGTTCAGTGAAACTCTCCTTTAAAGAGTAAGACCACGTTAAAAATGTTTCCAGGAAATGTAATCTGATAGAGTTTACCACAAACAGATCCACTCTAAATGATATTTATAAAGAAGTATTCTAGTAAGAGGAAAAATAATCCCAGAAGAAAGTCTGAAATGCAAAAAGACATCATCATCAAAAAAAATCACATTTTATAAAACACCTATAATTTTATAGGTGAATATAAACAGACACACACCATATAAAATAGTAAAACTAATGTACAATCATTGGCTTAAAAAGAGAGAAAGTTTAAATATCAGAAAATACCATGTTAGTCAATAGAGGAATAATCAGAGTTATGCTTTAATCACTTAAAAACAGTAATAGACTGAATAATTACTAAATACGTGGAAAATTTAAAAAATGATTGAACAAAAACATAAACAAACCAAACAAAGGCAAAAGGAGAGAAAGCTGAATAGGGAGAACCTGGAAATACTGGTACATAAATTAAATTGACAAAATCATAGTTTTAAATAAGCATAATTATTTGGAAATTAAAGGCACTTCTAAATAAGTCATGAATCAAAAAATAATAAGAACATTTTGAAAAGTTTTAGAGCTGAACAATTATAAGCTATTTCATATTTAATTGGAAAGAAAAAAAACTAAAATAGTACTTGGAAATATTTAGAATCAAATGATTATAACCAAAAAGAGAAGAAGCTAATATTTACTTAAGTCTACCACTTAGATGTTTAAAAAATAAAGACAAATAGGAAAAAAGAAACTAATGAATGAGTACAAGATAGTGTATTAATTCATTTGAATATAAAAATATAATGAAGAGGCCGCTGGGTGGTTCAGTGGGTTAACCCTCTGCTTTTAGCTCAGGTCATGATCCCGGGGTTCTGGGATTGGTTCTGGGATTGAGCCCCGCATCGGGCTCTCTGCTCGGCAGGGTGCCTGCTTCCCCATCTCCCTCTGCCTGCCTCTCTGCCTACTTGTGATCTCTGTCAAATAAATAAATAAAATCTTAAGAAAATATATAATGAAGAGATCAAAAAGGCCAACCAATCAAAAGAGATAAAAAAAGAGACCAAAAAAGCCAACATGCTTTCCTTTGAAATAGGTAATAATAATCAGTAAATATCTAGCAAACTTAATCAAAATATGAGGAAAGGCACAAATAAAGAATATTAGTTGGGAAGAGGAATTTCTAAAATATGCAACTTTTGAAAACTTACCAAAGAAAAAATTTAAAACATAAACTATTCTATAATTACTAAATATGATTAACCAATAGCTTAAAATTTTCTCAGATTTAACAGAAAAGATTGAGAATATTTTTATAAATTCTGAAGGAACAGATTACAGGCATACCTCAGAGATATGTAGGTTCAGTTCCAGACCACTGCAATAAGGTGAATATTGCACTAAACAAGTCAAAAGAATTTTTTGATCTCCCAGTTCATATCAAAGTTATATTTATACTGAATTAGAAATTAACAACCTATTATTATTATTATTAGCCTATTAAGTGTGCAATTGCATTTTATCTAAAAAACACAATGTATATACTTTAGCCAACGTAAAACCAAACTTTATTGCTAAAGAAAAAGGCAACAATCATCTGAGTTTTTTTTTTATTTTGTTAAGATTTTATTTATTATTTGAGAAAGAGAGAACATGTGAGAGAGAGCACAAGCAGTGGGGAGGAGCAGAGGAGAGGGAGAAGGAGACCCCAGCTAAACGGGAACCTGATACAGGGCTTGGTCCCAGGACCTGGAGATTATGACTTGAGCTGAAGGCAGATGGTTAAGGGACTGAGTCACCACTCAGGCAACCCTCATCTAACTTTCAGTAAGTTATAATCTTTTTCCTGGTGGAGAGTCTTGCCTAGATGTCGATGTCTGCTGATTGATCAAGGTGGTAGTTGCTGAGTCTTGGGTGGTTGGGGCAATTTTTAAAAATAAGACAACAATGAAGTTGGCCTCATTGGATTGACTTATTTCCACTAACAATTTCTCTGTAGCATATTATCCTGCATGATAGGATTATACCCACAACTCCTTTCAAAATTGTAATCAGTCCTCTCAAACCCTGCTCTGACTTTGGCAATTACGATTAGGTAATATTTCAAATCATTTGTCGTCATTTCAATAAGCTTCATGGTATCTTCTCTGGGAGTAGATTCCATCTCAAGAAACCAGTTTCTTTGTTCATATATAAGAGGCAACTCTTCATCCATTAAAATTTCATCATAATATTACAGCAATCCAATCACATCATTAGGCTCCACTTCAAATTCTAATTATTTTGCTCTTTCCACCACATCTGCAATTACTTCATCCACTGAGGTATTTAACCCCTCAAAGTCACCCATGAGGATTGAAATCAACACTTTCTAAATTTCTAATAATGTTGATAGTTTGACCTCTCCCCATGAATCATGAGTGTTTTTAATGACATCTAAAATGTTTGAATTATTTCCAGAAGTTTTTCAATTTACTTTGCCCAAATCCATCTAGGTATTACTATGGTATCTATTGTAAAATTATATATAAAACATAAATGCATTTCTTAAATAATAGGAATTGAAAGTCCAGAATGATCCATGGGCTAAAGAATGAAGGTTGTGTTAATAAGCATGAAAGCAACATTTATGTTGTTGTACATCTCCATCAGAACTATTAGGCGGCCATGTGCATAGTCAATGAGCAATAATATTTTGAAATGAATCTTTTTTGTTGTTTTTTTTTATGCAGTAGGTCTTAAAAAAGGGGTTAAAATATTTAGTAAACCATGTTTTAAACAGATGTGCTGTCATCCAGGTTTTGTTGTTCCATTTAGAAAGCACAAGAAGGAAAAAAAAAAAAAAACACAGGAAGATTAGATTTAACGTAAGTCTTAGGACCCCTAAGATTTTCACATGGTAAATGAGCATTGATTTCAACTTCAAATTTCCAGCTGCCCTGGCTCCTAACAAGAGAATCAGCCTGTCCTATCAAGCCTGGAAGCCAGACTGACATCTCCTCTCTAGGAAAGTCCTACATGATACCTTCTTGTAATAGAAGTGGTGTTTTGGTTTCCATTGAAAGTTTATTGTTCAGTTTACCCAACTTCATCAATGGATCTTCTGAATAAGCTGGATCTTCTGAATAAGTTGCAGCTCTCCATCAGCACTTGCTGCTTCAATTGTATGTTGATGTTATGGAGAGGACTTCTTTTTTTAAACTTTATGAACCAACCTCTAGTTGCTTCAGACTGTCCTTCTGCAGCTTTCATACCTGTCTTAACCTTCATAGAATTGAAGAGACTTTGGATCTTACTCAGGATTAGGTTTTGGCATTAAGGAACATTGTGGCTTGTTTGATATTCTATCCAGACCCCTAAAACTTTCTCTGTATCAACAATAAGGCTGCTTTGCTTTATTATTCCTGTGTTGGCTGGAAGAGCACATTTTAAATTTCCTTCAAGAAAATTTTCTTTTATGTTCACAACTTGGAGTTTGGTGCAAAGTCCTAGTTTTTGGCGTAACTTGATTTTTGACATCCCTTCCTCACTAAGTTTAATAATTTCTAGCTTTTGATATAAAGTGAGGGACATGCGGCTTGTCCTTTAACTTGAACATTTAGAGGTCATTGCAGGTTATTAATTGTACAATTTTAATATTGTTGTGTCCTAGAGAACAGGGATACACAGGAGAAGGAGAGAGTCTAGGAATGGCAGGTTGGTGGAACAGTCAGAGCCTGTACAACATCGATTAAGTTTGCTGTCTTAAATGGGCACAGTTCATGATGCCCCTCCCAAAATTACAATGGTATCATCAAAGATCACTAATCAAAGATCACCATAACAAATATAATAACAAAAAAGTTTGAAATAAGACTGTGAGGATAACCAAATGTGACACAGAGAGATGAAATGAACACATGCTATTGGAAGAACTATACCAAGAGTCTTGTTCAACAGAGGGTTGCTACAAATCCTCAATGTGTAAAAAATGCAATGCCTACAAAGTGTAATAAAGCAAAACCATCAAACATATTATGTTTATATATAATTTTCACAAAATTCCTTCTACAGAGTTTTTCAAGTGACAATTTCCATAATGCTTATCAATTACTATGAACTTAATTCCAAAATATGATAGGATAAAAAAGGAAGAAAAATTATAGGCAAGTCTCTCTTATAAATATGAATATAAAAATAGGCAAGTCTCTCATAAATATGAATAAAAAATAAAATATTAGAAATCAATCCATCAGTGTATATTAAAAATTAATGAATCATAACCAAGAATAGGTATCCTCAGTAATGTAAGATTTTCAAACAGAATGTGATTTAGAAAATTCTTGTGTCCTGGAAGCTTTCAATTCTGCTGGAGGTGCTGTTGAATGCTCAGGAAGTGGATGTCAGGAAGAGAAAAAGCTGATGCTGTTCCCAGTCCCAGGGCACAGGCATCAGCACTGCAAGCTTGAGACAGGACTAGGACTTGTAGTTAACAACTCAAAGTCCATTTCCATAATTTACGAGTGACGAGAACATAGCCTTTGGTCACATTTCTGTTACGCCTGCCCCCTTGTTGGGCTTCCTTTCCATAAGTAATCACCAAGTTTCCAGTCCTGTAACAGATCCAAACCTTTGAAATCTTTTTTTACTTCTACTCATTGATCTCAAATTATTACTGGGGAATACCCTTTCCTCATTTTATTCTCCTCAACATGTCTTACTTTCTTCTGCCTCTTCATCAATCCCAACATTGTGGTTTTTATTTCCCATTCTCCTTAATGCCTCAAAACTTAAATCATTAGCCATGACAAATTTATTTGGAACTTTCCTCAAAAGCAAGAACTTTAATTTTAACTTAAAAACCTTCATGGAAGATTAAGAATAAAAAAAATTATTAGAATGCCATTCTTTTAATATAAAAAACCATGAAAAGGTGAGTTGCCATATTCAAAGAAAAGAATAAACCTTTTATCATGCCATGTAAACATAGTTTCATGCACATTAATTTCTTAAAAAACAAACAGTCTGAAGCAACTTACTGCCATTTGAATAAAGCATCTTTTCTCTACAACATCAGTCACATTATGTTTTATAAAATGTAAAGTTCTAATCTGTTAGTACCCAATAAACATTTTATGGTGACAACTTATTTCCAGACAAATGAGAACATGACCCAAAAACTAGCTTTTTTTTTTCTTAGACAATTGTATAGAAACTACAAACACACTGGAAGTAAAGCAATTTCCACAAGAGAATAGAGAAGTTTTTGCTTTCAACTGTCATGGAAAACCAAAGACCAAGTGTTTATTTGATTTACCACTTAGAATATTTAAATAAACCCAAAGCTTGTCTATAAAGCCTATGCTGTCTGATTAAGGAATTTTAAAAGTTTGGGTATATTTCTCTGCAAATCAATCAGTCTAATACACCACAAATAAAATAAACTATAAAAACCTTATGATCCTCTTAATAGATGCAGAAAAAGCACTAATAAAATACAGCAACCTTCTTGGTAAAAACCCTCCACAGTATAGGGATAGAGGGAACATACCTCAACATCAGAAAGGTCATACACATATACAGTTAATATCATTCTCAACAGGGAAAAACTGAGAGTTTTCCCCCTCAGTCAGGAACATGAGAGGGATGTCCACTCTCACTTCTGTTGTTCAACATAGTACTGGAAGTCCTTGACTTAGCAATCAGACAACAAAAAGAAGTAGGAGGCATCCAGTGCTCAATGGAAGAAGTCAAACTTTCACTATTTGCAGATGACATGATAGTCTATGTAGGAAACCTGAAAGACTCCACCAACAAATTGCTAGAACCCATATAAGAATTCAGCAAAGTAATAAGATATAAAGTCAATGTACAGAAATCTGTTCCATTTCTATACCCCAGCAATGAGGTAGCAGAAAGAGAAATCAAGGAATCAATCCCATTTACACTTGCACCTAAACCCATAATATATCTAGGAATAAACCTAGCCAAAGAGGTAAAAGATCTGTACTCTGAAAAGTATAGAATACTCATTAAAGAAATTGAAGAATATACAAAGAAACGGAAAAGCACTCCATGCTCATGCATTGTAAGAACAAATATTATTAAAATGTCTATTCTACCAAAAGCAATCTACACATTTAATGCAATCCCCATCAAAATACCAATATTTTTCACAGAGCTAGAACAAACAATCCTAAAATTTGTAGAGAACAATGAATGATCCAGAGTAGCCACAATGATCTTCAAAAAGAAAGGAAAAGCTGAAGGCATCAAAATTTTGGACTTCAAGCTATATTATAAAGCCATAATCATCAAGACAGGATGGTACTGGCACAAACAGATACATAGTCAATGGCACAGAATAGAAAACTCAGAAATGGACCCCCAACTCTATGCTCAACTAATTTTTCACAGAGTAAGAAAGAATATCCAGTGGGAAATAGTTTCTTCAACAAATGGTATTGAGAAAACTGAATAGTGACATGCAGGAGACTGAAACTGGACCACTTTATTACACCATAAAAATTAAATTCAAAATGGATCAAAGACCTAAATGTGAGACAGGAAACTCTCGAAATCCTAGAGAAGAACACAGGCAGTAACCTCTTTGACCTCAGCCACAGCAACTTCCTACTAGAGAGGTCTCCAAAGGCAAGGGAAACGAAAGCAAAAATTAACTATTGAGACTTCATCCACATAAAATTTTCTGCATGGTGAAGGAAACAATCAACAAAACTAAAAGGCAGCCCACAAAATGGGAGAAAATATTGCCAAGGTATCTATCTGACAAAAGGTTAGTATCTAAAATCTAAAAGAACTCATCAAACCCAACACCCAAAAAACAAATAATCCAGTTAATAAAAGGTCAGAAGACATGAACAGAGATTTTCCAAAGAAGACATCCAGATGGCCAACAAACACATGAAAAGATGCTCAGCATCACCCATCATTAAAACCACAAGGAGATGCATGTCACACTTGTCAAAAATGGCTAAAATTTATAACACAGGAAACAAGAGATGTTGGTGAGGATGCAGAGAAAGGGGAACCCTCTTACACTGTTGGTGGGAATGCAAACTGATGCAGCCACTCTGGAAAACAGTAAAGAGGTTCCTCAAAAAGTTAAAAATAATAATAGTAGTAAATACTACTAAGTATTTACCCAAAGGATACAGAAATACAGATTCTAAGGAGTACATTATCCCAATATTTATAGCAACGTTATCAACAATAGTCAAAGTATAGAACGAGCCCACGTGTCCATCCATACATATGTATATATATATATACCTCCTCTATGTAGGAATGTTACTCAGCCATCAAAGAGAATGAAATCTTTCCATTTGCAACCATGTTAATGGAACTAGGATGTATTATGCTAAGCAAAAGAAGTCAGTCAGAAAGAGACAAATACCATATGATTTCAGTAAAATGTGGAATTTAAGAAACAAAACAGATGAACATGGGGGGAAGGGCAGGAAAAATAAAATAAGCTAGGAACAGAGAGATAGGCAAAGCATAAAAAACTCAACTATAAAGAACAAACTGAGGGTTGCTGGAGGGGCAGGAGGTGGTAGGGGTTAAATAGGTGTTGGGCATTAAGGAGGGCACTTGTTGTGATGAGCACTGTGTGTTATATGCAACTGATGAATCACTAAATTCTACCCCCGAAACTAATAACTCACTATATGTTAACTAACTTGCAATTACTTTTTTAAAGATTTTATTTATTTATTTATTTGACACAGAAAGAGAGAGAACACAAGCAAGGAGAATGGCAGGCAGAGGGAGAAACATGCTCCCTGCTAAGCAGAGAGCCCCACATGGGGCTTGATCCTAGGACCCTGAGATCATGATGGGAGCAGAAGGCAGAAGCTCAGCTGATTGAGTCAGGCAGGCGCCCCCAACTAACTTGAATTTAAATGAAAACTCGAAGAAAAGTAAATAAATAAAAAGAGTAAACCCTTGGGGGGGGGAGGGAAGAAATGAGCACATCTAACTTCCTTTTTCTATTGTCTATTTCCCCATTGTGTTATTATACTCTAATAGATTATTCTGGATTATTACCGTTAAATCTATATTCTGCATTTTTATATACACTGGTAAATTGTCTTTGATAGTTTCAATAAATATAACATTGACAATATAAAAAAAAGTTTAGGGATATTTCATGCTATAATTTGAATTATTCCATTAGTACAGTACTATAAAATATGAAAATGACATATTTCTAATAATCTATGCAAATCAAGTATTTGGACTGCCTAATATTTAATTTCCTCAATTCCAAATAACTTATTTATTAAGATTTAGATGTTAACTTTCTGAATATATATATACAACTTATTAAAGCTAAAACCTTGTTTTCTAGACAGTGTGTATTGAGTCTTTACAGAATTACTCTTCTCTTATCTTGTCTATATACACAACAATATGTCCTTTATTAAAATAACTATCCCGTATGGTTCTTTATATACAACTATGGGATTTTTGGTCAGTCATAACTTACATGACTAAATATATAGTTTTTGGATAATAGAAATTGCAATTTTCAAGTACAGTCCCATTTTTAGAGGAATATGCATATGTATGTATGTTTGCATATTGCTTGGATGAACTCCTTTATCTTGGGAAAAAATTATAATGTATGCAGTGATGTTTTATACATGATTTCTAAGGAATAAGAGAATAGCTTTTAAAATTTCCTGAATCTTTCCCATAAGCATAACACTTAATAAATAATTTAAAGCACCTTTTAGAAAATACTTATATAACCATTTGTTTTAAAGTATATATATTTGCTGGTATTTTGATTTTTATATATTAAAAATAATTTCTCTGTGAAGTGTGTAAACCTGGCGATTCGCAGACCTGTACCCCTGGGGATAAAAATATATGTTTATACAAAGGAAAAAAAATAATTTCTCCCAATAACAGAGTTATATCATTATCATTTTAATCATATTAAGTGAAAATATTTATTTAAATTTGTGTTAAAAATATGAGAAATAAGATATCTTTGAAGGGAGAATAGAGCCTATAGAATTGTAAGAAAAGGAGTTAGACAGGTACAGATAAAAAGCAAAACTGCTAAAGGCGCTGAGCTTCAAGTAGACAGAGCAGCGAAATCTTGATGGCAGCTATCCATGAATTTTAAAGGAAGTTGAACAAGAAAACCAGTGAACCTTTAACTGACATTTTTTAAAGTTCACTAGACTTGGGAGAGATTCTAGAGGATTTGAAAGCAGCAAACATGACTATGTTATTTCAAAAGGGTCAAGATAGAAGCAAAAAAAAAAAAAAATATATATATATATAAGAGCAGCTAGTTGAGAAAAGTCTAACTAAAGCTGCATGTGGAGAGAATATTAGAAAAAATACTTTTATTTAAACTAATCAGCACACATACACTCATTGGATAATGTGCTTAGGTAATATAAATAGCACACATAAGAAAATACATGTTTAAATCTGAAGTCAGTGTTGATATTGAAATACTTTGAATAGTCACAAGCACAGAGGAAAAGGATAAGTAAAATGTTTGTGTATTTGAAATGTTTTTGAGAGGGTAAAGAAAAGGGGGAAAAAAGGAACATGCTTTAAATTTAGAAAACATTGATTTACTATAGTACTTAATCTAGGAATAACTAAGTTACAAAGTTCAAAAACTCACTCAAATGGGTTAATATAAAAGAGGATGTCTACGAACGCATGGGAGGATCCCATGAGACCTAGTTTTAGGAACATTTTCACACAGCCATGAGAAATGACTGTCTGGGTCTATTTTCTTTATTAAATCAACTTCTTTATTAAATTTTCCCTCTTCCTGCCCTTCCTTCTGTCAGCTCTTGGTCTTTAAGGTTTTTAGTTTGATTCTTTTATAGAGCAAAGTGGGTTTAGTTATCAATAGTGGCGTTCTAACCCTGACTCATCATGAACATCTCTTAAATCCAATGGTTGTCGCTATCTAAATACATGTTTTCCAATAAATTTTAGAGAGAATCAGTTGGCTTAGGTTGGGTAAAGTGTCCATTCCTCAGTCAGTAAGCTGTGCTCAGAAAACTTCAGATCACCTGGTTTACTGGGACCACACCTTAATCAGAGGTTATTGAGATAACTTCCAGTAAAGGAGTGGCATAGGTAGTTTCAGTTTTCTGGGTCATCAATTTAGAAGACCTTGTTCAAAGATTTTGGAGATTTTTGTTCAACACAATATGGTGATTATAAGGACCTAAGTCCTAGGTATTGTGTTAGAGAGCAAGAGTATATTTATGTACTATACTATATGTAATGAAATAATTGTTGCAATTATTACTGGTTCTTATCCTGGTTTTCATTTTTATCCGATAAGGAAGGAATAGCCACTGACAATCTAGAGAAAGGTGATGACTAACAATGAGATTTGTATTTTAGATGTATTTCTGTTTTACTAATATTAATACCTTCCTAAAATTAACACAATAGAATAGGAAAATAACATATTTATAAGCTTTTTCATACTCTTTTTTTTAAAGATTTTATTCATTTATTTGAGAGAGAGAGAGAGCACAAGCAGGGAGAGCAGCGAAAGGAAAGGGAGAAGCAGGCTCCCCACTGAGCCGGGAACCCGATGAGGGGCACTTTTCCATATTCTAGTTGCAATATTACTGGGGCCTTAAGTAAGAAATGGATAGCTGGGCTGGCAAGGAGGCATTGGGCATAAAGGAGATGTAGGTTTTATGGAATTAATGGGACCCAGCAAGTAATTAGATGTAGAAAGAGAGGAACAGGATTGTATTCATATTTCTGACATGGGTGACTTTGGGATGATGAAATTGCAAACCACCACCATCATGAACACTAAAGAAGTGGAATGTTCGGTGTGTGATCAGCTGTGGGGGGAGGTTGGGGAATGGCATTCATCAGAGATTTTTTCAAACAATTTCAAACAATTGAAATTATTGGAATATTATTGAGTAGTTTACAAAATCAATGAGGTCTACAGAAGTAGGCTTGGAAAACTGGCAGAAGTCTTGAATGTCAGACTGAGAGTTCCTACAGCTCTGTGCCATTCAGGGAGCCTCTTGACACCATCACAGCCTCATGCACCATTAGTAATCTTCATTTTTGACCTGAATTTCCCTGCTATTCCCTCTGGATCCAAGTCTCAGGGGAGAGACAACTAACCAACAAACCTACATCCCCTGTTTTAGTTTACTAGCCAAAAAGAAGAGGTTTTTGTTTTCCTTCCTAGACAACAAGTCCTGCCCAACCATCCAGGAAAACAAGTAGGATATTCTGCTTAAATAAAAAATGCTTTCAGATGTCAGCTGGATAAAGATAAAATAACAAATAAAATGACAAATATCCTTGATGGAGTGTCAGGTGGTGAGAAGCCTCTGTGGAAGATTCCACCTTCATAGCTGTCTATGTGATTCTGGAACCTCAAATAGAGATTTGGGGTCTGTTTTTTGTTTTTGTTTTTGTTTTTTCAACATATGGTTAATGTTAAAACTGTAGCAATAGCTTTGATCTTTCAGGAAGTAAATCTACATTAGGAAGAGGAAGGATTGCAGAATATTAAGGATCAGTGATATTTAAACATAAGAAAAGACACGGTAGCCCATAAAGCAGAATGTGAATAGTCAACAAAGCAGGAAAAGAACTTGGAATGAGCAGCACTCACAAAATTTCAAAAGAAATGAGTTTGAGAGGAGACATTAGCCAACCACGTTGAAAGCTACTGCAGTAGAGTAGCACATCAACTAGCAACCAGAACTAATATTAAGAGGACCTTGATGACTACTAATCTTATGAAAGTTCAAAATAGGAGACAGTAATTACTAGATTGAAAGACTAGCAGAAAATGGTGAATCAAAGGCAGTCAGGATGGAAAATATGTTTCCATTTTTTCCATTTTTAAAAAAATGTTATTGTTAGAAAAAAGAAAAGTATTATTGTTAGAAAAGAAGAGTAGATACGTTTTGTTGCATTCTTAATTCTTTGAATGTTTATTAGATTTTATTTATTATAATGAAGTGCTGGTAATGAGAAGCTTGCAGGCCCAGGGGTTGAAGTTGTGGATGAGAGTGAATTTTGGAAGAACTTAAGAACTAACACTTTATAACAAAACATTGTAATTGCTAAAATCATTTTTTTTTTCTCTTTTGGTTTCTCTCCTCAACTTGAAATATTTATAAAAACACACACAAGGAAGAAGAGAAGAAGGAGGAGGAAAGGAAAAAAAGGTAGGAAAGGTAAAATATGATGAAGATGCAAAAAAAATAAGAAAAAAGAAAATGAAAAAAAAAACTCTCTGCAGAGAAGCACAGACAGAAGGCATAAGGTATTCTGCACAGCTATCTACTTTTTTTTTTCCTGAAAAAGACAAGTACTCTCTTTTAATACGGCTAAATATTTCGTAATAATGCCTTTAGATAAGGAATCCACTGATGTCTTCTCAGGCAGAAATTTCTATATAAAGCATAGGTAATTAGGGCCTCAAGTTATGTATGAGCATCTAATGGCCCAATTAGTCCTTCAGGGAAGCTAGGTTTATTGTTCCATTGTTTCCTCTGCAGTGTTTCCAATTTTAATGTAGTCTCCTTATTTAGAAAACTTGCTTTGTACTTTGATTCCACTTGAAAATTAAGAAATTTTGGCTCTGATTTGATATATATTGGCCCAATGTTTCAGTTTTCTGGGTTGTCAATTTAGAAGATGTTGTTCAAAGATTTTGGAGATTTTGTTCAACACGATATGGTGATCATAAGGATCTAAGTTCTATGTATTTTGTTAGAGAGCAAGAGTATGTCTATGTAATATATATATATATATATATATATACATGTATATATATATATATTTTGCATATATATATATAATTTATATATTTAAAAAAAGTATTTCTCTGCTTCTCTTTTTCTCTTCTCTCTCCTCATACACTCAAACAAGGTCAGTATAGTTGATCTCTGACAAAGATCCGCTCTTTAAACTTCAGTCAGATTCTTCTGAACCCTGTTCTCAGCTAGGCCCTCCCTTGCCAGACCACACAGAAATGGCACAATCTAGTTTTAATAAGAATTCTGCTGTCAACTTAGAGCAAATCTCCCCCCCCCTTAATATCTGGTAACTCTAGATATCTAATCAAATTCTGCATGTTCCTTCATCCACCCCAGTGATGTCTCATCCCCTGCCCCACCTTCAGCAAGAATTTTGCTTGGTCACTCTAGCAAGAATTCCTTCTGCCTTGCTGTCTCCTCTTAGCAATTTTCCATTCATCAAGCCCCAACCCTGTTCCTTGGCTATAAGTTCTCACTTTCCCTTGTCACTCAGAATGGAGCCCAGTTCCATCATAAGGTCTCTTCCCCTATCTCAGTAGTTCCTGAATAAAATCTGTTTTTTATGTCTTTAATTACTGTCAAGCCATAATTTTCTTTAACACTTCCTTCTGTTCCAACATAGAGTAATGTTCATTCATATAATAAATAAATGCCTGTATCTGTTTGTTGTTTACCAATAAAATAATTTAAAATTTCCAACTTCTACTTAATAATAATTGTATTAGTTATGAAATTTTATTCAGGCATGCTATAAATTTGTTTCTAAAATATATATCCCTTTGGCTGAACTTTTTATTTGCAATGACTCCTTGCCCCTTTAGTGGATATATATGATTGATTTTGACCTTAGATACTCCTAGCTTTGGCAAGATATGAAAATAAAAATATTTTTGCTTATATTTCATAAAAACATAGTCATTTGGGGCCATCCTTTAGTATCAGATTTAAAAATCTGTTTTATAATATGTGCATTTTGTATTAATAAAGGAGGTACTATATAGTGGTCTTAGAATGCTTATTAAATTGTCATGATAATTACAGGGTTATTATTCTCCTCCCATTCATTTATGCATTATCATTGTTCTTCTTTACATTCCATAGTTTGAAATGTCCTGCAGTATATTCATATTTATTTGAACCAAAATGCAAAAGAATACACTAGTATTTTTTACTGTCTTGAGTGTTTTCTTACCAAGTGCTATCCAAATATCTAACATGACAACTAAGATCATACTTGAACGGCAGAGCTTACACTTATGCTTAGATCTTCCCTTTTCCATATAATTTCTTACAAATTAAATAAATTACAATGGATCCATTATTTATCTTGGTAAGTTACTTTATAACAACTATGTTGCCATTTGATGCAAGGAATGCATCTGTTCTTTGAACTATTTTACTTGTTTTGTATTCTAGAAAAATATCCAGATTAAGCTATCTTCTATTCCTGATGATTCTTTGCATGTTTCTTGTGGCAGTATATTTCCACGAGTCAAAGGTGTTCTATTTTATTTCTGTTTAGACCAATATTGCTGCCCTCTTTAAGATCAGGTTCATTTCATTCAAATGACTACTGGAGTTAAAAGGGAATTGCCAATTTAGTAATCTCCTACTCTGCCCACTCCCTGCCAGTTTCCCCCAGGTCAGCCTTTGATTGGATGAGAAATTTATGCATTTTTGCAGAAGTCTAATCAGAATGCATGCAGAAAAACTCCACTGCACAATGGAGATGACTGCAAAAGCCCCAGAGTTTATGTAAATAAGGGGGTGTTCAAGGCAGCCAATCTAGGACTCAAAAAGCTTGATTTGAGTGTGCCCAAGAATAGCTATAGAAAAGCATCCCTAGTTTGCATTTTAGCAGATGAATTCTCCTTGCCGATTTTTGCATCAAAGTTAGTTCAACTCTTTAAAGGAAAACAAGAGTTACAGAATGCGCTTTTGTTTTTTTTTCAAAGCACAACCAAAGACTGCCAGCTAATTAAATTAATTCACATTTCTTAAAGCCTTATCATTACATACAGAAAATAAGTGTAAGTGCGTTCTTTGTCAAGAGGCAATTCAGCCATCGTTAAAGTCACTCAAAACAATCCATCTCGTAGGGGGTGCGTGGGTGGCTCAGTAGTGGAGCAGCTGCCTCCAGCTCAGGTCATGATCCTGGAGTCCTGGAATGGAGCCCCACATTGAGCCCCACATTGGGCTCCTTGCTCAGCGGGAAGCCTGCTTCGTCCTCTCCCACTCCCACTGCTTGTGTTCCCTCTCTCACTGTTCGTTGTGTCTCTCTGCTAAATAAATAAATAAAATCTTTAAAAAAAAGAACTCACTTCTTATCCAATCTTTCCTTTGACATACATTAGTCAGTCAATTGTATTAGATATTAATATAAACAATCTCACTTCTGTTTATTTTGTAATATTTCTATATAAAATATTAGGTGAAGTAAGAAGAGTGGTTTTCTCATTCTTATTTGGCATCAACCAAAACCAAATTAAAATGCATGTATTTCAAAGGGAGTTTTTGAATATTGTCTCAAAACTGCTATATCACCCTAAATTATTTGGTATTTTGGCTAGTGTGCTCAATATTAATTTTATTATAGCATAAACACATTTGTTTGTCAGCGCTTTCCAAAAAATTTTTCCCCCTCAAGGACTGGTCATATTGGAGGATATATGTAGCATCCTAATTGCAGCTGTGTGAAAAGATCATTATGTAGTGGGGGCTTTCTCCTTTCCCTTCCATGCAATAAAGGTAAAAAGCCTGTGATAGGTGGAAAAATGCCACACATACCCCAAAGCTATGACTGAGCCTTAATCCCTGGAATCTGTAAATGTGACTTCATTTGGAAAAAAAGATCTTTGCATACGATTAAATTAAAGATCTTGAGATGAGAAAACCACCCTGGACTATCAGGGTAGTCTCTGACTGTGATCACATGTGTCCTTATAAGAGAGAGCCAGAGGGAGATTAGACACACACAGAGGAGAAGGTGACATGAACACAAAGGCTGACTGGAGTGGTGACTGGAGTGATGAGGTCACTAGCTGAGGGATGCCAATTGGACACCGGCAGCCATCAGAAGCTAGAAGAGGCAAGGGATGGATTCTCTCCCAGAACCTCCAGAGATAGCACAGCCCTTTGACATCTTGATTTTGGAATCCTGGTCTCTGGCACCATGAAGGAATAAATTCTGCTGTTTTAAGCCACCAAGGATTTGGTCATTTATTACAGCAACACTAGGAAATGCAGTCTCACCCCTGGGCTTTTTTTCCTCTGGCAAAAGCCTGTACATCTCTCTTCTACTCTTATGTTTTCTTTTGAGTGTGTTCAGAACTGGTAAGGTTCAGGTGTGTTGACAAGTTAAAATTCTCCCAATTGTCTCTCTATTTTCCTTACCCTGAAGGAGTCTAAGACTAAAATCTGAGACTTGAGTTTTCCTGAGTAGGAAATAAGGAGCAAAGTATCCAAAAGAAAGTTCTTGAGCTGAAGTTATTCAGAGCAATTTTTGGAAAGCAGGATTCTATTTATGAGACCATTCAGTTAGCATATTGATCTGAGTTGGAGTTTGGGCCAAAAAAAGCATCAACTAATGGTATGTGTATCATGGCATTTACTATTTTTATTCTGTATATATTCCCTACAATATCTTATAAGTTGGGGTGATTAGTCTAATGCAGTATTTAGACATTGTTGTATCTTCTGGCCAATTATTAAATAATATTGAATCATAAATAAGAAAATTTATTACTATTTCAAAATAAAATTTGGAAATTGGCATTTATAGTAAAGTATTTATTTATAGTAAATTATGATAATTTCTGTAGACATATTACTCTAGAAAGGTAAAGCAAATTGTTTTCAAAATTCTACTAGTAATCTATCTTGTCAATTTAAGCTAGGAAGAAAAAAAAACTGACAAAAAGTCCATTTCAAAAGAGACTCTCAGGTATGTGATAAAGAATTATTTTATGTGCCACCAAAATTGTGTATTATAAAAGTAAAGCGAACTCTTAAAGTTCGGTACACATAGCAAAAACAGAAAAGAGAGATAAAGATCTTAGACCTATAACAAGTCAGTGTATTGCTGTATCTAAGGGCCCTGAAGTAGTTAGTACTTGATTCAAGGCAGATGTGGAGTTTCTCCACTCTTCATCTTCAAGTAAAGACGAATGGGCTTTCATAATGGACCTTGCTCTGACAATGGGAATAAATGACTGTGATATCTGAACACTCTCAAGGAGACCCAGAGATTCAATATGCAAAGTCTTTCATTTTATCATTGAAAGTACAGCCTTGGATTATTACTGACAGCCAAGATGCAGTTAAAGTAAAGGTCATGCAGAGTATTGACAATAATAAATTTTAAGATTTGGTATCTTTTTTCTCAGGCCTTCTTCAGGTCATTTATCAAAAAAAATATAAATAAACAAATAAATAAATAAGACAAAGAAAAGGAAAAAAAAAATAAATAAGTATTTTGCCCTAGTGCAGTTTAAAATAACAAATACATTTTTCAGATATTTATGAATTCCAAAAAAAAACTGTAGTTTTCAAAATTGTGTTAATAAAACTGTTCTCCAAATTCCCAAGACTATCAAATTCTATAGGGGCACCTCGAGGGCTCAGTCGGTTAAGCCTCCAACTATTGGTTTCTGCTCAGGTCATGATCTCCTGGGTCTTGAGACCAAGCCACAAGTGGGGCTACATCCTCACACAGAGTCAGTTTGTGATTCTCTCCTCTGACCCTCCTCATGCTCATGCACTCTCTCTAAAAAATAAATAAGTAAATATTTAAAAATGAATAGCAAGTCCTATGAAGACTGGGAGCATAATGCAACTGAGGTGATTATAGTCCCATATTTTGATCAAGTTTCACAATATATAATAGAAATTTTTTACTATATATATCTGAGATTCATAGATTCTCATCTTTTCAAACTAATTGCCCATTTTAATTATTTATTAATAGTTGTTACCTCAGGGGCTCCTGGGTGGCTCAGTTGCTTAAGTGTCTGCCTTTGGCTCAGGTCATGATCTCAGGGTCCTGGGATGGAGTCCAGTGTCTAGCTCCTGCTTAGCAGGGAGTCTGCTTCTCCCTCTCTGACCTTCCCCCAGCTTTTGGTCTCTCTGTCTCTCTCAAATAAATAAATAAAATCTTAAAAAAATAGTTGTTACCTCAAAAACAGGACACAAATAAAAACTTTTAAGCACACTATTAATCTGTGGTTGAGGTATTCATTGTTAAACTCTGTGAAGTCAAAAATGATTAATTTCTTTTCTCTTTTACAAAAATTTATCCTCTTGTGGTAATATATTTCTATCAACAAATTTATTATATCTAAAATTATAATTCAATATACACTTATTTTAGAACTTTATTTTATGGATATCAGTTTTTTTTTTCTCATTTAGATTGCCCTTTTCATTTTTAATTTACCAGTTCTCTATATTCTCCATTGATAAAATGTATATATTTTCTGATTTGCTGCAATATAAGAAAAGTTCATTTGATTTAAGGTTTATTTATTTATTTGAAAGAAGATCTTGGAGAAACTAAAACTTTCTGAATATAAAAGCATTAAGTATAACAAATGGCCATATTTTATTAAAACTTACTGAATATACATTCAGAGTATAGCATGTAGTAATAGTTGATTCAAATTATAAAATCCTCACAGATAAAAAATTTGACAATATTTATAACATAATGGTATCAACATATAAGGGATGATTGGAAATCATAGACTTCACAAAAATTTGAGATAAAGTTTTATTAACAACCACTATCTAAAAATATAACTTAAAAAATAGAAACCATCAACTCAGTCCAGGTCTCTTCTGTTTGCACTAATCCTTCCAATGCACAATTACTGGCACATACACATGAATAATTGTCAGAACTATTCTCTATCTGTAGGCTCTGAATCGTGACCATGAGAACTGCATAACAGGATAAAGAGCTGGAACACCTCAGCCATCTCATTATTTACTATTCCATATTTCTTCAACCCAACCACAACTGAGGAACATAAAGGAAAACTTTCCAAGAAAATGTCTCCTCTTATGAGGGACACAAATTAGCAAGAATGATCTCTGCTCCTAACTGGCAGAAGCCTTTAAGAGGAGGAGGAGTGGATCCAAATGCATCTTTACTGTATCAATTACAAGTACACAGAACGGCTGGGTAATGCTTCCTGGATGTGTAGCTCTTCAGAAGTCTGGTTATAAGTGTGACATGTCATGTGAACTTGAAATGTACATTTTAACAATCCGGTGCCATTTAGATTTAGATAGTGACAGAAAACAGTTTAATATCTCACTGTAATTTAACAAATATATATCAGTCACCTACAGGGTGGCTGCACATTGTCATTTACTTGGGTGACATAAAATGTGGAAGGACTAGTCTGCAATGTAATAATTGCGAAAAGAAACAGAACTTTTTAGCTTTATGGTGCACTTATATTATAAATATATATAAATATTTTATACAATTTCTTTATAAAAGTATATTATGGCAATGGAAGTTTGAAAATGTTCTGTGTTAATAATTATGGCTAATATTAAAAAGCAAAAAATTACACTGATACAAAATCTTCCTACTAAAAGATATATAATAGATTCTGGTCTCTGGTATAGTTCCAAACTATTGACTGATTGGCTATAATTTAGTGACTCCATAAAAAAAAGTCCACAAATATAGGAAAAAAATGTAATATAGGCAATATAAAGGTATTTTCTTAGTAATAATAATAATAATAATAAACCTGTATCGAGCGTTTCTCATATACCAGACACGGTCTCAGCATCTCAGTTCTTTACATGCATGAAATTGTTTAACCACTTCAACATCCCAGGCACTCAGTGATTATTATTTTCACCCTTAAATAAGAAAAAAATAGAGGCACATATGTAAGCCTTGCCAAATTTACAGAGATGTGAGGGGCACAGCTAAGATTTATAGCATGACAACTTGAATGCTGGGGTATGCTACTTTGATTTACGTGGACATTTGTTGAAATGCCTTTGACTTTAGAAACTTAACTCTTTAGTACGATGTTGGTTCATCAATTAAGGCATGGTATTTTAGTTGAAAAATTGACATTTCAAAATGACTGATGAGAATGTTGATAATGCTGTTGAATGCATGCAGAATCCAAACTGAAACAGTGTTCAGAGCCAAATTTTAAAGTGTCTTTTGCCTTTCAATTTACTCTGTAATTTTGATGCAGTCAGCCCCTGTGAGCATCTGTTTCCTCATTTCTGCAATGAGGAGGTAAATACATCCTCAAATCCTCATTATGAGGATTGAACTAGAGGCAGTTCCTGGTAACAAACTTTTCTGTGAACATGGTAGTTATTTTTATTAATATTAAAATTTGCAGATTAAAGTTGAAATTATGTCTTATTTATTGCACTCTATGAACATCTTTACTAAAATACAACTCCTGGGGCTATAAACCTTGGCATTTTGAATTATAATTCATATTTCCTTTTACTATAAAACTTCCTTGTATTTCATACTTTCCGCTTAAAGGAGCATTGTACTTATTTAAGAGCTGAAGCTATCTTTAGGTTATGTACGTCACATAAGCAAGGATCATACTTTTTTGTTTATCCAACCTAGATGTGTCAAACTCTAGTGAATCAATTGGATCCTCTCTTTCCTGATGACAATAATACTAGAACAATTAAAAAGGTGGAAGAATGCACAAACACACATACACGTGTACACATGCATGCATCTATTTTAATTTATAATATTCTATCACACCAAAACGTTCTACTTCCAGATTTCTAGTTTTAAAAGTAAATGTTAATACATTTACTCATTTTACATGCCCATGTCAAGTGGTGAGAAAAATTTTATTTCATTTATTCAATAATCACATATTGAATACTGAGAATATGATAGACTTTTGTTCTTCTTCTTAAAGTGTTCGTCCTTTACCATTATTTGAGAGATGAGCAATTTTAACTGTTTCCTTTGCACTGAGCCCATGAGGGGATAACTGTGGGGAGTGCCTGCATGCCCAGCAAGAATGTTTCTTTCTTGGGATGCCTGGGTGGCTCAGTTGGTTAAGCAGCTGCCTTTGGCTCAGGTCATGATCCCAGCGTCCTGGGATCGAGTCCCACATCGGGCTCCTTGCTCATCAGGGAGCCTGCTTCTCCCTCTGCCTCTGCCTGCCATTCTGTCTGCCTGTGCTTGCTCTCTCTCCCTCTCTCTCTCTGACAAATAAATAAATAAAATCTTTAAAAAAAAAAAAAAAGAATGTTTCTTTCTTTCTTATGGTCTGTGGGTCTCCTGGACACAAGCCCCACCAGCTTCCAAAGGTAGGGGTTTCAGAAACCAGTCCCTCCACTGGGAGTCTTAAAAGTTGGGGTGCTAGTTGTGAGGTCCAAACTCTTTGGTCCTCAGTGAGAAGCTCAGAGTTAAAAGTTCCCACTCTCAATTGTACGGCACTGTGTTTGGGGTGGGACTTAGCCTTTTATTAACTATTTTGATGTGGGTATATTGTAATTTGTCTAATGTGTAGGAGTCACTCAACTAGTTTGTGGGTCCCTTGGAGAGGAAATTGGTCCACATATAGCCCTTACATTTGGTGCATTTGTGGGAGGAGGGAACTCAGGAGCCTCCTATGGCACCATCTTTATCAACTCCTCCAAGATCATATATTTGTTTAATAACTAATACTGAAATATTCTCTTCCAATCATCAGGTATATTTGGATTTTTATATAATGTACAGTACACTGATAATTTGTATATTTGATTTTTTTAATTACTTTACATTATTTTTGGAAAAGTGAACTAGATATTGAAGCTTTAGGAACTTCTTCTAATGCTCTTTATTTACAAAATAACTACTACAATTAACATTCTTCCTTCAAAAAGGTAGACAAAAGGTGTTATAACAAAACAGTTGGTAGCAGATAATACCTGCCATTGTACAGCTGCCAATTCACATTTTTTAATCCACTGATTGCATATTTACTGAGAGTTTTAAATTTGAGGAAATAATTTTCAAGTTCTTTGGAAATGCAGAAGGCAATCATATTGTTCTATGCTCAGGTACAGTTCTGGAGAGGGAGAAAAAAAAAGGAAGGAAAGGAAGGAAAGAGAAAAAGAGAAAGAGAGGAAAGAAGGAAGGAAGGAAGGAAGGAAGGAAGAAAAGAGAAAGAGAAAGAAAGAAAGAAAGAAAGAAAGAAAGAAAGAAAGAAAGAAAGAAAGAAAGAAAAAGAGAGAGAAGAAGAAGGGGATGGAAGTAAGGAAGGAAAAAAGAAAAGAAAGAAAAGAAAAGACAAGACAAGAAAAGGAAAAGAAAGGAAATGAAAGGAAATGAAAAAAAAAGAAAGGAAAAGAAAGGAAGGAAGCTGAGGAGGAAGGGAAGGAAGGAAGAAGAAAGAGAAAGAAGAAAGGGAGGAAGGAAGGAAGGAGAGAGAAAGAGGGAGGAGTGGGAAGGAGGGAGGGAGGAAGAGTCATTTGTTCACCTGAATGTTTACATATTTTGTTCAATGATTCTTCTAACATTATTTTCTCAAAAAATTCAATAGTTTAATCAGTTTTATGAAGTTAGAGAAGATTCATTATTGTTTTCAGATGTTACTAAACATGGGAATAATTGCATCCTGGATTATAAGTGAAAGATATGATGCAAGGCATACATTTCTAAATTATAAGAAAATTGAACAGAAAAGGAATGGCTCTGGGAGCAGGTCTCACATCAGTTTGATGCTTCAGGATTCCCAAGTTTATAGTTTAATCAAAAAGGTAGGTTGTATTGTACCATGACTTGCCTGTTCTTGAGATGTTAATGGTTCATGCAACTATCAACAGGAGAAAATCTTGTTTATTGGCTCTCCCTTGTTGGCTGGTAGGTTGATTGGCTTACTGTGTTATTTTGTTACTTGTTTTGTTGTCATAGGTATTTTCATATTCTTGACTGCCTTCACATTTTGAATTTTCTTTTTAATATTTAGAGGCATTCTTATACGTTGAATCTTACATGTTCCTTACACAGAAAGAGCTGAGTACCCATTCTATATAGTGACATCTAGTGTATATGACTCAATTTCCCAATCAGAGGACAGTCCTATAAAAGATTTGAATTCAGATATGAGCATTGTGATGAAATAGGCTATCTCAGATGTTAATTTTTACTGGTATGGTGAGAAGCAAAATATCAGCCCTCAGTGGTGGCGGACATAGTTGCAGTGACCACAAGTTCTCAGTGCTAGCAAGCCTGATTCCAGTAGTGGGACTACATCAATGTTAGCAGGACAGCAAGTGTAGTAAAGCATTGATTTCTCTTAACATCTGAGTAGTTCTGAAACCTATGTAATATCATTTAATAAACCAATTCACTGCTTAAACTATCCAGATTTGATTTGTGCATTTTACATTTTTTCTAAGAACCCTGATGATTTTGCTCTATGTATGTTTGCCTTAAAGAATAAGAGAAATTGAGTAGAATATTTTCTGAGTTGTATGAATAGGTCTGTCAATATGCCTGACAATTAAATTTCTAGGATATAAAATATAGAGGACATGATCCTCTACTCTCAAAACTTTACAAGCATATTGATCAACTTGCTTTTAGCATTTTTATTGTCCCCAGTTGACAAAGACAAGAACAAACAAAAATGTAAACAGTAGGTGCCTCCAATCATTTGCACCCTAATTAATTTTACTGTTGAATAGAGTATGATTTTCAACTTAAATACTTATACATCATTTTCAAATCAGTAAGTTTATACCTATGTTCTGTGTAATAATTTTCCTAAAAATTTTCAGGTTTCTATCAAGAACATTTTTCATTCTTATACTGGATTTTTGTTCTCTATCTTCAGTTATATATTGTCCTTTCCATGATTTTTCACTTCTTTATATCTTTTCTCTTCATTCTAGTAAAGAATCCCAAGTTGGTCATCAGCATCATTGATGTTTTTCCACATCATAACATTGTACTGTAACTATATCCAATATGAACATTTTTCTGTTAATCAAAATAGGATATAAAAATTTTAAGTCTTCATATTCCTTTTCTTAAATTTCACTTATTTATTTGAGAAGAGAGAAAGAGTGAAAGCAGGGGGGAAGGACAGGGACAGGCCCAGTCTGCACTGAATGTGGAGCAGACCTGAGGCTCAATCCCAGGATCCTGAGATCACCACCTGAGCCAAAACCAAGAGTCAGAAGTTCAACCCACTGAGACACCCATGTGCCCCAAGTCTTCATATTTCTTGATATACATTAGTACAGATACACATTCCATTTTCTACTAAAGTCTTTATATTAATTGATATAAGATCTCTTAGCTGTAAGCATACCATGTTTCATATAATTATAACATATAAATGCTATAGTATGTCTGGCACAAAGCAATTATTTATGTCTCATTTAAGACAAACATCTTGAAAATAAAATCATCCAGAATATAAATTTCAGTGCCTAGACAGACACACTAAATAATTTTGTTAGAAGTTCCCTAATGATCCTGAGTCTCTGCCTTTTCCCTACAAAAAACCCTTCAGGGTCCAGCAAGAGGCCCCTGATCTACATTCATTCTAAGATACATTGGAAGCATCATTAACGCTGTCTCTGCCTCAGAGACACAGGATCAAAAACATACTTTCAGATGTGTGTCTGCATGAAGTAACTTGTATTAGGATCAAATTTTAAGGGAGGAGAACTCTCTTTCATTATTTTTTTTTCCATATTCTGATAGTCTTTATGAATAGTCTTCTATGTTAAAGCTAGTATGGTATTAGTGCCTGACCAAATCAGTTGAGCACAGCTCAAGAAGATATTAGAAATCCAAGGAAATGCTGCAGCATGTAAGTTTACTTCATAATCTAAGGCTCTGTAGAAGATAATTACATGTATCAATGCATCAGTCTTTCTCTGGATTTTTTCCCCACAATCTCCTTTTTAACTTATGTTTTTGGATTTCCACTATCTAATTTCATAAATGTTTGTCAAGCACTAATTGGTCTCAGGCACTGCACCAGAACAGTGAATGAAACAGTGAAGAATCCTGCACTCAGTGAGCACATAACCTAGTTAGCAAAACCACCACTAGCAGAAAGATAAAGAAGTCATAGTTCAGAGATAATAGGTACTAAACAAACAATGACACATGATAATAAGAACTCAAACGACTCAGTGTGTGTGTGTGGAGGGTAAGGGCACCTTACATTGATATTATTAGAAATACCGGTATTCATGTTTACCTGTTGTTGAAAGAGGGTGGGTATCCCAATCCATTAACTTTGGTGTATAATTGCATAAACCTACAGATCAAAGTATGCATAATTCTTAACCCAATTTCCAACATTTGTCTGCAATTTATCTATAGAGTGTTTTCATCCATTGACATGGGTCCTCTCCCATCTACCTTAAATGTGTAGAACACTCATGACAGATGGAGAATTAAAAAAAAAAAAAAAGCAAGCCCTATTAGAGCTTATCGTGTTTCCCCTCCTCAATTAGTGCTCCAGTCATAAAAGTCACAGTCTCAGATTTCAAGTCATTTCCAGTAATTCTTTTCCTTCCTTTATCCCAATTTTTTACTTGTGTGGTATTTTTTTTTTTGAAATTATAATATCTTAAATGAATAAAAAAAAATAAGACACTATTAGGGGTCAGGGTTGGGGGCATGGGAAACTGTAACACTGCCTAAAATTTAGCATGCAGTCAGTAGAAGGATGGCTATTCAGTTTTTTGCTTGGTTGAGATTTTGTTTCTGATCCAGGGATTAGAGAAAGAGGGAAGAAATAAAGGTCTTTCTATCTACTTTCTGGCAGGCAGACACACTAGCAGCATCATACTGATTGTATGTTTAATCCACTCTCCTTGGCCTTGTAGTTAATGGAAATTCCTCTCATATTCTGACAATAAGTTGACAGTGAGTCCCAGTTCACAGTGTTGTGCAATTTCATCTTTTTAAAGTCTCTTCCTAACAACTTTAGAGAGAAGGTGGAGGAGGCTATTTCAAGGACTGCTAGCCAGATGACATTTTCAACTAGAAATGAAAGTATAGGTTTTTGAGCCTCCAATATATCTGTGAATTCTGTATAAGAAATAATTTGTTCAACAACGAAACAGATGTGCTACATACTGACCTCATAGAAAAAGTGGGAGAGTTAAAGCTAAGTAACTAGGATACACAGCTTGAAAAATTTCCATTGTGATTTTCATTACTCTTTTTTTCTTCACCTTTGTTTCATTTACAAACTATTGCTAATGTTCTTTTCAAGTCAATTACCATGTAAAGAACATATTAGAAAAATCAAATAAAAGAGGAGTTACTGGGGCACCTGAGTGGCTCAGTAGTTAAGCATCTGCCTTCAGCTCGGGTCATGATCCCAGGGTCCTGGGTTCCAGCCCCACATCAGGCTCCCTGTTCAGTGAGAAGCCTGCTTCTCCCTCTCGCATTCCCTCTGCTTGTGTTCCCACTCTTGCTGTGTTTCTCTCTGTCAAATAAATAAAATCTTAAAAAAGATTTTTAAGTACTTACTTGACATAGTTAGTACAATTATATTTTTCCAAATAATTATAGTCTGGAAGAATTGGATTCTTTTTTTAATATTAAAATGTGTACCCCTGGGGCAAATGATATATTATATGTTAATTTTTAAAAATGTGGAAACCATATACAAGCAATTTATGTTGTTTCCTATGCTCACAAAGACCTTTGCTTGAGATGTTTTTATTCCCATTATGGATATTAATGGATATTAGTGGGGCACCAACTGCTTTTCTACACTGTTCCAGGCACCATACACAGGGATAAATAGATGGATAAATACTACCTACATGGAGTTTACTTTATTCTCTTTTATAAGACTTTGCTAATTTTCATGCATCCTTCAAGTTTTGTGCCCAAAGCTACTTTTCCTGAACTGTCTACGAATTCTTAATTATAAGCTCTTTGAAGATGGAAACCATATTGGTATTCTCTTAAAGCTTCCAATCTAGGTTTTAAATATGTGCTTATTAAATAAAAACATGTTTAACTACATAGATATACCTTTCACAGAAAATGGCATTCTTGAGTGTCCTTGTAGTTACCCCTCAGGAAAAGTTCCCCTTTCTATAATGTTTGCTTAAAATAATAATTGTAATTATTAGATAAGAAATATCTGTATCTCAAGTTATTTATTATTACTGGATATTAGATTATCATAAATGTCATTAAAACATTGCAAAATTTTGTCAAGTGATATTAAGTATAAGTTCATGAATTCTAATGAATCTGAGAACTATTTAAAATTCATGAGTACACTCAAAATACACATGCGCTCACACACACACTCCTCATCTCCAGATTAGCTGATGATAATAACTGTGTGCAAAACAATGGTTAGGTTTGCTCCTTTTCGCCGCCATCCTGTTGTGTGCCGCTCACTGTTAATTGACCATGTTTTCTCACAAGACTTTCAGAATCAAGCGATTCCTGGCCAAGAAACAAAAGCAGAATCGTCCCATTCCCCAGTGGATTCGGATGAAAACTGGTAATAAAATCAGGTACAACTCCAAGAGGAGGCACTGGAGGAGAACCAAGCTGGGTCTCTAAGGCGTCCCACATCACGTGATGTCACACCTAATGGGCACCACGTATTTAATTAAGCTACTTGAAGATCATGTGTTCTATTCCATCACCCTGTAAACACCCTTCTGCCTGGCCAATAGATACCACTTATCAGCGAAAGGTTTTTCTGTTACTATAGCTCTGCACCAGTCGGTTGGTTTGGTAATAGATGTGAGGCGTTTGAGCTGTAAAACAAACAAACAAACAAACAAAAAAACAATGGTTAGGTTTGTAGAACTTAGGAATTTATGGAACTCAGTACCATAGTAATATAAAAAGTGAGAAAGAACCTATTAGGAAGAATCAACAACATTATATGAGTCCTGTAACTTTATTTCACATTTCTTAAATTAAATTACAGAAGAAGCCATTATTTATAATTGGGTATATATTTCCATAATGCCTCAATTTCAATGTGTGAGAATTGAGCCTTTTCTTTTTAGCAACTGAATTTTTTTCTTGTAAAATGAAGAAGTTTGTTTTTATTTTTGCTCTGAGACACAGATGTATGGTCAAACCCTAGAATGGAACTTGGACTTAATTATTAAATGCAGGTTTGCTTCATTTTATTTTATCATTTCTTTTCCTTTAATCTTGACTAGCAGTTTTCACTGTTGTGTATTTTAAGCTGTCTTCTGTCTATTTTGGTAGAAGGCAAGGTGTCAGCCATTAAATAAATAGGTAAAAATATAAAATATGAAATTCAGAAAATAATTTTTTAAATGAACTGACATTTTACAAAGTGACAAGAATAAAATTAATAAACACAATAATTACATATTCCAAAAAAGTATTCAGATTAAATATGAAAATGATTATAGCACTAACTCATACCTGCCTGTATAACCAAAAAGATCAAAATAACTAATTAGATTTAGGCCTTTATTAAAGAGAAACTTTGAAGTAATACTCTTAAATGTAAATCTCTAATTTAATGGATTTCCCAAGTAAAAATTAACTATCCTTATGCAAATTTTACTGAATTTGCTAGAGTAGTATCTGATATAATGTCAGTTTCTTATGGTAGCAGAACTTGCTTGGCTATAAATCCTATAATTTAAGGATTATATTATTATAATTAAATTGGAAAAGAAAAGAATAAAATATTGTCCCAAGAGTAGTCCTGAAAACTGAGAATTATTACTTTTTGTTAAGTGGAGCATTGTCTTCAGGAATGACCCCAATGTGATACTATATTGACAGTGTAAATGAAAGTACTTACTATAATATACCTATACATGAGAAGACTTTCAGGAAGAGTCACGTAGCAGAGTTTGGCAGCTGAGGGCTTCTCTCTTCTATATTTGGGGTATGTAAGGCACTGTTGATCTTCTAAGGAGTAAACTAAAATTATTAAGAAGCAAAAAAACCAAGAAAATGATTCTATTACACTATCTCACTTCTTACAGGAGATCAGTACAGGGGAGTTTAATACCAGAACATACAGTATTATTTCCGGTAGCCCCAGTGAAAGACTCAATAAGCAGAGACAGAAACAGTCAGTCTTCCTTCTTCTCAGGACCAATAGGATGGAGAGAGAGAGAGATTTCAAGGAATTGGATCATATGATTATGGAGACTGGTAAGTTGAAGTCCTATAGTGTGAACTGGCTAGACACTAGAAGAGTCAATGTTGCAGCTCTGTTCTGAAACCTGACTGCTGGCAGAACTCTTTCTTGCTCTGGAAATACCAGTCTTTTGTTCTGTTCAGGCCTTCAGTTGATTGAATGAGGCCCATCCATATTATGGAAGGCAATCTGCTTTGCTCAAAGTCTACTGATTTAAATGTTAGTCTCATCCAAAAATATTCTCATAGAAACATCCAAAACATCCAAAACTGTGGCCCAGTCAAGTTGATATGTAAAATTAACTATTACACTGGGCCAGTCCTAGAAAGAAATGTGCCATTTCCCTCAGGAAATTTTAGCCTATTTCTTATACTTTTCAGGACAACAAGAAATAGTTTGAAATGAGGAACAAAAGGGGCCTGGAGTGTTCAAATCCTAGTGACCTAGCTGATGGCAGCAAAATCCAAATCTGACAGTTATGACTGTGAGTAGATATATTTGTTGTTGTTATAATAACATGTCTAAGTTGATGCTATTCATCTATCAAATAAGAGCGTTATTATATCAGCAAAAATATATTGTGAATAAAATTTAAATTGTTTGCTTGAATTTGTGTCATGGCTTTCCTTTGAACTTCAATTATGATTCAAACTCAAAACATGGCCTAAAACCCTTTTGGGATCAGGGTCCTGTTCACTTCTCAAATTCATATCTTGTCACTTTTCCCATTGTTCTCTATGTTTCAGCTAATTTCAAGAAGATAACAATTATCTTCTAACTCACGACTTTTGAACCAATGGTTTCTTTGGCCTAGAACACACACCAGCCTTCATTATTAGCAAGCATACCCTCCTTCATTCATTCCATATTGAAGTGAAATATGTCTTGAAAGGACTATCCCAATTGCAAGCCTCTTTTAGTCCCTCCTCCCTCATATCCCCTTTTGAATCCATAGCTTTTATCATAATTTTTATATATATTTATCTATTAATTTGTGCAGTATTTTTTTTTTGCCTGGATGTTTTATTCACTGCTATATTGTCAAAGCCTGGCACAATTTCTGGTAAATTATAGGAACTCAGCCATTACATTTAACTAATGTATATTGCATTTTTAAGCAACTGGATACCAAGATTTTTAATATATCAACTACTGAATAGGTTGCCAAGTTTTTAGCTATATTAATAATATCAAATACTACAGCTATTCCTGTTAAACAATTTTTAGTACAATGATCGAACATGTGAATAATTTTAAAATTTGAATTCTATCATCTGTGTATCTAATATTTGTTATAAATGTATTCTAATTTCAAACTTAATTCACATGTCCCTTATGCAATTTCCCTACCCCACTTAAATATGCAAACTAGGGGACTTCAATTAAAACAATTTGGTAAATTTATTCATTGAGCTCCTTGTCTCAAATAAATAGAAATAAAAAATAAAAGATAAAAAAGACAACAAATTAGGAAAACATTGATAATCTAAAAAGTATGAAACAAATGACTTTTGAAATAAAATGATTAATATTATAAGTGGGCCAGAAAGTCCAACCCCATGGGCTTAGACCTTGATTCAGAATAGGCAAAGGAAGATAAAGAGATAAATATATGTTATGTAGAACAAAAGACTAATACCAGCTCAGTGATGAAGCTAGACTTGCAATATATAAAGGCATAATGGCTAAAGCTTTTCAGAATTAATAAATAAACAAATCCTCAAGATGAAAGTTTGATTTCTGAAGAAGATTTTAAAAATCCAGAAGTAGGTGATTGATAATAAAATTGTAAAATACCCAAAATAAAAAGAAGATTCTTAAAAGGTACCAGAGGAGAAAGATTTTCTACAAACTCATGATGATTAAATGACACCCATTTTTCTTTCTTTCTTTTCTTCTTTCTTCTTTCTTTCTTTCTTTCTTTCTTTCTTTCTTTCTTTCTTTCTTTCTCTCTTTCTTCTTTTCTTTTCTTTCCTAATAACAGAAAGGAGAAAGCAGAATGGAATATTTCATTTCATACACTTAAGGAATACATGCTATGTTTCAGAATTAAGTTTCCTATAAGAGTTGGAGAGTTTTTATTGCTTGTTTATTTCTATAATGATAGTCAGAAAATCTTTCTTCTAAAAATTCAAATAAGTATTGTCTAAAGGGGTGCCTGGGTGGTTCAGTCATTTAAGCAACCAACTCTTGATTTTGGTTTAGGTAAATGATCTTAGGGTTGTTTGATTGAGCCCCATGTTGCGCTCCAAGCTGAGCACAGAGTACACTTGAGATTCTCTCTTCCTCTCCCTCTGCCCCTGTCACAGATCTTTATCTCAAAATAAAATAAAATAAAAGTATTGTATGAAATTATTATCAAAAAGAAGTTTAAAAAAATCTGAAACCCCATAAAGTAAAAAATAAAAAGGAAGGCTTCCAAAACAAATAGGAATTTCAAAGGAGAGCATCAGGAAGTAAGGTTGATAGGAGCTATGTGCCTGCCTACTTTGGTTGGAAAGAAGCCTGGCCTTCCAACAGTGAGAGAACACTATGGAACAGGAATCAAGGAGGCCATGAGGTCTCACAAATTGGGAAATGGAAGTGAAAGTCACCATATCCAGTATGACTCTTGAAGAGCTACTGAAAAAAATAAAGAAAAATTTGGCCACTCATAGAAAATGACAAATATTCCAAGAAACCTATAAAAACAGATATAAAAATTCTAAGAAATTCATAGCTTATTGGGAAAATTATTGTAGAGTTTAAAAGTTTAGAATAAATAAAATTGAAAAGATCAAATATCAACTCTTACAAAACAGATATGATGCTATATCTGAAAGTATCCTTTATGTTATAATATTTTTTAAATTGATAAGATAATTACATCAGACAAGAAACTAGGATAAAACAAGCATGAAGAAAGTAGAAAAGATAAAATAATTAAAAGGAAAAAAATTACAAAATAAAGATTAAATTATCCAACATAGGTGTCAAAGACAGATATAAACAGTTGTAAAGAATTTAAAGATCATAAAAGAAAAGCATATGCCAGTAAATTTTGAAACATAGATGTCAATTTCAAATATAATTATGTCAAATTTAGTCAAGAAGTAATGAAAAACTTGTCTAAACAAATCATGAACTTAATAGTAAAAAATATCCATCTAAGAATACCAGGTCAAAGTGGTTTAAGACAAAACTTTTACCAAAACCTCATGGAACATAAAACTCCTACTTTATTTCTGTATTTTAGAAGCCAGGGAAAAAAGAAATATATATCTAGTTCATTTTGATGAGACATCAAAATTAGTATCGAACTAGTACCAAAATTATGTGCTTTTTAGAGCTTAAACACACACATAACAACCTTATTTGCAAATATATACATAAATGTCTACTAAGCAGACTATACATCATCAAATGTAGAATTTTTCTAATAAACATACCAATATAATGTAATCTATCAGATTATTTTTAAAATATATATAATGAGGTATATGGATTTTGAAAAATAATCCACATAGATTAAGACTCATTCACAATACAAAGTATTCATAAACTAGGAAGAAAAACTTAGTAAACTGGAAGAGACCTGCCTCATCATCATGGAGTGCAGTGTATACATCTTTCTTAAAGAAAAACTTTAGAAACACCTTATATTTAGGAATAAAAAAAGGATACTGAGTATCACTGCTATTATTGAATACATTACTGGCCTTAGATAATATAAGAAAGCAATAAAAGTAAATGAATTATAACAATTGTAATGCTAGTCTTTTAAAGATGATACGATTGTGAACATATATAATCTAATGAAATCTAGAAGCAATAAGTATTGATCAGAAATTTTAGCAAGGTTTCAGATATAAGATCAAGATCCAGAAATCAATATCATTTCTATATACCAACAACAACTAATGTTAAAATGTAATAAGAAAAAAATCCTATTCTGCAATAACAGTGAAAATTTTAAGTTATCTAGTAATGAACTCAATGAGAGATATTTAAGACATTTATAGAGAAAATTATGAAATGCTACTGGAGAATATAAAAGAAAACCTAAACAAACAGAAAAGTATCCCTTCACTGAGTGGAAATCCTCTATATTTTATAGTTGCTATCCTCTCATAGTTTATCTATAAATGCAAAGAAATTTCAATCAAAAACAAAAATTTTTTTTTTTTTTTTTTAAAGATTTTATTATTTATTTGACAGAGAGAGATCACAAGCGGGCAGAGAGGCAAGCAGAGAGAGAGAGAGGAAGAAGCAGGCTCCCCGCAGAGGGGAAAGCCCGATGCGGGACTCGATCCCAGGACCCTGAGACCATGACCTGAGCCGAAGGCAGAGGCTTAACCACTGAGCCACCCAGGTGCCCCAACAAAAATTTTTTTAAGTGGAACTTAACAAGTTAATGTAAGGCTAAATGGCTTAGGATTGTCAAAAATTATGAGGAAAAATAAAATAGGAAGTGAAAAAAGAAATAAAGAATGATCATAAAGTCAATAATTTGGATAGTATGCTACTGGTGCAGTTTTGTAGATAATATACCAAAGGGATATAAAGAGAACCCAGAACAGAACATGTATATATTGAAACTTAGGATGTAAGAGGATACATTAACAAGGCAGTATAGAAAATGTGTGCTTTCAAAAATCATTGTAAAGCAATTGGTTATCACTGTTGAAAGTGAAATATAATTCTATTCTATCTTAACAATACAAATAAATTTAAGTTTCAAACATATTAAAGACTGAACTGAAAATAAATACTTTAAACTTGAATTAAAAATATAGAGAAGACTCAGGGCACCTGGGTGGTTTAGTGGGTTAAGCCTCTGCCTTCAGCTCAAGTCATGATCTCAGGGTCCTGGGATAGAGCCCCGCATAGGGCTCTCTGCTCAGTGGGGAGCCTGCTTCCCCCTCTCTCTCTGCTTGCCTCCCTGCCTATTTGTGATCTCTCTCCATCAAATAAATAAATAACATCTTTTAAAAAAATGGAGAGAAGACTCTATAATCTTAATGTTGGGAAGGATTCCTTAAGCAAAATACAAAAGTACAAGCCATAAAATGAAAATTGCATAAATTGGACTACCATGCAATGAATATGTCCGTCCATCAAAAGATACTCTACACAAAATAAGGAATGCAAGCCATGGATTTAGAGATAATCATTGCAAGTTGGGACAGATCCAAGAGTTCTAATCAGATTACAAAAAGAATGATAAAATAATAGAAGAACAAATAACCCCAATTTTTGAAAAAAATGGGAAAAAGACAAAAAGAGCAGTCACATAAGTGGAAATAAAATGTGAACAGGTGCTCAACTCAGGACTAATTCAGGAAAAAATAGTTGAAACAGTATTATCCCATTTCATATCCATCAGATTCAAAGTTGACATGTGCCACAATTAGGTAGTATAAATATGGGAGCTTTCACATACTGCTAGTGAGACTATACATTATTATGTCCAATTTGGAGAGAAACTTAGTACCAACTAGCATCATTAGAGATATTCATACAAAAGTTCACAGTTCTATTTATAAGCATGTATCTTTTAGTAAAACTTTTGTTTGCATACAGAAGAAGAGCTACACAGAAATTTTCACTGCATCATTATTTGTAATAAAAAACACATTCATAATAAGTTAGCAAATAAGAGAACAGATAAATAGTTATGGGCATATATATGCATAACACATTTGTATGTGTGTTTGTCTTTCTACTTAGGCACATAAAATCAAGCTAATTATATCACTCCATGCTACTATTGGTACTAGGCAAGATAAGATTAATTTTTTGTTTTATTTTATTGTATATTATTTTTCCCTTGCTTCTGATCTTCATTTTTACTATCTGTGATAGCCTCAAAGATGTCCCCTAATGATGCCTACCAACTGTTGCATGGTCTCCTGCCACCTCCCCAAGAGTTCTTCTGTGTGACCTGTAGAATATTGCAGAATGTTATGCCACCATCTGACATTGTTATATAAGACCTCACTCTCTTTCCCTCTGAATATGCTTGCACTGGAGACAGCCAGATGCCATGTCTTGAGGACATTCATGCAAACCCAGTGAGAAAGCCAATGTGGCAAGGAACTGAGGGCATCAGCCAACAGTCTTGTATTATCCAAGCAGTTCTTGAAAGTTGGAAAGTTTGTCCTCTAATTCCCATTAAACCTTTAGATACTTACACGGCTGTCCCACATTTTGACTGTGGCCTCAAGAGAAACCCTGAATCAGAGCCACCCCACTAAACCATTCTTAGATTCCTGACCCTTAGAAACTGAAGTAAAAATGTTTATTATTTTAAGCTAAGAAGTTTTGGAGTACTTTGGTATGTAGCAATATGTCACTAATTCTTCCCTTTTCAGTTTAGAAACCTATGCTAACATGTTTACTATTGATTCAAGTATACATGCTTGGAGGATACATAAAAACTTTTTGTAAATGTATTTTCAATTTACAAAAATGCAGTTGTGTTACAGAAGCCATTCTGTTCTGTTTTTTCATGCTTTTATACCTACTAATTTTGCTAAATGTGTAACGAGTAACATTTTCCTCTAAATGTAGAAGAGCGTCCCATAGGACACATCCTTTGTAACTCATCTTCCTGGTGTCCTCTTGGAGACCTGTGGTGAGTTTTCTCTAAGGTATATACCCCAAAACGGATTATTGGGCAATGGAATATACTTTTAATTTTCTTTTTAAAGACTATCTTCATTGCTTTCCATCTCTTCCCTGTCCTTATAAATATTTCATTTAAGGGAGCCTGGATGTCTCAGTTGGTTAAGTGTCTGACTCTTGATTTCAGTTCAGGTCATGATTTCAGGGTCATGAGAATGAGCCCTGTTCTGGCTCCATGCTGGGCCTGGAGATTGCTGGAGATTCTCTCTCCTTCTCCCGCTGCCCCTCCCACCTTCAAATATTTAAAAAATCTGGGGCACCTGGGTGGCTCAGATGATTAAGTGTCTGCCTTCAGCTCAGGTCATGATCTTGGGGTCCTGGGATCGAGCCCCATGTGTGTGGTAGGGGGTGTCCCTAGCTCAGTAGGAAGCCTTCTTCTCCCTCTGCCTCTGCCTCTCCTGCTTGTGCTCTCTCTCTCTCTCTCAAATGAATAAATAAAATATTTTTAATTAAAAAATAAATAAATAAATAAACAGTTGAAGTCTCCAGTGTGCCTATTTCCTTCAGCATCCCATCTCTTCTCCCCAGAAGGAAGATAATTCACTTAGCTCCTTTAGAATCCTATTAAAATTATTTATTGTATATACAAGCAAATTCAGATTCTTTATACTTTTATCCAAATAGTAGCATATTAAACATATTGTCCTACATTGTACTATTTTGTATTATGTAATTTGCCTTGAAGAAACTTCTACTTTAAAACATAAATGACTTTTTTCTCTATAAATATATATAGTATACTATTGTTTGATTTTATCATAATTATTTAATAATGTTTTTGTAGATAGACAAATTAGATTAATTCCCATCTTTTGAACTTTCAACTAATCCTGCAAAGAATAATCTTAAACAGATAAAAATCATTTACATGTGTACAGTTTTACCAATAAAATATATGTAGAAATATATTTCTGAGTCACAGAGTATTTGTAATGAAAACAAATATAAATATTTAAATATACATCTCCCTATAGAAGATAAGAATAGATATAAGAGGTTGTATAAATTTACAAATTTATATCAGAGGATCAAGGCTTGAGATTGCTAATCCCACATTATTTTCCCTTTCTGGTGTGAATTCAAACTTTGTGTGTTTTGTTTCCTTTGTGTGTGTGTACATAATACAAATATTGAAATGCATATGTATTATTTAAAGGCTTATATGCACATATAGAAAATTTAGGAGGTTCTAAAGATGAATGAAAAAAGTAGGTTTATCTCATGTCACTTTACTCAGTCATACAATAATTTTCTCCTGTGGCAGCCTATACTTATAAGCTACAACACATGTAAGTTTGGGCACATGGATGGATTCCTCTTATTTGGACATATATGTACTCTTGTTGCATTGCAAGAACTTGAAAAAGAAAGCTCTTGCCAAGTTCTATTTAAAAAAGAGGCACCATATTTCTGTGTAGCCATTTATATTAGGGATATATTCCTTTACTATCTCAACATTCACCATCATTTGTGGATCTTAACAAAGTGATACTTCTATTTATTTTCTACCTATTCAGAAAGACGAGGGATGGGGCTCTACACTATTGCTGGTGATAGTATTTGAACTTGATGCAATCAAGGTGGCTTGGGTCCGCTGCACAGCACTCAATCTGGACACTTCCCTTAAGATTTATTATCTCTATCCAATCAGTGGAAGGGAAGATAAGATGTGTACACAGGTTTCTTAAATGCGTTGTTCCAGAATTTATGAACATAACCTTTGTTTACTTTTTACTGAAGAAAATTTGGTTACGTGGTGATATCTAATTTCAATGGTGTCTGGAAAATACAATTTAGTTTTGAACATGTATTTATTTATTATGTGCCTGCATTTGAGCCATATTTTTGTCTTTTACTGTTTTATTGTTTTTGAGTTGTTTACTATGAAAAGGGAGAACAGATTGAAGAGCAGACATACTCTTTGTCACGTTTTATAGTTTTAGCTTTCACATTTATATCTATAATTCACACAAAATGCACATCTTAATATGGTGAGAAGATATTTATCTTTATTTTATTTTCCTTATGAGTTTTTTAAATTTAATTCTACTGTTAATGACATAACTATTTCCATGTATGTGTGGAAACATGTCTTCATATTTCTAATCTGTTCCTTTAGGTTTTTTTAATCACTGGCTAATATTACAGTATGTGATTTTTTTACATATTTCTTAGAGAAATTTTCTCAGAATGATCCTTCTTTTAATTTTATTTTACACTTTCATAATAGTTTTAAAATTAGATTTTGTGTGTGTTCCACATGGGGCATGGAGTCTGCTTAAGATTCTCTCCCTCCTTCTCCCTCTCCTCTCCCCACCTTCTAAAAAACTATTAAAATAATAATAATAAATTAATGTACTATTGGTAGTTTACAGAATTTGTTTAAGTGAACATATATTGAGTGTATGCTCTATCTTAGGTACAGAATTTGGGATAATAAAAACAAGACAAAACAAAACAAAATTATAAAAGTGATGAACAGATAATTGAGTTAAGGAGTTTAACTCTAATCCTTCTAAAGGATTTGGGTTGAGTGTTCCACGAAGTCTTACTATTCATGACGTCTGGGACTTTAATATTACTTTCTTTCTCAGTGTTGATAAACAACTGTGTGAGTCTGCTAAAATGTGAAAGTTCTTATTAAATTAAGAAAATAGGACTTGGATAACAATATCAAAGATCTTGTTATTTCTAAAAGTAGATGTAAAGCACTTGGTTGATTAACTCACCAATTGTGTAAAACACATTTTTTCTGATGGTGGGCAAATCTAAAATATTTCTCATTTAACTCATGTCTTGTGTAATTCTTTTTTCCCTCCTTGGTCGAGTGCTTTCTCCACACAGAATGTCTACATAATAGTATTCAACTAGAGAGTTGAATAATAAAGATCTATCTTTACCTAGTCTCTAAATTATTTTCATAATAATCATAACTTTCCATAAGTTATGAGTCTAAGATTTTAGTTTTAATTGACAAGATCATTATATATATATATATCACAACTTCAATATCACTACATAATAGCCAAATCTGTGCATCAAATTTCAGAAATTATTAACTAAAAATCTATTGTAATCATATATGTCCCCTTATAATCTCAATATTTATAAGTTTGATGTCTAAACTCATTTTAATTCTTCTTTAAAAATATTTTATGGTCGGTATTCCTTACCATCACCCTCCAGGCACTCAGTCAGAACCTTAATAGTCCTAAGACTGCCTCTTTTTCCCTTGACTCCAAAATATAATTTGAAATCCCATGGATGCTCCATTCTAAATACCTTCTTCAGGCATTTCTACTTATTTTGTCATTACCACCAATGACCTACTGATAGACCCCACATAATTTCATTTACAATAATATGGATATCTTAATGATATCTCTGCCATTTTCCTATACCACTTCATTTACTTTTTAGCATTACTATTAAAATGAAAGTTTCCTCTGTGCATTTGATCTTGTCTCAACCTGTTGTGATTTTTTAGACATCCCAGGAGCTACAAAAACTTTATGATTGAATCTGCAAATTTGTCCAGAGTCATCTTACTGTCCTTACCTATGCAAACTATATCAAAGCCAGGATAAACTACTTGTCAAAAGCTCACACATATGGCGATCCATATGCTATGTTTTCTACCTGGATTGCCCTGGACATTTCTAGCCTAACGAGTTCTACAAAGCCTTTGCTGTTTCTTAAAGCAGATTCTCTTCTTCTCTACCTCAATAATACTTTGCTAAAACCCCAAAAAGAGCAACAGTAGGATTCCATTTGACTCCTCGATGATGAGTCTGTCTGCAAGGACTTGTCTTTTTTCTTTAGTTCCTTGCACAGTGCTGTGAGCATGTAGATGTTTGTTAACTGTACACATTAATGAATATGTATTATTTTTATAGTGTGCTACGATTATTAATCGTATACAAAAAATTACCTCTTTGTTCATAGACGTGGATATGTGTTTACATGAGTAAGAAGTTCATTACATATAGAAGTAAATAGGATTACTAGAATGTAAATCTCACTTGAGTCCCATTCTTGGATAAACTTTACAAAGCAAACAAAAGTTATAATACATACAGACACATGAGTTTCTAAGTTTCTTAAGCTACATTGTTAGCTTTACATAGATCACAGGTAAACTGAGCATTCAGAACATCCAGCCTCCCTCCATTTCACATACGTTTGCTAAAATATGTGTAAACAGACAGCAACCTAGAGTATTGTGCACTCATTTTTTGTGCATTCTTTCTGCACAAATGCAAGTCTGTCTCATGTTTATACTTCAGTGATTTTTGAAAGAAGATTAATGACATGAATATTTACAAAGAAAATATCTATGTGACCAACATTTGTGTGCTCTTGAATATCAGTGTCATGGTGCTTTGCTACGGCTTCCTTTTTTGCCATGCAACCTTATTTTATGAAGGTGACAGGCTGTCACATGTAAGGTTTATTTCTATTACTTCTTTTGCTGTTTTAATTCATGGTCTATTTTCAGTGTCTTTTCCTTTCCTTTTCATATGTTAATTATGAGTTGAGTCAATTAACATATCTAACAAATCCTAGGATTAATTTTTCAATTCAGATTGAGGCATATATTTCTGCTGAAATACATTAGTCTTTACTAAGAGTTCAGTTTCCAATGTTTATCTACGTTTTAGAACAAGGTTATACCTATAGTTACTTACTTTGTTGCTGACTCTCTGGCTTCATTCAATGCCCAGTTTTAAGAACTGGGCTTTAATGATGATTTTTGCAAAAGAGCTTTGTTAAACTCTATCTCTGAAGGCAATTTCTAATATTTCCTGAGTAGTCAGATTGTTGTCAAAATACTATTGTGAGCTCAAATGAGATAGTCTTCCATTAGGTCATGTGACTGGGGACAGAGCTGTGAGGAAATGTGGGAAGGATTTTGGGGCAAGAAAATATGGTTACATTTTTTTAAAGAATGGTATCTGAGATGTTAGAGCTGGCAAGAATAAATGACTACATTTATGGTTCACATAATATAAATATCATTTTATAAGATTGTGCTAAACAACAGCACACATGCCAACAATTATTCACTTTCATAGAAAACATTTTATATCCATTTAGAAATATCAAGAGATTTTATATTTACCTTACATAGATATTTCCTTTTATTAAAATTACAGTATGGCTTAAAGACAAAATAAGTCAAAATCTGCAGGTTATAGAAATCAATTTCCCCTGCAGCAGACAGTTTTTAGGTTAGCATTTGTTTACCCATTACCTGTCTACACCATTTTGTTCAGATGTGAATAAAAGAGAACTTATGTATATTGAAAATTTAATTATATCTCAAATAATTTAAAGATCCACTGATATAAAATATTATGTATATGAAGGCATAATAGACAATGGCCTATTCACTACCCAGGTCTTCAGTTTATCAGGTAAAATGTAATTAATTGCAAATAACAGAAAATCTAACTCATACTGACAAATGACAAAGGAGATTTAGGTTGTTGTCTCATGTTCACATAAAGAATAGGGTCCACAGGGGCGCCTGGGTGGCTCAGTGGATTAAACCTCTGCCTTTGGCTCAGGTCATGATCTCAGGGTCCTGGATTGAGCCCGGCATCGGGCTCTCTGCTCAGCAGGGAGCCCGTTTCCTCCTCTCTCTCTGCCTGCCTCTCTGCCTGCTTGTGATCTGTCAGATAAATTTAAAAAAAATCTAAAAAAAAAAAAAGAATAAAGTGTCCACAGAGATCTCTTTTCCATCTCACAAATAACTAAAAAGCCCAAATTAACTTTAAGTAACTCTCAATATCACTGAAAAGTTCTCAACTCTATCCTCTTCTAGTTGCCATCTTCATTCACAGGTTGGGATATATTGCAGTAGTAAAATTGGTACTGCAATGTAAGATCCCCTATTTATTTCCCATACTGTCCAGGAAAACTTCATTTCTTTTGTTTTGACCATTATTTAAAGTTCCAGTCTTGATTTCATTAAGAAATATTTAAGTCCAGATTTTGAAACAACAACTTTGCAAAAAAGAAAGTCAATCATGGCCCTTCTTGGAGATGGGAGATGGAAACAAACCCACTCATACTACAAGACAGCAAAACAATGATGTAGAAATGGATGACAGAGACAGACAACAATGTCCACTGTCTTCCAATGAAGTAGACATTATATTTAAAGATAAGTCATTGTAAAAGTCTGAAATCGTGGCCAAATATTTAATGTGTATTCTTTTCAAACTATAAAATCAATAAATGGTCATTGCAACAAAACAAACCACACCGATGCAGGTAAGTAACCTGTTTATTTCCTTCAATGAAAACCACCAAGTGAAACAATATTTCAGAAACAATCTTCCACACCAGAGACATTTGACTAAAAATTATATTCAGTTAAGTGCATAATACTCACCCATTTTTGTGAAAATAAAGAAAAGCACCCTTTTGTTCCTTTTTTGTAAATTCAGTCTATCATTGGCTATGGCTTTTTTAATGACAAGTAAAAATCACACAGAGAAATGGGATAAAATTCAACACTCTTGTGTAATAGATTAACTAAAAACCTATTCACAAAAGGAAAAAAACATCCTCCACTATCATTATAACCTAAGATAAGAAGATAAGAAATAGCATATTTCAATACCCTAGAAGCATTCCACTTTTCCCTACCAAACAATTCCATCACTTTCCCTAAAAAAACGAAAACAAAAACAAAAAACAAAAACAACAACTACAACAACAAAAAACACACTCTCTGGGCTTAAAGTAGTATTACCTTTCTCTATGAGGATTACACCTGAATATGCATCTCTCTAAATTAGAGTTTTGTTTGCCTACTTTCAAATTTTTGATAGATGAAATTGTACAATAAGTATACTTTCATCTTTTCATTATGTATATGTATATGAGATTTATCCATCAAAGACATATTGCCATAGTTCATTCATTTTCCATGCTGCATAGCATTCTATTTAAAGATAGCTATATTTTATTTATATAGATAAATAATATATATATAACATGTATATCATATATATATATATATATATATATATATATATATATGAACAAAATGGGAATGATGTCTTCCAAGTTTTGCTGTGAGCTAATTATATATCTAAGTAATCTTTTTAGCAGAGCATATTTGTATATCAGGATTGTTTATTGTGTATACATCTGGTCTTATGAGCTATAGCTGTGCTGGAAGAAAAAGTATCATTTATCTTTAATCATATATTTTCCTAGGTATGACTAGCAATACATGAAAAAGTAGAAACTACAGGATTAACTCACCTCCCCTGCTAACTTGTACCATAAACAGTTGGTGCTTCTATCTATGAACCTAAAATGTGTCTTACGGAGAAAAGTGATTTTAGGAAGCTCCGTATGAGAAATTTAGGGCCCCATGATTATTGATTAATGGTAACCATGGTTGTGGTTCTCCTTTAGTGTACTTTGCTAATTATGAGTAAACCTCAGAGCTGAATTAAGCTTGTGTGTCATGAGAGTCTGCAAATTTAGCCTTTGTGATGGTACCAAAATAATAATAATAATTAATATTTATACTGGTGTTATGTGAGGTAAGCTTTTTTTTTTAAATAACCATAACATCACTAGAGTTTAGGAATACTATCGTCTCTGTTTTATAAATAAGGAGATGGAAATCTTATATAACTTAACCGATACCACATAGCAATTATGGACCTGTCTCCAGAGTCTGTGTTCTTATGTGTTAAAATGCCTTATAGGGACGCCTGGGTGGCTCAGTTGGTTGGACGACTGCCTTCGGCTCAGGTCATGATCCTGGGAGTCCCGGGATCGAGTCCCGCATTGGGCTCCCAGCTCCATGGGGAGTCTGCTTCTCTCTCTGACCTTCTCCTCGCTCATGCTCTCTCTCACTGTCTCTCTCTCAAATAAATAAAATAAAAAATCTTTAAAAAAATTATTTAAAAAAATGCCTTATATTTTGTGGGTATCTAGTGTAAGAGATAATAATCTCTGAAAACAATTTGTGGAAGAACTTAAAACACTGATCCTCTACCAGTTTTCTTTTTCTAGCTGACATGGGCTCTTCAGATGGTCTGTGTTGGGTGGGAAGAGCTGTTATGATTAGAATTATGATATAGATGAATATTATTTTAGTTGATTGAATAAACTAAATATATAAATACATAATCACAAAATTTATATTTATACTGTATCTGGAAGTAAAATTAATTTGTATGCACTCTAGTGGTTCACAAAATAGGTCAATATGCAAACGACTATTTTTCACTGTTATTTTAACTTTTCACTCAAAGTGTTAATACCATGCAGCTTGTCCTTCTGTACATGGAAGCCCTAGGAATATGAACAAATGAGAATATATTTTAAAAAGGGCATCTCGTGGCTCAGTTGGTTAAGTGTCTTTTTTTGGCTCAGGACATGATCCCAGGGTCTTGGGATTGAGCACTGCTTCTGATTCCCTGCTCAGCAGGGAACCTATTTCTCCCTCTTTCTCTACCTCTCCCCCCTCTCATGTTCTCTCTCTCTCTCTGTTGAATAAAGTAATAAAATAAAAAAAAAAAGAATATGTTTAAAAATTATCTAGGACTAAGTTTTGTTTTCATTATTCTTCTTTCTCCTATTTTATTTATGCCGGCAGTTACAAATATTAATGATACTAATTACTTTGTCTTCTTCTAAACATAATTTATCATTTGTCTCATTTTCAGTATCATGATGACTTTTCTTCTCTAGACTTATCTAGGTGATGGCCTTGCTATAATATTCATTTCTACTTGATCTTATTCAGTGTCTTTCTCTTTTGTCTATATCTTTTATCTTACTTAAGATCTAGCTGTCTACAAATTATCTTAAATAAATTGTATCCTTTATTCAGTTAACATTACAGTCCCAAAAGTATTGATTTCAAAAAATTCTTAAAAGTCTGTTCATGCAGTAAGTCACCCAATATTTTATTTAAATTTCTTAATTAATTAAAAAAATTACAATTTCATACCAAGATTGGTTCTTGTATCAGTGAGGGGCCTGACAGCAAAAAAATCACTCTGGTAAAGAAATTGAGACTAGTTTAATAAAAAACTTTTAAAAGCTATAAACAATATTTAAGACTACCAATAAGATATTCTAGAGCTAAAAAAAAAAAGAAAAAAGAAAGGAAAAGGAAATTTTACCTTCCTTAGCCCTGAAAAGATAGGGCAGGAATTCATTTTTCCCACCCTCTCATTTCTTTCTGGAGCTTTCTGTTTTACAAAACACAAAGATAAGCCAAAGGATAAGGGAGCTTTTCATGCCATCCAGACAGAACACTTTTCCGGGTCACAAAACAAGATGGTGATGTTAGATACTGCGGTTGGAGGAAATTGCTGAAGAATCTGTGGATACAGAGTTCTATTGACATCCTTTTTATATATTTCTCAAATTGAAAATGTGTATGGATGCAGAAGGTGACTCTCCTTTCTGGTGTGCAACTTCTTATGAAGAATGATCCCTCGTTAAAATATGAACCACTCCAGGTGTCATGCTGTCTTAAATATCTGTTTACCTTATGGAATATTTTTACTCCAAAAGAAAGCATCATTGCCAAAAGATGAATAATTTCAAAACACTACAAAATTAGCACAAAGTTGTGCCACAGTGTGAACCATTTCTAATAATAACTGAAGATATTCATAACATGGTAGAAAATTTTGAGGCATTATACCACTATACCCATGTAAATATGTAGTGTGGAGACTTTGGGAATATAAGTGATTCTGCTGCTCTATTGGGATTTGTTTCTGTAATAATCCTTTTATTAAATGGGGAAAAATTTTTCATGTTTCCCTTCCATACATATCAATCTCTGCCCCAGCTCTTGAATGTTTTTATAACTGACATCATCTTTGTGAAATATTGATACTACTCAAAGTTTTTGTTTTAGTTGTGGGTTATTTTTTAGTGCTCATTGCATATATATTAAACTTTGATACCATAACCATAAGCATCAAAGTGATAAATATTTATCTTATGATTATTAGGAAACCAGTCTCTATTACTAAAGTGTAATATCAATATGGTTTTGTGAATTTTCCTCATTTTGACACTACTTAATCTTTTTCACAAGAAATCTACATCATCATCATCAACATGCTAATCATCATGCTAATAACTACTTGATATTAAGCATTTATTATGGTGTAAGCACTGTATTAACTGCTTTATGTCTATTTGATATTTACAATCGTTCTACAGTTTATTCAATTATGTACACACAAACCACATGTGGTTATTTATCTTTAAAATTAAATTACTTAAGGGGCGCCTGGGTGGCTCAGTGGGTTAAGCCGCTGCCTTCGGCTCAGGTCATGATCCCAGGTCCTGGGTTCGAGCCCCACATCGGGCTTTCTGCTCAGCAGGGAGCCTGCTTCCTCCTCTCTCTCTGCCTGCCTCTCTGCTTACTTGTGATTTCTCTCTGTCAAATAAATAAATAAAAATCTTTAATAAAATAAAAAAAATTAAATTACTTAAAATTAAACATTAAAATTTTAGTCTTACTGATCACATTTCAAGTGTTTAATATTGGTAGACAGAACAGATTTAGAGCATTGCTTCATCATACAAAACTCTATTTGGCTATTTAATGAGATAGAAATGTTAAACAACCTGAACATTTAACCACAGGATGTCTTACTTCAGAACTACAGTCATAAATTTCATATTATATTGTACATTGTATGACAATAAAAACCATTTCTATTATTAATAGTTTGCAATATTTTAACAGAATCCCTATGTATAGTAGACCACTCATGTATTAGTGATAGAAGGAATGACTAAAAAAAAAAATCAAAATAAATGACTTGAAGCTAGTTACATATTTAGTATTTATATAAAAGGCGATCATTCAGTATCTGAGTGTATGACCTTGTGTGGATTATCATGTGCTGTATCCCTTCAATACGAAGATAATAATTCCATATGTGTTTTGTGCTCCTTTTGTAATTTGAAATTTGTGGTAATACTCCATATCCCCAAATTAATGTTCCTATTAAAGATACTATATTCTTATTATACATTCCCACTTTGGTTAACTTTGTAAGATTTAATCCTTCAAAATAGCAATCAATTTAGTCTGAATAGTACTTGTCTTCTGAGTATGACAAAAAAAATGAACTAAATATTTCATTACTATTCCCACTGGATTTTACTCATGTATTTCCAATACCCATTTATTGTTATGACATTTTTTTATCAATTTACAAGTATGTAGACTTCTTACTGTATTCCTCTGACTATTCATTGTATCATCCAAATTTGAATTATGCAAAATTTTCTTTTTACTGTGTCTCTGTTATACACTAAAAATGCTATAAATGTTTTATTTATATTCAATTCCCCTAGAGATTTAGGTACTTTTATTCATTGAATGGTGTTCAGAGAACAGTTGTGAATATTGGGAACTTGTCCTCCTTCCGAACTTGTATAGAGTTGATTTGATAACTAATGTGCATCTGGGATTTTTTTTTTTTTTTAGCTTATATATATTCTTCACCTTGATAGCTTTCAACAGCTGTCAGAGAGCAGTTTTCTGTACACTCAGGAGTATTTTATTCAGATATATAAAGATTAACTAAGAACAAGAAAACATTTATGAATTATTTTAATGTGTGAGAATAAACTCCCCCTCTCGGAGAAAATTTTGATAAAATCCTATATAATATTTCTAGCTTGTGGTCACTGAAACTTTAGCCAATACTAGGAGTTAATAATCTGCTAATCTCAGCATAAAGATAATATTAATGAAAATAAACTCAGTTCATATATCTAGATTCATGTGGTATAAGGGTATAAATGAAGGTCAACATTATGTGGGCCTTGACATTTAGAAAGATTGGGATAGTCTCAAATGGCCTAACTTCTCTATTTCCATTGATAACATCCCCTAATCAAATAACTCTTGTTATCTAAAGAGCCAGATATAATTCCTGCACATCCATATTTATAGTTCTCTGACAGCTGATGGAATTATTCAGACAAGCTAATTACATCTTTCCATGAGAAAACAGAGCACACCACCCTTTTGACTCTACAGCTTGGCACTTCCCACAGCCCTTGGCCTACTCTGTTCCCATGAACAACATCATAGGGTTCTGCATAACATACAATATCCTCTTTCCCTGAGCTGTGAATGTATATGACCAATAACCTGCTGTCAACTTCATCTGCCCAGTGTTTTTTGTCTGTGTCAGGCAATCTTCATAACCTGGGATGGAAATCCCTCCCTTAACAAGAGAATGAATAGAAAATAAATAAAACAATTTGATGTTTTGTTGAGTGTCAAGTGAATAATATTTGTATAGTTAGAAACAGAAGCACCTGTAACTATACTAAATAATGTGTATAAATATTGCACTCTCTTTTTATAGCTAATTTCTTTAATAATGTATTTATCACTAGGCCACTAAAATTATAAACACCTAAAAGGCAGTGACTAACTTGAAGTAGCATAGAGTCTAGGTAGAAGACACGGAGACATCAACAAGAAAATCAACAAGATGAGAAGCAATGCTGTGTAATCATGTTTTTGAACCTAGTTTTCTCATTGTCCTGTGAGGAAGTAGAAAAGACATAGCTCCTGGCACAGGAAGACAGAAAAAGCTAGCGAAATCAGAACTAATGAAAAAATACTTCTTCACGGAGCTACCAGATACTGAGAGAACTCAAAAACACAAGACAGAATAGCAGTCTTGAGCTGACAGCATGATAGCCCAAAAAACAGGCCTTAAGAATAGAGATTGGGGTTTGACCACCTTCATGTTTATAAGATATGTGAACCTGATCTTGTGCTCAAAGAAGAACTAAGCTAAGCTGAAGAGCCTGCCAGTAAATATGAAAAGTAACTTGATTTAATTGGAAATTAGATAAGCACACTATTGAGACACAAGCCCATATCCATTATATTCATATATTCAAAATGTCTGGGTATTTGGAGAATTGTTAGGATTGTAAGGAAAGGTGAATTCTCATATATTATGGGTTGTCTCTAATCTATGCTAGTCAAGAAGAGTAAATATGAAGTAAAATGTTTTGAGAAACAGGAAGTTCCAAGGAGATTTGTTGTCATGTTTCTTTTTTCCATTTCTCATCACAAATCATATAAGTTGGAAATTCATTGTGTCTAAATAAAGTATATTTAGATTACATTATATAGGTTTAGCTAAACTAAGACTCATTAACAGATAAATGATCTAAAAGCTTTTTTTCCAAAAGAACCTAAATCAAAAGTACTACTACTAAGATCGAAGCATAATATAAAAATGATTGAAAATGATAATTGTTCTATCTAATCAGCTCTGACATGATGTCAGCCAAAAAGTGAATTATCCAAATTATTTTAAATATAAATATAGCCCAGTGATCTTTATTGCTGGACCATACCCTATGTGTATATTTTTACTTAGTTGGGAAGCATAAAATCACCAAAAATAGAAAGATTTTAGTAATATTTTTCATTTCTATTATATTATTTTTTATTTTATGTTTATGTGAATATTTTATAGTGCATATACTGTTTTAATATGGGAGAAGAAAATAAATGCTTGAGTATATTGACTAGAGGGTCATTAAAATATGAATTTTATTACCTAAATTCAGTAGGGAATCACCTGGAGAAAACCAAAGAGCTCAGTGGACAAATGGAGAGAAAAATTGAGTGCCAGTGGAATGGATCAGTCTTTGCTCTATTCACTAGGCCTGACTCTTGGTATAATAGCGTGGAGAACAGGGGCAATAAAAGGATTTGGATTTGGAACTTTTATATGTTCTTGCTCCCAATATTATTTTTAAAATTATTTATTTATTTTTGAATTTCTGCTCTAACAATCTCTATCTTCAGCCTACAGGGAAATGAATCCAATAAATAATGGTACGATGTTTTCATTATGTCAGACCACTAGAGATGCAAACTTAAAATTTAATATCATTTGTTTTACTGAAACATAGAACCAGTCTTAAGAATTATCTAGAGAATACAATTCATGTACAATGAACTCATATATATATAGATAAGTATATCTATGTATATATATATAACATGATAGAAACTTGAAAATGCTGGGACAGAGAAAAGAGAAAAGGAAGGATTGAAATAATAAGTAAAAAGAGAGAGATAGAGAGTGAGAAAGAGAGACTTGTAAGCCACATTTTACGTCAGGCAGTGGGGGGGATAATGCTCAATACAAGCGTATAGAAATACCAGTTTGAAATTTGACTGAATATATGGCTAACTCAGACTATGTTCTCCATAGGATTTTCCTTTTCTGACACATGACCCACACCCACACTTCCAGCTTTTTCCAGTGTTGAGAGCATGTAATGTCAATCTAAATTTAAATACTCCTTTAAGAGTAGAACTATTTCCTTTTTCCCTTGGTATACATTTGCATTATTAGCTTTTCTTTTCTTTTCTTTTCTTTTCTTTTCTTTTCTTTCTTTTTTTTTTAAAGAATGTTATAGAAAACAAAGAGAAAAGAAACAGATAACAGACAATAGTACATGGTCAGGAAGTGGGAAATTTAAAAAAAAGAATTCTAGTTTTTTATTTCTATCAACATTTAATCAAATGTTGCTTTCTTAATCAGTTTATGAAAACCAAGTCTCTAATACTATAACCATGTTTCAACCCTCTCTGGTTTAAATGTTAAAAACAGAACAAAACATGACAAAAAATTGATACTAGAAAAAAAATTCTATTAAGGGACAGATCTGATACAATTCTGCCACCATTTTATGTTCTAAATTTGTCCTAATCTTATGTGACTACTTTTGTCCTTCTTGTATGTGCCTGCCCTGGTTGTTTGCTTGTCTCTAGAAAACCTACACATTTTATTTGACTAGATATTTCTTGGCTCCCTGACAGGACTATGCCTATGCTTCCTCAGAGGTACCTACTTTGAAAAATATTCCTTAGGTAGTCATTAAGCCTGATTCTTTCCTTCAGTAAAGAAATAATAGTCTCACCATGTTTTATATTGTTTTGTTTTGTTTTATCAAGATTTTTTTTTTTTTTTAGATAATTATAGATTCACATGCAGTTTTAAGAAATCACACAAAGAGATCTGTGTACTCTTTACCAGGCTTTCTTCAACAGTAATATCTTAGACAACTATAATACAATATAACAACCAGGATAATAATATCCATACACAAGATGAAGAATGATTCCATCACCCCAAGACTCTTCCATAATTCCTTTAATAGACATGCCCACTTCCCTTCCTGCCCCTATCATCTCATTTGCCTCTGGCAACTGCTAATCTGTTCCCCACTTCCATGATTTTTGTCCTTTCAAGAATGGTATAAAAATTATAACCATGAAGTCCATTATCTGTTGGGATTGGCTTTATTCCTTCAGCATACTTGACTGGAGATTGAGTCACTGATTATATCGATCGTTCATTTCTTTGCATTGCTCAGTAGTAAACAATGAGCTGGATGTGCCACAGTTTGTTTATTAACTATTCACCCATTGAAGAATGCTGTTCTAGATGTTGGCTATTACAAATAAGGCTGGTATAAATATCTTTGTGCATATCTTCTGAGTGAATATAAATTTCCAGTTTTTGTGTCTAATGTCCATAAGTGAAATTCAATTATGGCAAGTCGTACGGTAAGCTTGTTTAAGACAACTAACTGACAAACTATTTTAAAGGATGGCTGTGTAATTTTATATTCCAAGCAGCAAAGTATGAGTGACCCAGTTTGTCTGCAACATCATCAGCATTTAATACTATCACCATTTTTTAATTTAGACTTTTTTTTTTCCAAAACTGGGTTACCTGTTCTCATTCCTTTGCTTCTCCATAAAAATTTTAAATTTTAAAATAAGTTTAGATATATATATATACGTAAATATGTATGCAACCTTATATATAAGCTTATGTTTAAATTAATAATTAAATTATAATTCTATATTTAAATTATAACTATATAATAATTAAATTTAAATTATAATTGTAAATTAAATTTATGTATAAATATTGATGGAACTTTGATGGAAATGTGTTAAATCTCTATATTACTTTCGGAAAATTGACATATTTGCTATCTTGAGTCTTTCAGTTCAAGGATATAGTATGACCCTCCATTTATCTATACTTTCTTTGATTTCTATAGTTCTATGTAGTTTGTAGTACATACATCCTGTATATGTTTTGTTAGATATACACAAGTGTTTTATTTTTTGAGTGATTGCAAATGATATTATAATTTTAATTTTTGTATTCATTGCTAGTACACAGAAATACAAGTGATGTCTTTATAGCCATCTTATATATTCCAGTCTTGCTAAACTCTCTTATTAGTCATAGGTGTTTTTTGTGCATTCCATGGAATTTTCTATGTAGACAGTCATGCCATCTAAAATGGGGGAAATTTTATTTCAACTTTTCCTATATTTATGCCTTTTATTTCTTTTCTTCCTTTCTTGCACCAGATATAACTTCCAGCACTATATTGAATGAGTGGTAATAGAACATTCTTGCTTTATTCCCAATTATAGGAGAAAACATTCAGTCTTTTTAACATTAAGTATAATATTAGCTCTTGATTTTTTGTAGATTTCCCTATGAAGTCAAGGAATCTCCCTTGTACTCCTATTTTTCCTTAAAGTTTTATGATAACTGGAGAACATTTTTCTGCACTAGTTGATCTAATAATAAAATTTTTCTCCTTTATCCCATTATTATGAAAGCTTATACCGATTGATTTTTAATATTGAAAAGCCTTGCAACTTTGGAATAAACTCCATTTGATCATAGTGTATATTTCTTTTTGTATATTTCTGAATTTTACTTACTAATATTTTGTTAATGACTTTTCCATCTATATACGTGAAAGATAATGGTTTATAATTTTTTGGAACTATATTTGTATGACTTAGTATTAGGGCAAAAACTTCGTAAAATAATTTGGTACTTGTACATTGCAAAAAGATCACCACAATAATTGTAGTTACCATCCGTAGTTGTATAGAGTTAACTTTTAGGATTTACTCTCTTTGCCACTTTCAAGTATACACTATAATGTTATTAACTATCGTCACCATACTGTGCATTACATCACCAGGACTTATGTACTTTATAACTGGAAGTTTGTATCTTTTGATCCCCTTCACCCATTTTTCTGAACCTCTACCCTAGCCTCTAGCAAACTCCAGTCTGTTTTTTGTTGATGAGTGATTTTTTATTGACATTTTGACATTTAAGATACAATGCTATGAGACTGGATCTTACTTAAACCTTGTTTCAGCTGGTTTCCTCTGAACTTCTCCTGTAGTAGCATTTCCGGTTCCTCTCATTGCCTCTTAGACACCCAGGGAGAAGTAATCATTATTATTGCTGAATGGGAGTGGCCATTCCAGCTCCCCATAGATTTCCAGTGATACCACCTTGACTGGGAGGGACACTAATACTTCATTATTGCTCTTCACAATGAATGAATACCTCATTCATTGCCTCCAGTGACACCACAGGGAAGAGAGTTAGTGTTTGACTCATAGTCTTTTGTGATGTTTATTTGGAGTAAAGAGGTTTTTCTTTGGAATGTTCTTTGTCCAGCTAGGCTGCCCTTTACATGGTCATTTGACGAGAAAGAGCATAATTTTAAGGGAGCTTTTTTGCCAACTCCCATTAATGGTGCAGGGGTTTCTGACTTCTCAAAGTCTGGAATAAATGATGCAAAAAGAAAACCAGTATACTGAACTGCCATGTTGTTCTTGGGTAACAAGGCCCATAGCTAATCTGCCACCATCTCTCCACCATTCAGAATCTTATGTTTATTTTATATGTAAGTATATAATATATAATGTTATGTTTATTTTCTATATAATTAGGGGAAGATATAAGGAAAGTATGCACACCCTATTATCCAGAAGCAGAAATCCTCTCATGTTTTAAATAAGCATATATTAGCATCAAAGGTATTATACTTCCTTAGACACTTGCCAAAAGAACAAAATAAATCTGTTTTTTTTATTTTTTTGAATAGAACTATTTTGTAGCCTTCACATTGCTAACATTCTTTTTGTTGAATTAGCCCATCCAACTCTTCATTTTCAGTTTAGAGATGACCTAAATAGCTATAGAGCCCAATGGTTCCAGACTGTAGTCTCTCAGTTCTACTATGTCATTAATTAGGAGATAACTGTAACTACAATCAAATGGATGTGAGTTATATATCAACTTAATGATACATCCCAATTCCAATAATATAGATGAAGGGTTGTCTAACTTGAGACAAAGAGAAAATACATGTGATTTTCCTTTTCAAGTTTTTAATTTCCAACAAGGTAAGCAGAGTGCTTTTTAAATCAGCAAGCAAACAAAACAGCAGCAATGTAGAACAGCAGGTACATTTATGATGCACCATTATAGAATCATTAAAACCATGATTCTGAAGACTATTTAGTAATACAGAGCAATGCTAAGATTTGTTAACACAATAACATTATTTGTTAACACAGTAAATTACATAACACAGTAACACAGTAACTTTACAAAACAAAAACCAGGAAAGCTACTTACTTAGGAAAGCTAAGTTAGTTACTATATGTCTTCTTTTCTTACAAGTGCCCTGATTTTTTTTTTTTAAAGATTTTATTTATTTATTTGACAGAGAGAAATCACAAGTAGGCAGAGAGGCAGGCAGAGAGAGAGGAGGAAGCAGGCTCCCTGCTGAGCAGAAAGCCTGATGTAGGGCTTGAACCCAGGACCTGGGATCATGACCTGAGCCGAAGGCAGTGGCTTAACCCACTGAGCCACCCAGGCGCCCCAAGTGCCCTGATTTTTTGCACAATGTTCTGTTTCTCACTTTCATGTGGGTGATAGCTCTGAAACCATATATTACAAAAGTGTAAGATTTTAAGTATAGTTAAAGATACACAGAATATTTATTTTGTGCAGCTTATATTCACAATAACAATAAAAATTTAAAAATCACACCATCAACTACACTATTGTACTTGTGAAACAGTATAAAATGTAGGCAGTCCTGCCTTTGAAAGCATTTAGGATTCTTAATCTCTGACTCCCCAAAGGAGTGAAGGTAAAGCTTAGATTAAGCTAATTAAACTCTCTTTCCAGATGTTTTGAATTTTAAACATAATAAAGCAAGTGTAGAATAAAAATTATAATTTCTTTCATGTTAGCACTGGTACCTGAATAACTGAATATTTTTTATCCTGATTTTTATACTTTTTTTGTCCTGTTTCTAATTATAAGAGTTGAGTCTATAAAATTTCAGGTGGCTTTAAAGAGTTGTCTCCCCCCCCACCCCGGCCATTCTTAATCAGATTTGGTTACTGTTATTATCTACTAAAGAAAAAAAAATCCCACCTGATATTTGCAAAAACTTAAGTAAACTTATAAGTTGTTAGGAAATGACTTACCACAATTATACAACTGAGCAAATAGTGACTATTTAATGATAACTTTTCTTTTTGATCATTCTGGCTAGGGGTATGTCAATTTTATTAATTCTTTCAGAGAACCAGCTCTTGGTTTCATTGATCTGTTCTACTGCATTTGTTTGTTTGCATATAATTTATTTCTGCTCTAATATTTATTATTCCCTTCTTCTGCTGGCTTTATCTGTGGCTCCTTTCCTGGCTCCTTTTCTGTATTTCAGACTTTTCTTGCTTCTTGAGGTAAGCCTGTACTGCAATATACTTCTCTCTTAGGACAGCCTTTGTTCCTTTGTTGCATTCCAAATGTTTTAGACTGTTATGTTTTCATTTTTATTTGCTTCCATGGTTTTTTTTTTTAAATTTTGTCTTTAATTTCCTGAGTAACCTATTCATTCTTTACTAAGATATCCTTAACTTACATGTATTTGTGGTCTGTTTTTTTGTTTGTTTTTTTGTTTTTTTGTTTTTCCCCCATGTGATTGATTTCTAGTTTTATAGTGTTATGGTCTGAAAATATGCACGGTTTGATCTCAATAATTTTTACTGGTTGAGGTCTGATTGTGAGCTAGTATGTGATCTATTCTGGAGAATGAAAAAGAATGTGGTTCTGAATGTATCTGTTCAGTCCATCCAGTCCAGTGTGCCATTCAAAGCCACTGTTAACTTGTTGATACTCTGTCTAGATGATCTGCCCATTGCCATGAATGGGGTGTTAAAGTATCCTCCTACTACTATAATATTATTAATGTGTTTCTTTATTTTTTAATAACTGATTTATACATTTGTGTGTTCACAAGTTGGGGAGCATAAACATTCATGTTGTTAGATCATCTTGATGGATAGACCTCCTAATTATGATATTTTAAAATCTAAGTATGGCTACCCTGGCTTTCCTTTGATGTCCATTAGCATGAGAGATGATTTTCTATCCCTTCACTTTCAATCTGGAGATGTCTTTAGGTTTAAAATGTATCTCTTGTAGACAGCATATGGATGGTTCTTTTTTTTTTTTTTTTCCTCTTTTCTGATACGCTATGTCTTTTGATTGGAGCAGTTAGTCCATTTACATTTAGAGTGATTGTTGAGCAATATGAATTTAGTGTCATTGTATTACCTTAAAGTTGGTGTTTCTGGTAATGTTCTCTGTTCTTTTTTAGACTTTGTTGCTTTTTGACCTTTTGCCCCTTTCAGACAGTCCCCCTTAATATTTCTTGCACAGCTGGTTAAGTGGCCATGACTCTTTTAGCTTTTGTTTGTCTGGAAAACTCTTTATCTCTCTTTCTATTTTGCGGTGAATTTTTCCGCCTTGTCATTTTGTCCAGATAAGAGTATATGAAGGAGCAAGTAAAATACTAAAAGGGTGGCAACAACCCCAGGAAAATATGCTTTAGCCAAATCAGAAGAGATCCCAAATCGTGAGAGGGGATAAAGGGGATAAAAAGGTTCAGAAAGAAAAAAAAAAAAAAAAAAAAGAAATGAAACAATTAAAAAAAGAAAACTAATAAAGAAAAAATATAAAAAGGAAAAATATATATATATATATATATATATTAGCTAAACTAGTTAAAAAACTTAAAAAAGAAAAGGGTAAAAGTTAAAAAAATATAGCAGAAGAAGAGAAAAAAAAATTGAAAAAGAAAAAAAATTAAATTAACTGCAAGGCTAAAGAATCATGGGGAGAAAGCCATGAATTCCATGCTTTGCTTTCTCCTCCTCTGGAATTCCACTTCTCTCCTTGGTATTGAAACTGCAGTCCTTGGTACGTGGACTTGGTCCTGGCTGGGCTTCTTGTTGATCTTCGGGGGAGGGGCCTGATGTAGTGATTCTCAAGTGTCTTTGCCTCAGGCGGAGTTGCACTGCCCTTACCCGGGGCTGGGCTGAGTAATCCGCTCGGGTTTGCTTTCGGGAGCTTTTGTTCCCTGAGCGCTTTCCATAGAGTTCCGGAGGACGGGAATGAAGATGGCTGCCTCCCGGTCTCCGCCCCGGAGGAGCCGAGAGCCCTGGGCCCCACTCCTCAGTGCGCCCTCAGAGAACAGCGCCCAATTACTCCCGTCACCTTGGCCTCTGGCCGCGCTCCGAGCTGACCGAGCCTGTGACCGGTTCAAGGTAACCCCGAGCTTAGAGCTCACTCCTCAGCTCTGTCTCTGTAGCCGGCTTCCCCGTTCTAATACCTGTAAGCTCTGCGACACTCAGACACCCCCGATCCTTCTGTGACCCTGCAGGACCCAAGGTCATGCTGACCCCGCGTGGGTTTCACCCCGGTTAAGCCTCTGGAGCGATGTCCCTCAGCGGAACAGACTTTTAAAAGTCCTGATTTTGTGCTCCGTTGCTCTGCTGCTTGCCAGGAGCTGGCCCCTCCCCCCGCGGTCTATCTTCCCGTAGCTTTGGATTCACTTCTCCGCCAGTCCTACCTTTCAGAAAGTGGTTGATTTTCTGTTTCTAGAGTTGCTGTTCTTCTTCTCTTCGATCTCCCATTGGATTTGTAGGTGTTTGCAATCTTTAGATAAGCTATCTAGCTGATCTCCCGCTACCTGAAGTAGTCTCAGCCTGCTACTTCTCCGCCATCTTGACTCTTCCCCCTCTCTTTTTATTTTGAATGACAGCCTTGTTGAACAAAGAATTCATATATATATATATATATATGTGAATATATATATATTTTGAATATATATGAATATATAGGAATATATATATTTGAATATGAATATATATAGGAATATATGAATATATATAGGGATATACATATATTGAATATATAGGAATATATATATGTGCATATATATATTTTTTTTCCCCCATTCAGTCTATTGAACACTTCCTTCCACTCTTTTCTGGCCTGCCAAGTTTTTGTGGACAGATCCACTGCAAATCTGATGTGTCTTCCCTTGTAGGTTAAGGACTTTTGTTCCCTTGCTACTTTCAGGATTTTTTTCTTTGTGTATTCTGTGAATTTGACTATGATATGCTTTGGCAATAGCTGTCTTTTACTTAATTTAATGGGAATACTCTGTGCTTCTTGAATTTTATGTCTACATCCTTCCTTAGATGAGGGAAGTTTTCAGTTATAATTTACTCAAATAAACTTTCTGTCCCTTTTTCTCTCTTTTCATCTTCTGGGACTGCTATGATATAAGAATATTATTACATTTTAATAAACTACTGAGTTCCCTATGTTTGCCTTCACAATCCATTACCTGTGTTTCCCTCTTCTTTTCACCTTCAAAATTTTCCATAATTTTATCTTCTATATCACTGATTTGTTCCTCTGCTTCATCCATCCTCGTTGTTATGGCACCCATTCAGGTTTGCATCTCAGTACTACCATTTTTAAAATTCAGCCTAACTAGATTTTAGTTCTTTTATCCCTATAGTAAGAGATGCTCTAGTGTCTTTTATGTTTTTTTCAAGCCCAGCTAGTATCCTTATAAGTATTGTTTTAAATTCTGGTTCAGACATCAGATTTATATATGTATTGATTAATCCCTGGCCATCATTTCTTCCTGTTCTTTCTTTTGGGGTAAATTCTTCCATTTTGTTGTTTTGAAGATCAAATATAATAAAATGAAATAAAATAAATAAAATAAAATAAAGTAAAATAATATAAAATAATAAAATAAAAATCAGTCAATCAACCAATAAAGGAAGCTGGACCCTAGGTGTGTTTTGGAGTGCTTGTTAGGCAAAGCCTGATAGGAAAAAAAAAAGATAAAAAATTAAAAATAATTTAAAAAAATGAAATAATGAAATAAAATAAATTGCTTTCTGCATCCAAAAAACAAAAACAAAAACAATAAATAAATTTTAAAAAAGGAAGCATTTCAGCACTTTGGGATCAGTAGACTCAGTGCATGGGTGGAAGGGGGTTGTGCTTGCCTTCTGTGAGAGGGCCCTGCTCTGCTGATTCTCAGGTGGACTTGCCCTACTGGAAATGCACACTCCAGTGTGCAGTGGGGCAGGGCTTGGTGTAAGTAGCTCTGACACTCACTTGGTGACACTGTTTTACTCTCACTGAGGTTAATCACTACTGGTGGGTGAGCTGGAAGGGAATTTGAGCCCACCATTCTTCAGGAAATCCCTACACCTAAGCAAACAACTGCCCTTCCTGTGTCTGCAGCTTCCATCAGATCTCCCCTTCACCTTCTTTGTTGGAGCTTTTCACCTTCTAGGTGGCACAGCACTCCTGTGTTTTATCTCAGGTATGGCTTAGTTTCAAAGCCCACATTTCAGAGACCCCCCCCCCCAACAGGGCGGACCATGCCAATCCTCTGGGGGAGGTCTCACTGCACTGTGTTTGGTGCAGACTTGTCACAGAAAACAGTCACACAACAGTGTGGCAGTTTGGAATTTGGTAGACTGCAACACACAGCTGGTGCCAGGGTTTGCTCCCTTTAGCCAGTGTCTATAAATTTCCCCAGAATAATGGAGGCATTGTCATATTTGTTTGTCAATGAGAGAAGATAATCATGGTAAACCATAGGATGAACATGATACAGGTGAGCTTCCCAAAGGTATGAGTTGGAAGGAAAAGGAGGACACAAGAGGACATGCTACATAGAGGATACCTGGATCCAAAATGTCAATCCAAAACCATGAAGAAAATGATATTGGTGTGTCAAGTCACTCTTGAAATCTATTTTTACTGCCTCAACATTAGCATCATTTACATGGTATAACCCTGAAAATTGAGCAGCCATGTCGTAACTACAACCTCCTTATCACACTAACAAGTGTTTGATTTGTTTTTACTTTTTTTAATACTCAAGCTTCATAGCTAGCAATACTTTTTTTTTTTCATTGTGACTTTTCTTGTCACTATAAAGTTAAAATCTCTGCTAGGTAGCTTAATCACTTACTCCAAAATGAATGTTTCTTAGTTCCTAAGACATGGCTATCATCTCAAGGAAGATTTGTAACTAGTTTACCAAAATGCTGGAGTCTGAACATGCAGTAAATCTCCAAAGACTGCATTTTGTTTCTAGTACACTTCTAAAAATTGTGTTAGTAAAAATAACTGATTTTTTTCTGCTTGAAGAACCCTTGTCTCAGGCACATACAGACCATATTCTCATGCCTTATACTTTGATTTCAAAGAGTATTGCATGGATAGAGGGCATGCTTGCATTTGAAGATTTCACGTGTGCTGGTAGACACATGTACTGATGATGTCTACATGCATTAATGCCCATAGAACACTGATTTGGATAGAGAAGGTGTTTTATCTTTGTACAGCTAGGACAAAATCTAATTATGTAGAGAAAACTAGATGGAGAAGTATCAATATCATAATTCTGGCTATATTACTTCTACTTGTGGAACTTAATTTCACTGCTAACCTATTTCCAAATTTCCTTTATTAGTGCTTATATGCATACTGAGGTGTACATCTTTTCCTTAAAAATAATGGATAAAGATGTACATACTTCATTAAAACAGACAAGGGCAAGAAAATTTCCTCAAACTTCTGTGAGGCATTGGCTCTGGAGGTACTTCTTATGGGTTTAAAATGAGGAGTTCTTTAAAATTATCATTAGGCAGCTTATTCTATGCCTTTCATAGGTCCCTTTGTACTTGTGCAGTTGAGGAAAGTGGGTAGAGTTGTCTTTTTAATTGTTACTCTATCCATGTTAGAGTCTTCTTTTCTACAATTGCTTCACTTTTATCCTACTTTCCCTTTTTACAGTAACATTGAAACTGCATTTGCTGCATTGTGTGAAAGTCTATGAAAATAACTCATCTTCCTATTGTACTGCACTTGGGGGTAGGGTGATTGGAACAGAAATGCAATTTCTATGATTGTACCTATCACTTAATTCCCTGTACCACTACTACAACATTAAATGGCTTTATACATATATAAGATGTTAAAACCCATAAGTAATCTAAAGAATGCATATTAAAATGACAATGAAATATAATTTCATAACAATTAGAGGGAAGAAGATGTCAGATTACCAGGGTGGATGGGGATGATGACTACTAGGAACTCTAACTTACTTACTACTGCTTTGTGTATAAATTAACATAACAACATTGTAGAGAGTATGGAAATTGTTTAATCATTAAACATGTGAATAGCTTATGATCCATTCATGTTTAGGGTATTTGCTAGAGAAATTCTTATGTATATGCATTGATATTAATGCTTGAAAATATTCTTAACCAACTTCAAAAAATGGTGAAGATTCAGTAAGGATTTGGAAATCTATCCAATCTTTTTAACAGAGAGAATTAAACATTAAAAAATGTTAATAGATATGAATTTGTTAAATACATATCAGAAAAAGCAGAAAGAAAGTAGAAAGTTTTCCCAAATGCAGAAACTGTAGGAAGCAGCTAATACCCCTAAGGCCAAGGGGGAGAAAATAGAAAAGGCTAAAAATACTAAAATTCAAAGATTGGGGAGAAAGCCTTGCAGAGCTAAAAAGTAGCCAGGAGCTCTGAGAAAGAAGTGGAGGGCTTGGATATAAACCTCTAGGTAAAGGCAACAATTATCCAGTTCTGGTGTCTCTGAGGGGATACAATGAGGTTTTGTGAATTGAGGTGAAACTACAAAGTAGATCAAAGTATTGTTACAGGTAGGAACTCCTATTGCTGAGATGAAGATGTTTGCTGGAATGATTCTCAAAGGAAGCAGACAAAAGCAACAGGAGGCGAGTAGGAAAAAGCAAGACCATTCCTCTTCCACTAGCTTCATAATCTCCTAGAACACCCCAGTTTAATAGAACCTAACCAGGAATCAGTTCACAAAGTGGAGACATGATTTTCAGGGTATAGAATTATGTCTGGAGGGTTTATAATCTCAAACGAGGGTATAGAATTATGTTTGGAGTTGAGGATTAATAACGTAATAACTACCCAAACTGAAATAACCTCATTGTCCATTATTGGGTTGACACAAAATTATGGTATGTTAATTAATATACTATACTTCTAAATGAGTTAACTGTTCTACAAAGCACCTTTTGCAGTGAAACAGAAGAAAGAAGTATTTATTTCTCACAGGTCAGCAGGAGACACATTTATCTAAGGGGGCTTAGGGGCTGGCTGACCCAGACTTGACTGAGGTGACCCTCCTTCAAGGTCCAATGTCTAGGTCTAGCTGTGTCTGGTCTATTTTGGAGCCCAGACTGCAGCAACTGCCATAATATTAGTGATGGCAGAAACACATAGGACAAGCTGGAAAAATTTCTTTAAGTTCAAATTCTTCTAAGACTTAGACTTGGAATCACTTCCACCACATTTAATTTGCTTGAGCAGATCAAGGAACCAAGTGCAAAGTCAAGGGGCCAGGAAACACACCCCACACCCCACCAACTCCTCCTTCCTGAGGGAATGTCAAGCTTACAAGGGGTAAGGAGTTAAGGGGGGAAAAAAAGTGACTATTTGTTCAGTTTACCATAGTCTTCTGTCTTAACCACAATTATTCATAACTTTTCCATTCACAGATAGCACTCACCCTCATTTTAGGACCTTGTAAGCCTCATCTGATTTGGACACCAAAGATCTCATTAAATATATTAAGCCCCAGGTTTGATTGAAGTTGCTTTTGATCCAAAGCCCTGTGAACTAAAAAGTTATCTGCTCTGCACACAACCAACCTTCAATCATCAAATGGTGACAGCTTGACAGGAAAATCACAATAAACACTCCTGCTAAAAAGGGAAGAATGGGAATGATGTGACAGTCTTTAGTGCCATAAAGAGTCTGAATTTCCACTGAGAAAATGATTTTAATTACACTACCCCTACTTAGAGTATACAAAGAACCTCGCTTAGGCTCCCATTCTACAACTTGGGAGTGTTTCCCATAACCTTTGCTCTGTATTTTGTGCATTTCCTGCTCCTTACCTATAGAGAGTTGGGGGCTCAGATGTCTTTGCATGTCAGAGTCTCACTTCCTTTCATTTTAGGCTGTCAATGTTTTTGCCAATATGGTTGTCTCTAAAAACATTTTGGGCTTTCCAAATATGTGATTCTAATCAAGTTAATATGCCAAAAGTCATACACACAATGATTTTAAAGATGTGCTCCTCTAGAGTCAAGTAGAAATATTTTGAACACATCAGGCTTCTGCAGGTTTATTTTCTTAACCATTCTCGGAGTCCATTTCTAGTTGAAATGATAACAAGTTGTCACCATAACTCTTTTAAAGTTCATAACAAAGTTGTGATGGTTTTGGCCTTGACTATTTCTGCAAAGCCAAGGCCATGTATTTTAAGATTGTGTTCAATTTGAGGCCAAAACATGTCAACATGTCATGGTCTGGCCCAAATTCAACAGACAGGAAAATATACTTGTCTGCGATGAGGTCGGTGAGCAAGCGTATGATTGTAGGGAAGGGTAAAGAATTGGGGCCAATACTTAAACAAAACACCAGTGACAAGAAATCAACCCCAGCAACATATATTGGTATAGTTGCATTACAATATATTAGAGGTAACTGAAAGAAACAAATCACAGAATATACACCATATGTTTACATTTAAATAAAATTTTAAACATGCAAAATTGAACAATGCATATTCTAAGGAAGCATGCACAGATGATAGAAATATTTTAAAAGAATATGAAGGAACTGTTCATCAATTTTATGATAGTTTTTAACTCTAGGGGTGGCAAAAATGGGATGAAATAAAGGAAAAAAGCACAGATGATTCTACAATAATTGTAGCATTTGGGGTTTTTAAAATTAGTACATAGATTTTCATTTACTATTATTTTTGTTTTATCTGTTTCTCTAAATCGTATAACAGATTTTTGTGTGTATGTATATACTACATATATATTGCAGAGGGGTAAGTTTTAATTTAATTAGCTTTGGGAACATGATAATCAAGGAGATACATAGTGAGAGAGGTCATTAGTCTGTTGCTCCCTAGAGGAGAGAAGAGTGAAGGATATGAACAGGGGACAGAATGGAGGATAAAGTCAAAAGCATGGCCAGACTGCATCAAATTCAAAGTTCCTTTGCCCATTCTTTTTTCTACGCTCAACCACGCAAATTGAGGTAATTTCTGTTCTAGTTACAGGCATAAACATTAAAAGATTAGTACCACTGTGTAATTAAGTGATATCCACATGGAAGCAAAAAAATTGATCGTCTAATTCAGTGAAGAAAAAAGAAAGATAACCAGGTTTATGAAATATCATGAAAAATTAAATCTACAAGCTCACAAATTTCTTTCAGTCTATTCATGATATATTACCCAAAGCTAAGTAGTAATTTAATAATACTTTGGAACAATTGAAAGATTTGGAAAGACATAAAAGCTTTTCTTTTTTTTTTAGTTGCCCCATAATGAATAGAAAGGATCATATTAGCTGAAAGTAATATGCCAACAGGATGCTCATCATAATTCATAATAATTCAAAAATACATTGGTGTTAAATTTTTAAGTATTAAATAAATAGGTGATTCACTGGTTTGAATGGTAGATATTTAAAATTAAATACATTAAACTCTAAAACTTTTATTGTAATTATCAACAGAGATCTCTTTTGCAAATTTTAAATATGTTTTAAATATATGTGTACATTTTACATACATTTATACATATTTAATCCATATTTTAAATAAATTTAAATCATGAGATTAAGTCCAATTTTATGCAAAGTGACAGAGAAAAAGTACTTTTAGTAAAAAGCAATTAAATTCAACAATATCAAGGGGATGTCTTTTTCCTTATAAAACACCAGCAATAGGGGTGCCTGGGCAGCTCAGTGGGTTAAAGCCTCTGCCTTCAGCTCAGGTCATGATCCAGATGGCCAGTGGACACATGAAAAAATGTTCTACATCACTTAATATCAGGGAAATACAAATCAAAACCACAATGAGATACACCTTACACCTGTCAGAATGGCTAAAATTAACAAGTCAGGAATCAACAGATATTGGCAAGAATGCAGAGAAAAGGGAACCTTCTTACACTGTTGGTGGTAATGCAAGCTGATGCAACCACTGTGGAAAAGTATGGAGGTTCCTCAAGAAGTTAAAAATAGAGCTACTTTATGGCCCAGCAATTGTACTACTGGGTATTTACCCCAAGGATACAAATGTAATGATCCAGAGGGGCACATGTCTACCAATGTTTATAGCAGCAATGTCCACAAAAGACAAACTAGGAAAGAACCAAGATGTTCATAGACAGATGAATGCATGTATACCATGGAATATTACTCAGCCAACAGAAAGGCTGTATACTTACCACTCACATTGGTGTTGATAGAATTAGAGGGTATTATGCTAAGAGAATTAAGTCAATAAGAGAAGGGCAATTATCATACAATCTCACTCATATGTAGAATTTAAGAAACAGCACAGAGGATCACAGGGGAAGGGAGAGAAAACAGAATAGACAGAAATCAGAGAGGGAGAAAAGCAGTGAGAGATTTTTAGCTATAGGAAATAAACTTAGGGTTGCTAGAGGGGAGGTGGTTGAGAGGATGGGGTAACTGGGTGATGGGCATTAAGGAGGGCCCGTGATGTAATGAGCACTGGGTGTTATATGCAACTTATGAATTATTGAACTCTGTATCTGAAACAAATGTTGTACTGTAGGTTGGCTAGTCGAATTTAAATTAAAAAAAAAAAAGAAAAAAGAAATGTTGCCACATATGTCAAGAGCAATATTGTCAAGAAAAAGGTAGTAGTTAAGTACCAAATACTCTTACAACTGGACAGAGGTAGCACAAGAAGACAGAGCAAGGCCTCTGGGAGCAAAAGCTCTGGGAAAGCATTAAAGACCCTAGTTATGGCACCAGGACTCTGGCAGAGTGCAGGAATATGATGATAAACAATATGATGCAGGAATACAGGCTTCAAAGTCAGGATTAAGATTTGGAGAATATGCTGAAAACCTATATAGAATTGGGTGGGGTGTCACAATATAATACTCTTTTTCTCTGTTTATGTTCAGTATAAGTGAGACAGAAAAGAGTCAAGCAGATTACTTTAATAATAAGAGAACCTGGAATGGAAGTTAGGATTGCATAGGACCTTAATACTGAAACCCAGAAATTAGAGAGTCTTATTTATTTAATCACATGATTAATCATAGGAGTTCTGCATAGGGGACCCCTCCATGGAAGACTTATAGCATGATAGAGTAGAGCACCAAATGTGGTTTCCTTGGACTTCAGGCTTCCAAACCCAAAAGTTACTCCAACTTCCCTTGTAATGTAGAGCATGTGGAAATGTGGTTTCAGGCTAAGAGTGCTTAGAAAAATCTCATATCATGGAAACCAGAGGAGACATCCTGGGAAAAACCATCTTATCTCTGCCCTTGCAGACATGTTTATTGGTACTGTTATAGTAATGAAATCCCTGGTCAAGAAATAAAGAAAGAATGGAATTAATAGTGTTGGAGTACAAGTCAGAATTTCTTCTCCAGGATATCATGTGGCTGATGCAGCTCCTCTTAACACAGCTACTGACCAACAGTTCCTACATTTCACCATCAGTAGTGACAGCATTGAACCTGCATATTGAGAAACATTTGATTTATGGGGGGTTTAAAGTGACTCCAGCTATGAATAGAAGGTGTTTTGGTCTTGAACACAAATAGGCCACAGATAAGAAGGCACTATGGCAACTAGGTAATGATCAGCAAGTTCTTATACCAGAAGGAAAGAATATATCTATATTCTACATGGCATAAAGGAAAATTTATGAGGCCAGAAAAATGAATCATGTTATAAGATATAAGATAAAGATATAGGTGTTTTTGATTTTCATCTTATGTAGTTTTACCACAAGCTATTCAGGAAGTAATTTTCCTGGATCAAGGGTTATTATGGCAAAATTTTAGTGGCAAAATCAGTATATTAATCAGAATGTTTGAGTTGAAAATGGCAAAATCCAAGCTCAAACTAGTGCCTAATATGAGAAATTTTTAAAAGGAAATTAACTGTTATAACTGGGAAATCCTGATGTGGTATGGTTTTCACAACTGAGAAGGACACAAAATATTAGTTCAATTCTCTTGTCTCTCTTCCTTCTCTCTCTTTGTAATCTTTTCTTCCTCTGTGTTCTCAATCATATTTCCTTCTCACTCCTTATGGACCCAATACAAAACTTCTTGTAGGCTTATGCATAAAATCCAAGGAAATAACCAGAGATAGCTGGAGGCAAGGCCACCATTGACTGGCCTACATGGAACTTTTATATGAAATGGAAAAATGTATCTGTGTAGGTAAACAAAATAGTCCTAGCAATATAAGGTGCATCATGATCCATCATAGAAAAGCATGCCTCTCTCTCTCTCTGGTGGAAGCAGCCCTATGTTAAGGCTTGAGGCTTGTCAAGCAGTGGTTAGGCTAAATTTGATCTCCCAATCATCCACCTGTTTGTGCCTTTGGGCAGTTAGCAGGAGTCCCTTGGGCCAGACTGACATTAATCTACCGAACAACCAAAAAAATTGAAAACTCGCTCTCACAACATACACATATAACTTCCATTTCAAAAAACAAAACAAAACAAAAAAACAAACAAACAAAAAACAGACTCTAATTGCCTGGATCAATATGCTCATAAATTAGGATGCTTTGATTAGTCGGGCACCATTGGAAACATATGACAAATGAGGTGGCCATTCTGCCAACAGAGCAGGGTATTTATTTTTACCATAAAAAAAGGAAAGAAGGGCTGCTGAGTAAACCAAAGCAAGAAATGTTCCCTGCTTTTCAAACCTAGTCTATTATACACACATATACACACACGCACACACACACACATACATCCTACATTGCTAGAATGCAGATTTCATCCCAAGAAAATCCTTCCCTTAGGTTTTAAACACGTCTACAATTCTCTGACTTACACACACACACACATACAAACACACACAAAACTCTCTCTCGACTGAATATTATCATCCAGCTATGCAACCATTATTCTTTATCTCTTCTCTTTCACATGCAGATTTCTGAAAATTGTCTACTAAAATTGCTGCCTCCATTGGTTTCCCTTTCACTTTTTCTTTAGCCCCATGCAGGATTTCTCAAATCATTCTGCTGAAACAGTTCTTGTGGAGGCTAAACATAACTTTCTTGTTAAATCAAATAAATCTTCTTTTTTCTGTTTTCTTATGAACATATATTTTTATCCCCAGAGGTACAGGTCTGTGAATCGCTGGGTTTACACACTTCATAGCACTCACTATAGCACATACCCTCCCCAATGTCCATAACCCCACCCCCGTCTCCCAACCCCCCTCCCCCCATCAACCCTCAGTTTGTTTTGTGAGATTAAGAGTCACTTATGGTTTGTCTCCCTTCCAATCCCATCTTGTTTCATTTATTCTTCTCCTACCCCCTTAACCCCCCATGTTGCATCTCTACTTCCTCATATCAGGGAGATCATATAATAGTTGTCTTTCTCCAATTGACTTATTTCGCTAAGCATGATACCCTCTAGTTCCATCCACGTCGTCGCAAATGGCAAGATTTCATTTCTTTTGATGGCTGCATAGTATTCCATTGTGTATATATACCACTTCTTCTTTATCCATTCATTTGTAGATGGACATCTACGTTCTTTCCATAGTTTGGCTATTGTAGACATTGCTGCTATAAACATTCGGGTGCACGTGCCCCTTCGGATCACTACGTTTGTATCTTTAGGGTAAATACCCAGCAGTGCAATTGCTGGATCATAGGGTAGTTCTATTTTCAACATTTTGAGGAACATCCATGATGTTTTACAGAGTGGTTGCACCAGCTTGCATTCCCACCAACAGTGTAGGAGGGTTCCCCTTTCTCCGCATCCTGGCCAGCATCTGTCATTTCCTGACTTGTTAATTTTAGCCATTCTGACTGGTGTGAGGTGATATCTCATTGTGGTTTTGATTTGTATTTCCCTGATGCCGAGTGATGTGGAGCACTTTTTCATGTGTCTGTTGGCCATCTGGATGTCTTCTTTGCAGAAATGTCTGTTCATGTCCTCTGCCCATTTCTATATTGGATTATTTGTTCTTTGGGTGTTGAGTTTGCTAAGTTCTTTATAGATTTTGGACACTAGCCCTTTATCTGATATGTCATTTGCAAATATCTTCTCCCATTCTGTCAGTTGTTTTTTGGTTTTGTTCACTGTTTCCTTTGCTGTGCAAAAACTTTTGATCTTGATAAAATCCCAAAAGTTCATTTTTGCCTTTGCTTCCCTTGCCTTTGGCAATGTTCCTAGGAAGATGTTGCTGCGGCTGAGGTCGAAGAGGTTGTTGCCTGTGTTCTCCTCAAGGGTTTTGATGGAATCCTTTTTCACATTGAGGTCCTTCATCCATTTTGAGTCTATTTTCATGTGTGGTGTAAGGAAATGATCCAATTTCATTTTTCTGCATGTGGCTGTCCAATTTTCCCAACACCATTTATTGAAGAGGCTGTCTTTTTTCCATTGGACATTCTTTCCTGCTTTGTCGAAGATGAGTTGACCATAGAGTTGAGGGTCTATTTCTGGGCTCTCTATTCTGTTCCATTGATCTATGTGTCTGTTTTTGTGCCAGTACCATGCTGTCTTGATGATGACAGCTTTGTAATAGAGCTTGAAGTCCGGAATTGTGATGCCACCAACTTTGGCTTTCTTTTTCAATATTCCTTTGGCGATTCGAGGTCTTTTCTGGTTCCATATAAATTTTAGGATTATTTGTTCCATTTCTTTGAAAAAAAAGGATGGTACTTTGATAGGAATTGCATTAAATGTGTAGATTGCTTTAGGTAGCATAGACATTTTCACAATATTTATTCTTCCAATCCAGGAGCATGGAACATTTTTCCATTTCTTTGTGTCTTCCTCAATTTCTTTCATGAGTACTTTATAGTTTTCTGTGTATAGATTCTTAGTCTCTTTGGTTAGGCTTATTCCTAGGTATCTTATAATTTTGGGTGAAATTGTAAATGGGATTGACTCCTTAATTTCTCTTTCTTCTGTCTTGTTGTTGTAGAGAAATGCAACTGATTTCTGTGCATTGATTTTATATCCTGACACTTTACTGAATTCCTGTACAGGATCTAGCACTTTTGGGGTGGAGTCTTTTGGGTTTTCCACATATAGTATCATATTATCTGCGAAGAGTGATAGTTTGACTTCTTCTTTACCGATTTGGATGCCTTTAATTTCCTTTTGTTGTCTGATTGCTGAGGCTAGGTCTTCTAGTACTATGTTGAATAGCAGTGGTGATAACAGACATCCCTGCTGTTTTCCTGACCTTAGCGGAAAAGCTTTCAGTTTTTACCCATTGAGAATGATATTTGCGGTGGTTTTTTCATAGATGGCTTTGATAATATTGAGGTATGTGCCCTCTATCCCTACACTTTGAAGAGTTTTGATCAGGAAGGGATGCTGTACTTTGTCAAATGCTTTTTCAGCATCTATGGAGAGTATCATATGGTTCTTGTTCTTTTATTTTTTTTATTTTTTTTTAAAGATTATTTATTTATTTATTCGACAGAGAGAGATCACAAGCAGGCAGAGAGGGAGGAGGAAGCAGGTTCTCTGCTGAGCAGAGAGCCCGATGCGGGGCTCGATCCCAGGACCCTGAGATCATGACCTGAGCTGAAGGCAGCGGCTTAAGCTGCTGAGACACCCAGAAGCCCCTGTTCTTTCTTTTATTAATGTGTTGTACCACATTGATTGATTTGCGGATGTTGAACCAACCTTGCAGCCCTGGAATAAATCCCACTTGGTCGTGGTGAATAATCCTTTTAATGTAATGTTGAATCCTATTGGCTAGTATTTTGGTGAGAATTTTTGCATCTGTGTTCATCAAGGATATTGGTCTGTAGTTCTCTTTTTTGATGGGATCCTTGTCTGGTTTTGGGATCAAGGTGATGCTGGCCTCATAAAATGAGTTTGGAAGTTTTCCTTCCATTTCTATTTTTTTGGAACAGTTTCAGGAGAATAGGAATTAGTTCTTCTTTAAATGTTTGGTAGAATTCCCCCGGGAAGCCATCTGGCCCTGGGCTTTTGTTTGTTTGGAGGTTTTTGATGACTGTTTTAATCTCCTTACTGGTTATGGGTCTGTTCAGGCTTTCTATTTCTTCCTGGTTCAGTTGTGGTAGTTTATATGTCTCTAGAAATGCATCCATTTCTTCCAGATTGTCAAATTTGTTGGCATAGAGTTGCTCATAGTATCTTCTTATAATTGTCTATATTTCTTTAGTGTTAGTTGTGATCTCTCCTCTTTCATTCATGATTTTATTTATTTGGGTCCTTTCTCTTTTCTTTTTGATAAGTCTGGCCAGGGGTTTCTCAATCTTATCAATTCTTCCAAAGAACCAACTCCTAGTTTTGTTGATTTGTTCTATTGTTTTTTTTTTGGTTTCTGTTTCATTGATTTCTGCTCTGATCTTTATGATTTCTCTTCTCCTGCTGGGTTTAGGGTTTCTTTCTTGTTCTTTCTCCAGCTCCTTTAGGTGAAGGGTTAGCTTGTGTACCTGAGACCTTTCTTGTTTCTTGAGAAAAGCTTGTACCGCTGTATATTATCCTCTCAGGACTGCCTTTGTTGTGTCCCACAGATTTTGAACCATTGTGTTTTCATTATCATTTGTTTCCATGAATTTTTTCAATTCTTCTTTAATTTCCTGGTTGACCCATTCATTTTTTAGAAGGATGCTGTTTAGTCTCCATGAATTTGGGTTCTTTCCAAATTTCCTCTTGTGATGGAGTTCTAGCTTCAGAGCATTGTGGTCTGAAAATATGCAGGGAATGATTCCAATCTTTTGATAACGGTTGAGACCTGATTTGGGACCCAGGTTGTGACTATTCTGGAGAATGTTCCATGTGCACTAGAGAAGAATGTGTATTCTGTTGCTTTGGGATGAAATGTTCTGAATATATCTGTGATGTCCATCTGGTCCAGTGTGTCATTTAAGGTCTTTATTTCCTTGTTGATCTTTTGCTTGGATGATCTGTCCATTTCAGTGAGGGGAGTATTAATGTCCCCTACTATTATTGTATTATTATTGATGTGCTTCTTTGATTTTGTTATTAATTGGTTTATATAGTCGGCTGCTCCCATGTTAGGGGCATAGATATTTAAAATTATTAGATCTTCTTGTTGGACAGATCCTTTGAGTATGATATAGTGTCCTTCCTCATCTCTTATTATAGTCTTTGGCTTAAAATCTAATTGATCTGATATAAGGATTGCCACTCCTGCTTTCTTCTGGTGTCTATTAGCATGGTAAATTCTTTTCCACCCCCTCACTTTAAATCTGGAGGTTTCTTCGGGTTTAAAATGAGTTTCTTGTAGGCAACATATAGATGGGTTTTGTTTTTTTATCCATTCTGATACCCTGTGTCTTTTGATTTGGGCATTTAGCCCATTAACATTCAGGGTAACTATTGAGAGTTATGAATTTAGTGCCATTGTATTGCCTGTAAGGTGACAGTTATTGTAAATTGTTTCTGTTCCTTTCTGATCTACTACTTTTAGGGTCTCTCTTTGCTTAGAGGACCCCTTTCAATATTTCCTGTAGAGCTGGTTGGGTGTTTGCAAATTCTTTCAGTTTTTGTTTGTCCTGGAAGCTTTTAATCCCTCCTTCTATTTTGAATGATAGCCTAGCTGGATATAGTATTCTTGGCTGCATGTTTTTCTCATTTAGTGCTCTGAATATATCATGCCAGCTCTGGCCTGCCAGGTCTCTGTGGATAAGTCCACTGCCAATCTAATATTTTTACCATTGTATGTTACAGACTTTTTTTCCAGGGCTGCTTTCAGGATTTTCTCTTTGTCACTAAGAATTGTAAATTTTACTATTAGGTGATGGGGTGTGGACTTATTATTGATTTTGAGGGGGGTTCTCTGAACCTCCTGGATTTTGATGCTTGTTCCCTTTGCCATATTGGGGAAATTCTCTCCAATAATTCCCCCCAATATACCTTCTGCTCCCCTCTCTGTTTCCTCTTCTTCTGGAATCCCAATTATTCTAATGTTGTTTCGTCTTATGGTGTCACTTATCTCTCGAATTCTCCCCTCATGGTCCAGTAGCTGTTTGTCCCTCTTTTGCTCAGCTTCTTTATTCTCTGTCATTTGGTCTTCTATATCACTAATTCTTTCTTCTGCCTCACTTATCCTAGGAGTGAGAGCCTCCATTTTTGATTGCACCTCATTAATAGCTTTTTTGATTTCAACTTGGTTAGATTTTAGTTCTTTCATTTATCGAGAAAGGGCTTTTATATCTCCCGAGAGGGTTTCTCTAATATCTTCCATGCCTTTTTCGAGCCCAGATAGAACCTTGAGAATTGTCATTCTGAACTCTAGATCTGACATATTACCAATGTCTGTATTGATTAGGTCCCTAGCCTTTGGTACTGCCTCTTGTTCTTATTTTTGTGGTGAATTTTTCTGCCTTGTCATTTTGTCCAGATAAGAGTATGTGAAGGAGCAAGTAAAATACTAAAAGGGTGGCAACAACCCCAGGAAAATATGCTTTAGCCAAATCAGAAGAGATCCCAAATCGTGAGGGGGGGAAAAGGTTCAGAAAGAGGTTCAGAAAGATAAAACAATAAACAAAAACAATTAAAAAAAAAGAAAATGAATAAAGAAAAAATATATATATATTAGATAAACTAGTTAAAAAACGTTAAAAAAGAAAAGGGTAAAAGTTAAAAAAAATTTGGCAGAAGAAGAGAAAAAAAATTGAAAAAGAAAAAAAAATTAAATTAACTGCAAGGCTAAAGAATCATGGGGAGAAAGACATGAGTTCGTGCTTTGCTTTCTCCTCCTCTGGAATTCCGCTGCTCTCCTTGGTATTGAAACTGCAGTCCTTGGTAGGTGAACTTGGTCCTGGCTGGGTTTCTTGTTGCTCTTCTAGGGGAGGGGCTTGTTGTAGTGATTCTCAAGTGTCTTTGCCCCAGGAGGAGTTGCACTGCCCTTACCAGTGGCCGGGCTGAGTAATCCACTCGGGTTTGCTTTCGGGAGCTTTTGTTCCCTGAGCACTTTTCGTAGAGTTCTGGAGGACAGGAATGAAGATGGCGGCCTCCTGGTCTCTGCCCCGGAGGAGCCGAGAGCCCAGGGCCCCACTCCTCAGTGCGCCCTCAGAGAACAGTGCCCAATTACTCCCGTCACCCTGGCCTCTGGCCGCGCTCCGAGCTGACCGAGCCTGTGACCGGTTCAAGGTAACCCCAAGCTTAGAGCTCACTCCTCGGCTCTGTCTCTGTAGCCGGCTTCCCCGTTCTAATAACTGCAAGCTCTGCAACACTCAGACACCCCCAATCCTTCTGTGACCCTGCGTGGGTTTCACCCCGGTTAAGCCTCTAGAGCGATGTCCCTCAGTGGAACAGACTTTTAAAAGTCCTGATTTTGTGCTCCGTTGCTCTGCCACTTACCGGGAGCCAGCCCCTCCCCCCGCGGTCTATCTTCTCGTAGCTTTGGATTCACTTCTCCGCCAGTCCTACCTTTCAGAAAGTGGTTGATTTTCTGTTTCTTGAACTGCTGTTCTTATTCTCTTTGATCTCACATTGGATTTGTAGGTGTTTGCAATCTTTAGATAAGCTATCTAGCTGATATCCTCTACCTGAAGTTGTCTCAGCCTGCTACTTCTCCGCCATCTTGACTCCCAAGCCTTTTTTCTGTTTTCATCCACCTTGACATTGTAGCAGAGTCTGACTTCACAGACCACTCCTCTTCTTTTTTGAAGAAATGTTCTTCTCTTTGTAAAAGTGACTCCACACCACCCTGATGCTGGCCGATTTCTTTTCAGTGTTTCTTGCAGGTTTATCTTCCTTATTCCAGCTGTTATATTTTGAAACACCATGAATTTTGGTGGTTATTCTTCTTTTTCACTTTGCATTCCCTCCCCAAGCAATCTAATCCATGGTTATACATCTAAATGCACACACACAGTGATGGCTAAAAATCTGTGCCTCTAGGGGAGCCTGGGTGGCTCAGCAGGTTAAGCCGCTGCCTTCGTCTCAGGTCATGATCTCAGGGTCCTGGGATCGAGCCCCGCATCGGGCTCTCTGCTCAGCAGAGAACCTGCTTCCTCCTCTCTCTCTGCCTGCCTCTCTGCCTGCTTGTGATCTCTCTCTGTCAAAAAAAAAAAAAAAAAATCTTAAAAAAAAAAAATCTGTGCCTCTAGCTGAGATATTCCCTTCAAGCTATGGATCTTATCTCAAACAGCTATGTTAAAAATTTCTTTTGCATGTCTTTAATTAAACATGCCATTGCTAAAAGCACATTATTTTCCCCAATGTTTCCTTTATCAAGCATAAAAACACATGATTACATAGCCTTCTTCTAATGGCGCCATTCTGGTGTGTAACATCACCATGCACCACCACCCAGTGACTGCTCTCCCTGACCCTTGCCACCCATACTCAGAATATTTCCACCTTCTATAGATTTAACACTTTAAGATTATACTAAATTTGTCAATATTGTGTCATATTAATTTTCACTACAAAAGTCAATTCTATATTATATCACATCTGGAAGCTCATAGTAGCTGGTTGGGAGGTTCCTTACCACCTGTGCCTCCAGTCTCTTCAGACCAATGTGGTCAAAGCAGTCTCCTGAAACTCCAGCAAAACCACTCATCAACCAAATCTAACACATGACCCAAGACAGCCCTCACTATCTGCTCCTATCCACTTCTCTGATTAATTTTGTGTCACCTCTTTTCACTTTGTCTTTTCTTCCAAAGACCCAGATGTGGCTCTTTATAACCCAGCAACAAATGCCTGAATGTTGGAGTATGTATTTTAATGGACCCAATATCACTGATAACATAATAATTCCATTCAGATTGGGAAGGTTTAAAACAAAGAAACGAACTTTAGTCAACTGTCCAGAACCTAAACTATACAGTGCTTACGGGTATTAATTAATACTCACTTTCCTGACATTGGAATTAATTTCTTAGTTAGATGTAACAACTGCCTTCAAATGCCACCCAGGTCTCCCTGTTCCATATTTCATAATCCTTGTCCGAAAACTAAGACACTGATTTTTCTGAGTACAGGGAGTGCTGTCCCTCAAAAGCTCTCAGATGAATCCACTTCTGAGAGTTATTTTAGATGAATAAAGCCAGTGCCCCAAGTCATGCTTCCCCTCTCCTCCCCCTGCTCATATCAACAGACTTGTTGATACAAAGATACAAATATCTAGACCTAGAGAGCCAATTTAGGAGAACGCTGAAAAAAAAAAAAAAATCTGTATTAGTTTTCTAATGCTGTTATAACAAAACACCACAAAACTGGGTGTTAGAAATTTATTGTCTCACTTTTCTGGAGGCTAGAAGTCTGAAATCAAAATGGCTGCAGGGTAGGGTGGATTATTTCTGAGGGCTGTGAGGAACAGAGCTGTTTCAGGTCTCTCTCCTAGGTTTTGGTGGTTGACTTGAAATTTTCTGGTGTTTGTTGGCTTTTGCTTCATCATCCTGATCTCTAGCTTCATCTTCCCATAACATTTTCCCTGTATGTTTTCTATATCCAAATTTCTAGTTTTTGTAAGGACATGGGTTATATTAAATTAGGAGTTCATGCTATCCAGTCTGGCCCATCTTAACTAATTATATCTGAAATAATCCCATTTCCAAATAAGGTCATCTTCTGAGGTACTGTGGTTTAGGACTTCATTATGAATTTTGGGAGGCTGTATTATCATCACAGCACCAGAAATCCTATAGGAACAGGAGGTATCTCTTGCCATAGTCCAGACTTTATTTTCTCCTTTTTCTTCATTCTCCAACAAATAGTGGTCCCCAAAACGTTTCTCAGTAACTTTTGAAAACCCAAATATCTAGCTACACTTATGCATTTGGAGAATCTGGTTTAGAATATTTTGCACTGGAAATGATTTGAGACCATGGACCATAAAACAAGATTTTGGAGCTGGAACAGTTGCTTGTCAGCTGGCTTGAAGTACCACATAATAGGTGAAGGGTAATAGATGAAGATAGATAGCTCCAGCAGATACTAATATTAGAGCTGTGAGTGTTATGATCAGAGGTAGGGTTCACATGCAGATGGATAGACCAATGTGTGCAATGGATCAGGAATTTATGAAATTTGGGGAAATGATAATTACCAGGAATATGAAGTGTAACAGTTATTTTGGAGCAACTGATGGTTTGGAAAATGACCCCCAAAAATGATGAGGAACATTAGTCACTAATAAAAACTTAAATGTGAAAGCTAAAGAGCCTCTTTGGAATCATATAAATAGATCTGTATCACCTGAAACTCAAAGGCAGACAAATATGATGACCATGCCCAGGACTTAATTATAAGTGTAACAGAACTCCAGACAAGGTTGAATTCTTAAACTCATGAGAATTTCAATTCTCTCCATGAGATCTGGGATAGGAACATTTGGGCCAACACATTTGGAAATCTTGAATCCCAAGATTCACATATGACCTCTGGACATTCAGAATTATTTCATTCTTACCTGTTAAAGTCACCTTTTACCTAAATATGATATAGAACCCTCTGCCTTACAAGACAACACCCACTCCTTCCCTTAAGATACACCTTCATCTCCCTCCTGGCTACTATACCAGTTATGTGACAAACTATGTGAGAAGATAACTCCAATGGAGATAAAATGTTGGATTTCTTAAGACCAAAAAAAAAAAAAAAAAAAGAGAGAGACTATATCTCAAAATCACTACAGAACCTAGATAACATGTACTGACAGTTGCTAGAAGAGTAGATATATGGCTAAATCCTACAAGAAATAGATCGAGGGAAGTAGAATATGAAGATGAATAAGAAAGAGTTTAGCAATCTGAAAACATGTTCTTATGTTGTTTTATATATAATTATAATTAAAGGTATAAAATATCCCTAAGTAAATGAAGAGATTTGGCATGTTCATGGGTAGGAAAAAAAGATAGCATAAAGATTCATCCACTGATCCAACAACTGTTTATTACATGTCAACTACATATCAGGTTCTCTTCCTAGGAATTGAGATACCTCAGTGAGCAAAACAGAACAAAACTTTCTAACGCTAAGTCTCTGCATATTATTTGATAAATTTATCATAATTCTAATATAAATTATAACAGTATTATTTTCCTGAAAAACTTGAAGAGCTAATACTAAAGTTTAGATGGAAGAGCCAAAGACCAACTATAGTCCATATAACTGAAAAGAAAGAGTAGAGATAAACATTGAGGAAGGTGACTAGAAGGAAGAACAAGAACATTGTCACATGATCAGGATCACTACCCTACTCTCTAGCAAAACATGGAATAGGGACATTTTAATAGATATAGAAATGAGAGCTATTTTGCTATAGGACTATGCATCCCATTGCTTCGGCTTCCCATGTTAGTTCCAATCAGATATTGTCTGAGGGCCCTAATACTTCTAGAAATTATTAACTGGACACACGATGAAATCCTCTGACATTTACCAGATAAAAAGCATGCTATTGAGAATACTGCTTTTGCTCTGTAAAGACATCAAATATTGTTTTTAGAGAAGATGAAGCTGTATAGGACTCTCTAAAATATATAGATTATCTTGATAAAAGAAAGTTTTTAAAATATTTTCAGTTTATTAAATATTAGAGCTGGTGTGAATTTGTATAGTTCACTTAAACTTGTGAAAGCATGTTTTTTTCTCCTCTCCTGAAAAATAGGATGTTTAGACTAAATGATACCTACACTTTGTTTCTATTATAGATTACCTTAATTCACACTGTTCTTTAAGTGTTATTATGTGTCCATTTTCTAGCTTTATTTTGGCTCAGAAACAAGATTTTTTGTTTGTTTTCTACATTGATTATTATCTGTTTTAGAGGATCTATCATATTTTAGTTAGTGCATTATGTTATCATTGCTGGCTTCTTTCCCCCATTTCCCTGTGAATTGTGAGATACTTGCAAATATTTATCTTTTTCATTTGTTTTTCCAATCTTAGTCCCTACCCACCCAGGTATCTTATATTTAGTAGGCAAACAGTATTTGTGTTTAATAATTGATCAATTATTTTAGTGGAACTGGAGTCAAGTCTTTTCAAATATCAAACCCAGAACAAAAATCTTAAGACTAGTGGACAAATATCTGTTTGTAATTAGTTTTTTTAAATACCAGCCTTTACATATAGGTATAACTGGCTTCTCTCTGCATAATAGAGATACTGTCTTTGAACAAAACCACTGAATGAAATTTATAAACTGTTGGAAAAATATTGGAATGTTTTTTGTTTGTTTGTTTTGTAGTATAAGCTATTGTCTTTTTGTACCTGAAATGCACTGTACAACCAAATTTTCAATTACTATTAAAATGTTAAGACACGGTAATTACTTGATTTAGAAACTCTAGTTTATAGTTGTTGATTTTATTAACCAGAATCTTCCTTCTTTCTATAGTGGGAATGAAAATGAACACACATATCTGCTATAGCTCATAAAACATGTTAGGATGCCAATACATCAAGAGTTGAATCAGGCATTGGATATGTATCTAGAGGAAGACTTTGGCCAGTTAATTGTAGCTTCTGGCTTACCCAGTAGCTATAGTGCCTGAATATTTTGGTCATCCCAGTTTTTCTGAGGTACTGAAATGCCCTGAGAGAAATGTGAAAATAGTATATTCCTTCCTTTTATATTAATCAATTCCCAAGCAGTTCATAGCAAATCTGGGGGACTTGTCATGCAAATGTCGACTCTTATGAAGTGTCCTATTAATTTTAGAAGACATTACCATCCCAGAAATGTAGCTAATCTCCAAATACCCTTTGATGTATTTATTTAATTTGTACATAGCTCTTCTGTTGTTCTCACCTCATTAAGAATAACCAAGAATAGTAACCAATGTTTTCAAGATCCACCATGTTGTGCTGTTAAAGCAGTTTATGTGCTGGCGGGTTTATTACTAAAATACTTTTAAGCAACCATCAATTATGCCTTGCATGATTTAGTACCAAGCCATACAAATTATACTTTTGGATCAATTAGGAAGGAAATATTTTTAGCGATAAAATATAAATTTATATTTAATACCGATTGTATGTGGTTTCAGTTTCCTCCAACCCATATAACAATACATGGAAAATAATTATATTGGAAAAATGGATCTGTTAAATGAAAATTGCATTACTAATGTAGTTCAGCATCAGATTTTAACTTTAGTTATTTAGCAGAATCAGCAGTTTAGCCTAATAGGAAAAAAAATAGTCTTTTAATTATGATAACTTGGTCTGTTGGACATTTGACTCATTGTTACTTTTAGATTACAATGACTCTTGATCAATTATTTTTAGCATAATTCGAGGCTGGAAAATAATTATGAAGTCAGAAAATATGCGTGTTTCTCAATATTTAAAACTCATAACTGAACACTAATTTAATGTGACAAAGAAGATGAAATTCAATGCGTATCTTTCAAATTGATGCTTTTCATCAATTTCCCATGACTACATATTAGTTTCATTTTACCAAAATAGTATTAAAAATCAACACGTTGGGTATTACAAAGAAAGTAAATAAGAAACATTATACTTTCATTATGCAATTATTATCCTCAATTCAAAAAAATTAAAAATATTTATAATTTGAATCAATACACATTATATTATGTGCACATTTAGGTATATTGAGTCCATGCCTAAATAGAGATATAAAATTCATGAACATGATTTATGGCCTCTTCAAATCCAAGGTGCTGGTATTATTGAAATTAATTTTGTTTTGCCATCAAAACTTCATGATAAAATAAAAACTACTTCATTTGTGAACTAATTTTCCCACAATAATGTAATAGACAAAAATAAATCTTTTTTAGGATATTAACATATTTTTGAAGTAAATTGAGGAGATAAAAATAATCAATGTTCTTAATTCATTTGCACAAATGTATTCATATACATTTATATGTTCATGTGTATTATAGTATTAAGAGCAAAGAATCTACTCTTGATAACCTTAACCTTTAGTAAGCAGGTGATCAGTAATATCAAAATGTTTAAATCTTTTATCAATTCTGTGATCGTCCAGATGAATTTTATGCCAAGGGACAGTTAAGAAATAATTGCTTACATGAAATCTAATTAAACCCCTACTGTATTTAAGGTGTAATTGTTGTTTTACAATGGCTTAATATGCATAATAAATTCCTTGTGTAAGAAATGTAGTGTCCATTTTTAAAAAAAATGTTTGTCTTAGTCAGTTTGGGCAGCTATAACAAATTACCACAGACTTGGTGGCTTAAGCAATAGAAACATATTTCTCATTGCTCTGGAGGCTGAAAAATTCAAGATCAAGCTGCTAACAAATCCAGTGCTGGCCAAGAACCTTCTCTCTAGCTTGCAGATGGCCATTTTCTCCTTGTATCCTCACATGTCTGGGAGAGAAAGAGAGAGAGAGAGGAAGTTCTCACCACTCATTTTTTTTTTTTTTTTAGATTTATTTATTTTATGAGAGAAAGAGAGAGGAGGAAGGAGGAGAGACAGAGGAACATAATCTTCAAGCAGACTCCTTGGCAGAGTGCAGAGCCTGACATGGGGCTAGATCCCACGACTAAGAGTTCATGACTTGAGCCAAAATCAGCAGTCTGACATTAACTAATTGAGTCACCCACTGTGCCCCTCACCACTCTTATAATAAGGGAGTTACTCCCATTCATGACAGTGCCACCCTTGTGACCTAATTGCCTCCCAAAGGCTCCTCTTTCTAATATCATACATTAGAAGTTAGTATTTTGGGGGAAAAAAAAAAGGAGAAGGTAGGATTTTGACACATGAATTTTCTATGGACTCAAACATTTAGTCCATTACAGTGTTTAGTGTAGGACAATAAGATATTTCAAATATTTAGTTTGCTAGTTATGAATATTTTGGAGGACAAAACATAACTCTTAAGCTTTCATGTTTTTTCCCTCTTAATTTTTCCTCCAAAATTCACAAGTAACCAAATAATTCTGTTTTATTTAATGCTATTTTGTAATTGTTGCTTCATGCAGTAAAATTAATTCTTCAATGATTTAAGTACCTGTAAAAATAATCTCTGTGAAATATTTTTTTTAGATTTTAGAACTGCACAGGCAGCGATACTTTGTTCAAACACTTAATTCATATAAAACCGACTCTTTTTCCATAATACAAACTACTGATACACACTGACACAGATTCTATTCCTGGAATTATGGATATGGACATTTTAAACTATAACCCACTCAACCTGATTCCTACATATTTCTTTGTGATACTTCATAAACCAGTAGTCTCGTTATCTTGTCCCAAGTTTTATATACTTTCTAGAAATGTTTTCCTATGTCAGGTCATAAGTATATTTGCCCACACATATAAAAGCAAAGAAAACCTTCTCTATTCACACAAGTTAGCTGTATTGCTTAAATAAATGGGGACATTTATTTTTTCAGTATGTCAAATTTCAAAGTAAATTTTTAAAGATTTTATTTATTTACTTATTTATGTGACAGAGAGAAAGAGAGGGCACAAGCAGGGGGAGTGGCACAGGAAGAGAGAGAAACAGATTCAGCGCTGAGCAGAGAACCCAATGTGGGGCTCGATTCCAGGACCCTGGGATAATAACTTGAGCTGAAGGCAGATGCCTAACCAACTGTGCCACCCAGGTGCCCCTTAAAGTTAATTTTTAGACTAAAATCTCCTTTCTGTTAAAATTGGAAAGGTCCATGAATTAGAGTCACAAGGATTTATGTTTGAACAATAGCTACATTTCTTGGTTGAGTTACCTTGAGTAAGAGACTTTGTCCTATTAAGATTCAATTTCCTCATCAACCTCCTCAACATAAAGGTAATAACATCTGCATGCAAGATCATATACAGCATGTCCTGCACCTAGTTCATGCTCAATAGAATTTGGTCCACTGAAATTGTTTAGGACCAGATTTTTCTAAAATATCATTCTTTCTTTCATATTGCTAAATGGTTCTGAACTTAGAGGCTTAGAATGTTTTCATACTATATTTTAAGACAGAATCAATCCAGACCTTCGAATCTTAAAGTTTTACTGGGATATCATTCCATTAAAAAGTATAGTTCCTGAAATAGTGACTGTTGTTTTTACTGGTAATGATGTAATTTATGAACTCCTCTAAACATTAACATATTTATAATTATTTAAATAACTAAGGAAAGTTTTTGAAATACATATATTCCTGAAATACTAAGCATGTGAATATCTTCCATAAAAATATATTTCTATAATTATTCTCATAGAAATGTCACAAAGGAATTGTTATAAGTAAACTGTATATTTAATTTAATGCTGAAAACTGACCTGCTGAAAGGTGAAATAGTTGGTAAATATTTCACATCTTAATATTTTAAAACTATTCCTTAAAACATGTCATATTTTTAACTAAGTCAATATTTATAATCTCTAGATTGTCAAAGAATATTTGTATTTATAATTGATCTGTAAAAGGAGTGAATGACTTTTAAAAATAATATATAATAATTCATTACATCAAAATATTAAATTTGGAGGGAAATATTGTCTTTTATTGTAATGAAAAAGAGACAGCACTGGAGCTGGCATGAGATGGAAAATATTTTTAAATGCAGTCTTAATTTTAATTCTCTACTTTTCATGAATAGATATAGTCATGAATAAAATCTTATTAGAGTCAATGAGTTAGAGAAGTGATGTAAATTTTAAAAAGCATTTTTCACTTTAAATATGAATGAATGTTTATCAATGGCTAGACATTATTTATGATCAAATATGATTGTACATCATTACTTCTGTAGGCAGAATAGATTGTAATTAGAGCACAGATACATTTACATTTCCCCACAATCTATGAAAGTCAGGATATTAACGATTCATTGAAATATTGTTTTTAGGGCAGTTTCTCAGGTTACATGGGTATAGCAGGCATGACTCAAGATTTCCTTTCATTTCTTTGAGGAGAATAAGATCATATAAATGATCTGTTCTTTTGTATAGCTTTGGAATTTTAACATTTAGCACAGATTTTAATATAACTATGGACATTAAAAAGCTTCTAAAAAGAATGGAAAGATTAGAGACCTATTACTTAAATTCCTTCTTCTTTCAACAGGAATCACAAGCATTCATAAAAACAAGGATGAAATTTAAGAAGTCAAGTGTTTTCAAAGGATCAGTAGAACTAACTTGGGGTATAGCATTCAATGGATAGAGTATGCTGCTCTGACTAGTATAAGAACAATTAAGAAAAGAAAAGAAAGGCTACCTCAGCAGAATGTATTAAGGTTATCTACCACTACTTTCATAAGAGGAAAAACTTACTGATATAGAGTTATGGATGTAAGAACAAAAAAATGAATAAACTAATGAAATGTTAAATAGTCAACTCTGCCATAATAAACCATGATATCTTAGAAGATGCAATTGCGCACGCACCTCTGGAAGAAGACTAGAAATTGGCTGAAAGAAATGTTTTGCAGAGATCAATGATAATGATTAGTCCTATAGCTTCCCACAAGGGTGGGGAAACATCAGGTCTCTGAAACAGAGAAATCCAGTAACAGAGTAAAAGAGAAGGCAAGCTTCATTCAGAAGTGTCTATTAGCAAGCTTGCTTCATTTTCAGAGATACGTTTTGGGCTAATGTGGAAATTGGCCTACAAGCAGGTAAAAACATAGTTCTGGAATAAGAAATTCCTCCAGTTACAACTCCAAACACATCCATCCTTAGAAAATTGCAAAATACAGATATTTCTCACATTCATAAAATAACTGTTTTTAAAGAAATAATTTTTTTAAGACTAAAGTAAAAAAGTTGCAGCAAGAACTTGAGTTTTGGGGCGCCTGGGTGGCTCAGTGGGTTAAAGCCTCTGCCTTCGGTTCAGGTCATGATCCCAGAGTCCTGGGATCGAGCCCCGCATCGGGCTCTCTGTTCAGCAGGAAGCCTGCTTCTCCCTCTCTCTCTTCTGCCTGCCTCTATGCCTACTTGTGATTTCTGTCTGTCAAATAAATAAATAAAATCTTAAAAAAAAAAAAAGAACTTGAGTTTTTGTAGTTTTGTTTTTATTTTTATCTTTTAAAGTTTTTAGGTATTTATTTGGCAGAGAGAGACACAGCGAGAGAGCGAGCACAAGCAGGGGGAATGGAAGAGGGAGAAGCAGGTTTCCTGCTATGCAGGGAGCCTAACATGGGCTCCATTCCAGGACCCTGGGATCATGACCTGAGCTGAAGGCGGATGCTTAATAAATGAGCCACCCAGGCACCCCAAGTTTTTGTAGTTTTAAAAAAGAGTTTTATTAGTGCCTGGGTGGCTCAGTAGGTTAAGCCTCTGCCTTCAGCTCAGGTCATGATCCCAGAGTCCTGGGATCAAGCCCCACATCCGGTTCTGTGCTCAGCAGGGAGCCTGCTTCCTCCTCTCTCTCTCTCTGCCTGCCTCTCTGACTACTTGTGATCTCTCTCTATCAAATAAATAAATAAAATCTTAAAAAAAAAGTTTTATTGATAATGTAACAGGTATAGTTTCTATTACAATGTTTTTCATTGATGAAACAGAAGATTAAATTTTCAGGTTAGCAAAACTGCTTGAGGCAGAAGTCTTTAGAGTTTTTTTGTTTTTCTGTTTTTGGTCACATGTGCCTCTCCCTGTTCCAATAAATTATTTTTAAATCATAAAGCATTGGATGTGTAATATTCATATTTCAACATAATGCATCTAAATAATTTTTCATCATGAGTGAACTATATTATATTACTTGTGCTTCAACTTCCCTCACTCCTAATTACATTTTCCAAAGCAATAGCAAAACAAGTGGCATGATTTCAGATGAATAATGTCAAGCTCAGTAAAAATTATTAAACTCTGGTATCTGTAAAATAATCTGGCATCTGTTTTAGATCATACACATCAAGAGAACACTCAAAGGAAAATAAAGTCTAATATAATCATTATTAAATGTTTATTAGTTACAACTCAAAATCTCATTTATCGTATTGCTGCAAAGAAACACCTATTTCCCAAGCATAAACATCTTAAAGTTTTAAAATAATTAAAACTTTAGATGCCAATATTCTCCTAGTTCAAGGTAGCAGGTATTATGGTACTTATTTAGTAATGAAAGGCTATTACTTACCATTCAATTTTTCTATTTGTAAATGAAGCCACACTATTTTGTGTCTTTCCTTTCAAAATTATCCAACCAAATACTTTCAAGATTTTATTTATTTATTTGACAGACAGAGATCACAAGTAGGCAGAGAGGCAGGCAGAGAGAGAGGGAAGCAGGCTCCCTGCTGAGCAGAGAGCCCAATGCAGGGCCCAATCCCAGGACCCTGAGATAATGACCTGAGCTGAAGGCAGAGGCTTTAACCTACTGAGCTACCCAGGCGCCCCCAACCAAATACTTTTGGAATGTTGCTTTGTCATTGATATACCAAAATGTTGAGAAAGAATAAAACAGAAGATAAATAAACTAAGTAAAATGAAATACAATGCCGGCTTAACTTTGTTAGAACTTAGAAATTGTGTTGTACTTTTTCTTCCTTCCCATGAGAAATGCTTAATAAGAATTTGAAAAGTAACTTAGGGAAACAAACAAAAACAAATATTGAGAGTATTTATTTAATATTCCCTCATAATTCTTTTTTTAAGCTTCATGGAAGTACATTTGACAAAATTAATAGAATTTTAGAGTGTATATTTTGGTATGATAGAAGCATTGTAAAAAGATTCTTTCCATCTATAAATTAACACATCCATCACTTCACATATTTATCTGTTTTGTGTGTATGAGAACATTTAAGTTTTACTCCCTTACAAATTTCACTCTTAGAATACAGTTTTATCAGCTATAGTCACCATTTTATATATTCGATTATCAGACCATATTTATCATATAGCTGAAAGTATGTACCCTTTCACCAACCACTCCCTATTTCCCCCACACTACAACATCCATTTTTCTACTCTCTGTTTCAATGAGTTTAACTGTTTATTTGAATTCCACATATAAATGATATCATACAATATTTGTCTTTCTTTGCCTATTTCACTTAGCATAATGCCCTCAAAGTTTATGTATACTGTTGCAAACAGCAGGATCTCCTTCTTTCTCAGGTATGAATAGTAGTACTCCATTGTACCATTTCTTTGTCCATTCATCCATTGACAGACAATTATGTTGTTTCCATATCTTAGCTATTGTGAATAATGCTGCTGTGAACATGGAAGTGCAGATACTGCTCTGATACCCTGTTTTCATTTCATTTCATTTCATTTCATTTCATTTCATTTCATTTCTTTTGGATATGTACAAGAAATGAGATTGCTGGATTATATGGTAGATCTTTTTTTTTTTTTTACTTTTTAAATATATACCTTGAATTTTAATAGTTATCCACATTCATGGAATTTACTGCCATAATTTTTTGAGGAATTTTTTGAGGAATCCTCATACTGTTTTCCAAAGTGGCTGCACCAATTTACATTCTCACAAATAATGCAGAAAGTTTCCCTTTTTCCCACACCTTGCCAACACTTATTATCTCTTGTCTATTTAAGGATAGCCATTCTAACAGATGTGAAGTGATATTTCACTGTGGTTTTGATTTGTATTTCTTTGATGATTGGAGATTTTATTTTGATCATCTCTACATGTACCTGTTGGCCATCTGTATTATCTTCTTCGGGAAAATATCTAGTCAGATCCTCTGCCCATTTTTTTAACTGTATTGTTCATTTGTTTGTTTTACTATTGCGTTTGTATTCTTTATTTATATATTTTGCATATTAACCACTTATCAGCTATATGATTTCAAATATTTTCTTACATCCATATGTTGTGTTTTCTTCTCTTTTCTTTTTCTCTTCCCTTTTTTTCTTTTCTCTTTTCATTTCTCCTTCCTCCCCCACATCCTCCTCCTCCTCCTTCTTCTTCTTGCTGTGCAGAAGCTTTTTAGTATGATGTAGCCCCACTTATTTATTTTTGCTTTTCATGCTTTTGCTTGAAAAGTGTCAAATCCAAAACAAAACAAAACAAAACAAAACCCAAAATTGATGAAAAGTTGCTTCTTTCCTGTTTTCTTCTATGTGTTTTACAGTTTCAGGTCTTCAATTTTAAGTCTTTAATCCATTTTGAGGTTTTGTGTGTGTGTGTGTGTGTGTGTGTGTGTCTGTGTGTCTGTGTGTGTTATGGTGTTATGGTGTATGGTGTTAAGGTGTCTGTGTGTGTTATGGTGATAAGGTATAGTTTCATTCTTCTGCACTTGGCTGTCCAGTTTTCCCAGCAACGTTTATTGAATAGACTGTGTTTTCCCCATTATATATTCTTGTATGCTTTATCATATATTGACCGTATTGCATGTGCTTATTTCTGGGTTCTCTGGTCTGTTCCATTGATAGATATGTCTGTTTTGATGTTAGTATCATACACCTTTAATAGCTTTTAATATGGTGTGAAATCAGAAAACATGATGTCTCTGACTTTGTTCTTTCTTAAGATTGCTTTGGCTCTTTAGGGTCTTTTATAGTTTCATAAATTTTATGATTATTTTTATTATTCCTGTGTAAAATGTCATTGAACTTTTGATGAGATTGCTTTGAATCTGTAGATTGATTTGTGTAAAATGTACATTTTAATAATATTAATTCTTCCAATACATAAGCATGGAATATCTTCCCATTTATTTGTGTCTTCTTCAATTTTTTTCATTAATATTTTATAGCTTTCATTGTAAAGATCTTTCACCTTCTTGTTTAAATTTAGTCCTAGGTATTTTATTCTTTATGATGTAATAGTAAATATTTTTTCTCTTTCAGTTTATTGTTAGTTATATAGAAATGCAACTAATTTTTGTATATAGATTTTGTATCCTGAAACTTTACTGAATTCATTTATTAGTTCTAATAGTTTTTTGTTGTTGTTGTTGGAGTCTTTAGAGTTTCTGTATATAATATCATGCCATCTGCAATTACAGACAGTTTTACTTCTTTTCCAATTTAGATGCCTTTTTTAAAACTTATTTTTGTTGTTGAATTGCTGTGGCTACTACCATGTTGAATCAAAGTGATAAAAGCGAGCATCCCTTCTTGTTTCTGAACTTAGGAGAAGATCTTTCAGCTTTTCACCATTGAGTATAATGTTAACTGTGGACTTTTTCATATATGGCCCTTATTATATTGAGGTACACTCCCTCTATATTAAGTTTTTTGAAAGTTTTTTTTTTCATGAATGACTGTTGAATTTTGTCAAATGTTTTTTCTGCATCTATTGAGATGATCATATAATTTTTTATTCTTAATTTTGTTAATGTAGCATATTACACTGATGGATTTTGCTTATGTTAACCATTTTTGCATTTCTGAAATAAGCTCCTTTTGAATATAGTGCATGATCCATTTAGTCTACTTCTGAATTCAATTTGCTGATATTTCATTTAGAAATTTTGCATCTGTGTTCATCAGAAATATTACTCTGTAATTTTCTTATGGTTTATATTTTTCTAGTTTTGGGATCAGAGTAATGGCCTCATAAAATGAATTTGGGAGTGTTCCTTCCTCTTGTGTTTTATTTGTTTGTTTGTTTTTTTAAGTTTGAGAGGATTATCATTAATTCCTCTTCAAATGTTTGGTAACATTCATTAGTGAATCCATCTAGTCCTGGACTTTTCTTTGCTGAGAGGTTTCTGATTACTGATTTAATCACCTCACTGTATTTGGTTTCCTCAATTTTCTATTTCTTCATGATTTGGTCTTGAGAAAATAGTTTGACACTACCTTTGTATGCTAACCTTCATCAACCAATTTTTGAACAAGAAATCATAAATGATTCATATCAATTCACCCTTCAAAAGAATACTTTTATCCTTCCAATGAATTAAATATAAAGCATAGTAATAATAATAATAATAATAAATATATAAGCCTACTACCAGGATCATCAACCAGCATAATTCTATGCAGATTTTGAGGGGCCTAAACCTAATATAATTTGGAAGATCTTCTGTTAAAAAAAAAAAATCAAGCCTAAGAATATAAAATTATGTGTAAAATGAATAATCATCCTTACAATGACCAAGACAATCACAGTGAACTTCAAATATTGAATAATAACACTAACAAAACAAAATCCAGGAAAAAATGGCATATTTTTGTTCTCTTTCTGATATATCTTTATAATACATTCTTACATTTGGTTGCATTTCCATTGTCTTTTCATATAAAAAGAATTTTGTAAGATTTCTACAGAAAGACTAGAAAAATGATTCAGTTTTTTCCTGTGGCGTATCTAAACAATATTTTTAAAATGTTAAAAGTTTAGAAAATTATTTTTAGATTTTATTAAAAATTAAAGCTGGTTATGATAATGTAGAGTAAGACTTCATAACTTCTTTCAAATTTTATCTTCTGTGAAATACCTGTTCATAACACTGATCTACAATTTTAAGCTCCCATTACCTTGCATCATTGTTAAAATTTTTTAATATGTATGACTCAATTTCTATTTTGCATACTAACCTTTTTTTGGTCATATGCTTTTACAAATATTTTCCACTCCTTCATGTGTGTGTGTGTTGTGTGTGTGTGTGTGTTTGAATTCCAAGGACTGATTATATAATTTGATTCATGGAATTTATTGTTTAAAGATTTTTGATGGTTAAAGATATTATTTAATCTATTAATTGTATTATCTATGTCTCATTTTAAACTTTTTTCATGTCCTAAAATTATAATTATGTCCTCAATTTTCACCATAATGTTAGAGATTCCATTCCTAAGGACATAATAATGTCGTACTATATTTTTTCAAAATATGAAAGACTAAATTTTAATAATTAATTCTTTATTCTATTAAAACTTGTTTTTTTTTTCTTAAATGGCATGAGATGAAGTCCACATATTTTTCATGAACAATTAAATATCCCAGAATAACATGTTACACAGTCATTTCTTTATCCAGTGATTTGCAGTGTTATATCTGATAGATCATGAGTCCAAGTAAAAGTATCAGTCTTTTATCTCTGTTTGGTTCATTATTTTGCCAACGACTGCATATACCAAAATCTCTCAAATATTATAGCTTATAATAATCTTTGATATCTGAAGCGATAGTCCCGTTTTTCAACATCATCTTGAATATTCTTAATACATTATTCTCCAAAAAATATTATTTGCTTTTTGGGGGGTGGTTATAAAAATGCGAGTCTAGAAAACTGTTTTTTTTTTTTTAATCATTACAATTTTTTAACAACACTGGCTCTATAAATTTGAATACCATATACAAATAATCTTGGCCTATGGTTCAAATGTTCAAGGAAGAGAATTCTGATTATATTTTTTCTATCTAATGTTAGCATGAAGTTAGACATTTTGTATTAGGATCACTATTTCCATAAGTAGATTTCTTTTTAGGTCATCTTATAACTAAGCATCAAATTCCATCCTAGCTTTAACTGGGTGTTTCAAGTTCCACTCTCCCCTTAATTGCTTTGATAAACATTTCCCTCTCATACCATCAATTCTTTTTTATTTTCCTAGTTTCTATGCCTCTGTTGAGGTTCTCTAAATATTCATTCATCACAAGCAAATTTTGTTTTTATCATTGAACATAATAATAAGAGTTTAATTATTACCAACTAATTTTTATATACTAATTACAAATAATCTTTATATACTAATTCCAAACAATTCTTATATATTACTTCCAACCACTAGGTCATTTAAGAATTAGTATCCACTAATTTTGTTTTGCTTTGTTTTGTTTTTGTCTTGAGAATGATTCATTCACATTTTTCTGTTTCTTCATATCTTTAATAATCTAGATTTTGTTCAGGATAGTAAGATATTATATTTAGGCAAAGTGGATTATGTCATATTCCTTGAAAGAGTATTAGATGTTTATTAAATTGCTTGTTTTGTTCTATGAGGTAGTTAATTTTGTTGTCTCAAGCCATAATCTCTATATTTTGAATGATAGGTCAAACCTGGGTTCAATTATTTCATTCTTAGAATAGAGTCTACCCCATACATACATAATTTAGTGGCCAATGAGAGATTTTGTCAGAGGTTATCTTTGGAATATGGTGTTTTACATCTGTGATTCTTTTCTTTCTAGATCCCCTACATGATCCAATAGACAGGTTTTTAGATCACAAAAACAGGGGGTTATCTCTCAGAGATCTAGCCAGTCTCACATTCCTGACTATGGCTAATAACCATAAAAATTTATCCCAAGCCTTTTTTTCTGTCTAAATACTGCTTTTTGTTGCTCTCCAACGTCTTCAGGTTTTTTTATTTGTTATTGTTCTTGTTGGCTTGTTTGCCCAGAATTTGTATTTGTTATCAGCAGAAGGTTCTGTCCAATAAGAACTTACATGGCCATATTAGAAGCAAACTCTAAGGTCATCAATCCTAATGCTAGCATTGGTATTTGATTCCAACATATCCCTGACTTTGATTTCATGCTTCCTTTTGTTTTTATCACTATTGTTTTTATTTGGGTGATGGCCCTATTGGTTTTCTAGTTTTTGCAAATTTATCAATAGCATAATAGAAATATTTCATATCTCTAGTATTTAAATAAATTACTTTAGTAGATTTCACAAATGCTTTATCTGTTATTGTGTTGGACAACTATGTTAATATATACATCTATGTTAATATATACATGACTTTATTTTTAAGATTTATCTAATCTGTTTATATCCTCTACTTTCTATCCATGTATTTGGTCTTTTTTTATTCCTTTTTTTTTAAGTTTCTTTTTTTTAATTTAAATTCAATTAATTAACATATAATGTATTATTAGTTTCAGAGGTAGAGGTCAGTTGTTCATCAGTCTTATATAATACCCAGTGCTCAGTACATCACATGCCTTCCTTAATATCCATCACCCAGTTAGGCCATCCCCCCCCTCCTCTCCCCTCTAGTAATCCCTGTTTGTTTCTTATGATTAGAGTAGCTTATGGTTTGTCTCCCTTTCTGATTTCATCTTGTTTTATTTTTTTCCTCTTTCCCTATGATCTTTTGCACTGTTTCTCAAATTCCATGTATGAGTGAGAACATATGAAAATTGTCTTTCTCTGGTTGATTATTTCACTTAGCCTAATACCCTCTATTTCCATCCATGTTGTTACAAATGGCAAGATTTCATATTTTTGATGGCTGAGTAGTATTTAGTGTGTGTGTGTGTGTGTGTGTGTGTGTGTGTGTGTGTACAGATATATACCACATCTCCTTTATCCATTCATTTGTTGATGGACATTGGATATCTGGGCTCATTTCATGGTTTGGCTATTGTGAACATTGTTGCTATAAGCATTGGGGTGCTGGTGCTCCTTCAGATCACTATGTTTGTATCTTTGGAGTAAATCCCTACTAGTACAATTGCTGGTTCATAGGGTAGCTCTATTTTTATCGTTTTGAGGAACTTCCACACTATCTATCAGTGTATTTTTAATGTGAGCATTCTATAACAGAAAAAATTTCTAACAGGAGCACAGGAAATAGTTAGTTCTTACTATATTTCATGAAAATTATAAATACATCTGGTTGTTTCTGAAAGAAGAATTCAATGTCAGTTCCTTTGTTTAGAAAAATTAGTTACATTTTCCAGTTACAAATCTCCTCAAGGATGAAGGGAAAATATTGTATAAATAAAAAAGCAAACTGTTTAGATGAATTTCAAAAAAAACATTGAACATGATATTTTCTTTAATACAAAGTAATATATATGCACTCCTAAGTTTAAGTGCAATAAAAAATCTTTTTCTCAAATTTGGCTTGGAAGTTATTTGAAAAAGCACAGATCAATGATACATCTGATAGTCTTGCTTATTTTCATGAGGATTCATATGTCTCTATGTGAAAATATTTGCAGAACATATAAAATTCTTAAAAGGAGAAACACGAAGAAAGCCAAAGTTATCTGATGAAAGCCCTGTTCAATGATAGCTTAAAATTGTTCTCACTTCCCTGAGGAATAAATGGAATTTACATGAAAATATTTGAAGATACCCAAAAAATATAAAATAGGAATAAGAAGAGCCACTCTCAAACTCACAACTTGAACTTTGAGTTGATTACTCAGGTTCTTTGTTTTCCTATGAAGAGCATAAAGTAATTTAGGTTAAAATTATAAAAAGTGGTGTGTGAGTTTTCTGAATGAAGTTCATATTGAAGCACAAATGGAAGAGTGAGTAGAGTAGTAGAAAAACCTTTGGTGAATGAGCAAAATGCATGAGCTTTGAACTTACAGTGATATTCCCCACTTTTTTACTATGAGCTTATCATTTAACCTCTCCAAACTATCATTTTCATTTCATTTTATTATTTATTGATTGATTGATTGATAGTACAGAATTTTATTTTGTTCTCACATTTTCATAAATATTACCCTTAATTCTGCATTACTCTTATAAGATAGCAATATCTGTTTTGCCAAACACACAGAATGTTTATGACACTTGAATGAGGAAATGCATATGAAATTACTGAAATTTACAAAGAAATTAATAAAGAGACACATTTGAAATATGTCTTGAGAACATATCTGAAGTTAAAATTAAAGTTTATTTGTCATTTTTGACCCTTAAACAATGTTAAGTACATCATGGTTAATTACTCATTAAGTGAGCAAATAAAACCTCACCTTCTTAACTAAATTATTTATTCAAAAGGAAATCTTCAAACAATAATATTTATACTTTAAATTTATTTTCAACAAATATTTGGTCTGCTACTGTAAACAAACTCTGTACAAAATTTAGTGAAAATGGAAATAAATAACTAATGCTGTCAATGAGCACACAAATTTATACAAATGAACACATACAACTTATTCTAACCCATCATGTTAAGTGTCATAAGTGCACATTATGGGTACTATGGAAAAAATAGATGAGAAAAGTAATTTTTCTTGGAGAATGTTGTAAAATAATTAACAGAAAAGATAATATTTGAACTAGTACTAACTGGAAAGCTAAGGAAAGGAAAGAGAACAACAATCAAATATTTCAAAATAATAGCTAACAGTTACACAGCACTTACTCTATACCAGACGTTTAAAATGCTTTGCATTTGCAAAGTGGCTTCATTCTCACAACATACAAAATCAGATTTAATCTTGTGATTAAAGGTTAGGTGACTCTCCCAACAGCAGATACCAAATTAGTAGGAGAGTTGGGATTCAAGCTCCAGCAGTCTCTGACTACCATCCAAGTCCTTAACCTCTAACTTATATTGCCACTTTTGATCATGTCAGCAATTTCATAAGTTAAAAATAGAAATAAGCATCCACACAAATGAAAGAGCATGAGCAAAAACAACAGCCAATTAGAGCACAGGGAGGGATACATTTTCTAGTGACTCTAGTGAATTGAGCACAGAATGGGAGGGCAGTCTCTACCATGTTCACAGAAAGACAACATAATTAAGCCAATATGACCACTTCATTGTGCTATAGTCCGTCCAATAATATTCACCTTAACTAACCTCAATCAGGTGCTTTGAGAAATATTTTATCATCTTCAGTCTTGAGCAGGATAGCAGATAGTTACTTTTTTTCTGAACAGAAATAACTGCTATCTGGAAACTATTAACCTCTCCCTCTTGTGATAATGGAAAGAGTGGGGATTGATACTATTGTGATAAATTCAGGATGGTCAATGTGAACTTCCTATTAACAGAGGTAAAGAAAAGTCTCAGGCACAAAGTGTAAACAATAGCATAATTTTTATAAGTAAAGGAAAAACATAATAAGATATATGCATATATTTTTATATGAAATTACTCTATTTAAAACTAATATTTTGATACTTAATTCTTTCATGGTAACAGGATAACAATAAATTACAGATCACATCTATAGTGACCAACATACTTTCAAACTATGCTTAACAGAGTCTTATGAAAGCAGATGAAGAACAAAGGATTATAGGAACTCAGTAGTTTCCATGGTTTCAGAGTAAAGCTAATGATTTCAGGATCAAGTGAACAGGTATGAAATTTCACAGATTCTTGAAAAATACAATGACAATGAGATATTGATTAAACATATGCATCTGGCTGGAAACTGCACTTCAGAATTCAAGATAATGAAATATTGGTGTTCCAGTAAATCTTCAAAGATTATCTCTATTCTTTAAAGTGAATGTTCTAAGGATTATAATGATGTGTTATTTTAAAAAATACATATTGACAAATCATTGGAAAACTTCAAGTAATAACTTGATTCTAGTAAACATTGAAACATCACCAAAGACTACAGACTCATGCATTCTTTTATTGTATCCTGAAGGTAATTGAAGGTATTCATAATTCACTTAATTTAAGATAAAATGCTATATTAATTTATTCATTCTATCCATTTTTTCTATCCATTTTTAGAATCTTTTAATCTGAAAATTTCTGTGGAAGAATAAAAACATAAGACTGTTTTTATCCTTAAGTATCTCTCAGTTTAATGAAAGTGGTAGACCTATTTTTAATGTAAAATAAGTGCTAATACAAGTTCAAAAGGGTTCATTACATATACATAGAATTCAAGTTATCAATCCTCACAATGCAAATAGGCTCAGATAAATCTTCAAAGAAAATTTTTAGATGTACAGGCATGATTAAGAACCCCAAACTTCCAGTTAAATAATTTCCTTAAATACAGTTTAGTTATGTACACTTAAAGGGCTCAATAATAGTGATACATATCAGTATAATTTATTTACTACTTTAAAATTGGCTGATGAGTTTTAAAACACATGCCTATTTTGGATACTCATGATGTGTGAGGCAGGCAATTAAACAATAGGAGTAATAGTGGCCGAGAGAGGATGATACATGTCATAATTGAGTAGCTGAAATGAGAGTATGGCTTCTCTGGTTCTTAAAGTAATTCTTTCTTCCTTATACATTGCATCTTCTTCCAGATACAGCTTGGGGAATCAACTCATCTGTGGAAAATGAGGGGAGTCCTATCTTTCATGTATCTCTATCACATATGTAACATCCTGCAAAAACTATAATAGAATACTATGAAAATGTAATATAGTTATCTTAAATAATTACCTGCCTCAGAGATACTTGTTGCATGAAGGTTTAAGTTGGCTTTTCAGTGTTGTCTTCATTACTTATGGTAAACTCTTCAAGGCTAAAATAAAAGAGGGAAAATGTCCTCATTAATATCTAGAAAGATTACCAGATAGTCTCCAGTGAGGCTCAGCGAAGTCTCTGTGGTATTCCTCAGTGAATAAGAGGAAGAACTATTAAGTTCAAGGACAAGAGCATATGCTTACAATGCCTATGTTCTTTTCCCTATTAGAAATACTTGGATTTTTCCCAATCCATGGAGAAAGAACAGTACTCAACACCTGTTGCCTTCTCCTATTTTTTTTTTCTCTCCATAGCATTTATCTTCCAACATAGTGTGTATTTTATACTTTATTCTGTTATGTATTATCTCTATCTGAATATAAGCTGTTCAGGGGCAGGTTTTTTGTGTTTTACCTGATTGCATTACTTATACTTAGAAAAATTTAATTTATGATTAGTATTATATTATTTATAATTATTATTTTTTGGTTAATATTTTAAATATTTCTTCATAATATTAAATGATTAATGGATGAATCATTTAATGAATTAACTTTTAAAAGTCTCCTCCAATAGCAAGAATTTTATTTTTGTTTCATAATTCATTAATTTTGGGGGGGTTCCTAGGTGGCTCAGTTAAGCGACTTATTCTTGGTTCTGGCTTAGGTCATGATCTCAGGGTCCTGAGACTGAGCCCTGAGTTTGGCTCCATGCTTAGCATGGGGTCTGCCTGAGATCTCCTTCTGCCCCTACCCTCATGTGCACTCTTTCTCTCTCTCTCTCTCTTTGTGTCTGTCCCTCTAAAATAAATAAATAAAATAAATCCTTAAAAATAATAATTTGTTAATTTATCAGAAACACCTATTGGTTGTCTATCATGTGACTGGTACAGTGTTGTAGTACTGTATGTGGTGAACCAGGACCTGTCTTCAGAGAGCATATAGTTTTATACAGAAAAAAATATGTTAAACCAATTCTATTTTTAACTATCACTGTTCATATAACAGAATGCCATATTTTATTTACCCTGGGAGCATTAAGGAGGCCCCATAGAGAATGCAAAATCTATGCTGAAGCTTCAAGGATTATTATATTAAAAGGATTTTTAATATTAAGGGTTGAAGTTGTGGTCAGGCATAAGAAACAACATGTGTGAAGGTCTTTTTTTTTTATTTTATTTATTTATTTGTCAGAGAGAAAGGCAGAAAGAACACAACCATGGGGAGCAGCAGGCAGAGGCAGAGGGAGAAGCAGGTTCCCCGCTGAGCAAGGAGCCTGATGTGGTACTCCATCCCAGGACCCTGGGATCATGACCTGAGCTGAAGGCAGATGCTTAATTGACTGAGCCACCCAGGAGTCCCTTATTTCTTGAAGGGGAAATAAGCTACATGTGATCAAAAATGAAATAAGTTTTGGGGCACCCAGGTGGCTTAGTCAGTTAAGCATCCAACTCTTGATTTTGACTCAGATCATTATCTTAGGGTCATGAGATCAAGCCCCACTTGAGATTTTCGCTCTCCATCTCCCTTTGCCCCTTCCCCTTCTTATACATTCTCTCTTGAAATAAATAAACTCTTAAAATAAAATAAATAAAATAATAAAAAGTTCTGTAAGATTCTAGCCTAGTGTCCTAAGAACAAATATGAGACATTATGGCTTGACCTGGAACCTTGTAGGACATTGTAGATCATGATGGGTATTTTTATCTTTATATCAAGTACAATGAGAAACCATGGAGGATTTTAAGGAAGAGATGTGACTATGATCGAAGTGACACTTTACAAGATTATTTTTCTTAGTAAAGTGGAGATGAAAAATGGATTAGCACAGTGCAAAAGTAGATGCAAAAAGATATTTCAGATCATTTTAGTAGCACAATTAAAAAAATAGAGATGGGTTAGCTTTGCTGCTAGCAGTGGAGATAGGGTCAAATAGATTTGCTCATTCATTCATTCATTCATTCATAAGTTCGTTTTTAAGTATCTACTATTTTTCATGCATTCTAGACACTGAGCAATTAAAGGTAAACAGAACCCACACGGGCTTATAGTTTATAAGGGAAATCAAATATTTAAATATTGGTTGTTAAGAAACAATGGCAAAAGGAACCTGCTTTTAATTAGTCTGTGAAAGTTGTCTTCTCAAAAAAAGTGACATTTCACCTGCCACGTGAAAATTAGGATGATTCTAACTATGTAAGAAAACAACAGTGAACAGAAAGTACTAGGTAGAAATCAAAACATATGTAAAGGAAAATCTTTGTTTAAGGACATATGAGTTTAAGAAATTGAAACCTAGCAAGAATATAGTGAACCATTGGAAAGAACAGAATAGGGATTGAAAGAAAAAGTCCAGTCTTGTGGCCTTCAATGAGTATGAATTATTTTTAGGTTATTAGGACTAGTATATGAAAAATGGATTACAGTTGAAAAAGAGTGGACACAGGTGTTTTTTTTTACACTATACAAGATATGTACTAATTAAACTACATTAAAATTTAAAAAGTTATTTCTTCAATTCACAACATTTCCTTTATGGTTGCTGCTTTTTGTGTGTGTGGTTGACTATCATTATTTTTGTTCATGAATTTCTTTACTGTAATCATATCATATACAAATCCACTATAAAATAAATGAAAAATGCTTCTAGTACAATACTTTTGCTAACCAGTTTAAAGACTCATTATGATAGGTATCCATGTAGGCAGTAGGGACGACATCACATCCTCTTCTCCTTTTAGGGTAATACTTCCCCCTTTGTATACCACCTGGGATTTTTGGCAGCTTTTCTCAGTTCTCATAAAGGAAGTATGGGTGACCCAGCTACTCCTGGATTTTCGCTGCCTGTAGTCAGGATACATTCAGGTACACACTTCCTACTATGGATAAATTTAGTAGGACAGTGTTTAACTCTTGGGGGGTAGGTAGGATTTTCGGAAGGATATGTTTATGATATTTGAGAGGTTGCATATTTAACAAAAGTGGACATTTTCCTATAATACATTGTCCAAATTCTTAGTAATAAAGCTAATATTTTACTCTTCATCTCCCTGAATCTCTCAATTGGTTCAACATTCAGAAGTGAGGAGAAATTGTACTTATTAGTGCTTTCAAATTCCTAAAGTGTGATTTTCTGCTAACATGTGAAAGGCAATCCAAAGATACCAAAACTAAAACCATGTTGAATGATATAAGTAGTGAATACTGCCAAGTTTATGGTATATAATTAATGTATATCACCAAATCAATTATGAATAGATAAAATTTTATTTGGATTAACTATATGCACAAAAATATATAAGTAGCATAAAAGATGGTATTTTGAAATAAATTAATAATAGAAGACATTTTTTAAATCCTTCATCACCACCAAAAATGAAAACAAGATAGAATTATGACTGAGAAAACAGTGTTTTTGTGAGAATATTATATGTAATAGAGGAAAGACTAAGCATCAGATATGAAGCATTTCTTCTTAAATTTACATTATAAGATTTTGCATTTATTTACAATACTTAGTCCTTAAATGTATTTACAATACTTAGTCCTTAAATCTTATAACATTACAAAAAAAATCTTGTAACATTACTAGCTATTTATTTTTATTTTTTCCCTTTAATATGTAGGTTAAAGTGAGATAAATGGAATTTTGTTTATAATAAAATATCATAAGCCTAAAAATAAATAAATGATATTTGTGTATCTTAGAAATAGTTTCTCATTCATAAAATACTAACCATATTATTCCTCATACTACTCCTAGTACTGATTAATAATTACTAATCACCTCCTTGCCAAGTATTGTGCTAAGTGTTTTGCATGTATTTTATCTATTCAGCACAATTCTAAAGTTATTATTATAGATTTTATTTCATAAATGAAAAGGCTGACATTTAATAAGATTAAATACTTTTCCCAATATAACAGATCCAGCATGAAAAGTAGCTCAGTTTCAACCTAAGAAATCTAGTCCAGAGTCTGTAACTCTAATTATAATTCTATCCCAAACTACAGATATTGTACATGAAAATATGAACTTTATAATGTTTCTTCAGAAATATACAAGGCCAAAAAGAAAATAGATGTTAATAAATATAATATCTGTTTTTAAGTTAATAAACTAACTAAAATATTTTTAAGAGTGAATAATACATATGTATGCTGAAACTATTTTTTTACATTCTATAATTAATAGTAACAGGATATAAATTTTTACTGAAAAAAAGTTTGTTATGCCTTATTTTATTTTATTTTTTTTAAAAGATTTTATTTATTTATTTGACAGAGAGAGAGATCACAAGTAGGCTGAGAGGCAGGCAGAGAGAGAGAGGAGGAAGCAGACTCCCCGCCGAGCAGAGAGCCCGATGCGGGGCTCCATGTGGGGCTCGATCCCAGAACCCTGAGATCCTGACCTGAGCCGAAGGCAGCGGCTCAATCCACTGAGCCACCCAGGTGCCCCTATTATGCCTTATTTTAAAAGAGAATTGGTTCCACAACTTTTACAGCAAAAGCATCATAATTTTTACCCAAAAGGTATGAGTATAATGAAATATTTTACTCACTTACAACTCTGATAATCATCTTCAAATGATAATATAAAGTTGTAGAAGTTCCTGGGGTTGCCTAGTTTTGCTGTGTGGTTCTCCACTTTTAAACCAGAAACAACTCAGTAAACTGACTGGAGTGGTAATAAGTTATTTTATTTCAATAAAATTGTGCTACATTAAAACAACTTTTAAGGGGCGCCTGGGTGGCTTAGTGGGTTAAGCCTCTGTCTTCGGCTCAGGTCATGATATCAGAGTCCTAGGATTGAGCCCCCCCCATTGGACTCTCTGATCAGTGGGGACCCTGCTTCCCTCTCTCTCTGTCTGCCTCTCTGCCTACTTGTGATCCTTCTCTCTCTGTCAAATAAATAAAATATTAAAAAAAAAAACCTTTTAAAAACTATACATATACAGGGTTAAAAAATTGTTTTCAAAACAATTTTGACAATTTGTTTTTCAATCAAATATTTGATCTTTTCAAAGCACAATATAATTGACACTTTCCTGAAACATTCCACACTCTGACTTGGCCAATGTGGGTGGACTCTAAAGGTCTCAACACAGCTTTTCTCACTGTGGAAAATCTGATAGTTTTGGTAGGTTTATGTAATGCACAATAATTTCTTTCAAAGAAGTGAGCCTATAAGAAAGTACAAAGGAAAATAAAATAAGAATGAATGTGAAACATGAAGACAAGAGATTATTTTAATCAATCTGTACACATGCATACATTTAACTAAGGAAATTAAAAGACAAATAAGTTTAAAATTCAGACCAACATTTTTCATGAGTTATTAATGTTCTTTTGTCCTAGCACATATTTGAACATCTTCTATATTTCCACATTGTACTTCTATTTTCTTATTTGTGGACTATACATACTGGACCATTACATGTGTTTAGCACAGTGACAGGACAAGCTTCTCACATTATATTCTCAAATTATATTCTCAGTGTGTACCTTCTCACATTATATTCCCAGCAAAGACAGTTGTATTGAAGTTGAATATATTGACTACTAATTCTGAACAAATTTCAATAGATATTTGATCAGCACTTATTCACTGTTCTGTAAATTCTAGCCTTTCACCTTGACAGCTTACGAAAGAAACCGCTACTAGGTTTAATTACTTTTTTCCCATCATGCAGAACATTTTCTTCAGGCCTATCAACCATTAAACATTTATAATCTTTCTGAGGAAATGCATTGAACTGGTAGAGTTTGAGATGCCATAAGCACATTTTTTTTTTCTTTATCTGGAGGTTATGGTGAATTCTGTAAAGAATCCTGAGTTTTTAAAATTGTTTTGCCCAGCCAAGGGAACCGGGATGGGGGGAAATGGTGAACATGTATGTATATTAATTGTTCCATGCTAATGTCAGAGAGGACTGTTCCACATTGAAAAGGATATTTCACTAAGTTTGATCTTAATTCTTTTTATGGATTCTCATTGATCTGGTTCTGAAGCAATTACTTGACAAGGACATAGAAAATCATAAAGGAGAAGCTCAGCTAATGACAGTATAAAGTCACTTGTGATAAGTGGTCAGAAATATGATCAAGGGTGATTTGAGTTGCTTTAATCACTCAGTATAGGTTTCTGAATTGCATTAATGATGGTCACATTTGTGTGTAATTAAACCTCACTTTATACAGGCAAGTGCATGCCAGGAATGTAATAACATTTAAGCCGAAATATTAAAAGTATAATGGTTATACTTTCTATTTCTATTTCATATTATTTGTATGTGACAACCAGCTTTAAAATTCTCTAAAACTTATATTTTTAATGCTTTCAGGAACTGTCTTAAGCCTTTGAAATCTAAGAAACAAAACTCATATAAATTAATTATACATATAAATTAATACTGATTTTCTTATAAGCTGATCAATCAAAATAGAATAAATTGAACCCAATAGAATTATTAAATATCTGGCACTGTTATTTTGAATATGCTTAACTGGAAAAACTTTCTATAGGATTGAATATTTTATTAGGATAATAATTCCTAATGGCTAAGAACAGTTACAAAATCTTAGTGAATTAATACAATAAAACTCTATCTTTCATATACATTATAGTCCAGCACAATTAAGGTATGTCTACAGTGCTGCTCTTCTCCAGGGAGGATCCAGAAATCCAAGCTACCTGTATCTTTTGGCTCCTTCATCCCCCAGGTCAGCCTCAGAATTATCCACAGGATCTTCTACATATAGTTGGCCAATGAGCAATGAAAGCCTATGATAAAAACAATGTATTATGACAAAGTGTCTGAGTGTGTAAATATCTTCTACCCACAGTCCTTTGGCCAAGTTGCGTAGGAAGTCAGGAACCACAGAAGACTGCAATTATGGGAAGCATTGTCTCCCATATGTCCAGGATAAAGACATGAGATTTGAAAGAAACCATCCAATCTCGGCACACGTTTACTTAGGCAACCTGCCCCATCCCCTGCCCCTGCTTTTTTTAACCAGGAAATGGATTAAAGTTTATTTATTCACTCAACAAATATAAATATAGCAAGAAATTACAGTTCTAAACAATATGCTAGAAACAAGGGATACAATTGAATGCCAAAAACATTGTTTGCCCTCATGGAACTTATATTTTCATGAGACACCAAACACAGGCAAATAAGAAGTTAGGTAATTACACTTAGATTAGTGCTCTGAAAGTAATAAGTGAGATAATATTTTCCAGATTCTGTGGTGGATCATTTAGATGAGGGGTCTCCAAGAGAATATTTTTTCGCTGAAATCTGCAATACAAATTAGTACTGTGAAAGCAGACCACGGACAAGCATTCCAGGCAATGGGGACAGCAAGCATGAGGATCTCCAAACCAGGAGGAACTTCATATGCAGAAGGTACAGGAAAATGGCCAGTGTGGCAGAAACATAATACATTAGTTCCATGACTTAGCCAGTTTTTACCTTGGATATCAAGGGGAAAGAATTGATATTTCTATTTTGCAAAGTTTTTTTAGCTTCTTTTGCTCTGACAATATTTCAGAAAGTGTATTTATCATAATATGCATAATATTTAAAATTGCTTCCTTTTTTAGAAATAAAATGAGCTCATATAAATGTTTTCCTTTTATAATATATAATACTGCATCCTTTCTATGGGAAGGAAGGGTTATATTGAACTTTCAGACTATCAGAAATCACATAGTGTTTTCCATATGTAAAAAGCCACTTTCCATAATGTTAGTAGAATATCCTATCAATCCTTCCCTAAAATTTAAATTACATACTTATATATAAAATAGGTAAGTGTATACCTTAGAGTACTGTACCCTTTTATGTTTTTATGTTTTATAATGTTGAAATTTGAAAATTTCACACTCTATGTGGAATCATTTTTCCAACTTTATTAAGATATAATTGGCATATAACATTGTACAAGTTTAAGGTGTATAATGTGTTGATTTAATACACTTTTATATTCCAAAATTATTATCACCATAGCATTAATGAGCAGCTGGATCATTTCACCTAATTACTATTTCATTTTGTAATGAGAACATTTTTTTTTTTTTAAGTAGGCACCATGCTCAGCATGGAACCCAACATAGGGCTTAAACTCACAAATCTGAGATCAACATGTGAGCTGAGATCAAGAGTCAGACATTTAACTGACTGAGGCACCCAGGCACCCTAGTAGGTATACTTTCTTGGCAGCTTTGAAGTATGTAATACAAGAGTATTAACTGTAATCACCACACTGTACATTATTCATTATTCATTTTACAAGGGGAAATTTGTACCCTTTGACCAACATCTCATTTGCCCAACCCCCAGTCGCTGGTAACCACCATTCTACTTCTTATCTCTGAAATCAACTTTTTAAGATTCTACGTGTAAATGACCACATACACCATTTGTCTTTCTCTGTCTGATTCACTTCACTTAGCGTAATTCCCTCAAGGACCAACCATGTTGTTGCAAAAAGCAGGAGTTCATTCTTTCTTGTGGCTGAATAATATTTCATTGTGTGTGTGTGTGTGTGTGTGTGTGTTGCATCTGTTGACTATTTATATATCTTCTTTGGAAAAATGTCTATCCAGTTCTTCTCATTTTTAAATCAGATTGGGATTTTGCCATTGAGTTATATGAGTTCTTTATATATTTTAGATATTAACCCCTTATCATACATATGATTTGCAGCCCTTTAATAGCATGCATGAAATAATTAAAATGTGTGTACCACATGTAACTCAAGGTCAAAGAATAGTATGTTTTATTATATATGCATATTTTATTATCTACACATATTTTATTATATATGTATATATTTTTCTATGTATTGGCACTTAAAATTATGACAAAAATCTATTCTTTCACATATAAAATAATGTATTCTTTTGAATAGTTCTTAAACTTTAAAATTTAATGAGTTGTATATATTTTGTTCTAATGTGTTATTTACCCTTGATTTAAATTTCAATTCACTTTATGACTCTAATGAGATGCATAGAAAAAGCACCATTAATTCCTCAGAAATTCCCCAAATCCCTTTACACTGATTCCCAGAATAAGTAGCATCAGCCTCTCAGAGACATAATGCTAATTTTTATTGATGGCTACCATCAGGAAATTAGCAAACAATGCATTCTAAGTTTCATTTTGAAAAACATAGAAAGCAAAATAATGAGCCTGCTGATGTTATATTGTTCTATTATGCTAAGAAATTCCAAGAATATATTATTGGAACATTTTGTAAATACCAGTCATTTTCAAAGCAAAGGCAGAAAAAGAGTAACAAATTATTCTCAGAGAAAATTCATCTTAATGTTTTTTTTCTTAAGCTTTATATTTATTTAAGTAACAATAAGTGGTAAGTGGTTTCTTAACATAAAGATTTTATTAAGCTTATATTTTCCATAATTATTATTATAGTTATCTTACTATCACCTTTCCTTTAAATATTTATATACACTTTGTTAAATATCTGTATATATTTCATTTTGGAAGATTTTGTCTTTCACTTTTGCCAAAGTCTTCTATTAGAATTATTTAAAGCACATAAATTAGTTATTGAAATTTCATTTATAATACTTTTCCATTGGTGACTATATAAAATAAATTTTAATTTCCAGAAAATATTTCCCAGTATAAATTAAAACATATCTAATTATCAATTGATTTTTATGAATAAAAAGTGGGAAGCTGAATGAAACAACAACCAGTTTTGAATTTATTCTTAAAGTAACTCTAGTTTGATTTCTCAGTGAATTCTGAGTAAATGACTAGATAAAGGGCATGCTCTTTCTTTCAATATTTTATAAAATGTTTGAATCTATCTAGACATTTTTTGTGTTATTTTTCTTCCAAGTGTGATTTGTTGCTGGTGGTATAAAGAAATGCAATCAATTGGGTTGAAAATGATTTGATTTGAATGGTATGCATAAATGATTTGAATGCAAGTATCCTTTTACTGAGAGAACATTTAAATAAAAATTAGAGAAATATAGCTAGGGGATAATTATTGTCATATGAATGATATTGAATAAAGAATAAGAGAAAGAATCTATTTGTCAGCCTAACTCATAATTTTAATACAGGGTATTAGCATTCATTGGACTTCCGTTACTAAATAATCAAGAAATGAATTGAATTGCAAGCATTTACATTTTGGAAAATAATATTGGTAAAGTGACAACACACAATGAACACATAAATTGAATAGCTGAATTCCATAAAATGTGTTGGTGCTTCTTTTTGTGTCCAGATATTAGAAAACGTACAAATGCCTCTCCATAACGTCCTGCTTATTTGTTTGACAAGAGCAGTGAACTGGTTTCCACCAAATAAGTTAGTTGAAATGAGATATTTAATTTGGAGAACTGACTTAGAAACAATATACCAGAGCACTATAGGAAAAAGTAGACATTTAAAGTCATGTAAATGAAAGCTTATATCTATAAGTCAAAACAGAAAAGAAATATCCGATTTTTTCATAGTTTTGATTATAAAAACATACTAATAATTACAAACAATGTGAAAGAATAAAATAGAGTTTATCACTAAGGTACATCAGTCTGGGTTATAATGTAGTAATAGACCAGAATCTTAATAATTTTTTAAAGACTTTTATTTATTTATTTGGCAGACAGAAATCACAAGTAGGCAGAGAGGCAGGCAGAGAGAGAGAGGAGGAAGCAGGCTCCCTGCTGAGAAGAGAACCATATGTGGAACTTGATCCCAAGACCCTCGGATCATGACCTGAGCTGAAGGCAGAGGCTTTAACCCACTGAGCCAGCCAGGTGCCCCAAGAATCTTAATAATTTTAAGCAACAAATATCAATTTCTTAACAGGTTTACATGTCTGTTACAGATTTTCAGATCTGTAGGGGTTTCCTGCTTATCATGGTCACTCAAGATCAAGGCTTATGAAATAGTGACTGTGTTTGCCAGTTTTTAGAGGGGGAGAAAAAGCTGAAGGGTCTAACACTTGCAAATGAGTGTTTGACTTACATATAACAATCAACCAGAACTAATTGGGTGCCCTCCTCCCATCCCACCTACCTAAAAAGTGCCCAGAATGTATTCATCTACTATGTATCTCTGAGGTTATGATATGAAACAGAAATAGCACTTGAATCAGTACTAGCTGCTATCAAAACAGGCTCCACACCATAGAGCCTTCAATGCCAACTAACCTGCCCTTACATTATAATGTCATGTTAATACAATGGTACCAATATGCAATTCAGCACTCTGAATTCATGAGAGAGTAAACAGACTGTACTGGACAAATATCAGATGGAAATCTGGTTCTAAAATTTAAAAACAGACCAAAGGAAAGGGTTCAGGTAAATGTACACAATTGTAAAAATAGGTGTACAAATTGAGAACTGCTTAGAGTATCACTGTCCTATTGCTTCTCCTATTGGTTTATCTAAGAAATTGTATGACTATAAAGTCACATTTCATTACCAGTCCTTTCTAACTGCAAAAGAACCCACTAAAACAAAGCAAGTCATAAGCTTATGCTCCTGGGAACGTTGAAGTGGGAATGCACCAATTGCAGCAGCCCACGGCTTATTGGTCCTCGTGCAGAATGTGGCACAGAATTGGGGGATAAATAAAGTGAAAATTTACCCACCAAACCTCATTCCTCGCTGGTAAAAAATCACTCTGTGATGTGTTAATACCTTGCACTTTCAGGTTTGTACAAGCTTGGGTAGTTAAATAAGCTTTCATTGTCCATCAGAGAAGTCCTAAGGCAAAAAGTAGAATATAAGGTAATATTTTTGAGAGGATCTTCAGTTAAATCACAACTATTTCAGTCTGGTATTCTCAAAGATGATTCATATAGAAGGTGATCAGAGATGATTTGAAGTGGGACACAAGATGGGTCCAGTTAAGGACCACTGTCAGTGTTCACTACTGTATTCATCTCCTTAGCTGCTCCTTTAATGTTTCTAATGTGAGTTTTCTCCAGTATATATTTAAAAATGAGTACCATATAACATAATTTTAAATCTCCCATTTAGATTTTGCTTCCATTTTTTGTGTGTTCCATTTTCTAGTACTTTTTTTCTGCCTTTCCCTTCATTAACACTATTCTTGGAACTCCTAGACACAATTTCCCATTAGACGCTCCTTCTTTAGTGGAAGTGAGAAAGTTGACATAGAATAAACTGGACTTTCCTTGCCTTCTCTGTCTTTATTTTCCACAGCACTAACAGGTATTTGTATCAAACTTAACTGAGGGATTGGAGATCATTAAAACAAAACAACAAAAACAATTGCAATATAGAAGCAGAAAATTCACAGCAATGTGCTAAGTATGACATTTTGCAGGCCTAGGGAAAAACCATCAAAATATGTTAGATTGCCATTGCCAGATTACCACTGGTGCCAACCAGGCTTCCTTACCTTGGATTTCTAACTTTCCCACACTCTACTTATTCTAATCACTACTTTTCAAATTTGCATCTACTGGTGGGGATACTAATAATTGCTCCAGAATCTAATTTCCTAATATATATAGTCTTCATATACTCAATACACAAATGAACATAATTAGTATTTCCCTAAATTTGATACATTTGGCTTTGAACAACATCCCAAAGAACTTCAGTGATGAACACAGACATAACAGATATATTTAAGCAGCATAGATCCTCAAAGTTTGAAGTCCTTGAAGGTCCTTGTAATTGTGAGAAAATAGACACATGCACATTCTGGCATTGAGAGTGCTATTGGGACTGTATAGTCTAAATCCAGAGGAGATAAATATTTTCCTAACCGGGTTACAATTTACAAGGATCTAATTTATGGGAGCTCATCAATGTCCACTAGAGCGTATCATTCTCCAGATCTCTCTGTTAGATATCTTGCTAGCCTGTTCATGGGTTGCCTGTTCAAACATGTATCACAACCATAGATTAGCTGTGATGTTGGCATTTCCCAGATATTTGTCATCGGATGGAGAGGGTTTTTTTTCGAACATCACCCTTGGACATGGGAATTTCGTGTGCACTGCTCCAAATCAAGACAGCTTTGGCAGCGAAGCTACTGGTTTTGATGGCTTGCCCTGCCTCCAAAATACTACCATGCTGATGTGGCTGGAAGGGAGGGGAAATCTCCTGAAGGAAAATCCTGCAGATGGCCAGTGTTTTCACCAGAGATTTAGTGGTTTTTCCCGAATAATCACTTTCCAATTTGTTCTATGTCTTCAGTTGATTTCTGGAATCCTAGTAGGGTTGTTTTTGATACTGTTGTCTAATTTCAGCATTGATTCTTAGAGGAAGAGGATTTGCTGAACTCCTTCATTTCAGAAGTCCTAACCCTTTTCGCCCACTGAAAATATCCTTTAGGTAATTTGACATAAGAACTACTGTTACACAATAATATGCAATGAAAAAATTAGCAAATTAGGTAAGTAACTGAGACATCATCTTAAATATGCTATTATGTGTTCATACATGACTACCCTTTGAAAATGAACCAAAATATCTTCTAAATCTTATTCTATTCTAAATATTATTCTTATTTAATATTCTTATTCTTATTCTATACTAAATATTATTTTTATAAGTCTTATTCTATACTAAATCTTATTCTATACTAAGTCTTATTCTATACTAAATATTATTTTTAAGGCAGTATATAAATTAAGAAATAATATATTTTCAACCCAATGGGTTTCAAAGTGATACAAAATTATTTCCTCTTGGTTAATTATTATTTTTGTTCTTATCAAATATCATTTAATGAGTATACTGTTTTTCTACTGGATTCATTCCATATGTTTAATAAATAGCTTATTTTAACATAGAACAAGTTTTATACTGATAACACACTTATTTTGATAACTTTCTTTGTCAGAAACTTCATAATCAGAAAATATGAATATCAAAATACATTACATGTTTATAAAAAATTAAAAAAAAATACAATTTTTAAAAAGAAAACATGAATATCATTGATGAAATGGACATGCATTTTATGAAGCTAGAATGTAAGGGAACTATGGCTTTTTTAAAAAAATTTTTTTAAGATTTTATTTATTTATTTGACAAACAGAGATCACAAGTAGGCAGAGAGGCAGGCAGAGAGAGAGGAGGAAGCAGGCTCCCTTCCGAGCAGAGAACCCGATGCGGGGCTCAATCCCAGGACCCTGGAATCATGACCTGACCCTAAGACAGAGGCTTTAACCCACTGAGACACCCAGGCACCCCAGAACTATGGCTTTTATCTGTGAACTTCTCTGGACTATGATCAGTTATGTGGCCAAATACTAGTATAGATGTTTCTGTTAAGGTAGTGATTAACATGTACCTGTCCGTAAAAGGTAGTTAGAAGAATTCAGTAAAGCACATTTTCTTCCATAATGTGAATGGGACTTCTTCAATCAGTTGAAAAATTTAAGAACAAAAAAAATGAGGTTTCACAAAAAAAAACAAAAAAAGAAAATAATGTTTTCCAAAAAAAATTCTGCTTCATACTGCACTATAAAAATTCTGCCAAAATTTCCACCTTTCAGACTCAAGACTGCAATATTTTACCTACATCTCCAGCCTGTTGACTTGTCCTATTGATTTCAGATTTGCTAGCCTTCACAACTGCATAAGGCAATTCCTTAAAATAAATATTTTCCATATATACATACGTATATACACACATATAAATATACACATAGATAGGTATACTATTAAAATATATGTGTATTAACATATTAATATGTGTGTGTGTATATGTATATATATACATATATATAAAATCTTCTATTGATTCTCTTTCCCTGGAGAACATTAATATAGGAACTACCAAAAAAAAAAAACCTTTTATTTATTAAACACTACTAATTACATAGAGCTAATTTTCAGAGATGCGTTGGTAGAAAATTACAATAGTAATTTTGCTTAGCAGTTTTTAATAATTTTAATCTTAATTTAATAAGAATTCATATTTATTTTATTTTTTTTAAAGATTATTTATTTATTTACTTATTAGAGAGAGACAGTAAGTGTGTGAGTGGGGGAAAGGACATGGGGACAGGGAGAAGAGAAAAGCAGACTTCCCACTGAACATGAAGCCAGATGTGGGGCTCAATCTCACGACATAGAGATCATGATCCTGAGATCATGACCTGAGCCAAAAGGAAGAGTTGGACTCTTAACCTGCTGAACCACCCAGGCACCTCCATATTTGTTTTAGAAACCAATGCATTCCTTCCCCTGGCCCTCTTGTGAAACATATCCCTACCAGGAATTAGAAAAAACAAATAAACACAAAATACCTGTTATTTAAAACTTTGTATCTTATTATATTGGCAATAATCAAGAATAAGTTGTACAAAAAGTAAGAAATTTTCTGTAATGCTTAGATGATGCCAAAGCAAGATCTTTTGAACACTGGTTTCTCAAAACAGAGCTATTGCCTGAAAGAAGCAACACCAGAACTACCTGCATTTAGCTTTACCAACCATAAGACAAAAGAGATTCTGAACAGAGAATGCAGGATAAAAACAATGATACGCCACCACTACTCAGGGTGGGTAACCACTAAATGGCAGTATCACTGGCCTGTTTAACTTGTCAATAAAATAAATGAGAGAAAGAATGGGAGAAATATCAAGAGGAAGAAAGAGACGACATCCAAGTTGTATTTCTTACTTCTCCATCTCATGGTAAATGTTTAATCCTAAGGCAGGAAATGAGGAAAATAAAGAGCACGTGAACCAACTTCTCCTCTGTAGAAACAAATAAGTTCATTTATGAATCCAGCATCGCTTGGAAAAAACAAAAACAAAAACAAACAAACAAAAAACAATTCTCAAGAAACAAATTCCAAAGAGAAAAACAGACCACACTGCAAAGACTATATAATACAGTAAAATATCTTGTTCTTGCCTGAATGTATAACAAGGGATTAAAGAAAAGTAGAAAAAACTTTGAGATTCTTCAGGGAGCTCTCAGGAAAAAAGAAATCAAACTCCTTAACTTTGCCAATTAAATATCTCCTGAATCAACATAGCTCATACTTATGAAATCTTTATCAATTTTCAAACATACCAAAAACACAAATCAGAACATTAGCTTTGCTGTGTTATATATAATTATTTAAAAGCCAATGTGCTATTTCAGAAAAATAGTACAAAAATAAAACAAATACAAAAGAATAATACAAAGTAGAAATACAACATTTCCCACACAATATTCTAAAATTCTCCATCATAATAATAGATTTTCTATGATAAAAGAAAAAGAATGAGGAGGAAGAGGAGAGAGAAAAGAAAAAGGAGACAAAGAAGAAAGAAGAGAATGAAGAGGAAAAAGAAGAGACCATTATGTTCTAAAATCTATTCTTAAACTACAGCCATGATGAAGGATCTAATTCTTTTTCCATCCAATAAAAATATGCCAGATACAATGCCACAGCATGATTATAAAACTTGGAAATCATATAACACTGAAAAACTCTGATTTCTATTTTTATACAAATATACTTCTCCTTCTATCACACAGTGGCTTCTATGTCTACCAACTATGACTTGGCTGGCCTTGTGACTTGATGAGTCAATAGAATAAAGTCCAAGTGGCATGTACGTGCAGTTTGGAAACCAGCTGTCATTTAAGAAAGCCCACTGCCGGGCGCCTGGGTGGCTCAGGTCATGATCTCAGGGTCCTGGGATCGAGTCCGCATCGGGCTCTCTGCTCAGCAAGAAGCCTGCTTCCCTCTCTCTCTCTGCCTGCCTCTCCGTCTACTTGTGATCTCTCTCTGTCAAATAAATAAATAAAATCTTAAAAAAAAAAAAAAAGAAAGCCCACTGCCTTGTTGGACATGTGAATACAGAAAGACCTTACAAAATAAGAGACTATGAGATGAGATAAGAGGTCCAACCAGGCTCCCACCATCCTACCCACTTCAGCTAAATCACCAGATATGTGAATGAAGCCATCTTGGATCTTCTCATCCCAGTCACCTTCCTGAGCCAATGCAAACTAATCCTAGACCATATGGAGAAAGTATCTGAATGAATTTTTCCATATCATTCAAGTGTAAGTATAATATCAGGACCAAGTTAGCCACATTAGGATATATTAGAATGAAATAAATGACCAGAAAATTGTGTAAGCACAATAGGAAAACCCCCAAAAGAGGCTAAATATCTTATAAAAGGCAGATAAAGAATTCCCATTGGAAGAGAATATTTTCCAAAGGATTGAAATTGATTTCCTATTTTGATTAAGCTACTAGTGATAATAATTCTATTATATATAACCTCGAAAAGGAGATGATAAAATAACAGAATGAGATCATAAAGGAGTTGAACAAGAGAAATAAATTGAGAACCAATCACTGAACTACAACTTTCTAAATAAATTTGATAAAGAACAATAATATTTAATATTTATTGGGTAACTACTATATGCCAAGAACTCATTATCACAATGTTTGTTTTACCACTTTTAGTCCTCACAATAATACTTCAAGGTAAAAAACACTAGTATCTCCATGTTAAAAATACTGAAACTTAAGATACAATTGGCTAAAAAAACTTGCTGTTTCCTTAGGATAGTACATTACAAAGCTAGCATGCAAGTCTTGGTTCTGTGGCTCCAGAAACATTGGTTTTAACAAAATACCACCATGGTATTTGAATGGAGAAATAAATGGATATTTTGATTGAAATTAAATTATAAGGGGATAATTTGATGTGAAATTACCAGCATCAAAGCACATTCTAGTTATATTATTATTCAACTATAAAGACAAAGTTTGTTTGAATTAATGACTTGAAATAATGACTTTGAGTTATAGGAATCATGTTAACAGTACTCAAGATAATGAGTTTCTTTTATCATGAAAGTAGAGACAAAAAAGTGACAAGACTTATGATTAAAAATCAATATATAAAAACACTAATGCAGGGGTACCTGCATGACTCAGTTTGTGAAGTGTCTGCCTTGGGCACAGGTCATGATCATGGGGTCCTAAGATTTGGCCTTTTGCAGTTGGCTCCCTTCTTACCAGCAAGTCTGCTTTTCCCTCTACCTCTGTCCCTCCTCCTGGCTTGTGCACTCTCTCTCTCTCTTTCTCTCCCAAAATAAAACAAACAAACAAAAACATAGATGCTGTGAAAACAAGACAACCCACCAAAATTAAGAGACAGTAAAGAAGAAAAGTGCAAATCATCTTCCCTCTCTAATAGTCTAACATTGAAACTATCCAATAAGTGGTTTATAAAATAACTTCTTGATGGTTTTCAGTGAGCTTTCTTATTATACTTAAAGTGATTTTTTTAGTCACTAAAATATACTGAAGGAATAGTTATTAGAAATGTAAGAATTTCTTTAATCTCACATGACTGTTTTTCTTCCTAAATTAAACAAAATTATATAGTTATTTGTCTTTAACACTTCATTCTTATAAATCTATTTGGTCTGTTGATATGAAATATATATGTGTATATATTTATTTATCAATACATAGATGTCTATAAGTCTGTTAACTAAATGTTAACTTACTGTGTGGTCTGATATGTTTGTTCTTTCTGTTCTTACTGTTTGAATTTCCTACTAATAGACATACAATAATGTAAAGAACATACCTGTCAGTATTAACACTAACAGAATACATACACAAATTACATGCTGAAGAACCACTTTAAAAAACATATTGTATATCTCTTAATTCCAAAATATGTGTAAGGTGTTTTTTTATATTTATTTAACATTAAGCATTTACATTGCACAAAAGCATTCATGATGTGCCTGTGGCTGAAAGGTAACATTTTTTTAAAAAGGAAGAAAGAAAACAAGCAGAGTTATTTTATTCTTCATGAGTTTCAGAATCATATAAGAAAGATGTAAAAATAGCGTAGTTTTTTATTTTTACTTTTTCCTTTTTCAAGCTTTTATTTAGCTTCTAGTTAATATACAGTGTAATATTAATTTCAGGTGTATAATTTGGTGCTTTATCCTTTGCATGCAACACACAGTGTTCATCACAAATGCCCTCTAACTTAATACCCATCACCCATTTGGCCCATCCCCCCACCTACCCACCTCCTCTTCAGCAGCCCTCAGTTTGTTCTCTATAGTTGAGTTTCTTTTATGATTAACCTGTCTCCCTTGCCCCCATGTTCACCTGTTTTGTTTCTTAAATTCCACATATGAATGGGATCATATGGTATTTGTCTTTCTTTGATAGACTTATTTTGCTTAACACAATACTCTCTAGCTCCATCCATATCATAGTAAATGGCAGTATTTCATTCTTTTTTATGGCTGGAAAAAATATATATATATAATCTATCACTTCTTCAGCTAGTCATCTGTTGATGGATATTTGGGCTCTTTCCATACTTTGCTATTGTTGATAATGCTGCTATAAATGTCGGGGTGTGTGTATCTATTTAAATCAGTATTTTTGTGTCTTTTGGGTAAATGCCTAGTAGTGCAATTGCTAGATCATAGGGTAGTTCTATTTTTAACTTTTTGAGGAACTTCCATCATGTTCTCCACAATGGCTGCACCAGTTTGGATTCCCACCAACAGTGTAAGAGTGTTCCTCTTTTCCACAGCCTTGCCCATATCTGTTGTTTCCTGTGTTGTTAACTTTAGCCATTTTGACAGGTGTAAGGTGATTTCTCATTATGGTTTTCATTTGTATTTCCCTGATGATGAGTGATGTTGAGCATCTTTTCATGCATCTGTTGGCTATTTGTATGTCTTCTTTGGAAAAATGTCTACTCACAGCTTATGCACATTTATTAACCAGATTATTTGATTTTGAGGGGTTGAGTTTGATAAGTTCTTTCTAGATTTTAAATAAACCCTTAAGCTTTTTATCTTGATAAAGTCCCAAAGGTTATTTTTACTTTTGCTTCCCTTGCCTTCAGCAATGTGTCTATTAGGAAGTTACAATGGCCAAGGTCAAAGAGGTTGCTGCTTGTGTTCTCCTCTAGGATTTTAATGGTTTCCTGTCTCATGTTTAGGTCTTTCACCCATTTTGAATTTATTTTTATTTATTTTTTTTAATTTAAAATTTATTTTATTTATTTTTATATATGGTGTAAACTGCACATTGCTGTCGAGTTTTCCCAACACCATTCATTAAAGAGACTGTCTTTTTCCTATTGGATTTTCTTTCCTGCTTTGTCAAAAATTAGTTAGCCATATAGTTGTGGGTTCATTTCTGGATTTTCTATTCTGTTCCATTAATCTATGTTTCTGCTTTTGTGCCAGTACCATACTGTCTTGATCACTACAGCTTTGTAATATAACTTGAAGTCCAGAATTGTGATGCCTTCAGCTTTGTTTTTCTTTTTGAAGATTGCTGTGTCTATTCTGGGTCTTTTGTAGTTCTATACAAATTTGAGGATTATTCTAGCTCTGTGAAAAATGTTGTTGGTATTTTGATAGGGATTGTATTAAATGTGTAGATTGCTTTCAGTAGAATAGACTTTTTTTTTAAGATTTCATTTATTTATTTGACAGAGAGAGATCACAGGTAGGCAGAGAGGCAGGCAGAGAGAGGAAGGGAAGCAGGCTCCCTGCTGAGCAGAGAGCCTGATGCGGGGCTCCATCCCAGGACCCCGGGATCATGACCTGAGCCGAAGGCAGAGGCTTTAACCCACTGAGCCACCCAGGCACCCCAGTAGAATAGACTTTTTAGCAATATTTGTTCTTCCAATGCATGAGCATGGGATGTTTTTCCATTTCTTCATGTCATTTTCAATTTGTCTCAAAAATGTTTTATAGTTTTCAGAGTAGAGATCCTTTACCTCTTTGGTTAAGTTTATTCCTAGGTATTGTATGGTTTTTGGTGTGATTGTAAAAGGGATTTATTCATTGATTTCTCTTTCTGCTGCTTCATTATTGGCATATAGAAATGCAACAGATTTCTGTATGTTGATTGTGTATTCTGCCACTTTACTGAATTCATATATTCTAGCAATTTTTTGGTGGGGCTTTTGGGTTTCTCTATAGACTACCATGTCATTTGCAAATAGTGAAAGTTTGACTTCTTCCTTGCAGATTTGCATGCCTTTTATTTCTTTATTTCTTTTTTTTTTTTTTCCTTTTCATCTGACTGCCAAGGCTACGATATCCAGTACTACTCTGAACAACATGGTGAGAGTGGACATCCTGTCTTCTTCCTGACCGTAGAGGAAGCACTCTGTTTTTCCCCATTGAGGATGATATTAGCTGTGGGTTTTTTGTATATTGCCTTTATGATGTTGAGTTATGTTCCATCTATCCCTACTTTGTTGAGGGTTTTTATCAAGAATGAAGGCTGTATTTTTTTTTTATAACTTTTCTGCATCTATTGAAAGAATCATATGGTTCTTATCCTTTCTTTTATTAATATGGTGCATCACTTCAACTAATTTGTAAATATTGAACCACACTTGCAGCACAGGAATAAATCCCACTTGATCAGGGTGAATGATTCCTTTAATGTACTGTTGGATTTGATTTGTTCATATTTTGCTGAGAAATTTTGTATCCATGTTCATGAGGAACATTGCTCCTTATATTCATGTTCAACAGGAATATTGGCCTATATTTTCCTTTTTAGTGGAGTCTTTGGTTTTGGAATCAGGGTAATGCTGGCCTCATAGAATGAGTTTGGAAGTATTACTTCCAATTCTACTTTTCTGAATGGTTTGAGTGTTAACTCTTCTTAAATGTTTGGTAAAATTCCTCTGGGAAGCCATTTAGCCATAGAATTTTGTTTTGGGGGGAGATTTTTGATTACTGATTCAATTTCTTCACTGTTTTTTGGACTGTTTACATTTTCTATTCTTTCCTGTTTCTGTTTTGGCAGTTTATAAGTTTCTAGGAACATACCCATTTCTTCCAGAGTTCCCTGTGGAGGCCAAGAAAATTAAGGCCATCCCACCTCAAGTTTAGCTTTAGCACAAGTACAGCCATCTTAGCTTCAGCAGCCATCTCAGACCACTGTGACCAAGGGCTGAACTTTCCCATACTTTACTTTAGTTCCAGGGACCCCCACCTTGCTTTAGTAACAAGAATACCTAACCCTGTAAACACTTCCAAGAAAGCACCTAACCCTGTAAACAGCCCGGCAACAGCTAATCAGCTCACTGCAGGAAAGTCTGAAACTTCTCCTCCCCCACCCCCCCAGCCTCTTGTAATGACCCATAAAAACCCCTGCCTTAACTAGCATCGGGGTCCAAGTCCCTACTCCGCTGTGTCGGGTATACTTGGGCCCAAGCTTAAGCTTGTCAAATAAACCCTCATGTGATTGCATCGGTGTTGGCTCCTTGGTGGTCTCTCGGATGCAAAAACTGGGGCATAACATTTGGAGGTCCCACAGAGATCTGGGAGACTCTCAGGACCCCAACCCAGAGGGTCTTGCACCGGCTGGTGAGTGCACTCATTTTTATCTATTTGTGCACATACTTTGGGAGCTCCAATCCGCATTTTTACCTGTAGGGATTCCAATCTGAGTATCTGAGTATCTGAGTATCTGAGTCGACATTGGCTCAAGTGGACGTGTGGTGGGCCGTCGACTGGGGGGGTCTTGAGAAGACATCCCTTGACCCCACCTGGAGGCTCGGCTGCTGTTGCAGTTGGGCCTGGAGGACAAGGTCCTCAGTTGTCAGGAGACTCAGCTGACGTGGTCGGGCCCGGACAATGAGGTCATCATATCAAGGAAGTCCCTACCGGTGGCAGGTTCTGGGTAAGGACCACTGGGCCTGTGGCTATCTTTGTCTTGTCTTTTTGTTGCCTGTTGTGTTGCTCGTCCCTAGGGGACCAAGAAAATCCCCACTGGCGAGTGTCTCTAGGGGGCTGAGAATGGTAATAAGACCCAGAAACTTGATGCCCTCTCTCTGTTCCTGTTCTTATATAAAGTTGTCTCTCTTGGGCACAGGACAGCCACCTAAGTCACCAAGATGGCTGCCAATCTTAGGACTCCTGTGTGAGGTTTCCTCCTGTCTGATCTAATGTGATCCCCTCCACATCCCTGGTCTAGCCACTTCTGGCCAGGGGACCCCCATTGGGAGCTGGCTGAAACCAGTACCCGATTGAATTAAAACACAACCGGGGACCGTTTCCTAGGGAAGTTGGCTGTAAGGACCACATGTGTTGGAATGTCACATAGACCATGATGGATTTCAGTCTTTACTGTTTCTTGTCAGTGTCTTCTACTAACTACATAAAGCTATACCTTCATTGCTCATACCTAGGCCTTCATTGCTCTGCACCAGGACCCCAATCTAAGGGCATTTTGCAGAATAAGCCTTCTAGTAAACCCAGGTTGCTGGGTCATCCTTAGCAAAGGGAACTCTGATTTTATCTCTCTATGTTCCTCCTAATAGATGTGGGGCTTCTCCCTTATCCATTTCTTGTGTTAATGGCTATAACTGAAGCCAACTGTGGATAGTCTAACTTGAGACAGAGACTTTAAGGAATATTCCCAAGCAGCTGCCGAAACTCCCTCTGTTTTGGGGAAGTTCCTTGCCCTCTCTGGCCTGATGTGGACTGCCTAGACCCTCCCCCTTGCTGGTGGGAAAGCATGGCATCTGCTCCTCTGTTGGAGTTAATGAGATCTAGAACTAGGAATCCTTTCTCTGCCTCCTGGCAGCACTTTGTTTCCTCTGTCTCCCCCTTCTCCTGTTTCTGTGCCAACGTGTGTGCAGCCTGCATGACTAGCCTCTAGATCATGCACCATGGCTCCTTCTCTCCTCACTGTCAAGGAGCAAGAAGAGCAGCCCCTGGACCTAACACCCCCCACTCCAGATCCCCCCACCCATGTCTCAGGTAAACATTCAAAGTGGAGTGGGCCCAGGTGGAATGTAAATCAGCATTTGAACTAAGTTAAGTTTGTTGGTTTAATTAAGACATACATGTCTTTTAAGTTATCAGCAGTAAATAGGAAACTTCAAAGTTTACTAAAGGTCAAAGACACTCATGTTGTTTGTTAAAATCCGTTAGCAAAGAGATGACTAAACTGATGGTTAATTGTCTGTCTCAAAGTTTTAATGGATAATTGCTGAGATAGCTTTCAAAGTCTTTGGTAACCTGTAAGTTTAAAGTTTTGCTTGGATGACAAATAGAATTAAATTATGGACATCTAGGTCTTAACCAAATGGGATAAAATGCTAAAGCATTGATTACTGGAACTAGATTTTTACTTTTGACTTCTTAGTGCAAAGAAACTAAGAATATTTAAATCTGTTGGTAAACATGTTTTGTGCTTAACTGATTCATAAATTTGTCTTCTAAAGAATTCTGTTTTAACTGTTCACAATTGGTTAATACTTAGCCATCACTAGAGGTTAAGGTATTTCTAAGAGTACAAAATTCTGCTAAGTGTAACTAAGACTGGTAGAAATAAGGGAAGCAACTCTGTATGTAAGAAAGTAGGAGATATGTAAGAAAGAGATAAGGAATGGGAGGGAAACCCAGTAACCCACTATCTTAAGACTGCATGCTCAAGAACAAAAAGGAAAGGCACTGGTATTAAAAATAAATACATAAATAAATAAATAAAAGCTGGTTTTCTCTCTGTTTAAAAGGGCAAAGTTTTCTTAGGTTAATTAACCTGTTAAAAAAAAATGTAAATGGCTTTTTCTTTGCCTGCCCAAAATTGTAAATGAGATCTCTTTGACTCATAAGCCTTTTCCTTGATATGCTAAGTTATTCAGGGAGTACTGCTAAACCAATGATAAACCTTGGGTTACATTTGGGTAAATGCTGTAACTACTCTAGAGGTTCTATCCATTTCCTAAAGTTTTAGTGTTTTGATAAGGGTCATCACTTGATATTTAGCCATAGCTATTCTGAGTTATTGTCATTTGTAATTGTTTTAATTCTCTTGTAAGATGAATTCTGCCCTAAAGGAAATTCATATAGGAGACTTTCAGGACAAATACAGGTCTTTGTTATGTTAAAATCCTGAAACTAAAATGGGTAAGAATTTCCAGAACTAACTAAAGCTGCATTCAAACTAAACCAGAATTAGTAACATGGGACTAAATGAACTGAACCATTATAATGTTGTGTCTCTTAATGTTTTGTCTTATTTTAAACATGACTGGTTCTGTAATATTTGTAATATTTGCTCTTCCAGATTAGGGAAACTTTTTCTTAAGTTATCTATAACTTACAGAAATGTAAAAATATTTATTTGCAAACAAATCAAAGCATTCAACTTTTCTCTCTATGGGAACCCTCTGAAGCTTCTATGGCAATCAGTCATTTGCATAAGCTCAATAAGAATCTGTTCTCCTTGTAACAGGACACTATTGGAAACATCGGTTATTTTACCAAGGCTTTGACTGGAATGTCATATTTGAGAAAGACATAGATAGACTCAGATATGACCAGACAGCATAAAGGAACTAAGGTTGACTTGATAAAACCTGGAGCCGTAAAGCCCTTTGGACCAGTTGGCCTGACACCTTGCTTACAGAGTTCCCAGTAGCCTCACCAGGTGAGTAAAGAATGTCACTTCCTGGCAGGGGCAGGAATCTCAGGATACTTTGGGCACCTCAGGAAGAGGAGTTCGTCCAAATTGACAGGTATTGCAGGCATGTCTGATGGCAACTACATGGCTTGGCTTCTGGCCTGGAGAGGCTACTAAAAGTTCAACCTAGAGATTCCTTATAAGAAGTTCCAGCAAAGCAGATTCTATATGATCACTTACTGTTCTTGCTGAACTTATGTAAATAATTAGGCCAAGTTTGTTAAAACTGGACTTGTTTTTCAAATGAATTAGTCCTGATTTGGCTATCTCTGGAAATAAGGGTTATTTTAGAGAGAAAAATTATGTTTTAATAACACACCTTTATGGATGTTAAATTCTAAATTTGATTGTTTTTAAATGTTTGTTTGCCTGAACTAGACAACTTGAGGTAAACTTCAAAGAAGTTGCAGGATAGCTCGTTTAGATGATCTTGTTTTCACCAGTCAGTAAACCCCAGATATAAGGAGGAAACTTCAGAGAATTGAAGGATTTGAAGGGAAGAATCTGATTGGGTTAGTGGGAATAGTGGAAATAGCCGCTGAGGACTGAGTCATGCTTGTGGGGGATGAGAACTCTCTTACAGACTCTGCAGGAAAAGTATATCAGGTGTCAGCAATGAAAGCACAGCTTTGTGAGAGCCACACTACTTATTTAGGCTTTGATCTCCATGAGGGAGTTTCTTGGGATGGTGGGTACTGCAGGCAGTGGATATCCCGGTTCGTGGAGATGGTCTGACCTCTCTACGAACTGACACTTCAACCACGCTGGAAGGGACCCTACATCATGATCCTGACCACTCCCACTGCTCTCAAGGTCGACGGGATTACTCCCTGGGTCCACTACACCCACATCCGACCAGTTGACCCATATGCCATCCTCAAGGACTTCGTTCCAGAATGGAAGAGCCAATCAGACAAGGACAATCCCCTAAACTAAGACTGTGCTGTTCTCACTTACCCCACTAATGTTGCTTATAATATTTCCTCTTCATGCCAGAACCAATCCCCACCAACCACTGGACCTTGTTGCTGAGACCAGCCTGGACCCATGGTTGGGTCCTTCCTAAGGTTCCTCTAAGGGGGGGAATGTAGAGGCCGAGAAAATTAAGGCCATCCCACCTCAAGTTTAGCATTAGCACAAGTACAGTCATCTTATCTTCAGTAGCCATCTCAGGCCCCTGTGACCAAGGGCTGAACTTTCCCCTACTTTACTTTAGTTCCAGGGACTCCCACCTTGCTTTAGTAACAGGAATACCTAACCCTGTAAACACTTCCAAGAAAGCACCTAACCCTGTAAACAGCCTGGCAATAGCTAATCAGCTCACGGCAGGAAAGTCTGAAACTTCTCCTCCCCCACCCCCCCAGCCTCTTGTAATGACCCATAAAAACCCCTGCCTTAACTAGCGTTGGGGTCCAAGTCCCTACTCCACTGTGTTGGGTATACTTGGGCCCAAGCTTAAGCTTGTCAAATAAACCCTCATGTGATTGCATCGGTGTTGGCTCCTTGGTGGTCTCTCGGATGCGAAAACTTGGGCATAACATTCCCAACTGGTTGACATGTAATTTTTCATAATATTCATAATATAATTTTATTTCTCTGGTGCTGGTCATGATTTCTCTTCTCTCATTTGTGATTTTTTAAATTTGGGTACTTTTATGTACTTTTTTTGTAGATCACTTGTTGTCATTAAATATGTATACTTTTGTTTATGCAGTTATTTAGCAGCATGCCCCTCCCTCGATGGACCATAAACTCATTGAAGGAGGAACAGTTTTGTGTGAGAGTAATCAAGATGAAAATCAGCAAACTGATTTTTCCATGAAATAGTAATAATATTTATGCAAACTCTTCTTAGTCCTTTTTGTACAGACATGTACATTTAGCTAATTATCTTGTTTAAAACAGGCTTGTAAATTACAGTGATAAGGTCTGTCCTCAAGTTATACTTTATTTTTTTAATAGATTTTATTTATTTGTCAGAGTGTAAGAGAGAGAGAGAGAGGACAAGCAGGGGGAGCAGCAGGCAGACTCTCCACTGAGCAAGAAGCCCAATGCAACACAGGACTAGATTGCAGGACCCCGGGATCATGACCTGAGCTGAAGGCAGATGCTTAACTGACTGAGTCACCCACCCAGGCTCCCTTCAAGTTCCAGGTTAAAGCAAAATTTATTTTTGTCTTCATTTCACTCTTATCATATCTTTTCCAAAAGCAATGAAACCTATTCAAACATGGAGTATATTTTAAGTCATAAAGCTGAAATTTTTCCAATTACCAAGTAATGATGTTTAAAGAGAGGGATGTTTTGAAAAAATTGAGGAAGCTTTTTATTTAATAATAACTATGTTAATGTTCTTCATACATGTTTTCTCAGTATATTAAGATACAATATTTAAGTAGCAAACATATGAGCAACACTTCTTTCCAGGATTTGTTATCAAAATTTTTAACAATCAGAATGTTATAAACAACGAGAAAGCAGTGTGGACAACTGCCATCATGCCCCAGCATGTCAATGAGGACGCTTGCTGTGTCAGTCACCAATTCTTTCTTCTCAGACTGTGGCTTCAAGGTAGTCTGGGGAGATTCTAGACAAGAGCCCAATGTAATCTGCAGGCTGGGGTGGGACCTTGAGAGGGATAATATCAGAACTAACAGTGTCTGTTCACACTGGCTACTTGTTGCCCTTCAGCCTGGTTTATGAACTTTAGGGGTGAATTAAGATAAATGGGACATATTTCCTGCCATGAAAAAGTGTTAGCTCTTCAACATAACTAACTCCTTGGAAGGCTAGAGTATGTAGACTCTGGTTGGGCAGCCTCTGCCAGACAAAAAGTAGAGACAGTATGTAAGGATACAATAGCACCCCCACTAAAACTGGTCAACAATAGAACAGATCCTCAATAAAGTATTTTTGAATGAATGAACAAATGATGTTTCTAAGAAATGTACTAAAACTTCAGACATTGTGGGGAAATTTTTTTTCTTGTAAGAAACATACCTATACAAAAAATAAAATTTCTCTATATTAATAGAGACATTTTTGAAGAAAATGGGAAAAATACAAATCTACATCTCTCTAGTCACATCTCTTTAATCACGTTAATTCTGTAGTTTAGTTTATTTAATTCCATTTGACCTCTATTACTATATGAATAAATATAGGGTGACAATGCTCTCCTCATAATCAAATGCAAAGAAAATAAAGAATGGGGGCACCTGAGTGGCTCAGTGGATTAAAGCCTCTGCCTTTGGCTCAGGTCATGATCCCAGGGTCCTGGGATCGAGCCCCCCATCGGGGGGGGGGGTCTCTGCTCAGCGGGGAGCCTGCTTCTCTTCCTCTCTCTGCCTGCCTCTCTGTCTACTTGTAATCTCTCTCTGTCAATTAAATAAATAAAAATCTAAAAAAAAAAAAAGAAAGGATGAAGAAGAAGAAAGGGCATATACTGATAACACTTGACACAAAACAACGCTGCTTGATTGTGTAGCAAGGGCACAGTTCCTTCAGATGGGTCACTCTGTTTCATTGTTTTGACAGTTTAAGAAGAATCACCAATATAATGTGTGTTCTACTTTAAAAAGCTTTCTTTAGACATAGGATGCATTTCTTCAGCTTGCCAAGCCAACTAAGGTTTATGAATTCCACTAATGAGAGCAAGGTGTGGGGAGGTAGGGAGTGATCTGTAATGGACAAAACACATCTTACTTCTTGAGATTTTAAGGGAGTGAAGAAATACTAGAAAATGTGATTTAAAAACACATGCTACCAAGTACTTTTCTTGTTTTCTGTAACCATATATTTACTGTTTATTATACTTACTCATTTATTTGCAAAAATTTGTACTGCAATGCGTTTTAAAATAGCTAAAGCTAACTTACAAACATGCATGCCCCATAGCAAAGTGAAATGTAATCAGAAGTAAGCAAAAGAAAAAAAAATAAATTTAGGAAAAGATGAAACAATAGTTTAATATACAAGTTGCATAACGTGAGGTGATTGTATTTCAAAAACACAAGTCACAAAGTAAGTAAAGAACTACCTAACTGCTCACCTGACAAGGAAAAAGAAATTTCAAGTTTAAAAATTCCCATAATTTTCTAGAAAATAGTAACTAGTTTGATATTTAAATCGAATGTGATATTTTATTTTTATTGTAAGATTTTAAACTGATACTTTGCGAGCTTGTTACTGGCTACGAACATTTTCCTGGAGTAAATAAATGAACCAAAACAAACTGCTTATAATGGAAATCACTTCATTCATTTATAATTAAATATGTAAAATACATTTTAAGTGAACATGTAAATCATCTTTTAACATTTAGTATATTTCTTTTGTGATGTTATTTTGATTATTCAACTGAAATGAATAAAATTATTCACTCCCATCAAATTATAAAAATTTGTAAGTCTCCTGTCAGCTTAAATTCATATTATAAAATAGTTTTCTTCATATTTGAAGTTATGTGATAGTCTATGGCTTACTCATTTCCAAGGAGGACAATAGGACCTAATGCTTATTTTTAATCCAATTTTCACTTAGTCATGGGCCTCAGTAAACTAGAAAGATTTCTATTTTCCCAGTATATTATCAGAGACACAAGATACAAATATACTGAGATAAAGTCATGAGTCCTTACTCACTCTCTAGATATAGTGACTTCAGGAGAGATGGCTGAGTTAGTAAATAGTTTACCATTATGTGACTATACTATGGTGGAAATAATCAGACTTCTACATAATACATATCATGTCTTAGTATACATTCACTCATCTGTTTGATTTGATTTTTCCTCTTCAAACATATTCCCCAGTTGTTTGTTGACTTGCTTTTTCTCATTTCCTGAAAGTGGTTTTGTTTAAATTATACTGCTCCCTTAATACCATAATACTACAATCATCTTTATTAACTCAATCTCTCAGTCAAGTTGCTTGTGTATATGAAGTTTGGCCACAAAAAATCCATCTCATAGCTGTGAGTTACAACTGTATCTATGAACCACTGAACAAGATGGATTACCTATTTGTTTCACAGAGTGAGAGTTCTTAAGCTTTATCCAGGATGAAGAAAATTCAAGACAAGAAAAACTCTGTCCCTGTAGCATTTTATCTTTTTATTTTTACACATTTAGCATTCAGACTTATAAACACATATACTGTATACTTAGTAACATCTCTTAAAGTTAGATTTAAGTTTCTCAAGAAATGACCTTCTTTATGTTTATTTATTTATTCATTCAAGAAGATTTATTGAATGCACACCATCTGTAGAAACTATGTTAGATACTTTGATAACTGAATAGGCTCTAAATTGAAAAGAGAAGTGCCTTTAAAGTACTTTCAAAGAGTGAATAAATGAGAAAACTTAAGAAATGGTATAATTTTATATAATTGCATTCTTGAAAAGTCTAATAGTGGATATAGTTTTATATTTCTTACTAACTGTTCCTTATTTTAAAAAAAATCAGTGTTCATAGCTGCACAAATGAAGGGCATTCATATTTTATAAATAATCTCGACAGAGTAAAGACAGACTATAGCTTAGGTGACCATCAAATTTATTGTCTAAGTCAATACAATTTGAAGGATACCTATGTGGCCCAATCAGTTAAGCAGCTGCATTCCACTCACATCATGATCTCAGGGACCTGGGATCCAGCCTCGCAGCAGGCTTCCTGCTCAGTGAGGAGTCTACATCTTCCTCTCCCTCTGCCCATCCCCACCACTTGTGCTCTATCTCTTTCACTCTTTTTCTCAAGTAAATGCAGAAAATCTTTATGAATAAATAAACATAAAATTAGTACAATTTGAGATTGAAAAGAACATTATTAATAATTATTTCAAACAGCAGTTTTGAATCATGCTACTCAAGGCAAATCTGTTCTTGTAGCTCTGGTATGTAGAGATTTTCTGAGCTAGAAAAGGAATTTTTAATCAGTTTTCTGATTCTTACCAACACACAAAGTATTTTGCCAACCAGATACATTAAAACAAAACAACAGTGAAGACAAAGGTAGCATTTTGAAGTAATCCTCATCCGAAAGAAGGAACAAAGTCATTTTAAAGCACTTAAAAGGAATGAAATCTACATCTTTTCCTGGAGGGTTCTATGTAGTATGGCCCAGTTCCTGTGTTTTCTACAACATTAAAATGGAAAGCTTGGAGTTCCAGGACTCATTGACTTCTTTCGATCATCATATAGTCACAGCTCTCTCCTGTGTTTTTCATAGATTATTTAAAAATCTGTGGATCCTAGAATTTTTATAAAATGTTCAAATTATTTTCTGTGTATAACATTTGATTAGTAATCACATGTGTTGGTTAGAAAACATTTGAGCACTAAAGCTGTCTAGTAATGTAATTTTTAGAGAAAATATGAAATAAAATAGACACATCCATAAAGGAGATAATTTTAATAACCATTAAAACCATTTTAATAAAGTATACTCTTTCTATTTGTAAAAATAACATACACCTAACCCTGACTTCTGAAAAAGAACAAAAGAAATTAGGTGTAAATCTGAATTTACATGAGTAATAATATTATCAGGATTAAGGTTTATTGGTAGTTCAATCCATATATATGCATAGATATGGCATATGTGGATTGAACTATCTATCAATAAAAACTTAACCCTAATAATATATATATCATATATATATATGTTATATATATTTTTTTTCTGAGATATTTACTGGTAACTCAGTGTCTTTTATAAATATTGAGAAGAGCTTCAATACCACTAATTTTAGCTACACTACATATCCTTCTTCCATGTCATAGGTTAGATATGAAATACAACTGAATTCTAAAAACTCAGGGTAAAAGAGGATGGAGATGTTTAATAATTTTTGACATGAAAACTGAATGCTGGCAGACATTCTCAGTATCTAATGCTATTGTAAATTTATGCCTTAGCCTTAGAATTATAAAATTTATGTTTAGCAGCATGTCATTTTCTACTTTCTTTCTATAACTTATGATTTGTGCAGCATTATGATTCTCCTATAATATCATATAATTTCTAATTTTGTTTTGACAGAGGAATAAAAAGAGATAACATAATTCCTTACACAGGCCATCATGAGGAAAGCAATGCATCCTTCAAATTAAATATTTGTCTAATATTTAGTCTGTTTATAGTGGGATTATAGTTGGTATTTATAACTGTATGCATCTTTCTTGAAAGGACAGTTTTATTTTATTCTTTGATTGCAAGAGGAAAATAAATACAAAAAAATAATAAAGTATAAAACAGTGGTACATATGAACATTATACACTTACCAATATTATGCATTTCTTGTGAAACAATAATCATCTGACATAATAAAGATAAAATTGAAAAGTTACATAAAAGTAAATAATTCTTAATTTATCAGACAAATACTTCTGAATGTTAATCCTCAAAGATTTCCCTTTCCCATGTAATACAACCCTCATTGTTGTTTAGAAACATGAATCCTTTATTTATTACTTTTTCAGTCCTGGTTTTCTCATCTGTAAAAGTGGAGATAGCAGTATCTCCTGACCCTAGAGATTGATTTGGGAGTGCATAGGGTATAATCCAAGGATCTTTAGATCTTTTGCTGGGAAAACTAGGAGACCAGTTCTTTTGTTTTTGTTTTTGTTTGCTTCTAGCCTTTTGTCACATGAAGATATGAGAATTGGAAGTATCTAAATAATGTGTGTATTTGAAACCATGGAGAGAAGTGCATAGAGCTCCAAGATAGACAGGGATCAATTAGAGTTCATTTGTCTTCCTTCTTACAGTGTGGAACCTACTTTCTATTCATTCCTTCCAGATAGGTATCCAGAAACTATGTTCCTTTGTAAAGGGTCCATGTTCCTATGATCTTACCTCTGCTGTCCTAATTACTGTTCTGTTCTGTCCTTCTGAATGTGACTCCACCACCTTCCTGAGAATTTTCTTTTTCAACACAATCACCCATGTAGCTGGCATTACTATTATGTAGATTTTTATTATTTTTTTCTGAGAGATCATACTGGCACATGATTTTCATACTACGTCTTCTAATCTATTCACTATAAAACCATGTGTATCATGTGTATCAGGGACTAAATATCAAAATTCCCCCATTGCACTAAATTTTCACTAAATTTCTTAGATCTTTGCTTTTCAGCTCTTACAATGAAAAAATATTGACTAGCTTCTAATCACATGACAGTCTATGACAAAATTAAAAAAAAACAGAATCTATGTCTATAAGCATGTGCTCCTTTTTTCCACCATTATTTGCTGTTTGTTATTAAGATCTGCTGAAAGCATGACCAGGCATCCTCTTGAGAGTGACAGAAGGGACAGAAAAATGATTGAAAGGTTAGCTCATGCTTAAAATCTGAGCTTCTTTCATATTGTAAAGGTGGCCCAGAAAGAAAGAATGATCACTACTGGAGTTCCCAGTTTATTTTAAGTGCCTTTCCCACAGAGTTGAAAGTGCTTTGGGTAATATCAGATCCCTTCACAATCCCCAAGCCTACTCATCTGCAGCCTTGAACAAAGAACACTGAGTGCAAATACCACAGGCAAAGATGACAGGAAAGTGAGAGTTTCAGATTACCATGGGGCCCTGTTCTGTTTCCAAGTGGGGTGAAATTCCCATAGCTAGAGGCACTTCTTTGAATTGAGGTGAAATAATTATCTCCAGAAAATTGCTATTAAAATATACAAATAGTTCAGCCCTCATTAACACACTGTCACAGTTTACTTTATCAAATTAAAGAATTTGTGGTCTCAGGGTTCTGCAAATAAAAGGAAATAATATGAGTTTTACTTCATGAAATTGCAAATATCTCATACACAGTGCTAGATGGAAAGGGGAAGTCTACAAAGGATCCTGCAGGGAAGCTTGACCTCTTGAGGGTTGTGACTGAAGTATAAGGAACCATGATGCCTGAGGTCTGAGGTAGGCAAACAGCAATGAGTGTAAAACCAATTCTGATTTTTTTCTGCTACAGTTTCACCTGGGATTGTTTCTGATATGGTCATGCTTATAATATGTCAGAACATGTAAAATGTCTCCTTCTGTATTTTAAAGGAGGTTGAGGAAGAAGTTTGCAAACTTTACTATGCTGCAAAATTGCTATTTTAATTTTCAAGTGTTCTGATAGCAAAGATGGCTAAACATTGGAATAAACTTTTACAAAACACGATAAAATATGCTTTTTCCCTAAAAGTTTTACTTTATTAAAAATATTAAGAAATACATCACTTCTCGGCTTTTTGGCTAAGATTAAGTGTAAAAAATCAAGAAATACAACTCTATATAAAAGCATTCCTGAAGTCAAGGAATAAGAATAAGAATGTGTCAATATACTTTCTCTTTTTAAAATAATGATTTCATAAGATTATATAAACTTGAAGATATGCATATGTATTAAATCTTATTAATATTTATATATATATATATATATTTTACATTGATACATATATATATCAATGTAAAATAAACTAAGAAGATATACTTAGATTTCTTTGCAATCACCTAAATCTGAAGTTAAAGTTTAAGAACCGGCCAGGCATATCTTTGATCCAGTAGAATCATAACCATTATAAAACTACATCTCAGCTGAAATTTTATTTCAGGCCATGATCGTATAGTGGTTAGTACTCTGCGTTGTGAAATTTTATTTGATCATGTAATATACTAACATACCCAGACTATTGGAAGGTATCTAAGCGAGGTATAGTATCACAAGGGATGAATTTATGTTTTTCAGTTTAACCTACCTGAGCTAGAGAATATCTGATAATTAGAGCAATTACTGAGCTTGTGCTCTTATGATCATTCTTCACAGATGATGGTAGAAGAAACATTACAGTATATTACATTTATCTAATTACTTTGTGTGTCATTAAAATATAATTATTATACTTCAATTTTTAAAAATATATTCATTTATTTCCTAGATTTTTTCCTCTTTCTTGCTCATAGATGTAATAGTTTGCTCTATGGTTCAAGTCATATTGTTCTGTTTTCACTTCCTTTGATCTTGAATTATTTACAGTATTGTTAATGAAAACTGACAATATGTATCAATATTATCATCACAACTCTTTAATTAAGTGAGATCCCATCCGAATTATTTTATGCTGGGATAAGAATATTAATTATTGCATTAGGGCAGGATAATGTACATTTTGAGGAAGGGGGATACACTTTCTATTCTTCTCAAATTTCTAAGTTTTAAATATTTTCTTGACTTTACTTTTCCTCTGTGTGTGAATAATTAAGTAAAAATAAGGCCAAATTCTAGATTCAATCATAATATTCATTAATTAGAGCTTCTGGATTATAGTCCCATTATAAAATGTTTCAGCTGTAATAGAAAGGATTTAAGTCACAATCCAAGTCTATATGAAAAAATTAAAATAGGGGGAGGAGTCAAGATGGCAGAGAAGTAGCAGGCTGAGACTTTTTCAGGTAGCAGGAGATCAGCTAGATAGCTTATCTAAAGATAGCAAACACTTAGAAATCCAATGGGAGATGGAAGAGAAGAAGAACAGCAACTTTAGAAACAGAAAATCAACCACTTTCTGAAAGGTAGGACTGGCGGAGAAGTGAATCTAAAGCGACGGGAAGATAGACCGCGGGGGGAGGGGCCGGCTCCCGGCAAGCAGCGGAGCAACGGAGCACAAAATCAGGACTTTTAAAAGTCTGATCCACTGAGGGACACCGCTCCAGAGGCTTAAGCGGGGTGAAGCCCACGCAGGGTCAGTGTGGCCTCAGGTCCCACAGGGTCACAGAAGGATCAGGGGTGTCTGAGTGTCACAGCGTTATAGGTATTAGAACAGAGAAGCCGGCTACAGAGACAGAGCCGAGGAGTAAGCTCTAAGCTCGGGGTTACCTTGAACCGGTCGCAGGCTCGGTCAGCTCGGAGCGCAGCCGGAGGCAGGGTGACGGGAGTAATTGGGCGCTGTTCTCTGAGGGCGCACTGAGGAGTGGGGCCCTGGGCTCTCGCCTCCTCCAGGGCAGAGACCGGGAGGCCGCCATCTTCATTCCTGCCCTCTGGAACTCTACGGAAAGCCCTCAGGGAACAAAAGCTCCTGAAAGCAAACCCGAGCGGATTACTCAGACCGGCCCCGGGTAAGGGCGGTGCAACTCCGCCTGGGGCAAAGACGCTTGAGAATCACTACAACAGGCCCCTCCCCCAGAAGATCAACAAGAAACCCAGCCAGGACCAAGTTCACCTACCAAGGAGTGTAGTTTCAATACCAAGGAGAGCGGCAGAATTCCAGAGGAGGAGAAAGCAAACCATGGAACTCATGGCTTTCTCCCCATGATTCTTTAGCCTTGCAGTTAATTTAATTTTTTTTTCTTTTTCAATTTTTTTTCTTCTTCTGCTAAATTTTTTTAACTTTTACCCTTTTCTTTTTTAACGTTTTTAACTAGTTTATCTAATATATATATATATATATATGTATAATTTTTTTCCTTTTTATATTTTTTCTTTATTGGTTTTCTTTTTTTTCTGAACCTCTTTTTATCCCTTTCCTCCCCTTTCACGATTTGGGATATCTTCTGATTTGGCTAAAGCATATTTTCCTGGGGTTGTTGCCACCCTTTTAGTATTTTACTTGCTCCTTCATATACTCTTATCTGGACAAAATGACAAGGCGGAAAAATTCACCACAAAAAAAAAGAACAAGAGGCAGTACCAAAGGCTAGGGACCTAATCAATACAGACATTGGTAATATGTCAGATCCAGAGTTCAGAATGACGATTCTCAAGGTTCTAGCCGGGCTCGAAAAAGGCATGGAAGATATTAGAAAACCCTCTTGGGAGATATAAAAGCCCTTTCTGGAGAAATAAAAGAACTAAAATCTAACCAAGTTGAAATCAAAAAAGCTATTAATGAGGTGCAAACAAAAATGGAGGCTCTGACTGCTAGGATAAATGAGGCAGAAGAAAGAATTAGCGATATAGAAGACCAAATGACAGAGAATAAAGAAGCTGAGCAAAAGAGGGACAAACAGCTACTGGACCACGAGGGGAGAATTCGAGAGATAAGTGACACCATAAGACGAAACAACATTAGAATAATTGGGATTCCAGAAGAAGAGGAAACAGAGTGGGGAGCAGAAGGTATATTGGAGAGGATTATTGGAGAGAATTTCCCTAATATGGCAAAGGGAACAAGCATCAAAATCCAGGAGGTTCAGAGAACCCCCCCCCCTCAAAATCAATAAGAATAGGTCCACACCCCGTCACCTAATAGTAAAATTTACAAGTCTTAGTGACAAAGAGAAGATCCTGAAAGCAGCCCGGGAAAAGAAGTCTGTAACATACAATGGTAAAATTATTATTGGCAGCAGACTAATCCAGAGAGATCTGGCAGGCCAGAAAGACCTGGCATGATATATTCAGAGTACTAAACGAGAAAAACATGCAGCCAAGAATACTATATCCAGCTAGGCTATCATTGAAAATAGAAGGAGAGATTAAAAGCTTCCAGGACAAACAAAAACTGAAAGAATTTGCAAATACCAAACCAGCTCTACAGGAAATGTTGAAAGGGGTCCTCTAAGCAAAGAGAGACCCTAAAAGTAGTAGATCAGAAAAAAACAGAGACAATATACAATACCAGTCACCTTACAGGCAATACAGTGGCACTAAATTCATATCTCTCAATACTTACCCTGAATGTTAATGGGCTAAATGACCAAATCAAAAGACACAGGGTATCAGAATGGATTAAAAAACAAAACCCATCTGTATGTTGCCTACAAAAAACTCACCTTAAACCTGAAGACACCTCCAGATTTAAAGTGAGGGGGTGGAAAAGAATTTACCATGCTAATGGACATCAGAAGAAAGCAGGAGTGGCAATCCTTATATCAGATCAATTAGATTTTAAGCCAAAGACTATAATAAGAGATGAAGAAGGACACTATATCATACTCAAAGGAACTATCCAACAAGAAGATCTAACAATTTTAAATATCTATGCCCCTAACATGGGAGCAGCCAACTATATAAACCAATTAATAACAAAATCAAAGAAACACATCAACAATAATACAATAATAGTAGGGGACTTTAACACTCCCCTCACTGAAATGGACAGATCATCCAAGCAAAAGATCAACTAGGAAATAAAGGCCTTAAATGACACAGTGGAACAGATGGACATCACAGATATATTCAGAACATTTCATCCCAAAGCAACAGAATACACATTCTTCTCTTGTGCACATGGAACATTCTCCAGAATAGATCACATCCTGGGTCCCAAATCAGGTCTCAACCGTTATCAAAAGATTGGAATCATTCCCTGCATATTTTTAGACCACAATGCTCTGAAGCTAGAACTCAATCACAAGAGGAAATTTGGAAAGAACCCAAATACGTGGAGATTAAACAGCATGCTTCTAAAGAATGAATGGGTCAACCAGGAAATTAAAGAAGAATTGAAAAAATTCATGGAAACAAATGATAATGAAAACACAACAGTTCAAAATCTGTGGGACACAACAAAGGTAGTCCTGAGAGGAAAATATATAGTGGTACACGCCTTTCTCAAGAAACAAGAAAGGTCTCAGGTACACAACCTAACCCTACACCTAAAGGAGCTGGAGAAAGAACAAGAAAGAAACCCTAAACCCAGCAGGAGAAGAGAAATCATAAAGATCAGAGCAGAAATCAATGAAATAGAAACCAAAAAGCAATAGAATAAATCAACGAAACTAGGAGCTGTTTCTTTGAAAGAATTAATAAGATCGATAAACCCCTGGCCAGACTTATCAAAAAGAAAAGAGAAAGGACCCAAATAAATAAAATCATGAATGAAAGAGGAGAGATCACAACGAACACCAAAGAAATATAGACAATTATAAGAACATACTATGAGCAACTCTACGCCAACAAATTTGACAATCTGGAAGAAATGGATGCATTCCTAGAGACATATAAACTACCACAACTGAACCAGGAAGAAATAGAAAGCCTGAACAGACCCATAACCAGTAAGGAGATTGAAACAGTCATCAAAAATCTCCAAACAAACAAAAGCCCAGGGCCAGACGGTTTCCCGGGGGAATTCTACCAAACATTTAAAGAAGAACTAATTCCTATTCTCCTGAAACTGTTCCAAAAAAATAGAAATGGAAGGAAAACTTCCAAACTCATTTTATGAAGCCAGCATCACCTTGATCCCAAAACCACACAAGGATCCCACCAAAAAAGAGAACTACAGACCAATATCCTTGATGAACACAGATGCAAAAATTCTCGCCAAAATACTAGCCAATAGGATTCAACAGTACATTAAAAGGATTATTCACCACGACCAAGTGGGATTTATTCCAGGGCTGCAAGGCTGATTCAACATCCGTAAATCAATCAATGTGATACAACACATTAATAAAAGAAAGAACAAGAACCATATGATACTCTCCATAGATGCTGAAAAAGCATTTGACAAAGTACAGCATTCCTTCCTGATCAAAACTCTTCAAAGTGTAGGGATAGAGGGCACATACCTCAATATTATCAAAGCCATCTATGAAAAAACCACCACAAATATCATTCTCAATGGGTAAAAACTGAAAGCTTTTCCGCTAAGGTCAGGAACACAGCAGGGAGGTCCGTTATCACCACTGCTATTCAACATAGTACTAGAAATCCTAGCCTCAGCAATCAGACAACAAAAGGAAATTAAAGGCATCCAAATCGCCAAAGAAGAAGTCAAACTATCACTCTTCGCAGATGATATGATACTATATGTGGAAAACCCAAAAGACTCCACCCCAAAAGTGCTAGATCTGGTATAGGAATTCAGTAAAGTGTCAGGATATAAAATCAATGCACAGAAATCAGTTGCATTTCTCTACACCAACAACAAGACAGAAGAAAGAGAAATTAAAGAGTCAATCCCATTTACAAATGCACCCAAAATTATAAGATACCTAGGAATAAACCTAACCAAAGAGACTAAGTATCTATACACAGAAAACTATAAAGTACTCATGAAAGAAATTGAGGAAGACACAAAGAAATGGAAAAATGTTCCATGCTCCTGGATTGGAAGAATAAATATTGTGAAAATGTCTATGCTACCTAAAGCAATCTACACATTTAATGCAATTCCTATCAAAGTACCATCCATTTTTTTCAAAGAAATGGAACAAATAATCCTAAAATTTATATGGAACCAGAAAAGACCTCGAATCGTCAAAGGAATATTGAAAAAGAAAGCCAAAGTTGGTGGCATCACAATTCCGGACTTCAAGCTCTATTACAAAGCTGTCATCATCAAGACAGCATGGTACTGGCACAAAAACAGACACATAGATCACTGGAACAGAATAGAGAGCCCAGAAATAGACCCTCAACTCTATGGTCAACTCATCTTCGACAAAGCAGGAAAGAATGTCCAATGGAAAAAAGACAGCCTCTTCAATAAATGGTGTTGGGAAAATTGGACAGCCACATGCGGAAAAATGAAATTGGATCATTTCCTTACACCACACATGAAAATAGACTCAAAATGGATGAAGTACCTTAATGTGAGAAAGGATTCCATCAAAATCCTAGAGGAGAACACAGGCAGCAACCTCTTCGACCTCAGCCGCAACAATATCTTCCTAGGAACATTGCCAAAGGCAAGGGAAGCAAAGGCAAAAATGAACTATTGGGATTTTATCAAGATCAAAAGCTTTTGCACAGCAAAGGAAACAGTTAACAAAACCAAGAGACAACTGACAGAATGGGAGAAGATATTTGCAAATGACATATCAGATAAAGGGGCTAGTGTCCAAAATCTATAAAGAACTTAGCAAACTCAATACCCAAAGAACAAATAATCTAATCAAGGAATGGGCAGGAGACATGAACAGACATTTCTGCAAAGAAGACATCCAGATGGCCAACAGACACATGAAAAAGTGCTCCATATCACTCGGCATCAGGGAAATACAAATCAAAACCACCATGAGATATCACCTCACACCAGTCAGAATGGCTAAAATTAACAAGTCAGGAAATGACAGATGCTGGCGAGGATGCGGAGAAAGGGGAACCCTCCTACACTGTTGGTGGGAATGCAAGCTGGTGCAACCACTCTGGAAAACAGCATGGAGGTTCCTCAAAATGTTGAAAATAGAACTACCTATGACCCAGCAATTGCACTGCTAGGTATTTACCCTAATGAACGTAGTGATCCGAAGGGGCACGTGCACCCGAATGTTTATAGCAGCAATGTCTACAGTAGCCAAACTATGGAAAGAACCTAGATGTCCATCCACAGACGAATGGATAAAGAAGATGTGGTATATATACACAATGGAATACTATGCAGCCATCAAAAGAAATGAAATCTTGCCATTTGCGACGACGTGGATGGAACTAGAGGGTATCATGCTTTGCGAAATAAGTCAATCGGAGAAAGACAACTATCATATGATTTCCCTGATATGAGGGAGAGGAGATGCAACATGGGGGGTTAAGGGGGTAGGAAAAGAGTAAATGAAACAAGATGGAATTGGGAGGGAGACAAACCATAAGTGACTCTCAAAGAACAAACTGAGGGTTGATGGGGGGAGGGAGTTGAGAGGGGGGGTGGGATTATGGACATTGGGGAGGGTATGTGCTATGGTGAGTGCTGTGAAGTGTGTAAACCTGGCGATTCACAGACCTGTACCCCTGGGGATAAAAATATATTATATGTTTATAAAAAATAAAATTTAAAAAAATTAATAAAATAAATAAATAAACAAAAAACAACAACAACAAAAAAATTAAAATAAATGGCCACTAATATGTGGTCCCCACCTCTCCACTTATGCATTTTGGTAAAATACTAATTAATGCTTTAAGAGTTGGACTAACCTTTTCAAATGAAAACAAGTAACTTAGCATCACACCTATACTGAAACAAACTATCATTTTGAAGGAATGACAATGAGAGACTCCATAAATTATTCAAAAATATCATACTGATCACACTAACTTAGTGAATGACAAAATTATCAGGTTTCAGAGATACAGATGTCTTTCCTCTTTTCTAGGTCAGTTAAACAGATATTACTATGTCAGCAAGAAAACAAATGCTTTTTTTTTTTCTTATAGAGCACACAATGGACAAAAATTCTGGCTAAAGGCCAGTGTAATAATTGGATCTCTCCCATTTTATTATCTGTGCTGAATTATCTGCTTATTGTGTCAAAGCATACTAATACAATGAGGATTTTAGCAGTGATTATATGAACAACTTTGAAAATTTTAATACTTAAAGACCAGCCTCCAGAAGAACAGATAATTTAACATGTACCTGTTGAAAATAGCTACAGAGTAACTGTCTTAGTTCATTCTGTCTATTATAACAATAATACCATAGACTCAAAAAATAAGTTCTGGAGTCTAGGAAGCCCAAGATCAACATGTAGGCAGATTAGATGTGTGGTGGAAGATAACTTCCTGATTCATAGATGGCCATCCTCTCACTGGGTCCCCATGAGGCAGAAGGGACAAGGAGAGCTCTTTGGGGTCTCTTTATAAGGGTACTAATCCCACTCATGATGGTCATGTCCTCATGACTTAATTGCTTCCCCAAGTTTCTGCCTCCTAATATCATCATCACATTGTGGGTTAGGTTTCAACATATGAATTGTGGGTGTAGGGGGAACACAGTCCACCTATACCAGGAGCTAAAACGTGGCAGGGTTAATTTTTACTACTTATGCTATCTGTTACTACATCTTACTTTATCTCCTATTATCACATCAGGATTGTGTATTCACACTTGCATATTTGACATTGCTTTTTAATAATGTTTAAGTTGATTTGCAAATTATTTAATTAACATGTTATTCCATTTCCAGTACTCTCTAATATTCAGCTATCTGAACTAAGAATGGTAAATGATTCTAATTCAATTCTTTCTACCTGTGACAATTAAACATAACTATAAAATACAATGAACCTCACTTCATAAATGCAGAGAAGTTACCCTAGTATTCTGAAAATTAGTGCAGTTGTAAGATGTCAGAGCTTTGATCTCTATTCACCAGTGGGATCAGGTTCATGTGTCTTATCAATAAATTTAATTAAAGAGTTTGATATGTTGTGATTAACTGATGTGCACTCCTAAGACTAGAGGAAGTATAGTGCTAAAATTATTTAATAAGCAGAGATGATGAAGAAAAGGCAAGAAATTAAATAACGTTTTGTTTTGAGCCTTTTTTCAACATCATGGTTTTGATCTTTAAATAAGGAAGCTGGGACAGGTTGGAAGGTCATTTAATTAAGAGATCTCAGGAATGCTCAAAGACATTTCTTAATTTAAATATTGAATATCTTGACACAAAACAGGCTCTATCTGAAATTATTTCATATTGTTTCTTATGGCTGACAATTAAAGAATATCATGCCACATCAATTAATTCCTGCCATAAAACATTGAAGAATGCCGCATAATTTACAAAAGAATGGGAGACAATGAGTATGTACAGACATAGGTAAAAAAGAAAAACAAAAACAAAAAACCTTCTATAACTGTATAATAAAAAAGCTCAAAGATCAGAATTTTATTGAGTTATAAGCTGTGGGTGGAAAAATCACAGAGGTGGCCTGACAACACAAACAGCTCTACTGTTTTTTTTTTTTTTTTCCAGGTGCCCATATTTGTCAAAGGGTTTCTAGGAAAGTGATCAATGCTAGATGTTGTATTTGAACATACTTTAAATAGTTTTTTTAATTTCATATTTAAAACTATTTTGCTTTTCTGGATAACGTGTAACAAAAGCTATCATTTTATAAGATTACTAATTCACTACCATGAAATGTAATTATGAGAATGACAAACTCACACTGATGATTCTGCTAAATCCAACTCTCATTTAAAATAAAGTATGTAAAAAAAAAAAGAATTTTACGTGAAGAATCAATAAGTTATCAAACCAAGTCTGAAAATGCTATGTCCAATTTTCTAGATATGGTATCTCTTTTCCATGTGTGGATTGGAGTCAGTGACAAGGTCAAAAGTAGGACACATGTTACATCAAAATGTCAATAAAATGAGAATCATTGAAACTCTAATTTTTTTGCTCTTAACACTACTCTTGTCCATTTAAACTTAGACTTCTAGTGTTCTAATCTTATTATAGGAAAAGACTCTGGCAAAATGATACTGCTAAGAATTTTCAGAACCTTCTAGCTGATACCATAACCACAACGTAAGCAATGCCACAGTAGGTTTTAAATTCAGGACAGAGTCAGCTCACAATGCTCAGAATTCCCATTGCCTGTCAGGAATTCTGGGTAATAGTGTTTTAAATAATGGATGTTGTCAAAACAAATTTAGATATGCTGATTACTTTAGCTTTCACAGTAAGAAATTTTATTAGAAAATGTTCGTTTTAAGCATTGAAAAAAATCTTTAAAGCGTAAATAAGCCTTGGGGAGTTATTTCACTAATGACACGGTCTGAAAAGAACTGAAGCAGCAAAATTCCATGTCTGAAGTTGAGATTGATTGTCACTGTAGTATAGAATTTTATAGTCTCTCTGGAACAAAGGAAATATTACCTTTTAATGTGAAGTCGTAATTTAATTTTCTTAGCTGATGTAAACTATTTTGCTGACTTTTAATGAACTTAGGAAAATGCTTAAGATTTATATATGTCTTCAGATATATATGTGTCCATAACCTGAGCCAATAAAAATGGGTTGCAGGATTGGATATAAATTAAATGGAATTAGTTTTTCCTTTCATTTTATGTATTTTAGATAAATAATAAGTAAGGTCTATTATAGGAAAAGGAGAAGCCAGGGTCATTGCTATCCTTTGTCAAACTATATATAGCTGGTTGGCTGTGGCAATATAGATTTGGGTACCAACTGACTTCCACAAGTGTCCGGAAATGTCCTGTGAAGACATTGGACCTAAAGATCTTAGACCCCCCAGGATATCCCATCTCCCTAGGTCAGTTTCAAAATAGTCTATTCATTGCTCCATATATTAAAACATAAAACATAAAAGTCATAATTACAGTAGCCCTCAGAATACTCTAAATTTACATGTTTAATTATTTAATTAAACCATTTAATTATTTTTAGTCCAGTCACATTTTTATAAGGTTTAAGTGTATATGTAGCAAAGACGTATTTTTAATATTTTCTCCCTCATATTTAGAAAATAATTCAATAGTCTCAATTGACCTGATTTCATCAACTATTTTAATAAGTAAGAATAGACTAGTTTTTGCATTTTTCTTTGTAAAAATATGAGACCATCATCAAAAAGGGGAGACCATTATGTGGGCCATGATCTATGTCAGGGTTTGTTTGCTATGCCAGTAAATTCATGGTCAGTTAAATTCTCCTGGTACATAAAATGAAAAAAGGCCAACTATAAACTAAAAAATGACCACCAGTCCTTTTGGAAATGGAGTCATAACAGGAAAAGCCCACATACCACCTCTCAAACTCCCCTTCTTAAATTTTTGGGAAAAAAAAAAACAAAACAAAACATATTGTTTGTTTAATTTAATATTGTTAACAGAACTTGGACTGGATCCTGACGGAAGAACCAAGCAGCACTCAGAGACTTCACAGGATCGGAGGTTTAAGTAACACAGGCAGGCTAAGAGGAGACCATTCTCCAAAGATCTGAGCCCTGAGCACAAGCAGGGAGGGTAATTTATACCCTTCTACTTCCACATAGTTAGTACTTTTGGCATGTGTGGAAACGGGGTAGGAAAGAAGAACCCAGAAGGACTTTGAGACAGGGACGGGAATTCCCTTGGTTTGGTCAGTCATCTTAGAGTACATTTTTTCCCTTATCAATATAACTGGATGGAAAAGGATGCAGTCATCACAAAAATGAAGGTAGTTAAGACTGGCATTGTATAAACCTGAAGCAAGAGTGCTTGATTCATAAAGAAAGGAAAAGAATACGTATATAGATAATTTTTAGTTTTATATTTCCCTTCCATAAGTTATGCTCATAAATAATTCATTTTTTGTGTTCTAGCATAAAAAACCGCCAGATACACATAAATGTTTTAAATTCTTTATTTTCATTTCAGTCATGACTGTAATAATCTTCTTTTTTAAAAATACTGCTTCAACCATCTACAACTGTACTCTGGAGTAGCTAACTACCATGTATTATGGACCCACCAATTAGGGTCATGTTTCCTTGAAATCCTAGTTGCAAATTAGAGCTTGACCATACTAAATAGGAGCAGTTGTGTTTCTCACTTAGTTCAACTCCAACAAATTGTTTCCTAAAACCCCTAGGAAAAAAAAACAACAACATACAATTTAATCAGCCTTGAATCTGTGTTTTAAGAAATGAACTTGGTACATTTTTTAATTAGTTTTATATGCACAACTGCTAGCTATTGCTTTGATTACTCAAGTTGCCAAGTGCTGCTGAGTGGGGGGGGGGCACCTTGTTTACTGGTATAGACCAGTGTCTTCTCACTGGGTAACATAAATGAATCATTACCTGTGGGCCTTAATGCTTCAGTGGTCACAATGACTTCTTTATGGGCATGCAAACAAGGTAGGTAAAATCAACAAATACAGGGCCAAGTCCATGGTAACTATCCTGTAGAGAATAGAGGTAATTATCTGGAAAATTCAGTACAACACATAAAATATTTAGGAAAATCTTGGGAATAAAAAAACAACAACAAAAATTTCATCCAGTTCCCAACATTTGTCCCAAACTGTAATTAAATTGCATCTATCCCCCACTATTCTTGCATTAAGGTCAAGAACATTCTCTCAGTTGTGATCTGTGTATATATCATAACCCAGAACTTATTAAGAAGGACTGGTACATACCTGAAGTGAAAGTAGAAACTAGACATTTTAACATGTATTTCTCACTGTTAATCACTAGCACAAGGGATTTGAAGTTCAGATTATTGTATTTATTCTTCCTGTTATCTATCAATGTGAAAAACATGTAACAGTATTCACTACATGTCTATACAACTATAAAACAAGCCCCGATGCTTCTACCTCAATCTTACATTTTTAGCAGAATGATTATATCCATACAGAGGCCTAAACACAAAATCCTAATAGAGATAGGGCTGAAATATACATTTCTTATGTCACACTTGTATATTAGAGAGACTTGGCAGGGCACCTGGGTGGCTCAGTGGGTTAAGCCTCTGCCTTTTGCTCAGGTCATGATCTCAGTGTCCTGGGATTCAGCCCCACATTGGGAAATCTCTGCTCAGCAGGGAGCCTGCTTCTCCCTCTCTCTCTCTGCCTGCCTCTCTGCCTACTTGTGATCTCTGTCTGTCAAATAAATAAATAAAATCTTAAAAAAAAAAAAAAAAGGGGGGCACCTGGGTGGCTCAGTGGGTTAAGCCGCTGCCTTCGGCTCAGGTCATGATCCCAGGTCCTGGGTTCGAGCCCCACATCGGGCTTTCTGCTCAGCAGGGAGCCTGCTTCCTCCTCTCTCTCTGCCTGCCTCTCTGCTTGCTTGTGATTTCTCTCTGTCAAATAAATAAATAAAATCTTTTAAAAAAAAAAAGAAAGCTGGCATTCTTGCTCTGTTGAGTCTTGTAATGAATGAGCATGTGTTTCTCTGCATGTATTTATACCTTTTTCAATTTCTTCTTTAGTGGTGTCTAATTTTCAGCATAAAAATCCTATATGGTTTTGTTAAGGTTATGCCCAAATATTCAACTTTTGTGAGCAATTGTGTTACATCTTTAATTTTAGAGTCCACATGCTAATTGTTAGTATATAGAAATATAATTGATTTTTGAACATTTGTCTTTTATCCATCAAAGTTGCTGAACTTGCCTGTAAGTTCCATGAGTTAATTTATAGATTTCTTAGTGTTTTCTATATGCACAATCATGTCATCTGCATGAGACACGGTTTTGTTTTTACCTTTCCAATACTTATGCTTTTTAGTTTCTATTTGGTGCATTATCGCGTAGGCAAAAACTTTCATTTTTAGGTTAAACAAGGGTGGTGAGAACAGATGTTCTTGCCTTTTTCTCAATCTTAGAGAAAAGACATCCAGCCTTTCATCATTATGTATGATTGGTATAGGAGTTCTTGATAGATTTTTATCAAGATGAGTGAGTTTCTTTCTTATTTTTCTGAGATTTTTTTTTTTTTATTATGAATAGGCATTGAATGGGGATCAATGTTTTTTTTCTGCATTGAGAGTCTGGTCATGTAATTTTTATTCTCTTCATGTATTTTCTTTTCTCTCCTTTTCCTCCATGACTATAATGACAATAATGTGAGATCTCTTATAGTCACAGAGGTCCCTAGAGCTTTCTTTTTCTTTTTTTTCCAGGATATTTTATCTCTGATATTCATATGGCAATTTCTATTGTTTTGTCTTATACCTCATTATTTCATCTATCCTTCTGTCCTTTCTATTCTATTGACCCCATTTTTTTGAATTTCTTATATCAATTATTTTTATGTTTTAGTTCTAAAATTTCCATTTGGTTTTTCTTTATATCTTTTATTTTGTTGTTGATGCTTTCTATTTTTTACTGATATTATATTTTTGTGTTTGTTTTAAATGTGTTTGTAATTGTTCATGAAGTATTTTTATGATGGTTGTTTAAAATATATATCAGATAATTCTATTATATCTGTCATCTTGGTTTGTCATCTACTGATTACCTTTTTTCATTTGGTCTTAAACCTTCCTGGTTCTTGGTATAATAAGTGATTTTCTACTGAAATCTCCATAGTTTATATATTATATTATGATATTCTGGCTTTTTTTTTAATGTTATATTCTGGCTGAATTATTCCAGTAGGGTGGAGAATAGTCCACCTTTTCACTGTCATATGGTATAAAAGTTCACTTTCTCATCTGCCATCTTTGACACCTTAAGTAGTGGGCTTGTCACTGCTAGGTAGAGGCAAAGTTCTGGCTCCTCCATTAAACCTTCACTAATAATCCTCTGATGAGAAGTGCCTTGTTACTGCTCTCTATATGGTTTCCATTGATGCTATGAGGAAGTAATAATGATGGCCTCTTTATTATCAAGATGTGATGAAACACTTGTCTATCCACTAGGCTTCCTTCAGCCTTCTTTTGTTATCCCAGTGATGAGGGGAAGGAGAGCCTTATCTTTACTGGTTGGGGATAGAAGCCCTGGCACCCTACTTGGCCTTTTGTGATACCATATTGGTCATTAGGGATTACTTGTCACTACTCAACCATAACAGTGGATATCTATGATTCCCACTTTGTCTTACCTGGCATGGGTAGGGGTTTACTCTGGTGGTTTGTTTTTTTTGTGTTTTTGTTTGTTTGTTTGTTTGTTTTTGAGCATAGTGGGGTAATTATTTAAAAGTTTTTGTTTCACTAGGATGCCCCTTTCATGGTCTGTTGACTAAAGAGAGGCTTTTCTTTAATCTTTCTGTCAGCATCTGCTGGCATTTTGGATTTGCTAGCATCTTCAGCTTCAAGCCTGAGACATATGAGGCAAAAATAAAACCTAGGGAATTCACCACCACGTCATTTCCTCCATCTCATTGGCTCTAACCCAACAGTCTTCTCTCCACCTTTCAATTTCTAACGATTGCTTTATGTATCAACATTATATTTGTTTAGTTACACTTTGGTTATACTTGTTAGTAGCAATAAAGAAAATTGTGTTTATTCCATCTGGAATTCTAGAAGCAGAAAAACTGAGTTTCTCTTTTAGGGAGTAAATTCAAAGATAATTTTTGAGACACAGAAAAATAGTGTCCATTATTTATAATCACATCCAAATTGTGACAAAAACAGTGTTTTCTAATATAAGTTGATGAAAAATATTAAGATCCAAGTATCCAATGAGAAACAGGATTTGGAGAATGTAGTTATGCTACTCAGAGAATGGAATAGGAACAGAAATTTTCATTTGAATGCTATTTGTATATTAGTAGTTGGTCAGTTGTGGAAATGACTGAAATTGCTAAGGAAAAAAGAGAGCAGGAAAAAGAAGACAAAATACACTACTTTGAAGATAGCAGTGAAACAATTTGAGAAAAATAGTAACAAAAGAGATTTGCTATTTTTTTTAATCTATGCAATGTATTCTTATATTCTTCTTTAAACATAGTTTTCCAAATACATACTAAAAAGTGGTAGGCACTCTTTATGATCAATGAGGATTTTTACTTCAAATAAGTGTATATAACCTGTTTCTCATTCTCTTTAAATTATGGTACATCATTTAAGTGGTTTGGTAACATGACATCCTGAAGGTGAAGGCAGGATAAATTTGTTCAAAATTTACTTCTTTTTATTTTGAAAATTGAAATGTTTACTCCTCACATCAAGAGCAAATAAATTCCCTTGATCTTGAAATCAACTGTAATTCTCCCGTTACGCAAATATAGTGAAATGAGAATCATGGTTACTTTTTTCCTTTATGAAACTCCAGCATATGGGCCCTAAAGGCATACAATTTCATAAGCCAAAAGAGACAAAGAGAACAAGAGAGGGGATGACAGCAGATGAGAGAGGTCAGTTTAGTTATAGAAGAGTAAAGCAGTTTAGACCAGTAACTAATAGAGAAGTATGGGAACAGTGAAACCTGAATGTTAAGAGGAATGCCAGAAAGAATCAAACTGAATTGCATTGTGAAAATCCAGAAAGTTTCAATTATTAGAGTGATCAATACCTCATGAGTCAGGGGTAAATGGTAGAGGTAAAAATAGGACAGTTAGTTAAAAGACTTTATAGACTATTCTAGAATTTCTACTCACTCCCAAAATAGGCAATTACTACTGTCCAATCTAGGATAAATTTTCATGTTCTCCCTCAGAAATGATCATATGTCCATGAGATTGCTTAAAAGGAGGCTCTGTTTTTATCTAGTTTATCCATGTACATAAAGCTCCAAATTATATTGAAAAATTCACCAGAAAGTTAGTAAAGTTTTTTTAATCATAAAAGTCAAGAATGAAAAAAATAAACAAAAAGAACAAAAATAACCAGAAGAAGCAGAAATATGTCAGCTAGCAAAAACTATATTTTATAGCTAATAGAGTATATATATATATACATATACATATATATGCACACACATACACAATCACATGTATCATAGTAGAATTCCATATGTGGAAAATATATATATATATATATGTATGTGTGTATATATATACATGTGTGTATATACCTATGATTGTATATACATTTATAATGTAAATATCATAAAAAGGGAATGTTTATATACATTGATGTTTATATATAGAGATCTCATCTTCAGAGAGCTAACAGACTATATTGCATCTATAATATATGAACAAGATACCATAAAATAAAAAACAGAACTTTCTAGTTCTGAAAATGAAACAAAAAAAATATCATAGGGAAATTTTAACAAAATTCATTAAAACAATTAAAAAAGAAAATTCATGAATCACCAGAGACATAAAACAAATGGAAAATAGATGAAAAAAGGGGAGAAAAGCTAAGAAAATAAAAGAATAAGTTTTTAAAAGTTCCAATTTCTAAGAAGTTTAAAACAAAACAAAGCACAAATATGGAGGGGAAAATGATCAAAGAAATAATTCAAGAAAACTTCCCAGGACTTTAAGATGCATTTTTATGTCAAAGAACTCATAGAGTGAGCAGATCCCCAAATGTCAATGGCTCACTCCAAATGCACATTACACATCATTATGAAATAAAAAACCCTGGAATAAAGATGTGATCCTCAAAGTGTACAAAACAGAAAAATAAAAAGAAGAAAGAGAGAGGAGGGAAGAAAGGAAGGAAGGAAGGAAGAAAGGAAGGAAATAGGGAAAAAACAAAAACAAATGTCATATAAAAAGAATCAAGAGGAAGAATGGAATCAATCTTTTATATATATATGTATATATATATATACACACACACATATATATCTATAATCTATATACATATATAAATATATATCTCTCTCTATATATATATATTGAAACAGATCTATAATCTGATAGATCTTAAAGTCAGATCTTTAATCTATATAAAGGTGCATAGATAGATGATAGATATATAGATAAATAGATACACACATGCACACACATAGATATGGGAGGTTTTAAAAAGTTTATCTTCCATATATCCTTACTCAGAAGTTTCCTATAAAAATTGCTCACTCACCAAAACAGATTTGAGGATGGGGGGAGGAGGGGGATGATGAGGAACCAAGAGAAAGAAAAACACAAGATTGAGTTAACAGGATCCAAAACAAGAGTGAAGCAAAAAGTGTCCATATTTTATTAATTTTTAAATACAGAATCATTAAAACACTTTAAAAGAAAAATAAATAAAAGGAAGAGAAGGAGGAAGGAAGGAAAGAAGGAAGAAAGGAAGGTTGGAAGGAAGGAAGGGAGGGAGGAAAAGAGGGAGGGAAAGAAAGAAAAAGAGAAAAACAGAAGAGAGGGAGAAAGGGAGGAATATGAGGGGAAAATAAACAATATTTAACAAATTGTTAAATATATTGTAAATCAGCCCTCAATAGATGATAGTTGTTCATGAGGGGTTAAGTATAATAAACATAAAAGCCATAAATATAAGCCAGGAAAGTCATAATAGTAGGCTTATACTTAATTATATATCATATGAATATATTCATGAGTTGAGTGGCTTAAGATAGGAAGTGCATGACAAAGAAAAATCTTCTAAATTCTCCCTGTTTCAAAGGCATTTAGGCCTAGCCAACACTACTTTTTATATCTTGAGGCAAAAAATGACTAATCTGGGTTGGCACTACTTATATTCCTGAGTGCTGAGAAGTGTCAATTTTCTTCAAAATCAGGTAACCATTACTCAGGGGAGTGCATGACAATTTTCTGTGGAATATCAGCCATCAATACTTGAAAAAATACTTTTTTCAAGTATTTAGTTCCAGATTCTCAGTTTTCATATGTATTCTTTTCTAAATTGACCTGGCTGAAAGTTTATAATATTAATTGTACTTTCCCATTTGCCCTGCCACAATCCTGCTATTTCCTTTTATAAAATAAAGGCAAACCATTATGCATTCCTATTTGTTACCATGGTTCATTGCTCTAACGTGTAAAAGTCTTCAAGACACCAAGCAAAGAGACAATTATAAACATTGGTGATGCTGCTACGAAAATTAATGGCAGGGTAACACATGTTATTATCATTCAAGAGGGTTCTAACCCTTAAATTTCAACAAAATTGACTTATTTAAACTATTAAACTTTATTAAGTTGACAGATGGTAAATCATGAAAACTACTCTTAGGACATATTACTCTTTTATATTGACTATAAAATTCTGTCTTACAAAAATGACATCACTGCAAAAAAAAAAAAAAAGGAAACATATCAGCCTACTACTAACCAATTTAATATATGAAACACAGTTCTTAAAATTTTCATCAAAAAAAAAGGATTAGAGGGGTTCCTGGGTAGCTCAGTCAGTTAAGCAGCTGCCTTCGGCTCAGGTCATGATCCCAGGGTCCTGGGATTGAGCTCCGCATTGGGCTTCCTGCTCAATGGGGAGTCTGCTTCTCCCTCTCCCTCTGCTTGCTGCTCTGCCTACTTGTGCTCTCTCTCTGTCAAATAAATAAATAGGTAGATAAATCTTTAAAAAAATTAGAAATAATATTAATGGTAAAGTCTGAATCACTTTATTAAAATTAAAATATATCCACAGATGATATGTAACCTATTTAGAAAAATAAATAAATAGAAAGGACTGGGGGGGATGCATTTCCAACACAATGTTAATTGGTTCATTTAAAAATTACCTTTAGGTTTTATGTCTGGTAATGATAGAGTAGGTAGTACAAACCAGTCTTCTCTCTTTTAACACCTAGACAAACTGAACAAAATGTTTAGTGTAACTTCTTGAAGACGGTTTGAAGGTGTTAGCTAGCAACCAATGCTATGAGGACTTGTGAACCGAGGTCCAAGAAGGGAGAAAGACCCAGAGAAGTGAGCTTATCTTTTAGGGTAACTTTCAACTAGAAAACAGTTTATCTGTTGAAACGAAGGCTGTGTGAGAAACTCTAAGAAGGTAAAAAGAGCTTTTAATAGACTTGCTAGTCTGAGGGGACAAAATTGAGATTTCAGGTCTTGACAAGGAAAAGGTTCATTATTAATAGCGCTCTCTTGAATCTCATCTCCTCTTGAACTCTTAATTCTCTCTTTTATGTCTTAATACAGTGCTGTCAACATAAAATAAAAGGAGCAAGATAGGGCAACTCAGGACACCATATGCTGAGGAGTAATGGGAAAAGTAGATACATGGGTAAATCTAAATTAATATGTACTTCATAAAAATAATAATACAAAGAGAATTAAAATAAAGATATAACATATATGTCAACAATGATATAAAACATTTGTCGATATTGACCCCATGTTAAGTCACAAAGCAGAATCTCAACAAATGCCAAAGTTTGAATCATAGTAAAAATATACTGCACACATTTTTTAGTAGGGAAATTGTGTGCTAATTTTCAAAGGCTTTGTGTTAAAACTTAATATTGTTTCAGATACAAAATGAGTATAAAATCTTCTCATTCTAGTCAGTAAACAAATAATATAACCTGAAAAATGAAGGAAAAAAAAAAAGAATGGATTTTACTTTTACTAAAAATATATCCCTGTTCTTACCTTTAGATATGGAATAAAATTTTCTCTGACAGGGGCCCCTGGGCAGGCTCAGTCAGTTAGGCATTCAACTCTTGATTTTAGCTCAGGTCATGATCTCAGGGCTGTGAGAATGAGTGCTGGGCATGGAGCCTACTTAGGATTCTCTCTCCCTATCTCTTTCTGCCCTTCATCTCCTCCCTGTATTTGAGAAAAAAAAAAAAAAAAAGTTTATTTGACAATCATTTCTTTCTATTTCAGTCTGTTTATAAACAAACCTGTATTTTTTTTTTTTTGGATACTGAATAAACTAATCAGGAGTTATAAATCTATATCAAAAGAAATATCTGAAAATTATTCTTAATTTTTTTTCCTTCATTAATTTGAAGTAACAATTTTCCAGGTTTTATCTCATTCCAAGACAAACCACACTTAGAAAAAATAACAGTGAGCAAGCTAAACTTATCATCTATGATGCTTAGATATTTTATATATATTTCAAATTTGTGATACAAATTTTGGGGGGATAATATCTAAAACCAATGAGTATTTGCTTGTCCAAATTAGAAGTTGGCCTTGTTTCCCATTAAAGATAGGGGCAACCTGATTAATAGAATGTCGAAAAGAAATTAGATCAATCAAATTCCAAAGTGGGACTTACAAAATTTGAGATCAGTGTTTACAAAAAGTCTCAGGGTACTTTATTATTAAATATTAATTTCTAAAATGTAATTAAGCATCTTCACAAATTGTATTAAAGAGAAAAAGCAAAAATTAAGATGAGAACCACTTGGTGGTTATTAATTGATAAACAGAGGTGTAACTAACCTATTGGGTTAAAGTTGCTTTGAGATGAATAATACACATTATTTAAGTGTGACCTCTTTTAAGGATAAAGCTTATCTCTTTCACCTTTCTTATAGGATGCAATATCACTCATGATCCTGTAGAAATAATTGTTTTGACAAGTTATGCTAAGTAGTCCTGGGAAGTTTTGACAACTTTGATCAACCTCCCTCCCCCATCCCAATTATTATTAAAATACCTTGGTCTTTGTACTACTCTACTAACTAGATTTCTATGACTTCTCTTTGTAACTTTCACACTACCCTGTCTTTCAGAGAGAGACTAGTCTACCTAGAACTGAACTATAGGAAGTCATATGCACATGAATAACAATATTTGAAATAATTTCTATGACGTAGTGAGGACCAACTCTGCCACACATTTATAAGGTACTTGGTGTGAATTCAGCATATCTTCATGACAAAACTGTGAGGTAGTGGCTATGCTCTTCATTTATAAAACCTAAAACTTATAAAAGCAGGTCAATTGTTCAATATCATTCAGCTACTGTGAAAAGTGGTATTTGAACATTTCTTATCCATTCCCACAATTCATGTACCTAATTTCTCCATAAAACTGTAGAGAGGCACCTGGCTGGCTCAATCAGTAGAGCATGTGACTCTTGATTTCAGGGTTGTAAATTCAAGCCCCACGTTGAATGTAGAGATTACTTAAAAATAAAATCTTGGGTGCCTGGGTGGCTCAGTGGGTTAAGCCACTGCCTTCCGCTCAGGTCATGATCTCAGGGTCCTGGGATCAAGCCCCGCATCGGACTCTCTGCTCAACAGGGAGCCTGCTTCCTCCTCTCTCTCTGCCTGCCTCTCTGCCTGCTTGTGATCTCTCTCTGTTAAATAAATAATAAAAAATAAAATCTTAAAAAAAAAAATAAAAAAATAAAAATCTTAAAAATAAAACTGCAGAGAAAGATGACACTGTACTGTGTGACGTCATCTCTGGACACAGCAACTGACTCGGGGATGGATATATGCAGTTGACCCATGAAAACACGGGTTTGAACTGCATGGATCCACTTGATATGCAGAATTTTTACAATACAGTACAGTAAATGTATTGTCCTTACTTTCATAACATAATATTTTCTTTTCCCTAGCTTATTTTATTGTAAGAATACAGTAAATAATACCTATACAAAATGTGTGTTAATCAACTGTTTTTCAGTAAGGCTTCTAGTCAATAGTAGGCTATTAATAGTTAAGCTTTTGAGTCAAAATTTACATCTGAATTTTCTACTGTCATGGCCCCTATCCCTTGCATTGTTCAAGGGTAAATGGCATGCAAACAAGTAGTTTCTAAGGTGAAACTTAACAAAGTATCTCTAGTACAAGAGTGGTCTTTACTGGGCAATGACTCTCAGACGTAATCAATTCCTTTCTTTGATGGATTTTGATTTTTTTTAAATATCCAATTCAGAGACCACAGCAGGAAATTTGAGTATGTATATATTTGGCAGGTGATTGAGGTAGTTTAAATTGGAGACTTTTTATTTTCTTTCTAAATTAGGAAGCACAATAACTTGCAAAAAAACAAAGATAAAGTGGTTAGGTCAGATATTTGAAAGAGAAAATTCTTTAAAATAGCACAGAGACTGAAAGAGTAAGCCAATTGAGAGAAATCTTGTGGAATTATTCAGCAGTTTAATGGTCTATGTTAAATATAATGAGGATAACTTTATAGATGCCTTGTTGAGTGATCATCTTTTGTAATCCTTGGTGATTCAGAAATGAATGTGGACAAAATGGAAGTAGGTAATCATCTAGAAATGAGGTTTTATCCTTATGGGAAAGATAGACTAATAGATACAGGGATTTAACACACTGACTAAATAATAACTGAGCTTACAGGCAACTTAATACAAGCATAATTTAATAATATAGGATCTAAAAAAATTAGAAATTGTTTCCTCTGGAAATAAAATGTGTTTGGTTTCTTCTTGTATGAAATGAGTAAGAAATTAGAGAGCAATAGATGACAAAAATCCTGTCCTCAGCTTCCTTTTCTCCTTACCAAATGCATTGCTCCATAATACCAAGGTGTTAACACTGACTCCAGTTCTTTCCATAAAGATGGGATTCTCCAGGTTTCTGAATGTTTCTAGGTCCAGAATTGGTGTGAATGTATCAACCATGTGTTTACATTGGCAGTTCTCCTCCCAAGTCTTTCAGTTAATTCTGTTCAAGCTGTTAGACCTGTAACCAGAAGTAGGTAAAGTGCTTACATCCATTTTACAGTTTTCCCCAGCATATAATATGTCACTCCAGGTGATATACTGTCTTTTTTTTTTTAACTTCCTTAGAATGATAAGACATATTTTCCCTTGTATTTATTTTATAGCAACTTGAAAAGTGAGGAAGTTTGAGGTTTAAAGAACTTAGATATTTCCCATCGATTTTATAGACTGTTTACCTCATTTCATTGTATATATTTGTTATCTCACATGCTCACACACTTCTTTGTGAAAGTTTGTTTTGTTATTTTTTTTTCATATCTTCTATATTGCTTAAATTTGTGGCTCAGTCAGGTGAATGTCCAACTCTTGATTTCAGCTCAGGTCATGAGCTCAAGGTCCTGAGATGGAGTCCCGCATCAGGCTTCCTGCTCAGTGGGGAATCTGCTTGTCTCTCTCTTCCTCTCCTTCTCCCTCTCTCCTCCCTTTGTCAAATAAATAAATAAATCTTTTTAAAAAATCCGTGTGTGCGTGTGTTTTCTACACTATATATGATTGAATTAAGTTTCATAAAATTTTCATTTCTGAGCTCTTCTGTCCAATAGTGTATACCTTTTCTGGTACATTTGTTAAATATTTTTTTTCTGTATATTAATTTATCTAATGCAGTCATAAATGTGGGTAATCTGGACACACACTGTATTTTTCCTACTCAATAGTAAGATTTTTGGTGAAACCCTAAAAAAAGCATTTGTGATTTTTGCTGTGATAAAAATAACCACTGTTTCATTCACATAAAGAGAGAATAGCAAGTTTAACTACATTGTGCAAATCAAAAAATAGAATTATTGGCCTTGGTTGCAGTCTAACCCACGGGGTGGGGTGAAATAAACACATTGTTTTTGAAGTCGTTGGATTAGCAATAAAACAGAAGTTATAAGTGATTTCTTGGAATGATGTGCACATGTGTTCACCTTTTACCTAAAAAGTCTCTCTCCAAGAAAAGTCCTATATTCTTTCTGCATTTTTGTATATCTACATCCAGTCTCCTAGTGTTCCACCCTCCTCTTTCATCATTTAACTTCTATTTTAGAAATTTTCTTGCTTATTCCCTTAGAAGACTGTTTTTTTGTTTGTTTGTTTGTTTGGGGGTGTCTTTTTTAGAGATTTTATTTATTTATTTGACTGAGAGAGAGAGATCACAAGCACGCAGAGCAGCAAGCAGAGAAGGAGGGGGCTCCATCCCAAGACCCTGAGATCATGACCTGAACCGAAGGTAGAGGCTTAACCCACTGAGCCACCCAGGCACCCCGGCTGTTTTTAATATGAAATGTGAGTCTATTTTCATATATTCAAGTTGCTTTCATCAAATTTGTAATTATGTGACATGTAGAGTTTGATCATGCTTTTTCAATCGATTAAATACTTATCTTTAACTAAATTACATAGAATGTCACTATCTTAGTAAATGCCTACAAGAAAAAAAGTTAAAAAGAAAGAAAGAAAGAAAGGAAAAGCAGAGGTTCACACCCTCAGGACCAAAAAGATATAACAAACTGTGAGCATGAAACTACTTATCTTAAAAAATAAAAAAAAGAAAAGAAAAAGAAAAAGAAAAAAAGAAAACAAACCTAGAAATGTCATGATTTAAAATAGATGATAATTAATTGAAAATAACCCCTCCCATACTTTACATAATGAACACTAAAGCAAAAGCTTACATAAATATCTCTATACTCATGCCAAGCACTGGAATTATTTGAATTAGTTCAGCCATGTTCATGCATCCTACTTTCCTAATTAAGGCATAACATATTCCCTGAACTTTTCCATAAATGGAATAATGAGCACCAGAAGCATGTGAATAAAAATAACAGACGTGGGCTGCTTTCTTTTCTGGTTAATATCACCTGTGGATATGTCACACACTGTGTATTTAAGAGGATCTAAAAAGAAAGTGGTTATTCAAACAGGAAATGAAACCACTGTTACTAAGACATGAGCTTGCTTGCTCTATTGCTCAGCATTAAAAAAGAAAGAACAAAAGAACGAAAGAAAGTAAAGAAAAGACAAGGTTAAAAAGGATGGCATGGTGAGGTAACGTTGGTCAGTCTCCTGGAAAATAAAATTATTCATAGTTGCTAAATTCTGATAAAATAAAGAGTTCAGTGACAGGAATATAGCCATTGTAGTCCCAGAATTCACAGGCTGAATTTTCTATATGGAGATACTTTGTAGCATTTCCTTTTTAAAATTTATGCATCTTCTAAAAATGATGGCAACAATGTATGGCTGTGTGTGTGTGTGCGTGTGTGTGTGTGTGTGTGTGTGTGTGGCATTTTTCTCTTCATAAAAATAGAGATAAAATATCATTCTATTGAGTTATTGGATGTGATAATAGCTAAGATCCATGAAAAGTCTTAGTAATCCTAAAATTTAATTTTAGACCATTTTATAAAATGATTTGTATTTCTAACAGCTATTCAAGTAATAGATTTTCAGTAAAGTTAAACTATAAGAAAATAATTTAAATTACTGAAATGACCAGAAAAATATAATTGATCAAATGAATATAAAACCTGGTATTAGTTTTCTTTTTTTTTTTTTAATTAAAGGTTGTTTTTCCTTGCAAACTTGTTATGCTTCAAATACAATGATTATATCATACTGAATATTGCTGGAAATAACCATAATTTCAACTACAAAGAAAAATACATGTGGTTTCCTATGGTGTTTCAGAATATTTGGGGAAATATCTTTGTCCTTAAATTTGCATCTATTTTGAATCATGCAGTGTAAGTGAATTAGAAATAAAGATTTGATCTCTTATTTCTACCTTAACTACTTTTATCAGATGCCACACTTCAAAAGTGAATCCAAAAAGTGTCCTTCATGAGTCTGTCACCTCTCAGATGTCACCTTATTCAGTTTTGTTATTATACCCAGAGCAATGTTTCTCTTTCATTGGTAATTTGCATTTGGCATTCTCTCAGACATTGATTTTCACCTCTGTTCCCTATACAGCAGTAAGACTTGTAATGTCTAAGTTGTGTTTGATATTTCATTTGGGAGTTCTTATATTCTTTCATTGCCACTAAAATCTATTTATAAGAGGACTAGAGTTAATTCATCGGAGTAAGTCCAAGTTCTTTAATGCTTTAAAAGTACCATGATAGTTAACTTGTTTATGAATAGAAAGGGGTCACTCAATCTTTTTGATTAATAAAATATCATCATCACATATCACAGCAAGCTTCAACATTATATTTATTTAAAATTTGTAGAAAATTACAGAATAAAGGAATAAAGATTCAATTCTGAAAGTTATTTCCCTTTAAAGAATAGTTTTTGTCATTTGTAAGAGCTAACAAAAATTTTAATAAATTGAAAATGAGGACAAGACAATGAATATTAATCCATGTCTAATCTGTGTAGAACTACACATTATTATAGTGCATCTAAAAAGTTTTCATAAAGATTTCAGTGGTGATCACACACAAGGTATCATATAGGAGATTGAAAAGAGTTATGGCACTTATTTCCCTAACTTCTATAAAGAGGCATATACGCTAATTTCTAAGGCAAAAGCAAAGAACCATTTATTTTATGAGTCAGACTTCAAAGCAATTCTTTTCATTTTTATTATAGATGATTTAATTGACTCAGAGTTAAGTGTACAAACATCCATTATTTATTTTAAAATGTATACTCAGAAGGCTTAGACTTGATTTATAAGAAAGAATTTGGAAGTAAACATCGATGTTGGGAAGGACTGTTACCCTACTCTTAAAGGCTGCAGAAGATAAGACTAAACAAACTGGAGAGGATTAGAGACAGAAAGTTTTTGGAATAGATGTTTTGGAATGATGTTTATATGTATGCCTCTCCAGTCACAATGCTACTCTACTCCCACCTGCTTGGTAGAAACATGCTTTAAAAAAAAAAAAAAAAGTAAAAACAAAAACAAACTTAAAAAAAAAAAAAAAACTGAATAAAATGACATACAGTTCTGATTTCCATTAGAGTCCCTAATGATGCTCATTACAACCCTAACTGCATTTTAATGCTGAAATATAATGCCTCTATTCATCATCAGAATGGAATACGGATGCTGACAATTGACAAAACTTAATAATAGAAGAGTTCACAAAATTCAAAACTCCCTGTGTATATTTTCAGCTTGAGAGCAAATGTGTGATGGATGTTGATCAGCTCTCAGAAAAGTGAAATGACACTTCTGAAAGAGGAAATAAAGATAAAGTGCTCTAAAAAGGTTAAGCAGCATCACTCATTTCAGCGAATAGGCACAAGACAGAGTGAAAGACTTTCTGACAAAATTAAAAAGAAGAAAAAGGCTTTCTTACTAGATTATTTTTCATTTGAAGGAGGTTATTGTAAACCAAGTTTTAATGGTCCTAAATTCTCAGTCTGTTCCTAATCTCTTAGAAGCCAGTTCTGTTTGTAATTTTGTCTGCATGTTTATACACGTGTGTGGTTCTTCGATACTTTTTTTTTTTTTTTTTTGCGGGGGCGGGGCAGGATGAGCTCCTTTGTTTTTATATAGGATCCTACATTTAGAGGTAGAATTCAGACACGTGGACCAGGATCTTTCTCAGGCCTAGAGAAATCAAAAGTTTAGGAAATGTCAGCTATTCGGTGGGGATAATCCATTTGTACTCTCCCTTCTAACAACTGAATTGCTTTGGAGATTCTATTACTGGATGAAATATACCAGTTTGATTCTGCTACTGTTAAAAAGTGAAAACTTTCAGGTTTTGTTTATACTTGATAAATGTTCACAATATACAATTCTGTAAATGTAGAAGTTATTAAGAGCAAAATAAATGTCACTTATGATGTCCTTTACAGAGATAACCCTACCTGAGATGGAGAGTACATTTTACCATCATCTTCAGTTTGGGACTGATTTCTCCATTCTGTTCCGTAGTGGTTTTTCCTTAACCTTACATCATGAGCATATTTTTTTCTTTCTAATGCACTAATTTCAAAGAAGCCTCGTCTATTATTTGATAAGAATATATCCTAGTGAAACGTACCCAAGGATAAACTTATCCGAGGATGAGAATGATCCTAGCGAAACTAGCATTAACATTCAAAATGTAAAATAGTGTATCCCAAAATTTGTCTTTCTTAAGATGTAGTGACTGATATGTCACAGAACCTAGAAATTGGCACAGACTGGGAGATCTTCAGAAGTTTAAAAAACAAACAAACAAAAATGTCCCTGTGAAAATCTCTTGACCTGGTCCTTTTCTACAGGGTAATTTCATCACTTTTTTTTTTTCCTGTGCAAATTTGACTGCATAAATTTGTTTGTGGAATAATTTTGAGAAACTCTTTTTTCCCTAGGAAATCATTCGTTTCATCTAGGTTTTTAAAACTATTTGGATAGGTCTCAAAGTAGCCTCTTGTGATATATTTTTTTTTAATTTTCCCTACTTAAATGGTCATTTTCCCTTTGCCATTTCTTTACTCTCTATCTCTCTGTTTCTCTATCTCTATCTGTATTTCTCTATTTTTTGATCAAATAAAATAGTGATACGGTTAAAAATAAGAATTTAATATATAGATTTATTCTTTTTGCATTCTCTAACTTACTAATTTCTGCTCTTTTCTTTATCATTCTTCTTCTTGTTCTTTCTTCTAATGTACCTTTCTGTTCTATTTTGAGTTTTTTTTTTTTTAAAGATTTTATTTATTTATTTGACAGAGAGAGATCACAAGTAGATGGAGAGGCAGGCAGAGAGAGAGACAGAGGGAAGCAGGCTCCCCGCTGAGCAGAGAGCCCTATGCGGGCCTCGATCCCAGGACCCTGAGACCATGACCTGAGCCGAAGGCAGCGGCTTAACCCACTGAGCCACCCAGGCGCCCGTATTTTGAGTTTTTTTTTTTTTTTTCTAAAGATTTTATTTATTTATTTGACAGAGAGAGATCACAAGTAGACAGAGAGGCAAGCAGAGAGCGAGAGAGGAGGAAGCAGGCTCCCTGCTGAGCAGAGAGCCCGATTCGGGACTTGATCCCAGGACCCCGAGATCATGACCTGAGCCGAAGGCAGCGGCTTAACCCACTGAGCCACCCAGGCGCCCCCGTATTTTGAGTTTTTTAAGCTGAGAATTTATTCACTCATTTTCATCCTTTTATTTTTTCATCCTTTTATTTTTAATCCTTTTATTTTTTCATCCTTTTATTTTTAATAACAAGTATACATATAGCTCTAAGTTATCCTCTGCTCACTGTTTTAAATCCCATGAATTCTCCTGTTTTCATTGTGCCAATATTGCAATTGTATTTTCCCTTTCATCCAAGAATTTTTTAATAGAATCCACTTCTACTTCTTTTTAAATATTTTATTTATTTATTTGAGAGAGAGAGAGAGGGAGAGCACAAGCAGGGGGAGGGATAGAGGGAGAGAGACAAGCAGACTTCTTGCTGAGTAGGGACCCCCAAAGTGGAGCTCCATCCTAGGACCCTGAAATCATGACCTGATCTGACCAAAGGCAGATGTTTAAAAGACTAAACCCCTAATCTCCCAGGGGCCCCCTAATCCATGTCTATTTTTGACTTCTTTTCCATTGTTATTATTTTGTGGTTTACTTATATTTTATAATCCTTCCAGTAACATATATTTTTTTTAAGATTTTATTTATTTATTTGACAGACAGAGATCACAAGTAGGCAGAGAGGCAGGCAGAGAGAGAGAGGAAGGGAAGCAGGCTCCTTGCTGAGCAGAGAGCCCGATGCGGGGCTCGATCCCAGGACCCTGAGATCATGACCTGAGCCGAAGGCAGAGGCTTAACCCACTGAGCCACCCAGGTGCCCCCCTTCCAGTAACATATTAAACTTATCAAAGACCAGGACCCTTCATATTTAATAATTTATAAGACCACAATCAACGATGGAGAAAGTTCAAATAGCTTTTAGTTATGAAATCATTTGAATGATTCCAATTACCAAATACTAGTTTGCTTTGGGAAGGAGTTACTATTTTGCTTTTTTATTAACATTGTTTTTAATATAAGCTAACCATTTGGGTCTAATCTTTTTTTGTTTCTATCATTCTATAAGAGATTTATTAACTCCTAATGCCTTAACACCCCACAGTTTTCAGACCATATATATATATATATATATATATATATGTATAAACTTTATATTTTATAATATATACATTCATATTTTTAAAAATTTTTTGCAGCCTGGCCAAGGGATTCCAACTGCTTTACTTTCATCTCTCAGTCTGCCACCATGCAGGTTATGTCTTGGAATTCTATCCTTAAAAAATAGCTCTGTTTCACTCTAAACACCAGAGCACATGCTATTTTAATTTTAATGATTTTACTGGTAATAAATTTTGGGACACATAGCTATAAAATAATAAACCTTGATACATTATGAAGCTTGAAGAATTGTTAGAAATATCTTTTTATTTTTTACTAATTTTTTTTCTTTTCTTTTTAAAGATTTTATTTATTTGAGAGAGAAAGAGCTCACACTTGGGAGCACGCATGTGGTGGGTGGGGGAGGTGATGGTAGAGGCAGAGAGAGAGGGAGAAACAGACTCCCTGCTAATTAGGAAGCCAGTCATCACACGTCTCCATGGAGTGAGGGGTGGGGGGCCTCCATCCTAGGACCCGGAGATCATGACATGACCGGGGTAGATGCTTAACCAACTGAGCCACTCAGGTGCCTCAATATCTTTTTTTTTTTTTCCATATCTGTACTGGTTACATTTTTCTACATTTTTATTAAAGACATCCTAAACCTGTGAACAGGTTGAACACTTGTACCTCCCCCACCCCATGCAGTGAAAAGGGATTCAGTTCTATAGCACAGAGAGACTCAAACGTGCAGGGTGTAAAACAAGCTCTGATATAAAATATTTTGTTTGTGTTTTTCCTTTGTCTGTGAAGACACTATAGCTGTAAACATCTGTTCTATACCATTTTTTCTGAGCAATAAATTCACTTACACTGCAAAATAATATAATATAGTAACTGGTGGTACAAAGCACTTTAGCTGAAGTGATGGTTTTAAATTAGTTTAAAAAGCATTGATTAAATTTTATTAAGCTATAGAAACATATCATTATAGTTTTCTTAGCCTAAGGTATGTGTGTGTGTATGTATGACTATATATATATATATATATATATAGCCATATATATATATATATCTCTACCTTATGCTTATAATAACAGATTTTTTCACCATTTGCCAAATTATTAAAAAATATGTTTAATTCACTGAAAAATATGTTAATTAAAAAATATGTTTAATTCACATAAAAATATGTTAATTAAAAAATATGTTTAAATCACTGAAAAATACACAACAGACATTTAACAAATAAATTACTATTGATAAAATGATATTAAGGGCAATATTTTTCTTCTAAAAAACTGTAACCTGTAAATTAAAGTGGCATATCCTGAAGTAATATCTAAGAAGGCAAATGATTCCATTATTCTTATTAGGAGAATATGAAATATACATTACTTAATGAGAAAGTAGGACACTAATTTACTTCTGTAGGTTCCTTTATTCCTGGATACAAAAAAAAAATGTGAACCTTTAAAAAACAAACAGAAACTGCTAGGTGAAACAATTAGGGCTATTATATATGAAAAATGAAGTTAGCATTTTGTATTAGAATCACCAGCCATTATTTAAGAGAAGTCCATTAAAATTCACAACCTCTTAGAGTTTGTTATTTCAAGGTAAAACTTTTTTTTTTCCCCAAACAGATTGTTCTACCAATTGTATCCATATTCTTGGTAAACTTATTTCAATAAACATGTTTTTACTTCTTTATCTTCTTTTCCTAATTACCTTCAGATTTTAAGAGAGATCTGTAATATAGAGCTTGATAATATACTCCAGATGTCTTCCATCTGACGATACTGTTCTGAATGTATAAGAGACTTAACAGTTCTCTGTTACCCCTCTAAGAGTCATTTCATAAAATGAAGTACTCACTCTACTATCATACAATGGCCATAGACTGGAGGGAACTTAGAAATATTCATTATACTATGTTATCTGCATGTTTATGTTTATATCTATTTATTTCCATGATCATGTAAAATTCTTCTCTGCACAAAATAACATGAAAATAAAGCAATGATATTCAGATAATAGATAGAATATGGAATACATTATTAACTTGTTAAATTAATTAAACAAGGAGGCTTTGATGTCATGATAACCTAAATAAACAAACTAAAACTTAAGGCTATGAAAACTTCAAGGTTAGAAAACTGAAACCTAAGGAGAACTAATCACAAACAGCCAAGGCTTTAAGCTTTAAGGCTTCCATCCTTTCTCTATAAAAGTCTCTATCTCAGAGCTTCTGTTGGTGGAACATTCCCAGCCATGTCTGGTTAGACACTGTTAGAATCAATTTTTGTTGGAAGTCTTAAAATTTGTAATATGTTTCAGGTTCTCTTTAATAACTCTGATGCATATATTCTCTATACCTGTTGATGGTGGCCTCATATTGCATCCTTTGCTTACTATAATTTTGATATCGAAATCACCAACTTGAAAGCATTTCACTAGTTCTTCATCATCTTATAGATTTTCACTTTCCATGAGTTACCCCTTCAAAGTTAATTTTATCTTAGTTGCCTTATCTCCTTATATAACATTTTCGGCAAATCATCATCGTCATTGTGCCTATCTCTGTGCTATATGTAGAGTTGAAAAAAGGCTACACTTAATCCAGAAGAGGTTGGAAAAGTGTTATAGTGATAAATAAACCAGCTGTATTTGGGGAGCAGCAAATCAGTGATTTACAAAATTTTTATTTATTTATTTTTTTTTAAAATAATCTCTACATCCAACATGGAGATCAGATTCACAACCTCAAGATCAAGAGTCACATGCTCTATGGACTGAGCCAGCAAGGCACCCCAACTCAGTGGATTTCAAAGTTGAGATAATTATCCTTTCATTTCTAAAAGCCCTTGAAAGCTAACAGTAGCATTCAGATCCTTACAAAATCCTAGGCCACAAAAGCATTATATGATTGGCTCATTTTCTACCACCTACCCCCTTTTTATTTTTAAGGTTTTATTTATATGAGAGAGAGAGAGTATGCTTGCAAGCGGGGCGTGGGGGCAGATGGAGTGGGGGAAGCAGACTCCCCACTGAACTGGGCTCCATCCCAAGACCCTGGGGATTATGACCTATGCCAAGTCAAACACTTAACCAACGGAGCCCCAGCCACTTCCCATTTTTATTTCTTGAGACCTCATCCATTTCCTCACTCTTCCTTAAAAACCTAAGCACACTTCCCTCTCAAGAGTTTTGCACTTACTCTTTCCTCTAGGGGACATTTTCTTCTCCCGGTATACCCTTGTATAGCTCCCAAGCTTCAGTGAGGGTTTTACTAAAATGTCACTCTCTCCGCATGGAGATTTCTTCCAGATCACCTTACAACAGCATTCCTAGTCACTCATTATTTTACTCTAAATATTTTCCTTTAATGCATTCACCATTAATTGACATTATTTTACAATAGTTATTACTAGTCAGCCCCTTGAAGCCAGGGATTTGGACAGTCCTGTTTATTACTGTAACCCCAGGTTCTAAAGCTTTTCTTTATAGAATAGAGTGCTGTAAGGGCAGAGAGCAGACAGCTAAAGGCAATTGAGACCCGTGGGCTCAAGAGAAACTTCTGCCCCTCCCTTAACTACACAGAGGAATCTCAATTGGGCGTCTTTCCCAGAATAAGGGTTATCAGCAGAGATACATTTTATCCGAGTGGCCCATCTATATGGCAGAGAAAATATCTAGTTACCAAACATCTGCTATTCCTATCACCCTGTGAAGTGCATTCCTTTCCTCCAAGTCCCAGATCTCTACTCCCTTTTCCTTACTTCAGAACAACATGGATACCTCATTCTGTCTTTGGAATTCCCATGTTTGAGTGGATACCCCGAATGTACACTATTAAATTTGATTTTCTTCTGTCTGTCTCATGGTAATTTGATTCTCAGTCTGTCTAGAAGGACCCATGAAAGGGAAAAGAATTCTTGCTTCCCAATAGTATTCAATACAGTTTTTGAATAAATAAATTAGTTACTCAAATTTTGTTGATTTTATTGCCTTCTCAGTATCAAATACAATAAAATAATTGGGAAAAAAATTGATATCTTCAGAGTAAGTTAGAAGATCAAAGTGGATTGAAGAGTAACCATAGAAGTGAGGTTCTCACAATGATGTTTGGGGAACAACATAGGTTTTATTTGGAAGTAGAAAAAAATGAAATTTATTTTGTAAAGCTTTCACTTTGATTGATAACCACGTCTGCCTTAAGATCAACACAAGTTTAAATTTCAAACTTTCAGTTAAATAAAGATAAGCAAATTCAAGGGTCAAACTATAGTGGACAAATCATTCCCCAAAATATACCGTAGACTGCACATTCCTTCCACACGATGTATCACCTTATTTTCAAATAGTAAGCCTCATTCTGGGTATTGTACATTTCCAATAGTTCATTATTAAATCAGAGAATGCAAAGAAAATATCTACCATCTTGCAAACTATTATTTCTATCAACTCTACAAAGATACTTGCAATGTTTCCCTGAGGTCATTAAGTCATTTTTTGGTAAACATCTCATATATTTCCTTATATCTATGAGTAGGGATCCTGACTATCCTCCAGGAAAACAGGTTTTTAGAAGTGAAGGAAATAAATGCCAAGCCATAAGAAAAGATATGAAATATATTTTTGCCAAATTGAGCTTACATTTTAATAACACATTTTACATCACATTTGGTATCCAGCAACTTTTAGTGAGGCTCTATATTCTTATGCAGATTATGTAAAAATGCTACTTGCATAACATTCTGGAAAGGAGATTTAGAAAGTGTTATCTTCTAAAGATCATTTAAATATAAGACTATGGAGCAATTATCCATGGATGCTTAAAACATCAGATGGTGAAAAAAATCACCTCATCCTGTTCAATGGGAGCAATCTGGAGGCAAGTAGTATGTATTGTAATTGTTTTATTATTTTTAGTTGAGAAGAAAATGCTTACTAGAATCTGATTACATGCCCAAAACTATAGAAGAAATATTCAAGGGAAAAAAAAATACCCCTTGACAATTGTTGCCTATTAGTCAAGAAAGTGCTTACATTCGGTTTGTGTATGATGTTTGAAGACGCTTTAAAATTAAAACCTTGAAGATTCTTGACATACTTTTTAAGATTCAAAGATGACATGAAAGAAGAAGACTCAGAAGAAACTCATGTTGCATCCACTAAACAGCTGAACATCAGACTTGAGAAAGAAAAAAAAAAAGATTTTATTCTCAAGCTGCTACATTTTTGAAATAACTTACAAATACCAAATGGAAAACATTTTTGCAATATTTTGCACTTTGCAGACCAATCAAATATATCAGAATAGAATAAGAAGAATAAAAGAAAGACGACTTTCCAAAAATCTCCCCTTTTAGATTATACACTCATAATTCAGGTTTGGATTCTGCTTCTTGTTTCAACTCCTCTAAATGATTCTGGAACAAATGTGAAAATGCATGATCAAGGGTTGGAAAAGGTCACTGGAACATTTATTCATTCAGCAAATACTTGGATGCCCATCAAGGCCCTGGCATCCTTCTTAGGCCTATAGATACAGCAGAAAACTCTTGGAACTTACATTCTAAGAGGTTTTGTGTCCCATGTTATTCTTCCGTCTTAAGCTGTCTGACCTTTTCTTCTCTTATTTTTATTTGATTCTGTTGTTTCTTTTCGTATCATTGTTCCTAACCAAGAAGCTACTTTGGACGTCCTATCTTGGTGTATCATCAGCAATCTTGATGAAAGTAATGGATAGTTCTACTTCTTTTTAAACTTTCTGCCTGATAGGAAGATGTTTGGCAATGCATTTAATTATCCTAAATGATGTCTTCTATTTCTCATTCTTTTTTTAAGACCTAGAAATTTTATGTATTCATTAAACTTTGAAGCTCTGAATACTTGCAGCAGTCTGACATGCTCCATACTATTTATAAAGAAGGTTTAAGATCAGCAATCTGCTTGGAAGGGTTAGCTAGGGCACTTTAACTTTAAATACATTTGGTTAGTGTCAAGATAATATGCATGGTCACATAGCACTAGTGCCATTTTATATAAATATGATGTACTGTTTATTACAGAAATTTATGGGCAGGCATAAAACGAGTATGATTTGCTGAGATGACAGAGAGCTTAAGAGAAGGAGCGGATCATTCCCAGTTAAGAGAGTGGATGTCTAGAAGGATGGTGTTGCCATCAATTGGTCAGGGTAGACAGCGTCAAGTTTGGTGGGGAGGAGGGAGAAATTAAGACTTGGGTTTGGATTTCAAACATGTTAAGTTGTTGTTGCTTATTTATAACTCCAAATGGAATGATCAATTCTGGAGTTAGTGGGAGATACCAAGATTTTAGGAAAGCAGTGAGGTGTCATCAACATAGAGATGACATTTAAAGTTATGAAAGAGGATTGCTAAGAAGAACATAGAGATAGGAAGTGTCGACAGACCCACTCAACTGTTTAGAGGGTAGGGAACTGAGAGAAACTGGTGTGAGGAGAATGAGAAGAGAGGGTTGCTGTTATCAGCAGATACCCAGGAGGTCATGAGGTCAGAAAGGCCAAGAGGAGAACTGTTGGAACAAGGAAAGAGTGATCCACTGAGTCAAATACTGTTAAGTCAAATACAATTAGAACTGAGAACTCATCACTGGTGTTGGCAGTGTGGAGCTTTTTGATAACCCTGCCAAGAATATTTATGTGTGTCTAGGGATAAAAGCCTGATTCAAGTGGGTTTAAAAAAGAAGAAAAGGAAACTCAAAACCAGCAAGGCTAAACAACACTTTCCCAAATTTGCTCTAAAGGGGTGCTGGAGAGAAACAAGGAAGCCATTTATACACAATCTGTTCTTCCTCTGCAAATGAGTCAATAAGAGTTGTTTCCTGGGCACAGTATTCTATAACATTTTAAAATATACCCAAGACTAGTATTCTGTGCCTTTTTTTTTTCCCCTACTGAGCTCATTCCATCTTTTATTACAAGAAAAAAAAATCTTTCTTTGTAAAACAAATATGACTATTTTATTTGGGCTTGAAGTTATGTTATGGAACCTGACTGGATCGCCCAATGGAACAACCAAGCAGCATTCAGAGATCTTGGAGGATAGGAGGTTTATATGACACTGGCAGTCTCAGAGAAGAGTGATCTTCAAAGGTCTTAGCCCTGAGCACAAGCAAAGGAGGTAATTCATACACTTCTACTGCCACATACTTGGCACTTTTGGCATGCATGGGAAGCAGAGTAGGGAGAAGAGCCCTGGAGCAGGCACTGCAGCTCACCTGCTGGCTCGATTGGCCATCTTAGGACACAGATTTTTCCTCTTCTGTTAAGGGCAAAGCCAGTTAGACAGTTATCTCCAAAAAAACACTGTTTTATAATCTCAAGCTACCCAAGAGTGTGAATTTGTGTGTGTGGGGGGGAGCACTTAATCTTTCTAAGTTTCATTTTCCTAATTTATGAAAAACTGCTGATAAAATTACTTGCACAAAATAATTTGTAAATATAGTATCACTTTTTTGGCATCCATACAATCTTTCAAGAATTCTAATCATGCAAAAACAGCAATTTTTCTCTTCTGCTACATTTTATTTCCTATGAGTCTTTTCAATGCTTAATTTGAAGGAAGAGTTTCCTATTCAAAACTTTAAAAAATCAATCACATACCTGGGATTTCAATTTCTAAGTCAACTCGGCGATTGTAAAGGAGTTGAATTTGGAAATGAGCTTGACATTCAAACCTCATAGTATTGGTTCTATTGCTGCTTAGCACAGGGATGTAATCCTCACAAAAATACTATTTGATCCCAGATAAGGGAAAAAAAAAAAAAAAAAGGTAATGGATTGCCCCTCCACACAAAACCGTAAAACAGAGTTCTGGGTTGCTGCCATTCAAATGAATAGAAACCGGCAGCAAGTCTAACACCTATCCAGATTCAATTTTGTAACATCTGCAGGCATCATTCGGGAAATGGTAAACATTTTAATGGTCAGGCCCTGTCCACTTACGCATTACTATTTCCAGCATTATCCCCTATTTCTATCTGGAAAGAGAAACTAAAAGGTGACAGATTGCTGTGAATGAAATGAATGGAGATCCATTTGCATTCATTTCAGCAGCAGCACACTCCCTACTTTCCCATTCCTTTGTTGTCCTTCAGAGATCTCCCTTACTGCTTTGGAAAATACAAGAGCCAGACACTACATTTTGATCATGCAGCTAAAACTCCAAACATCAGCACCTGAATTGATCTAACAGCATCAAACAACTTTATAATTACAGTCCATCTCTTCCTTTTAAAGACAAATTCATGCTGATTGAGTTAAGATCGAAGCAGCACATTCTCTGAAAATTGAATTGTTATAAATTTAAAAAACTGTAAGTGTCCTGTGCACATCCACTAACATTCAGAAACGAAATAGCTTTATTTAAATTTAAAATTTGAGGGCGCCTGGGTGGCTCAGTGGGTTAAGCCGCTGCCTTCAGCTCGGGTCATGATCTCAGGGTCCTGGGATCGAGCCCCGCATCGGGCTCTCTGCTCAGCAGGGAGCCTGCTTCCCTCTCTCTCTCTCTCTGCCTGCCTCTCCGTCTGCTTGTGATCTCTCTCTGTCAAATAAATAAATAAAATCTTTAAATAAATAAATAAATAAATAAATAAATAAATTTAAAATTTGATTAACCAAAATCCTTGCATTTTGTTTGGATTCCCTGTGTTACAAAGAGGGGTTGATTTCAGTCAGTTAGTAACCACCACTAAATGGTCATTTTTAGAAGATAATCAATGTATGTACTGAGTGCATGAAAACGATAATGCAGCTTAGATGTCTATATACTTATTCTGCTTTTATGAAAGGGCTAAAAAAGATGAAGCAGGAGTATTTTACTATTTCTAAATGTACCTTCAAACACAGATCAAATTTTATCCTGGATTGTACCGTGCTGAGCATCTCATCTCATTTAGCTGGTCAATTAAAGGTGAACTATTCCCAGAAAACAAAGCTAAATATGGCACTACTTATTAGCATGTCAGATCTGGGGCACCTGGGTGGCTCGGTTGGTTAAGTGTTCAACTCTTTTTTTTTTTTTTAAAGATTTTATTTATTTATTTGACAGAGAGAAATCACAAGTAGGCAGAGAGGCAGCCAGAGAGAGAGGAGGAAGCAGGCTCCCTGCTGAGCAGAAAGCCCGATGTGGGGCTTGAACCCAGGACCTGGGATCATGACCTGAGCCGAAGGCAGCGGCTTAACCCACTGAGCCACCCAGGCGCCCCAAGTGTTCAACTCTTGATTTCCGTTCAGGTCAGGATCTCAGGGTTGTGAGATCAAGCTCCACATTGGGCTCTGTGCTGGGTTTGGAGCTGTTTAAGAGTCTCTTTCTCCCTCTCTTCCTAGCTCCTCACACAGGAGTGCTCTATCTCTTAAAAAAAAAAAGTAACGAGATAAATAATAATGTCAGATTGGTAAGTTACAGTTGAAATTGTTCTCTGAAGGAAATTCTTTTTACAATTTTGGAAAAAAAGCTTACTCTGCGTGCTATCTAAACTCCAGCAAATAATCCCTTAAGGAAGAAATAAACATATGTATAGAGCCCTAATTGGGAGTTTATTTATAACCAAAATGAAAACATAAAAGATCAGTTTTAGTGGTATATTTCCTTTTTTTTTCTTTTTTTCAACTTTTGGGCTTCTCTGGGAAATATGTTATTTCCTGTCAAAAACAAAGTTGTTGGAAGGAAACATTAGAAAACTAATAGCGAAAAAAAAAAAGAAAGAAAACTAATAGCAGCTAACATTGAATCAGCCCTGGAATCTCTGTATTTTGCAAGTATGAAGACCTATATAAGTAATTTTGTAATAGATTTATATCATGATAAGTCAAATTCTAACTAGTTTAACATTCCTGCTTATTTGTTAATATGTATCCAAAATCAGGGGTCCAGGTATAAAACTGGCAGAGCATTTAACTTAAAGGCAGAATACTGTGCTTCTAATATGTTATATCCATTTTTGCATTTTGAAGTATTGCATTAAAGTAAACTTCAGTATCAAAGTATTGCATTTAAAGTAAACTAAGATTTGACCTTACTGAGATTTTGAATTTAGGCAATTACCATGGTTTAGACCAGAAGGTTTTCCTTTGCGTGAGAAAAATCTTGCCCAGCATTTTGCCTCCAAACTCACAAATTCTTAGTGATGACTTTATGTTTTCAATAAGCTTTTTCCTTGTGTTTATTTGAAGTTGTCATGAGTATATTACTCGAACAGGAAAAGTTGGAAAATTATAAAGAGGAAAGGAATCTTCTCTACTTTCTACTTTTCTAAAACAAACAAATAAGCAAAAACACACACCAAAAAAACCTTTCATGAAACCCCAATCTGTCAATTCAGATTATAAGCAACATTTTTCTTTTTATACAACTCTGGGAATTAACAACCAAGCAAATCAGAAAGAGGAAAAGCAGCAATAGCTTCTTTTGTGGCAGCTTTCAGTTATTTGAGTGTTTAGATTGATTGGTGGAATTGAAATAGTGTCATTTATTCAGTATGTGTGTGGATAAAATATGAAACAAGGCCAATAAAACCTGTTCCAAATAAATATGTGGTAAGGCTTCTGTCATAGCTAAAAGTAGATTATCCCTTCTATTTGCATTTAAGTTATATACAAAAATGTATGCTTCATTCTATGCATGCTTTAACTTAGAGTATGTCAACATTTGATACCCACGAAAATGTTGGTGTTCAGAGCAGATATCCAAAAAAGAGTTCTTGAGATATCTTTGGTGCAAAAAAATGGTTTTATTAAAGCATGGGGACAGGACCTGTGGCCATAAAGAGCTGCACTAAAGTCAAAAGAAGTGGTCCATTATATATTTTCAAGTTGGGAGAGGTTAGGGGTAGGGTAAGTCTCTAAAGAATTTTGGAAACTAGGTTTCCAGGACCCTGAGGAGGCTAGCTATCATTACGAAAAATTCATTTATTATAGTTTAGGAAAACTCAGTCATGAGACTCTTCAGGTGTATATCAGTGGATCATATGCTTGGAAGATGATTCCTAACATGTATCTTGGGAGGTAGAGATAAAGGAAGTTTCCAGAGGAATGTGTGTATGTTCAAGTTGACTATAGGATCCTGGGGGGTCAGGATAATGTTAAGCCAAGTTTGCCTTTTGCCCATCAGCAAAGTGTCAACATTGAGATAGCTGAGCTCCCACAGGAAGGTCACTTTACCTGTTTCAAGGACATATCAATGGGCTATAGGCAGAAAGGAAATTTGTGTCTTTTTTTTATTTTTTTAATTTTATTTCCCACATCACCAAGACTAGTTTTTTTTTCATTTTATAGAAATAAAAATAATCCACTCTCAAAAGCTGAGTTTAAATTGTTTTTAAATGATCCAACCCAAACGAATGTAATTTCACTTAAAAAACTATTGTTCCAGGGGCACCTGTGTAGCTCAGTTGATTAAATATTTGATCTTGGTTTTGGCTCTGGTCATGATCTTGTGGTCCTACAATCAAGCCCCACATGGAACTCCATGCTCAGCACAGAGTCTGCTTTTCTCTGGCCCTCCCCCTCTAGACCTCTCTCAGCACTCGTGCTCACTCTCAAATAAATAAATAAAATATTAAAAAAAAAAAAACCCTATACCATTCCTGCCATCTTTCTGTACCTAAGATGTCCTGAAGTATCCAGACTTCTTTTTTTTTTTTTTTAAGATTTTATTTATTTATTTGACAGAGAGAGATCACAAGTAGATGGAGAGGCAGGCAGAGAGAGAGAGAGGGAAGCAGGATCTCTGCCGAGCAGAGAACCCGATGCGGGACTCGATCCCAGGACCCTGAGATCATGACCTGAGCCGAAGGCAGCAGCTTAACCCACTGAGCCACCCAGGCACCCAGTATCCAGACTTCTACATGTAATTTGACAGAAACATTTTCAGAGAAGTCATTAAGATAATTCCTATGCCAGTCAATAGTTCCCAAGCGTGCTATATGAATTTCTTCAAAATATATTTTATTTTTCTTATATATGATGAAGCAAAATAATCTTCAAAATATTAAAATGATATAATGATGTAAAGCCACTACCTTACCTGAGAAGCTCATAAATGAGGTATGAAACACAAAATTCCAACTGTTTCTCAAGCTTTTTAAAACAGCAATTCCCCTCCTTGGATGCCCATAAGAATCACCTGGGGATTTCTAAAAACCACTGATAACCATCACCCACCCATCCCAGAACAACAAAACCAGAATCTCGTGGTATGTAGCTTGAAAATTACAATATTTAAAAAAAATTCCTCCAGGTAATTATAACTTCCAGCTTAGAAAACTACTGCCCCAAAGAAAGAGGGATGAGATAGATTTGCTTTTCTATCCTTTGCATAGAGGTATGGTTTAATCAATATAGTCAATCATGGAAAACTTGAATAATCAGTCAAACATCCAAGGAACCTAGAAGAATAGAGGGGAGATTATTTTTCCTCCCCTACACATGACTTGTGTAGAAAGAGAACTACTGGAAATTTAAAAAAAAAAAAAAAAAGGGCAACATGTTCAATGTAGAAGTGTTTGTATATGAAGTATGACAGCACTGTTCATGAGTGGATATCAGTTGGATGTCATAAAATGATAAAAAACTTAATGCATATTTCACTTAGTGCTATAAAATTATAAATTAAAAAAAATGAAATTCTTTTTTTTGTTTGTTTAATTTAAAACAGGAATCGAATCCCTGTCTTATATTCATGAAGGGTAGAGTGACCCCATGGTTTTCAAAAATTACAGTATATACCATAATGTAAGCCCATCCACTATGATTTTTTTTTGTTTATTTTGTTGTTAAGCACAGTTTTTTTTTTTTTTTTTTCCTTAGAGATTTATTTATTTATTTTAGAGAGAGAGGGAGAGAGAGAGCCCAGGACTCTGGGATCATGACCTGAGCCGGAGGGAGGAATAGAGGGAGAGAATCTCTGGCAGATTCCCTGCTAAGCAAGGATCCTGACTGGGGCTTCCATGTGGGGCTGAATCTCCTGACCTGACCCAAAACCAAGAGTCAGATGGCAACTGACTGAACCACCCAAGTGCCCCCCTGCCCCGATTATGTTTTAAGAAGGGAATTTCTTTTTTTTTTTTTTTTTAATTTTTTTAAAGATTTTATTTATTTATTTGACAGAGAGAGATCACAAGCAGGCAGAGAGGCAGGCAGAGAGAGAGGAGGAAGCAGGCTCCCTGCTGAGCAGAGAGCCCGATGCGGGGCTCGATCCCAGGACCCTGAGATCATGACCCGAGCCGAAGGCAGCAGCTTAACCCACTGAGCCACCCAGGCGCCCCGGGAATTTCTTATAGTGAGCTGAATTAGCTTTGTTTTTTCTATCTATTGACCCTAATTCTGCTTGCATGACTTTGATATATGTTCTGATACCAAGGCAAGTAGCAATGTAATTCATTTAACAAACAGGATACTATGTGTGTGAGTTGTGGGGGAAGAAATCGATTAATTTTGTTAGATGAGCCAAAATTTAGATCCTGCATTTGTCACCAGATGCATTTTGTCTCTGAGGTGACTTCTGATAACTTTTTTTTTCTTTTTTTTCTTTTCATCTAATACTGATGCCACCTGACAATATCACCTGTACATTTCATTTGATTTAGTCAGATGCTTTGGGCACTTCTGTTTTCTATATTTGCCTGACTATCTAACCTCTTTGGATCAGTATCAAAGTTAAACTACAATTTCCCAAAATAACCTTCAGGAACCCCAATCTTAGTTTCTCCTCCAATCTCACTGGTCAGAACAAAACAAGCCCTATATTTCTCCTGATTATGAATTTCTTTAGGCAGCCTCAAGCTTCCCTAGAAGTTCCCCAGGTATTCTCCTCAGTCAAACTTCTTTTCTTGGCAGACATCAACAGAATGCTAATCTGTAAGTACATCTTTTCCTGCCCCTGACTACCATCAGATGAACATAAGTGGTCATTCTTTAGCAGTCATCTAACATCTTGCTACTTGGTGTTCTTTCAGGAATAGGAATATTTATAACATCTAAGAGCTTGTTAAAAATTCAGAATCTCAGGTCCTACTTAAGACCTACTGAATCACTGTCCTCATTTTAACAAGACAACCAGGTGATTTTTTTTTAAAGAATTTATTTATTTATTTGAGACAGAGAGAGAGAGAGCATGAGAGAGAGAGCATAACCGGAGTGGGGTGGGGCACAGGGAGAGGGAGAAGCAGACTGACTCTACACTGAGCAGAAAGCCCAACCCTGAGTTAAACATGAGCCAAAGACAGATGCTTAACCAACTAAGCCACCCAGGAGCCCCTGACCAAATAAATTTTATACACATTAAAGTTTAGGAAGTTCTCATTTAGGGCATATTATTTTTCTCTGCAACTCAGCACCTCCTTAAGATAACTCTCCCAATTCCATTGGCACTTATCTGGTTACAGTTCACCTGCAATTGCACATTGAAGACAGTACTATTCTAAATTCCTGGTTCTCAAATGTTTAAAAAAAAAAAACCCACACAAAAACACCAAATGCCCTTTATTCTCTTCTTAGTTCAAACTTCTCTGATTCCTTCAACCATTTCTCTCATATAAGTGTGTCCAAATATCTTCAAAACTCAACCCTTTTAGAACATCTATTAGATGATTTCTAACCTGTCAATATCCGTAGCAAATTCATGTTTTGCACAGGAAAAAAAAAAAAGAAAAAGAAAAAGAAAACAACAACAACAAAAACCTGAGAGGTAAATGCAAATGGGAGACAGGCATGACCAGTGTGCTCATGCCTTAATAATGTGGAGAAATCAATTCAATTTTCAGCTATTCTCAGAGAAGTGTTCCCCAAGCAGATAACAGAATGATAAATGTTGACCTCTTAAAATCAGTAAGGTATGAAGTGTAGCAAAAATTATTAATATAACCATGTGATTAAGTATGTCTCTTTCAGTGAATCACAGTGATGGGATTATTCTGACATAAACTGCAGGAGTGAAAAATTAGGTCGTTAGTTAAAATGAAATGCAAATATTGTCAGATTCTGGAACATTTCTTTTAAACATTAAAAAAGACATTTTCAAGTTCCGAGATATATACACATCAATTTTAAAATATATCTCTATGGCAAATAAAACTTTTTTCATAAAAACAGTCCAGTATTTGGAATCTCAAAATAGATTTTTTTAAGCATTTGAAACATGCACGGCTATATTTCAAAACAAGTGAAAAATTTCCCAAGATTAAATTTATATTTATTTATTTTTAAAGATTTTTTTTTTTTAATTTGAGAAAGAGAGCAGGGGGAGGGGCAGAGGGAGTGGAAGAGGATCTTCAAGCAGATTCCCCGCTGAGGGCAGAGCTGGACATAGGGCTCAACCCTACAAGCCTGAGATCATATCCCAAGCCAAAATCAAGATTCAGATGCTTAAACAAGTGAGCTACCCAGGTGCCCCTAAGTCAAAAATTTTAAGTAAGAGCTATTTTAATATGAAAATTGCAACTAAGTATTTTCTGTATATGTGCTTGATTAATCATAATGAGCCAATAAAACTGAAATACTCCAGATTCCAACGATACCTCCTTTTTGTCAAATATTGACATATTTTAAATGGTAAATATTTGGATATTAAAAATTGAATTTACATTTTAAAAAAATCTATATGTTTTCACATACATATCCTGAAAACCACATAGGGTAAGTGAGTTGTTTGCTTCTAAAATATGATTAGACTTCATTACTAACGACACATAGAGAAATAACAATTTTTGAACAGTTGTTTGGTGGGTAAAATAATGTAATGAATTAGAACTCAAAAAGTTGGCTGCGGAACATCTTTAGTGGACTTCATTCTATAATCAATGGTGAGTCATAAGAGGTTGTTGAGAGGGGAAATTATGTGATCAAGGTTTTGAAAAGTTAACTGTGAAGGAAAAGATGAAAAGATTTTAAATTATTCAGACCCAGAAAGACTTGTCAAAAGATGGCTGTAATTATCCAGAAGAAAAAAACTTTTTTTTTTATATTTCTCTCGTTATAAATTTTTCTAGTGATTCAATTCTCTTTCAAAGTCACATTATTCCTATCCTATTGCTTTTTTAGGTATATTCCTTAACTAACTCAGTGTCCCTATACTGACATGATTACTATGACTCATAACTTGGTACCAAAATCTTCACTGAAAGCTATGACTGATCAAGCCTGTAATTTCTATTTGAATTTTATCTTCTTAAAAAAATTAGGATCTTCTGATATGATTCCCATGTATCCAATCTCAATATGATGGGCATGATGTTTCCCAGTGCCTGGTAATTGGATATTTGTATAGAATTATTCTAATGAATTAAATTCAATTTAGTTCTGAAAAGGAATAAATGAAGAAAATCAGTTCATTAATCAAAAGAAAGAAAGAAAGAAAGAAAGAAAGAAAGAAAGATGGAAGGGGTACTCTATGCCAGTAACAATAAAAGGAACTGTAACAGATCATGAGAATAATAAGGTAAAAAACATGACCATTGACTTCATTGAATATAACAATTAGTGAGGGAAAAAAGCTGGAAAATAGATATTTCAGAAATGTTTAATAACTTCTATAATCAATGGGAAACATAAGAAAGGAACTTAAGGAGTGAGAGAAAATACTTTATGGACAGTTTCTGAAGGAGGTAACACGCGTGGTGAGACTTCTGTAATAAGAAGGAATTTATGTGACTTTTTTCATTCTGATTATTTCTGATACTCACAAAGTGTAAGATTTATTTAGGTGTTTAAGGAGGCAGGTTCCTCTTTTTCCTTATTATCACAGAATGTCTCATTCTATAGTCTTCAAATGTACCAAACTGGGTAGTGATACGGTTAAGAATGATTGACACCTCAGTGGCTTAGTCAGTTAAGCATCCAGCTCTTGATTTCAGCTCAGGTCATGATCTTAGGGCCATGGGATTGAGCTCCACATCAGGCTCTGCACTTTGCCCCTCTCCCCAATCCCCAACTCTCTCTCCCTCTCAAAAAAAAAAAAAAAAAAAGAAAGAAAGAAAGAAAAAAAAAGAAAAAAAAAAGAAAAAGGATAAGAAATGTTATATATAATATATGTTACAGGTTTTTGCTCTGAATCTTCAAAATACTACTTATGAGACAAGTATACTGTTGGTTGCCCAAACGAGTTACATCAGAACAGATTTTATTTTCTTTCACTTTCACAATAATCTGAGTAATTTCAAGGCAAGTTTTGGTTTACAGAAACAAGGGTGGGGGACATACAATCTATGACTCTTTAGGTTTGATTTCGTATTTTAAAAAATAAGTTAAATATCATTTACAATTTTAAACATTTTATTAATCCAATGAATGAAAAGATCTCTGTCTTTTTAAAGTTTGGCCTTGGAGGGAGTTAAAAGAATTTGGGGCTGATCAAAGTAAAAGGTGGCAATAGCACACCATGAGCTTTCTTCGGAGGCAGCTTTGAGAGGCGGCCTGTGAGGATCAATTCCTGACAGCCTGTGACCTTCCAGAGGCAACAACAGGAGCCACCACCAACCGGAAGGGGAAGAAAGCAGGGAGGGGATCACGCAGGGAGTTTACATGTCCTGATGATTTTGCTTGGTAGCACAGTGACGAACGACATTCTGAATCTGAGAGCGCAGCAGGGGCATGCGGGATTTCTTGGTCCCAGGGTTTGTCTTCTATATGACTAGCAGATGTCTAGTGTAGCTTGTGAATCTTGCAAAGCGGGAAGGTTTTAATGTCTAAACACCTGATTATTTCAGCTATATTTAAAGCAACTGGATGTGTAAACATTTGAGTTTGTGCTTTTGAGATGACAGTTTCAGTCTGCCTTGAAGAAGTAAACGATATGGGACCTCTACACAGAGTCTGTCATTAACCCATTTATATAATAGCTAGATTGTTGGCGAATATTTAACATTGCTTTTTCAAATAAATGAGCAGCTTAGTTTACTAAACTAAGTGGAGAATCTACCTAGCAGGGAAACCTATCATTGATAATAACATATTCATTTTGTGAGTTAGCTCTTTAAAAGCACACCAAATACTGTACCTTTGTTTCAGTTTCACTGAGTTTCCAACTTATTTTTTTCTATTCATTTTCTTTAATTTCACAGAGTTAAAAAGATCTGCCTACTATAAATGCAAAATTCATAAACATAAGAATAATTTAGCAAAATGATTTTGGAAAGATCATTTTACCATTATTCATCTATAAAGTAGGTAGATACTTGATCTCTAAGGACCCTTCCAAAGTTAGATACCATGATTAATATTTTAATACTGTCTTCACTGATTCAAGAATCCTAATGTTACATTTACCTTATTAATATGCTTAATAAACCCTTTCATAGATAATAAAATATTAACTCTCAATTTAGTTCAAGCTGGTTTAATTAAAGGAAATAATGGAACATTTCTAAAAAAATGTCAGGTAAAAAGTGGGTGCACAGTGCACATTAAAGTATAGGCATTTCTATTTCGAACAAGATGCAAAGGTAATATCATTAGACTGTTTGCCACCCATTTTTTTTACATTATTTTGTTACAACAACCTTCTTTAGTAGATAGCATCTTCATTTTCAGGGATGAGGGAAAAAACCTCTAAGTAATCAATGACTTACTCAAGGTGATTTAATTTTTAAATAACATAATCTGAATTCAAGTATATCTTTATTAAAACCTCATAACTTGATACATTATTATGGATTCTCAATTCTGGATATTCAGTTATTAAGATTTGCTGCTTCATCTTATAAGTATTCCTAACATTAAATATTAAATGCTTTCCATCTGGGGAGCCTGGGTGGCTCAGTGGTTAGGCCTCTGCCTTTGGCTCAGGTCATGATCCCAGGGTCCTGGGATCAAGCCCCGCATTGAGCCCCGCATCGGGCTCTCTGCTAAGCAGGGAGCCTGCTTCCTCCTTTCTCTCTGCCTGCCTCTGTGGTCTGTCTGTCAAATAAATAAATAAAATCTTTAAAAAATAAAAAATAGATAAATGAAAAATAAGTGCTTTCCATCTAAATATAACCCCTAATGCTTTCTAAATTTCATATAGGCCCACATGAATTTTATTATACCCACTTTTGAAATCATGCAATTATAAAAGAGATGTGATTCAGAAATTTATTCTATTAAAGCTTGAGACCAATTTAGCTGTTTGAAATAATAAAATAAAGGCCACTTTCATAAATACTTCCAGAATTGAAAAAGTAAATGAGAATTAACTTAATTTTAATTGGAAAAACAGGGAAGTGTGGGGCACCTGGGTGGCTAAGTCAGTTAAGGACTCCTGATTTTGGCTCAGGTCATGATCTCAGGATCATGCTATTGAGCCTCATGTAGGGCTCTGCACTGGCATAGAGCCTGCTTAAGATTCTGTCTCTCCCTCTCTGTCTGATCCTCTCCCGCCTCTCAAAAAAACAAATAAAAAAACCAGGGAAGGAATGTTATCCTTGTCCATATTTTCTTATATCCTTAATTTACTAAACATAGGAAGAAGTGCATAATCACACACAGGAAAACATGTATGATCCTAGTCTCATGAATGTGATATCATATTATGGCTATTACAAAAACAACGTATACTTTAAATAAGTAAAAATTATGTGGCAGAAGCCAAAATAGACTAATGATACCTCTAATTTTGTATTATATTGCCTCATATTTTAAGAAATTTGAAAAGTTTCTTCTACCTTCACAAGAAAATGGCAAGAATAATTGTATCCTTTTTAAATGACTAAATAAAAGTCCACCAAAAATTAAAAATAACAATTAAAATGCGATACTAAATTTCCGGGATTAAAACCACCCATTCTCCTTTATTCAAAGCGTTACTCTAATAATTTGGGTATTAATATGATTAACCACCCAAACCAGGACACATTTGAGAATAGAGTGGAGGTTTACTTATTTTGGTTGAATTAACAAGGGCCTTCCTACAAAAGTAGGGAAATATATTCACCCTAATTATTTTAAGATCCGATTTTTGCACAGAGGTGTTATGCACACAAAAAAGTACACTTTATTCCTTTGTGATACTGTTTACTACATGAGTCTTTAGGAGAAGGTAGAAGTGAAGATTGCAGTCATTTACTGTATATAAAATTGGGTATTTGCAGAAGTCACTGTAGATACAGATTCTTAAAAATCTCTTATTTCAATAAAAACTATATGACCCTGTGGGTAATATTTTTTTTTCTTAAATATGAGTCAGAAAGGTGCTTTTTTATTCTTTTGTTTATACAGAAGCTGTTCATCAGAAGTTTATGTTCTAAATCCTACAAAACAGACAGAAACAGGCTCTCAATTTCCCAGTACTGATGTTTTCTTAAATATATTTCTTATTTTGATTTTTGTATTATATTCATTAATCACACTTATCCAATTTTTTTCACTAGAATTTATCTACCTTGTGGCAGGAGGACCTGTGTTTTACTCATTCTTTTCTTCTCCACAGCATTTTCTATGTCCTGAATATGATATGCATGCAACAAATATTTTCTCATTCGAAAACAGATTGATTCTAGCATTATTACTCAGGTTCTATTAAGGTCATAAGTTATAATCAATATACATTGTTTATAAAAAAAAATCCAGTTTAGTTTATTATATTTCTTAATTTGCTTTGAAAAATCTCCATTTGTTGTACATATAATTTGTCTTCATCTGGCCATTTAAAAATTCATATTGAGGGGGCGCCTGGATGGCTCAGTGGGTTAAGCCGCTGCCTTCGGCTCGGGTCATGATCTCAGGGTCCTGGGATCGAGCCCCGCATCGGGCTCTCTGCTCGGCAGGGAGCCTGCTTCCTCCTCTCTCTCTGCCTGCCTCTCTGCCCACTTTGTGATCTCTATCTGCCAAATAAATTAAAAAAAAAAATCTTTAAAAAGAAAATAAATAAAAATTCATATTGAGGAAAAGAGAAATGTAAGGCATGGTTAATAGTTGGCGATAGATCCTCAAATGAAAGTTATATCTTAAATATAATCTATATTTATAAATTAAATATAATTTTAGTTATAAAAAGTGCATATTGTATCACAAGGGTCAGCAAACTTTTCCTGTAAAGGACCAGACAGTAACTATTTGTGAGTTTGCAAGCCAAATGTTCTTTGCAATAGCTACTCAATTCTGTGGTTGTACCATGGAAGCAAGCAAAGAAAACATAAATGACTCTAGCTGTATTCCAGTAAATCTTTATTTATGGACACTGAAATTTAGGGTTCATATAATTTTTACATATCTTGAAATAATGTTCTTAATTTTTTTACACATGTGAAAGCAGTAGCTTTCAGGACATATGGTAATAGGCAGCCAGCAGAATTTGACCTATGAGCCATAGATATAATCCTGGCTATATTAGCAAATGTCATTCATTTATTGGTCACACCCACATTCAGTACTAAAGACGCCTATAATTCTTCTGGCTGATACTCAATTAGAAAGTACAAATATCTTATTTTTATTTCATCTTCAACATTTCATGAAAGCCGAGATTGAATAAAACTGAATTACATGAAATAAGCATAAAACACTAAAAAATACACTAAATTACACTCAATATACATATAAATAAATTGAATCATAAACATCTGACATTAGCATAAAAACATAAGTTCACATATATCAATACAGTCTTGGTGGACAAAAATTGGAATGCACACTATCTTTAACTGAATTCTATCCAAAATGAAAATTCATCTTCCAACCCATAAAATGAACTTTACAAAAGGATTTTTTATTCTATTCTAGATCAATTGGGAATGAAACTAAAAAAAAAAAAATTTAGTTATCAAAGATTACAATGATTAGTTATCATATAATAGGATGCGCTGATATTATTTTCCACTTCTCAAATATATTATTGATTTTTACCTTTAAAAGAAAAAGGCACAGTAATTATATTTTTTGCACAGAAGGAATTGTGAATTTTAATGTAGATTCTTTTCTTAAGTTGCTTAAAATTTTCTCTTTCTCCTATTTATGTTTGACACTGGCAAAGTCTCTAGTCAAATTTAATAAAAATTGCAACATAATAATTAAAGCTGAACAGAAAATTGAATACTTAGGTCAAGTATTATTTGCATTTGTCTGGCATTTGACCACTTTAAGAATAAGAATGAAAGACTGCATAGTCCAAGATTAATCCTGATAAATATATTTAATAATTTTCTTCAAGAATATATAAACAGATACCAGAAAATTTTGCCCTTTTGTCTCGTGAGATCTTGATTATGAATGGCTTGTGATTTTAATCATGATTCCCATGTATGAACTTTGATGTTCATTGACTCTTTTTTGTTTTTTTCCTGAGGTTAATTTTCTCGGCTGCTTCATTTGTTCTGCACTCCACATTTAACTGATTTAATTCTTATTTATCTCTGACCTTTTTTTCTCTTCCTTCTTCTTGATTTGGAGATGGTGTTTTCACTCTTTCCATAAAAACAAATCATTTTGACACGGTAAGTTTGGGACAAATATAAAGGCAGCGAAGACATTTTTGCATGTCTGTTTAAGTATGTTTTAATTGCCTAATAATCTATTCAACAGAAATCCTTGGCCCACTTCAAAGCCATTCTGAAATTTACACACTTTCCTATTTAAAAAGAATGAACCAAAGTTGAGAAATATACACTCATGCCAGACAAACAGTTCAACAGACTGAGGTATACTTAAATCAAGGTATTTTATGCAACTTTAAATAAATACACAGAAACACCTACCAATGACTCCTAAAGTTTCTAGTATTTTCCGTATGGAAATACTAAGTGAGAAAAGCAAGATGCAAAAAAAGTATGTATCATAAAATTTCCATTTAGTAAAACACAAATTATAATCTTTCTATATTATGTAAAAATGTGATTTTCTGGGGCACCTGGGTGGCTCAGTGAGTTAAAGCCTCTGCCTTCGGCTCAGGCCATGATTCCAGGGTCCTGGGATCAAGTCCCCCATTGGGCAGTCTGCTCAGCAGAGAACTTGCCTCCTCCTCTTTCTCTGCCTGCTTCTCTGCCTACTTGTGATCTCTGTCTGTCAAATAAATAAATAAAATCTTTAAAAAAATATATTTAAAAATGTGATTTTCCCACATAAATATTTGGTAGCTGGTGGAGAATAATTGTGGTTGAGGCCCAAAATGGAGACTTTGGATATCAAGTAAAAACAATAATTACAAATACAGGGAAGGAAAAAGTCGGAGATGAGGATTAAAATTTGTAGAGTAAAAAATAAGAGAAAAAAATAAGATAAACCCAGGAATACACAAATAAATAACAGGAGGAGAAAAAGAAAGGAATGGAAATGCAACAATAATTATTCCAACAAAAGGAAAATAATAACCCCAGGATAAATAAGGATCTGAATATGCACATGATACACTTATTGGGTAGAATTGACAACAAAACAGCACAAACTTTGAGAAATTCAAAAATTTTTATCTTATTTTTTTCTCTACAAATTTTATTCCTCATCTCTGATTTTTCCTACCGCTACCAAAAGAAACAGGCTTCCCCACAGAATCCTATGTGAAACAATGATGTTACTCATTTAACAAAGTGAAAGAAGTTTACCTGTATTAAGAAAGGAAATATATCACTCACTCTATCTGAGAAAAATACTTGAGGAAGGATCTAGCAAAGAATAAAAGAACCAAAAGAAGACCTCCAAAAATGGAAAGTGTGCAGAAGAGAAATCTAGTGACCAAAGTGAAGTTATTTACTCAGTTTATAATAATCCTTTTGCTCTAGGAGAGCTCTTGTAGCAAACAGGGATGATTCTGAGTAATTCTACTTGAATTTACCTGGACACCAGAAATTGACAAACACATGTCTATGTGACAAATGGTTTAATCTCTGTGAAATTTTTGTAGTGATCCTTTCCATGGGAATATGGAACTGGAATTAAGAAAAGGAAACAAATTATTGTCAGGACCAGTGAAAGGGTGTAAACTGGAAGCTTTGCATTGGCCATATGTTTGCTGACACACTAAGAACCCCAGAAGTAAAGGGGAAAGGGGAGGGAGCAAAAGAATAGACACAAATGAAAAATGGCATCCAAGTTCCTATTTATTCAACTTCTACTTGGATTCTATTGAACATTTAAATTCACTTCTTAAAGAGCTACGTTTTGCTTAAGCAACATTGAAATGGATTTTTATCAATTGCAACCTAGAGAATCTGGATTAAAACCAGTGTCCATCCCATATTCAGTGATACATATGCTAACCCAGATGGAGATTTAAGTACTCAGAATATGTGTATGATCATAGAAATGCCTGTGCCCTCAGTAGAGATGTGTAATATAGAGTGGGGTATTGCAGTAAGAAGCAAAAATATAATAATGCAGGATATAATGGACATATTTTGGAAAACTAAAGAAGAAAGGGAACTCCTTCAGTTAAAGAGATTACAAAAGACTCCTAAGCTGAGATGACACTTGAACTGCTTGTTTGAGCATAGGTGGCATTTAACCAAGTACAGAATGTGGGAGAAAGTCATACTAGACAGCAGAAACTTGTGTAAAGGCCCAGAGGAATATAAGAGAAGGTCATTCTCAAGCATCTATAAATAATCAAAAAGTGTTGAGAGAAGAGGGAAAAAGGAATATAAATAAGACAGGCAACAAATTATACTCAACCTTTACCTGAGTGTGATGGGAAGCCACAGAAAGATTTAAAACTGGGTGAAATGATAAATTTTAAATTTTAGAGGAACACTCTAGAAGCACTTTGGAAGATACGAGTGACCAGGGAAGCAAATGAAGAGATACGTGGAAGCTATTTGAAACTTCTGTTAGAAATAGGCTAAATAGCTGAGCAAAGCAGAGGGAAATGGTGATAGGTAGGAGAGGTGGGACTCAGGGTATAACCAGGAATGGTCTTCTACAAGCACAGGATTTTCGGAAACAACTTTTGTCCTTATGTTAGGTAGAAGCTAGACAGGAGCAATGAATGTCCCAAGGCAGAGTTCCAATCCCTTGAAGGAGAATGAGAGAGACATGCCCTGGAAGCTCAACATCATGACCTTGTGGCTTTGGAGATCTTGGGGCTGACAGATCGAGAACAGGTGGAGAAGCACAGGTGCAGAGCATGTGCTGTCTTCTTCCACCTCTCCCCCAAGGTAACTCCTAGACTCATCGTAATACAATTGCGTCAGGAGAATAGCCACAGTGGATTCAGAAAGGGTCCAGGACTCTTCTAATACAAACTGGCTGGGTCAAATGCTTCCCCCCAAACCTGTGGGTGAAGTTTTCCCAATGGTTGGAAGCACCCTTCATTAGAGACCATTCCACTATTCAGAGTTCCTCCCAGCCCAGAGAGACCCAATAATATCCAATTTTAAAACAATCTAGGGGCGGGTAATACCTCACAGTACCCACTGGGTCTCTCATCTTGAGAGTATACTTTCAGGGGTGCTTGGGTGACTCAGTAAGTTAAGTGTCTATCTTTGGATGGAGTCAAGATCCCAGGGTCCTGGAATCAAGCCCCACCTCCAGCTCTCTGGTCATCAAGGAGCCTGATTTCCCTTCTGCCTCTGCCTGCTTGTGCTCTCTCTCTTTCTCTCTGTGAAATAAATACATAAATAAATCTTAAAAAAAAAAAGTGTACTTTCACTTTAATAAACTGTTTTGTGCTTGTTACTTTCCTTTCTGGAGCACAGATTCCCTTCTTAACTTTTGTGGACAATCTAAGGACCAAGACCTCCATTCACACAACACAGACTCACTCTCTCACCTCTAACACTTCTCACACAAGTAAAAATATGAAACTCATTCATACTGTTTGTATAAGGACAAATTAAGATGTGTGAGAGCACCTTGCAAAATATAAAAGGAAAAAAAAAACTTTGGTATTAGTCTAATTGCAGATTTATTGTTAGAAACTGAACAGTCCTTTTAGTCACTACTATTCTAGGTCTTTTCTTTTATATAGAGAATAGACCACTACATATTTGTCTTAACTCTCCTTCCCTGAGCATTTCTCATTTCTACCTTCCCTTCCACTTCTGATTTCTTTCTTTCTTTCTTTTCTTTCTTTCTTTCTTTTTTTCCTCTCTTCCTTCCTTCCTTCCTTCCTTTCTTTCTTTCTTTCTCTTTCTTTCTTTCTTTCTTTCTTTCTTTCTTTCTTTCTTTCTTTCTTTCTCTCTCTCTTTGAACATTTTCTCTTTGTAATTCCTTAACTCCTGTCTTTTCCTTTTTTCTCAGAGAGCACTTTTTCAAAATGTTGATACAGGCTAGAAAACGAGATTACGACTGAGTTCAAATGATTTCATGTATTATTTATGAGCACTTGCAATGGGCTGGGCACTGTGGTAATGAGGCAAACAGTCTCTGTTCCCACTAAGCTGAAAGAGTAAATTAAAGAAGTGTTGGTGGAAAGAGAGACAGACTGGGAGCGGGGTTTGAATTTCTATGGAATCATGGATTGTATAGCTAGGAATGTCAGTCTTCAGAGAAATAATGTTTAGGAAGAGAGCTAGCATATGAGGAAGGAGTATTTTTTTTATTTATTTATTAAAGATTTTATTCATTTATTTGACAGAGAAAGACACAACGAGAGAGGGAACATGGGCAAGTGGAGTGGTAGAGGGAGAAGCAGGCTTCCTGTTGAGCAGGGAGCCAGACATGGTCTCAATCCCAGGACTCCTAGATCATGACCTGAGCTGAAGGCAGAGACTTAATGATTGAGACACCCAGGCATCCCAGGAAGGAGTATTTTAGGTGCCATGGGGATTCAAGGGAATAAGAAATTTTCCAGAAAAAAGGCAGAACATTTTGAATGTCCTGATGCAGAAAATAATATGATAATTTCTGGGAATAAAGAAGTTCAGTTCAGAAAAACAGATGGTGAAGAGAGAAATAGAGAGTCATTACTGTCAAGAATGTCAAATTAGTATTGTCTTTAGTACATAAAGAGCACTGCCTTAAGAATCACATAACGATACTTAGATACACCTTAAAGCAAAAGTCCATTTAAGAAGGAACATTTAAATCAGAATATTTCTAATTATTACCACATCTGGGAATATAAAGAATATAAAAATGACTTACAGAGGAAGGAGAAAAACGGTATTTTATAAAACTAAGTAAATATTATTTCTATAAAAGAATACCATTCTCTGATTAGATTTTAAAAAGACAAGGTGCTGTCTGAAAAACTGATTAAATGAAATTGTTTGCACGAAGAAAGGAACAAGCTTGAAAAATAGACATAATTGTAGCATAATGTATTGTCATAAAATACTCCAAGATAATGTTATTATCTCCTTATATATACAGGGTTCCCCACCCCCCAGCAATAAAGGCAGAAAGAGAACAATTGATATCCAGATGCTGCATCAAGAACTGCAAAGCCAGAGCACCTCATCTCCGCATGGCATGACCTCCATTATCACCAGGCCTGTCACTCACACCCACCTGGGAAGTTCCTGGTCGCATTCAAAGAAGTTGACGATTATAGGGCCAAGTGGAAGAGTCACGTTACATGTAAGTAAATTGCCTCTCAGTCTACAACAGTAGAAACTTCTCAGGAAATGATGCAAAGGTCAAAAGAAAAGTAATAAAAACCCACTGACCAACAATGACATAAGACGAAGATAGTATCTATTTTAAGGTATAGGTCTGATGTTTTTCAAGGACTCAAAAATGTATTTGAAAATCCACAATCTCCCTTGTTCAGAAATAAAGGCAACTAAAAGCCATTCCAGTGTGGGAGAAAAGCCTAATCTGTTAACCAACTGAAATTAAAAATTGTGTGCACCCACCTATTTAATTATTAGTTAATTCATTTTTCTTTCCTTTTTTCACTCATTCATTCATTTACATCAGTGCTCCTAATAAACCAGCTTTTTGTTTTGTTAACTACTAGTTAATATCTGTTCAGTAAGATGGAAATAACACTATGCTACTAATGGCTGAAAGAAAATGTAAAACAACTTTGAGATGTATGAATTTATTTTAGGATTAGGGTATTACTATTTTATATTTAAACCATTCAATCAGATTTTGAAGTGTTTTCAATCTTTTATTCATTCATTAGTTCCTTCATTTGATATGAACTTAATTAACAATTGTTCTCTTAACATGAATAAAATAGTGAAATGTATGTACACACAATATGTCTGGTTTATAGTTTTGACTTGTTACTATAATTATATTTCTATGATCTTTAGGTTGTATTATTGTCTTTTCTTCCTTCCATCTCTCTCTCTGTTACCTCTCCTTTACTTTTGAAAGTTCTGCACCTAATTATTCTAATGCATTGAGGTGGGGCAGTTGCCTATGTACCACCAATAACACCAGCTAGGTGTCCTGCAGTTCAGCTCACTTCTGACACCACCCGCTACCCAGACATAGCATCATATTCAACAGATTAAGGATGTGGTCCAACAAGACTGCCCTCTGCTTCAGATGCTAGTCACCAGTCCAGGTTGTCACTTGTGCTTCTGAACAAATATCTCTAAACCAGACGTTCCGAAAACCCCTTCCTTGGGTTTGATTAATATCCTAGCACATTACCAGTCTACTCTCTAGATTACTGGTTTATTATGAAGGATATTAAATGATAGGAATCAACCACCAGATGAAGAGATACATATGGTGAGGTACTGAACAAAGGAGTGTCTGTCTCTGTGGAGTTGGGGCCAGGCATGGAGGCATGTGGGATCATTCTGATTCACAAAACTCTAAGCTCTCCAAAGCCAATCCTTTTATGTTTTAACAGTCTTCCTGACCTAGGCATGAATGATTAAGTCATTGACCATTGGTGGTCAATTCAGCCTCCAGGCCCTCTTCCCTCCCTGGAGGTCAGGGTGTGGGCCTGAAAGTTCCAATCCTTTCATCATCCTGTTGGTTCCCTTGGCAACCAGCCCCAATTCTTAGGTACCTTCTGAAAGTCACCTCAGTAATAACAAAACTGGTGTGGCTGAAAGGGTTTTGTTATGAATATTTAGAAATCTTTATCACTGACTTAAGAAATTCAAAAGTTTTTAGGGACTCTGTGCCAGAAATGGAGAAGAAAACCAAAATGTATCTCTTATTTTGAATCACAATATCACACCTCCTTTCCTTTCTTCTATTTTCTTTTTTAAACAATAATGTCTAAAACAATATGATAATTTATATTTTTCAAGCAGGGCCACAGTATTTTCTCTTCGAAAATGTAATCTTAATATTCCTGACATTCTCTGAGGGGTCCCATGTTCTCTTCCTGTATCTAAGTAGGCTACTGATCGTGGAGGAAATGACTTGGAAAGCTAAGTAAACAAAAGAAAAAATATCTTTGTCTTACTTTGGCAGACACTCTCCTTTGGAACACTGAGTGTAAGTACCCTGAGACAACCATGCTGTGAAATACCACAGTCACTCCTGAGGGGAGACTAGATGGAAAAACCCTGATGCTATATGGAATGAGAAAAATACCCAGATAGCCCTCACCATCTCCCAGATCCCAGATTTCTATCAGTAGTAGCCATCTGGCTACAACCTTCCAAGAGATCCTGAGCCAGATCTGCTCAGACAAGTCCTTTTTGACATCCTGAGCACAGAAATCATGAGTTAATGAAATTGCTATTGCTTTAAATTACTAAATTTGTGGTGATTCACTATGTAGCCATAGAGAAGCAGAGGAAATACCAAGTTTATTTTAATGTCCATAGATGCTAAGGTGGACATGCTAAGAAGTGGACCCTTCTTTCAGTGTATTCACAGTCTCATTGAAGAAAATAATTTATGCATCAAAAAGGCAATGCAATGCAAACAGTACAACAGATTTAAACATATTATATTTGGGAAGCCAAGAGGACTGTTGGGAGAGGCAATGGACCCTGAGCATCCCTCAGCATTTTTGTTGAGTATTCCAGGAATACGTTTTCCAGGTATTCACAGCACCAACAATGTAGTAAGTATCCTGCTTACTCTGCCATGTTCTCTGTCTCTGTACCAGTAATGTCATGCTTTCTTCCAGTACCCATGAAACAGTGACAGTCTGGTTCCTATGTCTGTAAGTAGATTAAGGAACAATTCGGCAGCAATCACATTTGGACTTTTATAGCTTCTCAGGTCTACATGAGACAACACACTTCATTTTCATGATTGTATTGTTACAATCTCATTGGCCACCTGTGTGTGGCCAGGCTCAACCACATGGCCTTTGCTCTATAAAAGTTAGTCTGTGAGGCTGGGAGGGGTCGCCCTCTCTGTAAGAGGCAGCCCCGAATGGTCGGTTTGATTTTAGGTGCTTGGCGCGAAATAAAGCTTTGCTTGACTTTTGCTTTGTATCAGTCTCGCTCCTTTGATCACAGACCTATCATTGGGGGACCTTGCAGTATAGGCTGCTTATTTTTGACTAACAAGAACAAGCTGCTTCCATATATAATCATTGGAATATATTTAATGATAGTATAAGATCATGATTAAAATTAATAACAGTCTAGGACAATACTTAGATCCCCAGATAAAAATTTGATTTTATCTTGTTCGATCAAGAGTTTCAAATAGGTAAAAAATCAATTTTCCCTTACTGTTACTATTTTATATTTTTATTTTAAATTTTTCCTTTATTGTTTATATTTTAAAGTGGTTTATCTGTAGCTGGACTCCATCTGTTGGTGTTAGAATTCACAATGGACCTTCTCTTTGCTCCTTATTTTCTTAATTTCTACCTTTCATTTCATTCCCTCATTTGTTTCAATGGCCTGGCAACTTCTCAATTAGTAATTGACAATTACCATCTGTTTTTTAAAAAAGCAATCGTCTCTTGTATGTCATAATATGATTCATCAACTGAAATGTAGACTGGGGCAAAATGGTTAAAGATAATTTTATCTTGTAAATTACTTACTTCTCAAGAACAATATGAAGATAGTTTCATGTTTTACAGCATCTATTTTTCTAAAACAGCTTAAGTTTTTCCCAATTAAGGTATTAGATATAAATGCAATCATTGCTATCAATGATGAATTTTAAGATTATTAATCTATGTAACTTTACTCTTTTTTTCTTTGAAGTATACTTGGATTTTCAAATATTTTGTTATGAAATATGGCATTTGTTTCTTAAACAAGAATTTTTACATATAGTCACATCAAGATGTTAAAGTATTCTAAAACAGTAGAACTGAGTAATTTTATAGTACCATGCTGTATTTTACAAATTAACATAAGTGACAATAAAAAACCAACAAAAAAACACACAACAACAACAACAAAAGAAACCTAAGTGACACTGATTCATTTTTCAATATCAAACAATAAGGTAAGGAGCTATCTTTAAAACACATTGTTTGCTTTTCTAGTGTGTCCATCAGAGATCACTTTATTTATTATGCCTGAAAAGGTTAATTCTTTAATGCAGGGTTACTGGTGAGAAATTTTCTTATTTTTGTTTGTCTGAAATATTTTTATTATAACTTCCCTTTTGAAGGATGCTTTTATTGGTTATAAGATTTTATATTGGCAGTTATTTTCTTTCAGAATTTTAAATGTCACTGCATTATTTTCTTTCTTCTATCATTTCTATCATAAAGTCAGCTCTCAGTCTAATTTTTGCTTCTTTGAAAGTCATGTATCCTTTTTATTTCATTTCTGCTGCTCTGGAAGTTTCTTTTTACTTTTGCTTTCCAATTGTTTTAGTATGATGTGCTAAAGTATGTTTTCTTTGTATTTATTCTTTTCATAATCTGTAATCTGTTTGAAAATCTGTTCATGAATTTAAGGCTTGATGCATTTCATCATTTCTTACCATTTTTTTCAAATTTTGTCTCTTTTCTTTCCTGAAACCCCACTTATATTTATTTTGAACTTTTTGTCATTTCTGATGTGTTTAGTATAGTTTTCTTGTCCTTTATTCCAATTCTTTTTCCTCACTCTTATTCTGCATATTTTCTATAACTCCACCTTCTACTTCATTAACCCTGTTCTACAGTTTATTCTATTGTTAAACCCATATATAAGTTCTTAGATTTTTAAAGATTTATTTATTTATTTGTAAAAGAGATATGGGGAAAGAGAGTGGAGGGAGAGAATCTTCAAGTAGACTCCCCACTAAGCATGGAGCTTGACTGGGGGTTCAGTCCCATGACCCATGAGATAATGACCTGAGCCGAAACCAGGAGTTAAATGTTCAACTGACTAAGCAATCCAGGTTTCCCTAAGTTCTTAATTTTAATAATTGAAATATTTCAACAATTTCTAGAATTCTAGATGACAGTTCTTTATAAAACTCAATTTTCTCATGAAATTCTTAATTTTGTCATCAGTTTTCTTGAAACTGCAAAGTAATCAATATGTACTTTCTATTAATTAATTTGTAATCTGTGTCTGATAACTAATGTCTGGATCACCTGTGAGTCTATTTGTATTTTCTGATTTTTATCATTTCATTTTTATTTTCAATCATATCTTTCACCATGTTTTACAATTTTTCTTGAATGCTAGACATTTTAATGATAAATTATAGGGACCCTGAATGGTGTTACCCCTATATATATATGTGTATGTGTATATATATATATATGTGTGTGTGTGTGTGTGTGTATGTGTGTGTGTATAGATATACACACACACACAGAGGGGCAGAACATATTGATGCAAAAAGAGATGAGATGGTTCAAAGCTAAATTTAAAGATTCACAAACTTTAGGCTATTTATAGTTATGAATTTTTTCCTGGGACACACTTTCTCATGGGTCTCATTAAAATATTTGGTTTATTTCCAGGACCCATACTCCAGAGTAGGCACTGTACTCCTTTTCATATATTTACTCTTCTAGCTCATTTGCATTTCTTTTTAAAGACATCTTATTTAATATATGTTATTGATTTATTGACTTCAAACTTCATTGTCCAGAGCACTTTATCTCATGTCTAATCAAAGCCTATCCAACACTCTTATTTTCTCCATAAGGCATATCATAGCCGTCTTTGCACTTGGGAACACTACACAGCCCCTCAGCATTATGCTTGGAGACCATTTTAAATAGCAAAATCACTAACAAGTGCAGAAAAATAAGAATAATGTGACACTAAATAGGCTACAAAAAAGACACTTGATTATAGTATGAGAGTTGAAACAGTAAGGCAGGGCATTATTTTGGTTGTCCTCAGCTAGAAACATGCCTGTCAGGCCCCTCAAATGTTTTGCTGCACTGTACCTGCTCACAAGTGTCCATTAATATGCCATAAATACTGATTTGAGAATTACAAATAAATTTTAGTGAGTAGGCAAATTCACAAATGTAGAGTTGAGAAAAAATGAAAATGAACTGTACATAAGTTCCTATTATATATTTAAATACAAAAAAACCCCACAATGCAAAGAGAGAGAAAATTCTTATTAATATCATTTGACTTGTGGAAAAGTTCTGACCAACACTACTGTAAATCTTGAATTTAACTTAAAATTTCAATATTGTAAAATGCCTAAGAAAGAAGATGTGGAGGAAATCTCATATGTAAGTATACTTAATATTTGATAGTTCTATAAAATCAAACAACAACAAAATTTGCCAGAGGAGGTGTTCATTGTGGCCAGCCAAAAACTGGCAGAAATACACCTACAACTGAAAAAAGTTGGGATTATTGACTTGTAGCAACGAAGGAGAACACACATCAATGGGAGTGTCTCACTAAGAAGGTGTTCAAGAGGAATTTTATGATCTGACCTTACGTTAGGTGATTTTGGGGGAGGTTTTAATGAAGTGATGTTTTGATCTGCATTGGATGTAGACAGAAAGAGGTAATTCTATGGTACCTACTTTAAGAAATCTTATCTAAAACACAGGAGGAATGTAGTAAGGCTAAAACTGTAGTTAAGTGTGGGAGGCAGCAGACCCCATCCAGGAGAAAGAAATGTTTGGTTAGATTGTAGTTTAGACCATGTTCTTTTCCTTAACTAAGTTCAATCATAATTATGAAGTGGTCTTACTTTTGTCTTGAACCATCATATTCACAGAGTGGCCTTGCCTTATGCTGGTGTTTTGCAAAATGCATATATTCAATCCATGAATACCATGACCAGGCTGTGGGACTTAAATATCTCCTAGCAACATAAATGTTTGATTGATAGTCCTAGGGCTGTTACTGATGGTGAGGGGCTGTTTTCCTTTTTCTCAAGGACACAAAGTATTAAAAGCATTCCAAATAACCCATTTTGCATCATCTCTAATATATGTTATTGAGGATCATGCAGGCCATCTGATCATGTGTTCTTCCTTTGTGCCTATAGGAGATAGGAGTATGAAGATTAAAAGACATGATCTGTATTAATCTCAAAGTATTAAAGTATATTGCTAGAAATAGAAACAAGAGTTTTAAAAGACATTGCACAATCATAAGATATCCACAGAGAGCATCTGTTTACATTTTTTTTTTCCTGAAAAAATGGAAAAAAAAAAACCTTAAAAGAAAAATCCCAGACTTTTGTATTTTGAGCCTGGATATTCCCTCTAGTTTTGTGTGATTGCTTACTTACTTGTACTTCTGTATATTTTTCCTTAAAAAATCAACAATCGTCTCCTCTTAAAAAGGTAGTGTGAATTCTATCTTATGTGGATATTTATATCCAGAATCATTGGATTTGCATTTTATTATTAACTCATAGCTGGTTTAAGAAGTTACTATACATAGATATTACAGTTTGTTTTTAAAGTTGAATAATCTAAAAGACCATTATTATATAAAGCAAAACAAAATGGAAAAGTGATACTGATATGTTTGTATATCAGAAGCCAAAATATTTTTATTAATATTCAAATATAGATGCCTATTTTAAATCAGTGAATATAAAATAATAACTTTATTGCTAAATTGTACTAGTCATATCCAAAATGTGTCTTCGAAGTATACATTAATAAAATAAATAAATCTTGGGCACTGCTCCCTCAAAGAATCAGAAAATCATAGGGTTTACAATGAATAGCTAAATGAATAGTCATTTATCTGATACTCCAAAAAGCTATTTAATTATAATGTTAATTTAAATTCACATGCACACACACTACTGCTTCCAAGTTGCACATTGGGCGAACCATATGTTTTCTGTGGCTGCACTGTCCAGTACCTCAGGAAACAGTAGATTACATTCAAGCCACAATGATTTCAGGGCATTTCAGCAGATACCTGAATACTGAGCACTAAATATTGAAAATACTTGATATCTGTAAGCCTTATATTCTACTGCAAGTAAATTGATAAAATCATGATTTTAATATCTAGACAAACATGCAAAGAGACAAAGACAGAGAATGAGAAAAATGAATACTGAATCCCAAATTTCTAGTTCTGTATCAGCAACCTACCTGCAAACAACACATTTCCTCATAGATAAGTTAGGTTATTTAGAGCAAATACTAAACTGTTCCTTCCATAACTAAGTTGATAGATTGTGGGGTTGAGTCCAAGTGTGGCCTCTAGGCCTCATGTGAGAATTCAACTTGATCTTCCACATCTATCCCTATCCATGACCATGGGGCCTTACTGACCAAGTACCAGTTCCAGGCTCTGCAAAGCCTGAAGTCCAGGTCTTAGCCTCAGCTGCTAGAGTTGACATTCTCACTAATCACAGTCCTTTTGAATATGCCTTGATTCATTACTACCAGATTAAGGATCTGTATCTCTGACTCTGAGAATTGCTGTCCTCATGTTGTATATGCCATACCAATTCAACAGGTCTGGAAGAACACTTCATTCTCAGATACATTTAGGTGTTTTACTGAATTACCATTCACAACAATGATACATCTATTTAGTTGAGTAAGAAAATTCCAATTTACAATACTTTTTTTTTTTCTTAACATTTTTAGAATTTGTGTTGGTGGCACTAGGTCAATAAATGATTGAATATTCAAAGATCTCGGTGTAACTTTTGGTGGTACTTCTCATCAAGGTTGTCAAACTGAATATAAAAAAAATACTATGTTCTTAAAAATGTAAAGGAGATGTTATTCTTAATTTTAATGTAAATGCTACACTGAAGGGAGATACTACTTTGCCTATTTGGGCCATTATACATATTTCATTGATAAATAATTTTAACCACATAAAGGTTATTGGAAATTTAAATATAGGACTTAAATTGTAATTAAGAGTTTTTCATGTATTGGGCACCTGGGTGGCTCAGTGGGTTAAGCCGCTGCCTTCGGCTCAGGTCATGATCTCAGGGTCCTGGGATCGAGTCCCACATCAGGCTCTCTGCTCAGCAGGGAGCCTGCTTCCCTCTCTCTCTCTCTCTGCCTGCCTCTCCGTCTACTTGTGATCTCTCTCTGTCAAATAAATAAATAAAATCTTTAAAAAAAAAGTTTTTCATGTATCAAAATAAAAGAGAGATATATAATTTTCCTTTCTTATAATCATCTGATTTTCATGATAACTACCTAGGTGACATGAAAATGAGTTTAAATCTCATTCTTAGCAAAGGAAGCCTGTGTTTAGTGGATTTATTTTTTAAGATTTTATTTATTTATTTGCCAGATAGAGACACAGCGAAAGAGGAACACAAACAGGAGTGGGAGAAGAAGAAGTAGGCTTCCCGCTAAGCAGGGAGCCCACCATGGGGCTCTGATCGCAGAGTCCTGGGATCATGACCTCAGCTAAAGACAGATGCTTGATGACTGAACCATCCAGGTGCTCTTAGTGGCTGTTTTTTCTTTTCTTTTCTTTCTTTCTTTATTTATTTTTTAAGATTTTATTTATTTGACAGACAGAGATCACAAGTAGGCAGAGAGGCAGGCAGAGAGAGAGAGGAAGGGAAGCAGGCTCCCTGCTGAGCAGAGAGCCCAATTCGGGGCTCGATCCCAGGACCCTGGGATCATGACCTGAGCCAAAGGCAGAGAACCCACTGAGCCACCCAGGTGCCCCAGTGGCTGTTTTTTCTAATAAAATCTATTTTATTTTATATTTCATTTTATTCTTTTTTAATTTTATTTTATTCTATTTTATTTTATTTTTATTTTCTAAAGATTTTATTTATTTATTTGACAGAGAGATCACAAGCAGGCAGAGAGGCAGGCAGAGAGAAAGAGGAGGAAGAAGGCTCCCTGCTGAGCAGAGAGCCCAATGCTGTGCTCTATCCCAGGACCCTGAGATCATGACCTGAGCCGAAGGGAGAGGCTTAACCCACTGAGCTACCCAGGAGCCCCTAATAAAATCTATTTTAAATAAATTATTCTTATTTTCAAAATATCAAGACAAATTTATCCTAACGTAAAGAACAGTTTCAAACATTGATCCATTATAGAAGAACTTGGTAATAAAATGCATTATTTAAAGCTAGCATAGGGACACCTGGATGTCTCAGCCAGTTAAGTGTCTGCCTTCCACTCAGGTTGTGATCCTGGGGTGCTGGGATTGACTTCCACGTTGAACTTCTTCCTCAGCAGGGAGCCTGCTTCTCCTTCTCTCTCTGTTGTTGCTGCTGCTGCTCTCTCACTGTTGAATAAAATAAATAAATAAATAAAATCTTTAAAAAAAATAAAGCTAGTATAATATACATGATACATAATTCTAGATATGCTCTAATCTAAGAAGGCTTTTTCACATGAACAAACTAAAGTGGTTTTTAAAAGTATTTCCCTAATAAATAATAAATAAATAGCAATTGTATTATTCTTTGAGAAAGGAAACTAAAAAGTAATTTTTCTTTTTTTCTTTTTTTTTTTTAAAGATTTTATTTATTTGTCAGAGAGGAGAGCGAGTGAGCACAGGCAGACAGGAATGGCAGGCAGAGGCAGAGGGAGAAGCAGGCTCCCTGCCAAGCAAGGAGCCCGATGTGGGACTCGATCCCAGGACGCTGGTATCATGACCTGAGCCGAAGGCAGCTGCTTAACCAACTGAGCCACCCAGGCGTCCCTAAAAAGTAATTTTTCTTTCTGCTCTGTCAATTCCCTGCTGAACACTGGATTGAGAAGGAGTTGAATACATTTGCTGAGGACCCAGTATGACAGGGTGGAGTTAAATCCGAGAACAGAACCTTGAATCCCAGGTGTGGGGAACAGGAAATTAATAGAAAAATGGAGCTGTGGCTTTAACAGTTGCTTCTGCAAAGAATGTCATTCAGAAAAAAATGGGAGCTAAAGAATTCGTATAGCTACTAAACAATAAGACATTTGCAGAAATGGAAGTACACCTCTAGAGACTCATTAAATGAGGCTAATCATTGACAAGATATCATGAATTAGTAAAGTATAAATACATTTTCTTGAAATGGTAAAAACACCGGTATTAGAAAAGAAACTTTATTCTGTTGGCTTTTGTTACTTTTTTCTCACCAATTTTCAGCTTGCTCACCAACTTAAAAGGAGTAAGTGAGCAAGGTTTCTAGTATTTTCTAATTTTATTCTACCATCTGTTTCTTAAATGAGTTGTGTCCTCAGGTCTCTGGCCTCAGGTACTCTATTGGTACTTTGCTTAAGTGATCTCCACTTTGGGTTTTATTTATCCCTTTCAGTCAAATCCTCCACTAAGTTTTCTAGTTAAAAAAAAAAGATCCTCTTAAACATAAAAGTACAGAAAAGAACAATATTCATTTTCCTATTACCTGATTTAATTTTTACTGATATTGTAGGATAGTTGCTACTGTTTTTTTTTCTATTTTTAAGCAAATTACTCAATTGCTTTTGTAAAAATGGTATATTCTTATTATAAACATTTCAAACATCACCAAAAAAAGCATGAAGATGACTGTGTAATATAAGACTAAATACTGTGACCCAAGTTAGGAACATGAAATGAGTATCCTTACAGAAAATTCTATTGAGTCAGAATTTACCACTAGTTCTTTAATACAGCCTCTCCTTTACCAAGTTCTACATATAAGTTCATCTTTCATTTGACTAAATGTAGTGGTCAAGTGGGTAATCTGCTTCACTCTGAAGAAAAACTCCAGAGCGTTATACTCATTGAATTTGTACATATTGGAGAGGTCTGTCTGTTGATTCTAACCCTAAACGGGCTGTATGCTGACAATAAATTTCTCAAGGCACTCTCATCCTCAGATTTTGTAGACATTGCTACATTGTCTTTTAGCATTCACTCTGTTTGCTTGCTTTAAAAAAAAAAATAAAATAAAGAGAAACAAACAAACCTGAGACCAGTTGGATCCTTTTCAACTAATTTGCGTTTTTTTTTTTTTGCCTGTATTAAAGAATAATTTTTCTTTCCTTTATCTTTGAAAAATAATTGTTGTATGGGAATTTATCTCTCCACTTTCTTAAATTCCTTAGAACATAGGACCCTTTTTTGATATTTTGTTCCTTTATTTTAAGAAAGTGCATTTTATTACCCATATTATACCATTGCCTTCTAGAAATATATTATATCTTTAAGTGTTTTGTCTTTAAGTGTTTTTGCAACTACTGCAATCATCTCAAGCTTTCCACTGTAACAGCAATTCGATTTTTAGGGCTATATTTTCTCTTTCTCATTTTTTTCTAACTATAAAATCCAAATTGATGTGTTGATTCTCAGTTTTTTAAGTCTGAAGTCCCCTTTTTTATTTTATTGTGTTGTTTAATCATTTAGTGTTTGAGCTCTTATTTTACTAAATTATATTCTTATTATGTTGATTTATGTACCAAGAAGCAATTGTGAGAAATGTTCTTTTTTTCCCTGAACTGGCTTCTTAGACTTCAGGTTACTATGTTTCTTATTATTTCATCTGTTTTAACATATTTTTCACTTATTGGCATATGATATTTCTTTCATTAGCTGCTATTATTTTTGTGAGCTTAATTATTTTGGGCCAAATCCATCCAATAGTGAAATTTGTTTTGAGGACTGCGTGATGCTTCTTGTCATTGTTCCCACTATATCTGAGGCCAGTTTGTTTTCCTATCCAAGCTAGAGTTTGAAGGCTGAGTAGGGCCTGGAGTAGATGAGGAGAGAATGTGGAAATCTCAGATGAGTAGATAAAGCTGAAATCTATTTAAGAATAAACGAGTTATGCTCTTTCTTCTGAGAGTTTTAAAAAAATATCTGTACAGAGATTCATTCCCTCTAAGTGTCAGGGATAGAGAAGGGAGAACAATTTTTATGTGATCCCAATTATTTACTCAGTTTAAGAATAGCCTTAGAGGGGCGCCTGAGTGGCTCAGTTGTTAAACATATGCCTTCGGCTCAGGTCATGATCCCAGAGTCCTGGAATTGAGCCCCACGTCGGACTCTCCACTCAGCAGGGAGCCTGCTTCTCCCTCTCCCACTCCATCTGCTTGTGTTCCCTCTCTCACTGTGTCTCTCTGTGTCAGATAGATAAATAAATAAATAAATAAATAAATAAATGAAATCTTTAAAAAAAAAAAAAAAAAAGAATAACCTTAGAGAGTTTACTCTATTTAGAGAGAGTCATCTCCTTCATTTATCTTCCCCATCCTACCTATTTATTCCCAGCCCTGTTTCCACTAATTCTCAAACAAAAAGAGAAAATAAATGCTGGGCTATTCAGTTTTCTTCTCCCCAGACTTGAGAGTATTAATAAGGATTCTTAAGGTACTGTGAACTCAACTCTCATGGTACCAGGGGGTGGAACACTATGCTTGTCCCCTATTTAAAAGCCTTCTATTACTTCGACATTCAGTTTAAAAGTAGAAGACATTAAGCTTTATCCTTTACTTGATTACCACTTGAAGTATTCCCTTTGTTTTGATTCTTACTACACTTAACTTACTTTCATTGGGTTATAGGAAAGTCAAATTCTAAGACAGTTTCAAACAGCCTTACTGAACAGCCTGAATTCCCAAACTTTTCATTCCAAACCACTATTTATTCCAAATTTTCAGTTCTGTTCTATAGCTAATGTAAGCATCTCACTGAAGCTCTTTTTGACTCCTTCTTGCTTCTGTGCAACATCCAGTCATCCTTCAAGGTATGTCAGTTCTATGCCTGAAAATACCTTGATGATGCTTTACCTTATTTATCCCTGAAATACGTGTTCTTAGTTCAATCCTACATTCCTTCTATAATGGACTATTAGGCAAACTACTTAATTAGAATTTCAGCCACTAAACTCCCTAACTTCCAGAAATAACAAAGAAACAAACCTTTAATGCTACCAATAATGCAAAATACATTTTATCTCTCTAGTCCTCAAATATTTTGTGGATTTCACGTGATTACGAATATGCCCCAGATGACACGGCTAGCTAATCAGGGACAGAACCAGAATCTACATATTTGACAGAATCCACCCATTCCCAGTCCATTACTTTAGATATTTTTCTATTTCTTCATATAACTTCTAAGCTAGTGTATGAAGTGTATGCTTTCCATTTTCCGATAATTAAGGTGGTAACAAATTCATTATAAAAATATAAATCTAGGGACGCCTGGGTGGCTCAGTTGGTTAAGCGGCTGCCTTCGGCTCAGGTCATGATCCCAGCGTCCTGGGATTGAGTCCCACATCGGGCTCCTTGCTCGGCAGGGAGCCTGCTTCTCCCTCTGCCTCTGCCTGCCTCTCTGTCTGCCTGTGCTCGCTCATTCTCTCTCCCTCTGTCTCTGACAAATAAATAAATAAAATCTTTAAAAATATATATATATAAATCTAAATGGATTTTTAAAAAAAATCAGCCTTCCATATTAGATGATATCTCAATAAGAAAGAATAATAATCTTGCTATATGTGCTTCTTGACTTTCATCATTACTGAAAGCTACTGACATGTTTTGTATTAGAACATAAGTAATGACATAACTATGTTTGCTCATTTGAGATTTATTAATGTTGAGAAGCCCTGATCACTTGGGAATAAAAATAAAATAAAGGGAGAGGAAATTATCCCTTTTCCTACAACTAAATATTCTTATTCAAAATTGATGGGACATCCAAGTGTCACAGTACAAAGAACACTTCTGGTTTGTTTCTTCTACTCACTCCAGTAACTTTGTATTGATTCTACAAACCAGTAAAGTAGGGTCTTTTTAATAATAGCTTTTTTTAAAAAAAGGTTTTATTTCCTTCAAGGTGCAAGCATGAGCACACAAGTTGGGGTAGGGGGAAAGGGAGAGGGAGAAGCATGCTCCCTGATGAGCAGGGAGTCCCATGCAAGACTCCATCCCTGGACTCCATGATCATGACCTGAGCCGAAGGCAGATGCTTAGCCAACTGAGCCACCCAGGTGCCCTTTAATAATAGTTTTTAAAAGTATGGTTGAAACATTTTAGAATTTTTTTTTAACCTAACATCATTTTTATTTGATATAAATGCCTTTTCAACTGGCAAGGAATCTAGAATTCCATACTTTAGAGTTGTATGTGTTTTCCAGTGCCCAACAAGGTTTGATTTTTATCATGCATCCTAATTTCAAATTTTCTTTCTTTGAAATGATAAAGCCATACTTCAGCCAGAGTTTGGTCTCTCATATATACATATAACAATGTATTTCTTGACATACTAGGTATATTAAATAATTCCTGTTCTTAAAAATGAATAGCCCTTTGAGGAGCTCTAAGTCTCTTTGAAGGCAAGTGTATGATAAACTTCTAAATCAGCTTTGTGGTAATAATAAACTAACTTCGCTACTGTTACTGAATTTTCAAATTAAATGTCTATAATTTGAATACAAGCTGACCATCATTAGATAGCTAGGGAAGGAAAATTAAGAAATAAGTTTTACTGAGCATGCAATATGTGGCAAATAATATGTCAACCATTTTATATTTACAATCTTATACAATCCTAGAATATAACAATCCTATAGATTCATATTTAATCAGCTTCATAGATGTGGCTGTTGAAGCTCCCAGAAAATATTAGAAAGAAATGCAGTTACTACATGGTAGAGTGAGTATTGCAACTCAGCTCTTAAGAGCTACAAAATATGATGTATTATTATCTTCATTATTCACTCCCACATTAATGTGGTGTAGACAAACTTTCATCCATCCACTGGACACCCATAGATGTGCAAAAACTTGCTGCACTCTGGAGTTTAACAAAAATGCCCAAGGAAAGCAGGACACAACACAAAGATACAAAAATGTTCTTCTCACATTATGCTGTATCCATTCAAAAAAAAGTTTGCTAAGGGCCAAATTCATAGTTAGCTTTGAAAGCATGAGTAATCATTCCTTACATTAAAACAGTGTCAGTCCCCTGACTTTGAAGTGATATTTATTGAATCTCAGATATACATAAATTAAATAAGTTGGTTGCTTCATGATAGTAACAGGATTTCCAAGCAGCTACTTTATGGTGGGCAGAAGAAATCAAATAAATGTAAACTGATTCATAACATGAAACAATGAAGCATTGCTGCTGACTGCTAGAAATGGACAACAATCAATCAATCTGACATGCAGCAATTAAAAACAAGGTAACTGTAATTGAGCAAATATGTCTAACAGCTTATAAGTAAAGGGGTGGAGGCAGAGGTACAAATAGTTATAATCTAAAAACACTGGATCTTTTCATTTATCAAAGGTCAGACTTCATAACTACACTCTGTAATGAGCCTTACGTCTTTTCTTATTATTCAAGTATCTTCTAAGTAATAATTAATTAATTAATTAATATATATATATATATCTTTTAAGTAAAAAAAATATATATATGGATTATGCAGAGTCATACATAATTAGAGTGTAAAGCTGTGCTTTACAAGTCATGCTGTGTGGGCTTAATCCTCATTCTTTTAGAACAATACTAGAAACAAAGGGTTCTGTGGTGCAAAAAAGTTCAAACAATTTTGCATAGCATTTGTACAGCGAGTTGACTGGATGATGTTAGTGGATGCTATGTGCCACTTATTATAAGAAATAAAATAAGTCCTTAGGAAAAAAAAATAGATTGAGCTGGGATATGTCCCAAATTTTCTGAATCTATCTAGTTCATTCTGCCTCTATTGATTCTGTCATAAACATTCAAAAAATTTTTATTTGGCAAAACAAACAAGCATCTATTTGAATTAGGGCGTATGGATTTTATTCTTTAAGAAAAGAATTAGAATAAAGTCATCAATTTCATTCATGGTAAGAAATGAGCCAAGGGAAAACCCCAATGTACCATCAGGATAAAGTAACCCTTAGAGTTATATAATTTTCCTGAAAATGGGAGATAATGAATCCACTCAAATCATGGATGATCCAAGACAAGTAATCCCAAAAGAATCAGTACCCCTGAATCATGACAGGAGGATACAAACTGCTCCCTGTGGCTTTTTTGAACTGTGTCTTGTTGAAAACAGAAATAGTAGGCAAAATTCATTCCCTGTAAGAAAGCTACCAAAAATCAAAGGCTAAAAGTGGGAGGAAAAGTTTAAAACAAGAGAAAGTCCTATGCTTTTCCTTATCTATTTTGATGGGCAATAATTTTCTAAGATGAGAAAAAGATTACACACACACCCACTCACATACACACATGTATGTATATATGTATATTTTTTTCCCATTTGGTTGGCACTCCCAAAATAAGGAAATATTTGAAAAAATAAAAGGCAATGATGTTCAGTCTATATACCCAACATATAGCTAAAGTTTAATAATCTGGTGAATTTGGAAGTGGTTAATCTGCATGATTCAAGCAATTATTGCTGTGTTATTGTTAAATTTTTATGTTTTCTAGTCAATGTTTTGACCCCCAATGAACGTAATTAGGCCTTATTCATTCATCTTATCTTTCTCTTCTTAAATTCACTGCATGGATACTTGATTTACACCTTTATTTTTTATGTTTCCATATTTTTATAAATATCAGCTAAGAGGATGATAGAAAAGTTGAGAACCTTTCTTTTAAATCAGATAAAGGCCATGTCAAAAGGTCACCAGAAATAAAAAAAAAAAAAATGCAGGCACATTATGAAATATTGAACACTATACCTCTAACCTGCTCTGATAGGCACTCAGAAAATATTACATAAATGCAAATGGAATTCCAGAACAAAAGGCTGCCATTTCTTTCTTTGAAAAAATAGATGTCTAGCTTATCTGTCTTTCTTCACTCTCATTATTGCTTCATAAAAGTAGAAGATACATAATGTACATTGACAGGCACATTTATGTTTATATAAAAGAAAAAAGTGAATGTATAAAAAGGAATATACTGATGTAAATGAGTAAAAATGCCTATATGCAACATGAAGATCTTAGATATATCAAGAGAACTAAATAGTCCCAAGTTTTCCAAAGATTTGTAGTTCTTATCCAATAGCAAAAGCAGATCATTTGTTTTTTTAAAACACCACTAATTTTTAAAAATAGCAACCACAAAACTCAGATTTATTGGTCTTTCAAAGGATCTTTTAGGTAATCACTTATAGGAGTGAAAATAAGAGAAATAAGGACTGCCATCCAGCATGAAGTAATGAAAGGGGAAGGGGCACATTTTCTCCAGGGAAGAAATGCTCTAAGCATCATAATCCATGTGAACAGTGTGAAAATTACTTATAAAAATATTAATTCCTTGGTTTGGTGTTTAATTTTATGTATCAGCTTGGCTGGGCCACAGTGTGCCCAGATTTTTATTCAATCATCAATTTTTAGGAATGTTTTAGATAAGATTAACCTTTGAATTGGTAAACTAATGAAGCAGATTGCTCTCCCTACTGTGGGTGGGCCCAATCCAATCACTTGAAGGTCTGGATAAAATAAATGACTGACTCTCCTGTGAGTAATAAGGAACTCCTCTTACCTGACTGCCTGGAACATTGTTTATTGTTGTTGTTGTTTTCCTGACTTTATTCCCAAACTGTAACATCAGTTCTCGGATCCTAAGCCTGACAGCATTTGGACTTAAACTACACTATCAGTTCTCTGGCTTGCCAACTACAGATGTTGGGACTTAGTTTCCGTAATTGCATGAGCCAGTTCCTTATAAAACATTTTTTTAAAGATTTTACTTATTTATTTGACAGAGAGGGATCACAAGTAGGCAGAGAGAGAGAGAGGGGAAAGCATGCTCCCTGCTGAGCAGAGAGCCTGATGCAGGGCTCAATCCCAGGACCCTGGGACCATGACCTGAGCCGAAAGCAGAGGCCCCAACCCACTGGGCCACCCAGGTGCCCCAAAACATTTTTTAATATATATTTACATCCTACCAGTTCTTTTTTTCTGGAGAACCTTGAGTTGGCAATAATCAAAATTGGCAAGTCCATCCACTGACTCTAGGATTTATTTCTTATTTAACAACCCAACCAAACATTCATTGGTCAAGTGTTATATGTAAGGCAATCTTCAATGCACTGTTTGAAGTTAAAAAAATTACGTGTCCTCTGTTGTTAAGAATTTACAAGAGAATTGGAGACACAGGACATGTACACAACTAGCAATAATGCATGCCAAGCAATCATTGGTATACTTAAGAGATACATAAACTACCAGGATACTTAGGAAAAGAAGCAATGTAGTCTATTTAATATGGAGATGTAAACATACTAGTTACTGCATCAGCAAGAATTCCTTCCACAGGAATTTACCAATGAAGAACAATAATATAAAAGAAGTGGTAAGTCAGTGTAGAGCTTTTTGCAATAGTTCTTCTCTTTCAATTTATTTGTGGCAGTTTCAACTTCTTTTTCCCGACACTGTAGAGCCTTAGATTAGTGTAGCAGGGGTTTCTCTAGTCTAGATAATGGCTATTTACATATATAAGACAATTGTTATTGGCACAGCACTGTGCTCCTTACATCAAGTAAGAGTCCAGCTAACTATAAAAGACCACAGACTTCCTGGTTCCTCAAATACCTCCCACATACCCACATAAATGAATGAGATCTGTGACATCTATTTTTCTCAAAAAACAGACTATGAAACTTCAGAATTTGTATGACAAATTATATTGTACTAAAGTATATATGACAATACTCTTATGTGAACTGAAATAACTAAAAATTCTCTCATACAGAGCTACAGGAGTAATAAATGAATATCTTATTCCTTTAAACCAATCACACTGACTGACCTGGAAAATACTTATACTTGATTCTTTCAGATTTAAGAAATGACAACCTTTATTTTACGGACCTCAACATACTGATTCTAAAGTTTACATGAAGAAACCTAAGACCCAAAATAGTTAAAACAGTATTGAAGAACAAAGAAACAGACACTACCCAACTTCGAGACATACTGTGGAACTATGGTAGTCAAAACAGTATGGTACTGGGGAAAGAATAGACAAATAGATTACTGGAAGAGAATAGAACCCAGAAACAGACCTGCATAAATATAGTCCACTGACTTTAGACAAAGAAGCAAAGGCAATACAATGTGGCAAAGATAGCCTTTTTGGTAAATGATTCTGGAACAACTGGACATCCACATGTATAAAAATGACTCAACACAGACATTGCACCCTTCACAAAGTTAACTCAAGATGGGTCATGAACATAAATGTAAATGCAAAACTAACACTCCTAGGTTATAACATAGGAGAAAATCTAGATGGCCTTGGGTATGACCATGATACACCACCAAAGACATGATCCATGACAGAAATAATTGATAAATTGGATTTCATTAAAATTAAAAACTTCTGCTCTGTGAATGACAATGTCAATAATACAAGAAGACAAGTCACAAACTAAGAGAAAATATTTTCAAAGACACATCTGATTAAGGACTATTATCCAGTATATACAAAAAACTATTAAAACTCAACAATAAGACAATGAACAACACTACTAAAAAGAACAAAGATCTTAATGAATACCTCATCAAAGAGAGACACAGATGGTAAATAAGCATATTTAAGATGTTCTACATTATATTTCATCAGGGAAATGCAAATTAAAATAACAATGAAATACAACTGCACACCTATAAGGATGTCCAATTCCAGAACACTGATAACACGAAATGTTGTTGAAGATGTGGATCAATATCATAAATCAGGAGGACAGTTTGGCTGTTTCTTACAAAACTAAACATACTCTTACCATATGATCCAGCAATTGCTTTTCTTGGTATTCGCCCAAAGGAGTTGAAATCTTATGTCTACACAAAAACCTGCACATGGATATTTACAGCAGCTTCATCATAATTGCCAAAACTTGGAAGCAATCAAAGTGTCCTTTGGTAGGCAGATGGATAAACTGTGGTAGATCCAGAAGATGGAATATACTCAGTAGTAAAAAGAAATTAGCTATCTGGCCATGAAAAAACATAGAGGAAACTTAAATCTTTATTACTAAGAAAGAAGCCCATCTGAAAAACTACATACTGTATGATTCCAACTATATGACATTCTGGAAAAAGTAACACTATCAAGACAATAAAAAGATCAGTGGCAATAAAAAGATGAAGGTGGGGGATGAATAGGCAGAACACAGAGGATTCTTACAACAGTGAAAATAGTCTCTGATTTTATAACGGTACATATATGTCATTATACTATTTTCCAAATCCAAAAATTGTTCAAAACCAAGAATGACTCCTAAAGTAAACTATGGAATTTGGGTGATTATATGTCAATGTAGTTTCATCCTTGGTAAAAATGTACAATTCTGGTGAGTAATGTTGATAATGGGGAAGCTCTGCAGGCATGGGGGGGAAGGGGTATACAGGAAATCTCTGTAACTTCCTCTTAATTTTGTTGTAGAACTAAAGTTTCTCTAAAAAACAAAGGTTGAAAACAAGAAATTACTTTAAAAAAATTGATTTATTTATATGACAGAGAGAGATACAGCAAGAAGGGGAAAACCAGCAGGGGGAGAGGGAGAAGCAAGTTTCTTGCTGAGCAGGGAGCCCAGTGTGGAGCTCTATCCCAGGACCTCGGCATCATGACCTGAGCTGAAAGCAATCGTTTAATGACTGAGCCACCCAGGTGCTCCAAGAAATGACTTTTAAACTTCCTAAATAAAAACAATTAGAACTGATTGCTACAATCTTTGAATAGTTGTTTATTAAAGAAAAACAAATCTGAATGGGAAATAGAATTTTAAAATGTTATGACATTCTTTACAAATTCTTAATTTTATATAAACTTAATAAACCTGGGGACCATGTACAATATTTCTAAAACATTTCCACTTGTTATCTATCTCCATATGTAATACTATTATGAATATTCTTCCTGAAATACAACAAAGTACCAAGTAAGCATTGAATCTACAACAGAAAAAGAGGCAATCCGTACTTCCTTAAAATTGTTTTTTTAATGTGTCCTGATTTTGCTTTTATCTGCCATTATGGATTAGAAAACTAAGGGATTCTGGTACTGGGTAAAAAATGTGTTTACTTCAAGATTTACAGAATTATGGGTTGTTACCTAAAGCATGAGCACTAATGTGGAACTATTTTCCTAAAACCCATGATGTACCAGGAGAAATGCAGAACATTTATTATGTTTTATGATGCACCTTAGATAAGATTACATATAAGCACATGCCCAAATCCTTATTTGACTGATGTGGAGAATTTGCTAAGTATTTTGCTTTTGGGCTTATAGACTAAATCTTTTCCTGCTAGGTATTAGGCACTGCTCTCAGCATGGAGTTTACTTTCCAGAGGGCAAGGTAGAAACTAAACACATAAATATATTATCACACTGCTGGGTGTGGTAGTGGGAGGAAGGAGCAGCAGAGTAAAGAGATAGTGAATGACAGTAGGGTATCTTTCATATAGTTATCAGTAAAGATCAGCTTGAGATGGTGACACTGAGAGGTACTGAGAGAGTGAGTGGAAATAGTGTTTCAAGCAAATGCCTTGAGGTGAAAACAATTTGGTACTCTGAAGCTCATAGGTTTTCCCAGAGTTTCCTTTAAAGAAGAGATAAAAGATATTCAAGTTATTAAACAGCTAGTTGGAGCATAGCTAGTGCACAGAAAGGAGTACATTATCAGCACTTGCTTGACTATTTTCTTCATATGAATGTTAAGAGACCCCTTATCTAGAGAATTAACTTTTTGGATGGCCAGATGGCCAGATTACAGATTCTTATCTGTCAAAAGAAAGGACATGATCAAAGAAATTCCCAGGTCCAATTGGTTCTTACAGCAGCACAGCATGTGTGTGTGTGTGTGTGTGTGTGTGTGTAAAAGCTTGTGTTTTGCCTCAAATCTCACTTGCAAAATTACCAAACCCTGCCTTCTTGTATTCCAATCCCTTGATTTCTAATGGAGTATAGTCTTCTATACTAACTAACTTGGTATTTTTGTCTTCCATCTGTGCTGACACACTCTCTGCCCATCTCCCCAAGTAATAAATGTGTTGTGTCATCAGTCCCAAGTCTGTACAGAAACAGACCCATCCCTCCAGCTTACCAAAGTCATCTCTGCTCTCACTACCCTTCAGGTTCTGATGCTCAGTACTAACAATGAAGACTAAAAAGCAGACAGGGAAATAATCTTTTGAAATCCTATTTGTATTACAAATAAATAGTGATTCCTTGTAGTTTCATGTTTTTAGAGGTTTTGCCCTGTTTCACTTTCATTTTCCAATGATGGCAACTGCATCTCCTTACAACATGACCACCTGTCCACAACCATAAATCTCCACTTAATACTGTCCTCTTTCCCATCATTAATCTTTGTTTCAACAAGCCTCAAAACTATTGATTAATTTTACTTCATTCCATTTCCATGGGAAGGCTCTTTTGAGACATTGACAAGCCACCCTAGCTGCCTCCCAGAGACTATCCAGATAAAGGGCCAGAAGAAAAGTAGAGTGAACTCTACTGGGCCCATCTTCTCTGAAATTTTATCCTCACCCCAACACTTCTACTGCTCTTTCTTGACATTCTTTCCTTATCACTAACTACATTTTTCTCTCTCTCCTTCTTTCCTCTTCCCTTGTTTTCTTTTCCTCTTTCCTCTCATTCTCTTTCTCTTTATCTGTCTTTCTCACTCTCTTTCATCTGCCTTCCACACTAGTTTGTAAGCTCCTGGAGATAAAGGATATTTTCCCTCTGTTATATATATCCTGAGTCTAGAATATTGCCTGATTCATATAAATGAATAAATATATAGCATGAATGAATTAAAAACCATCTAGAAATCCTACCAGGTGACTTCATAGCCATGCTATGTAGGGTTGTCCATCTGCCGAATGCAAAGCTAGTCTCTGTTAATGTTGTGGTTCAATGGCAATAATATTCTCTAGACAAAAGATTTACCTGAGAATAGCTTTGTTGCTCTCTGATATTTGTAGTACACTGCAGTTTTGGTTGTTTGAAACTCAGTGAATGAAAAACTATAAATACCTGAAGACACCTTTCTTTACCTGAATTGGTGAAAGTTCAGTTGTCTATGGCAATAAATAAATAAATAAATAGTTGGAATTCATTCACTTAGAAGGGCTGTATTTGCTTAAAGACAATCTTTTATATGCTTCATGTATGCAGATTCTTCTCATCTAGGAACATCTTTCTGATGGAGTAGTTGTGGAGGAAAAACTTACAGACACTTCTGACAGGATGCATTCATCATCATTGTTCGTATGTATGGGTGAGCACCTGTGTTCACTGAAACAAGGCGTGGCCTATAATGATACCAGATGTTCTGCAGGCAAATACTCAATACCCTCCTTTTTTTCAGAACATGAAGTCGTTCTTACCTTCCAAAGTGAGGGGATTTCTTGGTATGGCTACAAGATGCCCTTCAGCTCCAGTGGTAGAACTATGGTATGTGGAGGATACACTTATCTCAACTTGAAATTTGAACAAAAATTTTTATTTTTTATTTGAATAGATTTAGTAATTTAAGGCAAAACTTAGAGTTTATCTTTAGTTATTACCTCTGTCCCACCTCTTCTTCAGCAAGTCCTATATACCTATCTCTACCATATATATTATATATACTATATATTTACATATTTGGTGATATTAGCCACATCTTCTCTCGTACACACAATCCCATCTCTCGTAACAGTCACAATGACTATTCATATATGAATTAGGGAAGACAGACCTTATGAAACCTCCTGCATCACTCTCCTAACTCAGCGTAATCCAGTCCAATGGCCATTAGTCAGTTTCTTGAACATCTTATGTAATATTTCAGCCCACTGGAAATATCTCTTCCTGAGCTTTTCTTATGCTTCAGTTTGAAGCTCCAGGTCTCCTCCCCATATCTGTAGAACCCAGGACTAAATTACAATAAAGGGCCCTTCCCTACAGTTAACCAAACTATAGAGTTAAAGGGCACAACTATCTAGATGACAAACTCTTCCCAAGACTACTGACCCCAACTGTGAGGAGTAAGGGTCCAACTATGAAGTCTACACAAGATCACCCTAATTTTTGACACCAACTCAACTTTGTAAGTTTCTCAAAACCACCCTCAGTTTCAAAAATTTTCTAGAAATCATTTTGTAGTTGAGTCTTAGAAAACTCAATTCACTGAAAATTATACTGAGTCTTTTAATACTCATATTTACATATATTCCAGGGAAAAGATGTATTAAAATTAGCTATGGAAAGACAGACATAGGGAAGAGTTGGAGAGGGTTGCAAATAAAAGTTTCCATTATCCCCAGGATGCATTATTTTCCTACCATTGAAATGTGACAATACACATGGAATATTGTCAATCTGGGAATCTCCTGTAAACCAAGATGTCCGAGTTTTTACTCAGATCTCATTACATATGCATGATTGATTTATTACCTATGTAATTGAACTCAGTCTCCAGCAATCTCCTGGAGGTTGGGCTTGTATCACTTGGCCCAAAGCCTTCATTAAATCATACAGTTGGTCTTTCTGGTGTGGTCAACTCCCACTCTTACACTATTGGGTGTGACTATCTCTACCCTGGTAAGATTTAAGAATGATCGTGATTACTAGAAATAAAGAGGTTTTCACCTGGGGAAGTGTTAACTGAGCAGATATCCTTAAGGGTATGCTTATATACCAATCCCAGTGACAAGAAGCCACTTTTACTGTATAAGATTATTTGAGAGTAGGAGATACACAGTACTTAAATCTGGGGAGATATATACATATATGTGTATATATATATATATATATATATATATATATATATATATAAATTAGTTCCCAGGTTCTGAGATATCAATAAACATAGTAGAAGTGGGAGGAAATGGCAATACTAAAGTTTCCAGCATTTTCCTGTTTTGTGGAGTACAAATCTAATTTGGTGTTGGATATAGGCAATTTATTTGAAATAAAACTATCATAACAGAGCTTTTAGTTATACAAAGTTCAACTCCCATTTTGCTGACTCCCAAAGTTTAGAGACACAGCAGTTTGAAGGAGCTGGAAAAAATACTGTGTTGAGGAAAAGTGAGTCATATAGGTAAACAATTGTATTTAAAAAACATATGCTAGATTAGAGGTAAACGGCACTGGTAGAAGAGATGGTATAGTGTGTGTTCCTGCTTGGGTAGAGGAGAAAATGATAACTGTTGACAGAAACTCTAGTTTTGGCTCCATAGGCATGATCACTTTAGTCTCACACATATAACAAATTACGATTTACTTTTTCTAGAGTGTGTAGATTGTCTGAATATTTTTTATTATAATAAAATTTTATAAGTGTTTACTATAACACCAATGGCATTACTGACGGATACTACTATGCATATAAATTTCTACTCATATGTCTATTTCCTTAAGACACCTTTATAGATGTTTACTCACTAGATACAAGAAATATATGTCATCCTAACAGTTTCTTGTGCTTGTGGATACAATAAAAATTGGTACTGCCATTTTAAGGCAATATGATGAATATGTCCAAAATGTAGGAGCAGTTTCTCTCATGAGGCCACAACATTATTCTCATCCAGTCACGAACATAACATTTTGATAACATCCTATTTCAACCTATATAAATGCCAAAATATAATACTCAAAGTTATTAATTTTTTATCTTTTTAATTTTTATTTTTTATTACACTCATTTCATTTTTATAACTGGCATGTCTTGGTTACTAAAAGGTTGTTTTCCTTTTATTCATATAATGGCTATTTATATATTTTTCTATTGATTTATAATTCACACATTAATTTTAGGTATGTAACATAATGATTTGATATTTGTACATCTTATAAAATGATCACCACAATAATTTTAATTTATATCCAGTCCCATACATATTTTTAACTTTTTCTTATGATGAGGACTTTTAATATTTGTTCTCTTAACAACTTTGAAATATGCAATGTGGTATTATTAACTGTAGTCATCATGTTGTACATTACATCCCTATGACTTATTTATGTTACAACTGGAAGTTTGTGCCTTTTGACACTTTTCAACCATTTCACCCATCCCACCCTCCATCCCCAACCTCTGGCAACCATCAGTCTGTCCTGGTTACATATGACCTTAATTTTCTTGGGCTTGGTTTGGTTTAGATTCCACACGTAAGTAAGATCATACAGTATTTGTCTTTGTTCGCTTATTTCATTTAACATAACTGAAGTTCCATCTATGTTGTTGAAAATGGCAAGATATCATTCTTTTTTACAACTAAATAGCGTTCCGTTATATATTTATCTTTATTCATTTTCCACCAGCGAACACTAAGGTTGCTTCTAATCTTGTCTATTTTGAGTAATGCTATAATAAACACGGGTGGGTATGTATGTTTCTCATTGAAATCCTGTTTTCATTTTCTCTGTGTATATTTCCAGCAGTGAAATAACTGGATCATATGGCAGATCTATTTTAAATTTTTTCAGGAACACCCATATTGTTTTCTATAGTGGTTAGATAGACTAATTTACATTTGCACCAACAGTGTATAAAGGTTCTTTTGCCACATCTTCGCCAGCACTACTTGTCTCTCATTTTCTCAATTATAACCTTTCTAATAGGTGTAACGTGGTATCTCAGAGTTTTGATTTTTCATTTCCCTACTGATTAGTTGAGGATTTTTTTAATGTATTTGTTGGCCATTTGCTTGTCTTCTTGGGAGAAATATTTATTTGGATATTCTGCCCATTTTTTATCTGAATTTTCTTCTTTTTTTGGTTATTGTGTTGTATGAAATATTTACATATTTTGGATATTAACTGCTTATCAGATACATGATTTGCAAATATGTTTTCCCATTCAGTCGATTGCCTTTTCATTTTGTTGAAAACTTCCTTTGCTGTGTAGAAACTTTCTAGTTTGAAGTAGTCCCACTTGCTTATTTTTGCTATTGTTGCCTTTGTTTTTAGAGTCAGATACAAAAATCATCTCCAAGACTGATGTCAAAAACTATACAGCCTATGTGTTCTTCTAGGAGTAATGTGGTTTTAAGTCTTTTATTTAAGTCTTTAATCCATTTTGGCTTAATTTTTACAGATAGTGTAAGACAGTAGAACAATTTCAGTCTTTTGCATGTGGCTATCCAGTTTTTCCAACATCATTAATGGAAGAAACTGTACTTCCGTCATTGTATATACTTGGATTCCTTGTCATAAACTAATTGCCCATATATGCATAGGCTTATTTCTGGGTTCATTCTTCTGTTCCATTGAATTGTATGTCTATGTATTTTTTCTTTTATAAAATGCTTGTTATTTCTCTGGCCACATTTTATATGGTAATATAGTGTTTTGCTCATTATTTTATAGATTAACTCATTAATTATTTATTTAATGTTAGAATGACATGTCTGAAGTACGTTCCTCCATTTGTTATTTGTCCTTGATTTTTGATATTCATGTTTTTCAACACCATAATTTAAGATTTGTAGCCAGTCACATTTATCAATCACCATCTACACCTTATATTCTGTTGATGCTTCGAAAAGTTTTCTTTATGTTAGAACTTTTAAGTATTCACTTATATTTACTTCTGGTTTGTAGCTCTATATTCTGTATTTAATTTCCTTTTAAATCACCTTTTTTTTAATAATGAAATTTTAAATACATATGATATAAATAAACCTTAGACCCCTCATGACTCAATCTCTTTTCCAGGATACCACAATTAAAACCAGAAACCTTAATGAGAAATATAGAGCTTTATTCTAAATCTCCTTAAGGAGATTTTTCTCACATAGTCTCATTAAACATCCTATTTATTCAGTTCTCCAATTCTCTAAATGTTTTCCCTCCAGGCGAATGCTGAAATTTCTCTGATAGTTTCCCATCATTCTCTGCTCTTCATCCTCAACGTGCACCTTTATGCTTCTTTTCAGAACATCATTCACCTGTCTAAAGATAGTTTCTGGACACTCAATCTTCCTTCTCTATTTGTCAAGAAAAGCATGTAGGACCTAGTAAAAAATATAAATCATCACTTGCTCTCACAAATTTCCTTCTAAAAAATGTCATAGATAATAAACATCTTTTTGTTGCATGTAATTGCCAGTATTGTTTTCTGAGATTACTATTTTTTCCCATTGACCTATCTATTCTGTACTTGTAGCATGTCACAATTATTAGAGCTTTACGATTAATTGTGCCAGTTCTCTCATTATTCCACTGCTTAAATCGCTTTATAATTGTCACTTGTTTGTTGTTCCAAATAGGTTTTGAGATATTTATTTGAGTTAATAAATACCGATTTGGAGTTTCAGGAAAATCATACTATATTATTGCACAAAGTTAAGATAAATGTGTATCTTGGGGTACCTGTGTGGCTCAGTCAGTTAAACATCTGTCTTCAGCTCAGGTCTTGATCCCAGGGTCCTAGGATCAAGCTCACATCTGCCTTCCTGCTCAGCGGGGAGTCTGATTTTCCCTTTCCCTCTGCTGCTCCCCCTACTTATACTCTCTCACTCTGCCAAATAAATAAAAATAAAAAATTTTAATAAAAGAAGATAAATGCACACCTTTTTAGTAAATTTCTTCCAAAGCATGGCCGTGCTATAGCTTTCTATTGAGCTGGCTTTTATTTATAGTCATAATAAAATGGAAATAAAATTAATAGGAAAGATAAAAATTTGCTAAGATAAAAAGTTAATAACATTGAACATTTTTTACTTACGTTTATATAATTTGAAGCACAATGTGATGTGATAGTTACCTTCACAGCCAGATAAGAGAAATGTTTTTCTTTATTTAGTCCATGCACATTGCTATTGTTCTGTTTAGATGAGTCACTTATTATATTCTAAGTAAAATAGCAATTAACCTCTCTCAAAATAATTCTCACCAAAATTTTGTAGCAATAGTTTGAATTATTTTTCTACAGGAAATACTGGATAGAAACAGCAGTAGAGAAAAGATTTTGAGGAAAAAAAGTGATTATTTTATACATGAAATATTAAATAGAACTATTTGAATGCATTTTACTTGAATGTCATATAATTTGGAGGAGGAGGAAAGTTGAATTAAATCAAATGTAAATCAAAAGATAGTTGATAAATGTTAATTATCCCTTTGCCAGTGATCAGTGTAAATGATATATTCATTGTTGAATTTTTGAATTCAACATTTTTGAATCCCTTGGTTTTTTTCTAAGTCAAGTCATCTTCAGTGGCATTATATTCCTCAGAGGAGATATATATATATCTCCTCTGAGGGAAAAAAAAATATATATATATATGTCCTCTGAGAAAACAAAATAAGAAAAGATAAATAAAAAATACAGAATTTACATATATGTGTATGTGTGTATAGATATAGATATCGATATAGATATCGATATCTATATCTATACACACATACACATATATGTAAATTCTGTATTTTTTATTTATCTTTTCTTATTTTGTCTATGATATTGAGTAAAACTTGTTGAATAGTGTTAAATAATAGTGTTGGTAGGTACAGCCTTATTTTATTCATTCAAAAAAGTAATTACTAAGTTTATCTTGTGTTTGGCTCAGGAGATACTGTAGTGATCAAGCTCTCAGGGAATTTGTTTTATTAGGAGAGATAGACAGTACATTGATAATATAATACATAAATAGTTGTATAAATAAACAATGTAGTTATAGATTTTTAAAAGTCCTCTAATAATTAGGTTATCAGATAAAATTTCAGGACACCCAGTAATATCCAAATTTGAGATAAACAATGAATAGATTTTTGTTTTTCAGATTTTTTTTTTGTATAAATGTGACTCAGATATTGTATGGTACATACGTATCCTAAAAAATGATATATGCATTTTTTATCTGAAATTCAAATTAACAGGTTATCAGATATTTTTATTTGCTAAATCTGGGAACTCCATCTAAAGGATATAATGAAAATAAGAAGCTACTTCGTAGGAGCAGAAGAAATGAGATTTGAGGGATGGCTACAAGCCAGGCTAAAAAGAACTAGAAAAGACCATGCCAAGCATTATGCATGTATGTGCAGGCTCATAGGAAAGAAAGGGCTCCATCGCCTTTAAAGAATATAAAGAATGCCAGTATGGCTGGAAAAAATGAACATGAGGGAGAAGTTGAAAAGAAATTCAGAAGCCAGATTGTGCAGAGACTTTTGTCAGCAAGAGTAAGACTATTTCTGAAGCTATTTAGATTTCTCTGTAGGTCTTTTCCCCATTCTGTTTCTATCTCTGTTACCTCTACGTGGTAGAAACTGTTACCTATGCCTTTTTCCCCCCATAATAACAGAATTTTCAGGTAACCACATGTTCAGTTAGAATAAAACAAATAATTTTTCCAGTATTCTTTGCAAACAGGAGTGATGATATATATATATAAGGGTTTGTTTCTGTTCTACTCCATCCATCTATATGTCTTTCTTTATGCCGTACTTTATACTGTTTTAATTACAGTAGTGTTACAGCAAGTTTTTAAAAACAGGAACTATAAGAAGTCTTTTTTTATATAGGATTGGTTTGGGTATTTGTGATTCCTTGCAATTCCATATGAATTTTAGGATGGATTTTTCTTTTTTGATAGAAATCCTTTGGAGTATTGATAGGGATTACATGGAATCTGTATATTTCTTTGGGAAGTGTTGATTACTGTTATTGAACTTAACAATATAAAATCTTCCAATCCATGAACATAGGGCATCTTTCCTTTATTGGTGTTTTTAATTTCCTTGAGCAGTATTTTGTATTTTTCAGTGCAATTTTATTTTTGCATCTTTGGTTGTTTATTTCTAAATATTTTATTCTTTTTGATGCTGTAAAATAAATGAAATTTTTTTCTTAATTTATTTTCCAATTGTTCATTGTTAGTGCACAGAAATAACTGATTTTGGTGTCTTGAAAATATCCTGTCACTTTGATGAATTTGATTGTTAGTTCTAATGGTTTTGGGTTTTCTACATACAAGATCATGTTATCTGTGAATAGAGATACTTCTACTTCTTTATTTTAAACTTGGATGTCTTTTATTTCTCTTTCTTGCCTATTTGCTCTGGGTAGGTTATTTAGTACTGTAAATAGAAGTGGCAAAATCAGGCATTGCTGTCTTAATCAGGATCTTAAATGAAAAACTTTAGTTTTTCACCATTAAGTGTGATGTTAGTTGTGGATATTTCATTTATGGCGTATATTATGTTAAGGTAGTTCCTTCTGTTGTTGTATGTTTTTATCACAAAAGGGTATGGAGTTTTGTAAATTGTTTATTCAACTTTGATTGACATGATCATGTGGGTTTCCCCTCCTTTCTTTTTTTATGTTAATGCAGTATAGTCTATTGATTTTATTGTGTTGAACCAGCTTTGAGTTATAGGAATGAATCCACTTGGTCATGGTATATAATCATTTTAATTTGCTGTTGAATTTGGTGTGCTAATATTTTGTTGAATATTTTTGCATCTCTATTCATCAGACATAATTGGTTTTAATTTTACTTTTCTGTAGTATCTTTGTCTGCCTTTGGTATTAGGATAATACTGGCCTCATAGAATGAATTAGTAAGTGTCCCCCACCTTTTTTTCCCCAGTTTTTAAAAGTAGTTTGAGGATTGGTGTTAATTATTCTTTAAATATTTAGTAGAATTCATCAGTGAAGCTATCTAGTCCCGGACTTTTTTTTGTTGGGAAGTTTTTGATTATTGATCCAATTTCCTTTATAGGTCTATTCAGATTTTCTATTTCTTCATGACATAATTTTTGTAGTTTGTTTTATTCTAGAAATTTGATCACTTCATCTAGGTTATCCAACTTGCTGGCATAGAACTATTTAGAGTACATTTTCTTAATTGTTCTTATTGATGAGGGAGCAGGAGGCTGGCTGAGGACAAAGCAAAAGCTGGCACCTTGCACCCCCTCTCTACCCGCTCCCCTCAGTAATATGTGTGACATTCCTCAGGCACCTCTGGCTGCCCTAAAAGAAAAACAAATAGTTAACTTGCAGAGATCACAGTCCTGCAAGACAGGAGTCTCCCTTGGTTTACCAATGTCCTAGAGATTTACAACAAAGAAGCTATCTAACAATAGCACAATTTCCAGAGGCAAATAACTCAGTTCCTCAAGCCCTAAATAAAGTTAAATTTCTTCTAAACCCAAATCTCACTAACAAGGACACTTGATAGGAGAAATGTGAAACTTTATCTCTAGATCTCCAAGAGTGTCGAGAATCATTCCCAAGCATATGACCCACTGATATACATCTAAAGGGTCTCACAAGAAGATTTTTGCTACTAGTAATGAATAACCTTTCTCCCAACAATAGCTAGCCCCTCAAGGTCCTGGAGACCTTGCTTCCAAAATTCCTTAGAGACTAACATCACCTGCTTTGTCCTCACCTACTCAACTCCTGTGTATATAAGCAGCCACTCCTCAGGATAACAGGGCAGCATCTCCGTCTGCCCACGGATCCTGTCCCTGTGCTCTAATAAACCACCTTTTTGCACCAAAGATGTCTTAAGAATTCTTTCTTACCCATCGGTTCTGAACCTCACCCCACTAAACCTCACCTAGGTTCAAGAACTTCATCATTATTTCTGTAAAGTCAGTAATAATATTCCCACTTTTCATTCTATTTTGGTTACTTTTGTCTTCTCCCTTTTTTTTTTTTCATAGTGAAAAGTTTTGTCAATTTTGTTGATCTTTTCAAGAAATGAGATCTTGGTTTCATTGATTTTCTCTACTGTTCTTCTGTTCTCTATTTACCTCTGTACTAATCTTCATTATTTCCTTCTTTTGGTAGACTTGGTTTAATTATTGTTTATTTGTTTGTTTGTTAGTTTTTTGTACTTTGTGTATTTCCTTAAGGTATGAAATTCGATTGTTGATTTTTCTTCTTTCTTAATGAAAATATTTATAGGTATAATTTTCCATGTTAGCATTGTTTTTACTGCATCCCATGATTTTGTATGTCAAGTTTTCATTTTCTTTTGTCTCAAGGTATTTTCGAGTTTCCCTCATGCTTCCTCTTTGACCTATTAGTTGTTTAAGAGTATGTTATTTCTACATATTTGTGAATTTTCCAATTTTTCTTCTGCTATTAATTTCTAGTTCCATTCAACTGTGATCAGAAAATATATTTTACATGATTTTTTTACACTTAAGATTTTTTTGTGGCCTAACATGGTTTATCTTGGAGAATATTCCATATGCTCATTACCTTCTTTCTTAAACTTTTTTTTTTTCTTTCTAAATCTCACCAGCTAGACCTTAAGGCACTTTACTGCCCCCAGGCTTGTACTCACTAACTTTTGTCTTATATTTTCCCCTAAGCTCTTCTTTCCTGCTTTCCTCTTAACTCAGACAAATGAAATCTTTTTTTTTTTTTTTTTTTTTTTAGTTAACATATAATGTATTATTTGTTTCAGGGGTACAGGTCTGTGAATCATCAGTCTTACACAATTCACAGCACTCACCTTAGCACAAACCCCCCAACCCATGTTCATCATCCAGGCATCCTATCCCCCCCTCCACAACCACTCCAACAACCCTCAGTTTGTTTTCTAAGATTGAGTCTTTTATGGTTTGTCTTCCTCCCCATCCCATCATTTCATTTTTCCCTCCCTTCCCTCACAACCCCCGCCCTGCCTCTCAAATTCCTCATATCAGATAGATCATATGATAATCAGACAAATGAAATCTAAAACCACCTCCTCCCCTCCAGGTAATGGCAACTACTCTGAAATATCTCCCACCAAGCCAGACCACCGAGACCATTGGAGATATACCCGACTGATGTCTGCACAGATGGATCATGGGATGACCTGTGGAGTGACCTATAATTACCTTTACCTCATTATAATACTAAAATCTCCATCCCAGGAGGACCCTAAGCCTAACCTACATAATATATAATGTATGGGGGCGCCTGAGTGGCTCAGTGGGTTAAAGCCTCTGCCTTAGGCTCAGGTCATGATCCCAGGGTCCTGGGATCGAGCCCCACATCCCACTCTCTGCTCAGCGGGGAGCCTGCTTCCTCCTCTCTCTCTGCCTGCCTCTCTGCCTACTTGTGATCTCTGAATGTCAAATAAATAAATAAAATCTTTAAATATATATATATATATATATATATATATATATATATATAAAAAATGTATGTACAGGTATGTTTCCTTAAAGCACATGGTGCAACATTTTGCCTACCTCTACTTGGATGACAAGGTTTCCCATCTAGATATTCTACCTTAAACAAAAGGAATCTATTCACCCTCTCTCATGGAGTCATGGCTTTGGAAGTCATTCCCTGTGATCTTTTTTGCTGCAAATAAAAGTTTTCTTTATGTGACAACACACCTAGTACAGTTTCGGACTTGAGAAGGAGTGAACTCATATTGGCTTGGTTACACCCTCCCTTCCCCTTTATTTTATTATTTGCATAAAATGTAACCAAGACTATAATCTGCCTATTTATTGTATTTCTTGATGAAAAGGGAGAAGATAACATGTGTACTGATTATTTTACATGTATCTTTTCCTGGGCCGTATTTTTTTTTTTAATATCTCTTAAAAATACTACGAATTAAAAAAAAATACTACGAATTCTTGCTTTTAGTGGTACATTTTCTTGCTAGAGTTCCACTTGTTTTTAAGAATTAATTGAAAGATAGTAGTGACTGGGTACACTTGAAAAATAAACACTTTTTGAGTCAGAATGTGTTAGGATCACCACCATCTAAATATATAGATTAAGTTTTTGTTTCTAAACAAATATATCCCCAGGCATAATTTCATTGTGTCTCTATCCTTTATTATTTTAAATGAGGTAAAACAAAATAAATCAAATCAAATCAACTATAAGAAAAAAAAGTAAGCAGTGCAACTCAGTCTTGAATCAGTTAGAGTTCATAAGTAAATTATAAAGATGCAGTAATCAGCTAAATATAAAGGAAACTTCAAATACTTTCAATATTAAATCATGATAATTAAATAACTAAAACTTCCTTTTCAAAAGTACTCAAATTGCTTTTCTGGAATTTTATAGACAAGGCTAAAATTTCGTCTCAATAAGGGTTTATATTTTCTATCACTAGACAAATAGGATGGCTTGGGTTTTTAATGTCTCCAGTTTTATTATTTATACATTTCACCTGCATATTTTAGTTATTACAACTGAAATGTTCAAGAAGAAATATGCAAAATAGATCTTCTGATGACAATTCATTTTATTTCAAAAGATCATATGCCTTAATCCCTAAGGTAACCTCTCAGTCAAAGGCTGAAATTGTACAAGATTTGGATTCTGTGTTCTATCAGAATTCAATACTTACTTATTTTTAAAACACGTTATGTTACCTTTTTATTTGTGGTATTCAAAATCACTATGAAATTCCCCTGCAAGTATTTATAAAACTATTTGATCATCAGAATTCAATTCACTGTAGCTTAGCAACCACTTGTAAAAGAAAGCTATAGAGAATAGGGTTCAATTGAATAATCGTAACAGGCAAAACAGTAACTTCCTTATTATCCGATACTTTCTTACTTTCTAGCTTATAAAATACAATCTTTACTTGAATTTTCCATAGGTAGAACATCATCACCATCTATCCAATTGGTTATACAAATTATGCTTAAAAGATGCAAACTTAATTTTAATATGTATCTATTGATTTCATAAGTCATCATATTTATAATTAAATTGTCATCCAATTGATGCAGGGACAAAGAAAAAATGAAACAACTTAATGAGCTTTCTCTAAGCTATTGCCCACCAGCTTAAAAAGCAGTTCAGTCTTGTTTACATAAAAGAAATACTACTTTAGACCCACTATAAACTATGGATTTACAGTTATAATTATTTTTCTCATTGACTTCTCTATTATATTAAGGACCCTGCTGTGATTCAGGATCTGCTTTTAGATGCACTTACATCAGACAGTTTTTAAAGTATATTTGCATATCTCAATTCAATTACATTAAAATTATTTCACAATCTAAGCTGCATCTTTTAGTTCTTTTTTCTCCTTCTAATCTGAACCATTCTGCCCTGATTTGTGTAAAAATTCATGCTGACTTTTTCATTTTTTCCTTATGATTTGAGAACCAACTTTGATCTATCTAATCAAAACTTCTGTGAGGAACAAAACATAAAATGACTGCCAGGAGGCAGTCTGAAGTTATTGAAACGATTTGAACATCAATGCTCTAACTTTCCGTAGCACCCTCAAGTGTTTGCAAAACCAAGTAAACAAATTGCATGATCTTTCCGAAGTAAAATTAGTATTCAGTTATATTATACTCTGGTGCTTTGATAAACCAATCTGATATACAGACCTACTCAGATGTTTACAAAACAATTCTGATGATAGGGTATCTATGGATAAATATTGTTTGGGTGGAACAAAGGACTTTAAAGAAAGAAAAGAGGATAAAATAGATTGCACCTATTCCTATTTAGAAAAACAGAAAAAAGAATAAAAATTGGAGAAATGTAGGCTGACATAAACAATAAATAAAAGGAAATAGCCAAGTCCCAGAAAATGTTGATAGGAATGAAAATAGAGACATTTTAAAAAATGTAAATCTAGAGCTATTGGTTAAATTTCCTGTCCAAAGATAGCTTATTTCCTTCTAAGAAGCTCTGCAGTATTGCTGAGTGAGTAAGCCAAATGTAAATGAGGCTGTTGAAGCATAAATGGAGACCTGAGAGGTGAGAAAATGTTATGCTAATAATCAAAGAGGTCTCTGAAGGTCGTGGGGAAAAAAGAACAAAAGGGCCAAGATAGAGTTATCCACTTGGTCTCTGGGACTTGCTGGAAATTATTCTAGCATATAAGAAAAAGAGATTCCTAGTACTTTTAAAAATGCCTATTTATATAAAGTAAATAGCACATTTTCCTAGGATAGAAATTTCACAAACGGTGTAATTCCTTAGGACTATAATAACTATTCATTTTATCCATTATATCAAAAGGCATATCCCTGATATTAGACATTTGTAAACATTTAATTTTGGGAATTTAAACTCAAGAGTGAAGAAAGTACTGAAAAGGTAGTTCTAAAATAACAATCATTTTACTATGTGTTGAATATGGCAGTGATTATGTGGTTTTTATACATTCAATCATTGGCTAGTCTATATCTAAACCTTTCTAAGACATAATATGGTTGTGGACACACTTCAAACTGGGAAATGCTTTATTATTTGGACAATAAAATTAATGAAATATACACATAGTGATACACACATACTTTATTCTGTAGGTCAGTCAAAAATCTGAAAGGTTTTATGTTGGGTATATTGTGGCTTTGTATAGAATGTTACTTGATAACAACTATAATAACCACTTTGATGCAGGCAGGCTAGGTCCAAGGACCCAGAAAGGGTCCTACAGAACCAGCCCTTGGCTTCTTGCAGGATAGAAATCAAACACGAGCCTGCAGGTGAAAGAGTTTTACTGAAGATATGTAGAGAGATACAGAGAGATACAGAATGAGCATCTAGGAGCACCTAGGAGGCTTGGAAAGGAAAGGGAGGAGTCTCATTTTTGCTTGGGATCTGGAGTTTTTATTGGCAGTTGTGGTCTGGTGCATGGGTCCTTTCAGGCATCCAGGAACTGGTTAGAACAAGGAGAGGGTTCAGGTGTCCCTCACAGGTCATTTATTCCCTGAAGCCAGGGGTCTTGTTGTCAAGATATATAGAGCCAGCGGTCTGGAATAGGCACATGGTGGCTCTGCCTGATCATTCTTTAGATATCATCTATTGTGCTGGAAGACTCCAAAGATAGAATTATCTCTTGATCCCTTACAAGGAGGACATACTTAAGGTTTGTGTAGGGCAAGGATGTGGGTCCTAGCAAGAATAAAGCAGGGAAAGAAGCAAAGGGGAAAAAACAAACAAAAACCCAAAAGTTTTTTCTTTCAGGGTTCCCTCTGGGCTCCCTATCCCAACTTCAAAGGTTATATTCATAAAATACAAATTGTTAAATAAAAAATAGTTGATGCTTCTTTCGAGCTTCCTTAATGTGGATCAACTATATAGATATAATAATCAGGGTAAATGTGTTTTAATTCATGTTAAAACATTCTCATTTCTAATGGCCATAAAATTATTCTTGCAAAATGATAAAAATAATAATGAAGGATAGTCAGAAGAAAGGCAGTCAGGGACAAGGGCCTTCCCCACCCTAAGAGGAAATCACCCTTTAAAGGATTTTATACCACCTTAGAAGGACCTTTCCACCCTTTGCCACTGAAGAACTCCTTGATAGGTAGATAAACACATGGACAAAACCTTATTGGATGACAGGTAACTGGACGGTTAATCAAATTAAAACCAACATTATCATAAAAAACCCTAGACTTAGAAATTCCAGTGGCAACCCTCTGGGGTCCCCTCCTTCTTCCAGAGCTTTGTAGTATGGATCAATAAACTTTGCTTTGCTGCCTGCCACTCTTCTTCTGATCTATCTCTTCATTCTTGGAAGCGGTGTGACCAAAGATAGAGGGTACTAAACGAAAAGAAACCCTGAAAATACAGTAAAATGATTGAAAGATATAATTGTAATTAAAATGAAGTACAATGATTAAAAAGCCAAACTGAATAAATTTCTTCCATATAAAAATTTATTATGGAAAAAGAAATGGCAGGCAGGAACACAATAAGCAAATCAGTGAAGTATCCTATATTTTCACCTTGACAAAGAACACAACAAAAACATTGTTATGAAATAATGTACTTTTGTTCCATAAATCCATGTTTCTCACATAACCAATTGCAATGTTTATTTCATTCACATTTGAACTAAAAAATCCAGCTTCTGTGAGTTAGAAAGCAACATTGTAATTCCATATTCTTATTTTTTTAAATGTCACCCTATTTTTTTTTTGCATTTTTATAACATGCTTCACTTTATACTTCCCCCAGCATTTTTTTGAGTGTCCATTTTACTCACTTCACCCATTACAAAAATGAATAACACATTTAAGTCTTTGCAGCTTTGGCAATCAAAAATTGGTATTTCATTTCAACGTATAGCTCTTTGATCATCATTAAATTGAACATATTTTCATATGATTATCATTCATGTGTTTTTTTTCTGGCTGAAAATTATTCATTCTTGTTCTTTCCTCACTTTTTGTGAAATAGAACTTTATTATTTTTTTAAATTTTTATTTTAATTCCTGTTAGTTAACATACAGTATTATATTAGTTTCAGGTGTACAATATAGTAATTTGACACTTTCATACAACATCCAGTGTTTATTACAAATGTGATCCTTAATCCTCATCACCTATTTCACCCATTCCTTCTCTCACCTTCTCTCTGGTAACCATCAGTTTGTTCTCTATAAGTAAGAGTCTATTTCTTGGTTTGTCTCTCTCTCTCTAGCTCTTTTTTCCCCCTGTGCTCTTAAATTCCACATATGAGTGAAATCATATGGTATTTGTCTTTCTTTTACTGAGTTATTTCACTTAGCATTATACTTTCTAGCTATATCCATTTCATTGCAACTGGCAAGATATCATTATTTCTTATGACTATATATATTCACACACACACACACACACACACGTGCACACACATACCACCTCTTCTTTATCCATTCATCAATGGATGGACACTTGGGCTCACTTGGGCTGCTTCTGTGTCTTGGCTATTGTAAATAATGCTAATATAAACATAAGGGTACATGTATCCATTTGGATTAAAATTTTATATTGTTTGGGTAAACCTTTGGGTAATAGGAATAGTTCTATCTTTAAATTTTTAAGGAACCTCAATACTGTTTTCCAGAGTGGCTCCATCATCTTGCATTCCCACAAACAGTGTGCTAGGTTCCTTTTTCTCCACATCTTCACCAACACCTATTGTTTCTTGTGTTGTTGATTTTAGCCATTCTGACAGGCATGAGGTGATACCTCATTGTGGTTTTGATTTGTATTTCCCTGATAATGAGCATCTTTTCATGTGTCTGTTGCCCATTTCCATGTCTTTTTTGGAGCAATGTCTGTTTATGTTTTCTTCCCATTTTTAACTGGATTATACATTTTTGGGGTGTTGAGTTTTATAAGTTCTTTACATATTTTGGATACCAACCCTTCATAAGATGTATTAGATATGTCATTTAAAAATATCTTCTCCCATTCTGTAGGCTGCCTTTTAGTTTTGTTGGCTGTTTCTTTTACTGTGTGAAGCTTTTTGTTTTGATGGGTTCTAATAGTTTATTTTTGCTTTTGTTTCCCTTGCCTTGGGGGACCTAGCTAGGAAAAAAAAAAAAATCTAAAGCTAACATCTGAGAAGTTACTATCACCACTCACTACTAAGATTTTTATGACATCAGGTGTCACATTTAGGTCTTTAATCCATTTTGAATTTATTTTTATGTATGGTATAAGAAAGTGGTTTAGTTTCATTCTTTTGTGTGTTGTTATCCAGTTTCCCCAAAACCATTTGTTGGATAGATTGTCTTTTTTCCCATTGGATATTCTCTCATACTTTGTCCAAAATTCATCAACCATAGAGTTGTGGGTTTATTTCTGGGTTTTCTATCCCATTCTATTGATCTATGTGTCTGTTTTTAATGCCAGTACTCTGCTGTTTTGATTATTACAGCTTTGTAATGTAACTTGATGTCTGGAATTGTTATGCCTCCAGCTTTTCTCTTCTTTTTGAAGATTGTTTTGGCTATTTAGAGACTTATGTGGTTCCATGCGGATTTCAGGACATTTTGTTCTAGTTCTATGAAAAATGCTGTTGGTATTTTGATAGGGATTGTAATGAATGTGTAGATTGCTTTGGGTAGTATAGACATTTTAACAATATTTGTTCTTCCAATCCATGAGCATGGAATGTCTTTCCATTTTGTTGTGTTGTCTCTAATTTCTTTCATTTATGTTTTATAGTTTTCAGAGGTCTTTCACCTCTTTGGTTAGGTTTATTCCTAGGTATCTTATTATTTTTGGTGCAATGTAAATATAATTGTTTTCTTAATTTATCTTTCTGTTGCTTCATTATTGGTGTACATATTTTTAATCATGTGCTGACCCAATGTAAACCTTTTCAGTTCCATTTTTTAAAAAAAGTGAAATAATAAGTATTAAATATTCTTTCATGAGAATGACTCCGAGTTTGAATTTAAAGTAAAGGCAATGTTCATGAGCAAATGTTGGGGGTGTTTATTTAAATTTCTTTTAACTTATTACAGAATATACTTTAAATCCTACACAATTTACCGAGGACTTAACTATGTTGTTAGTATTTTTGAGAAATGAAATTTGAGAAATTTATCTAGAACTAAGATCAAGTAAGTAATCAAGATAGCATTTATCTCATTGTGAAGTTTGCTTATTACATAGAAAATTATGTTTGTACAGATTTATATGAGAAACGCATTCATTATAACTTTCACAAATTAAAAGAGAGGCAAGGAAATTCAGTTTGATCTAGAAATACCATTCTTTGAGGATCTTATAAAATTATACAGATATCCACCATTGTGCATGTAATGGGACATAAAAATTACCCGTTCCTTTTGTCAGTCAGTGGTCAGAGATTATATCATATAAGTGTATGTGTATTGTTGCTGGGTTTTGTTTTTGTTTATTTGTTTCCTAGAAGCAGATATTGAGATAAAGAATTGAGTGGACATAATTATTTTGAAGCACAAATGTCATGGTTGAAATATGAGAAAACGACAGGAAAAGAAGATAACCAGAAGGGAACATTTTGGTTAGCTATTGTGGTCAACAAATGGAATTCAATCCACAGAGAAAACTCTGGAAAGTCATATAAAATCACACCTCAAAATTATCTTACTTGAGAGGCAAGGGAGCTGTATATTTATCCATCTACTCCCAGAGTGTTGTGAAGTCCCTGAACATTTCCAGCAAAAAAGTTCACAGGCTATAGCCTTTTGTGCTCCCAGAAAAAGTCCTAAGGCACAAGGACACAGAGATTGGCACTGGAAACTAGCCATAATATACTGAACTACTTGTGTATTGGTCAAACATAGCAAAAAAAGCTACTGTCTTCACCTTACATTATTCAGTCTCTATGTTAAATGCTCAAGTCTCTTAATTTTACTGTTCCTTAAAGTTGGTTGAAATTTAAGATTTTTTTTTTTTTTTTAATTTGAGAGAGAGACAGTGAGAGAGAGGATGAGCGAGGAGAAGGTCAGAGGGAGAAGCAGACTCCCCATGGAGCTGGAAGCTGGATGCAGGACTCGATCCCGGAACTCCGGGACCATGACCCGAGCCGAAGGCAGTCGTCCAACCAACTGAGCCACACAGGCGTCCCGAGTTGGTTGAAATTTAAAACAGCAATTATAACCAACACATTACAAGAAGATGTAACCAATTGCTGCAGTAGATCCTGAAGCTGACCACAGCTGATATTCTTTACATTCTTCTTCTACTGCTCATGTTAGATTTAGCCTCAAATTGAGTCAGCACTTAACTAGCCAAGAGTACTAGCACATGTGATAATCGTACTATGATTTATGCCTGAGGCTTCCATTACTTTTATCATGTCTTCATCAGATTTTGTTTTCTGAGATTGCCATAAGATTTTGGCTCAGTGAAAGCATTAAGAGGTCCCCTAAGGAATCTCATTAGCTCCAGATATACTTTTCCCTATGCATATTACACAGCAGCAACCCCACCTCCTTATGATAATTGTGGTCCATTATCTCTGCTAATATAGTTAACTTTCTTTTTGATTGTTGTTTTATTAGCATAAGGAGCTCAAATAACTAAGTTAAGACAATAATTTTAAGTTTAGTGAAATCCTTCACATGTTCTTGGGTAAATACGTTCCTCCTTTCCAAACTAGGACTTCTCATCCATAAGGCCCAAAGTTGCTAAATGAGGCAAAAACAACAACAACAACAACAAAACTCAATTGTGTCCCTGGGAGCAATGGTGAGAGGGCATTTGGACAAAAGTATTCTATACACTGGGAATATTATAGGCATTAAGCTTAAAGGAATCCATGCATATTATGTTCATTGTTATACCAGCTTTACCATATTGTGGAGTGCTTTCCCAAGGCACTGTTCATGATCCCATTATAATAAATCAGTAAACTTATTCTTGAGTAAATTTGCTGGCCAAGACACCACAGACAGAGAAAGAAAACACAAACACGTAGCTACACCCATGGCAAAACAAAAATTGCACCAGACAATGTTAAACAACTAAGGGAGACCTTATTTGAAATTATTGCAATAGGGAAGGGGACTGAACTCAAGTTCACTAAAACAAAAGGAGAGATTTTAGGGACTGAGATGAGCTAGTGGAAAAATATTAGAGGACCTCGGGGTTAGGGTTATCAGTGGTATGTATCCAACACATTGAATTATTCCTGAGTTTACAAATGTTTTTCTCTGGGAGCAGGCTATCTACATTTGCTAATTGTTGCTAATTGAATTTAGAAGCCTACCCTCCTTCAGAGACTAGGTAAAGAGTGTTATCTTCTTTGAAGTTTACATTTCAAAGAGATTGTTCCTAAGTCCTTGAGACAGACATTTCCTGAGCTTAAAAAAAAAAAAAAAACTGGTAAGAATTTGGGAGAAAATTTATACACATTCCAAAGGGATAAAATAAAAATTTATAATTAAAAGTAAATTCTATTAAAAAAAAAAAAGGTCAGCAGCCTATAGTCTGGAAGAAACTTGTCTAAAGTTTAACTAAACTGTGGGAAGCATTAAGGTAGGCCTTCATAACCTAGGATATAAACCAATCCAAAATGGATGAATTATTTACTATTCAAGGGTAGAAAGGATCCAATGTGATCAATCTACTACAATCTATCACACTGGCTAGCTGAACTCCTCCAAGGACTGTGCCATACTTAAGGCTCACCTTAGTGTTTACAGTGAATTGGTTAAACATTCCGCATTCAGTGGCAAAATTACAGGCTCAGTGAGAGGGACCCTGTGTTGTCAGGCCCAGGCATATTTACCAAGCCAGTTATTATGGCTTTTCTTTTCATTAGAATGAAATGTAAGTAATAGGGTGTCTATGGATAAGATATTTTTGTTGTTTTCTTTCACTTGGTTTTGGTTTTATTATTTGGTATTTTGTCAAAGCAACAATTACTAAACATGTGATACCTTTGTTCACTTATGTAGGCCTATCTGTAGGACTTTTACCTGAGTCGTTTGGTCAATTATGCTTGTACTGATAATATTTGATAGATAATTTTGATCAGTTAACTCAAAGAAGCTTATTTCAAGGATGCGAGATGTTTCAAAGCTGTGTTACAGTCCTTTAATGGCTATGTTTTTTCTGATCACTTTGACTCCTGGTTCATAGCTCTTCTGAGTTTCAACTCACTTTTGCATTCCTAGAATCCTAGGGTTTGTGTTAGAGTTAGTAATAGGGTTTAATTAGTTAATTAAGTCCTGTAACAACAGGAATACATCCACATGTATGAGGATTTTATATTCAGGAATGTTTTTTGATGTTTTATGTTGATGGTTTTGATGTTTTGTAACATTCTTCTTAATAGTCAAAATTCCAAATAACCTTAGTGTTCATGAGAGTTGAAGGGATATATAAATTTTGAAATATTACTATACGAGACATTATATTGCCATGAAAACACATGAACTGAAAAGAAACAACTCAGAAATGAGGATGGATCACACAAACAGCATGTCAAGTAACTGAACTCAGACAGATCCAAATGAATGGATACTATATGATTACATTTAGATAAAGTACAAAGCAGCCAAGACTACAGTATTGTGTTGGAATTCAGGATAGTGTTTATTTTGGGGAAAGAGAGGGGATTGTGATTAGAAGAAATATTAATGGACTTTTAGAATACTGGTGAAGACCTATTCTTGACGTGTTTGTGATTACACAAAAATCTGTGTGAAAATCATGAAGTTGTATGTTGTGGCCCATATAGTTTAATGTATATTACAACTCACATAAAAAATTTTAAAAAAATCAAGATGTCACAGTTGCACATGAAAATCATTATATCCTAAAACATGGTTAGCATTTTTTTAGTACTTAGTAAACATTGTTTCATTTGAAATTTTTCCCTGAAGTGAATTTGTATTAATTAAATATGCTTTCTGATAACCTAGTTGAATTTTCTTCTTCTTCTTCTTCTTCTTTTTTAATTGGTCACTGAGGCCTTTTGGTTTTTTGTACACAAAACTACCGAGTATCTTGCCTGTAGACACCTCTGAGATTACACTGTGAATACACATGGCTCTAGACACTTGATGAGAAGCAAGGTGAGAAAAAGAGTGTTTTGAGCCAATTGCACGATTACAGAACTTGAGTTTCCAAGAGGGTTCCAGATGGTCACATTTGGCCCCTGCTTCTAAGGGATCAGGGAGAGAACATCACATGGATGAAAGAGGGGAGTTAACGATTAAGGGAATTCCAAGTATCAATTGGGACCCTGAGCTATCTGTGGGAACCTCAGGAGCAAAGTTCTAATTATTCCAATAGTGCCAGAAAGACTCAGGAGCTTGCATGCTCGCATAGGGTTTCTGGAGTTCCTGCCAGTAAACTTAACCTTGCTGCCCAGTTGCTCTTTTTTTCTGAGGTGCTGGCTATACTTGGTGAAGTGCTCAGATCAGCAAGGTGTACCACTTTTGATTTGCCTGGAGCAGAACCCCAACACCAGGCCAGCAACAAATGTGTCTTTGGTCTCTCTAGAGGGATGAGACATCATCAAGTCCCATGCATTGGACTCGACCAACTTGCATGCCTGAAAACACTTGGTCTCAGAGCCAATTTGGTTCATTTTAAGCAGGAGGAAGTTACAAGATTTCTCACCTAGGAAATCTTGGAAATCTGTTTTGAGTTGATAACTGTTGAGACAACCTAAATTCCTGTCCTGGCTGTGAACTTTTTTTGAGCTTCCAAGTCACCTTGGTTAAAGAGATATTCTATAGACACCACTGGTTAGTCTTGGTGAAGAATTTGTACAGGTCAGTCAGTTTGTGAGATGTAATGTACCTACTTGAGTGATCAGACAACCTGAAGCTCAGATCACACTTTCCCTGCCTGGAAAAACTCCAAGGCAGCCATGTCCATGCCAATGACAACTTTATGGGTGTAAGTGGTTATCTTGATCTCATTCTTCAGAGCTGCTTTTTTATTCTTTAGGATGTTAGTAGTCAACACACTTCCATCCTCCATGTTGGTGGCATCTTTCCCATATTTCTTCTTGATGATATTCTTCAGGTTGTGGTGAAGCTCCACTCCAATGCACATGACTTTGTTGAGGTTTGCTGTACCAAATGGCAGGATTGTGTACTCCTGTATAGCCATGTCATTGTCAGCACTGTAGCAATGTAGAGGTATAGGGGCATCCCATTCTCAATGGCTCCAGCCTTGCAGACAGCCAGAAAAACTCCCAGGAGGGAGTAAGCATCACATTAAGACTTATTTTCCATTAGATCATTAGTTTATCTTTCTTCTTGTATTCAGGTTCCTGCTAATAAGAGTAGACACAATAGTTTTATTGATGTGCTCACAGCCTTTGAGACACAGGTCACCATACAGTGTGATTTATCATTGTTTATGAGCTTCAGGACCTCTTAAACAACAGCTAAGTCACTTTTGAGGTTCAGAGATCAACTTAAACAGTGGGATCCTCATGAGAGTGAAAGGTCTCTGACATATAACTTGAGAATAGACATGGTTCATTTCTGACTGCTGGATCTCATGATAGAGGGAAAGAAACAGAGTGTGCTGCAGACACAAAGGGTGACTATTACGCTGCAAGGTCTGTGTGCACCAAGTTTCCCCTGAGCTCTTCCCTGTGCTGTCTGCCCCAATGTCTTGTCCTATTCCCAGACACCTGATCATCTTATTTTAAAATGGAAATTTACATTATAAAGCTCTTTATATCTTGATAATAATTGTTAACTTTGTCAACACATGTACAATTGTTGGAACACTGCACTTTAATAGTACATTTTGATGCAATTTCTTCTAACAGACCTAGATACACCCAAAATCTAATGTATGGCTCTGTTCTATTCACGTGTTTGATCATATTCTTTTCTTCTTCTTCTTCTTCTTTTGTTTCATTAAAGTCATTTTTAAAATTTTCATCTTTATAGTTACATTCTCTTTTTAATGTATTTAATTTTATTTTGTATATATAAGTTTTTTTTTCTTTACAATTTTAAGATGTCATTTCCTCTAGCAAACTGACCAAAATACACTGAGGAGATAGTATATTGCTCTGTTCTCCTCACCTGTTTATATTGCCTCCTTTTCTTTTTGTTGTTGTTGTTGTGGTGGGTTTTTTTTCTTCCTCTTTTGTTTTTTTCTTGTCTTTTAATTTTCATTTTTTACAGTTACACTCTATCTTTTCATTGTATTTAATTTTATTTTTGTACATATATAAATTAGTCTTTCTTTACAATTTTGGGATCTAGTTTTCTAAAACACACACAGAATCCAGTGAATTGTTCTATTCTGCTCACCTGCCTTCTTATATTTTCTCTCTCTCTCCTTTTTTTTCCCCCCTGGTTTTGGGTCTCTTCTGATTTGCTTAGTGTATATTTCTCTGTAGTCATTGTTGCTATTTTAGTATTTTGTTCTCTTATTCCTCTTTTCTTCTCTGGGCAGAATGACAAGATGGAAAACTCACCTCAAAAAAGAGAACAAGAAGCAGTACTGATTGCCAGGCATCTAATCAATATGGACATAAGTAAGATGTCAGAACCAGAGTTCAGAATAATGATTTTAAAGATACTAGCTGGGCTTGAAAAAAGCATAGAAGACACTAGAGAATCCCTTTCTGGAGAAATAAAATATCTAAAATCTAACCATTGAAATAAAAAAAGGCTATTATGAGATGCAATTAAAAAAAAATGGAAGCTCTAACTGCTAGGATAAATGAGGTGGAAGAAAGAATTAGTGATATAGAAGACCAAACAATGGAGAATAAAGGAGCTGAGAAAAGAGAGATAAACAACTATTGGATCATAAGGACATACCATATATGTCCTGGAGAGTTTATTAAAGAGAGCAGACTGCAATTTTTCTGCTCTAGGCCAGAGGTTTGGATGTGGACATTTTTGGTCTGAGCTTTGGAAGAGGCCCAGAAAGCCTCCAGGAACAAAAGCCACAGAGAGGACCACTATCCACTGAGCCTATCCCCCTGACAGGGGGCAGGACAACTCTACCCAGGCAGGGTTACCTGAGAAAACAGTGTAGCAGGTCCCACCCCCAGAAGATGGGCTGGAAGAACAGACAATCCTATGGATCCCATAACATTGTAAAATCCTAATGCCAGAGGAAATAGTATTTTGAGCTCCAGGTATGGCCTCATAACTTATTATGTTTCTGATAAAATTCTCCCTTTCTTTTTTTTCTTATGCTTTTGCTCTGTTTTTTTTTCTCTTTTTATCTATTCCTCATTTCAACTATATGTTTTATTACATCAAAATATCTATATTATATATTATATTATAATATTATATTATATTATATATTATGTATTATATCAATTATATTATTATGTCAATATATCTATATTTCATAGTCACTTTTTAATTTGCTCTTTTCCACATCTATTTTTTATAAATGCATGCTTTATTTTAGTCCCTTTTCACTCTATTCAATTTTACCTTTATAAACACACACACACACACACACACATAGGTGTGTGTGTGTGTGTGTGTGTGTGTGTGTGTTTTAAAACTTTATGTCTTTTAAATATATAAAGTTTTAATCTCTTTGTAATTTTGGGAGGTAGTGTCACCTAACAAACAGACCAAAATACACCCAGGAATAACGGAACACCCTGCTTTATCCACAGTGAGAGATTAGAGTCCCCTTTCACCTCCCCAAACTTTTAAAAAATTTTTAAAAATTTTATTCTTTTGTTTCATTTTGGCTTTGTTTTTTTGGTGATAGCTTCTGATCATTCTGGATTTTGCTAGGGTGTATCTTGCTTGGTCATGGTTGATGTTTTGGACTGTGATCATTCACTCACCCATCCCTCAACAGAATGACTAGAAGGAGGAACTCTCAACAAAGAAAAGAAACAGAGATAATGTCCTTTCCCACAGAACTAATGGATATGGATGTAAGCGATATGTCAGAGAGAGAATTCAGGATAGCAATAATGAAGTAAATAGCTAGGCTTGAAAAAGATTTGTTAAGTTTTCATTAATCTTAAAAGTCATTTCAAAGAACCAACTTTTGGTTTTGTTAGTATTACTCCTTTTCTATTTTATTAGTTTCAGGTTTCAGTTGATTATTTCTATTTTATATTTTAGGTTTTTTTTCATATTTATAAAATAATATATATGAAAGAAAATATGTATTATAGTATATAATAATTTATATTACATATACAAATTCTAAGCACTAGTTTAGGAAAATCTCACAGGTTTTATTACTTCTGTTCCTCATTTTTTTAAAAATTTTTATTTGTATTTATTCGACAGACAGAGATCACAAGCAGGCAGAAAAAGAGAGGGAGGAAGGGAAGCAGACTCCCTGCTGAGCAGAGAACCCGACACTGGGTTCCATCCCAGGACCCTGGGATCATGACCCGAGCCAAAGGCAGATGCTTTAACCCACTGAGCCACCCAGGTGTCCCCTGTTCTTCATTTTTATTAGTTCAAATTATTCACAAATTTCTTGTGTGATTTTCTCTTGCTCACTGTCCAATTTAAAAATGTATTGTTTAATTTAGTATTAATTGGCTATTTTATTATTATCCTTTTTTATTGATTTCTAGGTTAATTTTGTCACACTAGAGAACATCATCTGAATAATTATAATCTCTTGAAATTTGTTTAAGCCTTGTAAATTGTGGTTAATATTCTGTGTACACATGAAATTAATGAAATCTGTTATTGTTGAATGTAGTGTTTTAGACATCAGGTTTGTCAATTAGGTCAAAATAATATTGCCTTTTAGATCTTTTATATCTTTATTGATTATTTATCTTCGGCTTTTTTTCAAATATTGATTCTTGCCAATAATAATTAGATAACATATTTATATTAACTTCTTAAGTGTTGCCCCTAATATGCCACTAACTTGATCTAGAAGTTTATTTCCTAAAAATCTTCAATAAATTAAGAACAAAAAAATGAGACACATAATTGTTCAAATGTGGGTTACAGAAGATGATTTTATACTTTTGATATTCATTCATTCATTTATTCATTCTCATTCACCTTTTCATTTATTTAACTAATGTGCCTTTTTTGTGTTTGGCACTAAATGACATGTAAAGGGTTGGGAAAGGGATAAAAATGATATTATGAATAGGAAATTATTATTCTTAGTTCTTATGATTTAGTTTTAAATCATTTATGCAGTAGGTTCCACTGTTAACAGTTAATTCTTATGAAATAAAGGGGAAAAGTGTAGTTTTAATGTTGATTATATATTGATATTCCAGTGTTCTAAGACAAATTTGCAATTGATGTATAAGAAAAAAGTGATATGGGGGCACCTAGGTGGCTCAGTTGTCAAGCATTTGCCTTCAACTCAGGTTATGATCCCAGAGTCTTGGGATGGAGCCCCGCATCTGGTTCCCTGCTCGGTGGGAAGCCTGCTTCTCCCTCTCCCACTCTCCCTGCTTGTGTTCCTTCTCTCGTTGTCTCTCTCTCTCTGTCAAAAAAGTATATAAAATATTTTAAAAAAGAAAAATTGATATGAAAATGAAAGTATGGAAATGTGTTCTGCAAAAAAAGAAACACATTGATTTTTATTTAGGATCTTTCATTTAGAAATATATGCATTTATCCAATGAACAAAGGATTGGATAAAATGATTATCCAATGAACAAAGTTCATTGTTTTCTTAGGTAGTTTTGTCATATAATAATTTTTGTAGTAAACCCTCAATAAAGTATGGCATGCATTCAGAAAAGTGAACAAATTTTAAGTGTGTTAATTGATAAATTGTCATAATATCTATCTGATAGCACACCAGAAGCCTCTTTTTTTCCCAATTCCTGACACTGTCCCCTACCAGACCTAAGATTTATATGGATTTCTCAGACAATAGATTTTTTTTTTCTGTTTTAGAAACATACCCATCATTTCTTATTTTTGAACATAAGTACATCTTTATGTTCAGTATATGCCTACATACTAATATAGGACCGATTAACTTTAATAGATAATTCCAAAGAGTTTGCAAAGGGAGTATACCAATTTATACTCCATCAGTCTCCTTCTTATTCTATCATCTATTGATAGAGGTAGACATTTCTATTTCACCTTCGTTCTGCCAGTATTTTAAAAATATTGTGAAACTGCTCTATTATTTTGCATAAGGCATTTTATTTTGAAAACTTTTGAGCAGACTGACCTTTTGTTATTACTGTAAAATGTCTTTCTTTTATTTTATGTTTTTTTTTTTTAAGATTTTATTTACTTATTTGACAGAGAGAGATCACAAGTAGGCAGAGAGGCAGGCAGAGAAAGAGAAAGGGAAGCAGGCTCCCCGCTGAGCAGAGAGTGGGATGTGGGGCTCGATCCCTGGACCCTGGGATCATGACCTGAGCCGAAGGCAGAGGCTTTAACCCACTGAGCCACCTAGGCACCCCTAAATATTGATTTTTCCCTTAATAATGGCATAGCACATTTCTATTAACTTCTTAAGTGTTGTCTTTCATGTGCCACTAACTTGATCTAGCAGTTTATGTCCTAAAAATCTTCAGTAAATTAGGAACAAAGAAAATGAGGTCCATAATTGCTCAAATATGGATTACATAAAGATGATTTTATACTTTTGATGCTCATTCATTCACTCACCTTTTCATTTATCTAACTAGATTAATGTGCCTTTTTTGTATTTGGTACTAAAAATGACTTGTAAAGGGTTGAGGAAGAGATATATTCTGCTGAAGGACAGAAATTCTATATAAAAGTTTAGAAAATTCTTGGGCCAGGGCACTTGCGTGGCTCAGTCAGTTAAGTTTCTGCCTTGGGCTAAGGTATTGAGCACCCCACTGATCTCTCCTTTGGGACCCCTGCTTGGTGGGGATTCTGTTTCTCCTCTGCCCCTCCCTGACCCCACTTATGCTCTCTCTCTTTCTCTCAAATAAATAACATCTTAAAAAAAAAAAAAAATCCTTGGGCCAGTAAGGAAGATTACAGTTTTTTAAAGTGCTCTTTGTGTAGCTTGGTCTTCCTAAAAATAAGTTTCTAAACATTAACAAATTTATGCTAAATACTACATTTTTCATAGTTTCTTCATGTAATTCTTGTTATAATTAGATGAGATCATTAGTATGAGCAATAGAATTGGTAATATTAGGGATTAAGTTTTAAAATTTTAAAAATTAATTTGTATTCATATACAGGTTATGTTTTTAAAATGTTCAAATAAGAAGGAATATGTATATATATGTGTGTGCAATTTTAAAGGCAAAATGGAAAAGACTGGAAGAAGAGTTTAGGAAAATTCCCCAAACAGATATGGAAGTAGGGAAAAAAAAAGAACTAGGACATAGCATGTGAATTTAGAGGTTCCAGTTTTCATGTAAATGGAGTGTTAGATTACCAAAGAGATAATAGAAAAGGGGAAAGTAAAAACCTCAGAGAACAATTTCCAAATGCCAAAGAAAATCAATAATCTTCAATCTGAAAGCACCAATGAGTAACAGGTAGAAGAGTAAAAGGTGTCTCCTATGTAGATATGTATCAATATACTGAGGAAACCAAGCAGCAAAAAAAAAATTCATTGAAGTAAAAAGGAAGAAAGAATAATTATTTTTAAAAAATCAGAACTGAATTAATATAGAATCTCCTCAGGACCCAAAAACACTATATATAAGACACTGGGTAAAGCTATAAAATTATTGAAGGGCACATTTTGATTACAAATTTTAAAAAATATTTATTCATTTATTTGACATAGAGAGAGCGCACAAGCAGGCAGAGTGGCAGGCAGATGGAGAGGCAGAAGCAAGCTCTCCACTGAGCAGGAAGCCTGATGTGGGGCTCTATCCCAGGACCTGAGGATCATGACCTGAGTCAAGACAGACGCTTAATGGACTAAGCCACCAAGGCACCCCATTTGATACAAAATTTTAAGAATACCTAAACTATTAAAAATATGAGGCATAAAAAATATTTCAGACATGAAAAGTTAAAGAGTGTTTAGTTTCTATGCATCTATACCTAGGAAAATAATTGAGAATGTATTTTGATTTTAAAAATCTAAAAAAGGGGCGCCTGGGTGGCTCAGTGGGTTAAGCCGCTGGCCTTCGGCTCAGGTCATGATCCCAGGTCCTGGGTTCAAGCCCCACATCGGGCTTTCTCCTCAGCGGGGAGCCTGCTTCCTCCTCTCTCTCTGCCTGCCTCTCTGCCTACTTGTGATTTATCTCTGTCAAATAATAAATAAAATCTTAAAAAAAAAAAAAAAAAAAAATAAAAAAAATAAAAATCTAAAAAAAAAGGACAATATGAACTCTATGGGAAAAAAAAAAAAAAGTCCTGAAAAGGTACAATCTGAATATGAATTAAACTAAATTAAATTCATTTGAGCAAGTGATATAATAAAAGAAAATGAAATCCATTTGTTCATATACTTGCAGTATTACTTAGTAAATGGTACAAATTTAGTTTCATAAATTTTCTTCTCTTCCCAAGTCCATTTACAATACTTACATCTCCAACATCCATTAATAAATCATAATATTATAAATCTGTGTTTTGGGATCTTAATCTTTATAATCTTCCTACAGACCAGTAACAGTATACTCACATTCAGGCTAGAATAGATGTAAGTGTTTTCAATCCTGACAAGTAAAAAAAAAAAAAAAAAAATGATATGGCTGTTAGAAGTTGGGGTATTGGGTCCCTGGGTGGCTCAGTTGGTTGTCGTTCTCTCAATGTCTCTTTCTCACCCTCTCTCTCTCTGCCTCAAATAAATAAATAAAATCTTTAAAAAAAAAAAAGAAGTTGGAGTATTTATGGAGAGCAAGCTTATATGGAAAGAAAGATTAGATAATTCTATACCATATATCATGTTGAGTAAAGGGGAAGTTTCTACAATTTAAAATTATAAACCTAACCAATGAAGAACAAAGGCTTTCTGAAATATTTGTTAAGAGGAAATAGAAAGAAAGCTGGTGATTATACAAATGTGCAAAACATTCAATCATAGCAGCATGTCAATTGTCACAACCTCATTTGGTCAATCAACAAATGGGGGTGCCTGGGTGTCTCAGTGGATTGAGCCTCTGCCTTCAGCTTGGATCAGGTTTCAGGGTCCAGGATCTAGCTCAGCATCATGCTCTCTGGCTCTGCAGGGAGCCTGCTTCCTCTTCTCCCTCTGCCTGCCTCTCTGCCTACTTGTGATCTCTCTCTCTCTGTCAAATTAAAAATTAAAAAAAAATGGAGGAATGAATCTAGTTATCTGCAAATTTTATTACAGACTCTACATAGCTTCTCTAAGCAGAAAATAATTCTGTAAAAAAAAAAATAAATAAATAATACATCTCACAACATTTCCAGGGCTGCCTGATAATTAATCTTGGCTATTTTACAACCAGACACAAAGCAGATTGATTGAATTCAGGAGGAAGTGAACAGGCGCTGCAGTTCTCCAACTCAAATAAAACCGCATGTGTCAACTATCCCTCTGCATGTGTGACTCTCAGGACCAGTTGTGCCACAGATGTGCCACACAGCAGTCCTAGAATAACAGGCATCCCTGTATGCTTGCTCAAACAAATATGCAGCTGCCAAACTGTGCTGCTCATTTCTACAACAAAATCTAATAAGGAAGAATCTAATTTTTTTTTTTTTTTTTTTTTTTGGTCTTTAAACACAGAAATGTATTCTCTCTTTGGTTCTAGAAGCCAGAAGTCCAAAATCAGCAGGGCCATGCTCCCTTTCAAAGCTCTAAAGAACGATCAATCCCTTCTTGCCTGGTCCCAGGCATTTCTTGATTATGACACATCACTCAAATCTCTGTCTTTGTCTCTCTTTTTTTTTTTCGACCATTTTAAAATTGATAATAGAGATATGCCAAAAATCTAACTGTTCCCTAATTTTTTTTCCAGCATCATTGAGATATTGACATATAACATGTAAATCTAAGGTATACACTGTGATGATTTGACACACATACAACTGCAAAATGAACAGCACAATAATGTTGTTTAACACCTCTGTTGTCTCATATCTTTTCTTTAGTGGAACTCCAACAGGTGTGATTATGATTAGTCTCTCAAATATTTACATTTTTGATATAAGCAATGAGATGAAAAATGTTTCTTCAGTAGAATATTATCTTTCATTATATACATAATAATACAGTATTCCTAGCAGCAGACTCTTTAATGAAAATAATGTATATCTATCAACATCCTAATACTTATATCTTCTCAAAATAATAATAAGAATAATTATAGTTTTGAGTGCCTGGGTGGCTCAGTTGTTAAGTGTCTGCCTTTGGCGCAGGTCATCATCCAGAGTCCTGAATTGGGCCCCCATCTGGCTCCCTACTGGTGAGGAAGCCTGCTTCTCCCTCTCCCATTCCCCCTGCTTGTGTTCCCTCTCTTTCCCCTGTCTCTCTCTCTGTAAAATAAATAAATAATTAAATAAATCTTTTTAAAAAAGGAATAATTATAGTTTTAATTTTCTGAATACTTATCTATGGAAAACATTTTTTCTTTACATTCTCTTAATTATTTCTCACAGCAACTCTTGGATTTAGGCACAATAGTATCACATTAATAAAAAAATAGAAACTCTTGAAAGTTCACAGAACTTTCATACACTCAATCAAGATAGAAAACAGCAGAACCAGGACTAGAATTTAAATTTTTCAGTTCTAATATCCAAAAGCTATAGGAAAGTTGTGATTGCATTTTTTAAAGGAAAATTAAAAAAAATTAATCTGCAATTTACATAAGATGGATTTACTATTTTTGAATGAAAATAAAAGATCTGTAGGATAATAATAAATATTCTCAAACAAACTCTTATTAATGAGTATCAATATGATCACAACTTTTCATGAGTCTCTACTAGTGTAATATTGTTTAAATGTTCTTTAAAAGCAATTCTAAAAGCAATTCCTTAAAAATCCCCTGAAATCTCTCTACATATTTGCGATTAGTTTTATTACAATAACTAAACTATCAAAATAAAATTATTTTTAAATAAATAAGTAGCTGCAGATGTATATGTAATTTATATGTACCAGCGTGCCTCACAACTTTCCATTAGTTTTTTGGTTCACTATTTTAATTTTTTTTTTCTTTTCACCTCTTAGTCGTGATATAGTGTTGAAAAGTATTTTTGATTTTTTTTGTTCATTAGTAGAATCTGGAATGTTAATTGCTCAATAAATTTTCCAAGTTCGTGTTGATTTAGAATTACTACTTTTTAAATAGCAACCAGTAATTACAAGATGTTTCCAAATCATTTTGTTTAAATCTATCCTCATAAAATTTCAGTCAATATGGGAAACTTCAAAAATTGTCATGATAGAACAACTGATAATTTCCAGAAGGCAGGTGGGGTGGGCTGATGGGTAAAATAGATGATGGGGATTAAGAAGTACTCTTGCTATGGTGAGCACTGAGTTGGTGTACAGAAGTATTGAATCATTATATTGTACACTTATAAGTAATATTACACTAGATGTTAACTAACTGGAATTTTGATAAAACTTAAAAAAATTCTCATGAATAGATTGTTTTTGTATTATGTACTTTTTAGTAATTTCTTGATCATGCCCTACATTTGAGTAAGTTATAACTCAATTCCATGTAACCTAAGTACCACTTCTTTTAACTTTCCAAACACATTTGGAAAAATTTATAACTTTCATAAGTTAATTACAATCTTTAACTTTTAACTGAATAAAAAAATGCAATGAAATAGTGAAAAGTATTTAAAGACAAGTTTCTTTGACAGAATCGTAGTTCAATGTGTACAATAAAGTTTACCACATAACATCTCATTTCAGAAAATTATTACTCACTTTTTGTTATTACTAAAATTATGCATTAGGAGTCCAGTAAGTTTATTGATTTTTGAAGTCTTTTTCAGAGTTCTTTGGCAACTAAATGTTGTTGATAAATAATGCAGAAATTTGCTAAACACCTGGAATTTCTTTTTTTTTTAAAGATTTTATTTTATTATTTGACAGAGAGAGATCACAAGTAGGCAGAGAGGCAGGCAGAGAGAGAGAGGGAAGCAGACTCCCTGCCGAGCAGAGAGCCCGATGCGGGGCTCAATCCCAGGACCCTGAGATCACGACCCGAGCCAAAGGCAGCGGCTTAACCCACTGAGCCACCCAGGCGCCCCTGGAATTTCTTATTTAAGTTGGCTGTAAACCTGTGTTACCTACTAACCTGTTAGTGTTCCATCTGTTATATAAGCAATGTCATTAGAAAAGAGAATATTTTTTCCTATAAACTAATTTTAAAGGCTTCAAATATTGAGAAGTTTTGTGTATTACAGTATGTTATTCTAAATGGCATCTCCTCTGTTACTTTTTAAAAAATTCTTTTTGAATTGTGTATATTGTAACCAGTTTATTATATACCTCATTTTCATTTACCTTCTCATTGAATCATGTAAAAAAAGTATCTTTGCTCTGTGGAAAAGAAAAAAATTGTATCACATTTCAACTACCTTTCATCATAGTACAAATATGTTCACATACAACAGCAGGATTAATTTTTCTATAATATTGTATGGTTCATCATATTTTGTATTATTTTTGCTTTTATGGGAAAGAAAAGAAGCCTTGATAGTTATAGATTTAAGGATTTTTAAATATTCTGCTGACAAAATAACACTTTCCAAAATTTATTTAAACATCAGAATTACATGGTTATTGTGTTTTTAAAAATTTGTATTTATTTGCAACATTTTTGTTGCTTAATTAAGAAAAATATGCTAGTCAATTAAATATAACCATGATGAGCATTTTGGGATGAAGTGATAAAACCCAAGCATAAATAATCAACCGAATAATATAAACATTTTTCTCTATATATAAAACACTTTAAAATAAGATATAAAATTACCTTTATTGTATGAATATCATCACATACAAGTATATCATTATAGGGGTTGTGTCAACAACTCATATATCACAAGTGATACTGCCATGGTAAAAATTTTTCAAAATGTTGAGTTACTTTTAGTTAAGATCTAAATAAATCAAAGTAAAATCTCCCCTAAATGTACCCAGTAGCTCCACTTCGTATACATAGAAGTTGTATCAAATCTACTTTTCTTTTTTATGTGTAAATGGAAGGCAATTCTAGTTCTATTTAAAGAAGCACCTTGGGATGTCTAGGTGGCTCAGTCTGTTAAGCGACTGACTCTTGGTTTCAGCTCAGGTCATGATCGTAAGATCCTGAACCCCTAAACTGGATCTGGACTCAATGAAGAGTCTCCTCTTGAAGAGTCTCTCCCTCTACCCCTCCCCTCCAAGACTCTCTCTGTTGCTCTTTCTCTCAGATAAATATAATCCTAAAAATAAATAAAAGAAAGAAAGAAAGAAGAAAGAAAGAAAGAAAGAAAGAAAGAAAGAAAGAGAAGAAAGAAAGAAAGAAAGAGAGAAGAGAAGAAGAAAGAAGAGAAAAGAAGAAGAGAAGAAAGAAAAGAAAAAGAAAAGAAAGAAAGAAAGAAAGAAAAAAGAAGCAAGGGTACCTGGGTGGCTCAGTTGGTTAAGAGTTTGCCTTTGGCTCATCAGGCTCCCTGCTGGCGGGGGGGGGGGGGGGGGGGGGGGGGGGCGCTACTTCTCCCGCTCCCTCTGCCTGCCACTCCTCCTGCTTATGTGCTCTCTCTTTCTCTCTCAAATAAATAAATAAAATTTTTTAAAAGCAGATGTCTTATTCCAGTCTCCTCTATTAAATAACTTGTTACTTCTTCTATATCACTTTATAAATTTCTGAAATATATATACTTTTGTCCCTCTAGTCATAATCCATTTCCTCGCCCCTCCACACATATCCTGACATATTTACATGCATAACACTCACCCATTTCAACACACTGAATGTGAACTCTTGAGAATGGGAACCTTGTCTTCTTTTTCATGCTCATCACCAAGACTGAGCCTGACATCTTGTAGGCAACTCAATGAATACCTGGTAACTAAAGAAAATAACTTAAATTTTGACCATTTTTTTTTCAATAAAAGTATTGTCCTTCTCAGTGGAATTCTATGCAATAGCTTAAGATACAAAGTAATTATGACAGATTAGAACAATTCAAGCTGAACACTGCCGTGTGATTAGTAGTAGCAATGACTGCAAGGGACTTACATGGTTGTTTTAATGTTAACTACCAAATAAGACAGCTTTCACATAGAAAAAAAAAAAGTATTTTTGCAATTTAAATTTCTAAACTAAAGGTCCAATGAGTTTATTCTAATAACTGTGCAATGTGTATCTAACCACAAACTTTAAAACTTTGAAATTTTTTGTCTCTGGTGTAAGAAACAACATAAGAAATATATTAATTCAGAATGAACCTAGGCACCCTTTAGCAGAAATGTTGAATTATAGTTTGCCTAAGTAATACCAGGATTGCTCACGTTTGCATATTTAGATTAATTGTACATTTCTACAAGGTTTGTGCTATAATTGGAACTTAAGTAACATTTGTAAAGTGTTATCTGTCAGAGCCTGAAGAGACCCAAAGAGAATGTATGTCATTATGCAAATTACTAATTAAGTACAAGTAATTTAGCAGATAATTTACATGTTCATTTTATAATGGAAATTATTTAGTTTTAGGGTTCTCTTTGTATTTCTAAAGTAATCTTGACCCAAGGGATCACAGACTGTTAGAAGAGGTATAAATTATGGAATGAGACATATGTTTAACTGATCATAGAGCTTTTGTTGTGGCTAATGATTCCTCTAACAGTAATTGCATAAGGGGAAAACATTTTCTTTTTAAGTAATAATGTTCATTACCTCTTAAATCTACTGTCACTTGACAACACTAATGTGGAAAAATTTCTACCTTCTTGATTAGCTCTCCAAGGATATCCAGCAGCTTTAAATTAATATTGATCAAACAGAAACCATCATATCTATCAAAATGTTCTTATGAATGTGGATGCACAGGAAAAAAAAATTTCAATAGGTTCTGGAAAGAGAAATACTCTACCAAAATATACTGTAAATATATTGTAAATTGTTGGTATGATATGGAATGTGGGATTTATTTTGAGGTTATTGATGAATACCATGTCCATTTTAAAATCTTAAATATTTCAATATTAAAGATTTGTATTTGTACAATTTGTGGCCATATTGAGCTAAAAATTGCTACCTTAACACTACAACTTTAGGGAGAAAAGAAAACCTCCGTTCCCAAGCTGACTTTTTTTTTAACCAAATAGTCTGAAAAAAGGTGGGACTCTATTCATCGCTTTAGTACAAATATCCTAAAACAGTGCTGAGACACAATTTAATTTAGGTAAGAACTACCTCAAGTTCTTCTATGTTCTTTTGGTTTAATTTATTGTTGGCTTTTAAAAAAACTTTTAAAAGTTTAGTGTTTAATTACTTTATTTTTCTAATTATTATTGATTTACATATTTAATGCTAACAAATTTCCCCTCATAAATCTTATAGCTGTATCCAGATTCTGACATGTCTTGTTTATACTGTGAGAAGTACTGTAGTGTGACATACATTCCAGTTTCATCCAAGAGTTGTTTAACACTACACACTTATTTATTTATTTATTTTTTTTAGATTTTTATTTATTTACTTGAGAGACAGAGATCACAAGGAGGCAGAGAGGCAGGCAGAGAGAGAGTGGAGAATGCAGGCTCCCTGATGAACAGAGAGCCCGATGTGGGGCTCGATCCCAGAACCTGAAGGATCATGACCTGGTGATGGTCAAGGGATCATGACCTGAGCCAAAGGCAGAGGCTTTAATCCACTGAGCCACCCAGGTGCCCCCACACTTAATTTCTAAGTGGAAGAACTTTTTGCTTTCCCATTTTGTTAGAAATTCTTAGTTTTATTGAAAAGAGTTCAGAGAATGCTCTTTTTTAAATTTTATTTTTATTTTTATTTATTTTTATTATTTTCTTAAATTTAAATTCAATGAATTAACATATAATGTATTATTGGTTTCAGAAGTATAGGTCTGTGATTCATCAGTCTTATATAATACCCAGTGCTCATTACATCACATGCCTTCCTTAATGTCCTTCCCGAGTTACCTCATGTCTCCATGTCCTTTGTCTTGCTACTATTTTTTAGAATGTACTAAGATTTCCTTTGTGGTATTAAAAAAGGATCAATTCTCATCAACATCTTCTGTGCACTTAAGAGAAGTGTATTATCTTTATCTGGGCTAATATTTTAATATATGAAGTCTAAATTATTGACAACAAATGATCAGTCCTTCAATGTGTTTTCAAAATTTTTGTTCATTTGATCTGCCTTGGATCTAGAGAGAGATGTGTCAATTTTATTCTTTTTTTTTTTTTTGTCTACTTCTCCCTGTGCCTGTTGTAATTGTTGAGTGAAAATCATTGCACTGTTTGCATAAAAATTCATGACCATTAGTTTCACAGAGAAATACTTTTTTAACGGTAAATAAAAATTATAATTTCATCATTTTATACTCTTTTTGGTCTAAGTTTTTGTTCTTTTTTTCAAATATCAAGATTTTATTTCATTTCATTATTTTTTAAAGATTTTATTCATTTACTTGACAGAGAGAGACACAGTGAGAGAGGGAACACAAGCAGGGGGAGTAGGAGAGGGAGAAGCAGGCTTCATACCAAGAGGGAGCCTCATGTGGGGCTCCATGTGGGGTTCGATGCCAGGACCCTAGGATCATGACCGGAGCAAAGGCAGACTCTTAACAACTGAGCCACCCAAGTGCCCCATCAAATATCAAGATTTTAACCTGTACTTTCTTTTCCATTGTATTTGAGTAGAATGTATTGGTGCATCTTTTTAAAATTTTTATCACTTTTTAAGGTTGGTTTACTTTATTGGCATAATTTTTAACCAGTAAGAAAATACCTTTTTCTACTGGTGATTTAAGCCCATTTAATTGTTGCTACAACTGATATATTTAGCCTTCAATTTCTTATATTTTTAAGGATTTATTTACATAGTGGTATATCAGTATGAATCATTTATTCTCTCATCATGTATTTCGGTACTTAAAAGATTTGGAGTTTTAGATTAATGGTTATTTTTGTGCTAATAATTTTTAGAGTGTTCTCAGTCCTCCATTTTTTTTTTTTTTTTTTTTTTTGGATTCTATTATTCTCTTCCATAAGGAATACTGAATTTAACTAGGAACTTTTTCTTCCTCATCTCCCTTACTCTCCAAATGCAATTGAAAATAATGTCTCTTACTCTGAGTTAATATTTACAAGGCAATTAGTGAACTGATTTTACTTTCCACATACTCTTTCAGTTTTCTGAACCACTTTTAATTTTGTTACTTTATTTAAAACATCAGACCAGTTAACCAATGTGTGCTTTACAGGTGTTCCTTATGTTTATCATTTTTTACAAATAAATATATATTTCAATGTTTATCACCAGTGTTAAGCTCATATCCTTGATTGTTTTCATTTTCTAAACATAATTTCCTAGCAAATTTCTTCAGGAAGGACTTATGGGAACAATATTCCCTGAGTTCTATCATGTTCTTTGAGTTGATCCATGGTCTTCAAACTAGAAGGTCAATTTAGTAGGGCTTTTGATCATACTTATTTCCTTTAGAATCTTAAGTGAATTACATGGTTCTCTGGCACAAAACATTGCTGTTGAAAATTCTAATGTCAGGGGCACCTGGGTGGCTCAGTGGGTTAAAGCCTCTGCCTTCGGCTCGGGTCATGATCCCAGGGTCCTGGGATCAAGCCCCACATCGGGCTCTCTGCTAGGCAGGGAGCCTGCTTCCCTTCCTCTCTCTGCCTACTTGTGATCTCTCTCTCTCTGTCAAATAAATAAATAAAATCTTAAAAAAAAATTCTAATGTCAATCTGATTTTTTTCCTTTAAAGTCATAAATTTGAATATCTAATTGGCTTTATTCAACAATTCATGAATCTCATCTAAGAAATAGAAAAAAGCTCCAAAGAGTTGTAGAAAATGGAGAGGTTTTAAAAGCAGAAAGAGGGTAAGACAAGGAAATAGTGTATTGTATGGGAGTATGGTCACCTTCCTTTTGGGAATGGAAAGGTTTATCAGGTGGATTATCCGACTAGTGCTGACTTGGTAATTCCAGATCTGCTGGTTAAGGCTACAATCCTGAGAGAGACTGAAATCCCAGTTAGGTTAGGCATTAAGTCTTGGTTTGCTGATTTGGGGCATAGCCCAAATGATTCCATTTTGAGCCCATTGTCTTTTTTTTTTTTTTTTTTTTTTTAAGCAGTTTCCCTCTTTTGATCAGATTCTCAGCATGAGATATGATCAAAATTTAAGGCATTAGCACCACTCTCAGCTATTGCTTTGTAGTTCTTGCAGTTTTTACTGATCTGTGTGATATTCACAAGTCATGATGTTTTCTGCTGACTCTTTGTGGTATTCACAGGTCCTGACTTCAGGCTCACAATTTTTAGTTGGTTATTTTCTTAATTCCTTTTTTGGCATTCCACTCTTAGGGAGAGCATTTGTTGATGGTTAGTGGCTGTGAACATGTATTTAAAGCTTGTGAGAGAATACAATGTCTTCAGGAGATTCTATGATTATTACGAGTAGGATAATTCTCAACATCTGGAGTGCACTCTGGAGCCATGGTGCTCAAGACCAAACTAATGGAAGTCAAGTAAATAAGAAGACCTCACATGGAGGAGTCATCTTTTTAAACCAAGTGGCTTGCTCAGTGATCTTATATAACTGCATTTCTATTACCTCAGAAGTGTTAATCCAGGTACAGCTGGTAGTGTTGGCCACAGCAGAGACACCTCACTGCTTAGCTAAAATCAAGAGCTAGCCTATCATTAGGAACCTTGGCCAGAGAATATAAGGATTTTTCTTGCGTAGCTATTGTTCTAGGAGCAGATTCTGCAATATTTTCAAGAGTTAAGGAGAGGTTCCTGATCATAGTCCATTTGCATTTACACCTAACCAAGAAAGTAAGGTCCTACCAAAGGAAGTGAATCCTGAATCACGAAAACCTCCTGATTAAGTCCTGTCTAACTTGATGTGAATTCAAGGGAATTGACCAATGAATTGTCTTAGTTCACTTGTGAACAGTTAGGGGCATTGTTGGATATCCTAAGAGGCATTGCCTGGTTATGTGCCAGATATCTAGGCATTCACAGGTTTGAGAAAAATGATAATCACCACAAACATAAACCCTGTCATGTGCACAAATTTTCCTATTGATATGGTATTATTAATGGATTCATTCACAGGGATTATTGGACTTGCCTGCTCAAACCAGGGATTAGTTAGGTTTTCAGCACTTTCAGAAAGTAAGTCTCCCAAGCTGAAATAAAGAGTTATTCTAAATACTTTGCAAATACAGGTGCTACTGTTGAGATTTTTTCATGATTGGGGAAAGATTTGATTTAGATAATCATGGGAATGTGGGGGTGCAATTGTACTAAGATTTACATAGGTATTTTTGTTTAGTTGAACAGGAATAGCTATAATTGGAGAAAGGATAAAAATTTGCTGGATGTTCTGGTCATAAAAGTTGAACTTGGGAAGAAACTTCTAAGGGTTGTCAATCATAGTTTATGATGACACTGAGAATTAAAGAGAAATTGATCATAGGGAGGATGAGGAAGTCTCTAGCATTGTGGATAGACTGGAATCTTTGATGACAGATCAAACAGTCTGTAAGTTTATCTCCCTTAGCAATGGCCTGGGAGACACAGATGAGGGCCTTATCTTTCCAGGTCAATGCCAGAGTAAAGGGAAGAAAGAGAAGAAAGAGTTTTATGTTTAGTTAAATAATGAAGTTTTGATCCAGCATCTTGGGTGTTACATTATATATGGTTGTCAGCTACTTCTCTTTTCATTTCAATTTTTCTTTTCATTTCATTTTTTTTTCTTTTCATTTCATTTCATTTCATTTCTCTTCTCCTTGTCATTTTGATTGGAAGTAAGTCTTCAGTTTCTGTATGGGACTACATGTCATAGGAGCCGCCTTTAGCTGTGAGATATGTACCCCAAGACCCTATGCCTCCTAGTTTTTAGCAGTGTTAGTGGTCAGGAGCACTTGGAAAGGTCCCTTCCACTAGGGCCTAGGACTGTGTTCTGGTATGGTTTCTGGAATACCCAGTCACCAGGTTACAGACTATGACCAACAGGATCCTCTGAATTGGGTTCCAGCAAGGTTTCTTCAACCTGTTGATGATATGCTTTGGTATAAGGCATTACAGACTTATAGGAGCTTTGGTCCTATCAGGATGACACAATTAAGGATTGGCAGAAAGTTGTATTCCAATAGACACTGGCCTACCAGTGGAGTGAGTTTATGATTTCCAAAGGAGGTTTCTGAACAGAGGCAATACCTTAGGCTAAGGAAGTCAAGTAGTTTCAGCAAGTTTAGAGACTTCGAATTTGACGGTCTCATTAGTTCCCTCAACCTTGCCTGATGGTTGAGGGTGATAAGCATAGTGATAATTCCAAGAAGTTTGCAAGGTTTTTTGCCAAGGCTCCTATGATTTGTCTACTGAAGTGGGTACCTCGATCACTGGAGATTGTGGGAGTTATACTGAGTGGAAAACACATTTTCTAACAGTTTCTTTGCCACTGTGAAGGCATCAGTCTTGTGGCAGGAGAAGACTTCAGCCCATCCAGAATGAGTACATGAAATATCAAGATTATGTTGATAAGCCATAGTAGGTGGCAGTTGAGTAAGGTTCAAATGTAGGGGCTCAAAGTGTCTGGAAGGAGAAGGTTGGCATCTCTAGGGACAAAAATAGTTTTTCCAGGTTTACAGACCTGACAGACCAGAAATTGGTGGTAAACTGTTTTTACATTTTTTTTTTTTTTTAATTTTTTTTTTAAAGATTTTATTTATTTATTTGACAGAGAGAGATCACAAGTAGACAGAGAGGCAGGCAGAGAGAGAGAGAGAGAGGGAAGCAGGCTCCCCGCTGAGCAGAGAGCCCGATGCGGGCCTCGATCCCAGGACCCTGAGATCATGACCTGAGCCGAAGGCAGTGGCTTAACCCACTGAGCCACCCAGGCGCCCCTTGTTTTTACATTTTTAAAGGATTCTCCTCACCAATGTTTATTCATAATATGAGTCATCCCAAATGCACCACACTGGGTCAAGGAATGTAAACACCAAAAAATGGGGTTTGCCGAGGAATTGGGTAGAACCAAGCCATCTCGGGTTTCCTATAGCTCTGGCTATTTATTGAACTTTAATCATTGTTTCATTTTTCTTAATTTTTGTGATTCAGGAGTAGACTGTTGCCATATTGCAAGAACATTAAGATGGCAAAAGTCTGGCAACACATGGTTTTGTTTTTTGTTTTTTGGGGTTTTTTTGTTTTGTTTTGCCTTTTTTTTTTTTTTTTTTTTCAAAAGAAGAAAGGAATTTAGCTATATTTTCCACAACCTTCATAGATCCCATTGCTGCTGCCTTTGCATGAAAGTCAGCTAGGACATTCTCCTGATACTCAGGTTGGTCTTTTGCCTCAATTTTGGTGATAGTAATTTCAGAAGATAAGAGAATAACATTAAGAAGGTTGTTTGTCTATTTTTAGTTGGGATACCAGTAGGAATAATAAAACCCCTTTGTTTCTAAAACATCCCCAAGTCATAGATGACTCTGAAGGTATATCAGAATAAATACTAACAGTTTGTCCTTTTGATAATTGGCATGTTCTGGTAAGGCTCTGGGGCTCTGTTTGTTGGACTCATTTAGCTTGTGGGAAATTTCCCCTTTCAAGAGTTCATTTTGGGCAGTAACAGCAATTTTCCAAGTTACAGCTTGGAAGTCCCCTTTTTCATTTTTACAATATGATGCACCAATAGAAATGATTAGATCAAGATTGTCAAAGACATGTCTTATAAATCAAAATGTGATGTCACAAAATGGGATGTTATTACCTCACAGTCATGGGACTGGCCTTTGTCAGACAACGGTATATGTAATAGGATTTTAGAATGTTCAACGTTAAGGATTTAGATTAAGTGGTGAAAGCAGAAGAATCTCTTAGGAAGTTAGTCTGCTTGTAGAGAGATGTTGAGTCAATTCAGGGCTAAGAAGATCGGGACAACATGTGGCATTTATAAGTGAATGCCATTTCCTAGGGTTAAATCCACTGAGGCATCTACTAATTTTGCAGCTGGAACTTCATAGCCTTAAGGCAGATTGGATATGCAGAGACAACTGAATCAAATTGTATACTATAATAGGCACTAGGGTTATATTTATTATCATGTTCTTTTGTGAGCATTCCCAGGGCTTGATTATCTTCTTCATGTACAAATAAGGTGAAAGGTTTGGAATGATTAGGTAACCCTTGGGCAGGCAGTTCTTGTAATACTAGTTTTGGTTTTATAAAGGTCTGCTCATATTTCTGTTTCCAAGGAAGGGGTTCAGGGACTGAAATTTTAGTAAGTTCATACAGTGAAGCAAAAAAGAAAAAATTAGGAACCCATAGTCTGCAATAACTAGCAAAACCTAAAAATCCATGTGGGCTTGGGAATTTTTTTTTTTAAGCTTAATTCTTTTTGGAGATAGTTGGAATCCTTTAGCACTTAGATTATGACCTAGGTAATGAAGTGTCTCCAAATACTTGTAATTTCTCTTTAGATACTTTGTCTCTTTTCAGTTAACTGTTGTAAGCAAATAAGTGGGATCCTTTAGGGTCAGTAACTGAACATAGCAAGAGATTGTCAACCTATTGTAAAATGTTTTGTTTGTTTTGTTTGTTTGTTTGTTTGTTTGTTTTAAATCTTGTGGAGTATTTGAGAGAAATAAGGTCTCAGTGAACCTTTGAGTCATGACTGTCTAGATACATTGCTGATTGTTCTTAGTAAAGGTAAACAGATATTAGCTGTTAGGGTCCTCAGGGATGCTGACAAAGGCTGAACAAAGGTCTATAACAGTGAACCATTCTGAATGTGGTGAGACTTATAACAAAAAGCTTTTCAAATTTGAAACAACTGGGTAATAAGGGAATGACTATCTTATTAATAGATCTCAGGTCCTGGACAAATCACCATCTCCACACATTAGATTTTTGGGCTGGGAAAACCGGTATTAGAGGATCTACTGCAGGGAATGTGAGCCCTTGGGCGATTTTTTTTTTAAGATTTTTATTTATTTATTTGACAGATCACAGGTAGACAGAGAGGCAGACAGAGAGAGAGAGAGAGAGAGGAGGAAGCAGGCTCCCTGCTGAGCAGAGAGCCCGATGTGGGGCTTGATCCCAGGACCCTGAGATCATGACCTGAGCCGAAGGCAGAGGCTTTACCCACTGAGCCACCCAGGCGCCCTATCCTTCGGCAATTTAGTCTTCTACTATTGGTGTGAATACTTGTATAACCTCAGGCTTTAAAAGATATTGAGGTAACTTGGGAAGAGGTTAGGTTATGTCTATCTAAGTTTTTCTAGGTTCTGCATTTTTATTCTCCCTATATCAGTAGAAGAAGTAGCCCAGTTTTTCCAGGCACCTTGATTAAATTATGGCACTTTTTGGGGGGAATTCTTCCTCTTATATCAAGGACAGTTTGTAAGGAACATGAAAGTTCAGGTTCAGGCTGGTTGGGAAACTCTAAGGTAAGGTCTATATTGGAGGCAAAATATATTAGCCCGTTTAATCTAGAAGGAAGATCGACTAGGGTTCCATCACATAACAAAAATGAATGTTTTCAGTAAGAGGTATATCAGAATCACTTGTACTGGTTGAGACAGAAATGTTTTCAAAATTTTACTAGTTACTCTCACTATGGAAACTTTTTCACTCTGAAGGATTTTTTTTTTTTTTCCCTGAAGGAATTGTTGTCCTTTGAGAGGGGGTTTAAAGTAGCAAGTGTGGCTCTAATATCCACTAGAATTTGGCAAGGTTTCCAATTAATTTTAATTTTAGTTTCCCCTTAGCTCCTTGTGGGAATTATTGGTACCAGTTTACAGAAGAACCCCTCAGAGTCCCAACAACTCTGGGAGGAACTCATGTGGGGGCCCTTCTGTGGGGGTAGATACAAGGGCATTCCACTCTGTATGAACTGAAGAATTTACACAGGGTCTTTGAGAATAGTCTTTTTCCCAGTGTCCAGATTAATTACAAATCAGACATCAATCCATGGGTCAGTGTTTTGATGATGGACCCCTAGAGGGTATAATGTGAGAGGTCCAGTATTAGCTAAGGTCTCTGACTTTGGAGCTATTGTAGTTGTAAGGCCAATAGTTTCATGGACTTGTGTTTATGATCTTGTTTCAAAGTCCTTTCAAAGTTTTCAACTATGGTCATAAGTTCAGGCAGATTGGTGGTCTCCCATCCTATTTTCTGCCTTTTTATAAATCCACTAATCTTAAGAGATAATCCATTTATAAATAAAGCAGCTACCATATGGAATCTGGAATGCCATAAGAAGACAGCTTCCAAACAGGCTTAAAGTCTGCCGTAGATTCATTTTTCAAGTTGAGAACTGCCCTTGTCCCCAGTAGTTCCCAATATGGAATTTGGGGAAGGATTCCAAACAAATGGGTAATTGCTAGCACTTCCCAACATGGAATCTGGATATAGAACCAAGGGCTGGGGTTTCCAATCAAATGGAGAATTGCTATCTGAACTACAATTAGTCCCCAGTAAGGAATAAGAATTCTAATCAAATGGGGACCTGCCTGTAAAGCCAGTAAGACTTAGAGCTCAGTGCAACAAGAACAGAGGTCAGAACCAAGAAGAACTTAACCACAGTCCTTAGAAACATCAAGAAACACACAGAACTAAAAAGGGTTTGTGGGTACCATGACTGTTTCTCATTGTCCCCAAAGCTGTGGGAAGTCTCCTTCTGTATTGATACTGCCACCAAATCTGTCAAAAAACAAAATTTAACTGGGGAAATTTGAATATCTAATTGGTCTTATTCAACAATTCATGAGTCAGGCAGTATCACCTAACACAAAGGAGCTCTGAAGTGCTATACAAAATGGAAAGCTTTTAAAAGCAGAAAGGGGGTAAGACAAGGAAAATAGTGTATTAGGCGAGGTCACCTCCCTTTTGGGTATGGAAAGGGGCTTACCAGGTGGATTAAGTCACTAGTGCAGAGTATGTAATTTCAGTAATTTCAGATCAACTGGTTGAAGGCTACAATACTGGGAGAGGCTGAAATGCCAGTTACATTAGGTATTAAGTCTTGGTTTGCTGATGTAGAACTTAGCACTAGTGACTATTGTCTCTTTTCTAAGAGCACTAAATCCAAAGCAAGCAGAAGAATGGAAATTAGAAAGATTAAAACAGAAATAAACAAAACACAATGAAAGGAATAAAAATTGAAAAATAATGGAGAGAACTAATGAAACCAAAAGTTGATTCCTTTAAGAGGAAAACAACATTTATAAAGAAAAGGAAAATATACCTTTATCTATGAATATACCCAAGAGAATTGAAAATAGATATTCACAGGAAAGTTTGCACACAGATGTCACAACAATATCATTCATGATAGCCAGGAAGTAGAAACAACACAAGTGTTTAACAAATGATGAATGGATAAACAATGTGAATGTTATTCTTCCATAAAAAGGAATTAAGTACTGATGTATGCAACATGGATGGAACTTTAAAATATTGGGCTAGGTGAAAGAAATCAGGGACAAAATGTCACATATAATAACATTTATATAAAACGAAGAGGCAAATCCTTATCTACATGAATTAGATTATGGTTGCCAGGTACTGGCAGGGGGAGGAAAGAATGGGGAATGACTGCTAATGAATGGATGGGGTTTCTTTTTGAATGATGAAGAGGTTCTGGAATTGGATAAAGGTGATGTGTACAGCTTTGTGAGTACACTAAAAAACACTGAATTGTACATTTGAAAATTGTTAATCTCATGGTACATGAATTATAGCTCAAAAAAAAAAAAAAAAGACATCTATGATAGTTTTCATAGCTGCATTTTCACTATCCTCCCTAAATAGAAGCAGCCTAAAAATCCATTCATGGTATAAGGATAAATAATTTGTAGTATAGTCATATAACAGAATAGTATATGACAATAACAATGAACACATGACTCCTACACCAAGTAGTATATGTGAATCTGGCTAAAATATCTTGAGTAAAAGTGACACAAGAGGTTGCATGTTCTATGAATCAATTTGAGTAAAATTCAAGGTAACTAAAATTAATCTTTAGAGTTTAACATCAAGACAGAAATTACAACTGAATAAGTGTGATAGAAAGTGATTGGGAGGGAGTTAGTACAGGTAATGTTCTGTTTCTTGGTTTGAGTGGTAATTACATAAATATACTTGTTTTTGTATTATTCATCCAGTTATATGCTTAAAATTTACAGTTTTCTATGTACACATCACATTTTAATACAAATTTAAAATAATTTTAAAAACTCACTAAATATCCTTCATCAATATGTAGACTTCTCCCAAACTTTTTCTCCCATACTTCCTTAAGAATATGCTACTGTTAGTTGTGTACTTCCTCAGCCAATACCCAACAAGAAATTTGGTAAGATGTAATGACTTGCTGCTGAGTGTCATTTCTCTACCCCAAAACCCCATATGTCTTCCTCTTAAGGACTTAGGACCTGCTTTACTTTTTTTGGCAGCACAGTTTCCATCTGGGGTTCCTTCTAAAATAAGATCAGACCTCCCACAAAGAAACATTTCCATTCTATATTCTAAAACATAAAAAGCATAGGTAGGGAAGATAATGAGCTTTTGTTTAAAAAAAATAGTAATAAAATATTTAAAAATAACATTCCAAATGTTTGAAGGTGAGCTTCTCTGACCTTTTCAAAACACTTGCTTTTTTTCTCCCTGCAACATTATGCCATGTGGTACAATTTCACAAAAGGTACTGTGCCTCTGTAGTGTAACATCATATAGGGAGTCTTCCTTGACCCTTGTGAGGAAAAAAGAAAAAAGAAAAGAAAAATGCTTCCAATTTGAAAAGAAGATTTCTTACTTTGAGATGGCAATAAATTCCCCTCACCTTTTTTTTTTTTTTTTTCCATAAACCATTTGGAAGACTTCTTTTTCCCCTTGCAATAGATAGCACATTATCTGATCAAAAGTTAGAACTTTGAAAGAGTCAGGGATTAACCTGATACTTGAAATAAAACCAGTTCATTTCCTGCATGTCAACTAAGGGAAATAGTAGCATAAGAAAAGGATTGAAAAATACACAGAGACCAAGGAATGTAAGGAATCCTTGGCCACGGTAAAAATTTACCTGACTTTAAGAGTAATAGAAGACCATGACAGGTTCTTAAGCAGAATGACATGATCAAATTTGCATTTGACAGTTTCATTTTGGTTAAAATCAAAACAAATATTCAAATAAAATAAGATTCCCACAAAACCTCAGTGCCAGTTGCTTTTTATCACTTGTAATCTATACAAGTGTTGTTTGTATAAATACTATATGTAACATATTAGTGAATAGAGTGGTGAATAATACTAGATTATCATTTCTAACACCTCCCTTGGTATTTCAGTAAAATAATGATGTGTCAAAATAGTCGTTATAATTCCAATATTTGGCTTGCATTCAATTTGAGGTGCTTCTTTGATTAACAAAGATTTGCTGGAATTACTATAAAGCCTTATTTTAATTTCAAGGAACTAGAATTGGCAATATGTCAAAACTATGGTGCATTGGTATGCCACTGGCACATGCACAAAGATAAAATGGAATGTAAATCAAAATTGTGATTCACTATAGACTGTCAGATATGGTTTCCTGTGATAAGAAAGTCCCAATGGAAATACCAAATTAAACACACACATACACACACCCCACAATGAATCATGACCAATATTCGCTCTACATAAAAAAATAAATGAAATAAAATAAAATTATAATGACATCCACCATTTCAGTGACATTGCCTTTGGAATGCAAATGTGTTGTTAGTATTTGGCAGAACTTCAACCTGAGAGTACTTTTAATATCTAAGTGATATAAATATAAATGGGTTAACAAAATCTGATGCAATATCATTGTGCAAACTGCCAATATCTCTCAGAAGCTAAGTGTTTTCTTTATTATGGCAAAGAAGGCCACTAATAGAATCATTTTTCTTTTGCTGCTTGATGGATTCAATTGTTTCATTCAGGGAACTTCAATATAGTTAAGAGCATTTTGTGAACACAAAGATAAGACATGGCCATGTTGCAAAACCAACACATAGCTATATTTCCTCTGAGAAAACTTGTAGAATAATCTGACCTTAGATTCAAATCTGAATGTAATAGTAACTCAGAATTTAGCACATCTGTATTTTTATTTTTTTTAATGTAGGTTGAATGGTTAAAATGTGTGAGGATTATGCCACATTTGTGTATTCAGAAATAAATAAATTAAAAAGCTTTAGGTTTAAGTCCAATTTTGTTAATTCTTAAAATTAAGTGTACTAGTGGACCTAATAACAAGTATTTTAGAAAAGAAAGTGAGCACCTATTAATTTATCTTTGTGGTTAAGTTAGTTTTGTATATTGGGGCAATTTTATAGGCATATAATATTTTAGATTTTTCTCAAGATTTATTCATTACACTGTCAGTAGAACTTCCTTTTAAAATTCTTTATATAGAATATCACAATAGTTGGTAATACAGGAATACCTCAGATATATTGTGGGTTTGGTTCCAGACCACTGCAATAAAGTGGATGTCACAATAAAGTGAGTCAAATGATTCTTTTTGGTTTTCCAGTGCATATAAAATTTATGCCTATATTATAGAAGTCTACTAAGTATGCAATAGTATCATATCTAAATGCAACGTACATAGCTTAATTTAAAAACACTTTATTGTTAAAAAAAAATGCTAACCACCACCAGAGCTTTTAGCAAGTCATAAACAGTGATCACAGATCACCATATCAAATATAGTAATAATGAAAGAGCTTGAAGTATTGAAAGAATTACCAAAACATGACACAGAGATACCAAGTGAGCAGATCTTTGGAAAAAGTGGTCCAGTAGACTTGCTTGATGCAGAGTTGTCATGAGCCTTGAATTTGTAAAAAAAACACAGTTATCTGTGAAGCACAATAAAATGAGGTATGCCTGTCTTGGTGGTATGATTCTAAAATGTTAGCATGTATGAAAACATACTTAGCTTAGACTACCTTATAGTAAAACTCAAGAAACCAGTACCTATTAAATGTAGATTTATTTTCAAATGTTACTGTAAGAAACCTTTTGTAATCTGTTGACAATTATTTTTGGTGGAAACCCATTTGGGTGACTAAATTGAATCTAACCTTTTCAGTTAGAATTTTCAGCAGATGCTTAATTTAGACCTAATAGAATATGATATGTAAAAATACAAGTCCTGTTACCAAACAAAAATGAATTTAATCTTATACAGAATACATTGCATAATTTGTCCCTTAATATTGTACAATTTGAGGTAGAAAAAAAATCACCTTTTTGATTCATGTCAAAACTATTTGTAGGGAGAAAATGGAATTTTAAGAATTGTTTGGAGGCAAAAGTGAAAAGAAAAAAGAAAATATCAAATAAGTACTGAAATTCAAAATTAGATGTAAGTAAAAAATATCCAGGGTTTAGTGGATGCATACTCTTATATCCATTTCTACTCTTCTATCTTCCTGTCATAAGTGCATTCTGCACAGAACTTAGAGAGTTGACTACTTCTTTGATTCTAGTAGCAGATCTTGTTTAATCTATATATCAATAATGGACAATAAGAACTGAGGCAGAAAGTTGTTAAAAGGTTTCTATGAAAGATATCACTTTCTGAATTCTGTGTCTCTGCATGATGACAGAATTCCTTCAGCTGTCTTGCCACTTGCATAATAATAAAATTGAGATATGGGGGGTGGGGAAGGAGAGCCAAGAGACTCCAAAATGGTACAGAAGTCTTAATATACTATGCCTGAGGATATTTAAACTCTGAATATTTTGTTAGATAAAATTTCCTTTTCTAGTATGAATTCGAATTTTTTGTTAGCCGAAGATATCATGATGATATTTATTTTGTTCTACTCTTTAAAATGTAGATTGAAAAAATCTTTTTTATCTACTGTTTTATCTACTTTTAAAAAAAAAATTACATTAGGAGGCATATTTTCCAAATACAAGGAAGCTAATTCTAAATTCTCAACATGTTAGCTGAATTTTACTTTAACAATTAAATGCAGAAGTGTTTTAAAAATAGTCAATTATTGGGGCACCTGGGTGGCTCAGTCAGTTGGGCATTCTGAATTGGCTTAGGTCATGATCTCAGGGTTCTGGGATTGAGCACTGCGTTGGGCTTGGCAGGAAGCCTTCTTCTCCCTCTCCTGCTCCCCCTGCTTGTATTCTCTCTCTATGTCAAATAAATAAATAAAATCTTTTAAAAAATAGTCAATTATTCCTCATGAAAACTTGACCTATATTAATTTTTTTTAAATCATGGTCCCATAATTATGAGTTATTGTAATAGATATTTTAGCTCATAAGGAAGTTGGTGTTTTAAAACATGAAATATGAATCTCTTCATTTAAAAATGCAAGTTGTTTTCAGTTTACTTCCACAACAAACTGACCATTAGAAAATTAGAAATATTTAAAAATTTAATAAAAAATCATTTTTAGACATGTCTTTACCATTGAAAATATTAAACCTTATTTGATCTTTTCTCAATGGGTTTATAAAAAATATTAAGAACATGAAATTACCAATTCTAAACCACTTTAAAATGTTTACTAACTGAAGATTTTCATTTAAAAATTTAAAAATATTTAGAAATTTGGTATTTTTAAATAAACGTTAGAAGGCACTTTTATTGAATGGGTGGTGAATGCCAGCAGGCGTCCACAACAAACTTGGTAATGTTTGTTAGTAGAGGAAGGCAAGAATAGAAGCAATGGCTCAAGGCACCTATGTAAATAAGGTCTTACTGGAATGCTTATCAGAAAAGTAGAGAGTCTTCTTATTTATCAAGGTACTTGGGTATAAGATTAAATTTTCTTCAAAGAATGAACCTCTATTCCCAACTAGGACGACTTGATATTATCACACACACAAATTGAAAATGAGCAAAATTCAAATAAGAAATCAAGAAAATCCACAGGATTATGTATTTTTGTAAACTGACTTTGTCATTTCTTACAGCAGATATTAAAAATAAGCAATTTCTACAAAAATTATAGAATACTGTGTAATGAAGCTACAGCTTACAATTCATCTAGACATCTGATATAATGTCTATTAATTCCTTGTGCACATAGCAGAGATCTCAGTTCCCTGATACTATCTTAACAATCCATTTACCAGCATTATGAAATATTGTTCAAATATTTGAACACTTTGATAGACTGGATTATCCAGAAAGAGATGTCAAGGCTTGACATACCTACTGCACTTCCCAGACCTACTGTTTAGTCTTCTTAAGAACTTTCTGCTTTTGAGGTAAATACTTCTCAACACAGTGATTCAGAGGCCCAATAAATTCAAGTTGGCATATGAGTCTCACATAGATTCTCATGGTAGGTAGGTATTTACTAAACATATTAATAAAGCTTGAAAAGCAAGATACTTTTACAAGATTTACTATAGGCTGTGATAAGATACTCCACAGACAAAAGTTTCGCTTAGAAATTATTGAGACTATAAAACTCTGAATGTAACAGAAGACGATACAGATTGTGTGTGTATTTGAGTTGTTCAAAGTGTTTTGAATCATAACATCAAAGCCATCTAAGTAAAAGCCTGAAAATTCTGAGTTTAAAATTGACTTTGAAATAACCCTCAAAACTATAAACAAAGTGAGATATTGGGGAAAAAAAGTCTAAACTTCTATTCTTAACATGTAAAGAAATGTAACAAATCCATACAAATAAAAAACCCAAAAGGAAAACAGACGAAGATCATGAAACATTAGTTCACAAATATGAAAACACAGATGGCCAACAAATACAAGAAATGCTGTTTAACTTTTGTAGTAATAAAAAAAAGTAACCACGAAATATTTTGCTTTACATATCATTTTGAATTGGCTGACAACTTAAACAAAATCTCCTGATCTTGGAATATAGGGAATGGACAGCCCTCCACACTGATAATGGAATTGTAAATGGCACAAGTTTTCTGGAGAGCATTTGGGAAATATTTATCAAAAATTATTTTTAAATTACCAGCCCTTTTCAACATTAATTCCAATGAATTACACATTTTCTTAAGAAAATAATTGGATATCTGTAAGCATAGATGCATTTGCAAGGATGTTTATCTCCAAGTTGTTTATGACAGAAGAAAAAAGGGTGGGAGTAGGGAACAATCTAATAACCTTTATCTGTATCAAGAGAAAATTCATTATATTATAGTACAAACATTGAAGGGCTAAAACTCATTAAAATTATAATGCAAATCATTTTTTGTGGATCTGGAAGTTGACTACGGCATATTGTAAAATTAAACAAGTAATTTGAAATAAGGTTAGAATGATTCTATTTTTGTTAAATTATCTATGTGTACATGTATAAAAAATTGGGAGGATATGCAACAAGTTTTAACAGAAGATTTGTTGGCATAATAGAATTTTATGTTGCTGTTAAATTTTTCAATGTCTAAAAGAGACTTTTAATTTAGAAAATGTGCCATGAACAAACATATAGTATATACAAAAATAAATAGAAACAGATTTTCTTATTCTTTCATAGCTAAACTATTGCCAAAGACAATCTTTTAATATATCTTTTGTACTGGTAATATAAGAAACAAGCTTTGAATATATAGTTGCAGGAAACCTCTAAGCATAGTAAAAAAATAAATAAATAAAATAGAATAGCAATAACAAGAACAACAAAGCTATTCCAGACACCATTGGTAAAACAGAATTTTAAAAGTAATTATTTAAATGTTAACAAATAACTCTTGTTTCTGTTTCCAAGGTGGATTTCAAATAGCACATAATGAATCAAGTAACACAGATCAAGGGTAAGAGAAAGAGAGGTCTGGAAATGGGACTAAAAATTATTCTAAAAAATAGGCAAATTAATGTAATTTCAATTTACCAGAAAATTAGTGAGCTTCTGACAAATTGAGGTTAAAAATCGAATCTTAATGGGTTATGTTTCTCTCATGTTCTAATAAAAAGAGACATGAGTTCATAAAGATAAAGAAACATACTTTTCTCAACCCTGAGATAGTATCATTACATCAAAAAATATAAAATAGAGATTGAAAAAGAGTTGTTAAACAGAATTTCTGTATTCTCTATATATGACTTTTATAATATTGGTGTCTGGTAAAAACTTAAGGCATAATACTAACCTGTATAGGTATGAAGAGAATTAAGACCAAGCCAACTTTTCTCACCTTAATTGACAAAAGTTTAAAGCTTAAGGAATATAGACATTAAAGTTTTACTACTCAAGTCCCAATTTTGATAATTAGCAAGCACATGAATTATATATAGTCTACCAATGGAAAGAAAAGCAAAATGCCCTATAAGTCAGGTTTGTAGGAAACATTAAAAATCTCCATCATTAATTTCAGTCATCAGAAAACAACCATGTCAGGATATAACTTCAAAAGAAATTCAACTGTTTCCTACTACTTTAAACATTAATTCAAAATGAAATTAGATATTGAATTTATACTAGCCATTCTTAAACCTTTGGTTTCTTTAAAAAGCTTAGATGAGAAATTAGAGAATTTGTTTATGAAAATAAATTACTTTGTGATTTTTAGTTTTAAGAACTATTTTTAGCATATTTTCATAGAAGAAATTAAAGATAGCAACATTACTAAAATAAGAAAGAAAATATGAATAAACCCAGATAATTACCTCACTTCATGCGGCTCAAAATGTAATAAAAATATATCTAATTATACTTATTGCTACGGATACTGAATTAAAATCAGAGAAATACCCAATATTGTCATTAGAAGATGTGCCTCTGTAAAATGAATCAAGCTTCCAGGATTCATTTATTTTTTCCACACAAGAAAAAAATAGCTTTGTATACAAAACCTTTTATCACAAAGTTTACTAAATTAAGTGGCCATCAGCTGGGATTTGGAATTTTCTCAGGATAATTCAGGCAGAGATCACTATCATTCCAACGCCTGCTGCAAACACTGGCTGATGCAGTAAGTTTTTCTCTCCTAGGGCCTGTGGGCCAGGGCAATGTAGAGTGGCTTGGAGCCCAAGATTCGCCCATTCATCTCAGCCATTGCTTTAGTGGCCTCCTCAGGAGAAGAGAAGCAGATCAACCCAAACCCTTTGCTTCGCCCTTCTTCCCGCATTATCTTGACTCTGCTAATTGATCCAAATGAAGAAAATTCCCTCCACAGTTTTTCATCATCGATGGTATCATCGAGGTTCTTAATATAGAGCTTCATGCCCCGGCTTCTCCGAAATCTTTCCTGTTTCAGCTGCTCAAACATTTGCTTCAACTCAGCCTGCCGCTCTGATTTTTTTTGCGCCCGGCCTACAAAAAGCAGCTGTCCGTTTATGTCCTTTCCATTCATTTCTTCAACAGCTTTTTTGGCAGCCTCATGGCTATCAAAACTCACAAAGCCAAAGCCTTTGGATTTCCCACTGGAATCTGTCATCACCTTAACACTCAGGGTTTTGCCGTATTTACCAAAAACTTCCTTCAGTCTCTCATCATCCATTTCATCGCCAAAGTTTTTGACGTAAACATTGGTGAATTCATTGACCTTGTTTTGGAGCTCAGCTTCCCGATCTTTACGGTTTTTGAATCGGCCAACAAACAGCCTGCAGTCCTTAAGCAGGGCCCCATTCATCTCCTCGATGGCCCTGTCAGCCGCGATCTGGTTCTGAAAGTGCACAAATGCATAACCCCTAGAGCCTTGATCATCAGTCATTACTTTGGAGGACAGGATCTTCCCAAAAGCTGAAAAATGTTCATAAAGGGTTTTGTTATCAATAGATTTGTCTAGATTCTTGATGAACACGTTTCCAATGCCAGATTTCCTTAAGTAGGCATCACGTTGAGACCACATGAGACGGATGGGTTTGCCTTTTATCATGTCAAAGTTCATTGTATCCAGGGCCTTCTGGGCATCAGCCAGCTTCAGGAAGTTCACGTAGGCATAGCCCAGCGAGCGGCGGGTGACCAGGTCCCTGCAGATGCGGATGGACAGCACAGGCCCCACGGCGCTGAACTTTTTGAACAGCAGGTCCTCGGTGACATCTGCATTGAGATCACCCACATACAGGGATGCCTGGCGGTACTTGGCTGCTACGTTCATCTCTTTGCTCCTCCCCACGTGAGACTGTCCCTAGCAGCGCTTGGAACGATTCCAGCAGCAAGGTGACCAGGCCACGGTCTGGGCCGGGCTCACGCGTGATGGCCTGAGGATCAGGGCTTAGAGGCCTAGAGGTGGGGTTCAGGGACAGCTCCAGCAGGTTAGGCAACAGCCTCATCAAAAACCTCCCCGCCCCCGCAAGCAACCAATTCGGCTCTAACTGTATGATAGCAGCAGAATTCTGAAATCTCAAAGAAAGGCTAGCAGGGCAAGACGTTCCTTCCCCATCAATCTGTGAGAAATCTTCAAGGGGTGGGCTGGCCCTCCATCTGAGCTTCTCTACAGGCACCCTGGTTGCCGGTTTCTGAATAAAAATAGGCCTCTCTCAGGCTGGTGTAAAGTTACAGCCGCCGGAGGAAGAACTCCACAAGTGGCGTTAGAGGCGGCTGCTCCGGCCGCGCAGTGGGGACGGAGGGCGCAGGGCCCCGGCGAGACCCGAACCCGCCGGGGGCCGAGTTCTGCAAGCGCCGCGGCCAAGGCGCCGCCGGGGCCAACGCCGGCCGCGGGCGCCCTGGCAAACCCCGGCCACTCTCCGCAGGGCCGACCCGGCGCGGCGCCTGGGGATGGACGAGTGGGGGAAGTGGGGAGCGGACGGACCCACGGACGCGGCCCAGCAGGCTGTGGCCGAGCTGGGGCTGGGGGCTCACCCGGGCTGCGGCCGGCGGGGGGCGGGCTGGCGGCTGGCGGGAAACCCGGAACTCGCGCGCTGAACTTCCCGCGCACCCGCTGCCAAGTGGGATGTTTTCTTTTTAATATTTTTTGAGAATGTTCTTCTTCCCCCCGCCCCTCTCACACATTTCCCACCTCCCTCAGACAGTTACGCGGAGAAGCAGGAGGCGGTGACTTGGGTGGAGAAAGGCTGACTAGGGGAGTGGCCCTAATAAACCCACCCGCCTGCAGGGATTTGCACCGGTCTCACCGGAGGATCTTTTCCAAACGTGGATCAGGGCTTGTCACTTCTTGCTTATCATCCTCCAATGGCTTCCTTTGACTCGTGGATGAGGCCCAACATCCTCACCTTGTGCTACAAAGTTCTGCACTATTCCTGCCAAGTTCCAGCCTCAACTTACTGCTTGGTTCCCCTTACTAAAATCCATGATAGACTGACTTATTTTTTTCAGGGCCACCTTTACAAAAATGTACTTCTCAGAAATCAGTTTAAATACTCTTTCCAAATAGACGTTTCCCTAAGTAATTTAGGAACGTTTTGATATCCCTCTTAGAACCCTAATACTACCCTTGTAATTCTGTGACAGTAGGGGCCATGCCCATTTTATTTCTAGGCCTAACCGAGGGTCTTTCAGAAATGGGTTGTTCAATGTTTATTCAATTTATTGACTATGGAATAGATGCGGTATTTAGCCTGAGGCTGTTTTTCATGCCCAGGGACATGAAGATAGTGTTGCTTACCTCAGAGAGTATTGTAAGGATTTAATGAATTAATAGATTTGGAAATATCTAACAGTATCTGACAGTCCAGGTTTTCAGTAATAATGATTTTATTTCCCCTACCATTAAATAAATTTCTTAACATCATTCTCATAAATCCTTAAAATGTGTATCATAAGTCATCTTAAGGATTGTTACAAGCAAAGTGGATTTGGGTGGATCAGTTTATATAAAGCTAATTACATAAGGCTTTTCAAACTTTAATGGACATAGGAATCACCTGGGGATTTTGTCTGAAAGCAGATTCTGATTCAGAAACTTGGAATGAACTGGAAATTCCATTTCTAAAAAGCTCCTGAGTGATGCAAATTCTGCTGCTCTGTGAACTATGCTAAATAACAAGGTTTAAAGTTAAATTAGTGAGTCCCCATAGTGGCATCTTTTCTAATGTAAGAACAAGAAAAAGTATATTTCTCCTTCATAATATAATGATACTCTAGCAATTAGTAGTACATTAAAACAACAACGACAACAACAAACATTAAAACCAGAGCATGATTCTCATTATAAAATCCAAATTGCTTTTAGCATATCTAAAATTGAATAATGGGTCTGTGATTCCTCCCAAATTAATCCTATTAATGGCTTCTGTTTGTGAAGTTTATTGTTATATGTTGCTCCTGTAAAATCCTTAGTTCAAATAAATAATCTTTTCTTCAGCCATATCTTCAAGGCTTCAATTTAAAAAAAGGAAGAAAGATGGGCATGTGGGTGGTTCAGTCAGTTAAGCATCTACTTTTGGCTCAGGTCATGATCCCAGGATCTTGGGATTGAGTTCCACATGAGGTGCCCTGCTCAGTGATGAGTCTGCTTCTTCCTCTCTTCCTTCCCCTCCCTCCTGCTCATGCTCCCTCTCTTTCTCAAATAAGTAAAACAATTAAAAATAAATAAAGAAAGAAGGAAGAAAGACCAGTTATGTAGATAGTAGACACATCAATGAATATCAGCAACATTCCAGCATATGCTTTAAAAATTCAGATGCTACTTTGGCATTCTTTAAAGTAAATAAAATTCTTCATACTCAATATTATCAAATTTTTAAAAGAAAGTTTCTAATTATATTTTTCCCGAGAATTTTGTCTCAAGACTATTTCTAGGAAATATGCCTAAGATCACATTAGGTCTTTGTGTAATAGTAATTCAGGTATAGCAAGATACCAGAATATTCAAGAACTCATGGGTTTTTCCATTTCACTTTGTGTGATCTTCACCCAGCATATTGTGAAAAATAAAAAAAGGAGTTTCCAAATTCAGAATCTAGCACTATATTTTTTGACTCTAATCAACTTATATGCAATAGGTACAAACCTCAATTTGTTAAATTACCACCAATCATGCTCCTTCCTATCTATTCTACTCATTATACTGTTTTAATTTTTTATATTTTAACAAAGCAAGTGCTCTTAAGCATCTATGATTCTTCCCTCCCTTTAATTCTCTAAATTTTATCTTTTGCTTTTGTCAGACGTTTTCATTCACTAATTTCTTAATTTGGGTACTCTTTCCATTTATCCTGCTTTTCCCTTCCAGTTGCACTTCTTTACCTCATTTCCTCGTGTATTATTGCATGAGTTTTATTCATTTATCTTCTTTTACCTATATGCCAGTCTGTCTATATGCCAGTCCATCTTTCATTTTGTTGCCAGAATTAATTTTGTTAAAGTTTCTTCCATAAGATTTTAGTGAAGAATAACAAATGGCTTCCAAAACTTTGCAAAATCAGTCCCATCATAAGTACATGTATCTTCTGTCAGGCTTGTACTTCATTTGTTGTACATAGATGTGCGGTTCTTTGATTATCCAAATTCTGTCATCCTTCAGCTCCATTTGTGCCAATTTTTTTTTTTTTCCTCCCAGTAGTCCAGCTGACTGGCACTGATTACTTCTCCTTTTCTGAAATAATCTATTTAACATTTCCACTATATATATGAAACTAATTTTGGCATGAGTTCATTGGCTTTGATAAACCTTGACTTTAAATTATCATGTATGATATTGTCTTAAGCTTTCCTTAGCTCATCGTTACAGCTACATATATTGTTGACTTGAATGTCTTCTTACTTCCTTAACTACTCTGAACATATTTCAGTCAAGGGCCACTATTTTGCCTCATTTAAAAGTAAGTTGTAATTTTGCTTATCTTATGTTTCTTTTAGCTCAATTGTCCCTTCAATGTACAGATTTATTACGTGGGTGGCTCACAGAATTAAGCGGGAATTAAGGGCTTCTCTGCCTTAATGACAGGAAAACTGTCCATGTTTCTATTCACTGATACTGATGTGAATGTCAGTTATTGCTTACTTTCATATTTATTTTGGAGAAATTAATAAATAGCTACTATGAATTTGAAAATGCATTTTAAAATAAAGATCTGTGGTATTAATTAGACCAAACTAATTTCTGATATCTACTTGAATCATTGCTCTGATGTAGTCAACTACTGATAAAAATTGTCTTATTTTTGCTCAAAATGACCTTTAGTGTCTTAATTGAAATAATTACATGAATAAAACTTTCTTTTATTATACTTTGAAAGTGCCATGTTTAATATTTACTCTAAAGTATATTGTCTCTTTCAGATTATTTGGGTTCAATTTCATTTGACAATTAGGGTCTTTTTTCAGATTTAATTGTTTTCTGCTATGTTTTTACCCAAATGCAGTATTAACTTCTTTAACATGAGGAATGTAATTTACATATCAGAGTTAGCCTTCACCATATGGGCATTTCAAAACGTCACACACAATAAGTAATGTCTGATTACTAGTAGATCTGGATCAGAAGTTCAGTTCAATCCAAAATGTTATTTACTCGTACAAATATCAGGCATTGTTGCAAGAAAACTGAATAAGAGCATTAAAAAAAAAGAGAGAGCATTTTTCCACGAAAGTATCATAGCTCTTATTAGGGGAAACAAAACAAAACAAAACAAAACAAAAACAACAATGTAAAAGCAATAATCTGAAATAGGTAAGATAGAAATGTAATGTAGCATAGAAGATATTTTAGTAATTCTGTCTATGAAGGTTAAAAAGCCTTTTCAGAGAAGATGGTGTTAGAGAAGATTTGGGTGTCTTTTGTGAACTCCAAGAAAATTTAGGGCTAAGTAAAGTTAGTAGCAACTGGTATCCAATAATATTACTGGAATATAAAGTATGAAGAAGGAAATGTCAGGAACTGAGGCAAGAGAAGACAAGGGGCAATAGGCCAGAGTGCCTCACATGCTAAGTTATGATACAGACTTCATTCTAAATGAGAACTATTGGAATAGCTGATTGAAGTGACATGTTTACACAATATTTCAGAAAGATAATGTGAAAGTTATATGAAAGTCATGGAGTCACAGAAAAAGGAAGGAGGAAAGATGCAAAATAAAGATGCAAAATCATTAACCACCTTGCATATAAAAATGTATTTTAAAATAAAAATATTTTATACTAATTAGACCAAAGTACTTTCTGAAGTCTTGAATCATTCCCTGAGGTAGTTAACTACTGGTAGAATAGTTCTAGAAACTGAGAATATGATGGCTATTAAGGCACAACTGGTGATGAAAAACAGTTAAAGTTGTAATCTGACTGCCCTCAGATGGGTGCCCAAAGCCCTTCAATTTTGTCACTGTGCTTTCCCTACTTCACTTGTACCTTCTCTCTTTGCTTCAGAATTCTGACTTCCTCTTACATTTGTCCCACATTGCCAAAGCCTGGAAAACTGTTCACTCTGCATTCTCAGATTCTTCAGAATTCCTTTCTACAAAGAATAAGACTTCTCTATTACCAGTGCCTATCACTTCTCATAACACCAATACATTGTAACATTATGCCAAAATCTTCTCAGTCTCATCAGGAGTAAAGTTAAGGAAAAACAGGAGTGAAATGGTCAGAAAATACCCTTTGCCCCACTCTCTTTTCTAAATGGAACCTATGTGCCATTGCAAAGGAAAGTCTTTTGTGCTTTAACCTTGATGCAGAGAGAGGGATTGAACTACTATCTTACTCTTCATACCAGGGAAGAACTTGCATCTTCCATAGAGATGTTCATGTCATTACTGGTCATTCACACAGGGAAGATTTTCTGACACCTATTGTGGGGAACTGTCATTTACTCTGGACAGAGACCTTTCCTGCTCATCATTCTAGTTTTTACTCATCTATACTGCAGCCCTTAGAATTAGTCAAATTTCTACCTAGAAAACAGTGTCCCAGTTTCCATGGGGTTAACCTCAAAGGTCTCTGCATTTAAGATCTGTGGAAGTCAGTACAGTAGAAGATACAGGATTGACAGTGTCCTGGGAACTGATCTTTAGGTTGCTGATTTTTCCTTCTCATTCTCCTTCACTCCTTCATGCGTATCCCTGAGTGGGTGCCATATTAAGTAACGTAAGCAGGCTGTTACCAGTTTAGAGTGCATGATTATCATCTCCCCTGCCCTATGCCAGGCCTATTTCTGTAATTGGGTAAAAACATTTTATGATACAGTAACTTTTCTGCCTGGTCGCAGTTTCTGGCGCAAATGGCAAACTCAAATGTTCAAAAAAGTCTTCAAGTTATAAAGTCCCTTTCCAGCAGTTTGCTAAAAACTTCTGTATTTGAAGCCAAATCTTTTCCTCAGGTAGCAATTCCTGCAATCTTACCTAGGTGTGTTACTGCATTTTCTGATACTTGCTGTTATGTCAAACTGTCAGAACTAATCAACTGGCCTAAAAACTGTCCTATTTAGCTACTTGCTATGTGATATTCTCCTTAATAATCCCATTACCGCATATATAACTTACACAGACTCATTTGGTATTTTTTTGTTTTTTGTCACTGCCCCCCAATGCACACACTCAGCACACCATGACCACCACCATCTCTAAAATGTAAATTCCATGAAGGCAAAAATTGTGTCTGACTTAGTCACCACCATATTCTCAATGCCTCAAATAAGAGCTAGCATACAATAGGTCCTCAAAGCGTATGTTTTGAGTGTTGGTAGACAATTACTATTCATAGATCTCTTATATCTCTGCAAGGATTGTCAATAAAGGCACTATAGTTTAAATGATGTTTCAAACAGCTTTGAAAGATAGAGATAACATTCCTTTCTGAAGCAAAGTGCAAATTTATTCACAGCCTAGCAGGATAGAGATACTGTTTCTCTTTGGAGCACAGAACAGGCATGTTTCCTCTCCTTTATAAAATATTCAGGTTTTCTAAGAACTGGGTGACTCTCCTCTTAGGAAACCCACTGTGGGTTCCAGTGTCACCCAGATGTTCACATAATACCATATGGGAATTTGGGCTTGCAGAACTGTTACACACACGCACACACACACACATCCCACTACTATGTTTGCTACTGTTATTATTAGTAGTAATAAAGTCTTTGTCTCTCACCCAGAAGCATTGTTTATTTTACCAGTATCCATAAAACTGTGGCAAGCTAAACTCGCAACTTACAAATAAAGGTGAAGTCTCAGACTCTTCACAGATCTTGACAGTTGTAGTGATAAGGATAGAATACTGACATAGCCATAGCTTTATGGAAAGGAAGGTTAAGGCCTTGCAAATAAGCTAATGGGATTTGAGGGAAGTCTATGAGTTTCAGCAGAAAAAAACATTGACCAAATAATATCATCTACAGGACAAAAAAATTATTCTTCAGTTTCTTGGCTGTTAATCAGGAGGAATTAGATAGGCCGCTTCAGGATAACAATAGGAAAATAGATACAAAGTCAGCTGTCCAAATAGTGCCCTCGCTGTTAACTTCTTACAGGGGTGATTTCCTCACTAATCTGGTAGTCAGCCTCAGGTCCATCCCTTTGAAACCACTAATATTAAAATTAATCCAGGGTAGGCACACTGTTCTGACAGTTTTCAGACAACAGTTGCAGAAACTTGCACCTCTGCTGAACATGAGAAGAAGGACATTCATGAGCACTGCAGGCATTAACAAGAAAATCAATAGAAATCTGGCTAATTCTCATGGTAGATGTGGATGGGTGGAATATATAAGGCTTGTTAAGGAAGAATGGCAACTGCATGCCATTTCCTGCCTCAGCTGCTCTTGTACTCTATTATACCAACCTCAAACTCATTTGAAGATAAGAGTAAAAGGGTCTCCAGATTTGTGTTTCTTTGTTTTTCAGTAGGTACTGACTACTGGAAAGCAGTTTTGGCCCAACAGGTTTTTCTGAGACAGAAGAACTCTTGTGGGAAACTACAGATGAGTAATTGACTAGTATTCATGCTCTTACTATCCTGACAGGCTTTGAGGAAGGTGGGCCACCTAAATCACTGATTCAATGAAATATATACAAAATCTTGCAGTAAACCTCTTTCTACTCTTCAGAAAAAGTCCCCTAGCTCCTATACTCCCTAGCTCCAAGGTGAAAACTTAAGAGATATTATTATAACAGAGGAGCAACAAGTACCTCAGAATTGTTCCTTTAAAGAAGCTACTATTCTATGAGGCAAATCCCAGTTGGCAAAAGCACACAAATCCAGCAGCCCCAACTGCAAGTGGCTGTTAAATAAAACTCCTCAAGACTGAAAGAATTGGTGTTGGTCATTACGAACATACTGCCTAATAAAGATCTTTGAGCCGGCTAAAAATATTGGAAATTCATCTAGTTGAATCCCAACATACTATCACACCATTGAACCTGATAATGACTGTGAAGCCTTATTTTATGGCAAGGTGCATCTTTCTTTATTTCCAAACCCTGATCCCTTTTTCCAGCCCTATCCTCCACCTCAATCACTTAAATGAGAAAGGTAACTGGTGAGTGGCCCAGGTTTCTCCTGTCCCCAAAAGGAAACCAGATGTCAAGCAGAACCATTCAAGCCTGTTCAGGTGTTTGAGGGAAGGGATAAAGTAAAATTTCAATGGCTTTTTTTGGGTATTGATGCCCAGTCACAGTCCTGTTTCCTTAGAAGGAGGGAGTGTCCCCAATCCAACTGATGGGTTTGGTTATTATTCATAGGGGGGAAGCAAAGCTGAATGGACCTTGTGGATCATTTAGGACAGTAAAATACACTATTTCTGTTGATTTTACAATTGGATTTGTATTAGTAACTTAGGTGCTAGGTGGACATTCTTACAAATTTGGCAGATTAAAGACAATCCTCTTTTGGAGCATTGATCTTGGGACATAAATATTCCTTGTTGAAACATCATGGATGTAAATGTCCATGTTAAGGGTCATTCAGTCATGGTATTGACAACCATCAAGCAGATGACTGAACTCTTAATTCTCAGATTGCCACCAATGTTGTCTGAGTCCATTGCTATATTTTATATTTCATGACTATGTTTCTGAAGTGAGAAAGTTCACACTGTTTTGAGTTCTGCCCATTCCTGTAGAACAGATTGTAGAATCCTCTATTGGGATTACCCCCGCTTGGAGCAGTACACATACTGTTGACACATTTATCAGGTTATGGTGTTACTGTTCAGGTTCAGTCTGCATCATTGTGACTGCAGCACTGTAGCCTCTGAAGCTAAAATATCATATGTTTGTGTTTTTTTAATACCAAGAATATTTAAAGCTTGACAATGGAATACCATTTTTCACAAAGCCACTAAACAATATGTTGATATTCTTGATATTCAATAGATTTTCCATATTCTTCACTACCACAGATATCTGGTAGGTGAAGAATTAGAATGTCCTTCCCAAAAATCAACTCAAAAAGATTCTGACTCTACTTTCTTCATCTACTCTTGGTCCAGAACTTTCAGTCAGAGATTTTAATCACTACTGTCCACAGCAAGTGATCATCTCATTTGGCCACTTCGCGAGTAATGGTCAGGATCAAGGCTGTGGGTTTTTTGACGTACTATGAATAGTTGGCATTCTACTCTGCCCATTCATGACCATGCTGGTGTTTCTTTCCCCTAATGTCATCACCAGGCTGGACAAGTTAACATACCCTCCAAGGAGTAGCCTGGCCAAAAGGAGTTCAAGGGATTCAAACTCTCTTCTAATGCAGCTACTGAATATCTTTCTTAGACTGACATATTTCTAGACCATAAGAATAATGACCATTTATCAGTTTTACACTATACTACTACTACTACTAGTATTCAGCAGTACACTACTCACCAAGTCCCTTTATTGTGGCCCAGGCCAACCAAAATAGGGTGTATTTGCTCTCAGGTACTTGGCCTTTATGGATAAAAGGTCTGGATGCAAGTAGAAGATGGTTTAGTATTGGACGAAGTTATAGATCCAGAAATGGGGCACAGCAATTTTGTGGTAAAAAGAGGGAGAGCACCAATCTGTGTTCCCAGGGAATATTTTAGACTTCAGGAGGTATCATGAAAGGAAGAACATCAATGATCTCTGTCTTTTAAATCATGTCAGACACTTGCTCATGACACATGCACACACTGATGCACTGCTCCCACCTGTGGAGAGGACTTGAAATTTAATTGACTACTTTATCTTCCATCCCCTATCACGTGGCTTTAACCATGATTCAAATGTCACTACCCTTAAGCTCACTGTAAAGACTTTTGAACACAGCAAGTCCTGCACTTCCTGTCAACATCTCAAATGTTTTCCCTACTCCTCCTTTTTAATAATGACTGATTATTCAGTCATTCCATGCAGTAGATGAATGCCACCAAGGCACAGACTGAAAAAAATAGGTTAGTCTGGCTCTTGCCAGACAGTTCCTCAGAAACAAAACAAAACAGAAAACAAACAAACAAAACAATACAACAACAACAACAACAAAAATTCCCACCCCTGCTTATTTGAAATAAACTAAGAAGACTAAAATATACCAGCTAGAGAGGAGGATACATCAGAGGCACTACTGACCTGACTGATGTAGGTCCCATAAAAAGGCACAAAAAACCATAACAACACTTTCTTTGTAGGGGCATTATGTGGATCTGTGGGATTGTACTTCTGTTTAGAAGCTTGGCATTCACTTGCTTTTCCTTTGAAAACATGGTAGCGTGCATCTTAGAAATGGCCATAAGAGACCTTCAGGTGTTTAAGGAAATACCACCTGTACATCATGTAGCTGTAAAAAGGCTGTGGAGAGTTCTCCAAAATGCAAAAATTTGTGGATAATCTTCCCAGAGGGATAAATCATTTGTAATTTGTGCGCAAACTATGAACAATTATCCCTATAATATGAGTCACCCAATTAGAATTGGTGATATGAAATTTATTCCTGAATTTACCTGAAGTGATTAATAACAGTATTTTGGCCCAGAAAGACATGCAGGTCAATTTCAATTCACTATCCAAGTTCATTATTGATAATAGAACTATCCAGACTTTATCCTTGCAAGCCAAGCCAGTTTCTGTACAATCACATACATATCCTACCATACCAGGATTAGTAACTCAGACAAGATAGAAAAGTCAATAGAGAAAAATAAGAAGAAAGTCATTTTCCATCTAAGGTAGAGCCTGATGATCTATAGGAATTGATCGGTTGGTTGGATCTAGTAGTGTGGTATACATGGTATACAAGTTTGTCTTATCCTGTTGTTTGGCATCCTGTTGGTAGTAGTCTTAATATTGACAATATGAGACAAATTGAGTGCATCTATTCCCAGCCTCTGTTGGTTAGAGTGGCCAAAAAAGTGGTATACTCATGGGAACATTTGCCAGAAGACGAGATGGTTTAGAAGAGGTGGATATTGATAAGGACTGACTTTCCATGTTTTGTGTGTGTGTGTGTGTGTGTGTGTGTGTGTGTGTGTCTGCATGAATTGTGAGGAGTGGCAAGGACTACCATTTTTCCAGACTTTTCTAGGACGTTTATATAGTGAAGAGCCTCAGAATTGTATCTATCCAGAGCAAAAATAAACAATAAGTTCCCTAAACTCAAGTTCCACTCCATTAATGATATCTAATCGATATTTTAGGGATCACCTGATTCTTTTTGTATAACCCTTGGGCAACTGTGCTTGGGGAACTGGCAAAAGAAAGTGTATATACTTCACTTGCTGCTACTACAGTGAATGATGAAGTTCTTTGTATCTGATTCAGGAATTTTATGTCTTCTGCCAGCTTTCTCGAAACTGGGATGCTAACTTGGTAGTAGAGTACTTTGCAGGTAGGGAGAAATCAGAGTCTTCACAGTTGTTGACACTGAACAAACGAATGAACGCATTATGAATAAACTGCATCATATATGAAGCAGAATTCTCATGACTTTGAAGGAAGATAACACTTAGCTCACTGGCATTCTTTTTTCTTTCTTCTCTATTACCAGTATATCTCCGTATTGTCACACTGCACTCAGCACCAGTTCATCTCCATGGGTCAAACAGTGATACACTTAAGTGCCATCAGTAAGGTTACAAGCTGCCTGACATGTGGCCTTTAGTTCTCTATTTTGAGTTTCAGTGGGTTTCCTTAGCTCCCTTTGTTCCTAATGCCTTTGCAAAATTAGCATTATCCTCACAACAAAATTGAAAACAACTTGGATTTATGTTTTCGGTATTTTCTACTCCATCAAAAATTTACCAGGGGGTATTTTTAACCTATCCACTACTACTTGACCAAAGGCATCTAAAGTCTCCATCATTTTGTTTTTCAGGCTCTGGAACATTTCAGTTTGGTCTCTAAAGTCAAGAACCACTATATGTGCTCTACAAAAATCCTGGATTTTACAACATGAAGATATTGAGGAGCATCTGGATTGCTTATATTATTTCTTTACTAATACTTAAATCTCATGGTTCCTTGGTCGGTGGGGTACAATTCAGAATTGACTGGCATTCTTCTATTAATTCTACCATCACCTACTTGCCACTTCTTTATTTTCCAGGAGTGAGACATTGAAATATCTTTAATGCTTAGAGTCTTAGCATTAGTCATCATGGGCTTCCTTTCCTAATATTTCATGGAGAAAATTTTCTGTATAGATCATCCTAATAAACATAAATAAAAGAAGGCATAGTCTTGGCTGACTTTCTAGTTAGAAATTCTCTGTTTCAAATCTACAGTCCACAACTGTCCCAGTGTTAAGATACCTATCTCTTTCAGATTCTTTTTCCCCAAGAGGGTTATAACTTTCAAGTCTATAGCTACAACTAATCCTACACATAGTTCTTCTAACAGTTTCTAACAACTGTAACTTGATTCAGGGTACTTGTTACTACACCAGAGGTTCAATAATCCTGAGGGAGAGACCCCACAAATGCAAATCTGCTATTATCCCCCAGAAAGACTACAATTATGAGCAAGTCTGGTACATGGATCAGAACGAATTCAGCTTTGTCTACAGCCAATCATAATCACTTTCAGACACACAGAGTCAGTCTCAAAGGGCAAACCAAAAGTTCTTTTTTTCATTGCTATCTCTTTTTTATTTCCTATCTGCTCTGTACTGCTTTAGGATTCCTGGTTTATCCTGTATCACTTCTTGTGGTCAAGGCCAGCAAACTCATTGACAATGGATCCTGATATTCTTCCAAGAGGAGTACATACAAAACATTTTTTTTTCATGCTAACTTTGATTGCCTCTTTATGTCGTAATGTATCTTTTTAAGTTTTTATTTAAATTCCAGTTAGTTAATATACAGTAATATTAATTTCAGGGGTATAATATAGTGATTCAACACTTCCATACATTACCTGGGGCTCATCACAGCAAGTACACTCCTTAATCCCCATCACCTAGTCTACTTGTCCACCCGCCCCCGCCCCCACCTCCCTTCTGGTAATCATCAGTTTGCTTTCTATAGTCAAGAGTCTGTTTCTTGGTTCGCTTCTTTCTCTCTCTCTCTCTTTTTTTTTCTTTTGCTAGTTTCTTTTGTGTCTTAAATTCCACATGTGAGTGAAATCATATGGTATTTATTTTTCTCTGACTGACTTTTTTTACTTAGCATAATATTCACTAATTCCATCCATGTTATTGAAAATAGCTAAGTTATGGAAATACCCCATGTCCACTGACTGAAGAATGTATATTCTTCAGTCCAGTATATGCATATATATACATATACATATACATATACATATACATATACATATACTTATACTGGACTACTTAGCTATAAAAAAGAATGAAATAATGAAATCCTGCCATTTGTCATAATATTTTTTAAAGCAACATAATGCTGAGTTAATATTTCATTCTTACAGAAACTGTTTCACCAGGGTAAGGATGGGAAGAAAAAGGGCTTAAAGTGACAGAGAGCCTAGACAACCACACAGTCATTTGGATAATTACTAATGATGACCTGAGTTAACACAGTGGCACTGGGAGTTAAAATAGCTTAAAGTTGCTATATATACAGGAGATAAAACGTGTATGTAATCTGAATTATAACTTTTTTCTCAAATTACTCTAATAAAATTTTAGTATTTAACTAATAAAGCAACAATCTGTTGTACATCATCTATATCCCCCATACTGCACATTTGTATATAAAATATTGAGCTCAGAATAAAAGCTCAACCAATAGTTAAAATTAAAAAAAATTATTTCATTATTATTAGTTTTATATATTCCTCCCTATTGATTTCTGACAAGTCCTAAAGGGACTGTTTCCCATTGTTCCCACTATTTCCCATTGTTTTAGATTTGGATATTAGAGGCAGAAATATTACATAAGTTGCCCAGCACAGTAATCCCTTCTTATCTGTGGTTTCACTTTCCTGGGTTTTGGTTACCAGCCATCAACCACAGTTTAGAGGCAGGTAATCTTTCTTCTGATTTATCATCAGAAGGTCGTGTAGTAGCCAAACATTACATCACAATGTCTATGTCATTCACTTCGCTTCTTCTCATCATGGAGTCACTGTATTAGCTCACATCATCACAAAAAGAAGAAGGGTAACTACAGTATATAAGGTATTTTGACAGAGAGAGAAACCACATTCTTTAAATTTTTATTACAATATATTGTTATAATTGTTATAATTATTATTTTATTAGCTATTGTTAATCTCTTACTGTACCTAATTTATATTTAAACTTTATCATATGTATAGGAAAACATAGTATATATAGAATTTATCTCTATCTGCAGTTTGAGGTTTCTACTGAGGGTCTTGAAATGTATCCCTCACAGAGTATAGGAGACTACTGTAATTGGAATAGAAGAAAGAGAAGATTTTAATCTATGTGTCTCTAATTACCAAATTCATATTATTTCCATTACATGTATAACTTTAAATATGTTTGTGATGTCTCAGTGAACATGCCTGTGTATCTAATTTTTTACTGAGATTTAATTGACATATAATATTGTGTAAACTTAAGGTGTACAACATGTTGATTTGATGATACATTTATATACTACAATATGATTACCATGGTAGCACTAGCTAATACCTCTATCAAGTCACATAATTATCATTTCTTTCTTGGAGTGAGAACAATTAAGATCTAGTTTCCTAGCAACTTTGAAGTTCATAATATATTATTGTTGACTATAATATCAATGCTGTCCATCTGTATTTTTTTTAACAATAACTAAATTAGCCTAGCAGGCATTTTGAAAACAAAACCCAATAAAAACAAAACCTCAAGAATTTTTTCATTCTCTCATCACTCAAATTTGTATTCCCACTTGTTGACTCAATCTAGGAGCCATTTACAATATCTTGTTATCATTCTCTGTGCCTCTACTCTTGGTATTTCTCTACTTTTCTTCCCTTTATATCTTGCTACCACATCTCTTCCTCCCCTCAGCTAACTAATTAAATAATTAGTGATACCATATTGTGTGAATTCTTAACAGACAGTGTGTCAAGGTGACAGTGAAGGCAAATGCATCAACAGGCCATGAATGAGGTGTCAGGGATTCTGGGAAGATGTGCCACTTTGACAGACAGGGACACCACCAGAAATCTCTTGACCCTCTGGAATTTCCACACTGACATAGCTAAAATCCTCTCCAGTTGTTCTGTTCCCAGAAGAGATACAGGCTAATTTTAGATGAACCACAAAAATCGCTCAGGAAATTTTTGAGAGATGATCCAGAAGAAAACAGAATGAGAGAGAAAAAAAAGATATTGAAAAAAATGGCTATGTTCCAGAAATAAAATAAACTGACCTGGAATCCTACTAGATCAACTTCAGAAAAAAGGTTAATTCTCTGGTGATGTAAGGTTAGTCAACTTTATGAATTTTTTCTGGAATTGATTTTTCCATTTGTGAAGGAGAAATTGTGACATATATATGAATGTGAAATTATCTGATATAATAATGAAAGCCAACAATTACTGAGTGCTTACTATGAGCCATATTCTATTGTAAGTGTGAATTGTTTGATTTTTATACAAGAATATGTATAAATATTCTTTATAGATACTACTATTAGTTCCATTTACAGGTAAAGATGATGAGGTACAATAATTTGCCCAAGGTCATATGGATACAAATCTAGACTGCTTGACTCTATGGTCAGTTCTTGGCTTCATTGATGAGAAATGTTGTAGAAGTAACCCATTTACTTCAGACACCATTGAATGGTCATTCTGAGGCTATTTATGGAAAGGTAGTGGGGTGAGGGTGTCTACTGTGTCTTTGGTTTCTTCTGGTAGCTCTCCTTTACATTGTAGCCAATATTAGTCAGTAGGCTCTGACTCAAACGCTCATTTAGTTTACCTATTTGGCTACAACCCTCTCTATGGCTCTTTAATACTTTTTATCCTCTGGTCCCCGTTACTTCACTGGGGTCTTACTTCATACACTGGTGAGCCACTAAAGGATTTCCCTTGCTCTGAAGATACCACTCTCTACCCACCTCACTCTGTCTAGCCCAAAATATTTAGTTTCAAGCTTCCAGCATCCTCAGCCCATCTACATATAACATGCAAATTAGGCAAGGGCAGACATTTGGGCCCTCTTACACTGCAAGAGAACTGGGTGGTTAAAAGACTTAGTAACAATTGTTAGATCGTCTTCATGATAGACCCTTTAAGAATGATGTGGTGTCCTTCTTTATCTCTGACTACAGTCTTTAGTTTAAAATCTAATTTATCTGCTATGAGAATCACCACCCCAGCTTTCTTTTGAGGCCCATTGGCATGAAAGATGCTTCTCCATCCCTTCACTTTCAGTCTGGATCTAACCTTAGGTTCCAAATGGGTCTCTTGTAGACAACATATGGATGGGTCCTGTCCTATCCAATCTGCAACTCTCTGCCATTTTATGGGAGCATTTAGGCCATTCACATTGAGAGTGATTATTGAAATATATGCTTTTATTGACATCATGTTACCTTGTTTCTACAGATTGTCTCTGTAAATTTCTGTTTTATGACACTCTTGATTCTTTCTTCTCTTATAGAACCCCCCCCCCCTTAATATTTCTTGGTGGTCACATACTCTTAAACTTTGCTGGTCTTAGAAACTCTTTATCTCTCCATCCATTTTGAATGTCAACCTTGCTGGATAAAGTATTCTTGGACGAATAAACATTCAAAGCCATCCTGATCAAAATTCCACTGGCATTTTTCAAAGAGCTGGAACAAACAATCCTAAAATATGTATGGAACCAAAAGAGACCCCAAATTGCTAAGGAAATGTTGAAAAAGAAAAGCAAAACTGGGGGCATCATGTTGCCTGTTTTCAAGCTTTACTACAAAGCTGTGATCATCAAGACAGCATGGTACTGGCATAAAAACAGACACATAGACCAGTGGAACAGAGTAGAGAGCCCAGATATGGACCCACAACTCTATGGTCAACTAATCTTTGACAAAGTAGGAAAAAATATGCAGTGAAAAAAAGACAGTCTCTTCAATAAATCGTGCCAGAAAAATTGGATAGCTATGTGTAGAAGAATGAAATTTGACCATTCTCTTACACCATACACAAAGATAAACTTGAACTGGATAAGAGACCTCAATGTGAGGCAGAAATTATCAAAATCCTAGAGGAGAATATAGGCAGTAACCTCTTTGACATCAGCCATGCCAGCTTCTTTCAAGATATGTCTCCAAAGGCAAAGAAAACAAAAGGGAAAATGAACTTCTGGGACTTCATCAAGATCAAAAGCTTCTGCACGGCAAAAGAAATAGTCAACAAAACGTAGAGGCAACCCACGAAGTGGGAGAAGATATTCACAAATGACAATACAGACAAAGGGCTGATATCCAAGATCTATAAAGAACTCCTCAAACTCAACACACACAAAACAGGTAATCACGTCAAAAAATGGGCAGAAGACATGAACAGATACTTCTCCAAAGAAGACATACAAATGGCTAATAGACACATGAAAAAAATGTCATCATCATTCACCATTGGGGAGATTCAAATCAAAACCACACTGAGATACTACCTCACACCAGTTAGAATGGCCAGAATTAACAAGACAGTAAACAACAAGTGTTGGAGAGGATGTGGAGAAAGGAGAACCCTCTTACACTGTTGGTGGGAATGCAAGTTGGTGCAGCCACTTTGGAAAACAGTGTGGAGATTCCTTAAGAAATTAAAAACAGTTACCCTTTGACTCTGCAGTCGCACTACTTGGTATTTACCCCAAAGATATGGATGTACTGAAAAGAAGTGCCATCTGTACCCCAATGTTCATAGCAGCAATGGGCATAATAGCCAATCTGTGGAATGAACCAAGATGCCCTTCAATGGGCAAATGGATAAAGAAGATATGGTCCATTTTTATACAATGGAGTATTATGCCTCCATCAGAAAGTATGAATACCCATCTTTTATATCAAAATGGACGGGCCTGGAAGAGATTATATGGAGTGAAATACGTCAAGCAGAGAAACTCAATTATCATATGGTTTCGCTTATTTGTGGAGCATAAGATATAACACGGAAGACCTTGGATGATGGAGAAGAGAAGTGGGAGATTGGAGGGGGAGACAAACCATGAGAGACTGTGGACTCTGAGAAATAAACTGAGGGTTTTGGAGGGGAGAGGGGTAGCAGTTGGGTGAGCCTGGTAGAGGGTATCATGGAAAGCACGTATTGCATAGAGCACTGGGTGTGGTGCATAAACAATGAATTTTGGAACACTGAAAAAAAAAAAAAAAGACAGATACACAGTTTCTGTTGGCCGACCTTTTAAACTATGACAACATTTTATTGAACTGGAGTTTTCATTGATTTTTTTTATATCATGTGAATTTTTTTATTATTTTTTAAAGATTTTATTTATTTATTTGATAGAGATTACAAGTAGTCAGAGAGACCCACAGAGAGAGAGGAAGGGAAGCAGGCTCCCCACTGAGCAGAGAGCCTGATGTTGGGCTCGATCCCAGGACCCCAGGATCATGACCTGAGCCGAAGGCAGAGGCCTTAACCCACTGAGCCACCCAGGGGCCCCTACATCATGTGAATTTTAAAATGTCCTCAACAACCCTCTATATTTTCTCTCACCAATGTAATTTGTCTTTAAAAACATTTCAACCTTTTACTTTTTCTTTAGTAGACCACAATTTATTTTGTCTTCTTTTATTGATTATTAGTAAGTACTTTTTGTTTTATTGATAATTTAATCATTTTATGGCCATTAGAGTATTCATTTTGAATGGTGTTTATTTCCATTCGCTTCACACACATACACAAAATCCATTTCTTGATCATAGACTTACCTCATCCTGTATACTGCAATGCCATTTGTGGTGAAGATGTAAAACTCAGTAATTTAACTCCCAAAGAAAAATTCTTTGGTGGTTCCTATCATATTTCTTTTCTCTAACAACCTGAACATTACCTCTCCTTCCTCTATCTGTAAACCATATTTTATGTTTTATCTAAGTGATATTAAGTGTTTTCTCTAATAACAATTCTCTTATGAAGCTCACAAGTGCTACTAAGAAAGTACTATTTGAGAAATCACAGTCTAAATTATTAGAGTTGATATTTTCCCTTTATTTAACACTAAAGAGTGACAAAATTGTTTTCTTTTAAAATTTTTCTTCTGAGAAACATTAAATAGTCTTCATGACTTATTTATAAGTAAGAGTAGAACAAACTAAAAATAGGGTTTATCATAAGACATATTTGGAGGAACAAGGAAATTTATCTTGGAAAACAGGATGTTCATGGAAAATCTTCTAATTATTTTGAGAAACAGAGTTCCAACTTAATTTGTCTATGTTAAAGGGCAGGACTAGTAATGTTAGATAAGGAGCAATTTAGCATAATTTGGGGATTTTAAATTAGAGGAGTTTAAAAAAATTAGAGTTTTTTGTAGTAACAAGTATTCAAGCAGAAGCTATATGAATACACAACAGAAGTGTGGTAAGGGGGATTACTTCATGGGAGGCTGGAATAGATGATCACTAAGATTTATTCCTACTTTATTATTTATGGTATACTTTATAATTTTATGGAGACAAGACATTAAAAAATTAGAACCAGTGCTCAAAATATGTAAACGTTTAATCTGTAGATAGGACTGTTTCATGTCTGTTGGTTATTTGAGTAATTACAAATAAAAAACTATTTTAAAAAGAGTATTAGGTAATCCGTACATATTGTTGCCTATTTTTAATTCTTTGATATGTTTTTCCTATGTTCACAGTCTTTTCAGTAAGCTACAGATGCATATTCATAGAAATATTTTCTTTTAAAGATTGATAAAGCAACAGCATTAATAACTATCATTAAAATTAAAATACAGCAGCAAAATTTTATTTCCACTGTTTTCTTCACTTTCACGTATACCAATATCTATAATTCTGAGAACCTTCATTTAAATATCTTCAGATTACTTAACTAAATATTCTGCTTGATTTTTGCAAGGGCAATTAGTATAATTCTTCTCTAAAGTATAAACTCTGGGTTTAGAAGACTAAAACTCTTTACAAATGTATATGGATATATTTTTATGCACAGATGTTTATGGATTATATATAGCTAAATGTTTGTGTGTATATTTTTTATGTTGAAGAGAGTAAAAAAATGTAGGAAATGTACAAGTCTGTCTGAATGTCAAATCCTCTTTTGAGGATGTGCTATTTCAGGTGATTTTTAATATGTATGTAAAATGGTAGTAATCAACTCAGACATGCTTTCAACAAACATTTGCTTGGTACTTGCTAAGCATTGTATTAAATGCTGGAGGAAAATGATGCTAGATACAGTTCTTATTTACAGGTGCATACCCAATAGCGGAAGGAGAGAAACAGATATATCAATATCTAAATAAATAAGTTTCTATAAAATATTAATGCATATTTCTTATCAGTACCTGTCACTCATTCCCAAATGGTAAAAGAAACTTCCATTTGTTTTCATCTGTTATAATCACACCCAGTGCTTACTTGAGTGAAAGTGAATGTCTAAGAAGTATTGTTGACTAAATGAGCAGCTAAATTGCTAACTTACTAATGTAATAACTCTGTATTCAGCAAATTGGATAAACAGTATTAGTTAATCAAAATAAATAAAGGCATAGTTTTGATTGGTTAGTGTATTACAAGTCTGTTGGTAAGAAGAGGTTTCTGAAGCATAACATTTAGATTTCCCAGGTAAGAATATCTGCTCTAGAATACTAAGTCCATAATATAATACTGTGGTATATTATAAGTTGACAGAACTGTGAGCAACTTGTTTTACATAAGTAAGAGAGTTTTACATACATGACAGTTTCTTACCTGTAGCCGAGACATGTAAATGTATTTGGCTTTTTGATTTACAGAAATTAACACTCGTTAGGGAAGAAACTATAAACTCCAAATGTTACTTTCTTAATGCTATAGAAATCTTTTCTTCTCTAGCATTCCTCCCAACCCACTCTGCTGAATTTTTTTCTTCTTAGCCATCTGATATTTATTTAATGAAAATATTAAAGCCCCAAAGACTAATTGAAACACAAAAAGTTTGAAGTAATTTATTTGGGAAGGTGATGAAACTGTGGCAATTAAAATCTCTGATTTCCCAAACAACTTAATTAAATTCTCCCCCTAAATTATACATTTTTGATTCAAATAGCCAGGTTTAAAATGTCCATGGAATACCAGGGATAGGTGAATTAATTACATTTTTCTCAACCACTGACTCCTTGGAGCTCTGAAAGTCCTTAGTTCGTGTCATTTGTGAGCCATGTCCCTACAGGCACATCATTTCTTTCTTTATGTCTCTCGTTCTTAATTAATTAATAGCTGCTGCTAGCACTTCCCAATTCATACAATATGGTTGGCATATACAAAGCATTCAATATATCTATATATTTCTTTTAAAAAGTATTTCCTCTGTGTACATGCTCTCACTGAAAATCTAGCCACGTGGCAGTTGCATACAATATCTAACAGCCTGCCAAGTGGTTGGTAGGCAGAGCAGAGGGAGTAGGAGTCCTCTACTGAAAATTACAGTGAGCTAATTTTATCAATATGTCTAATCTGTCCTGCTGCACCTCTAATTAGTGAGTGAGGACTTGAATTTCATGGGAGAGGGAAATACTGTGTGGATAAAAAAAAAGATGTCAGGGTACAGCTGAAATGACCTTGAGGGACCAGGTAATCTACAGAGATTTCATCAAAATTATAACTATTGGGACATGGTCAGGAGACCAAGGAGATAAGAGAACTGAATGCAAAAGACTTGGCTTTTTCGGAAAGACTTGTATACCATTATTCATCCTTTTAGTCTCTTCTGAGGACTAGTAAAGTTAGATGAGCAATTTAGCATCTGACAATATACATAGTCTTTTACTCCCTCCTGCTTTATGAAAATGGTAAGAGAATGTAGATATTTAGTTTTGTCTGTGTTCTTCTAGCATTGATTGTTCTAATAATCACTAGAAAATGCTTTTATGTGACCAGAAGATTCTTAAAAAACTCAAGTTACACACACAATATTGTATATTAGAATGGTGTGATAGTCAAAATAGAAACATCCTTACCTTCAGTCACATTAAGGGTTCTCATTTTAAAAGAGAAACTAAGATTATAGGTAAACCCACCAAATATAAACACAAAGAGCACAAACACATTAATATATCTATATCTCAAACCAGAATATTCAGATAGGAAATAGGCCTATTATTTGGAACTTTGGAGAAAGAAGGTCAAATTGTAACATGAAGTCCATTTTCCTTCTCTTGCTTCCAGAAAAAAATATTCTCAGGGTCTGACTGGATTTGCCTGGGGAAAGTTGCCATGGCATTTATGCCCAGAACAATCTGACTTTGGCTTGTCATCTCTAAATCCTCAGATCCAGGTAAAACCAAATAAAACAGAGTATTTCGGAGCATACTTGAAAAGCAGACTGCATTATGTCTACTGTAATGGCTACAACATGTTACTACAGTTCAATGAACTTAATACTCCCTTTCCCTGCACATGATGTAAGAACTGGGGTCTGTTTCACATCAGGCTATTCTCTATGATTTTCCATCACAAACAAGATTTAATTAGTATTAACTCAAAAGCTTTATATTTTATAAGATGCCAGAAATCATTAATTAATTTTTCTTAGAGTAACATTTCACACACTACCTACTACTCTTCTTATCCCAGTCTCTTTGCTGTCTAGAATTCTGAGAATTGACATCTAGAAAGAAGACAGTTTCATTTTTATTTTGTATCTTCTTTAATTCTTGGAAAATTTAAGAAAAAAATTAAGACATGAACAAGTACTATTATCAAGTATTTTTTTCATAGTCAAAATGATCAAAACACAAGTGTCAAGACACATATTGAAGTTGGAGATGACTTTGGAGATCATCTTCAAATCATTATTTTAAAAAAATGTAAAACAAAACAAAATAACAATAGCAATAAAACATATATAAATATTTATATGCCTTATATCACATAGTTTAACCAGATTTTTATAGAACCAGGGTAAGAACACATGCCCTGGAATGTCCGTGCTTGTCTTTTTCCATGGTAAGTCCCACCTGTATGTTATCTAACTTCAAGCAAGGTTAACTACAAAATGAAGTTCAAGATAGAATGCTTTGTCAACATCACTTAAAAAATTGATACTCGGGGCGCCTGGGTGGCTCAGCGGGTTAAAGCCTCTGCCTTCGGCTCAGGTCATGATCCCAGGGTCCTGGGATCGAGCCCCGCATCGGGCTCTCTGCTCAGCGGGGAGCCTGCTTCCTCCTCTCTCTCTGCCTGCTTCTCTGCCTACTTGTGATCTCTATCTGTCAAATAAATAAATAAAATCTTTAAAAAAAAAAAATTGATACTCAGTTTTGGAACAGACCTGTTAAAATAAATAATTTTTGTCACAATGTGATATTTTAGAGCCTCTATTTAATAATCAAGTGAAACTGTTTTTAAGTTGAATGACATTTTAAAATTCTTAGGTTTTATTGAAATAAGTAACAGTTAAATGTATTTTAAAAATATTTTCCCCAAGTGCCTCAGAAAATGACATACACCTAAAATCAAAAGGAATTTAAAATATCATTTCCCCATTCCAGTAAGCATAATATAATTAATTGATGAGAGTATCGTGCTGTTGTGTGTGAAGGTAGGGGTGGAGAACAATAATCGCCTCCATCTTTCATTATTTTAGAGAGTAGGGGGCTTAGATTCCGTTCCTCAGGAGAGTTCATATCAGCCTAGATATGTTCTATTCCTCTTCTCCATACTTCCTTGTTCCCACTTATGGATGGAGAAATTCTTGATTTGGATTGTGAAGTTTGTGAGTAACTGACATCCACTGACACACATCCCATGTAGTGTATACCTATAGAAAGTAATTTGTAGTAAATCTAAATAACGGAAACAGCCCACACTTTCTTTCCCTCCACGGCCACCAGAAATCCTTTGTGTCTGATTCTGTGAAGCCTGCTAGGCTTCTGACTGGCCCAAACTCTTCTCCTCTTGTGAACTTTTTGCTCTGCTAAATTTGTTAGCTGCTTCAATCCCCCTTGCAGCTGTCCAGATTAAGTGTCTTCTACTCAGACATAATTTTTTTGCAAAAAAAGAATCCTATAATTTAGACTCTATTGGGTTTGGTGGATGGATGGTGGAGGAAGCATATACAAGGAAGCTCCATTTTTGTGTGGAATCCAAATTGCATTTTTCACTCTCCCTATAATAGGCAACTTGTGTACTTTTGAGTATTATTGTGCTATGTATGTTAATAATGTTAACAGTCTATTTTGTTAAGCAATTTTATACATCTGAATCCCCATCCTTCTTTTCTCCCCCTCTATCTTAATATTTAAAAAAAAGTAGGAAAATATTTATTAATTGAATGAGGACTGTAACATTGAGAGAGTATTTTTTGTATTTTTTATTCTTAAAAGTTTAAAAACGTGTTCTGAAGATGCATTTTGACATGTTAGAGTGAGGAGGGGATGGGAGAAATGTATTATTTAATATATCCTGTATAATATTCAAACATGAATCTTCGTTTTCAAACTTTTCCCTTGTGTTCATTTATGTCAAAAGAGAAAAAAGGCAAACCAGAAAATAGGATAACTTTACACTTTTAACCACAAGTATTTACATAATCTAATTTATCTACACTAGATTAAAGAGCTGGTGATCTTCTAAAACACCAGTTACTGGTTTTGTTCCTTTTATGCTAGGTAGCTGTCTAAAATACAAGAGGTGAAACCAGCAAATGAGTTTTATAGGATGGGTATAGCTGTTTCAGTTAACATGCTTTTCAGATTCATTGGAGTCTGGAGGTGATATCCTCAGACTATACTAGACAGAAGGAAAGGCTCAAGGAATCATAAAATTGAAACAAATAACTGGCCTATCTCTAGCAAACCATATAGGATGAAATGCCATGGATTCTTATATGCTAACCTTATCCTTAGTTTTACCAGATTTCTCTCTCTATTTTCTTTCACCTGAAATTCCTTCATATTTTAGTGTTTCTTTAAAAACATTTTGTGTGTTTATTTTTAAAACCACATCATATCTTTTGTGGAGTGACATGAAGTATAGTTGATGAAATATGTTTCTTTCCAGTTTTAAAGAGTTTAGTTTGCTCTTAGATGAGCTTTTTATGCTTTATACAACCAAACTAGTACTTCAAAATTCAATCAACTTTACTTTGCAAAACTAAGTACTTACTATTGAAACACTTTTTTCTAGAATTGATTATGTTATAGGTGCCTACATTTGACATATTCAGCAGTATAGATGGAATTTTTGAGAGGTGCAGAAATATTTACTTCAGTATGTAAACAGTGCCAGTCTGTAAGTTAAGTAATAGTATACTTATTTTCAAGTTTTGAAGTGGTTTTAGTGATTTTTTTTCACTTAAGATTTTATTTGGCAATATTTTTACAGAAAGAGGAACAGAATAAAATAGATTAATTTAAATATCACCAAACCATGCTTGCTTCTGTGTAAAATGACTTATTTGCAGAGCAATCCACTCAAAATGAGACATAAATATCCTTGTTGCAATATAGTTGAAAGGGAATTATAGTAGATAAAAGCCAGAGAGAATGCTGCTTTATAAGAAGTTTGTTATAAATTTCCTTTGTTCCTGGAAGTTTCTAAACCTGAGTTTCAGAAACATAACTCTTATTTTTTTCATTTATCTTCCAGAGAAATACTTTAACATGTGAATTTCCAAGATTCCCCAGAATGAAGTAGATCAACATTTAAACCACTGTTGCTACAAATTTAATATGAATTCAATTCGATGTTTGACCTTTGTTTTTATGACTGAAGTCTTTGTCTTCATGCAACCTTCTGCTCTTGAGTAACTGGTTTTGAAGTCTTTCAACTGAGTTAAATACCTCACTTGGAGCCAAACTACTCTCAAAAAATTTAGAATTGCTAAGGCGATACTATTACTGAGTCATTAATATTTTTAGAAATCTTCATAATGTAAAACTTTGATAAAATCATCAAATATTATTGTTTGAATAATTTTACAGAAATGCAATAATACTTTAGAGGAGTTCCGGTGGAGTTGAGGCTCAGACCTCTGAGAGTGTGGTGCTAGCCTACTGTTGGGTAAGTGGTAATTCTTGCAAGTGCAAATAGGATACTTCGATTTTCTCCTTTAGTGATCAGTGTACCATTCATTGCTTATCCGTCTCACTTTTAATTTTTGGTATACTTTGTTATTCTTGTTTTTTTAACTGTTATCTTTATTGGTTTAAATGAAATTGTTTGAATGAAATTATTTTACACCCATGAAAGACTGAGAAGACATGATGATGTTGATTCAAGGAATAATAAAATAAGTTCAGTGGTGCATCCTGACTGCTACTGCTGGGTAACAGGAAGGAGATGACCCAGGCCTTCCCCCTGCTGTTCAGTATCCACATGATCCTTTTGACTATATTCATACTTCCATCTACTAACAACTTAGCTCTAACAAGATGCAATGATCCCCTGAATAAGGATCCTCTCACCTTCAACAGTTATAAAATCTTTGCATGATGTTAATTCAGTCATAATCCCAAGAGACCTCTACCTAACCCTTGGATGAGTGCCCCCAATTCTCATATTAAACCCATATTGAAGTTTAACAGCTTAGTGAAACCGTCATGAACCACTAGACATACAGATTCATGTCTAATAACTATCTACTATCTATATATTTGCCCCGGTTGTCCTTACTCTTCCCTGCCATTGCTTTCTCACTCTTTAACTTTCTCACTAACTGCTCTTTGTTTTATTTGAAAATCTTAATGAAGTTAGAAGTTGATAAAAACAATCTGAGGGAAGAAATAGATATGGTCCATGTCTATATCAATTAATGAGGAAAAAAAATTGACAAAGTCTATTGATTTCATTAGGAAAATTACACCCAGTGTCAGGAATGCATAATAAATTCCTTGGTATTTTAGATATCTTGTCGGTATTGGACTTTCCCCACAATTTTTCTTTGGTAAGAAATATATTAAATGAATATATTTCTAATTACTTTATCAATTTTTTTCTTGATCATCAGTAGGGCATAATCGATGAAGGTATTAAAGTTATAAAGACAAAATAGGAATTATTTTATAACGAATATCACAGTATAAGCTTCTACTTCTTTATAGTTGACTCATTGAGTTTTTGAGAAAATTGAATAACATAATGTGTATAAAGAGTGATTCTGGGGCACCTGGGTGGCTCAGTTGGTTAAGCAACTGCCTTCAGCTCAGGTCATGATCCTGGAGTCCTGGAATTGAGTCCCGCATTGGGCTCCCTGCTTAGCAGGGAGTCTGCTTCTCTCTCTGACCCTCTCTCCTCTCCCCTCTCAAGCTCTCTCTCTCACTCTCTTTCTCAAGTAAATATATATATATGCATATATATATATATATTTTTTTTTAAAAAGAGTGATTCTGGTTCAAATCATCAGACTCATTACATATAACTACTCCACTCTTAAAGGTCATATGGAAGTCATAGAAAATATATAAAGAAGAAATAAGTAAAAAAATAATAAAACCATGAGGCATAGAAAAATAAGAACATACTAAAAAGCTTGGAAAAACTCCCAGGAGAAAGCAGATAGCAGTTGATCCAATTATATTAATTAGTTTTTATAATGATTAATGTTTATATAATCATACTACTATAAATGCTACTTAATCAATTTTTAATTTTTAGAGGTAACACGTAGAACAATCCTGATATATTGAATTATATCTCTAGAGCAGGATGTAAATGTGACCTAAATTAAAAAGGTAAAAAAAAAAAAAGAATAATACAACTAACACATGTAGAGAGAAAAAAGTAATATTAATTTTCAAATGACCTCCCTTTTTATACTTGAGAATCAATATTTCCTAACATTTATATAAGTCAAAACAGGAATATAAAAGAATTAAATTTAAACTAATAAAGATGACCATTGAAAGCAATAAGGATAACAAAGTATACTAAAATTAAAAAACTGAGAGGAAGTAGCCAATAATATATAAATAAATAAAGGGAAAACTGAAGTAACATATTTGCCCTTATAAGAATCACTACTTAGGGTGGCTCAGTGAGTTAAGCCTCTGCCTTTGGCTCAGGTCATGATCTCAGGGTCCTGGGACTGAGCCTTGCATAGGGCTCTCTGCTCGACAGGGAGCCCACTTCCTCCTCTCTCTCTCTTCCTGCCTTTCTAATTACTTGTGATCTCTGTTTGTCAAATAAATAAATAAAATATTAAAAAAAAAGAATTACTACTTAACTAATAGTAAGTGTTTAATCTGAAATAATTTGTTACCTATTCTTTGTCTTCATGACCTTTACATGTTTGACAGACACAGCAAATTTTTAGGCAGAATGCCTCTCAATTTGGGTTTGTTTGATGTATCTTCATATTTAGATTCAGGCTGCGTTTCTGGCAGATTTTCCAAGAAATGATACCACATCATTATTTCAGGAAGCACATAATGTCAGATTTGTGCACAACTTGTTGCACTATGTTAGTGATGTTAATTTTAATCACTTCTTCAGTGATTAGATTAGGTTTCTCCACTGTCTCAAGTTGCTCTTTCCCCATTGCAATTAATTAGTAATTTGTCGGGGCGCCTGGGTGGCTCAGTGGGTTAAGCCGCTGCCTTTGGCTCAGGTCATGATCTCGGAGTCCTGGAATCGAGCCCTGCATCGGGCTCTCTGCTCTCTCGGGGAGCCTGCTTCCTCCTCTCTCTCTGCCTGCCTCTCTGCCTGCTTGTGATCTCTCTGTCAAATTAAAAAAAAAAAAATTAGTAATTTGTCAGGGGGTACTTTGGAAATGTGCACTGTGGATTAGATAATATTGTGTTAATTTTAAATTTTTAGAATTTATTATGCATTGTTACCATATATGAGAATCTGCTTGTTCTTATACATGTGACGTATTCAGAAGTAAAGGAATATAATATTTGCAACTTAATCTCAAATAGTTAAGAAAAAATAAAATGTGTATATAAAAATATATACATAGAGACAAAGAAGAAATTAATGTTGAAAAGTTCAAGAATTAGTGAATCTGAATGAAGAGTATCTGGGAGCTCCTTATACTATTCTTGTATTTTCTTTGTACATTTGAAAATAAAAGAGAATAAAATATTGTTCAAATAAAAGGAAATTGTTTAAGATTTGGCCCATCCATTGAAGATGGGACCAAGGAAATTATTACAAGTGAAACTTGACATTAATTTAGAATTAGTTATCATTTGTTTTGATGAATGTAAAAGGGAAAGTAATAAAAGAGGAAAATATGTCTAAAAAGAACAGAAAATGTGTAAAAACTAAGAACTCTTCATACATATGCATAATATAAGTAACCAAAATTTTATTGCCTTCCTCAGAAACATCTAATAATTATGTGTAGATATTTCTACTTCAATGTGTGATCTGAGAAGCTTTTCTTTTGTCCATGGTAAAGCTGTCAGCGTTCAAAGCAAACTAAGAACTTTTTTAGGAATGTTTTCAGGGCTATGACATTTAATATTTGTAGCTTTTGAGTGTTCAAATTTTGCAAATAGTACCAATGTGCAAAAAGCTAAATGTAGGGACTAGGGTATGAGTAAACTGAGAATAAAAGTAGATAACATAATTCAAGATAAAATTGTGTAAATATGCAGTGTCAAGGTGGATTTTCTTGGTTAGCTTATCAATTGAGGCTAAAAAGAGGAAGTGCTAATTGATTTTTAAAATAAGTACTTCGGAATAAAGGCATTTTATTACAAGTCATTACACTAAATTAAGGTGCTCAGTAGAAATAGAGTATAAGCCAGTATATGTTTGAACAAACTACTTTTGAACATTTTGTAGCCATCGTATTAATTCATTTACACATTCAACTATCATAAATTACATACCTGCATACACCAGCCCCTGGACTAGTGTTGATTAATTTTTATCTATTGCTTTTTACTCTATGTCAGACACTGTTAGGGGAAACTGTTTCTTTACATACATGGAGACTGAAATTTAGTTAGGTCACCAAAGTTAACACAGATAAAGTGGTATAAAACATATTTAAACCTATGCAGTTAGATCCCAGAGTTAACTACATATAAACACTATACTATACTTCTAGGATTTGATCATTCCCTCAAAAAACTCAGTGTACTGTGACAGAGAATAGAATTGTAAACAGACAATCCTGAAAATAAACATGATTTGTACTAGTGAGAAAATGTGAACAGATTTTTTTTTTTTCCCCCAGAAGCACGAAGGAAGAAAGAAATAGTCTAAGGAACAGAATAGTGTAGGAGCAAAGAGTACTCATGGAGTCACATATGAATTCAATTTCGTATCTATCAGTTACTAGCTGAGGAATTTCAGGCAAGTTACATAACATTTCTAATATTCAGTTCCATTACTTCTAGAGTGGGAATATCAATAATAATCTCTACCAAATGGAACCATTTAGAGATTAAGTAAAATAATGCATAAGCCCAAAGCAGTAGTAGGTACAATGGTACCCCTTCTCTTCTCCTGAGTTCTGAACCAACTGAAAGAGGCAAAGATAACAGAGAAGAAAATGACAGTTCTCTTAGCAATAAATCTGTTACAGGGGAATATGTCTTCTCCCGGGAGCCACCAATTCCCTAATACTGAACTCCACAATGAAACAGTCTTTGTCATTCATATCAGAGACAGGACTACATATTTTCAACTTTTCCTACCTGAGGAGTCTCCCTATAAAACTGGGAAGGAATGGAGAAGGATGCTTGCTTTCTATGGACAGATAGCTTACAAAGAAGAAAAGAGAGAGTACTCTAAGTATACGTGCTTTATTCCTAATAAGTTAACCATTCGGTTAAGTTACTCACCTCCACTCAGTAAGGGTGAGTGAGAGAATGGAAAAAAAAGCTAGAAATATAACGCTTAGGGTGGTCATTTAACATGGAAATTGGAAGTGACGTGAGTAGAAACGTTCAAGGTATAAATATTCTGATTATTAATGTCTGAAAAACTTAAGGGAAAAATCATAGACTCACAGAAGGTAAGTCGAATTCAGGTGAGTGCTGAAGTAGGATGATATTTTAATGGCTATGAAAAGCGAATAAATACTGTGTTAAAGAATAATCTGTGCTAAGACATTCAGTAGTAAGGGGCTTTGGTCTACTTCAGAATAGTCAGAATTTTTTTTTTTTAAGATTTTATTTATTTATTTGACAGAAATTACAAGTAGGCAGAGAGGCAGGCAGAGAGAGAGAGAGAGGGAAGCAGGATCATTGCTGAGCAGAGAGCCTGATGTGGGGCTCGATCCCAGAACCCCGGGGATCATGACCTGAGCCGAAGGCAGAAGCTTTAACCCACTGAGCTACCCAGGAGCCCCCAGAATGATCAGAAATTTTAAAGCAGTTCTTGGGAAAAGGTGGTTATGAGAAGAAGAAATAGGAGATAATGTAGAAGAGGAAGAGAGGGGGCTGATGTCGAAGGAAATTTCATGTCATTTCACTGCATTGGCACATGACCGTGTATGAAGAAGGAATCTTTAAGAGAGCAAAAAATGATTCAGTTTTTATTGCTATTTGTTTGTTTAAAAACATTATGCCAAGAGAACTGTAAGATGGAAAGAACAGCATAGGCTGTTTTAACACTGCATATGAAAGATGATAGTAGCTCTAGGGGTAAATAAGATTTAGGGCAAATTTTCTTTGAAAATAATGTAGTACTGGGAATTTGATTGGATTGAGAGGCAGACAGACAGACAGGGAGTATTAGTTCAATTATTGTACCCTGGCTTATGACACCAAATATGAAAAAAATATCAAAAATAGGAGAGCAAAATCAAATACAGGAAGAAATATAGTAATATCAGCATTGTAGATTCAAAATAATGACTTCAAGAATTAAAAAATGAGTTTAAATCTCAGTGCTATTCCTTATATCTGTATAAGCTTGGGTTAATTACTCAAATTCTTTGATCCACAGTTTTAACATCTATATTAAAAATGTTTAAAGAATTACCATTCAGAATATTTTTTAAAAGATTAGAAACATTACTAGTATCAGGACTCCCTGTTTTGGGTCCTTTGATATCTTGGCATGATTTAAGACCACTCTGTATTAAAAAACTTAGAGAATATTAAAAACTATAACATTTGCCAGGACCCGAAAGAAGTAAGAATATGGTTTTCACTAACCTAGCTGAAAAAAAAGGATACAGCTTGGACCTATTTACAGAAGGAAAATAGAGTAATTTTTTCTGAAATATAAGAATTTTACAATATCCTCCTACTTTCACTTCTACTTCATTACTCTGGCAAGTAGAAGCATTAGGGGATCAGGGATCTTTCCCCCAAGAAATCTATTCATGATGGGCCTACTGATAGGAAAAAGTGTATTTTAGTAAGGCATGTAGTTATTTTATGTTCTTCACAAATCAGTAGGTTCTTTGGTCTATTAATCTGTCTAGCAGAAATATTTTTGGGGGCGCCTGGGTGGCTCAGTGGGTTAAAGCCTCTGCCTTCAGCTCAGGTCATGATCTCAGGGTCCTGGGATCGAGCCCCGCATCGGGCTCTCTGCTCAGCAGGGAGCCTGCTTCCTCCTCTCTCTCTGACTGCCTCTCTGCCTGCTTGTGATCTCTCTCTATCAAATAAATAAATAAAATCTTAAAAAAAATATTTTTGAAATCTTCTGAATTAAGATCTTTAGAATTGAGTCTCCACTGTTTATTTTGGTTGGAAAACATCACTTTAGACTGAGCACTATACATTTCTTTGAAAACCAAATAATGGGTGCATCATTTATACTCTCCACCATAGAAAATATCAGAAGTAAATTTTTTAAAAAGCTGTAAGGGCAGTAGTCATCGTAAGGCATGCTATTGGAACTGACCCTCCCACAGATAAAAGTTCTAAAATGTAGAAAAAGAAATTTTTTAAAAAAGTATTTTAAAGCACTGGAGGGTGATGAGAAGATAGAACCACAAGGGTTTTATTCTTGAAGGACGGGCAGTAGAACGATGATATTTTGAGTGTACAGCTCTCTGCTAGAGGGCCTTCCCACTTTGCACACAGTTCAGGCAGAACAAAAGCAGAGGCTCAATGCATGAGGGGTCAGAAAACAGATTTCTGAGCTAGAAGATCAGACAAAAGATAGAGAATCATTTAATAGAGGGAGCCCCACATCTGCATTTGAAATTTCCCTCAGTACTGGGATACCTACTAATTGTTCATTGGGAAGAACTGGTGTGCCAGTTTCTACCTTATTCCAACTTTATTTGTGTCCTGGTTTGTGAATCTCTATTTGCTGCATCAATAGGGGTCCCCTGTCCTCTGACTCCATGAAACTGTGTTTAGCCAAATGAAAATGAGGTAAGGGTGGGAAGCAGGAAAAGTATTATTCTCCTAGTTCAACCTCCCCTTCTAGATCTTAAATTAGGAGAGACTGCTTTCCTTAAATAAAGCGAGAGCTACTTCTAATCTGACTGTGCCATTTATTATTATTATTATTATTATTATTATTATTATTATAGGGACAACCTTAACTGAAACAATCTCACCATTTCATCTTGTTTTTGATGTAGGGATAATTTTTACAAAGAATGACTTGGTTAGGCATTTAAAACCTGTTTTGTTACTGTGGTGTCCAAATATGGAAAGGTAATTTACATTACTTTTTTACACACTAAAATTATGTAGACTTTCAAGTAATGTATTTTCTCAAAATACATTATTTGTCAAGGAAATGTTCTTAGCAAGATATGTACAAGTAATTTATTAAACAACCAAGTATTCAGAATTAAAAACTTTCTAGGCATTGGGCTAAATACATGCATACAAAGAGTGAATTTCAACTATATGTCTATGTGAGTTTTAACTTTAGCAATAGTTTCTTCATAACACTATAAAATAATTTTACGTATAATGACCATCCTTAAATGCTATTTTGAATTTTGCTTCTTTTAGAATTGTTGTAAGAGCTGTTTACAGGCCATGTAAAAATTCATCTCATTCCTCAAAACTGAGTTTTTAAACAGCCCAACTATTGCCAAGCATGAATATCCATGTTTTTCACCAGATGCAATTTTAAATTACATTTGGCTCTTTCCAAGTAGCAAAAGCATCCTCAAAAAAAAAAAAAAAGTTGTCACCAATGATAATATATGTAAAATGTGCCTTTGGTTTGTATAAAAGACATAATAGCTTCATAATTAAATATCCAGAGGCTGGAGGTAGATGTCGTGGAGTAAAACCCAGCTCTGCCAGTTAGCAGCTGATGACCTTGGCCTAGGTACATATCCTTTCTGTGACTTGGTCTTTGCTATAAAATGTAAATAAAATAAACACCTAAATCATAGGCTTTTTGTAAAAATTGAATGCATTTATATTGGTACAACACTTAGAACAACACCTAGAACATTCTAAATACTGAAAAATGTTACCTGAGGGAATTTAAAATGAGTGCTTCTAAGGAGTATAGCAATGACAGCCATAGTATAATCAAATGTAGCAACAGAATGTATACTTTTACAGGGAAGACTATTCATTTCGAAGTATTGGTTCTGATTTATTATTATTGTTATTATTTTTGTTATGAGTTTAGCAAAAACTCACAACTCGTATGTTGAGAATCCTCTGGTTTTTTGTTTTTGTTTTCTTTTTTTATTTTTATTTTTATTTTTTATATTTTATTTATTTATTTGACAGAGATCACCAGTAGGCAGAGAGGCAGGCAGAGAGAGAGGAGGAAGCAGGCTTCCCACTGAGCAGAGAGCCCGATGCGGGGCTCGATCCCAGGACTCTGGGATCATGGCCTTGAGCTGAAGGCAGAGGCTTTAACCCACTGAGCCACTCAGGTGCCCCTCTTTTCTTTTTTTATTGTGGTAGATACTATTGGGGATTTTTCTTGTCCTAACACATTATTTCTGCCTTTAAATGTATTGCAATAACATAAAAGATGAAGCAAACAGACAGGAAGTTTTATCTATATACTTATAAACAATGTATGTATTATTTATGTATATATATGCTACTGGTTGTTAGAGCAAATACCTTATTTGGCTGTGTAATATATTAATACCATACATTATTAAAAAGAAAAAGAGTAATACTTGTAAACCTCTCTTACCCAATGTTATATAAAAGCTTTTTTATATAAGAACTGTGTTGAATATTTAAAAAGACCCATATCTTCCTTTAGATGATTAAAAAAAACAAAAACAAACAAACAAAAAAACCTCTGGATTAGATTAACCCATATGAGAATAGTGAATTTATTTTAAGTTTTTTTGAGGACATTGTATAGGACATCATGCTATATGCTTATTAAGAAAAAAGAAAAAAAAAGAGAAACTTCTCACGTTTAGTATGAGACATAGATATTCTGTCTTCGGCACTCAGTTTGTTCCTTTTTCTTTGTTCTTTTTTTAAAGATTTTATTTATTTATTTTGTCAGAAAGAGAGAGTAAAAGTAGGAGTGGCAGGCAGAGGGAGAAGCAGGCTCTCCATTGATCTGAGCAAGAGACCCAATGCGGGACTCCATCCCAAGACCCTGGGATCATGAGCTGATCTGAAGGCAGACACTTAACAAACTGGGCAATTCAGGTATCCCACTTTTTCTTTTTCTTTCTTTCTTTTTTTTTTAAGATTTTACTTATTTATTTATTTCTTTCAGAGAGAGTGCATGTTCCGGGAGAGGAACTGATGGGGGACGGAGAGAAAGAATCTCAAGCAGACTGCATGTTGAGTGTAGAGCCTGATGTAGGGCTTGATTCATGACCTTGAGATCATGACCTATGAGAAATTAAGAGTCAGAGGCTTAACTGACCAAGCTACCCAGGTACCCCTTAGTTTGTTTTTTATAGACATCCTATAATTGTTAGAGATCATATTATTTTTACTGATAAGATCTATTTTTAAAATTTTTAATTTAAATTCTAGTTAATTAACATACATTGTAATATCAGTGTCAAGTGTACAATATAGTGATTCAGCACTTCCATACAACACCTGGTGCTCATCATGACAAGTGCACTCCTTAATCCCCATCACCTATCTTAACCATCCTCCCACCAATCTCCCCTCTGATAACCATCAGTTTGTTCTTTATAGTTAGTAGTCTGTCTCTTAGTTTGCCTCCCTCTCTGTTTTCCCTTTGCTTCCCTGATCTCTTTCTTAAACTCCCAAGACTGGAATCACAACCTGAGCCAAAAGCAGATGCTTATCCAACTGAGCCAACCAGGCACACCAACATTATAAAGATAATGTTAAAAGAAATCATATGGTGTTTTTCTTTCTCTGACTTATTTTACCTAGTATGATACTCTCTAGCTCTATCCATGTTGTCACAAATGGCAGGGCTTCATTCTTTTTTATGGCTGAGATTATACACATACACACACACACACACACACACACACGTGCGTGCACGCACACACATTTGGGCTGTTTCCATAATTTGACTATTGTAGATAATCCTGCATAAATATCAGAGTACATGTATCTCTCTGAATTAGTATTTTTGTATCTTTTATGTAAATACCTAATGGTGCAATTGCTGGATCATAGAGTAGTTCTATTTTTAACTTTTTGAGGAGCCCTCTATACTGTTTACCCTAGTGGCTGCACCTGTTTACATTCCCACTAACGGTGCAAGAGGGTTCCCTTTTACCCACATCCTCACCTACACCTGCTGTTTCTTGTATTTTATTTTATCCATTCTGAGGTGGATAAAAACTCATTGTAGTTTTGATTTGTATTTCCCTGATGAGTGATGTTGAGCATATTTTCATGTGTCTGTTGGCTACTTGTGTCTTCTTTGGAAAAATGTCTATTCATATCTTCTGCCCATTTATTAACTGAATGATTTGTTTTTTTGGATGTAGAGTTTCACAAATTCTTTATGTATTTTGGATACTAACCCTTTATCAGATACATCATTTTCAAATATGTTCTCCCTTTCTGTAGGTTGCCTCTTAGTTTTTTGACTGTTTCCTTCACTGTACAGCTTTTTATTTTGATGAAGTCCCAGTAGTTTATTTTTGTTTTTGTTTCCCTTGCCTTTGGAGACATATCTAGGAAGTAGTTGCTAAGACCACTATAAAAGTGGTTACTGCCCGTGTTCTCTTCTAGGATTTTTATGGTTTCAGATCTCCCATTTAGGTGTTTCATCCATTTTGAATTTATTTAAATGTATGGTATAAGAAAGTGGTCCAGTTTTATTCTTTTGCATATTGTTATCCATTTTTTCCCAACACCATTTGTTGAAGAGACTTTTTTTCAATTGGATATTCTTTGCTGCTTTGTCAGAGATTAATTGACCATATAGTTGTTGGTTCATTTCTGGGTTTTCTATTCCATTCTGTTGATCTGTGTCTATTTTTGTGCCAGTACCATACTGTTTTGATCCCTAGAGCTTTGTAATATAACTTGAAGTCCAGATTGTGATGTCTGCAGCTATGCTTTTCTTTTTCAAGTTTGCTTTGGCTATTTGGGTTTTTTTTGTGGTTCCATACAAATTTTAGGATTATTTATTCTAGGTCTGTCAATAATGTTGGTATTTTGATGGTGATTGCATTAAATGTGTAGATTGCTTTGGGTAGTATGGACATTTTAACAATATTTTCTCTTCCCATCCATGAGAGTGGAATATTTTTCCATTTCTTTGCATCATCTTCAATTTCTTCCATTAGCATTTTATAGTTTCCTGAGTAGAGATCTTTTACCTCTTTGGTTAAGTTTCTTCCTAGGTATCTTATGGTTTTGGGTGCAATTGTAAATTGGATTGATTCCTTAATATCTCTTTCTGCTGCTTCATTTTGGTGTATAGAAATGCAACAGATTTCTGTATGTTGATCTTGCATCCTGTGACTTTACTGAGTTTGTATATCGGTTCTAGCAAATTTTTGGTGGATTCTTTCAGGTTTTCTACATAGAGTATCAAGTCATCTGCAAATAGTGAAAGTTTGATTTCTTCCTTGCTGATTTAGATGGCTTTTATCTCTTTTTGTTTTCTGATTGTTGAAGTTAAGACTTCTAATATTATGTTATATGGCAATGGGGAGAATGGAAATCCTTATTTTGTTCCTAATTGTACTGGAAAAGCACTCAGTTATTCCCCATTTAAGATGATACTAGCTCTGGGTTTTTCAGATACGGAGTTTATTATGTTGAGTTATCTTTCCTCTAAATCTACTGTGTTGAGGGATAGGATCTATTTTTACTCTGCAGTAAGCACACGCTTATTTAAAGCCAGAATTCTCTATAGAAATATAAGTTTATATTGGGACATGAAGACTTAATATATTTTTTAAAGATTTTATTTATTTATTTGACAGACAGAGAGGAGGAGTAGTAGTAGTAGTAGTAGTAGTAGTAGTAGGCAGAGAGAGAGAGAGAGACAGAGGAGGAAGCAGGCCCTCCGCTGAGCAGAGAGTGAGACCTGAGAGAGAGACCTGAGCTGAAGGCAGAGGCTTTAACCCACTGAGCCACCCAAGCACCCCAAGACTTAACATTTTAAGAAGTGGCATAGTTTCTGTCTTCTGTGCTAATACTTATAAGTTGCAGTTTGTTGTATTACTCACAGCAGGTGTATAAAGATAATGTTTAAAGAAACTTCTTTAAAATTGAAGTATATTAACTTGAAATATTAACTTGAAAGAAAGTATGTAAAAGTACAACAATGTTTTTATCAATGTTCAGTGGGCCATACTTTATGTCCTAAAATACAAGGAAGGAACATGAAGTATTGTATCAAAAAAATCTAAGGCGACTGAGATATACAATTATCTATGGGGAGAGGCAGAGGGGCAATGAACTCTTCTAAACTGTTACGAGTTAAATGAAAAACTCTATTTTTCTTTTTTTCAATTTTTATAAGATTTTTATTTATTTATTTGACAGAAAGAGAGAGAGATGGAGAGAGAGGGAACACAAGCAGGGGGAATGGGAGAGGGAAAAGCAGGCTTCCCATTGATCAGGGAGCTTAATGCGGGGCTCAATCCCAAGACTGGAATCACAACCTGAGCCAAAAGCAGATGCTTATCCAACTGAGCCAACCAGGCACACCAAAAAACTATACCTTTCTAGGTAACTAATTCCTGATATAATTACCAGGAAAGAAATTTACAACTTTTTTCTCTAGAAAACTCACTCTCTTACTTCTCCAAATGAGAAGAAATTCTACATGCTTCAAATATCCTAATAAATTTTCATAGCATTTATTTTTTTCCCCTCAAAATATTATTCAACTCATTCACAATATCAGCCTAAAAATCCCAAACATTTACCAATTTGTCATTCTGGTAATATTTATTGCTGATAGTTTCAAGTTAACATTCAGAAATTATAATGATTAAAATGTATTTTTGTGGAGTCTAGAATTCATAAATATGACATATTTCTCTGAACATATCTGAACATATGTTTTATTTATTTTGAGGCATTTAAAAAACAAAAATAAAAAAAACAAAAAAACAAAATGAGGGGCACCTGGGTGGCTTAGTGGGTTAAGCCTCTGCCTTCGGCTTGGGTCATGATCCCAGGGTCCGGGGATTGAGCAGGGAGCCTGCTTCCTCCTCTCTCTCTGCCTGTCTCTCTGCCTACTTGTGATCTCTGTCTGTCAAACAAATAAGTAAAATCTTAAAAAAAATGAAAAGCATGTAACAAAGAAATAATTAACTGTGAAAATTTATTATATTACATAGTTATTTATGTATGTATTTATGAATATGCATACATATTATACATATATATGTCTATAATATTTTTTCTTATTGTCACAAATAGTGTATGCATTAAAAACATTGCCAATATCTTAGACCAAGTTATTAAGTTTCCATTTCTATTAACAGTGAAACTTGAATCCTTACGCTGATGCTTATTTGTCCTTTATGTTTCTTCATGTAATTGTGCATTCATATTGCCTATTTTCTTTTATATTTGAGTTTAAAGGCTTTTTATTTGTAAAAGTGCTTTAGTAAAGTCAAGAATATTTATATCAAAAATTAACCCTTAAAAATAATCATAACTAAAATTTATTAAAATTTTACATATTTTTTCTGTACTATTTGTCTATCATCTATATCAAATTACCTCTAAAACTCAGTGGCTCAAAATTATCATTTTGTTTCTAATATTGTAAGGCAGGAATTTAAGAAGGGCTTGGTTATGTGTTCACCTCTGATGCACATGGAACTGGTGTGGTACCTGAGGCTGGAGGACACTCATCAAATTTGGCTTCTTTACTCACAGCCCTGGCACTTTGAAGCTTTCATTTCTTTTTTGTGATGTCTACATCCCCATGGGCTTGGGCTTTTTCACAGCATGGCAGTTTCAGGATAGTTATTTATGATGACTGATTTTCCCCAGAGCTAACATTTAAAGGCAACTATTGCAAGTTACCTGGACAGTAACTGGGTCATTTATATATTGGTGGGAACATAAAATGGTGCAGCCATGCTGAAGAATAACTTGGCTGCTTTGTTTTGTTTTTGTTTTTGTTTTTTGATAAAACCAAGCATGCAATTATCATATGACATTGCACTTGCATTCTTAAGCATTTAACCCAGAGAAATGGAAATTTCTGTTCACACAAACACCTGTGTACAAATGTTCTTTGTAGCTTTATTCATGATAATCAAATACTGGAAATAACCGAGCCACAGTCCAACCTTAAAAGGAATAAACTATTGAAACATAATGCAAAACTTGGAAGAGCCTCCAGGGAATTATGTTGTGTGAAAAAAGTCAATATCAAAAGGTCACATAATATATGATTTCATTTATATAACATTCTTAGAATGTCAAATTATAGGAACAGAGAACATATTTGCAATTGCCAGAGATTAGGAACAAGAGAATGAAATAAAGAGGGTGAATGTAGTTGGGATATATGGTGGTAATGGAACTGTTCTGCATTTTGACTATGGTGGTAGATGTATAAGACCTTGTATAAGACCTTGCAGGTGTAATAAAATAACAGAACAAAAACAAACAATGAATACAGAGGAGTACCTGTACTACTGGGGAAAGCTAAATCAACAGATTATATCAATGTCAATATCCTGGTTGTGGTACAGTTTTATAAGATGTTGCCATTAGAAGAGACTAAAAGGGTACACTGAATTTCTCTGTACTATTTCCAAAAACTGCATGATTCTACAATTATTTTAATATAAAAATTTTAAGCCAAAAATACAATTTCAAACATAAAAGTTTGGTAATTTATAAAAATAGGCAGGCAAGAATTCTACCACTGAACCACCAATGCAAGTGGTAATTTATAAAAATAGGACCTTTTAATATCATGAATGAAAAAAGATACCTCATATCATCACTTGCATTCAATAATAGGTCATTGATTGTTTTAGCCATAACAATAAAAAAGAATAATATTCATTATAAGTGAAAAGAATCTAAAAAATAATAATATGTACAGATGCAGGGAAAGTGTACATAAATGAAACCAAAGTTTATCAAGAATTAGGCAAGTTTGTCATGTGCAAGTTCAACGTACTAAAATAAAATGGATTTTATATCCTAACAAGAAGCAATTAGAATATATGATTTAAAGATATCATTTAGAGGGGTGCTTCGGTGGCTCGGTCTGTCTTTGGCTCAGGTCATGATCCTAAGGTCCTGGGATAGTGCCCCATGGCATCAGGCTCCCTGCTCAAGGGGGAGTCTGCTTCTCCCTCTCCCTCTAACCCTCCCCTCTCTTGTGCACTCTCTCCCTCTCAAATAAATAAATAAAATAGTTTTTTAGAAAAGATATCACTTGAGCTGTACCAAAACTAAAAGAAATTATGAATAAGACTAACAGTAGTATAGTAAGATCTTTTGAAAGAAAATTGTAGTTTTATTGAAAAACATTTAAAATAATTTAAAAATAGTTGTATCATATTCATAGGTAAAAAATTCATATTATAAATATGATGATTATCATTAAATTGAGGTACAGATTTAATATAGCTCTAATCATAATCACAACAGTATCCTCTCCCCACACTGGACGTATTTTTTTCCAAAATTAATCTGGAAAAGCAAAGGCCCAAGAATATCAATGGAATTCCTAAAGAGATACAAGGAACAAGCCATCATAGCTTCAAATGTAACAACTTATTTTAAAACTATACATATTTAAGACTGGGTAAATGATACAAGGAAAAATAAAGTAGGGGGACAGGCTAAGTATCTTAGAAACAGACCAGCAGATATGTGGAATGTGGCTATAACAGAGGTGTTACTGCAAATACCAGGGCTAGATGGAAAAGTTCACTAAATAAAGACATACCTTATTTTATTATTATTCACTTTAATGTGCTTGACAGATACCGCAGTTTTTCCAAATTGAAGGTCTGTGGGAACTTTGCCTAAAGAAGTATATCTGTAATATTTTTCCAATAGCATTTGCTCATTTTATGTCTCCATGTCACATTCTGGTAATTATTGCAAGATTTCAAACTTTTTCATCATTACTGTATTGGGTATGGTGATCTGTGATCAGTGGTCTTTGATGTTACTATTGTAATTGACTTAGGGGACTACAAACCACAGAAGACAGGGAAATTGATCAATAAATGTTCTGTGATAAGTGTTCTGACTGCTCCACAGACTAGACATTACCTCCCCTTCTCTTCTCCTTGGGCCTCCCTATTCCCTGAGACACAATAATATTAAAATTAGGCCAGTTAAGAATCTTACAATGGCCTCTAAGTATTCAGATGAAAGAAAGAGTTGCATTTCTCTCACTTTAAATGAAAAGCTAGAAATGATTAAACTGAGTGAGGAAGGCATGCTGAAAGCCAAGATAGGCTGAAAGCTTGGACTCTTGGCACTGGTTGGCTAAGTTCTGAATGCAAAGGGAACTTGAAAGAAATTAAGAGTGCTATTCCAGTGAATGCACAAATGATAAGCAAATAAAAGAGCCTTATTGCTGATAATGAGAAAGTTTCAGTGGTCTGGATACAAAGTAAACCAGCCACAACATTCCTTTAAGCCAATGTCTAATCCAGAACAATGCCCTAATGTTTTTCAATTCTCTTAAGCCTGAGCAAGGAGAGGAAGCTGCTAAGAAAAGTCTTCAGTTGATAGAGATTGGTTCATGAGGTTTAAGGAAAGAAGCCACTTCTATAAAATCAAAGCGCAAAGTGAAGCAGCAAGTGCTGATGTAGAAATTGCAACAAGTAATCCAGAAGAGCTAGCTAACTAATGAAAGTGGCTACGTTCACCAGCATATTTTCAATGCAGATAAAACAGCCTTCTGTTGGAAGAAGAAGCCATCTCTGACTTTCCTAGCTAGAGAGGAGAAGTCAATGCCTCGCCTCAACGCCTCTGACAGACCAACTTTCTTAGGGGTAAGGCAGCTGGTGACTTTAAATTGAAGCCAATGCACGTTGATCATTCTGATAATCCTAGAGCTCATAATATGAATTATGACAAATCTATTTTGTCTGTGCTCTGTAAATGAAGTAACAAGCCCTGGACATAACACATCTGTTTACAACATGGTTTATTAAATATTTTAAGCTCACTGTTGAAATCTACGGCTCAGGGAAAAACAAAGCAAAACAAAACAAAAGGTTCCTTTTTTTTTTATTAAAGATTTTTATTTATTTATTTGACAGACAGAGATCACAAGTAGACAGAGAGGCAGGCAGAGAGAGAGAGGGAAGCAGGCTCCCTGCTGAGCAGAGAGCCCGATGTGGGACTCGATCCCAGGACCCTGAGATCATGACCTGAGCCGAAGGCAGCGGCTTAACCCACTGAGCCACCCAGGCGCCCCAAAAGGTTCCTTTCAAGATACAACTTGTCATTGACGATTCATGTTGTCACCCAAGAGCTCTGACAGAGATGGACAATGAGATTGCTGTTTTCAAGCCTGCTAGCACAACATCCATTCTGGATCAGCTGCCCACGGATCAAGGGATAGTTTTTACTTCCTAATCTTCTTATTTAAAAAATACATTTCATAAGGCTATAGCTGCCACAGACAGTGATTCCTGTGATGTATCTAGACAAAGTAAATTGAAAAAAACTTCTGGAAAAGATTCATCATCTTAGATTCAATTAAGAATGTATGTGATTCATGAGAAGAGGTCAAAATATCAACATTAATAGGAGTTCAGAAGAATTGGAGTCCAACCTTCATGGATGATTTTTGAGGGGCTCAAGACTTCAGTGGACGAAGTAACTGAGGATGTGGTGGAGATAGCAGAAGAACTAGAATTTAGAAGTAGATGTGAAGATGAGAATGAATTCCTGCAATCTCATGATAAAACTTGAACAGAATCAGAGTTGCTTCTTATGGATGAGCAAAGTGGTTTCTTTTTTTTTTTTTTTTTAAAGATTTTTTTTTTTTATTTATTTATTTGACAGAGAGAAATCACAAGTAAGCAGAGAGGCAGGCAGAGAGAGAGGAGGAAGCAGGCTCCCCGCCAAGCAGAAAGCCCGATGCGGGGCTCGAACCCAGGACCTGGGATCATGACCCGAGCCGAAGGCAGCGGCCTAACCCACTGAGCCACTCAGGCGCCCCAGCAAAGTGGTTTCTTGAAGGGGAAACTACTCCTGGTGAAGATGCCCTGAAGATAGTCCAAATAACAAAGGACTAGTTTGCACCCTTACTCCATTCTTTTTACCATGCTCTCTATCCTCCATACATTTTTGTTTGTTTGTTTTGTTTTTGTTTTTGTTTTGTTTTTACACTTTACTCCAGAGGAAATGTAGAAAAGGTTTTGTTTGTTCATCTTTTGATCCCAGAGTGGATGATTTCCCACTATTTAATAGATTCATGTGTTTTATCAATGTTCAATTTGTTTTTCACTTTCATGGTGATTACATCCAAGATTTCTTCTATTTTTAAAAAGGAACCTTAAATTTTATTGTTTTTTTAAATACAACTAATATAACAGATATGTTCACTCTGTCCTGTGAAACTTAGATAGACTTGCCTAAAACTAACTGCCTTTTTCAGTAAATTTCAGACTTCCCTGGATTTCAGTAAATTTATAGAGAATCATGCTCCTATGGTATAAACTCTACTTCAGATCTCTTAATCACATGTAGTTTTTTGGGCGGTGGCATGTCATCCCAGAGAAAAAGAATCCATCCCTTTCATTAGTGTCAATTGATACACAGATAGCGAGATAGAGGGACAGTCCCCAGACCATGAGCAACTTACATTTAAATAGAAATTTCAAGATGACAGAGGAGGGTTTATAATGTAACAGCTCAAATATTTTTTTTCTTAAAATATCTGTTGACGATTCTAGTTTGTGAGGTTTTATTATCCCTTTAAATTCCAGTGCCTTCTTTCTTTCTAACTGGTTCTTCACAGATTCTGCTATTTCTTTTCTTTGAGTTTATGCTCCTTTTTAAGAGTAAAGATCAAAATTACTCCTCTGGTCTTACAACTTCCTCCACTTCCCCTGTTGCTAACATCTAGATCTTGGGTGGAGGAGGAGTTGTCAGGGGACAAATTCACATTCTATTTCCAACTACTTCAACAATATCTTTCTCATTGCAAAAATAAGAAAAAAAATTAAGAGAATTCTATCTTGTTGATAAAGTTTTCTTTACTTTGTTGCAATTATGAGTGATACTATTAGAATTATAACACATATCTATAGGAATATAGAGTCAAAAGTGAATATTTTCCTCCTCAGCCTACCACATTATCACTATTCAGAATTTATTCCTGTTACCTTTTTTTTTTTTTGGGGGGGGGCTGGACTATTGTATAAATTTTCAGTAAATATGAAGGCATTTTGCCAAGTTTTGCTGTAAATATGTATTTTTATATGTATTTATATTTGCATTTATAATCTCAGCTTTTAACAGGTGCTGAATATTATGTCATTTAATGAAGCAATGACAAAAGTTTGCCATCATCCTATATACTTCCCCATCCTTGTTCTCTATATTTTACTATCTCGTTATGTGACAAAATTCTGTGAATGTCTGGGGGGATTTTCTTTTTCTTTTCTTTTCTTTTTTTTCTTTTTGTTGGGGAAGACATTTAGATGATGATGATATGAGATAGATTTTTCAGAATCAGAGAGCTTTTTCTATACACAAAAAATGGTATCAATGAATATAATTGCTGAACATGAAAGAAGAAATATTGCAATTCCCGATCATTTCTCCGAAAGTCTCACTTCAGAACATTGTACTTTGCATGTAAGACCAACACTTAATCTTTTGAGTCCCAGACTATTTCCCCCAGTTCCCCACTAATTGAAAAGAAAATATTTGGAAGAAAAGGGGTTCCTGGGTGGCTCAGTCAGTTAAGTGTCTGACTCTTGGTTTGGCCATAGGTTACAGTCTCATGGGTCACGAGCTCAAGGGTCATGAGATCAAGCCTGGTGTCAGGCTCCACACTCTATGGGGAGTCTGCTTAAATGTTCTCCCCCTCTTCCTCTTCCCCAATCGTGCATGTGCACAAATACTAATTCAGTGGAACATACCCAAGAAGCATACACATGTCTCTCTCAAACAAACAAATAAATAAATATTTAAGGAGGATATTTGGATAGAAAAAATAAGGAAATAGATTAGAGAATAAACGTTGAATTCTGCTGTGCATCAAACTTTGAGTACATTATATTATTCTACTCTTACAACACCCTATAATATAGGTAGATGTGTCTCCATTGTATTGCAGATGGAAAGCTGGTTTTAATCAACTTCCTCAAAGTCTTTGCTTGTGCTCTTTCTGCCACACAGTAACATTTTCTTCCAAAAGATAAGGAAACATTCCTTAAAAGTTAGGACCTAAAAAATCCTTAGGTGTTGAACTATGTGGGCCTTCCATTCTGCTAGTTGAATGACTCATGGTTGATGAGAGCATTGGAATGAGCTGCGTAGATAACCTGAAAGGGTGCTAGTCATGAGACAGCCAAGAAATTAAGCCTATCAACTTATCCAAAGATAATTCTGATTTCACTTGAGGCAGGAAGTGAGGGTTCATGATGGACTTTTATTACCAGAAAGTGTCATAATGACAACTGTTAATTTTATAGAAAGGGAAATTGAGTCTCAGAGGTGTTAAGTGGCATTTGTCTGGTAATAGAGTTTATGGCAAAACTCCCAAATCCTCCGTGGACTGGTGATAATTTCCTTGGACTATGCTGTACTGGTAAACTACAGCATCCACAAATAACCATATCTTATGGGATAAATTCCTTAGAAACAGTGGGCTGTATCAAACAACAGTCAGAAATAGAGCTAAATCAGAATAAATCCCAAGAAGATCAAGGAAAGTAGCCAGTCATGCTCTCCAGAGTTTACTGCTGAAGGTTTAAACTGAAAGTTTTATTAATGCAAAAGGCTATGAACATTGGGGTGGAGATAGCCTTTCTTTTCACTATATCTGTATCTTTGAGGTAAATACCTAATAGTGCAATTGCAGGGTCATAGAGAAGCTCTGTTTTTAATTTCTTAAGGAATCTCTACGCTGTTTTCCAAAATGGCTGCACCAACTTGCATTCCCACCAACAGTGTAAGAGGGTTCCCCTTCTCCACATCCTCTCCAACACATGTTGTTTACTGTCTTGTTAATTTTGGCCATTCTAACTGGTATAAGGTGGTATCTCAATGTGGTTTTGATTTGAATCTCCCTGATGGTTAATGATGATAAACATGTTTTCATGTGTCTGTTAGCCATTTATATGTCTTCTTTGGAGAAGTGTCTGTTCATGTCTTCTGCCCATTTTGATATGATTATCTGTTTTGTGTGTGTTGAGTTTGAGGAGTTCTGTACAGATCTTGGATATCAGCCCTTTATCTGTAGAGTCATTTGTGAATATTTTCTCCCATTCCATGGGTTGTCTCTTTGTTTTGTTGACTATTGCCTCTGCTTTTCATAGCAGCAATGGCACAGTCACCAAACTGTGGAAAGAACCTAGATGCCCTTTAACAGAATGGAGTATTATGCCTCCATCAGAAAGGATGATACCCAACTTTTGTATCAAGAGATTATGTGAAGTGAAATAAGTCAAGCAGAGAGAGTCAATTATCATATGGTTTCACTTATTTGTGGATCATAAGGAATTACACGGAGGACATGAGGAGATGGAGAGAAGTGAGCTGGGGGAAATTGGAGGGGGAGATGAACCATGAGAGACTGTGAACTCTGAGAAACAGAGGCTTTTGGAGGGTAAGGGGGTGGGGGAGTTGGGTGACCTTGGTGGTGGGTATTATGGGGCACGTATTGAATGGAGCACTGGGTATAGTGCATAAACAATGAATTCTGGAACACTGAAAAGAAATTAAAAAAAAAAATGCAAAAGGCTTACTTCAAGTGAACTAGTCTGTTCTCACCTGTTTCAGATTTAGTTGTCCTGCTGAACAATTTTGTTTCTCATTGATGAAACTAAACTAGAAGCAAGAACTAGTGGCAATTGTTGACAAGTATTCAGGTGCTCAGCAGATTTAAAAATTACCTTCTACATTTGATGCAATAAGTGAAGTGAAGGAGAAAACAAACAAAAAATAAACCAAATATATATTCCATTATGAAAAAATAACCAAAATTATTGTATTGCAAAAGTAATGGATAGTTAAAAAAGGAACTTTCTGTCATAATTCTCATGTATGACCTAGTTTTATTAGTATGTTATTGCAATAGAAGTTTTAGCCAAAGTTAAAGTAATTTAACTTAAAGTGACTAATATGAAGTGTGGTATAACACGTCATTTTTTCCTTACCCTCTCTCTCTGTCAATGTATTTCCAACAATTTTAAAATAGTGGACACAGTTTATGGATATGATGGTTTTCATGTTGTGTAATATGTTTTCTCTAATGAAATCTTCCCATAATGCCATAGTAGGCCAGCTCTCTGATCTGTTTCAACCTCAGCACAGGCAGTGTTTTTATGCTATATATCAAAAACAAAAGAGAAAGCTTGGTAGAATTATTTCCCAAGTTGTTAGCGCAGGGTTATTTCCTCATAATAATGGAGTTCAGATAGCTGGCAGAAACGTTATAAAAGGTCAGCTCTCCAACATAGTTAGGCACTTTAAATTCAGTAGCATTTCACATCTCTCTTATGCACTCTTATTGTAGCAGAGGTAGAGTTTTGTGTTAGAATGGCATTAAAAGTAAAATGAGAGAATTCTTCACCTAGTCACTGATGATCTTTCTGCTCTACACAGAAGCAACAAACTCAGGTTCAAGTTGCTGAAAACAAACAATTAGAAATCAAATCAAAGCTTGTTTGGCTTCACAATTGAATGCCGCGATGCAATAAGAATCGTAACAATGCAAAGTAATAGCCTGCTGAATTCAATGAATACAGCTTAATAACTTTGGTCCATAGCAAGACTTGAGTAAAATTAAAAAATAATGTAAAGCTTCTTGGGTATGTTCCACTGAATTAGTATTCCATGGCATGTGCCCACACATCATCCTTTATGAGGACTGCTGGTTTCGTTTACAGACCCTGCCTGTATTAACTAGCACTAATGTGTAAAAACATATTGTGTGCTGGGCTATAAAGGCACACTGAATTTTCATTATGTTTCAGTCAAAAAGTGCTTGTTTTGCAGGATGGAGTCCATGTCAATAAAATGGATTGTATATCACTTAAACCTAGTGACATGCTAATCTTCTAGAGTCCTCTGTCCTTAATCTCTACAGGACATGAGTCAGTTTAAAAGTGTGAGCTCTTCTCACAGGTAGCAACCATTGAGCTCTTTAATATAAATTCAAAAGCAAAGCTTATCAGTGTGTTTCAGAAATTGCTTCAATGTGGTTTCTGTCTATGAAAACTAAAAAAAAAATCCCCCTTCTTCTCCCAAATCCATGAGCAACTTCCAAGTTTTTACAGTGCCTGGGAGCACCGTTTAATTATAAAGAAATTGGTTTTGGTGATAGCTGCCTTGTGACCAATTGGATTAGAGGCATTTCTTCTGGCTATTACGAAACTAACTTGGCTATTGCCCTTGTGTAGTTAGGCATGATGAAAATATTAAGTAAAACAGTGTCTCAATCCAGAACTTTAAGACCCAGTAGCCTATTCTTTAAAAGTAGTGGGGCGCCTGGGTGGCTCAGTGGGTTAAGCCGCTGCCTTCGGCTCAGGTCATGATCTCAGGGTCCTGGGATCGAACACCGCATCGGGCTCTCTGCTCAGCAGGGAGCCTGCTTCCTCCTCTCTCTCTGCCTGCCTCTCTGCCTGCTTGTGCTCTCTCTCTGTCAAATAAATAAATTAAAAAAAATCTTAAAAAAAATCTTAAAAGTAGTGCCATAATATATGGAAAATGATTTGGATTACTTTTCTTATATTTTAAAATCATATGCACTATTTCATGGGAAAACTAGAAAAGTTCAAATACAATCCTCAAAATTTCTTTTGGATCTAAGTGCAAAATGGGTGTATAATAAAGTCTTTAAAACATGAAATTAAGTAAAAGTCTCCATCCTGTGGCCTTCATGTTTAATTTCTAAGCACTAAGAAGTCTACATTTTCTGTTTACTTGTTTTGAATAGAGTAAAATGCAATCCTTATAGCAAGAAATGATCCGTATTCCACAAAAGAATAAAAGGCTCCTATCTGTTTCTATTATTATGTCTGGCAGTAAGTGGCACTTTTTTGATAAAGGCAAATATGAAATTCTGAAGTCAAATTAATATCAATCTCATAAAAAGAAATCATCAACAAAATAAAATGGTAAAATATTCTGTCATCTCTCAGATGAAAACAATAGAAAATAAGTTCTATAATTAAGGTGTATATTTGCATAAAGGAATATTTTCTTTGAATAAAAATTTAAAAGTTATTTTTTCATTTAAACGTTCTTCTTAAAGTTTGTGCAAAATATAATTTTACTCCTTGGAAATAAAGTATTCTGAATCAAGTTTTATTTTTATTGATGATTTCAGATCTGTCACTGAGTTGCATTGTTTATAATTTCTCTTAATTATTTACATATAAATGCTGAAGCACATTGAGTAATACATATAATGATTCCAGAGCAAAGCAACAACTTTTGTCTTTTTAAGTTATTTTTCGTATAATTTTGTGTTATTCCCACATTCATAGAGTAAACAACGTATGTGTTGTTGAATGACCAATGAATATTGTGACCTCTGGTTAATGAAAAATTACATTTACAACAATAAATCAGTCTGCTGGAAGTAAGAAGTTACATCTTATTGTACTTTACTGTAAAGAAACATCCAGCTAAAATTTTGAAACCATTGCCAAGGAATTATATTATCATATCCAGAAAGCAAGTAAATCTAATGACACATATAGGGAGAAATTTTAAAAAATTGATTCTGGAAATGACATTTCATACTGCTATGAAGGCTATTGATTTTGTTACTAGAGTGACATTTGAGAAATATCTAAATACATAGGTCATCATCCTTTTTTTTTTTGAAGTATAATGGACCTAGACATACAACATTATGTTAATTTCAGATGTACAACAATATCTGATATTTGTATATATTGAGAAATATTCACCACCATAAGTCCAGTTAGCATCTGTCACCATATAAAATTACAGTTCTTTTTCCTGTGAAGGAACATTTAAGATTTACTTTCTTAGCATCTATTAAATTTGTAACACAATCTTATTAACTATAGTCATCAAGCTAGACATTACATCCCCATGACTTATTTTATAGTTAGAAGTTTGTATCTCTGATACCCTTCATCCATTTTGCCCATTCCCCCAACACCCTTCCCTTTGTCAATTACCAATCTGTTCTCTGTATGTTTGAGTTTGGGTTTTTAGATTTCACATATAAGTGAAGTCATATGGTATTTGTCTTTTTTCTTTCTCTGTCTGGCTTATTTCATTTAACATAATATCTTCAAGTTCCACTTCTGTTGTCTCAAGTTTCAATATTTCATTCTTTTTATGACTGAGTAGTATTTCATTTTCTATTTATCCATTCATTCATCAATAGACAGAGGTTGTTTCCATATCCTGACTATTGTAAATAATGCTGCAATGAATATAGGTATACATGTATCTTTTCAAATTAGTGTTTTTGTTTTCTTTTGGTAAATACCTAGAAGTGGGATAGCTGGATCATATGATAGTTCTATTTTTAAATTTTGGAGAATCCCCCATAATGTTTTCCACAGTGGCTGTACTAATTTATATTCCCACTAACAGTTTATGAGTGTTCTCTTTTCTTCACATTCACTCCAATACTTGTTTCTTGTCTTTTGGTAATTGTCATTATGACAGGTGTAAGGTGACATCTTATTATGGTTTTGATTACATTTCCCTGATGATAGGTGATATTGAGGTTTTTTGTTTGTTTTTTTGTTTGTTTTTGTTTTTTAATGTGCCTGTTGGCCATCTCTAGATTTTCCTTGGAAAATTCCTATTCAGATCCTCTGCCCATTTTTAAAATGGATTGTTTGTTATTGAGCTGTATCAGTTCTATATATATATATTTTGAATATTGACCTCTTATCAGATACATGGTTTGCAAATACAGTTACTTTCGAACAACATGGGTTTGAATTGTGAAAGTCCACTTATGTGGATGCTTTTGGAAATGTAACACAATATTGTAAATGTATTTTCTCTTCCTTCTTTATGATTTTTTTGACATTTTCCTTTCTCTACCTTACTTTATTATGAGAATACAGTATATAATACATATAACAGACAAAATGTGTATTAATCAACTGTTTGCTATTAGTAAGATTTCTGGTCTACAGTAGGTTATTAGCAGCTAACATCTGGGGGACCTCATTTGTAGACTTTTGATTGTGTGGCTGGTAAGTGCCCCTAACACACACATTGTTCAAGGTTCAATTGTATCTTCTCCCATTCAAGGTTGCCTTTTATTTTTATGGCTACTTCACTGTGAAGAGGTTTTTAGTTTGCCATAGTCCTGTTTTTTTTTTTTTTTCTAATTTATGTACATTGTCATTGCCTTTAATGTCAGATCCAGAAAAATATCATTAAGACTGATGTCATGGACCTTACCACCTATGTTTTTGTGTTTGTTTTTTTTTTCACCCTAGGAGTTCTATGGTTACAGGTGCCACATTCAAGTCTAATCCATTTCCAGTTAATTTTTGTGTATGATGTAAAATAATGATCCAGTTTCATTCTTTTGCATGTGTCTGTCCAATTTTTAAAGCTAAAGACATTGTCCTTGCTGCATTGTACATTCTTCACCAATTTTTATAAGCTAATTGACCATATACGTAAATATGCATGGGTTTACTTCTGGGCCCTCTATTCTGTTTCATTGACTTATATGTCTGTTCTAATGACAATACTATATTGTTTTGATTGTTATAGTTTTGTAATATAGTTTAAAATCAGGAAGCATGATGCTTTCAGCCTTGTTCTTCTTTCATAACATCGCTTTAGCTATTTGGGATGTTTCATGGCTCCATAAAAATTTTAGGGTTGTTTGTTTTAATTCTGTGAAAAATGCCATTGGAATTTTAATAGGGTTTGCAATGAATCTATAGATTTCTTTGGACAGTTTAACAATATTAATTCTTCTAATCCATGAACATGAAATATTTTCCCATTTATTTGTGTCATCTTCAATTACTTTCAGCAATGCCTTATACTTTCAGTGCACAGGTCTTTTGCCTCATTGATCAAATCTATTACTAGGTATTTTATTCTTCTTGATACAATTGTAAATGGGATTGTTTTCTTAATTTCTCTTTCTGATATTTTGTTGTTAGTATATATGACAAAACAGATTTTTGTAGATTGATTTTGTACCCTGCAGCTTTGTTATATTCATTTATTAGTTCTAGCAGGTATTTGTTTGTTTGTTGCTTTTGTGGACTCTTTAGGGTTTTCTGTATATAAAATCACGGTGTTCACAAATACTGACAGTTTTACTTCTTCCTTTCCAATTTGGATGCTTTTTATTTCTTTCTCCTGTTTAGTTGTTCTGGCTAGGACTTCAAATACTATGTAGAATAAAAGTGGTGTGAGCTGGCATCCTTGTCTTATTCTTAATTGAAAAGGGAAAGATTTCATTTTCTTGCCATTGAGTATAACGTTAGCTGTGAGTGTAGGCACTTTCCAAACTGCTCTTTTGGTGCTGGGTCCCAGGAAAAGTGAGTATGTAGATGAGCCTTTTAACTGCAATCTCCCTTTCTTATAGTCATATAGTTTTCCTGGATGTAAAACCCATTGTTTTTCAAAGCCAGACATCTTGGGGACTTGTCTCTTTGGTGCAGTTTCCAGGAACTGAGGTGCTTAATGTGGGGCACAAACTCTGTGCTCTTCAGAGAGGAAGTCTGTATTTGTGAAATACATCTCAATTGTGGATTGCTACAGTGGGAGTGGGATTTGGGGAAGACCAAGACTCTGATGTCCTTTTCATCTTGATGTGGTCCTTTTAACCTTTGTTGTGGAAAAGTTGTTCTGCTAGTTATCAGGTCTTTTTCAGGTGGATTTAATTCATATGTAGCTATAGGTTTGGTTTTTCCGTAGGAAAAGGTGAGTTCAGAATCATCTTATGCTGCCATCTTGATCCACTTTTGTGGTTACTACATCTAAATGTAATAAAAGCACAATTATGTGTAGAATTGTTATTAGATTTGACCACTATAAATATAGATATTGTTTTGGATATTCTTGAATATGAAAATGGACATCCATCCTAGGATCTTATGGATTACAAAGACAGAATGAAAAAAATCCAAAAGCTGTTGTAAGAATCCAATCCCTAATATAACAGGGTATTTGTACATAGCACAGAATTTTTAGTATCTAGATACTGTTTATTCAATTTTTGCTAATAAAAGGAAGTAGTACATTATAGGAACTGTGTGTACATGCTTTTTATTTTTTTTTGGCTCCTCCATCATAAAGACCATGAATTATAAATGCTCCCAAATATCCTAGGTTTAGCCCAAGTTTAGACCAAGAAGTTTAATGAGGAAACATGTAAGTCTTAAAGTTCAGTTAAATTCTAAGCATATATTGAAAGTGCATTGTATGTTCAGTCTTGCCTTAATACTCAAACTCAAAGAAAAGAGCATGGTGTCAGAGTTCTTTCTGCTATTATATCTAGAAATTGAAACATTTCAAGAAATTAAATTGAAATTACTGCATTACTAAAGCCTGAAAATATGTATTAAATTATATTCAGAACATTCCTGATATTTTGGATAATGACTTACAGCATACATGAGAGAAATAATTGATTCTGATGTAAAAGTACATATGTGAAAAGTCATCTTGAAAGATTCTAGCATAATATTGGTCCTTTTATGAATGAAGTCTTTTTTTTTTTTGAATGAGCTCTTTTACTAAATGATCTCTTACTATTTTATATTTAATCTCTGACTCAGTGTGAATTTATAATTTTTAAATAAATAGATCAAATTTATATGTGATATAGAAAATTTAGAGTCATTTTACACTGCATTACAAGGGAATATTACATAGAATAAAAGTACTTGGTCAATATTGAAAATAGAAGACAGATATTCTTCATTATTTTAACTTACAACATGCTAGTTTCCTTTATATGCCTCCAAGTTATGTAATGTATAAAACTATGGTAGGTTTAAAAGAATGTGAAATGAGAACATTTTTCTCCAAGGGAAAAACACAAAAGAAAGCAGAGCATTATTCCCCATACTCTTTCTGAATGAGGTGAAAAGACCCTGAGTAAAAAAAGCCTTTTGCCTCTTGATGGGGTAGCAATTATCTACACTGTGTGGACTGGAAAAATGGACACCTGTTAGAACAGAAGTAGAGAATAATTATTTCTTCCTTTACACAGCTTTAGAAAGTAAGTTAATGTATTAACTTTTTAGAAAGGAAGAGCTAAGTTGAAATCAACTAACTATATCAATAATGTAAATAAAAGGAAATGCTATATTAACACTTAGAATTTATTTAGAGTATCAGGTGAAAGGCATTTTGGGGCAGATTTTATTTCTTTTTTTGCCATTGAAACTTTGGTGATAATAATTTATTGGGTCATGGATATAGACAAAGGATTCATCTTATTTTAGAGTATCTCTTTATATAATCTTGCTTTGGACATAAATTAAATTGTATAAAATCTTGCTTTGGACATAAATTAAATTGTATAATTATTTAAAAAATCCTTAATAGTACACTTATTCCTTTTAGGAAGTCACACATAAGTTTACCTTGATTTACATAGCTAAGGAGCACCAACTTGTTTGATAGCTTTGAGCAAAAAATCAAATATGGAATATATTACTAAAAGAATATCTAAGGGGCACCTGGGTGGCTCAGTTGGTTAAGTGTCTGCCTTATCCCAGGGTCCTGGGTCCCTGCTCAGTGGGGAGTCTGCCTCTCCCTTTCCCTCTGCCCCTCACTCTGCTTGCACTCTCTCATTCTCTCTCTCAAATAAACAAAATCTTAAAAACAAACAAATAAATAAACACTTAAAATATATTGAAAGTTTACTACTGCCCAGAAGAGTATGGAAGACATATATATAATAATCTCATTGTAAATCTTAGAGTAATCATATGGTAGAAATGCTAATACATCCAATATTCTGGAACAGAGGAGCAGATAAATTAGGAAATTGGCCAAAATCCGTACCCAAGTGTATCAGAGTTATAATTTGAATACATATTTCTGTCCATAGTACTTATTTTAACATGACTGTAGTGTTGCATATTCCTTTTAAACCTAAAAGTTAATGTTATAACATGAAGAACAAATGGAATATATTAGATGCTAATATCAGAGTTTCATATGAGGTTTGTATTTATATTTTAAGCATTTTCTTTTCTATTATTTACTTTGGCACTGTAACATACCTTTTAAAAGTTGCAGTAAATTTCTTTTTTTCTTTTCAGGTTTAAATATATTTTTTCATTATCTTAAATTTTTAAATGAACATATAATGTATTATTTGTTTCAGGGCTACAGATCTGTGATTCATCAGTCTTAAACAATTCACAGCACTCACCATAGCACATACCTACCCTCCCCAATATCCATCACCAAGCCACCCCATCCCACATTCTGCCCTCCACCCCAGCAACCCTTAGTTTGTTTCCTGAGATTAAGGGTCTCTTATGGTTTGTCTCCCTCTCTGGTTTCATCTCTTTTCATTTTTTCCTCCCTTCCCCTATGATCCTCAGTCTTGTTTCTCAAATTCCTCATATCAGTGAGATCATATGACAATTGTCTTTCTCTGATTGACTTATTTTGCTTAGCATAATACCCTCTAGCTCCATCTATGTTGTTCTAAATGGCAAGATTTGGGGCATACTTTTTTTATGGCTGCATAATATTCCGTTGTATATATGTACCACATCTTTATCCATTCATCTATTGTTGGACATCTGGGCTCTTTCCATAGTTTGCTATGGTGAACATTGTTGCTATAAAAATTGGGGTGGATGTGTCCCTTTGGATCACTACATTTGTATCTTTGGGGTAAATACCCAGTAGTGCAATTTCTGGGTCATAGGATAACTATTGAGGACCCTCCATACTGTTTTCCAGAGTGGCTGCACCAGCATGCATTCCCACCAACGGTGTGGGAGGGTTCCCTTTTCTCCATATTCTTTTTTTTTTTTTTAATTTTATTTTTTATAAACATATATTTTTATCCCCAGGGGTACAGGTCTGCGAATCGCCAGGTTTACACACTTCACAGCACTCACCATAGCACATACCCTCCCCAATATCCATAACCCAACCCCCTCTCTCCCAACCCCCCTCCCCCCATCAACCCTCAGTTTGTTTTGTGAGATTAAGAGTCACTTATGGTTTGTCTCCCTCCCAATCCCATCTTGTTTCATTTACTCTTCTCCTACCCCCTTAACCCCCCATGTTGCATCTCCTCTCCCTCATGTCAGGGAGATCATATGATAGTTGTCTTTCTCCCATTGACTTATTACGCTAAGCATGATACCCTCTAGTTCCATCCACGTCGTCGCAAATGGCAAGATTTCATTTCTTTTGATGGCTGCATAGTATTCCATTGTGTATATATACCACATCTTCTTTATCCATTCGTCTGTTGATGGACATCTAGGTTCTTTCCATAGTTTGGCTATTGTAGACATTGCTGCTATAAACATTCGGGTGCATGTGCCCCTTCGGATCACTACGTTTGTATCTTTAGGGTAAATACCCAGCAGTGCAATTGCTGGGTCATAGGGTAGAAGTCCTAGCCTCAGCAATCAGAAAACAAAAGGAAATTAAAGGCATCCAAATCGGCAAAGAAGAAGTCAAACTATCACTCTTCGTAGATGATATGATACTATATGTGGAAAACCCAAAAGACTCCACTCCAAAACTGCTAGAACTTGTACAGGAATTCAGTAAAGTGTCAGGATATAAAATCAATGCACAGAAATCAGTTGCATTTCTCTACACCAACAACAAGACAGAAGAAAGAGAAATTAAGGAGTCCATCCCATTGACAATTGCACCCAAAACTATAAGATACCTAGGAATAAACCTAACCAAAGAGACTAAGAATCTATACAGAGAAAACTATAAAGTACTCATGAAAGAAATTGAGGAAGACACAAAGAAATGGAAAAATGTTCCATGCTCCTGGATTGGAAGAATAAATATTGTGAAAATGTCTATGCTACCTAAAGCAATCTACACATTTAATGCAATTCCTATCAAAGTACCATCCATTTTTTTCAAAGAAATGGAACAAATAATCCTAAAATTTATATTGAAAAAGAAAGCCAAAGTTGGTGGCATCACAATTCCGGACTTCAAGCTCTTTTCTCCATATTCTTGTCAACACCTATCATTTCCTGACTTATTAATTTTAGCCTAAATATATGTTTAAATAGTTATTAAAACATGTATTAGAATTGCTTTATTTAAATACATTAACTTAAAAAATAAAAATAAATATTTTTCTCTTATTTTTAAATGTTTGAAACTCCAAATAAATGCTTTTTGCTATAATTTTTTTCTAGAGTAGTTTTTTTTTCCAAATTAAACAGAAAAGTACTTTTGAAGTGTGCCTTAGAGTACAATTTAGACAACATAATGAGTTTATTTTTAGTTACATTTAAAATTGTATTTCCTTCAGAATGTATTGGTGATGATGACTTCTTTGAAGAAAAAAAAATGTTCTTTTTAACATAAATCATGCTTCTGGAATATCTAAAGAGAAAATGGCACTTAAAATTCAATGTTTTAGATTTAACATTGTTACTTTTCTCTAAATCATTAAACATTAATGATAATGATTAAAGACAATGATTTAGCAACTTGTTCCTATTAAAGTTACAATAAAATTCCTCCTTGTCAAATTAGAAAATATTGCTTTTCTTTTTTTTTTTTTTGATTTTATTTATTTATTTGACAGACAGAGATCACAAGTAGGCAGAGAGGCAGGCAGAGAGAGAGAGAGGAGAGAGCAGGCTCCCCGCGGAGCAGAAAGCCCAACATGGGGCTTGATCCCAGGACCCCGGGATCATGACCCGAGCCGAAGGCAGAGGCTTTAACCCACTGAGCCACCCAGGCACCCCAAAATATTGCTTCTCTTACGTAGTTAAAAATCTTAATTTACTAACAAATATATTAAAAAATATGAAGTTTAACAAGTCTTGAACTATTGGTGTTGATTTTTCCTTTTAGGCAAAAACTCTGAAGTCTTTTAAAAATAATTTTTGTGGGGTGCCTGGGTGGCTCAGTGGGTTGAGCCTCTGCCTTCGGCTTAGGTCATTATCTCAGCATCCTTGGATGGAGCCCCGCATCGGGGTCTCTGCTCAGTGGGAAGCCTGCTTCCCCCTCTCTCTCTGTCTGCCTCTCTACCTACTTGTGATCTCTGTCTGTCAAATAAATAAATAAAATCTTAAAAAATAATAAAATAAAAATAATAAAAATAATAATTTTTGTATTACGACTTCTGGCTAAGTACATATAAAACATCAGTTGGTATTGGCTTTTTTTGTTTTTGTTTTTGTTTTTGTAAGGGAGAAGAAAGTTGTAGAGAGAACTATTTGCTTTTCCAATGAAAAAACTTGGCATTGACACATGTCTCTAAAATATAGGAGGTTCACGTGATTCCTTGGATGTTTTCAAATTGGTATCCAGCTACTGGAAAATGTTCTTTCTTTGTGTGGCATTTGCTCATAGATGCTGCAGCTAGTTTCTTCCACACCTGTTTGCTCTACTGAGTGTGCCAATCTGTGAGAATCAGAGCATGTTGTGTGGATGTCTAGATGTCAATGCTTAAATTGCAAAAAAGAAAGAAGAGGAAAAAAGTACTGTGAAATAAAGCATATCCTTGCTTTAAATATTTTGTGTTTGGAGTTTAAGGGACATTTAAAAGGTGTAAGCACAAAGGAATTGTATTTAAACAAAAAATAGAAAGAAAAGCAAAAAAAAAAAAACAAAACAACTTTTGAGTGTTAAGTTATAATTCCAAAGATGGGACTCTTTTTTTAGTACTTAAAGGAAAAGGCTTTTTTTTTTTTTTTTTTTTTTTTGCTTTCTATAAACACTGACTTGAGAAATAAAGAAAAATATATAATACTATGTAATTAACAAGAATCTCAGTCCCCACAATACAGTACTGAAGAATGATGCATCTGTATTATGACAATGTGAGGTGTGTATATATTTCTTTTCACTAACAATGTTACAGTCTTATTCAGAAAACTACTATGGTAATTTAGAAAACTATCACTCTGTATTAGTACCATCAAAAGTAACATCTTCCTGGATTGGGTTCTGGGACAGAAAAATAAATTTAGTGGAAAAGGTAGAGAAATCCTAATAAAGTCTGGATTTATTTAATGGTGATATAATTACATTGCTTTTCTTAATTAGACAAAATACTGTGGCAATATAAGATGTTAACACAAGGGGAAATTCAGAGAGAACTATATAAGAATTCTTTGTAAATCTACAAGTATTCTAAAATAAAATGTTTACTTAAAAAAATCATATTGTATCAAATATATAGGTTTTATCCATTCACTTAGCAGATATTAACTCAGTGGCTATTGGTGCTTGGGACAAAGTGGGCAGTGGAAGCCTAAAAACACACAATACAACTCAAAATACGGAAACCAAGGCTCCCACTCTCATGAAACCTAAGGCTAATTCAGGAAATTTTTACTAATAAAAGGAGAAAAAACAGATATACAATTACAAATTTTAAATATTTTAAACATTAAATGATAAATTTCATAAAGGAAAAAGTTGTGGAGAGAGAAATTTTTTTAAATGAATGCCTCTGTGATATTTTGTTTTTTTATTGTGATAAAATATACATAGAATGCATTTAACAATATTTAAGTGTAAAATTCACTGACATTAAGTATATTCATATTGTTGTGCAACCATCAACACTATCAGAACTTTCTCTTCATCCTAAATGAAACTCTGTACCCATTGAACAATAACTTCCTCTCTCTACCCCCCTCCAATTTCTCCATCTTAGTCCCTGGTAACCACTTTTCTACTTTCTGCTTCTATTTATCTCATATAAGTGGGATCATATGATAGTTGTCTTTTTGTGTTTGTCTCACTTGTTTTACTTGGCATACATTACTGAGCATGATGTTTTTGAAGTTCATCCTTCTTATAGAAAGTATCAGAAAACCATTCCTTTTTAGGTTAAATAGGATTCCATTTTATTTATCTATTACATTTTTTTCACTCATTCATGTACTTGATGGACATTTGGGGAGCTTCCACCTCTTGATATACTAATGTTTTATGAACACTGATGTAAAAAATATATGTTTGAGTTCCTGCTTTTAGTTCTTTGGGTATATACCCAGAAGTGAAATTTCAAGATCATATGTTAACTGAATGTTTAATTTTTTGAGGAACTGCCACAGTTTTCCACCACTCCTATTTTTAAGCAAGACCTGAAGTGAGCAAAGAGACTATCATTTGGGGAATCAGATAGTGGATGGGTACTGGGTATGAAGGGACTTGGAAGAAGGAGAAATTTTGAAACAGAAGGAACAGGATGGCATAAAGGCTGTAGGCCAGAAAGAGACTGGCCAGTTTTCAAGACTGAAAAGAGGCCAGCATGTGGTTTTCATGGAGGAAGAAAAGGAGCCAAATTCAAGATAAGGCCTGGACCCAGACAAGGGCCAGATCATATAAAGTTTCGTATGGCACTGCAGTGTATTTGCATTTTATTCTGTGTAAAACAGAAAATTGAAAGTTTTTTTTTTATGTGAAAAATGGATAGAAATAAAACAAGAATATATGAAGTGAGTCACCTAGGAAGCTCAGTGCCCCAGGTAAGATTTTATTACTACCTTGTATGAAGAAGCTGGAGTTCTGTGATTTAGACATGGAGAATTACATGATGAATCCAATGTAGGAAGTTAGGAGATGAGGGGTTAGAGAGGTGTCAGAAATCACTTCCAAGTTTCTACCTGTACAACAGGATGGATGTGATACCTTTTACTTTTGTGGAAGAATTTGGTTTTGAAAATTTCAAATTTGAAGCATCTATTGGATATCAAAATTCTTATTGTTATCATTAAACTATTTCCCTGCCTTTAGAGCTAAGTAAAAAGGAAGGACTTTGAAAGTTACTTTGTTCAGTTTCCTTTTGCTAGGCAGAGACAGTAAGTAACCCTACATTTTATCTTTTTTTTCTCATTTAATTTTGGCAGCAGTAAACAACTGGATTAGTAAAAGAAAAATAAGATAAAAAAATACATCTGAAACCTTCTTTCAACAAACATTTTATTTCATAGAGACATTAAAATTTATTATTCATAATCATCTGGTTAATTTACCCTATGTAATCTGTAAAACGTGTTCACTCAAACTATGTACTACTTTTGAAATATTTTACAAAATGGCTTGACTATAAAGAGCTAATTTTACCATGTAAACTGAGATCTCACAATTCACTTCATTTAACAGATTTATTTTCAATTGTATTGTCTTCCACCTAAGTAGTCTTCTCTCTTGTGTTATATTTTAGTCGCTTCTATTGTTTGGTTGGAGTTCCTAAACTTTTTTTTTTTTCCCCTCCTGTTTCTCATGAATAGAAATGTTCTGGTAAAGAAAATTTATTTGTCACCCATTCTTGGGTATCACTTGGTCACTTATAATTTCAGTGTGCTTGGAATTTTATTGGTTTTGTGCCACCTCACAAGCAGCTCATTCCCTTTGGTATTTTACAATATAACTATTTAATCTAGTCATTCTATTTCATGCATTTCATCTCCCTAGAATATATTTCCAAATAAAATGCATACTTAGGATATTAGAAATAGGTAAATAAACAAAAAATATGTTATAGTTCTGCTGTGGTGATTCTTGTAGAAAACACAAAATTTTCATTTCATAATTTATGTGCCTTGCTATCATTATCAGCATGGAAAATATTAGAAAATGGTTAATGGACACTGTACCAACATGATAGGCATGGAGGTATTGTCACTTTGAGGCTGTGATTCTTTTCATATTTTTATGGTTACATGTAGCTACCATGTATTTTATTATGTCTTTCTCCAACTATTCAATAGCCATGAGGAGAATAAACACAGAAGAAATAACACAGAAGAAACACAGAAGTGTTTCTGTGAAAAAACACGGAAGAAATAAAATGATAAGGAAAAGGAAGAGAGCGAGGAAGATAAGAAAAGTGCAACTTTTCAAGTTGAAAGTTAACAGTTACATTAGTTTTACTGATTATTAACATAATATATGATTCATCATAATAAATGATTATTTTAGGAAATTAGAAAATGTTAAAAAAATAGAAGAAAATAGTGTCGCTGGTAATCCTGCTCACCAGAAATAAACTTTGTTATCTTATTAGTGTATATTCTTCAGATTTTAAATATAATGGAATCTGATTTTTTCCTCTGCCTTTCTTTCTCAGTGAAGAGAAAATTATAACTTAAAGATACCCAAAGGTTAAAAACTGCTTTCAAGCACTGTTTCATCCAGTATAGAAAAACATAGTTTAGGGGCGCCTGGGTGGCTCAGTGGGTTAAGCCGCTGCCTTCGGCTCAGGTCATGATCTCAGGGTCCTGGGATCGAGTCACGCATCGGGCTCTCTGCTCAGCATGGAGCCTGCTTCCTCCTCTCTCTCTGCCTGCCTCTCTGCCTGCTTGTGATCTCTGTCTGTCAAATAAATAAATAAAATCTTTAAAAAAAAAAAAAGAACATAGTGTCTGCATTAAAAAAAAAAAAAGAAAAACATAGTTTATACATTTCTGATAAATTTTCACTGTAAAATTTGTCAATCTTGATCATTGCTATATAAGATATATAACTTCCGACTCTGCATTTACAAGTGACCAACACAGACCCACTTTAGTCATTAAGAGGACAAAGAAGAGCCAGTTGAGTGTGATAACATAGGTAAGAGCCAAAAACATAATGATCATATGTCTAGACTGAGTACCTGAGCAGTGTCACTCCTTTGAAAAATCTGTGAAAGTTTTTTCATTGAGGATTCAGAATGTTAGGGACCATTATAAGGGCAAAACAAAAACAAAAAACAAAAAGAACACCTCAATGTATAAACAAGACTGTGGAAAGACGCATGATATATTTATATATTTATATTTATATATTTTTAAGAGTCAAAAATAGGCTACAAATTCACTCTTCTCTAAGTCTAATATTAGTGACGCAGTATGCATAGGCATAGAAATATTGTACTTGGACTCAGATAGGCATAGGTACAAATTTTGACTTTATTTCTTACATCTTGATGAAATGGACCATGTCTTGTAACCTCTCCATCTTTTCTCAATTTACTCATCATTAAAATGAGATTAACAATAAGACCTCATTATTGATTGTTGTGATCATTGGATGAGATTTGTATGAACAGTTTAACATAGCGAGTTACGTATAATAAATAACAAATGGATAGTACACATAGTTGGTAGCTGTGGAGGTATTTCTTACATCACTGTTTCTTTTTCCTACTTGAATTACTTTGACAACACCCTCATAAATAGGTACCATCAATCTTAACCACAATGCTGATGCCATTTTACAAATTTATGGAGATGTTATATAAAGGCAGAAACTTACAATGAGTAGAGCGGTAACTCCTGAAGATGAAATGCATAGCATAGAAGTTATTGTTAACAATATGTATTATAAACTCCAAAGTAGCTAAGAAACTAGATCTTACTTATATTCTCCCCCACACGCAAAATGGTTTTTACATGTTTAAAACAGAGATGATGAGGGTAACTACTTAAAATGTTGGAATGTGATGATGATTAGATCGGAATGTAAATACCTTAGCAAATTAATTGGAAGCAGGTCCTAAGCCCTCAGTTAAGTTTGGCCTTAACCTTCCCTGTCCACTCCAGTTCACATGTTGGGAGCAGAATGGGAAAGGTTGTTACAGATCTACTGAGGACTCAGAGATGAGCAAAGTCATAGAAATAGCATGTAAAGCACATGAAGGAAGCAAGCAAGCATATTTCATTGAAGTCTTAATTAAATCTATTTGTGGGACAAGAAAAAGTTATTTGGTCTTTATCCAGGCTCATCCCAATTTGTTGTTACTGCCTTTGGTTCTCAAGATTCTGCTTTAAGCTTCCGTCAGCTCTCACTGCATTTTGGCAACTGAAAACTGAATCTCTTTCCTCTGACAATAGAACTTCCCCATTGATGTATCTTTGATACATTGATAATGCTGCCCTTGTGCTTCTCATGCATTTCAATAAAGAAAGTTTATTTTCCTGTCATGAATTCAATTATCATCTTTTCCTCAGTTTATAATCAATAGTAGCCTTTAATGTTTGAGAAGATTTGCTATGCGAGTTCTATGATATTTACAAAGAGAAAGACAAATGCACAAGGAATGGAGAATGTTAGAGCTCAACGTGGTGATCTAATTTAATACATTCATTCACAAACAAGATACTGTGTCCCAAATAGGAGAAATTATTTGCTGGAGATCATATAAATATTGAGTGGCAGAATAAGGTCGAAGACCCAGACCTTCATCTCAGTTGTTAGTGCCTATTTTTCCTATGTTCTCCTTATAGGAGAAAATAGAGTTGCCTTCACAAGGTCTGCTATCAAAAAGACACAAACCCTAGATTTAAAGCGCAGTCATAGAATTCTGACAGCTTATTCTCCAAATTTACAAAGTAAGACAGAATTTACAAAGTAAAACAAAAAATGTGCATTTTTTACATATTTGTAATTTCACATATGAATTAAACAATTCATGAATTTTTGAGATACAATTTAAATATAATATTGTAGAGGTTAAATTTATACAACATATTGATTTGATACATATATATATTATGATATGATTACAATTGTAATATTAGCTAACACCTCTGTGACATCATATAATTACCAAGTGTCAGAGAGATTACTTATTTATCCAAGATCATACAAATTGTGACTTTGCCTAAATGTGAACCTCTATTTGGAAAATTCCAAATCCCACATCCTTAAATACCACACACAATTCTGAACTGGTACCTTGATGGATTAGAAATATGCTGAGATAATTTCCTCTTCAGAGAGCCATGGGGCAGCAAGACCCTGGTAGCCAATGCCCCAATCCAACCTCTAAAGACCTGCTTGATTTCCCCCAGCATTTGGTGCTGGTATCATTTTTCATGTATCCCATGATTTGAAAAAGTTGAGAGGCCCTTCTTCACTATAGGACCTGAACAAATATAAGAAATAGAAAAAAAAAAAAAGATGCTAAAAATCACACTTATGGCTTCCATCTCAAAAGAAGGAAGGAAGTAAAGAAGGAAGGTAGGAAAGAAGGAGAAAGGAAAGAAGGAGGAAGGAAAGAAGGAAGGAAGGAAGGAAGGAAAGAAGGGGGAAAAAAGGAAGAAAAAAGGGAAGGAAGACAGAAATCAGCTTGAGTAAGAAATCAAAATGAGCCTTAAGAAACATGTGTACATCTTTACCTTACATCAATGTTAAATATGCCAAATCCATAACTGTGCACAGAAGTTTTAGCAAGTAGGTGTCAGTCCTTTCAGAAATTCCAAGGAATGAAGAATGAGATCAATGGGATACTTTACCATATTTGCATTCTACAGTATCAGCTCTAACAATGCCGGCTGTTAACTTATTTATTTCATATTAATCTCCTGATTATAACACTCAAAGTGTTGTTAAAGACTTCCTGTCATTTTTTGTATATAATTTCAACACTTTAAAATTTATTCACACAAAAAATGCATTTAAATTTAAATTTTTCATGATTTTTGAAACATGTTCCATGTTTTACATTTATTGACAGACATAGCAATTACTTATTTATGCTCTCTCATTCCTTTGGGTAGCATCCAAAACTATGTGTAATATACTATGATGAAAATAAATATATAGGCATAATAAAGGCTAATTTGTACATGAGTCCATAGGTAAAAGTAATCCTTAAAATTTCAGGACATCCTGAAATTTTGCTATACTTAAGCTCTGAGGTTTCTGCTTTGCTATATATGTTAGGTTCTCTTGCAAAATTTACTCTTATTGGAACTTGTTTCCTCATTTAAAAAATAGTAATACATCTGCCCTTCTTTTTTTTTTTTAAAGTATTTATTTAAATTCCAGTTAGTTAACATACAGTGTAATATTAGTTTCAGGTGTACAATATAGCTTAACTCTTCCATACATCACCCGGTTCTCATCACAAGTACAATCCTTAATCCCCTTCACCTATCTCACTCATCCCTCCAAACCCTCCCCTCTGGTAACAGTTTGTTCTCTATATTTAAGAATCTGCTTCTTGGTTTGTCTCTCTCTCTCTCTCTTTTTTTCCCCTTGCTTTTTTGTTTTGTTTCTTTTTTTTTTAAATATAATAATATTTACTATTATTATTTTTTTATTTTTTTATAAACATATATTTTTATCCCCAGGGGTACAGGTCTGCGAATCGCCAGGTTTACACACTTCACAGCACTCACCATAGCACATACCCTCCCCAATATCCATAACCCAACCCCCCCTCTCCCAACCCCCCTCCCCCCATCAACCCTCAGTTTGTTTTGTGAGATTAAGAGTCACTTATGGTTTGTCTCCCTCCCAATCCCATCTTGTTTCATTTACTCTTCTCCTACCCCCTTAACCCCCCATGTTGCATCTCCTCTCCCTCATGTCAGGGAGATCATATGATAGTTGTCTTTCTCCCATTGACTTATTTCGCTAAGCATGATACCCTCTAGTTCCATCCACGTCGTCGCAAATGGCAAGATTTCATTTCTTTTGATGGCTGCATAGTATTCCATTGTGTATATATACCACATCTTCTTTATCCATTCGTCTGTTGATGGACATCTAGGTTCTTTCCATAGTTTGGCTATTGTAGACATTGCTGCTATAAACATTCGGGTGCACGTGCCCCTTCGGATCACTACGTTTGTATCTTTAGGGTAAATACCCAGTAGTGCAATTGCTGAGTCATAGGGTAGTTCTATTTTCAACATTTTGAGGAACCTCCATGCTGTTTTCCAGAGTGGTTGCACCAGCTTGCATTCCCACCAACAGTGTAGGAGGGTTCCCCTTTCTCTACATCCTCGCCAGCATCTGTCATTTCCTGACTTGTTAATTTTAGCCATTCTGACTGGTGTGAGGTGATATCTCATTGTGGTTTTGATTTGTATTTCCCTGATGCCGAGAGATGTGGAGCCTTTTTCATGTGTCTGTTGGCCATCTGGATGTCTTCTTTCATGTCTTCTGCCCATTTCTTGATTGGATTATTTGTTCTTTGGGTGTTGAGTTTGCTAAGTTCTTTATAGATTTTGGACACTAGCCCTTTATCTGATATGTCATTTGCAAATATCTTCTCCCATTCTGTCAGTTGTCTTTTGGTTTTGTTCACTGTTTCCTTTGCTGTGCAAAAGCTTTTGATCTTGATAAAATCCCAATAGTTCATTTTTGCCCTTGCTTCCCTTGCCTTTGGTGATGGACCTAGGAAGATGTTGCTGCAGCTGAGGTCGAAGAGGTTGCTGCCTGTGTTCTCCTCAAGGATTTTGATGGATTCCTTTCTCACATTGAGATCCTTCATCCACGGGCGCCTGGGTGGCTCAGTTGGTTGGGCGACTGCCTTCGGCTCAGGTCATGATCCCAGACTTCCAGGATCAAGTCCCGCATCATGCTCCCAGCTCTTTGGGGAGTCTGCTTCTCCCTTTGACCTTCTCCTCTCTCATGCTCTCTCTCACTCATTCTCTCTCAAATAAATAAATAAAATCTTAAAAAAAAAAAAAGAGATCTTTCATCCATTTTGAGTCTATTTTCATGTGTGGTGTAAGGAAAAGATCCAATTTCATTTTTCTGCATGTGGCTGTCCAATTTTCCCAACACCATTTATTGAAGAGGCTGTCTTTTTTCCATTGGACATTCTTTCCTGCTTTGTCGAAGATGAGTTGACCATAGAGTTGAGGGTCTATTTCTGGGCTCTCTATTCTGTTCCATTGATCTATGTGTCTGTTTTTGTGCCAGTACCATGCAGTCTTGATGAGGACAGCTTTGTAATAGAGCTTGAAGTCCGGAATTGTGATGCCACCAACGTTGGCTTTCTTTTTCAATATTCCTTTGGCTATTTGAGGTCTTTTCTGGTTCCATATAAATTTTAGGATTATTTGTTCCATTTCTTTGAAAAAAATGGATGGTACTTTGATAGGAATTGCATTAAATGTGTAGATGTGTTTTGTTTCTTAAATTCCACATATGAGTGGAATCATGTGGTATTTCTTTCTCTGATTTATTTCATTTAGAATATTACTCTAGTTCCATCTATGTCATTGCAAATAGCAAGATTTCATTTTTTTTATGGCTGAGTAATACTCCTGTGTGTGTGTGTGTGTGCGCGCACGCGCGTGTGTACCACTTCTTTACTTACTCATCAGTCAGTGAACACTTGAGCCATTTCCCTAATTTGGTTATTGGAGATAATTATGCTATAAACACCAAGGTGCACAAATCCCTTTGAATTGGTATTTTTATATATTTTGGGCAAATACCTAGTAGTACAATTGCTGGCTCATAGGGTAGTTCCATTCTTAGCTAAGAAAATTGTTGTAATGCTCACAAAAGACACACATCTTAAAATAACTCAATACCTATAAAAATAATAGATAGTTGCATGCTTTAAGGTGTTAAATAGGTATTATAGTAGTTGAGTATATAATAATTTTGTACTTTTTATTATAACTAAATCAAACCGAACATTAAATTTTATTTTTTTAAAAGATGACTATCATCTTTTAATTCTACTAAAACAAACTTAAGAAGAAACTGTAAGATATATAGAGACACAATTGACTTTTTTAGTTGTAATTTTTCTGTAATATATTTGGTTAATTTAGATTTCATATAATGACATATGGTAATAATTCCATATAATATATATCTACTCTTGATTTAATTTTGAAGAATAACCAAGAAATAATGAGAACATGCTGACCTAGATTTGGGGCTTCTCATATAGTATTTTGAATAGTTTTATATGTAAAAATTGCCTGAAAAACATTGCCTGGATATTTATCTATATTTTATACTTCAATACTCAAAAATGTTTGCCTTTATCATTTTTTCAATTACAACAAGAGTACCTATGAGCTTTCTCAAAGTTACATAAAATAACTGAGGATGAAACTAAGAGTTTTTTTTTTCTTTTCTTTTCTTCCGGAGGATACTTTCCTGTATTTTCAAATTGTTAACAACAAAAAAGTTTAACTCTATAGATTAGAAAGGCAAAAAACAAAAACAAACCAAACCATAAAAACATAAAACAAAATAAAGCTCAGTAATGTTTTAAGTAAAGCAATTTTTTTTTTGAGAGGAAGAAAGCAAGCACATGCACATGTAATATTTTAAAAAGCAAAGTGCATTTATTCAATTATTTTACTGATTTCTAATTTATCACAAATTTTACATTATTTACATATTTCTGAAATTATACATTCATATAATTAAGAAAATACCTTAAATATTGAAAACATATAGGCTTATGTTATGCTCTAAATATATATTTGATATATTAATATGCCAGTCACCTTGCCTTTATAATCTAATTTTCAGAGATAAACATTTTTCATGTTCCTTTACATATGAACATATATACACACATGTATTAACACATATATGACTGATACACTAGTAGTGATTAATAATAAATAGCATTAGTAATAAAAATGGAATTAATAACAATGGAATTAATAACATACACTAGTAGTAATAATGTCTGATTTATCGAATGTCAACTATGTATGATTTGCATTATGGTGTTTCTTTCCCCTCATAGTAAGCCTTGAAGGATATGCATACATTTATTCATGAGGTTGCTGTCACTTAAAGAAGTCAAAGAAATTTACACTCAGTCTTCTAAATCAAGGAATCTAACTATTCTGTTTGATTATTATATACATTTTTTCCCCACTCTAGAGCCTTTTTAATCTGTTCTCAATAATACATGGATTCAGGCATATTTTAACTTTACTACTTCATAAAACATATATTTTTACATATATGTATTAATTTAATGTATTTTAGTTTTAAACTGGTTTGGTTTTTTATACTTAATTTTAAAGATAACATAAAAAAAATAAAGATAACATAAGGACACCTCGGTGGCTCAGTCGGTTAAGCAAATGCCCTCAATTCAAGTCATGATCCTGGAGTCCAGGGATGGAGTTCCATGTTGGGATCCCAGCTCCACAGGGAATCTGCTTCTCCCTCTCACCTTCTCCCCTCTCATGCTCTCACAATCTCTCTCTCTCAAATAAATAAATAAAATCTTTTAAAAATAAAAAAAAATAAAGATAACATAATTTTTAGTGTATTTCTCACTATGAAACCAACTTTACTCTAAATTTTTACACCAATAGCCCTTATAAGTAAAAAAACATATTTAAACAGATATGATGTAATGAGTGACAAAATAATTGTGTAAATAATAGCTCTCACATATTTTCTGATAAAATGAACATTTCCAGCTCAAGATCTCACATTATTTAAATTACATGGCATTAATGATGTATTTAAATTGAAGTAGATTTTTTCCATTTATTTTTTTCAATGAAATATAATCTGTATTACATTTAACTTATATTTCAAGTATTTATTGGTTATGTACTATGAGCAAAGCCAAAGGAATATGAATATACATTTTGCTCTAAAAAAGATTTTGATTTAGTAGTAAACAAACCAAGTAAATGTACAAAAAAAAAAACAGAGTATGCATCTTATTACATGTAAATAATGGTGGGGAAACAGCAATACCAACATGGTGTTAAATCATGGAGTAAGCAAGTGCAACTGGGACAAATTAAGGATTTTCCAAGAAGGAGATCATATTTAAGGAGGATTTTACTGGTTGATTTATAGAGAGTGCATTCTAAACAAAGGCAAGGGATCAGGGAGAAAAGATTAGCTGGCTATTCAGGAATAGCTTGTTTTTCATTTGTGCTGTAGCGTATGGAATGTAGAAAAACTAGAGGGAGATAAGGTTTTAAGCTATGTTGTAACCTGAAGTGTCAAAAGTTTGTATATTATATGCCATAAAAAAATTAAGAGTGTTTTTCAGCCATGGTACAATATGAATAGATCTTGCATTAGAAAAATTTATCTTATAGCAATGCTGAGGTTAAAGTCAAGTGAACAAGGGCTTCTTACGAAGCTTTATAACTCTATGGACCCTATGGAGTCCCTGGGAATACACTAGACAGCTTTACAGATTTTTTAATATCTATTTGAATACCGTCTTATGTCAGCCATAATAAATTTGGGTTATTGTGGTCAAATCTTGTTCCTTACTCTAAAAAAGTAGATTATTCTTGACGAAGCTTGCTCATGATATTTACTTTGCATTCAACTGCTTGCTGGGACTTCAATGTGCATAAAAATAGATTCCTTTTCCAGGATTCTCTTTCAGTCACTTGCTTCTCTGATGGCACCGTCATGTTTCCAGTTACTGAGAGAATTCAGGCCATCATCTTGAACCACTTTTTTTAATCCTTAGCCCAAACAATAAATGCTTATTTCTGCTCTCCACTCCATTCAATTTCTCTGTCTCTATCACTAACCTCAATGTTTATTATACCTTCCAAATTGTCTGTATCTACTATAATTTCTAGCCAATTGTATTCCTTACATGTTGTTTGGATAGCCTTTCCAAGTGCTGTTTGTCTTTCCAAATGCTTTCCAAATGCTTTTGGAAATGTTGTCTTTCTAGATGTTGTTTGAATAGTCTTTCCAAAATAGTAACCTAAGGATGCCACCTCCGTTTAAAATCCTTCAGGGAGTCCTCCTTTCCTTCAGGATAAAGAACATACTACTTAGCTTGGCATGCAAGACCATGGGATTTTTCTGGTCTCTTTCTTTTCTTCATCTTCTCCCAACACTTCCTTTAGAGATCTGCCTTCTAACAATAATGAACCCCTTTGAATTTCCTGTAAGAGATCATCTAATTTCTCATCACCAGGCATGAATCTCCTTAGAAAACATTATCCTGTTCTTATCTGTCTTTATCCTTCAAAATTCTGTACCTCCAACACTCCCTCTTGAGATCACTCTGACCTGGTCCACCTGGGTAGCTCAGTTGGTTAGGCTGCTACACATCCAACTCTTAATTTCAGATCAGGTCATGATCTCCAAGTTGTGAGATCATGTCCTATGTCAGATGTGGCATCTGCTTGGGATTCTGTCTCTTCCTTTCCCTCTGACCCTCCCTCCCTGCTATAAACAAACAAATAAATAAATAAATCACTTTGACCTCTATCTCTACAACCTAATCTCTATGACCTTGATCATAATTAATGATTTGCTTTTTGTATTATCCATATAGCATATTTCTATGGTTAAATATGTTACAAAATGTTCTAATTTGTGCTATATAAATCCTTCTCTGCTATTAGACCAACACAACACGACAACAGGGTGTATCTTTTTTGCATATAGTATGGTACGTGAGATATAAATGATACTCAACAGAGATACCTGCATAAAGAAAAAACTGGAGTGTTTTGCCTAAAGAAATGGGGTAAAACAAAAGATTTTAAAGATAAAATATAATAATCTGAATATTTAATGTGTTTTCTTTTCAGTCCAAACTAAGTTCCATTATAGCCCAGCCCTTAAAAGGAAACTTAACTAAGGATTGTTTAATGACAAAAATAATTTTCCCTATGTGGAAAGTGATGAGAATTTAAATATTTTAATATATGTTGTTTTCCTAAAACTTCAGCGTTAAGATTTCATATAGTTTAAGTGAGCAAATACAGAAAAAGAAAGATGGAATTTTTTGATTAGTGTAACCATATTAATCCAATCCAACCAATCCTCCAGGATAATTTTGGGGTCCTATGTATTAGCTGGTCTAAGTCATTAAATTATGCATTTATACTCATGGTGGCATCACTCATTCTACACAAAGACCCACACTGATACAGGTATTTACAGTAAGAACACCTAATCATACAATAATAAAGAGCCTTACTTACTTTATAATGGAAGTCAAATCATCATGGATATGGTTAAATACTAAGGCAGCACAACTAGAAACTAATTTTTTCAGTTCTTTTTTCACTTTTATTTTATTCCTAATTAGAAATAAAGTAAAAAATATATAACTAAATAATTTTATCTCAAAATAAATCAAATATACACATTTACAAAGTAAATATAAAGTAATATAAATTGTGCTTTGTATTAAAAATAGGATGGTTCTTATCTCAAAAGTGCTCTTCTATTTTGAAGGTAAAACAAAAGATCTTGGAAATCTCTTTCTTTAGTCACATTATGACATCCATTCTAAATCAGTTCAACAAATTAAATTTTCAGAGATTTATCAAATGTAATAATGCATAAAGAGTTAAGAATTGAACATAGATAAAATTTTATGATAAAGAACATAGATAAGTTGACTTAGAAAAAATGTTACTGACTAACCACCAAATTGTGTGAAATCAAATAGACAACCAGTTAATGTTTTTAGAAATTAAAACGAATCAGTTACCTTGCTATTATTATCATGATTTTTACTCTCCAAATTAGAAATGTCTGTACTATTATCAATAATGACATGTCAGTTTGCAATACTATCATAATATATTAGAAGAAACTTAATTTAAAAAATGTTAGCCATGCATCTCTTCACATATATTTTCTTTTACAAATAAGATATACACACCACAGATTTAGTTGAAAAAAAATTACAGCTGTATTTCTTTCTCAATTATGTGAGATGAATTATTTTTGATATATTAAACTTAATGATTTAAAATAAGTGAATGTTTCTACAAAAGTGGTTTCCACCACTTAAAATTCTAATTTTTTTTAAGTTTTTTCGTCTCAAGTAGTATTTATTGAGCTGAATGATTTTGTACTAAAAGGTTCTTAAAAGTCGGTATCAGGAATGTCTCAATACAAGTGACAACATCATTTTCATGGGTAAAATCACTGAATATTGAAATAAAAAATAAGCATCATTTTAGCACATGCATATAGAATAAGAGGAACTTACAGGAAAATGGAAGTGTCAGTTCAATGAAGGATTGTATACATAGACTTGATCACAATAATCCTGAAGTACATTTTTTAACAGAGAAAGGAATGAAGAGAAAAGTCTTTGTTAAGACTACTGTGTCAAGTAAAGGATGCAAAAGCAAGAATTCACTCAAATCATAGATATGACGTGATTCCAGAAATTATGGAAATAAACTTTCAAGAACATTTTGAAAAGAAATTGAGAGGATTATAAATAGTAATGAGATGTGGAAAATATCAAAGACTATTAAGGACTTCAAAGAAAATAGAAAATGCATAAATGAGAAGGGATTAGTTAGGTAGACTTAAATCCATTTTAGCTCTGGGATCTCAGAGTTGCCTGACTTCTTGGGCTTCAACTTCCTTACTTACAAAATAAGAATGTTACTTGTATAAGTTATTCTACAGATATAGTATGCTTCTAACTAGGCAGAATTTGAGAAAGATTGCAACTCTAAACAAATTATAAACTTTATTTGGCCCTGAAAAAGTTCAAACCTCTTTTGCCATTTACCTGGGAAGAAATAAAACACACCATGCAAAATATGTACTATGATTATTATCCATGATTTGATGTCATCATATGATAACGTACATAAAAACAGTAAATGCATTCCATGTATTAAAATATCAAAGATAGCACAATATAATAAAATTTATTGTATTATTAAGAGTACCAGAAGATAATACTTGGACTAGCAACTGTAGAATTTAGGGCACTTTAATAAAGTGATAAATATAACATATAGATAGCATTTAGGAAAACCATCAGGGATGTTACAGTACTATCAAGCTAACAAGGGGATTAGGGAGATCTGTAACTACTTCTAGGCCTAAAGGAGCAAGATGAGGTAGAGATTACTGGATACCAGAGATGAAAGATGTATGAAGAGGGCTATTCAAAGTGCACTAAGGCCTTGGATAGAGCCAACAAATGGTGAGCTGGCAGTGATGGAATAGAGAAAATACATACTTTGATCCCACTGTTCTCCTACTCTTATGTCCTTCTAATGACCTACATTATCCAAATCCCCTTGAAAGTCTACAGGAATTAAATCTATACAGCACAGTCTTCTTAGATCCAAGCCAGGTAGAGAAGGGTAGAAGGTGAATCTGGAGGATTAATTATTTCATGAATGTATTAAAAATCCATCAAATATTTTCTTCCTAACAAGTAGTTTAATCTTTTAAAAAAAAATATTTATTTGAGAGAGAGAGAGAGAGAATGAGCAGGGGGAAGAGGCAGAGGGAGAGGGAGAGAGAAATTCAAGCAGAATCTGAGCTGAGAGTGGAGCCTGACTGGAGGCTGAATCCTAGGACCCTGAGAACAGACCTAAGCTGAAACTAAGAGTCAGATGCTTAACCAGCTGTGCCACCCAGGTGTCCCAAGTAAGTTTAACCTTAACAATATATACCAATGGGGAAATAATGGCAATTTTAACCAATACTTCTGAATTTGAATTCTAATTCCATTGTTTCCTAGCGGATTGATATTGGGCAAGTCATATTCCTTCGCTATATAACAGAATTCTTTATGAATTGGAGACAGTAACACATGGTAATATGTGAGGGTTAAGTGGATTATAAAAAAGTATCCATACAAAATTGAGCACAAAACAAACATTAAGGAATGTTTTCTTTTGTCTTTCTTTTCCCTTATAAATTAAGTTAGGATACTCAGATCCATGCATATCCTTTTGTTTTGTTTTTTTTTAAATTTTGGACAAAAGCTAAGTTCTAAAAACATCACATCCTAATCAGTTTCACATTCTTTGAAGGCAAGAAAGAATTTGACTAATTTGAAAATTCTGCCATATTCAATATAGTTAAGAAAATCAGAATTAATTTAATGCTCAAGGACTTTTACAAATTATACACTATAATTGCATTGTAGAACTTGTGATGTTTCATATCTTATGACAAATAATTCTACACAGAGTAATAAAGCAAGATGATACAAATTAACCATGGCAGTTTACTGTTCTCTTTGAATATGTGTTTTTGAAATTTTCACCTATGCTTGGTTGAAATTTTTAACAAATTAAATTTTTATCTAAAAAGAAAAAAAATTTTTATTGAATTAGTGTTTCAGGAAACATAAGTAAAGTCATAACAAATAAATTTTATTGTAATTCTTAATTTGTTGATGATTAAATGGCTAGCCTGTGTTTGAACATGTATTCATTACTTTTAAGGAGTGGTTTAAGACAACATTATACAACTAAATACCTCCAGGCTACCTTTCACGACAAATATAAAAATATTTTAGTTATAAACAGCATTTCAGTATAGTTTCAAAATCTTTCAATCAAATTTAAGTCTCTTAAGTCATTTTCACCTGTATGAAAAACAAAATCATGAAAACATAAGCAATTACTCTCTCTATTTCTAAATAATCCTTATCAGCCTTTCTTAGCCTTTCTTTTTGCTGATGTCAACCAACAGGTTGGACTATAGGAAAACGTGTTTCATTTCTTACTTCAAAATAGAGAATTACAGATGCAGGTGCAAAATAGATAAGTGCATAGACACTTTGCTACAATCCATTTGTTCTTTTTTTTTTTTTTAAGTAGGGTCCATACCCAGCATAGAGTTTAATGCAGGACTTGGACTCACAACCCCAAAATCAAGACAAATGTTGAAATCAAGAGTCAGATTTTTAACTGACTGAGCCACCCAGATGCCCCAATGTATTTGTTCTTTATATTTATTTTTATAGTGACTGGCACTGTTATTACCAACCTATCAAAAAACTTATATAATAAAATGTAACAAATTTCATGTTTTAAAAATATTATAGAGCTTATTATTTTCAAGAGAAAATAAGGAAAAGGAAACTGCAAACTATGTTTATACTATGGATTTTTGTCTACCAGAATGGCTCATATACACACTATGCAATAGATAAAATACTAAATAAGAATCTTAATTAAGAAAAATGCAATATAAAATAAGGCATTGATTAGTAGTAAAATTTAAGCTTGGTTAATACTAAGTATTAAAATGTTAATATACCATAATTGTATAAAATAAAACATTTGTTAAGTCCTACATAAATTATTCAATATATTGATTTTGCTATATGTAATTGAGAATAGATATGCCTGGTGGCTTAGTTTTTAAATAGTTTTAATATAGTATAGGCAGACATTAAAATCTCTATTTAACCAGAACACATTTTCTAATAACATTTTATGTGAAACATTTCTCTTGCTTACATTATATAAAACTGTAAAAGAAAAAAAAATCATTGTTTTTAATCACATTGTTTTAACTGGGCAAAGAAACTCTATTAATCCCCTTATTATATTTTAATATATTAAAAGAAATACAAAGACTCATTTCCTACCAATTCTTTGTAAGGAATATTCCCTTAAGAATTTGAATAAATATCCTGGTTTTAAGTAGACATTCAATATAAAGTTTCAACATATTCATTATAAATATAAACTCTATGATATATTAGATGTTCTTAAAAATTATCTGCGTTGTGTCTTGTACTTCATTTATGACTGTACACCTGGGGTCTATTTTAATGTTTTTATCTGAGCCATAATTTCATTACCTGGAGCAATAATGTTTTGTGTGTGTGTGTTTTAAATAACTTTCTACACATATATGTACTCTGGGAGCTTTCAAAGAAGCATATGATCTCTAACTTCAACAGTCTTGAACAAAGGTCAAAGATAAAGACTCATTATTGTATGTAAGTGATGAATCACTAAATTCTACTTCTGAAACTAGTATTACACTGTATATTAATTAACTGGAATTTAAATAAAAACTTGAAACAAAAAAAAAACAGATGCTTGCAAATGTTTCTGTTTGTCCATAATTTTCAAATAATTAAAAAAAAGGTATTTCTGAAACACAATGACTGAAAACGAATAGTCTATTTTATGCACATGCTCCTGAAATAAGTAGCTTCAACTGGTCATCTTTTCAGGTTATTAACTTCATAACTTATTTACTGCTGCCCAGTTGCTTACAAAGTAATAATTAGTTTTTTTTTTTTTTTAGCATACTTTGTTTTACTTTAACTTAAAGTATAGAGATTTGTAAGTAAAAGCTGCATGCATGAAGGAATGTATACTGCTTTACTAAATACTTTCATACTTTACTAAATACACAAAATACTTACCAAAGGGAAGCTGTAGTTACCACTCATTTATTTGAAGGGTGGATGCAATTTGCAAGGAATAAAATGTAGGCTGATCTGAACCTGACTTAGTGCTGGAAGTCTTCTAATATAGATTTGACTACTTTTTTTTTTTAAGTTGATACGTCACAAGTTGTAAACCTAAGGTGTACAGCATGCTATTTTGATATACTTATATATTACACTGTAATGGACATTGAAATGATATTAATCACATTGCATCATTATAATAGAGTATTATTGACTATCATCATGATACCATGCATTACATCTCCATTGTTATTGTGTTAGTCATTGCAAGTGTGTACCCTTAAATACCACCAATCTTCTCCCCCACCCCCAATGCCCTGGTAACCACAATTTTACTTTTTTTTTTAACAGTTTTGAGTTTTTTCTTAGATTGCATATATAAGTGGTATCACACAGTACTTGTCTACCTTAGTCTGACATCTCTATTAACATAATATATACAAGGTTCACCCACATTGTTACAAATGGCAGGATATCTTTCCTTCTCATGGCTGAATAATATTCTGTTGAGTATAAAACACATTTTTTCTACCCATTCATCTATTGATGGGTATTTGACTTGTTTCCATATCTTGGCTATTGTGAATAATACTATGATAAATACGGGTGTATATATAACTCATCAAAATTCTGTTCATTTCCTTCAGGGTATATCCAGAAATGGCTAGATCATATGGCAGATCTATTTTTATTTTTTTCAGGAACCTTCATTTGGTTTCCATAGTGTTTGGATTAATTTACATTCCCACCAACAGTGCAAAGTGCTCCCTTTTCACCATATCCTTGCCAGCACCTGTTGTCTCTTGTCTTCTTGAAGATAGCCATTCTAATGGGATGAGGTGATATCTCACTGTGGTTTTGATTTGCATTTCCCTGAATGTTGAGCATTTCTTCATATGCCTGTTAGCCATTTTTATATCTTCTTCGGATAAATGTTTATTTAGTTCTTCTGCCCATTTTTTTAAATTGAAGTATAATTAACATACAGTGTTATATTTTCAGCTGTAAAACATGATTCACCAATTCTATGCATTACTCAGTGCTTACCACAATAAGTGCTGTCATCATCTTTCACCAAACAACATTATTAGAATATTATTAACTATATTCCCGATGCTGTATTTTCCAACTTCGTGACTTATTTGTTTTATGATTGGAAGTTTGTATCTCTTAATCCCCGTTATCTATTTCATCCATCCCCTCACCTACCTTCCTTCTGGCAACCACCAGTTTATTATCTGTGTGTAAGAGTCTGTTTTTGTTTGTTTGTTTGTTTCTTTCTTTCTTTATTTTTTAGATTTCACATATAAGTGAAATCATACAGTACTTGTCTTTAAATGACTTATTCCACCTCACATAATACTCTCTAGGTCCATCCATATTGTTGCAAATGACAAATCTCATTCTTTTTATGGTTGAGTAATACTTTCGTATAATATTTTCATATGTATTTATATATATTTCCATGTATCTATATATAATTCACACATACACATGTACACACAACACATTTTCTTTATCCATCCCTTCATTGATGGACACTTACATTGCTTTCTTATCTTGGCTATTGTAAATAGTGCTGCAATAAACATAGGGGTACATCTATTCAAATTAGTGTTTTCATTTTCTTTGGGTAAATACCCACCAGTGGAATTACTAGATCATATAATATTTCTATTTTTAATTTTTTGAGGAACTTCCATACTGCTTTCCATAGTGGTCACACAAAATTGTATTCCCACTAACAGTGCATGAGGGTTCCTTTTCTCCACATCTTCATCAGTGCTTGCTACTTCTTGTCTTTTTAATTCTTGCCATTCTGACAAATTTAAGGTGATATCTCATTGTAGTTTTGATTTGCATTTCCCTGATAGTTCGTGATGTTGAGCATCTTTTCATGTGTCCATTCGCTATCTGTATGTCATCTTTGAAAAAATAATTTCTATTTGGGTCCTCTGCCCAGTTCTTAATTGGCTTAATTTGGGTTGTTTTTTTTTTTTTTTTTTTTTGGTGTTGAGTTGATTGTATAAATGATTTATATATTTTGGATATTCATTCCTTTTTGGCTATGTCATTAAAAATATCTTCTCCCATTCAGTAGGTTGCCTTTTCATTTTATTGATGGTTTGTTTCCTGTGTCTTCTGCCCATTTTTAAATCTCATTTGTTATTGTTGTTTAAGTTGCATTAGCTTTTTGTATAATTTGAATATTCTTTACCTGAACTACACTTTGCAAAACTTTTCTCCCATTCTGTAGGCTGCAGTTTCATTTTGTTGACTATTTTTTTTTTTTAAAGATTTTATCTATTCATTCGACAGACAGAGATCACAGGCAGGCAGAGAGGCAGGCAGAGAGAGGCAGGCAGAGAGAGGAAGGGAAGCAGGCTCCCCGCTGAGCAGAGAGCCCGACGTGGGGCTTGATCCCAGGACTCTGGGATCACGACCCGAGCCGAAGGCAGAGGCCTTAACCCACTGAGCCACCCAGGTGCCCCTTGACTATTTCTTTTGTTGTGCCTAAACTTTTGAGTTTGATGTAGTACCATATGTTGAGTTTTTGCTTTTGTTGTTTATGCTTTTGGAGTCATGTCTAAAAAAAATCATTGCCAAGACCAACACCTGTGAGTTTGTACCCTATGTTTTCCTCTAGGAATTTTATGGTATCTGGTCTTATGTTCAAGTGTTTGATACATTTTGAGTTAATTTTTGTGAATTGTGTGAGGTAAAAACCAAGTTCCATTGTTCTGCATGTACTTCTCCAGTTTACTTAGCACCATTTGTTGGCAAGCCTACTCTTCCTCCATTGGGCATTCTTGGCTCCCTTGTTAAATATTAGTTCTCCACAAATGCTGGGATCTAATTCTGGGCTCTCTATTTTGTTCTAGTGGCTTATGTGTCTATTTTTGCACCAATACCATGCTGTTTTAATTACATGGCTTTGTAGTGTAGCTTGAAATAAAACAAAAACAAAAACAAAAAACAAAAAACAAACAAAAAACTGTGATACTTCTGGGTTTGTTCCTTTTTCTCAGGATTGCTTTGGCTATTGCTTTGGGGTCTTTGTAGTTCCACCCAAATTTTAAGATTGTTTTCTCTACTTCTGTGAAGAGTGCTTTTGATATTTTGATAGGGATCACATTGAATTTATAGATAACTTTGGGTTGCATGACCGTTTTAAACAATATTTATTATTTGATCCATAAACATGGAATGTCTTTCCATTTGTGTCTTCAACATCTTTCAGGAATTTATGTTTTCATTGTACAGATCTTTCACATCCTCAGTTTTATTACAAAGTGTTTTGTTGTTTTTGATACTATTGTGAATGAGACAGTTTTCTTTTTCTGTTGCTTCACCACTAGTGTAAAGAAATCACACTGATTTCTATACGTTGATTTTGTAACTTGCAGCTTTATTGAAATCACTGTTTAATTCCAAGTTTTTGTTGTTGTTGTTGTTGTTGTTGTTTCTGGCTGACTCTTTGGGATTTTCTATATATAACATCATATTGTCAGCAATATAAGATCTATGTATAAGATCATATTGTCAGCATATATAAGATCATATTGACAGCAAATAGTAACAATTTTACTTCTTCCTTCCCAAGTTGGATGTCTTCTATTTCTTTGTCTTGCCTCATTGTTCTAGCTAGGACTTCCAGAACTATATTGAACAGGATCAGTGAGAGTGGGCAATCTTGTTTTGTACCTAATATCAGAAGAGATCCTTTAAATTTTTCTCCATTGATTATAATATTAGCAGTGTGTTTATAGTACATGACATTTATTATGTTGAAGTATATTCTTCTACATCCAATCTATTAAGGGGTCTTATCATGAAAGGATGTTGTATTTTGTCAAATGCTTTTTCTGCATCTTTTGAGATGATCATGTGATTTTTATTCTAATTTTTCACTCTATTGATGTGATGAGTATATTTATATTGATTTGTATATGTTGTAAAACCTTTGTATTCCAGGGGAAATTGCCACTTGGTTGTGGTAAATAATCATTTTTTTTTTTTTAAAGATTTTATTTACTTATTTGACACAGAGAGAGAGATCACAAGTAGGCAGAGAGGCAGGCAGAGAGAGAGGGGGAAGCAGGCTCCTCGCTGAGCAGAGAGCCTGATGCGGGACTCAATTCCAGTACCCTGGGATCATGACCTGAGCTGAAGGCAGAGGCTTTAACCCACTGAGCCACCCAGGTGCCCCTCAATAACCATTTTAATGTATTCTTGAATTATGCTTCCTAACATTTTGTTGTAAATTTTTGCAACTATATTCATCAGGGATATTGATCTATAGCTTTCTTTTCATGTGATATCCTTATTTGGCTTTGATAACAAAGTAATGCTGGCTTCACAGAATGAATCTGGAAGTGTTCCCTCTTTCTCGATATTTGGAAGTGTTGTGATAGATTGGTAGTAATTCTTCTTTAAATGTTTGGTAGAATTCACTGGTACAGCTGTCTGGCCTTGGGGTTTTTCTATGTTGGGAGTTTTTTTGATTAGTAGCTCAATTTCTTGACTCATTATTGGTCTGTTCAGATTTTCTAGTTCTTCTTGATTCATTCAGGTAGGTTGTGTGTTTCTAGAAATATATCCATTTTTTTCTAGGCTATGTAATTTTTGGCATGTAATTGTTCATAGTAATCTCTCATAATTATCTGTATTTCTGTGATACCAGTTGCATGTCTCCTTTTTCATTCCTAATTTTATTTATTTGCATCTTCTACTTTTTCTTAGTCTAATTAATGGTTTGCCAATTTTGTTTATCTTTCCAAAGAACTAGCTTTTGGTTTCATTGTAACTACTATCTTAATTAAGAGATATACACATTGTAAATTGTATTCTTACTTTAAAGGACAAATATCATGACAAATATCATGAGAATAATATATGCAACATAATCATTATTTAATTGGCACTTAGCAGAATTCCAAGTGGATCTTGTTTTAGAGTTTATGGGTAAAAGATGAATAAAGCATGATAGATTCAGTTTGACAGCAGGTAGAATTAGATACTGTAGAAGCAGGGTGTTTAGTAAAGAATTATTGAAGGTATATGGACGCCTGGGTGGCTCAGTGGGTTAAAGCCTCTGCTTTCAGCTCAGGTCATGATCCCAGGGTCCTGGGATCGAGTCCCACATTGGGCGCTCTGCTCAGCAGGGAGCCTGCTTCCTCCTCTCTCTCTGTCTGCCTCTATGCCTACTTGTGATCTCTGTCTGTCAAATAAATAAATAAAATCTTAAAAAAAAAAGAATTATTTAAGGTATAATGAAAATACCCAGAACATTGGTATGGAAATGACTTTAAGAGATATTTCATTAACAGAGAAACAATACAATTAAGTGGATAGAGATTAGTGATAAATTTCCTGAGGTCTGGGATGGGTAATATGGTATTAGATCTATTTTTATTCAAAATAAAGATTAAAGAGGAATGGCAGTTTTTTAAGGATGACGGAGAAGGGATGATACACAGTAATAATTTTATAGCTATTGATGTTATGTTTGTGGGACATGTATGAGTTAATTTTCAGAAAGTTCTAGATGCACAGAGAAATAGATTGCTATATAGAGTGTTATCACTACTTAAAAAGTATCATGGAAGTTAGTAAAATTGGGATTTTTTTATATCAACAAATAATCATTCTCTATTATGAACATGTTTTATACTAAGCCTAACTACATACAATTAATTTAATAATCAGCCTTCTGCTAATCCTATCAATAGCCAAATATCAGGGTAAAGTGTAAGCTTCTTAAAGCAAATATTTCATAAGTTTGGTTTAGAATCATATTGTCCTAAGTTTGAATAAAAGGAGGAGGAAATGCAGTGGGGATAAATTATTTGTAATAATATGTAATAATAAATGGCTTTAGAACAGCCCATAATAACAACAATGATGATGACAGCGAACACTTATATAGCATTTTGTGTGAACAGGACCTGTTCAAAGACATAAACTGTTCCAAGTTCTTTACATAAATTAGTTCATACATTCCTCAGAATATGGTTATGAATTTCCATTTTATTCAGGGGACATTTAGACAAAAAGATACTTAAGTGACTTCCAGCTGTAGTGATTGAGGGCAAGCCACCCAAGATGGGTCACTTTGGCATGAAGATTATTTTAAGTTAAAAGCAATGAAAACCCAGCAAGGAAAAACAAAACAAAACAAAACAAAACACCTCTTTACTTCCTCTCAATTACCTAAAAGAATTTAGACAAAGTATCCGCTCTAGGAAGAGAGCCATCACCATAGATAACTATACTGTAATGTGAACTAGTTATAGTAGACAGGGAGGAACCTACCAAGGCTTGCTTGAACAAAGTCCTCTTGCTGTTTCTGAGTGGCTCAGCAAATATTTGTTTACCAAACATATTTTCTTTTTCATTTTTCTGTGAATTGTATTCTTTTACTTTGATGTCCCAGACTCCTATTCCCTTTTCCTTAGTTCAAAAATGACATATACACCTCATTTTACATGACTGTCTTTGGAATTTCCATGTTTGTGTGGATTCCCATACATACAAAACTAAGTTTTACTTTCTCTTGTTAATCTTTCTCATGTCAATTTGATTCTTAGTACCTTAGAAGGACTTTGAAAGGCAGAGGAAATCCTTCTTCCTTGATAAATAGAATTTATCAAGTTATAAGATGTCTTATCTTGATGTTTAAAATATAATTATTAGTTTTCCTTCCTATGCACAAAATACACTGTAATTCTGGACTTTTAGTTAATACCTGTAAAATTTAATCTTTGTTCAAAGTAATGTACTAGTTAATTTTTTCAGTAACGTAATATCTTAAATGCAGCAACTTAAGTCCAACACAAAGTAGGTTTTAATCAACTAAAGAATATTAAAACCTGATTTAAAACTGGCAACTCTATTTTCTCACATTTTGAGATAATTCTTCATAATATTTGAGTGATTGTATATTTTATTTTAAAATATGTAAGTAGAGCAGTGCTAATATAAATAATAGTAATAGTCCAACTCATATACCTTAAAAAATCTTATAAATGATATAGCTATTAGAAAATATATCCAAGGGGCGCCTGGGTGGCTCAGTGGGTTAAGCCGCTGCCTTCGGCTCAGGTCATGATCCCAGGTCCTGGGTTCAAGCCCCGCATCGGGCTTTCTGCTCAGCGGGGAGCCTGCTTCCTCCTCTCTCTCTGCCTGCTTGTGATTTCTCTCTGTCAAATAAATAAATAAAATCTTTAAAAAAAAAAAAAGAAAGAAAATATATCCAAATGTGTTTGTCTCTTTAAAATTTTGAAGACACTGGGGTGCCTGTGTGGCTCAGTGGCTTAAAGCCTCTGCCTTCAGCTCAGGTCATGGTCCCAGGGTCCTGGGATCAAGCCCCGCGTCAGGCTCTCTGCTCAGCAGGGAGCCTGCTTCCCCCTCTCTCTCTGCCTGCCTCTCTGCCTGCTTGTGATCTCTTTCTCTCTCTGTCAGATAAATAAAATCTTAAAAAAAATTTTTTTTTTGAAGACAGTAGTGAAATCTGATAGAGTTACATTGATTTCAATTAGCAAGAGAGGATTAATCTTTATACTAATTATTCCTTGAAAAAAATCATATTCCTCTCAATATAGTACCAGATTCCCATGGGGTAAAATCTGGATAACAATCCCTCAAATAATTGGAATCAATAGAGTATTTTTCAACCTATCTGTGTTATGACATATCCCACCAAGAACACAAAAAATAGCTCTACCAAAAAAAAAAAAAAATCAAAGTATAAATTACTAGGAGCTATTAAAGTCTCATTAAATTTATATTTTATAAATGTATTTCACTTTTTAAAAATTGAGTCACGCTTCTTAAAGAGACTTTTGTGGCTTAGCCATCAACAGTCAGGGAAGATTATAGTTTTCTACAGTGCCCACACTAAAATATATAGTGCTACAGTCCAATTCGAAACTAAAAGAACTGGGTACCTGGGTGGCTCAGTTGGTTAAGTGTCTGCTGTCCCTCAGGTCATGATTTCAGTGTTATGGATTGGAGTCCTGCCTCTGGCTCCCTGTTCAGCAGGTAGTCTGCTTCTCCCTCTGCCTCTGCCTCTACCCCTGCTCCTGTTTTCTCTATCTCTAGTAAATAAATAAAATATTTAAGACAAAAGAAGACAAAGGGAACTCATAGATATGGGAAGTAAGAGAATTTACCAAGGGCTTAGAGGAGGAGATATAGCAGTTATTTAATGGTTATGGAGTTTCTGTTTGAGGTGATGAAAGAGTTCTGGAAATGGATAGTGGTAACAGCCGTAAAACATTGCAAATATAATTTTGTCACTGAATTGTATGATTAAATATAGCTAAAATAACAAATCTTATGCTATATATAATTTACCCCCTGAAATGCAAAACAAACAAAACAAAAGCAAAACATTATCAGACTTGTCTCCAGAGTATCCTACAAACCAATAAACCTTACTGTTACTCATTTCTTTTCCTATTAACTTCACATTCTACCATCCAACTGAACTTAGCCCTCAAAAGTGTGGGGGATGTCATTTAATTTAATCATCCATTCTCTAGTTCATTGCTTATACCTTTGTCATCTTCATCTCTTTAATATCGATAACCCAGTGGAGAAGCCAAGGGCAGGAAAAGAAGGCTATGACTATTTGGCCATCATTGTTCTATGTCCTTTATGTATAGAAATGGCTCCAGATGGGCTCTCTCCTGTGGAAGTTGTAAGGAAGTTTTCAAGTTCTCCGAGGAATTACCCTAGCCCTTTGTCCCAGAGATTTCTATTTAACCTGTGTTTAGTATCCTAAGACAGCCTCACTGCCCCTCATATATAAAAGCCTGATGAGTATCTCATTTTTAAAGTGAACTTATATTTAAAGGGAATCAGTGAACCCCACTATGAATGAAATTTTTGACAACTAGCGTGGTAGAGGTGAGAGTGGGGGAGAACACGTTTTCCAGTGGAGTTAACCAGTTGCAATCAAGAGCATTTACAGGAATCACAAGGCCAAAGGTAAATGCCTGTTTCAACTCCATGCCATTATGCCATCTAAAACTCAATAGAAACAAGCTGGGAGGCTTTCGTGATTTTTTTTTTTTTTTTCACAAGAACTAAACTGACTGGCTTTAAAAAGTACAAGTGAAACTTCAGAGGGTGATGTGGCTCTGAAGAAATGGTAAAAGACTTAGCAGGGGAGGAGAATTGTAAAAACAGGGATGATTCTTAGGGGATCTATAGGGTAGTTAAACTGACTTGGTTGCTAAAATACCTCCTGGGTCTGAACATCAGTCAAAAAAAATAAAAAAAAACAAACATATTTTGGTGAAAGAAAACTGTTTAAAACTCCAAACAATGTTTGATGTTATTCTAATACCAATTTTTATTGTTTTCTAACATTTCCTTTTAAAACACATATAATATTGGAACATTATACTTTTTAATAAAAAAAAACATGTAGGGGCTTGTTTATGAGCACAATAAACTATTTCATGGTGTAAATTATAGGATAATAATTCATACCTTGTGCATTAAATGGAGCTCAGTACAGTCTTATATCTAACAATGCAAAGGGTATGAATTATTACATCATAATTCACATCCTGTTGTGTTGTGCTTCTTAAATACCATCTCTTTGGAAAAACAAAAAAAGTGTAGCATTTTGTACTTATCTGTCTCATTCTTAAATTTGGGTTTGGATATATGGCTTTGGAGGACTGTACAAAAACGCAGGTCAAATTATACTTCAGTGCTGTGGATTATGATATGCTTTTTTGTTTTACATTTGAAATTTTTTTTTGGCTAATTTAAATCAATATAAATAACCGTGGCAACAAAGAAATTCAGCAAACATTTGAATAGGTTTTACACATTTGTTGTACAAGCATATTTGTTTTTTAGGTGACTTTGGTTATTGTCCTTAATGTTAGGTATATCTATTTGCAACTTATTTTCACAAATTGAAATAGGGTTATAAATTAATTATCTGAATACAATTTAGACAGTAACATCTCTTTCACAATCAAGAATCCATCTTGGAAATACTTCAAAAATGTCCTTTACTTGTTAACTTTGAAGTAGAAGTATAACTGTTTTGGTAATTTTACCTATTTTGTAAATGCTAAAAATTTTCTTTAAAATTAAATTAAAAAGTGAAGATTGATTTTGATATAGAAATTCTTATTCATATGTGTCCATGTTTGGCTTAGCTAGGTGTTTCTTCTTATTAGCTTCAGAGTTTTACATAAAGATGTAGGACCATTGGGAACAGTTTGTTTGTTTAAAAAACAAACTTAGTCCCAGAAAAATTAAGCTAAACTATATATATATATATATATAAACTATATATATATGTGTGTGTGTGTATGTACATATGTCTACATATATGTGTATATATGTGTATATATTTGTATATATGTATATATCTTATATATATCTCATAATATCATATATACACATATTTATCTCTCTAGTAACTGATTTCCACTAGCTACATGTTGTTATTTAAATTTAAACTTTAATTAATTATAATTTTAAAAAATTAAAAATTTAGTTCCTTAGCTACACTAGCCACGTTTTAAATGCTTAATATTCACATGGTGTTTAGTTACTATCTTTTTTAACAATTCAGATATTTTCATCATTACAGAAGTTTTCTATTAGGCTGTGCTCTGTGTGTGTGTGTGTGTGTGTGTGTATACACACATACACAAATATGTATTTATGATTTAAAACAAAAAAACATGTATTTTAAAGTGGATACTTCTACTTGCTATCTAAATTAAGTAGACAACAAAAAATCCCTAGGAACTCTAGATTAAATTTATTTAACTCTCTTAAAGGAACTTTTAAAAATTCATTAAAAAATTAATCTCAGTGTGTTGCTCTAATTTATGTAAATTTTGTTGGTTTGCCTGCTTTTAAACATTTCTCTTTACCTCAGCATACTAAATAGCAGTTTTTGCTATGGAACTGCACTATTTATTTTAAGAAAATATGCATTCAATACACAACCAAACCTTATAACTAAAGGAAGTGAAAAAAGAACAGCAAGCATATAAAGCCTAAGAGCAGCAGAAGGAGGGAAATAATTAAGATTAGAGCAGAAATAAATGATATAGAAATAATGTAGAACAGATCAATGCAAGTAGGACCTGGCTCTTTGAAAGAAATTAAAAAAAAAAAAAGATAAATCCTTAGACAGACTTATCAAAAATAAAAGGAAATCCAAATAAATAAACTCACAAATGAAAGAGGAAAGATTACAACTAACACTGTAGAAATATAATTATAAGAGAACATTATGAGCAATTAAATGCCAACAAATTGGGCAATCTGGAAGAAATGGATAAATTCCTAGAAACATATAAACAACCAAAACTTCAACCGGAAGAAACCAAAAAAATGAACTCATAACCAGCAAAGAAAGGGAATCAGTAATCAAAAATATTCCAACAAACAAGAGTTCAGGGCCAGAGGGATCCCCAGGGGATTTTTACCAAGCATTTTTTTTTTAAGATTATTTATTTATTTATTTATTTGACAGAGAGAGAGAGAGAGAGATCACAAGGAGGCAGAGAGGCAGGCAGAGAGAGAGGGAGAAGCAGGCTCTCCGCTGAGCAGAAGAGGCCGATGTGGGGCTCGATCCCAGGACCCTGAGATCATGACCTGAGCTGAAGGCAGAGGCTTAACCCACTGAGCCACTCAGAAGCCCCTCTACCAATCATTTAAAGAAGAGTTAATACCCATTTTTCTGAAGCTATTCCAAAAAATACAAATGGAAGGAAAACTTCCAAACTCATTCTATAAAGCAAGCATTATTTTGATTCAAAACCAGAGACCCAGTGAAAAGGAGAATTGCACACCAATATTGCCATTGAAAATGGATGCAAAAATTCTCAATAAGCTACTAGCTAACAGAATCTAACAATACATCAAAAGGATTATTCACCATGACCAAGTGTGATTTATATATGGGCTGTAGGATTGGTTCAATATCTTCAAGTCAGGGGCACCGGCATGGTTCAGTCAGCCAGGCATCTGCTTTCCCCTCAGGTCATGATCTCAGGACCCTGTAATTGAGCCCTGTGTCCAGCTTGTGCTGAGTGGGGAGTCTGCTTCTCCCTTTGTCCATCCCCCAGCTTGTGCTCTCTCTGTGTGTGTCTATCTCCATCTTTCTCTCTCTCAAATAAATACATAAAATCTTAAGAAAAATATCTGCAAATCTTTCAATGTGATACACCACTTTAATAAAAGAAAGGATAAGAATCATATGATCTTCTCAATACATGCAGAAAATTCATTTTACAAAATATAGAATGGTTTCTTGATGAAAACCCTCAACAAAGTAGGGTTAGAGGGAACATATCTCAGCATCATAAAGGCCATATGTGCAAGACCCACAGCTAATATCATTGCCAATGTGGAAAAACTGAGAACTTCCCCCTAAGGTCAGGAACACCACAAAATGTCCATTTCACCACTGTTGTTCAACATAGTACTGGAAATCCTAGTCTTAGCAATCAGAAAATAAAAAGAAATAGAAGGCATCCAAATTGGCAAGGAAGAAGTAAAACTGACCCTCATTGCAGATGCCACAATACTCTGTGTAGAAAATGTGAAAGAATCCACCAAAAAATTGCTAGAACTAGGAAGGCATGTATCGCATGGAGCACTGGGTGTGGTACATAAACAGTGAATCTTGAAACACTGAAAAAATAAAATTAAATTAAAAAAATTGTTAGAACTGATATATGAATTTAGCAAAGTCACAGGATATAAAATCAACATGTAGAAATCTGTTGAATTTCTATACACCAATAATGAAGTAGCTGAAAGAGAAATCAAGGAATCAATTCCATTTACAATTTCATGAAAAAAAACCCATAAGATACCTAAGAAGAAACCTAACCAAAGAGGTACAAGATCTGTACTCTGAAAACTATAGAACACTGATGATGAAAAATTGAAGATGACACAAAGAGATGGAAAACCTTCCATGCTCATGGATTGAAAGAACAAATATTGTTAAAATGTCTATAATACCAAAGCAATCTCCACATTCAAAGCAGTCCCTATCAAAGTAACACAAGCATTTTTCATAGAGCTAGAACAAGCAATCCTAAAATTTGCATGGAAATACAAAAGACCCCAAATAGCCAAAGAAAACCAAAGCTGGGACATCACAATTCCAAACTTCAAGCTATATTACAAGCTGTAATTACCAAGACAGTATGGAATCAGCACAGAAACAGACACAAAGATCAGTGGAACAGAATAGAGAGCCCAGAAATGGACCCACAACTAATCTGCAACAAAGCAGGAAAGAATTTCCAATGGGGGGAAAAAAAGTCTCTTCAACAAATCATGTTAGGAAAATTGGACAGCCACATGCAAAAGAATGAAACTGGACCACTTTCTTACTTGATATACAAAAATAAATTAAAAATGGATTAAAGACATAAATGTGAGACAGGAAAACATCAGAATCCTAGAGGAGAACACAGGTAGCAACCTCTCTGACCTTGGCCATGGCAACTTCTTCCTAGACATAACTCTAGAGGCAAGGGAAAGCAAAGAAAAAAATGAACTATTGGAACTTCATCAAGACAAAAAAAGGTTCTGCACATGGAAGGAAATAATTAACAAAACTAAAAATCGACCTTTGGAATGGGAGAAGATATTTACAAATGACTGATAAAGGGCTAGTATCCAAAATCTATAAAGGACTTATCAAACTCAGCACCCAAAAAACAAATAATCCAATTACAAGATGGGCAAAAGACATGAATAGACATTTCTTGAAAGAAGACATACAAATGTCCAACAGACACGTGAAAAACTGTTCGATATCCATCAGCATCAGGGAAATACAAATAAAAGCCACAATGAGATGTAACCTCACACCTGTCAGAATGGCTAAAAATAACAACTCAGGAAACAACAGATATTGATGAGGATGAAAAGAAAGGGAAGGAACCCTCTTACAATGTTAGTGGGGAAGCAAGCTGATGCATCCATTACGGAAGACAGCATGGGAGTTTCCTCCAGAAGTTAGAAATAGAACTACCCAAGACCCAGCAATTACACTAGTAGCCATTTATTCCAAGGATAGAAAAATACAGATTTGAAGGGATACATGCCTCCCAATATTTATAGCAGCACTATCAACAGTAGCCAAATTATGGAAAGAGCCCCAATATCCATTGACCGATGAATGGATAAAGAAGGTGTGGTATGCACACACACACAAATACACACACACATGCACATACACATACACACACTATGGAATAATACTTAGCCATAAAAAAAGTGAAATCTTGACATTTGCAAAGACATGGATGGAACTAGAGTATGTAATGCTATGGGAAATAAGGCAGTCAGAGAAAGAGAAATACCATATGATTTCACTCATATGCAGAATTTAAGAAACAAAACAAACGAACATATGGGAAGGTAAAGGAAAATAAGATAAAAACAGAGAGGGAGGCAAACCAAAAGAGACTGTTAACTATAGAGAATAAACGAGGGTTACTGGAGAGGGGGTAAGGGGTGGGCTATATAGGTGATGGGGATTAAGGAGGACATGTGTTGTGATGAGCACTGGTTATTATATGTAAGTAATGGATCACTAAATTCTACTCCTGAAACCAATACTACACTATGCATTAACTAATTTGAATTTAAATAAAACCTTGAAAGAAAAAAAGAAAAGAAAATATGCATTCAAAATTGCTTTGAGGAAGATTTAAAAAGATAAAAGTGGATCCCAGATTCCTCTTTGTTTACACACATTTGATGGATAATATCTCCCTTGATTTATGTCAAATATAATCATTTTTCCTTTTCTCTATGTTGTCTAAGATATTTTCATGTAATTATTATATAGATTTATGTTTACTGATTTATGAATACTTATTATAGTCTTGTCTCCAATACTTAAGTAAACTATACTATAATTGGATTTGACTGCAGTTGTTTTTATAATTAATTTTCATGTTTGTTTGCTGAATGTACTATGTACACCTTTGAGCAGTTTACCACATGCAATTAATTGTAGAAGATTTGACCTGATATGCTATTTTTCCTTTAATTAAAACTCCAACTCATTGCTGTGATGAAGATTGGCACAGTGGAAAAGGCAAATACAAAAAAAGAGTGTAAATTAACTAGCTTCAAGGAAGTGTATACACCGTGGGAAGAAGTGAGAAGAGCATAATGTCATCTAATATTTATCTTGTGCTCTAGCCTATGGAAATTATCGTGACATGTTATTCATTCAAGCACTCATCCTTTAGTCATTTCTTTACCACCTAGTATATATAAGTTACTACCTTAGATGAATGTAAAGCTAAAAAATCATGAAGCAATGAGAAAATCAGAGTAGTGCAGTCATTAAAGACTCAGAGCATTTTCAAGTAGATTAAGTTTTGCTGAACTAAAGTAAAATTAAAGGCAATCTTTTATGTTATTTTATTTTATTTTATTTTATTATTTTTTTAAAGGTAAACTTTTGAAAGTATGGTCGATGACCATGCACAGCTCTCCAGTTGTTGGTTCCTGCTACATGATGACAGTCTTGGTACATGCCCAAGCCTGGTTGTAGCCAATGGAGGATCAGCAAGAAGGTCACTGTTGTGCAGTTGGGGAATGTATAAACAAATAAGAAACACAAAGCCTTTGCTATGCTGCAGAATAGCTATGCAGAGATAGCTAATAGCTATCTCAGCTATGCTGAGAATACATACATATTATCTCATTTGATTTTTCCTGTCCTTTCATGGTTAATCACATCCCTACATTCTCGTTTCTCATGCTGTGTGTTACTTTCATATTCAGACTTTGACTTATATCTACTTCTGCCCTAAACAGAGATTTTCCTGTATCTCTAAAAGTGGAGGATGTGCAGGACAGTTGACCGATGTCTAATGGCCCCGTCAGGCACTCTTCCTTACTTCACTAGTGAGAGACCATTTAACTGACAATATTTCCTGCCACCGCATCCCATGCTAATTCTTGCCAATTGTACATCTGTGGACAAAATGTCCAGTGATTTCTTTCTCACTCATTGAGCTCTGTAACTCCAAAGACCTCATCTACTCCAGCTCCAAACACCCAAGAATTTTAATCACTAAACTTATTCTACTTCTCAAGTTACAAATTCTGCCTTTATCCCTCCTTCTATCTCATAGCAGTATTCACTAAATAAATTCATCATGAAAATATCAAGATTAGACTTATTGTCCAGGGGCTAAAAGTATGTATGAAAAGACATACTATAAAAAAACAAACAAACAAAAAACAAAACAAAAAAAACTATTTTTATTAAAAAGAAGTTAATCAAGCTTCTATAATTTATCTTTCAAGTGTTTCATATGTGGGGAAAAGCATGTGACGTATAAGCAAAACTAATACTAGACATGTTGCAAAATTCACATAACGTTCTGTTTCACGAAAGTGCATTCTATACCATGAAAGGGATTTATCAAATTATAGCTAAATGTATCTTAAATGACCTATCTTGTTAGACTTTTCATAGAAATAAATTCACAAACATGAAATTGTCATTTGTTGCATACCATAGTTTTAAGTTTTGCTTTGAAAGACGTCAAATACACAGTTAATTTTTTGAATAAAGTACCAGATTCTAATTAACTTGATTAGCAGATGTTTTATAACTACTGCTTATATAGGATATGGAAATATACATGTATTTGCTCATTTCATTCTGAGAGAAATTCTATGATGTGGGTAGTAGTATACCCACTTACAGATGGGGCACAGAGAGACTCAGTGACTCACCCAGGGTCACACTGCTTAGGATGGAGTTTTATTCAAATGCAAGCCAGTTCCATTTTAGGGCCTCATCTCTCTCAGAAGTACTCACTGAGTATGTGATCAGAGTTTTAAGCATGGAAGTGATAAAAGAACAGCTGATTTCCTTTTTTTTTTTTAGTAAAATTGAAATAAGAATCTCTGAGATATGTCATATGAAAGAAGACTTTTACATCCTTAAGGAGGATTGACTTCAAAAATTATTCCAAGAATATTGTTATAAGAACAAAATAGAGAAAAAATAATAAAAATTGTTTTTTTTATGTTCCTCATATAATCAAAACAGAAGCAGCCATACTTTCTCAAAGGCCATACCCCTCTTAATCCATTCACATTTGTTTTCAAAAGTGCATTTACCACATAATATGATTTATGTTTGAGTTTATACATTTCTTAATCACCTAACTCCCTAAACATACTGTATTTAGTTTGTTAGCCAAAAATAAATAAATAAAGAGAGAGAGAGAGAGCTAATATACATCATTGCTTGTCTTCTCTAAAAGCACCCTATCACTCTAGCAAAGAAAAAGTGTCTAAGGTTAATGTAGGTCACACCGATCCAGGTATTTTGATATTTTTGGAGTAAATAAGACCAAAAAATAAATATGTAAAATCAATCTTGAAGCCAGTAATGATAATAAGATATGTATAAATGAATGGTTATTATTATTTTTTTTAATATCTAGAGAGCCAAAATAAAAAAATATATATATATAAACCCTTTCATAAGGCCATGGGACAGATAAAGACAGGAGAAGTCTAATTGTGGTGTATCCTGTAATGGAATCACAGTCTGTGTAGAAGCTGATTAAGGTTAATTTGAATCACATCAATTTGAATTAACGTGGCCTTTGCAGAATGAACAACACCTCAGTGCCAACATGATCAATTAGTACCTTTACCTCCGTACATCCGCCTGGAAAGGTTAGAATTATTAGTTATCAAGATAACATTTTAGAATGCAAATCCATGTTACTTCATTTCCTCTAACCCACCTCAACTAAGCATCTGAAAATGCTCAGGACAGATGTGTCTTGGAAGGAATCATCTACAATGTAAAGCAAGAAAGGATGTATGGAGAAAAGCACAATTTTACTGGAAAGATATAATTTTGCCTGTTTACAAACAATGTATAAATGAGCTCATGTTATCCAGTTAAGTTAAACTTATAACTCAGGATAAATAACTGGTTATATTCTTAGGCATATAGTCATTTGTGGCCCATATGCATTTTAAATTTCAGAGTTTGTAATTCCCCTATATCTTGTATTCTAACTGTTCACTTCCACCTCCTTATTACTATATATTTTCATTATTCATATTTACACTCATATATTGTTATGTAACAAATCACTGAACTCACTTGCTTAAAATAACAACAAAAAATATTTACTCCTGTTTTTGTACCCTGGGAAGATAAGCACACAACTTGTGCATTTCCATTTCATGTGGTTTCTGAATAACTCATCTAGTGTTTAGGCTTAGAAAATGGTGTCACTGATAAATCTGTTGCCTCACCTGGTATGGCTAAAATGGTGAGGATGCCTGGACTTCTCTGTCTCTACTTCTTAGTCTGTTATTATTCAGATCTTCTGTTTCCATAGACTGTCTCTTCCCAAAGGTATGCAGACTTCTATATAATGACTACGTTCCATAAGAAGTTAACAGAAACTGCTAGGTCTTTTAAATCCTGGACCTGAAAGTCATACAATATCACATTGACCATTTTCTATTCAGGACAATTCAAAATTCAAGGGAATGGGAAAGTGACTCCAAATTGGATGGAAAGAGTGGCATATGCCCACATGGGTGGGAGAAATTGTTGGTGACATCTTTGCAATTAGTTGATGTCTCATAGCTAAGGCGGCATCCTGTTTTAGAAACCTTCCCTTACATACCAGTCAAATGAAGCTAGGCCAAGGTTCTGCCTTTTGTGTTTTTCTACCCTTTACCATTATACTTCTCACGCTTGATTGATATGATTTGTGACAAGACCATAAGACAAGAACGTAAGACCATAAGAAACAAGAACATCATCAGTCCTTAATCATCCTTGCATCATCTGTATTTAGAACAGTTCTAGCTCAATAAAAGACCACCAAATGTAACTCAAATTTTATGATTTTCTAAGATTATGATGGCTAATTGAGGAAAGTCGAATTCAGGAATAGGAACACCCACACAAAACTCATGGTGATCATGTAACTAGAATATTTCATGAAAAAAAAAAAAAAAACTAAGAGTAATATAAAACGATGAGGAAAAAGAAGGCCTAGAAGTTTGTGTTATAATAGTGTATTGCTTTAAATGGAGAAACATAAGACTTTGTTTCTACTTCATTTGTATTTACATCTTTGCTTTAATTATAATAATTCATTCTTGCTTCACTTAATATGTGTATCTGCATGTGGCATACGTATTTATTCTCAGGGTTGTAAATTTTCACAATTCTACATTTCACCCTTTGAGAAATATAAGAGAGGCAGGTATTAGAGGGTGTGAAATCATCCTGAGAGTAAAATTTCAGAACCAAAACTTTGAGAGAGCAAACTATTCATCAAAGTTCACAGCCTGCATCAGTATATTTGAAAGTTGTGGGGTCCTCTTCTTCCTCTAGCATTTCCATTTGTCTCTTATTTCCTTTCCTCACTATTGAAAATAGTGGTGAACTTGTAACAATCCAAATGAAACTATTTCAAAGCAGCAAGATGACTTGGAATGAACCCATTTTTCTAAAATGCAAAAAAACCCCACAGCTTATATTTTGTTTGTTTATTTCTTTAATGCAACAGAGAGCTTGATAAAACCCATAGCTAACTCCCTTACTTCTTCTAAAGGTAGGTGAGAGAAATAAGGATCTGACTATGACACATTCTCTGGCTGTGAAATAAAACTGTGTCAATGAACAGAACACCTGTGAAATCTTATTTTTTAACTGAAAAATAATTATAAATAGATATGTATATTCATATCGAGGGAGTTTCACATGCCAAGGACAGCCTGGATATAATAGAAATTTTGTTTTCAACTAGGAATCATAATGAGAAATAGATAAACTGTTAGTGTCCTGTTTTAGTAGTAGCTTTATTTGTATATATCAGGATTTAAGTTGTTAGTTTGCCAATTAATTTCATTAGCTATCTTTTTCTGTTCATTATGTTGAAAGCTATTAGGAAGGTCTATTTGAAATGTGTCCCCAGAGCTATGCTTTTTCATTAGAAAATCACTTAAATGTGAAATTTATCTGTTAAACCCAAGAACATGAACACAATAAATAAACTTACAATTTTCTTCTAATTATTCATATATGTAAGTCACATGGTTAGAAATTCGATGGCAGATACGGGACAAAAATACAAAGCAAGGAAAACCTTGTCCAGAGGTTGTTTATGTTTTTGTTTGTCTTTTTTAAAATTTTACATTATTATTTACTTTTTTAGTGGAGAAGGAATTATTAAGAAGGCTAAAACCTAGGCCCTTCCCACAATTCCTGCAGAGGTTGGGGTTAATGGAGCATATAAAGTGCATGCTCCTTTTTCCAAAATGATTATGAAAAGACAGGAAATGAAGAGAAACTGTCTACCAGAGGACTGTTCTCTGAGACTAGCCCCTATGGTTCATATAAGAGAAAAAATAGTTCTGAGTAATGATAGAGGTAATATTGCCACTTCTTGAACACCACCTTTCTGGCAAGATCATTATGGTCAATCTTAGTGGTAAAATGCCCATCTTTGGAAGCATTCTAAACATATAATTACTTAATATAAAACAGCTACCATAACTAGATTTTACTAACACTACATGTTTTATTATATTTTCTAGCAATAGATTGAGTGTTACAAAAATATCATGAAAGTTTCTTGTAGCAAACACTGGTCTGTGAATTTAAAATATTGACATTTAGTGTTGAAATATGTTGACATAAACTTACTAAAATTAAAAACGTAACAGATATTCATCTGCATTTTGTTTAGCTGAATATGTCTGTTTTCTTTTTAACTTGCATCCAAAGAACACTGTGGAGTTTTAATCTATTTCCTGTCGCTCCCATTTAATAATTATGTCTGGTGTTTGTTCAACTTAGCACATTTCATATTCATCAATGCAAATAGCCTGTCTTCATTTATGGAACTCTGAACAATGCTTGAGTAAACTATTGGGTGCTTCATTCCATTTAACAAATAATTGCTGTACAAATCTCTGTACCTCATATTCCACTTAAGCACACAAAATTAATACATGTATGACACATAGCATATAAACACATATATAAATGCATTTAATTCATTTCTGTTATATGTATACAGTGTGTTTTTTGTTTATATTACTTGGCAGAATATCCCCACAAGAGTAATATGAAATATTTGGAAATATTTAGGACATAATAAGAAAATATTTGACCTTATAGAAAAATAAACAAACAAATTAACTATAAAAAAGAAAAAAAAATGAGAAAAGTGGACAAACTGTGTTGTTGGAGACAGTTGTTAAAATTAGTTGTGTTAGTTCATGAAGAGATAATTTCTTGAGTCTAAATTTAATAATCTTTAATTTAGAGAAAATCAGATTGGCCTCATTTGATTCTAGTGATGATTAAATTTATAAGAAAGGTCTGGCACAAAAGAGATGCTCAATAAATAGTCCATTCTTCCTCTAGCATTATTCAAGCAGATGCATAATGTTCACTTATTCTTTTTAATCTAGGGGGAGTATATGGTCCAGGAAAAGGGACAAGTGCTTCCATTTTAGGAAAATCTGGGTTCCAATCTGTCTGTGCCTGTGATTTAACCTAGTGAACTTTCCTAGTCTAATTCCCATATCTACAAAATATATTTCAAATTACTGAGTACCTAAGAATGCAATAATTATTACTAAGGATAATGTATATCACTCATAGAGTATATAACTTGGTACACAGTCATGGCAATCACAATAGTTATATTTATACATTTACTTTATCATGAGCATTGAGCTAGGCACTTGATACACATTATCTCATTTAATACCCAATAATTTCACTGTTGAAATCATTATTAGTTTCTCAAATTATTTTTAATTACTTAATGAGAAAATTAATTATTTTTATTACTTAAGCAAATCCAATAGAACTTTCTGTAATAATGGAAATTTAGGGGTTTAGTTTTGTGTTTTGAATTGTCCATTATGGTAGCTATCATCCACATGTGGCAAATGTAGTGTAGACCGAGGACTTTTTAAAAAATTTAATTATATTTAATTTAAAATTAACTTAAAGTAGCTACATGTGGCTGATGGATACATATTAGGCACATGAAGCTAATCTATATAGATATCACACTGAGCATATAGATATAAATAAAAGTTAACTTGGATCTCTTCTCTAAGATCAGAAATACTTAAAAGTTATGCCACATAACTCTGCACCTAATTTTAGATTATCCTGTTGAATATTATTTATTGTATATTAGTGCTTTCTCCCCAGATATTGCTGTGAATGTCTTGAGGGTGAGTGGCTGTTTCTCTTTGTTTGTTTGTTTGTTTGTTTGTTTGTTTTTGCTACTTGCCTATGTCAGGAAATCTTTGCAAAATCCTACCCAGTTAGGGTGGAAGTTTCCTTGCTCTTTTGCCAAATGATAATGCTCCCTTTATCTGTGAATATTTAGAACTGGCAAAAACTGCCATAATTTAGTCCATACAATTCCCAAGAAGTAATTCAAATAAAAAAAAAAAAACAGAGACCAAATATGACATTCTCTTTATATCATAACCATATCAAGATAACTTACACTTTTTAAAGTTTAATATTTTAGTTTGTAATATTTTTAAGTATTTTGTTAAGAAATAGAGAGAACCTGGAGGAGGAGTCAAGATGGCAGAGAAGTAGGAGGCTGAGACTACTTCAGATAGCACGAGATCAGCTAGATAGCTTATCTAAAGATTGCAAACACCTACAAATCCAGTGGGAGATTGAAAAGAAGAAGAACAGCAATTCTAGAAACAGAAAATCAACCACTTTCTGAAAGGTAGGAATGGCGGAGAAGTAAATCAAAGTGACAGGAAGATACACTGCGGGGGGAGGGGTCGGCTCCCAGCAAGCGGTGGAGCAACGGAGCACAAAATCAGGACTTTTAAAAGTCTGTTCCGCTCAGGGACATCGTTCCAGAGGCTTAACCGGGGTGAAGCCCACGCAGGGTCAGCGTGGCCTCAGGTCCCGCAGGGTCACAGAAGGATCAGGGGTGTCTGAGTGTCACAGAGCTTACAGGTATTAGAACGGGGAAGCTGGCTACAGAGATAGAGACGAGGAGTGAGCTCTCAGCTCGGGGTAACCTTGAACCGGTCGCAGGCTCGGTCACCTCGGAGTGCGACCAGAGGCCAGGGTGACGGGAGTAATTGGGTGCTGTTCTCTGAGGGCACACTGAGGAGTGGGGTCCCGGGCTCTCAGTTCCTCCTGGCCAGAGACTGGGAGGCCGCCATTTTCATTCCCGTCCTCCGGAACTCTATGGAAATCACTCAAGGAACAGAAGTTCCTGAAAGTAAACCCGAGCAGATTACTCAGCCAGGCCCCTGGTAAGGGCGGTGCAACTCTGCCTGGGACAAAGACACTTGAGAATCACTACAACAGACCCCTCCCCCAGAAGATCAACAAGAAACCCAGCCAGGACCAAGTTCACCTACCAAGGACTGCAGTTTCAATACCAAGGAGAGCAGCGGAATTCCAGAGGAGGAGAAAGCAAAGCACGGAACTCATGGCTTTCTCCCCATGATTCTTTAGCCTTGCAGTTAATTTAATTTTTTTTTCTTTTTCAATATTTTTTTTCTTCTTCTGCCAAATTTTTAACTTTTACCCTTTTCCTTTTTAACGTTTTTTAACTAGTTTATCTAATATATATATATATATATATATATATATATATATATTTCCTTCTTTTTTATATTTTTCTTTATTCGTTTTCTTTTTTTTTAATTGGTTCTTTTTTGTTCTTTCTTTCTTTTTTTCTTTCTGAACCTCTTTTATCCCCTTTCTGCCCCCTCACGATTTGGGATCTCTTCAGATTTGGTTAAAGCATATTTTCCAGGGGTTGTTGCCACCCTTCTAGTATTTTACTTGCTCCGTCATATACTCTTATCTGGACAAAATGACAAGGCAGAAAAATTCACTGCAAAAAAATAAACAAGAGGCAGTACCGAAGGCTAGGGACATAATCAATACAGACATTGGTAATATGTCAGATCTAGAGTTCAGAATGACGATTCTCAAGGTTCTAGCTGGGCTCGAAAAAGGCATGGAAGATATTAGAGAAACCCTCTCGGGAGATATAACAGCCCTTTCTGGAGAAATAAAAGAACTAAAATCTAACCAAGTAGAAATAAAAAAAGCTATTAATGAGGTGCAATAAAAAATGGAGATTCTCACTGCTAGGTTAAATGAGGCAGAAGAAAGAATTAGTGATATAGAAGACCAAATGAAAAAGAATAAAGAAGCTGAGCAAAACAGGGACAAACAGCTACTGGACCATGAGGGCAGAATTCGAGAGATAAGTGACACCATAAGACGAAACAACATTAGAATAATTGGGATTCCAGAAGAAGAAGAAAGAGACAGGGGAGCAGAAGGTATATTGGAGAGAATTATTGGAGAGAACCTCCCCAATATGGCAAAGGGAACAAGCATCAAAATACAGGAGGTTCAGAGAACCCCCCTCAAAATCAATAAGAATAGGTCCACACCCCATCACCTAATAGTAAAATTTATAAGTCTTAGTAACAAAGAGAAAATCCTGAAAGCAGCCCGGGAAAAGAAGTCTGTAATATACAATGGTAAAAATATTAGATTGGCAGCAGACTTATCCACAGAGACCTGGCAGGCCAGAAAGAGCTGACATGATATATTCAGAGCACTAAACGAGAAAAACATGCAGCCAAGAATACTATATCCAGCTAGGCTATCATTGAAAATAGAAGGAGAGATTAAAAGCTTCCAGAACAAACATAAACTGAAAGAATTTGCAAATACCAAACCAGCTCTACAGGAAATATTGAAAGGGGTCCTCTAAGCAAAGAGAGAGCCTAAAAGTAGTAGATCAGAAAGGAACAGAGACAATATACAGTAACAGTCACCTTACAGGCAATACAATGGCACTAAATTCATATCTCTCAATAGTTATCCTGAATGTTCATGGGCTAAATGCCCCAATCAAAAGACACAGGGTTTCAGTACGGATAAAAAAACACAACCCATCTATATGCTGCCTACAAGAAACTCATTTTAGACCCGAAAACACCTCCAGATTTAATGTGAGGGGGTGGAAAAGAATTTACCATGCTAATGGACATCAGAAGGAAGCAGGAGTGGCAATCCTTATATCAGATCAATTAGATCTTAAGCCAAAGACTATAATAAGAGATAAGGAAGGACACTATATCATACTCAAAGGATCTATCCAACAAGAAGATCTAACAGTTGTAAATATCTATGCCCCTAACATGGGAGCAGCCAACTATATAAATCAATTAATAACAAAATGAAAGAAACACATCAACAATAATACAGTAATAGTAGAGGACTTTAACACTCCCCTCACTGAAATGGACAGATCATCCAAGCAAAAGATCAACAAGGAAATAAAGGCCTTAAATGACACACTGGACCAGATAGACATCACAGATATATTCAGAACATTCCATCCCAAAGCAATAGAATACACATTCTTCTCTAGTGCACATGGAACATTCTCCAGAATAGATCACATCCTCAGTCCTCAATCAGGTCTCAACCGTTATCAAAAGATTGGAATCATTCCCTGCATATTTTCAGACCACAATGCTCTGAAGCTAGAACTTAATAACAAGAGGAAATTTGGAAAGAACCCAAATTCATGGAGACTAAACAGCATCCTTCTAAAGAATGAATGGGTCAACCAGGAAATTAAAGAAGAATTGAAAAAATTCATGGAAACAAATGATAATGAAAACACAACCGTTCAAAATCTGTGGGACACAGCAAAAGCAGTCCTGAGAGGAAAATATATAGTGGTACAAGCCTTTCTCAAGAAACAAGAAAGTTCTCAGGTACACAACCTAACCCTTCACCTAAAGGAGCTGGAGAAAGAACAAGAAAGAAACCCTAAACCCAGCAGGAGAAAAGAAATCATAAAGATCAGAGCAGAAATCAATGAAATAGAAACCAAAAAACCAATAGAACAAATCAACAAAACTAGGAGCTGGTTCTTTGGAAGAATTAATAAGATTGAGAAACCCCTGGCCAGACTTATCAAAAAGAAAAGAGAAAGGACCCAAATAAATAAAATCATGAATGAAAGAGGAGAGATAACAACTAACACCAAAGAAATATAGACAATTATAAGAACATACTATGAGCAACTCTACGCCAACAAATTTGACAATATGGAAGAAATGAATGCATTCCTAGAGACATATAAACTACCACAACTGAACCAGGAAGAAATAGAAAGCCTGAACAGACCCATAACCAGTAAGGAGATTGAAACAGTCATCAAAAATTTCCAAACAAACAAAAGCCCAGGGCCAGATGGCTTCCCGAGGGAATTCTACCAAACATTTAAAGAAGAACTAATTCGTATTCTCCTGAAACTGTTCCAAAAAATAGAAACGGAAGGAAAACTTCCAAACTCATTTTATGAGGCCAGCATCACCTTGATCCCAAAACCACACAAGGACCCCACCAAAAAAGAGAACTACAGACCAATATCCTTGATGAACACAGATGCAAAAATTCTCGCCAAAATACTAGCCAATAGGATTCAACAGTACATTAAAAGGATTATTTACCATGACCAAGTGGGATTTATTCCAGGGCTGCAAGGTTGGTTCAACATCCGCAAATCAATCAATGTGATACAACACATTAATAAAAGAAAGAACAAGAACCATATGATACTCTCCATAGATGCTGAAAAAGCATTTGACAAAGTACAGCATCCCTTCCTGATCAAAACTCTTCAAAGTGTAGGGATAGACGGCACATACCTCAATATTATCAAAGCCATCTATGAAAAACCCACCACAAATATCATTCTCAATGGAGAAAAACTGAAAGCTTTTCCGCTAAGGTCAGGAACACAGCAGGGATGTCCATTAGCACCACTGCTATTCAACATAGTACTAGAAGTCCTAGCCTCAACAATCAGACAACAAAAAGAAATTAAAGGCATCCAAATCAGCAAAGAAGAATTCAAACTATCACTCTTCGCAGATGATATGATACTATATGTGGAAAACCCAAAAGACTCCACTCCAAAACTGCTAGAACTTGTATAGGAATTCAGTAAAGTGTCAGGATATAAAATCAATGCACAGAAATCAGTTGCATTTCTCTACACCAACAACAAGACCAAAGAAAGAGAAATTAAGGAGTCAACCCCATTTACAATTTCACCCAAAACTAAAAGATACCTAGGAATAAACCTAACCAAAGAGACTAAGAATCTATACACAGAAAACTATAAAGTACTCATGAAAGAAATTGAGGAAGACACAAAGAAATGGAAAAATGTTCCATGCTCCTGGATTGGAAGAATAAATATTGTGAAAATGTCTATGCTACCTAAAGCAATCTACACATTTAATGCAATTCCTATCAAAGTACCATCCATTTTTTTCAAAGAAATGGAACAAATAATCCTACAATTTATATGGAACCAGAAAATACCTAGAATCACCAAAGCAATATTGAAAAAGAAAGCCAAAGTTGGTGGCATCACAATTCCGGACTTCAAGCTCTATTACAAAGCTGTCATCATCAAGACAGCATGGTACTGGCACAAAAACAGACACATAGATCAATGGAACAGAATAGAGAGCCCAGAAATAGACCCTCAACTCTATGGTCAACTCATCTTCGACAAAGCAGGAAAGAATGTCCAATGGAAAAAAAGACAGCCTCTTCAATAAATGGTGTTGGGAAAATTGGACAGCCACATGCAGAAAAATGAAATCGGATCATTTCCTTACACCACACACAAAAATAGACTCAAAATCATGAAGGACCTCAATGTGAGAAAGGAATCTATCAAAATTCTTGGGGAGTACACAGGCAGCAACCTCTTCGACCTCAGCCACAGCAACATCTTCCTAGGAATATCACCAAAGGCAAGGTAAGCAAGGGCAAAAATGAACTATTGGGATTTCATCAAGATCAAAAGCTTTTGCAGAGCAAAGGAAACAGTTAACAAAACCAAAAGACAACTGACAGAATGGGAGAAGATATTTGCAAATGACATATCAGATAAAGGGCTAGTGTCCAAAATCTATAAAGAACTTAGCAAACTCAACACCCAAAGAACAAATAATCCAATCAAGAAATGGGCAGAAGACATGAAAGAAGACATCCAGATGGCCAACAGACACATGAAAAAGGCTCCACATCTCTCGGCATCAGGGAAATACAAATCAAAACCACAATGAGATATCACCTCACACCAGTCAGAATGGCTAAAATTAACAAGTCAGGAAATGACAGATGCTGGCGAGGATGTAGAGAAAGGGGAACCCTCCTACACTGTTGGTGGGAATGCAAGCTGGTGCAACCACTCTGGAAAACAGCATGGAGGTTCCTCAAAATGTTGAAAATAGAACTACCCTATGACTCAGCAATTGCACTACTGGGTATTTACCCTAAAGATACAAACGTAGTGATCCAAAGGGGCACGTGCACCCGAATGTTTATAGCAGCAATGTCTACAATAGCCAAACTATGGAAAGAACCTAGATGTCCATCATCAGACAAATGGATAAAGAAGATGTGGTATGTATACACAATGGAATACTATGCAGTCATCAAAAGAAATGAAATCTTGCCATTTGCGACGACGTGGATGGAACTAGAGGGTATCATGCTTAGCGAAATAAGTCAATCGGAGAAAGACAACTATCATATGATCTCCCTGATATGAGGGAGAGGAGATGCAACATGGGGGGTTAAGGGGGTAGGAGAAGAGTGAATGAAACAAGATGGGATTGGGAGGGAGACAAACCATAAGTGACTCTTAATCTCACAAAACAAACTGAGGGTTGATGGGGGCAGGGGGGTTGGGGGCGGTGGGGTTATGGACATTGGGGAGGGTATGTGCTATGGTGAGTGCTGTGAAGTGTGTAAACCTGGCGATTAACAGACTGTAACCCTGGAGATAAAAATATATGTTTATAAAAAATAAAATTTAAAAAAATTATAAAAAAAAAAGAAATAGAGAAAACCTGCTTCTTGGGGCCCCAAATAAGAAAAAAAAAATAATAAATTCTAATGGCATCATTGTTAATTATTTGGTGATTAAAAGAATATGTTACTCTAGGTCAGAGAGAATGAGAAAAATTGCCCAAAGATTTTAACTGGGATCAAACCTCCTTTTTGTTTATCTGTTACAGGATGAAAAAGGTATCAAGTATCTCTGATACTTTTAGAGGAAATAATTTATGAATGAACGAATGAGAGACAACAGGAACTATATCTCATATAGCAAATAAAAATTATAAGTCATTTTGCCCCAAAGGATGTCTTTGTCTCAAAATATCACATGATGCTCACTCAAAGTTTTAAAAATAATCTGTAAATTAATGGGAGAGGCCTATCTAGGAAAAGTAATTATCCCTTCATAATTTGCATAAATTATTTTTATCTCTTACTTAATCCTTATAAGTACATTAAGATAAATATTTGGAACTGGAAAACTGGTATACATTATACAGTCCAAACTCTTCTATTATGGAAAAGAAACAGTATCCCAGAAAATAGGCAGACTTATTCAATACAATCAAGCTTATCAGCAGTACAGTAAGAATGAAAATGCACTTTTTTCCCCTCAGTTTGATGTTTTTTCTAAATTATGTTGATGGATTAAGATTACTCGTGGCACAATACTAAATTTTTAAAGACCATGTAACCTTGACAACACTAATAATGTGCAGTAAATAACCAAGATGAATTTGGTAAATAGAAAACTGTTTCTTTCCCCAATTATTTTAAAGGCCTATCAACCTTAGTCACATTTGAGATGGTCATATATCCTAACTAAAGAACATCATAACTATGACCCTATAGTTCTATTATAAAACATGGTATGAGTCACTTTTGGGATAGTCAAGCTTATAAAACTCTCTTGGAAAATCCAACTTCATTTACTAATTCCATTATCAAATTATTGGGCCTACTAAAAACTTTTTTCATAATCAATCAAATCAAACAGTACTTACTAAGCTTTGATCAATACTTTCTTTCAACGAATACACTACCAGAAATAGGGACAGAGTTTTTTCTCTCCTGTTCTAAAAGGCTTTTTGCCTATGCATTTCCATACTGTGTTAAAAAATTTCATAGAAACACATAAAAACTCAGCTAATAGATATCATAGAAACACAGAGAAAGAAGGGCCAATGCTCAAATAAGCCTTCACAGCTGCTTGAAGAGTCTCTCTATAGGCTTCCCAGGGTATGCAGGTGAAACAACTGCTATTTTGCCAAGTAGTTCCCCTCCAGGGTACTCAGAATTGTATGAACATCCAACCCAATTTTACTTTAGCAGAATTTATTGATTCAATCAGACAAACTATCATATATGAAACATGGGCCATGGAATAACTGCTAGATAGCATATTTAAATTCCATTCTTGGTAGATAAAATCCAGGATTTTTAAATTATGATTTCATACATTAATAAAGTGTGACCACACATAATATTTTGTTGCTGAAAGAAATCCAGAAAATGGGCTTCTTTTTAAAATTCACAGGAAAATGCTGCTGTAATATTTGTGATTCTAATTTAGTTACAAACAAAATAAGTTGTCTATTTATGTTTGTATTCACTCAGTCTGAATTGATTAATATGCATTCTGTAATATTCATATTATGTTATTATATGTTAATATATTGCAGAGTTATAGGGTAATTTGACCCATTTTATTTAGTATGTGAGTCACAACACACAGTTATGTAACCACAGAGACATAAGTACTTTCAGAAAAGTCTTGAGAAATAAGGAGATCCCACAATAGTCAGTCTTTAATGTTTCTATTTTATGACTCCCCTCCCACAAAATAAAAATGATGTAGTTTTTATACATGAGGAATACATATAGTTCCCATAATAAGGAAAACATATCTAGAGCCATTATCTCATTCATTCACCAAATGTTGACTAAGGGATTACCATGCATGAGGCACTATGCTGCTAATTGTGCAGGGTATATAAACAGACAAAATACATGTAAGATATAGCAAGGAGTTGTACAGCAACAAATAATCACTTGAATTAACCAAATGCCAAAAAAAACATAAGGCGTGATGGAGATTAGAGGACATTCATGATTGGTTTGTCTCTTTGTCTCTCTGTACCTACCTAAGCATTATCAATTCTTCTCAGTACTCTTGTAAATTCTTAAGTATACTTGTAGTCATTTGGGACTCTTACATACCACATTTTATTTATTTATTTATTTTACAATTTTGTATGTCTGCTGACTCGGCTCTAAATACATCAGGATCCTTTTTCTATACTTTCCTGGCTCCTAGTCATTGTTTAAGTCTCCAATAAACATTACCATAAAGATTTCCCTCAAACAAAATTTGTCTTCAATCTGTGTTTCCATAATACATTCATTCTATAAGAAATATAGATAAATAATATAGATCTTCTGTTATGTATCTTTTCTTATTTACCATAAATCATTAAAAGTCAGGCGTGTATGTATTTATACCCCTTTGGGTTCTAATCACTGTCATTCTCATACTTAATAGTACCTTGGATTCACTTAGCAAGTTAACAATTTATATATTCCTAGTAACCTAATTGCTGCTGATATCAAGCATCTATTCATGTGTTTATTGGCCATTTGTATATAATTTTGGGGGAAATGTCTACTCCTTTGGTTATTTTTTAAATGGAGTTATTTGATTTCTTTATTATTCGGAGGGGAAGGTAGCTTCTGTCCTCACCTGGAGGAACTCCTTCATACAAATAGCTGGGGTGGGGCACCTGGGTGGCTCAGTGGGTTAAAGCCTCTGCCTTCGGCTCAGGTCATGATCCCAGGGTCCTGGGATTGAACCCTGCATTTGGCTCTCTCTCCACAGGGTGCCTGCTTCCTCCTCTCTCTCTCTGCCTACCTGCGATCTCTCTCTGTCAAATAAATAAATAATATCTTTAAAAAACAAAACAAAACAAAACAAAAACGAAAACAAAACAAATAGCTGGGGTAAGGGTGGATCAGGGCCTAGTATTACTGGCCTGCCACCCCAAGGGTAGAGCTTCTGTTTTACAAGTGAAGGATGGGTGGAAGAAGAGATGTTTCCTTCTTTATCCTGGATGTCTCCACTGCTGCTTCTCTTGTCTGGAACTGAGCGGCAGCACAAAGTTGTATTAGGGGGTGAGGGATGGATAGGATGAGGAATGGTAGTGGCCTACCCACTGCAGGGAGAAACCGCAGCCTTAGATTAGGAGCTGGGGAGAAATGTAGTCCAGTCTTCTTGGCTATACATCCCTGGAGAGTTCTGTCAGTCTGTGCTGGGGAGACCAGGATAGGTCATGGCTCAGATGATACGGACTCTCACTGTTCTTACTGGGACTTAGTAGCTTTTCTTAAATAAATATTTTTCCATTTGTATGTCTTTAGAACAATTTCAAGACACTATTTTTTTTTTTTCCACATTTTCATCAATTAGGGTTGTTACTCCGGGGAGAGAATCTATGGAACTCCTTATGCTACCACTATGGAAATGCCACTCCTGTCCATATACATTTTGTAATATCTATTATTTCTTGATATGTTTCATGCTGGGTTGCCTCTGTGTAATTCAGAATCACCCTCACATCCTGTATGCCCTCCTTACTATCACTACTTGGAGAAGTTTTATTAATTTTTTTGATGGAGTTTAAACATTGCTTTCTTTAAGGAGGTTTCTTGATTTCTCAATGTGGTACATTCTCCTCAGCATCTTAATCCTCATAGCCTTTTACTTGTAAATCTCTCCAGTTACTCATTTTTGCTTTAGTTTGGAGTTGTTCTTTTTCATCTTTCTTTCTTTGACTTTAAATTCCTCTAGAAAAGAACTTGTGTTTTAATTGTACCTCCTTTTCAAAATGTTGGCATGTGAAACAAGTAACATCTAAATAGTTGTCTATATACACTTGGCTACAGAGATAAATTAATGAATAAACAAAATACAAAATAACTCACTACTTGAAATATTGTGTCATAAAAGTGTGCAGTTATCAAACTGTAAGTTGCAAGGTTTTCTAATACTATTTTGTCTCAGACTTCTTTGATTCTAATACTAGCTTAGTCATATTCCATATATTTAAAATATATGAATTATGACAAAAACATTAATACATAGTATATTTAGTTTGGTCTTAATTTAAGAAGGGATTGTGAAGCTATTAGAAAGATATATAAAAATATTAAAATGTTATTTAATAATTTAAGTTAAAAATCCATCAAGCTTAAAAAAGATTTGTTGGAGAAAAAGATATTAATGACATCGAATAGTGTAATTGTGCTAAATGTTTTCATGTGACAATTACAGACATATTTTAAAAGTTAAAATAGAATTTATTTCATTGAACTATTCCCCTTTTATATTATCATCTTGGATATTTTCTAAACCTTAATCTCATAAGAGAAGGGAGAGAGAAAATGAGGAGGAGAAGAAGGAAAAAACTTTCAACTTTCTCAAGATGTCGGAATCCCTAAAAGCAAATGGATATAATATATGTCTAGCAACAAAGAAAATGAAAATTAAAAAATAATGAAAATCATCATACCAATGAAAGTTCAATGATATTTGCAAAACAAAAAATAATGAGAACTTTGTAGGTCCTGTTTATTTACAAATTAACCTTCTAGGAACAAACTTATAATAATAATAAAAATAATGTTTCATCCAATTATGGGATCTTAGAAACCATAGGAAAGTGTGTATTTATACAGTATATTTTTGAATAAAGATGACTTTGGGATATAAATGAAGAGTAAAAAAAAATCTTATTTATTTTTAAATATAAACTTTATATACCATTGATAAAAAGAATAGTATAAAAGACAAACCCCATAAATCAACAGTACCAGAATGGGCATCTCTATGGGCTGGGTAATTTAATGATGAATTCCTTCATCTAATATTTTTGATCCCTACTCTGTATTGAAGTATTATGTAAATATAAAACAATAGGGGTCATATGTCACTGCATTGTAAACCTAGAAACAGACTTAGAGAAATAACTATTTTATTCCTAAAAAAAAAAAAAAAATGGGAGGCCAGGTGGAATACTGTATACCATAAACAAAATGTGAAAGAGCTTTCCACCCCCCCACCCCGGAAGAATAATCATTCAGACAGTTCTTAATCTACCTGCAACATTGTATTTCCTAAGGGACTTAGTCTTTTCCTCAAAGTAAGAACAAGCATGAGTAGAGAATAGAAAACTTAAGCAAGGAGATCAATGATAGGGCACAAACAACAACAAAAAAAATTAAAGCAAAATAGTAGCGAAAACATTTATAACCAGGATAACAGTACTGCTGCACTTTAAAAATACAAAATAGAAAAAAAAATATGCTTAAGACATAAAGTTAATGAAAGGGAACAGAACATGTAGATTTTTAACCATGGATCAGAGTCAAAATTACTTTTGGTGTTTCACAAAATGTATTAAAGTATAACTCTGAGTTATTCAGATTGAGTGAATTGGATTGATAAGATAAAACATGGGTCAGCAAGCTATGGCCAAATCTGTTTTGTCAATAATTTGCACACAGCCACATCCATTTTTTTGTGTATTATATATGGCTCTTTTGACACTTTGACGGTAGAGTTGAGTAGTTGTGACTAAGACTTTATTGCAGACAAGGAAAAAAAATATTTACTATATATCTCTTTATAGAAGAAAAGTTTACTGACCCTATCATAGAATACATGCTCAGTGAGTAAGTGAGATATGTAGTGATTCTTGCACAATATTCATTTCATCGCACCAAAAAGAAAATATAAGAGGAGATCTAAAAAAGTGTTCTGCACCCACAGATTCTATAATTCATTTGAAGGTGTGAAGTATGCATTACTTCAGGAGCTCATACTACTTAATTCAAATTCCCTAGAAATAGAGCCTGAGAGGAAGATTTGGGTACCAGTGATATATTAAGGGAGTGTTTTTAATGAAAACAAACAAACAAAAAAACCAAACAAACAAACAAAAACACCAACCAAACAAACAAAAACTGAAGTGGGTGAAAGGTAAGAATAAAGAGGGATTAACCAAGGATATCAACTCTGATCAAGTCTACTATGGCCTGATCCACACAGTAGAAGGTGGACCTGAAATAGAAATCTTACAGCAGAGTTTTGTCCTGTTGAAACAAAGATACCTTCATATAAGCCATTCAAAGGCTAGAAACTGCCCCAAAGCAGATGGGTGGGTATATAACCACTGAACAAAGGTGATTTCTTCTGGCTGAAGCAATTATCTAGGAAAGGAATCAGATGTGAGCACTAGTAACCAACACTTTACAAAAGCCAGAGGATGAGTGCATCAGCCTGGCACAGGAGATCTGGCTGGGGATCAAGAGCATGTACAATAATATCTTCTTCAAATACAGTCTATTAAATATCTCCTGGGTTTCAGTCTTGATCACTACCAAGTGATGCAACCATGTAACAGATATTCAATGTTTACTATATGAGTTAATTTGCTTATTAACACCAGTCACATGATGCTGCTTTAATGTTTTTATAATTAAGTAGAGGATAATGGATAAGAAAAGTCCCTCTTGTTTCTTTGGTTTGCATAAACTGAAAATTTGAACTTGATCAATTTTCTTCCATTGACTGACATCAAGAATTTCAGTTGTGATAACATTCATAAGATCCATCTCTGCCAATGGTATAGTAATACAAGCATAATATTTCTTTTATCTTGTTTACACTTGCAAGGCAAAAGAAATAAAAATTGTCAGAAAAACTCAGCAGTTCACATAAATTTATGTCTTCTTAAACATTCTTCTCTACAACATAACAAAAGCACAGAGCATCATGCTGTATTTTACTGACTTTGTAAAAAGCTTTTTTTTTTTTTCTTTAAGGTTTCTGTCTTCATGATTTCTTTTCTCCCGTTGCTTTCCACAAGCCTCAGGAACAGCCTACGAATATATACAGCCTAATATTTCTTCCTCCCACCCCCGTACCATGCAATCTGTCCTCAATATTCTCACACAAAACACAGTGTACTAGGTTTTGAAAAGAGATGGTAACCTAAAACAAAACAAACAAACAAACCCTGAAAAACTCAAAAGCCCAAATGTAGCTAAAGCAAGTGTTTATAAAGAGTTGCAAATATGGTTCCAAATATGTCTTATTGGATGTTTTCTGGTCATGCTACAAGGAGTTTGAGGCAATATACATATATTCACTGCATATGTCTTTAGACATATATTCTTCTTTCAGTTGTAACAGTAGTCACCTGACACTGAGGAACTTTGAGTATTGCCCAAATCAAGAAAATGCTCCCAAGTATCTAGAATAGACTGTGGCATATAATGTGCCACAGAATGTTGAATGAATTAATGAGTGAGCATATAATGAGATTGATTCTGGCTACTTTCAGTAATACTATGGAGCATTAGACATTCCTTCCTCCTTGAGTTGTTCAAATCATCCGACTTGATTTCTAAATTATTTGTCATAAATATAACAGAAGTCAGTTTAAAATATCTGTTGTGCATGCATTTTGTAGGCATTAAAAGAAGAGCAGGACAGATAATGAGAGGAATTTAAACCAGGGGAGGAGACATGAAAAGATGGCATGATGTAATTCTAAGAAGAATGAAATCAGTAATGCTTTTGCTCAATGCCTGTTCTAGTCTTTTTTTAAAGACATAATTGACATATAATATTATATTAGTTTCATGTGTAGACAAAATGATTTGATATTTGTATACACAGTATAATGATTACCACAGTAAGTCTAGTACCATCAATCACCGAAGTTACATAACTTATTTTTCTTGTGATAAGAACTCTTAAGATTTACTTTCATCAACTTTCAAATGTACAGTACAACATTATTAACTACTGTCATCAAGCTGTACATTATATTCCCATGACTTTCTTATTTTATACTGGAAGTATGTACCTCTTAAACCCTTTCACCCATTTTACCTACCCCTCAACCTGCCTCCACTCTCTCAACCACCAATCTGTTCTATGTACCTATGAGCTTTGTTTTGTTTTGGTATATTTGTTAATTTACTTTATTTTTAAAATTCTACATAAAAAGAAAATCATATGATATTTGTTTCTGCGTAATTTCATTTAGCATACAAGCTTTTGTTATTATGTTTGAGTAGTAGTCCATTACACACACACACACACACACACACACACACACACCACAATTTCTTTATCCATTAATGTATTGGTGAATACTTAGGTTGTTTCTGTATCTTGGCTATTGTAAATAATGTTGCCATGAACATGAGTGCTTATATATTTTCAACTGGTATTTTTATTTTCCTTGAATAAATACCCAGAAGTCGAATTGCTAAATCATATAGTAGTTTTGTGTTTAGTTTTTTTGAGGAACCTCCATCTTGTTTTCCATAGTGGCTGAACAAATTTCCACTCACGACAAGCGTATACAAATTCACTGTATGCACTATTCACTGTATATAGTATACAGAAAAAAAAAAAAGTTTCCTTTTCTCTATATCCAAACCAACACTATTTTTCCTTGCCTTTTGGATAATAATCATTCTAATATCTAATAGTATGAGGTGAAATCTCATTGTATTTTTGATTTGCATCTCCCTGTTAATTAGTGATGTTGAATATCTTTACAGGTGTCTGTAAAAATAGCTGTTTAGATCTTCTGACCATTTTTAATACAACTTTTTTTGTCATTGAGTTGTATGAGTTCTTTATATATGTTGAATATTAACCCCTTATCAGATATATAATTTGCAAATATTTTTTCCCATTTAGTAAATTGCCTTTTTATTTTGCTGGTGATTTCTTTTTCAGTGCAGAAACTTTTTAGTTTGAGGTAGTCCCACCTGTTTATTTTTATTTCATTTCCTTTGCTTTTGGAGTCAGATCCCAAAACTCTTCACCAAGACTGATGCAGGGAAATGACTATGTTTTGTTCTAGGAGCTTTGTAGTTTCAGATCTTATACTCAACATTTTAATCCATTTTTCCCCATTTTCTTTTCTTTTCATTGTTCCAAAATTCATTGTTTATGTACCATACCCAGTGCTCCATACAATATGTGCTCTACATAATACCTACCACCAGGCTCACCCAACCACCTACCCCTTCCCCTCCAAAACCCTGTTTTTCTCAGAGTGCACAGTTTCTCATATTTGTCTCCCCCTTTGATTTCCCCCATATCACTTCTCTCTATCCCCCAATATCTTCCATGTTATTCCTTATGCTCCACAAATAAATGAAACCATATGATACTTGACTCTCTCTGCTTCATTTATTTCACTCAGCATAATCTCTTCCAGTCGCATCCATGTTGATATAAATGTTGGGTATTCATCCTTTCTGATGGAGGCATAATACTCCACTGTATATATGGACCATATCTTCCTTATCCCTTTATACGTTGAAGGGCATCTTGGTTCTTTCCACAGTTTGGTGACTGTGGCCATTGCTGCTATGAACATTGGGGGTACAGATGGCCCTTCTTTTCACTATGTCTGTATCTTTGGGGTAAATAGCCAGTGGTGCAATTGCAGGGTCATAGGGAAGCTATATTTCTTAAAATTTTTTTTAAAGATTTTTATTTATTTATTTGACAGAGAGAGATCACAAGCAGGCAGAGAGGCAGGCAGAGAGACAGGAGGAAGCAGGCTCCCTGCTGAGCAGAGAGCCCGATGCGGGACTCGATCCCAGGACTCCGAGATCATGACCTGAGCCGAAGGCAGCGGCTTAACCCACTGAGCCACCCAGGTGCCCTATTTCTTAATTTTTTGAGTAATCGCCACACTGTTTTCCAAAGTGGCTGCACCAACTTTACATTCCCACTAACAGTGTGAGAGCGTTCCCCTTTCTCCACATCCTCTCCAACACATGTTGTTTACTGTCTTATTAATTTTGGCCATTCTAACTGATGTAAGGTGGTATCTCAATGTGGTTTTGATTTGAATCCCCCTGAGGGCTAGTGATGATGAACATTTTTTCATGTGTCTGTTACCATTTGTATGTCTTCTTTGGAGAAGTATCTGTTCATGTCTTCTGCCCATTTTTTGATATGATTATCTGTTTTGTGTGTGTTGAGTTTGAGGAGTTCTTTATAGATCCTGGATATCAGTCCTTTGTATTGTCATTTGCAAATATCTTCTACCATTCGGTCGGTTGCCTCTTTGTTTTGTATTTATATCCATATATAAGTATATTGAAGTCTTTTATCCATTTCGAGTTTATCTTTGTGTATGGTGTAAGAGAATGTTCGAGTTTCATTCTTCTACACATAGCTGTCCAATTTTCCCAGCACTGTTTATTGAAGAGACTGTCTTTTTCCCACTGTATATATTTTCCTGTGCTGTAGAAAATTATTTAACCATAGAGTTGAGGATCCATATCTTGGCTGCCTACTCTGTTCCACTGGTCTATATGTCTGTTTTTGTGCCAGTACCATGCTGTCTTGGTGATCACAGCCTTGTAGTAAAGCTTGAAATCTGGCAACTACATAAGACAACTGTTAATCAAGATAAAGAGCCATATTCACATAAATACATTAATAGTAAGGGATCTTAACATGCCGTTCTCAGTAATAGATCATCCATTGGGGTGCCTGAGTGGCTCAGTGGGTTAAGCCTCTGCCTTTCGGCTCAGGTCATGATCTCAGGGTCCTGGGATCAAGCCCAACATCGGGCTTTCTGCTCAGCAGGGAGCCTGCTTTCCTCTCTCTCTGCCCCTCTCTCTCTGTCTGCCTCTCTGCCTACTTGTGATCTCTCTCTCTCTCTCTCTCTCTCACTGTTAAATAAATAAATAAAATCTTAAAAAAAAATCATCCAAGCAGAAAATCAGTAAAGAAACGAGAGCATTGAATGACACATTGGACCAGATGGACCTCATAGATATATACAGAACATTCTTTTTAATCTATTTTCAATCCATTTTGAGTTAATTTTAATATGGCTTAAGATAATAGTCTACTTTGATTTGTCAGGTACCTGTCCAGTTTTTCTATTTCTTGAAAACACTGTCGCTTCCTATTTCATATTTTTGCATCTTTTGTCATAAATTAATTGATTATATATGCATGAGTTTATTTCTGGGCTCTCCATTCTGTTCTGTTGACTTATGAGTTTGCTCTTATGCTAATATCATACTGTTTTGATTAGTATAGCTTTATAATAGTTTGAAATCAGGGAACATAGTGTCTTGAGCTTTGTTCTTTTATAATATTACTTTGGCTATTCAGGGTCTTTTGTGATTCCTTACATTTTGGGATCATTTACTTTAATTCTGTGGAAAATGCTATTGGAATTTTGGTAAGAATTGCATTGAGTCTATCAACTGTTTTCAGTAATATGGATATTTTAACAATACTAATTCTTCTAATCCATTAGCACAGAATATTTTTCCACTTATTTATATGTTTTTCAATTTTTTTCATCATTGTCTAATAGTTTTCAGTGTCTAGATATTTTATCTCCTTCATTAAATTTATTCCTAGGTATTTTAATCTTTTTGATGCAATTTAATGATTTTTTTTTTTTTTTACATTTCTTTTTCTGGTAGTTTGTTATTAGTATATAGAAATGCAACAGATTTTTGTTTATTGATCTTGTACCTTGAAAGTTTACTGAATTCCTTTATGAGTTCCAACAGTTTTGTTTTTTTGTTTGTTTGTTTCATTTTTTCTTTTGCTTTGTTTTTGATGGGGTACCTATATTTTTCTACATATAAAATCTTGTAAACTGCAAGTAGTGAGTTTTCTTTCTTCCTTAACAATTTGTATGCCTTTTATTTCTTTTTCTTGCCTAATTGTTCTAGCAAGGACATCCGATATTATGTTAAATAAATATGGTGAGAGTTGACATCTTTCTCTTTTCCCAATTTTGAGTAAAAGTTTCCAGAGTTTCACTATTAACTATGATGTTAACTGTGGGCTTTTCATATGTGATCTTTATTATGTTGAGTTATGTTCTCTTTATATCCACTTTGTTGAGAGTTTTTATCCTGAATGGATGTTCAGTTTTGTCAAATGCTTTTTCTGCATCTGTAGAGATGATCAGATAATTTTCAGGCTTCATTTTGTTAATGTGGTACATCATGTTTATTTATTTTTGGATGTTGAACCATCCTTGCGTCTCTGGAATAAATCCCACTTGACATGGTGTATGATCCTTTTCACATCATTCAATTTTATTTGCTAATATTTTGTTGAAGATTTTTACATCTATGTTCATCAGGGTATGGGCATATATATATATATATATTTTGTTTGTTCGTTTGTTTTTGTTGTTCCTTTCTGTCTTATGTATCAGAGTAATGCTGCCCCTGTGAAATGAGTTTGGAAACATTTTCTACTCCTCCATATTTTCAGAGTTTGAGAAGAATAGGAATTAAAATTTTCTCCGAATGTTTGGTAGAATTCACCAGTGAACCTGCCTTGTTCTGGCTTTTGTTTGTTGGGAAATTTTTTATTACTAATTCAATCTCATTGTCAGTAATCAGTCTATTCAGATTTTCTATTTCTTCATGATTCGATCTTGGAAAATTATATGTTTCCAGTAATTTAACCATTTCTTCTAGGTTGCTAAATATGTTGGCCTATAATTGTTTATGATCATTTTTATTTCTGTGGTATCTAGTTGTAACATTTATTAATTTCTAATGTTATTTATTTGAGTCTTCTTTTCTTTTCCTTTTTATTATTATTATTATTATTATTGGTGATTCTAGCTAAAGGTTTGTCAATTTTGTTTATTTTCAAGGAACTAGTTCTTAGTTTTATCAGTCTTGTCTATCTTCTTTTTAGTCTCTATTTTATTTATTTCACTTTGATCTTTGTTATCTCTGTCCTACTAACTTTGGGCTTAATTTGTTCTTCTTTTCTATGTTCTCTGTATTTAGAATTAGATTGTTTATTTAATACTTTTCTTGTTCCTTGAATTAGGCTTATATTATATGATCTTACTTCTGGAGCTGCTTTTGTTGCACTCCAAAGATAATGTTACTACTTACATTTTTCTCAAGGTAATTTTTCATTTCTCCTTCGATTTCTCTTTTGACTCATTGGTTATTCAGTAGTGTGTTGTTTAATCTCCACATGTTTGTGATTTTTCCAGTTTTCTTCTTGTAATTAATTTCTACTATCAGAAATTTGTATTCAAAAAAGATGTTTGATATGATTTAGTCTTAAATTTATTGAGACTTGTTTTGTAGTCTAGCATATAATCTATCCTGGAGAATGTTTCATGTGCAGTTGAGAATCATGTGTATCTGCTGTTTTTAAATGGGATGTTCTTTATATATCTATCAAGTCCATCTGGTCTAATTCACCAGTTAAGACTAATACTTCTTTATTGGCTTTTTGCCTGGATGATCTATCAATTTATAAAATTGGTTTATTAAATTTCTTTACTGTTATTATATCATTATCTATTTCTTTCTTTAAGTCTATTAACATTTGCTTTATATATTTAGGCTTATATTATATATTTATTTATATATATATTATATATCATATATAATATATATTTATATATATATAAATATATTTATATATTTAGTTGGGTGTATACATATTTGCAAATGTTGTATCTTCTTGTTCAACTAACCCCTTTATCATTATGTAATGCTTTAGTTTGTCTTGTATTATAGTTTTTGCTTTAAAGTCTGTTTTGTCTGTGTATAGCTACCCCAGCTTTCTTTTGGTTTCCATTTGCATGGAAAATCTTTTTCTCTTCCTTCACTTTCAGTCTGTGTTTTCTTACATCTGAAGTGAGTTTCTTATAGACAGCACATAAATGGGTCTTTGTCTTGATTTTTTTTATCCATTCCATCACTTTATGTGTTTTTTTTTAAGATTTTATTTATTTATTTGACAGAGAGAAATCACAAGTAGACAGAGAGGCAGGCAGAGAGAGAGGAGGAAGCAGGCTCCCCGCTGAGCAGAAAGCCTGATGTGGGGCTCGAACCCAGGACCTGGGATCATGACCTGAGCGAAGGCAGCGGCTTAACCCACTGAGCCACCCAGGTGCCCCACTCTATGTGTTTTGATTAGAAATTTCAGTCCATCTACATTATAAAGTAATTGTTGATGATAGATATGTACTTACTGTCATTTTGTTCATTGTTTTTTGGCTGTTTTGTAATTCTTCTCTTTTCCTTTCTTCTTCTCTTGCTCTCTTCCCTTGTGTTTTGATTTTCTTTAGTGTTATGCTTGGATTTCCCTTAAATTATCTTTTGTGCATCTACTACAAAAATTTTTGTTTCTTGGCTCACAAATTACAGCCTATAAGTAACAGTCTATTTTAAATTGATGGTAACAGGGGCACCTGGGTGGCTCAGCGGGTTAAGTCTCTGCCTTCAGCTCAGGTCATGATCTCAGAGTCCTGGGATCGAGTCCCGCATCGGGCTCTCTGCTCTGCAGGGAGCCTGCTTCCTCCTCTCTCTCTCTCTCTCTCGGCCCACTTGTGATCTCTCTCTGTCAAATAAAATCTTAAAAAAATAAATAAATTGATGGTAACATAAGTTTGATTGCATTCTAAAACTCTACATCTTTATCTTCACCACCCACCCCCAAAATTTTATGTTTTTGATGTCATTCTTTTTATTAGTTAAGTTATTCCTTAACTAATTATTATAGTTACATTTTTTTAACTAATTCTGTCTTTTAACATTCATACTAACTTTATAAGTGATTAATCCACTAACTTTACTACAAACTTACTGTTACCAAGGGAGAGCAAAAAGATGGTGTTTCCTGGCCTACATTCCCCAAGAGCACCTCCATAACCTCTAGATTTGTGACAAAACTAAAGCCTAACCCTCAGACTGAAGCTTGGGCAAGTAAATAGGCCTATTTCACAGAATGTCTAAGGGTATGTTTCAATTTGCTCTGTGAAGTGTCCTGGGAGTGGTAGTCTGCCAAAAACTGTCTCACCAGTTGTCAGTCAGTCTTTCTGTCTTGTGAGACCCAAAAATGCAAGCCTCCTGGCCATCAGAGCCAAGCAATCAAGGAGCATCCCTGTGTAGATTGCATGCTCAATTGGTTTTAGTGAAGTGAGAGAACACACAGGCCAGGATGTGCCTGCTAGCTTTAACAAGGCAGGGGGGAACACAGGGCCAAGACACACCCTGAGAATAGTGCAAGGCTGAGGTATGCCCATCTGCTTTAGTGACACAGTGGAAGTATGCAGGGAATGCATTCACCCATTGGCAGTAGCAAGGTAGAGGGAGAGTGCAAAAATGGCACTCCATCACTGGAGAGAGTCCTAACAGGCCTCTGCTGCACTGACAGAACTTTAAAATTAACAAATGAATCTCCTTCATATAAAGCTTAGGTGTTTTTCAAGCTGCTGCTTTTGTGCTGAACCCTAGGTTGAGTGACTCTGCGTGTGAACCCTGTAAGAGTAGCATCTCAGTTCTGTATAGTCCTTTGGGCTCCTGGATGTAAGCCCTGCTGGTTTTCAAAGACAGAAGTTTTGGGGACTCATTTCTCCACACAAGTGAAGGACTGGGTGTCTGACATGGGGTACAAACCCTCAGCTCCATGGATAGAATTACCAGATTTGTAAGATTGCTCCTGATTGTGGATCACTGTGTCAGGGACAGGGTTTATGACAAGGCCCCATCAGCCTCCCCCACCCACCTCAATGTGGCCCTTTTATTTGTTGTACAGGAGCTGTTCAGCTAGTTTTCACATCTTATTTTTAAAGGGAATTCTTCCATGTAGAAGAACTATAGATTTGGTGTGTCTATGGGAGGAGGTAAGTTCTGAATCTTCTTATGTCATTATCTTGGACTGCACCCTCTTCCTCTTGGCTGTTTTTACTTTTCATTTTCACATAATTCTAACCCTTCAAGTTCACAGTCCTCTTCAAGAAAAGTAAATTTTCTGTGTCATTTTTAGACAGCCATAGAAACTTAAAGCAAAAATTGATTCTTTATCCTTTTTTTTAAATTCCAAGAATGCACTCTCACTTTTATTATTATTATTGCCTATTATTCCTAACACAGCTTTAGATTTTCAGTTATGAATCGTACAGTATATATTTTTAAATTCAAATATCTAAGACTAGGATAAAATCTGCAACTTGTATATCAGACCATTAAGGATGTTAGCTGAGGTCTCTTCTCTCAGAGACCTCATATATATAATAGAAGAAGCAAAAACTTTCTTTTGAAAAGAAGATTCATATTTTAAATGCAGATCCCATTACTCTGAAAAAGTGTGAATTGTTTTATTTTCTGCTTAAAATTTAAAATGAGATTAAGAGTCACTTATGGTTTGTCTCCCTCCCAATCCCATCTTGTTTCATTTATTCTTCTCCTACCCCCTTAACCCCCCATGTTGCATCTCCACTTCCTCATATCAGGGAGATCATATGATAGTTGTCTTTCTCCAATTGACTTATTTTGCTAGGCATGATACCCTCTAGTTCCATCCACGTCGTTGCAAATGGCAAGATTTCATTTCTTTTGATGGCTGCATAGTATTCCATTGTGTATATACACCAGAACTTCTTTATCCATTCATCTGTTGATGGACATCTAGGTTCTTTCCATAGTTTGGCTATTGTAGACATTGCTGCTATAAACATTCGGGTGCACGTGCCCCTTCGGATCACTACGTTTGTATCTTTAGGGTAAATACCCAGTAGTGCAATTGCTGGGCCATAGGGTAGTTCTATTTTCAACATTTTGAGGAACCTCCTTGCTGTTTTCCAGAGTGGTTGCACCAGCTTGCATTCCCACCAACGGTGTAGGAGGGTTCCCCTTTCTCCGCATCCTCGCCAGCATCTGTCATTTCCTGACTTGTTCATTTTAGCCATTCTGACTGGTGTGAGGTGATATCTCATTGTGGTTTTGATTTGTATTTCCCTGATGCTGAGTGATATGGAGCACTGAGGGTTGCTGGGGGGAGGGGGGTTGAGAAAAGGGGGGTGGGGTTATGGACATTGGGGAGGGTATGTGCTATGGTGAGTGCTGTGAAGTGTGTAAACCTGGCAATTCACAGACCTGTACCCCTGGGGATAAAAATATATTATATGTTTATAAAAAAATTTTTTTAAAAGATACAAAATTAATAATATTCCTATATACTGCAATAACCAAACAAAAATATAATCAAATACAGATCTCGCTTTTAACAGCATTAAGATAACCAGGTCCCAAGGAAAAAAAAGTTTAAAAAATGGGAAAGATCTTTTATGGGGAAAATTATAAAATTATAAAACATTAAAGATCTGAATGTATATACAGATATACAGTACCATGTATATACAATTGAAAGATTTAATATCATAAAATTGATTCTCTGGACATTGATAAATGAATTCTATGTAATCACAAAAAAAATTAAAATGAAATCATCAAGAAGATACATACTTTTCTTTAAAGCAAAAAGCAATTTAGATTAAAAGGCACTTTAAGAAATCTAAATGAATATAACCCTTAATGAAGAAATTATTTCTTTCTGATATGAAAAATTAGGTAGACATCATATGGAGCATTGAGCTTAAATTTTAGCAAATTATTAAAACTTTATCAACAATTTGGATAAAAACTGTATGTGTTGAAAATTGTACAATTGAAAAAGCTAGTCTTGTTTTTGTTTTTAATTTTTAGGGATCTAGTTGACATTTTTAATCACATATATTTTTGCATTATTACCTACTGCACCAGCTTAGAGGGATATAATGTTTCCTGAAGGGGGATGATATTGTAAGAGAGCAACCAGAAGTAACAGAAGTGAGAGAACACTTCAGACTTCTGAATGAAATGTTTTTCTGCTTATTCAGAACAAACATCAAATCTCTGCTTGAGGAATTCTTTGAATTATTCTACATGGAAAAAAAAAAAAGAGACACTGGTCATATCTGGATTCAATTCTCAAATAAAAGTTAACACAAAATGAAATGGAATTATCTATAAGTTTCTAAATTGAGTTATGTCATGTAATCCTCTCACTTTTCTTTTTTTCCCACCAACGTACCATGAATTGAAAACCATTTTGTATTCACAAACTCATTATATTTACGGAATCCAAAGTAATAAGGGCAGGAGGTATCATTTAAGATGGGCTAAAGCCTTATAAGCGTAAAGAAAAAAAAAAAAAAGGTGGGCTAATGCTTGAAACATAATAAATCACAATAAACTCCAAAGCTTTAAATTTAAATTATCTTTGTTAAAAATTCAGACATGCGGGGCGCCTGGGTGGCTCAGTTGGTTGGGCGACTGCCTTTGGCTCGGGTCATGATCCCAGGACCCTGGGATAGAGCCCTACATTGGGCTCCCTGATCAGTGGGGGGCCTACTTCTCCCTCTCCCTCTGCCTGCCCCTCTGCCTATGTGTGCTCTATCTCTCTGTCAAGTAAACAAATAAAATCTTTAAAAAAAATTCAGACATGCTAAAATAGTATTTTAACTTTTCCTGCATATTTCACGTGGATATTTATTTGATAATTATTTATCTAAAAATAATTAGATAACTATTTATCTAATTTTAGGAAGAACTCAGTTTTAAAACTACATAACTCATTTTGCCCATTTAATCATGCTCCATTAATTACTATTAATTACTTTGATTCTTGTTACTTTTCAAAGCTGGAGTCTTCTAGTATTCAAATTTCTCTCACATATGTGAGAAGCTACTGAATTACAGACCAAAGTATCCAACTGCTTATTAAGTATCTACAAACCTGAATGCCTGAAAGGAACACAAAATTCATCTGCATATGTAGGCTCATTATCTTTTCCATCAGACCATTCTGTTCAGGTGTTGAAGCCAAAATGCAAAAGGTGGAGTCAATCCTTGCCAATTCTTTTTCTTTTATAGCCTCATATTTAATCCCACATCAAATGTTGTCAGTTTTACCCCTATATGTATAAACTTCTCTCCATCTCCATCCAGACTACTTAAAACCCAGCTACTATTTTCCTGTAGTGAGGCAATATTCTCCTGTATACCTACATTTACTTTAATGCTTTCAATCTGTTTTATATATTAAAACTGGAGTTATCTTTCAAAATGACAATCTGAGTCTATCACCTCACAAAAATATTAAGTTGATCTCAGTGCTAATAAGAGAAAGGTCAAAAATTTAACACACAAGATTCTGCATAATATCATAACTGATAAATTATGTCTCCTCACTATTATTATTATAATTCTGCAGTTTTCCTTAATAAAACATATTAAAATTTATACATACATACCTATGTGATTGCTTCTTGTCTCTCACACTTAAGATTATAGGGGCAGGGATCTTGCGAATCTGACTCAACCTGATTTTGCCAACATCTACTCTGAATGGTTCTGAATGAATAAATGAAACACAGAAAAAGAAGGGAGGAATATTACCGGGCTATGCATAGAGGGAAAAATAAAAATAATGCAATAGTGGTTAAAATTGACAGTCTTAACTAGGAAAAAAGAAATACATACATATATATTACATATATATTATATATATTTTTATTATTATATACATATATATGTATATTAGATTTTATTTATCTATTTGAGAGAGTGAGAGCAGGGGGAGGGGCAGAGACAGAGGGAGGAGCAGACTTCCAACTGAGCAGGGAGCTGGACATGGTGCTTGATCTTAGGACCCTGGGATCATGACCTGAGCCAAAGGCAGACGCTTAACCAAGTCACTGAGGCACCCCAAGAATAAAATATTTTACCTGAGAATTGGACAAAAGTAAATTGGTGATGAGACATTCATTTATTCATTTATCCTTCAACTCAACAGTTTTGAGGAGTCTGTTGTATTTTAGAAATGTAGCTGCTGACAAAGCACTTACCCACTAATTTTGTATATAAACTTATAAACATATAATTGAACTGAAGTATGACATATTTTAGTTCAGAAATTCAAAGAGATACTAGAAGCACAAATGAGAATCAGGGAAACCTGCAAGAGTATTTGGGAAATGGATAAGAGTTTGAACACATAACTTTTAGCAGTTATCACTGAAGAGAAAAATCCCTAAGTGTTTGATATACAAAACAATAAATATTCATAAATTATTATTATTCAATAATAAATTATTATTATTCAATAAAGCATGCTCTGACATAGTAAAAGAGATAACATGACATCATTAAACAGAAGTAGGTTGATGGGTACCACTGACCTAGAAATGTATCAGTGGCTTTTCTTTCTTTCTTTCTTTCTTTGACCCTTTCCCATATTCATTCTGTAATGTCTTGTAACTATCTAGTTATCTTTTTATTTGTCCAGTGGAGCAGGGAAAAAAAAAAAAAAAGAATGGCCTGCAATTTCAGAAAGTCTAGACACTGAATTATATGTTAAGTTGTCTGAACTTTATAAGAATGGAGAATAATGAAAATATTTTTAATAGGAAAGTGTTACTTATTTGAGCAATAATAAAGTAGTCTACATGCCATTAAAAGGACACATAAAAACTTTGTACAGTACATTTTTACACTAGAAATTGAAGGACTTAAATTTGGAAACTAAAGAGTATTACTAAATGTTCTACAATTACGGGTTGCCTGAGTGGCACAGTGGGTTAAAACCTCTGCCTTCAGGTCAGGTCATAATCCCAGGGTCTTGGGATAGAACCCCACATCAGGCTCCCTGCTGAGCAGAGAGCCTGCTTCCTCCTCTCTCTCTCTGCCTATCTCTCTGCCTACTTGTGATCTCTGTCAAATAAATAAATAAAATCTTAAAAAAATAATTGTTCTACAATTAATTATTGTAAACTTTGCTTTACACTTAATGATTATTAGGGCATAAATACAGATTCACTAAAAGCAAACCACTTAATTTATTCATTCATAAATTTAAGTAATTTCTGTTATTGAAGTATAACAAAACTATACAAAATTGCTTATATTTTACTTCTACAGCACAATAAAATTTACAAATATAAACACCTGGAGATCATGAAGATCCAAGTAAAGAAAAACATTTGCTTGACAAATTTGAAGAAAAAAAATGTGTATGTGTGCATTTGAGTCTACTGAAGACAAGCTAAAAGGAAATAAATATTACTTGGTCGGCAAAGGCAAGGGAAACAAAGGCAAAAATGAACTACTGGGACTTGATCAAGATAAGAAGAGGAAGGTTCCCCAAGTTTTTGCACAGCAAAGGAAACAGTATCTTATCAAATAAGGGACTATTATCCAAAATCTATGAAGGACTTATCAAACTCAACAAATAATCCAATCAAAAAATGGGCAGAAGACATGGATAGACATTTCTTCAAAGAAGATATCCAAATGGTCAACAGACACATGAAAAAATGTTCAACATCCCTTAGCATCAGGGAAATACAAGTCAAAACCATAATGAGATACCACCTCACACCAGTCAGAATGGCTAAAATTACCAAGTCATAAAACAACAGATGTTGGTGAGGATGCAGAGAAAGGGGAACCCTGTTACGCTATTGATGGGAATGCAAGCTGGTGCAGCCACTCTGGAAAATATTATGGAAGTTCCTCAAAAAACTACCTATGGCCCAGCAATTGCACTACTAGGGATTTATCCCAAAGATAAAAATGTAGACAAACCATGAAAGACTCTTAATCATCAGAAACAAACTGAGAGTTGATGGAGGGGAGGGGCGAGGAGGAAATGGAGTATCTGGGTGATGGACATTAAGGAGGGCATGTGATGTAATGAGCAGTGGGTATTATATAAGACTGACGAATCACTGAACTCTACCTCTGAAACTAATAACACACTATATGCTAATTGAATTTAAATTTAAAAAAATAAATGAGTAAATTTTACTTTGGTCAAAAATCAGTCTATCTATCCAAACATTCATCCATCCATCCTTCTAATTCTTTAGCAAACATTTAAAAAAAAATACTAAACATGTAAATATATTAGAATAAATCTGATCTAGGAATAAAAATATATATGGGGGATGGAGTAGCTCTGTAAATTTATTGGACTAAAATATATGCATATATATTTCTTTAATAAAATAAAAATTTAAATTAAAAATATCAAAATAATATTATAATAAAATGTAGAAATATTTAATTTGAAGAAAAAATAGAAAAAAAAGACTACCAATAGAAAATATTTAGGGGCGCCTGGGTGGCTCAGTGGGTTAAGCCACTGCCTTCGGCTCAGGTCATGATCTCAGGGTCCTGGGATCGAGCCCCGCATCGGGCTCTCTGCTCGGCAGGGAGCCTGCTTCCTCCTCTCTCTCTACCTGCCTCTCTGCCTGCTTGTGATCTCTCTCTGTCAAATAAATAAATAAAATCTTTAAAAAAAATATTTAGAAGAAAATTAGCTTATCTTGGATCATACAGCTAATAAAAATATTCTTTTTTAAGAATGCATGCATTACTTAGGTAATTCAAAGCATGTATTTAGTATCTAAAGAAAGAATTGACTAGAAATATGTAAACTAAAAAAAAAACAGAATAGTCTTTGAACTGACAGTGTAATAAAGACTTAAAAATCTTTTTAAAGATCTTTGAAAGAGAGAAACCAGAGATCTTTATCACAAGAATATCAGAAGTAATGTTTAACATAATTATTAATAGTTTCATGGCAACATCGAAATTATATAAAAGTTCTGCAGGTTACAAAAATGAAGAATTATTTATTTTCTTGGGCAAAAATTCAAACAATCAAACTAATCTAAATATGCTCAAAATAGATATTGAAGTTAAATATTCAAAATTGTGAAACAATTCTATTGTTAATAAGCTACTTTATTATAGAATTCATCTTTAGAAAAATGGTATTTTCTGTACACATACACACATACATATAACTTGCCATACATTGATAATATAATTTCACATTTGTAAGGAAAAAAAAAAAACCTAAGGAATCTAATACTGTTTGCTTTCACCTTATCCTTTCATTTGTTATTACCTTCAAGCTAATAGCTGAATTTATTCTCTTTACTTTTTTTTCTTTGAAGATTAAAGATATGCCTAGCTTTGTACTCCAGCTGCCTGGACAGTTGACAGCCTATTAAACTAAAGTCATACTAGCTGTACATTTTAACACCTTGATTCCAAAGTGCAACCAAAATGCGTTTTTTTTATATATAAGAACTGTGCAGGGGCACCTGGGTGGCTCAGTGGGTTAAGCCGCTGCCTTCGGCTCAGGTCGTGATCTCAGAGTCCTGGGATCGAGCCCCGCATGGGGCTCTCTGCTCAGCAGGGAGCCTGCTTCCTCCTCTCTCTGCCTGCCTCTCTGCCTGCTTGTGATCTCTCTGTCAAATAAATAAAATCTTAAAAAAAAAAAAAGAACTGTGCATTTCTGAAACGTTTTTAGATGGATATGTAACAGTTTCATAAGACTCTTTTGCCTTTTTATAAAGCAGTCAACTAAGCTGATTAAAGTTTTTTTGTTTTTTGTTGTTGTTGTTTTTCAGTTGAGACATCTGAAAGAATTTTGGTACACATAGAACATATAGTTCTGGTTTATTATTAAACTCTGAAATATCTTTGAGAATATATATAGTTGCATAATCCTGAACCGACCAGTGGATTGCCTACAAATCAGCAATCACATCAAAAAATGTAAAAAGAAAAAAATAAAGTAAAAAATCTGGAGATGATCTGGCTTAATCACTTTTGATGATGTTAACTGTCATCATTGTTCCTAATTCCTGGCATTTAAGCGGTTGTTTTCTTGTGCACCTGAGAAAATATTGTCATTGTATATGCATACTTTAAAATTCCTTTATGCGTGGCTCCTGGATGGCTCAGTGGGTTAAGGCCTCTGCCTTTGGCTCAGGTCATGATCCCAGGGTCCTGGGATTGAGGCTCTCTACTCAGCGGAGAGCCTGCTTCCCTTCCTCTCTCTCTCACTCACTACTTGTGATCTCTATCAAATAAATAAATAAAAATCTTAAAAAAATTAAAAAAAATAAAATTCCTGTATGCTATATATAAACTATTGGGAAGTAATTTCTCCACTCCATTTCCTAAATCTGCCACCTCACAGAAATTTATAGGTCAAAATATCTGTTTTATAAAATGATTATCCCAATGAGGTAGTGCAAAGTTGCTTGCTTCCCAGTCTATCACTTACTCTACTTAGGAATGCTTCAGCTGGAAATGATACCAGCAATACAAAAAAGTCAAATTTGCGAAATTTGGAAGTGTTCTAAAGCAAGCACAGCTTTTAAAAACTGGTACATTTTTGAAATACCTCTTCACCAAAATATCCCTGTTTTTAAAGACTACCAAAATGTGTTTTCTAAACAAGAACTGGTCCAGATCACTGTGTACAGCAGAGATGGATGCTTGCTGTTATGTGGTCAGATTTCTTATTCAGATCTGAACAAAATAGTAGTTTTCCCACCTCTCTTCCACTAAAACTTTCTCAACTAAGAATAAATTGCAATGTCCTTTATGTGCTTATTTTTCACTTGGAAGCAACCTACATCAGTTCCGAAGTGTTAAATGTTTATGTTTTAGCACTACATACATAAAAATTTAAATAAGTGGATAAAAGAAGCTGTTTGTTTTTTTATTTAAACGAAGAAGTGCTAAGGAAACAAGCAAATTTACATAAATAGCAACACTTGTAAACACAAATTTAACAAGACTAAATTATAATAGCATGTTTTCCAAAGCAATCGAACATAGAAATTATTTTTTAAACATACTCAAAATAAATTTAGGACTCAAGTAAATAAGCTAAATACTTATCAAAGAATGATCAAAGCAGTAGGCATTTCTATTTTCATTTTACTTATTAAATGAATCAAATGGCAAAGATGTGAAACTCCTGAATGCTTGGTAGCATTAAGTACATGTTAACTGCCACATGTTATTTTTGGCTTTGAAATTTCAGAGAGACAATACATTTTGTAGAGTAATTTTAATAGACAGTTGTATCTTTTGACTCCTTCAGTGCCCTGACATTTATATGTAGTTTCATATCAACTCATTTTATTAAGCTCAATTTATTAATGTTTTCCAAGTTGTTCCTTTGCACAAGACATAAATGTTCAGAAAATCACTACCAGAAGAGATCTTCTTCTTTTCTTATTTCTGTTACAGAATTGGGCAGCAGTTGCAATTAATATTAAACATACATGGGAGTCCCCATTTTTGTGCAAATAGCCACAAATCTGATTCACTTTGTGACCTCCACAATTATCAAATAACTTAGATTTTTTTTAATTGAAGATTTGTACTCTACTCATATTTTATATATTAAAAATAAAACTAAGTTTTTCAAACCTGATTGAACATCCTAGAATAACACAGTTTCAAATTATTCATGTGACAATCTTAGCCTTTTTTTTTTTTTAACTTTTCTAGGAGTACAAATTAGGTGTTACTAATTGCTCATGATCATTTCTAAATGTCTAGCCAAGGGACCCCAACTCAACAACTCATTATCTAACTTGTTCATTTTGACATTATTTGGTATACCTATTTAATGCTATTGAATGGGCTATTATTATTATTATTATATAACTTTATGACTGTAACTTTTTTTCTGTTTTCTCTGCCATTATTAGAGTTTGTGGTCACTCAATAACCATATCCTAACTCATCATCAGTCTTTCTGAACACCAATTTTATGCTTTCCAAACTATTAGCCCTTTTTTTTCAAAATTCTAAGAATTAGTCAAAATGTCAATCTCACTGATCAATGTTTCTTTTAATACTGTAGAAATGTACTTGTCAATTTCCTCTGCAACTAAAAACAACCAAAACATTTAATGGCTAACATTAATTCTAGTCTTTTGTGAATTCATGTACACATTTCACGAAGCTCATGACATGAATACAGCTTATTAACTCATCTGAGCTATCCACTACCTGTGGTTTGATCTCCAAGCTGGTCTTTTTCTCACTTCATCAAGAGGGTCCTGTGAGTTCTGCCATTTTCTTACATGATGTTGCTCTTACCTATAATGGACAGGTCCTATCATTGCTAGAACATTACCCAACATACATCTTTCCACTGAGGTGTTTTTGTTTTGTTTGTTTTGTTTTTTGTTTTTTTTTTGTTTTTTTATATACAGCAAAGGAAAAGATGGGTTTCAGTCAGTCAGTCTGTCTCTCAGTTTAAGGTATACATCATGTGCCCTGTCTCAGCCCTAATCTTGCCAAATGGAGGAAGCCACAACAAAGTAGTGAAAGAAGAGAAATTTTATTAAGTAAACAGAGATGTAGAAGTGAGGAACTGAAGGTAGAAGTCTCGATGTTACATAAATCCTAAAGGCCAATTGTTGCTGAAATCCAGGCAAATTCCTGCCCTTTCCACAAATGTGCAACCTCTCCTGGAAGTTCATGGGCATTAATATCAAGGCCCATTGGAATTGGGTTTCTATCACTTTTAATAGAGCTGCTATAAGTTCTTCCACCCACGTATTGTGCTGTCAGATTAATTTCCCTGAATGACAATTTTCTAAAATTAAACAGTGGTGATGGTTTTCACAACTCTGAATATACCAAAAACTACGAATTGTCTATTTTAAAAGAGTAGAAGTTGGATATATCTTTTATTTCCATAAGGATGCATATCCTTAGGTACTTAATTACATGTATATGTATTTATTACTTTATTACTTGCCTCCCTTAAACAAGATATCTATCGGAACTTCAACTTGTTTTTCAGATAAAATTCAAAGTTTTATTCTATCCTTTAGTGCTCCTCTCCCCAAAATCAATACAGTACTTCTAAAGGTGCATTTCTCTACTATCCAGTTTGGCTTCTTCATTATCCTATTAGTGCCACATGCTATTTTCCACACTCATTTTTTGGCTTTCCAATCAAGCTATAATACTTTTTTTCCATTTTTATTTATTATTTGAGTCAAAAAGCAATGATGTGTAACCACTGCACACTAAATGGAATTTAGTATATGTTAATTGCCACATGTTATTTGAGGGTCTGAAATTTCATTGAGACAATATTTTTTGGTTGAATAACTTTAAAAGGCAGTCACAGTCTTTTGGCTTCATTAGTACCTTTTACTTCATATGCAATTTTCCATCAATTCATTCTACTAAGTTTAATTTACAAATACTTATAAAATATTTCTGAATTATAATTGTCTATATTTATTTTTTAAATTTCATCTACAGTGATCTGTCTATACCAATTTATTTATTTTTATTTTTTAATTTGTTTTAATTATTATTATTTATTATTATTATTATTATTATTATTTTTCCCCACAGAGAGAGAGGCAGAAGCAGAAGGAGAAGTAGATCAGGGAGCCCGATGAGTGACTCAGTCCCAGGACCCTGGGATCACAACCTGAGCTGAAGGCAGACGCTTAACTGACTGAGCCACCCAGGTGCCTTTTACCAACTTATTTTTTAAAAAGCATTATTTATAATTCTTGGAAATGAGTGAAATAAATATAAGGAATTAAAATATTTCTCTATGTTTCTTTCAAAAACTACTATTTAGATTCTTATGCATAAGGAGAAGTCTAGCCCTAGGTCAAAATCCTAGGTATGATTTTTTCAGGCCCCACTGTAGGCAACCACAAAGCCTTTTCCCAACATGCCTCAACAGGGAGGAAAACTGTCTTCCCACATCTGGTTTGCGCACAGCCAGTGAATTGCACTCTCATAAGGCAATTGCAGTCAAAGACTCAGGCCCTCCTGGCTCATGAGGCTCTCATGCATAGCTGTATTCCAAGCCCAGGTGCTTCCATTTGGAGGCCTCCTTCTTGGAGGTGTTTGGCCAACATCTTCCTCAGGTGCCTCTGCTGAGTTCTCACTGGGAAAGCGGGAGAATCTTAAAGACATTTTTCTCTACTCTGACTCATTACTGAATAATTTTCACGTCTACCCCTTCCCCTCCCTTCCTTCCCCTCCCTGAGCAGGACACTTTCTTTCTGGGCCTCCTTCATCAGTGAGATGCTTTCTAGTTCCCCACAGATCCTTGACCCTGTACTAGTCCATGGAGAAAATGGAAAGGTAGAGGAGTTTTTGCAGCTTAGCCTCTTGGTTACAGTATTGCAGTGATTAAAGGCTTAACTGTTCTTTCCATTTGGTCTTGTTGCTTTAATCACGTACTCCAACCTGGCAGCTCAGCTCTCTACAGCTCAGCTCTGCCTTGACAGGTAGTATCTTTTCGTAATAACTAATTTATTTTCCAAAGTCCAAACAGCAATAATTGGCACTCACCAGATCCAAAAGAAATGATCTCTGAAAAAGTAAATGGAGAGTTATTTGCTGTTGTCTAATACTCTTTGTGCTAATCTTTCCCTGATTTTTTATTAGCTAGGCTTGTATACATAGTAATGATGAGGATAACATTAGAATTTTCTTCCTTTCCACCATAACAGGGCTGTTCTTAGTTGTGATAGTTTAATTTAACTCAAGTTCACTTTTATTATGATTTTGGATGTTGTTTTAAGAAACTTTTTATATTTGAAAACCTAAATATTAAATCTTACTTTAGCTACAACTTTTAAAAAGCTGTCATCATTTTATACAGCTAGGATTTTCTCAAGTAACCCAAATTAAATCATATCCACTTATGCCTAATGATTTTGGTAGTTTGTCTTGTTTAGACAAAAAGTTTTAGAGGAGTCCAATTCTTAATTCTTTCAGAAATGTGTTGAACTAAAGTGCTATGGATCTGTCCTCAAGTGTGATCTAAATATAATGGAAATAAAAAAGCTCGTCTAAGAACAGTGGTGTTAGAGTTTTCTAAAAAACTTTAGAACATCTATCTAATTCTGACTTTCATTCAGAATTGAGAGTATTTTTAAGTTAGTAGTTCTGGATGGCTTACCAAGGGAAACGAAGTTCGAAGTGTCTTTAGTTAACACTTCGAGTTTGAAAACGATGATGCATCGATTTGTGCTAAGCTTCGATAACTTGCCCAAATTCCACAAGAAACAGAATGTGAATAACTGCAAAGAAAATCAAAGAATCTTTTTAGCTATGTTGTCTTTAGCTCAACATGGCAAGTGCTAAATAAAATCTTCGTGTCAAGAAAAATATATCCTGTCATCCACTTCCTCAGTAATTCTACTAATCACACAACATTTATCAAAAGCACAGAGGTAAGTTTACACACACACACACACACACACACACACACATACACACAGAGACGAAGTCAAAAAATCCACAGTACTTTACATCTGCTCTCAAACTCTTTAAAGCCTTTAAGCTCTGCTTCTTCTAAGTGTTTAGGACCACAGCCCATGCAGACTTCTACCAGTTCTCCTGCTGACACCGTGGTGGGCATCTTATTTTCTGTTCAAGTCAGCTGCCAGCATTGAGAAAGAAATTCCTGCTTTCAGGAATTTTCTTTTTTAGCATTTGTTTGGCAACACTTATGACAAATTATTTTGCTCTAGTTTATTTGGTGTGAGCAATTTTTGTATATATATCAGGAACAATATCACTTATTTAGAATTATATAATCAAATGTATCATCCTGTTTTCATAATATTAAAAAAATTGTTCTTATTTTTTTGAAGATTTTATTTATTTATTTTTCAGACATTGTGAGTGAACACAAGCCGGGGCAGCGGCAGGCAGAGGGAGAAACAGGCTCCCCACTGAGGAGGGAGACCAACACCGGACTCGATCCCAGGACCCTGGGACCATGACCTGAGCAGAAGACACTCAACCAACTGAGCCACCACGTGCCCCAAGAAGCAACTTATTTATAATAAATTATAATAAGATGAACCTTAGAAATATGTGATAGGTTCCTAAATATAGGTGATGACCTTCTATATCATGATTTATAATTGTAGTACAAAGTAACTTATGATGAAAAAAGAACCAGTGAATTTACAATGGAAAAAGAAAAAAGTAGAGAGTGGATGGCTGCTAGTTATGATTTCCAGTTATGAAGAGATGAATAGAAACAGTCAAGGAAAGGATATAGATACATAAATAGTACTTTTTAAAAGAGATTTATTAGGGCACCTGGGTGGCTCAGTGGGTTAAAGCCTCTGCCTTAGGCTCAGGTCATGGTCCCAGGGTCCTGGGATCGAGCCCTGCATCGGGCTCTCTGTTCAGCAGGGAGCCTGCTTCCCCCTCTCTCTGCCTGCCTCTCTGCCTCTCTCTGTCAAATATATAAATAAAATCTTAAATAAATAAATAAATGAAATAAAGAGATTTATTTATGCGTGTGTGTGTGTGTGTGAGAGAGAGAGCGCACAAGCTGGAGGAAGGCAGAGGGAATGGGAGAGAAATCCTCAAGCAGACTCCTGGAGAATCTACAGGGCTCAGTGCAGGGCTCGATCAGAGGACCCTGAGACCATGACATAAGCCAAACAAGAGTCAGATGCTCAACTGACTAAGACATCTAGGTGTCCCATAAATAGTATTTTCAAATGAAAAATAAGAGATCACATGTAACTACCACATGCTTGTAACAATAAACTTCAATCTGGAGCATTTACTACAATGCAAATGAAAAGTACAGTGACAGTATAAATACTCACACTATATTCCTTGTCAGATACATTAAAATCCACAATGATTTAAGTAAAGCCTAAAAATTAAATATCTACATTTTGTTCTAAGGTGAGTTGTTTCATCAACTTTTGCTGTGAACTGATCAAACTTAACAATTTTTCTTACATTTTCTCACTGGGTCAAAGTTCTAGTTAGCATCTATTTATTTATTTATTTTTTCCAAATGAACTTATTTCTCACCTACGAAGAACAGATTAAGGAAGTGAATATTTAAATTAAGAAGACCAAAGGGAGGGGGGAAACCAGTTTTAAACATTTAGTATTATATATAATGGCTTGTAAAAATCAGAATTAATATACAGCACCAATCTAAACTATCCCCTCTTGATTTTAATAGTCTGGTGAAGAAATTGGATATAATGAAAATAATTAGCTTTGAGTTCTGAAAGGCTGTGGGTGATGACTTTTAATGTGTGGATCAACAGCTAAATTCTAGATAGTGTTTTCTCCATGGAATAGCATTTTTAAAATACAGTTATGTGAACACCACTCACAGAAAATCTGATTTAGTAGATTTTAGGTGGTTCTGGGACACAGAGAATTCTGATAGCTAGTCTGGGGGCTTTTCATATAGAAATCATAAGTTAGCTGGTTGTGCTTATACTGAATATATTTCACACATTCTGGATATTAATAATAGTCTTCAATATGAATAGGAATGAAGTTTTTTGTTTGCTTAGCAGATTTTTGTTTGTTTCTAAAGAAGTTTCTTAACATAAGATACAAAATTTGCGCCATCCAAAAGTAAGTCTAGTGAATGTAATAAAAAATTAATGGACTCCACGCTGGGTGTGGAGCCTACTGAAAAAAAAAAAAAAGGAAAAAAAAAGGAAAAAAGTTAACATGAATAATAATTATCCTCAGATTTTGTGAGATTAGACTATACTCATCAACTCTTAAGCTCTGAAAAAGTTTAGAAAATTTAGCTTTGTGCAGTGGCAGTACTGTATACAGCCAATGAGGTTTATCCAAGGAGTGATTATTGAAAAGTTTAGAAAATTTAAATAGGAATCTCAATGATGATTATTAACATTCTGAAATATGAAAATCAAGCAAGATGAAAATTATTCATTGTTTAAATTTAATGGAGAAATGAAAGAAAATTTGGACAGTCTTCAAGTATGGTGGAGATGAAAGGATAAGCCTTTATTCTCTGAATCTTATTTTTTCTAACTTATGAAGTGGTAGAATTAAAATAGCTTACCAATAGAATGTAAATGACAGGGGCACCTGAGGGTCTTAGTTGGTTAAGTGTTTGCCTTCAGCTCAGATCATGGTCCCAGGGTCCTGGAATAGAGCCCAGTGTCAGACTCCCAGCTCAATGGGGAGTCTGCTTCTCCCTCAGCCTCTCCCCCATGACTTGTGTTCTCAATCTCTCACTTTCTCTCCAATAAATAAATAAAATCTTGAAAAAGAAAAAAGAATGTAAATGACAGAAGGTAGCTTCAGAGACTAGTAAATATATAAAATATAGTATCTTCTTAATAAATATTTATTGAATGAATGATACTATATATTAAGTACTAAAAATATATGGCTTCATCTTTATCTAATGTGAGTTAAAGAAAGAAAATATGTTTGTCACATGTTTTGAAAATTTTTCTTCTGCTCTAATCTCTTCTAAGAGAGAATAATTAAAACTATTAGTTATTTTATTAGAACTGTAAAAATATACATATAAATTTAATATTATGCATTGTTTTTCCAAATTATTTTGTCATCCTTTCATTAAAAGTTAAAAGAAAAAGGTTTGAAAATATACATATATATTTATATTTCTATATTTATCAACTTTGTTTTATTGTTACTCAAAAATTAGAATATCATCTTTGACATTGAAAAATATATTCAGAAAAGTCATTTGTATAAGATGTTTAAGCCACCAAATTTATTTTTTCAAAATATTGTTCTTTTAAATGAATGTTTTCTATATAAATATTTTCAAATGTTTTAGTAAAATGAGCAGAATTTGAATTGTAAACCTATGCAGAAACTGAAGAAGGACACCAGGATCCCACGTGGCCTAAATGACATTCCTCTGGATAGCCATAAGAATTCTTTAAGTCTTTCCAGTGGTCTTATTATTTGCATTCTTTTTGAAAAAAATGCATTTCTGCCTAGGTTAGTTATTTGAGTCCTCTCCAGGAGTCACATATATTGATTTTGTTTTGGTCCATTAGCACTTATTCTCAGCTGATAGGCCAGAAAAGGGGGGGGTTGTGGGGGGAGGTAAGGAACAGTGACATGTCTAGACAGCTCATTATGTAGGAAGAGGGGGTAATATCACTGCTAAACGATCATTACAGAAATTGCTCACTCGTTTCTTTATTCCTCAAGGCAAGCAAGATTTTATTTATTTGTATAAATTGGTATGCTAGCTAATGTTTTAACACCTGGCTCTTTGAAAGATAAGCCCTGATTTGTAGCGTTTGCCAATTTCCATGGTGAAGATAGCCCCACTATTTTTCTACGTTAGCTATTGTCAAGCAAGCTCACTTAAATTATGGGCTGTTTTTTTATAGACTTATTGTTTAATGTCTATTTCTTATGTTACAGTATAAATGTTAAGCCTAAGGGTGACATGATATGAGTAACAAAAAAAGAAAGAAAATTTCCCTTTTAGAAAGGTAGAGTTTCAACAAAGTAATCGTACATATACATTATTATTTTAGAATAAAGTTGCCTTGGAGGTATTGCTAAAAGGAATACAGTTTCAGAAAAATTTCCTGAAAAACCAGCAGTGCCTGAAGGAGATGGTAATTAAGGAATACAGAAAAGATTACCATATAGAATTTTCTACATATTAACTGTAATTAATGTTTTCATTCAGGAAAAATGTTAGAAAGAAAAATCAAACAATTATTTAACTGAGAACTTATGGGCTTTTTGTAGCTGGGAGAAAATATGTAATACAGAGTTATAAATCTCTCCAGAAGAGTGCTTAAAACCCTTGGGGGGTAAAGTGAACCAATGGCAATTTACTACTCCATGTAAAGTGTTGCGTTGTACTTTATTTATAACAAAATGTGTATGAAAAGTTCAAATTGTTGTGAAGAAGATGAGAAGAGAGCAAGGAGATGGAGGAGACACTTCCTTGGAGTTTGATATAATTTATTATACTTACCTAAAAATGCAATGGTTTTCCCTTTATCTCTTTCCAAAGAAATTGTCAAAAATATTCTGGAGATAAAGGTTGTAGACTTTGAAAAAACACACTACCTTGAAATCCAGTCTAAAATATTTGATTTGTTACTATGGCAAATTTTCTAACATTTCTGAAATTTCATTTCCTTAACTGTTGAATGCAGACACTAACAATAATTTCTATGTGGTGTGTTCTTTTTGTTTTGACTTATGATAATTATTTTATAAACTTTTCTCATTAAATTTTCAAACAATATGAGATCTAGAAACAATTTTTCCCATTTTTAGCAGATTAAAAATCTGGGACACAGAGTATCTAAGCTCCTTACTGAAAGTCACAGAGCAAAAAAGTAGCACAGAAGAAACAGTAGGAGAGATCTGACTCCTAAGCTCACAGTTTTAACCCCTTCACTTAATTCATAATATTTTCTATAGAACTAAATGGATGTGAAATGCTAGCATTTTGCTTAGTACCTAGTAGATTAATAATGATCAAATCCATTCCTATATTTTTAAAGATTCTATCCTGAAAAGATGCATAGCTTTTTAATTTAAAATAATAATCATAAATACTCTGCTGGCCATTTTTTATTCTGTTCATGAATTTCCTTATGGGTGGTGGAAAAATAAAAGGAATTGAGAGAGAGAGAGAGAGGAAAGAAATTTCCAAATTGAACTTATATAAATAGCAGAATCTGTCCTTCAGCACCAAGCCTGCTATTAAACTAAAAATGTACACAATGAATGCACATCGATCTTTACTGTCACCTTCTATAAACTATGATTGAGTAATAGACGAGTATTTGCATAGAACACTATATTCCATCATTGGCATGTCAACCCTCAGTGCTGACTAAGTGAAATGTGTTGCTCACTGATTAACTTGAAATAAAGAGGACGATCATGTCCATCAACATTTATCAGAGCTTTGTGGTTCAGGTTAAACAGCTGGTGCCACAACTATTCTTGGAGGTGGTTCCAGAAGTTCCAATTTATCAGCAGAATAAGTTTCCCAGGGTGTTGTGTTTTGTTTTGTTTTGCTTCAGATTTAGATTCTTAGGTATATATTCTGATAATTTCTGCAGAATATTTTCAAGTACATTTGCTGAAAACTTCATCTTAATATAAAAAAATTACGTTGATGAAACATAGAACTGAATTATGACCTTTTGTTTTCACAATCATTTTATGGTAACAAAATTCTCAAAACAGTTGCCAAAGCATTCATACAGTGTGCTGTTCTGGGAGGAACAGGAACAAGTAAATGACACCATTACTGCTTTGCATATGTGCTAATATCAGCTAACAAAATTAAAAAAAAATATTTCAGCTACAAAGAAACTATTTTCTTCTAGCCTTTTCCCAAACGTCTTATTATACATGGCTTGTATGTCTACTTGGAAAGCAAAAGCAAGTACCACAGTAGGAATGATTTCCAAGATAGAAAGTAGGAGTACACAGATTTTATCAAAACAGGTTATATTTCAGACAAAAAAATATTCCCAATTTGAGTCAGGAAGTTGAGAATATGTTGTCAAAATGTAAAGTAGTATCACACTGAAAGATGTCCTTAAATTAAAACCTTGTGTGATATCTTTTGATTTTTTTTTTCTTCCAGAATAACTTGCTTAATTCTTTTCATATTTTCACCTCTGAAATCATATGGAAAACTCCTGTCTTTGTACTTGGAAGGTAGATCAACTGAAGTTCTTATCACTTATTCAGACCACAAAAAGTAATGAAAAAGGGTCACAGAGCTCACCTAATGATTAGATACTTGTACAGTTTTCACAAATTCCATATTCCACAACATGTTTGATATTAATCTCTAAAAGAAGAAGCTTGTTTTATGATGATAAATAAGAGCTGACTATGAAGATCAGTGACAACAATAAAATTGGAAATGATGAGAACCGTGGCAAAAAAGAGGAAAGCCCCTGTGCATCTAAAGGTGGCAGGTGTACTCAGTGTTTGCCAGTTGAATAAATTCAGATTCAGGCCATACACTGATCAATATTTCTCTTATTAGTAAGATACTGCATTAGACTGATCTTAGTACAGTTTAAAATACACTCCTGAGACTAATAACACATTTTTAAAAAATTCCAACTTAGGGTAACAACTCCTTGAAGTTCAAGAGAAAAGGTGTATATTTTACATGTAACAGATTTTAACTTTGGGAATTCACTATGAAGGTCAGGTAAAATAGAATAATACTGTATAAATATTCCACCATAAATTAAAGTTGTGATATATTCTCATTTTTCCTGAAGAGAGAGTCAAGATTTAATATTTAATTATAAAAAAAATTAAAAGTGGTTTATTTTAACGCAAAAGAGCACAAAAAATAATTCACAATTGGATAATCCTGTGCTATTGAAAACAAACCAAAAATTTTAACAATTCCAGAATTCAAATTACATTCTGTGTACTGTGCTAAGTATTTTACAAGCATTATTTCCTTTAATCCTCATAACATCACACAGTTCATTCTGTTCTTACCCCAAATTTATATATGAAGAAACTGAAGCCCAAGTAAGAAAAGTGACTTGCCCAAGACCAGATAGTGTTAAAATTCCAGATTAGACTCTGAGCCTGTTATTTCTCTCCTTCCCTACACCTCCCCCTTCTTCTCCTTCTTTCTCTTCTCTCCCCCCGCACAATCTCTCCTCTATTTCACTCTCTTCAATTTAACATTAAAAATATGCTCATATTATACATAACTACAGCACCTTATTTTTGCAAATGATATTGAATTTTGGAGCTATTTCCTATCAACATATCCAGATTTACCTTACTTCTTACATATACATAACATTACATGGATGAATTGTTATTTGTACAAATCACCACCTATTCCAAGAAGCAGCATAGTATAGTGATACAGCACACAGTTCCTAGGGTCACACTAGGGTCTGCAGTATGAGTGTTAGAACTGCATTCACTAGGTGAATACGACACTCAGTAGCTCTAGGAGCATGCTATAAAATGGAGACTTTAATAGTAAGTAGCTCACAAGGTTTTATGGAGTTAAATAAATTAATATTTCAAAAACATATGAACAGAGTTGACTCTATATAAATGGCAACCCATATAAAGACTATTGATAAATATTGGGGAATATTTTTAATTATAAATTGCTGATACTACAAACAATAGACATTCATCAAAGGATATAACATTTCTAGTTTTAATATTGCCAAATATTGCTCCTGGAAGTGTGACACCTTATATGAGAAACATCAACATTTTTATAATGTCTAATTTTTAGGTGGAAACTGTCCCATTTTAAATTTAATTTACTTATTTATGAATGAGGTTGAAAGCTTTTTATGTGTTTGTTGATCATTTACATTTACCTTATAAAAATTATCAGATCTATTACTTTATTATTCTTCTAAGGTATTGTTTTCTTTTTAATTTTTAGGATTAGTTTTTTCAAAGTTGTATCTTATGTTTCCCAATTTATCCTTCATATTGTTACCATATTTATATATTTTCCATATTGAGAAACACTTTTGATATGCTCAGTGTGTAAAATTTTATTTGTTGGCTCTGAAAAGACAATCTAAAGTTATTTTACTAAAGGTTTTTAAGATATTTATTTTCCCAATAATCATAAATATTAAGCAGCCCTATTATTTATAACAAATATCTCACAAAAGTATGTAAACCTGGTGATTCACAGACCTGTACCCCTGGGGCTAATAATACATTATATGTTTATAAAAAAAATTTTTAAAAATCTCACAGAACTTAAATGTCATAGATTGAAAAAAATTATACATTATAATTAAATTTATAGATTATACACAATGAGCTGAAAAGCAAATATTTCAAATATTCATAAAAAACAAATATTTCATAGTGAAATCCTTTCAATTATATACATTTTTTGCAAAAAAATAGTATGAATGAAATTAAATGAGGTTGTTTAGTTTCTCTTATTCTTAATATAATAAAAAATGAAATAATCCTCTTTTAAGAATGACAAAACTGTGGATGAAATATTTGGATAACAAAGAGGATAATATTTTCTTTTTTTTTTCTCAAACATGATTAAATAACATCACTCAGCTGAAAATTAAATGTATTACAAACAGTTCTGGTCGTTTTTCACTTGTCTATGAGCCATTAGACTCAGCATTATTTTATTGGAGTCTGTTATTCTATGATACTTAGGTTCCTACCAATAATTCTTTTTGCAGTTGACAGACAATGTCATCATTCTCTAAAACAAATGATCACTGTAACTCTTGGCAAAAAACGTATCATGATCATACCTATCCTTTCTCCTGGATTTCATGAATTTACCATTTCTCTGCATTTGTATTAGGAAAACACAGGAAGAATGATCTGATGTTTATGGTGTGTAATTTGAAGGAGGATAAAAAGACCCACTCGTGATGTATTCCCCGTTGATAAGTTACAACAAATTCTTATTTGAAATGATATCCCTAATGTTAGAGAGGGCAATGATACAGTAAAATGATGTGCTGAAACTCATTCATAAGGCTACTTTGAAAATACATATTATGGACTATTTCAAAATCATATTCTAATACCTATAAGCCAACAGTGAAAATATTACTATGTCATGAGGTTTTTTTGATAAAACAATGAACATTAAAGTACCAAAAGAAGATCTTCGAGTATAAAATTCTTGTATTGGAGTGAGTATGAAAGATGTAAGAAGAGGATCAAATTAAATATTCCTTAGTGAGAGGCAACAATATGAGACCAAGAACCATGGGATGAATATGAGAAGTACCTAGAAAGGTGGTTTAGATAAGCAAACTGTGATGAAACAAAGAGGACTGGGACACATAAAAAATGAATACATATAAACTAAATAGTCTACAACATTATGAAACAAATCAACTTTAAAATATACAAGGAAGCAAACAGGTTTTACAAAAATATATCCCAAATTTAGAAATTGGATTAAGTACAGAGCACATTTAATATCAACAAAATAGTGTATGTTATACCAATTATCCAAAACATATCTAAAATGTAAAAAGAAAAATCTTAAAATGTCATTTGTCCTTCAGCTCTTCATGTTAGGCTAGCCATCCATATTTGTGTTTTCATTTGCTTTTAATATTCTAAGTTACAGTCATCATTTCATTCTTTTGGCACACCATGCTATTAATTTGTAATAATAATTTAGTCAGCAATCTCCCAGTTGAAAGAGAGATAAATTGTAAAACATTTTTGAAAAAGAAAAAGAAAAAATGAAAAGTCTAGCTATAAGAAGTTTACTCTCTACTGAAGAATGTTTATGCATGTTACTACTTAAAAAATATAACTATAAAAGTTCTAATGTTTATATACCATGTCCTTATATTAGTAACGTAGTATATGATCATTATAAAAAAATTTGAAAAATATAGAAATAAAGAGAAAAAAAAACACACATTTCCACAGTCTGAAGTCAGTCAATCTTTCATTGTTTTTGTTTGTTTGTTTTACAGTCTTTTAAAACAATGTAGAAACGCTCTTGAAATAGGAAAGCACAAAGCCCGAGAGTCACACAGTTGAAGTAACTCCCTTCTGACAGAAGGGAGTTATGAATGCTAATGAAGGAGACACATGAGCATGATCTATGTCTTGATACTTCACAACAAGAGGAGGAAAAAACCCTGTAGGCAAAGAAAAAAAGACTGTGTGAAAATGTGGAGGCAATGTATATAGCAATGCTAATTACTTTTATTTGGTCTATGTGTATGATTTGCCAGGTGGGAACTGTAGTAAATTAAGTTGGAGCTGGCAAAGGGTAGGAGGTTGGAGCCTCCTACTTGCCAGACTAAGAAAATGACTCCATTCTTTGGCTTACCTGATGCTGTTGATAGATATTTATTAGAGGGGTGGCACAATTCAGACTGTTGGTTTAGGTTTCTCACTCTGGCAGGGGAAAAAAAAAAAAAAGATGATTGTTCAAATTAAGATGAGGAAGGAGTAGAAATAATGAAAAATGGGGACATTGAGACAAACTGGGGGGCTATTATAATAGCACAGTGTGGCAGATAATGGGGACCTACACTCAGGTGAGAGCAGTAAGAAAGGTGAAGAGAGCATTTACCCAGCATTTTAATACTTAGAATGTAGGCAGAGGCTGAGATTTTTTAAATAAGATATGGAGAAAATGATGAATGTTTATGTTATAGATATCCAAAAGTTAGTGACCGATTGAACTTAGGAAGAAAGATAGTGTAGGAAATTAGGATGATTCCTATATTTCTAATTTAGGAGACAGTGGTATCATTAGCAGAATGAAGAACACTGGTAGAAGTTTAGATAGTGAAGATATTAGAAGAAAATGAAGAACACACACATATGTGCACATGTAAAAACATATAAAATATGTGGAGGTTTATGTCTGATCATAAGAAGGAAATCTTTCTTTTTTTTTTTTTTAAGTTTTTACTTATGTATTTGTCAGAGAGAGAGCACAAGCAGGGAGAATGGAAGGCAGAGGGAGAAACAGGTTCCCCGCTGAGCAAGGAGTCCAAGGTGGGGCTCAATCCCAGGACCCTGGGATCATGACCTAAGCTGAAGGCAGGCACTTAACCAACTGAGCCACTTAGGGCTTCCTAGAAGTAAATCTTTTCTAAAGATAGATATATTTGTCATCAAAATGCCAAAATATCTGCAGCCTTATGAATTTGTAATTGCCTTGGGTAAAAGGAAAATATATGAAGGGTTATGAGTGGAAGTTAATTTAAACAGTACACAGAGAAAAATCCCACTTATAAACCAATAAAAACAAGAGAAACTAAAAAAGAACACCAAAAAAGAAAAAAAAAAAAGAAAACCAAAAAAGGCATAACCAAAGATGAATAAATTTGACTAGAATTTTGGAATATTATGAAGCCAAAGAAAAAGAAAATGTTAGAAAGAATGGATTAACGAACAACATCAAATACCACAGAGAGATCAACAAAATAAAGCTAAAGAAGTGCCTAAAGGAATTAGCATTATTCCAGGTTTTTGGCTACCTTGTCAAGAACAGTTTCAGCAAAGTGATAAGGACAGAAACCAGGTTGCAATGGGATGAACAGAGAATGAAATATTGTGAGGGAGAAACAGTAAAGCATACTACTTATTGTAAAAACCTTATTTTGAAAGGAAAGGAATGTATAAGGCTGTCATGAAATTTAACAAAGGGTCATGAATGTGTTCATAAAAATAAAAGGGATGTACAACAGGAAAAGGAGAAACTGAAGAAAAGAAGACCGATGTATAATAAAGCAAAGATTTCTAAGTGATGACACAATTAGAAGGAAAATCCCAGAACAGAATAAGTTCTACTTATCTAATTGAGGCAGGAGAAAATTGGGAAGATGTGAATATGTGCATGTAAATATATTTGAAGACAGTAGAGAGAACTATTGTGTACCATACGAGTAAAAGAAAAAGAAATAATTCCAGAGATAATCTCTTTCCTCTTCCTGATGTTATGTTGCAGGTGTTCTATCATCTCTCATGTGTTTCTAAATTGTAATTAAATGTTGCCTAATAGCAGGGGCTGAAAGAGAAAAGAAATGGAAATTCAAGACTGTCTTATTTCATAAGACTGAATCCTAAAGAGTCAGAGTGGAAGCAGTTTATGAAAGCAAAGCCCCTGAAGGTAACATCACTGAAGCTATCAGGTTGACTTGGGATCCCTTTGCTTGTTTTCACATTCCATTTCCAGCAGAGCCAAGTATGTTTGCTCTATCACTGTTTCCTTCCAACTTTGCAGTATCTTCAATATGTTCTCAACCTGAAATTCCTTAACTGGCCCATAACTGACATCTGCTGGGACATTCCTAAATGGAGCAGCATTTGCTTATTACATGTTTTCTCTTTCTCCTTCTTCTGTTTTTAATATTTATTGTGTGTAACATCAAAATGAAGTGTGGGGTAGATGTCTTGGGGTAAATAATACTGGATGCTTGGAAACACTTGTCTTCATACAGATCCGAGTTATGAGCTTATCTCTTCATGAAAAGATAAGAAGCCTCAGTGAACTCAGTAAAGACATAAAGGCACATGCTTTCAAATGAAGCTGACTACTTTATGTTTTTAAATGGTGCAAGAAATATGTTGTGATACTTCCTAGTGATGAAATGCCAAAGCAATAAAAGACCTTTGAAGTCCACATTTTCTAGATTCTTTTTCTTAAGATTTCACTATTTATTTGACAGAGAAAGAGACAGAGAGAGAGCAGAAGCAAGAAGAGTGGCAGAGGAAGAGGGAAAAATAGGTTCTCCACTAAGCAGGGACCCCAATGCAGGTCTCCATCTCAAGATGCTTGGGATCATGACCTGAGCTGAAGGAAGATGCTTAACCGACTGAGTCACCCAGGTGCTTCTGATGTCTACATTGTCCAGTAAAATATTAATAATTATGGCATCTCTCCTTTTTTTTATCTTATTTTTTTCTTTTCCTTTTTTTTTCTTTTCACTTAGGCTATCAAGTATGCAGGATTTTATCAATTGTCTCAAAAGATTTAAAAACAAACAAACTGTGTGTTCAAAAGTACCTGAATAATATATGCCATGCCAATCTGACAAAATAGATGGGCCTCTGATTGAGTGTGGTACCTATCAGAATATTATGCCAATATGCCCTTTTTGTGCCTATTTTAAACAAACAAACAAACAGCTTCAGAAAATATACACAATTATGTATGTCTTTTTGTGTCTTTGCAGCTTGTTACAGTGGATTATCATCTATGACTTCAGTCATTGTACCAACAGTGACCTCAAAGTGTCTACTTTTTAGTTTTAAACTAATATGAGATATAGAGTTGTGCATGGTAAACCAAATGAGGACTGTTCTATGATTTTGACATAATCATTAGAATCATATTCAACCCAATGATGTAAAATATAAACCCTTGTAATTAAACCACAAATAATGTTAGAGAAGATATAGAACTTTTAAAGCAATTGACATCAATCAGTGAATTATAGATGGAAGCAGTAATATCTGAGATGAAATTGTTAAGAAACTAGATCACAGTTTTATGTAAACTATGATTTAATATCAGCATATGTTTTAACATATGTTTACAAATTAGGCAAAACACGTGGAAAAACATAAGAAAATATAAATCCTTAATCAGATATAAAGAATCATCTTGAATTCCCTGGATGCAAAATGGATAACTAAAACCATATCTTTAAAGAAACTTACTGTTAAGAGAGGTATGCCAAAAAATAAAAACATAATTAAATGCTATCAGTGTTAAGAAACATAGAAAATATGCCATGGGAAAACAGAAAGAGGAACGGTCTAGTTTTCCTGCAGGATGAAAGTAGACTTCCTTAAGGAAATGACTCCTATCCTGAGACCTGAACGATGAATAGGAGCACACCAAATGAAGCAAGATAATGTGGATAAGGAAGAAGCTGTGTAAAATTACAGAAACATGAAGCCGGATGCAGATGGCTCAAACATAGTTTAAAATAGATGTAAATAATTGTTCAATGCTAAATGGTGGTTATCTTTGTATGATATGCTTGAAATGTTTGGAATTTAGCTCATACCAATATCTCCTGTTCCAGCCCTCCTTCCCCCCCAAATTGTTATCTATACAGTATTTCTGTAGGATTATAATAGCTATAATTAAAAGAGATTCTGGGATCTGAAACATTAATGGGGAGGAGCACTATAGTATTAGTATTTGCCACTCCAAACAGACTATGCCCCAACACACACACTCCTACCTCCTGGGAGTTGGTCTGTCTCTCTTTGTACTTGCATGTGGAGAAAATCTATTAAGCCCATTCTTTTTTACATAATGAAGATGTGATCAGTGAAAGATGGACAATAGTAAGTAAGGGGGAAATAACCAGTATTTTGGTAAAGAAAGAATTTTATTGCTCTTTTGAGGAGACAGAAAGGAGAGAAGGAAAAATAAGTAAGGAATTCACCCAAATAAAGAATCACTGAGAGAAAGAGAAATTAGGGTCTAAAAAAGACATATAACTGTACTCTTTGATCCTGACAAGACTCACGGGACTAATGAACAGAGAAGCACACTACAAAAAACTGCCACAGGAAGTTAGACAGGTATCTTCTTGAAGGGTTTTAAAGTATAGAATAATCAAATCAGATTTTGGAAATATGAGTGGATAATAAGATTAACTTTCCTCTAAAAGCCCTTAAAATAGCAATTCATTACAATATAATCCTCTTTTGGATTTTCTCATCTATTGTAATTTTAGAAAAAAAAATTGGACAATTCCCTTTGCAGGTTGCTTTTGTAGGAAGCAACTTCTAAGGGGAGTTTAGTCTTAAGGGTATTCATTAAATCATTTCCTTAAGAGCCACACAAGGAAAGAGGAGGTAGAAGAGGGAGGAAAGCTGGGGAAAAAAAGTTGGGTATAGGCCTGATAGTTGCCCCAGATGACTCAACAGAGAGTCTAAGGCTAAAATGGCCTTAAAATTATTATGCTATCTTGAGCAGAAATCACCAGGACTTCACACCCTCACCTTATTAATCAACTGAATATTTCTCTCCCAGATACAGTGTGACTTTGGGTGACACTGTCCTTTCAACAGAGGCAATCCAGAAAGGAGTTGACAGCTGATAGCTTTTTGCTAATGGTACTCCTAAAAGCTATAGAAAGAAGACATTCCTTGAAAGGAGATCTGAATAGGCTATATTCCCATCTCATTATCCTATAAGATGGGCTCTTTAATGAGTTGATGATAGTATTACCCAACTGTCATATCTTCTCCAAAGCAGTAGTCCCATCTTTTCTATCCCCTTTGCCTTTTATATTAATCTTGGTTATGTGTTCCGAAATGCTTTATGCTTTGTTAGTTTAGAGGCCTAAGCCTAGATAAACAATTCTATTAAAAATTAAACCATAAAACATGGCTTGGAAGTCCACAAAGAACAAAATAAACAGTGTTAATAAGCTCTTGAGAGACATATAAGAAAAAGAAAAGACTATATATAGTTTAAAAGAAAAATAGGGGAAAAAAGCAATCATTTATATTGAGCCTCACATTTTAAATATGTTTGAGATAAGTATGGCTTTATAATGGCTCTAAAATATTAGAACCATTATAAAAAACACTTATTTATTTATTTCCCGGCAATCTAATCTTTGTAAATTCCTTTAGCACATAATATAGTGGTAAGGTTCTGAAATTAAATAGCCTAACTGACATCTTATTTTAAATATGTGAACCAGAACTACTGAACTAAATTTGAGAATAAAAATCATTGATCTAAAGAATATTTTCTGTAGGACGGTATGCTAACAAGTTGGTTGGTATGGTGTTATAGGCAGTATTCCAGAAAAACTTATAAACTGAAATACTTTCCTATCTGAGGTTGGGCTATATTTATATCACCATTGGCCTTTCTGCAGAACATGCCATCTGCTATTCTACAAACATGTAAAAGCTCTGGAAGGGCTTTAGCATCATCAAAGTAGAGAAGAGAGGACATTTATAAAATATATGTTACCTTTTGATCTCTGTTTTTGAATATTTCTGTCACCATTTTTTCTTTGCTTACCTGAGCTTTCCAAACAAGATGAGGACTTAACTCATGTTTAAGCATGTGACAGAGATTGCTAATTCATTGAATTGGTCAACCATATACATAGATATGCACAGCAGTCTACACAACTTGCTAGAGACTACAGCCATAATCTATTTCATCTATTAAAACATCATAAGGTCAAAAAAGAAAAATACATAAACCAAATACAACTACTGAGATCAAAAACTTTAAGCAGCTATCTTCTGTGTGTATTATCCGAGTTTTCTTTAATACATCTGGTTTCCATGCCAGCTAAGGGAACAAATACCTGCAGGTGTGTGTTCATATTACACATTGTAAAATAAAACCCCAATAAAAATAGCTGTAGTTTTCTGCTCTGTGATTTAAACTTCCCTTACCTAAGTATTTATACTGGGTTTCAGACACTCATTGAATTTCAACAGTGAAAAATAAGCGAGATTTGTGTCTCTATTTGGTTTGCAAGATAATTTGGTTATGCTGTTTGGACTTTTAGACCTCTTTTTTGAACATAAAGTTTCTGGGTCTAAAAACATTTTTTAGAAGTAATAATTGGTAAGTGAGATTATTTCTTTATTATGATTCACTGACTTTGGTGATTTTAAGTGCATTTTGTCTTTGGTTCATTTTAGTGTTTTATGATATGAAACTTACATGTCATCCCTTTGATGATAGCTTTACAGCTACACCGATCTAAACACATATGTGTAGATACCACAGAGATATTGCCATTTGTCATAAATAAAAGAGAACAACAATGAGTAAAGGATTGTGTTCTCTGTCCTGAAAAATATCCATTAATATACACAGTGAATACATTCTGCTAAAGTTAAAGGTTTGTAGTACACTCTCAAACATGGATTCATTAGGCCAATGGAGACTCATTAATATTTTTATTATTTTTTCTAGATGAGACATTCTTTCCTTCTCCAATATCTGCTTCTTCCTTCCATTCATAAGAGAAGCCACTAATAAACCATGGACTTTTCCCCAGTAATCACAGAATTAGACCCAGTCTTGCTCTTTTCTAATCTGGCCTCTACCAACTTTTGCTAGCTGGTAATCTTCAAACACAAGATTGCTTAGAGAAGTGACTACTTCAAAGTGGGTACATTATAATCAGCAGAATAAATTTATAAAATTTATTTTATAGACTCCTGTATCCAAAGATTCTGACGTACCAGACTGGGTTCCACAGAAAGACACGGAGCTGGAGCTTGTTTCATAAGAAAGGTGTGTAGTAATGCTCTAGGCAACAACAACTATGAGAGAGGGAGGGAAGTGGGATGGCAGGGAGCAACTGGATGGAAGGCCTGTACCTGGTATAGCCCTTTCAAGTTATCTCTAGCTGAGGCCCAGAGCTCTGCCTTTGTAGCCCCCCAGTGAGTTGGGGATGCTGGCTATCTCAGAACAGGGCATAGTTTAAGGTGAAGCCATAATTTTGGTTAAGAATAATTCCTAGTTTCTGGTCCTCTCCATTGCTTGTATCTCTCAGTCAGCAACCATAATGATTTGCTCTCTCAGACAGAACTGTAAAGCCCAAGAATCTCAAATACTTAGAGCCAGGGTGTGGATTATTACCTTTGCTTCAGGTCTTTTAAAATTTGTCCAGGTAAATGAGGCTATATTGTGCATATCCTAAGGATCTGGGCACAGGGAAATAACTGGCTAGAGCTCTTTTCCTCATTTGGGGGCAATGGTTTCTGAAGCATTCAGAACAACTTAAAACTTTTTTCCAAGACACTTAACAATTATAAATAACTGAAAATAATGTTTAAAATGCATATAACAAAATAAACTATTTTCATCTAAGATGATAAAAACAAATGCTGTGGAGTCAAAGATATATTTCTGAATGTCTAGGCTGTTTATTTGTTCATTCACTTAACAATTATTTACTGAGTATCTATTATGTGCATGGTACTAGGTACTGGGAATACAACATTGAGAGAACAAGTATATGCACAAAACTTCATGGGACTTATTTTCCAGTGGGTTATATAAAGTTTGAATATATTGAATCTTACTAGCCAGTAGGATCCAATAGTACATTAAAAAGGTTATTCAGCATGACCAAGTGGGATTTATTCCTGGATACAAAGACGGTTCAATATTCACAAATTAGGGGCGCCTGGGTGGCTCAGTGGGTTAAAGCCTCTGCCTTCGGCTCAGGTCATGATCTCAGGGTCCTGGGATCAAGCCCCGCATCGGGCTCTCTGCTCAGTGGGGAGCCTGCTTCCTCCTCTCTCTCTCTCTCTCTCTGCCTGCCTCTCTGCCTACTTGTGATCTCTCTCTCTGTGTCAAATAAATAAATAAAATCTTTTAAAAAAATATTCACAAATTAATCAACACGATAGATCACATTAATAATAATAAAAAAGACAAGAACCATATAATTCTCTCATTTGATGCAGAAAAAGCATTTGACAAAATGTAATGTCCTTTCTTGATTAACACTCTTCAAAGTGTAGAGATAAAAGGAATATACTTAATATCATAAAAGTCATCTATGAAAACCCCATAGCAATTATTATTCTTAATGGGGAAAAACTGAGAGTTTTTGCTTAGGATCAGGAACAGACAGGGATGCCCATTCTCACCACAATTTTTCAACATAATACTGGAAGTCCTAGCCTCAGCAATCAGACAACAAAAAGAAATAAAAGACATTCAAAATGGTTAAGAAGTCAAACCCTCTCTCTTCACAGATGACATGATACTTTATGTGGAAAACCCAAAGACTCCACCTTGAAATTGTTAGAACTCATACAGCAGTTCAACAATGTGGCAGGATACAAAATCAATTCATAGAAATCAGTTGCATCTCTATACACTAATGTGACTGAAGAAAGAGAAATTAAGGAATTGATCCCATTTACAATTGCATTAAAAAACATAAGATACCTGGGAATAAACCTAAACAAAGAGGTAAAGGATCTACACTCTAGGAACTATAGAATATTTATGAAAGAAATTGAGGAAGACACAAAGAGATGGAAAAACATTCCACACTCATATGTTGGAATGATAAACATTGTTAAAATGTCTATGCTGCCCAGAGGAATACACATTCAGTGCAATCCCTATCAAAATACCACTGGCATTTTTCACAGAGCTGGAACAAATAATCCTAAAATTTGTATGGAACCAGAAAAGACCCTGAACACCTAGTATACCCGAAAATTAAAAAGTACCTGAATACCCAATACCATGTTGAAAAAGAAAACCAAAGCTGGAGGCATCACAATGCCTGACTTCAAGCTATATTACAAAGTTGTGATCATCAAGACAGAATGGTACTGGCACAAAGATCAAGACACACAGATCAATGGAACAGAATAGACACCCCAGAGATTGACCCTCAACTCTATGGTCAACTAATCTTCTACAAAGCAGGAAAGAGTAGCTAATGGGAAAAACAAAACAAAACAAAACAAAACAAAAAACAAAAACAAAACAAAACAACAACAACAAAAACAGTCTTCTCAACAAATGGTGCTGGGAAAATTGGACATCCACATGCAAAAGAATGAAACTGTACCATTCTCTTACACCATGCACAAAGATAAACTCAAAATGGATGAAAGACCTAAGTGTGAGACAGGAATCCATCAAAATCCTAGAGCAGCAGCAACTTCTTGCAAGACACATCTCTTAAGTCAAGGAAACAAAGGCAAAAATACTGGACTTCATCAAGATAAAATGCTCTGCACAGAAAAAGAAACAGTCAACAAAACTAAAAGGGAACCTATGGAATGGGAGAAGATATTTGCAAATTACATATCAGATAAAGGGCTGGTATCCAAGATCTATAAAGAATTTATCAAATTCAACACCCAAAAAACAAATAATCCAGTCAAGAAATGGGTAAAGAAGACATACAAATGGTCAAAAGACACATGAAAAAATGCTCCACATCACTTGTTATTAGGGAAATACAAGTCAAAACCACAATGTAATACAACCTTATACCAGTTAGAATGGCTAAAATTGACAAAACAGGAAACAACATATGTTGGCAAGGATGTGGAGAAAGGGGAACTCTCTTACTCTGTTGGTGGGAATGCAAGCTGGTACAGACATTCTGGAAAACACTATGGAGGTTCCTCAAGAAGTTAAAAAATAGAAATACCCAATTGCACTACTGTGTATTTACCCCAAAGATACAGATATAGTGAAAAGAAGAGGCACCTGCACCCCAATGTTCATAGCAGCAATGTTCACAATAGCCAAAGTGTGGAAAGAGCCAAGATGTCCTTCAATAGACAAATGTATACAGAGGATGTGGCTCATATATATGATAGAATATTACTCAGACATCAGAAAGGATGAATAACTATCATTTACATTGATGTGGCTGGAACAGGAGGGTATTATGCTAAGTGAAATAAGTCAATCAGAGAAGGACAAATATCATATGGTTTCTCTCACATGTGGAACATAAAAAATAGAACAAAGGATCATAGAGAAAGGGAAGAAAACTAAATGGGAAGAAATCAAAGAGGGAGACAAACCACAGAGATTCTTGACTCTGAGAAAAACTGAGGGTTGTGGAAGGCGAGGTGGTTGGGGGGTTGGGGTAACTGGGTGTTGGCCATTAAGGAGGGCACATGATGTGATAAGCAGAGTGTTATATGCAACCAATGAATTACTGAACTCAAACCAATGGTATACTATATGTCGGCTAATTGAATTTAAATTATATATATATATATAGAGAGAGAGAGAGAGTTATATGTAAAGTACTTGGCCTCTGTTCATGATTATTCCAAGAAAACTTCTATTAGAGGCATTTTTGGCCACATGTAATAAAATAATAGAAAGACCACTCACCATGGGGGATGGGGTGTCCAGGATTAAAGTATGTCTTTATATATAAGTACATTATTAAAAGTAGGTTAATTGTAATTTCACCTGTCCTTCTGAGAACCATGGATGGAATCTGGGAAAGATGATCTCAACTCACGCTTCTCATATACCAACTCACCTCCTCTTGGCTGAACTGGGAAAATTTCAGAAGACAGAAAACAACTGGCAACAATGGTGACTTCTTGAAGATACCAGAAACATTTGAGCTAACAGATTTGGGCAATATCTCAGGAGAAAAAAAAAAAAGTGGATTGGAAAGGATACAGAGCACTGGTCTCAGGTTTTAAAAGTAAGAAAGACTAGATCCTGAGCATGAAAGAGATTTACACTTAGAAAAATTGATTTGGGAGTAGATCTTTTTTTTTTTTTTTTTAAAGATCTTATTTATTTATTTGACAGAGAGAGATCACAAGTAGACAGAGAGGCAGGCAGAGAGAGAGAGAGAGGGAAGCAGGCTCCCCGCCGAGCAGAGAGCCCGATGCGGGGCTCGATCCCAGGACCCTGAGATCATGACCTGAGCCGAAGGCAGCGGCTTAACCCACTGAGCCACCCAGGTGCCCCTGGGAGTAGATCTTTTTTTACCTAAGTAATTTTTGTGATATCTTTAGGATCAAACCATAAAACAACAAAGTCAAACTACTTAATAAATGTATGAGTCATACAATTTTTTAATAAAGCTGAATTATATGATATTTATAGTATCAAGTTTATGAACAATTTGTGGGTTAGTCTGACTTCTTCCTAGTTGTTCCTCTTACCAGCTGAGTGACCTGAATATATTTTGTGTGACTGTAAATATGCTGCTTCACCTCTTTAAATCTGTTTTCCCATTGCAAAACAAGCATTAATAAAATATCCTTATATGATTATTGTATTAAATGAGGTAATTTAAGAGATGTAAATAACCCAGCTCACATGTAGCAAATTCTGATTTATTGCTTTATCACTATGATCATTAATCGTGATAGTTATTTGTATTTGTATAGTTACTAGGTTTATCAATTTATTTTTTTTTAAGATTTTATTTATTTATTTGACAGAGAGAGATCACAAGTAGATGGAGAGGCAGGCAGAGAGAGAGAGGGAAGCAGGCTCCCTGCTGAGCAGAGAGCCCGATGCGGGATTCGATCCCAGGAACCTGAGATCATGACCTGAGCCAAAGGTAGCGGCTTAACCCACTGAGCCACCCAGGTGCCCTGGTTTATCAATTTATTAAATAAAACACTTAACATTTGATTTCTAGCTACACTAAATTTATTTCAAAGTTGTAAAAATGGAGCAAATTCAACTATTGCTTATTTTTAAAGCAATTATCTCATTTCTTTTAAGGAGATGGAAAAAATACACTTTTCTCATGGAGTTTTGTTTCTGTAACAGGAGAGAACTATCCAGAAGAGAAAAAAAATGCTGTGGCTCCCTACAGAGGACCTGCCCAGATGTTATGAGTACTCATACAGATTATAAAAGAGTGGGCATGACCTTGTTTTAGTCCTTTCCTGTGGTTTTATTTTTTTCCCTCCCAAGTTTTTATTTAAATTCCGGCAGCTTAACATACAATGCAATATTAGTTTCAGGTATAGAATTTAGTGATTATTATTTACCTACAACACCCAGTGCTCATCAGTACAAGTGTTCTTCTTAATATCCATTACTTATTTAACCTATTCCCCCCAGTGCACCTCCCCTCCAGTAACCATCAGTTTGTTCTCTATAGCTAAGGGTCTGTTTCTTGGTTCACTTCTCTCTCTCTCTCTCTCTTTCTTTAACTTCCCTATGTTCATTTGTTTTGTTTCTTAAATTCTACATATGAGTGAAATCATATGGTGTCTGTCTCTCTCCATAACTGACTTATTTCACTTACTCTCTAGCTCCACCCATGTCATTGCAAATGGCAAGAGTTCATTCTTTTACCCTAGATGTCCATCAGCAGATGAATGGATAAACAAGATATTGTGTATATATATATATATATATATATATATATATATATATATTATATATATTATATATATATATAATCATGAGATACATATATATGTATCTCATGATAATGTCTCTCTCTGATCAACTTATTTTGCTTAACATAATACCCTCTAGTTCCATCCACTTCATTGCAAATGGCAAGATTTGGGTTTTTTGATGGCTGCATAGTATTCCTTCATGTGGAATTATATGGAATTATAATTATACTATACTATACTACATAATATACTGCGCAACTAGTATGCAACTAATATAATATACTATGCAACTATGAACTAGAGGGTATTATGTTAAGCGAAATAAGTTGATCAGAAAAAGACAATTATCATGTAATATCTCTGATATGAGGAATTTGAGAGGCAGGGCAGGGGTGGGGGGAAGGGAGGGAAAATGAAACAGGTGGAACTGGGGAGGGAGAAAACCATAAGAGACTCTTAATCTCAGGAAACAAACTGAGGGTTGCAGGAGGGGAGGGGGTGAGAGGGACAGGGTAGCTGGGTGATAGACATTGGGAAGGGTATGTGCTATGGAGAGTGCTGTGAACTATTTAAGACTGATGATTCACAGACCTGTACCCATGAAACAAATAATACATTATATGTTAATTTTAAAGAATGAGAAAAAAAGAGTTCATTCTTTTTAATGGCTGAGCGATATTCCAGTGTGTGTGTGTGTGTGTGTGTGTGTGCAAAATATAAATGCATGTGTATATGTGTGTGCAAATATAAATGCATGTGTATATGTGTCTGTGTATGTATGTATGTATACATACATGTATGTATGTATATGTATGTATGTATATACACGTGTGTGTGTGTACATCTTTATCCATTTATCAGTTGATGGGACATTTAGGTTCTTTCCATAATTCAGCTATTGTTGATAATGCTGGTGTGAACATCAGGGTGCATGTACACAAAAATCAGTATTTTTGTATCCTTTGGTAAATACCTAGTAGAGCAATTGCTGGGTCATAGAGTAGCTCTATTTTTAAATTTTTGAGGAAGTTCCATACTGTTTTCTACAGGGGCTGCACTAGTTTGCATTCCCACCAACAGTGTAGGAGGGTTCCCTTTTTTCTATATCCTTGTTCCACATCTATTGTTTCCTGTGTTGTTAATTTTAGCCATTCTGACAGGTGTGAGGTGATATCTCATTGTGGTTTTGATTTGCATTTCCCTGATGATGAGTGATGTTGAGGCTCTTTTCATGTATCTGTTAGTCATCTATATGTGACTACATGTGTCTACTTTGGAAAAAATGTCTATTCATGTCTTTTGCCCAGTTTTTTTTTTTTTAAAGATTTTATTTATTTATTTGACAGAGAGAAATCACAAGTAGGCAGAGAGGCAGGCAGAGAGAGAGAAGGAAGCAGGCTCCCCGCTGAGCAGAAAGCCCGATGTGGGGCTCGAACCCAGGACCTGGGATCATGACCTGAGCCGAAGGCAGTGGCTTAACCCACTGAGCCACCCAGGCGCCCCCCAGTTTTTAACTTGATTTTTTTTTTTTTTTTTGGTGTTTAGTTTTATAGGAAGTACATGATTTAAATAAGCTTATTCTCCACTCAATGAACTAATAGGGTGTGTAATAAATTGTTCGGCTATGCTGCATGAGATGTTTCAAATCAGGAAATTATTCCTTTATTTATGGAAAAATATTTGTCTTCCCAAAAGAGTCTGTTGTGATAGCCCTCAATATTCATTCATTATTAAGTAATATTGCCAAGTTATGGAATAAAATTCTGTTTTAGAAGATAGTGCTAATTATTGAACTTCTAAAAGCTTTCATCACCAAGCTAGAATATTTAATGTCTAATATTTGAGTTTCTTTCTCAGAAAATAAGATAACTGGTTTTAAGTCTCCTAAAAATTCCTCCCACAAATGCTTCCTAAATTAAACTATAATCCCTGCCACCCCCCAACCATTTCTCTTCTTTGTAGAATTCTAAAGGGAAAACTGCTGTACTTACGCATGCTAAGATATAATTTTCCAAAGCCTGTGCCCTGTCCAATTTTTCTAATAGCTCTGAGAGCCTAATATAGTTCCTATATTCAGGGTATATAAAGCCTGTCAACATTAAAATTGTCTCTTTCTTTCTCTGTCTGCCTCCTACCCCAATCTAACCTCCCTCTCCATTCTTATTTTAAAATGCATTTAGCTCTTAGGACATTTCTCAGACTTTTATTCTTCTCAGTATCCCAGAGCCAAGAATTTAGCTCTTAAAAATATTAAAATCATTTAACTCACATTTACTTCATATTTTTAAATAAATCACTAGTAACATATTTAGAATTCTTTTGATTAAAGTAGAATATTGAAGATGCTTCTCTTCATTAATACAAACTTTTAAAAGCATTCTGATTTCCACTCATCAATAGGATATCCTATTGACAAATATCTTTTTTGCTTTAGTAAGCTGTCCTCAATAAAAATATATTCTTATAATACATAATTGATGCCAAGTATATTTTTATGAAATCTCATAGGAAACACCTCTAAAACACATACATGAATATTAAGCATAATGATTATCTAAAAATATATATTCACATGTTTTTCTTTTCTAGATTTCTTTTGTAGTCCCAAACAAAAAATAGTGGTAGTTTTTCACTAAATATTTTATTTATCACACACTGGACCAGCAATTTCCAAAGTCATCCTTTATCAGAGAAATAGTGTCAAGAGCTGCTATGCAAGACACAGGTAGTGTGATCAAGTGTAAGAAATACCTTTCAATTGCATACTATACAGTGGCATCATAGAAGCTCTATGAAATCTGGTAGCCATACACTAATCCTGTTTAACTCAAAGTTTGTAAACTTAAAGATAGTTGACTTCATTATTTTATCAACAATCAATATTTGTGTGTTGGACCAATACTTTTAACAATTATTATGTGTCAGGCTATATTCCTGGGAGGAGAAACATAGATGTCTGTAAAAAAAAAAAAAGATTCTGGTCTTCAGAAGTTTATATGCTGATAATAATAATAATAATTAATAATAATAATAATAATGGCAGCTCTTCTTTATTTGAGTACTGTCAATTAATTATTAACCCTAACCCTAACCCTTTGAAAGGCACCATTTTGTAGATGAAAAGAAAACTGAAGCAGAGAGAGAAAGAATGTAAATTCTCAAGGCAATGAATTGTATAAGTAAAAACTAAGGTTAAAAACCAGGTGTTTTACCCCAAACCCCGTGTTCCTAAATGCTAGAGTACAGGGGCTTAAGATCATGTTTTTGCAAATCATACAATGAGCTCTAGGTAGCTTGATATCCAGGATTGTATCATCCTGTTAAAATTTTACACTTTTTTCCTAACATAGTTCCTGACATATTATATTGCCATAGACACTTCCCAATAAATAAACAAATAGCTGAACAAGCATATGTTCACTACTGGTCTAATAGTCAAGTAACTGCCACTCAGTTATTGCTTCCCACTGAATTAAAAAAAAAAAAGAGGTGAAGATTAGCACATTTCATAGTGTTGTTTTCCTCTTTTCCATCACCAGAACTACAATTTATGTAAAAACTATTATCAGTTATTTGGTTTTAAAATCAAAGCCTGTTCACGACCAAACTCTTCACCATTCCCATAAACTGACCATTGACTTGTTCGTTATGGTCTTGCTCTCTTACCATCAACTAGTTCCTCTTATTGGCTCTACTCTCTTCTCAGTTTGCTCCAAATTTAAGTATGTACTTCATTCACTATAAACTTCTAACCCTCCTCATATCAACTTCTTAAAATAAAGTTCATAATCACCAACTCCCTATTTCTCTTAAATTTCATTTCCAATCAAACCTCAAGTCATGATGACTTCACATTTTTAAATATTTTACAATTTAATAAGTATCTGTTCATTCACTCACCTAGCTCATTAGACAATACTCTTGAAAGTTTCGGTCCTTCCCCTTTCCCACTCTCAGCTGACATAAATCACCATGCACTGTAGATTTGACCTCTCTCTCTCTCTCTCTCTATCTCTCTTTTTAAAATTGAATCCATCCATTTCTATGTTCAGTATTATGACTCTCTTTGAAGCCATCCTTGTTTTTCCCCTGGATTATTGCCACAACTTCCCTACTGTTTTCATCCTATTTTCTCTTTCCCTTCTCACCCATTCTTCTAACTCTAGCCAGAAGAATGTGCGTAGGAATGTGACTGACATGCCCCTGCTACTATTCCTGGTAGAGGAACATGCAGAAGGTATAGCCATGATGTAAAAATAATACACAATTGCAAAAAAAGACACTATGTCCCATATGGTCCTAGGTGGTGCCAGATCCATATAATCCACTTCAACTTTCCTACTAAACCACACTGGTTTTGGCTTTTGTAGGAAGGAAGAGAAGAGAATTGTCATTTAAGAAGAATATTTCATAAGGTATTAATACTTTTTCTCCTCCTTTCCTATAAAGGGAGGTGGAGTCAAATGCTGCTACCAATTCTCCATTCTCTTTTGCTCCTAGATTGAGAAAACTCCATCGAATTTTGATGAGCCTTCACACTACCGGTGTTTCTTTTGCAATACAGGCATGCAAAAGAAGAGAGACAGTAAAGCTGAGATTGCAGCCTTGTGATTCCCACTTCTTGGTGTGGAAAGGATCTATGTGTTTATTCTAGGGGCATAGAGTGTAAATGAGCACTGAGCACTGCAGTAAGTGGGTATGAGATAGAAGAGTTATAAGAATGTGGTAAGCTCATTTCCACCTTGATTGGCTCACCAAAATTAGAGACTTGTATAGAAGGGGGTATTGTGTGGCAGCCTGAAAAACAAGTGCACCCCATGGGAGAGAGTAAGTGGACACCAACAGCCCACTGGAAGCCAATGGCAAAGCAGTTAGAAGGAAAGAATATATAACCAACAAGGGAGGAGCCTGAAAACTTGCAACTAATGAGTGTTTTTCTTATCTAGGCTAATATTTTCTCTGGTAATTCCTCCCCCTGCCATTCCCTGTTTCTGCAGTAGACAGCAGGTCTAAGCAAAACAAAAGTGAGGATGAGAATTAAAAAGGAAACTAGGTCTAACCTTGTTTCCACCTTTGCCCTTCTCCTAGCTTATTGAAGCCCGTAATAACCTGGGTCTTAGAGAAGTGTTCAGCATGACAGAAGCAAGAGATAATATTTAAAATTCACTGAATATTTATCCAAAATTAGAGCTTTTTAAAATCTGAAAAATTCATGGGTTGAACATATTTTTGGTAAATTCTGAGATTCCATTTGGTGGTGCATATAAATTCTCTTGTACCTAATACCTAATTAATGAAGTTTCAAATATTAATGTTGATCTTAATTACTGTTTGAATATTATGGCATCACTGAATTGAGATTACTTAATTCGTATCTGTTAGCTCTTCTTTAAAAAAGCAAATATGTGGGGTGTCTGGGTGACTCAATCAGTTAAGCATCTGTCTTTGGCTCAGGTCATGATCCCAGGATCCTGGAATCGAGGCCCACCTTGAGCCCCACATTAGGCTCCCTGCTCGGTGAGGAGCCTACTTCTCCCTTGGCCTGCCATTCCCCTTGCTTGTGCTCTCTCTCTCTCTCATTCTGTTAAATAAATAAATAAAACATTTTAAAAATAGATAAAAAGGAATGCCTGGGTGGCTCAGTCGGCTAAGCAGCTGCCTTTGGCTCAGGTCATGATCTCAGGGTCCTGGGATCAGTCCACATTGGGTTCCTTGCTCAGGGGCTGGGGGAGCCTGTTTCTCTCTCTTCCTCTGCCTGCCACTCTGCCTGCTTGTGCTCTCTCTCTCTGTCCATCAAATAAATAAATAAATGAAATCTTTAAAAACTAAAATTAAAACAGATTAAAAATGTAAATATGTATAATCATTCCTTTGCTTAAATATCCTCAATGGCTTTCCACTTAAGTTATGATTGAATCTAAGCACTTTTTGTCTAAAAATCACCTCCATAATTTATCCCATGCCTCTTTCATAAGGTTTATTTTTGTATATTTCCCAATTGCTCTGTGTGCTCTAATACTCTCCCTAAAGGGATAAGATTAGGTTATTATGCATATATTTGGGAAACAACATTATAATGCCCCTCTAGTTCTCTGGATTAGCCCTGTGTGCCCAAATATAAAATCTTCCAAAAACCTACTTCTTCTCAAGCCTAAATGTGAGTGGATATCTAGAGCTGCTTATTGTGATAACTTAGCAAACCTGAATCTTAGTTTTACTCAGCTGTAATTATCTACCACACTGGAAGTGTTAAACTTATAAACTGCACACCACCATACAGACATAATTGAATAATAAATATCCAAAATCTATTTAGTGGTTATGCATTAAATAGATGCATAAGCATTATGCATCTTAATGCAAAACAAAAAGTCTTCACTGAAAGTAAATATCAAAAACATATTAGCTAACCATTGTTTTTCCGTTGGATATTGGGTCTAATCGATGCATTGTTTTTTTCTGACATGTAACATTCATGTAGTTTTTCTGTCTCAGAGAGTACATCAAAAGCTGAGATAAAAAGCAAAGATGCTCTATCACAGAGAGGAATGAACAATTACCAACTATCACTCTGTGTTAAGTATTGTATGGGGCACTTTTTATAATAATGCAATGAGGTATATGTTATTCCATGTTATAAATGATGTATTGAAGCACATGAAGTGAGTCAATTCTCCAAGAAAATCTTCCTTACCATTATCTTTTCAAGCTACAGTTTTAAAACTGACATTTGATTAATATCCACTTTTCCACAGATCAGGGGACCAGGTGAAAGAGAGCTTATCTTCACACTTCTTAAAATTACACAGAAGACAAAGTATAAAAGAAATAGAAAGAAACTCAGAAATAACAGGAGAAGGAGATAAAGGAAGGAATGGTGAAAGAAAGTGAAGAATTTCTTGAATAGCCAATTTAAAACATCTTTATATTCAGGAAAAAATAAATAAATAGTGAATAACGTCTTTTAAAAGTCACTTTATTGACTTGGCCAATAAAACAGAAAAAATCAAAATGGTAAGAGCCTTGAAGCTATTATTAAATAACTCCAAGTTATAATAGTAAACTACATGAAGAGAGGTAAAAGGCCCCTTATTTTGTGTGTGAACAATTAGACTTACAAAGGATGTTTTCCTATTAAAAAATATATCAAAAGAGAGATTTACTGCTAACATGGAAACATGCACAGGAATAATCTCTGTTCCAGCTTGTTTCTGAAAGTCAGTTTTTCCTTTAGGCAAAAGAAAAAAAAAAAAAAGATTTGGAACTTGGGAGTTGATATTCAATTTTTAAATTAAGAATGGTCAAAATCTGGGGGGCCTGGGTGGCTCAGTGGGTTAAAGCCTCTGCCTTCGGCTCAGGTCATGATCCAAGGGTACTGGGATCGAGCCCCACATCTGGCTCTTTGCTCTGTGGGGAGCCTGCTTCCTCCTCCTCTCTCTCTGCCTGCCTCTCTGCCTACTTGTGATCTCTGTATGTCAAATAAATAAATAAAATCTTTAAAAAAAATGGTCAAAATCCAACTTAATGTCTTCCCTCAGTAAATAGTACACAGATTGTTTACAGTTTTCTAAAAGCTTTTAAATATTTTTTAAATCATATTAAGTATGAAGTTTTCCTAAAACACAGCCATCACCTCTAGCCAATACCCATGTATGCACCTGTTTTTTTTTTTTAATATTTTATTTATTTATTTGACAGACAGAGATCACAAGTAGGCAGAGAGAGGAGGAAGCAGGCTCCCTGCCAAGCAGAGAGCCTGATGCGGGGCTCGATCCCAGGACCCTGGGATCATGACCCGAGCCGAAAGCAGAGGCTTTAACCCACTGAGCCACCCAGGTGCCCCTGTACCTGTTATTTTTGTGAAACCAAAGAGATATGTAAGAATATTGAACAATTTTTTTTTTAATTCTAAGGCTTGAACCTGAAAGAATACTATTTAGATTCAACTAGTCAAATGGTTTTGCTTTTAACTAGCTGCATATATTCAGTTCCATTCAGTCATGAATTCCAAAAACATGAAAAGCATTTTATTCTACCTTGTAGAGGGAAGCAGACATGATGCGGATATTCAAAAAAGGAGTTATATGAATTAAAGTCCCCTCGTGTCTTTTTTTTTTTTAAGATTTATTTATTTATTTGACAGATAGAGATCACAAATAGGCAGAAAGGCAGGCAGAGAGAGAGAGAAGAGTAGGAAGTGGGCTCCCCTCTGAGCAGAGAGTCTGATGCGGGGCTTGATCCCAGGACCCTGGGATCATGACCAGAGCCGAAGGCAGAGGCTTTAACCCACTGAGCCACCCTGGCGCCCCCCAACTGTGTCATTTTTATAAATACCCTGAATAATACCCTCACAGTATCTCTATTTTTTCTTGAGTTGTTCGATAGCCAAAATCCCTTTCCAAAAATTTGTTGAGAAAGTTGGGAAAGGTGTTAAAAAACATGATTAGGTTATTTTTTCAAGTTTTTATTTAAATTCTAGGTAGTTAACACACACTTTAATATTAGTTTCAGGTGTAGAATTTGTGATTTATCATTTACATACAATACCCAGTATTCATCAAAACCAATGTCCTCCTTAATACCCATCACCCATTTAACCCAGCCCCCATCCACCTCCACTCCAACAACCTTCAGTTCGTTCTCTATAGTTCAGAGTCTGTTTCTTGGTTTGCCTCTCTTTTTCAAACATGAGTGAAATCATATGGTATTTGTCTTTCCCTGACTGACTTATTTCACTTAACATAATACTCTCTAGTTCCATCCCTGTCATTGAAAATAGAAAGATTTCATTCGTTTTTATGGCTGAGTAATATTCCACTATGTAGTAATATTCCACTGTGTATATATACCAGCTCTTTTATATCCATTTATTAGTTGGACACTTGGGCTCTTTCCATGCTTTGGCTATTGTCGATAAAGCTATTATAAACATCGGACTACATGTAGCCCTTCAAATCAGTATTTTTGTATCCTTTGCTAAATACCTAGTAGTGCAATCACTGGGTAGGTAGTTCTGTCTTTAACTTTTTGAGGAAGCTCCATACTGTTTTCCACAGTGACTGCAACAGTCTGCATTCCCACCAACAGTGTAAGAGGTTTCCTCTTTCTCCATATCCTTCCTCCACATTTGTTGTTTCCTGTGTTGTTAATTTTAGCCATTCTGACAGGTATGATGTGATATCTCATTGTGGTCTTGATTTGCATTTTCCTGATAATGAGTGATGTTGAGGCCCTTTTCATGTGTCTGTTAGCCATCTATATGTCTTCTTTGGGGGAAAAATGTCTATTCATGTCTTCTGCCCTTTTCTTAACTGAATTATTTTTTGAGGGGTTGTTGAGTTTGAACCATTTTTTCTAGATTTTGGACATTAAGCCTTTATCAGATATGCCATTTGTAAATATTTTGTCCCATTCCATCAGATGCCTTTTAATTTTGTTGATTGTTTCATTTGCTGAGCAGAAGCTTTTTAGCCTGATAAAGTCCCAGTAGTTTATTTTTGCTTTTGTTTCCCTTGCCTTCAGAGATATATCTAGTAAAAAATTACTATGGCTTATGTCAAAGAGGTTACTGTCATATAATACAGGATTCTGAAGGATTCCTGTCTCACATTTAGGTCTTTGATCCATTTTGAATTTATTTTTGTGCATGGGGTAAGAAATCAATCCAGTTCCATTATTTCGCATGTTGCTATCCAGTTTTCCCAACATCATTTGTTGTCTTTTTCCCATTGGATGTTTTTTCCTGCCTTGTCAAAGATTAGTTGGCCATAGAGTTGTGGGTCCATTTCTGTGTTTTGTATTCTGTTCCATTGATCTTTGTGTCTGTTTTTGTGCCAGTACCATATTGTCTTGATCACTACAGCTTTGCAATATAACTTGAAGTCTGGAATTGTGATGCAGTCAGCTTTTCTTTCCTTTTTCTTTTTTCTTTTTTTTTTTTTTTTTTAAGATTTTATTTATTTATTTGACAGAGAGAGATCACAAGTAGACAGAGAGGCAGGCAGAGAGAGAGAGAGAGAGGGAAGCAGGCTCCCTGCCGAGCAGAGAGCCCGATGCGGGACTCGATCCCAGGACCCTGAGATCATGACCTGAGCCGGAGGCAGCGGCTTAACCCACTGAGCCACCCAGGTGCCCCTCTTTTCTTTTTCAAGATTGCTTTGGATATCCAGGGTCTTTTGTGGTACCATACAGATTTTAGAATTTTTTGTTCTACCTCTGTGAAAAATGCTATTGACATTTAATAGGGATTGCATTGAATGTGTAGCCTGCTTTTGGTAGGTTAGGCATTTTAACAGTACTTGTTCTTCCAATCCATGAGTATGGAATGTTTTCCCATTTCTTTGTGTCATCTTCAATTTTTTTTACTTTAGAGTACAGACTTTTTACCTTTTGGGTTAGGTTTCTTCCTAGGTATCTTAAGGTATTTTGTGCAATCATAAATGGGATTGATTCTTTGATTTCTCTTTCTGCTGGTTCTTTACTGGTATACAGAAATGCAACAGATTTCTGTAAGTTGATTTTGTATTCTCTACATACTCTTTTATCTTTCTTACATTAAACGTATACATATCATGGTGTTCTCCTATCTTGCAGATTTCTACTCCATTTGAGATAGTACCAGAAATAAACATCATTCTGGGGAGAATTCTTATTAAATACAAATCTTTTGTAAGCCATTTTAATGATGATGACAACAATGATAATAACAGCAATATGTAATAAAGCCAACACATACTGAAGGTCTCTGTACAGTACCTTACACATATTATGTCATTGGATCTTCACAGATGCCTCACAGAAGACAGTTCTATTCTCATTATTTTACAGATAGGGAAGTTGAGACTCAGGAAGTTGATTATTTTGCTCACAGTTATAGTACTAGTAAGTGGTAAAATCCAAAATATGTAGTCTGATTCAAGAGCCTGAGCCTGAGCATTGTCCTCTCATGCCTCCTTATATTAACCAGCCCTGATACACTTACTAATGGTTTTGAACACTGATAGTCACAGAATCCTCAATCTGGAACTTTGCCAAGACCTCCTTATACTGACTGGTGGGGGACCTTTGACTGCATTACCCTTGATTTCTTCCCTCTCATTATCAGCACTTCCTGAAAGTCTCTTGTTCTACTAACATGGACTAATATCTTAAATTAGGTCATAAGGTCATAAGACCTTCCCTTCCCTCATTGATCCTGTGAATTCAATATTTCTAGCTCTGATTATTTACCTATAATATTACACAAAAGATACCTGTCACTATAAATACTAAAGGTATTCTGGTAACACACAGTTTATTTTACTTTTAGATGAAAACACTGAAATGGCATTTATCTTTATTTTAAAGATGCAACTTCTAAATTCAACCACATAATACTTGCATTTGTATTTCAAATGAGTAGACCATATTATTACATAAGAAATTGGCAGGGTAATATAAGCTCTGTCTTAAACTTTATTTAATACAGAATTGAGAATTAGTAGCATTGAAGTGGCCCTTAACATAGGGTTTAGAATAATTCTCTTCCTTTATTTATAGAAATGACCATTCAATTGCTATTGCATTAAACTTCTAAAGCATGAATCCGATAAGGAGCATTATAGCTTATTAATTTTAATTCAATCCTTTTCACTTTTGATGAATAATACAACTTCTTCTAATACACATTAAACAGAATCAGAAAATATTACAACAATGAAGTTAAAATCTTCTACATTATCAGATTTTTTTCTTAATTTATATCTCCCCTTCATTTATTTTTCTTTGTTCATTTATCTTTCTAATACTGCTGAATGGAGTTTTAAAGTATCCTAAAATTGGTGCTTCAGTCAAAATCTGTACTTCTTTCAGCTAATGCCTCACACGTACAACTTCTAAACCAGCGTCCTTCTGCTTCAACTGTCACATTTTAAAATAAATTAGAGACTTACCATCCACCGGCTATTGAAGTTCAGGAATTAATTGACTTGAATGTTTTGGTTTTCTTTGATCTAAGCTATTTTCTCAGTAATACTGTGATTTACCTGACATTAAAGGGCAAACTGAGCAATGAGTTTCTGGAACTACATTCATATAAAACAGCACCAGTTTACCAATGAATGGCTTATAGTCTGACTTTAGATTATACCCCTTCTTGTTCTCTTGATGATAGCCGCAAAGAGTTTTTGATATCCATCTTTTCAATTTAAAATGAGAAGAGTAAAATGCAAATAATGAAAAAAAATCTGTGCTTAAAATAACTGAATTTTTTACTATTATTAATAATTTTCAGCCTAGGTAAACAGATGTAGAAAATATAATTCTAATTATCTGTCTGTATTATTAAGAAAATTCTGATGCAAATAGATGTTTGTAATGGACAGCATGACTCCTGCATCAAGAACACAGAGAAGACACTAAGATCTATTTGTTAATTTCCTTTGTATCTCTCCTTGCACTATTTTGGTGTTTTATAAGTCTCTTCAGCTTATTATTTTGCACCCCAAGTTGTGGCAGTTACCTTCTGAACTGTATTGTGCACATCTATCTAGAATTCTCCCACTTCTCCCTTCTTAATATCAAGGGCTCTACCTAAGGATCTCAAATTGTGAAAATCAAAAACTAGGATTAATAGATTGAGGATGAGAGGAAAATAATTCCAAAGATAATAAATCCAAATACCTGTTTTAATGAGCTAATTGGGCTGATACAAGCAGGAGACATATTGGGTGAGCACGAATGAATGGGTACTAATGTTAGACGTGTGACCCTAAAAGAGCCAATCAAACTCTTTTTACATGGATTCATTCATATCAATCAAGAGATTCTTCCTGAGATCATGAGTTTGAACATTATGTAAGCTTTCTAATGCTAAGGGCTGTATTTCTAACATTAATATGGTAACCTGTCAGAATTTTTCCAGAACAGAGGAGTATGGAATTGATAAATGGTAAATGAAAGATCCCTGAATTCATTGTTTTTGAAAACCTGGACATAGCTATGCCTAAACCATTGACCTTTTCAAATAAAATAGGCCCAATAATTTTGTTGTTGTTATTGTTTTTGCTTTAATTACTTTTAACTTAGGTCTCTGTCCTTTGCAGAAGAAAACATCATGATCAAAATGAGTTGAATGAGTTGTGGGATAAATAGAGAATATGAGTTAATTTGAGATCCACAAAATCATCTAGAACTTGCTGACAACTTTAGTGCTTGTCATTATTACCAAGGAGACAGATTCAGCTAAGAAAGTCTGCAGCTTTGGTCGCCTGGGTGGCTCAGTTGTTAGGCACCTGTCTTTGGCTCAGGTCATGATCTCAAGGTCCTGGGATCCAGCCACCACATTGGGCTCTGTGCTCAGCCAGGAGTCTGCTTCTCCCAATTGCTCATGCTTTCTCTCTCTCAAATAAATAAAATCTTAAAAAAAAAAATAGAGTTCAGCTTATTTTGCCAAACATTTTTAAATACCCTAACTGGCTGCAGTGAAAAAAGGAAATAGTAACATTTATAGACATTACTTTCAATGAACTTACAGTCTACTTATAATATAAATAGGTATAAAAGAAATAATTTTAAAAAGCTATTAAGGCCTTAAAGGATGAATGTTTTGTATCAAAATGGATGGGACTGGAGGAGATTACACTGAATGAAATAAGTCAAGCAGAGAAAGTCAATTATCATATGGTTTCACTTACTTGTGGAGCATAAGGAATAGCATGGAGGATATTCAGAGAAGGAAGGGAAAAATGGAGGTGAAATCAGAGGGGGAGATGAACCATGAGAGACTGTGGACTCAGAGAAACAAACTGAGCGTTTTAGAGGGGAGGGGAGTGGGGGGATGGTTGGCCAGTTGACAGCTATTTAGGAGGGCACTGATTGCATGGAGCACTGGGTATGATGCATAAACAATGCATCTTGGAACACTACATCAAAAACTAACGATGTACTGTATGGTGACTAACATAACACAATAAAAAATAAAAACAAAAATATTACTTTATGCCTTTTTAAATTCCCCTAAGCTTTTTTTTTTTTTTTTTTTTTTTTTTTTTTTACCTCATTGGTAAAGTATTTATCATCCCAGCCCTCCTCATTTTAATTCCACTATGGGCCCCTGCTATGTAAAGTAAAGAGCATAGCATCTTGGAGTCAGCAGAGACTTTATATCTGGCAGGTCCAACCCCCTTAATTTATAAGGCATGACTAAAACTTTTTCCAGCTTTTAAGATCTTTAAAGAAAATGCATCTAAAAGCAAATGACTTGTCCAACCTAGTCAGATTGAAGAGGTGTGCCACAAATTATTACATCTCTGAAGGGGCAGTTTTTAAAGAACCTGATTGTACCTTATAATTTCCATATCAAAATATGTGATTCTTGCCCATGATCCATGTTCTCTCAATTATCCACTAAGTTTTTAAATTTCAAAAATTTTGGGAAATGTTATCAGAAGAAGGTACCATATTCCTTAATTTTAATTCAGTGCATAATGCAACATTTAATATACTTTAGATTGATTTTAGTCTTAAGGAGCTTCCACTTCCGTCTTAATAAAGGAAATTAAGAGAAATTGAAAAATTTTTAAAAATTAAAAAAGCAGTTCTTAGGTTTCCATACATGTATAAAATATTTAGCTTCCTTGGATCCCATCTAATACATGGTGCTAAGTGTGGAAAAGAAAAAGAAAAAAAGAGAGAGAGAGGGAAAAAAAAAAGAAATCCTGACCTTTTCTTAGCATCCACAGGTGGTTAATGACTGGAAAAAAATATTTTATTTTTCACTATTAGTTATTTAGAATATTTTATGTGAACAGAGAAAAATCTAACTGGGTAATCCCAGTCTTTGTTTAAATAAGTCATAGGACAGGGTCACCTGGGTGGCTCAGTGGATTAAAGCCTCTGCCTTCAGCTCAGGTCATGATCCCAGAGTTCTGGGATGGAGCCTCACATCAGGCTCTTTGCTCAGCAGGGAGCCTGCTTCCCTCTCTCTCTCTGCCTAGTTGTGATCTTTGTCTGTCAAATAAATAAAATCTTTTAAAAAAAATAAGTCAGAGGACAGAAACTAAGAAGTAAACATTAAAGGGGGTGCATGCAGGTGATTATTGTGAATCCAGGTTTTGAGCTAGGTGAAAGCACTCTGGTTAGAGTTGCAGTGTGACTATACAGTAGTAATCTCCACTCCAGAAAGATACTTCAAGAACACCAATTTTGGCATCCCAAATAGTATTTTAATATTATTTTTCTTAAGATTTTTTTTTACTTATTCATTTGACAGATAGAGATCACAAGTAGGTAGAGAGACAGGCAGAGAGAGGAGGAAGCAGGCTCCCCGCTGAGCAGAGAGCCCGATGCGGGGCTCGATCCCAGGACCCTGGGATCATGACCTAAGCCGAAGGCAGAGGCTTTAACCCACTGAGCCACCCAGGTGCCCCTAATATTATTTTTTAATCTATTCTTTTCATATACATTAGCAGCGAAAAAAAGGGTAGAAGTTTCTAGAAATGAGATAATTAGTTTTGTTTTTAAAGGTTAACGTATATGATTTTTTTTATGGCTTTTAATCTTATGAAGTAGGTGCTTGCTGATTTAACAGATAGTTCTAACATAGCACCCTATTCACAACACATGATTCTGAGAATCACGATTCAAGATCAGAATGAAATCAATCACAAGGCTGCCTTTCTATTGAACCACCAAGCTGGTAGCCTAGGGCAAATAAAATTTTAGTAAATGGATTGATTTCAGAGCTTAGTCTAAAGGTCAAATGAGCAAGTGGTTTTGTTTGTTTGTTTGTTTTGTTTTAATCTCAGCTGCAACACTGGAAATTTATTGAAGCATGGTAGCAACCAGACTACTGTAGTGTCTGATTGTTCTTAAAACTGTTGTAGTTTTTGTGTGCATATGCGTGGGCACACGTGTGTGTGTAGCATAATATTTTTAAGCTCAATTTCCTTTAAGATTTAAATCTCCAGAATAAAGATCATTTTCCTTAGTGGCAATCTAAATGTCTGCTTTTGTCAGTCATCCATTCAAAAAACAGTATCTAGAAGGAATGTCCTTTCTCCAAAATCAAATAAAAACGAACACAACTATCTGTTCTGTTGGCATTTTTTACAAACCTCAGTCCATTCTCTGCCTCTTTCTTTTTCACTTATGCTCTGAAGTTAAGAGAAATCTTCAGATAAATTTTATTTTTCTATGATTATGAATCTTCCCTTTTGTAAGTCATTTAAAAAAACCCACATCACCTAAAAACCTCTTTTTTGTCATTTGCATTAATGTTGGCAAGATTAATTTAAAAAAATCTTAAATATCCCCATGAGTCGGTGTAAAACGACTTTTATTTTTAGCTTAATTTTGTCCAACAACAAAAGAGTTGGTAGGTGACAAGGAAGTCATGAGTTTTTAGTGTTTGGATGAAGCTTGATATTATCTAGTTGAAGCCACATATTTTACACATAAAAAACCTTGAGTTTAGAGATTAAGTGGCTTATGTAAAATCACAGAGAAAAAAGTAAAATTAAAATAAAATCACATAGCAGGTAGACTTATGCTCAGCTATTTAATTAAGCATTTAATGTTATTTCTGATGACAAAATTGTTATGATTGAGTGTCTAATAGGGATAATAGGAAATATTAGCCATAGTCAGAACTTAGAAAATTATATTTTATAAACTTGAGAAAACATACATAAATGGAAAGAAATTATGTCTGCAAATAAAAGTAAATATGACAGCCATTAGGTTGTCTGTCTTAAGAATCTAGGGAAAAGAGAAAATTAAAATAGTTTTAAAATGGGGAAAATGGTTAAGTGTACTGGTTTAAAAAAGAAGAAATGAGCATAGTTTGAAAAGCTAATAAAAATAAGTTTAAAGATCCATTACAGAATTAACTCCACAGAAAATGACTACTCGCAAGGCCACCCTGCATATACATGGTTTGATATAATTTTCCAGGCTGGGAATGTGTCTTTAAAACATGTAAGCTGAACCAGACAATTTCATACACTTACATACTTGATGAATTGAAATTCCCATTTGCTTCTCATTACATCTGATAAGATCACATGCAGCTTTTGTCATTATGTACTAGGGCTTAAAAAACACAAAACATTTCCATACAAACTAAAAAATGTTGAAAAATTGCATGCCGCAAAATTTGAGATACTTATTCTTAAAAAATATATATATTGAAAGCTCAATCCAAAAACCTGTGTGTGAGACTAAGATTCAACCAAAACTGAGCTCAAGAGCCCTGTTTAGAAACCAATTAAGCAGGTCATAAAGTAGTCTTACGTCATCCACGGATTCCAGTGTGATCATTAAGAACCTCAACGGAACCCAAAAGCTACATAGAGTGGTGAAGCCATGGAAAATTCATTCCAAGATTATAGCTCACTTGGGCAGTTACACAAGAATAGAATGGGAGCATAGCTATAGCTCATTTTGAACTAGGCAAATGGATCCAGGCAAATAATTGGAGTACTGTTTCACCTAACTGGAGGGCCCATACCAAATAAATAACAAGTATATTAAAAATCAGGCACTCACTGATTTCAATTTTGTCTTGATCATCTGCAAACTAATGGATATGTTGGTTTACAAAGTATAACCCAGAAAATATAACATTATTTTCAGTTTCTTTAATTTAAAGGAAGTATTGGAATAAGAATCCAAAAATCTCAACATATATTTTACATCCTCATACTGAACAATATGTAGACAGAGATAAAAAGGCCACCCTTTTTTTAGAATAAAGCTTAAATGACCCAAAGAAAGACTTAGGCCTTTAGACTGACAGTGTTAAAGCAATACACGAAAAACATAATAAAGAAACTCACAAAAATCATCCATTCAGGTATTGGTTTATTCACCAAATATACTAAATGTTGAAAACAGATCAGTGAACAAAATAGATCAATTTCCCTACCCCCATGAAACTTAAATCCCAGTAAAGGCAGACATGATATATTAGTAAGTTATATATTAGAAGATAGCAGATGCTAGGAGATAAATAAACAAGTTAAAAGAGAAGAGCTGGAAGGGGAGAGGTTGATTTGTACTTCTAAATAATATGGTCAAGGAAGAACTCCTTAAAATGTAATATTGGGTTTAAGGCTGAAAAATATGATAAAAGGAACCTATAACATTAGAGGAAAAATTCTATATATAAGCATATAAACTTAACCATGATCCATCTCAAAATACAATCCTATCTTAAGGTTTTTAATGTCAATGTAAGATTCTTAAAAATCATAGATAAACCCAGAGAGAAAAGCAGAATTCCTACCAAAGGGTAATGCAAAACATCAAACCTTCCGTTCTCAGTACAAATAACAGTACTATAGAATGGTATTTACCAAGTCTAGAAGAGGACAAGCATGTGTACAGAATTCTAACTGAGCAAGGAGTGCTATTCATGTTTGACAATACATACCTGGAAGTCATTTTGTTCATGCCTGAATTCAGAAACTATCTTATTTAAATATCTTATTTACAATTCCAAATATATATTGAAGAAAATAGATTGAAAGTTCAACCTAATGAGAGATTTAAAAAATGGAAAACTTAATGTTTTAGGGAATAAAGAAAAACTCATGGGGAAAGTTTAAACAATGTTTCATATTTTGACTAATCATTGTGAATATAATTATATAATAATGTCAATGTAAAAATCATTTTTAAGGTAAAAAAGGTTTATTTCTGTTGTCATTTAGTTCTCTGGTGGTACTTATTTATAGGTAATTATTTCTTTAATATTCCCAATTATCACTTTCTTAGATTTTATGTTTGAAGAAAAAACATTTTTTGCATAATTAAATGTCTATTTTAGTAATATCATCCTTCAAATAGTAAATAGAATAGTAAATTCCATTTCATGCAATATGTTGCTACCATATTAAATACCTGAAGTTGCCTGGGACACCCAGATAATTTAAAGTCCAAATGACAGGGGGCTAGGATGCTAATCTGTGCAAGGGCTATTTTACATTCTTGGCATCTGAAACATTCTCTGTAGACACACACAAACACATACAACACAGTGGAGATAACAAATTACAGTAAACCTAATGGCTTAAAACACAAATTTATTAACTTCCAATTCTTGAGGATGGAAACATAAAATGAGTATGCAGGGATGCTTTCCACCACAAGGCTTTAGGAGTACATTCGATTTCCTTGCATCTTCTACTTTCTAGAGGTTGTACTGTATTCTTTGGTTTGTGGTTCCCTCTTCTATCTTCAAACCAGCGGCATAGCGTGCTCACACTCTCTCTGACTCTGTGTTCATTATCATACCTCCATAGATTGACAGTCGTGGCTCTGTGATTACAATGGCCACATCCAGACAATCTACATAATTCCAGACAATCCACATAATTCCAGATAATCAAGATCCTTAATTGCAGTCACATCTGCAAAATCCTTTCGTATTTCGGTAATGGTTAATGTATAGTCATAGGTTACGAAGATTAGGACATGGACAAGGTCTTGAGGCCATCATTCAGCCTAGTATGTGTATATGTATGTGTATGCGTATATATATATCTATGAAGGCATTCTGGTTGTTGCAATGCAACAATTCATCGTTTAAATTCTCTCTCTCTCTTTTTTTGTGGCTATTGAGCTATAGACTATTAGATTAATTAGACTAATAATTAATATTAGACTACTAGATTAAAAATCAGATGAACATTAAGTCCCAGTTATCCTGGGAGAAACTACCTCTAGAAAATGCATATGGACAACCAGCTATTCTATATAGAATGCAATAGTTTTACACATTTATGTCCTTGGAGTTAATATAGATATATCACTACCCCAACTTTTATCTTTAAAACACATAAAACAGATCCATCCAATAAAAATCAATGAGTGCTCAGAGAGGAATTTATCTGAGAGAGAAGATATAAATATTTCAGAATGGATTTCGGGTTTTTCTTAGCTTTTAGAAACCTCCAAATCCCCTTCTAACATGCAAAAAAGTGTTCCTTGAGTAATTTCAACTTCTCAGGTGCTTTCATCCACGAGAAATTTGGGGAGATTTTTGCCTGCAGGCATTAAAAGCACTAAATCCTGTAATACAAAATACCACTTATGCTTCTGAGCTTTTCACCACTGAATTCAGGAAGCTCTCTCATTGAGTAGCATTCTAAAATAACTTTAGGCAGGATGAGATATTATTTAAATACACGTAGAAATTGCTGTTTGGAAAAGCCAAAGGCAACTAACTCTAAGTACAAAAGCCAGTAAATATTACCTATAATCACGGAAGTGATCTGTAAAAGGAAACAGGTCCTAAGACAAATACTGCTGCAAAAAAAGAAGCAGACTAGAGGGCAAAGGAAGATGTAGTTTTAGTTCGATATCCTCAAACACATGCAGGGAATTACTTGGCATCATCAGGATTGGTGATGCTATTATAGATCAATTTCCTGAGTGACAATTGTGGACAATCATGAGCTAGACCTGAAAGCTTGAAAGCTCCCTGTAGGCATAGCTCTGAATTGCAGAGAGGGGCTATGACAGCAATAGCCTGCATTGTGAGAGCAATGCTGCAGTGTTGTATACATCAGCATGGGCTGGAAGTGGTTGTCAGTAGAGATTAGGGTGCAGGTGCTGGAGGAAAAATAAAATTTAAAAAAATGTGTGCTGATCAAACGGTGTGTTCGCATTACAGGTGTGATTAAGGGGAAGGCAAAAGTTTAGAAAAGAACAGTTAGAAATGAATTAATGTGCATATGTAGATTTTTCTTTATATATGAGAAAAGGAATCTTCTATTTCTTTTTAGTTTTTGTAGACATATAAGGGAAAAAAGCCCAAGGGCAGGCAGAAAAAATGAGAAAATGAAATAACAGAAAGAATTAAGTCTCAAGTGGCTTGGCTAAGCAAATTTAAATGCCTGGCTGTGTTCTTAAAGAAAAGAGAAAGGAAGAAAAACAAAACAACCAACCAAACAAACAAAAACGGGGTCTGTTCTGTGCTTGCTTATAATCCTTTCCTTGGGATTTTGGTCAGTACCTATCATTTATTTCGTGCTACTGAGCACAGTTTTTGTTTGCTTATTTTGGTTTTTATTTAAACGAGTGAATCCTTTTAGGGGCGCTCTACAGAGATTTACATTCATATGTCCAGCAGGGCACAGATGACGTTTTCCCTAGAGTATGCTGGCAGTGATGATGAGCATTTCTTTTTCTTTAGACCGTATAATAGCTACCTGGTTGAATTGGATAGTTATTTACACATTGTTTGGCTCTCACAATGTAATATAGTTACACATGAAATACTTTGGGATCAATCTTTAAGAAAAGGGACCGCCAAACTACATTTTCCTAAGATGCCCTTTATTCATTTTACATTTTTTTGTCCCAAAATTTTAGCAAAATCTTTTCTAGTACTGGTAAACTTGGACATGAGAATAATCTGACTTTCTACTTGAATGTATATCATCCTGACACCTGATTTTCCTAAGGGGATTCAAGATTGCAAAAAGCTGCCATATTATTACAGTCCTTCATGAAAGATTGCCTGAAGTGATGTCACAACATCAGACGTTCAGCTCTAGTTGACACTGAAACATCACTTACAGAAAATGCTTGCTTTGGGCATATTTTTATTTGAGCTGTGACAGCTCCATCTAATCATCTAAATGACATACCTGTGGAAATAACACTAATCAATATCTTATTCTATTACTCTTTCTATTTATTTAATTATTCATTGCCTATTCAGTATTTTACTTCATTTTTCAGAGTGCCACTTTTGGCATTTATATTGGAAACTGATACAGAATCTTATATTTAATAGCAGAGTATAAAGAATCTTCATTATCAAGATCGACACAACTACCATGAGAGAATTTTAAAAGCCTCTTATAGTACTATAGTTTAAATCAGCTTATGAAATAAAAAAAAGAACTAAAACACAATTCAGTGATTAAAAATAAACATTTGCAAGAGCAATATAAAGGATCAAAGAGGAAATTTTGGAGGAAACAACTCAAGATATAGATGAAGAGAAATAAAATTCTAAATATAGCACATTTACATATATATATACTGAGGCAACTGCATTTACATTTCTTGTCATTACTGTAAGATATAAGGAAGGTCAAGGCAATACACTGAATTATTAGTCTCCCAAACCATTTCCTACTAACTTTATCTTATGTTTCCTTCAAAATGGTATTTTGAGCAACTCTGAGGTATACTGTTTTATCAGTTTGTACTAGACGAATTTTGAGAATATTCCATGCAGTATTGTTCCTTATGATTGCTTTATATATCTTCTAGGTGAAAAGCCCTTGATCATATTATTCTAAGGAAGAGAAAAAAAGTTCCTGACATCCTCATCACTATCTCTCTTTTTGACAGTCCCAGTAGAGCCTCACACTACTGCCTGATTTTCTCTCCTGACAGCAAGCCAAGTCGGCCACCAATTCAAATGACAGATAGGGAAGGTTGGGGGGCTGGGGAAGAGGAGAGAAAGGCTAGATTTAAATAGCAGCTTCAAAATATTTCTCATAGCATAAAATATGTCGAATATCAGAACAAAGTATTCTAAAAATTTTGGCTAAAATATCCTATTCTAGTCAACCTTAGTCTAATTCTTATTATTATCCCTCATCTCCCCTCAATTATATCTTCTTCCACAGTCCTGTAGAATTCTGTATATTATTATTTGACACTACAGGTAGCATCACTTCATTTCAGAAAAAAAAAAAGAGAGAGAGAAAGAAAGAGATGGGGGGGGATGGAGGGAAGGAAGGAAAGAAGGAAGGAAGGAAAGAAGGAAGGAGAAAGAAAGAAAGAAAAATTGAAGGATGTCTTAAAATTTCTACTCATGAGATTTTAATTTAGGAAGGTGACTGAGTGATGACATGGAGAAGCCAATGCCCTTGAAAGAAGATTTGCATTTATCACTTATGTTTTCTGAGAAAGGGAGGCATGCTACACCATGCAGGGCCACAAGAGATGCACTAGGTTTGAGCAGGAGGCAGAACCAGGAGTAGGGGGAAGGAAGCCTAGGTCAAAATTATTATTGTGGCTTCTGTGGGAATGCAAGGCAGGACAGAGTGTACGGATTTATGGCTTGGGATTGGCTAGTTAGAATAATTCCCCAGTGCTTTGGGCTGTAGGAGTGGTCTCCAGTTGCTGGGTACCTGGCCTTGGAATGATTTAGGGCAGGGCACATATTGGCTTGGTGTGTCAGAGTTAGATAAGAAGATGGCTAAAGCTAGAGACTCAGGATTGGTTGGTCTGCATATGAAAAGCTTGCCCATAGGCAAGCTGTTAGTATCTTTAGGATTAGCTCCCAGGTCTATAAAATCCCCAAGTGCCAGAGCATCAAAAATACAGAAAACAGGTGCTTACAGGACAGAATACATGCCTCATTTTCTAGGGCAGGAAAAAAAAGAAAGAATACAGAAAACAAGAAAATGCGGTGGGTATAATTGGTCCTTTGATGATTGAAGGAAGTGAGTCAGTTGGCATTATACTCTCTAGCTCTATCCACATTATTGGAAATGGTAAGATTTCTTTCTTTTTATGGCTGAATGATGTGTGTGTGTGTGTGTGTGTGTGTGTGTGTGCATGTGTGTATCTCACCTCCTCTTTACTCATACACCTATCAGTGGACATTTGGCTGCTTCCATAATTTGACCATTGTAAATAATGCTGCTAGGAACATATGTGTGTATGCATCTCTTTGAATTAATGTTTTGTATTTTGGGGATAAGCACAACCTTTGCATTATAGGGTAATTCTATTTTTAATTTTTTGAGGAAACTCCATACTGTTTTCCACAGTGGCTGTACCAGTTTGCTTTCCCATCAACAGTGCAAGAGGGTTCCTTTTCTCTACATCTTTGCCAACACTTTTTGTTTCTTGTATTTTTTATTTTGGCTGTTCTGACAGGTGTAACATGATATCTCATTGTAGTTTTGATTTTCATTTCTCAGATGATGAGTGATGTTGGGCATCTTTTCATGTGTCTGTTAACCACCTCGATATCTTCTTTGGAAAAATGTCTGCTTATGTTTTCTGCTCAATTCTTTAATTGGATTATTTGTTTTTTGGGTGTTGAGTTGTATCAGTTCTTTGTCTATTTTGGATATTAACTCTTTATTGGATATGCTATTTGAAAATATCTTCTCCCATTCTGTAGGTTACTTTTTAGTTTTATTAGTTTTAGTTTTGTTGCACTGTGCAGAAGCTTCTTATTTTGATGTAATTCTAATAGTCTATCTTTGCTTTGGAAGGAAAATGGCCCCACTCACACCTTGATTTCAGACTTCTGGTTTCCAAAATTCTGGAGGAATGTATTTCTGTGTTTTAAACCATGGAATTTGTGGTAATTGGTTTCAGTAGTCACAAAAAACTAATATGGCACTGGATAACTGTAGTAGACACCATCTGCAGCACCTTAATGGTATACAAGGGAAGATAAGCATTTGATGAGTGTTAAGAGAAGTGCAGGATATCTTTAACATTAATTTTCACATTGGTTACCTTAATTCCATGCCTGTATATATTAGCAATTATTTTTATCATACAAATAAAATATTATTATTACAAACAAATAACATTTATACACAAATAGAAAATTATCAATATCCTTAAAGAAAAATAAAAGTAAAGAGTTTCTCATGTATCATTTCATATTCCCAGTTTCCCTGCATAGACTGATATAGCTTAGTACAATATCTGTATTGGTTTCCCAGGGCTCCTGTCACAATATACCACAAATTGAGTGGCTAAACAAATGAAGTTTATTGGCTCAGTTCTTTGAGACTAAAATTCTGAAATCAAGGTGTTTGTCAGGGCCATGCGTTCTCTGCATGGGAAAAGATCTGTTCAAGGCCTATTGCCTAGCTTCTGGTAGATCTTTGACTTATGGTAGCATAATTCCAGTCTTCATATAGTATTCTCCCTGTGTCTCTCTCTTTGCCTAAATATTACCTTTTATAAGGATACTGTCATATTGGATTAGGCCTCACTTTAATGACTTCATTGTAATTTGATCATCTGCAAAGAGCCTATCTTCAAATTAAGTCACATTCACATGCACTGAGGATATTAGCATTTCAGAGTCTTTGGGGGGCACATAATTCATCCCATACCGTGCCCAAATCAATAATCTTGAATTGAGTTGTAAAGTGTATGTGACAAGGAAAGAAGATGATAAAGACACTTTAGAGAATTGAGAAGATATTAATGAGCGAGATTATAATTCTGGTTTGGGTAGAGTTTTCAAAATACAAAAATATTGTCCATGTGTAGCACACATAGCCGAATAAAATATTTATACAAGGTATCTCCTCTATTTTCAGTAACTGAGCTAGTGTTGCCTCTTGTGTTTTTAATCTAGAGAGTAGCTGGTGGTAGAGAAAAGGGAATCTGAGGATTTATAAAGTTGTGAATTAGTGGCATCTTGAATTTAAGTCAGGTTCATTTGCATAATTCTATCTTTCAAAAGCATTCACTATGCCTCAGGTTTCCATCCGTTCCCTATGCTTCCACTAATATCTCAGAGATGTGGGATAAGTTTTCAACAACTCTGCCAGAAGCTGTGGGAGGAAAGGGCCTCAAGTCAGTGGTTAGGTAATCACTGGTACCTGCTGCAGTCTGGCTGCTCTGTGTCATTGCAAAGACTGCAATTAGTGAAACTGTGGTCTGTTCTTTTTGTCGAATACAGGATGGTGGTCTTCCTTATGTCTTGTTTCCATGTTTACCCTCCCTTGTTCTGCAGACCTCACTGAATCTAGCCACATTCTCCATCCACCTTCTAGCTAGTTGTTTCTCATCACAGCTTCTGTAGAGTTTATAGAATCTGTCACTATGGCAAAATTTGGCAGGTCTTCAGGCTGCCATCTCAGTTAAATGTTGCTCCTACTGTGGAGCACGTAGAAATGTCTCACTCTTTTCATTCCAAATGAGGTCTAAGGGGTTTCAAAAGATAAAATGCAGATTCTTTGTGGCCTGCCATAGTTCGCCACCATTATTTACCTATGCTGCAAATTTTGTGGGCTTGCATCAAAACAACCCTGCAGAATGCTATCCACCCAGAGTTCTAAATAGGGAGTGGGACACAAACCACAAAGCTTTTTTGGCTTTTGCTCAATATATTCCATTCTGCTCCATCCCCCTGAAAATTCAGCTAGTAGAGATAGGATACTGGCATTCTGATGTCCTTTCTTATCTAAATTCTTCCCAATTCTACCAATAAAGAAGTGACGATAATTTTTTTGTTTTACTCTATGTGTTGACTAGAATATCTCTTAGATTCTATTCCTTTTCTTTAAATGTGAATTAACATTATGGTCTAGTCATAGTTGGTGGGAGTATTCTTTATACATGAAGGAATTAATTAAATAATATTTGTTTTCATGGAAGTTGACTCTTGATATGGAGAAACGGGCAAATTCAAAATAGGGATTATGAGAGATAAAATACACTCATTTGATCCCCTATTTTATTCTCATTATTTTCAACTAACAACAGAGTTAGTGACATATTTTCATTAAAAAAGCAAATTATTTCCTGTTTGTAATATCCATTCCTAAATTTTTCTCAACTTCTTTTATCTTACTTCTTTCCTTCTTTTTTTTTTTCCAATTTATTTTTATTAGAGAGATAGAGATCACAAGTAGGCAGAGAGGCAGGCAGAGAGAGAGGGGGAAGCAGGCTCCCTGCTGAGCAGAGAGCCCCATGTGGGGCTCAATCCCAGGACCCTGAGATCATGACCGGAGCTGAAGGCAGAGGCTCAACCCACTGAGCCACCCAGGCACCCCATTTCTTTCCTTCTTATATGTGCTTGTTAAATTCATTAGATGTATACCTAGAGATTATTATGAGCCAGGTACTAAACTAGATACTGAGGATAGAAAAATAAATAAAGCATATCATGCACTGTCAAATATTTCACAGGTTAATGTAATAGCTAGACACACGATATTTTAATTAAATTTTATTTCAGTTTGGTTAAGTGTACTTAATCACCTAACATATAAAATATATTTATATTTATATATATATATATATATATATATATATATTTTTTTTTTTTTTTTTTTTTTTATTACCTATCCGTTGACCTTGAATATGGGTTAACTTAATGTCTTTGTTTTTCAGGTTTAAGAAAATTTGCCTGGGGACTCCTGGATGGCTCAGTCAGTTAAGCATCTGCCTTCGGCTCAGGTCGTGATCTCAGGGTCCTGGGATCGAGTTCCACATCGGCCTCCCTGCTCAACGGGAAGCTTGCTTCTCCCTCTCCCTCTGCTGTTCCCCCTGCTTGTGTGCTCACTCTCTCTCTCTCTGACAAATAAATAAATAAAATATTTAAAAAGAAATTGCTTGTATGGAAAAATAAGGTGTGTCAGTAGCTGATAAAACATAATCAGTGGCACAAAAAACACTTGGTTCTCCTGAATCACAATCTATTTTTTTCCTTAACACTGTACTTATTCTAACATGTGATATATGGTTATAGGCACCATGTTGTGTGTCTGTGTGTGTGTGTATGTGTGTCTTTCATCTTCTTTTTTTTTTTTCCCCCTTATGTTATGTTAGTCATCACATAGTACATCATTAGTTTTTGGTGTAGTGTTCCATGATTCATTGTCTGTGTATAACACCTAGAATTCCATGCAATCCATGTCTTCCTTAATATTACCACGAAGCTTACCTATACCCCCAGCCCTCCCTCCCTTCTAAAACCCTCAGTTTGTTTCCTAGAGTCCATAGCCTGTCATGGTTTGTCTCCCACCTGAGTACCCCCCTTCATTTTCCCTTTTTTCTCCATATGCACAATGGAATATTACTTAGCCATCAGAAAAGATGAATACCCAACTTTTGCATCAACATGGATGGGACTGGAGGAGATTATGTTAAGTGAAATAAGTCAAGAAGAGAAAATTAATTATCATATGGTTTCCCTTATTTGTGGAACATAAGGAATATCATGGAGGACATTAAGAGCACCATGTTTTAAAAAAAATAATGATAATATTTCCTCAAAGACTTGGTACAATTCTCACTCAGAAAGTTTGAAACATTTTGACCCAAAATCAACTAAAGTACTTGCCAAAGTATGATACAATGAATAATGAACAACAATTCATTACCATTTGGTACATGCCGTTTGAAAATAGCTACTGACACATATATGTTAGGGTCTACCTTATTGAAATAATGCCTAGAATTAAGAAAACAGAAATAACTGAAAAAGGCAAATACCAGAACACATTAAAAACAGGAATCATTGCTCCCTATATTGCTGGAAATATTTTAAGTCCTCTTGAAATGAGATCAGGATTCAGAGACTCAATGACTGAGACAGAAATAGTAGTCAGAGGAACTTGAAAATTATAATCTTAAATTAGGTTGTAGCTCCTAAAATGCTTATTGCCAGTACTTGTATTTTTTTATCTTTTCTTCCTCATTGGCTAGATGAAGGATTGCCTCTACTTTCTCATCTTTGAGTTTGTGTAACTATTGTCAATTTTACATTAAAAAATGAAAGCAAAGTCCTTTCCTCTGGTTAAAATATGTAATAGTAGAAACAAAAGCAAACATCTCTTTTGGAAGTTTCTTTGAATTTGAATTTCATTAATTTCACTATACATTGCCAAATTCATTATCTCAATAAAGTAATTCCTCAAGCGTTTGCAGGAATAGAGAAAAACACACAACGGATTTGAGAAATATGTACTTTTAAAATGTTCAACATGTACTGGGAGACAAGAGCCAATTTCAATAAACATTTTGTATTTCTTTAGGTCGAACCACATGAAATTGTCAATTTTGCCAGGTTCGCCCACCTCTACAGAAATCACAATTTCTTGAACCCAATACAAGCTTGCAGAACTCTACTTTTATTAGATTTGGCTAAAGATATAAATTTTGGAACCATCAGGCTATATAAATGCTATAAATACAGGAAAATACACAAAGTGAGAAGAGAGTTGGCAAACACAGATATGTAAAGTGCCAACAAAGGAAGAAGTAGGGTTGTTTGGGCGACTGAGAAAAAACAATCAACAGCACTAGCCAAAATGAGAATATAACTGACTTAACCAGTCCCACAAATATGTTAAAATAACTTGAGTTCAAATATATTCTAGCTGTTGAATGACTTAGTTGTATTACACAGAAAAGACAATTCACTTCATATAGTATGAACCAAGGACAAACTGAGAAATCAGTTAATTTTGCCCAATTACAAAGGAATAAAAATTTATGCATAAAATATTTACTTTTTACAGAATTAAAATTTAATTTTGAGAGACATTAACTATTTTACGTATGACATATATTATTTCAAGATACAGACTGCCATGTATAGTAATGTGCTAGCTCACATATGGTTATGTAATTGATACATCGATAAAGATGGCAGCTAGAAGCTATTCTTTCAGCAAGCTGTCTCCTTTCTTTTACTCCTTTTCACCTCCTTTCTAATAACCATCCACCCTCTCCACCAAGGTTAATAATAAAGCCACCTACTAAACAATACAATACATTCAGCCAAGTAATATAATAAAACCATAATATTATGAAGAGAGATTTTAATATATAACTTTCTACAGTACTTTTTTGAATACTTTCTTAAAACAGTTCTAAAAGGAAAAATGATCAAGTAATTTTCACAAACTTTATTTACAAAATATATGCATTAGTTATTTTTATAGTATAATTGCATTTAAAGATTTACACTTTTTTTTTAAGATTTTATTTATTTATTTGACAGACAGAGATCACAAGTAGGCAAAGAGGCAGGCAGAGAGAGGAGGAAGCAGGCTCCCTGCTGAGCAGACAGCCCGATGTGGGGCTCGATCCCAGGACCCTGGGATCATGACCTGAGCTGAAGGCAGAGGTTTTAACCCACTAAGCCACCCAGGAGCCCCTAAAGATGTTACACTTTTTAAATGAGGGAAAATGTTTTGAATTATAGATTGGTATTAGAGCACCAGTTAACCTAATTCCGTCTTGGTTATAAGTTCTCAGCTTTTGCAATGGGAGTTTGAAATGTTAAAGGGCTAATGAAGAATGTTCAAGGAGAAGTTGTCTGATATCATCAGGAAGCAGGTAGAAAAAAATTGCAGAGATAGTTATAAATTTATAGCAAGGGTTAATAAAACAAACAAACAAAAAAAAAACCCCAAAACTATCCCTTACAAATTTATAAGTCTACAGAATGAATTAAGGTGAAAGAGATTCCCTCTCACCACCAACTGGGAGCTGATTAAAATTTCCAATTTTATGCTACAGAAATTGTGTTTTTACTTTGTCTCCATTGTGGAATGTCAGATGATAAGTATTTTGTGACTTTTTCCCTGTGCATAATCTTTTCAAGGTGATCCATGCTGTAGTATGTATCAATATTTGTTAATATTAACCTATGGAATGTCAGGGAATTTAAATCATTAAATCAGTCTTTTGTGACTTTTCTTCAGTATAATCTTTTCAAAGTTGATCCATGTTGTAGTATGTATCAGTATTTCTTTCCATTTTATTGACAAATAATACTCCATACAGGGACACACCACATCCGTCTATCCATTCTTTTGACAGACACCATGGCTGTCTTTACTCCTTGCTTATCATGAAGACTGCAACCATAAGCATTCACACACCAATTTCTAATGGAAATATGCTTTCATTTCCCCTGCATATATGCCTAACAGAATTATTGAGTCATATGGTAATATCTATGTTTAATCATTTGAGGAACTGCCAGACTTTTCCAGTACAGTTGCAATATTTTAGGCTCTCACCAGCAGTGTAAAAGAAGTTCTGATTTTTCCCATGTTCTTGCCAACATTTTTGTTATGTGACTTTTTGACTCTAGCCATCTTAGTGGGTTTGAAGTGGCATCTCACTGTAATTTTTTATTTGCATTTCCCTTATGACCAATAATATTGAACATCTCTTTATGTGCCCATTGACCATTTGTGTATCTTCCATGGAAAAACATCTATTCATATTCCTTGCCTACTTTTTTATTATTGAATTATAAGACATTTATATATTCTAGATACAAGTCCCTTCTCAGATATGCAATGTACAAATATTTTCTCCTATCCTATGAGTTGTCTTTTCAGTTTCTTAATTGTATTTTTTAGAACACAAAAGTATTAAATTTTGAGGAAGTTCAATTTATATATTTTTGCATCTGTTATGCTTTTGATGCCATATTTAAGAATCTCTTGCCAAGGGGCGCCTGGGTGGCTCAGTGGGTTAAGCCGCTGCCTTCGGCTCAGGTCATGATCCCAGGTCCTGGGTTCGAGCCCCACATCGGGCTTTCTGCTCAGCGGGGAGCCTGCTTCCTCCTCTCTCTCTGCCTGCCTCTCTGCTTACTTGTGATTTCTCTCTGTCAAATAAATAAATAAAATCTTTAAAAAAAAAAAAAAAGAAAAGAATCTCTTGCCAAATTCAAGGTTGTGAAGATTTACCCGTATCTTTCTCTCTAAGTTTTACAATCTTTGCTCTTAAATTAGGTATGTGATCCCTTTTGAGTCAATTTTTGTATGTGGTAGGAGGGTAGGGTCCAAATATCATTCTTTCACATGTGGCCATCCACTGGCCATCCAGTGATCCAGTACCATTTGTTTGAAAAGACTGTTTCTTTTCCTGTTGAATGGTCTTGGTATGCTTTTCAAAAACCAGTTGACCATAGACATCTACATATAACTTTATATTCTGCTTTGACTTAGTTTTCTATCAGGTAACTTTTCCATATTAATTATTATTCTTGAAAAATGTCATTTTTGAAAAGAACATACTGCTCCATATGGATAGGTGGCATTTAGTCATCATATACAGGAAACAGTTAAGATGCTTTCAAATTTTACTGTTAGAAATATTTTGATTAAAAATTTTTTCATTTTTTATAGCTTTGTGAAAATCTAATTTTTTTTTTACCATGACAGAGAACTGTTGGACCTAATATATACAAATGCTTTCTTCTAAAAATATAATTTCTTCTATGAATAAATCAAATATATGCTCCCCCAACTTTAGCTTAGCTTTAAACACTCCTGAAAGACTCAATGGCACCCTTCAGGGTAAAGACCCTGCACTGATCACAGCCCAGGTGCCAGCAAGAAGTATTCCGATTCCAGAAACTGGTCCCTTGTGCACGCTCAAAGTCATAGGTGTAGGTTTAAGCACTTTCTGAAACCATCAGTGCTTCACATGGAAGAACGTCTGGTGGAAAAGATTTTCAGTCCAAGTAGAGTCCTCCTTCCGGGGTTCGAACGGGAGATCAAAATCCTGCTCTGAATGACAGGACCCAACTCCAAGAGCAACGTTGAAATCTCCATCATGGGGAAACGTTAGTGCCAGGAAGAGTGCCGAAAGGCTGACTCGCATTTTGGCTTCAAAACCCTGAAGGAAAGGATGTGGAGGCACGGTGATCCTTAGCCTTGAAACCACGAATTCTCTTGAAAGAGAGAATATTCATTCTGGTGTCTTCCTCTGAACCATAGTGATGAGCAGCCTGAAAGAAGCCATGCAGTCACTGAAAATAGGTTAGGAGACTGTCCAGGAACCTGTTACCACAACAGTGTGACTTCTGTGATTAGGACCTCAGTACAGGGGGGTCAGTCTGGGTCAGGAGTCAGAAGCCCAGTCTGAACTCTGCCTTTGTTCCGGTGGCTAAGGGGAAACAAGTATTGTCGATGGTCTATCCACCTTTCACCTACATAGACAGTTGTTTAAAGATTAAACGTGAGTTATAATAAAAAATAAACTTTAAAAAACATATATAGATACCTACATAGATACAGATTAGGATTGTCAGGAAAGACAATCTTGCTTTGCATGCTCCAAGATGGGAAAAAGCAAAGAATTAACAAATGGTTGGTTTTGCTTTTTCATAGTGTTTTGTATTAAGTGGGTGTGGCTAGTATCTTTATGTTCCTGGGAGGGAGCTTTTATATATAAGGAAGAACTATACTGTTTATTTGTTTATTAATAACGAATAATTTTGAAAAAATAATCTTCCATTGATATTAAACAAGATTTATAGATCCAATTAAGTGCTGAAACATTGATGAGAAGCTGATTCCATTCTCTTTGTCTTTTAGTTAAAAAGCATGTTTAAAAAAATAATAAATAATAAATAAATACTCTTGAAAATCTAGTTCCCAGGTTTTTCTTCCAGAATTTTCTTCCTCATATGTACAACAAAAATAAGGTATCTATCATTTTCTATACATCTATGATACACTCTGGTATTTTTGCTGATTATAATCTTGCTACATTGCCTTTTTCTCATGCTGTATTTTATTTCTTAAAGCCTGTTTAAAAAAAAAAAAACAAACTGCTTTACAAAAATTTCCAAGATTTTCTTTGCCTTAACTAACCTCTGTAACACTACTTTCTCTTTCCTAGCCTTGAAATATAAGGTCCTATTTATTTTATCTCCTACCAAACCATGATTTCTACAGTATTAGTGTCATTATCAATCCATATTTTCTTTATGCATAAAAGAATCTCAAGTACTTGTTGTACAAATAAATTAATTGCATCTGTATATTACACAAAATTGCAAGGGGCTCTGATCTCACAGCACTTCCTACTTGTGATAATTCATTCTGCAGCAAGTAAACAACTTGCAAAAAAGAAAAACCAATGAATTGATTCTGATAATATGAATCATGTGAATCTCAGTACATGTTCATTGAATTGTGTGTTATGATGTTCTCAAATATCAGGACAATGTGAAATCAAGTGTAGCAAGATGTTCAGTATTTAAATCTCACTAATGATAGAATTTAGTCTTGCAATTATGATGTATTCATCTTTGAATATTAATCATATTCAATAATAATATCTATATATAATGTGCTAGTATATGCATAATTAATTGGAGAAGATTGTAAATCAATATTTATAAACTATGATATTTACTGTCTCTCACTGCAATATCATTAATAAATTTGTTACAAAAAATCCTTTTTGGACTAACGTTTTGAGGGAAAACAACAAAAAAAAAATCTATCATTATTTCACATCCAAAGATAGGATGTTGTTTTGTTTTAAAGAAAATCATAAACTTTTTTTAAAAAAGCTTTAATTTATATAAATTTTGTTTGGAGTTTTGACACATTAGTTATTCCTCCCTAGCTTCTATCTATGGAGTTTACCCTCTGGTGAAATGAAGTAATTAATTTGAAGAGAGAATATATTCAATAACAGAATTTCATAAGATGAAAAGTTTCTTTACTCATCTGTAAAATTGCTCTCTTTATCAAAAAAGGGAAGGGGTGCAAGCAACCCAGGAGATAGCTCTTCTGGGGCCTGAATATGGTTTATAGAATACGTGTTAAAAATAAAAGAGAAAAGGTGTTTTCTACTTGTAATATTAACAAATCATATAAAAATATACTTGAGAACACCAGATGAATTAAAAAAAACACATAGTTTTCCTGATTCTGATTTTGTTTTTGATATTCAATTCCTAATTTATGATTATTCTTTATTAGAGTTTTCCTTTTACTCTATTTTATATTTCTAGGGCCAGAATTGTTGCATATAAAGTGGGAAGGCAGTTGTCTTGTGCTGTTTTATAGACATTAACTCCATTTCTTATTTTCTGGATCAAACACAAATCCATAGCAGTTCATTTGCTAAAAAGAAGAAACGGTTGAAATGATGGAGAAATAAAATCCAAACACACACACACACACACACAGCCCAGAAGGTCTCACAAACACCGAGTCTAAATTATTTCCAGCAAACACTCTAAGGCAGCATGCTAGGCTGGGAAGCTTGAATCTTACCCATTTACACATATAAACAAAGGAGAAATGAATACAGATGTATCTCCCAATAGTAACTGCCCTGGATCTTCTTCCTGGTTGAAGGTTTGTTTTTGTTGTGGTGCTTCTGAGGTAATCTCCCATTACCCTCACAAAAATCCTGCTCCCACAATAATGAAACTCTCGGCTTTTTGTTTTGTTTTTGTTTGCAGTAGAACTTCTCCTCAGTCCACTTCTTTGCCTTAACTGAATTCCAGCCACTCCTTGGAAGCCCTTTCTGGGGTGGGGGTTTCAACCTTTCGCACTTCATTTCTACCAGGGGTTTCATCCTAGTATCACACTGCCACTCCCAGAACCAAGAGCTAGTGTCCACTACTGTATTTTCACCTTGTAGAACCCTCTTACTGATTAGAAACTCAAACTATCCAGCACCTTGGCGTGAGCTTTCCTTGCATCACACACACTTGGCAAGCCTATGTCTTGGATAAATGTAAATATCCGTATTCTCTGTATTAGTACTTAAACAATGCTGGGGGGTAGAAGCAAGAGATTCAGGAAATGGGTGATACATTAAATCATGATTAGTGATCTCAACTAGACACTTGGCACTGCCTAGCAGACTTCTCATGTTCAATGTCTCCCACTTCGATAACAAATTTACATATCAGGGTCACTCTTTTCATATCTGTAACCTCACTTTCACCTCAGTAACATTCTACCTTAACACCACCAAACTTTTAAACATGCCAACATGCCCTATCCCTTCTTGTTCTTTGCCTCATCTTATAAACACAATTCCTCTCCTTCCTGAGCTAATCTCATGTAATTTATCAGCACTCTCTCCATAGAAGCTTTTCTTTTCACTATTTCCTCTACTTTCCCACACTGATGATCCTTTGACTATTTCAGGACTTCCAATACAGTAATTCTCTTGATGTTCTGTTGCATGTACATTGACTCCTTTACTTTCTTGCTACAGAGTATTTACTTGGTGAAACTAAAATCCTTATTAAAGCCAACTATCAGTTTGTTCCAGGCCTGCTCCTTATAGCAGAAAGGGGATAGAGAAGATTATAAAATCACACAGACTGCTCATGTTAAATTTCCGGCACAAACCACAAATGAATCTTTGTGTTGCATTCCAGTCATAGTAAATTTACTTATACTTAGTGCATTCACTACCCTATGACTCAATGCTTACTTGCTCCTAGAAAAGAATTTGGCCATTTTTTGCTCTTTTCTTAAACTACCTTTCTATATTTACTCAGAATGGAACTACATCTCATCATCTCCACTTCTGTCACTCTGGTCCAGGACAACATCATCTCTTATTTGGATACTGATGTAACTTCATGTCTCTTTCCAATGCTACTTTGGATGTCTGTGTTCCCCCTGGTGAAACCTAATGCCCAATGTGATGGTAGCAGGAGGTGGGGCCTTTGGGAGGTGATCAGGGATTAGTACTTTTGTAAAAGATGTCCAATAGAGTTCTCTTGCTCCTTCTGGCATGTGAGGATACAAAAGGGAATTGGAAGTCTCCAACCCAAAAGAGATTCCTCACCAAAACTCACCATGCTGGCACACATTTTGGACTTCCAGTTCCAGAACTGTGAGCAATATATTTCTGCTATATATAAACCAACCATTCAGTGGTATTTTGTTGTAGTAGCCTGAACAGTGTAAGACACCAAAGTTCCTCTCCAATATACACAAATAACACAAATATAAATATAAATCACAAATATAAATTGGATAATGTCATTCCTCTGAAACCATTTAGTAATTCTCAATTTCAATGAGAATAAAACCTGAACTCTTACAATGACCTACAGTGTTCTACATATATTGGCCCCTATTTATTTTTCTGACCTCTCTCCTCTCAATTTTGTTTTCTCTGCCCCAGCCATACTAGGACCTCCCTAAGGACTTTTCCCACATTCATTTTCTATGTTTGACATATCTTCTCTCAGGTACTTGAATGGCTAAAACTTTCCACTTCTTTATATTGTCTCTTTGTTGAAGACTACACAATGACCTAACTGTAAATTACAAACCCATGCTCAGCTTTTCTGATCCCACTTACATGTTTTTTTTTTTTCCCCTCCGTAGCATTTTATGGCTTATAATACACTGTTGTTTTGCTTGTTTATTATGCTATTCCTGATTTTACTTGTTCTGTAACCATTTCCATCCATAGAATGAAATCTTGTTGGGTTTTTTTGTTTGTTTGTTTGTTTGTTTGTTTAACTTTTATATCTGAAATGTCAAGGACAGATCCTGACACAATAACACTCAAATATTTGATGACATAAAAAATAAAGTAATAACATCTATTCCTTCACCTTCACTCACAATTCCATTTCCTGTCTCTGTTGAGATTATGTTAAACCTTGTACTAAATCTTATATCTCTCTCATCCTATATCTTCTACCTCTTACTCTGGACTCATATCCAATATTATTGACAGCTCAAGAGTCGACGATCTTAAAAAAATAAATAAATAAAAACTTTCCCTCAACCCTAAGCCAACTTTATCTTCAGTATTAGCTTTCTCTTATATTTTGGCATTGAAATTATTTAGAGAAATGTCAATAATTGATTTAATTTCTTTATCCCACTTAAACCTCTACTTCCACTACTTACTTCCACTGAACTTCATCATATTTACTTGGAACATTCTTTCCTGTGACTTCTATACCATGAGTTCTCTTGGGTTTTCTTCTACCTCACTCCCATTCTGTTTAGGGGAAACTTCCTATAATAGACTAGTATTAGTATCTGAGCCCTTCAAATATCCTCCCTACTTGCCCTTATATTGTTATTCCTCACTTTCTCCCTAAACACCTTATCCACTTCCATACCTTCAAATGTTACCAGATGCCAACATTTTCTGAATTTCTATCTCCAGCCCTGGACTCTCTTCCTGACATCCGGGACCACTGTTACCACATAAATGTACTGAGGGCATCTAAAAATATGTTAAACTAATTACTCATCTTCTTTCACAAACTTCTGCTTCTTTCTCCAGTTTCTTTTTATTTATTTATTTATTTATTTATTTATTTATTTATTTATTTGACAGAGAGAGATCACAAGTAGACAGAGAGGCAGGCAGAGAGACAGGAGGAAGCAGGCTCCCTGCTGAGCAGAGAGCCCGATGCGGGGCTCGATCCCAGGACTCCGAGATCATGACCTGAGCTGAAGGCAGCGGCTTAACCCACTGAGCCACCCAGGCGCCCTCTTTCTCCAGTTTCTTATCATAGTGTACCATATTAGGAATCGTTTACTCTAACATTCAATAAGTGAGAACTGTTAATTCTATATCTTTAATTAGTTTATCATTATTCTTCTTTTATTCCCCAATCTTTACTACCACTCTCTTTCTCTGTAACTACCAAATCTTCACTGGATAATTTTCAGGTTTTTCTCACTATAAGTCAGTTTCCAATTCTACAAAGAGTTATCTTAACCATCCAAATCTTATCATTACATTATCTGATTAATTCTTTTTTTTTAAAGATTTTATTTACTTATTTGACAGACAGAGATCACAAGTAGGCAGAGAGTCAGGCAGAGAGAAGAGAGGAGGAAGAAGGCTCCCTGCTGAGCAGAGAGCCTGATGTGGGGCTCGATCCCAGGACCCTGAGATCATGACCTGAGCTGAAAGCAGAGGCTTTAACCCACTGAGCCACCCAGGCGCCCCTGATTAATTCTTTTAATGACTCCATTTTCCCCTTTTGGCATAATGTAAAGGGCCATTTAGATTAGAATCTGTTCTGTGCTTCAGTTTCAAGCCTCATCCTTAATTACCTATAACCCGCCCACAGTGTTCTTCTCACACTGAACTCCTTGCAGTTCCCTGGACGTTGCAGATTTTCTTACTCTCAACTCTAGTCCTTAGCACATAATCTTGCCTGTTATGAAATACATTTCCCTCAACATATGAACTCTACCAGTTTTCTAGATCTACATTTATATTGATATGACACGTTTTCCTTCAGGTCTTAACTAAGGCATTATTCTATTTGTGAACTCTAGGTAAGTTTTTCCTTATGCTATCATATCGTCTTATAATTTATCACTTTTCACATTAATTATAATCATTTTATGATATGTGTCCTTTCTCTACCTGACAATGTAATTAGAAACAGCATTTATGTATGGTGGTTAATATGTTACCTGACATATCTACTTTTTATTTTTCATTAATTTTTAAATATGGTGATTACTGGACTTCAGTTATAATACATTAATTAACCATAAAAATTCTATGAGTCGAGTATCACTATTATTCCAATTTTACAGTTCAGCAAACTGAGGCTGAGAAAGGTTAAGGAAATATATAAAAGGTCAAATAACTATTAAGTGGTAAGCTAAGAGTAATTATTATTGGTTCACAATTAGTATTTATTCAATAAATGAAAAGGATAACTTGTAGAATGAGTTCATAAAATTTCCCTTTTCTCAGATAACTAAATGTTTGTTACTAGTGACTAGGATACATTTTTCATGACTCAATCTCTCTTCCCTTTGGATAACTTTTTTTTTTTTTTTTCACCCACGAAGTTACTCATTTTCTCAGGCAATATCCTTCTGGCAATCCACCTGCCAGTATGTGTTTTAATGTGAGCAGTAGACACCACAAGCAAAACTGGGACACTGGTTACATTAAGTGGAAGAGACCCCTTAATTAAAAGTAAGAGACTTTTTCTTGTGAATAATTGTGCAGATTATGTCTAGAACAAGGGCTTCCAGCCAAGGAAGCTAAAATCCAGCCCAGAATGTACTGTCATTTTGGAGGAAGAAGTGACATTTTAAGTAATTAATTTTCCAGCAAGCAAGGGTATGTTTTCCAATTCATCTGCCAGATTGGGTGTTTTTTTTTTTTTTTTCATTTTTTCTAATTTATTATAAAGTCACCATATATACTATCAGAAAGCCTGCCCAGAATGACCTGGATACTTGGGTATGTATTATTTTCCAATTCATATGACCTGGGAAAGTTCCTTAACATCATTTTTCTCATTTAGGAATGGGATAATATATCATTCAAAGTATTGCTAAGGATATTGAATAGAGGGTGTCTGGGTGGCTCAGTTGGTTAAATGTTTCTCTTGATTTTGGCAGAGGTCATGATCTCAGGGTCATGAGATCAGGCCCTACAATGGGCTCCATGCTTGGCATGGAGTCTGCTTGATGTTCTCACTCTCCCTCTCTGTCCCATTCCCTGCTCAGGCTCTCTCTCTCTCCCTCTCAAATAAATAAATCTTAAGAAAAAATAATATTGAATTATGTATTAAAATGTATTAAAAGCACCAACAATTTGTGTTGCATATAGTAACTACTCTGTAAATGTTGGCTTTTATTGTTAATATTTTTATTTCTATTAATATTATCTTTTTAAAAAATTTTCTTACAGTGATTGCATTTTTGCTTTGGACTCTGAAAATTAATGAAGCTTAATGAATTACAACCACCTCTAAAGTTTTGAGAGAACAAATATAAAGACAACAATCCCTCTCTAATACCATTCCCCAAGTACTAGAACAGTATAATGAAATCTTTGTTTTCACATGTCCTCAAAATTATAATTTGGGGTTCTGAGTGGCTTGGTGGGTTGAGTATCTGACTCTTGATTTTGATTAGATCATGCTCTCAGAGTTGGGGATCAAACCCTGCTTTGGACTTCATGCTCAGTGTGGAGTCTGCTTAGGATTCCCTTCTTCGCTGCCCCATCTCTTCCCCCCACTAAAATAGAAAAGTTAAAAAAAATCTAAAAAATTATAAGAATTATACTTTAATTTGATTAAAAATTAAATTTAAATTGAATTAAATTTAGATAATTGAAATTAAATTTTAAGATTATTCAACTGCCACAGAAAGTCAAAGATTTTTAGCATGAACTGTAATGAAAAGTGAAGGCACTTTCTGTTTATAAATTTCCAAATTTAGATAAATCTCTGAGCACTATGTCACAGATGATTCTAGACAAAGGGGAGGTATTATGCACATGTAATTTATATGCAATGCATGGTAGGCTGAAGAGTGACTCCTCAAAAATATCCAGGATTTCATTCCTGGAATATGTGACTATGGTAAAAGAGACCTGAAGTTTAAGTAAATTAATGATATGGGATTGAAAATTATCCTGATTATCTGGTGAGCCAGATGCAGTCATAAGGGTCTGTATAAGTAAGAGTCAAGAAGATCGGAGTCAGTAGAATGAGATATGGCAATAAAATCAAAAGGATGGAGGGATACAAGGAAGGATATCATAAGTCAAGGAATGAAGGTGACCTGTAGATACTGGAAAAGCCAAGGAAACAAGAAGAAACAGTCCTGTGAACATCTTGAATTGAGTCTGGTGAGACTAATTTTGCATATCTGACCTCCTGAACTATAGGTAATAAATCTGTGTTGTTTTAAGTCACTAAATTTGTGATAGTTTGTTATAACAGCAATAAAAAATAGGAAGTGCTGCCAGATAGCACAGTGAGTGGGGAAGTGAGATAGAAAAAATCACTATTAGCAGCTAAATTACCACTACATACATATGTATACACACACACACACACACACACACACATATATATATAGCATATATATATGTATGTAGTGGTAATTTAGTGGTAATTTAGCTGCTATATATATGTGTGTGTGTGTGTGTGTGTACGCACGTGCACACACACACACATATATGTGTGTATATATATACACACATATATATGCTGTTTGATTCTTTTGGTAAATCTGGTAGTGGGTAAAATATACACCTCTGAATTTTTCTACTCCCTAAGGTATGAAAAAGCTAGAGGGTTTATACATGAACTACAATCAATCATCTATTGAGGGTTGATTCTAAAAATATTAATTTCCAGGCACTTTCGGACAGTCATGTGGACAAACAGAGTAGGTTCTAGAGGGCAGAGAAAGCCCATGGGTAAAGAATTTCAGGTGCTGATATCTGAAAGTCTACTTATTATACACTGAAACATAATTAAGAGGATGTAAGCAGGGCACTGATAGCATCTACAAAGGTTTCTTTCTTTCTTTCTTTCTTTTTTTTAAGATTTTATTCATTTATTTGACAGAGATCACAAGTAGGCAGAGAGGCAGGCAGAGAGAGAGGGGGAAGCACTCTCCCCACTGAGCAGAGAGCCCAATGAGGGGCTTGATCCCAGGACCCCGAGATCATGACCTGAACCAAAGGCAGAGGCCCCAACCCACTGAGCCACCCAGGTGCCCCTACAATGGTTTCTAATCTGTGTTTACTTACAGTGAACCAATGAACTAGATGAATTTAGGAATTGCTTATATATTTTAGTGTTGCTTACACACACAGATATATAGATAGATATAGATATAGATATAGATATAGATATAGTATAGATAGAATATAGATATAGATATGGATAGATATATAGTGTGTGTGTGTGTATATATATACACACACACACATCTACCTATCTCTGAAATATAAGAATATATGGAAGGAGTGCCTCATGAATTTAACAAAGACAATAAAAGTCCTGATTGGTGAAACAAAGCACACACAAATAATTGTAAAAGCTAATTTTATGCTTTTTAACCTTATAAAATACGGAAAGATTATTTTAAGAGTTACAATGTATGTCTATACTTGTTTACTGCAAAAATGACAAACTTTACATAGGAAGTAACATTACCTTTTTCAAACACATATGAAATTCTAAATATATGATTAGTGGAATGTGAAACATGATTTGTGAAAAATCAATGAATCATACAGGTAGTATATGAAGGCAACATGAAAAACCAAAAGTAGACACATGATTCTTTTCAAAGTTAATAACCTAAAGGAAATAGTGGAATGTTCATCTTCAATAAAACTAAACACAAAATCATAAAGATATCTACAATTAAAACATTCAAAGATTAGCTAAACATATAACTGAGTATGCTTTATCAAAAATATTAACCTAAACTTGCAATATTTTAATATTAACCTTTTTCCAAAGTAACTCACAGAAAAAAATTGAATTACCAGTTTCACAAATAATATTTTAAATGTTAAATTAATCTTATGTGATGGTAAATTATGTGCATTAGCAATATACCTATTAAATAAATATGGTTTTTAACCCCAACTTGGCAGTTTATGGATCACTATTGATTGTCAAAAAGTATTTTTGAACACATATACTAGACAACTCTAGGCACCAGAGATATAGAGGTTATATTATAGAGAAGACAGATAATAAAGAAATAAATAATTACACATGTAAAATGCAAAATGGTGACAAATTTAATAGAAAGAAAATAATTACAGTGGATATAAAGTTTCCAGGGTAAGGAGGAGATATAAAATTTTTAAATTTTGTTTGGAGAAGCTTTTAAGTTAGTATAGTTCACTGGAAAATTGAAATTGGACTTATGCATTCAATACCTGTCAGTGAATAAATATTAGTGAAAGCCACAGACTGTAAGAAATCAACGAATGAACCAAAAGCAAATAGAGTAAAAGACTGAACTCTGCAGCAACCCATGGTTTATATATCAAGAGGAAATGATCAGCAGTGAGCTTTAGAAGCAGCAATCACAGAGGAAGGAGGAAAACCAACAAAGTGTATTATTTTTGAAGCCAAATTAAAAATATAGAGTCTAAAGGAGAAGTAAGATGTCACTTGTGTGAAATGATATGGATTTCTTACAGAGGATGAAAACCATCCAATGGATTTAGCAATGTGAAGTTTACGGGTCCTCTTGAAAAGCGTTGTTTGGTGGGACAGAGTAGGGGCACAACCATTTGGAGTGGATTTATCAGAGTGCAAGGAAGGGAGCTGTATTTCAGTTCTATTTTGCATATTCATTACTATAATTTCACACATAAATCTCCTCTGCACTGGACACCATGTAATTCAGGCCTCATTTTGGAGACAATTTTATCTTTTCCATCTGTCTCTTTTCTGAGGAATGAACTACCATTTCATACATTTCTGATTTAGCTTATCTATTTGAAATTATGAACTTCTGATTTCAGTGCTCTTTCTTATCTTTGGTGTTTGTTAAATTACTTTTGATTCAAGCAGGTATGAAGCTTCAGTTTTCCTTTTTTTTCATGTCTCGGTAGATGTGTCTGCTGGAGCAGAAGTACATTCACCTACTAAAAGTTCTGTATATATTTTTCTTTTTGCACTTTTTTAAATTGAGAACTGTTTTCTTTTTCTCTTTTTCATTCATGTTTACTTATTGGATATAATAGGCAATTCAAAGTGGGGGAAAAGTGTAGAAATTTGGGGTACTTAATTTGATTCTTAGTTTGTGCACGTTCTTGTTCCACTTCTATGTACATTTCATTAAAATATGACCTTGTTTCTGTAGTTTTCTTCAGAATCTTTGATATTACCATATTTTGGTAGCACTCATACTTTACTACCATGCTCATGGGGAATACATTTCCTTCTCAATTTCCTTTTCTGTTCCTTGAAATAGCACTTCTCTGAAAATGCAAGTAGTCCACTCTTTGATCCACCAGATCTCAGAGCTATTTTTTTTGTATTTTTACAGTCAATGTGAGAACTTCTTTCTATAAGGGATAACCTTGGTTAATGTTTTCTGTTTTCCTCCACCATCGGGATTCTGCTGATCCCTTCCCTACCCAATCCTTGCCTAACTCTCCATTCTCATTTAGAAAACTCAAACTGCTGGTCAGAGATTCACAATGCCCCACATACATAAAAATAAAAGCTTGCAGTGTTCTCTGCACTATTGATAGAATAGTGTACAGGCTAAAGGTGGTTTGATTTTACTAATTTTCTGTTTTCACTTACATGTGTTCTTTTTCTTTTTTTGGTTTATTTGGTTTTGAGAATGTATAGAGAAAAGTGTCAACTTCCATATTTCAAGAGAAGTTAAAACTCTCTTGATGTAGTACTATTATTCTTTCTTCCTATCACATATTAATACAGATAAGTCTTCAGTGAATAAAGTCTCACTGGAATTATTGTAACTTATTAATGTAAAAATTCAACTTGAAATAAACAAAACTTGGAATCACTATTCCAGTTATAGTCTATGAATCTAAAGGATTCAAATGAAAAGTAAGACACAAAAAGATAAATTTCATGTCTGTGTATAAATGCAAAGAAATGACTCTTATTTTGTTCAGAAAAATGAGGATTATCAGGACAACCAATACTTCCATGTTATATTAAAGACTGTTACAATGAATTCAATTTAACTTTTTTATTAATAAATTTCCATAATCTGCACAAGTATAGTAATTATACATCTGAATAAATAACATGTGAAATTTTCATTTCTGGAAATCATCAGAAGATAAAGTAGTGTTTTTGTTTGTTGGAAGTGTTTTATGGAAGACCTGAATGAGGTATTTCCTGACAAAGAAGAAATGAAATATTTGACCTCTCAATGTTTCTTCCCACAGTAACATCAGTTTCTATGATCCAGCTGTGTTTCTAACCTATTACCTTGCTACCTTTATTCTTTTTGGTATAATTCCCCGTCCTTGTTTCTATGGTGACAGGTGAAAGGTACCACTTGGTGCTCCTTATACCTTCCTGTGTGCTACTTTTGCTTTAAAAAAAATAAAAAATGGCCATGGAAGATGGAAAGTACTATAGAAGTTTTGAGCAGCTGGAGATACAAGAGTAAAATTTTCTGCGAATGTTCATGGCTTCAATTTCATACTTAATTTATCTATATGACTCAACAGAATCACTTAGCCATACAAAAATACTTAACATTTGAAATTGGAAAATTACTGCACTAATATCATTAGTAAGAACTATCATCAGCAACATAGAAAACACTCAAATATCTCTAATCCAGAAAATTTTAATTACCTAGCCATGATAAAAGTAACAAAATCATTTTCCCAGCTGCTTTTCTATTGCTTTTAAAATAAGCCCTTGAGTACAATGATAAGTTAAATGCTACTTTTGTATTCATGAAAAAGGAAGCAGTCTGAAAAGAGTGCAGCTGCCTCAATACTTTCAAGAAAACCTTTTATCTTTTGCAGAATCACACACACACACAAACCTGAAGAGGTTAAGAACAATTTTCATCCTGTTTTACATTCTACTAAAACACACTTTGGTGTATCAACTGGTAATAGATAAATTGATAGATGGAATGGAAATAAACGTTTGAGTAAATAAAAAAATATTTCCTGGTGCTCATATAATTTTATTTTTGACATCATTTTTGAGACATTCAACAGACAGAAGATATTTTTATTCTAATTATAATGAGATATTATAAATGTGGTTATTTTAAAAACCTCATCTAGGTTGCACTAGCATTTTCTCTGCACTTAACTGAAAACAATCAACTAGGTACCAAGGTTTTTTCTTTGTTTGTTGTTTGTTTTCTAAAGATTTTACTTATTCATAAGAGAGACACAGAGAGAGAATGTGAAGCAGACACTGCACTGAGCGCAGAGTCCCACTAGGGGTTCGGTCACAAACCAGGAAATCATGACTTGAGCTGAAACCAACAAGCTTATGTCTAACTGATTGAACCACCCAGGTACCCCTATGCCAAGGTTTAAAACAATAAAGAAATATTGTTGATATTGTTGCTAAGACTGTGAAAATACCTCAACTTTTAGATATGAATTTAGGGTGCAGTAACACTATTTTAAAAGTATGATGCTTTTTGTGATTCTCTGTCTAGGAAATTTATCAATGTCTTGCCTTAGAATAAAACTCATCTGTCAGGAGGCTTTTGGTTTTATTTAAAAATAATTATTTTCATCTCATATGTTGCAACAATTTCTTTCTATATAAGCAAAACATATCTAACAAATTACTGGTAACTAAAACATTACTTCACAGCTTTAAACCTCTTTAATATTTAATGCACTATGAACATTTGTAATTTTACTTCTATGGAAACCTCAAAATATTTCCTCTTTAACTGCTTTTCTCAGTGTTTGTTTGTTTTCTTCAGCTCCTTTGCACTGGTTGCTCTTGAGATGTTTGTGGGTTTTTTTTTTTTTTTCTTTCTCCCTCCTCTCTTGAAACTCAATCTTTTTATTTAAGTCCATAGTTTTGTATTCCCTGCCCCAGTAACTTCTGCCATAGATTTACTTGGGCACTAATAAAGTTTGTACTCCAGAAAGCATCATGGGCCCTATTTACAGACACTGCAGCAGATATTGTATTTTAAAATTTATATTTTTTAAAAGGCCTCCAAAATTATACAAGTTTCTGTATACAGTTTTACACTGTAAAACCTGTATCAGCCCCCTCTCTTGATTGTATACACCTGATCTGTGTCCCAAATGCATATCTTTGATTTTCTTTAGAAATTTCCACCTAGCTACCCATTCAACAAGGTGGACTTCACATAGGCATCCCAAACTCCATATACACAATCTGAATTTATATCTATACTCTAACCTTCTCTTCTAGTAATTCCTATATTAGTGATTTGATTTTCACCCAACTAGTTACCCACTAAGAAATGTAACAGACATCCTTCTACACTTCAGCCTCAAAAACAGAGGATAGAATTCATTTTAAGCATAGTACACAAAGTCCTGAATATGACCACCACTGGCCTCTCCTGTTAAACTTCCATAAATATACCATAAAATCTCCACATTATTTATAGATTCATTGAAACTGTAACACCTCTTCAACTTTGAAATTAATATGTCTTTTGCTTAGTCTCTCTCCATCCTTCATTCTAACATAGTCATCTTTGAAACTTATGGTAACTTTCTATGAAGTCTTTTCGAAAACTTTCTTCATCGGTGTTCACCCATTCTCTTGAAATATATACCTTTTCTCTTTAATGATAGCATTGTATTTTTAATCTCTAGTAGAGCTCTTTATAAATCGTAATTTATTAAAATGAATCATGTTCATTCCTAGCTCTACCACTGAACTTTGTTTTTTGTTGTTGTTGTTTTTTAAAGATTTTATGTATTTATTTGACACAGACAGAATGAAAGAGTACACAAGCAGGGCAAGTGCCAGACAGGGGTAGAAGGAGAAGCAGCCTCCCCGCTGAGCATGGAGCCAGAAGTCATTGGGTTCAATCCCAGGTCCCTAGGGTCACGACCTGAGCAGAAAGCAAATATTTAAGCAACTGAGTCTTCTGGTGCCCCTACCACAGGACTTCAATCCCAATAATGAAAACCCTATTTTATTCATTCTTATATTCTTATTACCTAAGGCCATAATGGCATAAATAATAGCACAAAGTATGTTGCATGAATGAATGGATTTACTGATTTATTTTGGATAAGCCATTTATGTTTCAACTCTCCACTTATGACATGACCCTATCTATTCTTTCCTATTTATTCAGGACATTACTTAAATAATTGTCTCATTTATCTCTTGTACCTCTTGTATCATTTTACTCTTCTCTATTAAATTATTTCCATTGACATCAAACTTGCTATAATATGTCCCATCTTTAAAAAGTCTATCATTTACCATGCATGTTCCCCAGCTATCACTATATATTTGCTCCTTTCTATAACTCATCTCTTAGAAAAAGTTGCTTAATTTGTCTCTAATTACTTTTTTTTCTTTTATTATGGTTTGAATTCTGTATATGCAGGCTTTGTTCTTCTATTCTACTACTTCTGTTCCTGTCAAGGCACCAGTGACATCCATTTTGTTAAATGTTCACTTTTTTCTTTATCTTTCTGAACTTGTTAGGTGCATTTGACAAGGTGATGAAATTCTCCTCCTTAACACACTTCCTTCACTTAGTTTCTCTTCATACCTCATTAGTTGCTCCTACCCTCCTCTGCCCTCTTAATTTAGACCAATCCAGAGCTGTTTGGAAAGCTTTTAGTATTTTGTCGGTGTGTATGTGTGCATGTAATGTCAAGTAGCGTCATGCTTTAAATATCACTCATATGACAATATTTCAAAAATTTGTAAATCCAGGTCAGACTTCACCTTGAACTCCAGACATATATCCAAAAGCTTCTTTGACATATTCCTTCCTCTATCCCATAAAGATCTCACACTTAACACATTCAAAAACCCTGAATTAACTTCTCCATTCAGCTGCTCCATTGGAAAAGAATAATGTCATTCTTTAAATTTCTCAGGACCCAATACTTTGAGTTATCCTATGTTATTCTCTTCTTTTCTTCTCTTTCTCCCACATATCATACCCAATGATCAGTAAATCCTGGACTCTAATTTCAAAATATACCAGTGTCCAATCACTTCTTATCTGCACTACTAGCATCTCAATCCAGGCCACCACTGTATCTTACCTGGATTGTTGTAGCATGCCCCAAAACATTCTCCTTGATTTTGCTGTTGTCCCTCTAACGTGTACCCTCAATTCAGCAGCCAAAATGACCTTTGGAAATTAAATCAGATCGGATGAATTACTTGAAACTGTCCCATATCTCCCCTCACCTTTTACTCAGAGTTCAGCCTTTCTTTCCCTACACTGCACTGCAATGCCCTGGATTTTTTCTGTCTCTCAAAATGCCCTCTATCTGTTCATTTTCTGACCTTATATCTTATTATTTCCTTCCTCTCATTCTATTCCAATCATTCTAATCTGGTTGCCAAGTTTCAGTCATACCAAGCATGTGCTTAAACCATGGACCTTTATACTACTTGCAGTTTCCTTTGAATAAAACTTCCCCCTAGATATGGTGCAGAGAACAGTTTCTTCAGCTCCCTGACCAAATATTACCACATAAATGAGATTATTATTGAACATACTATGTAACTCTCACCTTCTCCCTCATTAGCCTTTCCTATCCCAACTCCTTCCTCTGGATTTACTTCGAAGGGCTTGTTACAATCTCTCATGCCAAATATTTACTTCATTATTATTATCCCTTGGATTAGATTAGCCAAACGGATTCAAAGAAAAATCTTTTTTCCCACAATCTCCTTTTGACAAGATCTGATTCTACCTGAAATTGTATATTATTATCTTTTATGGATTTTTCCCCTGATATTAATTTGTAGTTATAATTAATTACCCTTAAAACATTTCCTTACTTTCTGCATTTCCAGATACTGAAATGAACTTTACTTTTTTTTTTCCACTATCATTGTATTTTTCTTTCAAGAACATGGTCAATTTATTGTTTCTCTTATAGTATTCAGTTGATTAATTTTCTTAGACTTTCAGATTTGAAAGACTACAGTTTATAACGCTTTCTTTAATTACTTCTATAGTTATTTTGAGTTTTATTTGGAATGTATAAAGGACACCATACTTGAAAACACTATTATATTTAAATAGCCTCTAGTCATTCTAGCTTATTTTAAGGGCTTTTATAGGACATACATTAAAAAGAAATACATATTCATGTGTATACACAGACATAAAAATACACACACAAGTTAGTTTTTAGAAAGCACTTTCTTACTATGCAATGTTTCTTAAATTTCTTCTACCACGTGGTTTGTCAACTTCCATATAGAATAACAATTTAATACATGTGTTCCTGATGATATTAAATTAATTTCTACCAGAGCCACCCACCACTAATTATCAGTATATTTTTTAAATGTGTTTCCACACGTAAATTTTTGATTACCCAATAAGTGGTACAATGGAAAAAATACATTAAAAAGCTTAATAAAATAATATGCATGAAAAATAAAATTAAAAGTATGTAAAATTAAAAATATAACTATCTTTTGTGGTTAAAAAAATGGATAAAATTTAGTACTTGCAGTCAACAGCAATTTAGGCAATGGCTAGCCATATAATGTTAGTCACTGAAATAAAGATCTCTAAAGGGAAATCTCAGTACCTTTCACAGGTACAAAAGTATGAAAATAGAAATATCTGAAATGTTAAATTTCTTCGTTATATTTCACAATGTGCTTTAACAATATGCTTTATTAATGCAATCATACTAGTCTTCATTTACGTCTATACTAAGTCAAAACAGTGGCTCTATACAGAAAAAAACTGAATTTAGCTCAAATGAATGCTGGTCTTTATTCATCGTGAGGTAATTCCTTAACATGACATTATAGTTCCATAGATGAAGCGCAGGACTCTTTCCAAATAGAGACCACATGTTTGTGGAATGTCCACGTCATATTCCTGTGCCACAGGTAATAATTACAATAGCATTTATCAAAGAGGTTGTCTGCAAAAGAGCCATGTGTACCTTCTCCTCTCCAATTGTTACAAATGGAAGGAGACTAGAAAATTAAAAATAAAATTTCAAGGATGAAGGGGCAGAACAAAATATTAATCAGTTTCCAGCTGAGTTAGTGTAACCAACCACCAAGTCTCACTTTGATGTAAGAAAAGAACCTATCCTTGGGGAGAAAAGAATGAACATAAAGGGAGCATTTTAAAAGTCTCTCATCTTCTTTAGAATATTTGTTTCTTAAATTACCCATTCTTCTTGGTATTAGAACTTAAAGGCTTCCAACTAAGCTTTGAAACCGATATGCTCTTGAAGTTGTTAGGCTTAAGTGAAAAAGTTGACATCTTTAATAAAGCACTTTTTTGATTATTAAAAAAAAAATTTCTACAACTTGCTCTGGTACCTCTATAACCAAATGTATTTCTTTTCTTTATCTGAAGTATTTTCCCAGCTAAAATATTTATGCCTAAGTAAAATACTTGTCCTTTATATAAAAATTTTAATTCAATGCCTAATGTCAAGATGTTATTTAGTATTTCATATGTAGAGATTAGTGGATTAGATAAAGCTTTCAAATTTGTCAGTCGCATTTCCCAATTTATAGTGAAGTAACTTTTGTTTTTTCTAAAAAAATGGTACATTTTAAAAATTGTTGACTTTTTGAAATTTAATTTATTGATAAAATAATTCTATAGAACATTTCAGTTGATTCTAATTTTTATTTTTTAAAAAATATATGCATAACTTTTACTATAAATTTATGACAAACACACATAATAAACCCAGTGATAGATACCTAGTGCTATATCTTTAGCCTATTACTGTCTTATATTACCTCTACTGCCTATCTTGCACTTTGACACTTAAAATCACATGTACACACACATACACACACACACACACACACTTCTTCATCCTATAATTGGAGCTAAAGTAATCTAATTATACCATCTTATTTAAGTAGACAAATCTTCTAGCAATTAGGCTTTAAAAGTTCAATTATAAGTGTATAAAATATTCATTCCAATTTTTATCAAATATTGGCAAAGTCCTCTCATTTGAATGATGCTACTATCCTAAAGATGGAAAATGGCAACTAGGGACTGCCCTGTTAGAGCCTAGGCACTCTATGTCCCAACATCTCTATGGCTTCGTGAATTGGGCTAGATGAGCACTAGAATTAAGTCAACAGAAATAGTCATGGATATACAACTAAGACTTTGGACATTTATTAACTCCTTTATCAATCTATGAAATAAAAATATTTCTTAATTTTTTAAATTACACAAAATTTGCTTTCATCTTCTTTTTATGCAACGAAAGGATTTTTTTTTTTTTATTTTCAACGTAAGAGTATTCATTGTTTTTGCACCACACCCAGTGCTCCATGCAATCCGTGCCCTCTCCAGTACCCACAACCTGGTTCCCCCAACCTCCCACTCCCCACCCCTTCAAAACCCTCAGATTGTTTTTCAGAGTCCATAGTCTCTCATGGTTCACCTCCCCTTCCAATTTCCCTCAACTCCATTCTCCTCTCTAACTCCCCTTGTCCTCCATGGTATTTGTTATGCTTCACAAATAAGTGAAACCATATGATACTTGACTCTCTCTGCTTGACTTATTTCACTCAGCATAATCTCTACCAGTCCCGTCCATGTTGCTACAAAAGTTGGCTATTCATCCTTTCTGATGGAGGCATAATACTCCATAGTGTATATGGACCACATCTTCCTTATCCATTCGTCTGTTGAAGGGCATCTTGGTTCTTTCCACAGTTTGGCGACCGTGGCCATTGCTGCTATAAACATTGGGGTACAGATGGCCCTTCTTTTCACTACATCTGCATCTTTGGGGTAAATACCCAGTAGTGCAATTGCAGGGTCATAGGGAATCTCAATTTTAATTTCTTGAGGAATCTCCACACTGCTCTCCAAAGTGGCTGCACCAACTTGCATTCCCACCAACAGTGTAAGAGGGTTCCCCTTTCTCCAGATCCCCCCCAACACATGTTGTTTCCTGTCTTGCTAATTTTGGCCATTCTAACTGGTGTAAGGTGGTGTCTCAATGTGGTTTTAATTTGAATCTCCCTGATGGCTAGTGATGAACATTTTTTCATGTGTCTGATAGCCATTTGTATGTCTTCATTGGAGAAGTGTCTGTTCATATCTTCTGCCCATTTTTTTTAACTTTTATTTTTTTTAATTTTTAAAATTTATTTTCAGCATAACAGTATTCATTGTTTTTGCACCACACCCAGTGCTCCATGCAATCTGTGCCCTCTCCAATACCCACCACCTGGTTCCCCCAACCTCCCATCCCCCACCCCTTCAAAACCCACAGATTGTTTTTCAGAGTCCATAGTCTCTGATATGATTGTCTGTTTTGTGTGTGTTGTTTGAGGAGTTCTTTATAGATCCTGAATATCAACCTTTTGTCTGTACTGTCATTTGCAAATATCTTCTCCCATTCCGTGGGTTGCCTCTTTGTTTTGTTGACTGTTTCCTTTGCTGTGCAGCTTTTGATTTTGATGAAGTCCCAAAAGTTCATTTTCGCTTTTGTTTCCTTTGCCTTTGGAGACATATCTTGAAAGAAGTTGCTGTGGCTGATATCAAAGAGGTTACTGCCTATATTCTCCTCTAGGATTCTGATGGATTCCTGTCTCACGTTGAGGTCTTTCATCCATTTTGAGTTTATCTTTGTGTACGGTGTAAGAGAATGGTCGAGTTTCATTCTTCTACATATAGCTGTCCAGTTTTCCCAGCACCATTTATTGAAGAGACTGTCTTTTTTCCACTGTATATTTTTTCCTGTTTTGTCAAAGATTATTTGACCATAGAGTTGAGGGTCCATATCTGGGCTCTCTACTCTGTTCCACTGGTCTATGTGTCTGTTTTTATGCCAGTACCATGCTGTCTTGGTGATCATAGCTTTGTAGTAAAGCTTAAAATCAGGTAACGTGATGCCCCCAGTTTTATTTTTGTTTTTCAATATTTCCTTAGCGATTCAGGGTCTCTTCTGATTCCATACAAATTTTTGGATTATTTGCTCCAGCTCTTTGAAAAATACCAGTGGAATTTTGATTGGAATGGCATTAAAAGTATAGATTGCTCCAGGCAGTATAGACATTTTAACAATGTTTATTCTTCCGATCCAAGAGCATGGAATGGTCTTCCATCTTTTTGTGTCTTCTTCAATTTCTTTCGTGAGTGTCCTGTAGTTCCTCGAGTACAGATCCTTTACCTTTTTGGTTAAGTTTATTCCCAGGTATTTTATGGTTCTTGGTGCTATAGTAAATGGAATAGATTCTCTAATTTCCCTTTCTGTATTTTCATTGTTAGTGTATAAGAAAGCCATTGTTAGTGTATACGAAAGCCTCTGTACATTGACTTTGTATCCTGCCACGTTGCTGAATTGTTGTATGAGTTCTAATAGTTTGGGAGTGGAGTCTTTTGGGCTTTCCATATAAAGAATCATGTCATCTGCAAAGAGAGAGAGTTTGACTTCTCCATTGCCAATTTGGATACCTTTGATTTCTCTTTGTTGTCTGATTGCTGTTGCTAGGACTTCTAATGCTATGTTGAACAAGAGTGGTGAGAGTGGGCATCCTTGTCGTGTTCCTGATCTCAATGGGAAGGCTGCAAGCTTTTTCCCATTGAGGATGATATTTGCTGTGGGTTTTCATAGATTTGATGAAGTTCAGGAATGTCCCCTCTATCCCTATACTTTGAAGTGTTTTAATCAGGAATGGGTGCTGGATTTTGTCAAATGCTTTTTCTGCATCAATTGAGAGGACCATGGGGTTCTTCTCTCTTCTCTTATTAATTTGTTCTATCATATTGATTGATTTGCGAATGTTGAACCATCCTTGTAGCCCAGGAATGAATCCCACCTGGTCATGGTGGATAATCTTTTTAATGTGTTGTTGGATCCTGTTTGCTAGGATCTTGTTGAGGATCTTAGCATCCATATTCATCAGTGATATTGGTCTGAAATTCTCCTTTTTGGTAGGGTCTTTGCCTGGTTTGGGGATCAAGGTAATGCTGGCTTCATAGAAAATTTCTGGAAATTTCCCTTCTGCTTCAATTTTTTCAAACAGCTTCAGGAGAATAGGTTATTTCTTCTTTGAAAGTGTGGTAGAATTCCCCAGGGAATCCATCAGGTCCTGGGCTCTTGTTTTTTGGGAGGTTTTTGATCACTGGATGCACAGGAATGCATCCATTTCATCTAGGTTGCTTAGCTTATTGGCATATAACTGTTGATAATAACTTCTGATGATTGTTTCTACTTCCTTGGTGTTAGTTGTGATCTCTCCCTTTTCATTCATAATTTTATTAATTTGGGCTTTCTCTCTTTTCTTTTGGATTAGTGTGGCCAATGGTTTATTGATCTTATTGATTCTTTCAAAAACCAGCTTCTAGTTTCATTGATACATTCTACTGTATCTCTGGTTTCTACCTCATTGATCTCAGCTCTAATCTTGATTATTTCCCTTCTTATGTGTGGAGTTGGTTTGATTTGTTGTTGATTCTCCAGTTCTTTAAGGTGTAGAGACATCCGGTGTGTCCTGGATTTTTCAATTTTTTGAGGGAGGTTTGGATGGCTATGTATTTCCCCCTTAGGACAGCCTTTGCTGTATCCCATAGGTTTTGGACCAAAGTGTCTTCATTCTCATTGGTTTCCATGAATTGTTTCCATTCTTCTTTGATCTCCTGGTTGATCCAAGCATTCTTAAGCAAGGTGTTCTTTAGCTTCCAGGTGTTTGAGTTCCTTCCGAACTTTTCCTTGTGACTGAGCTCAAATTTCAAAGCATTGTGCTCTGAGAATGTGCCTGGAATAATCTCAGTCTTTTGGTATCAGTTGAGTCCTGATTTGTGACCCAGTATGTGGTCTATTCTGGAGAAGGTTCCATGTGCACTTGAGATGAATGAGTATTCTGTTGTTTTAGGGTGGAATGTTCTGTATATATCTATGAGGTCCATCTGGTCCAATGTGTCATTCAATGCTCTTGCTTCTTTATTGATTTTCTGCTTCGATGATCTGTCTATTTCTGAGAGAGGAGTGTTAAGATCTCCTACTATTATTGTATTCATATCAATATGACTCTTTATCTTGATTAACAGTTTTCTTATGTAATTGGCTGCTCCTATATTGGGGGCATAGATATTTACAATTGTTAGATCATCTTGGTGGATAGTCCCTTTAAGAATGATGTAGTGTCCTTCTACATCTCTGACTATAGTCTTTAGTTTAAAATCTAATTTGTCTGATATGAGAATCGCTACCCTGGCCTTCTTTTGAGGCCCATTGGCATGAAAGATGCTTCTCCATCCCTTCACTTTCAGTCTGGGTGTATCTTTAGGTTCAAAATGGGTCTCTTATAGACAACATATGGATGGGTCCTGTCATTTTATCCAATCTGCAACTCTGTGCAGTTTTATGGGCGCATTTAGGCCATTCACATTGAGAGTGATTATTGATAGATACGTTTTTATTGACATCGTGTTACCTTTGAAGTCTTTCTTTCTGTAGATTGTCTCTATATTTCTGTTCAATGCTATTCTTAGGATTTTTCCTCTTTTATAGAACCCCCTTAATATTTCCTGCAGTGTTGGCTTGGTGGTTGCATAGTCTTTTAAGCCTTGTTGGTCTTGGAAACTCTTTATCTCTCCATCCATTTTGAATGTCAGTCTTGCTGGATAAAGTATTCTTGGCTGCATGTTCTTCTCATTTAGTGCCCTGAATATATCTTGCCAGCCCTTTCTGGCTTGCCAGGTCTCTGTGGATAGGTCTGACGTTATTCTGATGGGCTTTCCTCTGTAAGTAAGGATCCTTTTTGTCCTAGCGGCTTTCAAGAGATTATATCTACAATTATGATTCCTCAATTTGACTATCAGGTGCCTTGATGTTTTTCTGGAATCTATAATCTTGGGTGGAGACCGTTCGGCCTCTAGTACATGAACACTGGTTCCATTTGCGAGATTGGGAAAATTTTCATGAAGAACTTGTTCCACTCTATCTTCTAGACTTCTTTCTTTCTCCTCCCCTTCAGAGATTCCAATAATTCTGACGTTGGAACGTTTCATGGCATCATTTATTTCCCTGATTCTGTTTTCTTGGCTTCTAAGCTGTTTGTTCCATGCTTCCTCCTGATCCTTTCTCTCTATCTGTTTGTCCTCCAGATCACTAATTCTATCTTCTGTCTCAGTTACCCTAACTTTGAGAGAATTTAGATTAGATTGGAACTCATTGAGAGCATTGTGAACCTCATCCCTGGTAGCTTTCAGCTCTGCCCTAACATTGTGAACATCAACTCTGATCGCTTTCAGTTTGGCCCTAATCAATTCCGTTTGGTCATCCATGGCTTTCTCCAACCTAGCTATTGCCTGGATAATTGTTAGCCTGAATTCTCTTTCTGACATATTGTCTATGTTGATAGCATATAGCTCTGTTGTAGAAGGCCTATCCTCTGTATTTTTCTTCTGTTGGGCATTCCTCCTCCTAGTCATTTTGGTGAGAGATGGCTGAACGGATATAGCTGGATGTATTGACCGTGGTGCAGTCAAGGTGCACCCTGGAACACTTCTGAGCAATCAGGATTCCCCACCCAAACAAGAGAAAAAAGAAAAGAAAAAGAAAAAAAGAGAGAGAGAAAGACAGGAAAGAAAGGGAAGATAAAAGAGAAGGTTCAGCCCAAATGGGCCCCAAGGTAAGATTTATGAAGTGTACAAACAAAAACAGACAAACAAAATGACTGATAAAAGTATATGACAAGGGGCACCTGGGTGGCTAAGTGGGTTAAGCCTCTGCCTTCAGCTCGGGTCATGGTCCCAGGGTCCTGGGATCAAACCCCACATTGGGCTCTCTGCTCAGCAGGGAGCCTGTTTCCCCCTTTCTCTCTGCCTGCCTCTCTGCCTACTTGTGATCTCTGTCTGTCAGATAAATAAATAAAGTCTTAGAAAAAAAAAAAGTATATGACAAGAGAAAAAAAAATATATATATATATATAAGCAAATAAAGGAATAAGCTCATCAAAAAGAACCCCAAGTGTAAGATTTATATACTATCAGGACAAACACAAAAACACAGAAACACTGGTGGAAGAAAAAGATGGGAGAGGGGTTATAAATTCTCAGTGTGGGCGAGGAATGTTGTTTTTGTTGTTGTTGTTGTTGTTTAAAGATTTTATTTATTTATTTGACAGAGAGAGATCACAAGTAGACAGAGAGGCAGGCAGAGAGAGAGAGAGGGAGGGAAGCAGGCTCCCTGCTGAGCAGAGAGCCCGATGTGGGACTCGATTCCAGGACCCTGAGATCATGACCCGAGCCGAAGGCAGCGGCTTAACCCACTGAGCCACCCAGGTGCCCCAGGAATGTTGTTTTGATTCTTCCTGGATGTATCTTGATATCTTTGTTAAAGGACTCAACTTTCCTAAGATAAAGGGGGATTAAAAATTGGTTTACCTATAGGGGTAGTATTGATTGGAGAAAGGGGATTACTTTGAAGTTTAACTCTATATGAATATTAGAAAATAAAAATTAAAAAGGAATAAACTAGGGGCGCCTGGGTGGCTCAGTGGGTTAAGCCGCTGCCTTCGGCTCAGGTCACGATCCCAGGTCCTGGGTTCAAGCCCCACATTGGGCTTTCTGCTCAGCAGGGAGCCTGCTTCCTCCTCTCTCTCTGCCTGCCTCTCTGCCTACTTGTGATTTCTCTCTGTCAAATAAATAAATAAAATCTTTAAAAAAAAAAAAGGAATAAACTAGACTAAACTAAACTAAAATTTAAAAAAAGAAATTTAAAAAATAGAAATGCAAAAGAAAAACACAGGTGTATGTATCAAAAAGTTCAGGTTAGAAGGTTATTATGGAATTTGATGTACTGGAAAGCTCACTGTGATGGTAAATAGGTTAAAAAATTATCTATATAAAAAAAAAATGAGCCAGAATAGTGGGAACAAATTAAAAATAAAAGTTGTCCTATGAAGTAGTGGTGTTTGTTCTCTTGTAATCTTTTTTTTTTTTTCTTTCCTGGTCGGTTTTCTGGGGGAGGGGCCTGCCAAGTGGGTTTTCAGTAAATGATGTTCCCTGAGTTAAGTCCTCCCACCCCCCTCAAGGGGGTGGACTCTGAGGAAACCGGTTTTTTCAGGCTTTTGTTCTCTGGAGGTTTTTATGTTTGTTCACTTTTTTTTTTTTCTTTCTCTCACCTTGACCGCTTTTGATGGTTTTTGTAGGTTTAGAGGAAAACAAACTGCACCCTGACCTCCCTCTCAGAGAGAAGCTCAGTCTGGCTGCAGAGCCCATATAAATACCCCCTTGGCCTCTGGCAGAGCAGGTTCCAAGTCACGGTTCCTGGGGATGCAGGATTTTTTTGCTTGTACCCAAAACCATGGCAGCGGCAGCTGTCTGGGCAGCTCCAGACTGCCAGAGAGGTTCCAAGCAGCGATCACACACTGAGATTTTCCTGCTGGCCCGGGCTGGGAGTGCCTGGTCTTTCTGGGTCCGAGAGCACCGGGCTGGTGCCTGTGCGCACCTCTCTCAAGGGAGGGCGCAGGGTGTTACTCGGACTCCAATAGCACGGCACGGCACTCGCACGAGGACTGCAAAGAGGCTGTGCTTCTGCCAGCTGGCGAGGCTCCCAGCCCCTCACGGGAGCTGGACCCCACGCGCTCTCAGGCGTGCTGGTGGCTCAGGGACCAAGACCTGGTTTCTCCGCTGCACTCTCTCTGACTCTGCACCAGTGGTGGCTGTCCTGGGTCTGGGGACTTAAGCCCCTGTCCCTAGCTGCCCTGATTCCCACAATTTACCCCTCCCCCCATGATCCTTTGCTCTTTCTGAGTGCTTTCTACCAGACTCCAAGTTACTGCTGGTCCCCAGACACAGGGCACTCTCGTATTGGGATATTACTTTCCAATGGGTCGCCTCTGGTGGCTCCCTCCCCCTTTTGTTTATCTTCTGATATCAGTCCGACATTCCCACTCCACTTTACCTGCCCACTGGTGTCTTCTGCTCCTGTAGAGATCCAGACGTGTATAATTCTGATTATAGGCTGATTTCGTGGGTGATCGGAGTTCTTTGGAAGGTAATCAGCTCACTTTAGGGTACAGGTTGAAAGGGCACCTCCTTCTACTTCCCCGCCATCTTGTCTCCCAAGAACGAAAGGATTCTTAAGTAGGTTAATACAGATTTCTGATAGAATATTTTATACTGTTTACAAACTTTATAAAAGCTGGTACATATTGTCTTTCCCTTTTCCTTTCTCATTTCCTCTCCTGCTTCATTTATAAAAATTGTACTCTTAGGTGTCAGTCTTAAAGTAAAAAAGAAAAGTGAGATTGTTCCATGTCTCCATTTGATTCCAACTTGTCACCTCAGACATATCACATGATGTCACTAAGCCTTAATTTCCTCATCTGGCATGTAGGAATATTAATACTTATTTGTATAAAAGAAATAAATATCAAGCAAAAAGCAGAATCAGACTTATAGAGGACAAATTGATGCTTTCCAGAGGATAGGGTGGAGGGTTGGGAAGAATGGGTGAAGGGCAGAGAGAGATACAGGCTTCCAGTTATGAACAAATTATAGGAATAAAAGGCACAACATAAGGAATACAGTCACTGATACTATAATAGCAATGTAACAGGACAGGTAGCTACACTTGTGATGAACATAGCATAATATATAAACTTATCAAATAATTAAGTTGTACACCTGAAATTAATATAAAATTGTGTCAACTAATCTCAAACGAAAATTAAAAACAAAAAATGGAAAATCCCATAACATATTAAGATTTTTTAAAAATTTTTTCCAAGTCATAATCAATTGTGTTCTTGAAAAACAGTGAAACTAGTAAATTTTAACTATTGTTTCCAAAGCAAGGTACAATAAGACTCCATTCCTTCCCAAAAGGTCATCATTATTAAAATGTCTATAAGAACTTACTTTGTGCCACAATTACAATTGTTTGCAATTTTTATTATTTCTATTAAATAATAAAAAATACAAAGAAATAGGGATCTTAGTAAAAGTAAAGAGGGCTAGATATATATCATTGTGGTCAATCCTTTCTACTTCTGTGGAGATAATAAATAAAGTCAGATCACCTTCTTGGTTTTAAGGATTCTAAAATAGCCATCATGGGGGGGAGGAGTCAAGATGGCAGAGAAGTAGCAGGCTGAGACTACTTCAGGTAGCAGGAGATCAGCTAGATAGCTTATCTAAAGATTGCAAACACCCACAAATCTACCGGGAGATCGAAGAAAAGAAGAACAGCAATCCTAGAAACAGAAAATCAACCACTTTCTGAAAGGTAGGACTGGCGGAGAAGTGAATTCAAAGCGACGGGAAGATAGACCGCGCGGGGAGGGTCCGGCTCCCGGCGAGCGGCGGAGCAAGGGAGCACAAAATCAGGACTTTTAAAAGTCTGTTCCGCTAAGGAACATCGCTCCAGAGGCTTAACCAGGGTGAAGCCCACGCGGGGTCAGCGTGGCCTCAGGTCCCGCATGGTCACAGAAGGATCGGGGGTGTCTGAGTGTCACAGAGCTTGCAGGTATTAGAACGGGGAAGCCGGCTACAGAGACAGAGCCGAGGAGTGACTCTCAGCTCGGGGTTGCCTTGAACCGGTCGAAGGCTCGGTCAGCTCGGAGGGCAGCTGGAGGCCAGGGTGACGGGAGTAATTGGGCGCTGTTCTCTGAGGGCGCACTGAGGAGTGGGGCCCTGGGCTCTCGGCTCCTCCGGGCCAGAGACTGGGAGGCCGCAATTTTCATTCCCGTCCTCCGGAACTCTACGATAAGCGCTCAGGGAACAAAAGTTCCTGAAAGCAAACCTGAGCGGATTACTCAGCCCGGCCCCTGGTAAGGGCGGTGCAACTCCGCCTGGGGCAAAGACACTTGAGAATCACTACAACAGGCCCGTCCCCCAGAAGATCAACAAGAAATCCAGCCAGCACCAAGTTCACCTACCAAGGAGTGCAGTTTCAATACCAAGGAGAACAGCGGAATTCCAGAGGAGGAGAAAGCAAAGCACGGAACTCATGGCTTTCTCCCCATGATTCTTTAGCCTTGCAGTTAATGTAATTTTTTTTTCTTTTTCAATTTTTTTTTCTCTTCTTCTGCCAAATTTTTTAAACTTTTACCCTTTTCTTTTTTAACGTTTTTTAACTAGTTTATCTAATATATATATATTTTTTTCTTTTTTATATTTTTTCTTTATTCATTTTCTTTTTTTAATTGTTTTTTTTTTCTTCTTCTTTTTTTCTTTCTGAACCTCTTTTTATCCCCTTTCTGCCCCCTCACGATTTGGGATCTCTTCTGATTTGGTTAAAGCATATTTTCCTGGGGTTGTTGCCACCCTTCTAGTATTTTACTTGCTCCTTCATATACTCTTATCTGGACAAAATGACAAGGCGGAAAAATTCACAACAAAAAAAAGAACAAGAGGCAGTACCAAAGGCTAGCGACGTAATCAATACAGACATTGGTAATATGTCAGATCTAGAGTTCAGAATGACGATTCTCAAGGTTCTAGCCGGGCTTGAAAAAGGCATGGAAGACATTAGAGAAACTCTCTCAGGAGAGATAAAAGCCCTTTCTGGAGAAATAAAAGAACTAAAATCTAACCACGTTGAAATCAAAAAAGCTATTAATGAGGTGCAATCAAAAATGGAGGCTCTCACTGCTAGGATAAATGAGGCATTAGAAAGAATTAGCAATATCAAAGACCAAATGACAGAGAATAAAGAAGCTGAGCAAAATAGGGACAAACAGCTACTGGACCATGAAGGCAGAATTCAAGAGATAAGTGACACCATAAGATGAAACAACATTAGAATAATTGGGATTCCAGAAGAAGAAGAAAGAGAGGGGAGCAGAAGGTATATTGGAGAATTTCCCCAATACGGCAAAGGGAAGAAGCATCAAAATCCAGGAGGTTCAGAGAACCCCCCTCAAAATCAATAAGAATAGGTCCACACCCCGTCACCTAATAGTAAAATTTACAAGTCTTAGCGACAAAGCAATCTATACATTTAAGGCAATTCCTATCAAAGTACCATCCATTTTTTTCAAAGAAGTGGAACAAATAATCCTAAAATTTATATGGAACCAGAAAAGACCTCGAATAGCCAAAGGAATATTGAAAAAGAAAGCCAAAGTCAGTGGCATCACAATTCCGGACTTTAAGCTCTATTACAAAGCTGTCATCATCAAGACAGTATGGTACTGGCACAAAAACAGAAACATAGATCAATGGAACAGAATAGAGAGCCCAGAAATAGACCCTCAACTCTGTGGTCAACTCATCTTCGACAAAGCAGGAAAGAATGTCCAATGGAAAAAAGACAGCCTCTTCAATAAATGGTGTTGGGAAAATTGGACAGCCACACGCAGAAAAATGAAATCGGATCATTTCCTTACACCACACACGAAAATAGACTCAAGATGGATGAAGGATCTCAATGTGAGAAAGGAATCCATCAAAATCCTTGAGGAGAACACAGGCAGCAACCTCTTCGACCTCAGCTGCAGCAACATCTTCCTAGGTCCATCACCAAAGGCAAGGGAAGCAAGTGCAAAAATGAACTATTGGGATTTCATCAAGATCAAAAGCTTTTGCAGAGCAAAGGAAACAGTTAACAAAACCAAAAGACAACTGACAGAATGGGAGAAGATATTTGCAAATGACATATCAGATAAAGGGCTAGTGTCCAAAATCTATAAAGAACTTAGCAAACTCAACACCCAAAGAACAAATAATCCAATCAAGAAATGGGCAGAGGACATGAACAGACTTTTCTGCAAAGAAGACATCCAGATGGCCAACAGACACATGAAAAAGTGCTCCACATCACTCGGCATCAGGGAATTACAAATCAAAACCACCATGAGATATCACCTCACACCAGTCAGAATGGCTAAAATGAACAAGTCAGGAAATGACAGATGCTGGCGAGGATGCGGAGAAAGGGGAACTCTCCTACACTGTTGGTAGGAATGCAAGCTGGTGCAATCACTCTGGAAAACAGCATGGAGGTTCCTCAAAATGTTGAAAATAGAACTACCCTATGACCCAGCAATTGCACTACTGGGTATTTACTCTAAAGATACAAACTTAGTGATCCGAAGGGGCACGTGCACCCGAATGTTTATAGCAGCAATGTCTACAGTAGCCAAACTATGGAAAGAACCTAGATGTCCATCAATGGATGAATGGATCAAGAAGATGTGGTATATGTACACAATGGAATACTATGCAGCCATCAAAAGAAATGAAATCTTGCCATTTGCAATGACGTGGATGGAACTAGAGGGTATCATGCTTAGCGAAATAAGTCAATCGGAGAAAGACAACTATCATATGATCTCCCTGATATGAGGGATAGGAGATGCAACATGGGGGGTTAAGGGGGTAGGAGAAGAGTAAATGAAACAAGATGGAATTGGGAGGGAGACAAACCATAATTGACTCTTTTTTTTTATTTTAAAGATTTTATTTATTTATTTGACAGAGAGAGATCACAAGTAGGCAAAGAGGCAGGCAGAGAGAGAGGGAAGCAGGCTCCTTGCAGAGCAGAGAGCCCAATGCGGGGCTCGATCCCAGGACCCTGAGATCATGACCCGAGCTGAAGGCAGAGGCTTTAACCCACTGAGCCACCCAGGCGCCCCACCATAAGTGACTCTTAATCTCACAAAACAAACTGAGGGTTGATGGGGGGAGGGGGGTTGGGATGGGGGTGGGATTATGGACACTGGGGAGGGTATGTGCTATAGTGAGTGCTGTGAAGTGTGTAAACCTGGTGATTCACAGACCTGTACCCCTGGGGATAAAAATATATTATATGTTTATAAAAAATTTAAATAGATAAATAAAATAAAATAGCCATCATGGAATATAGCTCTAAAAAGTAGTCATGGGTCCTGGATCATTATACATTTGGAACATTTGGAACAAAAAAGACAAATATCTTAAGCGGAAGACTACAGTTAATATTTTAATTTTTTTTAATATTGTCTCAAGTAGAAAATAAAATGGATAGCAAAATAGCCTCTTTAAAGATGTCTTCATGTCAAGAAATTTTTAGACTTAACTCAGAGAAAGGCACTAGTATTTTTCACAAGATTTTACGTACTATCTCTGAGGGTTCTTTTGAATAGCTCATGAAATAATCTAAGTGAAACACCTAACTTATGCTTGATACACAAAAAGCACTGAAACATTAGTTTTTGTCTGTACTATGTATATTTTTTGTACGTTTGGGCAATATTATTTTCATGGTTTAATTTATTTTAAAATATATGTCATTGTATGATTCTAACATCAAAAAACACCTGACTGAATGGTTTGAGCCAATCATTTCATAAATGGAAAAATAAAACAAAGTAAAGCCATTAACTCTAAGTAATTAATTCAGAGATAATAACTGGGAGAACTCTGAGAACAATCCAGTTTTTTCCCCAAATTTCCAGGCTTTCAATCAGTTTTTAGCTTTGGTTCTTCACCTTGATTTATCAACTCAATGAAGGCAGGAATTCTTTCTGTCTGGACCTTTCATAGTGTCCATAACAGCTGCCAACACATATGTCCATTTGACATTTTCTAGTAAGTTTTAAACTAATGAATTATACCATAGCACTAAGATTGCAATGTGGAAATACTGAGAGAAGAGAAGAATAGAACAATCCTCAGTAATGAAAGGTGTGGTGGCAACTGGGGCATCATGCTAATTTGAAAAGAAAATCCTAAAAGAGTGACATTATATGTATTATTGAAAAATATGGGGCATTTCCCTTATGCTTTTTTAATAAATAGAAATGTCTCTGTAAACAACACACCCAGAATTATTCCTATGGTACTCTTTTATAAACAATGAACAAATAAACTAATGCAAAAATAATAAGGCTTTTATTAGAACTGCTTAATCCCATTTATAATCTTCCCTTGTTTTTAAGTCCTCAACATGTGGGCTGCCTTACTGATTTTCTTATAATAGAAAATATTTAATTAAAGTTATGATCAAGAAAAATGGAATTCATACTGGTACAACTATATTATCATCTATATAACATTATTTTATGCCCATTGAATATTAAAAATGTTGACTTAAATCACTTTACTGGTAAAGTTTCTGGTAAACACAATACTCATCTTGCTTTGAATATTTAAAACAAATTCAAATTATTTAGTGAGATTGTTCTTTGAGGTTGAAGACTTTCACAAATTCTTTTAATATTTCCATTGGTTGGAATAAAGTTATTTTCTAAATATTCAGCTGTTAGAGGATGATGGAGATTTCCAGAGAAATAGATGCCAATATTCTGATTCAAATTGGTGGGTAAATAGTTTCTGCTTTGAAAACCATGCCTAAGTGATTAGGGGGAAAATGGTATTTTGTATTCTTGGCTGTGATCTTCTCAAGTGAACATATGGAACTGAATATGGGATCAAATCAAATACTGAATGCACTACTGTCCTCTATCTCAGTTTTTCCCTTTCAATTTACTTTTCTTTTCCTTTTAACCCAGATCAAATCTCTCCATATGTTGGTTCCTATTTAGAACAGCAATGATTTTCCCAAGATTGCGCTTTTATGTTACATTAAAAACCCCAGGGGTAAATATCATTAACTGTAGTTTTAGCCATTAGTCTCAGCCCATCATTATACAATCAACTTTCCATAGAATTTTCTCTGTATGTGTAATTCTGACTAATTCGATTCTCATTTTGAGTAACTTTTCAGAATCCTTTAAGTGTAATGATTTACATTTAGCAATATAACTGGCAAGGGGAAATTTGAAGTAGTCATGCCTAAAATTAATTTCCTACTTTTATCTTAAAAAAAAAAGAGTGACAACAAAGAATTTATATTTGAATAGTTCTTACAGTTCTGTTTAAAGTACAGAAGTCTATGGGAAGAAAGTAAAAATAAATAAGGAACATGAACAGGGACAAGAAAAGGGAAATGTAGTTAAGACTGAATATTATATATATATAAGTAGATCGTACAACTTTGAAATAAAGTTAACAATTCTGAAAGAATTATGTGAATAATTTTGTCACATTAATGTAAATATAGAGATAACATGCTTATAGCTATTGTTAATAATATTTTATATATTTAACTCTGAAACACAAACATTTAAAAAGTATACTTTATCTGTTCACTACTTTGAAAAATATTTGCTGCTACTATCTCCTTAAAAAGAAACAAATGAATCCTCATAAATTTAAGTTCTTCCATAGGTGTTAAAAGGGGACCCAGATTTCAGAGTTCTTCCACAAAAATCATTTCTATCTAGGCCTTAGATCTTGTAAATATCAGCTCCCAGGAGCATAGAATAAAATATAATCTATTGAAATATCAGACCCAGAGCACTAACTAGAAAAGTTTTATGGAATTTGTTGTTCAAACAAAGGCACATACTAACATAAATATCAAGCAAACTATCAAACACTCATGAAATACTGATAGTAAACAAAATGCATGAACTTATATGGCAAGAAATGACAGCTTCTTCAAGTGAATAAATAAATTATTATTGAAGGTTCACTCATTGGCTAAAGGGGTGAAGAATTTATCCCATTCTTCTTTAACCCATCCGTACAGGTCAGTAAAATTGAGTACTAGGCCCTTAACAAATAAACTCTGGCCTACACTTGGGCACAGAAGGGAAAAGTAAAAGTGTGAACACACACCTGCCTCTTTTATTCTTGATTTCTTGATCCAAGGGCAGAATGTTCCACAGAACTCTAATGTTCCTTAGATCTGAGATCTGTGGAAAATAATGATATATTAACAACGTGGGGTTAATGGCATGTCTGGGAGAATAACTTTTCTGTTTCTGGAACTCACTTTTCACTAGTTTGCTCTGTGGTGATTGAGTTAGATTGATTTTTTTACCATGAAAATTTACATGTTGACCCATAGCTGCTCCGATTCTTGACCAGAGTTCATCCCTCTTATAGTGTTGTCCTCCACCTTCTTGTCTTTGAAAGCAAGGCTGTGCCCCCACAGATTCAGGTCTTCTGATGTTTTTACTTAAGCAGGAACCCTGACATTCATCTCTTTGGCTTATTTACCTTAAAAGCGCATTCAGAGGAGCAGACTGTTTGCCCTTGTATGTCTATGTAAACTAACTTTTTATGCAATTTTTTTACAGTGATTAAGGATAAATTAGGTAATTCTTAAATATCAAAATATTTTTATAACTAGGAAATTCTACCTAGTATAAAATTAATTGTAACTATAAAAACCCATTGCCAGTGTACAGGGCACTCCAATATTATTATAGGGGTATCCCCCACTTTTTGAGGGTTCATGTTACACCACTTTGCTTTTATGAAAGACCCATATTAGTACCTGTTTTCACTAACTGAAAGAAGTCCAAAGGGCATTTTCACTTTAAAGACAAAAGGCAAACCGTGAAAATAGTGTTTAGTGCTTGTTTTGCAGCAAGTCATCATAGAGGCAATGCCTACCTTAACCAGCAGACTAGCACTGGCCAGCTCCTTTCCCAGGATCTAGGCTAGACATCAAATGGCCATAGCTCTGAACTGTGTCTCTGAGCATCTGTCCTTCATTTAGATTTATTTTGTGCATCTGTTGGCAAGAGGTGTCTTAAGGTATCAGAAAAACCTAAAAGTAAGTTATTTTTTGAGTCTGGGAACACTCAAAAAATGTTTCCATACAAATTCATGGTAATTGCTTCTTCACTTTAAACCATTTCAGCTTACAAAAGGTTTCATAGGACTGCTGTACTTGCAGATAGTCGGGAAAAGCTGTATTTTGTATGTTTTTCATTTCCAAATTGAAATAATAATAAGCATTGTTCTATCTGGGCCTCCGATGACACTGGGATTTTTTTTTTTCCTCACCTCACCTAAGTTGAGATCATCAGGAACAGAATTTGAAGGATTTTCCTATTTTAATAAGATCAGTGCACTTTGAAAAACAGATGAAAACATCACTTTTTAATAAGTAGATAAGGAAAACTCTCTTAGGGAAGATATGCAAACTCTTACATCATCTGCTCCTAGTGTTTTAAGGTTATGAGGCAGGTTTTGTGAAAAATGTAGGGCAAATAAGAAATAGAAGAATAAAACATTACTTCTAATGGATCCACTTGACTGGAAACCTAGAATTATTGAGTTAAATACTTCCTCTGAGGGTTTACCAATTATATTTTTCAGAATTCTAAGTTACTTCCACTGTATATGATGAAACTAGCTTATCAGAGAGCCATTTTAAAGACAAATAATAGATACATTTTATCTTATGCCAGGTTTTTCTATTCTGATCAATAAATAATTATAAACCCTTCATTGTGTTTTTTTTTTTTAAAACCTTCATCATGCTCCAATAGAACACATTAACAACACTGAATATTTTGGAATCACAAGAGACTTCTAGAATTATTGCATCATTACCTAAAATGCATTCCAGAGTATTTTTTCTGCAAAATACTCTAAGGAAAAATAATGATGGTGGGGATAGAGAAGCTAAATGGTCAAGTATGTTTAGGAAATGGCAAATTATATCTATCTCTTGATAATTTATACAGCATATTATATACTAAAACCAAAAATGTATGCAGAAGAGGGTGCCAAACACTTAAAGTGTTTAACAGAATATTTTTCAAATTTATCTGCCCACAAAAAAAGCCTGCTATCACACTTATCTACCCTAAAGTGTATTTTTTAAGTCCCTAATGGGACTGCTTCAGTCAGGACAATTCAGAGTTGTGAGTGCTTGCCACTATAAATGTTAAAAAATAAATAAATAAATAAATAAAAGCTGTGAGTAATTTAGCTTGAAATATAAATGAGTAAAGTAGAAGTTAGGTTTTTCCCTTCAACACAACTCACATGTTTTCATTTCTATATTATACCTTAAGTTGAAGAGACAGGAATGAAGTTACATCTGACTTATAAGTTGATCAGTCTTCTAACCACTTACTGCCATGGCTGAGAGCATATCAATCCTGTGTGTTATTGAAAAGACAGAATTGAGAACATCTGGTTCCAACACCTAATTTAATGATCTGAAAATAAGCCACATTTCATATACAGGCATTTACATACTTCTTAGTAACATGTATGACATATGAACATTATTGTTGGCAATTACAAAAACTGCTAGAAAATTTGGTAGTTTCTGGAAAGACATGCAAGGCAAAGGGATAAGCAATAACCTTCCTGTCAGAAAACCTTAACCAGAATGACCTTCCACTACTTAAGGGAATACTAATGAAATTTTACCTGGTTCTTACAATTAATTTGAGGTATTGCTGAACTTTGAACTTTTCCATAGTGTTTTTTGAAGTTTCAGAGTAGTTAATACTAAGTTTACAAGGAATTCTTCTTAGAATTCTTCTTCAAAATTATTTCTCAAAATACTATTTTTACTAAATGTCCACTTTCCTTTTTGTCAACAACATATGTGGTATTCTGAAGATAAGTTAGTATAAATTTCATTTAAAATCAGTGCTTTGGGGTGCCTGGGTGGCTCAGTGGGTTAAAGCCTCTGCCTTCGGCTCAGGTCATGATCCCAGGGTCCTGGGATCGAACCCCGCATCGGGCTCTCTGCTCATCAGGGAGCCTGCTTCCTCCTCTCTCTCAGCCTGCCTCTCTGCCTACTTGTAATCTCTGTCTGTAAATTAAATAAATAAACAAAATCTTTAAAAAATAAAATAAAATCAGTGCTTTACTTGTTTTAATAGCAAAGTAGAATGTTCTACACTTTGAAAATTCATTGATTTTTTTCTTTTCTGTTAAAGGAAGATTACTCAGGCTCTTATTAACCACACATACACACACACACGCACATACAACCTAAGCTCATATATAAACATGGATGCATTTGTTTTGTGTGCATGTGTGTGTGTAATACACAAATAATCATGTATGTGTTTGTATGTATAGATGTGGATAATCTCTCTTCCTGGCTGTTTTGGTCTATAAATACTATTGTAAGCTAGAACCAGGATTGTTTAAATGGTAGCTTTGCTAAGTCCAATTTAATAACCAAACTCTGATCTATTTTAGTAATCATATTTATATGTTAAGAGTTAGGAGCAGTGGAAAGTTTAGATGCTTGCCCTCAAGTCTTACCCTAAAATATATAATTAAAACATTTGTTAATGACAAAAATCCTTCTGGGTATTTTATGCTAAAATCACCAAAAATATATAACTGGATTAATTGTACTCTTTTAGAAATATATTGATCATTTCCTCTTTTCAACGCAAATGCTTAGAAAGTTTTTAAAATTAATAAGAAGGGGACTTTGATAATTATAGACGTATTTGAAAAAATGAGGGGCACCTGGATAGCTTTTTCAGTTAAGCGTCTATCTTCAGCTCTAGGGTCTTGGGATTCAGATCTCAGGGTCTTGGGATTGAGCCCAGCATCCAGATCCCTGCTCAATGGGGAGTCTGCTTTGCCCTAGCTCTCTGCTCCTACATCAGCTTGTGCTTTCTCTCTCTCAAATAAATAAATATATAACTATTCTTAAAAATTATTAATAAAGAAAGAAAACAAGTATATTTATCTTTCTTTCAAGATATTATCTATCGCTAAGATTATTCTGTGAGCAAAAATAGGATTTTTAAGAAACATATCACTATTTTGAGTATATAGGACATCTTCATTTGCATATAGGTCATATTTAGAAGGTCATTTGTTCATAGTTTCATTTTAGATCTCAATTAGTTTAAATTTTGTTAAGATTACTTGGATATCTTACAATGCTTATGAGAATGAACAGCATTAAAGTATGGTATGTTTAGAGGCAAATAAAAAAGAAATATAATTTTCTCAATTTTACATAGTCTGTGGCATTTTTAAGGCACTAGAATTTTAAGGTTATCTCAAGATATATTTTTTTATTATTATATTGACTCACTGCCTCCCATAGCATGCAGTACTATTAAGATCATCTTCCCTTACAGATTCTTGTCTTTGTTCTTTGATTTGTCTAATACATTTCTGGATCCTCTTACCTGGATCACTAAAGCTATGGAAATAAAACAAAACTTGGTTTTGATTATTTGTTGCACAACAAACAGCACAAAATTTCAGTGTCTTAAAACAACTACCATTATATTTTATTTCACATTTTGGAAGTTTAGGAATTAGGACAGATTATAATCAGGTGTTTCTTCTCAGTCTTGCATTGTCTAGAGTCACTTAGTGGTATGCAACCAGTATCTGGACTGGTCTGAAAGGTCTACGTGAGCTTCAGTCACATGGATGGTGCCTTGGTGATGGTTAGAACACTGGGCTTAACTAGGCTTGTTTCCTTCTCCACCTAGTCTTAGGGCCTCCCCATGTATAGTTTCCCTTATAAAATAGTTGACTATTTGTATATGGTCGTTCCCAAAGACCAAGTCTGAAACCAGCATAATACCACTTCTCTTATATTAGTCAAAGCAGTCATAGAACAGTCTTTATCTAAGAGGAGGGACAACAGACCAACCCGTCCATGGGAATTAGGAGAAGAACCCTTTGTCCTCATTGTTACTCCACAACACCATTGCCAAAGAAAGTAATCTCTTACCTTTTTTCAATGTCTAAAGACTTGCTGCCATGTATTGGAACTTCTGATTTATACAAAAAAAAAAAAAAAAAAAAAAAAAAGAAAGGAAGAAAGAAAGAAAGAAAGAAAGAAAGAAAATGAGTAATATTTACCATAGTTTTTGTTATAGCTCACTTAATAGAATTATAGAGATCTAAAGTGAAGCTCTACACACTAGAAAGTACTTAAAGATAATACTGATAATTAATGTCATTAGATTGCCTTTAACTATAAAATAATACTAATATCTTACGATAATAAAAAAGGCCATGTTTTAAGGGTTTTCTATTTTTTTTTTTGTTTTAAGTTACTTAATTTTTCAACAATTCCCCCACAAATTGTACTATTATCATCCTCAGATGAAGAAGTTGTGGCATAAAAAGATTGAGACAAATTCTTAAGCTTCAAGAACTAGCAAGTTGTACACCTGAGATTCAAATCTAGTTAGTCTGGCCTTAGGATCTGTACTGTTTTTCTACTTATTATTTCTAGATATAATGATTTCAAAATATTCCCACTGAAAGATTTAGAAAATCTGGCAAATATAAAGAAGTTGCAAAGATTTTAGTATCTCCCAACTGGTCAGTGTTATAGTAAAAATTCAGCAATTTGTTATCTGTATCATTCCCATTATATTTTTGGGTTGCTGTACTTTTACAAACACCCAGATAGGACAAGGCTTATAAGATTTCATATGTTAACCAGCTGCATGGCTATTTAAAGTGAAAATAATTCATAATAAAGTTAACCATTGTTTTATTATTCTGAGTTCTATAGATTGTATATTTTGCTGAAATTTGTAACACCTCTGTTTGAATTGTTATATGTAAGCAATTCTAGTTGCATGTATGTGAAACATGATGATTTTCAGTCATAAAATAGTTACTCGTATTTTATTGTAAGTCTATTTACATTGTTCAGTAAATGAAATTTTACTAGTACTATGTTGATGTGACAAAAACATATTTTCAAACTTTCTACTAATGGTAGGCTTGAATTATAAAGTAACATATATATTAATTTTTCATTGACAGTATGTAGAAATACATGATATAAAAAACATCATTATTTAAAGAAAGCTAATTTCCTTGTGTATTTTATAATTTGAGTAAATGTAAAAGTGATCTTCAAAATTCTTATTCAGAGACAATATTTAACCTCTTTTGGAAATTAAAAAGTGTTTTTGGTTAGAAGTGAACTGGGATCAGAAGACACACAATAAACTGAAGTCCTTCTCCATTCTTATTTTTTAAAAAGCTGTTTTGACATTTGGAGAATCATCTATGTAGAAAAGAAAATCAGGAAATCAATCAACTCAATGGTAAGTATTCATCCAAATCACTACAGAACTAATTGCAGACATTCTGAATTTGAATTTCAGCATATATGTAGGGGATATTTATCCTGAAATAATTCAGATACCTATTTTGTATAGAGGAATCATAGTTTATTTTTGAAAATCTTGAGTAGGCTCTTTTGATTATGTTAAGAAAAAAATGAATATATTAAGGACCATTTTGGAAGATTCATAGCACACATTAGCTTGATAAAATGATAAAACATTTAAAAGGCATGTTGTTTAGAAACCCTTTAAGTGTTGTTTAAGCAAACATTTCCTAAACATATTTTCTAAAAACAACATTTTAAGCAGTCTCTTGCTACCTTGATCATTACCAAACACTTTAGGAAATGCTACCTTAGAATATAATTTCTCCAAATATTTCAGGACCTTCTCAAAGGAAGCATATTTCAGAAGAACACAAACCACATTCTTAGTCGGATTATTTACCTTTTTCTAAGTGTATAGTTAGTTGCTTGGTTAAAAATACAATCCAAATGCTATTCCAAATGCAATCCAAAAGTACAATCCAAAGGGAATACATGAAATAATGTATTTAATACATATGACATATTGAACATGAATATGAATTATATTGAATAACTGAGATATATTTTAATTTACCTAATAAAAGTCTAAAAGATGATAATTTCAATGTTCAATCAATATAAAGTATTATTAGTGAGATATTTACAATTGTTTTTTCCACACTAGGTTTTAGAACTATGGTGTATATATTTACATTTATGGCACATGTCAATTTGGAATAACCACATTTTAAGTTTTCCATAGACATTTGTGGCTAGAGACTATTAAATTGGGCAGCCTAGCCCTACCTCACACAGTTAACTATTTTATTTACACACTTTAAAAATTTAATCCACAGCACCAAGGTGACTCAGCTGATTAACTGTCTGCCTTCCACTGAGGTCATAATCCCAGGGTTCTGGGATGGAGCGCTCTGTCAGGCTTCACATTCAGTGGGAAGTCTGCTTCTTTCTCTCCCTCTACCCATCCCTGTCCCTGCTTGTGCTCTCTGTCTCTATCTCAAATAAATAGATAAAATCTTTTTTTAAAAAATTTAAAGAAAATACAAATTTAATTCAACAACTTCTACAATCATTCATTTGTTTTGATAATTTGAAAGCTGGTGTCTTCAGAATCTTTCTAGAAGTTGATATATACATTTTTTTTAAATTTAATTAAACTTATTGTGGGGAGAACCTGGATGGCTCAGTCTGTTAATCAGCTGCCTTTAAGCTCATGTCATGATCCTGGTGCTCTGGGATCAAGCCCTGCATGGGGCTTTCTGTTCAGCAGGGAGTTTGCTTCTCCCTCCCTCTGCTCTTGTGCTCTCACTTGCTCTCTCCCTCTATTTTTAACCTAAAATAAATAAAAATAAAAATTTTAAACTTATTGTGATATAATTTATATATAATAAAATGCACCATGAAAAGAGTATGGTTCTATGAGATTTGATGTAGACATAGAACCACCTCCACAACACAATATAAAAAATTTTGGCACCCCAAAAAGTTCTTTTGTATATTCTTTCATTTACTCCCCCCCCAGGTCCTAAACAAACACTGATATGTCTCATCATGAAAGGTTAAAATTGCCTAATGCAGAATTATATATAAATGTTATTATGTATTGTGTATTATTTCTTTCTCACTTGTTTTTAGCCTAATGCTTTTTGAGATTCCTCCAAGCTATGTGAAACAATAGTTAGTTCCTTTATAATATTGAATAATATTCCATTATACAAATATATAATAATTTGTTTATCTATTTACCTACTCTTGAAAATTTGACTTGTATCCAGTTTTAGGCTATTATGAATAAACCTGCTATCAACATTCTTGTGCAAGCCTTTTTATAGACATGCATTTTCTTTTGGATAAATGCATAGACATGGGATTTGTGGTACATATTGTGTCTTCCAAAGTAGAATTTGTTTTCTAAAGTGCTTGTACCATTTTATAAAACCAAGAGTAGTGTATTACTCTATGTGACCCACATCTTGGCATCTCTTGATATGGTCAGCTTTTATAATTACAGCCAATCTAGGATTCATAGTAATCCATAATGACTAAGGATGTTAATCTTTTTATATGTTTACTGATTATCTGATATTTTGTTTTGTGATATGTCTGTTCAAGTCATTTCCTGGTTTTCTTAATTCTTTTTTTTTTTTTTTTTTAAATTCTGGGTATGAGTTCCTGGTTTTCTTAATTCTTTTTTTTTTTTTTTTTAAATTCTGGGTATGAGTCCCTTATCAGATCTGCCTGTTACTAATATTTTCTCTCGCTTTTAGGTTTGTCTTTTTATGTAGTTAATGGTGTTATGTAGTTAATGTAGTTATGTAGTTAATGGTTAACTGTAGTTATGTAGTTATGTAGTTAATGGTTAACTGTTGTCTTTCAGAGTCTGAAAATTTTATATTTGATGAAGGTCAATTTATGAAACTTTTCCTCGTTATATGCTTTTTGTGCCCTGTGAAATTTTTGCTCATTCTAAAGTACCAAACATTTTCTTCTACTTTTATAAAATATTTTTAACTTATATTTTCAGACCTATGATCAATTTTAATTTCTGTCTTTATGTATAGATGTAGTTGTTTTTGTTTGTTGGTTTGTTTGTTTGTTTCCATTATGGATATCCAGTTGTTTTACAACTTTGCTATTGTCCTACAGGCCACTGAATCTTTGTTCACCTTCTTTTCTTCCTTCCTTCCTATCTTCTTTCCTTCCTTCCTCCCTCCCTTCCTTCCTTCTCTCCTTCCTTCCTTCCTATTTCTTTTTTTAATATTTGTGCTTTAGTTTAGATATTGCAATGGACTGAATTGTGCTCCCCTAGCGCCAAACTAATCTATTGACGTTCTAATCTTTATCATGACTATATTTTGTGATGGGGCCATAAGGAGGTAATTATCATTAAATAAGGTCATATTGGTGGGACCCTTAATAGCATTAAGATAACATTGATATTCTTATAAGAAAAGGTTCCACAGTTCATTCACTCTCTTTAAGTGAGCACAGAGGAAAGGCTATGTGAAGACAAACTGAACAGAAAGTTACAAGCCTAGAAGAGCACTCTCTTTTTTTTTTTTTTAAGAATTCATTTATTTGGCAGAGAAAGATCACAAGTAGGCAGAGAGGCAGGCAGAGAGAGAGAGAGAGGAGGAGGCAGGCTCTCTGCCAAGCAGAGAGCCAGATGTGGGACTCGATCCCAGGACCCTGAGATCATAACCTGAGCCGAAGGCAGTGGTTTAACCCACTGAGCCACCCAGGCACCCCTAGAAGAGCACTCTTGTCTGAACCTGGCCATGATGGATTCCTGATCTCAGTCTTCTAGTCTCCAGAGCTGTAGAAAAATAAATTGCTGCTGTTTAAGCTATCCAGTCTATACTATTTTGTTTTGACAACCTGAATGAACACAGGTATTCTCAACTGTTATTTGAGTTTACTGATTATTTGACCTCTAGTACATACTTGGCCAACAAACTCACCCAGTAAATATTTTAATTTTGATAATACATTTTTTATCTCTAGAAGTTCCACCTTGTTCTTATTTATATATCTCTAATTTCTCTTTTGCATTATGATTTTCTTCAAAATCTTGAATAGTTAAGGTTTTCCTTATGTGGTTCACAATTCTGCCTCTTTATAGGTCCCAGACATTGCATATGTCATATTGTTGAATACTTATGTTTTGTTAACTTCTTTAAAGAGTATTGAAGTTTGCTTTGAGAGGTATAGTAGTTATACAGGAAAACTTTTTGTTTTGTTTTGTTTTGTTTTTAATTTTGTTAGATCTGATCTGAGCAGTCTTTCCTCAAAGGCTAATATGGCCCTAGTCCTCAGCTGTGACCCTTCAAGGTTTCTACCAATTGTCCAGGAGTTCAACAAGGATTCTTTACTCTGCATAAGATTTTAATTCCAGGGGCGCCTGGGTGGCTCAGTGGGTTAAGCCGCTGCCTTTGGCTCAGGTCATGATCTCAGGGTCCTGGGATCGAGTTCCACATCAGGCTCTCTGCTAGGCAGGGAGCCTGCTTCCCTCTCTCTCTCTCTCTCTGCCTGCCTCTCTGTCTACTTGTGATCTCTCTCTGTCAAACAAATAAATAAAATCTTAAAAAAAAAAAAAAAAGATTTTAATTCCATCCCTATGTGCATCCTGGGAATTGGTGTCTTATAAATTGCTTGCAGTTGGTTTTACTTGACTTTGTGAGATTTCACCCTGTGCATATGTACATTACTGTTCATCTAAGAGGACCACTCTATGTACTTTTCTGCAAGCTTTCCTGTTTGTGATAATCTACCCTGTAGATTCCAGCAGCTTCAGCCTCCCCAAATTCCAATCTGTTACTCTTCAAATCAAAGAAACTCTCATGTTCTGTTTTCTTTCTCTTTTCTTACGTTGCAATCCAGAACTTTCTTCCCTCCATATAGAAAGGACAAATGTAGGGCCCACCTCATTCTCTTAGGAAACACAATTCTATAATTTCTGTATTTTAATAATTTCCATATTCTGATGAGTAAAAACACTGTTTTATACATTTCCCAGATTTCCTCTTTTTAAGATTTTATTTATTTATTTGAGGGGGGGGAACATGAGCAGGGTGAAGGGACACAGGGAAAAGCAAGCTGCCCCATGAGCAAGAAGCCTGATGTGGGACTCGATCCCAGGACCTTGAAATCATGACCTGAGCTGAAGGCAGAGGCTTACCCCACTGAGCCACCCAGGCATCCCCATTTTCCAGATTTCTAATTGTCTGCATTGGAAAACAAGCTGTGTACCACTTACTGCTTTATAGGATTTGCAATAAGTACTGATTAAGAACAAATATAAAGTAAATAATACTTATTTCTGGATTTTTTTCCCTCTGCTTCAGAAATAGGATTAATGTGGGATAGAATTGAGATAATAGGCATTAACATGAGGGAAAATATTCTATGAAAGGAGAGAGAGTTATGCAGTTGGTGCATACATAAAAGATGTACAGTTAAGAAGAATTTTCAAAATAACAAGATAGGGATTAAGAAACAGGTGGCTTATTCACATGCATTAACCACCTTTTATCCCAACATCCCACTAAAACTATGGTACAGGAATGTTATGAAAGTACAGGAAAGTACGACACTTTACAAGAGAGGCAGAAGAAGCAGAAAAACATTTCAATGATATTTTTAATTATACAGAACAATAGAATCATTAACTAATTTAATGAATAATAGTGTGTCTAATATAAAGACATTTTGAGAGGGGTAACTCCAAACAACTAAGTTTATTTATCCTTTTGAATCTCTGAGAAACTTAGTACTTACAGGGATCATTTCAAGGATGAAAAAACCATTGAAATCAATTTCACATTAATTTCTCAATTTTTGTTATAGGAAAGATATTTAAATGCATTTGGCAACTTCTTTAAATAAAAATTTAGTATTTTAGGGGCGCCTGGGTGGCTCAGTGGGTTAAGCCGCTGCCTTCGGCTCAGGTCATGATCTCAGGGTCCTGGGATCGAGCCCCGCATCGGGCTCTCTGCTCAGCAGGGAGCCTGCTTCCTCCTCTCTCTCTGCCTGCCTCGCTGCCTGCTTGTGCTCTCTCTCTCTCTGTTAAATAAATAAATAAATAAATCTTAAAAAAAAAAATTTAGTATTTTATATCGAAATTCTACCTGTAAAATTCTCATCTGTACAAAGGACTTAATATTATTTATTGTTAAAGCTGGAGCAAATATTTTCATTTTTCTCTCCAAACTGAGCATATATATACAAACTAAGATATAACTTATGTAATTATTGCTGTTTTGAAAAATGTGTGAGAAAGGACTAAAATGTCTTCTGGTTATTTTTTTAATATTGCCAAATTAATATTTACTTGTTTCCTTATATGCAATGCACAATTTCATTTATTAAAGGAAGATGGTAAGGTATTACAATATTTGAATAATGGAATTATTTCTATGATCAACTACAAATATGAATTTCATTCTTTTGTTTTAGACTCATCTTAATAGATGGTCTGGTTACCTCTGGATAAAAGATTTATCTCTAACTGATCAACTACCAGATAATATAGAACTGGATAGTATTACAAACCTGGAAAAGAAGAAGCAACTGAATATGGTAGAACATGAATACTGTGGTTTGCTCATATGTGCAGCAATGTAAGATGAAATATAGGATTTCTTTTGTTAGTAATTAAAAAATCTCATGAGTATTATAAAATATATCTTATGAGACAGAATTAATATCTCATAAATTAAGAAGTATAATTGTATACATAAATGAAGATCTGTTTCTATTCAATCCATCATAAGAGTAATAGCAAGATTTCATAAATTAGTCACCTTAGCCTGATTGAAGGGCATTGTAAAAACGTGGCTTTAGCTTTTTAAAAATATTTGACTCCCAATTCAATCCATAAAAAAAAGAAATATGAAGGCAAATGGTCATTAACTCTGAAAATCTATGTCTCATATTCTCTTTTGAGATGTGGTTAAAAACTGGTAGGAGTAAATGTCCCATAGGTTGAGACAATTCATACCTACTGATGTTTCTAGATGTAGCCAGTAGAGTCAACTACTTTCTTCTTCCCCTCCCTAGAAAGAAACTGAAAAATATTTCTCCAGCTACTATAAAATTATTTATTTATGAGGAGGAATCAAGATGGCAGAGAAGTAGCAGGCTGAGACTACTTTGGGTACCGGGAGATCAGCTAAATAGCTTATCTGAAGATTGCAAACACCTACAAATCCAACGGGAGATTGAAGAGAAGAAGAACAGCAATTCTAGAAACAGAAAATCAACCACTTTCTGAAAGGTAGGACTGGCGGAGAAGTGACTCCAAAGCGACGGGAAGATAGACCGCGGGGGGAGGGGCCGGCTTCTGGCGAGCGGCGGAGCAACGGAGCACAAAATCGGGACATTTAAAAGTCTGTTCCACTGAGGGACATCGCTCCAGAAGCTTAACTGGGGTGAAGCCCAGGCGGGGTCAGCGCGGCCTCAGGTCCCACAGGGTCGCAGAAGGATCGGGGGTGTCTGAGTGTCGCAGAGCTTACCGGTATTAGAACGGGGAAGCCGGCTACAGAGACAGAGCCGAGGAGTGACTCTCAGCTCGGGGTTGCCTTGAACTGGTCACAGGCTCGGTCAGCTCGGAGCGCGGCCAGAGGCCAGGGTGACGGGAGTCATTGGGCGCTGTTCTCTGAGGGCGCACTGAGGAGTGGGGCCCCGGACACTCGGCTATTCTGGGCTGGAGACCAGGAGGCCGCCATCTTCATTCCCGTCCTCCGGAACTCTACGGAAAGCGCTCAGGGAACAAAAGCTCCCGAAAGCAAACCCAGCAAACCGGAGCGGATTACTCAGCCCGGCCCAGGGTAAGGGCGGTGCAACTCCGCCTGGGGCAAAGACGCTTGAGAATCACTACAACAGGCCCCTCCCCAGAAGATCAATGAGAAACCCAGCCAGGACCAAGTTCACCTACCAAGGAGTGCAGTTTCTATACCAAGGAGAGTGGCGAAATTCCAGAGGAGAAGAAAGCAAAGCACTGAACTCATGGCTTTCTCCCCATGATTTTTTAGCCTTGCAGTTAATTTAATTTTTTTTCTTTTTTAATTTTTTTTTCTTTTTCTCTTCTTCTGTAAGTTTTTTTAACTTTTACCGTTTTTTAACGTTTTTTAAATAGTTCATCTAATATATATATATATATATATATATATATATATTTCCTCTTTTTATATTTTTTCTTTATCGGCTTTCTTTTTTTAATAGTTTCTTTTTTTTTTTTTTCTTTCTGAACCCCTTTTTATCCCCTTTCTCCCCCCTCACAATTTGGGATCTCTTCTGATTTGGCTAAAGCATATTTTCCTGGGGTTGTTGCCACCCTTTTAGTATTTTACTTGCTCCTTCATATACTCTTATCTGGACAAAATGACAAGGCGGAAAAATTCACAACAAAAAAAAAGAACAAGAAGCAGTACCAAAGGCTAGGGACCTAATCAATACAGACATTGGTAATATGTCAGATCTAGAGTTCAGAATGACGATTCTCAAGGTTCTAGCCGGGCTTGAAAAAGGCATGGAAGATATTAAAGCAACCCTCTCTGGAGATATAAAAGCCCTTTCTGGAGAAATAAAAGAACTAAAATCTAACTAAGTTGAAATCAAAAAAGCTATTAATGAGGTGCAATCAAAAATGGAGGCTCTCACTGCTAGGATACATGAGGCAGAAGAAAGAATTAGCAATATAGAAGACCAAATGACAGAGAATAAAGAAGCTGAGCAAAAAGGGACAAACAGCTACTGGACCACGAGGGGAGAATTCGAGAGATAAGTGACACCATAAGACGAAACAACATTAGAATAATTGGGATTCCAGAAGAAGAGGAAACAGAGAGCAGAAGGTATATTGGAGAGAATTATTGGAGAGAATTTCCTCAATATGGCAAAGGGAACTAGCATCAAAATACGGGAGGTTCAGAGAACCCCCCTCAAAATCAATAAGAATAGGTCTACACCCCGTCACCTAATAGTAAAATTGACAAGTCTTAGTGACAAAGAAAAGATCCTGAAAGCAGCCCGGGAAAAGAAGTCTGTAACGTACAATGGTAAAAATATTAGATTGGCAGTAGACTTATCCACAGAGACCTGGCAGGCCAGAAAGAGCTGGCATGATATATTCAGAGTACTAAATGAGAAAAACATGCAGCCAAGAATACTATATCCAGCTAGGCTATCATTGAAAATAGAAGGAGAGATTAAAAGCTTCCAGGACAAACAAAAACTGAAAGAATTTGCAAATACCAAACCAGCTCTACAGGAAATATTGAAAGGGGTCCTCTAAGCAAAGAGAGATCCTAAAAGTAGTAGTTCAGAAAGAAACAGAGACAATATACAATAACAGTCACCTTACAGGCAATACAATGGCACTAAATTCATATCTCTCAATACTTACCCTGAATGTTAATGGGCTAAATGCCCCAATCAAAAGACACAAGGTATCAGAATGGATAAAAAAACAAAATCCATCTATATGTTGCCTACAAGAAACTCATCTTAAACCCGAAGACACCTCCAGATTTAAAGTGAGGGGGTGGAAAAGAATTTACCATGCTAATGGACATCAGAAGAAAGCAGGAGTGGCAATCCTTATATCAGATCAATTAGATTTTAAGCCAAAGACTATAATAAGAGATGAGGAAGGACATTGTATCATACTCAAAGGAACTGTCCAACAAGAAGATCTAACAATTTTAAATATCTATGCCCCTAATGTGGGAGCAGCCAACTATATAAACCAATTAATAACACAATCAAAGAAACACATTGACAATAATACAATAATAGTAGGGGATTTTAATACTCCCCTCACTGAAATGGACAGATCATCCAAGCAAAAGATCAACAAGGAAATAAAGGACTTAAATGACACACTGGACCAGATGGACATCACAGATATATTCAGAACATTTCATCCCAAAGCAACAGAATACACATTCTTCTCTAGTGCACATGGAACATTCTCCAGAATAGATCACATTCTTGGTCCTAAATCAAGTCTCAACTGGTTTCAAAAGATTGGGATCATTCCCTGCATATTTTCAGACCACAGTGCTCTGAAGCTAGAACTTAATAACAAGAGGAAATTTGGAAAGAACCCAAATTCATGGAGACTAAACAGCATCCTTCTAAAGAATGAATGGGTCAACCAGGAAATTAAAGAAGAATTGAAAAAATTTATGGAAACAAATGATAATGAAAACACAACGGTTCAGAATCTGTGGGACACAACAAAGGCACTCCTGAGAGGAAAATATATAGCGGTACAAGCCTTTTTCAAGAAACAAGAAAGGTCTCAGGTACACAACCTAACCCTACACCTAAAAGAGCTGGAGAAAGAACAAGAAAGAAACCCTAAACCCAGCAGGAGAAGAGAAATCATAAAGATCAGAGCAGAAATCAATGAAATAGAAACCAAAAAAACAATAGAACAAATCAACGAAACTAGGAGCTGGTTCTTTGAAAGAATTAATAAGATTGATAAACCCCTGGCCAGACTTATCAAAAAGAAAATAGAAAGGACCCAAATAAGTAAAATCATGAATGAAAGAGGAGAGATCACAACGAACACCAAAGAAATACAGACAATTATAAGAACATACTATGAGCAACTCTACGCCAACAAATTTGACAATATGGAAGAAATGGATGCATTCCTAGAGACATATAAACTACCACAACTGAACCAGGAAGAAATAGAAAGCCTGAACAGACCCATAACCAGTAAGGAGATTGAAACAGTCATCAAAAATCTCCAAACAAACAAAAGCCCAGGGCCAGACGGCTTCCCGGGGGAATTCTACCAAACATTTAAAGAAGAACTAATTCCTATTCTCCTGAAACTGTTCCAAAAAATAGCAATAGAAGGAAAACTTCCAAACTCATTTTATGAGGCCAGCATCACCTTGATCCCAAAACCAGACAAGGATCCCAACAAAAAAGAGAACTACAGAGCAATATCCTTGATGAACACAGATGCAAAAATTCTCGCCAAAATACTAGCCAATAGGATTCAACAGTACATTAAAAGGATTATTCACCACGACCAAGTGGGATTTATTCCAGGGCTGCAAGGTTGGTTCAACATCTGCAAATCAATCAATGTGATACAACACATTAATAAAAGAAAGAACAAGAACCATATGATACTCTCCATAGATGCTGAAAAAGCATTTGACAAAGTACAGCATCCCTTCCTGATCAAAACTCTTCAAAGTGTAGGGATAGACGGCACATACCTCAATATTATCAAAGCCATCTATGAAAAACCCACCGCAAATATCATTCTCAATGGAGAAAAACTGAAAGCTTTTCCGCTAAGGTCAGGAACACAGCAGGGATGTCCGTTATCACCACTGCTATTCAACATAGTACTAGAAGTCCTAGCCTCAGCAATCAGACAACAAAAGGAAATTAAAGGCATCCAAATCGGCAAAGAAGAAGTCAAACTATCACTCTTCGCAGATGATATGATACTCTATGTGGAAAACCCAAAAGACTCCACTCCAAAACTGCTAGAACTTGTACAGGAATTCAGTAAAGTGTCAGGATATAAAATCAATGCACAGAAATCAGTTGCATTTCTCTACACCAACAACAAGACAGAAGAAAGAGAAATTAAGGAGTCCATCCCATTGACAATTGCACCCAAAACTATAAGATACCTAGGAATAAACCTAACCAAAGAGACTAAGAATCTATACTCAGAAAACTATAAAGTACTCATGAAAGAAATTGAGGAAGACACAAAGAAATGGAAAAATGTTCCATGCTCCTGGATTGGAAGAATAAATATTGTGAAAATGTCTATGCTACCTAAAGCAATCTACACATTTAATGCAATTCCTATCAAAGTACCATCCATTTTTTTCAAAGAAATGGAACAAATAATCCTAAAATTTATATGGAACCAGAAAAGACCTCGAATAGCCAAAGGAATATTGATAAAGAAAGCCAAAGTTGGTGGCATCACAATTCCGGACTTCAAGCTCTATTACAAAGCTGTCATCATCAAGACAGCATCGTACTGGCACAAAAACAGACACATAGATCAATGGAACAGAGTAGAGAACCCAGAAATAGACCCTCAACTCTATGGTCAACTCATCTTCGACAAAGCAGGAAAGAATGTCCAATGGAAAAAAGACAGCCTCTTCAATAAATGGTGTTGGGAAAATTGGACAGCCACACACAGAAAAATGAAATCGGATCATTTCCTTACACCACACATGAAAATAGACTCCAAATGGATGAAGGATCTCAATGTGAGAAAGGAATCCATCAAAATCCTCGAGGAGAACACAGGCAGCAACCTCTTCGACCTCAGCCGCAGCAACATCTTCCTAGGAACATCACCAAAGGCAAGGGAAGCAAGGGCAAAAATGAACTATTGGGATTTCATCAAGATCAAAAGCTTTTGCAGAGCAAAGGAAACAGTTAACAAAACCAAAAGACAACTGACAGAATGGGAGAAGATATTTGCAAATGACATATCAGATAAAGGGCTAGTGTCCAAAATCTATAAAGAACTTAGCAAACTCAACACCCAAAGAACAAAGAATCCAATCAAGAAATGGGCAGAAGACATGAACAGACTTTTCTGCAAAGAAGACATCCAGATGGCCAACAGACACATGAAAAAGTGCTCCACATCACTCGGCATCAGGGAAATACAAATCAAAACCACAATGAGTTATCACCTCACACCAGTCAGAATGGCTAAAATGAACAAGTCAGGAAATGACAGATGCTGGCGAGGATGCGGAGAAAGGGGAACCCTCCTACACTGTTGGTGGGAATGCAAGCTGGTACAACCACTCTGGAAAACAGCATGGAGGTTCCTCAAAATGTTGAAAATAGAACTACCCTATGACCCAGCAATTGCACTGCTGGGTATTTACCCTAAAGATACAAATGTAGTGATCCGAAGGGGCACGTGCACCCCAATGTTTATAGCAGCAATGTCTACAGTAGCCAAACTATGGAAAGAACCTAGATGTCCATCTACAGATGAATGGATCAAGAAGATGTGGTATATATACACAATGGAATACTATGCAGCCATCAAAAGAAATGAAATCTTGCCATTTGCGACTACGTGGATGGAACTAGAGGGTATCATGCTTAGCGAAATAAGTCAATCGGAGAAAGACAACTATCAAATGATCTCCCTGATATGAGGGAGAGGAGATGCAACATGGGGGGTTAAGGGGGTAGGAGAAGATTAAATGAAACAAGATGGGATTGGGAGGGAGACAAACCATAAGTGACTCTTAATCTCACAAAACAAACTGAGGGTTGTTGGGGGGAGGGGGTTGGGGGGGTGGGGTTATGGATATTGGGGAGGGTATGTGCTATGGTGAGTGCTGTGAAGTGTGTAAACCTGGCGAATCGCAGACCTGTACCCCTGGGGATAAAAATATATGTTTATAGATTAAAAAAACAAAACAAAACAAAACAAACAAACAAAAAATAAAATAAAATGGGAAAAAAAATTATTTATTTATAAGATAATGAAGTTTTAATATAATGCTGTTCTGGGAGTCCTGATAGGTGAAAGAGGGCCATGAATGGAACTTCTGGTGTTTATAGTAATAAAATCCCTTGGAAAGGGTCCCGAATCCATTTGCTTCATACTGAATTGTGTGTTCCTAATGCTGTTGATAGTGGCATTTCAGTCTATTCTGGAAGAACAGATGCCCACTGTTTGGGTTTTGCAGATTTTCACAGGAGATTGGCTATGTCTACTCACTAAATGGCAGAACGATTTAGAAAATATCTCTGACCATATCTTCTTCATTTAAACTGATTAAGAGTGCAACCTATATAGCAATAGTATCATAACTATGTATAACTTCAGTTTTCCCAAATTGTGCTGACAGGGTATGAATTCATTTGACTAAAAGCCAAACCAGAATTATTTTTTATAGTATCATACATAGCCATTCATGCCAATGCAATTTAATTTTCATTAATTTCAATACATATTGAGAAACAGATGTTAAAGCTTAAGACATCTAAAGTGCCACATTTCTTTTTATATCTATGTCATGAATTTTTTTTCAATGTCAGTATTCAAAATAATGTTTTATACAACTGTAATGGTAGTATTTTCTGATTTAAATACCAAAAGACCATATACAGTTAATTTTTATTCATTCTTCCATGATAGATACATAGATACACAGAGAGATACATAGACAGAATAGAATACATACAAAGGTTCTACTAGTAACATCAGATTTTGTCTCTAATCCAAAAGATGGACATATATCCATGGGAAGAAACAGTAGCCCATTGTGATATTCCATTTATAGCTTGAAGAAGTTGAAAGACAGTATAAAACTGATCATTGCAAATTCAATCCCATTCAATTCTAATGGTGTTAATGGTGCTGTTTATCAAGCCTATAATGAATTTGGTTTTGATTCCTTAGGTAATTCACCACATGAGATTTTCTCTCTTCCCTCTTCAATACTCTAAGTTGATAATCATTCTTCCCCCATTCAATTTAAAATAGTAGAGACTATACAATTTGGTTTCAGAATATTAAGGTTTTATTTATTTTTTTTTAAAGATTTTATTTATTTATTTGTCGGAGAGAGAGGGAGAGAGAGCGAGCACAGGCAGACAGAATGGCAGGCAGAGGCAAAGGGAGAAGCAGGCTCCCCGCCGAGCAAGGAGCCCGATGCGGGACTCGATCCCAGGACGCTGGGATCATGACCTGAGCCAAAGGCAGCTGCTTAACCAACTGAGCCACCCAGGCGTCCCACAGAATATTAAGATTTTAATTAAGACTTTTCATTTATTAGCTGTGTTGTTTAAAATCATATAGCACTGTGTCTCTCTTTTCACATTTATAAATAATAAAAGTACCTAACTCACAGGAATAATGTGGAAAGAAAATGTGACCACACATGTTGAAGTATTACCCATAGCCTGTTGTGAATAAATCATTGTGTGACAGTGGTTCTCAAAGTATGGTCCTGGGAAGAACAGCATCAGAAGTACGAGGAATTTGTTAGAAATGCAAAGCAATTAAATCCCATCCCAGACCTACTGAATCAGAAACTCTATAGATAGAGCCTAGAAATCTGTCTGTCTAAAGATAGAGCCTAGTAATAAGCCAAGCAGGTGATGTTATGCTCAGTGAAGTTTAAGAACCATTAGTACAAGTAATCTTACTTGTCTTTCAACTTCTTTATAGAGTCTTCCCTGCTATAGTCCTTTTATGACCTCTTATAATTCATATCTAATGAATTTTCAAGGAATCATTGACAATGACATTGATCTTTTATATATGGCTTTATGACATAAACTATTAAATAATTAATATATAATGAAAATCTCTCTAGATGTGTTCTTAAACATAATTACATAATATACAGTAACATGCAAATATCTATTTTAACTTTAATTAGTTTTTACCTACCTCTGGAATTGATGAAGATATTATACAACATGTCATATTAGGATCTAGGAAATATCACCATTTTGCTTCAATTTAGATTTCTCTTACTATTGTTGCCCAAATTCTGGTAACTTCCTTCCTTTTTACCTCCCTTCCATCCTTTTCTTTCTGTCTTTTTTTCATGCATGATACATATCATCATTTGCCATGTTTGCTTTCCTTAAATAGTGCTGTTATTACTATCGCAACTGTATAAGAATGTCTTCATGCATTTGTTTTTAACTCATTTTAGATAAAAAATTTTTCATTAGAATAGCATAGAGGGGGGCGCCTGGGTGGCTCAGTGGGTTAAAGCCTCTGCCTTTGGCTCAGGTCAGGATCTCAGGGTCCCGAGATCGAGCCCCGCATCAAGCTCTCTGCTCGGCGGGGAGCCTGCTTCCTCCTCTCTCTCTCTGCCTGCCTCTCTGCCTACTTGTGATCTGTCTCTCTTTCTCTCTGTCAAATAAATAAATAAAATCTTAAAAAAAAAAAAAAAGAATAGCATAGAGGAAGAGAAGCTAAAAGAGCAGCAAAAACAACCACTAATAGAGGTGTTATTTAATGAAACTTTTATTGAGTTTTTTATGTGCATATGTTTAATTGTAATGTAAAATACTTTCTTACTCTGGATTAAGGAAGAAAAAAAAAACTACCTTGTATAATATCTGCCTTCAATATATGTTTTTTTCTCTTCTTCTCTCTCTCAAGTGTCTAATACTTCTGTGTTCTGTCTTCTGCCAACACTGCTTTAATGGATTTGTGTTTTATGCTTCATTCCTTTGGGCAAAAACAGAGTAAATCCAAATTGTTTACAAGATAAAAAAAAGGACTCCCTACCAGAGAGAAATAGATCTTTATTAAACATCTCTGGCTCAGCTGTTTAGGGTTTTAATACTTAACCATTTCTATACCACTATTGGGTGTTTGGAAAAACATTCTTGAACTATAAAACAGTATGCGTTTTCTTGTAATTTTGATTATTTTTCTCCTATGTTAACAGTTTTGTTCATAATAATATAATGAATTATCCTAAGTGTAATGTAACTTATAAAATTACTTATGTCCCCAGCAAACTTCTACCTATTTTAACTCATTTAATATTAATTATAACCTTATAAAAAAACTTTGTCCTCGTTTTACAGATGAAAAAAGAAAAAAAAAAAAAACCAGAAGAAAAAAGAGTTTAAATGACCTGATCCAGACCACATAATAGAAGTGGTAAAGTAGGGATTTAAATGATGGTGGTCTTGTTATAGAGCCCTTAGTCTTAACTGATTCAAGAAAATACCAATGACAAAACTTAAGAGTGTCTTTTCACAAATTCCATTTCAATCATCATAATCTTTTCTTTCTTTTTAGTAGGGCTAGGAGAAAGTGTCAACATTAGCCACTAGGACTTTACATAATTTTGAAACTCATCTGTTAATTGTTAGATTACTATTTCTGGGGGCGCCTGGGTGGCTCAGTGGGTGAGGCCTCTGCCTTTGGCTCAGGTCATGATCTCAGGGTCCTGGGATAGAGCCCCACATCAGGCTCTCTGCTCGGCGGGGAGCCTGCTTCCCCCTCTTTCTCTGCCCGCCTCTCTGCCTACTTGTGATCTCTGTCAAATAAATAAATAAAATCTTAAAAAAAAAAAAGATTACTATTTCTGCAGAAGAAATGTCCACTTTGGATAAAGAGCCTCAGAAAAACATAAAGAAAGATCTGGCTTGCTTCTTTCTTACCTTTTCCCCCATCTTCCAGCAATTTTTTTTTCTTTAAGATTTAATTTATTTGTCTCAGAGAGAGAAAGAGAAAGCACAAGAAGGCGGAATAGCAGGCAAAGGAAGCAGCAGGAGCCCAACACAGATCTCAATTCCTGGACCCTGGGATAATGACCCAGATGGAAGGCAGACGCTTAACCAAATGAGCCACCTAGGTGTCCCATCTTCCAGAACTTCTGATGCTCCACTCCACACTGGAAAAGTGCTTAACTCAGAGGACTACTGGAGACAGAGAGATTCCCTGATTATATTCATTTTGATTGAGAGTGTATTTGATTACTCCTTCCCTATAAAATATTTAGTCTTAGAAAATTTTGTTCTGCATATATTCATAGTTCTTTTTTTCTTCCTACTAGTTTGCCTTTGAATTCTTATCACAGTTTATCTTCTTTTTTTTCATTCTTCTACAGTATGTTTTTGCATCTTTGGCTTCCTTGGGTTTCTTTTATTTTGTTTCTTTAGTTATTCATATTTACTTTAAAAATATAATGTTTTCCAGGTAGGGATGAGGCTAAGGTCAATGAGATACTTGCCCTGGGACACAGTATTTAAGATAGCACCAGAAGTCTCTGTAATCGAGATATATAATATTTTTGTAATATCTTAAAAAATTCACTGGCAAACAATGTCATCTCTTTTTATAACCAAAGTTTTACTGGAACAAGCACTGGGATTAGGTGAGGTAAGTGATCACAGTCATGAAAGTGCAGAATCAAATTGTTTTTTATTTGTTTTTTTTAATGTTTTTAAAATTATTTTTACTTTTAAAAATATTTCATTACCACCTTGAGTCAGTGGTCTCACCCACATCACCCTAGTCTCAACCTGAAAATAGAGTATTGTTTTTTATAAGTAATCCTGGAGCCCACTTTCATACTCTAATTACTATTATTTTCTCCATGAGATCTACAGTCAAAATCTTTTCCAAAAAGTAATGATTCTGTTCTTGTTACTAGTACATATGGATTAGTAGATTTTTATTAGGTATTCAACAGATACCAGGCTATATAAAGTATGGCCTACTACACAAATTGAGAGCACATTCAATACATCTCTTTTATTTTCCAAACAAAATATAGTAAATATTCCCCATATCTGTGATGAATCTCAGTCTCTAACTCTTGGTGTGCTTTTCAGACTTTCCTAAACTATGCAAGGTTATGGCACTCATAATAGTGATCTGAATGACTTCCATACTAAACTAGAAATAATGCACCTAAAGAATAAACATTACTGAACTGTTCTTCCTTGCCTTTTTTCTTTGGTGTCACACAGTGCCCTCTAGTCCTCCACAGAACAATAGCCACTGCCAGTGCACTTTGTAATAATGCCTTCCTGCCCTGGAATTTAACACAAACTGCCATAATCCTATATAGCAAAGAGATCTAAATCCCTTCCAGGTAAAGTACTATTAAATTTATTTGTGTTCTCTCCCATTCTCTGCTTATTTACCTATTTTCAGCCTTTATTCTGAGAACTCAAGCAATGTACTTGGTCTTCTGGAAAAGCTTCTGGCATCAGTCTTATGCAAGGAAGATGGTAGTTATTTCCAAAGAACCTATACTCCTTGTCTTGAGATTAGTTCAATAGCCTAGACTCCCCCACAGCCTCAGGTAATTTAACATCAGGACTTTTGAACTTTTACACACTGAGCCAAACTGCCCACTGATACATGTCTCCTAACTTTAATTTCCAATGATCAGGTATGGAATATTGTTTGTTTCCCCCTGGAAAGTGCTAGATTTTTATGTATATTGGATCCTTTTCCTCTCATACTTTATTTTCTATTCTAGCATTGCCAAATAGGGGGTATTTTATAGGGTCACAAAGAAATAGAAAGCCTAAGATAGCAGTTTTCCATAAAGATTTATAGAAACCAAGAAGGCAAACTTTTTCAAAAAAAATTAATCAATTAATTAATTAAACATATTTGTTCTCCCTAGTTGAGGAATGCTTATTTGTTTCTTTCCTTGTTCATCCACTTCAGTCCACAGAGAAAAGAGTTTGTTATGTTCTTTTCTCTTGAAGACATTTTATTTCCTGAAGTAGACAGAACATTTCAGCTAACATAGGGCCTGATATTGAGCTATATTTTCTGGAGGATGTCAATCACAAAGTACAAGTCTTTGCTTCCACTTGCTTTGGTCTCCTGCTGTTGTGCCCTTTCCTCCACACAGACACAGTTGGCTCCCATTACAGGCTCTTTCCTTGGCTTTCCTTTTCATTGGTCTTCTGGTATTTGGCATCTCTACCTGCCCCCATCCCTCCAACCCCTGCTAATCTCTATTTCTTTGCCCAGATTTAGAGGACCTTCAGTCCTACATCCACAAACTTAGATCTATAGACTGATGACAGGGATCAAAGACAATTTGGGGAGAGAACCAAAGATTCCTTTAGGCTTCACATTTAAAGCACAGTTGCACTTATGATTTTATTAGATATACACTTAGCTATTAATTCTGCTAATATTTTTGTTGTAACCTAACTTTCCAGTTTTAAATTCTCTATTGGTTAAGTGCAGGAAGAAGTAAGTGGAGGGGTTTTTGTTTAATCAGTTTGAAAATGCTATTATATATGATTGTATTTATAATCCTCTTAACCGTTCTATGTCTCAGGTGGTCAGTTGTTTCTTAAGTGCAATATTAGAAATTTGGAAACCTTAAATAACATTCACATAATTACATGAATCGGGACAGCTAGGATTTGAATCCAGTTTTCTTGGTTCCAGTTGTTGGCCTCTTAATCATCGTGTAGGAACAGCACACCTTTTCCTTTCAGAAGTCCCTACAAGGTTCTCTGACACTTCTACATTACTCTACCATTTCATTACTCCATATAGCATTTCACTCCAAAGACAGGTTTTGAGCTTTGTCAAATAAGATGTGGGTGAGGATGTTTGGATTGAGGATCATTCCCTTTTCCTCTCTTATTGCCTCTCAAGAGCAAGAACCAGATGTAAATCAGGTCTGTTTAAAAGTGTCATAGTGTGCAATTACACCTTTCTCCTACTGGCAATAATGTCCTCCAAATGCAGTAAGAAAGCGGACAATTTTCTAAAATGGCATATTAATGAATGGTGTAAAAATATACAATAGATACTAAGTACAGAAGACAAAAATACGGGATACACAAAAAAAGAATCAGGGAATAGTCAGTCATCTTTAGAAATCCTTTAAGCAATAATTTTGCCTAAATTTTCTTTAATTATTTTGTAGGTCAAATTTCCATGCCAGGTAGAAGCAGCCAACAATACAGGTCAGAAAATTATGACAGTGCTCCCTTACAACAATTGTCAAAGTCAGAATCTTTTCTGTGGAATAATTTTAAGTTCCACATTATCTAGCACAATTGAGGTGAAGCTTAGTACGTGCAGCAAATTATAGGCTTAAGTGTGGCAAACACTTGGGTGAAGATAATTCATGAAATCAATCCATTACTTTATAAATACCTTCCAAATCTTTTCCTTCTTAATAAAGGAAACTTGTCAAGATAAATAACCCAGTGGCACAAAATATCACTGTGTGTCTCGTATTACCACTCACTAATTACCACTGAATTTTGCCTTTTGATTTTTAAAAATCACATTACTCCTTTTTTCTTCATTTCTGAAAACAATTTGCTAATTACTGTCATCAGTAAATTTGTTTTTTCTTTTTCTGAGTCTTATACAAACAGTAGTTTGTGCTGTTTTTCCAAGATCTACAAACATTTTGATTCTGGACCAGTTTGGGCATATATTATTAACAGTGTTTCAGTGTATAATGATGTAGGACTGTACGCTGACACAGACCCCACAGTTATCATCAAACTAAGCCAAATATATGTACATGAAGAAGCTTTGGAATTTTTTCACATTTTTCTTTGCCATTCTGAAAGCAGCACTAATCCTTAAGAGTAAAAACTTTTGTGTTTTTTTGGTAATTTTAGTAAAGAATATAAATTTGTGACTAATTTTTAGTCTTCCATCTGATATCTAGGCAGTGATAATTTAATTCAAGAAAGAGATATCCATATCTATCATATATATTTTATGATAAAGACTTTTTTAAAAATAAAATCAATTAACTTGAAAAATTTTTTTAAATTTTTTAAAAAAGATTTTATTTATTTATTTGAGGGAAAGAGAGCTTGAACTCAATGAAGGGCAGAGAGAGAAGCCGACTCCCTGCTGAGCAGGGAGCCCAATGCAGGACTCAATCTCAGGACCCTGGGATCATGACCTAGAACAAAGGCAGACAATTAACCAACTGAGCCAGCCAGGTTCCCTGAAATTTTCTTAAAGGCAAAGACTCTGCCTACCAAAACCTGGGCTTTGGTCCCAACTAAACATTTAATGCTCAATGGCACAGGATGTATCCAGCCTACTGCCTATTTTGTATGGCCAATGACCTAAGAATGTTGTTTTTATTTTTTAAAGTGATTAAATGGAGTGTCTGGGTGGGTCAGTTGGTTAAGTGTCTAACTCTTGATTTCAGTTCAGGTCATGATCTCAGAGTTGTGAGATCAAGCCCCTCAACAGGCTCTGTACTGAGCATGGAGCCTTCTTAAGATTCTCTCTTTCCCCTTCGCAGCCCCTCCCCCTTATCTTCCCTTCCCTAAAAAAGTAAATAAATAAGTAAATAAACAAATAAAAGTGGTTCAAGAAAAATCAAAATAATATTTAATAATGTCATGTTAAAATTATACAAAATTCAAATTAGTGTACATAATAAATTTTTATCAAACACTGGTTTACATAATGGCTGTTGCTATTTCTGCACTGCAACAATACAGTTGAGTAGCTGAAACAGAGACCTCATGGACCCACAAAGACTATGGTAATAAATTTCTGACCTTTCACAGAAATTTTGCAGAGCTCTGCTGTAGATGAACTAAAGTAAGTGATTACTGCCTACTGCCTGTTGGCCCTTGTGCCAAATTTTTGTATACATTTTTGTATTTAAGCCTCATAATCTTGCATGCTAGGTATTATCATCAACTTTTTCATAGGACTTAAATAATTGCTTCACTGCTTAAAGTTAGTAAGAGGCAGAGATATTATTCTAATTTTGGTGCTTCTGACTCAGAGGATGTTATTTAATTAAACTAATGCATTCCTTTCTTAGAAATTTTTACTCACTTTTACTAAAGTTATAAGAAAATATACATTTTATTAAAGAAATGATAATGGTTTATAGATGACAAATATTAGGAAACATTAGCATATAATTCCTTTTGTATGGAAGAAAACATTATTTATTGATGTACAAGGAAAAAAATGTTTCAGCTACTCATGCAGTGGCCCTGCTTGTGATTTTGTTGGGTGAATAGTCCTGAAACAACATTGAACAGTAACCATTCAAGCATCTAAAAGTAGTATGTATTTTTCTAAGCCACCTTCAAGGTGTTTTTCAAGACCACCATTTTTGTATCTCAGTTTAAAAAGCAAATTATTATGATTATTTAATATGACTCTGGTTTTTCATTTTATAAAAAATACTTTCACACATATTTTATTGTACCTTCAAATCAGACAATTAACAACTTTATTTATCATTTAGAAGTGAGAAAGTGGGGGGAAAAAAAAAGGTAAATTAAATCCCAGAGAGTAATGGACAGAGGTCAGACCAAATATTATGGTCTCAAGTACTAGTTCTGGGTTTGTTTCTTCCTGGGAGAAAGTCACTGGTTACATAACCATTCTTCTGTCAATGGCCAGGAATAAAGAGAACTGCCTGTGTTTGAAGGTAAGAGAGATAAACTGATTTTTTTTTCCTTTTCTGTACTAATTAGTAAATGAACCTCATTAAGACATGAAGCATGGAAAACTACTAGCTATTTATTTAGAGCAAATTTGCTATTCTTATATTTTTATGTTTTCCTGTGATTTATAATTAGGAATTTTATTTAAAAATTGTATTTAGTGAATAATTTTACTTTTTTTATTTTACTCTTCTGAAAAACACAAGGTAGTTTTTTTTTTTTTTAAGATTTTATTTATTTATTTGACAGATAGAGATCACAGGTAGGCAGCGAGACAGGCAGAGAGAGAGAGGAGGAAGCAGGCTTCCCGCTGAGCAGAGAGCCTGATGTGGGGCTCTATCCCAGGACCCTGGGATCATGACCTGAGCTGAAGGCAGAGGCTTTAACCCACTGAGCCACCCAGGCGCCCCCACAAGGTAGTTTTTAAATCAAAGTTGACAGACCTATTTTTTCTTCATTAATTGAATGACATGATTTATTCAAATATGCGGGCAGTGAACATTTTTATGAGTAGTTACTTTTTATGCCATTCATAAGATGTTCCTATTAAAGTATGAACATTTTCAAATGCAAAACAAATATATCTTTGATTGGCTAAGTGAATTCTGTAGAGAAACTTTCATAGAGCAGGCCATGTCATTTTGTGTTTTTAATATGATCTGATGAACACCATTGTTCCCTTTATTCAAGAATTGTTTGGCTTCTCCCAGAACAAAGATGCTATGACTACAGTTACAATTTAGTTTTAAGATTACAGATTATAATCATCCTATTACAGTATCTGAAATGTCATATTCAAATAGACTTCCTTGCATATTACTTTCTACCAAGAATAAAGAAAAAATATTTCCCTGAATGAATCCAAATTATGCTGAAGTCACAACTCTGGAATTAGATACCACTTTATTCTATAAAGCAACTGGGAATTGTAGACTTTAACTCTGTCCTAAAAATAAGAATCTTAGAGTTATAAATTTTACCTATAAAATTATAGTTTTATCCATTAGAGTTTTCATTACATTTTAACCTGATTTACCTCACAATGGTGCTAAGGTATATGATTAAAAAACCTACAATAAATAAATTATAAAATTATTTTTGTTTTTTTTTAATTTTGTCTCTTTTCCTTTCTGCTTTTGGTTCAAAAAATAGAATAAACAGAATTAGCAATACCATTCCATAGTTATAGCACTACTATGATGTAGATTTTTTAAAATACTAGAGAAATGTTTGATTAGTAAAAAATAATATAGTCCAGAATAAGATTGGATTCAGAGGAAAATTTATTATAGTGAAATTATCTTGGAAATCCTGGAATATTTTTCCTCAAAAGAATGCTCTGCTGACTGAAAGCTAAGTTTCATGTTTCAAATGAAAGCATAACAACGATGATAATAATAATGTTGCATTGTAAGCATACTGAGGTCTCTGCAAGTCAGGGATATTTGTCAAAAGAAATCACAGCCAGCAGTTAAGATGTCTGCAAGTGGCATGTATTATTAAAAATTTTTTTGGTATATTTTTTCTCTGAAGTAGGAAACAAGGTGATCTCTTGAGAGTAAAAGGATAAGATCAAGATTAGCAGGTTTAGGAGAGGAGAAAAGATTTAAAATAATTATTGCATTATACACACCCTCTTGCACACAGTGAATGCTGCCCATTGACTTGAAATTATAGATAGCATTTGCAAAGCCTAAGACTGTTTGTAATCCTGCCATTTCAACTGAATTGTTGAATCAATTTGGTCAAACCCATGTTAATAAGGTCAAAGAGCCAGTCAAACTGGTTGTCTGACATGAATGATTGTGTGACTAAAGTGATTAGGAGAAACAGCCCTGAACTCACATTCATCTTCAAACCTTGTCTCTGAAAAGCTGTCCTCTTTCGGGTGCTAGGCTGTTCCTATATATTATGTTTACGTGAATGTTCCTCAGTGTTTTAGAGTTCACACTTCCTGTTGAAAGCAAAGTAAATTTTATGCCTTCTCCTAAAGTTTTCAAATTCAAAATTTTTTTTAAATGCCAAAAGAAAGAGTCAGTTGGTTTTCAAAATAAAGATACTTCATCTTTATTATCATGTGAGTCCATGCCTATTTTATAGGAAATTGTCAGGTCAGCAGTGGCCTTGAAACTTCACTTTGTTCCATTATTTCTATATGCCTATCAGGGAAATTGTGTGTTAGTAAATACCTCATAAAAAAATCCTGTTTTCCATAATCTAATTCTTGTTAACTTTACACTGATACTTACTGTAATAATATATTAAGCACACTGATATTAATTCTGTGTGTACTAACACCATGTGACACAGTTATTATTGTACAGACATGGTAGAACATAGGTTAAGGCATTTATCAACTTAACTTGAGTCGGTGATGTTTCATTTGTGGCTTCCTACTCTTTACATATTGAAATCAATCTTTGTATTAACATAATAGGATAAATCAAACCCAGAGCTGGACTCTGAGTAACTTGTGTTATGGATATCTCTGTGGGGCAAATAGGATCTACTTTAAAATTGTTTTTGGTAAAATTATTAATTATTGAAAAGCCCAATACCATTAGCTAATTGAAAAAACTAAACATTGTCATTACATAAAATGATATAAAACTATGAGCATCTTTCAATAATCCCTTGATAACTTCACTGGAAAAAAAAATGGAAAACTGAAATTTGATACTATGAAAGGAATTTTAAGTTTCAACATCTTACTGTTCATCCTATACATCATGCCCATCATGACCCAGATGATCTCCCACTTCTTTTAGCCTCATCCAAGACCTGTACCTGACCCTAAGTGTCCTTGAGGACTTTAAGAGCAAAAGAGAAGAATTTTCTCATCCCCCTACTCCCACACATTAAAATAAGAAGTGAAGAGGAGCCTGCATGGCTCAGTCGCACAAGCATCTGACTCTTGATTTCAGCTCAGGTCATGATTTCAGGATGGTGAGATTGGGCCCCACTTCGGGTTCTGTGCTGGGTGTAGATTCTGATTAAAATTCTCTTTCTTCCCTCTCTCTCTGTCCCTCCCCCACCCCATAAATAAATAAATAAATAAGGTGAAGTCAATCAAGAGGGGTACAGGTTGGAGAGGGAATAGTTCACTAAAACAGGAAACACTGAGAAGAAAATACTGAATAATAGGCTAAAGATTATGAAAACAATACTATAATGAAATCAAGGTAACCATGAGAAAGAGAAAAGTATAGATGCTGAGTTACCAGTTGCATATAGAGTTGAAGTTATTAATAGTGTTTTTACCTGGAAAGATAAATTTTAGAGTCCTCATTGTTACTAGCATACTTGGCAGACTACAGTCACAAGGCTAGTAAGTATCAGTATCATTCTGCCTTACAAGTTCTCTCATTGAAAAATCCTACACGAATGGCTCTGATATATCTCAAACATACCATTTTCTCTCTCCCTCTTCAAATCACTGATATCTCATTCCCAGTCTCCAGAGATAGCCTCATATACTTCTAATTTACACTCTTGTCTCCTTTTCCAAGCACAGCTTCTTGTCCTCAAAATATATTTTCTTCAAAAACGGGACCTTATGAATCAAATCACTACTTTGATCTAGCCATCCTAAATGATCTATTTAAAATGCATCGTTATTATTCATACAGTATTGCCTAAGCCTTGCATGGTCTGGCCCCGCCTGCATTTTCCACCTTATCTGGTTCTACTCCTACTGTGCTCCATCAGTGTTGTTTCAGCGCTTTCCTTGCACCAGTCTCCTTCCCCTGCAGAGATTTCTGTATATCTTGCATAGATTATAGTCATTCTACCTCCTTCCCATAAAATATGGACCAGTGTAGTTTCATCAATTCAATCATTTTGAGTTACTACTACATACTTTAAAGTGCACTGCACACAGGGAGAAAAAAGGGAAGAGTAACCAAGATGTAAGTGGCCGTTCAAATATGAATAAAAGAGTCTGAGTGTAGCCATAAAACAAAACACTTTGGAAAGGTATTTCTAATAGAAATTATTGTAACTAACAAATTACTGTACTAAGTTATACTGTGGGAGCATTTATTTATCCGCTGAGGAGACCGCCATGAAATAATCTGGTTCTTTTATTTGTTTGTTCTTGGCTCAATTATCAAGTTTTATTAATCTTTTAGTCTTTAAATTTAGGGGGTGTCATGTATCACATACTTTTTTTCCTCATTACACTTTGATTGAAGACGATCTCTTTTTCCTATAATTTTTTTAAAGATTTTATTTATTTATTTGACAGAGAGAAATCACAAGTAGGCAGAGAGGCAGGCAGAGAGAGAGGGGGAAGCAGGCTCCCCACCAAGCAGAGAGCCCGATGTGGGGCTCGATCCCAGGACCCTGAGATCATGACCTGGGCCAAAGGCAGAGGCTTAATATACTGAGCCACCCAGGCGCCCCTCTTTTTCCTATAATTTAAGACAGTCTTCTTTAATAGAAATAAAGTGACTGTTACTTTTATAATTATGCCCCTTGGTCTTTAGGTAGACAAGTAAAATGATTTCTAGATTACATTAATGGGCAAAACTAGGTGTAATTGAAAAAAATTAGGTTTTTTTTTTTAATCTGAGAATTTATATAAGTTTCATGAATTTTAGCTGTCTAAATGGACGAAAGGATTCTTGAACCGTTTATGATTTTTCAATTTGGGATCTTTACAGGTTTCTTAACTTTTTTGTTAAGTACTAAAATCCTGTACTTTAAAAGCATTATGAGTAAGACCAATTTTTAAGCTAATAGTTCCAGGTATTTCAGGCTGAATATATGAAAGATAATTTCAGTTTAAGGTTAATAATATGCTAATACCTTGGGAGCTTATGCTCAGAAAATTTAGAACCTATATTAATTATATTACTATATTTAAAATATATATATTGATTATAATAATTGGGTAGATTTTATCTATCCAAAAAAAAGCAGTATTGGTTATTTACTGCTGCTCTTGCACTTTTCTCTATTTTTGTATGCATGACCAAAAGCCACAAAGTAGAAATTAGTCACTGAAAACAGAAACCACTAACCAAAAACATTAAAAATAAGTGGAATTATTTATTTTGCCTAATGAATTGCCTATCTGTGATGTAGATACCCAGGCAATCAACAATAGGATAAAAATACAATATCAAAATTATTTATGTCTGTACTTGACTATAGCTTTATTTTGAACAGGATTTAAAAAAAAAAAAACAGCTCTTAATCTTATTGAAAAAAGAAAATAATTATATAAATTTTATATTCACTTTCTAAATAAACAAATGTTAAAACATACTTGAAAATAGCCATTGATTGCCTTTAACAATTATCTTAACCTGTAGATATGAAAATAATGGCTTCTCAGTCCAAACTCATGTGATTTTTAGTGAGCTTTGTACATTAATCTTTGTTGATGATTTAAAAGCTCATAGTTTCATATACATCAGAAATTAGTAAAGTATATGTTTATAGACTATTTTTGTGATCTCATCTGGTAAAAAACGGAGTCTTTTTTTCTAATAGTCAAGTATTCAGCAGCAAGAACATAGTTTATGAATCCATTAATAAACATTTCAAGATACTTCCAAATATCTGAGATAGCCGTGGGCCTTTTATAAATCATCCCATAAAATACAGTCTAAAAGCATCTTTAGGATATTATAACATGACCATTTAAAGAAGTCATTTTAAAAAAAAGGAAACAATAAAATTTAAATACATTTCTGTGATAAATATGAATAAATATACATATATAAAAATAAGAAAGGAAGGAATTCCAACTGCTTTTCCTAATCCTATCCATTGGATATACTAGTTATCCTTTAAAGTAAGGTAATACATATAATGTTCCATTTATACAATCGAACATTTTTACAATAAGCTTTGGGTTTCCTTTGATAAGTGTGAATCCATGTTTCACTGGCACGGCTATTCTTTTCAACTGCACTTTACTAACACCCATAGCTTTTTTTGACTTTTATTTTGTATCAGAAAAATTCAGTTCTGACTGGTATTGACAAACATTCCATTAAAATCGGTAAGCCAGGTAAAGGATTTTTTTTTTTTTTAATGAAAATTACACAATATAAATCTCCTTAAAATCCTCCAATAGCTTTCTATTGTCTAATGGACAAAACGCCTAATTACTTAGGCTAGCCCTTAAGTATATCTGAACCTTGCCTGCCTTTCAACCTTCTCTTTTTCCTCTACCCACCTTGGCCCTCTTTCGGTGGCTTTTCAGAACCTTCCGCATACATATTTTCCCCCTTCTCCCATACTTCCTCAGGAATGTTAAGGTTAGACTGTCACGATGCCTTCCAATACCGTCTCCCTCCTCCCATTTAGCCATTGCCATCAACTAAAAGGGTCAGGATCATGAAGACAAATATTGTATCTCCTTTGTTCACCATAATATAGCCAGCGCTTAGCACAATACTAGGAGGTAAGCATACACTTATTAAATAAATGAATGTACTAATTAGTAATGCTGACAGTACACTTAACCTGGTAGTGGCAGCAGCGATTGCATTAGCACCTTCACTGCTCTCTATGAGAGCAAAAAAGATCTATGTCTCTTTTGTGGTCATTTGGTAAAGTTCACAAAACTCTTTTGCCTGTGTTACCCTGTTCTGACCCTGGCAATAGCCTTTATGAGTCAGCAGCGTTTTCCTTAGTTTTTCAACATTGGAGTTGAGATCTGAGGGTAGAAGGAGAGGTAAAATGAAACCCAACAAGAAAAGCTAACATCCATATATTCTGAGTTGAAATACAGCCATAGTTTCTGCAAACCAACAGAAAATGTGTTTCTTATTAATTTCCTGTATTTGTTCCACATCTGAGACAGAGGTCAATAGACAGTGACAACTATTTTTAGATTTTGGATTAAATAAGTATTTCATACACTCAAAGTAGTCAGTTTTCTCTATACATTACTACATCTATCCTTTATTATCTTTTTCTAAAACTTGCCTGAGCTTCCTCTCCTCTTGTGTTACTCCTTTCCTCTAATCAGTGCTAATGGCTTGTTAAATTTAATACTGATAAAAATTATTTGCAAATAATAAGGAGATACTAAAATGAAATTTTGCTTTATCACTTAAAAACTAGGTCTTGCTCATTGGTTGACTGAATTGACTGCTACTATTTAGATGTACATATAACTTTCTTAACTTCACATTTCTGTAAATAAAATGGAAGACAGATATTGAAAAATTAGCTAAACTGCTCCAAATTATTGCTGCCTTGACATTCGTTTCTGTGGCCAAGTTGCTTACTGGGGAGACTAAACTAACACTATCCCCTCATGCAAGTACAGGCCCTATATAATATCTTGCGGTCACAAATAAAGGTACGTTCCAGATAGAACTCCCCAAGTGCCCTTGTGATAAGCACTTTCCCTCACAGGCAGAGGTTTTCCCCTTAGTGTATACCTTAGATAAGACCTTCACCCAAGCTTAAAAAAAGCCCACACTCTTTTTGGTTTGAATTGAGCCACCAACCTTAGCTTGGAAACCCAAACCTCTCCACCCTCAGACCCTGATAAAGGAATATGCTCCTGGGTCCTGAACCTCTTTTTTGCCTGCACCCTGCCTTGACTTCCCTCTGGGTGGCCCCTTGAGAGGACTGTGTGGTTCCTCCAGGGTCTGTGAGTAATAACCTCCTCTATTTCAATTTCCTTGTGGTCTCTTGTTGAACATGGCCTACAGTCTGACAGCCTGGCTTCTGGTTAACAAATGCCAATTGTTAAAAGTCAAAACAACAGGTTATATTAAATTTCTATTATACATACCCTAATTTATTTTATGTCTGTATACATGGTTAAAATTCTTTTCCTTTACAGAGTATGATTAGATATGGTATTTCACTTTAAAAATAATGATTTGGGGTACAGGCAAAGTTAAATAGAATCTAAAGAGAGAACACTGAATCAATGTTGGGTGGACAAACTTATTATGTCAAAAGTATTCATAAGATGAAAACAAAAAATGGAAGCACCTATGGAGCGCCTGGGTGGTTCAGTTGGTTAAGTGATTGCCTTCAGCTCAGGTCATGATTCCAGGGTCCTGGGATTGAGCCCCGCATTGGGCTGGCTGCTCAGCGGCAAGCCTGCTTCTCTCTCTCCATCTGCCTGCTGCTCTGCTTACTTGGGCTGTCTCTCTCTCTCTCTGTCTCTCTCTGTGTCAAATAAATAAATAATAAAATGGAACCACCTAGGAATGCAATATATAATGACTGCCACACTTGTTCAGATCTAAGATACCCTCAATTTAAAAATGCATCATTCTCACATGTAGGACTACAAAAATAATAATAATAATAGTAATAGTAATAATAATAATAATAATAATGGTACTGTCAATTAAGCAATGAAAAATGCCTTAATGATGCACTCTCAAGGTGTTTCACACTAACCTAATACTGAGTTGAAATTTTATTCAAGCGTTTTCAAGAAGTTTGTCAATATTTTCACTTTTGGTTTTATGGTCTAGCAGGTTCTATCCAATTTCCTTGGAAGGATGTCAGTAACAAAACATACTATGATTTCAACTACTCTTTCCTATTTTCCTTTGTAAGTCCTGTAAACCACATTGCTGTCTTGCAAATAAATATGCAATTGTAATAGTTATCCATTAATATGCATTTTTCTTTAGTGATACATCAAATTACATTCTACTGTTTTCTCATACCTTTATGTATACCTAATAATCATTATCTTGAATACCCCATGTCACTTTTTGTAAGACAGTTGAAGAGCAATTAAATCTAAAATCATTTTATAAAAGTTGCATAGAAATTGAAGTGAAAAGTGTATGAAAATATTATGGCTAATATCATATATGTAAAGAAAATTTCAACAACTACAAAATGGCTGCCAGCAAAAAGCAATTATTAGGTATCTTCAATTGTACATGTCCCAAATTCAGAAAATTCAGAATTATGACATGTATGTATTGGGAGATGGGTGCAGGGATGGGGAGAGAGAGAGAGAAGTGGAACTTGAAAAAAAATAAACATTATATGAAGCAGGCGAGTGGACATAAAACCCAGGGAAATATCATTATATTCATATCCTATGTTGTTTTTTTCCCTTCTATGTACTAATGCTTTTAATTGAAATGTGAATTAAAAAATGATAAAAGTAAATATTTCAAATATTTTGTTTGTTTTTCACAAATACATAGAATGAAAATTATTTGAATTGTTGAATACTTATATATAACCACAGATGTATAAAAATACATGTAAATTTTAGAATAAACAGTTGCATCAAATTTAGCTTTCTAAATGAACTATCTGCATTACAGGTGCAAACACTTGTATAAAATTCAAATTTTCATTAGGAAAGATTAGGCAAAAATGTACAATACAACATGCTAACATACATTTTTTTTTCTGAAGGGCAAATATGGTCTTCAAATATGCAAATGCACATTGCTCTGATTACTCTGTTACATGTTCATTGAAAGAATTTATGAAGCAATTAGGGTAACTTGTTTTCATTATTCAAAACTCAACACATATGACTAAACTTGATCATCTCTTTGATTCTAAACAGATTATTGCCTATTGATGGTGAATGATTGTAGAGCTCTATTTCATGAAGAAGAGTGAATGTTGCATACTATACTTGCTGATTACTTGTGTAAATATGTATTTTTTTAACTTACAAAATCAACACTTTCAAAAGAGATCACTTGTTTCATCTTTAACTCTGTCTCATTAAGTCACACCTATGCTTGTCTTTCTGAGAACTACTGACCTAAGCTTTCTCTTCCACTAAGTCTTCAGTGAGATAGAGTGACTCAAACTTAATATTTAATATCTCTGTCAAATAAGTTCATATCTTATTGCTTATTCTGAAATGTTAAGTATATTACATTGCCAAGAAAGGGAACAAAGTCCTGTCTATTAATACACCAGACAAAATTGCTTTTCTAAGTACTTCATAAGAAATATAACAAAACTTAACAAATACTTTAAAAAATAAACCCTTTAATTCCAAATTTTTTTTTTATTATTTTCTTTTATAATATTACATTTTCACTCTTGCAAAAAAATTTTACTCAGATTTGTATTCACCTTCTACAACTATTATTTTGGGGGAAAATTATTCAAACTGTTCTACTCAGTAAAAGAGAAATCTTAGCAATCATTGAAAAATGATCCAATAGCAAATAATTTTTAAAAAATATTTATTAATGACAACAAATGGATTTTTTAAAAAGATTTTGCTTATTTATCTGAGAGAGAGAGAGAGCACAGGCAATGGGGAGGGAGCAGAGGGAGAGGGAGAAACAGATTCTCTGCTGAACAGAAGGCAGGACATGGGGCTTCATCCCAGGACCCCAAGATCATGAACTTAGCTGAAGGCAGACACCTAACCAACTGAGCCATCCATAAACTCCACAACAAATGGCTCTTTACTGAAATTCTTTTCACATTTAGTACTATAATATCAATTGTGAATATCTATAATGGGGATATAATGGTGTAACATTTCTGAAAAACTTTTGCCCACAAGATCACTTTTTCATTGATAAATCTCACACACAATTTTCTCTGTAATGTGCCGGGAAAATGTTAACATACAACTTATTTCTGAAATATTGAACACATTTAAACATAGATTATACCATTGATCATCTGTGAAATCTAACCTAAAGTTTGCAAAGACCTTTATAAGTACACTCAGAAGGAAATGTTTTTTTGTATTGTTTTCAATAAGGTATTTCAAGAGTTCAGTTTGAATTTTATTCATCAGTTGACTAATAAATCATAATAAGTTTCATAAGTATTTAACAATTTAAAAGTGTATATATATATATATATAATAATAAAAATAGCAGGAGAAAGCCCATGAAATTAAGTATACTTCCAAGAATGTTGAGCAAATAGAAAAGTAAATGGCACCATAGAAAAAATCTAAAAGGATTAGAGAACATAGCCATAATATCTAACAGGCAATTAAGAATACTTTCCAAGTTATAGAAAAACTTGCATCTTTAGAACAAAAGACAGGCTGATAACAAACAGGATGAATTGAACAAAATCACTATTTTCCACATATTACTGAATTTTCAGAAAATCCTTACATCTATCAGAGATGGGAAAATATAAATATACAAAAGGAATAAGAATTGGAGTGGCATGAGACCTGTTATCAGACAAACCAAACATTAGAAAAACAATGAACTAAAGATCTTAAAAAAATATTTTGAACTTAAAAGTCAATATCCACCCACAAAAACCCAAATATGTGAGAACGAATCAAGATACCCTAACATGTAAGGCTCATGTAATTAACTTCTAAAGATGTTCAGAGATACTGAATTACTATGTTGTACACCTGAAACTAATGTAACAGTATTTGTCTAACTATACTCAAATAAGAAAGAAATTCAATATTTTGCCAACTTTAAATCATATAAAAAGTAAACAAAAGATACTTTTCAAAAGGAAAGAAAACTAGAAAGCAGAATACGTTGGCTACAAAAAAACAGAAGATATAAAAGAGAAATGAAAAGAAATCCCACCATGATGGCTTTGAAATAAACCCTATAGTAATCATTCTATGTTAGAACAAGAAGATAACTCTTGCACAGTTAACCTCAGAGGGTGATGACTGTATCAGGGATGTCACTATAATGTTTTGACTCTAGTGGTGGGGAAGGAAACACCACCAGGAATTCAGATGTGAGTAAAGACAAATATACAGCTTTCTTTTCAGAATACCTTCTTGTTTTATTTCATGAGAAAATATGTGTTTTTATGTGAAATGAAGTCATTTTTTACACACTTATTGAAACAGAGCTGATGTAATCACTAATTAAAATATGAAGGTTCTAATAACTCATTAGGGATCAAATATATAATATTGACACTTTTAACAAATTAAATGTGAATAGTTAAATAGTATTAAAAAAAGAGGTTTAGGAAATGAGAATGAAAGTGTAAGGGAGGAATAATTTTACCCTGTCCTTCAAGATGCTTCTACTAGACTAAGAATTAAATTGACATGAGACAGAGTAACATGAAAAAATAATATTTAATTTTGTACATACTAGGAATCCACCTATACAAGAAATTCCAAAGACAATCACTCAAAATGAGGAATATATGTCATCATGAACTAAGGAAAAGGGGCAGGGGTAGGTATTTCAAAGGAAAGGAATGCAACTCACAGAAAAATATAAAAGAGGACATGTTTAGTAAACAAATGATTGCTGAGCCATTCAAAAACAATGAGACAGAGAGGACTTTGATCAAATAGGCTCTGCTAGTTTCTTCCCTATCATATCTAGTTCATATTATAACAAGTTATTTATGGTGATGGCTTTCTTCAGTGAGCAATTCCTTTGTTTAAATTTTTATTTCATAAGAGCAGCTGGGTGACTCATTCAAAGTTTCAGAATCTTGATTTTAGCTGAAGTCATGATCTCAGAGTTGTGAGATCAAGTCCCACATAGGGCTGCACACTGAGCATGGATACTTCTTAAGATTTTCTCTCTCTCTCACTCCCTCTGTCCCTCCCCCCAAGCAATCATTCTCTCTCAAAAATAAATAAATAAATTCTCTCTCTTTTTTTTTTTTTTTTTTTTGTAAAAGTGTCTTCAGGAACAAATATTTCACAATAGGGTCTTATATATTATACCAAAGCATGAGTAGAAAAAGAAAAAAAAAAAGTAGAATTCTATCAGAATTAAAAATGTTTATGCACCAAAGGACATTAACCAGAGATAGAGAAGACAACTGTAAAAGAGTTTTTAAATTTTTTTTAAGTTTTTATTTAAATTCCAGTTAACATACTGTATAATATTAGTTTCAGGTAATGATTCAATACTTCCACAGAAGTATCACTAACACGTGCACTCCTTAATTCCTTAATTCCCATCACCTTTTAAACCATCCCTTCACCACCTTCCCTCTGGTAAACACCGTTTATTCTCTATAGTTAAGAGTATGTTTCTTGGTTTGCCTCTTTCGCTCTCTCTCTCTCTTTTTTTTTTAACCTCCGTTGCTCTTTTGTTTTGTTTCTTAAATTCTTTAAGGTAGTTGTTGGGGAAGGAGGAGCTGTCAAAATTTCTTTCTGTGTCTTTTTTTTTTCTGGCCTTGACTATTTTTAGCTAAACATAATCTGCATGGCATTGTGGCCCATCTTGGGCTGCCAGCCCGTGGCCCCTACAAATGGATTCAGGATTTCCTGATTTCTATGCCACACAAGCACAAATGCACACAAAACACTGATTTTTCTTTCCTTTTCTGACGGAGAAAATAATTTTTACAAAGAATAAATAGTTATTGTTAAAAACATTGTCTGAAATACCACTCCAAAATACTTACTAATTATATACAAAAAAAAAAAAAAAAAAAGTCAAACTACATCAAGACAAAGTATCTCCTGAAAGTGTACCTAATGTCAGAATCTGGAAAGCATTTGCACTAATATGAGACTGGTATGCCAAAAATGATAGTTAAATTAAAGGATTTACATATACTTCTGCATAAAACAAAATATGACTTGAAGTCTAGAAAAAGATAAGAAAAGGTTTTGTCATTTTAACTGGTAAAATACAATGGGAGAGGCCAAAGGGACATGATTTTAAGAAATGGTGGATGGGCAAATTCAAAGCTGTATTGAGACAACAATAATTTGAATGGACAGAGTGCTAAAAAGTATAAATCTTAGAATCTCAGAATATGACAAAATATTATAAAGACTACTTTTAAGATTTTTCTTGGGAAGTTGATGTCATCCAAAATTTTGCACCTAAGTTTCTCTTATTGTTTGAAGGCCACCAAATTACACATTCAGATATTTCAGGCCAAGAGAAAAGTGCAATATATATAACATCTAAAAAAAAAAAAAAAGTTAAAATCCTAGAGATTGAGAGAAAATTGCAAGTTTATAGTCAGCAGTCTCTAAGAAGGTCCCCAATATTACTTTCTTCCTGGTATTTATGTCTTTGTGTAATCCCTTCTCATTGAGTGTACACAGGTCTTACTGACACACTTCTAATGAAAAGAATATGACAGATGTAACATTATGTCATTTACCAAGATTAAGTTAAAAAAGACTGTGACTTCCATACTGGCAATGATGTGGGAAACAGAGGCAGAAGAAAAATAGTTAAATTTCCTTACCCACTGACAAGCCCTTAAAACAGGCAGAGTGACCTTCCTCTAGGGACTCAACTGCCTCCACCTTAACACTTAGCTAAGGGCAAAGCACAATCCTAGCCTGACCCACCACTACCCCCAACAAACAATTTCTTTGGAAACTTTATCTCTACACCCTCCAAGCTAGGGCTGACTTCCCAAGCAGAAGGCCCACTGATATACAGCTAAAGGGTCTCACGACAAAGGTTTTATTACCATTAATGAATAACCTTTTTCCCAACAATAGCTAGCTCCTCAAGGTCCTGGAAACCTTGCTTCCAAAATTCCTCAGAGACTTATGCCATCCTTAACCCCTTCCCCAACTTGCAAGTATGTAATGGACCACTCCTCACAGCCCCAAGGCAGCAGCTCTTTCTGCCCACAGGTCCTTTTTCTGTGCTTTAATAAACCACCATTTTGCACCAAAGATGTCTCAAGAATTCTTTCTTGGTCATAGGCTCCAGACCTCACCCCACAAAACTTCACTTATAGTCTAAGACTTCATCAGCAATGCTCTAAATCTCCCTTGGATTGTTCATGCTGGAGAAATAAGTTGTCCTTTGTGAGGAGATCTCTACCTAGAGAGACCCAGGTAGCATAGTGAATAAGTGAGGTCCTGAGTCTACAACCCTCCAAGGAACAGGTACATGACAACAGCCATGTGAGTGACTTTGGAAGCCAGTTCTTTGGTTACTGCCAAACTTCCAAAGGCTGCAGCATTGGCCAATATCTTGACTGCAAAATTATAAGAACTCTTGAGTTAAAAGTACCTGGCTAGACTACACCCAGATTCCTTGTCCACACACAGTAGGGAAAATAAATACTTGCTTTAAGCTGTTAAATTTTGGAATAATTTGCCACTCAGCAATAAATAACTGATACAGGATCCGTAAATGACTCATAATTGTGGTTGTTTTTTACTAAAATATCTGTTATTAAATATTATAATAGTTATATAACAGTAAATCTGATTTGCAGGTACAATTGTAATTAAAGAGTTAAATTTAAATATTTCTCTTAATGCACATACTATAATCTTGCCTTGTACTCTATGCTTACAGATTATATGTGGAGATACGTTTTAATTACTTAAAACTGGTCCTCTTTATCTTATGATTATATAATAATTGAATTATTTCTACTTAAATGAGCAGTTTTCATCTTTATGCATGTATTTTGTTCTTGAGAGATTTACTACTTTACTACTATTTTTGGACATTATACAGATACATGGGCATATTTATATAACAAACATATTTATAATGGGACAATATTTCCTGAATTTGATTAAATAATCTGAAATTCAAATTTGAGGTTAGCAATAATGACCATTTGGAAAAGTAGTCCCATATCTTTTTTAAATTAAGGTATGTTGTAATCATTTAGTATTTTACATGGAAGATATTAAGCATATAAATTGCTGCTGTTCTACTACTATTTTTAAATAACTCAGTATAATAGCAAGTTTATTCAAAATTCTAAAATATACACTATAAAACCCCAGTGGATTTAAGAATTTGTGTGCCAGTTTTCTCCCATAAAAATAATAAACCAAATTCCAGAAAATATAGGCCTGCCACAAAACATGTATACTAATTCAGCATTACATGGAGTTTCATGTAATAGCTCTATTCTAGCTTTTTAGTAATGTGAATTGAGAACTATCACACAGCACATAGTTATAAGCCTGCATTGCATCAAATTGTTTGCTATTTTATAGCAGATAACCACTTGTTTAACTTGCATTTTTATTATTATCTTCTATGTTTACTATTCTGTTTAACATTAAAGGAATTAGGAAAATATTTACTCTTATATGCCTTCTTTGTTGTTAAATAATCATATCTTATTTAAATATCCTTAAGATATTTGAATATTTAATGATTAAATAGTTTTATGACCAAACTTCCATTTCATTTAAACACTAATTTAAAAAAGCATAAAGAGCTTTGCGCAGTGGCAGTATCGTAGCCAATGAGGTTTATCCGAGGTGCGATTATTGCTAATTAAAAAAGCACAAAGAAAAAGTTACATAATGGAAGATCAGGTCGACTTTTTTCTTAGAAAATTATTTAAACTCATCCGTAATTACTTCAAACTCTCTGTCCTAATATATTTCTGATAACATACTTGACAATGGATATTAAAAATCCACAATAAAGCAAAGTTCACATAGTGAATTTTCTCCTATGACCAGTTAAAGCTTTGAATCAATCTGCAATACTCCATTACATATCTTGTAAATAAAGCCAAGTCCATTGTAATAAATTTTTGTAAAAAACATGTTTACTATTCATATTTTAACCACAGTTAAATGTTGACATATACATTATTTTAATATATTTTCTAACAATATCCTTTACAAATAAATTGCATATCAGATACTAAATAATTTTCTAATGAAAGAAACAGGTAGCCAGTTAATAGATTTTGATTTAAACTTTAGATGCAATAAATAATCTGTAGTTAGTAATGGGCAACATTACCAACAACTTTTCAAATTTGTTTTATATTGCAACCTTAAAATAATCCAGAGCCACCCAGTTGATCCCAAGTAAGCCTATTCGAATACTGAGACAAATGGCAACTACTTTAAGAAACCCATGCTTTAAAATCTTAATAACTTTCCCTATTATATATATTACTTTTAACCTAAAGGAAAATAAAGTGTTTGGTATAAGTTGAAGATATTTCACTTATTCAAATGTTTAATCAAATTTGAATTTCAAGTAACTATGTAGAATAAAATTTAATTATAGTAATCAGTGAATTAAATATTTTTCATTTATTTAAAAAGAACTGCTTTAATTTAGAACACCTAGACCAAAATACATGTTCTAAAAAATGATTAAGAACACTAAATCCTGAAATAGCTCAGTAGACATGAAGTTTTAAGAACTAAAGTGATAACAATTTAATAGAGTATATAATTTATTAATTTAATGTGTCCTTAATTGTTATAGTCAGAACCATGGGAATAGTGTTGAAATTTAAAAATCTAAAGGAGTCAACCAGGAATTCTGGGTTTAACATTATTTGCTTATCAACCTGTGTATTAGACTTTTTAATGCAACTAAGTAGCAAAAGTTGAGAACTTTGTTTCTATGTATTTCAATAATGACACTTAAAGATATATTAGTAAGAAAAAATATAGCTTTAAAAGTGTTGCAGCCTCTATCTTTTCCATTTTCATCTGTTGAACATAAGTTTTCAAGGTTATAATAATTGCAGCAGAAACAATGGAAGTCACATCTCTTATTAGAGTCACATCTCTTATTAGATGTGGCTTTGAAAAAAGGCAAACAAGAATGTCTCTTTTCTCTGGTATCAGATGAGCCCAAAATGCATTAATGATAATTATTTTATAACCAGTGAATATCCAGTACCACTGAGAACTTGCTCTGGGCATTCAATTATGCTTTCCACTATTTCTTTTTAGAGATAAATCTAGTTAACAATTGTCTCTATATTAAGTCCTCTCAGCCCTTTAATTCACAAGCAATTATTTTGGTTCTATTGAATATCTACCCCAGTCCCTTTTATTTATTTATTTTTTCTTTTTAAGATTTTATTTACTTATTTGAGAGAAAGAGAGAGAGGAGGGAAAATTGACTCCTCACTGAGCAGAGAGCCCAACATGGGGTTTGATTTATCCCAGGACCCTGAGATCACAACTGGAGCAGAAGGCAGATGCTTAACAGACTGAGCCACCCTGGTGCCTCCCTCAGTCCCTTTACAATATTCAAGTTATAAATTAAAAGTTTCGTAAAAGATTAGATATATTTTAAAAATCAAAAGCCTAAAATAAATTCAAAGCACAAAAAAGTATATTCTTCCTTCATCTCTATTTGTACTCAATTCCTCAGAAATAGACTTAACATTTTTATTATGCCTCTTTTTAGTAATTACTACTATATTTATTCACATTTAAATGTGCAAATACAAAACTCTCTTTTATTCAAAATAGATTTTTTATACATTTGTATGTCATTATCAGTAAATTTCTTGGGGACTTTCATAAAATGTGCCTTATTTCATCTTAAAGTTTGCATGGTGTTCCATGGCCACATTTAATGAACTTTCTTAGTTGAGTGCAATATATATATAGAAAATGAAACAATGTTAAATATACAGCTCAATGAACATATACTAAATGAATATATTTATGTAATCACTGAATAGGGATAAAACAGAGAAAAATGCCAGCTTTCCAGAATCCACCCTCATTTCCCCTCATACTTACTATACTACCACCTACTCCACCCAATCACAGTCCTTCATAGAAAATTATTTTTGACAGCTGTTATGTCTGTAAGATTTATTATTATTGAATTTATCAGAATTTAATTCATTTTAATTGCTGAAGTATATTCTATTAATTAAACATACACCTATTTATTTTTTCCATTTTATCATTGATGGGCATTTCAGGTTTTCTTAGTTTTAAATATTATGAATAATGCTGCTTTGAAAAATCTTACATGAATTTTGGTACCCATTTATAAGCATTGTGTTGTTTGTAAGACTAGGAGTAAAACTACTAAGTTATAAGATCAGCTTAAGTAGATATTGCCAAAAAGATTTCCAAAGCCATTGTATTAATTTATTCTCCCACTAGCATTATATGACATCATTTGTTTCAAACCCTGTCTACATTTGGTGTTGTCAGTCTTATTAAATTGTAGTCATTCTTGTGAGTATATAGTGATATCTCATTTTGGTTTTAATTTATATTTATTTCATTATTAATGAGGTTGAAACACTTTTGCATAATTTGTGACTTATTGGGCATTTAACCAAGCATATAATTTATTGGGCACTAGGCATTGTGTATTTATAAATCTTTGGTGGGGAGAAGGAGATAGTGTTATCTTTCTTTTCCCAATTTATTTATAGACATTCTTTACGTAATCTTGTTATATCTTTCTTTTATATGTATTATTAATGCTTTCTTTGATTTTGTAGCTAACATAGTCACTCAATGGGCTTTTTGAGGAACAGATTTTTAAATTCAATGTACTACAGTTTAACAATCTTTCTCATTAACGTTTTTTACCCAAATAAAATGTTCCCTACTATAAGGTACATTAATATAGGAAATTACTATTAAGAGTAATTCCAGGGGCGCCTGGGTGGCTCAGTGGGTTAAAGCCTCTGCCTTCGGCTCGGGTCATGATCCCAGGATCCTGGGATTGAGCCCCGCATCGGGCTGTCTGCTCTGCAGGGAGCCTGCTTCCTCTCTCTTTCTGCCTACTTGTGATCTCTGTCTGCCAAATAAATAAATAAAATCTTAAAAAAAAAAAGAGTAATTTCCCATCTTATCTTCTAGATCAGTGGTTCTTAAAGAGCCATTATCTATCTCTCTCTCTCTCTCACGTGCACGTGTGTGTGCACACGCATACACACACACACACACACACACACACACACACACACACCACTCTGGGTACATTTGGCAATATCTGGAGACAATTTTGGCTATCACACCCAGATATTTGTGCTGTTGACATCTAATGAGTAGAGTTCAGGAATGATACTGAACATCCTACAATGAACAGGGCAGTCCCACAACAAAGAATTATCAAGTTCAAAATATAAATAATGCCACCATTGAGAAATCCTCTTCTAAATGTCCTATTTCAACCTTTCACAATGTTGATAAAACAACAGCAACAACAACGATAACAACCTATCTGGATTTTATGCTGTGCTTGGATCTTTTCGTTTCCCGCTAAGGATATGCAATCATTTGTTGAGAAAACCTTCCTTTCTCTACTTTTCTGAAGTTTCAATTTTGTCTTAAATCAAGTGTCTGTGTATTGGAAGAGGGCTGTTTCTGAACTCCCAAATTTATTTCCCCATTTTTCCAAGCCTATACCAATGACACTGTCTTAACTACAATAACTTTATAAAAAAAGATTTTATATGTGGTAATGTACATCTCTAAACTTCTCCTTTTTTCACTCCTCCTCCTCATTTCATTTCTTCTTCTCCCTTCACACTTGTCCCTGGCTCCCCCTTCCTTCTTCTTGAATGTTTTAATTCCACAATTTCCACTTACTTGAATGTGAATTGTAACATCAGTTTGTCACTTCACTCCATGAAAGCTGGGATTATAATTGGCATTGCACTGTTTCCATTGACAAAATAGGCAAAGTTGATATATTTCAATAAGAATCTTTCGATGTGGGGTGCCTGGGTGGCTCAGTGGGTTAAGCCACTGCCTTCGGCTCAGGTCATGATCCCAGGTCCTGGGTTCGAGCCCCACATCGGGCTTTCTGCTCAGCGGGGAGCCTGCTTCCTCCTCTCTCCCTGCCTGCCTCTCTGCTTACTTGTGATTTCTCTCTGTCAAATAAATAAATAAAATCTTTAAAAAAAAAAAAAGAATCTTTCGATGTATATGGTACTCACCTTCATTTAAGCCGTCTATTTCTCTCAGGAACACTTCAGAGTTTTCTTTGTCATGAACTTGCACTTCTTTTGCTATTCCTATTTACAGATCTTTAAACTTTTATTTTATTTTTTTAAAAGATTTTTTTATTTACTTGAGAGAAAGAGAAGCAGACATCCCACTGAGTGTGGAGCCCCATGCCCACACCAGGCTCAATCCCCTAACCTGAGATCATGACCTGAGCTGGAATCAAGAGTCAGAAGCTTAACCAACTGAGCCACCCAGGTGCCCAGATCTTTGAAAGTTTAAAAATTATGTTGAAACATCATCACTTGCTATTGCAACTGTTAAGTATATTATGTTAGGATATAAAATTATATTTATTCATTTTTATACTAACTTTGTATCTATTTACCTTACAAAAAATACTTACTAATTCTGATATTTCACCTATCAATTCTTTTTTGTTTTCTTTGTATACAACTATCAAGACCAGATAGTAAATATTAAAAGTGCTACTCCTTCCTTTTTGAACATTGTCTCTCTCTCTCTCCTTTTTTTTTTTTTTTTTTTGGTTCCCCTCTTTGTTGTCTTATTGTAGCTTAAAGGTTCTGATCACCATTTCCAGTATGTGTGAGAAGAGTAGTTTCCCCCACACCACCAAGCAATTTAGTTTGGGGAAAGAGTGTGAAGCTTCCATGCCCTTTCCAGGTACGCCATTTTCCCCAAATCTCTACATGCTTACCAACTCAGAAACTCTCTGAACCCTATCTTATTGGGTTTTTATGAAGACTTCATTACACAGGCATGGTTGATTAAATCATTGGTCCTTGGTAATTGCCTCAACACAGAAATGCCAAAATTTTAGGAGCTTTATAGTAGAAATGGAGAGGAAGACCAAACCTATATTTCTTTATAAATCAGAATATGACATGACTCTAGTCGAATTCTGACTAGAAATAAGAATGGTATTATTTTTCTTGTTCTTGAAATCAGGTAGAAAGGATCTCAATTTTTTACCATCAAATCAGTTATTTGTTAGATTTTCACATTTATTAGATTTCAACATTTCTTCTCTATTTATGATTTGCTGTGTTATTTTAAATTACAAATAAATTTAGAGTTTATCAAATCCTTTTAAAATATCCATTGAGGAACATGCAGGATTTTAAAAAATCTATTAATTGGGGCACCTGGTGGCTCAGTGGGTTAAATCCTCTGCCTTCAGCTCAGGTCATGATCCCAGGATTTTGGGATCGAGCCCCGAATCGGGCTCTCTGCTCAGCAGGGAGCCTGCTTCCTCCTCTCTCTCTGCCTGCCTCTCTGCCTACTTGTGATCTCTGTCTGTCAAATAAATAAAGTCTTTTAAAAAATAAAATAAAATCTATTAATGTAATTAATTGCACTGTTGTATATAATTAAACAGTATTTCTGGACAAAATTAAACTTTCACATGGTATATCATCTTTTTATATATGACAGATTTCTTTGTTCCTTTTAAAAGTGTTTGTGAATCTGTGCACAGAAATATCTTTTCTTTTTTTTTAATATTTTATTTATTTATTTGACAGAAATCACAAGCAGGCAGAGAGACAGGCAGAGAGAGAGGGGGAAGCAGGCTCTCCGCTGAGCAGAGAGCCTGATGCGGGGCTCGATCCCAGGATCCTGGGATCATGACCCAAGCTGAAAGCAGAGGCTTTAACCCACTGAGCCACCCAGGCACCCCAGAAATATATTTTCTGTTAATGTCACATTTGCTACTAGAGATTATGCTAGCATGACAGAATGAATTAGAAAATATTTCCTTTTGTTTTTCGTTGTTGTTGTTGTTTTTTTATTTTCTATGGTAGGGTTTATGTATAACTGATATTGTTTCTTAATATTTGTTTGAAATCATAAGTGAAATTATTTGTTCCTTGAGCTGTCTTTATGAGATTTCTTAACAGTTTCACTTTCTTTAATAGGTATTGTATTAACCATACTATTTTTTTCTTCATTAGTCCTGTTTTTCTAATAATTAACAGTTTTATCTAAATTTTCAGATTTATTACTATAAAAATGTCCAAAATATCCACTATCATTTTTAATGACTATAGTATCTGTAATGATTATCCTCTTTAATATTAATCACTTTTGTCAGGAGTTTATCATTTTTTATCTATCTTTAAAAAAAAAAAACTTTAGTAGAAATTACCCTCTATTGTATATTTATCTTTATTATTTTCTTCCTTCTGTTTTTTTGATTTTATGCATCTTTTGTATTTTAACTTATTTGGAGAGATGCTTAAATTAGGTTTTTATACTTTCTTCTTATTCATATTTAAGGATATAAATTTCTTCTTAAGCACAGTTTAGCTACATTTACTAATTGTGATTGTTATTTTGTTTTTCTTTCTTTTTCTCTAAATTCTATTTACTTGTTTATTTGAAAAAGAGAGAGAGGAAGCAGGGAGAGAGGCAGAGAGAGAGAATCTCAGGCAGACTCCATGCTGAGCACAGAGCCTGACATAGGGCTTGAAACCCCCATTAAGTTGGATGCTTAATTGACTTAACCACCCAGGCACCCCTTGTTATTTCTTTGATTCAAGATTTTAGAAACATATAGCTTAATTTACAAACATAAAAAATTATCATTTTGCACTTATTTTCTAGCTCGATTCCACCATGATCAATGGGCATATTCTCAAACAATTTTTTTTTTTTTTAAAGATTTATTTATTTGACAGAGAAAGGCACAGAAAGAGAGGGGAACAAGCAGGGGGAGTAGGAAAGGAAGAAGCAGGCTTTCCGCTGAGCAAGGAGCCCGATGTGGGACCTGATCCCAGGAGCCTGGGATCATGACTTGTACTGAAGGCAGACACTTAACAATTAAGCCACCCAGGTGCCCCAATCAATAGGCATATTCCATAAGATTTCAATATAAAAAGTTTTGAAGTTTCCTTTATACATTTGGGGAAAACAGAATATGCATTTAATGTCAATTAGGCTTTGAAAGCCAAGAAGAAAAATCTAATTATAATTCTGTCATTAAAATTGATAATACTCCACACCAACATTTGAAGTGACGAATACCATGCATGGTTTCTGTCATAACTATCCAATTCTGTGATTGTAGTCTGAAAGCTGGCATAGATGGTATGTAAATAAATGACCATGACTATGTTCCATAAAACTTTATAGAAGGTGCTGTTTGATATTCATATAATTTTCATTTTTGTAAAATATTATTCTTTTGATTTATTCCAACCTTTAAAAATATTAATACCATTCTTAACTTGTGGGTCATACAAAAATAGCTACTGGCCAGATATGACCAATAGTTGTGGTTTGCTAATCCCCAATCTATAGCCCTACCTACTTATGTCTGTCTGTAAGATTTAAAGAATGCTTATTTAAAACTTCTATTATGATTTTTAATTTACCTATTTCTCCTCTAATTTTATCAGATTTTGCTTTGTAAATTTAAAGGATATATTTTGGTTACATAAAAATTTAGACTAATTATATCTTCCTTGGTTAATCATTTTACCATTAGTTTATCTTTATTAATGCTTTTTGTCTGCTCTGATATTAAACTGCTCTGATAGCTAAACCACCTTCCTTTTGGTTCATATTTGCATGCAATGTTTTTTTCTACCCTTTTTAGTCTTTCTGTATTCATATTTTTTATATTATTTTGTAAACAACATATAGTTGGACTTTGTTTAGTGAAATACATTTTGATAGTTATTTGTTTATTCCTACTATATTGTAGCTGAGCACTTGTTTTACATTTAATGTAAATAATGATATGTTTAAGTCTGAATTTGAATTTACTACCTTACTAATGTTTTGCTATTTGCACCAGTCCTTTTCTCTTTTCATTGGATTATTTTATTCTTCCTTTAGAATCCTAGAAATTATAACAAAAATCTTTGTGTTAGAGCAGTCAAATATAAAGCAGTATAGCTATTATTTCCCAGACAATGCAAATTCATTAGAAGCTTTAGCTCTTACTTTTTAAAGATATTTATTTTATTTCTTCTGTTTCTGTTGAACTGATACCTCTCAGTCTTACTGTCGTTCTGTTAAATATGTCTTTTTCTTTTAAGCCAGCTGCTTAGTTTCCTTTTTTTTTTTTTTTTTGTATTTTTCTATGATATGTTTACACATGTTTTCTTTGTATTCATTTCACTTAGGGTTTATAAAGCTTTTGGTTTGTTTTTTTTTTTTTTTAAAGATTTTATTTATTTATTTGTCAGAGAGAGAGAGGGAGAGAGAGCGAGCACAGGCAGACAGAATGGCAGGCAGAGACAGAGGGAGAAGCAGGCTCCCGCTGAGCAAGGAGCCCGATGTGGGACTCGATCCCAGGACGCTGGGATCATGACCTGAGCCGAAGGCAGCTGCTTAACCAACTGAGCCACCCAGCCGTCCCTATAAAGCTTTTTGAATCTGTGACTTAATGTATTTCATCACTTTCAGAAAATTTGGTCTAATTTCTTTTCTCATATTGCCACTGCCCATATACTTGCTTCTATCCTTCTGGGTTTCCAAACAAATGTTAATACTATGTTTCTTATATTCAACTTCTTTTCTGTATTTTACATCCATGTCTCCTTCTAAAAATCGTCTATCATTGGGGCGCCTGGGTGGCTCAGCGGGTTAAAGCCTCTGCCTTCGGCTCAGGTCATGATCCCAGAGTCCTGGGATCGAGTCCCACATTGGGTTCTTTGCTCAGCAGGGAGCCTGCTTCCTCCTCTCTCTCTGCCTGCCTCTCTGCCTACTTGTAATCTCTGTCTGTCAAATAAATAAATAAAATCTTTAAAAAATATATATATAAAAATCGTCTATCATCATATATATTGATACTATAATCCTCTTTTTTTGCTGTTTCTAATTTGTTGTTAAGCTTTTTCTTTAGCTTTTAATTTTATATAATTTTTTTTCCAGTTTTAGAATTATCACTTGACCTTTTTTTTTTTTTTAAGCTCAGCCATGAACATTATACCTTGATCCCATTTTCTTCACATATTAAGTATTTTAATAATTCCAATACTGGGTTACCTGCAAGTCTATTTTTTCTTTTATATTTTATAAATTTGGCCCCATCCCCTACCATTCCTGAAAATCATTTTGTTTTATGCTGAGCACTGTGTATATTAAATTGTATAGTTAACTTGAAGCTTAACTGAATTGTCATCTTTCAGAGAATATTTGTTTTTACTTATGGTAAGCAATTAGAGTAGGGATCTATCTCTTTTCAGTCTGAAGTAAAATTGTTTTGAAAGTTGGTTTATTTCTTATTTGTATTTGCTCCTACTGTGTTCCTCTAGGGCTTTACTTGGGATTTTTAATAAGACTTTGTCTCCTTGGTTTAACCTCTAATTTTTATCTAACTAGACCCATGTGCCATCTTAGTTGTTGTTTCTTGATTGCTTCTTACTTCCTTGGATGTGTATGAATTGGATAATGCCTTGAGGAAAAGGTAGTAAAGAAATTTGGAACCACGTCAATGTACTTTCTTACTGTCAAAAATCAAGTGCAACCAACACTTGAATGTAATCATGAACACGAAGTTTGTCTTTGTCCTAAGAGGTTGTTGAAAACTCAACTAAGTTTCTCAATCGCTGTGTATTACTTCCTGATCAACTTTTTATCCACTTAGCACCATGCCACATTTAATTGACAAATACCTTGAGGGAAATTGTCATAGGATGCTGGGCTCACCTCAGTCTGTTTCCTTACTATTTGGGACTCCCGTTCCTCAAGTCTTGACTTGTCTTCTTTCTTCATGCCTAAAATACATCTACTTTAGAAAAGTATATTTTTCTATGTTTTTATTTGTACCTGGGGAGAAGAAATGATAATTGATCCTGGAAGCTAATTCAGTGGTTTTGCCATGTAAGACTACTACATATAAGTCTACTATACTATTCAACCAACAGATTGAACAGATTTTACAATTCTCAATTTCTTTTCATGGCATAAAAGGAAAATGCCCATAAGAGTACTAAAGACAACTTATGGGCAAGGTTTTGAAACCCATTCTCTAAATGTATCTTTTTACTTCCCAGAAAAATTCTATAAATAGGAAAACTAAACTTCTATCAACCCTGAGACCAAAGAAATGAAAACTGACCATAAAGACAATTTGAGATAATTTAATAATAAGCCAATACTGATAGCACTAGCTAAGGAAACTGTCAATAGCCAAAATCTGTTCTGTTGGGTTTATAGGCAGGTTTTCTGGAAAGCAAGCTACTGATCTATGAATACATACTAGAATTCTTTTGGCACTAATACTGACTATAATTGAGCTGGAGAATCTCGATATCATGATTGTTCTCTATTACCAGATAAACATCTTTTTATTCAAGTATGAAAAAACAAAAATATGTCTTATGGAACATGTGCTAAAGTTTGATATGCATGTATTATGGGATGTAAAAATAACCTAACAAATATTTACACTTCATTTCACCATCACAGAATATAACCGTGATGAGAAATATCAGCCAATAATATAATCAATGTTGTCAGAGACCATAAAAAGGAGATGTGACTCTTTGTAATATTGCTTCAGTATGTAAAAATATAAAACTTAAAAAACTTTAGAAGTAGCAACACATAGAAAAAATTGTAAGGTGACAGAATGATAAAAAAAGAATATTAAAATATAATGAAAGCAATTGATAAATATCAAACAAACAAAAAAACCTGGTGTTCCCAAAATAAAACAGAGCAAACACGGTAGTAACAAACCACAAGTTAGCTGTGAAGAATTTTTTGTCAATATTCAGATTTTTATTTTTTTTATTTTTTTTTTTTAAGATTTTATTTATTTATTTGACAGAGAGAAATCACAAGTAGGCAGAGAGGCAGGCAGAGAGAGAGGAGGAAGCAGGCTCCCTGCTGAGCAGAAAGCCCGATGTGGGGCTTGAACCCAGGACCTGGGATCATGACCTGAGCCGAAGGCAGCGGCTTAACCCACTGAGCCACCCAGGCGCCCCAATATTCAGATTTTTAAAAGTAAATTAATTTTTACTTTAAAAAAGTTATTTTAAAAGATTCATATATGCTATATTTACATGTAACTTTATAAGCACCAATTCAAAAATAGAAGCATTTTTAAAAAACAGAAAAAGTAGAAGTACCTTTGTTGTTAAATTTCTCATCTGTACAATTAATAATTATAATAATATATATGGTATGGTATTATGATATATTATTTTGTTTTGGCTTGCCTGCCATGATTTCTATTTCTTCCTTAAAGCAGACTCTAGGGGCGCCTGGGTGGCTCAGTGGGTTAAGCTGCTGCCTTCGGCTCAGGTCATGATCCCAGGTCCTGGGTTCGAGCCCCACATCGGGCTTTCTGCTCAGCAGGGAGCCTGCTTCCTCCTCTCTCTCTGCCTGCCTCTCTGCTTACTTGTGATTTCTCTCTGTCAAATAAATAAATAAAATCTTTAAAAAAAAAAAAAAAGCAGACTCTATTTACCTAGTCATAATGTCATATAATTAAGACATTTACAATGATCACTCACATTTCTGTCCTCAGTGACAGGTTTGAGAGTATTCCTGACTCAAGCTGAACCACTGCTTTTCACTTTCAACAACTTCAATCATGAGTGGACACTCTGAATTATAAAGTTCTGAATTCATAGCATCCAACAAAAAGGAATTTTGGAGACTCTGGCTGCAGAGTCTCTTTGGAGACTCCAAAACTGTCTGATCTTTGTCTTTTGCAGTATTTGTCTTAGATAATCAGTTCTTTAAATCTTTGAGCTGCTCCAGGACATTGTTCAATAAACCCTATACAATCATTTACATATATATAGTTTTAAATATATATGTATAAATTATAAATATATATATTAAAATATAGGTATATAAAGCTGTATATAAAAATATATATGTAGGTTTTTTGTTTTGTTTTTTTCATTAAAAGTTTTATGTATTTATTTGAGAGAGAGAGAGACAATGAGAGACAGCATGAGAGAGGAGAAGGTCAGAGGGAGAAGCAGACTCCCTGTGGAGCTGGAAGGCCAATGTGGGATTCGATTCTGGGACTCCGGGATCATGACCTGAGCCAAAGGCAGTTGCTTAACCAAATGAGCCACATAGGGGCCCTATATATACAGTTTTAAATAAGTTCATCTTACATTTGTATTCGATTAAATTGGATTGTGTGGCTAATCCAAAATATTAAAAAGTCTTAGCTCTCTCAATGCTGGATTACAGGCAAAAACCTCTTATTCTCTTTCTCTCCACAATCTATTCTACACACAGCAGTCCATTTGATTGATTAAAATATGTTTGATTATGCCAAACCTATTTTCAAAACCATTGTCTGGCTTCTCCTGAACTTCAGGAAAAAAAAAAAAAAAAGTATAAGAAGGTTTATAAAACCTCACTCAGCCTAATCTCTGATTTCATCTCTTATAATTCTGCTTATTCACCCACTAAAGCCATCTTGGTCTTGCTGCTGTTCCTTGGAACGTGCCTCAGGACTTTGCACAAGATGTCTATTCTATGCAGACATTTCTATTCACAGTTATCCATATGGTTTACTCATTTACCTCCTTCAGATTTGTGCTCAAATATCAAAAAGGCCTAATTTGAGTATCATAATAGTCACTGTCACAGTATCTTTAGACTCTAACATTTCATTAGCTGAAAATGTACCAAATATAAAGAGTCAAAAATGCTTTGAAAAAGACAAATAAATAAACAAAAAAATGAGAATTAAAAAAAAAGAGTATCTTAAGAAAACATGAATGGAAAAAAAAAGAAAAAAAATATATCTATACTCCTTGCCATCCTGTAGTCTTTCTTGTACCCTTCTCCAACAAACTGGGACTCTATTATCTCATGTACTTAAAAGAAGAAAGCTTTAATGGCAATTGGATCTAAGCTTCAGGCTGGTACTAATTCCTGGGAAACCAGATTTTAATTGAAGTTCACTGTACAGAATGGGTATTGTGAAGTGGAAAGTGATAATTTAAATTCTAACAAAATTTGTCTTACATTAATTGCAGTGAGTTTCTGAATCCAATGTGATCGTTTTATCAAATCCTGAGTATAAAAGTAGAATGGGATATTTGGTACATAGTAGCACTCCCACATTGACTACTTAACTTTTGGAGTCTAGTCAATTTATGACAGGAAGGATATACTCATGCACATAATAATAAAAACAATAAAATATTATTTTCTATCCCTGAGGGAATTAGATTTTTCAATCTTCAAGAACTTGAAAGATGCCAACCCTGTGATTCATAGCATATCCCTATTCTTTCAACTACTTTAATTATTGCAAAATACTAATAAATCTTTAATAATCAATTATTGTGAACTTATTTAATAAATCCAACTGTGCCTGCTATCCAGATATATTCTATTTATTAAAGCATGCAAATATATGTCCTGGCAACAACTATGCTTTTATTGATCTAGCAATTACATTTTCAGTGGAACACAAATTTAAATAGAGTAGGTTGCTTTCACCTGGCAGGAACTGCCTCTGAGATATTCTGTTTCTGGGACATTTCAGCCCTCTAGTTCTGTGCCATAATAGAGTTTTCAGCAACATTATTTGATTCACCATCTTGTAAGATGTCATATTATTCCACTATATTGTTGATATCATGTTCATAGAACCTGAAACTATAATAACAACAATAGCACTGACAAATATTCATTTGCATGTTTAATGTACTCAGTTAATTCTTAGTATAAACCTTATGAAAAAGTTAATATTTTTAAATTTTAATTGAGGATAAGGTATCACAGGGCTATTAAGTAAGATGTCCCCTGTCACAGCTGAGAAGGAGCTGAGTGGGATTCAGCCCCAGGCAGTCTGATGTCAAACTGTACATTTATTCACTATAAATAACTAATAGTGACAGCAAGATTAACAAATTCCCGTTATGCCCTAATAAAAACATACCTAAAAAATAAAGGAAAATATATTTCTTGAAAATGTAAGAACTTTCAATGGTCTTGAGCATGTTTTCTAGTTTTCTGTTGTTGTGTGACAAAATAACACAAACCTAAAAGCTTAAAAAAACACAAACTTATTATCTGACAATTTCCATGAGTGAGGAGTCTAGGAACAGCTTCTCTGGATCTCCTGCTTAGGACCTTACCAGGATGAAATGAAAGAGTCCAGACTGTTCTATAATTCTCATCTTAAGTCTCATGGTCATCTTCTGAAGAGCTCAGTTTTTCAGTAGAAGTCATCTCTTCTAGCTGTATGATTGCTGTCCTTGTTTTCTTGCTAGGTGTCAGTCAGTTACAATATCCAGAGGCCACTGACAATGCTTTGCCACATGGCTTCCCAACCTGGATATTATTTTCCTTCAGGCCAGCACATGAATATCTGTCAGATATCCTTCTTTACATTCAGCTGGGAAAGCACTCTATTTTTATTTTATAATTTTTTTTTTCATTTTACTTTTTGAGCCTAGTTTTAAATGACTCTCCTGATTAGGTTAGGCCTACGCTTTTGCCATATAATAGTAGTGTGATCTTCTATTCACAAGTTCAATCCACACTAAGGGAGGTAGATCATACAGGGCATTTATGTAACATGTGGGAATTCTGCAGACCTCTACAGTTTTGCGTTTTTCCTCTAAAGTGAAAGCGGTGTTGTTTCTTAAACCCACATCCAAAAAAGTTGTTCTACTGTTACCATGTACACTGTTATTTGAAAATCCTTCACTGTTTACTAAAGTTCAAAGAAAAAGAAAACAAATGAGCTCGTCAAGACTATAGTGTCAGCAGCTCTATCACTCTTTCTTCATGACCTAATGATCTAATACTGATGGAAGTGTTGATGACAGAACAATATCAAGGAGGACACACTGATAAGAGTATGACAGCAGCTAATCCTGAGATCTGGGTTTTTTTAAAAAATGCTCATCTTTAACAATCCTAAGTATTCTAATTTCAAAAAACAAAACAAACAAGTAAAAAATGTCAAAATAATACTTGGTCCTTCAGGGGAAAATTGAATATGTTGACTTGGGACACCCAAGTCCATCATGTTCTCAGTGCTTTTCAATCTGTCTAACCATACATTTGGGTATGACCAGAAGTATTCCACCATAATGTGCCAATGTATATATGAAAGCCTTTACCCCTTTTCTGAAGGTACCAAGTGAGTTATATGAATAGGTTTATCAGAGTCTCAGTACACCATCTCCTCTCAGAGGACCACCCCTGTCATCAAACTCAAACTATAAGGGATAACTAATAACTTTATGAACAAAAATGTAAAATTATAAATATAAAAAATAATATATACATGTTCTATTCTGTAAGTTGTCATTACTCAGAAATAGACAACTTTGACTTTCTGTTTTAGGAGTGGCCTAGACCATAAGTGGAAAAGGAAAATTCTCATAAGAAGTAGAATTTTGAATGGACATTTACTAAGTTTAAAATGCGTGGTGCCTGGAATAAGACACTATGTTGACTTCTGGGCATTGCGTAATGGTTTAGTTGGATAATTTGAAGAGAAAAGGGTTAAATTGTTGGCCACTAAACACAATATAGATAAATCTCACAAATATAATATTGAGCTAAAGAATCCAGGCACGTGAGCGTGCATGTGTGCGCACCCACCCACCCACACACACACACACACACACAGCAAAACAAAAATAGCCAAATCACAGAAACAGCCCAAGGGCCCATAGAATGAGGAATGGATTACTCAGCCATAAAAGAATGAAATCTTGAAATTTGCAACAACATGGATGGAGCTAGAGAGTATTATATTAAGATAAGTCAGAGAAGGTCATTTCTATGTATTTCACCCACATGTGGAATTTAAGAAACAAAACAAATGAATAAATTGGGGGGGTGTGGACAGAGGGAGGCAAACCAAGAAACAGACTTTTAACTCTAAGGAACAAACTGATGGTTACCAGAGGGGAGGTGGGTAGAGGGATGGGTAAACTAGGTAAAGAGAATTAAGGCATGCACTTGCTGTGATGAGCACTGGGTGATGTATGGAAGTGTTGAATCACTACACTGTACACATGAAATTAATCTTATACTCTATGTTAACTAACTGGATTTTAAATAAAATCTTAAAAAAATAAAGTTAAAAAGAAGACTTTAATTATAGAAATTTCAAAACCAAACAAAATTAATCTATGGTAGTAGAAATCAGAAGGGTTGGTATTCTTGTGGGTATTGAAACCAGAAAAAAAGTATATTGGGCCCTTCGGAAGTATGTGCAATGTTTTATTTTATGATCTCAGTGCTGCTTGTACAGATGTGCCCAGTTTGTGAAAATTCATTGAGCTGTGCCCAGATGGTTTATGTACTTTTATGAATATATGTTATTATCAAATAAAAAAACAAATCATTTCAGTAAATAATTAATCTCAAGAAATTTTTTGGAAGAGCCCTGTAGTAGAACCTCTAGGAGTAGGCCCAGAACATGAAAACACATTTGTTCCTACTGTAGAAAAATACTTTCATAATCAGGTGTACAGACTTTTTAAATATCAGCTATCTTCTTTCCAAAATAGACCAAAATTTGCAGACTGAGCTTATGATTAAAATGTGTGTGGTGCCAAGATGGAACTTCAAAAAGTAACTTTCCTCTTCATAAGGTGACCTAGCCACAGACACTTATGAATGTGCAGTTACCACCAAAAATAATTGTTTTATTTCTCAATATGTCTTCACATTTCAGGTGAACAGCAGCTACATGGTTCTTACCTTAGAACCCTTTCATGGCTGGGGGTTGTGGTAAAGATTTTTTTTTTTCTTTTATTAGACAAAAACTTATTGTAGATGTGGATTTTATTTTCAGACTATAAGCATGCTTGCTCAGGAACCTCCAAACTTGGACTAACTAAATTCTTCAAAAATTATCATTCTTTTCCATAAGAACTATCTCCAGTTGAAATAAAAGAAGCAATGTTTTGAAACTGATCATCCTACTACTCCAATAACTGGTTTTATTAAAAAAAATTAATGCAGATTCAGCTATAGTTCCAGGAGAGACAACACCCTATGAAGTTAAGTTGGCTTTTCTGCATTATCATGTTTATAATCTAAATCCATGACAAATATATGTTGCTCTCTTTTCCTTAAGCAGAATGCTAAATCTATGAATAGATGAATGCAGAAAATAAAGTTAGAAGAAGGTTTTGGTACTTCTTACTCTTACCTGTAATATCGCATCTCGAAATCTTTCTTGCACTGTAGGATGATGGCCTATAGTGTTTTATATATATATATATATATATATATATATATATATATATAATATACTATATATTATATAATTAAATATAAATTATACATATATGTATAAAATATACATATACATAAATTATACATATGCATATAATTATAATTATGTATAAATTATACATTTTTGTTTATTTTTAATCCACCAAAATGATACTTCTACAAGCATATCTTCTAAATTCTCCTAGACAGGGTTACATATTTTACTAGAATGACTGACCTGATAATGAAAGAGAAATAGAGATCTACAGAAATATGGATAGAATCGAAATAGTACTCTGGAATGTTTCCACATAATAATAGGCCTAGTAATAAATATTAAATAAGAAAATGTAATAGGATCCACAGAGACTCTAATTAACAAGGGATAGAAAACTTAGTTCTACTGACAAGTTAAAAAAATAAACGTGACCTGAGAATATTCTGGCCAAAGATAAAAATATATGAAATAGAAATTAAAAAAAAAAAATCAGTGACAAGTTTACTTCCCATGATCATTTGCAGCATTGCTTACTCTTTTACATATACTTCCTTTTTCTTGCTTTTGTCCACTATTAAACACAGAGTGTCTTGGTTGATTTGATCCATAGATCAAAGAATACTGAGATGCTATGATAACAGAGCGACCCCAAAAACAAACATAACCCAGAGAATACAAGTGTCATCTTTGGAAGCATTAGCCAAAAATCACATTTGGTTTTCTCCTGTAAATGGAATGAGATTATTTTTTAATTATGAGACACACTATGTAAAACAGGAACATTTTAAGAATCATATATATAGAAAAAAGAGTGAGCAAGTACTTGCCTAAGACTTTGGACAGGTAGGGTATGTAAAAAAATTTCTATTGTTTTTGCCTTCTCATTACCCCTTCTTCTAGGAAGAGATACCAATCTCTATGACACCAGGCAGAGGCAGTACACAATGCAAACTGGCTCAATCAAAATATCTCCTACCCCTGACACTCAGATAATATGCACTTCTGTGAATATTAATCTATAATACAGAGGCTGAAGATTTATTAAATCACATTATTTTAAGGCTTTACCTTAGTGAGACAGCCCTAACTCCTGCTGGCATTCCCAGTGTTGCCCTGAGCTATCATCTTTCCTAAGACCTGAATGTTAAGCTTTAGGTATTTCACTATCCTTTATACAAATCCTCTTTCCTTTGTTTATTTGTTACCTGAATCTGAGTCTTTCTTTGGTTATTGTTAATCTCAAAAACCAAAAAGCCTAAGCGTTACTAAATTAGAGAAACATCTACAGCAATTTGACTTGAATATTTTTTTTTAATTTTTTTATTTTTTTCAGCATAACAGTATTCATTATTTTTGCACCACACCCAGTGCTCCATGCAATCTGTGCCCTCTACAATACCCACCACCTGGTGCCCCCAACCTCCCACCCCCCCACCCCTTCAAAATTCTCAGATCGTTTTTCAGAGTCCATAGTCTCTCATGGTTCACCTCCCCTTCCAATTTCCCTCAACTCCCTTCTCCTCTCCATCTCCCCTTGTCCTCCATGCTATTTGTTATGCTCCACAAATAAGTGAAACCATATGATAATTGACTCTCTCTGCTTGACTTATTTCACTCAGCATAATCTCTTCCAGTCCCGTCCATGTTGCTACAAAACTTGGGGATTCATCCTTTCTTTCTTTTTTTTTTTTTTTTTTACAGCTTTATAAACATATATTTTTATCCCCAGGGGTACAGGTCTGCGAATCGCCAGGTTTACACACTTCACAACACTCACCATAGCACATACCCTCCCCGATATCCATAACCCCACCCCCTCTCCCAACCCCCTCCCCCCATCAACCCTCAGTTTGTTTTGTGAGATTAAGAGTCACTTATGGTTTGTCTCCCTCCCAATCCCATCTTGTTTCATTTACTCTTCTCCTACCCCCTCGACCCCCCATGTTGCATCTCCTCTCCCTCATATCAGGGAGATCATATGATAGTTGTCTTTCTCCGATTGACTTATTTCGCTAAGCATGATACCCTCTAGTTCCATCCACGTCGTCGCAAATGGCAAGATTTCATTTCTTTTGATGGCTGCATAGTATTCCATTGTGTATATATACCACATCTTCTTTATCCATTCATCTGTAGATGGACATCTAGGTTCTTTCCATAGTTTGGCTATTGTAGACATTGCTGCTATAAACATTCGGGTGCACGTGCCCCTTCGGATCACTACGTTTGTATCTTTAGGGTAAATACCCAGCAGTGCAATTGCAGGGTCATAGGGTAGTTCTATTTTCAACATTTTGAGGAACCTCCATGCTGTTTTCCAGAGTGGTTGCACCAGCTTGCATTCCCACCAACAGCGTAGGAGGGTTCCCCTTTCTCCGCATCCTCGCCAGCATCTGTCATTTCCTGACTTGTTAATTTTAGCCATTCTGACTGGTGTGAGGTGATATCTCATGGTGGTTTTGATTTGTATTTCCCTGATGCCGAGTGATATGGAACACTTTTTCATGTGTCTGTTGGCCATCTGGATGTCTTCTTTGCAGAAATGTCTGTTCATGTCCTCTGCCCATTTCTTGATTGGATTATTTGTTCTTTGGGTGTTGAGTTTGCTAAGTTCTTTATAGATTTTGGACACTAGCCCTTTATCTGATATGTCATTTGCAAATATCTTCTCCCATTCTGTCAGTTGTCTTTTGGTTTTGTTAACTGTTTCCTTTGCTGTGCAAAAGCTTTTGATCTTGATGAAATCCCAAAAGTTCATTTTTGCCCTTGCTTCCCTTGCCTTTGGTGATGTTCCTAGGAAGATGTTGCTGCGGCTGAGGTCGAAGAGGTTGCTGCCTGTGTTCTCCTCGAGGATTTTGATGGATTCCTTTCTCACATTGAGATCCTTCATCCATTTTGAGTCTATTTTCGTGTGTGGTGTAAGGAAATGATCCAATTTCATTTTTCTGCATGTGGCTGTCCAATTTTCCCAACACCATTTATTGAAGAGGCTGTCTTTGTTCCATTGGACATTCTTTCCTGCTTTGTCGAAGATGAGTTGACCATAGAGTTGAGGGTCCATTTCTGGGCTCTCTATTCTGTTCCATTGATCTATGTGTCTGTTTTTGTGCCAGTACCATGCTGTCTTGATGATGACAGCTTTGTAATAGAGCTTGAAGTCCGGAATTGTGATGCCACCAACTTTGGCTTTCTTTATCAACATTCCTTTGGCTATTCGAGGTCTTTTCTGGTTCCATATAAATTTTAGGATTATTTGTTCCATTTCTTTGAAAAAAATGGATGGTACTTTGATAGGAATTGCATTAAATGTGTAGATTGCTTTAGGTAGCATAGACATTTTCACAATATTTATTCTTCCAATCCAGGAGCATGGAACATTTTTCCATTTCTTTGTGTCTTCCTCAATTTCTTTCATGAGTACTTTATAGTTTTCTGTGTATAGATTCTTAGTCTCTTTGGTTAGGTTTATTCCTAGGTATCTTATAGTTTTGGGTGCAATTGTCAATGGGATGGACTCCTTAATTTCTCTTTCTTCTGTCTTGTTGTTGGTGTAGAGAAATGCAACTGATTTCTGTGCATTGATTTTATATCCTGACACTTTACTGAATTCCTGTACAAGTTCTAGCAGTTTTGGAGTGGAGTCTTTTGGGTTTTCCACATAGAGTATCATATCATCTGCGAAGAGTGATAGTTTGACTTCTTCTTTGCCGATTTGGATGCCTTTAATTTCCTTTTGTTGTCTGATTGCTGAGGCTAGGACTTCTAGTACTATGTTGAATAGCAGTGGTGATAACGGACATCCCTGCCGTGTTCCTGACCTTAGCGGAAAAGCTTTCAGTTTTTCTCCATTGAGAATGATATTTGCGGTGGGTTTTTCATAGATGGCTTTGATAATATTGAGGTATGTGCCGTCTATCCCTACACTTTGAAGAGTTTTGAGCACTTTGTCAAATGCTTTTTCAGCATCTATGGAGAGTATCATATGGTTCTTGTTCTTTCTTTTATTAATGTGTTGTATCACATTGATTGATTTGCAGATGTTGAACCAGCCTTGCAGCCCTGGAATAAATCCCACTTGGTCGTGGTGAATAATCCTTTTAACGTACTGTTGAATCCTATTGGCTAGTATTTTGGCGAGAATTTTTGCATCTGTGTTCATCAAGGATATTGGTCTGTATTTCTCTTTTCTGTTGGGATCCTTGTCTGGTTTTGGGATCAAGGTGATGCTGGCCTCATAAAATGAGTTTGGAAGTTTTCCTTCTATTGCTATTTTTTGGAACAGTTTCAGGAGAATAGGAATTAGTTCTTCTTTAAATGTTTGGTAGAATTCCCCCGGGAAGCCGTCTGGCCCTGGGCTTTTGTTTGTTTGGAGATTTTTGATGACTGTTTCAATCTCCTTACTGGTTATGGGTCTGTTCAGGCTTTCTATTTCTTCCTGGTTCAGTTGTGGTAGTTTATATGTCTCTAGGAATGCATCCATTTCTTCCAGATTGTCAAATTTGTTGGCGTAGAGTTGCTCATAGTATGTTCTTATAATTGTCTGTATTTCTTTGGTGTTCGTTGTGATCTCTCCTCTTTCATTCATGATTTTATTTATTTGGGTCCTCTCTCTTTTCTTTTTGATAAGTCTGGCCAGGGGTTTATCAATCTTATTAATTCTTTCAAAGAACCAGCTCCTAGTTTCGTTGATTTGTTCTATTGTTTTTTTGGTTTCTATTTCATTGATTTCTGCTCTGATCTTTATGATTTCTCTTCTCCTGCTGGGTTTAGGGTTTCTTTCTTGTTCTTTCTCCAGCTCCTTTAGGTGTAGGGTTAGGTTGTGTACCTGAGACCTTTCTTGTTTCTTGAGAAAGGCTTGTACCGCTATATATTTTCCTCTCAGGACTGCCTTTGTTGTGTCGCACAGATTCTGAACTGTTGTGTTTTCATTATCATTTGTTTCCATAAATTTTTTCAATTCTTCTTTGATTTCCTGGTTGACCCATTCATTCTTTAGAAGGATGTAGTTTAGTCTCCATGTATTTGGGTTCTTTCCAAATTTCCTCTTGTTATTGAGTTCTAGCTTTAGAGCATTGTGGTCTGAAAATATGCAGGGAATGATCCCAATCTTTTGATACCGGTTGAGACTTGATTTAGGACCAAGAATGTGATCTATTCTGGAGAATGTTCCATGTGCACTAGAGAAGAATGTGTATTCTGTTGCTTTGGGATGAAATGTTCTGAATATATCTGTGATGTCCATCTGGTCCAGTGTGTCATTTAAGGCCTTTATTTCCTTGTTGATCTTTTGCTTGGATGATCTGTCCATTTCAGTGAGGGGAGTGTTAAAATCCCCTACTATTATTGTATTCTTGTCGATGTGTTTCTTTGATTTTGTTATTAATTGGTTTATATAGTTGGCTGCTCCCACGTTAGGTGCATAGATATTTATAATTGTTAGATCTTCTTGTTGGACAGTTCCTTTGAGTATGATATAGTGTCCTTCCTCATCTCTTATTATAATCTTTGGCTTAAAATCTAATTGATCTGATATAAGGATTGCCACTCCTGCTTTCTTCTGATGTCCATTAGCATGGTAAATTCTTTTCCACCCCCTCACTTTAAACCTGGAGGTGTCTTCAGGTGTAAGATGAGTTTCTTGTAGGCAACATATAGATGGTTTTTGTTTTTTTATCCATTCTGATACCCTGTGTCTTTTGATTGGGGCATTTAGCCCATTAACATTCAGGGTAAGTATTGAGAGATATGAATTTAGTGCCATTGTATTGCCTGTAAGGTGACTGTTATTGTATATTGTCTCTGTTTCTTTCTGATCTACTACTTTGAGGGTCTCTCTTTGCTTAGAGGACCCCTTTCAATATTTCCTGTAGAGCTGGTTTGGTATTTGCAAATTCTTTCAGTTTTTGTTTGTCCTGGAAGCTTTTAATCTCTCCGTCTATTTTCAATGATAGCCTAGCTGGATATAGTATTCTTGGCTGCATGTTTTTCTCATTTAGTACTCTGAATATATCATGCCAGCTCTTTCTGGCCTGCCAGGTCTCTGTGGATAAGTCTGCTGCCAATCTAATATTTTTACCATTGTACATTACAGACTTCTTTTCCCGGGCTGCTTTCAGGATCTTTTCTTTGTCACTAAGACTTGTCAATTTTACTATTAGGTGACGGGGTGTAGACTTATTCTTATTGATTTTGAGGGGGGTTCTCTGAACCTCCTGGATTTTGATGCTAGTTCCCTTTGCCATATTGGGGAAATTTTCTCCAATAATTCTCTCCAATATACCTTCTGCTCCCCTCTCTGTTTCCTCTTCTTCTGGAATCCCAATTATTCTAATGTTGTTTCATCTTATGGTGTCACTTATCTCTCGAATTCTCCCCTCGTGGTCCAGTAGCTGTTTGTCCCTCTTTTGCTCAGCTTCTTTATTCTCTGTCATTTGGTCTTCTATATCGCTAATTCTTTCTTCTGCCTCATTTATCCTAGCAGTGAGAGCCTCCATTTTTTATTGCACCTCATTAATAGCTTTTTTTTATTTCAACTTGGTTAGATTTTAGTTCTTTTATTTCTCCAGAAAGGGCTTTTATATCTCCCGAGAGGGTTGCTTTAATATCTTCCATGCCTTTTTCAAGCCCGGCTCGAACCTTGAGAATCGTCATTCTGAACTCTATATCTGACATATTACCAATGTCTGTATTGATTAGGTCCCTAGCCTTTGGTATTGCCTCTTGTTCTTTTTTTTGTTGTGAATTTTTCCGCCTTGTCATTTTGTCCAGATAAGAGTTTATGAAGGAGCAAGTAAAATACTAAAAGGGTGGCAACAACCCCAGGAAAATATGCTTTAGCCAAATCAGAAGAGATCCTGAATTGTGAGGGGGGAGACAGGGGATAAAAAAGGGGTTCAGAAAGAAAGAAAAAAAAAAACTATTAAAAAAAAGAAAGCCGATAAAGAAAAAATATAAAAAGAGGAAAAAAAATATATATATATTAGATAAACTATTTAAAAAACGTTAAAAAAAGAAAATGGTAAAAGTTAAAAAAAATTTAGCAGAAGAAGAGAAAAAGAAAAAAAAAATGAAAAAGAAAAAAAAATTAAATTAACTGCAAGGCTAAAAAATCATGGGGAGAAAGCCATGAGTTCCGTGCTTTGCTTTCTTCTCCTCTGGAATTCCGCCGTTCTCCTTGGTAGGTGAACTTGGTCCTGGCTGGGTTTCCCATAGATCTTCTGGGGGAGGGGCCCGTTGTAGTGATTCTCAAGCATCTTTGCCCCAGGCGGAGTTGCACCGCCCTTACCCGGGGCCGCGCTGAGTCATCCGCTCTGGTTCGCTTTCGGGAGCTTTTGTTCCCTGATCGCTTTCCGTAGAGTCCGGAGGACGGGAATAAAGATGGCGGCCTCCCGGTCTCCGGCCCGGAGGAGCCGAGAGCCCGGGGCCCCACTCCTCAGTGCGCCCTCAGAGAACAGCGCCAAATGACTCCCGTCACCCTGGCCTCTGGCCGCGCTCCGAGCTGACCGTGCCTGCGACCGGTTCAAGGCAACCCCGAGCTGAGAGTCACTCCTCGGCTCTGTCTCTGCAGCCGGCTTCCCCGTTCTAATACCGGTAAGCTCTGCGACACTGAGACACCCCCGATCCTTCTGCGACCCTGCAGGACCTGAGGCCGCGCTTACCCCGCCTGGGCTTCACCCCAGTTAAGCCTCTGGAGCGATGTCCCTCAGCGGAACAGACTTTTAAAAGTCCTTATTTTGCTCCGTTGCTCCGCCGCTCGCCGGGAGCCGGCCCCTCCCCCCGCGGTCTATCTTCTCGTCGCTTTGGATTCACTTCTCCGCCAGTCCTACCTTGCAGAAAGTGGTTGATTTTCTGTTTCTGGAATTGCTGTTCTTCTTCTCTTCAATCTCCCGTTGGATTTGTAGGTGTTTGCAATCTTTAGATAAGCTATTTAGCTGATCTCCCGCTACCCGAAGTAGTCTCAGCCTGCTACTTCTCCGCCATCTTGACTCCTCCCCCAGAAAAGCCTTGACTTGAATATTTTAATCAAGACTCTTACCAGCAATTAGTTTGTCAAGCATTTAAGAAGGCAAAAGAATTCGCAGATACACAGCACTCTTTGAAAGTTCTTTTCTTTTTCTGTTTCACAGGGAGATAAATCAAAACTTGATGTCACTGATAGTGAGCATTATGCTTCAGAAGGTTTGGTCATCAACATCAGAAACTATTTAAAAGACTGAAATAAGCACTTATGGTTTAAATATGAACTACAGTTCTAGTAGAGTAACTATAGTTACTGAGTAAAAGCTATTTTACTACTAGCTTTCCATTAGCCTGGAGTAGTGGTTAGAAAAAATAGTGATGACTTTAATTAAATGCATTAAATGTCAAGACAAAAGTATTTTTAATATTGCCATGATAGGAAAAAGATGGGGTACTCTGTGCATAAATTCTTTTTTAGGAGTAAAAAAAAGTCTTTCTAAAGACGCAACACAGTTACAGGTACATAATGGGTGCTTAATATATATTCCTCTAATTTTTTGAATGAAATAGTTAATATAAGTTGAAACTTGGGGAATTTTTTCAGTTAGATATGATTTTAAAAATCTGAAATTAAAGATTACTTAGATTGTCTAAGGAAAATTAGATAAAAAAGAAAATATAAATTTAGAATAATAGTATTGGGAAAACAGTCCCAGGTAATTAAATAAAAAATAGATATCTTTAAATATATGATTAGATCATCCTTTCCCCTCTCCAGACATTCACTGATAAACAGGGGAGGATTTCATGTCATGAAATAATAAAAACAACCGATAGACATTTTGGAAAATGTTCTATCTCTATGTTCTTTGATGTTCTATTAATGTCAGAACAAGAAAATGCAAATTAAGCCAGCGATGAGATGCCATTTTAAGCTCATTTTAAAATAAATGGCCCAAATGATAGTAATGAAAAGAGGCCAATCTTTTGGAATGGACCTTAGATTTTTAAGAATCTTTTTTCATTCCCTTCCCCTAGACCTCTTCTTCTAAGCAGTAGCTAAGTGCAATTCATTTTTTTCTAAAGTTTCTCTCCAAACTCTATTCCTCTCTACTGCCCACAGCAAATACTACAGCTTAGTTGACATTATAACTACCTAAATTCCCACAATTACCTTCTATTTTGTCCTGCAGCCTCCAGTCTTACTTCCCTTGATATATTCTCCTCCTTCAGCCACAAAGCAAATTTGCTCATGGTGTTCTCTGATACTGGAATAGCATCTCTTTTTTTCTTACTTAAAATCAAACTGATCAATATGTTTTTGAGATACTTCATTTACTTTTGTGTTCCTGTTCAATTACTTATCCAACTTCATTTTCCCTATTCAACACCATCTCCCATTCTGTAATTCCCAAATCTAAGTTCTAGGCAGCTCTACATCCATTCCCCATGTTCTCACTTACTTCGTGACCTCAGCTCAGATTTCTTTTTCCAAAACATGTTTCCTTTAACCTGATGACCTCTAGGCATCCTAGACATAGAATCAGTTTTGATATCAATCACTTACCCATCATTACAACTAGTTTCTTTCCAGTAAACTCCTAAGGAAACCTCTAATTACCCTATTACTGCAACATTTATTTGGCTTCATTTAACCCAAATCAAATAAGGAATTTAAAACTGCATTAAAGTTTACTTGTCTTAAGTCCATTTAAAAAATGATTCAAAAACTCTCTTTACAGCTTTTATTATTTTTGTTTTCCTTTAATGATTTCTTTACAAATTTAATTCTATCTGTACAGTTTAAGTTACCATCTCTACTCTATTTGTTGCCTTCTTAGGATTTTTCATTAATTGAAGACATACTTTTTTGAAATTTAAATCATTTCTTCTAGTGTGTAAGCAATTTTATCAGGTCATACCCTAAAAATGTCAAATGTTTATATTTTTGACCATATAATATTTACAACAGAAACATCTTAGTAACAAAAGCTTTGTGTCCTTTTCAATGGTACATGTTGAAAAGAGACATTTCATGAACATCAACCTTTTTTCCTAAATATACTGAAAAGATCAAGAACATAATGACATTACATTTTACTGGAATTTACAGAAATAGTATGACATAATATAACAATGTAAAATTTGATCTAGCTTATTATTTTCCCATTGGATAATATCATCATTAGTTTTGCCCTAATATTATTCAGAATAACCATTCATGATAAGTATCCACAAAAAAACACTTCAGTGGAAGACTATCCATATCTAATTGAGCATACATAATTTTCTCCCCCTTTTTATTTAACACAAAAGATTTAATTTAAAGGAGAATGAAATATGTACTTTGTCACTAAATACATCAAACTCATATTCTGAGGAACATGAGCTTTTAAAGAACATAAAGTTTCTTCTGAAATGTTCTATAAGCAATACTAAAAGTTAGATTTTCCCCAGAGAGACACTTATAATATACTTTCATTGAGAGGAATTTTAAATACTGAAAAAAAAAATGTTTAAATAAAAAATAAAGGGAAATGCATAAGAATCCATTCAGATTTAAAATGTTAGGTATCACATAGTAAATTTCTGGTGTAGGATCCATGAGGAAACATAGTTGTTGGGGATGAAGAAAGGGGTGTTTAAGATTATCTCCATTTCATAAATGAAGCAATAGAATCTTAGAGGGCTTCCATCACCTTAGACTTAGCTAAGTATAGAAGCAATATTCAAAACTATATTTGTCTAGTTCTATAGCTTATAATTTGAAACAACACATACTTCCTACCACTGACTGTACATGTAGCAATTTTACTGAAATAATTGATTTAAAAATCTTATGCATCATATTTTATAACTATATTATTATATTACTAAGAGATATTAAATGGTTAGCTAATAACTTCATGTAACATTTAATACATCAGAATGACTAGCAGGAATTCAAAATAAATAATCAAAAATCTTTATAGCACTTCATAGTCTAACCAGTGTGTCAGGACACAATGCTGGGTCATAGGCAGAGGATGAACAAGGAAACAGTCCTGGAAGCATGCTACTGCCTAGGATTTACCTTTTGTTTCTGCATGATAGAGCAATGTAGAGATCTGGAATTGGAAAGACCAGTTTGGCAGGAGGGGCACTCAGGGGATTTGGGAAACAGACTACCAACTGGAGTAGAAGAATATTAATATTTTAATAAACCATGTACCCATACAAAAAGCATATTGGATCTTTATCAGCCGGGTTATAGGTGTGCTAAGATATTGATCCTCTCAGCCATTGGTGTGGTCAAGTACATCCTGGGTAGCCAGTTGCTTCATCTGCCTTCACACCCATCTGTGGTGGGTGTGTGGAGAAAAGGAGTAGTATCTCCACACAGGTAGCCTAGGTCAAGTCACTTCACTGAGCCACAGGAACATTTTTCTATGTCTTTCCTAATGTCATAATCTGTAAAGAACCTTTCTAAGTCAAAGTTGAGATGGGTCACCCACTATTTTATACAATCATTACTTTTTAGCTAAATTCAGTAATATGCTTTATTATACTTACCTGTGTTTGTAGTATCTTTGTTACTGTTGTTATTAACCAGAATACAGGCAATTGAGGCAAGAAACTTAGGTTCTAAGTTTGGTTTCCATAAGATACTATGTGAATATAGAATATAATTTTAATTTCTTTAAAGTTACATGTTGCCTAGAGGCACCTGGCTGGTTGGGTTGGTTGAGCAACCCATTCTTGGTTTAGGCTCAGGTCCTGATCTCCCAGTGGAGAGACTGAACCCTGAGGCGGGCTCTGCCTCAGTGGGAGTCTGCCAGAGGTTCTCCCTCTCCCTCTACCCACTCCCGCCCTTCCCCCTCATGCACACACTCTCTCTCTCTGTCTCAAATAAATAAATAAATATTAAAAAAAAAAAGCTACATATTGCCTCATCAGAAAGAATGGGGTTATAAGGGATTTTTTATCCAAGTAACAATTATGTGTGTTTTTGTTAATCTTTATACCTGAAATCAGACTTACACATTTGGAAAACAGGGCTGATTATAAAAGAAGAATTTGAAGCAAGTTTTGAAAATCTTAAAATCTCTTCAGGTGAGGTGGACTGTTATTTGAAAAACAGATTAATCAAGGAATCCAGGTGCTGGAGTCAAGCATATCTCAGGTTTGTATTTAAGGTTTTTTTTTGTTTTTGTTTTTGTTTTTTTCTAAAGATTACTTATTTATTTATTTAAGAGAGAGACAGAGATAGCCGAGAGAGAACATGAGTGGGAGGGAGGGACAGAGGGAGAAGCACACTCCCAGCTGATCAGAGAGTCCACGATGAGGGTGGAGGGGTCTTGATCCCAGGACTCTGGGATCATAACCTGAGCCAAAAGCAGACTGTTAACCCATGGAGCCACCAAGATGCCCCAATTTTAAGTTTTAACATGTTCCCAGAGTAAATCATTTTATCTATCTAAGCTTCAATTTCCTTAGAAATGAATTGGATGAAAACAGTTCATAGGGGCCATTGGCCATTGACTGAGCAAACCACCATGGCCTCTTCTGGCACAGTACTGCAAGACAACCTGTTTCATGCTCCCCAGCAAGGCAGCTCCATTATCTGTGCCCCAGAGTCGGGAAGCCAGGCAGTTCATTAGGACTGCACAAACCGCAAGAATGCCAGCTGGGACAGCCTCTGTTAGCCTGTGAGGTTGGTGGTGTGAGCGTCATAGGCCAGCCCTTGCATCCGCTCCCATAATGCAGTGCATGGTGCGTCACTGAGGAAAGAAAATTATGGCTGCAACATAGCTCTAAAATTCACTTCTTAGCAGGAGAACGCATCCACTGTTCTGATGGCCCGACCTTTCTGGGTCAGTAATGGACAATGTCAGGGTACACAGCACATATTCCTGTCGCTTAGGAAATAGGAGTCTAGATTAACAGTTTGCAAGCCTATTTTCGTACTTCATGCTTTGGGAGTTAACAGTTGAAGAGAGGGTGGAAATTTTTTGAAAATTATTATAGGTGATTAGCTGCCACTTGTCTGAGGTCTGTTTTGAGACAAATTAACCTCTTTGTAATGCTAAAGCAAGGTCACTAGATTAAAAAACAAAAACAAAACACACACACACACACACACACACACACACACACACACACACACACACACAAAACAGAAAGCAGAATGGTCTATGTTCTCTTTTAAGCTGCCCCAGCCATGCTGGAAGCAGTTGTTTGAGAGTGGATTCTTTTGTAAAAAGGTGGCATCAAGTCACTGTGAACATTTCTTTTAACCTATGCCTTTGCAAAGGCCTAACCTCCGAAAGTACATTTGAGAACTAATTCTATCTGCAGTGGCATTAATTATAAAATGAGGATCATTAGATAAATCAGTTAACTGAAAAAGCATTTTTCATTAAGTCGCCCAGTGGATAAGTAGTGGCAATCCCACTATGCAAACTATCGGCTGTTTTATTTTAATTGCACTATTGAGTGAATCCTCATATTCAAGTACCATGAGCAACACTGGACTGAGTATGGGATTCCAGGACAACTACAGAAGAGTATTTCAGGAAAAAGACCTTTGTCACATCTACATGTTAACTACTGAAGTTCTGCAGGAGTTGATAGGGAGAAGCCATCTCGATACTCAGACATCTTGAATATTTCGGCAGTTACCTTGTACTTGGCATTCAGGCATTTAGCTGGATCTCTTTTCCTCCAAATTTGGGCAGACACTATATAGCTATATTTGAATCCTCCCAAATGTGTTGGCAAAGCCAACAGAACCCAGGCAGAAGACTCTTCTGGGCAATAGTCTTATAAAGCTTTACCTCACAGTACATGGAAAATCAAAGATTTTTTCAGCTATAACACAAGATTCTCTGCAATGGTGTGCACAGTTAGCATCTCTTCATGGACCTTTATTCCCCATGTAAGATCACAAATTGATTATTGAAGGATTACTGAATACTATCAATGAAATTGAAATACAAGATTTGGAAGTTGTGGAATTCTCCAGCATTAATCGGCAACTTCATAAATGTATTCCCTCCAGATGTTTTAAATGTCATTCCAAATGAACTTCTCTTCTTTGTTAACTGCCTCACACACCTCACTTATTCTTTAGGTGAAGTGCTGCTTTGAAAGAAGTTTTGATAAAGATGACATGGTATACAAGGAGATGTATGGCAAATTGCTAGAGACCTCCTAACTTGGATCCAAGATGACAAACATTTTTATCCAACATGCAGCTCAAGTTTTCAATTCCTATATTCAGTGCCACCTAGCTGCTCCAGATGGCACAGGAAATTTGACTCTAAATGGTGTGGTTTCTTGTGAGGAAGAAGAAATAAGTAAACATCAGGAGGATGATGAAGACCAACTTTCAGATCAGCTGTGTGGGAATCCTTGGAAGAATTGCTGCAGAACACTATACACTCCTACTGGCAATGTAGACACGGTCCAAAGAAACCCCATAGAGCAAATATAATCTATTGACAATTCCCAGAGAATGCATAAATTTTTTAAATTTTTTAAACACCACACGGCACCCACACCCCCCAATCCCAGCACACTGAAACAAACAGACAGAAACATACTCATAATTGTATTTCTTAGCTTATACATTTGGAGCCCAGGCACCACAGCATAGAGAAATTATGGAGAACATAGTATGAGACATTATTTGACCCAAATCAATAAAAACTTGGAACAACCACTTTTCAAATGCCTTTTGTTAGCCTTGATTGCTCATAAAGCAATGTTTCAGTGTTTAATGTGTCAAATAATAAATCACAACTCCTATTAAAAAAAAAACACATACCTAAAAGTTTATGTAAATATTAAAGCAGTGTATTTAGCACAACTGTTACAGTTCCTGGCACATAACTCTCACCAGATACTGCTATATTGTAAAAGTCGTGACCTTTATTGGGAGTGGATCACTCATATCCATGCTGGAATCCCCTTATCACTTTTGTTAGTTAAGAAAAGAACTAAATGTAAGAATGGTAAATAAAAACATCTCAACTAAATGGTGGACCTAGAGATATAGGGGTCTTACTGTGCCTCATTTCACAAAGCCTTCGTAAATAGCCTTGAGTCTGCAAGTGGAGGCTGATTTAGCCTTCAAATGTGAATAGTTACATAAAAAAATTAAACTAGCTAAACCAGACTATATAAACTCTTAAGAGAAGATGTAATAGCTTAGAATTATCACTTGACATATTTTATTACCTCTTCCCATTCCCGGTAAGTAATTACTCCATTGTAATGTTAAAATTCAGGCTTATAAATGCTGCTTATAAGACTATAGTTTTTTTTTTTCTTTTTTCCTTTCTGTAATCTCTCTTCTTTGTCTTGGCAGCCAGTTTAGTCTCTCACCATGAAAAAGAGACAGACGTCAGCAATATGTGGTGAAACAAGATTTAAGAAATAGAATGCTCTCTAAAATAAGATAGTTCTAATGTTAATTACTCATAATTACTCAAACTTTTCATTGAAATTCATCCAGTGAACTAAAGAATAGTTGGCTTGAAATTACAGTGTTTGAAAGTGTTCTGTCTTGCAAAATATATGGTTATGTGTATGTACTGTATAGATTAGATAGGCTATCCCTAAATTTTACCAATACAATTTAGCTAAAAAGTGCTAAACTGATTTTCTCATGATAAATGCATACCTAGGTTGTCAGAAGATTCTGTCGTGCCACTCTGCTGCCCTTCTTTGCTGGGTTACGTGAAATTAGCAAAATTGATTTGCTGAAACATTGTACAGATATTCTTCAAAGTCTTCAAGTTGGAGGGGGATGGTTTCAGAGATATGAACACAATTATTACATGGATTTTAAGCTCCAACACTTACTAGGTATGTGGACTTAGATAAGATAAACTCTCTGAACCTCAATTTCCACATTTTAAAAATAGAGAATAAATTTACTGTATAAAGATATTATGTAGATTACATTAGATGATATCAGTCCCTCTTACACAGAACCTAGTAATTAGTAGACACTGGATATTTCCTTCTCCTATTCTATTGTTGAGGAGACTAGTGAGTAAATCTGTGTCTAAGAGTGGAGAGATTCAGGGGCTTGTAAGGGTGGATTTTATTACTATTACAGTGTTGATTATATTCTTGATGGCAACTGAAGATATTAACCACAGGTATCAGTCACTCCTGAGGTGTAAAATGGGTGGGGTACTTAGTTTACATGTTCAGTTACATTGTTGTTTAATTTTATAGACTGAATTAAAATTTGGTACCCATGTGCATCACCCAAATAAATAAGAGATTGATTTAAATTGGAATGCTAATAATTCCTTTAATTGAGAAATATTTTTAGCTTAGATTTATTTAAGTTTCCAAACTTATATGAATTTGCTAGTTGAGTTAGCTCCTTCTAAGAACCTATAGTCCAATATGTAAGGAAGCAGCATTCCCTGTTCTGGATAATTCTAAAAATTCAGTATCTATTTCTATTTTTTTTAAATCAGGGATTTAAAAAATTACTACCTTCCCAAAGAGTTAGATCGTGTCCAGTAGTATCATGACCTTTTATATTCATTGAAGTTATACAATTCCATTTCCAAATCAGTATCTTAGAAGATGGGATTTGAAAGTCACTTTTATCTTTTCTGAAAAAAAACCAGCAATCTATGACTATGGATAATTTATGTTGTCTATCAATAGTTTGCTCCTTCCTGTTGCTGAGTAATATTTCATTATGATGTACCTGATGTACCCCCGTTTGTTTACCCATTTCCCAGGTGGCGAATATTTGGGTAGTTTCCAGCTATTAGTAAGTTGAATAAACCTGTTCGATACACACAGCTGGAATGCATACATAATTATATGTTTAACTTCATAAGAAACTACACATTATATTTCATAACGTTGTATCCTTTTGTATATTGACCAATTATATATGAGATTTCAAGTACAAATTCCTTTCCAGTACTTCATACTTGGTATTGTCAGTTTTCCCCCTCCTTATTCTAATGGCTATGTAGTAGCATCTTAGTATTGTAATTTATTTCCCTAATGACTAATCACATTGAGCATCTTTTTATATGCTTATTTGTCATGTTTATCTTCCCTGGTGAAGCTTCTTTTCAGAACTTCTGGCAATTAAACAATACATATATTATTGAGTTTTGAGTTCTCTATATGTTCTAGATATAAGTTAGTTATAAGATATGTGCTTTGCAAATATAGATACTTTCCAATATGGTGGTTCATCTTATAATTTTTCAACCATACAATGGTGTGAAAATGATTTGCATTCAGTGGAATCTGTACCTCAAGTTTTGAAATTCAATCTTTTACAGGGCCAGTTTTCTGTGGTACAATACTCTCTTGTGATGTTGGATAGCAGCTTCGAACCACAGCTTCCAGTCAGACATGTAATCATGAGGGTAAATAAGGATACACTTAAAGTATTTTGTACCCATACGATCATTCTATTTTTCACTTTCAGTACAGTATTCACTAAATTACTTGAGATATTCAACACTTTATTTTAAAATAGGCTTTGTGATAAATGATTTTGTCATATAAGATAGGCTAGGCTTAAACTGTGATGTTCAGTAGATTATGTGTATTAAATGCATTTCCAATGTCATAGTCAAAGATCTGTATTTCTTCCTAGTCTGTGTTTTAATATTTTAAATCTCAGAATCTTTAACAGGAGTTTCTCAATTTTTATTTTATTTTTATCATTCTTTAGCTGTTGTACTAAAAACACTTTGCCTAGTCCAGTGTTACAAAGATTTCCAGTTTGTTTTTTGCTAAAAGTTTTATAAGTTTATATTCTACATTTATGTTTACAATCTTATTTGAATTAATTTTGTATAAAGTTTGAGGTGTAAGTTTGAGATATGGTTGAGTTTCTTTTTTATTTTCTTTTTTCCTTCTTCTTCTTCTTCTTTTTTTTTTTTTTTTGCATATGAAATTTCAGCTGTTCCAGGATTGCTTGTTTAAAAGACCATCTTTTTTCTGTAGAATTTCTTTTGTTTTCTTATCAGAAATCAATTGACCATTTTCATGCGGATCAAATGAAAGGAAGAGGAAAAGAGAGGGTGAGGGAGAGAAAAAGAGAGAGATAGAAAGGAAAGATGGGAAAGAGGGAGTGTGGGAGGAAGGAAGGAAGGAATCAGTGTTCAGAATATATATGTGATTAAATTAATTGTCTGCATTAGGACTTTTGAAATCAAATCTAGTGTACATTATTTTATACTCTTGAGAAAGTATACAAAACAATGAAAACAAATAAGTTGGAGTAGGATTACAAATTTGAGCAGGTAATTTGACAAATGCAACCTGTCTTGCACATGTAGATAACTAAAGGTAAATTGGGCAATTCAATTGTGTTGTCTCTTATGCAACTCTCTATCTTAAATAAAAGATAAATTGTACTTTCAAGTTTATAAAAATGTCCTAGGTTTCAATTTTACTGAAAGGTAGACTTTAGTGCATTACTTCAAATATATTACACTTTGTAAAATCTCTTTTCTAAATATGTAAAATGGCAAATGTGTTACATACTTTATATACCATTTCAGGTCTCCCTGCATGATTTTTTTTTTTTTTTCCTGATCTCTGGCTCCTTAACTGAAAACTAAGGTAAATAAGGCTTAAATATTGTTCTTAGACCAAGTCTGGTTAGCGTAATTCACTTCACAAGTAACTATTAAGTGCCTACCACTCTTATAGGTTCCTAAGATACATCAGTGAACAATATAGAGCAAAAATATGTACCTTTATGGCACTTTTATTATAGCAAGGAAAATAGACAATAAAACATTAACATAATAAAAGAAAAATGATATTGTACATAAGTTGATAAGCATAACAAAAAGAAATAAGGCAGAATAAGGGTGTCCAGAATGTAAAGGTGGAAATTTAAACTATGAAGTTTACTTGACAAGCTTGGTTTTAGCACAGATTTGAAGAGCATCTTATAGTTATCTATAATAGCTATCTCAAGGGAATGTCCCAGGACAAAGAAAAAACCAGTGTGAAATCTGAAACACAAGAGCCCACCACATGAATATACTGAAATATAAGAAGGCCAGGATAACATGTAGAATGAACAAGGGGGAGGACATAAAAAAGGAGATGAGACCATTAAAAAAAAAAAAAAACTTGAGGGCAAGTATAAGGCCTTTGTTACTTACTTGAGTTAAAATGGAAGCTATCACAGAATTTTGACTAGAGATGTGACATTCTGACTTCTGTTTTAAATGGCTACAGTGTTGAAAGCAGACTGATCAACAATACAAGTAGAAGCAGGGGACAGTTATATAAGCCCATATGGCTACAGAACCATACAGGGTCATGGTTCTGGAGAAGTCAAGGAAAGCTTCCTGATGGAAGTTACATTTGAATTATCATAATAATATTAATTGAATTTTGGTGCTTATTTGCTAGAAAATAATTCTCAGATGACTGTGTTCAATAAGACAAATGAGGTTATTAAGCCTTTAGTGGGCTTACAAAAATAGAGAGCTTGAGTTATCTTGATTCTGAGAGTAATAAAAGAAATTAATATCAGGAGCCTATAGTTTGATCCCTTCAGAGAAGTCAGACACCATGGTCAAGAACTTTGTGTGAGTTTGTGCACTTTGTAATTTGTTTATTTACTTTCCACCATTATTATTCAGAATCCTAGAATCAGCTAATTTCAGCCATATTTCTTATCCTTGGGTACTGAAAAAAAAAAAATTACAGTGAAAAAAAAATACAGTGGTCCATTTATGCTTCTTTCCACACCTTCAGTTATTCCACCTGTCTTTCACCCAAAGTCCATCACATTATACCTTTTGAAACTTCCTATTACAAATAACTTAATAAAACATATAGAATAAAAAAGTCTCAATTTTTTTTTCTCCTAATAAGCCTAGAAATTTCCTCAAGATGTTACTTACATTAAAGTCCCTCTTTATTAAAGAGTCCTTATTTACCCATACCATCAGAATAACCAATTCAGGCATGTGTTGAGGTGAAGCAGTCAGTACTACCTTTCTCAATGCCACTTCTGAATCTTTACTTCTCTAGTCTTACATTTAAAAAAAAAAACAATGGGGGGGGGCACCTGGGTGGCTCAGTGGGTTGAGCCTCTGCCTTCAGCTCAAGTCATCATCTCAGGGTCCTGGGATGAGCCCCACATTGGGCTCTCTGCTCAGTGGGGAGCCTGCTTCCCCCTCTCTTTCTCTCTCTGCCTGACTCTCTGCCTACTTGTGATCTCTCTCTCTGTCAAATAAATAAATAAATAAAATCTTAAAAAAAAAATCACATTTTTTAAAAAGATTTATTTTTTAATTTACTTGTGATCTCTCTGTCAAATAAATAAATAAATAAAATCTTTTAAAAAATCACATTTTTTAAAAATATTTATTTTTTAATTTACTTGACAGAGAGAGAGATCACAAGTAGGTAGAGAGGCAGGCAGAGAGAGAGAGAGGCGGAAGCAGGCTCCCTGCCGAGAAGAAAGCCTGATGCGGGGCTCCATCCCAGGACCCTGAGATCATGACCTGAGCCGAAGGAGAGGCTTAACCCACTGAGCCACTCAGGCGCCCCCCAAAATCACATTTTTAAAGCTCATCTCTATTACTCTATTTCACTCATATCCATCCTCCCAATCATTTTCCCATAATAATTCCATTTATCTTTTAGATTCCTTTTCTTTCCTCGATTCTACTACCATAACTTCCAGGATTGTCATTAACGTTAATCGCCAAGTAATCTCTGTTTCTCCTCCTTCTTAACACATGTTAACATTGCAGGCAAGGCCCCCTGATGTAACAGAAGAGTTGTGAGCAGAAGTGATCTCTGTCACTTCCTAGTCAGAGAACTTAATTGTTAATTTGTGATTCTCCAGAGTATTCCTTCCTACTGGTATGGCAATAAGCAATAACTGAGATGATGGTTACTGCTTCAGCCTAGATTCCTAAATGATTATGAAAGATTTAACACAGAAGCAGATTTGTCAAGGACTAGTAGTATGAGTGAAATGTCAGCCTTTGTTGTTAAAGCCACTGAGATACAGGTCTCTTGATAATGCACAGTAAGTTAGCCTATTCAGCCACTGAGTAATGTAGAAAATGTTGTATAATGTACAAAAGAAGAATTAACATATGTAGTAGTGGTTTATGAGCTGGCTACAGGTGGTAAGAAACTGTTCTGCTAAGCTGAAAGGATGGCAATCCATACTATATAGTGGCAAAATAGTTAAATTTTTACCTGCTGTAATTCTATGATAGGAAATGTATTTTGTGAATGCATAGATCTAGAAAAGAGTTTGGTAAACAAAGTGCTAATGCATGCTGGCTATAGCTGACAAATAACTACAAGAAAGAGATGATCTCAGAAAATTTTTGTATAGTAGCAAACAACCAACCACCTGCTAAACCATTCTAGATATAACATGAGGAGGAAATAAACTTTTATTATTTTAATTCACTGAGATACTGAGGTTGTTGGCTACCTCAGTTTATCTTAGCCTATTCTGACAGGCATACTTGACAAATTTAATGTCTAATTAGATAATCCATTCAGCACACTTGTCTTCATTCTCATGGCCATACACTGCTCTTTTTTATAAACTATATTTGTATTATGTAGGAAATCTTAAATTTTATCTTTGTTTTCCTGTTAAACACAGCATTACTGTTTGTAAGGGTTACTTTTCTAAACAATCTTTTTTTTCCCTCATTTTGTAGAATCTTTCTTTTTTTCTTTCCTTTTTTTTTTTAAGTGTTGTAGAATCCTGTGCTATCAATAAATTTGTCCTTTGATTCTGCTGAGTTACTTAGTCTGTTATTTCCCTGAGATTCACAGCTGGTCTATCACTGAAACATAAAAGCTTCCAATTTTGGCCCTTGTAAAAGTCTTTATTGTTTTAATCATTCACATTTGTCTGTCTCCTGTTCCCTATCCCCACCAACATGACAGTGACAAAGGTGAAAGCCCTATGATCCTGGAAAATATTAAAATTAAACAACTCCCTCCCATATACACCTTTGTTTTCCAGAAATGAATTACAGCAAGATCTCATTCTTTCCCATGGGATTTAAGTAAGACTCAAGAATACTTCACTGGTTAACCTATGAGAAGGCTAGAGACAGGCCCTACAAATTGCCATTCTTTGCCTCATATATGATCAGTTAAATTGTTTGAACTCACTAAATAATCTGAATAAAATACCTGCTGTCTTGACTTAACCAAACTTCAGTTAAGATTCTTTCCTTCTTCCTGGTTCCTGAGCTTTGACCCCTGGCTTCCCACCCTGAGCCAGCATACAATCCCTTCTCAACAGCCCCTCCAGAACATAAGTTTACCTCAGGGAAAAAACATTCCTTAATCAATTATATGATTGTATTACCTTTTTATCCCACTTACCTATACCCATTTTTTTCTAATCTTGTTCAACAACTTCCCTCCCCCATTTAAAAAAGCTCTTTTTGCCTTCCCTTTGAGATACTTGCAAATCTCATTGTCAGTGTGTTCTCCCTATTGCAATGGTTTTCCTTTCCCATGCACTAATCCTTTCAAATAATCTTTTTTTATTTATACGCAAATTGATTTTCTGACATGAAATACCCTTTTTGACAAACAAAATTATCAGTCTCAAGTGTTAGTTCACATATCAAGGTAATGTAAACATCACCAAAAATAAAATTAAAGGAATTCTAATGAGAAATTTAGATTCTCAACTTTAGCATGCCCTGTCCTTGCCGAGATTCTCTGATATTAGCTTAGCTTGGCATCTGCAACTTTTGATAATGCTTTTTTAAATTCTTTGATCCGGGGGTTCCTGGGTGGCTCAGTAGGTTAAGCATTTGCCTTTGGCTTAAGTCATGATCTCAGAGTCCTGGGATCAAGCCCCACGTTGGGTTCTCTGCTCAGTGAAGAGCCTGCTTCCCTGTTTCTCTGCCTACTTGTGATCTCTCTGTCAAATAAATAAATAAATCTTTTTAAAAAATTTAAAAAAATAAATTATTTGATCCAGATTCATTGCCTTTCCCTTTCCTCAGTTGCACAGCCCTATAAATCGTATTTGCCTGTAGAATTTTATAAGTACTATTGTCTATGCTAGAAATGTTGCCCCACACTCTTCACCCATTTATTTTTCCTTGTCAGACTAAACACTCAGTTTGGAAGTCAGTTCTTCTGAGAACCCTTCCTCAACCCCCTAAATCTGTTCGCAGTCCCTTTTTTATGCCACCTTGTTACAAAATACTTCTCCCATCAGCCCCTGTATTGAAATTGTAGCTTACTTGATGGGTAGAATGGTTATTTCTTTCAGGGGAAAAATCACTAAAAGAGAATGGTGATAATAGTGCATTTTGCAAAGCCTTAGTTATTTAATCTGGAGTACCCTTATAAGGAATACAGTAGAAAAGTCCAGAGTGGTTTGACATTATCAGTCTGGTCAACTTCTATGTGCCCCAATAATAAGTGTTCAAGATAAGCCCCATTTCCTATGGATTTCCTCCTAATCTCCTGGGGAGAATACAATTGATTCTAATAACATTTTACACAGGCAACAAAGTACAAATCTATATCAAGGGGAAAAAAGCTTCTAAAGGCAATCACATTTGAAAGATGTTACCTATTACCAGGCAGACAATAAAGAAATCTTTTTATATTATTATGCAGAGTAGTTAGAACCTTATTGAATGTTCCTGAATAGGATCTTGATTTTAACTTTGAACAGAGAAGTCCCATTGAAATATTTGATTCAAACAAGAGATCCCTTTACTTCAAAGGTTAATTCAAGCAATACAGAAGGTTACAGTGCCTTTTCACCAACCTCTTCTCTCTTTTTAAATGAATCTTTTTCTCAACAAAACTTCATCATGTTGACAAACTTCAAATCTTGGTCCTAAGCTCTGTTCTATCTGCATTATTTCCTAATGAGATCTAATTCAAAACCATGTATTTTAGTAGATATTCAGACTTTTACATTTAAAAAAGTACCTGATATTTCTGTTTAAGTTTAATAAATTTAATAAATATTGAGGGATGAATGTGTTTAAATCAAAATAGTATTCATATCCTCAATACTGCTCTTTTCCAGTCATTTACATAAAGAAGAATAGCACTAATAGCCCCATTGCACAAATCAAAAATCTTTGAGCAGAAAAATACTCAAAAATTTGGATTTGAGGCTTTTATATCTGGGAGTTAGTCTTCTTAGGAAATATGTAAAATTATTACATAAAAGTTAAATAAGAAAGATAGCATTTGCTTGTAATAATAAAGTAATTACCACAAATCCAAATTTATATAAGTTGATGGATACTATAAACACCATTCCAAAATGTCATGTCATCAGGGCAAGATGCATCAGATACAGATATATTCAAATAATTTTGGGTCCCCAAAACAAGGGATTTTGGACTCAGATATAAACATTCTGTATAGTACTGAGAGATTAAATATACAAAAGGATAATTGTCAGACTATATATATAAAACATACACATATACATATATGTATACATGTATATATGCTTATGTATATGTATATATGTGTATGTGTATATATATATAATATATATATATTTATATATAAACTCTAACCCATAATCTGCAATAATGAACCTAGAAGTCAACCTACTATCTATAATAATCAGAATGGGAAGTCAGACTACTATCCCTAGCAACCAGTCCAAGAAGCTGACCAATAACTCTTATATTTATTTGGTCCCAAACAACTGGGTCTTGATTTATAAGTGACAGCTCCTCTACTTTTTGCAGACAACTATGCATAACTAATCACATAGAATCACATAAAATGCCCTAATTCTATTTTGTTTCTCTGTGCTAATGGACTTCAATCAGACCATATCTGAAGTCTTCTCTTTATCTCACTGTAAAGCTTTCCCACCCCATGCTTTCAAGTCTCTGTTACCATAAGCACGCTATGAAGGCACACACACATACACTGTCAGTTTTAGTCATAAAACAAGATTAGCATAATTATAAAGCAGGTTCAGGATTCCAAACTCCATGACATTTAACTATGTTTTTAAATTTGGCTTCTTACATGTCACACAAAGCAAAGCACAAGAGACATTCTACAACACAAACAAGATAGAATAAGGGGTAGTAAGTCAATGAACTAAACGTGAAGTCAATCTATGAGAGCACATAGTTGAAATAAGGCCTCGGACTGGTCCGGGTCAGCTCTTGGCATTTACTGCTTATTATGTTCAAATGGTGGAGGATCTCTGTTCTGTTCAGAGGTCAAGTGGGCAAAGCCTTCAGTGGCAGCCGCGTCTTTAAGATGGTGGTCACACATGAAAGTGTCTGTGTCAAGATAGTTTGTTCTAAAAATCCTCCCTTTATAAAGGGAGGACTTGCAGATCTGTTGCCGCTGGTTATCAGTTGTGAGTATGTCATCAGCTGGTGCTGATTTCAGAGATATCTGGTCTTATCTTCTTGGTTGCTTGCATTCCTGCTTTTGACATAAATTACTACTTGACATGAGTGACTTCATCTTATTTTCCACAGTGGCTGACTCCCATGTTACAGCAACCTCTGAATAAACAGCCCATGCTTGTTCTCATTTAAGTGGTCTGTGTTTTTTTCTATAGTACTGCTATGTGTTTGTTCCCTGAAATCACAGGAATTCTTTTAAAAAGCCCAATTTCACATGATTCTAATATAAAATATGTTAAATTTTTAGAATCATTCATTGCAATACCATGATTATTTCTGTTAGGTGAAAATTTCACCTGGAGTAATTCATATAGATCTTCTTTTTTTTTTTTTTTTTTTTTTTTTGATTGGAAGATTTTTCCATTGACTACCTTCTGACTCTGCTCATCTCAAAACTGTTTTTCTTTCACAAGTTCATACCTCCTAGGCACAACATGGCACAATACCAGATGACTTAGGACAGTGGAAGGTAGAACATTCCTAGAAGTCTTTTCTACCTGAGGACAGCCAGTGATAAACATATTTATAAGTAAGCATTAGGCTATCTCCAAACTAAATGTATTTTCATTAATTTTTCTCCAAGCTGGATTGCCTACCATAAAAACATCCTATCATCATTCTAATATCATTAAACACAAGAGAAAATTTGATAGCGAAAAAATAAACTAGAGAGTGGAAATTGATGGTAGATTTAACATGTTATTGTTAAAATATCTTATTTTTTTGCAAATGTTATGCAACTTATAGACACATTCCTCCCCAAACCTTGGAACATGCCCATGAAGAAGGGACCCAAGGTTTAAACTTCATTACATTCACAGTAAATACATCTCTGATATGCCATAATCATCTTTAACTTTTGCCTTTCTTTCCTCTATTCCCACACAATCATGAAGGTTTATCTGTCAAAGAAGATCCACATATATCAAAATGGAAAGTTCAGACTAATGTACCTTTGGGCAGAAAACTGGAGATAGTTTTCCGGGAAGAGTGAGAAGGCAAAACCTGAAGTAGTGCATTAGCCTAGAATTGAACTGAGAACTAGAAGTAAGGAATTTCTGTAGCAGATTTTGCCCCTAAGCTCAGACGGTTTATATATCCATTTTACAGATTAAACGTTGGGTTTTCTCTTTGTGGTGTTCTTTTCGCCTTTTAATACCAAGTGTTCAATGAAGCCATGATAACTATATAACTTGTGCCTTGGAGAATTAAGGGATAGCTCTATATCCTCCCTGAGGAGAGGTTAATGAAAGGCATTATGGTATTTCTTGCCACACTCTTATAAAGCCAGCACATTGGGGCACTCTTTCTACATCTTGAAGAATTAACTAAAACCTATGGAAGGGTGTTCTGTGGTGTTGAGGCAAAAAAGAACAGGAGATGCAGAGGGAAAAAAAAACAGATAATGAAACAGAAAATGACAGGAGAGACACAGAACATAGCAGGAGAGGAGTTGAGAAAATGTTTTACCTGATGGAATATTTTATGGAGTTTTCTAGAGAAACAAGAAATCAATACCAAAGGGAAATGCCAATTCATAATTACAGAATTAGCTAAGCTTATTATTGATAAAAGAAATCATTGTACATGTATGTAGGTAGTCCTTATGTAACTAAAAATTCATAATGGATTTTCAGACTGTTTATCTGGAACTAAACCTAGTATCAGACTTTAACAAGCAGTCAGAAGTTATTCAATTTGCATCATTAGACACATTAAGCTTGCTTTGATATCCTGTTTTATATAACTCTTTATCAGTACCTCCTATGGTTGCCTCTACAGCAAATTTACTTGACTGTATATATGATTAGTCATATTCTTCAACATTCCTCAGTGAGATTAGGTTAAGATTAATTTCCCACACATTACTGTATTCTACCATGATGACCAGCAGTGCTTGGGAACTTATTAAAAATGCAATTTTGGGGGTCCCATCTCAGATCTACTATATCAAAATTCTGGGAGTGGGGCCCAGCAATCAGAGATTTGCCAAGACTTGAGTGATTGTCACACTCTTAAGTCTTGTTTACCATAACTGGTTAGCCAGAGGTATTCAACTATCTTTATTACTATATCATTTAAATAAATATCACAGTGCCACCAACATGGCTTTTCCAACATGACAATCTAATCATGTCACTAACCCAAGAGCTCAAAGCATAAATTACAATCTTCACATGAGGTTACACTCCATTGTCATTAATGCAATAATTTGTGGAAACAAAGATAGGTTTTTGAAATAAAAAGACAATTTATCCTTTTTGTTTTAAATTAACTGAAAAAAAAACACATTTGGCAAAAGATTTTCTGTATTATTCTTGGTTTATATTTAATATTATAAAACAAATATATATTCATTATAGCCCCATATTCACTTAGGGACTACCTACATTCATACTTTAAATATTTTGAAATAAGAGTCGTTCTTGGTTCTCAAATGAACTAAAATATCAAATTATGTGGCATTATAAACCAGTATATATCTAAGTGTAATCATCCAATCATGACGCAGAAAACATGGGAGGGGCACCTAGGTGGCTCAGTGGGTTAAACCTCTGCCTTTGGCTCAGGTCACAATCCCAGCAGCCTGGGATCGACCTCCGCATTGGGCGATCTGCTTGGCGGAGAGCCTGCTTCCCTCTTTTTCTCTGCCTGCTTCTCTGCCTACTTGTGATCTCTCTCTCTCTCTGTGTCAAATATATAAATATAATCTTAAAAAAAAAAAAAGAAAGAAAAGAAAACATATGGGCATACGTTATGGAGAGAAAGGGAGACCTTTCTGAGATAAATTACTGTTGCATATCTCACAAGAGTTAGTAGCTTCAATTTACATTATCACTATCTAGTGGAAGGTTTACTATAATATGTTTAACAATAATGGTTTCTCTGCACAAATTTCCTTTTGAAAAGCAAACCTTTGTCCCAGGCCTCAAATAATTTAAACAGGTAAGTTGTTTTAAAAAAAGAACAGAAAACCATCCAATATATATTTAATTTGATATTCAGAAGGAAAATGAGAGAATGTAACAGTGACAATATATGAAGATATATTGCCTAAACATAACCCAAAGCTGAAGACACCAATCCACAAATTCCAGAATTTCATCAAAATTCTAGGAAGGATAAACAAAAAATCTAGGCATAGATACAATATAATAAGAATGCAGACCATCAGACAAACAAAAGCAAAAACAGTCAATAGCAATAATTAGAGAAAGTGAATTGCCTTTAAAGGAGCAACCACCAAACCAGCAATTACCTACTCAACAACAGCTGAAGCCAGAAGACCCTTTCTAAAGGGGTGAGAAATAAAGATGTTAACCTACATTTGGGGCGCCTGGGTGGCTCAGTGGGTTAAAGCCTCTGCCTTCGGCTCAGGTCATGGTCTCAGGGTCCTGGGATCGAGCCCCGCATCAGGCTCTCTGCTCAGCAGGGAGCTTGCTTCCTCCTCTCTCTCTGCCTGCCTCTCTGGCTACTTGTGACCTCTGTCTGTCAAATAAATAAAATCTTTAAAAAAAAAAAAAAAAGATGTTAACCTACAAATCTATAGCAAGGAAAATACTGTTTCAGAAAAGAAACGATTGTTTGCCATTGGCAGAATCTCACAAAAGGGATATGATACTGGCTGAAAAGTCTGATATGCAGAAAAAAATAAAGACCTGTCTTAAACTGTTCAGGCTACTATAACAAACTATCATAGACTTGGTAGCTTAAACAGCAAATATTTATTTCTTACAGTTCTGGAGGCTGGAAAGTCCTAGATCGAGTTCCTGGTAGATTTTGGATCTAGTGAGAACCTGCTGCCTGGTTTATCGATGTCTCTTCTTCCTGTGCCCTCACATAGAGGAGGAAACAACAAGGTCTCTTTTGTAAGGACAATAATCCCATTCTTGAAGGGTCCACCGTATGACTTAATCACTTCTCAAAGGCACCACTTCTTAATACTATCAACCTGGGGGTTAGAATTTTAACATGACTGTTGGGGGACACAAACATTTAGTCCATAATATTCAGCCTTTATTCTTAGAATTCAATCAATGTATTGGATCTCCTGCAAAAGCTTCCAGCATCAGATTTATATAAAGAAGATGGTAGTTATCCTCCAAAGAACCTGAATTTTTCATTCCGAGACTAACTCAACAGCCTAAACTCCCATTGCCTTTGTGTAAATGACATCAGCACTCTTGATGCATTTTTTAGCTCTGAGCCAACATGCCCAACAATTTATGACTCCTAACTTTGACTTCCAATGATCAGGTATAGAATGCTGTTTACCTTTAGGAAAGTACTTAGATTCTTTTGTATAGTGTATATTCCTTCTTCTCTTATAATTTATTTCCTGATCACCTAATCACCTCCCAAATATCCTTAACTCCTTATACCATCATTCCAAGGGTTAAGATTTCAACATATGAATTAGGGGAAAGGCACAAACATTCTATTTATAACAAAGCCAAAGAAAGTTACATGTGTACAGCTAAGTCTCTCAAGCACTGATTTTATAAAACAATATAAAATAAATTTCATGGGGCATAGTAAAAGAAGTTGGAATTCATATATTAAAAAATAATAGTATATAATTTCAAATAAATCTTGGTTTGTGTGGAAATACTCTGAGATATTTGTGTTCAAAGAACACTTTATTAACCATAAGTGAAAACATAAGTATACATGCTAAATTTATAGAACCACAAATTGATAAAGAAATACAAGAGGATAAAAAATTAAGATCATATAAAAGATAAGTGGGGTAAATAGGGAAGGCAGAATAGCATTACATGCTTAAGTCCAAATGCATGTCAATATAATAAATATACATGGAATGTTATCATTCAAAAATTTTTCAAAGAAGAAAATAAAAACCAACAAAAAAGTTACTACTATTAAGAAATTCATAAGACCAGAAAATACTAAAAGTGTGAAAGTAAAATTATAGAAAATATATACCAAGCAAATATCAACCATAGCATACTGAGGCATTAACATGAGACAAAAATAAACATATGATGACATAATTACTATAAATAAAGAGAATTATTACAAAATAAAAAAGAGCAATACAACAAAAACAAGATAATTCTAAACTTGTGTGGGCTAATAACATAGATTAAGATGTAGAGAGCAGGGGCGCCTGGGTGGCTCAGTAGGTTAAAGCCTCTGCCTTCGGCTCAGGTCATGATCCCAGGGTCCTGGGATCCAGCCCCGCATCAGGCTCTCTGCTCTGCTCAGCAGGGAGCCTGCTTCCTCCTCTCTCTCTGCCTGCCTCTCTGCCTACTTGTGATCTCTGCCTGTCAAATAAATAAATAAAATCTTAAAAAAAAAAAAAGATGTAGAGAGCATATATTAGAAATATAAGATTTAGACAAAGTCTCAAATCTTATTAAATAGGTAGATGTACACTTCATGTTATTGTTCAAGCAGATAAAATAAGTCATTAACTATGAATAACTCTCTGCCCAGTAATCTCTTAATTTAGTTAAAATGGACCAATTCCTTAAAAGGCACAATCTATCAAAAGTCATACAAGAAGAAATAGATTAAGTTAAATAAGCTTGTATCTATTGAAAAATAGTACAATAATTAATGACCTTCAAAAACAGAAAATATCAGTCCTATGTGGATTCACTAGTGAATTCTTCCAAACACTTGAGGAAATTATACCTATTCTCTATAATCTTTTTCAAAAGATAGAAGGATAGGGAATACTTCCTAAACTTATTCTATGAAGTGAGAATTATCCTAATGTCAAAACTAGACAATATCTCTCATGAACATACCTGCAAATCTCCTCAATAAAATATTAACAAGTCAAATCAAACAATGTATAAATATTATACACCAAGGAACAAAAAGACAAGCCATAGACTGGGACAGACTATTTGCAGAAGATACATCTTCTAACAGATTTTTATCCAAAGTTTACTATGTAGTATTAAAAATCAACAATCAGGAAACAAACAACCAGATTTAAAAACGGGTAAAAGATCTTAACAGACACCTCACCAAACATATGGAGTTGACAAATAGGCATAAGAAATGTCCAACATCATATGTCATCAGGGAAGTACAAATGAAAACAACAAGATACCACCATACACCTATTAGAGTGACAAAAATCTGGAACACTGACAACACCAAACACTGGAGAAGATGTGGAGCAACAGGTACTCTCATTCATTGCCGGTGGAAATGACAAATGGTACAGCCACTTTGGAAGACAGTTTGGTGGTTTCTTAGAAAAATAAGCGTATGCTTACCATAGGATCAGCCATCATGCTCCTTGGCATTTACCCAAAGAAACCGAAAGCTTATTTCCATATAACAGCCTGTACATGGATGTTTAGAGTAGCTTTATTCATAATTGCAAAACTTGGAAACAACAAGATTCCCTTTCGTCAGTGAATGGATAAAGTGTGATATGCCCTCAAAATGGAATATCATTCAGTACTAAAAAGAAATCAACTATCAAGTCATGAAAGATGTAGAGGAAAATAAAATGCATATTACTAAGTGAAATAAAACACTTAGAAAAGACTACATAATACTGTATGATTCCAATTCTGTGACAATGGAAAAGAAAAAAAAATTATAGTGATGATAAAAACATATATAGTAGTCAGAGGTTGAGGGGAAGGAGGGTTGAAAATGCGTAACACAAGACTTTTAGGGCAGTGAAACTACTCTGTATATTTTAAAGATGAACACATGATGTTATAAATTTGTCCAAATACACAGAATGCAAAATACTAAGAGTGAACCCTAATATAAACTATGATGTGTCGATGTGGGTTAGCAATTTTAACAAATTTTTCTGGTGGGGGATATTGATAATGAGGGAGGCTAGGCATATGTGGGAGTAGGAGGTATATGGGAAATCTCTGCACTTCTGTTCAGTTTTGCTGTGAACCTAAATTACTCTTTAAAAGAAAAAAAAAGGTATATTTAAAAAAGCAGTAAGGATCTAAACAGTATAAATAACAGAAATAACAAGCTCAATCTAAAGTACAAGCATAAAATAGTGAATAGCTTAAGAAGACTGTTACAAAGAGAGCATTTTAGAATATTGACATTTAAGATCATGAAACAAACTCAGAAAATGTCAAAGGGTTGAAATCATAGATTTCATTCTCACATTCATTCTCACTTTCAATATAATTATGCAAAATATTGGTTCCCTCTACACCCCATCCCTAAGAAACACACACAATGCTTGGAGGTTAAGATCAGCATGTGTGGAATTCAACTAAACACATTCCCCATTTTCTCATTTCAATTTAAAATATATGCACAAATGGATCAGAAATACAAAAGTATAATTTGTGTTGCTAATGATATCTATGGTTTTTGTTCTTTTTTCTTTGTTTTTATAATTTCATTTTTAAGTTTTGTTTTGTTTTGTTTTGTTTTTTTAGTTTACCCCAAGTATAGATGTGCACGTGCTTGTCTCATTTTGTCTTTAATTCAATTTTATTAATAAAAATATATTCTTTGAGTTAAAAGATTAGGGGCTTGCAAATAAAACACAAGATATTTGAGATTTTTATAAAAATATTTGAATTGTATGCAGTCAGCAATCTTTCTGAACTGATAAAAAATTACAATATCTTTATATTTTGTTTTTCTCCTTCTTAAAAAAAAAGAAAAGAAAACCTGAGTAATCTTCTTTGAATGTGCATTTTTTAAAAGTAACATTAACCTTTTTTTTTTTTTTTTCCTTAAGCTTTAACCATATGCCGTTAATTCTTATTGAGGCTAGTTTTTAGCCAGGATCATATTAAAGTATTGATTTTAGATGTTATCTTATTATCTTGCCAGATGGCATGAGAGTGAAATCTCATCTTGGGATCCTAAGAAATGAAATAACCTACTTTCCAGAAATAGAAGGCTGTTGCATGAGAATACTCTTTATAGATGTTTAATTTCTAATGATGTGAAAACATGAAAAACCAAATGTAGTTGAACTCTACTGAACATAAAGTATTTTAAACTTGTTCCTGTCAAAAGCTATATGATAAGGTTGGAATGACATTGCTACTACTCATTATATCATCAGAAGTTTTAAAAATATAAGTAAGACTATTTTACCATGAAACAACAAAGTTAATTAGACATTTGCCTTAAAATCCCTGCTGTAATATATTAAAAAACAATTGTCTCACTACATAAAAATAAAGGTACAAATATGACCCAGACTAGACCAGATGGTTTGCTAGAATTTATAAAGAATTTTCATTTACTAGAAGGAAGGAGTTGACCATTCACTAAAAGAGCAGTAAACTGACCTTCTGATGGGGAATTAAAAAGATCATTTTTCTTTGTGGGTTGGCAATCACAGATTAATGTATCAAGGGCTAAGGCCAACTGAAAATTCGGTTATTCACCTAAAGGAATGCACCCTCCTGTATTTTAAATTTCTGAATGGTAAAGGGTAGGAAGAAGGAGTAACCCATAATGGATGTTTACATTCTTGGAAATAGTGTCTCAAAGTAAAATGATAAAGATGGTTACTAGCATGTTTGGCATAGTCATTTCTAATTTTTAATTTTTATTTACTTGTCTTTTTGAGTATAGTTGACATGCAATATTTTGTTAGTTTCAGGTGTACAACAGTGATTTAATAATTTTTTATTATGCTATGCTCACCACAATTGTAGCTACCATCTGTAACCATACAATGCTATCATAATGCCAGTGACTATATTCCCTATGCTGTATCTTTTATTCCTATGACTTATCCATTTCAAAACTGGCAGCCTGTTTCTCCTATCCCACCTCATCCATCTTGCCCATCTCTCAACCTTCTTCCCTTTGGTAACCATCAATCTGTGCTCTGTTGATAGGTCTGATTATGGATTTTGGGTGATCATTTTTAACGGTTTCAATAGTGAGAAAATTAAAAAAAAAAAATCCACTTCTGTAAGACAGAGACACTTTAATAGCTTATATTAACCCAGAAAGTGCTTATCAGATGCCAGGTTCTGCCCTGCTTTTGATTAAATTAATACATTTATACCTCACAAAAAAATGTATGAGTTAGATGCCATTGTTATCACTGGTTTACAGATAGGAAACCATAAGTAGAGATTACACAATTTGCCCAAGGTCTCACAAGTAATATGGGTTCTTGTTAAATATTGAAGATTAAATGTTTTTGTGCAGATCAAACTATTCTTCAGCAATAGATCTGATATAGAAATATAGCCAGCATCTAAGTGGACAGAGCATAGAACTATGAAAAAACAAATAGATCAGCTATTTGCAAAAGTGTGTCTGGATAGCAACATAAATACTTATTAAGGGGAAAAGATTGTTATTCTGAATATGCCTAAATAGAGAGTCCTTCTGGAAATGTATATAACAGAAAAATACTTTTAAAAAAATTGAGAGTCTCTATATAATACATAAAGAACTTTTACAGCTCAACACCTAAAATAAATGAATAATGTTATTAAAGAATGGGTGGAGGACCTGAATAGACATTTTTCCAAAGACATACAGATGGGCAGTAGACACATGAAATGGTAATCAACATCACTAATCATCAGGGAAATGCAAATTAAAACCACAAGGAGATATCACATTTTACCTGTCAGAATGGTTATAATCAAAAAGACAAGAAATAACAAGTGTTAGCAAGGATGTGGGGAAAAAAATAACCTTTGTGCCCTGTTGGTGGGAATTCAAACTGGTGCAGTCACTGTGGAAAACAGTTCCTCAAAAATTAAAAATAGAATTACCGTATGTCTAGTAATTCCACTACTGGGTATTTATTCAAAGAATATGAAAACACCAGTTCAAAAAGATATGTGCACCACTATGTTTATTGCACCATTATTTAACAATAGTGAAGATATGGAATCAGCCCAGTGTCGACTGATAGTTGAATAGGTAAAGAAGATGTGGTGTATTTATATGATGGAATATTATTCAGCCACAAAAAAGAATGAAATCTTGCCATTTGTAACAACATGGGTGAATCTAGAGGGTAAGTGAAATAAGTCAGTCAGAGAAAGACAAACACCACATAATTTCACTCTTATGTGGAACATAAGAAACAAAAGAACAAACAAACAAATAAAAAAATAAAACACAAAAATACAGACTCTTAAATACTGAGAACAAACTGGTGGTTGCCAGAGCACAGGAATAGGAGGATGGGTGAAATAGATAAAGGAAATTAAGAGTATACTTATCCTGATGAGCACTGAGAAATGTACAGAATCACTGAATCATTATATTATACACTTGAAACATAATACTATATGTTAATTATACTTGAATAAGTAAATTAGTGGCATCTATATGAGGGTACAAGAGAATACAGCCTTTTTGAAACAGCATAAATATTATGAAAAAACACAAAAACCTATATATGCAAATTTGTAATTGTTTACTATATAATGCTCTAACTTAATAACAATTTAAAATTTATTATTGCACTTAATTGTGTCATTTTAAATTACTTTCCAATGCAATTCCAATATTAAGATTTTCATTATTTTCTTGCAGCTTACAATCATTCACAACACTGATGTTTTTGGCTGATTCTCTTTAATATATAACACCCCACACTGTTATAAAGAAAACTCTGGTTAATTGTTTTTAAGTTGATGAATTTTTGTATTCTATTTTTTGATAATTACTTCAAAAGATTATTATTAATTAATGTAAAAGACACATAAATCTTAAATAAACAATCTTTTAAAAATGTTAATAACTTGGGGGCGCCTGGGTGGCTCAGTGGGTTAGGCCGCTGCCTTCGGCTCAGGTCATGATCTCAGGGTCCTGGGATCGAGTCCCGCATCCGGCTCTCTGCTCAGCGGGGAGCCTGCTTCCTCCTCTCTCTCTGCCTGCCTCTCCGTCTACTTGTGATCTCTCTCTGTCAAATAAATAAATAAAATCTTTAAAAAAATAAAAAAATAAATAAAAATAAAAATGTTAATAACTTGGAATGTAATGCCTAGTCATCTGTTAATAAGACTATTCTATATAGATATCAGTTAGATAAACAAGTAAAAATTTTCACTTCTAGTTTTCCTTCCATTAAGCTCCCATATCATATACTCTTGGATTTAATAACCAGAGAGACCTACTCACTCACCTGTATAATTTTCCATACATTTTAAATCATTCTTAGCTTCAGCTTTCTCATATCTAAAATATGTCTACTTCTTAAATTACTGGTCTGTAATAATCATTAAGTGATATATTTGAAGTTATATGATCATAACTCTGGAGACCCTTGGCTTAACTCTAGCCGAGGAAGCCCTTAGCAGGCTCTGTGTGAGGAGAGTTTTGGATTCCTTAAATGAAGCTTCTATAAAGACTTGTTATATGTGTAAAAAATGAGTACTTCTCATAGGATTTTATTTGGCTTAAGGAAGAGCCTTCCTACCAGAGCTAAGAATTGGCAAAGTTGACAGAGAATTCTAACTTGTTATAATACATGAATATAAACTAAAGGATAAAACAGGTTTTAGAATTCATATAGGTTGGAATCTGTTATTTATATTAGAAGAAGAGGAGCTGATGAAAACAATAATGTTAGTGAGCACTTATATGTCAGCTAATATATGATCTCATTTCATCTTCAAGCAAATAGAAAGCACAAAGAGATATGATTATTAACCCATTTTTGCACATGATAAAATTGAGGCACAAGGAAGTAAAGAATTTGCCCAAAAAACACAACTAGTAAATAGGAGAGTATAATTTAAATGCTTTTATTCAGTCTGCACTTCCATAATTGACTGACTAATCAACGATGAAATATATATATATATTTTAAAAAAGAAAATATCCAGGAAGTTTTAGATTACAACACCATCAACAACAAAAGTGTGATACCATTTATTCAAGAATGAGAGTATGATTCTCTCAATGAATAGAGTGAAATACTATCTAGGAGTTCTGGAGATGGAGTTGAGGTAATTTAAATTATTTTTTTCCTGTTGATCAAGAAAATAAAAAAGTATTCCTGTTGATAAAATATAAGATAATAAAAGAGGGATGAGATCAAAGCTGAACTGCAAGGAAATTGAGAATAATGGACTAATAAAATAACAATGATGACCTAGGGTTTTAGGAAGAAAGAATATGTTTATTTAAAAAAAAAAAAAAGACTAAGCAAATTCAAACAAGGAAAATTTGGGACCAAAAAGGGAAATCTAAATATTTTTCCGTCTTATAAATTCTCTATCCCCTAAAGCTCTAGTCCTTAAAGCTCTATCCCCTAAAGCAAGAATTATCTTGTTCATGCTTTAGATCTCAGGTAAAATGTCACATTTCTAGTTTAGATTCCCTTGTAACTGGTTCTATTGAATATTTTTCTTTAACAAGCTTATCCCAGCTGTAATTAAATAAGCCATTCTGTAATTAGACAAATCTTTTTGTAATTATATATTGTTAAAAGCCTCATCTTTTACAGGCTAGACTGCATGTTCACTGGGGACAGTTATCAATCACATACTGTGGTATCATGGTTTCTTATTCCAGGTCCTGGCACATTGGATATCTCAAAGAGTTATTTTTGAATAAAAATAGAAAGATCATGTAAGAAAGATAAGGGATAAAAAATACTTCAATAACTGACAGATAATAACATCAACTATGTATTGAGTGTGTTCTCTGAATTTGGCATTGTTTTCATAAGTCTATGGAGCAGGTGTTATTGTTATTCTCACCATGCTCACTAGGAAACAAGTGAAGCAGCAATTCACCACAGGCAGTCTGTCCTCAGAGAATACTCTTTGAACTACTATGTAGTACTGTTTCTGAGACATGCAACTCTCAAGGAGAAGAATGGTTACACCTTCTAGGCTCTGTATGCCAATGTGAAGAGTTAGATTTTATTCTGTGTCCAGTGTCAATCAGTCTATATAGGGGAATGGCATTATTCAACTTGTGTAATAGTAATGCATTATTCTAGTTAACATTTTGTGGAGAATATGTTGGAGTAATTAGTTAGATGTTTGTGCAATGGTAGTTGTTGCAGCTATCTTGAAAAGTGTTTGAATATACAAATACTGATAAATAGATCAGGACTGGCAATTTCCTGTGCAGGTATACCTCAGAGATGTTGTGGGTTCAGTTCCAGACCACCACAATAAAGTGAATATCACAATAAAGAGAGTCAAATGCATTTTTCTGCTTCTCAGTTCATATAAAAGTTATGTTTATACAATATCATTTTCTATGAAGTGTGCAATAGCAATATGTCTATAAAAATGTGCATACTTTTATTAATATATATTATTGGTAAAAAATGTAAGCCATAGCCTGAGCTTTCAGCTTTTTCTGGTGGAGGGTCTTGTCTTGATTTTGATGGCTGCTGACTGATCAGGGTGGTGGTTGCTGAAGGTGGGCATGTCTGTGGCAATTTCTCAAAAAAAAAAAAAAAAAAAAAATACAGGGTGCCTGAGTGGCTCAGTGGGTTAAAGCCTCTGCCTTTGGCTCAGGTCATGATCCCAGAGTCCTGGGATCCAGCCCTGCCTGGCTTTCTGCTCAGCGGGGAGCCTGTCCCCCCCACCCCCCGCCGCCTGGTTCTCACCTACTTGTGATCTCTCTCTCTCTGTCAAATAAATAAATAAAATCTTAAAAAAAAAGGAAAGACCACAATGAAGTTTGCCTCACTGACTGATCCTTCCTTTTGAAGGGTTTTTCTGTAGCATGTGATGCTGTTTGCTAGCATTTTACCTACAGCTGAATTTCTTTCAAAATTGGAGTCAATCCTCTCAAACCCTGTAGTTACTTTATCAACTAAGTGTATGCAGTAATCTAAATCCTTTGTTGTCGTTTCAATAATCTTTGTAGAAGGAGTAGATCCTACCTCAGGACACCATTATTTTACTCATCCATAGGAAGCAACTCCTCATCTATCACAGTTTTACCATTCAATTTTACCAGCAATTCAAATAAAATAAAATTAAAACCCTTGAATTGAAAAACTTGAAATGAGCAAAGGTTGGAAAAAGGGTGCTAGTAGACTTGCTTGAATAGAGTTGCCACAAATTCAATGTAAAAAATGCATTATTTACAAAGCACAATAGAAGAAAGCACAATAAAACAAAATATATCTGTAGATGCTGCTGCAAGTCAGTTATATGTCTGAAATCATGAAAATATTTCTGGATTAGGATAACACTTATGAATCCTCAGCACATATGGTAAAGCTGAGCCTTGAGGGAAAAGAAGCATATGCAAAGTTAGTCTGTGAAGAGGTAAGAAAAGAGAAGCATCCTTATCGAATACTAAAAATCAAATGAAAAAAAAAGTGGAGCACCTGGATGGCTCAGTCGGTTAAGTGGTTGCCTTTGGTGGCTCGAGTCATAATCCCAGTGTCCTGGAATCCAGCCCTGCATAGGGCTCCCGGCTCAGCAGAGCCTGCTTCTCCTTCTGCCTCTGCCTGCACTCTGACTACTTGTGCTCTCTCTATATCTCTCTGTCAAATAAACAAATGAAAAGAAGTGAAATGAAATAACATAGTAAAAATAAAATAGAAGAGCAGAAGGAGTTTAGTCTGGACAGGAGACTGAGCAGGTCAAAAGAATCTTTAAATAAATAAATAAATAAATAAATAAAAGAAGAACATGCGTTTTTTTGGAAGCAAAGACAAAAGGGTTGTTCAAGAAAAAACTGAACATATATATGTGCAAAAACCCTGTGATGAGAATAAAGTGAAAACATCCATCTATCAAGGCAAAGGGAAGTAGTAAAACTCTTGGAAGGTATTTAAACCTTTTAGGTCAAAATAGTTGTAAAAATATGGAAAGAGAAGTAAGTATAAATTGTTTTTTATTTATTTTTTTTTTAGTTAGAAACACTTAGATAATATATTTACCCCATTGAGAATTAAAAATAGAAAGGCCAAGAAATGGACTCAAAAAGTAATTGGACTTGAAAGCAAGAGCTAATTTTTTGTTAACCTCGGTGATGGCAATTTGAGTACTTTAGCTGGAGTAGAAGGCAGGACTCAGTGAGCAGAGGAGTGATGGGAAGTGAGGTATGAGACCTCACTAGTGGAGATAACTTTCAAGAAGTTAGATGTGAAGTGGGAAAAATTACAGAAAGCTGAATATAAAGTTTCCTAAATTCAGTGAGATATTTGGGTTTCTATTTATATATACAGATTACAAGTATGGAAAAAAAAGTCCATTTGTTTTGAAAACACACCTTTCAAAAATTAATCAATCAATCAATCAATTTTACTTAATTGTCAAAGAACTTTTTTTAGGAAGAAGAAACTCTCTCTTGCTGTTGCTACAAAATATGCTCTTCCGTGTAAAATGAGAATCAATGCATATTACTTGTAAGAATGGATGAAGAAACATACGTTTACTATTTCATTTCCTTCAATTTGACATTGGGAAAAATTAAAAAGCTTTCCATCTACCAACTTAGTTCAGTGATTGGGGGACTGTGAATTAACTGTCTAGGCCATGAGATTCATTATGTAAGGGTTCAAATCCTGGTTCTAATTTAATGTTGTAAATTTTGATAAATGATTTTCACACTGTATGCTCTAGTATTCTTATCTATAAAATCAGGACCATAATAGAACCTACATCATCACATTGTTATGAGGATTAAGTGAGACAATTTATATAAAATAGGATAGTTCTTGGCAATGTAAACAATATTAAACCTTATTAATCATTAAACATTAGACATGATTAATAAACATGACACATTAATATATCATGTAAATTATTAGCTCTTAAAGACTAAATACCTCATTTTCTTCTGTTTTCATTTATCCTCTTGGACAATCATATAAAGCCAACAGAAATTGTTAAAAGCATACTCATAATCTATGAAGGGATTTATTCACATAAGAAACTTATAAAATTCTTTTTTTTTTTTAAAGATTTTATTTATTTATTTGACAGAGAGAGATCACAAGTAGATGGAGAGGCAGGCAGAGAGAGAGAGAGGGAAGCAGGCACCCTGCTGAGCAGAGAGCCCAATGCGGGACTCGATCCCAGGACCTGAGATCATGACCTGAGCCGAAGGCAGCGGCCCAATCCACTGAGCCACCCAGGCGCCCCAAGAAACTTATAAAATTCTTAACTTTGAAGATATATTGTAATTATAAAAAATGTTTGAAAATCATAAAAAATATAAAATTATAAGCTTAAATTTGTAAACATTTAGAAATAAAATATATCAATTTTATATGTTTTTAAAAAATGTTTCCCAAATGATTATAGAAATCATGTAAATTCCCACTATGTCAAAAACATAACAATATGGTATAATAGGACAATAAAATATAGTATGAATTACGTTTTGATTCTGCTAATTTAACTCCACTATTTATTTATAGCATCACTATAAAGAAATGTGGAATTATATTGACAAAGGGAAGATTTAAGGGCACAGTTTTCCTACAGTTAAAGAGATAGTTTTCAAAGTAAATTAAGGCTTTAAAAATATTCTCCAAGTATCTGCCTAAAACAATTAGAAAATAAATATCTTTCAGATATCATTGATTAATTTTGAAGTATGTGCTTTCTTATAAAAATGTTGAAGTAATAACAAATTATTTGTATTTCTTTGTTTCTCCTAAGACTTTGTTGTAGTGACATATCTTAAAATAATAAAATAATATTTTTATAAGAAATGTGTAACTCAGATGGTATTTTCTGAAACTAGTTAAAGAAATATTTTATTACACAGAAATATACACAAAGAGTTGTCTAAAATAGTGATGCAATACATTTAAATAGCATTTATTAATTATTTCCTGGTAATGAAATATTGAATGAGGTTTATTTTTTTAAATTTTGATAGTTTCAATAGTATTAAAACATTTTAATACAGAGACTTAATATTTAAAAAGTTGGAAACATTTTTGTAAATTATAATAAAAATGACCTTTCAATAATTAAGAACTAATAATTTAGTGCTAAAAAGTGAAGTCTACAAAACCACATAGAATCTGTATCATATTTTCCTGAGAGTTTGCTAATATATAGAAGAAATTGTGGCTATTAAAATGAACAGAAAGATTGTGGAAAGTTTTGGAAAATACCTGAAAAACTGGGGCTTTCATTCTTACTTTAAATTCTGTAAAATAATGGACTTTGTTTAGTATTTTTAAGTCTATGAGGGAAAGCTAAACTGTTTTCTTGTTATCTTTTTAAAAATGTGCTTAGTACATTTAACCTATAGAGAGAAAAGAGTAGACCGTGGTAACAGAATGCAATTGTAATCTTATGTCATTTTACTTTATAGCAGTAGCTTTTTGATGTTTATGTTTTCCAGGAGAAGTTGTTCTTTGCAGAGATTTGTAGGATATTTTTTTTTTTTAAATCCTACTGGAGTAACATTAAAATCTTATTGGAATAACATTAGCATGAAACTTTAATAAGACTTGGTATAACTCTATAAGCAAAAGGAATCTTAGATTGAGCACATACAGCTAAATACTTCAGCTGCTTTGAAACAATAAATCATGTCTATTTATGAAAAACATGAAAGATAATATATCTTAAATTTCATACATATATATGTGCTAAATTTCTGTAATCAATCATCTTAAATAAAGGGTGTTTTTAGAATATATCTTAAAGCAGACAAGTTAAAAAATGAGCTTTTATTTTTAAAAAGTAGCACATAGTTTTAGGAATCTTTTTATTAGGATTATTTGTCTTACAAACTAATCAAGAATAGTAAATACTATAAAGCTCCCCAGAGGTGAATATTCATATTTGCTAAGGACTTCCATGAAAGTGATTAATTTTTAGGCAAACAATATGCCAGAATTCTTCCAAGTCATAAACACCCTCATCATAAAGTGCAATAATGAACATAACCAGACACAAAATCACATAGAAGTGCAACAATTTGTGAAACTTTTTATTAACATTTATATTCATGAATTGATGCAATTTAGAAGTATTATGAAATCTTTAAAGTATATAATACCATTAATAATTATTTACATGACAATTAAAAATTATTAATGGGTAAACTAAGAAAAAAACAGACTTTTACAGTTAATCAGAGGTTTGTCTTCAAGTTTCAGGCCTTTAGGATATTGATATTGCCAAAGAAGCTTTGTAAAATATACCTCAAATTAATGAATTAAGTTAGAAAAAAAAGCCAAATAAATACATAGCAGGAGTTGGGTTTTTCATTCCAATGTAGGAAAAAATATATAATTAAACTTCTAACTGCAGAAAAAAAGACTGCTTTTGTTTAAAATTTTTCATAATGACATTGTAGAAAGAATAACACTATTTTTGTCATATGTTCCACAACTAGTTCCAAAAGTTTTCTGGGGAGACCAGACAGAATATGAAAGGAAGACGTGGTTGCTAAATTTCATTTAGGATGGTTACTACATTTGTCTTTAAAAAGATGTCTGGGTGTTGACAAATAATATTTTGGAGAATAGGAAATTTTGAAGTTAAAAAATAAAGTTAAACAACAAGATTATTCATCTGGAAGAATAAGTGCTTCTTTTGAGTAAAGTAAAAGGTAAAACAGGACAAAACACCCAACCAAACTGAAGCCTTGAGCTGGAAACAGGCTCAAAAATCTCTGAAATTAAAAAATTAAAATACATATGGTCTTTAAGATGGTTTTCATTTTTAAAAATTAACCTACAAAGACTTGTGGATATATTTTTTTCCTCAAAATAATGCCAGCCAGGAATACATTATGTAACTTTGCAAAAAGATCTTGAGAATCATTGTTGATAAAGTGTCTTAGAAATGGTGGCAAATGAAAATTTACCATATCATTAAATTTTTTTTTTTAAGATTTTATTTATTTATTTGACAGAGAGAGATCACAAGTAGACGGAGAGGAAGGCAGAGAGAGAGAGAGGGAAGCAGGCTTCTTGCTGAGCAGAGAGCCCGATGTGGGACTCGATCCCAGGACCCTGAGATCATGACCTGAGCCGAAGGCAGCGGCTTAACCCACTGAGCCACCCAGGTGCCCCATATCATTAAATTTTAACACAGCAAAAACACGAAAACATTTAGGCAAGTTTGACAGTTTTAATCATGAAAAGTGCAACCTATAATATACATTGATCTGAGTTAATTGGGTGGCTAGTTTTTCCTTTCTTAGAAATTTAATTGTGGACATCAACATTAGGGTAAGGAAAAGGTTAACCAGATTGTCTTTTACATCACAGTTCTCCCATATTTTTTTTCACCCACATGCAAAATATAAAACTCTTTCAAATAATATATACTTTCAAATAGGGTAAGAATAGTTTTATTGCATTTACAAGCAAACTATTTCGACTCTACTCACTCAAGAAATGATGTCAGTAAAAGTAGTCAAAGGTCCCTTCCAACCAGAACTATATTGCTTTTTTTTTCCATTATAGTCAAACTTTCAAAGGGGATTTATTTTTCTCTTTCTTCTCTATGATACTGACCATGCCATGGATAGTGTTCTGCTTATCAGTGATCACTATGTTGCTAAATCCAATGGGCATTTTCCAGTTACCAGGTTAGAAGTTATCTGATTTAACATCTCCATACTCCTGTTGTGTTTTGTTTTGTGTTGTGTTATTTTTGTGTTTCTGTTTTTACGAAAGGGGAAGAGGGAAGGAGCAGAGGGAGAGAAAGAGTCTTTGGGAGGCTCCACTTCTAGTACAGAGCCCCAGGCAGGGTCCTATCTCACAACCTTGAGATCATGACTCAGATAAAATCAAGAGTTGGATGCCTAACTGACGGAGTGACCCAGTTGCCCCTCACACTCCCTGTTTCTTAAAAAAGATTCCCTCTTTTTCTCCTTCCTTTACTTAATCATGAAAACTGCCAAGATGAATTCTTAAAATTTCTGCATTTAGAATAGTTAAAAATAATGTACAGAAATATTTATGTAGGATATTCTGTGGTCATTTTGGAAAAAAAAAAATGCAATGGTCAGAGGGTGGTCATGAGGAAAGTTCAACCATCTACCAAGACTGATTTTCATAGAGAATCTTTCCTTTTCTGAATTTACCACAAACAAAAACATTGTTCTAGCCTTATATCTCTGAGGCCTGATCACAGAGGTTTCGTGTTTAAACAATTTACTACTACACAGATTAGGAAGTGAAATATAACAGCTGAAGGGAAAAATCACTCAGACCTTCTTATTATTTGCTTTTTAATTTCCCAGAGTATGCTACATTGGAAATTGATTTTTTTTTCATTTTTATTCTTTAAAGTTTTTATTTTAATTCTAGTGAGTTAACATACAATATAATACTAGCTCAGGGTGTACAATATAGCAATTTTACACTTCCACACATCACCTGTGCTCATCAGAACATGTGCACTCCTTAATCCCCAGCACCTTTCTAACCCGTCTCCTTACCCCCATCCCTTCTGGTAACCATCAGTTTGTCCTCTATTATTAAGAGTCCAGTTCTTGGTTTATCTCTCCCTCTTTTTTCCCCCACTTTGTAACTTTAATTAGAATACTAGGTTTTAATCTAAACAGAGAAAAATAGTTGCCATGATGCTTAAACATCCATGTCACCTCCTTCTATCTTATCAGTTAACTTCTTAGAGGGGGATCCTAGATATACAATAGGAGTTTCTCTCTGCTCTGGGCAAACAAACAAAAAACATAAAAGACATACTAAAAAAATACTACCTGTCTGAATGAAGAAATAACATAGAGTTTGAGTTAACAACCTAGTTTTTTTTTTTTTTATAAGTTATTTATTTGACAGAGGGAGAGAGATCACAAGTAGGCAGAGCAGCAGGCAGAGAGAGACAGAGAAGCAGGCTCCCCGCTGAGCAGAAAGCCCCATGTGGGGCTCAATCCCAGGACCCTGAGATCATGACCTGAGCCGAAGGCAGAGACTTAACCCACTGAGCCACCCAGGTGCCCCGAGTTAACAATCTAGTTTAAAGTCCTTCCTGAACTTCTGATTAATTCTGTTACAATGGCAGTCTCAAATTGTCAGAGTGACAATTTCATTATGTGTGGAATAATGATAAGTATATTCAACCTGAAAAATCCCAAAAAATAATTCTGAGGATAAGAGTAGCAATGTATGGGAAGAACTCTATAACCTAAAAAATGACATACAAATATGACATTATAATTTTTTCCCAAAAGAGAAAACAATTGCTACTTTTACTAGTTGAAGAGGGCTGCTGTCACAAAGTTCCACAAACTGGGTTTCTTTTTTTTTTTTTTTTTTAAGATTTTATTTATTTATTTGACAGAGATCACAAGTAGGCAGAGAGGCAGGCAGAGAGGAAGGGAAGAAGGCTCCCTGCCGAGCAGAGAGCCCAATGCTGGTCTCAATCACAGGACCCTGGGATCATGACCTGAGCTGAAGGCAGAGGCTTTAACCCACTGAGCCACCCAGGCACCACCCCCCAAGGTATCTTTAATAAAAGAAACATATTGACTCAGTGTCCAGGATGCTCAGAGTCCAAGATCAAAGTATTGGTAAGATTGTTTTTTTTTCTGAGGACTGTGAGGGAGAATCTGTTCCAGGTCTCTCTCCTAGTTTCTTCTGGTTTGTGGACAGTCTTTGGCATTTCTTAGCTTGCTAAACACATCACATAGCATTCTTCTGGTGTGCCTGTCTGTATCCAAATTCCCCCTTTTAAGAAGGACATTGGATGTATTGGATTAGTTGCACACCTTACTCCAGTATGACTTCATCTTAACTTAAATAATTATATCTGCAATGACACTATTTCCAAATGAGGTCACATTCTTAGGTATTGAAAGTTAGGACTTCAACATAAGAACTTTGAAAGGACACAATTCAGCCGAGAACACCATCATATAAAAAATGGACTTAGAGTTCACTCTTAATCTTTTAGTCACTTCCAGTGACTCTCATCACCTTGCAATCACAGAGATTTTCTATCCATACTCTTTAAAATATTACCACTCACAGAAAAAGGATGAAAAAACTCACCTAACTCCTTACTTATTTGCTAAACTTCCTGCTTATTTAGGCCATTACAAATAACTATTAGTAAAAGATTATTCTCTGTAAATCTATTTCTGCAACAAATTTTGAAAGCCATACTATCAATGAAAGATGTTTATCATGCCTTCCAAAATAAAATTAAAGAAAAAAAATACAGGCAAATGTATTTCCATATCAAAATCCCTAAATTTTAAGGAAATGGGAGATAATTAAGTTTTCTAACATTTTCAAAACTTGGGGTGCTTGGGTGGCTCAGTCATTTAGGGTCTGCCTTCAGCTTAGGTCATGATCCCAGGGTCTTGGGATGGACCCCCCGCATCAGGCTCCTCCCCCACTCCCTCTGTGTTCCCTCTCTTGCTGTGTCTCTCTCTGTCAAATGGATAAAGAAAATCTTTTTTAAAAAATTTCAAATCTTCACATAGAAATAATACATTTTTTTTCCCTTGGAGATATTTGCTACCAGATATCCAGTTGGTCCATTCAATAAAATAACTTCTATGGTTCTATTTCTTCTTTAATATCACAAAAAGCCAAAAATAAATATTTAGAAAATGTTATGTACTTCAAAATAGAGTTCAGTCAATAAATGTAGAATAAACTTTTTTTTTTCTCTTAGAGGCACAAACATTAATTCATAAGAGATCTTAGTATCAATTGGATGATTCTTTTGAGAGTCATTAAACATTTTTTATAAATCCATCAGGTTCAATTTAGGTGAGGGAGCAGGACTTATTTTCTGTTGAAACTTCCCTTATAGTCTTTGTTATAGAACACATGTTCTTGAAGAACTAGGCACATTCTGATATAAAAGCAGTAGTCGAACAAGTAAGTATTACATAGCACAACTCCTCAAGGTAAACAGGGGTTGGTAATTTAATTTCCAAGGTGACAAATTGTCTTATCATGAGTGAGCAGGCAATTTCTTCCCTGAAATAAACTAAGTTGCCCAGGACAACTTTAACTAGATGAAATCATTATCCTTTTAAAGACACAAGTGTTGAATAAAGTTAATTTTCTCTGCTTTAGTGTCTTGGTAGAAAATGGCATAAGAAAATAGTGCTGCCTTAAGGTAATGTTAAGCTCTTAAAATTCCTCAGTAAGAGAAAAAAAATAGTATTACTTTAGGAAAAATATACATATGCGTGCACACACACACATTTCTAATGAATTCAACTGCAATAATAGACTATTAAAAAGACTAATGTCCTTACTCCTTCACCTTTCTAAAGGACAAACACATAAAAATACTTATTTATACCTCTGATTTTTATAACCATTTTAAAAAACTATTTAACAAGCTATAACTTTAATCATCTTCTGACCATGGCCTACAGTACTGAGTTAATATGTGCTAGTCACATTGGAAACATTTCTTTTCTTTGAGTTCAGAATGGTACCAACAAAGCTCTTCTTGATAGTAACCTCAAGCCTTCCTTAGTATTTTTCTCTACTGACTTCGGAAAAAAACTATGCCTAATTCTCAGTACCTCAATAATGGTGAATCATTAGGGGAATAGTTTGAATTCCTTATCCCTTTAAGATTCTTAATCTTTTTCATGCAAGTTAAGACTCAAAGTTATCTCGAATTTCATGATCAGAAGAATTTATAGATTTTATACTTTATTAAATTCTAACAGAAATTAGTAAGGAAGGGTTCAAAGAGGAAACAGCCATGGACCTTGAGCATTTGTTCACATTATTGCTGACATAGAAAGGATATAAGGATGTAACTACTTTTACTCAGAACAATTTTTATGGTTGTGTTTATTGTGAGTAAACTTGATAGATGAGGTAAGCCCCCACCTTCCAACTCTAACTCCAAGTGCAGCCTTGCTTTTACCTACTATAAAAGCAAGCTCAAGCTTCTTCAAATAGCCTAGTATATCTGTGAGCACCCTGAATGGGCCTTTGTATCACCTCCATGAAACTTGGGGGACAGGTGGAACTGGCAGACACTATTATGAAGCTCCAGCTGCTGCTTTGCTGGGACCTCTAATTTTTACCTTCTCCCAATATCAATGAACAGTAACAAACTAACTTGTTAACTTGTAAGTAGGATAAAATCTCAGACTGGACACAGTTTTTAGCAGTAGAAATTAGGATATCCTCTGTCTTTGTTTCTTCAGTTGAGGTAAAATTCATATAATTTATATAATGAATGTCTTCATAATTCTTAAGGGCCATTCTTTTCTCACTTCTGCCAATGTTATTTTAGAGAAGTGTGGAGACATGAAACAATACTAGCCTCTTGCAATACTACATAATAAAACCTTAATATTCCTAGTACTAAAACTATATTTAGTACTTACAACTGGAGACTAACAGTATTATGTGTCCTTGGAGGGAAAGAGACAGAGAGACAGAGACAGAGAGGGGGTGAAGAAAGACAAGAGAGAGATAGATTTTAAATCTTCAGTTAAAAGAATTTGAAATGTTTAGAATGGACATCATAATGGAAAACATTGAATTTAATAAGCAGTTTGGACAAGTTACAAATGTGGAAATAAGTAAATGGAACACAATAAAATTAGAATGTTTTGTGAGGAATGATAGCTTATAAAACAAATTTTAAAAAGCAGAATGACATTTTATTCAATTATAAGTTAATATAAACATCTTTATAATTATTAGCCATTGCACATGAGAACGGCAATATTAAATAAACAAACCTGGCACAAATCTGAAAACCATTATAAATAATGCTCTGTATTCAGACACTATGGCCTCCTACTTAAAATGAATCATTCCTTTCAAATATCAGCTTTTACCCAACTCCATCAGGATTCCTTCAGGTGTGAATTTAATTCTTCTGGATATTTTTACTTTCAGCATTCATTTCACCCAAACTTACTATATGTTGTGTACAAGGAAAGGGCAGATGTATGAAATATATTTGTCTCAGAGTCTGCTGAGTTGAAATTTCCCAGGGGGAAATAAAAAATCTAATGGGACTTCTCAGCATTTAATGTTTATGTATATGTGAATTGTACATACACACATCTGTGTATAGATATACACAATTTAGTTATACATCATAACGGGTAGGTGGTTGCATTTTAAATGGATTTGATCTGTAAACATTGAAATGGTTGAATACATAGGATTTACCTCATAAATACTATAATATATTTTTAATCATCATATATTACCTAACATCTTTAGCAAACTTCATATCTACTAGTGTCTGGGGCTTTATTCTAGTTGTCCCAATGTCTTTGAAAGATTAATAACTGTAATATGAAAGAAAAACTTTGTATTGTAGATATACCATGAGAATTTTTTTCCAACAGTGAGTCAAATAACTAATATGGAAAATCATATTAACAATTTTGAGTGAAGAATTGAAAATAATTATAGGCCAATTGATGAGATAGGTTTTACTTATCAAACTACTTTACATTTTCAGAAGTACTGAGCACTCAGCTGTGATACATTCTGGTAGCTGGAAATCTTATTTATGCTTGAAACTCAGAGATAAACTGATAGCAAAGAAGAAAAGATTGACCATCTATCTCAAGAATAAGAGTTTCAAAGTTAAGTCTAAGATAAAGGGTTTGCAAAGTCGTGTAAAGACTATCACCTCAGTGGAAAATCCTTTATTATATGTTTTTGACTACCATTTAAGTCTATAAGATATAATGAAAAATGTTTATTATGGTGTAATTTGTGCTGCATCTAAGATATGTCATTTAACATATGGAAGAAAACAAAATGATGTTATGAAAAAAAAAACCTTGCACATGTTAGAAAATATGAGTTCTAATTTTAACTCAACCTAATTAGCTGTATGATTTGGGGAAATTCACTTCATTTTTTCAGGCTCTGGATTTTCTCATCTGTAAAATGAATATGAGCTAAAACCCTTGCCAACTCCAATGTTTATTGATCTATACAATAGAGATTGTGAATATATTTGGGATATTAGCAATACATAAATGATCTAGAAATGCATTTGTAGGTCACTATGGTTAGTCTGAACATCTTTCATGAAAGAGTGTATGACCAAGTAAGAGATTATATTTAGAATGAGCCTTGAAGAATGGCAGGATGGAAGTTACTGTGGGTAAAAAGAAATCCTAAATAAGAACTGGGAATGAAATTCTAAATAAAGGACTGGCAACAGAAAAAAATTAAATTAAAAAAAGAAGTTTAGATAACAAGGAAAAATAGGGGTATAGATTTACTATTAATGGTAGTGGTGGTGGTGATAGTGAGAATTGATTTTTGGTTTAAACTATGAGAGATTTGAAGCTTTTGAAGGCTAACAGAGCAGCTAAAAAGAAGAAAATGATTAAAAACACAAGCTACCAAAGTTAGCCCTAAGAAAGCTCTTTAGTTGAGCAAGGACGGGAATCTATATAACCATCAGGGAAAAGTAAGGTAAATAAACTGAGAATATATGGATGGAGCGAAGTTGAAGGAGTTTAAATGTCTAACACCATGCATTACATACAGTCCCATATGCCTTGCTATAATGAGTAGGAATTATTAAGCCTTTTTGAAATTATTCACCTAGCTCTAAAATGAGATATTTCTTGACTACTTAATTCTTTTTTTCCATCTACTGTCATGAAAACATATACACAGTTTGTGAGAGAAGATGAAAGCTACTGAAAATAACTCATAAAGGTTTAAAATGATTTTTATATTAATATTGTTTTAAGTTGTTGGAGTGATCTTTGAGTTTTTTCCATGCTTGAATATATAATATGATACAAAAATCAAAATTAGGAACTATCAAAGTGTTATTTGATAAGATGATCTGGTTACTTCAACTGATATTGTATTAGTGCTGTTGATAAGATTTAAGTTTAATTGTTAAATACCTATTGTCTCTTCTCTTTTCATAGTGCTGTATATTTCTTTATTATTGTTACTATGCTGGATATTCGTCTTATTATATTTTTCTACTAGGAAAAGAAAAATAAACAATTTTGTATAACGCAATTTCTTTCATAAGGTTTCAGCATAGGACTCTTTAATCTAAATTTCCCACATTAGGTTCAGGTTGCTGTATTGATAGGTGAGAAAAATGTGTTATTGAGGGACAATGAGAAAATATAGAACACCACTGTCTACTTTGGGCCAAATCAAATTCAACAATACCCTAGGTTAGGGTCATATTAGTTTTTCCCCTTCAGAACTCTATTACTTGCCTTGAAGAGTATTAACTTTGAAGGACAGTGAGTTGCATAAAGAGTTCTTTCTTTCAGCATTTATTTCTCAACCTTGTGTAGATTTGTGATATCAAGTTATATATACATACATATGCATTAAACAAATTGTTTTTTGATGTTTTGTATAAAAATGCACAGTAAGTGTTTTACAAAGAAAATATTAGGCTATGCTTTCTCTTTTTTTGAGTTGCTAAGCAGATATCTATGACATTGATTGATGCATCATTTTGAAATCTGCAATGGTCTTTATGGTTTTAGTTATGAATATGTATGAGAAATCAGTTTTAGTAACTGTGCTATTAGAGATGGTCTAGGACTATAATTCAACAGCAATTTCCTTAAAAGACAAAAGAACTTGAATTACAATAGAATAAGCGTTGATAGCTGAATGTCTTATTAAAAAAGAGCTTTTTGTATTCAGGCATATTTTCAAATGGTGACAAGAAATAATGACTAAAGGGGAGCACACTTAGAGATACGTCAACTCCTAGTGGAATTACTGAAAAAGAAATACTTTAACATTCTGTTCACCTATGTCACATTATTTACAGAAATTTAAAAATCGTCATCAACACAGCATTACTATATTTCTGTTAAAGGAACATATTGTCATATTTCTCATATATACACATACTTATCCTGACTGGATGACAGAATATGTATTGACGTTTTTTAAAGTTAGTCTTAAAATACAGCATGTCTTGAACTCTTAATCCTTTTCTTCCTAACATGGCAACCACAATTACATATATTCTGTTTTCATATTGGGCTTTTTTTTTTTAACACTTACATGCCTTGTTTTCAGAATTAATTCAAGAAAACAAAGTTAAAGTTAGAAAGTACACACACAGACATGCTTAGGTCAGCTATCCAAACATGATTATTATCATGGTTAAAATGAAAGCAAAACAAAAGCACTATTTGCTTCCACACTGTATTTTCTGTTTTGCTGTTGTGTTGTTTTGTTGATTTTGGTTTTTCTTTGGACTAATTAAAACATATTTAATACAGACACAAACACACATAAGTACACATTTCTATGGATCCAAATCCCTAATATAATGTTTAGTTAAAACCTCTGTCAAATTCTATAACCATTTCTTTACTAATACATTATGGAAGAAGAGAGTATCAGTTATCCTTATAGAATAATTGATATTTTTTATCGCTTTGTGTTTTGTATGCAATTATCTTATATACTGGACTTAATTTATATAAATTACCATATATGATAATATCAAAGTAGAATAAGTTCCTGTTTACCTGCTCAAAACATGAGAGAATAAGGGAGCAGGGGAGGGAACTCTTTCTAGTTGTGGAAGTTCAGCCTTTTTCCAAGGCATACAATTAAACAAAAAATAAGGGTATAAAGAAAACATATATTCATATATCTGGTTGTCACAGTGAAGAAGATTGTTACAAAGCCACTGAGGAGAATAACTGCATTTTTGCCAGGACTAGGCCAACTATTCTGCATCTATTATTTAGGAAACAACATAAAATGTTAGAGCTACATAATGGAAAACTGTAAATGAGTCAACTTTCTTGACACACAGATTATCAGGCACCAGGATAATGTCACAAGGCAAACTGGTCAGCATCCAGGGCAAGAAGCCAGATGTAGTATCTGAACTACACAAGCTGAAAGAATGTAGCTCAGAGAGAAAATAGAGCAGTTTCAGAAGACTCTGAGAATGTAATTGATGGTAGAATTACAAGGTGGCAGTTGGTGACTATTCTGACTAGAAGAGTCTATGGGACTTCATCACTCACAGCAACCGATGGCAACTAAAATTACAGAATGTATCATCTGTAAAGTAATTAAAAAATGCACATTTGTCTGTAAAACGATTCTAATTAGTTACCCCACACTGCTACAAGATTTCATATGTGTATATACAACTTTGACCTTATTGTAGCCTCCCAAACCCATATAATGTTTCTTTTAAGGATAATATTAGTAGATATTATCACAACTTCATTGTTTTGGTAGGGTTACATTTCTTTTGAATTGTTGCAAGGGTTGTATCTTGTTTAAGATGTATTTTAAGTATAAAACACAGTCTCCAAACTGTGGAAAGAGTCAAGATGCCCTTCAACAGACAAATGGATAAAGAAGATGTGGTCCATATATACAATGGAATATTACTCAGCTCAGAAAGGATGAATACCCAACTTTTGTATCAACATGGACGGGACTAGAGGAGATTATGCTGAGTGAAATAAGTCAAGCAGAGAAAGTCAATTATCATATGGTTTTATTTACTTGTGGAACATAAGAAATAACACTGAGGACATTAGAAGAAGAAAAGGGAAAGTGAATTGGGGGAAATCTGAGGGGGAGACGAACCATGAGAGACTGTGGACTTTGAGAAACAAACTGAGGGTTTTAAAGGGGATGGGTGGGAGGATGGGTGAGCCTAGTGGTGGCTATTAAGGAGGGAACGTATTGCACGGAGCACTGGGTGTGGTACATAAACGATGAATCATGGAATACTGAAAACATACAAACAAATACAAAATAATAAATTATAAAACTGTTATATGTTATATAACTCAACACTCTCATTCAAGTATGTAACAGATATCTCTTAAAAATGCTAAGCTATAAAAGCTTAAGTGACTTGGACCAAATTTAACATCAGGTATTCACAGAGCAAGACTAGAATTTAAGTTAAGTCTCTTGACTCATTTTGATTCCATGTTTCATCTGATTCATGAAACAAAGGACAATATAGAACTTACTTATCATTAAATGGTTAAAGCTACTAGAACCCATCATCTTTTGCCATGATGCTTTTGGAAAGTGCTAGGAAAATTTGATAAAAGATTGAAGAGATCGTTGGGTGACAAAATCTTACAAAATCTTTCACATATGGGCTTTTTTCCCTAAGGAAGGGTAATTTCCATTCTGTTTTGATCACGACAGCTTTGTAATATAACTTGAAGTCTGGGATTGTGATGCCTCCAGCTTGCTTTTCTTTTTCAAGTTCGCTCTGGTTATTCGGGGTCTTTTCGTGGTTCCAGAAACATTTTAGGATCATTTGTTCTAGCTCTGTGAAAAACGCTGTTGGCATTTTGGTAGGGATAACATTAAGTCTGTAGATTGCTTTGGGTAGTATAGACATTTTAACAATATTTTTTCTTCCAATCTATGGACTTAGAATGTTTTTCTATTTTTTTTGTTTTTCCATGTTTTTCATCTTCACCTTCTTTCATCAGTGTTTTATAGTTTTCAGCATATAGGTCTTTTGCCTCTTTGCTAGGTTTATTCCTAGGTATCTTATGGTATTTGGTGCAATTGTAAATGGGATTGGTTCTTTAATTTATCCTCCTACTGCTTCACTATTGGTGTATAGAAAGGCAACAGATTTCTGCACATTGTTATCCTGTGACTTTACTGAATTCATTTATTATCTCTAGCAGTTTTTCAGTGGAGTCTCGGGTTTTCTATATAGAATATCATATCATCTGTAAATAGTGAAAGTTTGACATCTTCCTTGCTGATTTAGATTGATTTTACTTTTTTTTTTTTAATTGTCCGATTGTTGTGCCTAGGATTTCCAATATAAAGCTGTAGTGATCAAAACAGTATGGTGCTGGCATAAAAATAGACATATAGATCAATGGGACAGAATAGAAAATTCAGAAATTAATCTTTGACAAAGCAGGGAAGAATATCCAATGTGAAAAAGAATCTCTTCAACAAATGGTGTTGGGAAAACTAGATAGCTACATGCATAAGGATGAAACTAGACCACTTTCTTAGACCAAACTTAAAAACAAATTCAAAGATAATTCGAGCTAAATGTGAGACTTAAAACCATAAAAATCCTAGAGAGGAACACAGGCATCTTTGACATGGGCTGTAAAAACTTCTTTCTAGATATGTCTCTTGAGGCAAGGAAAACAAAAGTAAAAATAAACTATTGGTACTGCATCAAAATAAGAAGTTTCTGAATAGCAAAAGAGACAAATAACAAAACCAAAAGGCAACCTATGGAATGGAAGAAGACAAGAGCTAGTATGAAAAATATATAAAGGACTTATAATACCAGTGCCCAAAGAACAAATAATCCAATTTAAAATGGGCAAAAGACCTAAAAAGACTTTTCAAGGAAGAATATAGATGGCCAAGAGACACATGAAAAGATTCTCAACAGCAGTCATTATCAGGGAAATGTAAATCAAAACTATAATGAGATATCACCTGTCAGAATAGCTAAAATCAACAACAAAAGAAACAACAGGGGCTGGTGAGGACATTAAGAATGGGAAGCTCCTTTGCAATATTAGTAGGAATGCGACCTAGTGCAGCCACTCAGAAAAATATTATGGAAGTTTCTCAAAAAAGTTAAAAATAGAACTATGTTACAATCCGGCAATTGCACTACTAGGTATTTACCCAAAGAATACAAAAATACTAATTCAAAGGGATATGTGCACCTGGATGTTTATAGCAGCATTAATTACAATAGCCAAATTATGGATGCAGCCAGTGTCTATCAATAGATGAATGGATAAAAAAGATGAGATATTTATATATCTATATCTGTATCTATATAGTCATTATCCTATCTTATAAAACATAAGAAGTAAGCAAGCTGAATTCTCAGAATTCTTTATAATTAATGTCAGACATCTCCATAAGAATCGATAAGATGAATCTACTCAAACTATTCTTGGGGCATGATTAAGCAATTGGATAAATAACAATGTTTTTTAAATGTCTTTTAGATGACAGCACAAAGGATTCTAGTTCTAGGCACAGAGGATATAACAGTAACCCAGACAGCCTTTTGCTGTCATGAATTGTTCATTCTTGTGATAGCAGAGAGAAAATAAACATGCAAGCAGACTAATAAAATAATTTCAGATAGTGATAAATTGTATGAAGAAAACAAGACTGAGAATAGGGAATGAGCACACTGAGCACAGTTTGTCTTCTGCCGAAATCTCATTTATTCTGACGATTTAACCCACAGGTTTAAAATGACTTCTCAGCCAATGCATATTTTACACAATATTGAATGCATACTGAGATATTGTCATGTTGATATTTTACACAAAACTCAGCAAAACAAAGCCAAAATTCACTTTAGGTGGACTTTACAAATATATTTGATGTTAAAATTAATTGTGGTATGATACAAAATACCCTATATCAGTCGATTTTACTTTCTTTGTATTCTGTTACTGCTATGAGCTGGGTACTCACTTGTACAGGAAACACAGATGCATTTAAAAATTTTAAAAGAGAATGTAGCCCTTTCTCATCAAGGATCATCTATGCTAGCACTCTAGTATGAAAGAACAAGAGAAAATTTCAATTTAAATTAGTGATTTATATGGAAATTGCCCTGGCAAGAGCAAGAATTCTATGGAATTCTTGGGGAGTATTGGGTAAAATAAATATTTCTGGATGACTGAAGAAGATGTTCAACATAACTTTGCACAGGAGAATATATCCAAGCTAAGGTTTGAACTATGAATAGAAGATAGGAAGTCTAACGGTCTGGAGAGGGGAAAACTGTCAGGATAAGGAAAGCTACAAAGAGATATGAATGACCAACATGTTTGAATAAATATGTTAAACATGTTGATAAATGCAAAAGATAGTGAACAGTAGTTAAAAATGAGAGTCTAGATTAACTGTGGGTCAAATCATGAAAAGCTGTAAATGTCATAGCACAATTCTGTGCTAAATTCATGGAATAAGGAGAGAAATGACATGAATAGAAGAGTATTGAGAATTGTATTTAAAGCCAAGACTCTTTGTCATGGCAATCAATTAAGAAACTATTTCATTTATCAAGATGAAAAATAAGGCTCTGCACTAAATCTTAATATGTGATGTATAATCCTAGAGATATTTATGTGGTTAAATTGATGGGATCGATGGAGATTTTTATACCAAAGTGAGGTGGAAAAGTAACAACTAGGTTCTCTTAGGTTATCTGGAGTGATAAAAATGTGAATGGTGTTTCCATTATCAAAAATAGAGAACTCAGGATGAGAAATCTATAATTCTTTGTCTGGTTTTTAGAGACTTTTATAATTTGGTATTTGGCATGTATTTATCTTGCACATTTTATCTCCCATTGCCTCCAGACATTTTCCTCTCATCTCTTCAGAATTTTTAATACCCCTGCCAGTCCACCTTATTAATCATTCAAAGAGTATTATTGGGCTTCTCATGTTTCAGCCACAATTCTAGATACTGGGAATTCACCAAAGAAGAAAACAAAGTCCCTCAGGAAGCACACATTCTCATTTGTTGTGATGTAATAAACTACATGAATAAGTAAATGCAGAATGATTGCTAGATACAGAAGCTGAGACAAGAAAATCAAGAAGGGGTAGGGGAACTGTGGTTATGTAGGGAAGAATAATTTTAGATAAGGCAACTACAACCTCAGTGAGAGCATGACATTTAAAACAAAAACAGGCAACAAAAAGGTAAAGATGTTGAAACCTATGGTATGCCCCTTCTGGCATAGGAAGAGTAGAACATGAATTGTGAAATATTTGACCTTTTTTTCTACTGAAATCTAACATACTAGCTTGTCAGAGTTTCATGGATTCTGGTAGAAGACACTAACTATAGTATATACAGCAATTGCAGTTATCACAATTTCAAAATTGTTATGCACCAGTTCCCAGGGGCTTGATTCCCACTAAGAGAATAAGGCAGCCGGCACCTGCACAGGTTTAGAAGTGTTCATTGTAAATAAAGTACACTGAGCTTAGGGAACTCCAATTTTTTTGTAATTGGCTTTAAGTAAACTTATGGTTTTACTCAGAGGTAATTTTTTTTTTATTACATTGGACAATCAAACAAACCTACCCTTTGCTGTGGAGGAAGACAGTATCTCTAGCTTCCAAAGCTAAATATTATACAAAAGTATTGAAAAAGATAACTTAGGATAAAAGTACAGTTAGTGCCCTGCTCATGAAATGTGCAGAATTATAAGAGACACATGGGGTATTGCTTCTCAACTACATTACCTTCTTGTTTATATCTCATCTTGGTTTCTGGCCAGATTTTCCATGAGCACATCATTCTGTCTGCCACTCTGTAACAGAGGCTGAGACCAAATCCATCCAATTTGTCTCATTTATTTAATGCTACTACAAACAGGGCTTCAAGTGTCAAGATGAGACAACCTGCAGTATTATTCTCAGTCATGACCCAAAGGGCCCTTAACACAATCAGTTCTACGAATCTCACAAATCATCAGACTCTATCTTAGAAAGCCTGATGGTTTTCTGCGTAATTTTGTATATTAACCTTTTCACCTGACCTGAGACACTAATGCAGGTAGAGGAAGATGTACTGGCAAGTACACAGGCTCTACTTTGGTTCTATCAGGAGTAAGCAGAGGCAAAACTCTATACAGTTTGATCTCCCTTACCATGAGAAACTACATCAGCTTGGTAAGTGTCACAAATAGAACGTGCAGTGACAGCCTCTTTTCCAGAAACATAGAATCCTTTTATTTGTGCTTAGTCTATGATAGTGGATGTTTTTCCATGAAGATCAAAAGAACAAGGGTGGCAATCTGGGCAGTACAGGCTCGAAGAGCAGCATGATTCCAGTTGGTTAAATCAGAGGATGGGTCTTTATCATAGACACTACATGAGTTATCCAGATGGTTCAATCTGCAGCTGTGATCTGTTTGTATAGTTTGTGGCCCTAAATAGAGATGCACTTAATCTGACATTCTATAGTATTTCAAGTGGCAGACCAAACATCTAGGCTATTGGCAAGAGTTCAAGCATCAGTAAAAATATAACAAGTTTCATCAAGAAAAGAATTTACCACAGCTATGAGAATAGCCTTGATTTCTACACATTGAATAGTGCAGCCACATCCAGTTTCAATTCTGCATAACTAGTGCTGAGGTTGAACCTCAACAGAAACACACTAGAAACATAAGGTTTCAGCCTAACCCAGGTATTAGAGAACCATGCCCTAGGGATTTAAGAGAACTCTGTGAATCAAGGCCCCTGTTGACCCAGGTGCTTTGCTTTAGCTCCTCTTTTAATGGGAGGGAGAGTAAAGTTCTCCTCAATGGCAGAGCTTCCATTTTTTCATGTAAAGTTAAGAAAGGGCCAAGCCTACTAAATTCTTGGAATTATATAATTTCTGATTTCTGTTGACAATTGAACCTTGTTGGACTTTTCCCCTGTTGTTAGTGGCTGATTCCAGCTGAACTATCCCTAAGTGAAACTATCAACTCTGAGAGTACTTAGGAGTTCAATTGGGCTTGGAGAGACTGCTGAGCTGTCAGATACTTGAGTGGAAATCAAAGTAACAATGAGCCAAAAAAAAAAAAATTAATTAAAATAAAAATATTAAAAAATTCTTTTTTAAGAATTAAGAGTTTTAAGAGTTAAGCTTTTAATCACTTAATGAGATGCTATGAGCAAGAATCTAAAGCCAGAGAAGATGGTGACTCCCTTTGTTCCATTTTCCTCCATTGAATGGTATACTGGTTGAGGGTTGGTAGATCAGCACGGACATGGTCACTTCACTTTTGAGGGAGCCTCAAGATTCTTTCACTTTCATCCCTCCATAATGAGGCCTCTACAGAAGCGACTGAGGAAGACCCCTGCCTAAGGCCTAAGAAGGAAGAATGTAAATATGTGAAGAATATGACCAGCCAGAGGGGCCTGAGTCCTGGGAGGGACTGGAACACATTGATTGTGTACAAAGTCTGTAAGGGGAGGGCGGCTTTTCCACATGAAACCTGCTTTTCAATTGCTTATGGTCAGACCTTAAAGAAAAAAAAAAAAAAAAAAAGGAAGTTTAATAAGGAACTGAACTCCTCAAGTGTTACTAAGCCTCCTTTACTTAGAAGTTTTGTTTTGGCAAATGCATGTTAAAAATTTGATAGTTGCTGTATAAAATGGAGTGTGTCTGGTAATGATGGGAAAGCAATAAGCTTCAAAGGGTACCAATTGCATAAAGGGTGCCTCCTTTAAACAGAGGCTCCGACTGGCAAAATCATTAGTCATAGAGACATAACTCCAAAGTGTTTTTAGGGTTGTAAGATCCCAAAGGTACCAGCACTTTTCTATATGTGGCTCTTTCTAAAATGGCTAATATCCCATGATAATTAAGAACACTCATAATACGGGGCGCCTAATTGGCGCAGTCGGTTAAGTACCTGGATCTTGATTTCTGCTCAGGGCACGATATCAGTGTCTAGAGATCCAGCCCTGGTTGAGTCTCTGCACTCAGTGGGGAGTCTACTGAAAGATCCTCTCTCTCTGCCCTTCTCCCTTCCCTCTCTTTCTCTGTCTCAAATAAATAAATGAAATAAATAAATAAATCTTTTTGAAAAAGAGCACTCATAACACAGACATGTAAAACATCAACACCAAATACACTTTTGGAAATGGATGTCACAGCAGTATTATAGGGAACAAACTCTAAGGGTTATACACACACAAAGTCATACACAAGGTCACATTAGTTTGTCATGCCCACTGTGTGTGTTGCTAAAACATCCTTTCTATTATTCAGGCACACTCACTTGTGGTACACATAGAATGGGGACTTGGATGCCTATAACCTGCAGACTGCCTAAATTTAGATTCCCTCTTTCCTTTTATTCTTAAAATACCTGAAGGCAGGAGAGAGAAAAAAATGGAGGGATCAGGTAATAAACAGCGGGAGACAGTGGCTTCATGCCAGTAAACAAGGGTTTGCATTTACACAAGCCAGTAAGTTAACTCACTGACATTTCATGGACAATATTCAATGATACAAAATCATAGGGAAGAAACCTACCACATCCAGGGCACAGCAAGTGTGAAGCCCAGAGGCAGATGCATATCAGATATTTTTAATGAATCACCCAGTGTAGCTAGTAGCATGAGCAAGGGGAGACTAATAGCATAGGAATCTGGAGTTATTTGCTTTGGAGATATAATTTGGGTGTCATTGGAATACAAACAGTATTTAAAGACATTAGAGTTAGATATCAAGGATATATGATCCCAGACCTTGATCCCAGGAGTACTCTGACATTTAGAAGTCAGGAATATAGAATATGATGTAAATAGCACCCATTAGACTTGTATAGCACACTTCCAGCAGAACAATATCCAGTAGACTTGGAATAACTAGCAAGGGGACTAAAAAAGAAGTCACAGAAATAAAAAGAATATTAGAAGGAGATATGTTATATCATGAAGAATCAGAGATGAAAAATAATATTTAATACAGAATAATCTAACTTAGTTACTGGCTATTACAGGTGATAAAATTTGTTGAAAAACCACCTAGGAAGTGAGATTAGAATCAGGAAGATGCTAGCATCCCTATGCTGTGAGAGAAAGGGAGAAGACAGTGTTATGAGTAGTAAGGACCTGTGGTCACTTGAAGAAATTTAGAACCATGGAAATCTTGTTCACTGGTGGTCACTCAGTTTTTAATGTTTGTATTTATTAATTTTCACCTAAATGTGCACATGGGATGTTCTGAATCAGAGACCGGTTATCCTTATCCACATAAAAAACAAATAGTGACCACATTTCCCCATATCCTATCTTATCCCTGGAGTAACATGTTGAAACAGAGGTTAAATGTTCTGTACAAATAAACTTTGTATCATAGGTAAAGAACATAAAACAAAGCTTTTTCTCCATTTATAGGCAAGAGAGAGATAGCTGTCTTCCTTTTCTTCTGAAAAGAGAGAGATGGGGGGAGCTTTTGTTCCTCCAAAACAGGATGAAAAATATTCTAAGTTCTCACTTTAACTTTTTGGAATGTAAATATATCTTTCAAAGAATTATATATAAGAAGGGTATAGGAAAAAATAGAAATGTGCCTCTTTTTATACGTACATAGGGATTAGGAAAAAAAAATACATGTCACGTGGGAAGGTCTGGGTTTCTTTGATCAGAAGAGAAGACAGATTTGTTAAAGGAATTGCATTAGGGTTTTGTAATATGTTTAAAAGATGTTTGGTAAGGAGTCTGTAAAATTATCATATGGTTATGTATACTTAGACATGTTCTTTATGGAGAACTTAGAAAATTTATGAAAGTACTGTGGAATGGGTATCATCAGATATGTGAATGGAGTTAATAACCATTAAAATAGAAGAACCATTAAAACAGATAATAGGGTTAAAATTTAATGAATAACACTGGTCCAAGTTGTTCTGAATGAGAGTTTTCCTCTGGGGAGGAATGTGATAGTTTTGTATTAAGGCAAATCTGAATCATGGGGAGACGAACTTAGGATGCAAATTGCACAGTGTTTGTCAATTGCATATCTCTTGGGTGCTAAAGACATACTCCTACTTGACCTGAAAGAAACTAAATACCAATGAATCCATGTTCCTCTCACTTACTCTCCTCCCCACTTCCCATCCCCCTCCACAATCTTGAGGTAGCATGGCTTAAAAAAACAAAAACAAAAACAAAAAACAAAAAAAAAACAAAAACTCTTGACTGGGAATATGAGAACCAGTTTTCTGAGGTTTTCTTTAGAATTGTGAGAGCTATGTCTTTACTACATTTCAGGCAAGGGGTTTGAGCTTCTGAAGGAGTAGGAAAAGTATCAACTATTATTTTTTGTGTGTGCTGGCGATTGTTTTTCCATGCTGTTTCAGGTATATTGCCTTCTTAAACAAGTGGCAAACTTCTCTGCTGAGCACACTGTCTTCCTTTTTGTCTCTCAGCATCTGGAGTCTGAATAGTTTCTCACTGTAAAGGAGTTTGGCCTCAGCACATACATCTTTACTCGATCTGAGATCAAATCAACATGTCAAAGAAAAAGTAAACAAAATGAAAAATAATAATTTATATCACTTTGTTTCATTTGGTGAAATCTTGTTCACAAGATTGGCATCTTGGTGTTTCTTGTATCCACTTCTATTTCCTAGCCCTTTCAGAATATGAATGTTTACATGGAAAGAAGGAGATTCCAGTGCTTAAATGACTTTATTCTTTTTTTTTTAAGATTTTATTTATTTATTTGGCAGAGAGAGAGACCACAAGTAGGCAGAGAGACAGGCAGAGACAGAGAGGGGGAAGCAGGCTCCCTGCTGAGCAGAGAGCCTGATGTGAGGCTGGATCCCAGGACCCTGAGATCATGACCTGAGCCGAAGGCAGAGGCTTTAACCCACTGAGCCACCCAGGTGCGCCTTTTTTTTTTTTTTTAAACAAGTTTCTTATGTTTCATAGGAAAAAGAAAAAGACAAGAGAGGAGAGGACAGGAGAGAAAAAAAAAAAAAGAACAGAACAGAGAAGCCATCTGTTCTAACACCGGGAAAGTATGATATAGCACTGGGCTTATGGAGAGAATATATGCTTATTTTTAATCTGTTGCTCTTAGAAGGAATTTTTCAGGAGTCAATGTGAACAATTTATTTGATTTTCATGCTAATTTTAAAGCCAAGGTTTCCATAAGCTATAACACTAGTATATTCACCAGTGGTAGGATATTGAGAAATCTTAATCCATAAATAGCTAGGTTACTCCAGTCTTTCTTTACGGGTCTCTGATATAAGTCCTTCCACTTTACACTGGAACTATATCTAAGTGAAATCTTGTATTTCATTGATTTTTAAATGTCATCGACTCTAAGTAAAATGCACCATTAATTTAATAACACTTTGGGGGGAAAAAGAGGAGATTACATTAAACATTAAGATATATCTTTTTTTATTAACCCACCATACATCACTGATTTGAAAATTAATTTTGAGCACAAAAATATAATTTGGCAAACATGAATTTAATGACTTTAACAAATTCAGGTTATACTAACATAAACTAAATTTGGACAAACTTATTGTTCTTCTTTCCATAGGTAAATCTTATAAGTTGGTTTGTAAACTCACAAGATCTTTATTTTTCCTTAATCTGTAATGTTATATCTGCACAAAATACATCATTTTATTTTGCATAATGACCTTTCAAAGATAACTGAAATCATACCTATGTAACAAATACAGCATGCATATAGTTGCATATATATCTGCTTTTAATTTAACATGTTTCTGATATCTCCAAGTTGATTCACATAGACTTAGTTTATGCTGCTTCAATGTTATTTAGTTACTTTAGTTATTTAGTTATTTTACTTATGTTTCCTATGTAGTGAATATTTATGTGGTTTTCTGAGTCTTGCTGTTATAAACAGTTTTTTAATGGTTATGTTTCCTTATGTAACATAAGGATGAGGGGTGAGTCACTGGCATCCATACTTTTTTTTAATATTTTATATATTTATTTGTCAGAGAGAGAGAGAGAGGGCACAAGCAAGGTAGTGGCAGGCAGAGGGAGAAGCAGTCTCCCTGCCCAGCAAAAAACCCAATGAGGGACCCTGGGATCATGACCTGAGCCAAAGACAGATGCTTAACCTACAGCCATGATCAGGTGTCCCATCACAGTTTTGGATTTAAGAGACTGTCACATTACCCGCTGGAAGTGGATATTCCAATCTACACATCCAACTGCTATAAACAAGAACTTGCCACAGACTTTTGCCAACACTTGATATTACCCATTCTTCTTGCTAATGTGACACATTTCCTCAGTACAGGTAAAGTTGATTAAATTGTTGCACATTTATTTCTAAATTTTTTTGAGCACTTTGATTTGGATTTTCTGTTCTGCAAACTGCCTGTCTATACCATCTGACCATAGTTCAGGCTACTATGACAAAATACCATAAATTGGGTGGCTTAGCAACAACAGAAATTTATTTGAAGTCCAATTTGAAGTCCAATATCAGGATATCAGCACAGTCTGGTTCTAGTGAGAGCTTTCTTGGATACAAATGACTTTTCCTTGTAACCATACTTGTGAAATGTAAGGACCTATTTTAGCCAGAACACTTCCATCCAGGTTAAGCAATAACCTTGTTGTTTAACCCTTAAACTGTCCCTGCCCCCGTTCCCCCAGGGGACTTACTAAAAAACAAGTCCTGGAAACCAGTCCCAGGTAACAAAGTCCAAATACTAGGGTGGGACAGGCCAGGTGGAGACATCCAATCAGTAGGAGGTGCATACTATCTCCCTGGTTACCAAGGAGTATGGGTCCTGCCCTTTGGGAGACTTTGGGTGTCAATTCTGACCAAGGTGATAAGCTAATTCAAATATCTACTAGGGTAAATTGTAATTCAATTGGTCACTTATGTATGACCTAACATGACTGCAGCTTTCTCTGTGTGTTACAATTTCATTGGCCACCTGTGCGTGGCCAGGCCCAACAACATGGCCTTTGCCCTTAAAAGCTAATCTGTGAAGCAGAGAGGTCGCCTTCTCTGTAAGAGGCGTGGCCCTGAACGTTCGGTTTGATTCTTGATGCTTGGCTCAAAATAAAGCTTTGCTTGATCTTTGCTTTGTATCAGTCTTGCTCCTTTAATCACGGACCCATTATTGGGAGACCTAACAAGAAAAGGAGCCAGCTAGGTATCTGGCCTATTCTCATATGGACACTAATTTCACACCTGAGGGCTCCACCCTCATGACCTAATTACCTCCCGAAGACCCCCACCTCCAAAAACTATCACACTGGGCACTAAATTTCACCAAATAAATTTTGAGAGGGGGATGCAGAAGTATTCAGTCCATAAGACCTATTAAGTGTAAGATTATTCTTATACTTAATGTTGATACTTGTGGCTAAATATAGTTGTGGTTTTTATATAGAAAAACTTAGTCTGCTATAAGTTGAAAATACTTTTAGTCTGACTTTTGCTTTTAACTTTTTTTACAGTCTATTTTGACATATGGCTGTGAAGAAAATTTAGTTTTGATTAAATGAAATTCATGTATTCTTTTTCTTAACCTTGTATCTTCCTTGTGTTCTTTTTCGTCCCTTAAATATACTTTCCTACTAGATTTTTTTTTTAAAAATACTCTTTAATATTTTCTTTAATAATTTTAAAGTTTGTTTTAGCTATGTGTTTTTGAACCATCTGGAATTTTTTTGAGTGTATGTTTTAAAATTGAAATTCCATTTTCACAGAACTTTTTATGGACAAATCTATCCTTTGTGTGTCTTCTTTTAAAATTGCCACATCTGGAAAAAACCAAATATCCACATGTCCATGAACATATTTCAGGATTTTGATCTATATGTCTTTTTCTCTGCCAAATCACACTGTTTAAATTTCTATATATTTCAATATGTCTTGATATTTAGTATGATAATTTCCTACCCTTATTTCTTTTTTTTCCCTTTCTATTATTGTACATTAAACTTCTATGTGAATTTTATAATCAGTATGTTGGCTTTCATGAATGTCTCTTTGAAATTTTGATGGCCTTACACTGAATTTATATATCAATTTGGAGAGACTTGAAGTATTTCCTTTATAATGAATGTGATATGCCTCTCCAAACTTAAAGCTCTTCTAAAAATCTTATCAAGAAAGTCATATAGTTTTAGTCATAACAGTCTTAATGTATTTTTATGTTTTTATTGCAAGGCATTTAATATTTTTTGAAGATTTTATTTATTTACTTGAGAGAGGGCATGAGCATGAGTGGAGAGGGGCAGAGGGAGAGGGACAATCAGGTTCCCCACTGAGCAGAGAGTCCAACACAGGGCTCCACCCCAGGACCCTGGGATCATGACCTGAGACAAAGGCAGATGCTTAACCAACTGAGCCACCCAGGCACCCCCAGACTTTTAATATTTTTATTTCACTTATATATTAATTCCTTTACTTATTAAACAAATATTTATTGATTGCCTGATTCATATAAGGCACTCTCCAGTACATAGTACTGGAGATAGAACTATAAGAAACAAAAAGAAAAACAAGGTTTTCAACTCACAGAACTCATTCTAATGGGGAAGGCAGACAATAAAGAAAAATCAAGGAAACACATAACATGTCATATGGTTTTAATTGCTATGGAGAAAAATATAACTTGGTATAGTAGATAAAAAACATGCAGGTGGGTGCTTGGACTTGCAATTTTATATGGGGTGATGAGGGAACCTTTATGATATTCGAACAAGTATCTGAAGTTGGAAGGCAAAGTCTGCAAGTATCTGAGGGGTAATATTTCAGAAAGAGGGAAGAGAAAGTATAAAGCCTCTGAAGCAGGAAAATGCTCGGCTTGCTGGAAGAATAATGAAGTTCTAGTGAGCCTGCAGTGATTACACAGAGGGAGAAAGAGATGAAGTCAAGGAAGAAATTGTTGGAAATTTTTAAAGTTTTGATCTTAATGAGAGGAAATCAAGAATATTTGGAGCTGATTTCTTTTTAAAAGAATAGCTGACTTCTTGATTGAACATAAAATAGAGAATTGGCATTATCATTTACTCTTGTGGGAAAGAAAATAGAGGAATAGGTCAGTGGTAAGGCAGTGCACTTTGTTAGGTATGAATGGGAATTTTATTCTATTCTACTTTTTAATTAGTAGAGTTGCTGTCAGTTTTCCGAACTTCTCCCTAATAGTATCACAAAATTTTGATTAGTTACATTGTTAGTTGAGTTTTACGTCTTCTTGGTAGATGTTCATATTGCCTGTAAATATTAAAAAATACAGTCAGGAACTTACCTAGGATTTACCAATGAAAAGTTCTAAGGCTCTTTACATAAGAACTAATTTATTCAAAAGTCATAGGAGCCTTACAAGTTAGGTGTTATTACTATTACTACTACCCTTATTTTAAAGATGGAAAATTAAAGGCAGAGGGATATTAAATAACGTGCTTAAGGTTATTTGGTAGCAGATTGCCGAGATGGGATTTGAAACCAGGCTGTGTTATTCCTGTTACGGGATTACTTTTAACTACTGCGCTATATTGCAGAGTCTTATGACCTTCATTCTTCTTTTTTATAGCTCTCATTTTCTCCTTCCTTTCTTTTTCTTTCTTTCTTTTCTTCCTTCCTTTCTCCTTCCCTCGCTTCCTTCCTCTCTCTCTCCCTCCCTTTCCTTTCCCACCCTTTTCTCTCTTCTCCTTCCTCTCCTCCTCCTCTTCCTTCTTCTGTCCTGTGTGTGAGGTAGGAACATAAGAATACTGTAATAAGGTAAGAATAGGTATTTCTTACTCGTGATACTTAGAATAGATGCTTTTTTCTATTTAAGGAAATTGATTTTTATTTTAAATTCACAATGATTACTTTAAAATGGAGAACTGGGGGCGCCTGGGTGGCTCAGTGGGTTAAAGCCGCTGTCTTCGGCTCGGGTCGTGATCCCAGGGTCCTGGGATCGAGCCCTGCATCAGGCTCTCTGCTCAGCGGGGCGCCTGCTTCCCTTCCTCTCTCTCTCTGCCTGCCTCTCTGCCTATTTGTGATCTCTGTCTGTCAAATAAATAAATAAAATCTTTAAAAAAATAAAAATAAAATAAAATGGAGAACTGATAATGAGTTTTGTCCACTTTTCCATCTATAGAGATGATCACATGTATTTTCTGTTTTCATCGCTTAATTTAGTAAGTTGCACTATATTGTTTTTCATGCTAAAACACTTTGTTACCTGGGATTTATCTTATCTAGTCACAGAAAATTATTCTTTAGCATCCTACTGGTTATACTATATTATTTAGTATATCTGCTTCTACAAATATATGGTTGTCTTTTAGTTTCATCCTTGTCTGTTGTTTTTTCCTAAAATACTTGTTCCTTGAAGGTTTACCATAATTTACACAAAAAACAGTCGGTCTGGTGTTATTTAGGCTGTTATCATACAATACTTATTTCATTGTTTTTAGTTATAATGCATCTAATAAAATTTCTAATTTGTCTCAGACTCATTTTCTTATATTTATAATTTTATAAAAGAGTTGATTTTATTTATATTTTCAAATTTGTTTTAAGTTATGCAGAGTTTTCACTATTACAAGAAAAATTATCTACTATATCCAAAGTTGTGCACAGATTTCTTATTCTGAATGCAACGAGTACCTATCACTGCTCTAAGACTAATTTTTATTCTCCATAAAAATAAAAAATAATAAATAAATAAATAAAAATTTAATATTTTTATAGATTTTTTATTGTTTATGTTTGGTTTTTACTTTGTGTAACTTTAAAACAGTAATTACAACTCCTTTCTAGGCCAGTTCACAGTCATTATCAAATTTTATATGTAGAGCAGTACGTATAGCAGTATCAATTCTTACCTTAAAGCATCATTGCTTTTGCTCTAACATCTGAGAAGAAAGCTGCTAACCTAGTCTCATGGAGCATGGTGACAGGCCAATGACCCATGTGTTTACCTGACTGCATGTTCTTTTTATGCATGGGTCTGAATTTCTGCTTCTTACAGATTTTATATTTGCATTTATTTTAAGCACAGGTTTGTATTCACATATTTGTTTTTATTTCTGTGCATCAATCTGGAGTTAGGTTTCATTATGTCTTCTTTATGCCATCTTGTTCTGGAAGGTCAGTAAATAGCATTCGTTTATCCATAAAACTAGATGTTATTTATTTCCTTAGTACTTCAGTACAACTTTGTGACTAATCCTTATTATATTCAGTATCTGAAAAGTTTTCAAAATCTTTAAAAATTCTCGGGGATTACTCAAGTTATTCTGTTTATTTTTATTTATTTATTTATTTATTTATTTATTTATTTTGGTGATGGATATAGTTAAAATTATCTTTTTTTAATTTAATTTAATGTTTCTTACTTTTTTTTCAGTGTTCCAAGATTCATTGTTTATGCAGCACATCCAGTGCTCCATGCAATACGTGTCCTCAATACCCACTATCAGAGTCACCCAACCCTCCCCTCCTCCCCTCCTAAACTCTCAGTTTGTTTCTCAGAGTTCACAGTCTCTCATGGTTTGTCTCCCCCTCCGATTTCCCCCAATTGACTTCTCCTCTCCTTCTCCCACTGTCAAGTTATGCTGGTGACATGTTGGTTTCCACAAACCATAATAATTATCACAAAAATCATAAGATTTCATTATGATTAGTATTTTTGAGGTTGGCAGTATCATTTTGGGCATATGGCAAATAATAGGATATGTTTAAATCTATGAGACCATTGCCTCTGCATTCTAGCTTTTATCACAACTGTCCCTCCTCCAACAAGAAGCTTTACCTGAGAATGCTCATGTTTTCAATATCATCCTATTGTCACCACAGTTAATTACTCTTAGATGATACCTGACTTCAGTTATGCTAATCACAGTCCTCTTCACTTTGTCACGGTTAATTGATCTAGGATTGTCTACTTGCCTTAAGGTGGGACAGAGTGATCCCTAAAGATTTTAAGTTTTGAATTTCCCCCCGTCCTTACTTCCTCCCTCTCTCCTGTGCTCTCTCTTTCTCTCTCTCTCTCTTTCTTTCTTTCTCTCTCCTTGCTCCTTTCTGGTATTAAAAAAAAAAAAAAAAGATACTCCTATTTTTTTTTTTGACATAAATTGCACAGAGAAGCAGAAAGGAGACAAGGAAATGGAAGCTTTTAAAATGTTCAAATAATTGCTTAAGCTGCATCACTCATTTTCCCAAGTTTGACTTTGAAAGATAGGTAATGATTCTGGTTTAATAAGGATTTCTATCACTTGTTTTAAAAAAAAAAACTAAATAATCCCATAATATTTTGTCTGTTCTAGCTGTATTAAATTAGAATTTACCTAACTACCTTTATTTACATTGTCTAGAATATGTCAAGAAATTTTGGGTCCAATATTGAATTTCACTATAATAAAATTGAAGACATTTTGAGATAAAGAATCCTGGCTTAAGTCCAATTGATTATTATGCTTCCAATAAAAAATAATTTAACAAACTTTATAATCAGTTGAATCATTTAACAACTGTTAAGTTTGTTCACATAAACATAATGACAACAGTTAGAAAGCACAATGTACTCTTGCCTAGTAGCTACTGAGTTTCTTTTGACATTTATTTGCAAGTTGCATTACAATTTCAGAATGTTCCAAATGTGAAAAAAAAATAAGTATGTCTATACTTGTGAAAATGTGTTAATTTTTTGCAGCGGCCTAGACACATGCCTACACTCAAGACCAGTAATGGATTTAGGCTAACATTGATAAGAATAACTTGAGATATCAGGAAACACTACAGCTACAAAATGCTCATGACAGTAAAATACACCAACTTAAAAAGTATGCCTTTCTTTATTGTTTTCATATTAATAGTTCTGCTACTATTAAAATTTAGTTAGACTTCAAAATATTTAAAATTTAAATTATCAGTCTCTTTTAATTGTCAGTTCATTTTCCTTTCAGGAATTCAGCTAGCTAAACATATCAAACCAGTAGTCTTTGTTCTCAATCAGAATTAATCATTGTATGTGATGCAGAGGCGGGTAAGTGGCCAATTGTAAAGCTATACATAGCCCTCACTTTCTTTACTTTGCTTACTTTTGTTCTGTCTCCCACAACTTTTAATTAGTTCCCTCGGTTTTGGGTTTTCTTTGTTTTTCTTCCACTTTTTCCTATTGCTTGATAGTCCTCTACATTTGTTCTGTGTGTTTAGGACTACACATTTATAAAACTAGCATTATGTACAGGTAGTGAGAGAGATGGATAATACCATAATTAGTTTTAAAACATTATGAAGGGATTAGTAGATTTAATTTTATGTAGTTAATAAAAGAAACCATTTTGTATATCACAATATGCACAGCATTTATTATGTAAGGTTCATATGTATGATTGTTTTCTAAAGAATACTTATATTGCAATATTTAAAATGCAAACTGAATTTGTTGGGGATTTCTATAAAATTATTATAATGTTAACCAGGCATCACCTGAATTCTTAATAAAAATATTCATGAAATTCACAATATTTAATCAATAGTTTACATAATTATACTAAATAAAATTCATAATAAACTAATTAGAAAGACATTTGTAACTTCCTGAGCTGCATTATGATAGTCAAAACATTTGTCTGAAAATTGGAATTAAATTGTTGATATACAGTTGAACTTTGTTTATAAATTTATATAATATAATAAAAAGTTAGTATGAACAGTTTGTATAGAACACCTTAAATAAGATTAGATTTTTGCCTGAAATTTTAAGAAATGTCAATAAATTTTAATTTAATAATTTTATAAAATTTTAATAAATTCTAATTTAATAAATATGCAATTTAGCTTTTCTAGATATTTATTCCCTTTTCCAATTTTTAATAAACCATGCTTTATAAATAAATCAACAGGAAATAATTTAATTTATATATAATGTTAAAATATACATGTGTGATTAATTTTTTTTTAAGATTTTATTTATTTATTTATTTGACAGACAGAGATCACAAGTAAGCAGAGAGGCAGGCAGAGAGAGAAGAGGAAGCAGGCTCCCTGCTGAGCTGAGAGCTGGATGCGGGGCTTGATCCCAGGACCCTAGAATCATGACCTGAGCTGAAGGCAGAGGCTTTAACCCACTGAGCCACCCAGGTGACCCTACATGTGATTGATTTTAATATAATTAAGTTTCTATTAAAATTTTAACATAATTTAAAATTGAGTTTTGGGTGAGTGATTGCTTCTTCATTTTCTAAAAATACAGCTGACACAAGACTGATCTGTATAATAGAATTTGGGACACTATAATGGTATTACTACATAGAACTTAGAACCCTCATTCTTCCAGCTGGGGACTGTCTCATAGGTCATCCTACCTTGGCTTTCTTCCAAAATAATTATTTTCAGTCTTCATTCACTACTTCTTCCTGACATCTCCCTGTGGACCAACTTGTAGTTCCCCATTTCATTATCACTCTATGGAGGGCAAATAGCACTTCCTCCCATTCCTCTTCCCAAACTAGAACTCAGATCTACCTTTTGGTATCTAAATGTTATTAAAATTTTCACTAAAGACTATTGATAACACATCTCTATCTTTAGTAGGAAATGTCTATGCCATTTGCAGACCTAGGTAACAATAATTTTTAACAATGAATTTTTAAAACAGGTTTCCCATATCTACAATCTAGATTTATCATAAGGGTTTGGGGTGGGGGGGGTGGTGAAGCTTATTTCTTGCTCTTGAATAGTGTTTAACTAACTTGATAATTCATTCCAGAAAGGCTTATACCCCAACTATATGTCAGTCATTATGTTTAGTGCTGGGCATTCAATAGCAAGCAAAAACTAAATGGCTCTGCCCAAAAAGAGCTTGCAATTAAGTATTAAGGAAAACAACAGGATAATTTTTCATGAAGTCACTGCCCCTGAGTTCCCTTGCCAGTAGTTTTAAAAAAGTGCATTTTAAGTACAGATTACAGTCCATTTACTGGTTTGATATATAATTTAGATGTAAGAGTGGGAAAATGAAGAAATTATAAATAAATCTTGGCTTTCTAGTGAGAATGACTAAGGAGTGGTATTTGAATTGAGAGATAAGAAGAAGAAGATATGAGGGTTCATAGAAAGTGAAACAGATCTAATTTTTAGATGATAGTTTTTTTTTTATAGAAAAGTCCAACTAGAACTTAGAAATCTAAATCTTCATCTAAGTACAAAGTTCAGCATTAGGAGAGTTTTAAAAGGCAACTACTCAAACACAGTCCCTTCTCAAGGTTTTCAGCTCAAAGCACAGGAGTTTCCTTCACTGGCTACCAGCCTGGCCTGTTTTCATTCCTTGAGTCCACGCCCACAGGGAATGATTTTCGATGTATCCGGTGTATAGACATTTTCAGCCAGGGTTCCTTGGCATTCCCTATGTACATGGTTCAACATGACTGCTACATCCCCTTTTCTCTCATTTCACTTCCCCAACTCATCCACATGGGAAATATTTTTTAAAGTATTGAGGTTTTATATTTCACCCCTCCCCCATTTTTTTTTTTTTTTCCTTTTCCTGGCCCTGATACATACCAAGGACTTAGAATAAAACAGGCCTCAGAGTATTTTAGGAAGGGGGGAAAAAACCTAGTGGAAAGCGTGATTCTGAAGGTAGTTAAAAAAAAAGAGGAGACAACAGCAGAATAACATACAAGTGAAGGAAACAGTAGATAGAAGCAGTTGGGCAGACATACAGAAGCCTCATCAGTGGGATGGTATTAAGGACACTTCAGAGACAGGTTTTATACTTGCATGCCTTATTTTATTTATTATTTATTATTTGATTATTTATTTATTTATTTTTCAGTAATGAAACAATTTTTTTAAGGCTCTAGTTCATAGCCTAACATATATAAACATTCAAAAATCCAAGTCTTGGCCCAATTATTATTTTAAAGTGAAAATGAAGGTTAGAGATAAGGACATTCATCAAATTACAAAACTAGTATCACAGTCCAAATGGATTTCTTTTGTGGTTGTTCTTGTTTGTTTGTTTCAGGTTTTTATTTAAATTCTAATTAGTTAACAAATAGTGTAGCATTGGTTTCAGGAATAGAATTGAGTAATTCATCCCTTACATAAAACACCTAGTGTTCATCACAACAATTGTCATATTTTAAAAGTTGTAAGCACCCAATATTTTAAAAATTACTTAAATTCCTGGGAGATTCCATTGGATTAAGAATAAGATATGACATCCAACAATTTTATTTTCATTTTATTTATATATTTTGCTTCCAACTCTAATCCTGTAGCTCTTTCACTTTGGAGTTGAATCTCTTCTTGTTTTATCTGACTTAAGTATGCTTTCACATATTTTTAAAACTCAGAAATGGCTGCTTCTCTGCTAAATGTTTTATTTTATTAATTGTGGAAGAGGGTAAAATAATTGAAGGCAGCAACATTTTAGCACAGAATATGTGGTTAAGAAGTAAAGGTCACTGAATTTTCCAACTAGAGTGAAAGAAAAACATTAACATTTCCTTATAAGTATTTTAAAGATATATATAAACACTACAGTTATCAAATACATGAATGATTAAATCCAAAAATATTTTGAACATTTTAGTATTTTACAAATCAAGTTATTAATTTTTTTTATTTTTTAATTAATTTTATTTTTTATAAACATATAATATATTTTTATCCCCAGGGGTACAGGTCTGTGAATCACCTGGTTTACACACTTCACAGCACTCACCATAGCACATACCCTCCCCAGGGTCCATAATCCCACCCCCCCTAACCCCCCTCCCCACATCAACCCTCAGTTTGTTTTGTGAGATTAAGAGTCACTTATGGTTTGTCTCCCTCCCAATTCCATCTTGTTTCATTTACTCTTCTCCTACCCCCTCGACCCCCCATGTTGCATCTCCTCTCCCTCATATCAGAGAGATCATATGATAGTTGTCTTTCTCCGATTGACTTATTTCGCTAAGCATGATACCCTCTAGTTCCATCCACGTCATCGCAAATGGCAAGATTTCATTTCTTTTGATGGCTGCATAGTATTCCATTGTGTATATATACCACCTCTTCTTTATCCATTCGTCTGTTGATGGACATCTAGGTTCTCTCCATAGTTTGGCTATTGTAGACATTGCTGCTATAAACATTCGGGTGCACGTGCCCCTTCGGATCACTACGTTTGTATCTTTAGGGTAAATACCCAGCAGTGCAATTGCTGGGTCATAGGGTAGTTCTATTTTCAACATTTTGAGGAACCTCCATGCTGTTTTCCAGAGTGGTTGCACCAGCTTGCATTCCCACCAACAGTGTAGGAGGGTTCCCCTTTCTCCGCATCCTCGCCAGCATCTGTCATTTCCTGACTTGTTAATTTTAGCCATTCTGACTGGTGTGAGGTGATATCTCATTGTGGTTTTGATTTGTATTTCCCTGATGCCGAGTGATGTGGAGCACTTTTTCATGTGTCTGTTGGCCATCTGGATGTCGTCTTTGCAGAAATGTCTGTTCATGTCCTCTGCCCATTTCTTGATTGGATTATTTGTTCTTTGGGTGTTGAGTTTGCTAAGTTCTTTATAGATTTTGGACACTAGCCCTTTATCTGATATGTCGTTTGCAAATATCTTCTCTCATTCTGTCAGTTGTCTTTTGGTTTTGTTAACTGTTTCCTTTGCTGTGCAAAAGCTTTTGATCTTGATAAAATCCCAATAGTTCATTTTTGCCCTTGCTTCCCTTGCTTTTGGCGATGTTCTAGGAAGATGTTGCTGCAGCTGAGGTCGAAGAGGTTGCTGCCTGTGTTCTCCTCAAGGATTTTGATGGATTCCTTTCTCACATTGAGATCCTTCATCCATTTGGAGTCTATTTTCATGTGTGGTGTAAGGAAATGATCCAATTTCATTTTTCTGCGTGTGGCTGTCCAATTTTCCCAACACCATTTATTGAAGAGGCTGTCTTTTTTCCATTGGACATTCTTTCCTGCTTTGTCGAAGATTAGTTGACCATAGAGTTGAGGGTCTATTTCTGGGCTCTCTATTCTGTTCCATTGATCTATGTGTCTGTTTTTGTGCCAGTACCATGCTGTCTTGATGATGACAGCTTTGTAATAGAGCTTAAAGTCCGGAATTGTGATGCCACCAACTTTGGCTTTCTTTATCAATATTCCTTTGGCTATTCGAGGTCTTTTCTGGTTCCATATAAATTTTAGGATTATTTGTTCCATTTCTTTGAAAAAAATGGATGGTACTTTGATAGGAATTGCATTAAATGTGTAGATTGCTTTAGGTAGCATAGACATTTTCACAATATTTATTCTTCCAATACAGGAGCATGGAACATTTTTCCATTTCTTTGTGTCTTCCTCAATTTCTTTCACGAGTACTTTATAGTTTTCTGTGTATAGATTCTTAGTCTCTTTGGTTAGATTTATCCCTAGGTATCTTATAGTTTTAGGTGCAATTGTAAATGGGATTGACTCCTTAATTTCTCTTTCTTCTGTCTTGTTGTTGGTGTAGAGAAATGCAACTGATTTCTGTGCATTGATTTTATATCCTGACACTTTACTGAATTCCTGTACAAGTTCTAGCAGTTTTGGAGTGGAGTCTTTTGGGTTTTCCACATAGAGTATCATATCATCTGCAAAGAGTGATAGTTTGACTTCTTCTTTGCCGATTTGGATGCCTTTAATTTCCTTTTGTTGTCTGATTGCTGAGGCTAGGACTTCTAGTACTATGTTCAATAGCAGTGGTGATAACGGACATCCCTGCTGTGTTCCTGACCTTAGCGGAAAAGCTTTCAGTTTTTCTCCATTGAGAATGATATTTGCGGTGGGTTTTTCATAGATGGCTTTGATAATATTGAGGTATGTGCCGTCTATCCCTACACTTTGAAGAGTTTTGATCAGGAAGGGATGCTGTACTTTGTCAAATGCTTTTTCAGCATCTATGGAGAGTATCATATGGTTCTTGTTCTTTCTTTTATTAATGTGTTGTATCACATTGATTGATTTGCAGATGTTGAACCAGCCTTGCAGCCCTGGAATAAATCCCACTTGGTCGTGGTGAATAATCCTTTTAATGTACTGTTGAATCCTATTGGCTAGTATTTTGGCGAGAATTTTTGCATCTGTGTTCATCAAGGATATTGCTCTGTAGTTCTCTTTTTTGATGGGGTCCTTGTCTGGTTTTGGGATCAAGGTGATGCTGGCCTCATAAAATGAGTTTGGAAGTTTTCCTTCCATTTCTGTTTTTTGGAACAGTTTCAGGAGAATAGGAATTAGTTCTTCTTAAATGTTTGGTAGAATTCCCCTGGGAAGCCATCTGGCCCTGGGCTTTTGTTTGTTTGGAGATTTTTGATGACTGTTTCAATCTCCTTACTGGTTATGGGTCTGTTGAGGCTTTCTATTTCTTCCTGGTTCAGTTGTGGTAGTTTATATGTCTCTAGGAATGCATCCATTTCTTCCATATTGTCAAATTTGTTGGCGTAGAGTTGCTCATAGTATGTTCTTATAATTGTCTGTATTTATTTGGTGTTCGTTGTGATCTCTCCTCTTTCACTCATGATTTTATTTATTTGGGTCCTCTCTCTTTTCTTTTTGATAAGTCTGGCCAGGGGTTTATCAATCTTATTAATTCTTTCAAAGAACCAGCTCCTAGTTTCGTTGATTTGTTCTATTTTTTTTTGGTTTCTATTTCATTGATTTCTGCTCTGATCTTTATGATTTCTCTTCTCCTGCTGGGTTTAGGGTTTCTTTCCTTTTCTTTCTCCAGCTCCTTTAGGTGTAGGGTTAGGTTGTGTACCTGAGACCTTTCTTGTTTCTTGAGAAAGGCTTGTACCGCTATACATTTTCCTCTCAGGACTGCCTTTGTTGTGTCCCACAGATTCTGAACCGTTGTGTTTTCATTATCATTTGTTTCCATGAATTTTTTCAATTCTTCTTTAATTTCCTGGTTGACCCATTCATTCTTTAGAAGGATGTAGTTTAGTCTCCATGTATTTGGGTTCTTTCCAAATTTCCTCTTGTGATTGAGTTCTAGCTTCAGAGCATTGTGGTCTGAAAATATGCAGGGAATGATTCCAATCTTTTGATAATGGTTGAGACCTGATTTAGGACCAAGAATGTGATCTATTCTGGAGAATGTTCCATGTGCACTAGAGAAGAATGTGTATTCTGTTGCTTTGGGATGAAAAGTTCTGAATATATCTGTGATGTCCATCTGGTCCAGTGTGTCATTTAAGGCCTTTATTTCCTTGTTGATCTTTTGCTTGGATGATCTGTCCATTTCGGTGAGGGGAGTGTTAAAGTCCCCTACTATTATTGTATTATTGTCGATATGTTTCTTTGATTTTGTTATTAATTGGTTTATATAGTTGGCTGCTCCCATGTTAGGGGCATAAATATTTAAAATTGTTAGATCTTCTTGTTGGACAGTTCCTTTGAGTATGATACAATGTCCTTCCTCATCTCTTATTATAGTCTTTGGCTTAAAATCTAATTGATCTGATATAAGGATTGCCACTCCTGCTTTCTTCTGATGTCCATTAGCATGGTAAATTCTTATCCACCCCCTCACTTTAAATCTGGAGGTGTCTTCAGGTTTAAGATGAGTTTCTTGTAGGCAACATATAGATTTTTTTTTTTTTTTTTATCCATTCTCATACCCTGTGTCTTTTGATTGGGGCATTTAGCCCATTAACATTCAGGGTAAGTATTGAGAGATATGAATTTAGTGCCATTGTATTGCCTGTAAGGTGACTGTTATTGTATATTGTCTCTGTTTCTTTCTGATCTGCTTCTTTTAGGGTCTCTCTTTGCTTAGAGGACCCCTTTCAATATTTCATGTAGAGCTGGTTTGGTATTTGCAAATTCTTTCAGTTTTTGTTTGTCCTGGAAGCTTTTAATCTCTCCGTCTATTTTCAATGATAGCCTAGCTGGATATAGTATTCTTGGCTGCATGTTTTTCTCATTTAGTACTCTGAATATATCATGCCAGCTCTTTCTGGCCTGCCAGGTCTCTGTGGATAAGTCTGCTGCCAATCTAATATTTTTACCATTGTACGTTACAGAATTCTTTTCCCTGGCTGCTTTCAGGATCTTCTCTTTGTCACTAAGACTTGTCAATTTTACTATTAGGTGACGGGGTGTGGACCTATTCTTATTGATCTTGAGGGGGGTTCTCTGAACCTCCTGGATTTTGATGCTTGTTCCCTTTGCCATATTGGGGAAATTCTCTCCAATAATTCTCTCCAATATACCTTCTGCTCCCCTCTCTGTTTCCTCTTCTTCTGGAATCCCAATTATTCTAATGTTGTTTCGTCTTATGGTGTCACTTATCTCTCGAATTCTCCCCTCATGGTCCAGTAGCTGTTTGTCCCTCTTTTGCTCAGCTTCTTTATTCTCTGTCATTTGGTCTTCTATATCGCTAATTTTCTTCTGCCTCATTTATCCTAGCCGTCAGAGCCTCCACTTTTTATTGCACCTCATTAATAGCTTTTTTCATTTCAACTTGGTTACATTTTAGTTCTTTTATTTCTCCAGAAAGGGCTTTTATATCTCCCGAGAGGGTTTCTCTAATATCTTCCATGCCTTTTTCGAGCCCGGCTAGAACCTTGAGAATCGTCATTCTGAATGCTGGATCTGACATATTACCAGTGTCTGTATTGATTAGGTCCCTAGCCTTTGGTACTGCCTCTTGTTCTTTTTTTTGTGGTGAATTTTTCCGCCTTGTCATTATGTCCAGATAAGAGTATATGAAGGAGCAAGTAAAATACTAAAAGGGTGGCAACAACCCCAGGAAAATATGCTTTAGCCAAATCAGAAGAAATCCCAAATCGTGGGGGGGGGGGAGAAAGGGGATAAAAAGAGGTTCAGAAAGAAAGAAAAAAAAATTAAAAAAAGAAAACCAATAAAGAAAAAGTATAAAAAGGAAAAAAAAATATATATATATTAGATAAACTTGCAGAAAGTGGTTGATTTTCTGTTTCTAGAGTTGCTGTTCTTCTTCTCTTCGATCTCCCGTTGGATTTGTAGGTGTTTGTAATCTTTAGATAAGCTATCTAGCTGATCTCCTGCTACCTGAAGTAGTCTCAGCCTGCTACTTCTCCGCCATCTTGACTCCTTCCCCTCAAGTTATTAATTTTTTAATTGACTTTATTTTTTAGAAATAAAAAATAGTTTTTAGTTTTATAGAAAAAATGCACAGAAAACCTTGAGTGACCAGATACCTCCTGTACCCCCAACCACACAAAGTTCCCTCTATTATTACTATTAAGCCCCATATTATTAAAGTTTTGCATTACTGTAGAAGAGTTTTTCTAAATGGAAACCCAATATTGATATATTATTATTAGCTAAAGTACAGAGTTTACATTGGGGTTTATTACATGGTCTTTAATGTCTCCACCATTAAAGTATCAGAGAGAATAGTTTTACCACCTTAAAATCTCCTGTTTGCCCCATTCATCTCTCCTTTCCCTGATGCTCTGGCAACCATTATCTTTAACAGTCTCCGCATTTTTCCAATCCCAGAATGTTATATTGTTAGAAGCATACAATATATAACATTTTCAGACAGGCTTCTTATACTTAAAAGTATGAGTTCAAGCTTTCTTTGTGTCCTTTCATAGCTCATTAGCTTAATTCTTTATATTACTAAGTAATATTCCATTGAATGGATGTACCACTTTTTTTTTTCACTCACTTATTGAAGAACATCTTAGTTGCTTCCAATTTTTGACAGTTATGAAAAAAGCTGCTATAAACATTTGTGTCCACATTTTTGGGTCGAAATAATTTTTTTTAACTTAATTGAATAAATTTATTGTGTTTCTATTGTTGAATCATACTATGGTTAGTTTTGTAAGAAACTATCATACTGTCTTCCAAAGTGGCTGTTCTATTTGCTTTTCCACCAGCAATGAATGTAAATTCCTGTTGCTAATCCACATCACCATTCATATTTTTAGTGTTTTAGGTTTTAGCCACTCTAAAAAAATGTGTAGTGAAATCTCATTGCATTGATTTGCAATTCCAATATGACATGTGATTTTTTTCCCTTTCCTTTTTCTTTTTATTGATTTATTGTGTGTGTGTGTGTTCCAAAATTCATTTTTTATGCACCTCACTCAGTATTCCATGCAATATGTGCCCTCCTTAATGCCCACCACCAGGCACACCCAACCCCCACACCCTCCCCTCCAAAACCCTAAGTTTGTTTCTCAGATTCACAGTCTCTCATGGTTTGTCTCCTCCTCCAATTTCCCCCAACTCACTTCACCCCTCCATCTCCCAATGTCCTCCATGTTATTCCTTATTCCTCACAAGTAAGTGAAACAATATCATAATTGGCTCTTTCTGCTTGACTTATTTCACTCAGCATCATCTCCTCCAGTCCCATCCATGTTGATACAAAAATTGGGTATTCATCCTTTCTGATGGAGGCATAATACTCCATTGTATATATGGACCATTTCTTCTTTATCCATTTGTCTATTGAAGGGCATCTTGGTTCTTTCCACAGTTTGGCGACTGTGGCCATTGCTGCTATGAACATTGGGGTACAGATGGTCATCTTTTCACTATATCTGTATCTTTGGGGTAAATACCCACCCAGTAGTACAATTGCAGGGTCATAGGGTGGCTATATTTTTAATTTTTTGAGGAATCCCCACACTGTTTTCCAAAGTGGCTGCACCAACTTGAATTCCCACCAACAGTGTAAGAGGGTTCCCCTTTCTCCACATCTTCTCCAACACTTGTTGTTTACTTTCTTGTTGATTATGGCCGTTTTAACTGGTGTAAGGTGGTATCTCAATGTGGTTTTGATTTGAATCTCCCTGATGGCTAATGATGATGAACATTTGTTCATGTGTCTGTTAGCCATTTGTATGTCTTCTTTGGAGAAGTGTCTGTTCATGTCTTCTGCCCATTTTTGATGTGCTTATCTGTTTTGCGCATGTTGAGTTTGAGGAGTTCTTTATAGATCTTGGATATCAGCCCTCTGTCTGTAGTGTCATTTGTGAATATCTTCTCCCACTCCGTGGGTTGCCTCTTTGTTTTGTTGAGTGTTTCCTTTGCTGTGGTGAAACTTTTTATCTTGATGAAGTCCAAAAGTTCATTTTTGCTTTTGTGTCCTTGCCTTTGGGGACATGTCTTGAAAGAAGTTGCTGTGGCTGATGTCAAAGTGGTCTCTGACTATATTCTCCTCTAGGATTTTGATAGATTCCTGCCTCACGTTGAGCTCTTTTATCCATTTCGAGTTTATCTTTGTGTATGGTGTAAAAGAATGCTCGAGATTCATTCTTCTATACAGAGCTGTCCAATTTTCCCAGTTCCATTTGTTGGAAAGACTGTCTTTTTTCCAGTGGATATATTTTCCTGCTTTGTTGAAGATTATTTGACCATAGAGTTGAGGGTCTATATCTGAGCTCTCTAAATTTGGGGTCTCTCCTAGTTCTATATAAATTTTAGGGTTCATTATTCTAGCTCTTTGAAAAATGCTAGTGTAATTTTGATGGGGATGGCATTGAAAGTATACATTGCTCTAGGCAGTATACACATTTTAACAATGTTTATTCTTCTGTTTATATAAACATTATAAATAATGTTTATTATTCCATGAGCATGGAATGCTCTTCCATATTTTTGTGTCTTCTTCAATTTTTTCATGAGTGTTCTGTAGTTCCTTGAGTATAGATCCTTTACCTCTTTGGTTAGGTTTATTCCCAGATATCTTATGGTTTGTGGTGCTATAGTAAATGGAATCAATTTTCTAATTTCCCTTTCTATATTTTCATAGTATGTAAAAAAGCAATTGATTTCTGTGGATTTATTTTATATCCTTTCACATTGCTGCATTGTTGTATGAGTTCTAGTATTTTGGGGATGGAGTCTTTTGAGTTTTCCTTATAAAGTATCATGTCATCTGTGAAGAGAGAGCATTTGACTTCTTCTTTGCCAATTTGAATACCTTTTATTTTATGTCATTTTGTTGTCTGATTGTAGTTGCTAGGACTTCTAGCACTGTGTTGAACACCAGTGGTGAGAATGGACATCCTTTTCATGTTCCTGATCTCAAAGGGAAGACTGTCAGCTCTTCCCCACTAAGGATGGTATTCACTGTGGGTTTTTCATAGATAGATTTTATGAAGTTAAGGAATGTTCCCTCTATCCCTATACTCTGAAGCATTTTAATCAGGAACGGATGCTGTATCTTTTCAAATACTTTTTCTGCATCAGTTGAGAGGACCATGTGGTTCTTCTCTCTTCTCTTACTAATTTTTTCTATCACATTGATTGATTTGCAAATGTTGAGCCACCCTTGTATTCCATGGATAATTCCACCTGGTCATGATGGATAATCTTTTTAATGTACTATTGGATCCTATTAGCTAGGATCTTCTTGAGAATCTTGGCATCCATATTCATCAAGGATATTGGTCTGAAATCCTTCTTTTTGATGGGGTCTTTGCCTGGTTTGGTGATCAGGGTAATGCTGGCTTCATAAAAAGAGTCTATAAGTTTTCATTCTGTTTCTAATTTTTGAAACAGCTTCAGGAGAATAAGTATTATATCTTCATTGAATGTTTGGTAGAATTACCCAGGGAATCCATCAAGTCCTGGACTCTTTTTGTTTTTTGGGAGGTTTTTGATCACTGCTTCAAACTTGTTACTAGATATTTGTCTGTTTGGGTTGTCAATTTCTTCCTGATTCAGTTTTGGAAGTTTATAGGTTTCCAGGAATGCATCCATTTTGTCTATGTTGCTTAACTTATTGGCATATAACTGTTGATAATAATTCCTGATGATTGTTTCTATTTCCTTGGTGTTAGTCATGATTTCTTCCTTTCATTCATAATTTTATTAATTTGGGTCCCCTTCCTTTTCTTTTGGATTAGTTTGGCCAGTGGTTTATAATCTTATTGATTCTTTCAAATAACCAGCCTCTAGTTTCATTTTTGTGTTCTACTGTATCTCTAGATTCTGTCTCGTTAATCTCTGTTTTAATCTTGATTATTTCCCTTCTTGTGTGTGGGGCTGGCTAAATTTGTTGTTGATTCTCTAGTTCTTTAAGGCATAAAGAGATCTTGTGCGTCTGGGATTTTTTAATTTTTTGAGTGAGGCTTGGATGACTATGTATTTCCTCCTTAGGACCATCTTTGCTGTATCTCATACATTTTGGACCAAAGTGTCTTCATTCTCATTGTTTTCCATGAATTCTTTGATTTCCTGGTTGATCCAAACATCCTTCAAAAAATTATTTATTTGACAGAGAGAGAGATCACAGGTAGGTAGAGAGGCAGGCAGAGAGAGAGGGAGAAGCAGGCTCCCTGCTGAGCAGAGAGCCCAATGTGGGCCTTGATCCCAGGACCCTGAGATCATGACCTGAGCTGAAGGAGAGGCTTAACCCACTAAGACATCCAGGTATCCCCTGATCCAAACATTCATAAGCAGAGTGGTCTTTAGCTTCCAAGTGTTTGAATTCCTTCCAAACTTTTTCTTGTGGTTGAGTTCCAGTTTTAAAGCATTGTGCTCTGAAAATATGCAGGGGATAATCTCAATCTTTTGGTATTGAGTGTGCCCTGATTTGTGACCCAGTGTGTGGTCTATTCTGGAGAAAGTTCCATGTGCACTCAAGAAGAATGAGTATTCTGTTGTTTTAGCATGGAATATTCTGTATATATCTATGAGATCCATCTGGCCCAATGCATCATTCAATGCTCTTGTTTCTTTATTAATTTTCTGCTTGGATGATTTGTCTATTACTGGCAGTGGCATGTTCAGATCCCCTACTATTTTTTTTTTCTTAACGATTTTATTTATTTATTCGACAGAGAGAGACCACAAGTAGGCAGAGAGGCAGGCTGAGAGAGAGGAGGAAGCAGACTCCCTGCTGAGCAGAGAGCCCGATGTGGGGCTCGATCCCAGGACCCTGGGATCATGACCTGAGCCGAAGGCAGAGGCTTTAACCACTGAGCCACCAGGCGCCCCCAGATCCCCTACTTTTAATGTATTCATATCAATATGACTCTTTATCTTGATTAACAGTTGGCTTATGTAGTTGGCTGTTCCCGTATTGGGGGCATAAATATTTACAATTGTTAGATGTTCCTCATGGATAACCCTTTAAGAATGATGTAGTGTCCTTTATCTCTGGCTAGTCTTTAGTTTAAAATCTAGTTTATCTGATATGAGAATCACTACCCCAGCTTTCTTTTGAGGCCTGTTGGCATGAAAGATGCTTCTCCATCCCTTCACTCTCAGTCTGGATGTATACTTAGGTTCCAAATGTCTTGTAGACAACATATGGACGGTCCTGTCATTTTATCCAATCTGCAACCCTGTGCCATTTTACGGGAGCGTTTAGGCCATTCATGTTGAGAGTGATTATTGAAAGATATGTTTTTATTGACATCATGTTGCCTGCGAAGTCCTTGTTTCTATAGATTGTCTCTTTAAATTTCTGTTCTTGGGTTCTTTCTTCTTTTATAGAAACTCCCTTAATATTTCTTGTACTGCCAGCTCGGTGGTCACATACTCTAAATTTTAAACCTTGCCAATCTTGGAAGCTCTTTATCTCACCATCCATTTTGAATGTCAGCCTTGCTGGATAAAGTAGTCTTGGCTGCATGTTCTTCTCATTTAGTGCCCTGAATATGTCTTGCTAGCCCTTTCCAGCTTGCCAGGTTTCTGTGGACAGGTGTGACATTTTTCTGATGGACCTTCCTCTGTATGTTAGGAATGTCTTCCCCCTAGCCACCCTCAGGAGCTCTTGTCTAAAATTATGATTCATCAGTCTCACAATCAAGTGTCTCAAGGTCTTTTAGAGTCATTGATCTTGAGGGGGTGATCTTTCTGTCTCTAGGACCTAAATGCTGATTCCATTCCCCAGACTGGGAAAATTTTCATGGAGAATTTGTTCAACTATATCTTCTAGTCTTCTTTCTTTCTCCTCCCCCTCGGGGATCCCAATAATTCTGACATTGAGACTTTTCATAGCATCATTTATTTCCCTAATTCTGTTTTCATGGTTTCTAAGCTGTTTCTTTCATGCTTCCTCTTGATCCTTTTTCCCTATCAGTTTGTCCTCTAAATAACTAATTCTATCTTCTGCCTTGGTTACCTTAACTATTAGAGTATTCAGATTAGACTGGATCTCATTGATAGCATTTTAACTTCTTCCTGGGCAGCTTTCACTTCTGCCCTTAAATATTCTATGTTGTCACTAATGGTTTTCTCTAACCTTTGCCTGGATAATTGTTACACCAAATTCACTTTCTGACACACTGTTTATGTCCCTATCCAATAGCTCTGATGAAGAAGGCTCAGTCTGAATTTTTCCTATGTTGGGTGTTCCTCCCCTAGTCATTTTGATGAGAGGTGGTTGAGGGGATGTGTAGCTGAATATATCAACTGCGAGCCAGGCAAGGTGCACCCTGGAATGCTTCTGAGCAATTGGAAGTCACCACCTGGGCAACTGTAGTCTCCTCTGAACCAAAAACATCCTCTGTCATGACATGTGATGTTGAATATGTTTTTATATGTATATTTGCCAGCCAGATGTATGTCTTCTTTGGTGAGACATTTCTTTAGATCTTTTTTAAGATTTTATTTATTTACCTGACAGAGAGAGAAATCACAAGTAGGCAGAGAGGCAGGCAGAGAGAGAGGGGGAAGCAGGCTCCCTGCTGAGCAGAGAGCCCAACGCGGGGCTCGATCCCAGGACCCCAAGACCATGACCCGAGCTGAAGGCAGAGGTTCCAACCCACTGAGCCACCCAGGTGCCCCTCTTTAGATCTTTTATACATTGTTCAGTTGGTTTGCTTCTGTCCTCTTTGAGCTCTGATGGTTCTTCGTATATTTTGGATATCAGCACTTTCCTAGATATGTGTTTTCCAAAGATTTCTCCCCATCTGTTGCTTGTATTTTCATTCTCTTAATGGTGTCTCCACAGAATAGAAGTTTTTAAGTTTAGTGAAGTCCAATTTTCAACTTTCTTTTTCATGGATCATGCCTGTTTTATTTTACCTAAAGAGTCATTGTGGAATCTAAAGCCACCTAGATATGTTCTTAAGTTTTATAGTTTTGTATTTTGCATTTAGTTCTATGATCCAGTTGGAGGCTTTTTTGTTCATTTGTTTGTTTTATTTTGGGTGGGGGTGGGTTTGGTTTTTTTGTTTGTTTGTTTGTTTCCTTTCAAAGAGTATAAGGTCTATGTCTAGATATAGGATTTTTTGATAAACTAGGGCTCCAGTTGTTCCAGCGCCATTTATTGAAAGGCAAAATTTTATTCATTGAGTTGATTTTGCTCCTTTGTCAAAGATTAGGTAAATACATGTGTGTGGTTCTATTTCTGGTTTCTCAATTTGTACCAGTCAATAATTTGTCTTTTCTTTTCCTAGCACCATATTATTTTGATGTTTTAATTTTATAGTAAGTCTTGAAACTGAGTAGTCAGTCACTGACTTTTTCTTCTTCAGTATCATGTTGCCAAGTGTGACTCTTTTTCCTTTCAATATAAACTCTATAATCAGTTTTTTGATGTCCATGAGAATTTTCATTGAGATTCCACTAAATCTACAAATGATTTATAGAAAAACTGATGCATAACAATATTGACTCAATATATTTATTAAGATGGACTATCTCATCATTTCTTCAGGTCTTTGATTTCTTTCATCAGAGTTTTGCAGTTTTCCTTTACATATTTTGTTAGATTTATATTTAAGTGTTTCCCTCAGTTTGGTGCTGATATAAATGGCACTTTGTTTTCAATTTCACAATATATTGATGTTGTATCCCACAACCTTGCCATAAGGTCTTAGTAGCTCTAGGAGATTTGTTTTGTCATTTCTTTAGGATTTTCTAGTTAGAAAATCTGTCATCTATGAAAAAAAGACTTTTAGTTCTTCTTTTCCAATCTGTATTGCCTTTATTTTATATTCTTTTCTCATTACATTGGCTTGGATTTCCAGTATGATTTTAAATAGTAGAGGCAAGAAAAACATCTCTTCATTGTTCCTGATCTTACAGGAAATGTATCTAGCTTCTCACCATTAAGGATGATTTTGGCTGTAGATTTCTGATCTCTTTTTTTGTCTGCTCTTGTTTAATGGATTTTTTAAAAAATGATTTCACTTTATCTCTTCAATTGATTTATTATCTATACTTCCTATTTAATAGAAATAAATGTTAAGTATTTTATATATTAGCATATTGAAAAGTTAAACTTACATGAAAACCTACATTCTCTTCACCTTCAGAGTGAAACTTTACTTATACTAACTCATTACTTTGAAAATGATTTAAATAAAAGTGAAGTGATACATATTATGCTTCTCATTCATGCTTCTCAGACACATAAAGGGTCAAAGAAAATTTCTAAGACATAGGAAGTGGTAAAATTATCACCAGAAAAACTCTGCATGATCTCTATTCATGTTTCCTAAAGAACTTTAGAATGATTTGAAGTAATCTATTATTTTGATATTTTTAAATCAAATGTATTATTTAGAAAATAGTAAATTGCCTTAATAAAGAATCTTAAAATATACATTTTTAAATAGGACTGAAATTTCTTTATTTTTACAAAATGGTTCAGAAGAGGTGAATCTGTAGCTTCATCAGCTCATTAAAAATCTGAGTCTTTCAATCTTATTGCTTCACCTTCTTTAATAGTACTATACTTGTCTGTAGAGTCAAACCTTTAGTCACCACTGCATATAAGTATTCCAAGCCCTAGAAAGAAAGAAACAGAGTAAAAGCTCAGGATAAACATCCTGAGCTTTTACTCTTACTTACATTTCATTAACAAGAATTTAATCACATGGCCACACATAGTTGCAAAAAAAAATGGGAAATATGGTATTTAGTTAGGAAGTCAATGGATAACTAAGACATAAAATCAAGGGATTGTGGGTTTCTATAACAAAAGAAAAATAAGAGGATGATAGAACATATATAAGTATCACACCAAGCATTTAATTCTATAAAATGAATGTATCTTTTCATATATATATTGGTATTTGTAAAAAAAAAAAACAACCAAAAAAAAGTAGAAAATCATATATGATTTTAATATATTTTATTTTTATTATATTTTTATTTATGTTATATTTTATTTTACTAAATATATATATTTATGTTGTATTTACATCATTTTATTTTTATAAAATTATTATTTACATTTACATTTATATTATATATTTGTATTATTTTATATACATATACATGCTTTCCTTTATATATATACTTATTTATATGCTTTGTAACCAGGCATCCAAAAAGAGTAGAAGGAAAATTAATATTATTGATACTAAAAAAAAAAAATGAACATTTATAATGCCTGCAGGTAGTACTCAGCAGGATTGACTAAGGCATCATCTATTTATTATCTGTGAAGCAGCTAAGGACTTCTGGCAAACTGGAAATTGAATCAAATCTCTAAAATGAACCAAATTATACAAAACAATTCTATTTTTCCTTGCTATAAATTATCTTGGTTTATTTGAGCTTATAACCTTTGCAAAGATTAAACCTGAAAATGCTTGAAAAAATATACACACATATACATATAACATACATATGTATATTAGATGTATATATTTGCATATCTATATACATTCATTTACATGTAGACAAAATATCTTAACTAGTTTACTCTAATGTAGGTAAATGTGACAAACAAAACTTAGAAGATTTAATAAGGTTAAATCATATTAATTATAACTATATCTGTGGCATCAAATCCCCCCAAACTTCCTCCTGGCATTGCAGAGACCTTGGCATATGTGAGCTTAAGTTGCACTAGTCAAAATCAAGGAGCTGACAGATCAGATTTTCTTCCCAAGATTTTGCTCATTAGCCAAACCTGAATACTTAGTACATCAGGTCACTCTGCTTCAATTCCCAAATAACACATGACTTTGGGATATGATCCCATGATAACTCATTGTAAGTGTCTCAATACATGTACCTGGAATAACGAGCCACAGATGACAATTTAGAGAAAAGGACTTTTTCTTCCATCTGTTACATATTTTTGACACTTTTACAAACTGCTGTTTAACAATAGCTTTCAGACTCCATCTTAACTTTTTGTGGTTGCATTACAGCAAACTGTGTTCCTTGACTTTTCAAAGATCTTTTTAGACATTATTATAATAATCTTTTGATAAGTTTCAAATTAAATGAAATATTAACAGGTTAATTTGGGAAAGTAAAAAATAAAACATATTAATTATAAGATAAAGCTACATTTTCTTAAGCAATTGACATTTGTTACACATATTCAATTATTTACAATATTGATTTACAGTTTATGTCTCATTATTATAAGATTTCAAATTAATGTACTGTTTTTTTAAGAATATTTCTAATGTTCCATAGAAATCTATGAATGATGGGCTATTTAAGGATGCACATTGTTTCCAAACTCTATCTCTAAAGAGATGAAAATAAAAATATTCTTCACTTTCTTAGAAGACATACAAAGCAATATATAACTTACACCAAAAATGAATAGGGCATTATTAAGATTATGTAGCAGTCCTCCACACTGTTTAATATTAATGGAAAGCTTAGTCCCTCTCTCCCTTACTGTCAGACATTATATTCTCTTTCATTAAGTGAGGCAATCACAAGAAACCTAATTCAATTTACCACTACTGTAATAGCAAAATACAAGTGTGTCATTCTAGCCTTCCATTCTTTCTCCAGTTATAGTAAAAGAAGTATTACCTCCATGTCAGAAGAAATTCCCTTATTTGTGTTTTGTGTTGCATTTTTTTCCCTTCTCTGGCACACCATGGACAAAATCTTCTTATACATAATAAAATCTTTTGCTGGGTATTTCTTCACTTAAACAGTTAGAGAGACATAGATCAATCCATTGACCACACATCAATAAAACAAATTCTACCTCATGTTCTCTCCAGCTAAATATCTCACATTCACAATTAAAATTATTGGGAAAGTTGTTTATACTTATCATCTCCATGGCTCACTACACAACTCAATATATATCTGTCCTCTTGATTTAACATAAATTACTTTTTCAAGGATCAAAAAGGAGCTCCTTGTTACTAGTATAATGTGAACTTTTCAGTCATTGTCTCAATTTTTACATTACCAGCATTTGAGATATTCTTGACCAGGACTTCATGTTCTGAAACCTTGACTCTTTTCATGGAATAATCTGTTTATTCATAGTCCTATATTCAATTATATACTGGAAGTCTCCATTTAGATGGTTCTTAGGGGGCTTTTTAAAAAGATGTCACTCTCCATTTTCTCCCAGCAAACCAGTTCCTTTGTGCTTTTAGTTTACTGTGTACTCAATTACTCAATTGTCCATGAAACCTGTCTCATTGTTGACTTCATCCTTTACTTCCCTAACCCCTGTTAAATAATCCATCAAAAATCTTCTACTACATTTCCTAAACATAGTTCAAATCCTTTCATTTAAATCTATCACCTCATTTACCATTTTACTCAGAAGACGTATTTTATGACCTAGCCTAATCCTGTATTATTCCCCTTATAAGACTTCCTACCACAGATTTTCACACCAATCTATTTTTCACACTATTACACCTAGAAATCTTTCTAAAGTTCAAATGAAACTATGTCAATTCTATTCAGCTTCTCATTTTCTTTAAATACAAGTCTAATTTGGAAACCTTGCACTGAATTTCACAAATAGCTAGATCTGGTTGATATCTACAGTTTTTCCAATGTTTCTTTTTATATTTTTTTTAAGTACATCAACAACCCTCCTTCAAATAACTTTCCTTTCACCAATTCAAAATTCCTTATAAGCACAGTTACTAAGCTTCAATCCTTCCAACTTCCATTTCCTTGGCAGACTTCAGTTCTTTTTCAAGGTAAAGTGTCACATTTATTGTAGTATTTTAATCATTTAACAAGTGCAAAACTAGCATTTTAAATAATTTTTTGTACTTTTATTTTTATATTTTATGTGTCCCTGAAAATGCTTTTGAATATTGTAACCTAACCCCACTTTTCCTAAGAGCTTTATGGTTTTTACTATGTGATTTTTGCATACTGCTTTGATTTTTATGAATGCATAGGTTGTAGCATAAAGATAACTGACTACACTATTATTTTTGTCACTTTGTATATGAGAGAATAAATGACTAGTAAAGTTCAATCATCTTTTTAACATCACATAGTATTGTAAAGCTTTGGTATGAATGTAGGGGTCAGCTCAAATGTATGTTCTTCTAAGAAGTCATCATAAAATCCATAATATTGTCACCTTTTTATCCTTAATATTTATCAAGGATAAATATTTTTTTCATGGAAAAAGGATAAATATTTTTTAATTGAATTAATGAACAAATAAGCAAAAGAGCTATAATATAAAGCATAAAAGAAACACAATCTGGGAATCTTTAAACAACTGTGCTTTTCTTTTTTTTTTTTTTTTTAAAGATTTTATTTATTTATTTGACAGATAGAGATCACAAGTAGGCAGAGAGGCAGGCAGAGAGAGAGAGGAGGAGGCAGGTTCCCTGCTGAGCAGAGAGCCCGATGTGGGGCTCGATCCCAGGACACTGGGACCATGACCTGAGCCGAAGGCAGAGGCTTTAACCCACTGAGCCACCCAGGCGCCCCCAAGGGAATCTTTAAATATATCTCTTTTCTTATTGTGAGCTATTTGGTAACATTCAGATATTATGAATTAAAAATTTGAACCATTACATATCATAAGTGAGGAAGAAAATTATACTGAATATTGTACATAGTGTCATACTATTGGTGATTTATGTGAACACACAAATGTATATGGAAAACATATGTAACTTTAATGAAATTTTTTATTTTTTACAACCATGTGTTCCCTTACACTGTGAAACGGAAAACCCCATCCTTTAGAAAAAAAGGACTTTTTGTGTGTCTGTAATCACAGTGTTAACTCTTATTTGTTCAATTTCAACATACTTCATTTAAACTCAAAAAAACACAAAACACCTTTTCAGATGAGGTATTTTAGGTTATATGCTTTAAGTATTTCACTTGTTAAAAGGTATTCCTACCTCAAAGGAATGAGTATCATGATCAAGGCAATGCATTTCTCATTTATTTTCCATGGCAAAGACACTGATACTGCAGTACACTCTAAATGTTGGATATTTTTCAAAATTATTTAATTCAAAAATACACATTGTTGGGGCCCCTGGGTGGCTGAGTGGGTTAAGCCGCTTCCTTCAGCTCAGGTCATGATCCCAGGTCCTGGGTTCAAGCCCCACATCGGGCTTTCTGCTCAGCAGGGAGCCTGCTTCCTCCTCTCTCTCTGCCTGCCTCTCTGCCTACTTGTGATTTCTCTCTGTCAAATAAATAAATAAAATCTTTAAAATAAAAAAAAAAAAATACACATTGTTGTACTTCCAAAAAAGTAAGTAAATTTTCAGCTATTTAAGAGCTTTCAAAATAGAATTTAACTGAATATTCTAAACTTAAATATAAAGCCTAAATGCATTTTAAAATAATTTTTCTGTAATATAATCTTGTTACCTAAAAAAAAAAAATATATATATATATTTATTTATCAACAATTTGATAACATTTCATAATTAAATTTTGTTGAGGAATTACTAACATGTATTCGTTGCACTTTTTAACGATTTTATTTATTTATTTATTTATTTATTTATTTTGAAGGAAGAGTGAGAACATGAGCAGGGATAGGGGCAGAGGGAGATGGAGAGAGAAACCTCTAGCAGATTCCCCACCGGGCAGGGAACCAGAAGCTGCTTTTCATCCCAGGACTCTGAGATAGGTTAAAGCCTCTGCATTCGGCTCAGGTCATAATCCTGGGATCCTGGGATCGAGCGAGCCCCACATCGGGCTCTCTGCTCAGCAGGGAGCCTGCTTCCCTTCTTCTCTCTCTCTGCCTGCCTCTCTGCCTACCTGTGATCTCTGTCTGTCAAATAAATAAATAAAATCTTAAAAAAAAAAATGACCTGAGCCCAAATCAAGAGGCTGCTAACCAACTGAGCCACGCAGGCACTCTGAACTCATTAGCACTTTTAAGTACTTTTTGACAAAACTGCTAGATTATCTCTATTTTAAAGTACACTAGTATAGAATAATGATGTAAATAAGACAGAGAATAATTTTGTTACTTATTAAGGGAAAATACTCTGCATAGTCTCTGATTGGTAGTAGCTAATATGAATTTGTAGTTCCTCTGATTGGCCCTATTGTAGTGCTGAAATGATTTTCCAAATAAGATTTTTTTTTTAATGTTTGAGTGAAATGTTATAATATGACATTACAGAGATCCATAGGGTAAGTGGGAATGCATTTAATGAAGCAATATTATAACATGCCAAATAAATTCCATTTAATTTGTAAATTTTTGAATTTTTTCCAAGACTCATAGCTTAAATTCTAAATATGTTAATTTAAAATCAGATACTTAGCCAATTTGTTGATTTAATTCTAACACCCTCATAAACATAAAGGATTCAAAAAGAATCAAGAGCAGCTTATTTCCATTTTAATTATTCCTGGTTTTGTTTTTAAAAGACATTTACAGCCATTGGAGTTATTGAGCCCCTTTGATAGTTCATTCAGTAATAGCTAAAATGGATGAATATTAAACATATAATTTAATACATAAGAATATATGTATATATTATATATTATATATACATATACACATTATATTTATGTATATATATCTCTCAAAATATTTTGGGATTATTAGTAAAGATTTTAAAATGTAAATGATTATTCAATGTATTTTTCACACATTTGATAACATTTAATATCAACTTTTCCCCAAAAAGAATCATCTTTGAAACAGGAAAGAGGAATTCTTATGAATATCTCTTTTCCTAGTGAGCAATTTGGGGATTAGAGAAATAATTTGGTTTAGATCATATTTCAGTCAGCATGGAGTCTGTATATGATGCTGGTCTCTTACATATATCTTATTTTTTCTTACAAAATAACATTATTATGATATTATGAAAAAATCATAGCAGAAGTAATCTACAAATATAAATTCAAATATCATATGAACTGTTGACTGTGTTACTTTGAACAATGACTTGATTTCCTTCAGGACCATCTCCTCATTTGTAAAATACATATAACAGCAGGTAATATATATTGATAACTGAGTAGTTCATAATAGGTCCTCATTAGGTTGGGGTTTTTTCTTTCTTCACATTTCTCTTAGCTCTATGAAATAAAGCCATGTTACAAATAATATACATATGTGTGGATATGTGTAAATGTATATATACATATATGTGGTTGCACACATATGTGTATATGTACATATCTCTAGTAATCTTATAAAAAGTTGAGGTATCTTTTTTTTCCATATACTTCAAGGATGTTTGAAAGAGCTGCATTAGAAAAAATTCAGTGTAAAACCAAACTGAAGCTTGAGAGATTCTTAAATGATATGTATTTTAGAAGTCTGTAAGAGTGAAGATTTGACTTGAAATGAAGGATAAGCATAATTCAAAATAGTAATTTGGTAAATAGATCAACTGAATCTATTGAAGTGGTAAAGCAATCTGTATAGAGGTTAGCAGGTAATGCAAAACTTAATCCCAGAGTATCAATGCTGAGAGACCTTCCCATTTGGAGGGACTAGATTGGTAGTCTCTTTTGTTACATTACTTAAACAGAAAAGTGAAAAATTTTTGCTGGATATGTGTATTTCCAGATCTGCATTGTTAGCTAAGTCTGGTTAATGGACAACCTCATTTGACAGAGAAATTAGTGAACATAATTCCTTTAGTTTAATGGATATTTTTAAATTAGGGTCCTTGGAATTAAAGATGAATGAAGTGCTCAAACATAAAATATCACTATTTTTGTGCTGGGCCTTGGGAAAAATTGTATTATTATTTAAAGTGTATTTAATTCTTAAGTGATAAACTCATATTAGCAATGAGGAGTAGCAGAAACCAGATTTACTGAAAAGTTTAAAATAACCTAAGACCAATTGTATAATAGTTGACTATATTAACTTCATGTATCTAAATAATTCAAATGGTTTTGCTAGAGTGAAGTACTTGAAGAGGACAACTGAATATATTCCATGTATTAATCAAGTTTAAATATCTTTTTTTTAAGATTTTATTTATTTATTTGACAGAGATCACAAGTAGGCAGAGAGGCAGGCAGAGAGAGAGGAGGAAGCAGGCTCCCTGCTGAGCAGAGAGCCCGATGCGGGGCTCGATCCCAGGATCCTGGGATCATGACCTGAGCCAAAGGCAGAGGCTTTAACCCACTGAGCCACCCAAGCGCCCCAAGTTTAAATATCTTGAGATATATATACAAAACCCTTAAGGTAATTTCAAGGTTTTATGAGTTCTGTATAGGATAATAAGATAAAAATATTAATTTCAAACTAAAAAACGAGTTTTTACATTTATTTTGGTAAATTGAATATTAAAAAAAGAAAATTAAAAGATTTTGTGTGTGTGTGTGTGTGTGTGTGTGTGTGTTTTAAGAAATATACCAAAACAGGGGCACCTGGCTGGCTCAATAGGTTGTGTTCAACTTTTGATTTCAGCTGAGGTTGTAATTTCAAGGTCGTGAGACTGAATTCCCACATTGGGCTCCATGCTCAGTGTGGAGTCTGCTTATGCTTCTCCCTCTGCTCCTCTCCTTGCTCTCTCTCTCTCTCTCTCAAATAAATAAATAAATAAATAAATAAATAAATAAAATCATTGGCGGGGGGGAGATATATACCAAAATACATATTGACAAGTGCAAGGTATGTATTTGAAATAAATTAATTTCTCAATTATATTCTTTTTTTTAAAGATTTTATTTATTTATTTGACAGACAGAGATCACAAGTAGGCAGAGAGGCAAGCAGAGAGAGAAAGGGAAGCAAGCTCCCCACTGAGCCTAGAGCCCGATGTGGGGTTTGATCCCAGGACCCTGAGATCATGACCTGAGCTGAAGGCATAAGTTTTAACCCACTGAGCTACCCAGGCGCCCCCTCAATTATATTCTTTTAATTTTTTTTTAACACTTTCAACAAGCTTCTTTGAGAAAAACAGAAAATGTTATGATTAACTTTTTAAAATATTTCATATATATATTAGAAAAAAATTAAACTCTCATGTTGTCATCCTTTACAAATCTGATAACTAAGTGACCATCAACGTTTTCCTATTATGTCACTTACTACGTGTAGTCTGTTTCTAGGTGAACTTTTCCTGCCTTGAATAACCCACCAATACACATGATTAGACCATAAGGAATTTCTCTGGACTCTTTGTCAGATTTTACCAGAATAATGTTAATCCTCAAGATGATTTTTTAATATTTTGTCACTGAAAATCAAATATCTGTAAATCTTTCCAGCAAAATGAACCAAGTTCTGGATGAATATATCCTGTCACTGAATAAAGTTTAGTGTTTTAGTGTTTTTCATATGATAACAAGCTGTATTTGCCATGTACTCAACAGTGTGCTATTAATTTAACCTTTATCATTATAGTCAGCCTTAATTACAATCATATAAGGTGGGTAAAACTATTATCTTTGCTTCAGTTCAGTTTTGTTGCACTATCAATCTTTCAAAACTTAATGACCTTTAAAAATAATTACTTATAAATGCCAGGAAATTGCAAATTAAATAGGTAGGGAAGGTCTACCTCTGTTCCTCACAGCATCAATGGTGGCAGCTTGACTGAGGACTGGATACCTCGTATGCATGGCAATTAAGTTGGTGCAAACTTGTTGACTGAACATGGAGCCAGAGCTCAAAGCAGAGGTCTCATCTCCAGTATATATGGACTCTCTGTATGGTTTTCTAATAAGGGCTAATGTTGATTTCCTCACAGCATGTGATGGAGTTTCAAAAGTAAGAGTGTCAAGAGAACCAAGTGGGAGCTTTCATGATCTACCCTAGAAATCACACATTGTCATGTCCACCATTCATATCTTTGTGGCTAATCACAATGATCCACAATTTAAGGGGAAAAAACTTTGAATTCATCCCTTCATGGGGTAAAGAGTGAGTCATACTTTCAGAGTATGTATGAAGGGGGATATATAGTGTGGTAACCATATATGCAAAACACAATCTTCATTAACAATTGAGGGAGCAGAGACTCAGTTTTCATAAAATATCTTGCCCAGGATCATGAAGTTTAACAAAGGGCATTCCTAAATATGTTTTGAAGTAGGTACAGATGATTTCTTTAAAGTTTTTATTTTTCATATTAAATTGAAAATAGTAATAATGCTGTTTTCATGAATCCTACTGCAATGATTCTCATAGTGTGCTACAGTGTTGGACAGATATATTTAGTTATAAAACAGTTTCTTTATAGCCTCACATTTCCATCAGCTTAATTTATGTTTCCAATAGTAAAATTACATAATACTGTATAATTACAATATTAGGTACTATTGTGGTAAACAAATTGAGGAACAAACACAACTAAAATTGGCAAGCATCAAATGAATTGAGGGATGAAGTGTGTTGATTTATTTGAGAATAGGTGAACCATGGACATGTCAGCTCTACTAAGTGAATGAAGTGCCAGCTCAATAGGTGAGTCAGCTCCACGGAACACAGTTAAGAGTTTTTAAGGCATTTGAAATTTTAAGAAGTTCCATCATTAAATCAAGCACTTAGAAATACTACTTCAATCACATATACTATAAATTGTGTACTATATGCAGGATTCTTTCTTTCTGTCTTTCTTTTTTTTTTTTAAATTCTGAAAAAATTGTCTGTGATTACTGTTTCAAGACTTTTTTTTCTTTAGGAAAGGGTCAACCTTTCCCTTGATGGATAGAAGGTGTCCTAGATCTTCTGTGAGTTGACTGAAAAATGGTGTCATTCTTATCAGTGCAGAAAACAGAGATTATGACCCAACTGTCATATAACAAGAGGGATCATCTGTCTCTCCTTTTTTCAGTCAAGGGATTTTGGCAGGAACATAATATTCTCTTCAAAATCAGTTTGTTCTCTTGACTTTTTTTATAGACCATTTATCTATTTCTTCCTCTTCCATACAGTCTTTGGGCCTCCAGACTGATTAGATCCTAATTCTTTTGGCATGCTGTCAACATGTTCCACTCAGAATAACTATTAAACCTTTGCTTTTTCTACTTCTCTACAATTCTGTTTCCCTTTCTGTGCTTCATGTTTCTGCTTTGTGATTTTCACCTATTTTGCCTTAAGCTATCTTTTGACAATGTGTTATTACCTTTCTCTATGAATTTGTTTCCTCTCTACCCAAGTAATTTATGTCTTCTTCCTTATTTCTCTACCCCACCACAACTCATGATCCAAACTATAAACTTTTTATGTAGACATTCTTTTACTTTGTTTCAATTCATCATGAATATTAAAAAGATTAGACATTTTTTCTATATTAATTATACAACAATACATTTTTCAAGACTAAAAATATTCACATACAAATACTCCTTTTGCAACTACAATAAGCCAATGTCCAAATATTAGGGGGCTATCACTTTTCCTACTAAGCAGAAAAATTGATAACTTGGAATTATTGCTAAAGTTAAGCTAAATCATTCGTTCAGATTTTGGATTTTTTTTTTAAATTCTAATATTTTTATGCACTGATATAACTTCAAAATTGTGATTTATTTTTATTTTCTTTTTAAAGATTTTATTTTATTTATTTGACAGAGAGAGATCACAAGTAGGCAGAGAGGCAGGCAGAGAGGAAGGGAAGCAGGCTCCCTGCTGAGCAGAGAGCCCGATGTGGGATTTAATCCCAGGACCCTGAGATCATGACCTGAGCAGAAGGCAGCAGCTTAACCCACTGAGCCACCCAGGCACCCCAAAATTGTGATTTAAACAGGATTTCAATATCATATATTAGCAAGAGTAAAAATTTTATTCAGTGGTTTGTGAGAATTCTCAGGAAATAAATTTAGGGCTATCGTCAACTAAAATGTATTCTCTAGTATTTTGTATTTTTTTTAAAAATTCTTTCAGAAGGAAATTGTAGTGAAGTTATAAGGGCAACTAAGGAAGAATTGGTTAAATATGTTCTTTTTATCCAATAACTGAACACATTTTTTGAGAATGAAGAAAATTTTAAGATCTGAATTAAGCTGATCATTTTTATGTTATTTATTTTTTAAAAAGGATGCCTATTTATAGTTTTCAGACACTCTCAATCATTTTCTTTTGGCAGGGGAGGGAGGATCTCTACATTTTTAATTATTCAATTCACTGAATTCAATTCAAGAACTAGTTCTCTTTTTCCTAATTTAGGAAGACTTGTCATAGACTGGATTATCAGGAAAGTAGAAAGTGAAATAGAGATAGATTAGAATGTAGAAAGTTTATTAAGGAATGCTTTTGTATTAACTGCTTGTAGAAGAGATACAAAAGGACAGAAACAGGATTGGAAAGAGGAAAACACTGAATTATTCTATAATCTCAGTGAAGATCTCAGTTGATCTCTTAGAATGGATTGCCATTAAGAATTATCCCAAATTGGGATGAGGAAACTAGATCTTTTTAAAAAAGATTTTATTTATTTATTTGACAGAGAGAGAGAGACAGTGAGAAAGGGAACACAAACAGGGGGAGTGGGAAAAGGAGAAGCAGGCTTTCCACTGAGCAGGGACCCCAATGTGGAGCTTGATCCTTGGACTCCAGGTTCATGTCCTGAGCTGAGGGCAGACACTTAACTGATTGAGACACCCAGGCGCCACAGGAAACAAGATTTTCATACTTGAAAATGTTGAGCTGGCCCTGGTAGGAGAGGTGTCTTGTCAGCAATAGCAATTTCAGAGGGCTTAATGTAGAATCTGGGTGGTAAATCCCATCATGCATTAAAAAACTAATAATAATAAAGTAAAAATAGAAAATAGAAAAAAATAGGAAATGTATGCATACTGTTCTGCACTACAGCATCAGTCAACATTTTAATGTTCTATAGATCTTTTACGTTTGACATCCTTGAAATAATGTCCTAATTTTTCTTCTCTTGTATTCTCTTCTTCTCCATCACTTTTCACTTGTTCATTTCTTGTTTGCTCACATTTTCTTAAAAATTTTTCATGATACACATTTCATACCAGATTGAATAGACTTTTGCAGTGAATAACTATATACTGATCACCTAGATTTTACCAATATTTTTTGTTTGCATCAAGTTAAATTCTCTTGTGTTGTTCAATATAAATTTTAAAAGTAGGGTGTCTTCATCTCTTTGAGCTGCTACACAGAATACAGTAAACTGAGTGACTAGATAGCAAAAAAAAAATATTTCTCACAGTTCTGGAGGGTTGAAAATTAAAAGTCAAGGGACTTATTTATGGAGTCCATTTTTTTGTGTCTGGTGGAGGCCCGCATCCTCATTGATGGCCTTCTTCTCACTGTAACCTCACATGATATAAATGGTTTAAATATATGAATTTAGAGGGACACAGTATTCTTTCTCTGGTCTTTGAAAAACCATATCTTTCCCACATGAAAAATACATTCATTACATCCTAAAAATCCCAAAATCTTAATTAATTTCAGCATCAACTCAAAAGTCTAAAGTTTGAAGTCTCATCTAAATATCTACTAAATTGGATATGGGTGAGATTCAAGGTATAATTCATTCTGAGCCAAATTGTTCTCTAGCTGTGAACGTGTGAAATCAAATATGTCATTTGCTTTCTACATATGATGGTGTGACAGGTATAGGAGAGGCACTCCCCTAACAAATGGGATAAAGAGGAAAGAAGAAAGGCATGAGGAATTCAAAGTGGCTGATGTGGGGTTCGGGGGAGGCAGAGCAGTCTTAAATTGCACTTCAACAGAATCACAGTGGAAGGATTCCTCCCTCAGAAACTAAGCATTTTAGGCCATCAGGGATTAAGTCATGGGAACAGGAAGCACAATTTTTGTTAGTGGGTCACTAGGGGTAATAGTGAGTAGTACCACTCTAATGGACATCACTTAATTCCTGGACCTATGAGTCTTGGCTATGACAGAAACAGCAGTATATATTGGGCACTGAATCAAAGCCTATATGGTTTTCTAGAGAACCTTGTGCCAGCCCTGCAACATATGGTCACCTAGCTGATGTTGTAATTGAAGACTCATAAGGCCATTCCACTGCTTGATCAAGCCAGCTGCTTGGGAATGGTGGGAACATGGCAATGCCAGTGAATTCCATGAACATGGGCCCATCACCACATTTCTTTTGCTCTGAGGTGAATTCCTTGATCAGGAGCAATGCTGTGTGGAATACCATGATGGAGAATAAAGCATTCTATAAATCTAAGGTGATAACCTGGGCAGAAGCATTGCATGCAGGGAAAACAAACCCATGTCCAGTGTGTTTATTCCAATAGACAAAAACTTCCCCTTTGATTATAGAAGCATTCCAGTGTAATCGATCTAACAACAAGTAGCTCACTGATCACCCTGGAAAGCACTGCTATGTGGGGACTTTGTTGGTTTCTGCTACTAGCCAATTGAGCACTTAGTGGTGATCACAGCTAGGTTGGCCTTAGTGAATAGAAATTTGTATTGCTGAGCCCATGTGTGACCTTTACTCATGTGACCATGGCCACTTTGCTCATGAGCCCATTAACGATGCTTAGGGAAAGAAGCTGACTGTTATCTATAGAGCAGGTTATCCTATCCACTTGATTAATAAATCTTTCTCTGTTAAAGTTATCCTTTAGTGAGTAGTCACATGGGGCACAAATATCTTCACATTTTTTGCCCATTCAGAGAAATCTATCCACATGCCTCTTTTCCAAATTTATTTTCTATCAGTTTTCCAGTCATGTTCTTTCCAAGTCCCTGACCATCCAAGCAAGTTACTGTCCACACTCCATTAGCCAGTATAATTTCATGGCTGACCATTTCTTCTTCTGAGCAAGAGTGCAGAACTAGGTGCAGTGTCTGAAGTTCAACCCACTGGGAGGATTTTCCATCACCACTGTTTTTCAGAGATGTCCCATAAAGGGCTAAAATGCTGCAGCTGTCCACATCTGAGTGGTATCTACATGTCAGGTAGAGCCACCTGAATCTTCTCTTCCTCTGTCAACTGACTGTAGACAGATCCTTGTCTGTCATTGATACTTAAGCACCAGTAGGTCTGCTGGATCATATAGCCCAAATGATAGAGCAACTTGCACAGCAGCCTGGAAATATTTTAGAGCCCTCAATTATATTGGACCTCATTCAAAACTTGAGCTTTATTAATCACTATGCAGTAAATGGGCCCAGGTAGCACATCTAAATAAAGAATATATTGCCTCCAAATTCCTAATAGACCCATTAGATGTTGTGGTTATTTCTTGTTCATAGGAGGAGCCCTATGAACAACTTTCATTCAGAAGGGATATTTTGCCATGTTCCATACCACTGACCTCTACAAATTTCACTAAAGTAGAAGGTCCTTGAAGTTCAGTTAGATTTATTCCCAACTTTCTGGCATGCTTATGTTTAAACAACAAGTGTAGAAAAGTTGCTACTTTTTGCTCATTTGGTCTAATCAGTATCATTCCATCAATGTAAAGGACTAGTGTGATTATATTTTGGAAGGAAAGGGCAGTCAAGATCCCTGTGAACTGAATTATGACATAGGGCTGGAGAGTTGATATATCCTTGAGATAGGATAGTGAAGGTGTACTGCTGGCCTTGCCAGCTGAAAACAAATTGCTTCTGGTCTTATGGACAGGAGTGGATAAAAAAGCATTTGTCAGATCAATAGCTGCATACCAGTTTTCAGGGGATGAACTAATTTGCTCCAACAATGAAACCACATCTGGTATAGCAGCTATAATTAGAGTCACCATCTGGTTAAGCTTATGATAATCCACTATCATTCTCCAAAATCCATCTGTCTTCCCATAGGCCAAATAAGAGAGTCGAACTGGGATGTGGTGGAAATCACCACCACTGCGTCTTTTTAATCCTTGATGATGACACTAATCTCTGCAATTCCTCCAGGGATGTGGTATTGGTTTACTGATAAATAATTATTAATATAATTATAAATATAATTATTTGGTTTACTATTTACTATTTGCCTAGTTAGAGGCTAAAGTTTTAATGGCTGCTTGTTGGCTTCTTCCACCATAATAGCTCTAATCCACAAGTTAGGGAAACAATATGGGAATTCTGCTAGCTGCTAATCATTGTTGTTCCAATTATACCTTCTGGAGCTAAGGAAATCACCATAGGATGGGTTCAGAAACCCACTGGACACACTGTGAGATGGACTTGAGCTAAAACTCCATTATTCCCTTGACCTCTACAAATCCCTACTCTGCCTGGAGGGTCATAGTGACAGTTTCAGTCTCTTGGACTCACTGTCAGTTCAGAGCCAGTGTCCAGTAGTCCTGGAAAGTTCTTATTATTTTCTTTACTTCAATGCAAAGTTAACCCTGGCAAAAGGTCGTAAGTCCTTTTGGAGAAGGCTGGGAGAAAGATTAACAATATAATATTTTTTTAAATATAATTTGAATTGAAGTATAGCTGATATACAATGTTACGTTAATTTTAAGTATACAACATAGTAATGTGACATGTCTATACTTTACGCTCTGTTAACCACGAGTGTAGCTACCATTTGTTATCATATGATGCTATAACGTACCATTGGCTATATAACTGTAAGTATACTGCTTTCCTTCCACCAGGGGACTAGCCTTCCCTTTAGTCAAGGGGTTCTGGGACTGTAAACTGGCTAAAATCTGGGAATTGATACCAAGGCTGCAACTTTCTGTTTCCATGATTTGAATAAGACTTCCACTTACTTGACCTAGAACATTTCTGCTTATACAAATCAAGTAAGAACTTGAGCCTATCCATTTCACTCTAGAAACACCATGATTAACTTGGTGTTCCATAAATCTGAACAAGTCAGATTATTCTGCTTGCTGCTTTGAATCTGCTGTCCACTTCAGTAACCCAGTCCACCTTGCTATTTAGCCTTGAATTGGCCCTGCCCCCAGGATCCCATTACTCCCATAATATTTTAAGTTTTCCAATTGAGTCACTGTGGTTCCTACTATAACATCTTACCTATGGAGGAGAAGAACAATCAAGGAGCTTTTCCAGATTGCTGGAGTTCCCCTCACAAACTTATTTCAGAAATAGTTAGTGAAAGATATGTCTCCTGGACTCTCCACGTGTGAGTGAGTAGGCCTTAAAAGACTAGTCACTCTACCATTTCAATCTCCTTGAAAACTTGAATTCCTTCCTTTACGTTAATGTAAGGAAAGTTTAGCATTTCTAGTTTTCTCAATGTAGACTGTATTGTGACCCATGTTTCAACCAACCAACCAACAAACCAGCCAACTTATTTGAGTTCTTTCTGTCTTCCTAAGTTGCGACATTAAATGCAGAATCTCTGCATAGTGAGCCCATATTAATAAATTAAGCCTGAAACTAATTATTTATTTATTTATTTTAAAAAATTATTTATCTATTTGAAAGAGAGTAAGAGGAAGAGACATTGCAGAGGGTAGGGAGAGGGAGAAGCCGACTCATCACTGAGCACAGAGCCCGTTGCCAGGCTTGATCTCACGACTCCAAGATCATGACCTGAGCCAAAGGCAGATGCTTAACCAACTGAGCCACCCAGGCACCCCAGACTGAATCAACTTTATATTCTTTCTGCCATTATCCTACACACTTAATATTCATTATCATTTGTGTTTCCGGGATCTGCTTATAGATATTAGAAAACTCAGATAGTTTTTTTAGAGTGAAGTTACCCTTTTTGCCTTCTTTTTAGGGACTTGCTTGGACTTGAGTCTAGTTATAGACTCAAACTATAACTCTAGTTATAGACTCAAACTTCAACCAAAGAAGTTTGGTAGGGATGTGTCTCGACAAGTATCAGCACCATCCTACATGGCACCTGTTTCAGGGAAGGCCATTACTTTGATTTCCTCAGTCAATGCAGGGTTAACTTTCATAAGACTAAGGTGAAAAGACCTATACCATAGCTGGTGGAGAGGTTGACACCCATTAGTTTGGGGAGTTCTGCTGGAAGTGGGAAGGACTTTTCTGTTGGCAAATAACATTCATCAAAATGTAGGACTTCAATGTCCCTAGTTTTATCTGAGTCTTTTCACTCTTCTTATCACAATGTCAAGATCCTATTTTTCCCCAATTCATGTTCTTGTTTTAGCAGTTGATACCCTGTAAGCCTGAGAATTCAACTTGCATTGTAATTTAGCCAGTCACAGGATGAGTTTCTCCACTTGATTTTTATGATTTTCAGCCTTGTGTCTATAGAAGAAAAAGTTCTCCTTCAAAGAACACCTAGAAAGAATCTCTTAGGTCATTTTAGGGGTGCTGAAGGTGGGAATTCAAATCCTTGAGCTCAACCTTTTCTATCACCCTTTTGTCCAATAACATTAGAAGCAAGCAACCAGGGGCGCCTGGGTGGCTCAGTGGGTTAAGCCGCTGCCTTCGGCTCAGGTCATGATCTCAGGGTCCTGGGATCGAGTCCCACATCGGGCTCTCTGCTCACCAAGAAGCCTGCTTCTCTCTCTCTCTCTCTGCTTTCCTCTCCGTCTACTTGTGATCTCTCTCTGTCAAATAAATAAATAAAATCTTAAAAAAAAAAAAAAGAAGCAAGCAACCAAAGTCATTATATTCTTTAATTTCTAATTTTTTTTGTAAGTGTCATATGCAATCACTTAGTTTCTTGCTTCCTATAAACAGTGGATTAGGAGCATCCAGTGCAAATATTTTGAGTATCTCTTGGATAGTTCACTCCATGGACTATAAGTGATTTCTCATTAGAAATAGATCCATTAGCATTTTTAAATCTAATCAGATTTGAATTCCAATTCCAGAAACCCCCAGAACCAATTCAGAAAACTCATCCTTAAAATTCAGCTCCTCTAGACCAAATCTCTTTAACAAACTTTACATTCATTCTAAAGAACATTTAGAATCTAAAATCCCCTTGTGCTGCTCCTTTGAAGTTAGTTTTACTCCTGTCCCAAGACCTTAAAATCACTAATTTGCTTTTTATATCCATTGTTTTGCCTTGGAAATGGAATCTTGTAATATACAAACTTTGAGTCTGACCATTAGGCTTAATGCTTTGAGATTATTAATCTTTTTTGCTACTATAACTAGTGTTTTTCTCTTCAATAATGTGTTTCTTTCATATGAAAACCATTTACCAAAGAAGTCTCAGAAATACACTTTTCAGGCTCCTAGCTCTGTCAAACATTAATAATCAGCACACAGAACCAAGAGTGGTGGCTGAGAGATGATAGATACATAAATTGTTCAATAGAAATTAAGTAATTTAACCATATAAGTATAAGATGATATTGCAAATATAGCATATTTTTGTACATGTGAAGAAATTGTATCTATTCTAATCATTAGTATTAGTAAGGTCATGTAATTCAGTGGTTTGTTTCAGCAGCAATAAATAAATAAATAAATAAATAAATAAATAAATAAATGTTCAGCTAGCTTTAGTCTGTATTATTTCTAACAAGGGGGTTAATAGAAAGAACACTAAAGAACAAATAATCCATCTACTGACTCCCTCATCCTGAAAAAGTGTACCTTCAGTTTCCCTGCCTTACTTTGCCTTCCCTTCTATAGAGAATAAGAATTTTATTGTATTGTCATTATTAAGAAAATGAGGTGGGGTGTTAGAGTAGTGCTAGTCAGTTGGACTCTGTTGGGATTTCCCCAGGTTTTGTGGTAATAATACTAACAACGAATAAATATGTGTTCAGTATTTCTCAATTTTTGAGGTGTTGATGAGATAAGACCCAATAATTCTTAGAATAGTGTCTATAAAATAATACGTAATAAAGAGATTTTAATCTCTTAATATTAAGTTAATGCTTTCTGAGCACATAGTATATGCCAGGCACTTTCCTAAGTACTTTTACATTTTAGTTCATTTAATCATCATACAAATTCTGTGATGTAGGTATTATTATCCCCATTTGACAAGTAAGAATGAGGAAGAGAGAGAATGCATAACTTGCCTAAGAGCATCTGGACAAATGGATTTGAAATCAAGTATTTCAATATAGGATTTCACTCTTGCTTAATGTGAAGACTAGTGCAAGCACATGTTTAAAGTACTTTTGTGTAGAAGATGGGTTAGATTACTTCTATAGAAGTATAGATTACTATAGAAGTATAGTATACTTTAGTATACTATAGATTACTATAGGAGTATAGATTACTTCTATATTTTCAAAGTAGAACTGGAGTTGATGGTTGTGGAGATAAAGAGTGAACATAATTATGAATGATAAATGGAACTTACCGAAGACAGTTTAACTTAAAATAAGAAGTAGTTTGCTAACAGTGCTAATGTAATTCTAACAGAGTTGTTTGTTTGTTTGTTATAAGCAGAGTACTATGTGCCAGTTATCAGTCTCAAAGAGCAGAATCCTAGACACCAGTTATCAATCCCAGAGAGGGCTCCAAACACTCTGGCCACTCTATCTTAGTGTTAGAATTGCCAAGAAAAATACCTGCAATCAAGCACTAGATGGAACAATGTTTTACTTACATAGAGAAGTTATAGAGCAAGATCAGCTTTAATTGTGGGCATCTATAACTAAAGAGTCATTGAACATTATATCAAAAACTAATGATATACTATAGGTTGGCTAATTGAATTTAAATATAAAGATAAAAGATGAAAAATGAAAAATGAAAAAAAAAATACTGGACATCATTCCCCAGGTGCACTGCTTTAAGCAAGGGGGAGAACAACACTTATTTGGCCTAAAACAGGGAAGGATCTTGCCATACAAGATGATTAAGATGATAAGTCTGGTACAGGCTATGTGGATACTTTATCCTTTGGTAAGGAAATGTTCTTGGTCCAAAGCCCATTCTTCTTCAGATGAGTAGGAGCATAAGACTGCACATTCATAAGACTGTTCTGACAGGTTTGTTTTTCTTACTGCCTGTGCTCTCTTCCAGAATTTTTATGGCTTCAGGTCTCACATGTAGATCTTTAATCCATTTTGAGCTTTCGTTTTGTTTTGTTTTGTTTTTGTATAGGGTTAGAAAGTGGTCCAGTTTCATTCTTTTACATGTAGCTCTCCAGTTTTCCCAGCACCCATTATTGAAGAGACTCTCTTTCCCCTTTGTATATTCTTCCCTAATTTGTCATAGATTAACTGACCATATAATCATGGGTTTATTTCTGGTATTTCTGGTACTCCCTTTCTCTCTCTCTCTCTCTATTTCTTTAGTAACTGACAAAATATCTCAGAAGTTCATGTCTTATTGGAACTGTTAGAGCCCATGATAATTGACTATGAGGCAGAGGTATTTTAGAAGAGACCCCAGAATTAAATGGCTTACATTATTTGATGGTAAATTTAAATCATGACATTCAAAAACTTATATGAAGAGACTGAGGATCATATAATTTTCATTTTGAAAGTAGCTGAGATTCAGAAATAACTGATTTTGTAATGACTGTAAAATAAATTATGGCATGCATATAAACCCATCCATGCTCAAATGATGGGATACCTTATTTCATGTGTGTATGTATGTGTACATGCATGCCTATATATGTGTATTTTTTAACAAAAAAAGAAAAAAAACTTGTCCTAATTTTCATTGAGAAACTTGTTTTCAATTTGGGAATCTTAAATATGATATATTCTTCTATTCTTCATAATGAACTACTACCAATTACTTCTCATTCAACCTTGTGGTAACTTTGAGAATTTGCAGTATGTTTTATCTGAAATGTCTATCCTCTTTATCTACTTAGCAAGCTCATATAAATCATTCAAGAGTCAAGTAAAATGTGTCCTAATTCTTGATAACTTGCACTGACTCTCTCTTCCTAATCTATAGGCAAAGATAATATTTTTATTTTGTCCCCAAATTTGTTATATTTCTTTTAGTAAATTGATTTTTGTATCTTTTACATTGAACTATAAGATTCAAAGGGGTTAAGATATATCTCTTTTGCATTTGCAACACTGGAACACTGGCATCTAGCATGGTGCTTAGAATTTAGAAGCCAACAAAGTTTGTTGAATGAACTAATGAAATAATGTATAAAGTGATATTTCAATATATATTGCTTTCCCTGCATAATTTTATTCTATATTGTGCTTAAAAATGTGTGCTTTGGATCATGGTACTTCTATTTTCTACTTTCTTCTAACATCTAAATTAGATTTTAGTCCTATCTCTAGATTTTCCTCCAATTCTTTCTGCCTATGTCTTTTATACTACATTGTCAGCTATCACATTTCTGACCCAAGTGCTAGGACTGCAAAATGCATAGATTTTAATCTAAAATGAGAAATTGCCCCCGTGTCTCTATTTGCACCATTTTTTATAATGGGATTATTAATTATCTTAATGATTATTTTGAATGCAAATTGAGAGTATATTGCTAAGTATATTTTAGAATCTTTTTTTCTTTGTTGATTTCTGAGAGTGAACATCTGGTGTATTGTTCTTCAGCTCTGGCTATCATGTTATTTGAAGGGCTCTGTAGCATAAGGGTGGGAGGGCGAGTCAAAATTTCTTTCAGTGCATTTCCCATAAATATCATCACCATATGCAGACTGTGTAGTAGATAAGGCAAGTTAGTGATGTGGTGAATTATAACAAGTAAGCTGATTGACATCCTGACACTCAGAGAAAGTAGAGAATAAAATAGTGAGCTGAAAAAAAAAAAAGCTAACTGATATTTGGTTACTGTTTTTAAAACAATAAAGAACAAATTACCAGATATATTTTAAATTATATTGCTTAAAACAAATACTGTAATGCTGTTTATTCAATTATTAACTTTTAAGCATTTAAAATGTTTATATCACTTCAGATACTTTATTATATTACACACTTAGAATTGGCAATCTTTTATCTTGAGACACTTATTTTTAGCCTACAAACTATATTCTAAAAATGGCAATAAAAATAAGTTATTAATATTTAGTCTCACAAAACATATCTTTATGTCTGGAAATGCATGGAATTAATTGATTTATTGTTAAATAGGATAAATTTTCATAATCAACTCAACAAACATTAATTAATAAGATAGGTTTAAAGCATGATGTTAGACATTGAGGATCCAAAGATATATTTGCATGATGTTTGCTCTCGATATGCTTTCAAAATACTAGGCAAAGCAAGCTCACTAAATCTAATCTAACAGATTCAGATTTTTTCATAAATATAAGAGCTCTGGGAAAATTGAAGAAAGCAAGATTGCTTCAGGATAGAAAAATGAAGTTATATTTAAAGAATAAGATGCATTTGAACTTGAGCAGTTGAAGAACGGAAAAAGAAAAAAAAAAGTTTTACCATTGGTATTGTAAAACTCCATGCAGTATATAGGGAATAACAAATTTCCCAGAGTGACTGGAACATTTGATGAAGGGAGTGGTAGAGACTATGCTTGAGGTATAGTGAACAGATTATGAAGAGTCAATGTCATAAGGAGGAATCCAAACATTTGTAAGTTTCTGTGGTCTGTTCTGAACTGGATAATAAGATCTGCTTTAGAAGAATGATCTTGGTGACCATATATAGGATGAATTGTGTTAGGAGAAGGAAGGAATAAAGACATTTTAGTGTAAGAATGTACTTAAGAACATATTCAAGTCCTGATAGCTTATTTTTGCTTTTGATTCCTTTGCCTGAGAAGACAGATCTAGAAAAATGTTGTCACAGCCAATGTCAAGAAATTACTGCCTGTGTTCTCTTCCAGAATTTTTATGGTTTCAGGTCTCACACTTAGATCTTTAATCCATTTTGAGTTTTTGTTTTGTTTTGTTTTGTTTTGTTTTGTTTTGTTTTTGTATAGGGTTAGAAAATGGTCCAGTTTCATTCTTTTACATGTAGATCTCCAGTTTTCCCAGCACCCCTTATTGAAGAGACTTTCTTTTCCCCTTTGTATATTCTTGCCTTATTTGTCATAGATTAACTGACCATATAATCATGGGTTTATTTCTGGTATTTCTGTTCTGCTCCGTGGATCTATGTATTTATTTTTGTGCCAGGACTATACTATTTGATTACTACAGATTTGTAGTGTATCATGAAATCTGGTATTGTGTTTCTTCCAGCTTTGTTCTTTCTCAAGATTACTTTGGCTTTTTGAGTTTTTTTGTTTGTTTGTTTGTTTGTTTTTGTTTGGTTGGTTTTTTTGTGGTTCCATACAAATTTTAGGATTATTTGTTTTAGTCTTATGAAAAATGTTTTTGGTATTTTGATAGGCATTGCATTCAATATGTAGGTTGCTTTGGGTCAAGGATATTTTAGCAGTATGAATTCTTCCTATCCATGAACGTGGAATATCTTTCCATTTTGTGTGTGTCATCTTCAGTTTCTTTCATCAGTGCTTTATAGTTTTCAGGGTATAGTCTTTTACCTCTTTGGTTAAGTTTATTCCTAGATATTTCATCACTTTTGATGCAATTATAATTTTTAAAAATTTCTCTTTCTGCTACTCCATTATTAATGTACAGAAACACTACAGATTTGGGGATATTAATTTTGTATCCTGACACTTTACTGCACTTGTTTATTATTTCTAGTAATTTTTTTTTAATATTTTATTTATTTATTTGACAGAGAGATCACAAGCAGGCAGAGAGGCAGACAGAGAGAGAGGAGGAAGCAGGCTCCCCGCTGGGCAGAGAGCCCGACGCGGGGCTCGATCCCAGGACTCTGAGATCATGACCTGAGCCGAAGGCAGCGGCCTAACCCACTGAACCACCCAGGCGCCCCTATTTCTAGTAATTTTTTGATGGAGTCTAGGACTCTCTCTATATAGTATCATGTCTTCTGTGAAAAATGACAGTTTAACTTTTTCTCTACAATATGGTTGCCTCTTTTTTTCTTGTTTGATTATTGTGACTAAGACTTCCAGTATGATATTGAATAAAAGTGATGAAGGTGGTCATCCTTGTCTTGTTCCTTACAAGCTTTCAGTTTTTCCACCATTGACTATGATGTTGCCTATAGATTTTTCATATATGGCTTTTATTATATAAGGCCCTTCTAAGCTCATTTTGTTGAGAGTTTTTATCATGAATGGAGACTGAATCTTGTCAAATGCTCTCTTTGCATTTACTGAAATAATCATATGATTTTTATCCTTCATTTTGTTGATGTGGTATATGATGATTGATTCGCAATGTTGAAACTCTTGCATCCCTGGAATAAATCCAGACTGATGATGGTGAGTGATCTTTTTAATGTATTGCTATATGCAGTTATTGAGGATTTTGCATCTATATTCATCAGGAACATGGGGCTATAGTTTTTTGTTTCTTCGTTTTTGGTGCTGTTTTTGTCTGGTTTTGGTACCAGGGTAATGCTGATCTTTGAGAATGTATTTGGAAGCTTTCCTTCCTCTTCTATTTTTTAAAATAATTTAAGGAGAATAGATATTGACTCCTCTCTAAATGTCCAGTAAAATTTCCCTGTGAATCCATCTGGTCCCAGACTTGTATTTTTTGGCTTTTTTTTTTTTTTTTATTACTGATTCAATTTGGTTATTTATAACCAGTCTGTGCAGATTTTTTATTCCTTCGTGGTTCAGTTTTGGAAGATTGTATGTTTACAGACATTTATCTCTTTCTTCTAGGATGCCCAAGTTGTTTGCATATAACCTTTCATAATCTTCTTTGATAATCCTTTGTATTTCTGTAGTGTCAATTGTTATTTTTCTTGCCATTAATTTTATTTATTTGGCTTTTTTTTTTTTCTTTTTTTCTTATGAGTCTGGACAATGGTCTGATAATTCTGTTTATCTTTCCAAAAAACCAACTCTTGGTTTCATTGATTTTTCTTTTCCTTTTTTTGTTTATATGCCATTTATTTCTGCTCTAATTTTAATTATTTATTTTCCACTCACTTTGGGATTTTTTGTTCTTCTTTTTCTAGTTCCTTTAGGTTTAAAGTTAGTTGTTTATTTTACCTTTTTTTTTTAACTTCTTGAAGTAGGCCTATATATTTCCCTCTTAGAACTGCTTTCAGTGTATTCCAAAGATATTGAACCATTGTATTTTCATTTTTCTGTCTCCATGTATTTTTTTTAAGATTTTATTTATTTATTTGACAGAGAGAGAGATCACAAGTAGACAGAGAGGCAGGCAGAAAGAGAGGGAGCAGCAGGCTCCCTACCGGGCAAAGAGCCCAATGTTGGGTTTGATCCCAGGATCCTGAGATCATGACCTGAGCTGAAGGCAGAGACTTAATCCACTGCGCCACCCATACAATAAATAAATACTCTCCACGTATTTATTTATTTATTTATTTATTTTGCTTTGCTTCATTAACCCATTAATTATTCATTATCATGTTATTTAGTCTCCATGTGTTTGTGTTTTTTTTTCCAGTTTTTTTCTTGCAATTTATTTCTACATAAAAATAAAAAGATTTTGCACAACAAAAGAAACCATCATTTAAACAAAAAGACATCCTACTGAATGGGAGAAGATACTTACAAATGAATATTTGGTAAGGGATTAATGTCCAAAATACATAAATAACTTATATAACACAATACCAAAAAAAAAAAAAAAAAAAGAGAGAGAGAGAGAAAAGAAAAGAAAGAGAAAAAAAAAAGCCCCAAACCAAAAAATCTTATTAAAAATGTGCAAATTACCTAAATAGGCATTTTCCAAAGAAAACATACAGATGAACAATAGACACATGAAAAGATGATCAATATCATTAATCATAAGGAAAATGCAAATAAAAAACAAAAGAGATATCATCTTACACCAGTTAGAATGGCTAAAATCAAAATGACAAGAAATAAGGGTCAACAAGGATGTGGAGAAAAGGGAACCCTTGTGCACTATTGGTGGTAATGTAAATTAGTACAGCCACTGTGTAAAACAGTATGGAGAGTCCTCAAAAAATTAAAAATAGAAAACCATGTGCTCTAATAATTCTATCCCTGGCCATTTTCCCAAAGAAAATGAAAACACTAATTTAAAAAGATAAATGCATATGGTTTCACTTACTTTGGAGCATAAGGAATAACATGAAGGATATTGGGAGAAGGAGATGAAAAGTGAGTTGGAGGAAATCAGAGGGGTACAAACCATGAGAGACTGTGGACTCTGAGAAACAAACTGAGGGTTTTAGAGGGGAGGGGAGTAGGGGGTTGGTCAACCCTGGTGGTGGGTATTAAGGAGGGCATGTATTGCATGGAGCACTGGGTGTGGTGCATCAACAATGAATATTGGAACACTGAAAAAAAATAAATTAATTTAAAAAATAAAAATATATTTGCAACTTTATGTTTATTGAAGCATCATTTATAATAACCAAATATAGAAGGACCTAAGTGTTCATCAATAGACAAATGAATAGGAAAAATATATACACGCTCACAATGGAATATCATTTAGCCATAAAAAGTATGAATTTGTACCAATTGAGACAAGGATGGACCCAGAAAATATCTAAGTGAAATAAGTCAGACTGAGAAAGACAGATATCATATGATTCCACTCATAAGTAGAGTCTAAAATAAATAAATAAATACACAAACAAAAAGCAGAATCAAGCCTATAAATACAGAGAACAAACCAATGGTTGCCAGAGTGGAAGGGGGTAGAGAATTGGGCAAAATAGATGAAGGGAATATGGAAATACAGGTTTCCAGCTATGGAATGATAAGTCATGGAAATAAGAAGTCACAGGAATAGAGTCAATGATACTGTAACAGTGATTAATAGGACTTAAATAGTTACACTTGTGGTGAACATAGCATAATGTAACATTGTATGTTAACTACACAAAGATAGAAAGAGAGAAAGAAAGAAAAAGAAAAAAGAAAAGAAAAGAAGGAAAGAAAGAGAAAGAAAGAAAGGAAGGAAGGAAGGAAGGAAGGAAGGAAGGAAGGAAGGAAGGAAGAAAGAAAGAAAGAAAGAAAGAAAGAAAGAAAGAAAGAAAAGAACAGAACATATACAGCAGACCATAACTGAGAGAGTACAAGCAGTGATGATAGTGCTGTGGGAAGGAACTCATAGATTTAAATAGCTTTTTTCGTCCTTAGAATGGATGAAAACATTAACCAATTCTTCCCATAATAGTGAGTTTTTTGTTGTTGTTGTTGTTGTGTGTGTGTGTGTTTCCAAACTTGTGTAGTATTGTGATAATGCCCAGCTTAAAATCATAGTCATTCCTCTTTGCACTTGGAATAAAACCCAGAATCCTACGATCTCTGCTTCTCTAACTTCATTTCATTCACACAATGTTCAGGGATATTAGCCTGGACTAGACTGGACCAGAGCTTTCCTCTCCAAGACTTTTAACATGCTGGGCTTTCTGTCTGAAAAGCTCCAAATCCAATGTTTTCTCACCTTTCATATGTTAGTTTAGATGTTTCTTTCTCAGAGATAGATTTCCTGTTCACCCACTGTAAATTTCTCATATCCAGATATCTCATTTTGTTCGCTCTAAATTTTTACCCTAATTTGTAACTATTTATTCATGTTCATTCTTAATTTAATAATACTTATCTCTCTCACTGGACTGTAACATTCTTTATGGTATAATCCATGTCTGCTTCGTGTATCCAAAACATAGATCCACAGTTAATAAATGTTAAATGAATACTAAATGAGTGTTATATGAATATCAAATGAATAAATGAATTAGTTACTGAAGTTATCATGAGGAATGGGCTTTGGGGAGAAGATCATGAGTTTGGTTCTGAATATTTGGGTCATAAGAGTCTTACAGAGTATAGGTCATCATCAGCCCCACTATCTTCATAATCATCCTAACCAGCCCCACCATGATTTGAATATTTAATGTGGCTAAACCAAGAGCCCTATGTACATGTTTTTAGTTTACCTTCATAAAAATTCTATGAGGAAATAAAATTCAGAAGTTAATTGTAATTTAAACTCAAGTTTTTCTAACTCATAAGTTCACTGTCGTTACTACTATGATGTATTGTTAGAGTTTCAAGACAATCTAACCTAAAAAAAAAAAAAACTGTATTGATCCTTGAAATTATGCTAAGTAGAGAAGATACATAAAAATTATTAATAATGCAGAGCAAACAGTCAATGTATAGGTAGAATTGATACATATTACATATTAATTTTAATTGTAAAAACAATATGTGGATTAATGCCAATGGTTAAGAACAAAACTCAAACAATTGGTTGTATGTATAAAGAAATGAAAGTCCTACTTCACCCCTTACTCCACAAATCTCACATTTTTCTTTCCTGCATAAGTAGCTTTGGTTAGAGTTTAGTGTATGTATAGATGATAAATAATGGATAATAGATAGGTTGATGATAGATAGCTAAATGATAGATAGAACTCCCAGTCACCACTAGTTTTGATCTTTGAATTATGTCCTTTGTCTTTACTGAATTCTATGTCACACATGAAGAGAAATACACTCCCCTTCCGCAACTTGAATTTTCCCAGTTCCCTTAAGTTTTATTCTCATTATCTCTGTTTCATAATATATGTGTATGATAGATTAAAGAGGAAACAATGAAGTTCATACATATAATGCATGTTGTCTGAAGTTTTTAAATAAAATATTTCTAGTTATAATACAGATATATATGTATATATACATTTGTATGTATAATATTTCTTTTTGTAACCCTATTGCTTAACAAGACATCTTTGTCAGTGATTTCCTGTAATGTTAAGTGCCTTTAGCTCACATCTCACATCTTTTACTCAAAATAGAATTTTTCCATATTTTTTCTTCAAACCTCTCAAAATGTTTTCCTACTTTTTTGCAATCATCTAAAATACTAATTCCAGTTTAAAAATATTAAATTTAGATTTAGAATTTTTTCAGCATTACTTTAGTTAGCTATAAATTTTATATGTTTCTTTACTCAACAATGTTTGTTTTGTTTTTGTTTTTGTTTGATAAAGAAAGAGAGCACATGTAGGCAGAAAGGCAGGCAGAGAGACAGGGGGAAGCAGGCTCCCCATTGAGCAGAGAGCTCAATGCAGGGCTCAATCCCAGGACCCTGAGATCATGACCTGAGTTGAGAGCAGAGGCTTAACCTGCTGAGCCACCCAGGTGCCCTCAACAATGTTTCTTATGTATCTTTCCTATATTTGGATTTTTTTTTTCATTTTGCTTAAGAATATTTAGGTAATAACAAAAAAAAAGAGAGAGAGAGAGAGAATCTTTCTGTATAATGCTATCAGGGTTCTTTACTGGAAAACTATAATGTCTGAAAATACTATATTTTATTCCTCTAACATAAATCATAGAGATGGGTAAAATATTTCAAAATAAAAATAATTTTCAGAAATGAAGACATCACTCCACCTTTTCTAATACGTAGATTCGCCAGACATTATCCCTCCCTTCTTTAATTAATTACCTGGTTGGTCTCCCATGGCTAGTTTTCTCCTACTCACCATTGATTTTTTTATTTGAGTTCTTTCTCTTCCTCTGTATTGAATTTTATGTTCTATGGTCTCCACTTTCTCCACCTTCCTTGGGCTTTATCTTCATTCTCTGCTTCATAACTTCCAGAAATTTTTTTTTTTTTTTTTTTTTTTATTGTTCTGATCAGCTGGTTTCATCTCTGTTGCTTTCAGGGGCTACTTTGATTTTTTTTTTTTCCCCTCTCTCTATTTCATGGATGGGTTCCATTAGATTTGGGATTGGGAGAAACTCTATTTATTCAATTAGATATCTGGATTTAAATTATCCATTATGATTTAAAGTAGGCAGAGTTCCTTTATTTCTTTCAAGTACACTGGGGTCAATAAACAAACTAGTCGCTAGAGTTCCACAGAGTACACATAACTCTTCTTAATTCATCTAATATGCTGTCTGTACTCTCTAATGACCAGATAATTTCCAGAACTTTATGGCTCACTGTATTGTTTTTCCAAAATCAAGACTTCAGTTATTTTCCAAACTTAATAATAATAAAGATAAAGTAGAATTTATATCATCGGAAAAAGGTAGTATCACTCAATGATTGTTAAGTGCAACCTTGCAATTTATGTCACACTAGAAGTAAGAGAAATGTACTCCTCTTCCACAGCTCATTTTTAAAACTGGTGATTTTTCCATCCATAGTGTGTGTTGTCTAAGTACCATCAATGTCTAGCTTACTCATATACCTTCCAAGATCTCAATTAAATTAGTTAAACATAACCTAAGTGATTGAATAACACAGTATTACAAATATGAAAGAAGGAAAAAATATTTTTTTTCTCCCTTACATTCAAATGACAGAACTGCAGAGAGGTTTCAGGCCATATTCTGCATTGATACATCATACTTTTGGCGATAGCAATGGCAAAATGTAGCTATGCAAATGCACTGCAAAGAGTTCACAAATTATTCACACAGCATATATGAGATTGTTGAATGGCAGAGTCATAGCCTGATATAGCCAGCAAGGATGTTTGATAATGTGTTATGTAATATGTGAAGTAACACAAAATCAATAACTTCTGTGTGACTAGGAGTTTTTTGTTTTTTGGGTTTTTTGGGTTTTGTTTTGTTTTTTTATGCTATATGCAGCTTCAGTGCATTCTTTTCCTACAAAAGGTGAAACTGACTATGAATTCATTAAATAATGCCACTTAAATAGAGAAGGGAACCAGTCTAAAGGATTAGCACACAATGAAAATATTGAGGCAAAAAGCAACTGCAGTGGGCTCTTTTTGGAGTGCACCTGAAGAACACATGACTGACTTATGTTCTAGAATTGATTGTCCAGATTTGCTTATTATCTATTAGAAATAGCAGTAGCTAGAGCTAGAGAAATGTAGGCAGACAAAAATATCTCTCGAATGCAATGGATGATATTTGTAGACTAATGAGGGTTGCAGAAGTGACTTGTAAAAAAGACTTTAGGGGCGCCTGGGTGGCTCAGTGGGTTAAAGCCTCTGCCTTCGGCTCGGGTCATGATCCCAGGGTCCTGGGATCGAGCCCCACATCGGGCTCTCTCCTCAGCGGGAAGCCTGCTTCTCCCTCTCTCTCTCTGCCTGCCTCTCTGCCTACTTGTGATTTCTGTCTGTCAAATAAATAAATAAAATCTTTAAAAAAAAAAAAAGACTTTAAAAGTTAAAAGACATTCAACATCTGTTGATAATGTTTATCTCTGTGTAGTAGGCTATATAAATGTATTTCTTCTTATTACCTTTTATTTATTTTTGCTTTTGTGAATTTTCCAGTTTTACAAAAGTTAAGTGTAAACTATTTTGCAAACCAAAAAAGTGCTTCTTTTTTTTATTTTGTAGATTTTTGTTTGTTTGTTTGTTTCTTTTGATTTTTTAAGAAGGAAAATCAGAAGATAAGTGAGGATTGAGGGAATGAAGGAGCAGAAAAGAACCAGTTCATGAACTTACACTTGTTTGTCTAGGTCCCTGGTGATGAAAACTGGGGCATTAACATCAGAATTAAACTAAATATCATTGTTAATTTTCTGGGTGCATATTTGTAAAGTTGACTAGTTTGTATATAATGTAATCTTTTTTTAAATAATGTATTCTTCAGTGTGATTTAATTCAACTTCAACTAAAATAAATACTCTGTAGGTTAAAAAAAAAATCAAATGGAAGTCCCATTTGTATATGGTTATACCTAAACATACCTAAATATCTGAACAAGAATAGTTCTACATGACAATTACAGTTTGGGTATGGTTTTCCCAGAGGCAATTGCTATTATTTATGTTTGCATTATACAGTACTCTATTAAGCATACAATTGCTATTATTGCTATTATACAAGAATATACACACTTTAATTAAAAAATACCTTATTGTTAAAAATGCTAACCATTGGCGCACCTGGATGACCCAGTGGTTGAGCGTCTGCCTTTGGTCAGGTCATGATTCCAGGATCCTGAGATGGAGCTCTACATCTTGGCTCCCTGTTAGGTGGGAAGACTGTCCTCCCTCTCTCTTGTGTTCCCCCTCTCTCTGTCAAAAATAAATAAATACATACATGCATACATACATACATACATAAAATCTTTAAAAAAAAAATGCTAACCATTATCCAATCTTTCAGTGAGTCATAGTCATTAAGCTGGTGGAGGGTCTTGCCTTGATGTTGATGGCTCCTGGCTGACCAGGGTGGTAGTTGCTGAAACTTGGGGTGGCTGTGGTAATTTCTTAAAATGAAAGAACAATGAAATTTGCCACATCGGTTAACTCTCCCTTTCATGAATGGTATGATTCTGTTTGATAGCATTTCACCCACAGTCAAACTTGTTCCAAAATTGGAGTCAGTTCTGCCAAATCCTGCCACTGCTTTACCAAGTTTATGTAATATTCTAAACCCTTTGGTCTTGTTTCAACAACCTTCACTACATCTTCACAAGGAGTTGATTCCATCTCAAGAAAACTTTTTTTTGCTCATCCATAAGAAGCAACTCTCCATCTATTAAAGTTCTATTATGAGACTGCAGCACTTCAGTCTAACATTCAGGGTCCGTTTCTAACTCTAGATCTCTTACTGTTAAGTGCCACATCTGCAGTTACTTTCTCTAGTGAAGTCCCAAAGCCCTAAAAAACATCCATGAGGGTCAGAATCAACTTCTTCCAAATACATGTTAATGTTGATATAATGATCTCTTCCCATGAATCAATAATGTTTTATATGGTTTCTAGAATAGTAAATCCTTTCCAGAAAGTTTTTAATTTACTTTTCCCACCTCCATCCCAGGAATCACTATCTAAGGTAGCTACAGCCTTGTGGAAGGTTTCTTAAATAATAAGACTTGAAAGTCAAAATTATTCCTTAACTCACAGACTGCTGAGTGGGTGCTTTGTTAGCAGGCATGAAAACAACATTCATCTTGTGGTCCATCTCCATTAGAACTCTAAGGATACTAGGTGCATTGCCAATCATGAGTCATATTTTGAGAGGAATCTCTTTCTGAACAGTAGTTCTCAACAGTGGGCTTAAAATATTCAGTAAACCACTATAAACAGATAGGCTACCTTCCAAACTTTGCTGTTCCATGTACAGAGCAAAGGCAGAGTAGATGTAGCATAATTCTTAAGGGACCTAGGATTTTCAGAGTGGTCAATGAGCATTGGCTTCAACTTAAAGTCAGTGGGTGCATTAGCACTAACAAGAGAGTCAACCCCTCCTTTGAAGCTCTGAAGTTAAGCAGACTTGGGCCTAAGACTTCTCCTCTCTAGATAGGAAAGTCCTGGATGGCATCTTATTCCAACAGAAGGCCGTTTTAGCTGCATTGAAAATGTGTTGATGAATATAGCCACCTTCACTAGTTAGCTGGCTTTTCTGGATAATTTGCTGCAGCTTCTACATCAGAACTTGATGCTTCACTTTGCACTTTGATGTTATGGAAATAGCACCCTTCCTTAAACCTCAAACTTCAAACTTTTGGCTTCAAGCTTTTCTTCTATGGCTTTCTTGCCTTGCTCAGCCTTCATAGAATTGAAAAGTTAGGACCTTCTTCTGGGTTAGTCTTTGACTTAATAGAATGTGTCTGAGGTTTGATATTCTAACCAGACCACTAAAACTTTCTCCACATCAGCAATGAGTCTGTTTTCACTTTCTTATCATTGATGTGGTCATTAAAATAATACTTTATTTTTTTTCCAGAAACTTATCATTAGCTTTCCCAACTTGGCTAACTATTTAATACAAAAGGCCTTTCTCCCCATATTGGCTTTCCACATGCCTTCCTCACTCAGTTTAATCATTCTAGCTTTTGATTTAAAGTGAGTGACATGAAACTCTTCCTTTCACTTGAATACTTAGACACCATTATAAGGTTTTTAGTTGACCTAATTTTAATATTGTTGTGTCTTGGGGATAGGAAGGCCTGAGAAAAGGGAAAGAGATTGGGGAAATCACCACTTGGTGGAGCAGTCAAAAACACACATTTATTGGTTAAGTTGCTGTCTTGTATGGGCACAGCTTGTGGCATCCCTAAACAATGATAGTAGTAACATCAAAGATCACTGATCACAGATCACCATAATGAATATAATAATAAGGAAAAGTTAGAAAAATTATAAGAATTACCAAAATGTGACTCAGAGACACAAGGTAAGCAAAGTTTGGAAAAATAGTGCTGATAGACTTGCTTAGCACAAAATTGCTACAAACCTTGAATTTGTTAAAAACAAAAAACAAAAAACAAACGAACCAAAAAACCACACACACACACTATTGCAAAGCAGAGTTATATGAAGCACAGTAAAACAGGTTTACCTCTACATTTCCATACAGTCTGTGGAGGGAACTTCAAAGAAGGGGCTGACTCTCCTATGGACCAGAGAGAAAGACTTGGGCCTAAGACTCTTTCTTTTGTGATTTTATGGGCTTGCAATAAGTCTTAATTTGAAATTCATGAATATAAAGTATCTTGTTATATCAAATGTATGTAGTGGATATTATACATAATATTAATAGTAGTAGAAAAAATGGTTTAATAGTAAACCAAACTAAGAATACATTCCAGAGTATTATTAGACTTTGTAGTTTTCTATTTTAATTTTAGCTTTTTATATTGAAAGTTTGAAGCTAAATTATGGTAATACTTGGAGGACATAAATATACTAAAAAAGTCTTTGGAACAATTTCCAAACAACATTAACTCTTTCAAGCTATTTAGTTAGTTCTATGTGCAGTGCACATAAAAAGGAAATTCATGGCTTAAAAAAAAATTAAATATCTCTAAATACTTAAAAGAAACTTAGAATATTGAAAAGATGGCTGAAGATGAGGTATGCAACTGCTAGGAAAAATGAAGCTTAAGGAATTCAGTTGGAAACTAGAGATTGCACATAGTAAACAATTTTGGCTGAGTAACTAACTGATCTCCATTATCATCTTTTTGTTCCTTGTCAGTGGAGTTTTGGCTGTGCTTGGTATCCATGTTCTTTAGGATGCATGGCTTAGAGTTGAGGTTTGAAGGGGACTGGACACAAACTCAGCCATCAAGATCTATTTTCCTTAACAGTGATAAATATAAAGAAATTCATATAGAGCATTTTAGCTAATGATATAAGGAAAAATTCCTCTGGGGGATTTATGGACAGCTTTCCTTTGGCTTGAGACACACAGGAAATGTTAATCTCTTCTGGGAGCTGTTGTGTCTGGTTGGGATAAACAAAATTATTTGCAGACACTTTGTGATCATGAGGGGTGTGATGGGTTGAATTGTGTCCTCCAAAAAATGTGTTAGAGACCTAATCCCCAGTAAATATGACCTTATTTGGATATAGGGCTTTTGCAGATATAATCAAGTTAAGATAAGATCCTGTTGCATTGGATGACCCCTAATTCAATATTACTAATGTCCTTATAAGAGGAGAGGAAGTGATACATAAGGAGAAAGCTGTTTGATGACAGAGGCAAAGATTGGAGTGATAAAGCTGCAAGTCAAGGAATGACAAGAATGGATAGCTATTACCAGAAGATGAGAAGAGACAAAGAAGTTTTCTACACAGAGTCTAAGAAGGAGAATAGCTCTGCTGACACCTTGATGTATTTCTAGCCTCTGGAACTGTGAGAGAAAAATTTGAAATTGTTTTGAGCTACCCCATTTGTGATAATTTGTTACAGCAGTTCTTGGAAATGGATGTAAAGTGTACTAACCTTAAGGACAAAGCTGATAGCCATAATGATAGGGTAGAAAAAATAGATGGAACTTGGAGTCATTTAAAATGATATCAAGTCATCCTTCTAATCAACCCTAGAACCACTCTAAATTCTTATTATGAGGGTTAATATAGCTTTTAATATTTATTTGGTTTTCTATAATCTACAGCAAATACATTTTTCATGTATAATATATTGACATTAAACTTTTCATTTGCTATTTTTCCATCTCAATAAAATAACCATAGTTATGATAATACACAAAATCAATGAGCACTTTTTATAAAGTAAGTGGAATGTATAATTTAAATTATAAGAAAACTAGATAATTTTTTTATAAAATAAGTGGAAATGCACCAGATGTTATATCATTAAAAATATATAAGTGCATATAGTCCTCATTTTATCTGGTTCTGCCACACATGCATTTCAGTTACCACAATTTAGCTAAAGAAAACCAGCCCCCCTACTACATGGTTCAAATTTCAGTTACTATGCTGTATTAGCTAAGAGTAATTGCATAAAATAAAACGTTGTTACCAGCACTTACATTTGCAGGTCACTATGTAACTAACAGATTTGTATCATGACCAGAGATCAATTGCACCTTTCTTTCAAAGTCAGTCAGTTGGTTGGTCACCATATAGCTGTTAGTTCACACACACAGGTAGGTATGTAGTTATGTTGTCTCTTTGTGTCTCTGTAATTAATCCACATGCCATTTCATAGATATGAAAAATCAAGCAGTGGAATTAGTCAGTAAAGATGAAAACACATCAAAGAAACAGACTGATAACCAAAAGTGAAATCGAAATTGAATGTAAAATGGAGTTACGGAAGAAATCTCAAGTTACAACAGTATGGTGCTGGGGAAGGTGGAGAGATTCTCCAGGTGAGGGTTCAGGATCTTATGAAGGCGAACTTACTGATGTAAATGAGGAAAACTGTTGTGATGAAAATTGTGAATAAGTCACAGAGAAAGTGACACTGGCAAAAAAACCTCTTGGAGATATTTTACAACATTGAAAGCACAAAAGATAAAATGCTAGAAACTAAGACAATCTTAGGAGTATCACAATTTGCCAAAGCACAGAAAAGACTCTCCCTCTATAAGTCATATGATGAGAAGAAAAAGACAAAAGCAGCGTTCAAAATACTTTTGATAACATTTTACGAAGAAATAAAACACTTTAATTCCCAATGTTCCTGTTTTAAATCACAGTGTGAATAAATATTAATGTCATTTTTTTATTTCATTATACACTTACCACAACAGTAAAAGTTTTTAATTTTTCACAATATTTTTAAAGATCACAGAACAATCTTAATTTTTCCATTTATTATTAAGATCACTTTGTACCATTTTAGCTTTACAGATATTTTTACAGTCTTGTATTACCATGTAAAATGAGGATTGTTTATACTTTCATAACTGAAAAAATTCCATTACTTTCATTATCTTCTATTGCTATTTAGAAAAATTTAGAATATGTCTATAATAAGAAATCTCAAAGAAAAAAAGCTTGGCATACTATAATTCTTGTATACAATAATTCGACTCTAAAAAAGTGAAGAAATGGCATTAGCAGCTGGCAACAAAAGCCTTGATATTACCAACTGAGCATAAACTGTCTTCAGAGAATATAAAGAGTGATCAAGCAGGCCACTCTGTGATCATAGCGAAACAAACCAGAGACAAGGACTCTCTTCAACCACTACAGTAATTTTCTTATTCTTCCAACATGACCTATAATTGCTTCTTTACCAATGACAAACCTGTTCCCAGTTTGATCCTCCTCCATCCCCAAATCACGTGATTCTCAACTGCCAAATTATTCCTGTTTTCTGGCAGAATTCAGTCCACAACGGGACCCCACTTCCTTACTCTTCCTTGTAATCATTTACCACAAGCTCAAATTCTATCATAATCACCCCTGAACTACTTCTTAACAAGATGCTCTATTCTTACTCTGATATGTATTCAAATTAGATAAACAGCAAATCCAATGAAGCTTACTGGGTTTTTACCATGACTATGTTCCTGGTGGCCTTTGGCTGGCAGGCAGCAGCAAAACCAAATTGCATTGAGGAAAAAGAGAAGCCTTTGCAAATATAAAAACTGATTTAAGATGGGCTCATTTTAGAACAATTGTATACTGTAGTGGTAAAGCCTCAAAAATATCATGTTGTTTTAACAGTGGATTTCTCCTGCCTGTGTGAAGAATGAACATAAATAGGGATTTTTGATGTATGTAATAAGGCAAATGGAGTACACTGTAGAAAATTGTCTTATTTTGTAAGTGGAAGTAATACTGAGATACTTAATATTTTAGTCAAGTATTTTTTTCAGGTATTTTCTAACTTGACCTTAGAAAAATCAGAGACTAGAGATACTGTATATGATATTATTCTTACAAATGGGAAAATATATTTCTTACATAATGCAGAAAGTGACAGTGGTAGATTACTGCCTGTTTCATTTTGTATTTAGTGTGGTACATTCTTAAGTATTATTGCTACCGAATTTCTCAGATTTGTCCTTCATAGTTTAGGTGTGACTACTTACATCAGTAATATGTTTTCAATTAATGTTTTCAGTTTTAAAAATTCAATGTTAGGGGTTATAATTTTGCCAAGGATACACTTAATTGGTTCCAGTGGCCTACATTTAAATGTGATACATGTTTATTTCCTGAGGGGGAAAAAAAGTGAAAAATATTAGTTTGTACTTCTATTATAGAATGAATTTAAGAATAACAATATTCCTTAGGCAGAAAGAATATTGTTTCATGAAGAAGACAGTCTTATCAAAGCAATTTTTAATTAACTTAGGGAAAATTTATAAACATCAGATAAGGAAATTCTAAAATAATCAAGTTGTAAGATTAAAAGGATACATATTTTAGTATCAAAACCAAGAAAAGTCCCTCTAAACCAAAGTTTAGACTTTTGCACAAAGTTAAAAGCAAAAAAGTCAAAGGATAATCTTCCTTTCCTGAATGTGTTTTTCTTACTAAGTACAGAAACATGATTTTACTTTGACTATTTACTAACAGATATTCAGCTAAACCTATTAGGCAGACTTGAGCATTCCTTGTGCTATTTATCTATGATTATTCTTTAATATATGACTTGCTCTGATGCCATTTACATGTTCTTTATCTGTTTGCTCATTTGTATTGTTTTGCATTTATTCAGGAAATGCAAGTGGCTGATGAAACCATAAAACATTGTTCACCGATTGTGACTAATGAATAAAAGAGTTCAGTGCAAATGTAAGCAGGGTTATTGTTTTCTACAAGATTCATAAATGTAAATACTTAAAAAGAAAATTGAAAAATGTAGCTGCTAAGTGAAGCATGTTTCTGGAGCTTTCTTTTGTAATATCATTCTGGAGTATCTCTACATCAATCAAGATACCAACCTTGTTGAAATCCATTAGATATCATATTTCATGCAAAACAGTATTATTATTATTATTTTTGTCAGTGGTAATAATCGTTTTTCAAAGAGAATTTGGAAATGGATTTTTATGATAAAAGCATTGGCTCACTTGAGAACACTACTTGATTCAAGGTATTTATTAAAGTATTTTTAACAATTCTAAAATTCATAAGAAAATGAATGAGAAGGCAGACAGGTTGGAAGGTGAGGAAGTCAGTAAGTACACATGGAAACATTAATGATTGCACTTCCAGAAATTTAGTGCATCAACATTCAAGATATCGATTGTCAAAAAAAAAAAAAAAAATTGATGGTCAGCCCTTTGAAGCTACCTCCTCTTGAACAAATATCCTTCCTCATAACAGGAAAAATAATACATATTTTATATAAATGTTTAGATGATTAAATAAGATAATGAATGGGGAGTAGTTTTTGTCTAGCATTTACTCACCGATATTTTGATATATCTGTGTAAAATGTCTGAAGGCTTTGACTTACTCAATATGATGGAAGTAAAATTGGTTCTAGTGTTTTCAACTAAAAATTTAATTAATTGTCTGACAATTAGATAAAAAGTATGATAATCAAATTCAGTAATGAAGCTACTCAAATGGATTGATAATGAAGAGAAGTCTTTTTGCTACTTCACAGCCTTTAAGAGTTTATGTGCAAATATGGCAGGAAAAATCACCATAGTAAACTAACTTGGGACTAGGAATTCTGGTTCTGCCTCATTCTATCCCATATTTATGAAAGCTGGTGCTCATTTTGAATATGTGTTCAGAATGTCATATTTTCCCTGTATCCACATAAAGGATCTTTGACATTGGAATCCTCCTCTCTGCTCTGATTTCAGAAAGAGTAGATTCAAAGCTATTGCTCTAACTTCTTTTTCTCAGTTCCTAATGGTATTCACTTCAAAGAGGTAAAATTTTCATCAAAACTCCTTAGTGTCTCTCAATTTCTATTTTAGATTCATCTGTGGATTTTTGCTCAAATTGTGTGACAATAAATTGCTAGCCTGTCCCATACGAAAGGCAGAATTGAAAAGCATCTTACAGTCTCTGATGATTAAATTAAAGCCTTTGATTAGGAACAAATGTACTAGTTGGTTTAAAAGCCCCAATAAACTTGAGTTTATACATTTGAAATTAACATTTGTCTCTAATCCTGTTGATCTTCCGACCTTGTTTGTGCTAAATATGGGTCTATCTTCAAGTTAATGCATAATTTTATACTCTGTGGACTTAAATTAAATGCCAAATAACTTCAAAAGCTAAAATTAATTGCAAAAATGAAAAGAAGACACACATCAAAGAATCATTTTTAAAGTTGATTTTACATAGCATTTTATAACCATTTAAAACTGTTAGCTTATCCCTTATTTATCCCTTAACAATTAAAAGCTTGATATACTACAAGAGTGCACTTTAAATGGTATGCACTATTAAATCCTTCTTACCCTGAATACTTGAAAATAAAAATATGTTATGAAATTAATGATATTCAATTTTTACTCTTAAAGTTTACAATTTATTTTTATGAAATATCAAATAGGTATCTAAATATTTTTAATTATGATCCTTTTTAGTGTTCAGAAAAAGAAAAAAAATATTAACTGAACCAAATAAATGTAATATGTTGGTTGACTTATATATAGAATTATGTATCTTAAAAAAAAGAATTATGTAACTTAAATATTCGTAGATGTTTAAATATTTCTTTTTCATAATTGCACTGTAGGAACAGATATTTTCAAGTAGAATTAATTTTCTCATTAACTCTTAAGGACAATAACAACTTATATTTATAGAGGGAGACTATTCTCCTCACTCACCTTTCTCACAAGGTATAGCTTTTATTTTCCTTTCAAACAAGAAAATTTTACCTTTATAAAAATATCCAAGAAGTTTGGTAACAGATTTGGATTTTTTATCCTAAATAATGTCAAGTATTTATATGATAGGCCAATAGGTGATCATAGATTTCTATTTTTATACAGCTGTTTAATATAGTAAAAAGCTATTTAAGGTACATATTACTTGTGGGAGAGTTTTTTTTCTTTTTTTTCCTAATTTGTGACACAGTAATATAAAATTTCTGACAAAAATCCAATGGAAACTTCAACATATTTAATTATTGCATTAGAAAACATCTTTCTTTGGGGTGCCTGGGTGGCTCAGTGGATTAAGCCAAGGCCTTCGGGTCGGGTCATGATCTTGGGGTCCTGGGATCGAGCCCTGCATCTGCCTCAGCATCCCTGCTGAGCAGAGAGCCTGCTTCCCCCTCTCTGTCTGCCTGACTCTCTGCCTACTTGTGATCTCTCTCTCTGCCAAATAAATAGATAAAATCTTTAAAAAGAAATAAGAAAAAAATATTTCTTTTATGAGGGAAAGAAATAAAAATTTCAGTTCTGCATTATAACTTTGTTGTAGCATTTTGGGATAGGTGGAATTAGGACAGATGTCAATGTCAATTTTTAGATCTACATTATTGCCATGTATTTATTTATTCTTTATATCTGTAATAATAAGAATTTTCATTTTTCTGAAAGTTTTGTTTAAGACCTTTTCATACCCACTATCCTTTTTTTTTTTTTTTTAAGTAGCCTAGTGAGGTAAGTAGGGCTGCTTCCAAAAACTGGCATATATTTATTAAATATTGATTTTCATAGCCATTGTTCTAAGGAAGTATTCAGAAAAATTCAAATATATCACTCACATAGTAACTTGTGGTGGCTCATTTTTTTAAATTACCCATAGTACCTGGAATATTTGAAAATAGTCTCTTTTGGTTGAATTGTTTTCCATAACACCATATGCTGAATTCCTAATCCCTAGTACCACTGAATGTGAACTTATTTGGAAATAGGAATATTGTAGGTATCATTAGTTGAGATGAGCTAATACTGAAATAAAGTGGACTTCCAATGTAATATGGCTGGTGTCATAAGAACATGCAGACACTCGGGAGGATGGCATATGAACAGGAAAATTGGAATGAAGTATTTACAAGCCGAGGAATGCCAAAGATTGTTAGCAAATGGACCAGAAGCTGGGAAGAGGCAAGGAAGGATTCTTCTCTAGGCCTCATAGGGAGCATAGTATTGCTGACACATTGATTTCAAAACTTTAGCCTCCAAAACTGTGAGACTATAAATTTCTATTGCTTTAAACTACCCAGATTGTGGTATTCCCTCACAGCATCACTAGAAAGTTCTAATGACTCCAAAATAAGTTGGGGAAACTTTCTATTTAATACTCTGCATTTTTATGTCATAGGTTTTATCACAATTTATTTTAATATCTCCTTCTCTCTCCTGAAAAGATTCTAATCCTCCTCAGAATAGAAACTGCTTTCATTCTTCATAACTTGTAAATAGAAGAACCCAAATATATATTTAGTGACTACTTGAAAAGTTGCATAATATCTCAAATATCGTCACTGGATAGTATACATGATATCAATTCCTAAAACTATTTTTTTTAAGATTTATTTATTTATTTATTTATTTGACAGACAGAGATCACAAGTAGGCAGAGAGGCAGGCAGAGAGAGAGAGAAAGGGAGAAGCAGGCTTCCCGCTGAGCAGAGAGCCCATGCGGGGCTGGATCCCAGGACCCTGGGATCAGACCTGACCCGAAGGCAGAGGCTTTAACCCACTGAGCCACCCAGGTGCCCCTCAACTCCTAAAACTATTAAGCACTAATTTCTAAACAGTCGTTCAGAGAGAAAAAGAAGCAACAGAAATAAAGGAAGCTGAATCCTTCACATTGGAAAGCTATCAGAAGTTACTTTATCAATATTGCTACCTATTGGTGACCAAAACAATAGGGCGTGGTTGGGAAAGATCAAGGTCAGTTGGATAAATTGATTACCTCCATTATGGATATATACTAATCTATGGAACAGCATTATGGGATATGGATTTCTAAAAGGTAAGTGCACAGTGTGTATACAAATGAGAAAGTATCTATAGAAAGTATGGGCAGAGCTTTAAATGTTTATTGTAACATAATCCACAAACTCATGGTTTTGCTTTCTAATTCATGTAAATGAGAAGGAAAAAAAATCACTCAAATAAAAAAGTTAGAATTTTGGGCCAAATTCTAAATTATATGAAATAACCCAACGAAACTTTCTTAGCACAAAAAGCATTGCTAAAGGACTGGACCTAGGGTTGGTATGTTTATTGTTTTTTAACCGTAGTTCATTTTTTTTTTTTGCCACTTGCATTTGTTTACATTGTCTCCAATGTATGAAGTTGGTGACAACTTGTTTAATAAGAAAAATACCTAAATCAGCTAATGGAATATAAAAATAATCATAATCAATAAAATCCAGCAAAGTGGTATTAACCAAAAAATAAAACTGAGTTCCCCTTCTGGTTAGAATATGGAAGGATAATAAAAGATTGTCACTCCTACTAAAGTAATAGATAATTACAGGATAAACAGCAACAACAAAAAAACAATTTCTTCAAAGCTACTGAAAAGTGTTTGAAATAATGATATCTGAAAGAGCTAAATTTTAGAGTCACATAAGCTAAATTTTAGAGTCACATAAGTCACATAAGTTACATAAGTCACATAAGTCACTTTTTAGTGACAGAGATCACTTTTACCTTTAGGGCCAGTCTGTGAGGTAGTGCACATACTCGGCATAGGAAGCCCATCAGAGGACATTTTTCGCTCAGGTGAGGAAAAATCCAGTCAAATGTTTCACAAAGCTAGGCTGGTGTTTCAGATGTAAATTTGTTTGAATCTCAAATGCAAAAATAAATACTTTGCGAAGTAATTCCCTTTAGGGAATTTCTTTCAGTAATCAGAGGGTGTGGGTCAGACTAGAAATGAACAGCAACAACACTGCAAAAAGATCTCACTTACCTCACTGTCATGCTCTAACAAGAGGGCAGAAAATTGTCACTCCTCTCCTTATCGTAAGAAAGGAGGCAGAAAAAAATTGTAATTTAATGGCTCTTTTTGGATCCTTCAGACAGTTAAGGTCACAGGGCAAACTATCACAAGGCAATCTGGAGAATCATAATCAATCATAATCATAATCATAATCATGTTATAAAATGATCACAAGTAGGAACACAGCTATTCCTACTGGATGAATGCTGGAGGCTGAGTGTGGATTAACTGGAGGGTGTCAAACTCTTATCAGTCCTGTGTTGGGAGGAACTCCACGTTTTTGTGAGTTTTATCTCCAGGGACCACACTCACAATAAAGATAGAAAAAAATTCCCCGAGTTCCTGGTCTTGAGATGGGGGATGGTGGGGTGGACCTGGCAATTGATTTGACAGACACTAAAATAATCAGATTATTCTACTTGACAAAGGCCAGCTTTCCCACGGAAACTACTAGATCTTATCTACCTGGGTGAAGAACCTTTGCAGACTCCAGTTTCCTCTTGCCTTCCTGCTTATCTAAGGTTGGAAATAATAATGCTCAGATTTGCCTTTGACTTTGAAAGCCCAGGGACTCAGACCCACTAAGAGACTGATATTTAATCATAAGTTTATAGAATGCTTACTCTACACCAAACCTTAACCACCTTATCTATTAAAGTAGGAGTTTTTGGAGTACAATTCACAGTGGGAGACTGTAGGAGAAAAGAAAAAAAAAAAAGGAGACAACGAGCACAAACAGAAACTAAAGTCTCTGGTGCTGTGAATACTGTGAATACAGCAAACATTCAACATAAACCAGCCTCTACTCACATTGTCACATTTACCTCACGTTAAAGCTCTATTTTCCTCATTCTTTTACCTAATTCTTATGTCTATGTTTTTTGCCTTCTTTTTTCTCTGAAATACAACTGGAGTTAATTATATATAAAATGTGAAATACATGAAAAAAATAACAGAAAATCTAGGGGGTAATATTAAGTTAACTCAAAAGAAGGAAGGAAAGAAAAAACAAAAGAACAAAAATACAAGGAAAAAGAAAACAGCAATATGGTAGACATAAATCGAACTTCTTCAATAATTATATTAAATAAAAGAGATTAGGCATACTAACTAAGAGACTGAAGACAGGGCACCAAGTGACTCATTTTGTGAATCATCCAACTCTTGATCTCAGCTCAAGTCTTGACCTCGGGGTCATGAGTTCAAGCCCCGCTTGGGCTCCATGCTGGGTATGGAGCCTACTTTTTAAAAAAGGCAGGAGAGGGCGCCTGGGTGGCTCAGTGGGTTAAGCCGCTGCCTTCGGCTCAGGTCATGATCCCAGGTCCTGGGTTCGAGCCCCGCATCGGGCTTTCTGCTCAGCAGGAAGCCTGCTTCCTCCTCTCTCTCTCTGCCTGCCTCTCTGCCTACTTGTGATTTCTCTCTGTCAAATAAATAAATAAAATCTTAAAAAAAAAAAAAAAAGGTAGGAGAGGTCAGATTGATGAAAATCCAGCATCCAGCTATATGCTGTGCATATATGGTTCACACTTGAAAGTAAAAGAAAAGAAAAAAATATATATTAAGCACAAGAAAGCTGGTAAAATTTTAACTTAAAAAAAAAAAAAAAATAGGGGCGCCTGGGTGGCTCAGTGGGTTAGCCGCTGCCTTCGGCTCAGGTCATGATCTCAGGGTCCTGGGATCGAGCTCCGCATCGGGCTCTCTGCTCAGCAGGGAGCCTGCTTCCTCCTCTCTCTCTGACTGCCTCTCTGCCTGCTTGTGATCTCTCTCTGTCAAATAAATAAATAAAATCTTTAAAAAAAAAAAAAAATAGACCTCAATGTAAAGAGCATCCCAGAGACATAGAAGAATCTTTCATAATGAAAAGTGAACCCAGTCAGAAGTACATATTCACTTAATAAAAGACCTTTAAAATACAGGTAGCAAGCAGGAATCAGAACTAACAGGAAAACAGACCAGTCAAATATACTTATGGATTTTATTATAATGTAATGGTCATCTATGTTGTTGTATGGTGACTAATGATGATCTTAGGACATAAAATTCATTACCATTAAAAGAAAATTTACAAATAAATAAATTAAAGAACAATATTATTATTAAAAGAAAAAATAATGAATTGTAATAAAGAAATTAAAAGCTTCTCAACAAAAGATTACTGATAAGAAAATGAAAAGGCAAGACACAGAGTGGGAAGAAGTATGCCTATGACCTGTATCTTACAAGATTTCAGCACCAACATATAAAAGTCTTTTGTTATCCAAAAATTTATTATCCAAATAATAAAAATAATAAAGAAAATTATCCAAATAATAAAAAGCCAAATTGTGTGAAAAATAATTGAGTAGTTACTTCAGAAAAGCATACTTGCAAATGCTCAATAAGTAAATAAAATTTGTTCAAAATCAGCAGTTTCGGAGAAATGCCAGTCACTCATGGAGCAGCTAAAATTAAAAAAAAAAAACTGAAAATAGCAAATGTTAACAAGGATGCAGAACAACTGGGGTTCTTCTACACTGTGGCTGAAAGTGTAAGATGGAAAACCACTTTGATAAACTCTAACATTTACCTATAAAGTTAAATATAATTATTTATAACTTAGCAATTCTACTACTAGGTATCTACTCAAGTAAAGAAAACATATATACCCTCAAAATATTTAAACAATAATATTTAAAGTTGATCTATTCATAATATACAAAGACCAGGAACAATCCAAATACTTATCAATAGGTTAATGGATATTCAAAGTGGGCTTTAATCAAACAATGGAATAGCCATCCATGTTGTTGTATGTGACTAAAAAACACTAAGAGGTAATAATCAAGAAGGAAAAAACTGGTGATGTAAGTAGATGGATAAATTTCAAATAATTCAGTTGAGCACATGGAATGACACAAATAATATATATGAATATATAAATTCAGAATATTACACATAATATAGAATATGAATATATTTGTATATATGTATGAAGTTTTTAGAACAGGCAAAATGAAGATATAGTGATTTAATTTGTATTGGTGGTTGCCTATAGATTGATGATAGGGCTGCACAAGAACTTTCTGGGGTGATAAAATATTCTCTGTTTGTTTTGGTTGGTAGTTAAATGGGTATGTGTTTGTCAAAAATCTTTGAGTGATGGACTTAAAACAGTCATTCTATTGCATGCCAATTATTCTTTAACAAAGTTTACTTAGACTATAAGATAAAAATTTAGTATTTTGGCATTAAATGTGTTAACATAAAACTTTTTATTTAAAAGTTTATTAAAATTTCCTCTTCTTTATTTTTTTTTAATGTCAGAGTTGTTCTTAGAATATATCCAGAGCATCCCTTTACCTTATATATATATTTTTTTCTTTCTGCCATTTCCATGTTGTGTATATCTTTTTAAAATGGAAGTTATCTCCAGAGGATTTATAATCCAGTGCTGTGCTTTCAAGCAGGGCTACAAACTGAGCCACTAAAACAGATGGTTGTCTGGCTTATTCTTACTGATGTTCAGAGAAGGACATTATAAAAATTCCCTTGGTAATGCATTTTTGTGTTTAAACAACCTTAATGTCAGTAAGTTGTTTTTACATCTAACCTGAATCTCCCTTTCTCAAATACAAGTTTCACATGCTTTTGTTTTATCCTCAGTGGAGCAAGAGAACAGATGGCAAGTATCTTCCTTTGAAAAACTATTCATGCACTTAAAGATAGTTTCTAACAAGATCCTTATTTAATCTTCAATTTAATTATTGCAATTTACATAATGGAAAAGATGGATCTTCTCTCAGGTTGATCTAGTCTAACACCCAACGTTTATGGCATGGAATTTTATCTTGTAAGATGTTCAATTAATATAAATTTTTATGTTGTTAAATACAATAGCAATATTTGATAACTTATGCTTTTCTTGTTGACCTAGAGTACTTATCCCTATATTAATACCTGAGAAAAACTCAGTGATGAAAGAAGTCTACTTAAATTTGTTTATTCAAATATGTTTAAATGTTTTCTTCTACCACCTTCTATTTTACTGCAAATCACTAATTAATACTCGCAGAAAATGGTATCATGACATTCTTTTTTTCTCTCATTATATTCTTTTAAAAATTAAGAAAGCTAAAGTATCAAAACTGTGATAATCACATAGCTCTCTAAATATAAAATCTGTACATATCTGAGATGGTCTGCTTTATAGATACTATCTATAGCATAGCCATCTTGAGAATAACCAGAAAAGCTGAACAAATATGTAAAAATGATATGTTGCAAATCTTCAGAAAACTTATGTGACAGGAAACAATCTGGAGCACAATAAAAAATAATAAGACATGGGACGTCTGGGTGTCTCACTTTGTTAAGCATCTACCTTTGGCTCAGGTCAGGTTCCCAGGGTTTTGGGACTGAGTCCCATATATCAGGCTTCTTACTCAGCAGAGAGTATGCTTCTCCCTCCCTCTGCCACTCCCCCTGCTTGTGTTCTCTCCCTCTCTCTGGCAAATAATAGATAAAATACTTTTAAAAATAACAAGGCATAAGGGAAGACAATATTTTCCAAACAATAGACAAAATAGATAATACAAAGATGCAGAGATAAAGCTAATGGGATTATCAGATTATGACTTCTAAGTAAATGCAATTAAATATTTTAGAAATTAAGTGACTAGGTAAAAATTTTGGTGTAAATAACTGGAAACTGTTAAAATGAATCCAATACAAATTACAAAATTAAAAAGAAAAACTGAAATTAATAATTTATGGATTTAACAGCAGATTAAACCCAGCTTGAAAGAGAGAATTAGTAAATTTACATGTAAAAAATATCTACACTGGAGTTTGGAAAGACAGTGATGGGAAATGTAGAAAAACTAAGAAATAAAAATATTTTAAAAATATAATATTCATGCAATTATATTCTCCAAAGATGAGAATAGGGAGAATATAGGCACAAGGGGCGCCTGGGTGGCTCAGTGGGTTAAGCCACTGCCTTCGGCTCAGGTCATGATCTCGGAGTCATGGGATCGAGTCCCGCATCGGGCTCTCTGCTCAGCAGGGAGCCTGCTTCCTCCTGTCTCTCTGCCTGCCTCTCTGCCTGCTTGTGATCTCTCTGTCAAATAAATAAATAAAATCTTTAAAAAAAAAAAAAAAGAACATAGGCACAAGTAAAGGGAAGAGATAACAAATAAGAAATTTCAAACTGATGAAAAGTATTGTTATTATTTCAAGAACCACTATATAATTAGCAGCATTCAATTATACACACATGAACACATATGCATATAATAACAAGTCATAACAATAAATTTCCTTTAATTAATCTTTACTTAATCTAATTTACTTCCTTTACTAAATCTTAAAAGTAGTCAGAAGAAAAATAGACACTTTATATTTAAAGGAATAAAAATAAGAATTAAAGGTAATTTCTCACTGTAAAAATGGGAGCAACATAAAATGAGATATTATATTGAAAGTGTTTTAAGGAAATAACTGCAAATCTAGAACCAACATCAATAAAAGTGTATGTCAATAATAAAGACATTTATAGACAAAGAAAAGCAGTAAGCATTTATTTGACAGTAATTAAAGGCTTTTTTCCAGGCAGAAGAAATTATTCAATTTAGGAAGTTTGTAACACAGGAAGAAATGATGAGTAAATGTAGAATGAGGACAATGGCAAATATCATGGCATATCTAATTGATTACTGACTATGCAAAATTGTGAGAGTCTAAATTACATAAAAAATGAATTTATAAACCATATATTAGGAAAGAATAAATAAATATTAAGTCTTCTAATTAACCCATGCATTGCCAAGGAAGTGAAGAAGTACCATTTCATATATATTTTAATAAATGAGGAAATCTTGTTGAAATTTCTAAGTTAAGCACTTATATAATAGTAAAGTGATGCATAACTAATAAGTTAATAGTAAGGAATATAAAATAATTTTTAAAAATAATGAGTCCAAATCTAGTGCAATTCTATTCAGCATTCTCATAGGGTGTATTCTGAAGATGGGCAAGTTAATTGCATATTTGCAAGGAAAACAGAGGGCTAAGGCTATCTAAGGTTAGCCGAGATAATACTGAAGAGGTAGAGCAAATATAAAGTGTTACCTAAAGTATAAAGTTTTCAAGGCAACAACTGGCTACAAAAACTATATGTTTTAGAATATTAGTGGAATTTATGAATAATATTCTTATTTATTTCATTACTATAAATATTGGACTTACTTTCATTTCTATGATACATTGTTAGATGAAAACTTATTGAACATATAAATCAAACTGATAAAAGCAATGAAGGGATTGTTTGGGAGCATGTAACCCTGAAGTCCAGAAGTACAACAGGCTTCAGGTTTGTCTAACCCATGGCTGAACTGTGTAATCAGACATAGGATCTTTCCATCTCTGTGTTCTGCCATGACTGATGTTGCCTGTATCACACCTAGTGATGATGATATTTTAAACTTCTGTAATGATACTATTTTTCTTTTTTAAATGGAGTGTTTATTTTTTTCTTTCTGAGAAGCCTGAAATGTTTAAACAACTTAAAGTGTTTAATCTCATAAATATTATAAAATTTATATTTCCATTTCCCCATGAACAATTATTCTAAATTTTAAACAATTTAAACAATTTAAAATATAGTTTTAATTAGTAGCAAAGTTGAAATAAATGCTCTATACATATCAATAATTCCTCTAGGAAATATATCTGTATTCACACACATGCTGTCTTATACTCATATACATAAAGTATATACATAGAAAGTATACACATAGTATATTTCTTTGGTGTTGGTTGTGATCTCTCCTCTTTCATTAATCCAATCAAGAAATGGGCAGAAGACATGAACAGACATTTCTGCAAATAAAACATTAAAATGGCCAACAGACACATTAAAAGTGTTTAATGTCACTCAGCTTCAGGACAATACAAATCAAAACCACAGAGAGATACCACCTCACACCAGTCAGATTGGCTAAAATTAACCAGTCAGGAAACAACAGGTGTTGGTGAGGATGCGGAGAAAGGGGAACCCTCCTACACTGTTGGGTGGGAACACAAGCTGGTGCAGCCACTCTGAAAAACAGTGTGGAGGTTCCTAAAAAGTTGAAATAGAGCTACCTTACAACCCAGCAATTGCACTACTGGGTATTTACCCTAAAGATACAAATGTAGTGATCTGAAGGGGCATGTGAACCCTATTGTTTATAGCAGCAATGTCCACAATAGCCAAACTATGGAAAGAGCCTAGATGTCCATCAACAGATAAATGAATAAAGAAGATGTGGGGTATATATATAATGGAATACTATGCAGCCATCAAAAAGCCCAAAATCTTGCCATTTCCAATGACGTGAGTGGAACTAGAGGGTATTATGCTAAGCAAAATAAGTCAGTTAGAGAAGGACAATTGTCATATGATCTCACAGATATGAGGAATTTGAGAAACAAGGCAGAGGATCATAGAGGAAGGGAGGGAAAAGTGAAACAAGATGAAACCAGAGAGAGAGACAAACTATAAGAGACTCTTAATCTCAGGAAACAGACTGAGGGTTGCTGGGGAGGTGGGAGGGATGGGGTGGCTGGGTGATGGACACTGGGGAGGATATGTGTTATGGTGGGTGCTGTGAATTGTGTCAGACTGATGAATCACAGACTTGTACCCCTGAAACAAATAATATATTGTATGTTAATTTTAAAAAAGTCTATACATAATATAACTGTTTACATATAGAGTTTATATAACTTTGCTGTATATATCCAAATTGCTCTTAAACAAGTGATATACAATATTTTATATCCTTCCCAGCAATTATTTCTATCTTTGGCAGCACTTGGTATTATCAGACTTCTTAAAGTGCTGCCTTTCCAATGGGTTGAAACTGCCAAATATTGGTTGTTTTTCTGTGACATTCTTCATTTTTATTTTTTATTATTTTAAAAATATTTTTATTTATTTATTTATTTTTTAAAGATTTATTTATTTATCTGACAGACAGATATCACAAGTAGGCAGAGAAGCAGGCAGAGAGAGAGGGGAAGCAGGCTCCCTGCTGAGCAAAGAGCCCAATGGGGGGCTCGATCCCAAGACCCTGAGATCATGACCTGAGCCCAAGGCAGATGCTTAACCCACTGAGCCACCCAGGCTCCCTCCTCTTCATTTTTATTGTTAGTTATATCAGGCAGGATTCTAACAGAAAACTGATGTTATACTCCAAGGAGATAACTGAAGAGTTTAAGAAAGGACCACTTTACAAAGCTGTGGGCAGTGTTGAGGCTGATCAGCAAGAAGCCTTGAGGCACCCTGGAGCTGACACCATAAGAGAGTTGGTGATACTAGCAGGTCTGATAGAGAAAGTGATTTATAGAACAGGCATGAAAAAAGGAGTATAGGAGATGTCTGCCTTACAGATGATGTGACTTCTGTAGAGGGACGCACTTAACACCAGGTGCCCAAGCAGGTAGGTAGAGAGAAATGTAAATACCTTCTCCTCCTCTTCTCATTACTTTCTCAGCTTCTGCTGATTGATGGATCCCATCTGCCAAACCCAAATGTGAAGCTAGAAATAAGGGTTCACGTTGATGCAATCTGTAAAATTTGGTGTCCTGGGATATGGAAAGTGGTAGGAAAAGATGGAAAATGAGTGGAAAGAAGCAAATAGTGAACACCCTGCTATCTCTCATATTTGCTTTTTTTTAAATTTGTTTTGTTTGTTTTCTATTTTTAATTAAAAAATTAAATTAAGTATAATGTTTCTGTGTGTAATATGGTTCAAATGTCTTTTCTCCTTCACATTTGCATGTTTTTTGAATGCAGATAAAATTATGAAGTGAGAAAATTTAAACTTTATGGATGCAGGAAATTTTGCATTAACTGCTACATCCTTAGCACCAGGACGAATTTCAGGAGCATACCAATTGCTTAATATTTGTTGAATGAATGAATAAATGAATATATTCCTTTATATTTTCTGCTATTATTATTATTATTATTATTATTTAGAGGAAGAAAGAAGGGCAATGGTAGAGGGAGAAAGGAGAGAGAAAATTAAGCAGGCTCCATGCCCAGCACAGAGCCCAGTGCAGGATCAGTTTTACAGCACTGAGGGTGACTCAGTTAGTTAAGCAGCTGCCTTTGGCTTAGGTCATGGTCCCATGGGTCTAGGATCGAGCCCCACATTAGGCTCCTTTCTCTGTGGAGAGTCGGCTTCTCCCTCTACCTGCTATGCCGGCTGTTCCCCCAGCTTGTGCTCTCTCTGATAAATAAGTAAATAAAATGTTTTTTTAAAAAATTGCAACCTTGTTATCATGACCTGAGCAAAATCAAGAGTTGGACACTTAACCAACTGAGCCACCCAGGTGCCCCTGTTTATGTATTATTTTTCATCTTTTCCTATAGTGAGATATAATGAGAATATCACTTAGATATTCTACATTTTTATCTAATAACTTAAAATTTTATTTTTTTATGTATATGTTAATCTACCTGGACTTTTATACTGTAGTATGTGAAGTAGGGATTCAATTGTGTGTATATGTATTTATATGTGATATATAAATGTATGTCAATATATGTCTATTTATATTTATATGTGATAGATATTCACTGTCCACACTCAGCATACTGATATGTAATGTGTCTTATCTCATGTGTCATGTGACATATGGCAAATAACCACATGTATTTATTTCTCTATATCTGACCTAGCTTCTCTCTCACTGATTCATCATTTGCACTTTTGTCAAAATTATATTCAGTTCTGTAGTAATTCTCCCTCCTTGGTTAGTTATGCTGTATTTTTACAATTACCTCAGTCTTCCATACGAATTTTGGAAACATTTTTTCAAGTTCTATAAAAATATCTCATTGATATGTTAATGAGATTGGCACTAGATTTATAGACAACTACAAGAAAAAGGACGTTTTTATAATTTTGATTCTTCCTAACTAATAGACATGCTTTTTGTTCTTTAATCATAGTCTGTATGTTTCAATATTAAGGTCTTGTACAACTTGAGTTTTTACTTTAGTACTTACAAAATTTTTTAACAGACATCGTACTTAATATTGAAATTCACAAGCATCCCAAGTAACATTGGGAACTATACAAGTATGTGCATTGTTATACTTACAGTTCAAAATTGTGCTGGATGTCCTAGACCCTAAGGTATATGCCAGATATTAAAATCTAAATAAATTTGAAAGAATGTTAATAAATTACAGTTGTTTCTAGAAAATGTAGTTATTTATGTAGAAACTTCACCATAATCTATGAATAACCAGAAATAATATAAAAAATTAATAAAATTATTATATAAAAATATTAATAGTGCTCCCATTTAGCAGAGATACCAAGTGAAGAAAAAGAATAAGGTACAAAAACCTACCAGAGCATTCTCTTTTATTTCTCTTCTAAAATATGATATAATGTGCTTAACAATGTGTAGAGTTTTACTGATTTTCTCCTGGGTTAAGAATTTTTGTTCTACACATACCATGTATGTTTTAAGCACTGAAAATATCTGACACTTATTTCTATTTCAATATTTTATATTTTTTCCTCAGCATTTCTTTGTTTTTATGTTGTCACCAATTCCAACCTAAGGCCTATTGCCCATACTCTCATTATTTTATGTTATTGTCATTTCTGCCTGCATTCTTGGAGATAATTTTCAGCTTACCACTGTTATACTAATTCCACTTTCCACTGTCAAAATTCTGTTCTTTGTATTTCCAATGTAGCTTTTATTTCTGTTATTAGTTTTTGGGGGGTTTTTTGGAGGGGAGAGTCTTTGCGGTTATTTTTATTCCACTCTTTGTTCCATTGCATAAATACTATTTGGTCACTTCAAATGTATTAAGTAGGAAACAGACTTAATTCCCTTAAATATTCCCTTTTTGGATTTTGACCTATGCCTTTAATCTCAATTTTCCTATTGTACCTTCTAATCTTTTTTTCAGAGAACAATGCCACAAAATTATAAAGAATATTCAATTTTCTGTGGTACATAAACCTACTTCATAGACCTCTTTTTCTTCTAACTCTTCAGAAAAAATTCTTTTTTTTTTCTTTTTTTTCTGCTTTACCAAAACTATTTATGTGTGAATGCTTATTTTCTCTTTTATCACAGAACAAGTTTTAACCTTGAGAAATTGTGTATCACCCATATAGGATATCTATGTTGCTAGGTACCCATCTATTATCCACATTTGTGCTGGTGGAATAATTTTTTCAGATGTTCACATAAAGCAGTCTGATATGTATGGCTTTTCTTTCCCAACATCTGGCAAATATCTAGTTTATGTCAATTTGCCAATTTCAGACAAAATGTAATCCCAGCTCCTTTGCCTGTCTCACAAAAAAAGTACTTCATATATGGAACATATAAAATGTGCCTGCTTTAAATCACCTTGTCTTACTTACATATTTAACTTTTGAAAATCACAATATACCCACTTTACAATGTAACTTTTGATGGCTCTTCATCAAGTCTCTTTGGTTTACCCTAGGAATTTCATTGTTACAACTTATAAGTCCTGTCGACAAATTGGTTTCAGAGTTTATAGTTAAGAGTCCATCTTCTTTCCATCATCTTTTTGCAGGGGCTATGCTAGTCTTCTTTGTATGATTCAAACTTTAGTATATGTGCTGCCGAAGCGAGCACAAGAGTTCATCATCTTTTCAATCGATGTGGCAGATAAAGTCCACAGCTGGGATTTAAGGGAGTGAGAGAAAGGGGTAATTATTTCACTTAATTCCTTTTTGGGTAACTTTTCTTAGTTTTCATTGGCATAGCAAGAGGTATTTTCAATTATTTTTTCAGTCCAATTCTTTTCAATATATATTACATTTAGTGAAAATATCTCCCAGATACTGGGAATCATTTACCAAATCTTTTCAAAGACACCATAAGAAAAAATTTTTTTTGAGTTATAATTCCTTTATTGGGAGGTTAAAAAAAGGCTGTATCAGGGCTGCTAGTTATATGCCATGCTAAATGTACAATCCTGCCGACTGATTTTATATTGAAATGTTAACACCATTTAGAGTAAAATCTTAAGCATAGGAGATATTCTCTGAATGGATATTTAGAATCTCTTTCCTGTTGAATCCTCTCATGTTTGATTTTCAGATCAGGCACTAGTAATCAACAGTTGTAGTGAATACCCAATCTGAGACTCACATTGCATAGAGAGTGATAGAAATAGATAAAGACTGTCAGACAGAAAAAGAGAAAGTGACAAAGATGAATACTAAGGATAATTTACTTGGATATATAAACTATTCATTCTAAAATAATAAGAGTAGATAGAGGGAACAAAGCTATCTTCCTCTACCTGTCTTCATGTACAAATCATCCTAACCATACTCCAGTGCAAGAATCTTAACAAAGGACAGAAGTTAAAATAGCTAAAATCTACTTAAAATACAAAAAGAAAAAAAAAAAACAAAAAAAAACACCTTTCTTAATTAATATATATTTCCTCTTAGAAGTGTGGATTTTTTTTCTGCTTAACAAAGGTTTAGCAACATATATCACATATAATCTGAAAATGGATTTGTATGACATACCAGCCAGCAACAATATAGGTTTTTGTCTTCTGTCTTGTACCTATAGAGAGAAATTGTTCACTAGAGGGAAAAATATGATTTTTTTTGTTCTTACTTTTGAAAAAAAATGGAATTGAACGGCATGAGTTTTTCACATATGACATATATGTAATTGAAAAATAAATAGGCCCTGAACTTTATTTCAATACTAAGGTTGTTGTAATTATCAATGGTATATTACTGAAAGAATATAAGTTTATGCAAATGCAATGTTTTTTCCTTTGTGTCCACTATGTCCTATCATAAGGATGAACAAGAGATCATTTATTCGTTTGTTTTGACTTTCATAAATTTGCTTTTAGAGTTGGGTATGATGTTAGTATTTGTTTGTTTCTTTTTTAGATAAACTTACTTCTTAAAACACAATTATTCATTATGAATATTAATGGAAGGCATCTACTAGCTTTATGATTATTATTTTGCCTATGAATTTACTTTTATCTTTAAGTGGTCAATAGCACTATTAGTTGAACTCAAGTTTATACCTGTGCAAGTCTTAAAGACTTCCACAGGTCCATCCAGGTGCTTACATAGGACCAAACCAAACAAGACCATTGAAGTTTTTCAATGATGAGCCATACCAAAGGGAGAAAGCATGGGGTTTTTGAGTAATTTTTTTTTAATGAAGTATAAAAGAAACTAAAAACATTTTTTTTGGATTATTGAAGACAGATGTATACACCTGAAAAATATATATTTCTATGGTGAAATAACTCAATTCAGATTTAGAAAGAATTACATTATTATTTACATAAGTGTGTGTATATATATATATGTTATACACACACATACATATATATATATATCTCATGAGGTTTTTAGAGATTTTATGTAACTATCAATTCTTTTTATTCAGATTTTCAAATCATATTTCTTTTTATTTTAGAAACATTTCCATATATTAAATCATAATTGGTTAAGTTAAAATTATATATAAAATGAGTAAATTATTCATTTGATGAACTAGATTAACATTCTTATTTTACAAGTAAATTGTTAATTGACAGAAACAAGTAAATATTGTTTCCTAATAAAATAGCCACTGATTACTGTTCTTCAGTTAATAATGATAGTAACAATGGATAATCACAGTCATCAAACCAGGTCCCATATGTAAACATACTGCCTTAGTGTCTATAATCCCTTTCAGGATTTTGTTCATCTCGTCTTGGGCTAGTTCAAAACATTTATAAACCCCAGTTATACCCTAGTTACAGTTTGGGTTCAAAATACACAGAAACAAAATTAATAAGTAACTATTTAATATTTTTTCCCTTTGCAGGGAACCTGGGTGGCTCAGTTTGGTTAAGTCTCCAGCTCTTGGTTTGTCTCAAGTCATGAACTCAGGGTCATGAGATCGAACCCGGCATTAGGCTCCCTACTGGCCATGGAGCCTGCTTAAGATTCTCTTTCTCTATCCCTCTTCTTCTGCCCGCAACCCTTTGCATGCATACTCTCCTTCTCTAAGAAACAAACAATCAACCAAAACAAACAAACAAACAAACAAAAAACCCAAAAAACTTTTTTTTGTTGTTATTGGCACTCTTTCGTATCACTATATCTTTTATGTTTTAGAAGTATAAAAAGCCTAATTGAGATCATTTACAAAATTTAAAAGGCTTTAATATATCCATTAAATTCTTTTACATGATTATACCAATAAAGTTATATTATTCTAAAATTTAGACAGCTTTTCTCCCCTATTCCTATGGATTAGATAAATTGTTACTTTGTATAAAATGACTGGATTGTTTTATAGGGAATATTTTTACTTTTGGGAGGAGGTTTATTAAACTGTCAATGAAAGTATTACTCATTAAAATTTTATAAGACAAAAGATTAATCTACTTTGTTTTCAAGTCATAAATTTCAAATAATTGTCATTAGTAAACAGTTATGATAAACTTGTTGCCAGATGTTCTTATCTAAGTTTACTTTGTTTCTAATATATAACTGCCTCTCTTTAAGTGCCCTACCAAAAAAAATTTCTGTTTTCCTTTTGTTTTTATTTCAATAAACACAATGCTTATTTTTGATATTTTTTAAAAAATGACATAATTCTTTAATATATTTTAAAAGAAAGACAATGACACATATTTTAACAACATACTTATCTCCTTTCTTTTTATTTATTTATTTATTTATTTGACAGAGAGAGAAATCACAAGTAGGCAGAGAGGCAGGCAGAGAGAGAGGGGGAAGCAGGCTCGCCGCTGAGCAGAGAGCCCGATGCGGGGCTCGATCCTAGGACCCTGGGATCATGACCTGAGCCGAAGGCAGCGGCTTTAACCCACTGAGCCACCCAGGCGCCCCACTTATCTCCTTTCTTGTATTAATCCCATGGATTTGGGGTCACTTCATCTTTTAGCTATCATGAATTTAAAAAAAAAATGAGTGACGTCTCTTTGAGATGATGACTACTTTTTCTTTTTCTTTACTGCTCTATTTACTGATTATATATATATATATTTTTTTGCCCCTAATTAGGGAGGAAATAGTTTAGATGCTAAGGTCAAGTTGTGAGATAAAGCAATATTGGACTTTATTTTTACTTCATTTTTTAAAAGATTTTATTTATTCATTTGAGAGAAAGAGAATGAGAGAGAGAGATAGCAGAAGTGGAAGGTCAGAGAGAGAAGCACAGTCACTGTGCTGAGCAGGGAGCCTGATACAGGACTCCAGCCTAGGACTCGAGGATCATGACATGAGCTGAATTCAGTCGCCCAACCAACTGAGCCATCAAGGGGCCCAATATTGGAATTTAAAACAAAACCATTTATGGGGCGCCTGGGTGGCTCAGTGTTAAAGCTTCTGCCTTTGGCTCAGGTCATGAACCCTAGGCCCTGGGATCGACCCCGCATCAGGCTCTCTGCTCAGCAGGGAGCCCTCTTCCTCCTCTCTCTGCCTACTTGTGATCTCTGTCTGTCAAATAAATAAATAAAATCTTTAAAAAAATAAAAATAAGTAAAATAAAACCATTTGGTATTCCATGTTGAACTCAAAAGCCTTTAAAGATAATTTCAATAACAGCTCAGTTTCTTGTTAAGCCTTTATTTTGCACCCTCTTGGTGATTTCAGCATAGACCTTTGTTTGTTTTTCTGTGTATGCTTGCATGTTATGACCTCATATAATATCTTAATAAAATAATTTTTCATTTTTTAAAGATTTTATTTATTTATTAGAGAGAGAGAGTGCATGAGAGAGAGAGCAGAGATAGAGGAGAAGAAGAAGCAGACTCCCCACTGAGCATGGAGCCTGATGTGGGACTCGATCCCAGAACCCCAGGGTCATGATCTAAGCTGAAAACAGACCCTTAATCCATTGAGCCACCAGGTGCCCCTCATTTTGTATTTTAAGACAAATTTTTAGTAGGTTGTATTATATAGTAATTATGTTGAGAAGAAGAGAAAGCCAGTAGTAATACTTGATCCATATGTGCCACTGAATAGACAGATGCAGTGCAATCTCAGGGAGAAAGAGAGGAAGGAAAGGAGGGAGGAAGAAGTAGAGAGGAGGAGATTGAGAGAAAGAGCTCTTCACAGTATATATAATCAGGAGATTGAAATGATCCTGAACATCTAGAATTGTGAAAAACAATCTTGGTAAAATGTAAAGCAATATGTAATATTGTCAATGTAACTACACTATAGAGACAAATATATTCAGTATTTTCTGCCTAATTTTGAGGGGAAAATATAATCATTTTATATTTTCCTATGAACATATAGCATTTTGCCTTTTGAAACTCTTAGTGCCTGTGTTCAATAGGAATGTAGGTTAGCAGGAGACAATTTTATTTTTGAAAGTTAAAACTATAATACATTTCTTTTAAAAGATGTGGTTTGAGAATATTAAGGTATTTTCTTATTAATTATTACATTTTCTCTAGTGATTATGACAGAAATTTTTCATTATGTATTTTATTGAGTTAGCCTAATCAACACAATTCAAATATTTATATTGATGTAATATATTTGTTTTATAATACCTGCAAATGAAATTAAAGATATGGGCCAGAAAAAAATAATGCTTGGTTTTTAAGAATCCTAATTTTTCTTAAGTAGTATGAAATCATGAATTCTCAATGAACTTTTACCCAGAAAGATACTGCTTATTCTTCAGAAAATCAGCAAAATTATTTATCAAAGTGTGTTATTTTGGGTCAAACTTTAAAAAGGAATGCATTTTATTATTAAAATAAAATTTAAGGGACGCCTGGGTGGCTCAGTTGGTTAAGCAGCTGCCTTTGGCTCGGGTCATGATCCCAGCGTCCTGGGATCGAGTCCCACATCGGGCTCCTTGTTATGTGGGGAGCCTGCTTCTCCCTCTGCCTCTGCCTGTGCTCACTCTCTCTTTCTTTCTGACAAATAAATAAATAAAATCTTTAAATAAATAAATAAATAAATAAATAAATAAATAAAATTTAAAAATTAAACAACTCAAGTTCCTTTAAAATATTATGTTGGGAAAATTGTATATTATGATTCTAATTTTTAAAGTGTAGAAGTCTAAAGTGTAAAAACCTCAGTTTTTATTTTGTATGTTTGATAGAATTTATAAGAATAGTAACAAAATAAGGATAATAATTATAAAAATTATGGAAATAGTAATAATAATAATGCTGGAGTACATATATGGCTCACTCTGTTAAATATCTGACTCTTATTTTTGGCTCAGGTCATGATCTCAGGATCCTGAAATCAAGTCCTGTGTTGGGATCCCCACTCAGTGGGGAGTTGGCTTGAGGAGTCTCTCTCTTCCTCTCCCTCTGTACCTCACCCTGCACACACTCTCTCTCTTAAAAAATAAATACATTTTAAAGTAATAATGATAATGCTGATGATAAAATATTTGGTCAGTTTGTAATAGGTAAGAAATGCATACAGAAATAAGCACACACATTTGCTTCCTTATAAATCAAGGCTATTTGATTTTATTAAGTTATATGGCAGTGGGAGAATGTTCATGCTTGCTAGAATTTTAGTTTGGGGGAAATCTGAAATTTAAATTATGAGTAGAACAGTGAGTAGAACTTAGGAGAACATAACATTCTCAAGACAATAGGAATATTTGAACCAAATATAAGCTAAGTTGGTTTAGCTGTTTAAAGCTTAAATAAATCATAACTTTCAAAGTTTAAGTCCATTCTGTATTAAAACAGAGAGAGAACAAATATTCTGTATGAGCTCTTATTCTTTTTGCTTAAAATTAATATACAGTGAAAGCATAATGACTAGAAAGCCCTGCTGAGATTGAAAGAACAATTATCTACAAAAGGATGGTTGGAATATTATTCAGTGCTAAAAATAAATGGGGTATCAGGCCATGAAAAGACATAGAGGAAACCTAACTTTATATCACTAAATGAAAGACATCAATCTGAAAAGCCTGCATACTGTACGATTCCAATTATGTGTGAAATCTTATGAAAGGCAGTAAAAATATCACTGGTTGCCAGAAGTGTGGGAAGAGAGAAGTGAACAAGCAAGGCAGACAGGATTTTTAGAGCAGTGAAACCACTCTATAGCATTCTGAAATGGTGGACATATGTGATTATACATTTATTCAAACCTGTAGAATTATCTAGAGTGAACTTGAATGCATCCTGTGGTCCTTGGATGATAGTGATGTGTCAACACAGGTTCATTGGTTGCAACAAATGTAGCACTCTGGGACAGAATGCTCATAGGTGGGGAGGCTATGTGGGGTCTAGAGTATATGAAAAATCCCCATATCTACTTCTCAATTTTGCTATAAACCTAAAACTGCCTTAAAGACTAAAGTCTATTAAAAAAATTTAAAAGAACATGGTAATCCTAAGAAAGAGTAGAAGACACCAATGGGCTGCTACTCTGAAAAAGACTGATAGTGCTGAAAAAGAACTGAGCTATAAAAGCAATAACCTAATAAGAGAAAGGGGAAAAACATCATCATGATTATTTTTTCCCTTTTCCATCCTATGCATTAGATATGAAATTAGTGTTTAAAAAGCACTAGATGAAGAACATTTAGAAATAAATATATATATATATATCTCAATATAAAATTATCTCTGCTTTAATTATTTGTACTATTGTATTATTTCCTTTTATTATTTTAAGATTTATTAATTTATTTTAATAGCACATGAGAGGAGGGAGGAGGAGAGGGAGAGGGAGAGATTCCTCAAGCAGATTTCCCACTGAGCCCAGAGCAAGATTCAGGATTCAAGCTCACAACACTGAGATCGTGACCTAAGCCAAAACCAAGAGTGGGACACTCAACCAACTGAGCCACCCAGGTGCTCTTTAGTATTTTCAGTGTTAATTTGGATGTACGATTACAAATTTGGTGTTTTCTAGAGTTTAACTGGAAAATTTTTTATACTAGGGAAGATGAGTAATGGACTGAGTCAGAAGATAGAAATAGACTTCCAGTGCCTTTGTTAGTTATTAAGTTTGTTTAACCTTGACGGTATTATTCAATGTTTTGAGTAGTTTTTTCATTTTCTTACAATGTTTACAAAACTATCCTATACTATGAATTTTACCATGTTATTATGAGGATCACAAATAAATACTAAATTGATATGTATATGTATAAATATATAACATATACATGCAAGGAGTTAGTTAATATAGGAAGGTTTTGCAAGTTGTTTTGGTATTCTGATGCCTTAAATGCATTCATTACATCTAGACACTTACTACAATCTACTTCTTCCTTGTAGGACTGGGCTAGACAGATTCAGCAATATGTCCAGGGTGAGCTCTTCAAATTGCATAAAAATATCGGTATTATACTTTGTTTAGTTAATGATCAAAGCTTATGAATTTGTTTAATCACAAGCAAAATGTATTCACTTCATATTTATACTTTGAAATCCATTCATTCATTAATTAATATTTAGTTGTGTCTACGATATGCAAACTAGCATGCTAATCCTTGGGATACATCAGAAGACAATGTAAATATTGTTCTTGATCTCAAAATAATAATTGTATTCAATAATATGTGCTCCTGGAAATCCACTTTGCTAAAGTTACAAATTTTTTTTCTCAGGATAATTTGTATTCTTCTACTTTTTAGTAGGGCTGAACATCTCTTTATGCTTCATCATTTTTGTGTATCTTCTTTTTATATTTCATATTAATACTCTTTTCCAAATTTCTGTAGGATCATTTGTCTCTTCTTTTTTAGAAGTTCTTTGTTGTTTGTGATTATGTACTTTCAATTTATATACTCAAACTTGTTTATTGTTCATTTATTGATTTTGAATACTGTGTGGATAATGAGATTCACAAGATTCATTCACTAGTTAAGTGACTAGTTAGTATATAAGAAGGAGGTTCTGTTTGGAGAAAGGGGACGTAGAGAAGGGGGAAAGGAAAGGGATTGGAAAAGAAAGCTTGCTATGTGCTCTACCCCCCTGTATTTTGCGGGAAAAAAAAAAAAAAACCGAGAAGCATATCCTCATGAAGTGAGATTTGAAGGATGTACCCATGAGAATTTCCCTTTAATTTTGGGCCTGATTCTGGAAACAAGGAATGGAAAATACTTTCTTTTCTGGGTTTTCAAATGGTACAGACTTAAAAACCAACCTGAGATACAAAACCAGAAGGATTCTAAATCCACGGTGAAGGGTCCCAATGATATGCAAGGCAGTTTCCCTGAATTATATCATGGATTTACTCTAATTGTGACTTAAGCAATAGGAATTATTGGAAATGCCAACGATGGGAAAAATGACTATGAAAATTATTGCACATTATTATTGCACATTTGCTAAATTTAATATGTATGTCTCAGTTCCAGTTATATTATTTGTTATGTAGTGAAGAATTAACTTTACAAGAAGATAGACTTGGCCTTCATTCTCAAAATGGTCTTTGGGCAACTGGAATATCCTCCCTGATGGGAGTGATTTTGTTTGCCTGGAGTCTTTGGCCAACAGTCTAACAATGTGTTTCATGATAGATGTCTTGCACCACATGGTATCAAATCTTCCACCATAGACTAGGGAATAATAGTTTTAATCTGACCTCTAGCAGTGGCCAAAGAATAAAGTTCAGCCACAGGGTAGTATGTGATTGAGCACCAGCAAAGACTCTGGACACCAAAGATTTGGGAGCTTTCTTGGTTACTAATACTCAATATGCATTGTTGCATATTAATGCCAGAAAAGTAACAGTTCCATTAACGCCGTGAGTTTAGAACATTGGAAGCTTCATGTTTGGAACCTTTCCTGAACTCTGCCCCATGCATTTCTTCCTTTGGCTGATTTCAAACTGTATTCTTCCTTCATAATAAGCTCTAACCACAAATATAATCATTTTAAGTGAATTCTGTGAGTTTTTTAGTCAACTGTCAAACTTAAAGGTAGCTAAGTATACCCTATTACTCCAATTTGAAGTTGCAGTCAGAAAAGAGGGCAGTTTGGGGTGGATTGTTTACACTTGGTAGTTGCCCTAAGACTTTGTAGTTAGACAACTTTTGCAAATGTTTATCTAAATCTCTCTAATATATTGTCAATCAAAATGATGCTTAGAAGTTAAACACAACAGCAAATAAAAAAAGGAAAAAGTACTGGAAAGTGCCCTCTAATAGTTCTATTCAAAAATTTTATCAAAGGTGTATCCCATTTTGAGCTACATAACCAGTGCTGAGTCAGAAGAGCGAAAAGTGAAATTGAAAAAAAAAAAAAAAATAGCAACTGTATTTTCCAAATTGTACCTGGCAAGAAAACTGAGAAATTCACATCTGTTCCTGGGAATTAATATTCCCTTATCACAGAAGAGAACCACCTTAGGTTATTTGTTATAGCTGCCATAAAAGAAAATATCAAAGTGAACCAGGAGTCTAATGTTACATTTTGAACCCTCTGAGAATATCCTCCAAGTGACTGTAGGCCTCCAAACACTGAAGAATGTATTCACTTAAATTGTATGAAAAATAAGGATAGACACTTTTGATCAAAAATTAAGTGAGATTACTATTGTAAATGCTTAGTATAAAATAAATCCTTACAAATCAAAACATATTGCAATAGTATTTATTAAATTTATTCATTTTTTTCATTATGTAATGCACTAGAAACTTTAGCAAACTTATTTTACATTTTATTAAGTATTTATAATATATTAAATATCATACATTTATGTCTCATGGTACAAGAAAAAAAGATGCACATCTTTCATAAATTGTTAAATACCCCTGAGATTAGATGGAATTAAATGCACAAAAGAGCTCTTTAATCTCAAACAATGATATTCCACATTAAAATATGGAAGCATTGTTTCTTTTACCCTAGTAAAGATGAGCTAAGAGAATTCTGAACGAAAACAATGCCAAATTACTGTATATTAGTAGATAAAATATACAAGATGTGAATTCCATAAACATTGCCTCTACTACTAGAAGATGACTGTATTGTTAACTTATATATCACATGACTATTTAACATGATCAAAGAAAATACTAACAGTTCTCCAGATATCTCACCAGGTCATTCTCAGAACAGCTTAGTTTAAAATTAAAACAACAACAACAACAAAACAGCCAAAACCTATAGTTACTGATAAAAATGATACTCCATTTCAAATACATTTCAGAATGGTATTTTAGTTTGTTATGCCAGCAGTCTTTTCACAAGGGTCAGTCTGAGAGAGAAAAATTCATTGAGTGTGATCTGAGCAGTCAGGAAATCTCTATTGCTAATTTTGTATATGTACATGTTTCTTTCCCTTTAAAAAGCAATACCCATTTTTAGAAATATTAAAAATAAGAATATAATGATGGTAATATTCAAAATTCAAACATTATGTTAAAATAATTTCACAGCTTTAATTTATTGCAATGCAATATTATGTAATTTTGAAATGTATGTAAAAAATTATGTTCGATAGCTGATAGTCATAATTTCAGGTGAATTATTCAAAATGTTTCATTGATATTAAAATCTTATTTCTTGCTTTTAGAATTATTTTTTTTTTAAGTTTTTATTTATTTATTTCAGAGAGTGAGGGAGAGAGGAAGTGGAGGGAGGAGCTGAGAGTCAAGAGACTCCACTCTGAGCATAGATCCTGACATAGTGCTTCATCTTAGGATCTTTTTTTTTTTTAAAGATTTTATTTATTTATTTGACAGAGATCACAAGTAGGCAGAGAGGCAGGCGGTGAGAGAGAGGAGGAAGCAGGCTCCCTGAGGAGCAGAGAGCCCGATGTGGGGCTCGATGTGGGGCTCGATGTGGGGCTCGATCCCAGGACTCCGGGACATGACTTGAGCCAAAGGCAGAGGCTTTAACCCACTGAGCCACCCAGGCACCACTTCATCTTAGGACCTTGATTGAGATCATGACCTGAGCCAAAACTGAGAGTCAGATACTTAATCAATGGAGCCACCCAGGCACCCCTTAAAATCTGATTTCTTTCCACATAGTGATAGCTATTCATTGTTATTAAATAATCAGCATTTTAACACTATAACAATATGACATGTTAAATATATAATAAGGTAATAGAGGTTACAATATTAAATATAAAAATTGCACAGAATTAGTTTTCTCTGGGTTAAAAATAGTTAAGGCATTAATATCTTCCCTTTTACATTATATATATTAATATTATTTTAATTTCATTTTTGCATATAGTGTTTGTGATGTATAATGTTTAAAAAAGAGAAGAACATGCAGCATGTAAAATAAAATTTATTCCCAAACCCACTGATTAAAAATAACCATTCCCTAAAATTTGGAGTGTGATTTCAATTTTTTCCCCCATGATCTTGTAACTCAGTCCTATTTTTTCTCTTCTACCACTCTTTGTGTCTCTATTCTGGACTTACACTAGCATTTAAAAGTTTAATGTAACATTTTTAATCATAATATAGCTTGGACAAATTAAAACACATTATTCAAAAAGCTTTATTGAGATATTAAAGTGTATTTTGTATCATCACATACATTTCTATTGAATAGGTATTCCACCTGCCTATCCTTCCTCAATGCGGATTAAATATAGTACAATGCAGTTTTTACAATTCTGTGTTGCATGTCATCTGTTGGATCTTTTAAAAATAACATCACTGAAGGTCTCTGTATGAAGAGTTTCAGTAGAAATACAGAGGACAGATTGCAGTGAATCAAGAGGATGAGAGTGTCAATCTCCCTGATTGTGTGATTGCTCAGCATGGATGAGAATGTATACTATTTTAGTTGAATCTCTTTTAAAATTATTATTATCCCCCTTTTCTTACAATTGGCCTATGGCCTATAATTTACACTAAAAAATGTAACTGAGTTTAGCTGGATTTCTTTTAAATATTTTTATATATAATATGAAAGACTTAAAGGTTTTAAATTACTTGTAAGTCTTTAATATATTGAATTATGTAATATATGTTAAATATTTTAACAGTATCAATTTACATGACAAAAAGCATAGTCAGAAACATTTATGGATCGCATGTATACATTAATATTTGTATATTCTATATGCAAATTTCCTAATGGCTTTAATTTTAAAATTATGTAATTAAATTCAGGTCATGGAACATTTGTATTGTCAGTAGTACTTAGGCAAAGGGTGTTGTTCGTGGACTGAACTATCTTTAGGAAATCAACAAATAAGTGTCATTTTCAACTTTTTGAGTGATTCCATTTAAATAATAAAAGATATCTAAAATTAAAAAGGTAATCACTGTCATAAGAACACATTGGCATTGCTAGATTACTGTCGGTAGAGTCATAAATTGTATTTTTATTTTTGCCATGTATAAAGTGACACTGCAGCATACAAGGTAAATACCTATAGTTTAAGGAGGAAGTTTTTATTCTTAGTTATGCAAAAAATCAAAATTAAATAATACTTTAAAAATTTCAAAGGGAAAATTGTATTTTATAAACTTGGATTTCATTTGTTAGAAGCTATATTCTGGAGTTATCTTATAAAACAATTCAAATTAGAGAAGAGTTAAGAGTTACCCATAGGAATGGAAATCAACTAGGAAAGTTGACTCACTAATTATTCAGCAGATTTGAATGAATCAGTATCCGAAAGGATTACTGCCCAAAAGCCTGCCCTGGGGTTGAAACAGGTGTTGTTTCATCAGAATTCAGTATTACTGCTATTTCAAGGAGGAATTCAAAAAGGCAACCCTGGGAAAGAAAATCCCATCTATGTGACATGAAAAGCATGACTCCTAAACTAGATTGTATGCTTTCTCCCTCTCAGTCATTTCCTAGGCTTCTTTCTGTCTCAAATAGATCCCTTACCAATTCCAAAGCAGCTGGCATAATTCTTCGCCTGAAAATGGCAATGGCACCCTCGCAGCAAATCGCAGGCACACAGGTGTTTGAAGGGATCCGAGATATAGCTAGACAGAAGCCAAATTTCAGGTAGAATCACCCATAACAGTTAAAACTATGAGGCCAAAAATTGCCTACTAATCTTCCTCCCAAAGGTTTATTGCTCACGGCTACACTTAAGAACCTTCCTCCTTAAAGTGAGTCACCGTTAAGTTTCTCTGCAACTGTCTGGGAGATTGTGTTGGTTGGAATTAGAATGGTATAATGACTGCATTGCTCATTGCCTCTGTGTGTAACACCTGCAAGTTCTTTAGTCCTTATTATCTCTCAAGCAGTTTCAATGACTTTGAGTACTTTGCTTAGTGAGTAGGAATAAGGAAAGCAGTCTATTGTTCATGATGTTAATTATTATAAATTGTCAATCAATCCTGACAGCAGATTTTTTTCTTGCTATTTTCTGTGGCCAAGAGGCTATAGAAACTTTGCTCTGAAAAACAGTAAGAAACTTCTGGTCTTGGGGACCACCTCCTTACTTGCATTGCAGACAAAACATGTCAAGGAAAGCTAGTTTTGTTGTTTTTGTTTAAATAACCCCATAGTTGCAAGCTAGCCCATACCTGCTTCCTTGTCACTTGAACACGGCCTGTTGCTAAAAGGTAGCAAATAAATTATGACACACATGCCCTGCACTTCCGAGAAACCAGTTTATGTGAATTTTGACACAAAGTTAAATGGGGGGCAGGGTCTGTTGTCAGAATAGTAAATCTGAGGACTCTCTTGGTCATAACTCTGCTCCAAGAATCCCAGTTTTTCCTTGATACTTGTAAATATATGTTTTTAAAAGATTTATTTATTTATTTTAGAGACAGTGAGAGCATGAGTGGGTGGGCAGAAGGAGAGGGAGGGAGAATCCCAAGCCGACTGAGCACTGAGCACAGAGCCTAACACAGGGCTTGATCTCACACCTCCGAGATCATGACCTGAACTGAAATCGAGTGTCTACCCTTAATTGACTGTGCCACCATCCAGGTGCCCCCTTGATACTTATAAATAATTCTGACCAAATGGAAGGTGTGCCCATATTTTCCTTGCTTTTTGTATCTAATTTTATAATCTCTGGTCATTGTGTTTTTACCTAATTAATCCCAAAAGTAATTTTACTTATAACAGTGTCCCTGCTTCTGAACTACTCAAGAATTTTGCCTAATCCCAGATGGGCAAAATGACCCTGTGCTTTGGCAGCAGACATTCTGTCTCACAGATGGGAATTTGACAAAATTAGTTTTTGATGTGTCCTAATCTGTAGAAGTAACTGGGCTAGGGATCGGCTCATGAACTAAAATCTTGGCATGCTTCTTATAAGACCCATGTCACTGTGGACAGATTCAGGTGGGTGAATAAGAGAGCCCATGGGAGATCTTAGCTCTTAGACAGTTCACTACAGGGATGCCTTTCATGGAAATAGATGTTAGCCAAGAATAGCAGGCAGCTGTAATGGCAGAATTTGAGAAAAGGGGCACATCCTACCTTGATACCCATCATACCCAGCTATCAAATTTATCTTGTATTTTTTGATTAAATTTATAAACCACATTTTCTTTCAATTAAGAAGCTAGTATTGTCTCCCTCATATAGCAAGAATAATGCCACAGCTAAAAATTCTAAATCAAATTTCCCCGTAAAAGAGGAGCTGGTCTCATTCCAAAGTTACACAAGAATAGTCAAATACACCAAAATTTAACAGTCCAGTTTAAAAAAAAAAAGAAGTTATGGGGAAATTTTAATTAATTTATTACAGTAGTTCACAGTAGTTAAGGGCTTCCAGACAGTCTTCACATTCTTTTGCTAGTCTTCATCTGACCTTTAGAATAGCTGAGTTAGGCTTAGAATTAAAACAATTTGTCTCCACACTCTTGTCTCCGTGTGTTGGCATGAGCAATTGGGAATTGCTTAGCGTGCATGCTGTGTATATCCCTAGCCCAAATGAAAGCAGGCTTTGATATAGAAATTAAGACTTTTACGACTCCTAAACTATAGTGAAAACCTTGAAGGAAAATTAGAAGGTAAATTTGATGTCATATTTATAACTTTTATAAAATATTCTACTGAAATTAGATGTCTGGGCTAATACCTGAAGATCTCCCTTGAATACTTGTGTATCAGTCGTGTCTTCCCAGAACCACTGCTGTTTTGAAAAAAAAGCTCACCTCAGGGCACCTGGGTGGCTCAGTGGGTTAAGCCTCTGCCTTCCGCTCAGGTCATGATCTCAGGGTACCTGGATGGAGCCCCACATTGGGCTCTCTGCTCAGCAGGGAGCCTGCTTCCCCTGCTCTCTCTCTGCCTACTTCTTTGCCTACTTGTGATCTCTGTCAAATAAATATTAAAAAAAAAAAAAAGCTCACCTCTGTTACTTTGGATTTAGATAATATTTCATTAGAGATTGAAAAAAAAAAAAAAAAAAAAAAACAGAACAGTTGAATCCCCAGAAAACAGTCTAGAAAACTGCAGTAGTAGAGAACAATGAACAAACATATCATCTTAGATTTAGTGTGAAATATTATATTATCTAAAGTGATGGTTGGGCGTCTGGGTGGCTCAGTTGGTTAAGTGGCTGCCTTCATCTCAGGTCATGATCCTGGAGTCCCGGGACCGAGTCCAGCATCAGGCCTCCCTGTTCAGCAGGGAGTCTGTTTCCCCCTCTGACCCTCTCCCCTCTCCTCTCTTACTCTCTCTCTCAAGTAAATAAATAAAATCTTTAAAAAAAATAAAGTGATGGTATATGAAAACTTTGGTCCTAAAGGAGAATGAATCCCTGTCAGCTATACTTCCTGCTTTCTCGCTTTGTAACTTCCACAAATATGACTGTTTCCACTATGGCAAATAGATAGAATCATAAAACATATACCATATGCATTATAAATATAAATTAATTAACTCTTTTTAATGAAATTTATTACAAAAATTTATGTAAACATGGAGTTTGAGTTAAAGACTGTGAAAAGCTTCTGTAGGCTATGAAGAAAAATTTTATTGTTACGTGGATATGAGTATTTTAGCACTCTCTAAACACATTTTTTAAAAATTAAAAACCACAATGTTTTCATTAAGTACATACAGCAAATAATTTATAGTGATTTAGGGAAAGCTATGTACCATTTTTTTTTTCTCCATGTTTTTCTCAGTTAAAAAAAAAAAAAAAAAGTTGAAATGCACCTTGGCTCAAAACTGCCTTCATAATGACAATATAAATAATGTGTTCTGAATCATAATCAAGTACAGTCAGGCTTTATTCAATAACCCAAACAACTAATTATATGCCATGCTAGATAAATCAGTATAAATATAACAGAAGCTAGAAACAGCTGGGTGGATGTCTAGGGATTTTGAAGCTTTCTTTTTTTGTAGGTAAAGTCAGTGTACCATGGACACTTTAACTTTTTTTGAAGAATTGGAGAATCTCTTCATGAGATAGCCTAGATACAATAGATTTCTTTATTTTTAAAAAATAATATACTTGATGATTATATAGTAATATAACTAGAAATTAAGAAACTAAAGATGAATTATAAAAATTAATAAAATCATCAACATTCAAAGAAAGATAGCTTCTGTAAGCTTCACTTTGGGTTTCTTCTGTCCCATAGCATGGCACTTTATTATTTTATTTATTTTATTTGTCACCAATTACATAAATGTTTCTTTTCTTGATTCTTTCTTTTATTTGCTTGATCATGGTCTCTACCAAAAGTTGGTTCATGGTTTATTAACCCTGTATGCAGAACCTTTTAAAGTCTTGTTTGGCTCATCATGTTTTGAATTAATGGACATTTTAAGTGGACATTTTTTTAACTAAAGAAAAATAATATTAACATAATTAATTACTCCTGATTTTGAAATGTTCTTCTTCCTTGTATTAAATTAATTTCTCTACATTTCACATTTTCATTTTTTGATTCTATTCTACAGGCCTGGAATGGAATAGTCAAATCTCTCGGTGCCATGAGTCAGTCAGTAAAGAAGGCATAGATATAGGAAATACAAGCTTGGGTTACAAGTGAGGACACAATACACAAGAGAGAAATTGTGCCATGACTCAGAGTATGTGCTTCACCCAGAGGGCTGGAAAACTCCTTCCATTTATTGCTGGGTAGGAATGCAAACCCAGTGTTGCCAGATCTATTTTTTTTAAGACAAGTAGAATAGTAGATTATATGGGAAATTCTTTTAAAAAATATTGTCAGTTAAATTAATTTTAAAAGCATATTTTATGGGATAATACTTTTCAATTTAAAAGTAAAACTTAATATGAAAAGCAGATATAAGCCACAGACCAAAACTTTCCAGTTTGTGATATATGCCACATCACCTTTAGATATGTTCTTAATGAACAATCATTTTGCATAGCTCACAAAATCACATTTTCAACTGATAATTTAAAGCTCTGGATAAATTTATCATAGTTGAAATCTTACTTGTTAGTCACTATGGCATTGCCACATCTATATGACTGTAATTAGTTCTTTTTTTTTAAGATTTATTTATTTGACATAAAGGGAGATCACAAGTAGGCAGAGAGGCAGGCAGAGAGAGGGGGAAGCAGGCTCCCTGCTGAGCAGAAAGCCCAATGCAGGGCTCAATCCCGGGACCCTGAGATTATGACCTGCTGAAGGCAGAGGCTTAACCCACTGAGCCACCCGGGTGCCCCTACTTCTTTTTTTCTTATTTATTTATTTATTTATCTGGCAGAGAGAGAGAGAATATGGAGGTAGGAGGGGCAGAGGGAGAAGTAGACTCCCAGCTGAGCAGAGAGCCTGATGTGGGGCTGACCTGAGCTGAAGGCAGACACTCAACCAACTGAGCCACCCAAGCACTCCATGTCTCTGAATTTCTTAAAATCTTTTTTTTTAAGTACTTAGAAAAGTTTTCACTTTTATTTTAGTGCTTACTTTTGTGTTTGTATTTTCTTAAAAGATTTATTTATTTATTTAGAGAGCGCATGAGCGGGGTGGGGGACAGAGGGAGAGAGAGAATCTCAAGCAGACTCTCCTCTGAGTGCAGAGCTCGATGACATGGGGCTCCATCTCACGACCCTGAGATCCTGACCTGATGTTCAACTGACTCTTGGTTTCAGCTCAGGTCATCATCTCAGGGTCATAAGCTGGAGCTCCATGTCACATCCAGCTCTGTGCTCAGCCTGAGGTCTGCTTGAAATTCTTTCCCTCTGCCTCTCTGCCTGATCAAGCTCTCTCTCCCAAACAAATAAAATCTTTTTTAAAAAATACATATATTTTCTTACTTAACATTATACTCTCATTTATGTTGGTTTTATATATCTTTTGACTAACGTTTATTACATATCGACCAATAATCTTATTTTAATTTCTTCTTTTTCTACCTATTCTCTCCCAATTTTTCTAGTAGCATCTTTCTACTTTGTCAGACTACATAACAGTTACATTTAATTATTTAACTCATGACTTCACTCTTGTGGTAGTCCTAACTCAACAGTTAAACAGAAAATGATCAATGTCATTCTTTTTGCCAAAGTTTATATCGTCATCTTTCAGTTCAGTGAGGTTCATCCTCTACTGGATTCCTCAGAAAGAAGAGAACGTTGTTCTTCAATATTCTTCAAAATACAGGATTTTTTTTTTTTTTAATACGGCTTTGAGACTTAAAGGAAAGCTTAACTGGATATAGAGTCCCTGCTCCATACAATTTTTTTTTCCTTAATTTCTTGTAAATGTCGCTCCACTATTGTCATACTTTGTCCTTTCTAAAAGTGGAATAAGTGGTGGAAATCCTTTTCGAGAGGAAAAGTTCTGGTGTTATTGGTTTTCTCTGTTTCTCCCAAATTCTTCACTTCTTCCTGTTAATTTCTTCCTTCTTAATCTCTCTATACCTTGTTCCCCTCCCCTGTGAAATGGGAATAATAATTGTTTCAGCTTCACTGGATCAGTATAATTATAAATGAGATTATGCATGGAAACTGATCTGCAAATGTCAGGTATATTTTAACTCCATATATGTTTGCTATAATATAATGTAAATACATATATGTTTTGATTCTTAACTCTTAACAATAATTTATTAGGAATAAAAACTTACAGCTCAAAGCACTTTATATCTCAGCATTTTTACTTGCTTCATTGTAGGTTTAACAAACATGGCCTTTTCAAATTAGGAAAATTCAGGTAAGAAAAAAATCCATATGGTAGTGTAAAAACTCACTCTGTGTCTAATAGAAATGTGTTCCATAAGACCTTCAAGGACATTGATTTTATTTTATAGTGTATTAATTTTCATGGTGACATGGAAAATAAATCTAAGGTTTCAAAAGATGATTCCAATGACAAAACAGCTGAAACTACTGTCACAATTTACTAGATCACAAATTTAGTTTAAACATCATGATCATTTCAATGGTGACACAGGATAAAAAAGAATATAAAATATTTACTCTGAAATCAATCTATACATACCTATAAGTAAAATTTTATTTTATGTCTAGTCAACAAAGCATTTTCATTATTCTCAAAGTAGATATGAACAGTGATCATATATTTATGAACATTTTAACAAGAATTTAATAATAATTTTGCATGTATTCCTTCAATCTAAATTGCTTGAAAACTATTTATAGGAAATATTCATAGCACTACTTACTCATTGCTTTACTCAATTGTAAGATTTAACATTATTTTAATAATTTATAAAATAAAATCTCAAAATAAAATGTGTTTATTTTGCATCTACTGTATGTTTAGACTTGTGCTTTATCCTAGAAGAATTTGTAATCAACCTTGGGACAAGTCACATATTTGTGGAGATACTTATGTAGTTAATATAAACAATATATGTTTAGGTTGGAAAATGAAATGAACAACATGTATATACAAAAGATTATTTTTTTCTGTGCTATGGTTAGGTAATAGTGAAATAAACAATTCTCTGTCTGCCTGAACAACTAGAGCTTTTTCCTAATTATAATATTTCATTAGATATCAAACATATAAAAATAACAAGTGATAAACCTTTAAATCCACAAGGATTTCTTAACTTCAAAAATTATGTAGTATTTGCATTTAGTTTGAGTCAAGGAGTTTGGTAAAGCTGCTGATTTCATTTTCATATTTTAAATCTAGAGAAACCGTATTCGAAGAAGTTTGGGGAACTGGCTAAATCTCTTGAAAATCTGTGAGCTATAGGTTAAAAAATAGACCTATTGGGGCGCCTGGGTGGCTCAGTGGGTTAAAGCCTCTGCCTTCGGCTCAGGTCATGATCCCGGGGTCCTGGGATGGAGCCCCGCATCCGGCTCTCTGCTCAGCAGGGCGCCTGCTTCCCTTCCTCTCTCTCTCTGCCTGCCTCTCTGCCTACTTGTGATCTTTCTCTGTCAGATAAATAAATAAAATCTTAAAAAAAATTATAAAAAAAAAGACCTATTTTTTGCTTAGTAAATTTCAGTGTATTGAAAAGACGATAAATGCAAATGAATCTAATTCATGTGGGTAGCTAAACAGCTGCTTTTGTATGATGGAACAAAAGGTGTAAAAGGTACCTATTGTAACCTCATGCTAATTTGATTGACTTATTGCATTATTTCTTCCTACTAACTTTAACTCTTGCTTATCTACTTTCTTTATGGTACCATTGCACATTTTTTATAATAACATTCATTCATACTCCTACTTAAGTAACAAATTGTCATGGGTTACTTGCTAACAATCCAGCAGACCTTGAAATAGACAATGAGTCTTTCACGCAGTATTTCCTCAATCAGTTTGGTTATTGCAGGAGCCAGGGCATCTGATAATCAGTTTTTTTAAATTTATTTTATTTTTCCCTCACATAGAAATATTATATTTTATTTATTCAGGAATTAAAAAATAGTGTTCTATTTAATTGAAGTGGTGACAATAAAGGTATATTGAAATTTCTTTGTTTTCTAACTAGTAGTTGAATTTTGCACAAATTCTGAAAAAAAATTTCCAGCCCATGTCCAGGCTTGAGGGTAAGAATATAGCTGATAACTATCACTCTCAAGGACACAATTCTTGGTGGGCAGTTCACTCCTTACCTGCTTAGTATCAGGTCAGGAAGGAGCAAAGAGAGATCTGTTTGTTGGTGGGGGAGGCAGCCGCTGACAGACATGGAATATTAAATGAGCATATTGAAACAACTGACCCTCTCTTCCCCTCTAACTACTTCAAACAGCCTCCATTCTCTTCAAATCTTCCCCATTGCTAATCTTCTATCTCCACACTACCCATAATTTATGAGAAACAAAGGGACAATAAAGGCCACCCAAAGGCACTTAAAAAAAAAAAAAAAAGTCCTTAAAAAAAGAATGCCATGTGAAGGGAAAGAGATATGCATAGAGGGAAGATAAGGAAGAAGCATGAATACCAGAGGAAGATGGGAAGATGGTCATCTGAAAGGGAAATGAGGGAGAGAAACCTAAAAAAATCCTTTCTTTTTAGTCCTCAGAAGGAATCAGCCCTGCCAACACCTGGATCTTGGACTTTTCTAGCTTCCACACCGGGAGAAAATACATGTCTGTTGTTTATGCCACCCAATTTGTGGTACTCTGGTATGGCAGCCTTAGCAGATGAATACAGGTGCCATGTCCTACCCTTTCTTTGGCTTATATTCTGAACATGGTAACTTGGAATGCCTGCAGTCCAGTCGTTTAAACTATTCTCCATCTGCTCCGCCAGCACACTACACAGAGTCACAGAGTCCTTACCATATTTCTCACTTATACTGTGACCTGCTATTCATATTTTTACATCTATTTTTGCACTCATACACAATGTCTAAGGTTTTTCAAATGACCTTTTAAAAATTCAGCTCCTATTATCTGATTTTTTTTTTTTTGCTCTTTTTGTTGTTTTTGTTGTTGTTTTTCATTTTTGTTTTTGGGTTTGTTTTGTTTTGTTTTTGTCTGTTTGGTAAATGTTCACTGTCTTAAGGTTAGAATCTGAAAGTCATTGTTTTCAAGGATGGCTTTTTATCATTGACCCAATCAGTGATATTAAGATGAAAAGTCTGCAGAAAAGCAGACCTTTATAAAATTGTGCTTAAAATGATAAAACTCACTCAGAAGCAGGATGTGCATTTACAAATAACTCTGTGAAGTAGAACTTGACATTTCAATTAAAAAGGCTGCTCTTCAAAATTAATTTTACTTACTTTAATTCCAAGTTTTCTTGTATAGGTAAGTAAAGGTAAGAGGTAGTTTTAATGTGTTGGCTACATTAACGGAAGAAAAAAATTCTTAAACAGCAAAATAATGCCAGTTTTATATCAGCAGCATCAGATTTTTCAAATAACAGGTTAATTTCTATCATCAGTTGATATTTCATCCAACTTATGGATTTACAGTCTGACCCCATTTTTGATGTCTGCATCAAAATGCACTGACAGCTTTCAAGTTGTACCCTTCCCAGTTTCTCTGTTGCTCCACATTTGGCCAAGGCATAAAAAAGTCCCACTCTCCCTCCCCTGGCCCTGGCAGGAAGTTCAAACCATGTACAATGCTTATCCCTGTCAGTAAGTACCCCTCACCTGTGACCTTATAATTACAATACAAACCAGAGCCACTCCAGCCCTCCCTTTACTTACGCCATTCTGGTGCCTGCTTAGGAACCTGCTCTCTTCTCTCCAGAAAGTCTCGTATGTGCAGTAAATCTTTATTCTGTTGGGTGTGTGTGTTGTCATCAGTCTCATCATCGAAACCAAATTTTGAGTTTAGTCTGTCAAAACAAATATTCCAAATGCTATTATAAATTTACGTAAAAATGAAGTTTTGTTTTCACTGATGTTACAAATAAAAAGTTAGGGGGAGAATTATTTTGGTAAAAGCAATATTTCTACAAAATTAGAAACCTATGGGGCATGGATTAGTCAGGGTTCTTCAGAGAAAGTGAGCCAGTAAGATATGTATCTATATTGAAAGAGACTTTTTATAAAGAGTTGGCTCACATGATTTTGGAAACTAGGCAGTCTAAATCTGTAGGACTAATCTGTGGGCTAGTAGGCTGGAAACCGAGGAATGCTGATGGTACAGGTGAAGTGTGAAGGCAGTCTGCTGGAGAATTCCCTCTTGCAGGTCTTTTTTGTTCTAGTCAAGCCTTTAATTGATTGGATGAGGCCAACCATGTTATAAAGGGCCATCTACTTTGCCCAGGGTTCACCTATTTAAATGTTAATAATCACCCCAAAACACTGTTCAAATTCACACATAAAATTAACTACCACCGAGTAGAAATACAATGGGCATTGTATGTAGTGCGTATATAACCTGTAACTATTTCCCCCAATGCTATGATATGCTACTAACTGGCATATATATGTGTGTGTGTATTATAATAACCAAACGACAAAATTAGTGAAACAGTTGGAAAACTCATATTTCCGCCTAGAGTGAAAGATTTCTCTCTTTATTTCTGATAATATGATTTTAGAAACATTTGAATCTCTGGAGAACTTCTTGTAAATCACCATGTGTCCCACAATGGTATTGACATTTTAAATGAATATATTAAATTTTATTTTTATTTGTTCAAAAACAAATGGAAACTGTAGTCAAAGTATTATATAAATAAGATGTCAAAAAAATATTGAAAATTCTAGTGAGCTGCTGGTATTTAAAATTTGCAAAAATAAAAAAGGATCTCTTCCATGATCCCATAAACCGAACCTGGTACTCATTATGGTTGGTCCCTTACATTCTCCATGATTGTTCTATAACATACTACAGGAACTGAAAACTTAGATTGTAAGTACTTCAACACTGTATGAAGATTTAATTTTGAAATCATGTACTTGTAATTTGAAATATCAAATTGTGGGGAAAATCTTCAAATGCTATTTCCGCTTTTAACTGGATACATTTATTCTATACTGAAGGGAAACAAAATCACAAAGGTGAAAATCTAGCCTCAGCAGTTTAAAAACTTGGCCAACCATTTATGAGTTTTGTATTGCAAAACATTTGTGGAAATTACTCAGAATGGTGACATTAAACCAATACCTGTGAAAATATCCTACAGATGAATCAATTGAAGATGTCAATAATCTCACATTTATGAACCATAAAAACATAATGATGAAGATTAAAAATTAAAAATAATGTGCTACTGAAGATTTTTTTTTTTTTGAGAAATAACCCATGAACATTAGGTTATTTACATAGCTAGCCCTTTACTTTCTAAACTTCGGGTAGTTAATATAGATATGTCTTAAATGTATGTAATTAAAATATATATATACGTATATATATACATATATATATGGCCAGTGAATAGATTTCACTGGATAGATGAACCTATAGAAAAATTCTAAAATCTACTTTTGAAAATAAAACCCTTTATATGAAAACAAATGATGTACACATTCCCATCTTTGCCTTATTGACTCTCACCACGCAAGCCTCACTTCAAAGAGTTTATTGATGCCCTGTGAGATCTCACCCATGATCTAGTAAGCTGGACAAGGTTTCTCCATACCTCCTTTCCTGCTCCTTACTGCAGAGGAATTCACTCAGCTGTTTCTCACTTCATTACATCAGGAAACATTCAAGGTCAAACATCTAAATTTGTAACACTTCAAGTCATATTGTAAGCATTCAATGTGTACTTTTTGAATTGATCTGAATGACTTAGCTAGGTATAATTTTGTTTTGTTGGAATATGAATGATAGAAATGAATATGACCAAGATTTGAAAAAGGGGAAATCCTTACCTATTAAAGCTATGCTACTAAAATGATCTCTTTCTGGTAAAAAAAAAATGATCTCTTTCTGGTAAATGCCATTAGTGGCATATAATGAATAATAAGCAATTTCATTGGCATAAGGGTAACTCAAAGACAGCCCATCCCCATTGCTAGTAATGAGAGAAGGTCATTATTTGTCTTATATAAAAACCACTGAATAACCACAGTGTACCCACAAGAGTTTCTCATTACCATTCTCAGTGTGTTTTTTCAGCCCAAAGGTCTCAAGCTTCACGCCCTGCTTCAGTGCCTATCCTGATAGGCACTGGCCTACTCTCTCCTGTTGGCTACACCAGCTGACTGTAGTGAACAAAAACACTGGACCCACAACTGTAACTGCTAGATCTTCCTTGCAGGCTGTAGCTGAATCTTAAAAACGTGAATCTTTTATTTCACAGAATGTAATTCCTCCATGGCATTTTATTGTATTATCCCCCAACTGTCATTTCAGCAAGAGTGGTCATTTTTTTCCCCATGACTATTCCATGTAAGTTATTTACATCGTATCAGTGATAAAACCATGAAAAAAAAATGAGATTATTATAATGAAATATCATTTCCATTGAGTCAAATAGCAATTTTAGTTTATTCTAACACGGTGTATATAAACCCAGTTTAAACATGCAAGGACCTTATGGTTCAAAGTACTTTGCAGATTTATTTATTTATTTATTTATTTATTTTTGTTGTTGTTGTTTTTAAGATTTTATTTATTTATTTGACAGACAGAGATCACAAGTAGGCAGAGAGGCAGGCAGAGAGAGAGGAGGAAGCAGGCTCCCTGCTGAGCAGAGAGCCTGATGCGGGGCTCGATCCCAAGACCCTGAGATCATGACCTGAGCCGAAGGCAGAGGCTTAACCCTCTGAGCCACCCAGGCACCCCTACTTTGCAGATTTAAAGGACCCATGGAGAGTCCTTAACCAGATTAATAATATTTCAAATGTTGATACTAGATATAGTTTAAGGGAAAATTTATGACAGGCTTTTTCCTAGTGGAAAACAGTTTAAATTAGAGGTCCTGAGAAAAGACAATCAACAACTTATTTATAAATGAACGATACCTCTATCTGCATATATATTACTATGTGTGCTTACATTAATAATTTACACATTGAATAATACGGAATTCAAAGTTTTTGACTTAAGGAATCACCCCTAAATCCGCTTCATCAAACATTACAATTTAAAGTTTTATGCTAAACAATGTGCTCAGACCACAGACTATTATTTCTTCGGTTTATAGAATTAAAATATTATTTAAGATGGCTACCAAGGATATAGGACCTCTCTAAAACACATCATGTGCTCCCAAATCTGTGATATATTGTCCTTATCACCCTGCTGAGTATGATAAGAGATACAGAAGAGGAATATTGTCTTGTTTTTGTTAACTAGAATTTATAAAAAGGCATTTTCAGTTTTGGAGCCCCCAGCCGATTTGACTTATAATATCCTATGGCCTAAATAATGATTTGGTTGTAGCATATCAAGGAGTACACTTTGATATACAACCGAGGCGCAAATAATAGGTGTTATTCCATTTGTAGTACACTCAAAGAAATAAAAAACTATAATGCTTGAGGGGCATTTCCTCTGAACAGCAAATCTTTAGTGTACCTATCTGTACACGTGTTCTGAATAATAAGCCCTTTAATGCCAGTGGAGAACTAAGTAAGAATACAAATAGGATAGAATTAAATAATTTTTATTGGCAAATATTTACAGGAATATAAAAATAAAAAGTCTTTAACAATGTTGTAGATAAACCTGACCCATTTAAAGTATCTATCAGGTATGGAGTGTTTTCTATGCATGCAGTTTACAGGAATAACTTTAATATCATATATTATCTTTTTTAATTCTTAGAGCAAGCATACTAGGTAGAAATTGTTATCTATTTTATAAATGTGAACACTTAACTGTTGAAGCTGGCATTCAAGCACACGTGTGATTTGAATTATTAAGCTGTTAACCTCCGTGACATAATATCCTACATTAGGACTCCTGCCCTTTTGAAAGATGTAACAAGAATACAGTTAGCTAATAATCAAATCTGGTTTAGATTTAGTAGCATTTATGTTTAAAAATCTAATTTTAAGGGCGCCTGGGTGGCTCAGTGGGTTAAGCCGCTGCCTTCGGCTCAGGTCATGATCTCAGGGTCCTGGGATCGAGGCCCGCATCGGGCTCTCTGCTCAGCGGGGAGCCTGCTTCCCTCTCTCTCTCTCTCTCTCTGCCTGCCTCTCTGTCTACTTGTGATCTCTCTCTGTCAAATAAATAAATAAATAATCTTTAAAAAAAAAATCTAATTTTAAGTCATCAGTTTTTTCTTCTTTCTTAGATCAAATAAAGTTAAAATTTGTGAATTTGTGCAATTAAATACTTTATTACTGGGTATCTTACGTAGCATAAATATTTCTAGAACTTAATGACTCATTTAATTTTTTAACAATGATTGGCTTTGATAGCTGATTATTTATAAACATGTATGCAAATTCTTTGTGCAAATTGGGTATGCCGGTGTAAATTCTTTATATGAGGCACAATAACTTTTTCTCCATACTGACTTTCCTAAACCCGTGAATTCAATTGTTAGTTTAAACTGTACAACATGAATTACTATTTTGTTAGTTTTCTGAGAGACATTAGTTTCCAGTGTCAAAAATTAAGGGGCCTTGGGGTGCCTGGGTGGCTCAGTGGGTTTAAAGCCTCTGCTTTCTGCTCAGGTCATGAATCCACCTGGGATCCAGCCCCTCCGTCAGGCTCTCTGCCCAGCAGGGAGCCTGTTTCCCTTCCTCTCTCTGCCTGCCTCTCTGCCTACTTGTGATCTCTGTCTGTCAAATAAATAAATAAAATCTTAAAAAGGGGGGGGGACTTAAAAGCTGCCTCAATTAAAAGGCCACCTATAAAATAAGGACTATCTCTAAATAAAGAAATATCATGTTCTCTTTCACAGATTATTTGAATTGCTAGGCTAAAATAATATGATGGTATAAAGTGATGAAAAACTAAAAAACAGAGGGCAAATCTGCTTTTAGATACTATCCTTTAGTACAGGGAACTATAATCAGTAGAGAAATCTTATTCATAAATAAATGAATTTAGAAGATCCAATGCATAAAGTGAAATTTAATATATTTATTTATATATTTATATATTCTTATGAAAATCACCAAGATAACTAAGATAAAAATATCTCTAATATAAATGAAAAAAATCAAAATATCTATATTGTTTCATACCTTTTGTTTCAAAATATGAGAAATATAGTTGAAAAAAATAAGCGTGATATTACTAGAAACAGAGAGTGAAAATCATCTGAAAAGAATATTTCTTTTATAAATTCTTATATTTTTGAACTTGATGTTATGTGTAGCATTATCTGTGTAAGGAAAACTACTGACATTTAACTTTTTTAAATGGTTTAATATATTAAAGATCATTGGAACTTACAGAAAAATTATATTATTTAAAAGTATATTTGGAGGAGTTTGTATTTGGCAAGGATGCCATTAACGTGAATTTGAGGTAATTGTAAGGTAAGTATCTGAGTAGTCCATCAGCTCCATCCCTGCTGAGAATTGAAATTATAATAAGAAATCAATTTGATGACATTTAAAAATGATCTTAAATAAATAAAATCCCTAAAATTTATTCATGTATATAGAAACATATTAGGGCTTTTAACACTAGTGGACTAAAAACTTAGACACTTGAATTGCTGTTTATAACTGATGGTTACAAATTGTATTATAACTAGAGAATATAAATATTCTGGTTGTGTTTAAGAATGTGACTTAAGGGGGCACCTGGGTGGCTCAGTGGGTTAAAGCCTCTGCTTTCGGCTCAGGTCACAATCCCAGGGTCTTGGGATCCAGCCCCACATCGGGTTCCCTGCTCAGCAGGGAGCCTGCTTCCCTCTCTCTCTCTCTGCCTGCTTCTCTGCCTACTTGTGATCTCTGTCAAATAAATAAATAAAATCTTTAAAAAAAAAAGAAAAAAAAAAAAAGAATGTGACTTAAGGATTACAACAACCATAAATGGAGGGGGGAAAATCCCTGTTATTTGAAATAATGATTCCAGGTAAAAGCAAAAGTAATACCTTTTGGTAACTTAAAAACATTATGCCTATAATTTTCATACTCCCCTATTGTTACTACTACTACTGTATCTCTAGCTTTATTGTAATATAATTTGTGTCCGTATCAATTCCTGTACCTTTATATTTACCTACATTGATTTTCAATTTGATGTAAGTTTGTGTATGTATGGGAAATGGTTGAAAGGACACCCAATCTTGCATGCATCTGTTCCTGCATAGTTGATAGATTAATAGATAAATTATCATATAATGAACCTATTTTCAAACCAAAAGTTTAAGGCTGTAACAAATAAGAAAGCATACAAGGATATAGGAAGAGAGAATATGTATCTTATAAATATGAGGCAATCAAGGTTAAAACAGACAAAGGTATTTATTATGCTATTCCTGGATATTTTTGAAGTTCGTGGTAGTCATCTGCTTTTTAAAATTTAAAAATTACTGTAATTTACTTTCACATTCCAATTTAAAAAGGTATTTTCATACTTGATTTTAATATATAATTCTGTGTTCTTAAAGCTATTTAAGCTATTCCCTTCAAGTTGGATAAATTTTCCTGCCTAAGCTGAAAAACATCGATTGTGTCCCTAATTGTAATTCTAAATCCTTATCACCACCATTCAATGAGCTTGTTCAGGAATCCTAATTTCCCCATTTGTGGAACAGAATAATGAAATTGCCATCTTGAGGAATAATTCCATTTTTCATAACATTTCAAATGTGGCTTAGGCTCAGTCAAGTCTATTTGGAGGCTAATATACCCATAGGAATTTAGGTAACCTACCAGGAATGTATTCTAATCTAAAATATCTAAACTGTCTTAGTCATGAAGGAGAGAAACAATTTATACTTACTTCCTTGGGGTTTTCCTCTTTTAAATGATTCATTTTCTAGATCAAGTCACTAGACTCTAAGAGTAACAGAATTATTAATTATATTCATGGATTATAGCAAGAAAAATGAAAAGTGAATATTACTTTTAAAATATACATTCCATAATGCATTCAATTTAATAAAAAATGAATCACCAACTTTATGATTTGATTGTTTTTCAAGTTAATTTTGATTAGATTTGATTTGATTATTTTTCAAGTTAATTATTCAGGATAACAGAATAATTTCAAAATATATATATATATATATATATTTTTTTTTTTTAGTTACATTTTTAGCTACAATCTCTAAACAGAATAACTAAAATTCATCATTGCTCTATTTCTCCTTAAAAAATAAGTCTTCAAAGGTCCTAGAAATAATTATATAATTTGAAAATCTCTTCAGAACATCAGATTTCCCTTTCCTTATGAATTTCTATATCGAATAGAGTAAGCCTTTCCCTTTTTTCCACTGAAAGCTGATTTAAATTTCCAGAGAGAACATTCTCTTCCTTGTGGCTTTTCACATTGGCTAGGGACTTTTTCCTAAGGCAGGGTCTTTTTTCTACAGGGAAATCTCACAGAATTTTTTTTCTAATCCGAAATTGTGAACTGAGTTTCCTCTGTGAGAGGAAAAGTGATATGGTAGCCCCCAGGGAAATACTAGTTCTAAGTTTTTTATCTTTTTCTTTTAAAACATATCTATTCATTCAAGGAAGCTTCAAAATGGAAGTATTGCTATTAATAAATAAATACCACAGAAGGAAACCGAGATTAGGTGATGAGACAGCTTGTTTGATCATCAGGGATATAAATGAGTATTTTGGCCTGTAAATGATCAGTTTCTTCATCTATAAACGAAATAGTTACAGATTACACTTAGTTTGTTCTGCATTGATTCAGCCTCAGTTTAAAATGAAGACTTCTCTACGAATTTGCATAGCTTCAAGAAGCTATAATATATAGAGGAATTTATGTAAATCCTACAAAAATATATGATGATTTGTATTCTAAAAGATTATAGAACCATTTTAGCCACTAAACTATTTTGTGGGCCAATGCTACATGTAAGTTTTAGATATGTTAAAAATATATTTATATATATATTTGTATATTTTTATATATTTGAAAAGATATTCTACAAAAAGATGTATTATTTAATCAGTATTTTGCTATTATTTAAAATTAACCTGATTTTTAGTTTTTCTTATTAAGTTATTTTGTTTATTTGAACATAGCTTTGATTTTGGAAAATATATCAAGCTCCTATCACATATCTTTTAAAACTTTTAAGAACATAAAACACAGTTAAAAAGAAAGAAAAGCATGCAAATACATATACTTTCTATCCAAGAAGAAAGCTGACATTAAATGTAGAGATGTCCTATTCAAAGTTGTTCCAACATACAGCAAATTGATGGTTGCCAAAGAGTTTGTTTTTAATAATGACAGAAACATAAAACCCTGAATTTTTAATATTTCATAACATAATCTGTTCAGTTGGTCATATTGTTTTAATTTGGCACATACTCACTTTTTAATTTAAATTTAATTTTAAATTTGACATTCAATATTGTTTATATATAGAATTTTGTTTTCTATTTGCAATTAATTTCTAGTTTTGCTATGGTTTTGATTGTAGCCAAACACCTATTTCTCCTTGTTGTATTTCCCCAGTTCTATTAGTTATAACAGCTGCTGTATATTGTTTCACAATTTCTTCCATGCTTATGGAGTTATACCACAAATTTTCAGGTATATAGAATTTTGTATGTGTGCATTATCAAAAAAATAGAGAAAAATAAATGATCATAATATATGCATTAAGATGTAAATGCATGTTCAGCAATTTGCCTCAACATTTCTTCCAAATAATTTTATTTTTATTTTTATTTATTTGACAGAGATCACAAGTAGGCAGAGAGGCAGGCAGAGAGACAGGGGGAAGCAGGCTCCCTGCTGAGCCAAGAGCCGGATGCGGGGCTTGATCCCAGGACCCTGAGATCATGACCTGAGCCGAAGGCAGAGGCTTTAACCCACTAAGCCACCCAAGCGCCCCCCAAATAATTTTATATCATGGATATATGGATATCTATTAGAGATGATAGCTACAAATGCAACCTATTTTATTCAATATTTGTATAATATTTCAAAACCTATTCAAATATTTTAGTATTACCAAACTTTCAAGTGGTTTCCAACATTTCCCAAATACGAAATTGTGCTGGCAGACATTATTTTACATATAGTCTAGGTAATGGTGATTTTAATTCCACTAGCTTGGTTTCTAGAAGAAGGAATGCAAGATTTGAGAATAGTTTCCATTTGTACAGCTATTAACAGATTATTTTCTCAAAAGACTGTAGCAATTCACAACTCCTATGGAAATGTAGTGTTTTCTCTTTCTCCGCACCTTTATCAGTACTCTGATGACATATTATCATTCTTTTAAATTTCACTCAAATATCAAAAGGGGGTATATTATACCCCAATTAATTTGCAATTTTTTCAATAGTGCTTATTTGGTTGGACTATCTGTATACTTTTCATAAACTGCATTCAGTTTTTCACCAAGTCCTTAATATTTCTTTTTTTTTTTTTAAGATTTTATTTATTTATTTGTCAGAGAGAGAGAGCACAAGCAGGCAGAGGCAGAGAGAGAAGCAGGCTCCCTGCCAAGCAAGGAGCAGGATGAGGGACTCCATCCCAGGACCTAGGATCATGACCTGAGCCGAAGGCAGCAGCTTAACCCACTGAGCCACCCAGGTGTCCCAGTCCTTAATATTTCTTAGCATTTTATTAGACATTTGTAGAAATAATGCATAGTGCATATAGTCTATTATTTATCATATATGTTGCAAATATTTTCCCTGGCTTCCATTGTCTCAACATTCTTTTTAATTAAAAAAGATATTAACAAGCCTGTTAGAAAATATATCTTAGTAAAGAATTGTATGACAAAATATATATATTTTATAACTACTTTGTTTCTTTTCGGTTTTTTTTCCCTTTGTTTCTGATCTTGCTTTGAAAGTTCATGTTACATTAAAAAATTTAAATTGTATTTTATAGTTTTATTGTTCTAGAATTGCGGTGATTTGGTGAAGAAATTCATAGGGAATCAAGCATATGCTTTTTGTCCTACATTTTATAACCTGTTTTAAGAACTCCCTAGTGATTCCTAGGAAAGGAAGAATATTCTCAGAGAAATATACTTCCTTTGGGAAGTATCCTGACCCATTTGTTTGCTGGTACATGGCATAGCACGTGAGCTGACTTCTGGAAGCTGTACATGGATGTAAGACATATGTATAGCTTGGTTTTCAGACTTCCTTTGTAACACCTTTTCTCAACAACAGACAACAGACTTCGCTAACTCCTGAAAGAGCCTGCCAATTCCTGCCCCTAGGTGCACTCTACCTGCATCACTTCCCTTGAAAAATCAAGCTTCTCTTTCTCCAAGAAACAATACAAACAAAAACAAACAAAAATTTGTTTTCCTCCATTATGTTATTCGTGTATATGGCTTATCAACTTTTAATATACTTTAACACCTTGAAAACTTCTGCTATATCTCAGATATCTTTATATTTACTAAATTATCTAAAATTATGCCTGGGTGTCTGGGTGGCTCAGTCGGTTAGGTAGCTGTCGTCAGCTCAGGTCATGATCTCAGGGTTCTGGGATAGAGTCCCACATTGAAGGGGGCAGTTCCCTGCTCAGTGGGGAGCCTGCTTCTCCCTTTCCCTCTGCCTGCTGCTCCCCCTGCTTGTACTCTCTCTCTCTCTCCCAACTTTGTGTCAAATAAATAAATAAAATCTTTACAAAGATAAAATAAATAAAATAAAATAATGCCTTATGGTGTAAGTCAAATGGGAAGGAAGTGATTGCACACATAAAGGCTGCTAGCTACAGTGCTGGCAATAAGATGCAGAGTAAAGTGGTATCCACAGGGAGGGAAAGATTTTTCTTCCTACTATAGGGAAAGGCTGCAATATGCATATTGCTCATTCTGGAGAGTGGATGTATGTTCATTGCATTTAATTTTAGCTCTTGCTTTCTCCTGTTTTCATTGGATACTCCTAGAACTGGATTATATGTTTATTAATAGTAATGACTACGCCTTCCATACATAGGGTGTTTTATGATTTTCAAAGTGCTTTTTACATATATTACAGCTTTTGATTTTTATAACAAGCCTTGTGAATTAAGGAAAGAAGCAGTTCCTGGCCCATTTTTATCAGTCGTAATAAGAAACAATTTTAACTGCAAGCTCAATATAGCCATTCATTTAAATAGCCCCAATACTGAAAAGACTGCTTTATCTTTTCATTTTAAAAGATGCTTTCTGTGGCCTTAGTTATAAATCAAAATATGCTATTTTAAAATCCTGCATAAATATGCACCAGCTGAGAGTTCTCTATTCATTTTTTAGCACAAGAGTAACAAAAAGGTCTAGACAAATTAGAGTTTCAAGAAGTATAAATGTAATGAATAAATTAATGCCGGCATTGATAGATGAGGGGGAGAGCAAAGGAGTTTCATTGTGCAGCTTGACTGAACAACTTTGTTTGTGACAATATTTGTAAGGTCAGGGAATTGTTGTTTGGAATGTACTAGAGAATTAAAAAGAATAATGAAACCGATTCCTCATCTTTGAGATTGTTGGCCACTGAATTTTAAATCTGTAGAGGTTGGTCTCAGATAGTCCTGTGTATAGTCAGCTCCATCTCATAAAGAAACATGAGGAGAGCAAGTATATTCATGCCGTGAAATGCTGTTCCTTTTATCTTTCTAGGAATAGTTTAGGACAGAATAATTGCATGAAGTTTGAATGTGTTTTAACATACTCGTGGGCAATTCTTTCTTGAAACACAGTATAGACCTGTTTTAAATGGAAATCTGTGAAGGAAGTTATTCTAAACCACCAGCAATCGTGTTGTATTTTATTGGGGCCTCAAAATCATGTAGGTAAGGAAGGGGAAATTGTAGATGAATTCATGATGCGTAATCAAAAATTTCATCAGCCTGTGTGATTTTTATCTAGAATGTTAATGGTTAAAAAAGGAAATCTGAGTTTATTTTTCTATTTTCTTTATCTCAAGGCATTTTATGGTATCATATAAGCCTCTCTGCTGTGCTCTCCAAAAAGTTACTAGATATGAGAACTGTTGTTTGCCTCTAATTTAAGTCCATATTATTTCCCTTGGGAAATTTTAGAAATGCTGGGTGGGATGTCTGAAAATGGATGGGAAATAAATCTGGTGGAAAGAAATTTATAGAAGGGAAAAACAGATGACCTCTTATATCTTTACCTTTTTTGATCCTTAAAATGTAATGATAGCCTTATTTATATTTACTTTCAGAACCAAATAATACAAACTTTCTGACCTCACATTAGTTAGAAAGTTGAGATTTTTAAAAACTCTCTACTTGAAACTTTGTTTTTCACTTTTTAGTTTTATTGAAACATTAAGGGCACAGTTGTTAATTCAATAATGGGAGATTAATAGTTTCCCACTTATTTTTTATTTGATTCTTTGGAGGTAAATGAATCAAATAACCATTAATCCTGAACTCTTCTGGGTAAGAGATTTGTATTTAACAAATGTAATTTTCCCCTATAATACAATATCTCAATTTTAAATTATTTTGAAGAAAATTACAGTTATAAGGCTTCAAAATATGGGACTCTTTTCACCATCTTCCAATGAATTTCTCCCTTTTTTTATTCCCATAATAAGTCAAAATATGTTATTGATCTTTACTTTTTTACTCTAATTATTTAAAGTATCACCTAGTTCAATGCTTAAAGAACTGTAGGATAGGGTAGCCTGGGTGGCTCAGTTGGTTAAGTGTCTGCTTTCAGCTCAGGTCATGATCTCAGGGTCCTAGGATAGAGCCCTGCATCAGGCTCTCTGCCTAGCGGGAAGCCTGCTTCTCCTATGCCCTCTGCTTTTGTTCCCTTTCTCACTGTGTCTCTCTCTGTCAAGTAAATAAATAATAAATCTTAAAAAAAAAAAAAAAAGAACTGTTATATAATATGGCTGATGTTTCCTAAATGCCCACTATTTATCATGCTTTCTTATAAACAACTTATACAAACTGACACATACATTTTTATGACAACCCTATGATATAGTTCTTCTTTGATTCTCAAGTTAGAGCTAAGAAAACCAACGAAGACAGATTTGCTCTAGGTCATGCAGAACCAGAATTTGATACCATACAGCCTTGTTCAGAGGCCCTATTCTCAACCTCAGCCCTATGGTTGCCACTGCATAATTCTATAAGCTTATAAGCTACATATTTTACAATATTTGCATAAATACCTTTTTCTTTAAGATTCATTTATTTATTTTACAGAAAGAGAGTACATGCATGGCAGTGCCTGAGTGTGGAGATGGGGGAAAGGGAGAGAATCTTCAAGCAAAATCCCTGCTAAGCTCAGAACCTGGGGTGGACCCAGATCCCGTAACCCATGAGTTCATGACTGAGTTGGACATTTAACCAAATGAGCTCCTATGCACCCCTATCAGTGCTTTAGTTATAAATATTGTGCTCTGTGTCAAGGGCTCAAATATTAAAAATTATGTAGTTGGATATAACAGTATTTGATCACTTTAAAACTTTTTTTTTTTAAGTTTGTCTGCCCTTCATTTCAACAGAGTAAGAGGTCTATCTTGCATTATTTACCTCCATATTTTCAGTGCTTTAGTTTCTGCCACCTGCTTGCCTTTTCCTTCCTTCCTTCCTTCTTTCCTTCCTTCCTTCCTTCCTTTCTTCCTTTCTTTTCCCCTTGTTTCTTAAAAGCTGTGGAGTGGAAGATAGGGATAGAATTCTTGAAAGTTAAGGAGTATAATCAGACATGAGAATAATCATACCTCTCTTGCCACACACACTCACACATACACACACACTGAATTTATGCTCTGTACTCGGTTATTTCAATATTCCTGATTCTGTGTTCAAGCAACTATGTCATTTAATTGTAGGTATAAAAATTTCATTTTTTTTTTTATGGAGAATGGGATTCTGGACCTTCTAAAAGAAAGGGCAGATTATATTTTCTTTGTTTCTAGGTAATGTGAATGCTGTGACAGGGCCTCATAAACCTGAAGGGTACTCTTATGGGAGTCCCCCAGAATGTCTTCAGAGGGAACCTAGATCATATACCTATCCCTTCTTCTGCCTGTACTTGCTCAAAGTTGTTTTAGTCTCTGAGTCATGATACCAAGAAGGAGCTCTGGAATCTGTGCATGTATTAGGATAGGATTTAATTAGTTACTTCATCCTCATTTAGATTTGTTCTCTAACTGTTGAATTTCTTCTTGGATCGCAAATTCTCTTTTTGGCAATGCAGACCAAAGTACCTTCTTTCAACCATCTCACCATGCAGTTTTCCTTGGCCAGTACTACATATTTTTGGTTTATATAGAGTGTGACATAAGACAAGGGATGGCTTTTATTGTATTTCTAGAACCTAACATGGTATTTAACATACATCAGGTGCTCAATAACTCCTTGATAAATGAAGGATGCATCAATGAATAATGTAAAGCAATTTGTGAAAAATTTAGCATATTTGACAAAATGGAAATTGCTTTATCCTTGGTCTCTGAAAGGACATAGCTGTCACATTTCCTCAGTGAAAGACGTCATGTATAACTGTTCCAAAGGTTATTTCTGAAAGTATACATAAATACTTAAAAGGTAATGTATCATATGAAAATACTGATTTCAGTACACCCAACTTTCTTGTTTTTGAGACAATCATTGGTAAATTGGAATATGTGCAAATTAAATTCACATGATTTTTGCCTGACAAGAGTCAACATTGATTAATGTAACTATGTGTTTACCAAACATCAGAAATAAATCCTCCTGCACTTAAACTTTTTAAGGCATTTGCAGTTTTAACAAGATAGAGAGCAGTGTCTTGACTGATAGGATTGTCCTCAGACTTCAGGAATTTATATCTAACAATTTTTTTAATTCCTGTGTTAAAAGATAAACTGAGGCATATTTTAAAAAATTAAAGTGTTTATTTTAGCAGAAATCAATTCAAATGGGGCACCATCCAATCAAGGAGATAAAAAGATGCTCAAATGGCTGTACAAAATGAAAGACTTCTATAGGTGGAAGGGAACACAAATAAAGAATTATAATAAGCAAGAAACAGGTTGGTTATTCTTATAGGGGATGACAAGGGTCTGTCAGGCAGATTACCTAACTAGTACTGATCAGGAGATTCCTGTTTGACTAACTAGTGTAAGATTACATTTCTGGGAGAGCTAAAACTATTATTAAGTCTTACTTCGTTAAAATGGGGTTGACATAAGTGACTCCAATCTGGGCCTCTTGTTTTTAACACTTGCAATTGATTGAAAAAATTGGTTGGAAATGATTATCTGAAATCACGGGAGAAATATTAATATACTGGAATGTTTAAATGAAAAATTTAAAAATTGCTCAGGGTATTCTGACGTGAGTTACTAGTTTGTCTTCATTAAGAAATTAATGATCAACCTTATCCAGGGAAGTCTCAGGAACTTCTTTGTTGAATCAGATCTGGATCCTCTTCCATGAATCTCAAACCCCTCCTGTCCCATGCCATCTAAACTGATTGCCACCTTCCTGTTTCAGGAATTTGTATCTGTTTACATTTCTTCTACTCTCTACAAAATACTGGCTGTCGACTTCACCCATGGTTTGCCTCATGAATTTGGATTCATGTTACAGTCTACATCTCTGTGACATCATGGCTTTATTATCGGACTTTGCTTTGGTTTTGAAAATCCTTTAGAATATTTACTTTTATAGCCTTCATTAGTCAAGTATTAAGCTCCTTTGATGAAAATAGGTAATTTCTGCTTTAAATACAAACTACAGATGGATATACCATAATCAACTTTATGATAATGGTTTAACATGTGTAAACTTCCAAAATAGTAACTTAAAATGATGTCAAATGTGGTTTTATAGTGTTACTTTATGTCCAATATTATATAAGTGACACTGTCCTCCACTTTTTGACATTTCCACAGAATATCAAAATTACATGAAACTTTTAAATCCCAAAAGTTGTCACCATAAGGAAAAAGTTCTGTAATTGTGTATGATAACAGATGTTAACTAGACTTATTGAAGAGATCATTTCACAATATGCACTAATACCAGATCAGTATGGTGTAAACCTGAAACTAAAATAATGGTGCATGTCAGTTATACCTTAATAAAAAATTAGAGAGAGGGTGTAATTCAAAAAGAAAAATTGTTTATAATGGAAAAAAGATTATACAAAACTTTTAAAATTGTCTTTTTTTTATTTTCAAGAGCAATGCTAATGACATAGATATATGAATAGATAAGAGAACTTGCTTCTCCTTTCTTTCCGTCTTTCTATAATCAAAATATCAGAAAGAACATCTCAATATATAAGATTTTATTGTGGAGCTAGTAGGCTTTGAGGAAACTATTTATAAACATTATTTTAGGAAATAGCATAAAATTTTAAGAGGATGAATTTTCTTGAGGCTAAAATCACCTTTTCCTAACTCACTTAAAATAAAAGTTAAAGAATAATATTACATATTAGTCTTCATATCTGTAACTGAATTAGAGTTCTCTGATCAAAACTTATTGAAAACTTTAGTTTTATTAACATTGCATTGTAGTGAAGTGACAAACAGCCTTCTGAGATGCTAAAAGAACATATTTCTTAAGTGGGTTATATTTCTAAATTTTGCTCTTAGATTACTCTTCTGCATGAGTAGTACAAAGCAATGATAATGCCAAGAAAAACAAATTCTTTGTATTCCACATGCTGGTGAGAGACAGATGCTCAGTATCAGTAATATATCTTTATAGTATTTAATATTTATCTTACCTTTAAAGATATCTGAACTACTTTTCTTTGTTTATATAACACCAAAATATGCTATTTTAATACCTTCAAAGCATTATCAATATACATTAATAAACATTATTGCTTTGTTACATGTCAAATGTATCTGAAAGGAAAGTGTAGCAAAATCTTTTGCTGAGTCTTAGTTGATATGAAATCAGCAACATTTCTCCCATTGTAGCTCTTTCCATCAGTTGATCAATGTGTTATTAAGTGGTTTTCTTTACCATATACTTAAGAATGATTGGAAGTACTGAATATCATGATGTGAATAGCTTTTACTTTAAGGTATGAAAAAATACTGATTTTCACTTGTCTTAAATATGCACAATTGTTAACACCTTCTAAAGCAAAAGATGAAATAGTAACTTATAAATTATGTTAGAATTTCTCAAAGCGCATTAACTACTACCCACAAGTAATATCAAGGCTAGAAAATTACAGTCCATAAAGTATGTCCCTCAGTAACAAGTCCAATTTAACTAAAAACTTCCTCCCCACAAATGTTGAATATTTATAATAAATTTGTTTTCTTTATATATATTCTTGAGTACTGTTATTTCTACAAATGATGCTGAAATATTTTTAATCTTTTATAATAAACCTTAACCAAAAAGATGTTAGAGGATGTCACCTCTCAACTCAGTGGCTTTATGTAGAAGAGAGTTCTGAATTTCCAGTATAATCAATAAGGAGTCCTATTTTATACAACATGGCTGGCATAGAACATATTTAAATTTGAAATATAATGCCATAATTCCTCATAAGGGTAATGATGTTTACAAATAGGATATATAAGTAAATTCGACTGAATGGCTCAGGACTTCACCAAGACTTCATCATCAAGTCAATAAAAACCTCTTTGGGCCTCATTTTTAATGATCATACACTCAAAACGAAATGTGATGAAATACAATTTCAGAGAGGCTGACCTACCTAAAGTGTTAAAATTAGTAACGTGATTATTTTTATTAGTAGTATTAGCATTCTAATATTATTATTGTTTTTAAGTTGCAGAGCTAGTATTCAAAGAGTGGCTCTTGCAGAACCCATGATTTCCATTAAGAGAATTATGTGAGGAGCAAGCAAGTGTTCTCAAGGAAGCCTTAAGTATAGATAATAGTTCTGTTCAGTCCTCTTATGACACAGTCCCGCTGTGTGTGTGTGTGTGTGTGTGTGTGTGTTTGTGTGTGTGTGTGAAACTGTGACGAGGTTGAACTGGGCACCTAAAATGATGGGGGCAAAACCTAGACAAGCTGGACTTACTTCAGTGTATAGAAAAGCCTCACTAAAATAAAGATTGTCCATTGACCTGCTTTAATTTTTAGCTCATTGGTAATTCCCATAGGTTAAAAACTTATTATAATTATTTAGGACAATAATCTCCATTTTCCACATATTGACAAAATGATTTTGCATCATTTTAGTGTAATACAAATTTCTCAGTAATAAACTGAGACAATAATTTAATTTTGATCTAGGTGTTTTAATGAGCAGTTCACATTATGAAAAATATATCACCAGTGGTGTATTATTCAGGGTTCTCTAGAGAAGAGAACCAATGGAATGTTAGTACACATATACAAAATGAGATTTATTAGATGGAATCAGCTTACATGATTATGGAAAATGACAAGTTCACATCTGTAGGGCAAGCTGGCAAACTAGAGATCCAGCAGAAGTGATGTTCCAGATTGATCTGAAGGCTGCCTCCTGTAGAGCCAAGAAGAACCAATGTTGCAGAAGTCCAAAGGCAATCCAATGAAAAATTCTCTCTTGTTCCGGGGAAGCCAGTCTTTTTGTTCTAACTTCCCCCTCAACCGATTAAATAAGTCTCACCCCCATTATGGAGGCAATCTGCTCTACTTAATATTCACCAATTTCAATGTTAATCTCATCTGAAAACAGCATCACAGAAACCAACAGAATTATGTTTGACTAAATATCTGGGCACATTGTGTCCCAGCCAAGTAATACATAAAAATAACCATCACGAATAACAATACTGTTCTTCTTGCTACACAAAATACTTATTTGATGATTATTAGAGAATGGCAAGTAAAAAAGAGAAAGTGTTTGTAATGCTTATTTAAATGAAAAATTACATTTTTATATCCAAACTTTCTTATATGTGGATACAAACATCTACTAGCTTCGCTGTTTTTATTACAGCTGTGTGAAGATTCTAAAGTTGAATTGTATAGTGTTTTATTATACATTAATTTTTAAGTTTCTCTTTTTCATTCTATCATGGTATTAATTTTTAAAAATACACACATCTATGCAGTTTAGATTATTTGTTAATTAACTTTCAGCATAGTAAAAGGGATTTTATAAAATATTTATTATGAAAAGAGGGCATTGAATCTACAAGGATTAAGAGCTATTGAGATATGATTATATTGCACTGAGACGTTTTTGGAAATGTATCTAGACAGTTTTTTTTTTTAAAGATTTTATTTATTTATTTGACAGACAGAGATGACAAGTAGGCAGAGAGGCAGGCAGAGAGAGAGGTGGAGGCAGGGTTCCTGCGGAGCAGATAGCTTGATGCAGGGCTCGATCCCAGGACCCTGGGATCATGACCTGAGCCGAAGGCAGAGGCTTAACCCACTGAGTCACCCAGGCGCCCCTCTAGATGGTTTTTTCCAAGTGGCATGGTTAAATATTCCAAAGTGATGGCTCTCTAATGAAATTTCATAAACTTCTTTTGTGAAACAGATCATCATACCAACTCAAACATTTGTTAATTTTTTTCACAATTATTTTGAATTGACTAGTCAGTTTTTCTGTTATAAGATGTTTTACTTTATGGCTAACTTATCTTGCAAAGTATAATTCTATCATAGATTTACAAGCACTATAGCTTTCAGCATTGTTTTTCAGCCTTTGGGGGAAAAATATGTTTATGCATAACACTGACTGTAAGAATGTTATATTACATGAGTTTGCTCACATCTGTGGCAGATATCAGATACTCACCAAACATGCTTTCTTTTCTTGGACAAGTTTTTAAAATAAGATTATTAGATTCTTTATGTGCAGGCAAGTTCAGATGATTAGTTCTTATCATCAAACATGTACTTAAGTGAGGTCTATCACTCCTGGGCCCAGGAAAGAGAATGCTTTCTCTCTTTTCTTCTTTCCCCATCACTGGAGAACTTGGAAGTTACATGCTAAAGATGATGAAATACTACAACATGGAAGGAATTTGGCTCCCTGAATGAGCATGTGAAGCAGAATCCCCTTCCTTACCACCTCCCTCTCAAAACTATTCTATTATGATGTGAATGAGCCATAATATTTATGATGCTAAGTCAGATAGTTTTACATGCTTTTTATGGCAGGTAGCCTTCCTGACTAATTAATATACATGTAAGCACTTATCACACTGCTTGGCATCGAGTAACCACTTAATAAATGACAGCCTTTATCAACACTTTTTATGTAGGATGATAAAATACATTCTCTGTTTCAAATATGCCTGCAGATAAAGCATGTTTGTTACCAGAAAAGCCACCTTGTCTGTTTTTTACAAAGTAATTACATTTATGAATATAAATGAATATTTCTGGCATTACCCAGTTCTCCATTATTGTGTATTTAAAAGAAAGCCATGCATCTCTTTTAATGATAGTTCACTTAATCTATTTCGGTAGCCATTATGCTGTATTTCACAGTTTAGAACTAGCATTTTTTTTTCCTTCTGGTGTTCCTTCATTTAGTCAACATATATTTAGTGGGTTACTACTATCTACTGAACTCTCTGCTGGATTTCTTTCCATGACTGATGCCATTCTGTGTCTGCCAGAGAGTACACTTTGCTTCATTTTTTGAGTGAATGCATATTGAGGTGTATTTTTCTTTTTCACTTTTAAGAAGATGCTGAGCTGGTGTCCTCCAAAACGATAGTTTGTATAATATTATCTGAATTATTCTCCCCTTTATTTAGGTGTTTTTCTTTTGGTTTTAAAATTGTGGGGGCGCCTGGGTGGCTCAGTGGGTTAAAGCCTCTGCCTTCGGCTTGGGTCCTGATCCCAGGATCCTGGGATCGAGCCCCGAATTGGTCTCTCTGCTCAGCAGGGAGCCTGCTTCCCTTCCTCTCTCTCTGCCTGCCTCTCTGCCTACTTGTGATCTCTGTCTGTCAAATAAAAAAAAAAAAAAATCTTAAAATAAAAAATAAAATTGTGAATGGTATTGAATATTCTACAATCTAGCTTATTGTATGATTAAAAATGATGATTAAAAAAGCTTGGAAATAAACAAATATTTCTCTAGGTCAGAAGACACAAAAAACTAGAAAGTGCCAAACTGAGCCATGAATGCAATGCCTAATCAGATTCTATTTCATCAACTCATGTTTGAGATTGTACAGTTGACCCTCAGGTAGATAACTGTTGGTATTCTATGTTATTAGTATTTATTAAGAATCTGGCAGAAGAAATAGAAATCACTAATACTGGATACAAACATCACTTCTCAGGAAAAAAAAAACTAAAAATTATTTTAAAAAGAAAAATTAATAAAGAAGTAAATAAGTAAATAAGAATAACATTTGGGGGAATAAAAAAGTCATTCAAGCAGCATATGCCTCAGAATTGGGAAAGGATAAAAGTTCTAAACATGTCACTAATTTTAGGGAAAGTCATTTATATTTCTACCTGAAAGTTTTAAAAGATATATCATTTTGCTTGAATTTTCTAATTCATGCTAGGGTCTAAGTAAGCTAGAGTTATTCATCTTTTCAATGACGTTGACCAAAAAAAAAAAAAAATTGAATATATGAAATATTCATCATTATAAAACATTAGATACCTTCTTTAGTGTGATAAAGAGTGACAGAGTATATGAATAGATGGCTGATTGTAATAGGAATGACTAATGTAGCATCTAGTTAAAGTATCTGAGAATGTATTTTACTAACACCAGAAGACAACCTTTAAAATTACATGCTATTTACTTCATTGGAATAAATCTTGCTACAGGTTTGTGGCCTATTCTCCATTGTGAAACACGATTAATGTTAATTTAAATGGTATGATCCTATGAAAGTGAATTAAAATGTTATCAGTAATCTGAGATTGATTATTAGATATGATAAGTGGTCTATATGTCTCAGACTGAAAAAAAAAAAAAACAACAACACCTCTTCATTAAAGAGTATATAGGGTACTCTTTACTTTACTTCAGTAAAGAGTACATAGGGTAATTTTATATGTCTTTTCTTGGTTATTATAAAAGATGTGCTAAGCTGATGAAATGACTAGCTCATGCTCTAGGATTGGGCACAGGAAAATAAGAAACAAGTAAGTACTGTAGTTATGATGACTTTAGAAATTGTGATACTATTATCAGATAAAACATTAAAAGATAGAAAAAAATGAGTTTTCACATTAATATCTAAAATGAGAGAATATATTTAAACATAGTAATAGCCCCAAATTAGAAAAATACATATAGGGGGCACCTGGGTGGCTCAGTGGGTTAAAGCCTCTGCCTTCAGCTTAGGTCATGATCCCAGAGTCCTTTCTGCTCAGCAGGGAGCCTGCTTCCCTTCTCTTTCTCCCTTCCTCTCTGCCTGCTTGTGATCTGTCTGTCAAATAAATGAATAAAATCTTTAAAAAAAAAAAAAGAAAGAAAAATACATATAGGTTATTTAACCATTTAAAAGACTGTTGATATCACTAAGTATAGTGTAGGGAGAAGAACTATGTAATTACCTTTTTTGGTTTACAGAGTCATTGACAAATACCTTTTAAATGGACTCTCTGTGTCCATCACTGTAACAGACAAGAAACCAACCATTATTCCTAATAAATCTCTGCTGGTCTTGAGAACTACAGAAATGGTAACCCTGATGATTTTATTTTATTTTATTTCTATTTTTTTTAAGATTTTATTTATTTATCAGAGAGAGAGAGGAAGAGAGAGCGAGCACAGGCATACAGAGTGGCAGGCAGAGGCAGAGGGAGAAGCAGGCTCCCTGCGGAGCAAGGAGCCCGATGTGGGACTCGATCCCAGGACTCTGGGATCATGACCTGAGCCGAAGGCAGCTGCTTAACCAACTGAGCCACCCAGGCGTCCCTGTAACCCTGATGATTTTAAAGGTGTAATTGCTTTCTTAGTTATCTACTTTGAACTACAAAGATATTTAGGCTTAAATTTGGAAAAGTTTAAGTCAATAGCACCCATAATATTGATATTTTTGAGATAATTGGTATTTAAAATATTTGTAATGTTTAAAAAAGTTTAGCTTATTAAAGTAAAAATCTTCTAATTATAATTCAAAAGAAATAATTTCAATTCAAAATAAATAATTTCACATTTGATTTAGCTTTTAATTCTACGTTGAAATGTTACTAAATTTGTATATAATATTTAAACATTCCAGAGGACTTTAGATCATCTAGGTGTTGCTGTTGTTGAAGAGTACACAGTTTGATGTGGGAAATTAGCATGTAAGTAGATCATTAAATGAAAATGTGTAACATTGAAAGCATTTTTTGTTGCCAGTATATATAAATCTTTGTTTTGCTCTCTTATTTATTGATAGTTTAATTTGGCACATAGATAATTGAAGGAATATTGATATATTTGATGCAATATATTATAGTCTTCATATTAAATAAGGAAGCATTTATAACAGAATTTATTTGGTGAAAGTACTTCTGGCCGGAATATAGTGGTATAAAATTAGCATTTCTCTCTCCATTTCATACTCACAAGAAAAATGAGAAACAAATTTCAGAACCAGGTAAAATCCAGACCCTCCCCAACCACCACCAAAAAAGGGGGATTATGGTTGCTAAAATAGTGGAGATAGATCATAGAGCATATGGAAAAACTAGAACTAAGACAAAGACTAAAACCCATTCAGATAATTCATATGAATGAGCCATTACATTGTAATTAAGGCTTAATTAATTAATGACTTAAAAACCCTAAATTTCCTGTTTATAGCAACAGAAATGTGCATATATCAGGTAATTGCAGGGTCTTCTCTGGACCCACTGCGGAAGAGGTACTAGAAGCCATGTAGGTATCTCTGCATATTTTTCCTTCTTCCACATCTCTTCCTCACCTCCTTTGTTTCTAGGGAGGCTGACACTTTTGTTCTGTATCAACAGGAGAATTTTGCCTTCCGTAATAAAGTTTGTCTAATGGGAGGAAGTAGTGGGTCTCTAACGGAAGGGCAAACGAGAGAGCCTGGACATTTGATCTTCACTACTTAAATCATTCCAAGTTTGCAACTTTTATCAGGAAACCCACTTCCACAAGGCTCCCTTTCCCATTAGGCACAGAGGTGTTCTTGTTAGCCCTGGGTTTCCTTACCTACTCTTGTTGATTCTCCTAAACAATGTCACACTCTTGTAAATATCTCCTTCATACCTATTTGAGTATTCCATCTCTCCCTATTCAATCTTCAATGGTTCTGAAATTTATATGAAAGTAATTTGAGACATAAGCCCTAAAAATGGGATTTAGAAATTGATATAGTCACATATTTGAGAGTATTGAGTTTTTGAAGAATGGGATTAAGACACTGCAATGAACCCAGATGGGGCTGAGAATCCTTAATTATTCCTGAGTACTGCTTATAGAGAAAAACATGTCCTGTCTCTAATCTGAGTTTTTCTCTGTATAAATAGATTCTAATGGCTTTAACTGGGGCACTTGTCTCACAAAGAGATGTCAGTTGCCCTTAGTATATACTCATCTTTCAGCTACTAAAAATATAAAATTTCAGCATATCTCAGATTGAGAATAATCCAAAAGAAGACATCTGTATTTTGAAAGAGTTGCAGAAACTTACTGATTTGTGGAGGCAGGATACTGGGTATCATGTAGGAGAGTGGATCTTGAGATTATTAGGCTAACAAAGAGGAAGTAAAGTCTTGTCGTAATGATATGAAATTTAATATGTTAGCTTAAAAAATTGTAAGTGACATTAATAGTCTCTAGGTCAGTTAATTGAAGCTAGATTCAACAATGAGGGTCCAATTTATACTGAGGAATATCCTTCAACTATATTTTATAACAGTGTCTGAAATACTTTTCCTTCGGCATGCAGCAATGTTGAAGAAACTAAGAAATGCATTGGGAGAATGTTAGAGGGAAGGGCACCATTATCTCTGAAAGTTTATGGCTTTATTTTTGTTCTTTCTAAGCAAGGGCTGATTATGGGAGGTGTCACAATTCCCTGCTTTCAGTGGGAATAATGAGCATTCTAAGAAGTAGGAGCCAGTTGGTAGCACTTAACCTTCAGAGAGCCCAGTAGATGAAATTACCATAACCAGGCCATAGGGACAGATTAGTAATAAGAGTGTTTTGATCAGCTGAGAATTGTGAAGAAGACTAATTGATTTCAGTGTCTTTAGGACTGGAACAGATGGGGAGCCTACAAAGGTGCTTTTTGGAATATATAATTAGAAAAATTCTTGGTCTGGTGGGAAGAATCCTAAGTCAAGTCAACACTTGTGTGCACACTCACTCTTTCACACACACATACATATGCACACACACACACATACACACACCCTCAATAAATTAAGAATAGATTAATACATTCTCAATAGTTAAAAACAAGTTATCTATTAATCCCCCAAAGCTAATGTTGTTTTAGTGAGTGAACAGAAGATTTATACCCACTAGAGTCAAATCAAGACAAAATGTACACTACCAGCTAATTAAGTAATATTACTCTGAAGTTACTAGCCAATATATTTAGAACAGAAAAAAAATGAATAATATGAAACATGAATAGGGAGAAGTTTTTCTTTCATTCTGTAGAAGATATTATAGTATGCCTAGAATTAAAAAGATGGTACAGATTTCTGTTACAAAAATAAGAAAATGTATAAAATAATAGTACAAAAATCATATGACTATATTCATATGATTATATGAATGCACAACAGCCATAATAGAAGAATTTATTTCAAAAGTGATAAAAATATGTCAAATAAGTTCAAAATGACTCTAAAAACCTACCTGTGGACATTATTAGGAGGCATAAGAGTACACTTGTATAAAGGGAAATGCATTTGGTAGACAATCAAAATATAAAATATTTTATTTTCCTTTAGTAAATTCACACATTTAAGGTGATGTTAATAAAAATATCAGCGGGAAGTGATATCACCCAGACAGCAACATAGGTTGTTCTTGACTTTGCTGTCCCTCAAAAGAAAACTAACAACGATTTAAGACAAAGACACCACTGAGAAATTCTAGAACACAGGTGTGAGGCTAAAGCACACTTTGCACCACAGACTGCATTTGAAGGGTAAGAGAAGTGGCTATGTGTTAACCTCATTGCCCCTCTCCCAAGACAGTATAGCACCATACTGAGAGGTCTCTCCTGAACCTTTCCTTTCCCTGGGGGACCAGCCTCCTCCCATCATTTTGTGGGAGCCCCTACTCTGATCTCATACCACACAGATAGCAGGGAAATCTTCAGGGCTTGACCACTGGGAATCTGACTGTGATGGAGAATGGGGAGGAACTTGGAACAACCAGCACACAGATCTTGGCAGATTGCATTCATACCTGCAATGCCCAAATAGTGATCCCAAGCAGTGGTTTTGCTCATCTGGAGAACCAAGTTGTGGTGTACTCTAACCAGGGGACATGGTGGAGTACAGACCTACCTGCCCTATTTATAACCTCAAAGGAGTTTTGCTACCTCCTGTGGAAAGTGTCTTCCAGCCCCATATGACCAGGAGACAACTCCTGGAGGCAATGCAACCTAGAGGCACTCAAACCAAGCAACAGGCAAGCAGAGCTGATTGTCTCTGAAGCAAAGCCAGTGCTGGGAGTGGAGGGTTGGTGTGCTATGTACAGGCAGGGGAATTGCTTCCTAGCCAAGGTTGAGGGTGGCTCCTAGTCCCTCTCAGTGAGAAAGCCTGCTTGGAAAATTGAGATTAGCCTGGATTGACCCCTCCCCTTCCACCAACCAGTGGACTAGTACCTAACCCCACCAGCTGTGGAGAGTGCCTTCAGGACCATCTGATCAGAAGACAACTCCTGGAAGAGGAGGGCCAGAGATGGGTGGGTCAACCCCATAGTTTACAGAGCAAAGTTGATGGCCCCATTCAGTTGGGGAGCTTAGGGCTTCATTCAACTTGAGTTACACTGGCCTTAGTGTAAAGATTTGTTTCTCCTGGGCAGGGAATCTAATCCATAGCCCAACTCATCTGTGCACAGAGCCGTCAGCCTATCCGACAAGGGAACCTAACCAGAGCATATGGGGAGATGCTGGTCCCATTCATCAGCTCTACATGGTTCCCCATCTGCAGAGCACACCCTCACCTAACCAGGGAATTTAATGTACACTCTAGCCTGATCTGGATCCCCAAACAATGAGCAATACAGGCCTTGGATCTTGTCCTGCTTCCCTGATGGCACATGAAGCTAAGTAGTTGTCTCACTTATTACTGAATATAATATCCAATTCTGACCATCTAGTAGCCCCAGCCAGAGAATCCAGGAAAGCATGAAACCCACCCTACAGTCTCACTTGGGTAGGGAGCCAAGCCTCCCCTATCCAGCAGTCTTATCTAACTGTTCTCAGTTGGTGGTACCCCCTCCCCAAACCCCATCCTCAGAGTTCAGTTGCCTAAGCCCCAAATAGACATAAGCAGGCCTCACCTGTCCAAGGACATTACCTGCAGACTTACCCAGAAACCCTAAGTGAGCCGAATGGTGAACATTTTGCAAATGCAAACCTACAGTCTGGAAGAGAAGCCCAATTACTCAAATGCACAGACACCAACATAAGAAACCAAATTTTAATATCCATCAACAGGTGACATAATAATTATATATTATTGTGTATGCAGACTTTCAAAATAAATAGGTTGGGGGGCACCTGGGTGGCACAGTTGGTTAAGTGACTGACTTGATTTCAGCTCAGGCCATGATCTCAGGATCTTGAGATGGAGCCCTGGGTCAGCCTCAGCAATCAGTGGGGAGTCTGCTTAAGATTCTCTCCTTCTTCTGCCCCTCACCTCACTTGTGTGCATGCTCTCTCTATCAAATAAATAAATAAACATATATATATATATATATATATATGTGTGTATATATATATATATTTTAAGTGAATAAGTTGGAAAAACAAAGAAACAGTTTATTTTGATTGTATTATACATATATACAAGATAGCAACATACTAAACACATATCAATACAGTGGTTAATATACAACCACAAATTTTCATGGTTTAAAATAACAACTGTATTTTTCTCATACTTTGTAGGGCTCAGGAATTTGGGAAGGGATTTATTGTGGCCTTGGTCTCCCTCTGGTCTTCCCCATGAAATTAAGCCAGATGGGTGCTGAATGGCATTTCCTTCCTCCTTCCCTTCCTTCCTTCTTTCTTTTTTTTTTTTTTTTTAGATTTATTTATTTATTCAAGAGGGAGAGCACAAGTGGGAGGGGAAGAGAGAGGGAGAGAGAATCTCAAGGGGACTCTGGGCTGAGCACGAGCCCAGTGGTGGCCTTCATGAAGGCCTGGATGCAGGGGTCAATCTCACAACCCTGAGAGCAGGATCTGAGCCTGAATCAAGAGCCACCCCTTAACTGACTGCATCACTTAGGTCCCCCTAAAAGAATAACCTTTTTTGACCTAACACCAGAATTTAGTTACAAATGTGTGACTACAGTCAGCCCAGATTTAAAGGAAGGGGATTTGTTATAGACCCCAACACTTGATGGAATGAGTTTTAAAGTATTTGCAGACATGTTTTAAAATTGTCACATACTGTATGTAAGAAAACAGAATCCTCTCTTACCTATATTAAGGGAAAAGAACAAGGTACGTAGCACAGAAATGGCACAATACACTGTAGAATTAATGGGGAGACATAAATATGCATATGTTTCTATGTGCAAAAATTACCTATAGCGCTATATAGAGGAAATGAATATCAGTTGATGCCTTGGAAATGGATGGAACAGCCAGGAGACAAGTTTGGAAAGATTGTATTACTCTATCATATGTAATATTCTTCATGTAGTTTGCAAACTGTATTTTTCAAAAATTCAAAGAAAAAGTAGGTAAAGTAAATAAATACATAAAAATATTAGCCTGTATTAGGCATACAATAATGTTTGATATGCTGTGCTTAGAAAAAGCATTTTTTAGGAAAACCATTTTTGTTATTTGGATTTTAGTTTACATACAGCATGATTCACATCTATTAAGTGTTACAGTACTGGCTAAGGAAAGGGTTAAGGTATAGGCAGGAAGAGGTAGCACCCGCCCCCAACTAGGCTCTGAAACTCCTTCTGGCAGGCAGAAACTAAGAATGAACAAGAGATAAGAGACTAGACCAGACTACCTGGCCATGGATGTTAGGGAATATTTTTCTTTGGTGGCTACATTGTAATTACAGAAAATGGCCAGACCTCAAAGAATTAAGTCATTAAGGATGTTCTCAATAGCTGTTGCTCAAACCAAGAAAGTACAAGAATCTCAAGGCCACAAACTTCCTTGTCAAGTTTTCAATAAAAGACTGCCATTACAAGCCCTCAATGGCAACCCATTCAGGACCCCTCTCACTCCAGAGACCCTTTCTTTTCCTTTCAGCTCTCACCCTCACTTAATAAACTTCCACTTCATTTCACCCTTTTGTGTTTGCGAGATTCAGTCTTTGACTCTATAAGAATCCTGCAATCTGCAACAGTATGATGAATATTAAAGAATGTGTTCAACAATGAAGCCACTAGGCAGATTACAGATTAAATATAGATTATTTCTGTCACCTCAGTACTACATTACTTCTCGCTCCTTTGCTTTCCCCCATTTCCCACACAGTAGAGGCATATAGTATTTTGATTTATTTCACTCTAGTTGGTTTACCTAATTTAGGCATTCATGTAAATGGACCGATATGATATGACTCCTTTTGATCAGCATAAAGGTTTTGATTCCTCCCCATAAGTGCATGTATCAGTAGTTTGTTTTTACCTATGGCTGAGTAGAAATCCACTTGTATAAATATACCACTATTTTTTAGACATCCTTTTGGTGGACAGTTAGGGTATTTCCAAATTTTTATCATTTTTAATAAAGTCATTAAAAACACCCTATTTTTTTTTAAAGATTTTATTTATTTATTTGACAGAAGCACAGTGAGAGAGGGAACACAAGCATAGGGAGTAGGAGAGAGAGAAGCAGACTCCCCATTGAGCAGAGAGCCCAATGTGGGGTTTGATCCCAGGACTCTGGGATCAGGGCCTGAGCAAATGGCAGACACTTAACAACTGAGCCACCCAGGTGCCCCCCAAAATACCCTAATTTAATTAGGTGGATATACATATGTTTTCAATTCACTAGGATAGAATAGATTAAAATTAGGTTCGATACTCTGTGATTTTTTAAAAAAAAGTCATAAATTTTCTAAATGATCATTCCCTGTTACTTCCTATGTGCAATGTAAAAGAATCCCAATAAAGGGTAATTTTGAAGTCATTAAAATTTGAGAAAAATATTTGACCACCTTAAGACCATATTATCTGTATATGTATAATAGAAGTAATAATACGTAGAGAATTTCTCGCATAAATTAGGAATGTTTCTTTTTCTTCTTTCTTTCCTTCTTTCTATCCTGCCTTCTGGACAAAAACGGGTCACAAATTAGGTAAACTTGTATGTCTGATTTTTTTACTTCTCCAGAGTAAAAGTGATGAAGTAACAAAGTAGATAAGCTTTCCAGTCCATTAGTATCATTGGTGAACTTGTTAAAAATGACTATTTCCAGGCCACTGGGGCTCACACGCCAGTTGTTAGGCACAAAGGCAGCCCAAATTATCTGATGCAAATCACTTATTTCTGTACTTTCAGGTTAACTGTTTAAAAGTGCAATCATTTACAAATTTCAGTCTAATCACAAATGACATTTGGACTATTGTATGAGTTCATGATTAGAAAAATTTCAAATTGTTAAAAATAGTGATTACAAACAATTTGGGAATAGTAAGAAAAAAACATTTATTTCCTACTTGCGTAGAATTGTTCTATTACTTCTAAAACATCACAGAACTTCTTATGATCACACTCATTTACATGCATTTATTTAAAATTAGTCTGAAGCTAGTGTGCAGAATTAATACAAAGGAACATTGTGTTATTGATTCTAACATCTTCAGTATTTAATAGATATCAATCTTCAATAACGTGTGCAATTTACTGCACAAGTCACTGGATAAAAAGCACTGGGGATTTTTTTGACTCTTATAACAATCTGATAATATTTGATTTTGATAAGGTTTAGGCTAGTATTAAAAGTTAAAATGAAAATAAAGTGGCTTTTTTCTTTGCCTCCCAGTTGAACATGCACTCATATGACAGAACTGGATCTGAACCATGAGAAAAACTTCTCAATCTATAAATTGAATTTGGATTGAATGTTTGTAGCTCTCAAATTCTTTTCTTACAAAACTGTCGTTGAAAGCAAGTTTTTTTGTTTGTTTGTTTATATCTCATTAATTAGAAATAGTTATTGTATGCCATTATAATACCAGTCTACATGATTGAAAAAGTTGCAAGCTGCATTTTGACATGAACGATATTGAAAGAACAGGTTTTAGGGACAAGTCTGATTATGTATAACATGTCTTGAGGAATTATTGTTTAGCAAACTTGCTGACAATTGCTGGCATATTCAAAAAGTAAAACTTGTGGTGGGGGCTCAGGAAAAAATCGTAATTGTTGACACATTGTTCCAGCAGCAATATGCAAAAACTGCACTACTATAGACCTTGGTATGTGATAATTGATTAAAATATATCTCCTGAAAGGAAGGGAAAAAAAAAAAAAAAAACTGAGGAAGGAGGATGGTTAGGAAGTAGGAGAGACAGATAAAAATCAGACTTATTTTTGTATTAAAAAAAATTATTCATGGTGCACCTGGGTGGCTCAGTCGGTCAAGCATCTCCCTTTGGCTCAGATCGTGATCCCAGGATTATCCCAGGGTCCTAGGATCGAGTCCCACATCAGGTTCCCTGCTCAGCAGGAATTGTACTTCTCTGTTTTCCTCTGCCCCTTCCCACTGTTCTTGCTCACTTTCCCTCTCTCTTTATTTCTCTCTCTCTACCTCTCCCTTCAAAAATAAATAACATATTTAAAAATATATAAAAAGTCATTAATTTCAATATGAATATATTGACTAGTTTAAAAAAATAAACTTTTTATTCCAATTGTTATCTTATGAATCTTTTGCATTCAAAGTATATTTCTTATGAATCAAGTTCTTAGAAAACATTTAATAAGAGAATATCAGTACCACTTCTGAAAGTTCAGAGTTAAGAACCCTTTCAAACATGATGCAAACTTAGATACCATCAAGAATGAGGTAAAGTTTGTCCATAAACTACTAATCTTATGCTTAAAAAATCATAAAAAATCAAGAAAATTAAAAGTTATACAATAAAAAGGAAGTTAATTTCAGAGAAAAGTTAATTAAAATTAATCTTAGGGCGCCTGGGTGGCTCAGTGGGTTAAGCCGCTGCCTTCGGCTCAGGTCATGAGAGGCCCGCATCAAGCTCTCTGCTCAGCAGGGAGCCTGCTTCCCTTTCTCTCTTTCTCTGCCTGCCTCTCCATCTGCTTGTGATCTCTCTCTGTCAAATAAATAAATAAAATCTTTAAAAAAATAAATAAATAAAATAAAATTAACCTTAAACATAGAAATTGTTCTTTAAAAACTAAAAAATAAAACAATAATAAAGTATCATTTTAGAGTTTTCAAGTAGTAATTCAGAGATTATCCTGTGCTGTTAGTGGGAATATAAATTAATACAATCTTCCTGAAGTCAACTCACCAATATTACCTCAATTTTAAATGGACATGTCTTTGAGTCAAGGATACCATAAAGTACCAAAAGTATATTTTCACCATGGGATTATTAGTAAATGCAAACAATTGGAGATAAGAGGAATGTCCACTTATAAAGCCTAGTTAAATAAATATACTAAAAGCACATAAAGCAATACTATGCTCATTGAATAGCATTTGCTTTTGCTTTTAAACTGTCTTTACTGCAGACATATGTACCAAAAATTGTAAAATTTTAGAAAATCTGCACCACCTTTGTTAACTAATTTGTTCCTTTTCTCTGTTAGTTGATATGTTGAGAGTGATACCCAAATAGTGAGTTTTCAATTGATTATTGTAGTTTAACAAGTATTTCATTGAATTTAATGATATGGGTGGCATTTTGTCTCAAGATTATATACCATTTTGTAACTTCTTGACATGTATATTTAATGTCTGGCAATAACATTTGCATGGTTCTGTTATGCAGATTTATTTTCCTTCATGATGATATTGAAAATATGAATACACTTAGATGATAATTTTCATTGCAGAGAATATCAAGGTTGTATAATTTAAAAGAATAAAATACTCAAACATTGCATATAAATTATGTCTTTATAACTTGAAGTATTATATTTTATGAAGCCATAATTACCACATTTTCCAATTGCTTTACTAAATATATATTAAAAGCATTTTGCTTAGAACAAGTAAAAATTTTAAATTCACTGTATATTTAATTAATTCAAATAAATACTATGTGAATGTATTTGAATAGAAAAACTGATTTTAATACCTAAGTCATAATCTTAAAATTATGTCCTTACTAAATCTGATCATCTTTTGATTTACATTCTTTAAAAACTGAAAAAATATAATGCAATTTTGTAAATTAATATTCCACCTTATTTTGGATTTAGATGCCAAAACTTTGTGTGAAATTATAACTGGAACTTGGGCATAGCTTAGATCAAAATACAAAATAAAGTTGAAAGTGTGAGATATAAGTTAATTAGTTTATTATTATGCAAGAATTTATGTTCCGATTTGTATTTGCATGTAAAATAAGAGTGGTAATTACTGAGTTAACTTGATAGCCAAATGTGTTTTAACTTAAATAATTTGAATTATTGAAAAAAAGCTTTCTTTGATGCAATTATCTGAATAAATGAATTAATTTTCATCTATGCAGGAGTTGTTTAAAAAGAGTAAACAAAATTGTTGAAAGTATTCCTATTAAATCTTGATAACACCTTTTATGTTACATATCGCTTGCACTACATAATGAGATAAACCAGGTTTGCAGAGGAACCTAGAGTTGCATAGAGATGGCATGTTTTAATTGTATAATTCAATATTATAAAACATCTAGTTCCACAGTTCTCAAAGATGGTGAGTAGTGTGGCATGAAGGTGCTGGGAGCTAAATTTACCAATTAGTGTTCATCGAAACTGTTTCATTGGTATGCCCCATTGCCTCTTTCTTTCTTTCTTTTCCATTGAGGGAAATATTTGAATAATGAATAAAGTGCTTGTGATGGTCTACCCCACTTCTAAGTGATGTAGAAGAGTCAAAGAAAAGCAAACCCTGAACTTTCTTTTTCCTTTCTAAATTGTCTTCCCTATTGTGTTTTGATAGGACAGATACATAGTTCTCTTTACTTCTTAAAGTGACCTTTGGAAATTTCATACGAATAACTACAGCCTTATCACAATTTATGATTTATTTTCAGTAGAATATTATGATTCAAATCAACACTACTAAGCAATATCTAGAAATGAAGAACACATTAAGTTTTGAAAGAGCACATCATTTAGAAATCTATCTTCTAAGATGTAATGCTCAATATAGACAAATATATAAATTAATTCAGACAAGTGGAAATTCTTCAATTGGCATAGATTATCTATCTTATTTTGGTGGCAAACATTGTTTTAACTAGACAAAAGATTGCAGAGACTATGTTATCACATTTCATACTGAGATTATTATTTTTTCTCATGGAATTGGATGTATTCAATTTCTAGCTACAGTACAATCACAGCATTCTAACCAGAAAGGCTTTGAAATGAATGGCTCACATGTGGAGTAATATTTACATCTTCTCCTATGGGATATACAGCACCCTTTCCAAGTTAGAAAGGCAAACTTCCATCAGTCAATAAGAATTCCTTTGGCCAAAAAATTCTAACAAGTTTGTTCGATAACCTGGAATATTGTTTCAATAAAATTTCACAGTAGATTCCCTTTGAACAAAATGAGTTCTTTTAAGATATAAATTATACATATATGCACATATATATGAATAATATACATATATAAATGCATATAAATATATGCAAATATGCATAAATTATATATACATCTAAATAAATAAATATACAGGGTTTGAGGGTTGAAATCATCTCTAGAGTGCTTCTATTGAAGGTAGTCAGGTTAATGGTACTCAGGACCCTTTAGCTGGCCTCTCATGGTAAGGAGGACTTTCAGGACTAAGGCATCACTCTGGTACAGTCAGAACTAAGAACAACCACAGGCTTTCCTGAATGTCAAGGCCTAGTTTTAATAACTGGTGTTTATTTAATCGAGACAAATACAGCTCTCTAAATGATTGGCAGCTCAAGGTCTGCCAGATCTGCCAGCTGTTATCTTTCAAATGAGAGTGAAAGCTAAGAGCTTAACATTGTGTGCCTTTGGTAAAGCATGGAGATCATAAATATACATCTCTAAATGGACACAATATACCTGCTTTTTTTAGTTGTGTACGGAAAACCAATTTTATATTATTCATATGTTTTTATTCTTTTGGAAACTGTGGTTAGCTATTGTGGCTTAATATTTTGAAAACTCTAGGCATGTATTCTACCAGTAACATGACTCTGAGAATGCAATTTTTACTTTTTTTTTTTTTTCCTTTCTAGCAGATACATTTGGTCCAATTGAAAAAGTAAATAAAGGAGAATAGAAGATTCAACCCCTGGTCAAAAGTTCAAATTTCAGTTCTATTTTTTCTATTCTTGTAAACAATTAATGGTATTTTTTAAGGTTAGGGTGTTATTTGACATAATAATCTAGTGTTACTTATGATATTATATGGTAGTTCACTTTTAATAACACAGATGTCTTTGGACATTCTCCTTTGGAAACTGATTTCATTAGGAGACTGTTTTTATGTCACCAAAAGATAATTTACAGATGAATACATAGTTTTTTCTTTTTTTTAGTTACATCAACTGTTTATTAAACGCTTATTACATCCCAAGCAGTGTACTTTATAAGTATACATTTTTAAGAATATGTATAGTAAGTTCTCATCTCTTCGAGGTATGCCTTATTTAATCATGTATAAATTAAATAATACAACAAAAGTCATGTGGCAGGTAAGGAACCTGTACTTGACTTCAATGGTCTTTCTCTCAAACATGAATTTTTCTCTCCTTATCTAATAACATGAACTGGAGAATGCACTTATTACATGCTCCTCATTACTTTTGTGGGAATTGTTTATCAAACAGACAACATCAATTGTATGGCACAGATCATAATTATACTACCATGGACAGATATTTTCAGTAACTGTCAATGAGAGTGAGTTTGCTTTAATATACAGAAAACTAATTTTCATGCATTAGAAATCAAAGTGTTCATGTCAGAATGTGCTACTTACTACTGAGTGATTTCATAGAGCTGTTCAAAAAAGTCTGCTGATAAACTTTAATATTATTGTCTATGTGCATAGATACATATGAGCAATGTTGTTAAACCTATTAAAGTCTTAGTTAGCCAAAACATTGGGAAGAAGTGAGAATTCCAGAAGTTAGAAGACTGAACAAGTGAATGAGTACATTAACTTGGTATGGTATAGGGTAAAATTATGGGAATGTCATTGAAAGATTTCTCTGGGAAATGGGAAAGGTAAAACTAGTGCAACCAGGATTTTATGGGGAATGATCAAGTCCAGGAAACAAAATGATTGGCACAGGCCAGGGGCTGCCACTTACTGCTTATTGTTAAGAAGGCTGGAACTGCACATCTCCAGAAATTATTCCAAGGAGTGGGGTGTGTGACTCGGTAGCACTGCACATACAAGAGTATTACCAGTAGTTGAAATCAAGAGAACTAGGTTTCTGGGGTGTGAGGAGGTAGTTAGGCACAAAGTCAGCAGACTTCAATTGTATAGGAAATTTTTCATTAAGAAATACCTTAGCTTACAAAGGAAACTAAAGGGCTAGGATCTTCCTCTATTTTTTTTTTCATTAAAATATGTTGATTAATTTCAGCTAAGTTATACTCTCAGTAAAGAAATTTCTTTCATCTACCCTGTAAGAGTTAACTCGATGCTTTCACTGTAAATGTCTTACTGATCTTTTGAAGTTCTTATGTTTTGAAGACTCCAACTGTTTAATTTCCTATAATCAGCACTGGCAAGTAGATAACAGCACAGGTAGAACTAAAACTCCATTTTTATGTTAAACTCTTCTCTCAAGTCTCAGAATCATCTGGTTTAGGCCTGGTTGCACATTCAAAATAGAGAGAACTATTATTGAACACCTCGCTTCACAGAGTCTGTTGGGTGAATAGGAATCCAGTATCTTCTGCAAACATGCTTAGGTAATGGGTCCACCCAGGCTCCATTTCCATAAAGTCACCGAGTAAGAGAAAATTGCCCTCTGCCTTTGAAAGGAGAGAGTTTTCAACATTTGTCTCTCCCAGTGTCTTCTGCTAATTGATTTTTATAGTCTTATCCAGAATATTAAAGTTCTATTAATTTATATTTGTTTTCATGTCATTTAACCATCTTTAATTGAGCTTATTATATTTTAAATTCCTTCAAGTATCAATGATTCCAAACTCAAACAATTATTTCCAGAATGGTTACTCTTTAAGTGTCTTCTATTATTCAGACTTCTGAACCTACACCTCGTTGCACCTGGCCATGTGATTCCTCTGTGTCTTCTCTTCTCACTGAGCCTTGTTTGCACAGTGCTGGGATCATTTTCCTGTGCACACAGAACAAGAGGTAAAACAGTGTCGTTTAACTAAATTGTTAAATAATCCATCAGAAAGTTAATTTCAAATGTCAAGAAATTGAGTGGACTAATATTTGCATGTACCATTTAGTGGCTTTTGATATGAATTTGGAGTGATTCCTTAATAACAGTGAAAACCTCCATGGTAGTCATCCCCCAAACAAAATTTATTTCATATACTTCATAGGAGAAATGAAGAAAAAAAAATTCTACTTATATATAAAACACAGAAACAATGGGTTGTCAAAGGATATTGTCAATACAGCTTAATTCAGATATAATCATTATGACAGATAATTCAAATTTATTTTTATTTTATTCATGTATTTGAAAGAGAGAGTAAGTGTGAGGCAGAGCACAGGTGTGGCAGGGGGAGAGAGGCATGGTCCTGACTGAGGAGGGAGCCCAACCTGGGGCTCAGTCCCAGGACCCTGGGATTATGACCTGAACTGAAGGCAGATGCTTAACCAACTGAGCCATCCAGCACCCCAGATAATTCAAATTTAACAGTTTGAGGAAAATAAAGTAGTCAACAAAAATAACACAACATTCTCAAATATATAAGGAGGATGTATACTACCCCATATGAAACATTACAAACGTTTCTTCTCATTTGATGATTTCATCCTCATTTTAATGAAAGAGTTTTAACAAAAAGTTTTAACAAAAGTGAGTTTTTGAGTCAACGAAAGCAAATAAAATTACTGAAATAATGTTAATAAAAATGGGACAGCAATATGATTAAATATGATGTATACATGAGTTATAATTAACTGAGAAGAAAATTACCTCTAAATATCCTGATAGATAAGACAATAAGTAAAGATTATTAATTACTTAATTTTGGTTGATTAAATAGATGAAGCACATCAGTTCATTCAAAGAATATAATTGTTTTGTTAAAAAGAATTTCCTTTAATAAGAAATATTAATGCACATGTTTTAATTATTAATAAATGTCTTATGATTCTTAAATAATAGTACTTTGAAATACTTTAATATAAATTCAAAATAATGTAGTTTAGATGCTTAACTTAAACTGTATTATTGGAATTTATCTAGGTACGGGATGTTTTATGAAGAGACATAATTGTCTTATATACACTGTATCAGTATCAGTAATGTTGACTATAAAGCTAGGTATGTAGTAGCCCTCAATAAATATATTTTGAATATATAGTTAATAAATAATTTACACAAAGCATGATAAACTGATCTTTTACAAATTTTCTCAAATATTATATATCTTATATGGATTTCTGACAATGATCAGGTTTCAGACCCTTAAAGATTATGATATTTGAGATCAGATATTATCTGTTAACATTATGACCAAGTAAATAAATAGGTGGGTAACCTTAATGAAAGTACACCACCAAATATTTTAAATAAACTTTAAGTTCTAGAATTTTTTATTTTGAGATTTGTAGAAAATAATGAACATTGATTCATTATCCTTAACTGAAGTCTGTGATTTATTCAGATTTCCTTAGTTTTTTTCTAATATTCTTTTCTGTTAAAGCATTCCATCCAGAATAAAACATGACATTTAGTTACTGGTCTTTGTCAGGTTTTCTTGTCTGTGGTAGTTTCTTGGATTTTCCTTGTTTTTAATGACCATGACAATTTTTGGAGTACTGGGTAGGTATTTTGTAGAATGTCCCTCGATTGGTATTTGTCTAAGGTTTTCCTCATGATTACACTGGAGTTATGAAACTTGAGGAGGAATGTCACAGAGGAAAAGTGCCATTTTCTTTATTACATATCAAGGGTAAATACTACCAACATGATTTGTCACTGTTCACTGTTGATGTTAACTGTTAATGTCCCCCCCAATAATGGGTCTGTGATCAAAGGAGTGAGACTGATGCAAAGCGAAGGTCAAGCAAAGCTTTATTTCACGCCAAGCATCCAGAATCAAACCAACCGGTCAGGGCTGTCTCTCTTCCAAGAGGCAATGAGGACCATTCCCAGCCTCACAGACTAACTTTTATAGAGGTGGTTGAGCCTGGCTTATACACAGGTGGCCAATGAGATTGCAATATACAGGGAAAACTGCACAGTCATGCTAGGTTGGCAATACGGGTGGCCAATTGAATTTCAATTCACCATAGTAAATATATGCATGCCCTACTGATTGGATGTCTCGACCTGGCCTGGCCTGCCCTTGTATCTGGGCTTTGCAAGTAAGTTCCTCTGGGAGGAGCGGGGTCAATCTAAGTTTACAACCAAATGGCTCCCTCTGGCTAACCAGGCCCTTACATTAACCTTAGATCATTTGACTGAAATAGTCTTTTCAGGTTTTCCACTGTAAATTTATTCTTTATCCTTTTGCCCTTTCTATAATGTACTCTTTCAAAGAAAGTCACTATATGTAACCCATTCTTGTGGGATGGGGAGATACGCTCTCCGTCCCTAAGGACAGAATATCTGCATATTTATTTGGAATTCTGTTGGATGAGAGATATATCTCTTCTCTCCCATTTATTTATTATTTATTTAATCATTTATTTCAGGGTAGAATCATGGACATTTATTTTATGTGTGGGTTATAATCCAATTTGACTTTATTGGTTTAGTTAATCAGTTTATTCCTGATTTGGCTATTGGGTGTTCTTTCTGTTGAATTCTGTATAATTTTGACATACCCCCATAGTTGTGTATGTATATGTGCACATTTCCTTACCTTCTGGCACTCCAAGGTATTCCAGGCTTATCATATTTCCTTCCCTAGTGCTAGAATTAGCCATTTCTCCAAGGAGCTCTGATTCTTTGTGTTAAGAAATGGAACTAGAAACCATGGTTCAGGAGCTAGGTGTGCTTGTTGCTATGAAGGTATCATTCAAATAACAAAGCAAGGAAATATATGTGTGATTACAAACAAGGTATACAAGCAAATCCATGTAAATATTTCTATTTGTATACTTTTGAATTTATAGTCAATACCATGGTCTTCAACCCTACTCCATTACTGCACTGAGTATTCTAATTTCCTTTTCTCTGTAAACTCTCACAATAGCAAGAAATCTCAGGGATTTCTTAGGGAGAAATCCATCAGTCTTCTGTTTATTTATTTTTTAACACCAATATACATGAAAAGCAATATCAGAATTGTTAACCCATAACCTCATGAGACACACTATTATCAATAGAATATAGTGCTTTTGTACAGTTTCTTTTGTCTTTAGTTCTACATGTGTTATTCATTTCCACAGATCCTTAGGTCAGTACATTTTTCCCTGTCCCCTTCTATGAAGTTATTTCAGATATGTTTATAAAAGTAGATTATTTTGTCATATTATTTATTCTTCCTTGGGGTCCCTTAGTCTCTTAAATTATTTTTAAAGTTTGTATACATTTAGGTTTACTCCTGTGCTGTAAAGTTCTACTGGTTTTGCTAAATGGCTAGTGTCATATATCCACAAATACAGTATCATGCAGGAGAAATTTACCATTCTAAAATATCCCCTGTGCTTCAACTATTCAAATCTACACAAGCAACCACAAATCCCTGGAAACTATTGATCTTTTTATTATCTCCATAGTTTTATTTTACCAAGATATTTTATAACTGGAATCATAAAATATATAGTCTTTTTAGATTGGCTTCTTTCACTTAGCAATATGCACTTATAGTGATCTATTTCTTATTGTAGCTTAACTATTACTTTGTATTTAATTCAATAATATTCTATTATTTGGTTGCACCACAGATTATTTACCCATTTATCTATTAATGGACACATTGGTGGCTTACAGTTTTGGTTATCATGAATAAATCTGTTATAAATATTCATGTGAATGCCTTTCATTGGACATGACTTTCCAAATCAGTAAGGCACCTAGCTAGGATCTGATTGCAGGATCATCTGGCAAGATTATGTTTAGCTTTACAAGAAACTGCCAATCTGTCTTCCAAAATCTTACATTTTGCATTTCCTCTATCTATGAATAAAAGTTCTTGTTGATCTACATCCTTGCTAGAAATTGGTAATATCGATTTTTTAATTTTACATATTATAATATTTGTACAGCAGTATTTTATTGTTATTTTAATTTACCATTTCCTAATATGATATGGGCATCTTTACATGTTTTTGTTTCCCATCTGTACATATTTCTTTGTGAGGGCTCTGAACTGCTCTTTTGCCTATTTTTAATTGGGTTGTTATTTTTTTATTGTTGAGTTTTACAATTTCTTTGCATATATTGGAAACAATCATCTGTCAAATATATCTTTGGAAAATATGTTCTTTCAGTCTGTGCCTTGACTTTTTATTTTTTAAGTGTCTTTCATAATGTTTGTAATGTTAAAGACTTTAATGTAATTTCTAATTACATTTAGTAACATTACATTTAATTAAAAAGACTTTAAAATGTAATTTTAAAGATCCAATTAAACTTTTTTTTACTATATTGATTGCACTTTTGTGTTGTATCTAAAAATTCATCACCATGAGAATTGGATCAAAGTGGTCAAAAGTTACAAAGTTCCACTTAGAAGATAAGTTAATACTGGGAATATAATGCACAACATGGTGAGTATAGCTCACATTGTTGAATGATATATTTGAAATTTGAGAGTAAATCCTAAAAGTTCATATCACAAGAGAAAAAACCATTTCTTCTTCTTCTTCTTCTTCTTCTTCTTCTTCTTCTTCTTCTTCTTCTCCTTCTCCTTCTCCTTCTTCTTCTTCTTCTTCTTCTTCTTCCTCTTCTTCTTCTTTTCATCTATACGAGGTGATGGATGTTAACTACATTTGTTGTGGTAATTATTTTGCAATATATGTAAGTCAAATCATTATACTGTACACCTTAAACTTCTGTAATGCCATATGTTAATTATATCTCAATAAAATTGAAAGAAAAAACACAAAAACTCACACCAAACTCAAGGTCATCTAGATTTTCTTTTATGTTTTCTACTAAGAATTTTGTATTTTAGCATTTCAAACTTAGCTCAATGATCCATTCTGAGTTGATTTTTGTGAAAGGTGTAAGATTTGTGTCTATGTTGGTTGTGCATTTTGGATATTGATGTCCAATTCCTCTCATAGCATTTGTTGAATAGATTATTCTTTCTTTATTGAATTTCTTGTGCTTCTTTATCAGAGATCAGTTGCCTATTTTTGTGTTAGTGTTTATGAGTTCCTTTTTCTGTTCAGTTGATCAATGTTTCAATTCTTCCCTTAATATCATGTTATCTTGATTAATATATCTTATTCAAAGTCTTGAAATTGGTAATGCAACTCCTCTAATTTTGTTCTTCTTCAATATTTTGTTGACTATGGATTCTTTGTCTTTCCATATAAACTTCAAAACCCTGTTTGTTTCCCAAAGTCAAGAATCTCTCATGGTTTGTCACCTTCTCTGGTTTCTTCCCATTCAGTTTTCCCTCCTTTCCCCTGTGGTCCTCTGTGCTGGGTTATAGTCCACATATGAATGAAACCATATGATAATTGTATTTCCCTGATTGACTTATTTCATTTAGCATAATTCCCTCAAGTTCCATCCACTTTGATATATATAGTAGGTATTCATCATTTTTGATGGTTGAGTACTATATATGAAGCATATTTTCTTTATCCATTCATCTTTTGAAGGCTATCTCGGCTCCTTCCACAGTTTGGCTATTGTGGACATTGTTGCTATGAACATAGGGGTGCAGGTGCCCTGAACATAGAGTTGTTAATGTATTCTTTTATCACTCTTTAATGTCCATGAGCTCAGTAGTGATGCCATTTGTTCATTTCTGGTATTGACAGTTTGGGACTTGTCTCTTTTTTTAATTTACTGATTAAAGATTTGTCAGTTTGATTGATCTTTAAAAAAAAAATCAGCTTTTGGGCACCTGGGTGGCTCAGTCATTAAGCATCTGTCTTCAGCTTGGGTCATGAACCCAGGGTCCTGGGACTGAGGCCCACATCTGGCTCCCTGCTCAGCAGAAAGCCTGCTTCTCCCTCTCCCACTCCCCCTGCTTATGTTCTCTCTGTGCATCTCTCTCTGCCAAATAAATAAATAAATAAATCTTTTAAAAATCAGCTTTTGCTTTCATTAGTGTTCTCTCATTGATTTCATGATTTCAAATTCATTGATTTCTGATTTTTTTCTATTATTTCTTTTCTTCTGCATAAGGTAGACTTCTTTTCATAGTTTCCTAAGGTGGAAGTTTTCATTACTGATTTTAGATCTTCTACTTTTCTAATATATGCATTTAGTTCTGTAAACTTCTTTCTTAATACTGATCTCCCATAAAATTAATATTTTATTTTATGTTTCCTTAAGTTTAAATATTTATTTATTTTTTTTTTTAGATTTCACTTAAAAATTCTCCCTTGACATTCAGTTTGAATGGGAAGAAATCAGAAAGGGAGATAAACCATGAGAGACTCTTTACTCCAGGAAAAAACTGAGGGTTGTGTAAAAGGAGATAGGTGAGGGGATGGATAACTGGGTGATGGACATTAAAAAGTGCACATGATGTGATGAGCAGTGGGTATTATGTGCAACTAATGAATCATTGAACACTACATCAAAAACTAATGATGTTACCGTATGTTGGCTAATTGAATTTAAATGAAAAAAAAAAATTCTCCTTGATCTGTGTATTATTTGGAAGCACGTTAATTAATCCACAAATATTTGGAATCCCTATCTTTCTATTATTGATTTCTAATTTATTGCCATGTGATGAGAATATCTTTTGTATGGTTCTACTCTTTTAACATTTTAAGTGTATTTTATAATCTAGAAGTGTTTTATTAGTGAACCTTGCATATGTATCTGAGAAAAATGTATATTCTTTTGCTCCTTGATGGAATATTTTATAAATGTCAATTAGGTCATTTTGATTTATAGTGCTATTTAGGTCAAGTACATCATTTCTGATTTTCTGCCTGCTAAACTATGAATTACTGCAAGATGCTTAAGTGTCCAACTATAACAGTGGGCTTGTCTTTTTCTCCTTGCAGTTCAATCAGTTTTTTCCTCACATATTTTGATTCTGTGTTGTTAGATGCATCTGCTTTTAAGATTGTTGTATCTTTTTGAAGAATCAACAAATTGCCCCCTTTTCATTATGAAATACTCTGAATCTCCCATAACTTCCCTTGTTCTTAAATTCGCTTCATCTGAAATTAATATAGGAACTCCCACTTTCATTTGATTGGTGATAGCATGGTAAATATTTTGCAATCCCTTTACTTTAACTAATCTGAGACTTTATACATAAAATGGGTTTTTCATAAACAACATATAATTGTAGCATTTAAAAATCCACTCTGACAACTTTTTAATTAATATATTTATATAATCATTTACAGATTATTGATATGGTTGAATAAATATCTAACATGTTTGTCACTATTTTTCCCAATTTGTTGTTTCTTACTTCCCTTGCTTAAATTGAGTCTTTTATATGATTCTGTTTTATCTTTTCTTTTAGGATTTCCATAAACTTCTATTTAAACACTTAAGTCGTTGCCCTAGAGTCTACAATATACATTTTTAGCCACTACAGATTAATGTTCAAGTACCACTATACTGCTTCACAATTAGCACTGATACTCTGTGACAGAGTACCCTCAATTCCTTTGTCCTAGTACTTATGATTTTATTGTTACTCATTTCACTTATACAAGTTATGAACTCTAACACGTTGTTACTATTACTTTAAATAAAGTTATATTTTGATCAATTAAGAATAAAAAATCAACTACATTTTACTTTTATTCATTTTCCCATTTTTTCTTTATGCAAATCTATGTTTTTTTTTCTTGAAACATCAAATTAATTACACTATTTTCTTAAATAACCCAAAAGGTCACTTCAATGTAAACTATTATATTTTATCTTTTTTCTAAAGAAAATTTAAAGCAGTGCATTCTGAATCTTTCAATCTAACTCTTATATGTTCATTTTTATTATTAAGAAATATATTCAGGGGTGCCTGGGTAACTCAGTCAGTTAAGTATCTGCCTTTGGCTCCTGTATGTCAGATTCCTGGAATCAAGCCCCATGTTGGGCTTTCAGCTCAGTGGGGAGTCTGCTTCTCCCTCTCCTTCTGCTGGTCCCCCTGCTTGTTCTCTCTCTCTCTTCGTAAAATAAATAAATAAAATCTTAAAAAAAGAGAAATTTATTTAAATATAATTACGGAAAGCAATTTTTATTCTTCAGATAGTCAAAAGTGTCACTCCAATGTAGTGAAAGCATAAGTTTTAGTACAGGTATTTAAAAATATCTAGAAAGTGAAATAATGTTTACACAGAAATGAATCATTAGACCCCAGAAGCATATTTTCTTAGAACACATATCTGTTACATATATTTATACAGGAATAAAGTGGGTAGTTCTTTATGTCTGTTATAACTCTTCTTAGTAGGAAGTTCCAGAAACTATGTATTGTCTGCTGTTCTAAATAGAGAAAAGGTAGCCAGTAAACTTATTATCCATTGATGTGTTCAGGTGTTTGTGGCTTATCTTTTCTCTACATTTGGAATTTCCAATTTGGCAACCCATTCTATTTTTTCCTTGGAACCTGAAGTAGGGATCATTAAAAACAGTGCCTTGGCTCCCTTATTTGAACAGAATGGTTTGAGTGAAGAAGAATAAACACTTAATTGAGGATGGGTTTCTACTAAGACAACATTAAAAGTTCCTGTCTTTGTAGTCCAAAATATATTTGTCCTAAGTTTATCTTTATTATTATTGTTTTATTTTCCTCATAAATATGTTTGTCAGCAAGTTTGAAAAGACAATCCTATACTTTACTCCAAAACAACTTAAGCTCTTTGTAATGTTTACATCTGTATTCTGTTTTTTGTTTGTTTGTTTGTTCTGTTTTTGTGGGGGTTTTTTCCCCCAGGCATTCAAAGTTAACTTTTAAGAAAACTCCTCTCCCTGAGATATGGTGGAATAGTTGGATGGCACACAATAAATAGACATCTCTGCTTCTCATTAAATGTCTTTGAATATGATATCATTTAGTTTAGTCATTGTTTTTTATGATGTATTTTGTGGTAAATTGTCACCCTTAATATTCTTTTTTGTTGTTGAATGTCTCCATGGGTCATGAATTGGATAGTAAGAACCAGACAGTCTGACTCCAGAAAAGTAGAAAGCTTTTATGAAAGGATTTCTATTTAATGCAAGAATTTCTGTTAGTGCATGATGGCCAAAAAAAAAAAAAAAATGCTCAGCAAGAATAATAGCATATAATGTTGTAGCATACTGCACTAGACACCATGAAGTACTTTTATAAAAATAATAATTTGTATTCATTAATATTGATTTGTATATTAATAGCATAAAGGAAAATAAATAGCTACATCCATCACTGGTATATAAGTTAGCTTCTTTTTTTTTTTTTAAAGAAAGAGGTAAATCAAGAAGATTCTTTTGTCATAAAAAGTTATATATTTTCAAATTCTCAGCTTTCAGAGGTCAACCATATGGATTAATATTAAATTTTTCAGATGTTAAATTATTATTTCTTATTTGGATGAAAGGATTCTATTAACCAAGAAAGTTTGGAAATCTACCTACTTAATACACATTGCTTTCTTTTCATCATATGAATTTTTTGTAGCTTCACAGATAAAGCCTACAGTCCTTCTCATTGCCTCAAACTATACTTATTTTTAATTTGTAAGTTATCAGCTCCATGGCAACTCTTAGGAAATATTTAGTTTAATAAGGTGGTAGATTTCTAGGAAAAATATTTAATAATTTGGAAAAATGTAATAAAATTCACAAAAAAGCAAACACACTTTAAGGCTGATTTGGTGTCATATGGTATTATTTTGTATTGTTGTACATCATATCAATATCAAGTAAAAGAGGAACTGAATGATTCCATGGCAAAATTCCAATAATCATTACCTCTGCTTTTTGCTACAGAGAAGAGAGCTTGGAAACTCACTAAAGTTCTAGACTGATATTCTTTGAAGTATATTAGGATCATAGTAATTAACCATAATATTTCATAATAGTCTATATTAAATAAATAACCTATTTTACATAACTTTGATCAATTTCTTTCATCTCTTCTCTGGATAAATATTGTATTAGGGTTCTTGAAAGAAACAAACAATAGAATGTGTATGTGTATCCATACACACAGACACACACATCTATAAACATATATATATTCATATATTTAAAAAAAACATAAAATGTAAACTAAAATTAATGAAACCATACTTAACATAATAAAGAACCCACTGTTATCTTACATACATTAAAAGAACTGGATTTTATTTTATTTGTGTATGTTTTTTTTCTTTTTTAATCAGAGAGAGAGAGAGTGAGCACAAGCAGGGGGAGAGGCAGGCAGAGGAAGAAACAGACTTCCTACTGAGCAAGGAGACCAATGTGGGGTTCCATCCCAGGACCCCGGGATCATGACCTGAGCCAAAGGCAGCTGCTTAACGGGCTGAGCCACCCAGGCATCCCAAAAGAACCAGACTTTAATGCAAGTTCTTGCCTAAGTTGCTTTCAAACAAATAATTAGCTCTTATGATTATGGAGGCTGGCAAGTCTGAAATCTGCAGGGTGGGCTGCCAGGCTGGAGAGCTGCAGTTGAAATCCAAAAACAGTTGGCTAAAGAATTCCCTCTTGCTCGAGGAAGGACAGTCTTTTTTATATTCAGGCTTTTGACTGATTTGATGAGGCCCACTCACATTATTGAAGGCAATCTGCTTTACTCAAAAAGGTCCACTGACTTAAATGTAAATTTCATCCAAAAACACCCTCACAGAAACATCCAGAATATTGTTTGACCAACTATGTCGTCACCATGGTTCAGGCATATTGACACATAAAATCAATCTTTACAAGTACAGTTGCACATTTGCAACTATACAGTGAAGCAACCAGTTATATTCAGTGATTGCCCAGAAAAGGGGAAGGGGAAAAGAGACACAAAATTTCATGATATGCCTTAATATGTGTTTTTTTGTTTCATTTTTAGAACAGTTGATAAAATGTAGATCCAGCTTTCTTCACATTTCGTACAAGATGGTTTTTAAGTTCTTTAAAAAAATACTTATAAAGTGTCAAAGGTATCTAAGTAAACTATATTTAGATAATAAGAACCCATTATTGTTTAGATTTTAATGCAGTCATTACCTAAGTTGCTATATCACACAAATTCTAAATGAAGTCCTATTAGTCTTCCTAAATATATCACAGAGTGCCATTCCTTTATAGTTCAGAAATGTTTATGATAAAATGTGATGGAGTTATTCCTCAAATATTGCACTGGTGAGGAGGATAACAACTTGATTGAATTTCCAGGATCTAGGTATTCATTTATTCCAACGTATTTGTAACCATATTACCCTGTTAGGAAAAATGACAGCTGATAGCAGTTGAGAATTTTACTGGAAGATAGTTTTGGAAAGCTATGGATATATAAATTCATGTAAACATATCTTTTTCCGTACAATTTTGCCTTATACTAGTTGCTGAGTGTTGATTAGATGTCTTGAGTATTTCCATCTTAAAAACAAACAAACAAACAGGTAATTGTAATAATTGCTAAGAATGTGCTGGAGACTCTGTTCAATGTCTACAATTACATTTAATTATCAAGAAGACAATATAGAGGGTATTAAGCTGAGCGAAATAAATCAATCAGAGAAAGACAATTATCATATGATCTCTCTGATAAAAGGAATTTGAGAGGCAGGGCAGGGGGGTGTTGTGGGGGTAGGGAAGGAAAAAAAATGAAACAAGATGGGATCAGGAGGGAGATAAACCATAAGAGACTCTTAATCTCACAAAACAAACTGAGGGTTGCTGGGGGGAAGGGAGTAGGGAGAGGGTGATGGGGTTATGGACACTGGGGAGGGTATGTGCTATGGTGAGTGTTATGAAATGTGTAAAGCCTGATGATTCACAGACCTGTACCCCTGGGGCAAATAATACATTATATCTCAATAAAAATAGCTTAAAAAAAGACAATATAAATCTTGATGTAAAATCAGGCAGCTTGAATCACTAGGCCATTATTCAAGCAAGATACTTTTTAAAGCACAGTGGACATACCTTACACTCATGGCTAGGAAAAAAGAAGGAAAGGCATGAAAATAAGAGACCATCCAGTTATGGCAGTATCTGGTATAGGAAATTGGTGGAACTTGACATAGTGTGTATTGACATAGTGCGCGTGGGGTGGGGGGAGCAGAATCTCACACCTTTTCTGGGATATCAAAGCAGTTTGGTTAAGAAGAATGGATAGGATTTGGGGAATGTTCATGTTGAGAAAAACATGTTATTTATTGCTTTTGTATTATAGCAATACTGCATGTAATTTCCTGAATTAAAAAGGGTAGGACAACATACTCCCTTCACTTAGTACAAACAAAACAAAACAAAAAACCCACAACTAACTGGCACTATTTGAGACTTGAGCTATAAATAATTTTAGTTCCAGTAGTTGCTTTATTTTCTTTTCTGGCTCAGGGATTTGTGACTAAGAAAGGAAATAGATGATGAATATTATTTAATTTGGCATTATTGGGATGTCATTAGAATGGCCTTTAAATTACAAAATTGTAGCAACCTCAAAAGTGAAATGCACAGAACAAAGAAACTACTACACCAAACGGTACATCAATCTAAATACACAGAAGCTCTAATCTATCAACTACAGGGTGGGTAATCTTTGGAAACCAGTGTGATTTAAACTTTAGCTGTCTTCTCTGTAAAATGTAGTTCATAATATCCCCTGTACAGAGTTACTATACAGATTAAATTAGCTAAGTGTGTCTTTCTATAATCTACATATAGCAGTAAACAAATTAGTCAAAGTCCCTGCCCTTGGAAATCTTTCATTTCGCTGGGGAGGGTGAGGATAAAAATAAATCAATAAATAATTTGGGTGAAATAGATAAAGGGGACTATAGAATTGTTGAATCATTCTATTGTACAGCTGAAACTAATATAATACCATATGTTAATTACACGTCAATGAAAAGTAATTGTGTAATAAACCCTATGACAAGAAGTACCACACACAAAAATGAAACAGGATAAGGAGAAATGGACACAACTGTCTCCAGAATTGTGTGAGTTTATGAGTGGTTGATTATATTTTATGTGGTTTGGTCAGAGAACACTTTAATGATGAGGTGTCATTTGATGAAGTGTAAAGACCCAAAGAGAGGAAAGTGAATAGCATACTCAATAATCAACAAAGAGAGTTTGGAGAGCAAAGGAAGAAAATAGGAGATGAGGATTAAGATACCAAGGGATTAGGGGATATTTGGCCTTTCGATCACTTTTGGGAACATGGTTCCACTAAGTGCCATAAGCAGTCACTGGAAGGTTCTGAGTAGTGGAAAGCCATCATCTAAAATACAGATTTTAAGAGGATCACCCTGGCAACTTTACTGAGAATAGGCTGAAGAGAAGAAAACAAAGACATATTCCCTTAAATTAGCTGCCATGGCATCACTATCACCATTTAAAAATAGTATATATTCCACACACATTTCTTTTATATAAAGTAAATTAAGTTAAATGCCATAATATAAAATGTTTCTTCATGAAAAGTAAAGATAATTTTATATTTGTTCCTTTAGCTTATTTCCCTTGTTTGTTCATACTTTTTCCTATAATAAAATTCTACTTTTTGTAACAGCTCAGCAAAGTAACCAAAACTGGGATAGAGGTGTAACAACATTTCTATGTCATTTTTTTAGTATTTTACTGTCAATATTTTTTCTTATTTCTGTTGGCAAATAAGCTAAATAAAAAGAAATCTTATCAATCCATCCATCTGATTTCACCTATTGTGAGCCACAAAAACCAGTACCTCCCTCTTGTTTTCTCTTTGCTATTATCTGTATCTTTGCAATGCAATTTCATTTATGTCTACTTTCAGGCCACTCGGAGTTTTCAAAGACATCAGTGATTTCATATTCAGTAACAATGACTTCTATTTTGTCAAAATGTATACCTATTTGTATTATTAAAAATGTTTAAGATTTTAGACCGAAAACATGTAATCTAAGTCCTCTGGCAACAGTGAAGAGGCATGTACCATTATTTGTATACTTATTTAGTCAAAGATCAATAAATGCTCAATGGTACTTCCATATAGAAATAGTCTTAATCTGTGGCTTTCTAAAAGCCATCTCCTGAGAATATTCACCACAGAATCAATATTCATGTCTATCCTCATGATGACTGATCTGTTTTGATACAGACTCTACCCCAGCCTTTTAAACGCAACGCATAAAGCAAGTAACCATCCTTCAGTGTACTATTAGAATTTGGAAAGTTTGCATCTAATTATTAATAAGAATCCAGAAGGAAACAAAAGTAATTTAGTTGCATTTTTATATTTACACGCCAAATATTAAAAAAATAGACTCAAAGTCTATTCGATTCACTCACTAATGGGATGCTAACTAACATTCTTTAATGAAATGCTATAGAAATGTATAATGTGAAAAGAGCCAATATGGTTCTGATATTCAAAATAATAGTCCAATATGTGTGAAAAACTTCGCAAGTTTGGGACTATAAAATGAAGCTAGTAAAGAAATTATATAATGTTTTTCTTTCTCCCCTCCTTCCTTGCTCCTCTTCCTTTCCTTTTCTTTCTTTCTCTTTTTCTTTCTTTCTCTCTCATTCCTTCCTTCCTTCATTCCTTCCTTTCTTTCTCCTTTCTTTCATGTGAAGGCACACTGTCAAAATTTATCAGTTCTGTATAATAACTATGGGAGACTGGAATATAAGGGAAAACTATGAATAAAATCTTTATATTAGATTTGTAAAAAATTAGAGTTGTATTCAAGTCCAAATTTTATATGATAAAAGTGGCTTTTTCTATCAGTGGATAAAACATAGAGGACATTAGGACTCAGGACCAACCATGATTAAACAGACAAGAAAAACAAACACAGATGGGTTATACTGTTGAACATAGCATTTCAGCAATGGTAACATCTCAGAAAAACATACTTCACATTTGGTGCACTGTCTTATGGATGAATTTCTGGGTCCCCAGTAATGAGACTTTGATTGCAGGAATCAAGGGGGTGGCTATAGATTTTCCCCTATGACTTCATCTTCCTGGACTGCCATAACAGAGTATCATAGACTGTGTGGCTTAAACAACAAACATTTGTTTTCTCACAATTAAGGAGATTGGAGGTCTGAAATCAATATGCAAGCATGGTCAGGTTCTGGCTAGAGCCCTCTTCTTAGCTTGCAGACAGCTGCTATCTTGCTTTTGCTCACATGGCCTTTCCTACATGTGCCAGGGTAGAAAAAAAGAGCAAACTCTTCCAATGTCTCCTCTTTTAAGGTCCTAATCCCATTGCAAGTGTCTCACCTTCATGACTTCATCTAAACTTAATTACCTCATTAAAGCCCCCATCTCCAAATACCATCATATAGGGCTTCCAAACATGAATTCTGGGGGAACAAACACATTTAGTGCATAACACACTCTAAAAATTCTCTGTGATTCATGTTTTATTCCCTGGAATTTTCAGATAGGTGGGTATGCTGGTGTATTATATAAGGAAAATGAGTCTTAATTTGTAGCTAAAGTTCTGGCAACTCTGAACAGGGATTCTTAGCCAGTCAGTTTTATTTCTCCTTCTTCCTCACAGAGATATCAGACATTAAAAGACAAATAGCTGAAAGACAATAACAAGATCCTCCAATAAGTATTAACCAGGGTATTGTTATTTAAGTAAACAAATTAAAAGACTCTCACAAAGAACATAAGACTAGTAATAGAAATGATAAAGAAAAGAAATTCTGGAAAATGTCTGCTTCCTAAAGTAGACAGTTTCTTGGTGATATCCTCCTAAAAATTAATAAACTCCCAGGTAAGTCCAGCTATTCACTTTATGAGTACAACCAATTTGAGTAAACAGAGGTAACTAAAGTCTATTATGAAAGTGAAGCACCATTTAATTCCAATGAACTTTAAGTGTTTAATGTTCTTTAAAAGTTAAAGTATTTATTGGAATATGAAAATAACCAAATGGCTGGGTATTTTGATTATACACCTATGGCCAATTCCTGTTATGTAAGTTATGCAAAGCCTCTTTACATCAGGGCACATAACCCAAAAAGTCTTGCCATTTAACAACAATATAGACAGAATTAAGTGCAAGTTCAAGAGGTCATTTCTAGCTTCTGCTTCAAAATTGTATACTGAACATAAACTTCTATTTTCCCTCTCCACAAACAAAATTTAGCTGAAAGAACAAAATGGAAGAGTAAGAAACCCATAAAAGGAATGGAAGTAGGAAACATTTTGTCAACAGCTTGTCTTTAAAATGACAAACTTTTTTTTTATTCTTTTCTTTTTTTTTTTTAATTAACATATACTGTATTCTCTGTTTCAGGGGTATAGGTTTGTGAATCATCAGTCTTACACAATTCGTAGCCCTCTCCATAGCACATACCCTCTTCAATGTCTGTAGCCAACTACCCTATTTCTCCCATGCCTCCCCACTCCAGCAACTCTCAATTTGTTTCCTGAGATTAAAAGTCTCTTATGGTTTGTCAAATGACAACCTTCAATAAAAGACTATAGCTAGAATTCATCCTGTTAATGTCTGCAAAACCTAGCGACATGAGGGGAATGAGTGCAGCAGTGAAGGTTCTTATTTTCAAAGGATCCCCAGAAAATATGACATCTGTAGGTGACAAGAACTGGGAATAGGAGAAAGGCATGGGCCAAAGTTAGAATAACTGACTGAATGACTATGGGAAATTTGGACCTGCGTGTCCTTCTAAATCTTCATCTTGTTCCTCTATAGCCCTAAGAGGAACCCCTGTGAAGCTCTATAAATAAAGTGGGGACATTCCTCTACATCTTCTTACTGTGTCTGTTGGCATTAGAAACAGGAAAAGGTTGCCTTGAATCTTATTGATAAAGTTAGAAAACATAAAAGAAAAAGAGAAAACTTAAAGATAAAATCTATTAAAATACACAAACCCAGATTCATTTTTTAAATCCTTTTATGGGGTGCCTGGGTGGCTCAGTGGGTTAGGCTGCTGCCTTCGGCTCAGGTCATGATCCCAGGTCCTGGGTTCGAGCCCCACATCGGGCTTTCTGCTCAGCGGGGAGCCTGCTTCCTCCTCTCTCTCTGCCTGCCTCTCTGGTGATTTCTCTCTGTCAAATAAATAAATAAAATCTTTATTTTTTTTATTTTTTTTTAAGATTTATTTATTTATTTATTTGACAGACAGAAATCACAAGTAGGCAGAGAGGCAGGCAGAGAGAGAGGGGGAAGCAGGCTCCCTGCCGAGCAGAGAGCCCGATGCGGGGCTCGATTCCAGGACTCTGAGATCATGACCTGAGCCGAAGGCAGCGGCTTAACCCACTGAGCAACCCAGGCGCCCCATAAATAAAATCTTTAAAAAAAAAATAAATCCTTTTATTCACATGGGCTGATAGCTATTTTCTTTTTTTTTTTTTTTTTTAAAGATTTTATTTATTTATTTGTCAGAGAGAGCGAGGGAGAGAGAGCGAGCACAGGCAGACAGAATGGCAGGCAGAGGCAGAGGGAGAAGCAGGTTCCCCTACGAGCAAGGAGCCCGATGCGGGACTCGATGCCAGGACGCTGGGATCATGACCTGAGTCGAAGGCAGCTGCTTAACCAACTGAGCCACCCAGGCGTCCCGTGATAGCTATTTTCTTTATGACCACTCCAATTGGCAGCCTTGTTTGGATACCTCCTGCCTACCTCCCCACACAGCCACAGCCACAGACATGTGAGACACACAGCGGAAGATAAATGTAAAGCAGACCTTCAAAGCTGGATAGAAATATTTTGCTTTGCAATTAAGGAAGCCCATGCTTTAGTTATGTCTCTATGACTAATTTAAAATCATTAGTCATTTGAAAACAAACAAACAAACAAGAATATACAAAAACATAATATGAATACAATAATCAGCCTGAGGAGGAGCAGAGATAAAGCAGAAAGAAAAAATAACTTGGATTTTTTCATGAGAGTCTGCAGAAAGTTCAAGGTAATGTTGCAATGTCAGGAAAGAGAAGCTAAGAAGAAAACAAAATAATAAGAAAATAAGCAGCACTCTCAAAAAACATGAGCATGGGACTTTGGGGAGGGTATGTGCTATGGTGAGTGCTATGAAGTGTATAAACCTGGCGATTCACAGACCTGTACTCCTGCAGATAAAAATATATTATATGTTCATAAAAAAATAAAAAATTAAAAAAAGAAAAAAAAAACCATGAGCATGGTTGCTGTATGTGGACTGGAATAATTAAACTTGGATAATGGTTAGGTTATATCTGGCTTCTCATCTGGTGGGAGTCATAAACATTAATTATTCCTAATTTCATAAAAGGAAATACTTAAATGTTACTTAAAATTAGTTGCTAGAAGAATGTAAACTACATACATTTCTTTACATTAGCAGTGGCAATATCATGACATTTCAATCTATTCTGAAAAGTAAATGAAAAAAAATTACAAGGAAACTTAGAAAATAAAATATATAAAATGTAATAGTGGGTAGATGCCCAATATATTAAACATTTTCATTAGAATGACTTCCTTATTAAGACAGAGACTTTCATAACATTATTTTTTGAGCTGCAGGCTCAAGAAGTCTTGAGAAATATAGTTACAAAAAATGATAGAGGTTTTGAACATAAAAGAACAAAAAATGATAAATAAGAACAATAGAAAAAAATGGCATACTTACTCTAGAACCAAGTTAAATATTTTTTTTTAAAGATTTTATTTATTTATTTGACAGAGAGAAATCACAAGTAGGCAGAGAGGTAGGCAGAGAGAGAGGAGGAAGCAGGCTCCCTGCTGAGCAGAAAGCCCGATGTGGGGCTTGAACCCAGGACCTGGGATCATGACCTGAGCCGAAGGCAGCGGCTTAACCCACTGAGCCACCCAGGCGCCCTAGAACCAAGTTAAATATTGAACAGAAAAATAAAGTATATATTATTTATGCTGCCAGCTAGCAAGATTACATACTCTTTATGCTGCAAACAATACTACATTATTATTTATTTTTTTTAAAATCAAATAATTGACTAAACCAATATTACTGGGAAGAACACCCAAAGCAGGAAGGTTTCTGAAAAACAACCCCATACATAGTAAGAACTGCAATTCTAGCATCTAAATACATGACATCCTTGCATGAAGGAGTGTGACAGGCTTCCCACCGAGAACCATGAGATGATGTGCAAGGATGTGTAAGGTATATGGAAAGACTAGAGAGTGAAGAGGCCAATTATCAAAGGAACCTGGCATAACTCCGGGGAGCAATTCCTACGCTGGATCACGCCCACCGCCAGTGGCTCCCTGGCCACTGCCTATTTGTTTGCAGTAATAAAATCTCTCCTTCCCTTCCACTGCCTATCGCTCTCTCCACTAACCTTAACCCCTTGAGGTTCTCAGTCAGTCAAATGTCAGTCAAATGGTCTGAAAAGGACAAATAGTTACATTATTAAGAACCATATCTGTTCATGGCTCATCCCCGCTATTCACTCAGGTATTCAAAGCTTAATATGCTAGCATCTCCTCTCTGAATATGCACTGTCAAGCTCTTGAACATATGTAATGTGTTAAAAATAAACAAACAAACAAAACAGTCTTGCATTAAGGAACAATAGGCCATTTTTTTTTTTAAAGATTTTATTTATTTCAGAGAGAGAGAATGAGTGAGAACATGAAAGGGGAGAGGGTCAGAGGGAGAAGCAGAGTCTTCACTGAGCTGGGAGCCCGATATGGGACTCAATCCAGGGACTCCGGGATCATGACCTGAGCTGAAGGCAGTCGCCCAACCAACTGAGCCACACAGACACCCTCTTTTTTTTTTTTTTCTTTTTTAAGATTTTATTTATTTATTTGAGAGAGAGACAGAGACAGCACAACTGGCGGTAAAGAGGAGAGGGAGAGAGAGTGAGACAAGTGGACCCCTGCTGAGCAAGGAGCCAGGTAGGGGGTTCAATCCTAAAACCATGAGATCATGACCCAAGCCAAAGTCAGATGCTTTAAGGACTGACCCACCCAGGCATCCCACAAGAAACCCATTTCTGTAACAAGCATATATCCTTCACTTACGTTTATGTCTTCTTTATGACAATACAGTGGATGCATTTACTATTATTCCAGGTTATAATTATATCTAGTCATTGATTCAGCACAAAAAAATAATAATGTTACATGCTTAGTAGGTGAGGAATATTACACATTATGTATTATTTTCATATATAATTTGATTTGATTCTTATAAAAACTCTTGAGGTAGATATTATTAGGCTAATTTTTGAATGGGGTGTTCAGGGTTTGAAGGGTTAAACAAATTGATGAGTTCTTACATCTACAATGTGGCAGAGCCTGAATTGGAACATATTTCTGTCTGATGTCAAATATGTGCTCCTAACCACCTCATTATATTGATTTGCAGATTCTTCTGTGGAAGACTTAAACTAAGCAAACTATTCTGTGCCTTGTAGCCTTCACCTGTAGGAAATCTGTCCAAACATATTCACATTCCCGAGAGGGAGATGACAAAAGTTAAAGCAGACAGTATAACTGAGTGATAAACTTGCATCTGCTTTAACCTTCCTATTTTTTTTTCCTTTTGCACTAATCATGTCATTTACTTGCCAAGTAAAAAACAACAGCTTTCAGAAGAAAAATCCAGCTAAGGAAAAATGGATCATCTAGGGGGAAAAAGTGAAAAAAGGAAAAAGTTATGAGTGTAACATATATGTGGTTTCTTTTTTCACTTGTACTGTTTGTATAATTTTTCTAATTTATAACATTTAAAGGAAGTTATTTTTTATGTATAGCAGTTTACCACCTACAGGTCTTACAAAATAGACCCTCAATGTTTAAGTATCTATGTTTCTGCAAAACTGAAACATAGTTTCATATAATTATATGATTATATGAAACATAGTTTCATAATTATATTATATGGAACAGTTTCATATAATATTTTATATAGTTTCTCATTGCAGTAATTTTTTATGTGAATATGTTAAATAACAGGTATTCTTTAAGTGAAGAAGCTGCAGGCTCAGTGTTTAGACAGTTTTCTCTTTATTATAAGGAATTTTGTATATTTACTTTTCTGAGAAGAAGCTATACTTATTTCTAAATTAAAATGGGATTTTATTTCTTGTGAACTTATCTATAATGAAATTCCTTTTGTAGTAAAATGGAATGGAATTCCATAAATGTTTAGAGAATGACAAGAAACCAATTAAATTCCCTTTGAAAGGGAAATTGAACTTGCACTTTACTTTCACAAAACTGTCTGTTCAAAATAAACCCATTAATAGAATAATAGTTTAGTTTCATGACAAACTCTCATCACTTTTAGACTGAATAGAATTAAGCTAACTTAAAATATTATAAGAATGTTAATTAAGTTGGATTAAAAGGGTTAAAATAGGGATGCCTGCGTGGCTCAGTCAGTTAAGCAGCTGCCTTTGGCTCAGTCACAATTTTGGGATCCTGGGATCGAGTCCTACATTGGGGTCCCTGCTCAGTGGGGAGTCTGCTTCTTCCTCTCCTATGCCCCCTTTCTCCCTCCCCTTGCTCCATCCTCAATCTCTCTCTCTCTCTCTCAAATAAATAAATAACTTTTAAAAAATGAAAGTTAAAATAAAAATTTCCAGTAAGTACATTTTCTTAAAAATTGATAGTAATCTTTACCATTAATTATATGATTTTTTTTTGAAAGATTTAATTTATTTATTTAACAGAGAGGGATTGAGAGAAAGAGTGGGAGCAGGAGCAGAAGGAGAAGCAGACCCCTAGCAGATCAGGGAGCCCCTTGTTGGACTCAATCCCAGAACCCTGGGATCACGACCTGGGTCAGTGATAGATGTTTACCTGACTGAGCTAGCCAAGCACCGCAGTCATATGGTTTTATCTGGTGTTTGTTTTGATAGTAATACCAGTAAAGCCAAGCATCCATGGACCTAAGAGTTAATAATCTTCAAAATTCTCTCCAAACTTAGACTGTGATTGTCCTTTCCAAATATATAGAAATAATATTTTCTAGCCACAGTTTTTCAGAATTCTATACATTAAAACATTGTTGTTTTACAATTGTTTCACTCTAAAATTAAATGAACTTATATACAAATAGACATAGACACGGCTACACCTTTTCTTATGTCTACCTCGATAGCTATCTTATATCTATACCTATACCTGTTACCTGTATCTGTTCTTATTCCTATACCTACTGAAAGTCTTCCACACCACACAATTTGATTTGAAAGTTTCTGCATCCTCAATGGCAATAAATATTGGTTAAATGAAAAATGCATGCATATGGAGGACATTATTTGATTTCTTATATGACACTATTTGATTTCTTATATGTGTTAAACAATATATTTCCTAATCAAAATTTTTTTCAGTCATCTGGGAAAACAATGAAAAGAACCCAAAGACCTGTCTGGAATTCGGTTTTATTTGAAGTCTGTCCCTCAATATAACTGTTAGACCATTTGTCATGTTATGGATTTACTGATCTTTTAAATTTTTAAAAAATTTTTAATTTTATTTTTTTGAGCAAGGAGGGAAGCTTCTTTCATTCCCTTGAAATTACAATCCTTGTAGAGGGAGCTCCCTTATTGCCAAGCTCCTCTCCTTTTATCCCCTTTACTTTCCCAGGCCTTGGCATCGCTGGAGTGATTTTGAGGATTTGAGACATTGGAAACAGACATTAGAATCTGAGGTAGCTTCTTCATTTTCCCTGTCTTTTGCTCCTGCTCTCCTGTTCCTCTGCATCCCTTCATGCCTTTAATTTTTCAGCAATAAACACTGTCACTGTAGCAGAGACATCTGTCCTAATGCATGACTGCCTGTGAAATAGTGGGAAGTCTGTCTCATTCCCAGATTCCGTTTTTGGAAACCTAATCACTCCAGGTGAGCTATGACCTCCAACACCAGCTTGTTCTTCAACAAAGACCCTCTTGTTTTAAATAAACTTTATAGTTTTACCTAATTTCTCAATTAGTTCAGCACTCTGGCAAGGAATAAAAACAATGATAAGGCAATAATAATTTTAGTGAGAACACATGTGTCTGTCACTGTTCTAAACCCATCACACATATGAATTCAGGGGGTTCACACATCAACCTTACTAGTTAGGTGCTCTTTGCTATTAGGACTCATACCTACTAAGTGGTAAACACTTGTTTCAAAACTCAAGCAGTCTGGCTCCTACCTTCACTACTCTATTTATTAGACTTCTAAATCCTCTAACTCAGATATAATTTCAATGACCAAAACAACTACAACAAACAAAAAAACAAAACAGAACAACAACAAAATCCAAAGCCACTGTCATTGTGAATCAACCCAACTTTAATTTTATTCCTCATCTCACAAAACTTAAGGGTAACAAAATCAGTTCTGGAGTCTATAAAACTGATTTGATATCTTTCCTCTCTTTGTCAAAAACTTAATTTATGGGCGCCTGGGTGGCTCAGTGGGTTAAGCCGCTGCCTTCGGCTCAGGTCATGATCTCAGGGTTCTGGGATCAAGTCCCGCATCGGGTTCTCTGCTCGGCAGAGATCCTGCTTCCCTCTCTCTCTCTCTGCCTGCCTCTCCATCTACTTGTGATCTCTCTCTGTCAAATAAATAAATAAAATCTTTAAAAAAAAAAAAAAACTTAACTTATGCTTTCTATTCTCTGTTGAATTTTTTCTTGACATTAATGTCTCAAGTTTTTAAGAAATCAAATTGATGATGGGATGCCTGGGTGGCTCAGTTGGTTAAGCGGCTGCCTTCGGCTCAGGTCATGATCCCAACGTCCTGGGATCAAGTCCCACATCTGGCTCCTTGCTCGGCGGGGAGCCTGCTTCTCCCTCTGCCTCTGCCTACCACTCTGTCTGCCTGTGCTCATGCTCTCTCTCTCTCTCTCTGTAACAAACAAATAAATAAAATCTTAAAAAAAAAAATAAATCAAATTGATGGAAATACATATACATTTAAATAATTACACTTTCAATAATTTTAATTTATATCACAATTACATAGTAACCAATATTGGTAAAATTTCTATAAATTTCTGTAAATATAGAATTAATTTTAGGAAACAGGAAATTTGATAAACTAATACATCTAATAATAAGTAAGCCAAAGTGAATGGATTAAATTTTTGAAAAAGTACTTAATTCAGAAGCATATCTAAAATAAATAGATTTAAAAATTCATTGCATACATATGATGTATACTTAAGGGGGAATGAAAATATATGCTTTATAAAGAACTTAGACCTGAACAAAGCAAAATTAAGAATAAGAATAATAAGAGAAGAGAGGAACTACAACTACAGATATCATATACTAGATATAGACGAGTTTCATAGGAATGGTATCCAGAGAAGAATAAAAAAGTAACTATTTCCTGGCTGACGATCATATGTTAAGCGTACCCACAAAACAATAGTTGGTTTTGTAGCATGCAGAACATAGACATCCTGGAAAAGGTAAGCAAATAGTAACTGTAGCTGAGAAATATTTAATGAATGTTCAGTAATATTCTTTCAGTTGTATCACTTTTAAGAATTCATTTCATTCCATTCTCATTCATTCCACTGTGTTTCCTTAATACCCATGACATCCATTATTAATACAGTGCTCTAATTTCTTCTTATCCTGAGAAGGCAGATATTGTCATATTGTGACACTGTATTGAAAGGGTGCCAGCTCCTAGTACCTTTTGCATGATGGCACAGGAGCCTGCCCTCAAAGTGCCACATAAGATAAAGACAAAATTCTTTTCGACTTGCCAGTCCTCAAATGATTAGAGGCAGACTCACGTTGACTGTTCTTCATATCCTGATGATATTTAACAATATCTAAATTTTGTATTTTAGACAGTTTATATCATTTTCTAGTGTGAATATAGTTTATAAAATTTGATATTTTCAGAATGTCAATATGCATAATTATAAGAAAAAGAATGAAACAGTAAAGGGAGTCAAATGTAATTTCTGATTCTCAGGCTCCACTCTGTAAATACATTTTACGTTACTATGCAACTGCAGTGGATTAAAAAAAAAGTATCCAGTACAACATGTTTAAGTCCAGACTATATATGCAGTTTTATTATCTTTCTCTTCCCTTATAGCTGCATAGTCAGAGAGAACATCAAATAAAAAGTGGTAGAAATGTATTTTTGCAGGTGTCTTTGAAACTTCTAGTTACAGTTTCTGTTCCATAAAACACTCCTGTAAAGATTGAAACTAGTTATTATGAAATTCAAAATGTGCATACTTTTCTTATCCTTTTGCATGACGGGATTTCATAGCCTTTCATAAAGTAACCAATTAAAACCTTATATAGACTCAAGATGAAGAAAAAATATCTACTGCCTTCATTTAAGTTAAAATTTACCTTGGAAGTAAACCACTCCTAAAAGACATAATGCCAGGGCACCTGGGTGGCTCAGTGGGTTAAACCTCTGCCTTCAGCTCAGGTCATGATCTCAGGGTCCTGGGATCGAGCCCCATATCAGGCTTCCTGCCCAGCGGGGAGCCTGCTTTCCCCCTCTCTCTGTCCGCCTCTCTTCCTAATTGTGATCCCTCCTGCTGTCAAATAAATAAATATATTAAAAAAAAAAGACATAGTGCCTTATCTTATTGAATTATACACATTTAAATGTAGACTTTGAAAAACAGCCAAGGCTATGTGGGAAATCTTCCCACTAATAAACAAACAAGAGACTGAAAGCTCAGTCAACTACAGTATTTTTTCTGTAAGGTGAGGTTTTAATAGATACTTTTCAGTATATTGACTTTCAGATTATAATGTTCTTATTCCAGTGTGTTAACATGATGGAGTCAAAGGAAGGGGAAGTAAAAATAAAATCTTGGCAAAACCAGAGCACCTATGTTATTTAGCTTTAGAGCTTCTATTTAATTTTGTGGGGTTTTTTTTCCCCCCTCTAAGCAATGTAAATCATTCTCCAAGTGAGAATGTTCTCTACCTCTTTTTTTTCCTTCTTGTATCAGTACAGTTTATTTTAACCCAGCTGCTCTGCTCTTGTCTTCCTGCAAGACATGCAATAACCTACAATTAAATGCAGGTGCTTTGGAAAAAAGAGTATCTTGTTCTTTCTAATGACTTGTGGTAACTAATAAAAAGAAAGAAAGAAAAGTAAAATGCCTGTTTAGTAAAGCATGAGATCCTTTCCTAAGCATAACAATGAGGGCCTGTTTCCTATTAAGGATGTGATTGCCTTGAACATGTAAACGAGGTATTCTTATAAAATTGTTTTCTAAGAAGAAAATTAAACAACAGTCATGGGAAATCATAATTAGTTCTGCGAAAGAAAGGAAGAAAGAAGGAAAGAGAAAGAAAGAAAGGAGGAAAGAGAAAGAAAGAAAGAAAGAAAGAAAGAAAGAAAGAAAGAAAGAAAGGAAGGAAGGAAGGAAGAAAGGAAAGAAAAGAAAAGAAAGAAAAGAAGGGGTGAGAGTGGGAGGATGGGTGAAAGGGAGGAAGGGAAAAAAAAAGATGGGTGGGAGGAAGAATTAAGAAGGAAAGAAGGAAGAAAAGAGAGAAAAAATATGTTGGCATCTATAAAAATAATTGGGCCAAAATATTTTAACCTCTGAAGTTTAACACAGTACTGCTCTCATACTATCTAAATGAAGAAAACAAACAGGAGAGTTTCTTCTTCCTCGATATTTTGTCAATTGAAAAATTGCAATTGTTATATGCTAATTATTGCCTATTATAATAATCTAATATATTGCCTATATAATAAAACAGTAAAATTATAATAGTTTCCACTTTTTGTATTTTATTTTTATTCATCTATATACAAGCAGTTGATAAATATGACATATTCATCTTCCTCACAGTGTTAATCTACAATAAACACAATTTACAATTACTCATGTAGATAACTTAACACATACTCTTGAAAAAAGCAATTAGAAAAGTAGTCAACCCATATATTATGATCTGTTTCTAAACTTAATATTCTATTCAATTAATTTATTTGCCTTTGTTGTACCTGTTGTGCAATGTTTATGTTATTAGAGTTTTAATATTTGGTAATAAAAAACCCCACATTATTATACTTCTATCTCAAAAAATATCTTGCATATGCCTTTTTATCTTCCAAATAAATTGAGAATTACACATTCCAAAAGAGTTTCTACTCTTTTAATTTAAAACAAATTGTATTTTGCAACATTGTGTTTTCTATAATAAGAATGGTTTATTTCTCTAATTATTAGTACAGTTGACCTTTGAACACCACAGGTTTAAACTGTGTCAGTCCAGTTATACATGGACTTTTTTTTTTAAGATTTCATTTATTTATTTGACAGAGACAGACACAACTAGTGAGGGAACACAAGCAGGAGGAGTGGGAGAGAGAGAAACAGTCTTACCACTGAGCAGGGAGCCTGATGTGGAGCTCAATGTGGGGCTCGATCCAGGACCCTGGGATCATGACCTCAGCCAAAGGCAGACACTTAACTGACTGAGCCACCCAGGCATCCCAGTATACATGGACTTTTTAAAAGAGTTGACAGCAAAAGCCATAAGGCAATTATTTTCAATTGACCACCCCAGGCTCCATGGACTGAATGGAAGGTGGCTAGTGCACAGGTCTACACCTGCTGCCCTCCGAGTACCTGAGGAGCACCCCTCTAACCTCCTCTGTCGACATCTCTGGGTTCCAGACCTGGCAGAGTTGCTGGTCAACCAGTGTGCCAATGAAGTGGTTAGATGTGGACCACTTTCATGGTGGCTCCACAACCCCTGATATCCTGGGGGCTAGAGCCAAGTGTGATGGCAACTGCCAATGGCCATGGGTAAGTGTTACACCTCTAGGCAGATGGGGCAACTACAGTGATTTGCCTCCCCTGGGCCCACCAAGGCCAGCAGGTTGCAAAGTCATCTGGAGCCATTCCTAGTCCAACCTGCCTACACCTAGATTTTTAAAAATTAAAAATGCACACCACACTATAAATATATTTTATCTTTCTTATGACTTTTTAAATAAAATTTTATTTTCTTTAGCTTACTTTAAGAATACAACATATAATATAGGTAACATACAAAATACATGTTAATTGGCTGTTTATGTCATTGGTAAGGCTTCCAGTCAAGAGTAGGCTATTAATAGTTAAGTTTTGGGGAGAGTCAGAGTTACATGTGGATTTTCTACTATGTGGGAATGGGCACACTAACCCTTGTGTCATTCAAGGGTCAACTCTATTTCTTTGATTTTCAAAGAATTATTTTATATTTTTTAAACCAAGAGATAAAATGCAGTAATATTTAAGAACTTAGAAATTGTAATGAGTAACATGGTTTCAAATTTTAATTCTGCTATTTAAATTCATGACTTTGAAAAGCTATGTAAATATACATATTTAAGTACTTCTGTATTTAATACTGAGATACTATGGATTTTGAATAGTTATCTTTAAACTTAAATGTTTACTTTTATGTAATTTCTATGTAGTAAAGATATATGTTAATATAAATTCAGGAATGAGTAAATCTGGTTTAGGAAAACTGTATCATTTCTCTGATCTGATTAGGAGGAGGATCTACTATTATTGGGATCTAGTAATACAATAACAGAGCCCAGACAACAGGTACAATTAAAGGAAGGAAAGGACAAGTGGGTTTCAAGTTATTAATCAGAGATGTCTGATGCAGTCCAGTGTACCAGTCACATTTCCTTTTATCTTCATTATTACCATCTCCTATATTATAGGAGGGGATATATCATGCATGAGCAAGATGCTACTATTTCTTCTTGAGAGGGGTAGTATAATAAGCCACAGAGTCCAGTTCAAGGTGGTATCTTTAAGAAACAAGCCACAGTCCCATTACTCACTGAAATTGCTCTTATAGTTAAAAATAAATTTCATCATCTCCCTTCCCCATAACCTATTCTAGATTTCTGTTACCCCTGGGCAACATCTTGGTCAATCGGTTGTGTTTATATGGTAAGAGGACTGCTATGGCCTGAATGTTTGTGTCCCCCCAAAATTCATAAGTTGAAACCTAATCACCAATGAGAGGGTATTTGGAATCGGGATTTTAGGAGGCAATTAGGTCGTGAAGACTGAGTCTTCACAAATGGAACTCTGCCCCTAAAAAAAAAAAAAAAAGGTACGCTAGAGAACTCCCTTGATTCTTCTACCATGTGAAATAGCAGTGAAAAGACATAATCTATGAATCAGAACGTAGGATGTTTCTAGTGATATTTTAGAACTGTGAGATATAAATTTCTGGTGGCTATAAGCCACCCAGTCGGTTTTGTTTTTTTTTTTTTTTAATAACAGTACAGACAGACTAAGTTGGTGACTCCCATATCCATTAGAGCTTGGGAAATTAACTCCTTCTTTTGCCCTCTGGCCCATAGCCCAAAAAGCACAAAGTGATCAGTGAGGAGTGGCAGCTCCACATTCAGTGGGATGCTTACTGTGTCCCCTGGGGATACAGGATAACTCCTTCTCCCCATGAGCTAGAAACCTTAATCCAGTTTTCGGGATGGAATGAGTATTTTATTGTAATGCATGTGGATTATGGGAAGTGATGGTAAAAGGGGCCATTTTAATTTCTACCTTTTCTCCTGACCCCACATACAACATAGTGGAATATTGTTTAATTCATTGAAGTTAAGATGCCATTGTTTATAAGATACTGTATTTTTTAATGTTACCGAAATAAAAGTAAATTACCAGTTAAACTACCAGGGTTTTCATATCATGTAGATTTAAAAAAAAAAAAAAAAACTCATTCTATAACCTTCGAATGAGCTCTTTGAAACTTACTGTATTTTGTAGACTATAAGACAAACCACTATTTTTTATATTCCATTAAGAAAAAAATTTGCAAATATAAATTTAACATACCGCTGATTGTGAGTTGCACTTTTATTACAGAGATGTTAAAAAGTGGAAAAAAAAATGTGACTCTAACAGACTGATACTATAAAATAAAGTGGGGAGGGAATGATAACACCTGATCCTGAGGGAGAGACTGTACTCTAATGGACTGAATGGTAGAAATGTGAACTACGTTCAGCCTTCTTGGAAATTAGTCAGTCAATGTATATTACAATGTACATGCTCATGCTTTTTTTTTTTTTTTAAAGATTTTATTTACTTATTTGTCAGACAGAGATCACAGGCAGGGAGGCAGGTGGAGAGAGAGGGGGAAGCAGGCTCTCCACCGAGCAGAGAGCCCATTGTAGGGCTCGATCCCAGGACCCTGAGATCATGACCCGAGACGAAGGCAGAGGCTTAACCCAGTGAGCTACCCAGGCGCCCCCATGCTCATGCTTTTAAACACAGCATTTCTAATCCTAGAAATTTGGTAGATGGATATAGAAACTCCAAAAACTTTATGATCAGTAATATCCACTATATATTTGCTTATAGTATCGAAACATTGTCAACAACATGAATGCTCAACACATTTGTGTTTCTGAATATGCTGTGGCCATACAAGCAATACATAAGTGTTAAGGCAGTAAAAATAATTAGAATAATAAAGACATGATTACATATAACTTCCAAATATATTGTTAAAAGAAAAACTTATATAACATGAATAAGTTTTGATTAAGTAATACAAAAACCTCCATGTACATTTTAGTATATTTTATTTTATTTTATTGGGTTTCCCTTTTTTAATTTAAATTCAATTAATTAACATATAGTATATTATTAGATTCAGAGGTACAGTGGTTCATCAGTTGCCCCAGTACTCATTCAATCAAGTCCCCCCTTAATGCCATCACCCAACTACCCCATCCCTCCACCCACCTCCGCTCTAGCAACCCTCAGTTTACTTCCTATGCTTAGGAAGTTTATGGTTTGTTTCCCTCTCTGATTTCATCTTGTTTTATTTTTTTCAGCTTTCTTTTACTAACCAGTATCATGCTGTATATATTGTTCTTGGATGTGCTTGTTGGTGATGTTCTCAGCCTAGCACACTCTTTGTGTGCATTATGTGTTCCACAGAATTAGTGTCACTGATTTGATAGGATCTTGCCAAAATCATTTTGTTGTTACAATTATGCCCACTTTTGTGCACAAACCTGAGCACAGGGGCTGGAATTTGAGGGAAAGAGTATCAGTTTGAGCCCTTATGAATCTGTGGTGAAGGTGTGTTGAGTTGGCACTGAGCAGGTGGCAGGATATGCATGCTGACTTGGGCAGAAGGGTGGCTGGACTGTGATTATGGGACACACAGCCCAACGGTATCATGTATGACAGGGACATGGCTGGTTTTGCTTTTAAGTTTTGTTTTTCTAGGAAACTCTCTTTATCCTTCTTTGCTAAATGAAAGCTTTTCTGGATAGAGTATTCTTGGCCATGGATTTTTTTTTCCTTTTAGCCTTTGGAATTTATCATGCCCCTTTCTACTGGCCTGCAGAGTTTCTGCTGAAAAACCCACTGATAACTATATGGGGTTTCCTTTGTATGTCACCGCTTTCTTTTCTCTTGCTGCTTTTAAAATTTTCTCTTTATCACTACTTTTGGCCCTCTTATTTACTTTGTGTCTTCGTGCAGATGTCTTTGGGTTGGTTTTGTTGGGGGCTGTCTGTGCTTCCTGGACCTGGATTTCTCTTTCTTTCCCCAGATTCAGAAAGTTTTTAGCTATTACTTCTTCAGACAAATCTCCTCCTGTCCCCTTTTCTCACTCTTCTCCTTCTGGGATCCCTATCATGTGACTGTTTTGCTTGACAGTGTTGCTGAGTTCCCTGGGTCTATTCTCATTTTGCATATTTTTCCCCCTCTCATCTGCTCAGATTGATTACTTTCCATTAGTCTGTCCTCCGGGTGGCTGACCTATTCTTCTACTTCCTCTTATTTGCTATTTATTCCAGGTGGTCTATTTTTTTTTTCCATTTAGTGAGTCCAATAGCTCTAATTGGTTCTTTTTTTTATGTCTACTATCTCTTAATAGAGGGTCATATGGAAGTTCTGCACTCCTTTCTCAATTCTAGTGAGTATTTTTATAAGCATTACTTTTAATTCTCTATAAGACATATTACTTGTCAACATTTCATTTAGGTCTCTTGTTCTGATTTTGTTCTGCTCTTTCCTTTGGGACATATTCCTCTGTCTCCTTCTTCTGTTTATTGCCGTGTCTGTTTCTCTGTGTTAGGAAAGTCAGCTATGTCTCCCGCACTTGAAAGTAGTGGCTTTATGAAGAAGAGGTCCTGCAGTGTAATGTTCCCTATTCCCCAGAGCCTGGCACTTCAGGGAATCTCCTATCTGTGTTGCTACAGGGGTGTCCTGCCATTGTGTTTGCTGTCAGTACAGCCTATGATGGTTCTCTAGCTGTTGTGGGCAGAGTCTGGTGCCTGTGTTGATAGTGGGCTGGTCAGGGGCTACCCTGGGCTTGAGCTGAGTCAGACCAAACATTTACTAGAGATGAGGCAGCACCAAACTGCAGACATTTTCCCTGTGTTGTCCCCTAAGAAGTTTCTAGTGATGGTGGGGCCTAAAGTCAGACCAGCTGCCTGCCCACAGCCCACTACTGGGGTCACAGTCAGACTGGTGTGTAGTTCTCTCCCCTCTCCCTGAAGGACGACTCACTCTGGGGTAGTGCTGGCCCTCGTCTGGGCTGTGTGCACACTGGTAGGGTTGTGGCAGCGCTTTGGTAAGATCTTGCCAAGAGCAATCGGAGGGAGTGGATCTGCTTTGCTGTGACCTCTTGTCTATATCATGCCAGGGAGTGTCTGTTCTGGCAGCTTTCTGGGTTATTTATGCAGATGTGGGTGCTCTCTAAGTGGCCACATGGCAAGAGGTAAGCCCAGGGTGCTCCTACTCTGCCATCTTCCCAGCAGCCTCTCCCTGCGTGTACATTTTATATATCACTTTGTTGGTATGGAGAAAAACGCAGAGTAATTAAATGAGCTATATAGGTGGAAAAGACAGAATAGTTTTTTTTTTTTTAATAGACTATTTTTTGATAATAACAAATTACTGGAGAATGATCAATACTTAATTTTATGAACATTTTATAAAGTACATGAATATTGATTCTATATTTTGCAAAAGACCAAAAGGATAGTACCTACCAATGAAAATATTCATTTGCTCTCTTTATAAATCTGGAAATATTTCTTCTTGGATTCTATTGGTTCTTTATGATGTCTCTAATAAGGGTTTTGGAAATAGAATTATTATAGTTAGCTCCACATGGTGAATTACATCTTTCATCTTTATAAAGCTACCCTCCTGCTGCTTTGAGTTATTTGTATTTTAATATATATTTTTTCCAATATTTGTAAAATAGACAACAGAAATATTTAATAAAGAATTGGGCCCATATTCCTATAGCTGATCTGAATTTGAAAGGCTTGAGTGAAGCATTTGAGTGCATTAGAGAGACCATAGTGGGTAATAAGAAATGTTTCACTCTACTGGAGTGCATCATATGTGTTATTTTAATGCTTTTTTAAAGTGGTTTGAACTTTATTTTCTAGTTACTTGTTAGGGAAAATATATATATTCTAATTTTCTCATATTATCTTTTTTTAAGGTTTTATTTATTTATTCGAGAGAGAGAGGAGAGCATGAGTGAGAGAGTGAGAGAGAGCATGAGTAGTGAGGGGGAAGGGCAGAGGGAGAAACAGACTCTCTGGCCCTGATTATGACCTGAGCTGAAGGCAGCTGCTTAACTGACTCAGCCACCCAGGCACCCTCCTCATATTATCTTAAAGCAGACCGAATTTAAACCAGTATTTTGCCAAGTTAGAAGCACAGAGAAATACATTTATGGAGTATAATTTAGTGCAAATTCAAGGTGCAAATAGATTGGAATAATAAACCCACAACTGACCAGTTTATGATCCTGAAGATTTACTTAAGTTCACTGTATCTCAGTTTTCTCATGTTAAAATAGAAATAGTAATAAAACATGCCTAAAAGAGCTGTTGTAACAGCATGCATGTATAAGAGCTATTTAATGAGAGAGTATATATCTCCTGCAGAGAAAAGAGTCTGGCATTAATAAACACTCAGTATATGTCAACTATTATTGTGGTCATTATACTATCTAAGAAAGGTCGGTAAGACGATGGCAATTATTTGACTTCATTTCTCTGATGGACAATGTTAACATGTTAAAATAAATAATGGACTTATGTCCACATCCATCTCTCTTCTGGTCTCTCTTTCCTTTTTTTTTCCCTTTTTTTCCTTTTTTTTTTTTTTAAGATTTTCTTTATTTATTTGATAGAGATCACAAGTAGGCAGAGAGGCAGGCAAAGAAAGAGGGGGAAGCAGGCTCCCTGCTGAGCAGAGACTCTGATGTGGGGCTTGATCCAGGACCCTGAGATCATGATCTGAGCCGAAGGCAGAGGCTTAACTCACTGACCCACTCAAGTGCCCCTCTTTCCTTTTCTTTTTATCTTTGTCTTGCTATAAACTACTTTCATGCTGTAAAGTTTCTTAGACATTAACCCTGGTATCCAAATATTTAAAAAAATAGCAGCAAATTTCCCTTCTTTGTTATATTTCTATAGCCCAGTACATAATACAGTTAAGACCCAAATACTGATATTGTTAGTCTGTGAACACAGAAAATTTATTTCATCCTGAGAAGAAACGGGAAAAATAAAACACGACAGAAAAATAAAATATTATTGGTTTCAGCCTGGCCAGTATTTCAGATAGTCAGTATTGTTCTTTCTGGAATCTACAACTTGTAAATATAAACAGTTTACAAAAGTTTCGCATCATGAGGTTACTTGTTCATATTATTTCTGGCATCAGAGGGAAATACCCCTTTTGGATGTTGTCGTTATGCTTAATAGAATTTGAGACACTTTAAGCTTCTAACAAATGTTAGATTTTTTTTATAGTAATATGAACTAATCAGTGGACCTTACCTAATGCTTGTCTTCCCTTTAGTGTTCTTTACTTGTTCTGTTTTCTCTTAGAGCTGCACGGCACCCTGATCAGCTTAACTGAAAACTGAATCTGACGCTAGCTGATCACCTGAATCCACGTCCACATTCACTACACATGCATTTTAGAAACTTGAGTGAGTTTGTAAACTTTGGCAGTGACACTAAGAGAAAAAGTTTTCACTGTGCATTTTCCACAATCCCAGGCTCTGGCTCTTCTTCCTTCATTTCTTTATTATATCCTTTCTCAGATATGTTTAGCTGTGTTATAGTGACTATTATTGTTGCTAAGGTTCTTTATTCTGAAGATTTTGGTCCCTCAGAAATAATTTCTATGTTCCATCATTTTCTGAACTGGAGAATTATCCTCTGAAGATCACTGGGCTGAGACGTAAGACTTACAAATCTGGGGCAAAGAAAGTCCCAGTGAGGAATAGTCTATTTTTAATAGTTAAAACATTTCCCACAAGGAAATCTCTAGACCCACATGACCTCACTGGTGAATTCAGCTCAACATATAAACAGGAAAAGATATCAGTTCTCCACAAACTCTTCCAGAAACTTGAGCAGGATGGAATATATCTCAACTCATTGTGTAAGGCCAGGAACACCATGATGCCAAAACTAGATTATGACACTACAAGGAAATAAAAATTATATCACAAAAACTGTAAAAATAAAAATTATATCACAAAAACTGTAAAAATTTTCAGAAGAATTTTAGCAAATTGAATCTGTAGGTACAAAAAATAACACACAATTACCATGTATGGTTTTTCCAAGTTGATTTAAAATGTGAAAAGTAGATTAACTCACTACATCAAATTAAAAAAAAAATTTAAAATGACCATCTCAATAAATGCAGATAAAGCAGTTAACAAAATTCTACATTTTTTACTGATAGGAATTCCTAAAGTATTAAAAATAGGTGGAGAGGGGCACCTGGGTGGCTCAGTTGGTTAAGCATCTGCCTTTGGCTCAGGTCATGATCCCAGGGTCCTGGGATAGAACCCCGAATTCCCTGCTCAGCGGGGAGCCTGCCTCTCCCACTCCTGCCTGCTGTTCCCCCTGCTTGTGCTCTCTCTCTCTCACTACCAAATAAATCAATCAAATATTAAAAAAAAAAAGAATAGATGGAGACTTCCTAACCCTAATAAAAGGCATTTACAAAAATCTAGAATTAAGATCATATCTAAAGGAAAAAGAAATAATCATTTACTTTTGAGGTATGGCAGAAAACAAGGTCATCTGTATCTATCACTTCTAATCATCATTGTACTGGAAATTTTAGTCAATAACAATATGAAAAAAATAAATAAAAGATAGCTGAATTAAAAAGGAAAATTTTTTTTTCTGATGATCTTCTATACCTTTATTTATAAATAGCATGATCATCTAGCTATTCAGTGGAATCTATGAAACCTGAAACTAATAAGTGAACTGAACATTATTATTAATAAGTGAGTGAAAGAACCCATATTGTTATGCAAAAGCCAATTACATTTAAAGTAATAATAATATATAATCAGAAATTGCATTTAAAATCAATATCATATACAATAGTATTAAAACATATGACATACTTAAGGACAAATCTAACAAAAGGTATAAAAGATCTGTGTACTGGAAATTATAAAATATGGTAAGATATAGAAGACTTAAAAAAATGAAAATTACACCATGTTTATGAGTCAAAATTCTTGATATTGGTAGGAGGACAATTCTGTCCAAATTGATATACAGACATAAAGGAATCTCAATGAAATTCTCCACAGGTGTTTTGTAGAAATTGAAAAAATAATTTTCAAATCTCTATGGAAATCAAAATCCTATAATATTTAGAACAGCTTTGACAAAGAACTAATAGGAACACTGCCTTTTTATAAGTTATTATAAAGCAACAGTAATCAAGATGTGTGGTATTGGCACAAATTCAAATAAAGCAAGCAACAGAACAAAATACAGTTTGGTGATACAGTTGCATAAGCAATTCAGAGAAGAATGATAGTCTTTTAAAAACCGGTATTAGAATAATTGAATATCGGGTGTCTGGATAGCTCAGTCTGTTAGGCCTCTGCCTTTGGCTTAGGTCATGCATGATCCCAGGATGGGATCCAGCCCCACATCAGGTTCCCTGCTTAGTGGGGAGTGTGCTTATCCCTTCCCCTTCACCCCTCCTCTCCTTGTGTTCTCTCATGCACTCTCTCTCTCTCTCAAATACATAAATCAAATCTTTTTTAAAAAAGAATAATTGAATATCAGTACACAAAGAATGTACTTAGGCCTATACCTCATACCTCATACAAAAATTAAGTCAAAATGAACCAGAGATCTAAATGTAAATCCTAGAAACTGTAAAAATTCTAGAAAACACAAGAGAAAATCCTTGTTACCATGGATTAGACAATGATTTCTCAGATACGACAATAAAAACATGCTCCATAAAAACAAAATTGAAAAATTGAGACTCATCAAATTCTAAATCTTCTCTTCAAAGACACTGCTAGGAAAAAAGAAAGGACAATCAACACACTTAGAAAAAATATTTGTAAATCATACATACGATAAATAATTTCACCAAAAAGACAAATACATGGTAAATAAGCCCATGAAAAATATTCAAATACACTGGTTATTAAAAAAAAAAAAAAAGGCAAACAAAATGAGATATCATTATACTTCTGTCAGAATGGCCAAAATTTAAAAGTCCAAGAATCCCAAAGTATGGTGAGGATGTAAGGAAATTAGAATTTTCATTCACTGAGACAATCACTTAGGATAATAGGTTGGCAATTTCTTTAACATTAATAATATAACTACCTATCATATGATCCAATCATTCTACTCCTCAGTGTATAACTATGAGATATGCAAGTGTATGTCTATATCCTGCATGAATATTCACAGAAGCTTTATTTGTATTAATTCAGATCAAATGTTCATTACAATTTAATGGGTAAACAAACTTGTATAGCCATACATTGGAATATTACCCAATATAAAAATGAATATATGCTGCAAGATAAATGAAGTCTTAAAGTAACCTTACTGAGTGAAAGAAGCCAAATTCCTCAAAAGAGAATAGATACTGTATAATTCCATCTATATAAAATTTTAGAATGTGCAAAATAATCCAGAGAGATACGAAAGCATATCAGCAGATGCCTGCAGATGAGAAGGGGATAGAAATAGGAAGGAAGGGAAATAATACAAGGGGTATGAGGAAACTTTGGGAGGCAATAAGTATATTCAGTATGTTTTTGTAGTAATGGTGTCATGGGTATGTGTCTATGTCAAAACTTATATTATATACTCTAAATATATATGGTATATTGTATGTTAATTTTTCTGGAATAATTCTGTTAAAATATTTTAACTTTGGATGTACTAAGCTTGTGTTATTTTACTTTATAATATTTACAGAAATGGAAAGTTTTGGTTGCAGTTCCTGAAGCAGAAATTCTGGTGTTATATAAAATTCTAAATGAATTCCTCCAACTGACACTGCAAAATAAATATTGGAGTGAAAAAAAAAATGGATACAACCTGGGGATTTAATAATGGAAATGATTATTAATAATAAGTAAAATTATTTTAGTATTTACTCTCTCTCAATCCCCTTTTTAAGAACATTTCATATATATTACTAATATAGAACAATCTTATTCACATTTTTTCTAGGGAAATCTTAGATAATCATTCTGATGGCCAGAAGGACTTTTTTTTTCCATGCCATTATTTTGCTTTTACCTGGAAAGTGTCTGGATCAATAACCTCCCTTTATTTTTTCCAGTCTGGTCCTGGAGAGTCACTTTCTTCCAAGATAAATTTACATATGCTCTGATAGGTAAGTGAGCAAAATAATATAATTTTTGTCTCTGTTCTCTGTCTGGAAAATCATTCATTCATGCCACTTTTTAATATTTTTATAGACTACCGGAAAAAAAGATTGCTTTTGACTGTCACAGCAGATAGGTGTGGTAGTAGATAGGTTCTAATTAGATATCATTACTGTCAATTATCTCAAATATGTATGAGGTTAAGGCAAGGCACGTTTAACTCTTTGGAAACAATTCTTGCAAAAATTCAAGAAGCTTAACCATTTACAAATTTCTTTTTTTGTCTATTCAGTCTATGTTGTCTGAATCTCCCATCTAGTGTTCCTGGACACAAAGATCATTTTTATTTTGAATACTTACTATGTAGGAAAGTAAATAACACAAAGCATGGGGCTAGTGTGTGCTCATTTAACTCAACTGAATGAAAATAAAATAGAAGTCTCAGCTTGCTCTAATAAGTCTTTGTTTTCATCATACCCACTTATCCCTCTGTTTACCCCATTTATTGTCCAATATGAGAACTGTATGGTGGGGCACCTGGGTGGCTCAGTGGGTTAAAGCCTCTGCCTTCATCTCAGGTCATAATCCCAGGACTTGGGATCAGGTTCTTTGCTTAGCGGGGAGCCTGCTTCCTCCTCTCCCTATCTCTGCCTGCCTCTCTGCCTACTTGTGATCTCTGTCAGTCAAATAATAAAGGAATAAATAAATAAATAAATAAATAAATAAATAAATAAAATCTTAAAAAAAAGAACTGTATGGGATATTATTATTAATAAAGTCACATTAAGATAGGAATATAGAATAAATTATACTTCAATGTATACAATTTCAAATTGTCTTTCAATTGTATTTCTTTTCTTTTTTTTCTTTTAAGATTTTATTTATTTATTTGACAGAGAGCCATCCCAAGTAGGCAGAGAGGCAGGCAGGGAGAGAGAGAGAGAAGCAGGCTCACCGCTGAGCAGATAGCCCAATACAGGGCTCAATCCCAGGATCCTGAGACCATGACCTGAACTGAAGGCAGAGGCTTTAACCCACTGAGCCACCCACGCGCCCCTCAGTTGTATTTCATATGCAGTGATTTCCATGACTTTTGTAATTTCTGCTTTAGCATTTTATATTATCTCATATTGCAAACATCATTCATCAAATAAGGAAGTTTTAATTTCCTGATTGAAGAGGTATCTTTTAGATCTTGTTCATACCTTCATATTTAACCAACACATAATTTACCCCAACTTGGGGGGGTAATTTAATCACTTTATATAAAACATTGCAATATCTTTAGTGTTTGATTTATATTTTATTTCTTTCAAATTTGTTATATAAATGAAGCTAATTACATTTATATTGATTTATATATTAATTCTCTAGTACAAAATGTCAAATATCCAAACTTAATTCAAACAACTTCATAAGATGTTTCTAATACTTATTTTGTCTACTCTTCCTCATGCTTTCTACATCTTTAATATTCATATTACAGATTATGTGATAATCACATAAGCCCAGAAGTTAGACTTTTTCAAGCTAATTTTCTCTTTTATATAAATTTTTTTTTCTTAGCAGTGGTTAAAATAATTTAACAATTTTCAGAGGAAAATAATGTAAAAAATGTGTTTTTTAAATGCTCAGAGCTCAACATTAAAAAGACATAGGCAAATATGTAATATTGAACTTGACTTTTTTTAAGGCTCAAAGTATTTGTCAATATCATTTATAAAATCCAGACCATTGGGCGCCTGGGTGGCTCAGTGGGTTAAGCCGCTGCCTTCGGCTCAGGTCATGATCTCAGGGTCCTGGGATCGAGTCCCACATCGGGTTCTCTGCTCGGCAGAGATCCTGCTTCCCTCTCAATCTCTCTCTCTCTGCCTGCCTCTCCATCTGCTTGTGATCTCTCTCTGTCAAATAAATAAATAAAATCTTTAAAAAAAAAAAAAATCCAGACCATCATTTTAAGTCATGTTTATGATGTAACTACTGAACCAATGTCAAAAAAGATGAAAGTCTTTCTATATGCTGTATATTCAATATTAATTGAACATTATAAAGTAGATAAAGAAAAATCAATAATTAATATTGTCCCAATCTCAACAAAATTGAGATCTCTGTTTCCTTTTCTCCTATAATATTGCCAAGATACTGGGTGCCACTATAGCACACATGTATTACATTTTGGCCTGTCTATAACACATATATTTTGACTTTTTAAAACATAAATCTCTAGCTGAAATTTACAAAAGTAAATTGGCTGATATTATTTGTGATTGTTTCCTAATAAAATGGAATCCAAATTTTAATACATTATAAAATTACAATGACTAGAGTAAAAACTTTGATTTCAGACTGTTCAGTTTGTTGGAAATTTTTTCACTGAATTTCAAGGCAGGGAACTCTGACATTTTAGATTCTGAAAACATTTAGATCATTGAAGAGAAAGAACCCAAGTCCACAACCAAATTTTAAAATATTTGGTGTCCATTTAATTCTATGTTGAGTTTTAAAATAGTTATTTAAGTGTAAATGCAGAAAACAATATTTTTGTTTCTTTGGTTAAATATCCAGGCAGGCAGGAGGAAACCAATGAAACTAATTCCTATAAACTTCTTTGTCAAAAATAAATTTATCTGACTAATTCTGAGACAAAATTAAACATTGAGTCTAGGCATCAATTCTCAAGTTTATTATTATAATGAAACTAGCAAAACATCATTTGATACCATTTTTCTAGATTAAAAAAAAATGTTGGGATCTACAACAAGAAAATAATTCTGTTCTTAAGAAAACCGACAAGGTCTGAGAACTGTCATGTTTTTCTAAGAGTTGGTGAATATTTTCATATATTTTTTTTTTATTAGACTAAAAACAAAAATTAAGTTAGAAAGAACAACAAGGGGTGCCTGGGCGACTCAGTCAGTTGAGCGTCTGCCTTCAGTTCAAGTCATGATCTCCAGGTTTTGGGATTAAACCTCATGTCAAACTCTGCACTCAGCATGGAGTCTGCTTGAGATTCTCCCTCTCCCTCTGTCCCTCCTCCTTTCTCAAATAAATAAGTGAGATCTTTAAAAAAAAAAAAGTGTAAATAGCAACAACGTCACCATGAAGTAGGTTGCAGGAAGCTAGTAGCGATCTGTGGGTATGCTATAGTGTCTTAAAAATAGACCCCTTCTCTTATATTTCTAGGTTATATAATAAGAGGTGACTTTTTATAAATTAAACTAACACTAAAGATTTTAACTTACTTGGAATTTATACTGACTCCTTTGTCAAAATATTCATTAATAAAAATGTAACCATTATGAATTTGGCAAAAAAAAATCTTTTGTCAGTACAGCCATGAGAGGTAATATATTAGAATAGCCATGGGAGGTAATACAATTATATCCTTATCAATAATAATAAAATATCTGAATAACTGTATTAAAGTGAGTTTTGATTGTGCATGGATGGATTTTTATTTCTAAATTTAAAAAACATAATTTAAATCTAAGAAGAACTTAAAATTTAAATTCTGTTCCTATCAATGTTAAATTGTATTAATTAAAAATATTTCAAATAACACAAAATTTGAACTCTGTCCAAGTTTTGTCCTAATATAATATATTAATTATATATTACTGGAAATAAAATTCACATTTTCAGAAGCAAGCTGAGCTCTTTTGGGTAGATCCAGTTCAATAGAACAGAGGCTTCATACACATCTCTTTCCTAGGTTTCTAACCTTATAAGCATCCATGCAATTGCTAATCTAATAATTTCAGCTCTCTCTTTGTTGTGCGTGCCTGTGAGCACGCATGCGCGAACACACGCGTGCACACACAGAGCACCCCTACCCCATTAGTTTTACATTAACTATGAGTCAGGAAGATGTCCTCCCAGGCTGGAGCATAGTCCTGAAGATATTGGTTGGTTCAGGAAGAATTCTTCAATTTAACATGAGTATTAATAGAAGGGGACCTGTAATATCAAGTACATAAAATTCTATAGGGGTTATATATGATCAATAAGACTGAACAGAGATTAATATACATGTGAAGATTTTTGTCATACATTGGATGAAATTCAGGTACAGGTTTCCTTTAGAAATTACAAAAATAATTAAAAATATATAATATCTAAAAATTCTTATTTTTTTAAAGATTTTTTTAATTTATTAATTTGACAGACAGAGATCACAAGTAGGCAGAGAGGCAGGCAGCGAGGGGGCGGGGGGAAACAGGCTCCCCGCTGAGCAGAGAGCCCGATGCGGGGCTCGATCCCAGGACCCTGGGATCATGACCCGAGCCGAAGGCAGAGGCTTAACCCACTGAGCCACCCAGGCGCCCCAATATCTAAAAATTCTTAAGGGAGAAATGTTTTAGAATTCTAAGAATATAGAATATAAACTAGAAAAATAAAGAAGAAAAGAGAAGGATTATAAAAGTTTTGCAGAAATAAAGATTTCTTTTTAAGATCTCAAACAATAATGATTTCTGCTCCAAACAGAGTTAATGATAATAAACATCAGCTCAAGTTGAAGTGAATAAACTAAATGATGTGGAGGCCAAGAAAAACAAGGCTGTACCCACCTCAAGTTTAGCCCTGGACATAAGTACAGCCATCTTGACAAAGCAAAAGCTGGCACCTTGCACCCCCTCTGCACCCACGCCCCTCCCCTTGGTAGTATGTGTGAACAAATAGTTAACTTGCAGAAATTACAATCCTGCAAGATAGGAGTCTCCCTCGGTTTACAAATGTCCCAGTGCTAAATCTCACTTACAAGGATGCTTGATAGGAGGAATGTGACATTCCACCAGGAAACTCCCAACTGTCTTCATGTTAGTGCCTCATTAGAGGGAAAAACGGCCTTGGCTTGATAATAACTAGGCCCCCAATATCCTGACAGTCTTCTTTACCCTGATAGCCCTTCTGAACACCCACTTTGTCCTCACCCACCGCAGAGTCCACCCCTACTCTGCCTTTAAAAACCCTGACTGTAATCTGGTTCGGGGTCCAAGTCCCTACTCCACTGTGTCGGGTATACTTGGGCCCAAGCTTAAGCTTGTCAAATAAACCCTCGTGTGATTACATCAGTGTTGGCTCCTTGGTGGTCGGGCACAACAAATGAGAAATAAGTAAAAAAATAATTAGGTTGTTTAGAGATATATCACAGATGTGAATGATAGTTAAATATATCCTATATATTGGGCGCCTGGGTGGCTCAGTGGGTTAAAGCCTCTGCCTTCGGCTCAGGTCATGATCCCAGGGTCCTGGGATTGAGCCCCACATCGGGCTCTCTGCTCAGCAGGGAGCCTGCTTCCTCCTCTCTCTCTCTTTCTGTCTACTTGTGATCTCCATCTGTCAAATAAATAAAATCTTTAAAATAAATAAATAAATAAATAAATATATCCTATATATTCAAATTCCCAATATATCCATAATTAGGATCCCTTAGGAAAAGAAACAAATAAAGCAGTTACAGAAATATTTAAGAATTCAAGAAATTTTTACAAAAATAACAGAAGACACCATTCTATAGCATATATTACATACTCTTCCAAGTGAGATAAGCTGTATACCAACCAAAACTGTGCCAGGTTTGTAAAATAAAGAATAAATCTCCTGAGAAAGTAGGAAATAAAAGTAAAAAAAAAAAGAAAGAAAGAAAAAAAAAACTGACTGGCTTCACATATTACCTCTGCAATTTAGAGCTAGAAGAAAATTAACACTGGCTATAAAGGGTTTGGGAAAGAGACAGTGAACAAAGAATCTTAAACTGAGTAAAACCATCATTTACATATAAAAAAGCAGAAGAGAAACATTCTCAAACATGGTAAAACTTTTAGAGAATATTGTTCTCCATCTTGAGAAAACCGCTGGATAACTGGTTCCAGTCAACTGAGAAATAAAACAAGAAGCTTTGGAATGATGCCAGGAAGATGGCAATATTGGAATTTCTAGTGCCTGTCCCCTCCCAGAAACATCAATTTGGACAACTTGTCCATACACAAAAATACCTTCATAAGAGAGGACTCCAGGCGATGAGTTATAGCACATGAGTGAAGCATAGAAAGAAGAAAGCTACATTGAGGAATGAAGGAAATATAGATTAACATATCTATCACTCCTTCCCCAAGCCCCAGGCTACTCAGCATGGAGAGAAATATCCATCCCTAGCGAGCTCCTGTAAACCCAGGATCACAGCCTAAGCCAGAATTGGCCAGCTCCCAAGTCACTGGGCTTCTGAGTACTCCTGTGAACCCAGGTTCCTGGCCTGGTCTAATACCAGGCTGGTCCGCACAACCTACTCTCCAAACTAGAGAAATTAAATAATACACTCTTTAAAAATCAGTCAAAGAAGAAATAAAAAAGGGAACAAAAAAGATCTTTAAGAAAATGAAAGTGAGGGGCACCTGGGTGGCTCAGTGGGTTAAGCCTCTGCCTTCTGCTCAGGTCATGATCCCAGGGTACTGGGATCAAGCCCCGAATTGGGCTCTCTGCTCAGCGGGGAGTCTGCTTCCCCTCCTCTCTCTGCCTGCCTCTCTGCCTATTTGTGATCTCTCTTCCTCTGTCAAATAAATAAAATCTAAAAAAAAAAAAAAAGAAAGAAAATGAAAATGAAATTTCAACATACAAAAATTTTAGAGTACAGAAAAAGCAGTTCTTTTTTTTTTTTTTTTTCCTTAAAGTTTTATTTATTTATTTGACACAGATTGAGAGAGATCACAAGTAGGCCGGCAGACAGAGAGGAGGAAGCAGGCTCAGAGAGCCTGATGTGGGGCTTGATCCCATGATCCTGAGATCATGACCTGAGCAGAAGGCAGAGGTTTAACCCACTGAGCCACCAAGGCACCCCAGAAAAAGCAGTTCTAAGAGAGAGAGTTGTAATGACAAATGCTTATAAAGAAAAAGAAAAAAAAATCATGGGCACCTAGGTGACTCAGTCAGTAAAGCATAAGCATCTGCCTTGGGCCCAGTCAGGATCCCAGTGTTCTGGGATCAAGCCCCACATCTGGCTCCTTGAACAGCAGGGAGCCTGAATCTCCCTCTTCCTGCCCCTTCTTCTGCTTTGTGCCCGCTCGTGCTCTCTCTCTCTCTTTCCCTTTCTGACAAGGGAATAAATAAAATCTTTTTTAAAAAATCACGAATAAGCAACCTAAATTTACAACTGAAAGAACTGGAAAAAGAATAAGCCTGAAATTAGCAGAAGGAAGGACATAATAAAGATTAAAGTAGAAATAAATGAATGATAGAAAAATACAGAAAAGATCAATAAAATTAAGAGCTGTTTTTTTGAAGTGATAAAGAAAGCCTTTAGTTTCCTTTTAGTTAGATTAACTAACAAGGCAGATAACATTCAAATAAAATTTAAAATGAAATTAAAGACACTGCAACTGACACTACAGAAATACAAAAGATAAAAAGGGAATGCCATGAACAATTATACACCAACAAATTGGGAAGCCTAGAATAAGTGTATAAATTTCTAGAAACATACAGTCATGATGAAATAGAAAAACTGACCACACCAAAAACAAGGAAGGAGATTGAATCAGCTTCTTTACTGATTCAATATCAACACATAAAAGTCCAGGACCAGGTGGCTTCACTGGTGAATTCTACTCAACATTTAAAGTCAAATTAATGCTAATCCTTCTTAAACTCTTCAAAAAACCTGAAGAGGAGGGAACACTCTCAAACCCATTTTATGAGGCAAGCTTATCTTGATACTAAAGCCAGAAAAGGACACTACAAGAAAAGAAAGCTATAGGCCAATATCCCTGGTGAATACAAATGCAAAAATTCTCAACATAGTAGCAAATTGAATATTTGCAAATTGAATTCGTTAGCACATTAAACGGATCATGCACCATGATCAAGTGGAAGTTACTCCTTGGATGAAAGGGTGGTTTGACATACACAATCAGTGAGATACACCACATTAATAAAATGAAAGATAAAAATCATACAATCATCTAAGTAAATTCATAATGACAATGCAAATCTTCCACGGGCTTGGCAAGATGACTAGGAAGGGGCACCAGGGGACACCAAAAATAATCTAAATGTTCTATGTCCTGATTTTGATGGTGGTTACATAGCTGTATCAATTAGATAAAAATTCATTAAAATCAGCATGTAAAAGATGTGCATTTTAGTGTGGATAAATTGTAAATTAATATAGTTGATTTTATCATATTAATGTATAAGAATTTCCAGCAAATTTCAATAAAATAAAAATTGTGACACAATAGATATTTTTTTTCTGCCTACAGTATTAAGACATTGTAAAGCTAGAGTAATTAAAATTTTTTGTTACTATGCACATGTGTAGCTAGGTGGGAAAGTGGGAAAAAAAGAATAAAAAGCTTAGAAATGTATCTAACTACATAATGGAAATAGAACATTAAAGTAGAATTTTAAAACATTAGGGGAATAATTATAAAATAATATTGCTGAAACAAATGGTTGACAACTTATTGAACATATAGAATGATTGTTAATCCTGCATCATCAAAAATTCTAGTTTCATCAAAGGTTTCCTAATAATAATAAAATCACCAAATTATTAGAGAAAACATCAACATGTGGATGGCTGTATTTAGCAAAAGACAAAACTATAAACTCCAAACAAAAGATTGGTATATACAGATATAAAAAGTAAAATTATTTGCATAGCAATAATATTACTGGAAAAAAGCCAATTTCAAAAACATATACTAGAAAAATATTCAATGTATACAACAGATGACTAATGTTCTGATTTTAAAAAGCAGTTATTCCAAATGATTAGAAAAATTCAACTCAATAGAATGATGTACAAAACATATTTCATAAAAAGTAAAATATATATGGCTATTAAATATAAGGAAATGAGTATTTCCACATACATTTCATGTGCAATGGGAATAAATCATGAAAAATAAGTGAAAATTAAATAAGCTAAAAAGATCTGGATCAATCTATCTATCTATATTGATTTGTTCATGCAAAGAAAGGCATTGATTTGACCAATCCAAAAAAGTTTCAGGGAGACATAAAAAGACTACATAATTATGATGATTAAATTATTTGCTAAAATGGTGTTCTCATTGATACCTATACTGCCTCCTAATAAATAGTGCTATTAAATTACCTCACCTTTTAGGGGCGCCTGGGTGGCTCCGTGGGTTAAGCCTCTGCTTTCGGCTGGCTCAGATCATGATCTCAGGGTCCTGGGATAGAGCCCCACATCCAACTCTCTGCTTAGCAGGGACACTGCTTCCCCCTCTCTCTCTGCCTGCTTCTCTCCGTACTTGTGGTCTCTCTCTGTCAAATAAATAAATTTAAAAAAATCTAAATTAACTCACCTTTTAAAACATGCTTTTCAAATCAAAATTCTTTATAATTTACTAATTTTATGTGTATTTATGTTTTCTTTTTTAATTTTTTTAATTTTATTTTTTCAGTGTTCTAAGATTCATTGTTTATGCACTACACCCAGTTCTCCATACAATATGTGCCCTCCTTAATACACACCACCAGGCTTACCCATCCCCCCAACCCCCTCCCCTCTAAAACCCTCAGTTTGTTTCTCAGAGTCCAGAGTCTCTCATGGTTCATCTCCCCCTTCGATTTTCCCCTCTCCACTTTTCCTTTCCTTCTCCTAATGTCCTCCATGTTATTCCTTATGTTCCACAACTAAGGAAAACCATATGATAATTGACTTTCTCTGCTTGACTTATTTCACTCAACGTAATCCCCTGCAGTCCCGTCCATGTTGGGTAGTCATCCTTTCTGATGGCTGTGTGATATTCCATTATATATTGTTTTCTTTCACTGACAGAATATTAACTACTTAAGGGCAAATATCTTTCTTTTGTTCCCTGATGCATTCCAAGGACCTGTGAATGTGCCTCGCCTATGATGAACTAAGTAAGTTTTAAAATTTTGTTGAATGAATGAGTGAATGAATATGGAAAGGTAGGAAGAAAAATTTATCACAATAATATATTTTGTATCAATTGATTTTAATGTGTAAGGTAATTATTAAGTCAAAATAAATATTAAGAAAATTTTAGAAAAAAAACTTTCAAATGATGTATTTATGGACAAAAAGAACAAAAAAATAGAAATAAAGAAATACTTATAGGGGTATTACCAATTACCAAAATTCTTAGTGTGTACACACGTATTGCTATGATTCTGTTTTTCACAAACTTATGCGATCAGAGGGCTGCACTGACATTGGACTGACAAATCAAGATGTGGGAAGCTGGTATGAACTAACTGCACTTGGTTGATGAGCATGTTGAACCTGTGAAGTTCACATGAATAGGTCCCATGGTGAAAGTAAGGGTTGATTTAGTGATTTGAAACTAATTCCTGTGCTTGAGCTTGAAACTAAATTTAATTGCCATCTACCAGCTTTGAAAATGTGCAAGACCCATGAGATTTCAACAAATTATAACCATAAAAAATGAACACATAGAAATTGACTTGATAAGGACTTATGATGGGTTTCTGATTTAGTTCAATTGTGGACCTTGTCATGATTCAGTAGTGAGATATATATGCTTAGACATAAGGTGCCAACTAAAATTATATTTGAAATGTGAAACAAAAGAAAATATTAATTGGCTAAGGAGATCCATTTTATTATACTGACAATTATATGTCATTCTATCCTTTTTTCTTTCTTTTTCACTCCACAAAAATGCATCATGAATACATTTACATGTGATAAAGGAAAGGATAATGTGAATTGCAATAATGTAGCCAGCTGAATTGTGCTCCTATCAAAAGTGAAAAATAACATCTTTAATCCCACAATGAGTCCACTTAATGAGAAAGATGGCAGGTAGACATTTCTTGTTTAAAGCCCTAAAGATTTTACCAGTGTGACATTTTGGAATATCTACTAACTACTCAACTTACAAAATAATTGAGAATGAGGAATCTGTCAAAATGGGGGTTTCTAGAGATTTAAAATAAAAAGAAAGGTATGGGTTTTTTAATATGCTATTCCATGTTATCTGCTATGCCAACTAATCGAAGATATTATTATCCTTTCATTTGCATAGTCTCAAAGACTGTTTAATATTTCAGAGTCAATTTGATAGGTTGATAATAGTCTGTGGCATGTTTGAGTCCCGTATGGGTATCATATCATAACAGGACACTACTGAAGTGGTCTTTTTTAGATCCTGACATGTCATTTGGGGAGGTGACACTCTCATCCATCTGTCATAATGGCATAATGCCCAATCCCTGGTCAGTTGAAGTATTTCTCTGAAGTTTAAATAATGACTTTTCTTGCTTTCCAATTTTTAACGTGATTTCAGTGCTCACAAATTTGACAACTACCCACTCCAAAAATTCAAATATTCTGAAAATAAGTACGTGTAGGGAACATTGTGTCAATGAGTACATGTTCTTTAAATATCATAAAATGGCCAGTGGATGTGAGTTCAACAGTGAATATTCTACAGTCTCTTTCTGTTGTTATTGTTGTCACTGTTGTTGAGATTACTCAAAACAGCAGCAGAAATGGCAATGTGAGGGTGGGATCTTACTACCTATGCCCTTTCCCCTAGGTCGATGAAATGGAACAAATAATTCAGGAGATGTTACTTGGCAGTCTTTTAACATATCTCCATTAACAATAAGAAGCAGCTGAAACATGTAAGCAAAGCTGTTCTTATAGTGTTCAAAGAAGCCACTTATTTTGAAATTATGGGGAAAAAAGTTACTTTACATATCCGTATTCATTGTTAGGTGGGTAATTTTGGTGAGGAAAATTTCAATGAGGAGAAACAAAAGCAAAATATTTTGTTAAATCCCTGAGTATTTAAAAATATGCTAAAATTTTAGTTTTCTATGTGAGTTGGTATGTCCTGTCCGACATTCATAGTCATTCTCCCAATCAATTAACATACAGTTTTTTTATATAAACTGTGTCTTTTTAAAAAGATTTTATTTAGTTATTTGACAGAGAGAGAGAGAGACAGAGAGAGACAGCGAGAGAGGGAATACAAGCAGGGGCAATGCAAGACAGAGAAGCAGGCCTCCTGCCAAACAGGGAGCCTGACGCTGGGCTCCATCCCAGGAACCTGGGACCATGAAATGAGCCAAAGGCAGATGCTTAATGACAGAGCCACCCAGGGACCCCTAAATTGTATATTTTTAATGCAGCATGAATTATTTCAATATTTTGGATACGATTATTTACTACAAGGCAATGCATTATTATTTTATTGATAGTATTGTTAATGAGTACTGTTACTCCTTGAATGGGCTTAGTGTTATTCTACTCAGTGCTGCCCAACAGTGCCAAAGGAACTTGTAATCACACCCCCATGGCCAGTGGCACCAGAGAAGAACAAGAGAAAAGACAGACCCTCTGTGTTGAAACGGATGACCTTGTTCCGCTATTCATGAGGAAGTGGTGGGTGATCATCATTAATTTTAGTTGATATGTTTTTACTTCTACCTTAAGTCTCTTCGTGACACGTCTTGAGATTATATGAATTATTATATCAGCAGGTATGAGGTACTGAAGCATGCAATTTCATGCAGGGAGAAATCAAGCAGTTGAACCATTAAAATTAATGCAAATAGACTGTTTCTATTTAGGAAAGAAAAGGGGGGTAATATTGAGGAAGAATTATACATAGTATAACAGAAATGTCTATAAGCTACACTTAAAATTATGTAGTGTTTTAATTGAAAGTGGTTATATTATTTTGTAATATTAATTTTCTTTTTATGTGTGTTAATTCATTAAAAATTAGCTATAAAAAGATCAGTCCAAATGTCTAAATTTGCTTTTATCTCCATTTTCTATAAATACAAGATTTGTTTTCAACCTGTTTTTCAGCAGGCCAATAGGAACTTTTGAAATTTATTTCTTTATACTTATGATTCTGTACTTTAAATAATGTAACCCACACCAACCAGAGAGAAATAGATTAAGTGTTCCTTGAAGCATTGCTCACCTCCTCTTAAAGCAGGTCTTGAAGGAGGATGTCTGCTACAATGTGATCTAACACAGTGATAAAGGGCTTCTCTGTACCTAACTTAAATCATTACTAAAGCTTTAGTTTCTGTATTGGGAATGGGGTAGAAGTTCTGTATTTAGCATAAAACATATTAAATCATCTTTTATATCACAGAATCTTCTCACAGAACATAGTAATCTTTTGTAGAGTGTCACATAGTCTAACGTTCTTTGACTCTTATACTATATTTCCCAATTTCCTCTTTACTTAATAACATATAACATGAAATTGTCCAAATTGTGTATTTGCAGTGTAAGCTTTGGATGGTGGATCTCATGCTTTATGTGGGTTCTAGTTTAGCTATGTGTCCCTCCAGCAATCTACTGCCTTTCTCACTCAGTATTTTCATATTAAAAGAAGGTTATAGCCTCTGTCCATTTCTTAAAATATATAAAGTAAATCACTTTATAAATTTCTTAGCACACCTTAAGTTTAGAGAGTCATGATAAAGATTCTATAATGTAGACATAAGAATTCCAGATTATTTTCACAAACATATGATTAACTTTTATCAACATCTGATTATAGAAACTAAAATCACTAAATCTTTTTCAAATGCTTATTTTTCTCATTTGTAATCATTTTGATTGTGGTTTAGAGAATCCTTACTAGATAAATGAATCAGCTAGTATAATAGAGAGTTTCAAAATATATGACATCCAGATTGACTCTGACACTGAAACAATGCAAGGAGAATGGCTTATCATAATGAGTGAGGAGTACACAACCTTTTCCTAGCATGAGAAGTAGCTGATGTTATTGCTTACCGCTAGCTTTCCACTGCAAAATAATTATCTGGAGCAGATAAGATCACAAACTGTTTAATATCACAAGCCTGCCCCTGCTGCTAATACGATCTTATCACTCCCTGACTGATCACTTTCTAGGGATGAGTATCAGCTTGTGCTCCCCCCACCTTTTTTTTTTTTTTTTAACTGATCCTAGGTGAAAAGCAAATACTATAAACACTATAATAGTAAAATGAGCTTTTACATTTTCTTTTTTCTTTGTTAAATATTTTGCTCACAGAGCTTGTGTTTACCTCGTGGGACTGTTGCCAAAGGCAGAGGTTCAATTCCACGTGCTGAAATATATCATCATATTTTGGCATAATTGTGTTTCTAATGGGCTCTCAGAGAAAGGAATGCATAAGTGCCAATTACAGCATGGTACAAATAAAGCATTATTATGTGCTCTGGAACAATCTGCATAATGGCAATATAGTCATACTCTATTATGTTCAGTTACTTCTATTTCCTCTATTTGAATCTCTCTGTCAACAAATGATTTTTTAAAGAATGCCCCAAATATGATTTGAATGCTATAAAGACAATTTCTTTGTAATGGTGTATGTAAAATAATTATATAAAATTATATATATGTATATTATATATGTATGTGTTTATGTGTATATATATAGAGAGATGAGAGATTATGAGAGATAATTATATAAATATAATATACAGATATAGATATTTTTCTCACACACAGGTGCAGATATAGATATATATTTCAAATATCTCTTTGAGTATAGTATTTTGATGATCTAAGCTGCTGTATTACAAATCAGAAGGTAACTAAACATAACAAGTTCCAGCCTAGTTGATAGGAGACATATGAAAAAGTGATAACAACTAAACACCTGGAAAGCAAAACCTTAACATAATAACTGAAAAAGAAATTTAAGAATTGAACATGAGCACATTGTTCCTAATGTTTGAAGTAAAATCTAATTTATTGTTGAAATATATATCATGCTAAAAGTGAAAAAAAAATAATACTTATTTTCTTTAAGTTAAAATGCTTGAAAGGAGCATAATCTATTGAAAGTGATATGGTGAATCAAGGGGATGCTCATTCTAATGTCAAGCCTTAGACACATGCAGAACATTTTCTGATCTTGATCTACATGACAAGTCAGAAAGAGTATTCTTTGCTTCAGATTTTGCCAAGTTGGAACCTATTTGAGAATAAGGTAGCACAATACAGGAAAGGACCTTATTGGTTTGGGCATACAGTTTAAAGTGAGACAAACCATAATATGTTTGCACCAAATGACCTTCGTTCTTAGACTGTTGCCCTTGGGCAACAAATTTAAATCTGTTGGTGGGGAATAGATTATTTTTTCAAAATAACAGGTTATTGATTTGGGGAGAAGGTTACTTAATAAAACTTTATTTCAAAATTTATACACTTTTACAACCACAGATTTATATTGAAAAGTGTTTAATAATTATAAGCACTGAACATGTAAACAATATTAAATATAAAAAGTAACAAGGAAGAATAAAGACCTGTTTCATTAAGAAAGGTCAAATGGTGTATTGTGAGGAAAACATATGTAGTAAATATTGCAAAAAATGCCAGAGAAAATATTTAGAAGAAAATGGGATGGCAGTGTGGAGAAGAGGAAGGGATTGGAAATGAGAGAAATCACATTATACTAGGAGTGTATAGTGAAGACTTCCCTTGAATTAAGAAATTTTGGATTCTTTAATTGAAATTTTCTAGTAGAACAAGAAAAAAGTAATTGTTCAGTGGCTTAAAAGGCCAATCATCCTACAGCTGGATTAGCAAACTTTAGAGGTCATCAAAAGCTCCAAATGTTAACTCAAAATGGATTAAAGACTTGATTTTAAGACCTGAAGCCCTAAGACTTATACAAGAAAACACAGAAGATGAGTTCTTTTTTTTTTTTTAAGATTTTATTTATTTATTTGACAGAGAGAGATCACAAGCAGGCAGAGAGGCAGGCAGAGGGAGAGAGAGGGAGAGGGAAGCAGGGTCCCTGCTGAGCAGAAAGCCCGATGCGGGGCTCGATCCCAGGACCCCGAGATCATGACCTGAGCCGAAGGCAGCGGCTTAACCCACTGAGCCACCCAGGCGCCCCAGAAGATGAGTTCTTGACATTAATCTTGGAGATAATATTTTTGGATTTGACAACAAAAGCAAAAACAACAAAAACAAATATAAACAACTGGGACTACATCAAACTAAAAAAAAAAAAAAAAACTTCAGCACAGAAAAAGAAACCATCAACAAAATGAAAAGGCAACCACCTAAATGGAAGAAGATATTTGCAAATTATCTATCTGATAAGCGGTTAATATCCAAAATACGTAAAGAACTCACACAACTCAGTAACAACAATCTGATTTTAAAATGATTGGAGGATCTATATAGATATTTTCCAAAGATGTACAAATGGTCAATGGGTGAAGGACAGCTGCTCTATATCACTAATCATCAGGGAAATGTAAATAAAAACCACAAAGAGATATTACTTCAAATCTGTTTGAATGGCTATTATTAAAAAAAGGAGAAACAGCACATGTTGGAGAGGATGTGGAGAAAAGGAAATCTTTAAGCACTCTTTTTGGGAATGTACTTTGGGGCAGCCACTAGAGAAAGTACGATGTAAGTTCCTCAAAAAAGTAAAAATAGATCTATTTTATGTGTGATTCAGCAATTCCACTTCTGAAAGAAAATGAAAACACTAACTCAAAAATATATATGTACTCCTATGTTCATTGCAGCATTACTGACAATAACCAAGATAGGGAGCAACCCAAGAGTCCATCCATAGATGAATGGATAAAGAAAAGTGATACACACACACACACACTGGAATATTAGTCATCAAAAAGTATGAGATTTTATCATTTGCAATAACATGGATGGACCTAGAAGGTATAATACTTATTGAAATGAATCAAAAAAGACAAATGTCATATGATTTCACCAAAATGTGGAATTTAAGAAACAAAACAAATGAGGAAATGAATGGGGGAAAAAAAAAGATGAAAAACCAAACTCTTAAAGATAGAGAAGAAACTAGTAGTTGCCAGATAGGAGGAAGGTGGCAAGATGGGTGAAAAAGATAAAGGAGATTGAGAGTACACTTATTCTAGCATTAATGCATTGAATTGTTAAATCATTGTACACCTAAAACTAACAACACTATAAAAAAAGGAAATATCAAAATTTGTGAGGACATACATTGTTCTAGAAGGCATTATTCTAAGTGAAGTAAGTCAGAGAAGGATATAGTCTCACTTACATGTGGTATTGAAAAGCAACAATAACTGAACTCATAGATACAGAGAGCCAGAGATACAGAACTCTGGTTGCTAGAGCGGGAGGGTAAGCTTTGAGGAAAATATGTGAAGGTGGTCAAAGGTACAAACTTCCAGTTATAAAGTAACTGAATCCTAAGGATGTAATGTATGCAGTGTGATGACTGTAGTTAATGGCACTGTATCATATATTTCAAAGTTGCTAAAAGTTCTCATCATAAGAAAAAAATTTCAACTATGTATGATGATGGATGTTAACTAAATTTACTGTAGTGATCATTTGAGGATATGTGCATATATCAAATCATTACATTGTATATCTGAAACCTATATTGTTATGTCAATTACTCCTCAATAAAAATGCTGCAAGTGAAATTTAGTGTTCAAGATCACCGAATACTTTTGCCTAGTCCACTAGATTTTATGTGGTTTCACTGCATTGTACTTAATTAATCAGATTTTATAATTGCATGTATATAAATGCTATTTGTGTACTCATGTAATAATCTCACGTTAGAAATTTCATGCAAATATATTGTCAGTGGAGAGTCTTCATAATTGTATACATAATTTTATATTCAAGTAGAAACTGTATGTATAACAACATTTTAATTTAACATCAAATTCAGTCAAATATGTTGTTGGTATAAAGTAAAGAATAATTGAAAAAAAAAGCAAAACAAAAACCTACTCCTTTTCCCCCACATAGGTGAATGTTTCTTCTAGCTTTAACTATTTCTTATAAACTTAAATGCCTTTAATTTCTGATACTAAGAAGCAGAGAGTATCATACCATTTTATGTATTTCTTTTTTTTTTTTAAGATTTTATTTATTTATTTGACAGCACAAGTAGGCAAAGAGTCAGGCAGAGAGAGAGGGAGAAGCAGGCTCCCCACTGAGCAGAGAGCCCGATGCAGGGCTGGATCCCAGGACCCTGGGATCATGACCTGAGCCAAAGGCAGAGGCTTTAACCCACTGAGCCACCCAGGCGCCCCTATGTTGTTGTTGTTGTTGTTGTTTTTGATACTAATAATGAATTGTAAAATACCATTAGCATGAAAGTACTGTGGGTTTTCTGTGAATGCTATTATGTCAAAGTGTTATTTGTACACTTTCCCAAAAGCAGATAATCCATTTTGCTAGTTCTTTAACCATATTGTGAAAGCATAACTGTATTCTGTGCATTCTTGGTTGACATTAAAATGATCTGTTAGTTGTGCCTAGCAGAATGTCATCCTTTCTGCATTATATACTTAGATTAACTCACCCAACAACTTCAGATCAACAGTGTGTTCCTTCCTACCCATCTGTTTAAGAGAGTGAAAACTAAGAAGTGGGTTTACTGATTTGTTAAAAACTTCTCCACATGTCTTAAACTATGAATAAAAAAGATGTATTGCACAAATGACTATGTTGCTTTTAAAGGCGTATCTGAAACTCTTAGGTCCTAAAAATACAACCAAATTATAGTATCAGAATATGTAATCGGGAATTATGACCATCCACATGTCAAATATATTTGATGACTTGATCTGTTTACTTGTCTCCAGTTTCTCAATACTTAAATTCATATATATAAACATCTAATTTTCAAATAATTTATTTGTCAAATATTAGCGTGGATTTCTTATTTCATTAGCATCTATTAGCTTGGACCTGGATTTACTCTCAAGACCTTTATACCACAGCCTTCTTCCTGTTCAAACTGTTCCCTTTAGTTGGCTCCATTCATGCTTTTATACTTTTTACAAGCCATATTCATCCACAACTTTTTATGTGATTCCTTATGGCTGACATTGCTCTTTTATTCCTTCCCTTTGTTCATAATATTTTTATTTCTAAGTGCCCAGTCTAAATATTCTATTAGTTTTTTCTGCTTCCTTCACTTAAAGATTATTTTTCCTGTCCCTTAAAGTTGACTAGTTCAAGAGCTAGTCTTTGTTAGTAAATTGTTAACATGTCAATAGCAGTACTTTCCACTTCCTTCCAAGAATTTAATATTGGAAGGTTATTGTTATTTTAAAAATCCTATAATTTAAAAAAAGATACCAAAAGGAAAAAAAAAAAAAGAAACAGATGACAACTAGGACAAGCATGTTAAGTATTATGAATTTAAAGAGTTTTACCAACATGAAAATAATAACATCTAACATGTAAATATTAAAGAATATGCACTAGTAATTTATACAATTAGAATTTTTTTTTTACAATTAGAATTTTTAAGTAAGCATATTTATACTTTCCATCATGAAATACAAATTAATATTTAAAAATAAATGACAGGGGCACCTGAGTGGCTCAGTGGGTTAAAGCCTCTGCCTTCGGCTCAGGTCATGATCCCATGGTCCTGGGATAAAGCCCTGCATCGGGCTCTCTGCTCAGTGGGGAGCTTGCTTCTCCCTCTCTCTCTGCCTGCCTCTCTGCCTACTTGGGATCTCTGTCTGTCAGATAAATAAATAAAATCTTTTAAAAATAAATGACATATTAGCTTTTCAACAAGAAATTCTTATCTTTTTCTGGTTATGAGGAGTGGTGAGAATAAATGGATATTGTGATATATTGCTGGTGTAAATAGAAATTGGAAAGCAATCTACCACTGAAGTAAAAGCTTTTAAAAATTCATATGTCTGTGATGATAATGCTACACATGTGCCTTCTTCCTAGAGAAATAATGAAAATAATTTGAAAGTTTATACATATGAAAATTCACCATAGCATTATTTATAATACTAAAAATTTAAAGAGTCTACAGCTATAAGTAGATGGTTAAAATGAATTCAGGAATATTTACTTGTAGAGATATTGGGCAGTAAATAAATTCATCCTGAAATGATGATAAATGTAACCAGATAAACCAACTTTACTGCTGCAGTTATCAGTAAATTCTTCTCAATCATTTCATGTAATTACACATATATTTAGCATTTTCTATTATTCTATTATTATTTCTGCTATTTCAGAATACATTCACTGATAATGATTTTTCTATTTCTTTCGATCTAGATTTGGGATCCAAGATGTCCTTTATCACAACTTCCCACTGTCTATGAATGGTTTCTGTGTTGTATCTTAATTATTGATTGATTCTGTATCTTTCTGTTCACTCCTTCTTTTATTATCCTAGTTCAGATCTGCATTATCTTTCCTCTAAGTCCCTTTTTAAACTTCTTGTTATTTTATCTATCTCCAGACTTGTTCAATTAAAATTCACACTTCAATTTCCTGCCTAGGGGATCTATGCATAATGTAAATCAGAGTGTATCAATTTTCTTAAAATTTAGTTTTAGGATAAAATCTAAGTTCCTTGACCTTCCATGACAAGTCTCACCTCCTATCTCCCCATGTCTCTCTGTTTAAGCTTCCTTAATACACACTGTCCACAGTTCCTCCATACTTTGATGTAGTGTTACCTTTGTTTATATTCTGCCTCCTGTATGGAAAGTATTCTTTCCAGTTCCTTCCCAGCTAACTCTCCCTGTTCACTCCTGATGATGCAAAATGTGAAGTTAAATACAATGGAAAATAGTACTAACTGTAAGTATAAAGGATCTTACTAAAATTTTTTTCTCTATTTCATTCCAAAACACATTTTCTTTTTTTCAATCTTGTATTTTTAAATTAAACCTATAAATAACTATTTAGAAATGTCAACCTGATCTCATCTAAATTTATTTTTGCCGTAATTTTTTTGCTAACTTGATCAGCAATTATATATCAAAAAATAATAACTAAGGGTCACTACTCCTTCTGAGTGGTCAATCTTCTGTCAACTGACACACTCTGATTCAAAGTTAAATGTCATATATCCGAGCCTATGATTTTTAAAAAACTTACTGACCCTAAGGTTTCACCTTTGAGATCTTTAAGGAAAAAGGACACAAAAGATCTATTCATTAAAACATTGAAAGAATGAAATCCATCCAAAATATTGTGTAAAATTATTACCTAACAATAAATAGTTAATATAAGACTGTTGTCATATATCTTAAAAAATTAAAATCTCAGTCTTGAAAAGATATATATACCTCACCCCCATTTTCATTGCAGCATTATTAAAAATAGTCAAGGCATTAAAACAACCTAAGTGTTAATTGGAGGATAAATGGATTAAAAGATATGATATGCATATATAATAGATTATTGGTCAGCTATTAAAAAAAGAACAAAATCTTACTATTTATGGGAATGTGGATGGGCATTGAGGCCATTACGCTAGGTGAACTATATCAGACACAGAAAGATAAATACTGTATGGTCTCACTTATATGTGGAATTTAAAAGCACTGAGCTCATGAAAGCAGGTAACCTATTGATGATTGGTAGACTTTAGGGTAGGTGATGAAGGAAATGGGAAAATGTGTTCAAAAGATACAAACTTCTAGCTATAAGAGAATTAAGTTCTGGAGATATAATATACAGAATGGTGACTATATTTAACAGTGCTGCATCAAATAACTGAAAGCTGATAAGATCTTAAAAGTTTTCTTCACAAGAAAAAATAACGTAATTATCTGAGGTCATGAATGTTAAGTAAACTTACTGCAGTAATTACTTCACAATATATACATATATTGAAATCATTATGTCATACATCTAAAACCAATGCTGTATATGTCAATTGTATCTCAGTAAACCTGTAAAAGGAAAAAAGAAAGGACCATTGCCTAGTATTTTAAAACTATAAATGCAGGGGTAAACCTGGGTGGCTCAGTGGGTTAAGCCTCTGCCTTCAGCTCAGGTAGTGATCCCGGGGTCCTGTGATATAGCTCTGCATCAGGCTGTCTGCTCAGCGGGGAGCCTGCTTCCCCCTCTCTCTCTGCCCACCTACTTGTGATCTCTCTGTCAAATAAATAAATAAAATCTTAAAAAAAAAAACTATAAATGCAGATTTTGAGAATTTAGGGCTAAAAAAGATATGTTGGGTATTACTGTCTTCTGACACTCGTATTATGGCAGATCCTAAAATTAAAACAGGGTTAAACTAACTAGCATTTTAAAAAATATAAAAACTAATATTCAAAATTAAAAATTATTTTCAATCTTTTACATTATATATCACCTATATCAGAGTTCAGCAAACTGTGACCCAAAGGTCACCTTTTTTATTTTTTATTCTTTTTACAAATAAAATTTTCTAAGAGGACAGTCAGACCCATTCTTTTGCTTATTGTCTTTAGCCACTTCCCAGCTCCAAGGGCTGTACTGTTGAGTATTTACAACAAGCTTGGATGACACTCAAAGCCTACTTATTGCTTCTTTACAAAACTGAACACTAACCCCTGACCCAACTTACGTGTTTTGCTCAATTCTGACTCCACTTCAAAAAGAACATGGAGGGGCGCCTGGGTGGCTCAGTGGGTTAAAGCCTCTGCCTTCAGCTCAGGTCATGATCCCAGGGTTCTGGGATCGAGTCCCACATCCGGCTCTCTGCTCAGCGGAAAGCCTGCTCCCCCCTCTCTCTCTGCCTGCTTCTCTGCCTACTTGTGATCCCTCTTTCTGTCAAATAAAATCTTTAAAAAAAAAAAAAAGAACATGGAGAAATCATGATTCATTCATTCTCTCTAACTTGCTTAAAGTTTCTATACTTCATCTATTAGTATCACTTATTGATCCACTATCACCTTACAGATTTTGGGGGTGAGAAGAGGTTGTTTTTACCTGCTTTCTTTGTTTATTCTTAGTCTTTGTTTTATTTCCATAATTCATACACTTTACAAAGAAAAAATAGATTTTTAAATCATTGGTTCTTTGTGTATAGAACTGATTTCAGTTTTTAAATATCTTTAATTAAATTTACTATTTATATGTTTGCTTTTCAAATTTTTATTTAAATCTAATTAGTTAAATACAGTGTAACATTGTCTCAAGAGTAGACTGTTATACCCAAGTTTTCACGTCTGAGAGACCATCAAGGAGCCAACACTGATGTAATCACACGAGGGTTTATTTAACAACCTTAAGCTTGGGCCCAAGTATACCCAACACAGGCAGAGTAGGGACTTGGACCCTGAGCTTATTTAAGGCAGGTGTATTTATGGGTTCTTTTTTTTTTTTTTAAGATTTTATTTATTTATTTGACAGAGAGAGATCACAAGTAGACAGAGAGGCAGGCAGAGAGAGAGAAGGAAGCAGGCTCCCTGCTGAGCAGAGAGCCCGATGCGGGACTCGATCCCAGGACCCTGAGATCATGACCTGAGCCGAAGGCAGAGGCTTAACCCGCTGAGCCACCCAGGCGCCCCATTTATGGGTTCTTATTACTAAAGCAGGGTGGGGATTCCTGTTACTAAAGCAGGGTAGGGGTTCTTAGAACTAAAGTAAAGTAGGGGAAAGTTCAGCCTTTGGGCACAGGGGTCTGAGATGGCTGTACTTATGCTAAGGCTAAACCTGAGGTGGAATGGCCTTAATTTTTCTCGGCCTCCACAAGACTTTAATGATTCATCAGTTACATATAACAGTTACTCATCACAAGTGCCCTCCTTATGGCCCATCCCCCATCTAGCCCATCCCCCACCCATGGCCCTCCATGGAGATTAGGCATGTGAATGTACACACTGTGTATCCACTTAGCATATATCGCACTACTATGCCATCCAAGAGAGCTGATTATTCAGCTTCTGGACTTAAATTAACAATCTAATCTAATTAGTAAGAAAGCTTCAAATCTTGGAATACTACCTCAAAAACTAACGATGTACTGTATGGTGATTAACATGACACAATTAAAAAAAAATGAAAGTTTCAATACTTTTGGGAGATAATTACACTAATTTTTCCAAGTTAGATAACACATTAAAAATGCTTTTACATGCTACCTCCAGTTCATTTGCCGTAAGTATCTAACTGATAACATTTAGCATGATATTATGAGATAAAATCTGTTTTTTTTTTAAATGTTTATTATATTTTATATGAAAAAAGAAAAGGAAGGGTCTAACAATCACAAAATCCACAGCAAAATCCACAGAGGTAATTCCACAGCAAAAGAAGCCTCCGTTATTTTCAGTTCAGTCTTTAATTGGGCCTTAAAAAAAAACACATATTGCAGCTTTATAATGCTTCTAACCACAGGGACAAGGCAATCATTTATTTAATATGTCTTCCCAATAGAATGTTCATGATATCAGGGAAAGTGTCTCATTAACCCAGAATCTAAAGCATCACACATCAGGCATTCAGAACACCATCTGCTAAATGAATGGACTGATATTATTACACCAGATCACTCCTACAATACTGTGAGGTGCTAATGTTCCCAATTTCCAAAGCAGAAAGCAAAACTCAGAAATATTACATGACTTACCCTAAGACATACAGCTTCAATAAAGAGACAGAATTAAAAAACAAAAAACAAAAAACAAAAAACTATGTTCTCTGTACCCCACGTGTGTCTTTTTTGCTTCTAGGATATTTCCTTTCTTTTGAAAAATATGGAAACTGGAATTGAGTGACTTAGGGAAATATTTTATATGAAGAATTCTGTGAAGGGGAAGAAATAATTGCAACATATGTTAAAAGTTTTGCTATTGTTTTTCATCTGTATAGCCTAAGACACAAAAATACAATTGGGCTCAAACTGAAGTGGAGGTAATTCAGGTAGACATAGTAAATTTTTTCTTTATCTTTCATTATCTTCTTGACTGGGACTCAGCACAGATACTCATCTGCTTATTTTTGCATTTTAATTATTACCACATGTTAACTGCATCAACTACCAGAAAAACAGGATGCAGAACCAAGTGTTGGAATGTAGTTACTCCACCCACAGAGAAGCAATGCAGACTTAGTAAAAGATGGTCCCCAGCTCTCCTTAACAAAGTGCATAAGGGAGAATGCAGAAACTTTTTAAAAATCACTACTGTAAACTGTTTTGAGCATGGGTATTATATCTAAGATTCATTGATGATTTTCTTTGTGTCTTTTATATAACTTCAGTGTTTTCAAGGGCTGGAATATCACCTTAGTCATAACATGGCCCAAAGTGTATTGTACATGGAAGAATTTTTTTTTTTTTTTCACCCAAAGCTACCACAAATAGCTAGTGCCAAGGAACCAGTCTTGACTGAACAGAGAAACATGAATTGGGGGTGGGAATGAGAAAGAAAAAGACACTAAGGATGGGATCAGGAGGGTAGCACCCAAAGCTGCTAAGACAACGTTTATTGGTTTACAGCTCTTTTATTTGATTCAAGCACAATACAATCACAGGGGAGTCACCTTGATCATTTCATTTACAATTCAATGGAAAAATCAACATAACAAACTAACGGTAAATAAGTTTTCTCATTCAGCGCGGTTACACTACACTGGGGAAGACCAACTAGCTTAAAGGGCCAATCCGCTTTTCTAGGCCTACTCCCTGCTACGTGGTTTGCGTGCTTCTGCAAGCTGCGGTTATGGCAGAGCTTTAGGGCTGAACCCTGCTGGGTAGGGCTAGTCTCTGACCTGACCCTAGAACCGGAAGGAGCCTGTCAGCTTGCTCTCTGGTCACCACAACTAAATGTTTGATATTTCAATAAGCAGAGTTAATTAAGATGAAAGAAATGAGAGGCAATACTGGATTAAAAAATTCTCCCTTTTTTCCCCTTAAATGTTGTATTCATTTTTTTTTCAAAATGGATAATGGTGAAATCATTCAATTTATTTTGTTGAAAAAGAAACGTGAAAACACTATGCTCAGTTTTATTACAAATTTTATGACAATTAATTAGAGGTCAAGAATTATATCTTAAAAAAATATTTTTTAAAGATACATAGATATGACCCCTGGCCCACATGGCTGATCTTACTCTTTAGTCCCTGCAGAGGCTATGCTAGTATTATGTGGCCCAAGCTTCCACCATAAATCACGTTACTAGAAGAGATTACCTGGCATGGCACGAGGTCCCCAAGTAACCACAAACAGTCCTGTTGGGCAGGATATTCCATGGGCTAACTGGTTCCCTTCCAGGAGTTGGGGGCAAAGGGCCAAACTTTTCCTTGGTCACGGTCAATCTTTACTACATGTAGCCTTTTCCCCCTGGATCAGATTTTTTCTGTTCTTTGGAATCCTTCCCATCAGCACACTAATAGAACATAGAAGTTAAATAAATATCAAATTAAAAAGCAGTAACAGCAGTAATGCAAATTTTCTTTTGATCCAATGTCTCTCTTTAGCTACTATGTTGTTTCTCTGTTGCACCTTTTATGTAAAATATACTGAATTCTCCAGGCAAGGTATGCTATACCACTAGCAATCTCCAGGGCACTGGTAAAAAGCTTTCGCAATTCAAAATCAATCTCTATACCACACTGTCTATATTGAAGCAGAGTCATTGTCAGACAATAACTCCCATGTTCTTCAGAGAATCTAGAGCTCCTTTGATCCATCCTGGGCATAGTTACTAGAGTCAGCAATATCAGGCAGTCTGTTGAAGTGTTTGCCACTAAAAAATATGTGGAGGATATTTACAATAGTAATCAATTATTTTTATTTCATATAATTTCTGTTTTCTACTTTATTCAGTTATTTCATGCAAGTTTATTCCATTTAGTGTTATAACAATTTATCTTATAAATAGCTGGGTATGTAACTTTCCTTTAAATTAGTTTTTAATTTGTAGCTGTTTCTCAGTATTTTTCGAGATCAGTGAGGAGATTTTCATACCTTCCCGTCACTGTTTTGTGAATTTCAGAAAGCTAACAGAGTTGATGATTAGTACAGCTCCGGATTAATTTTGAACAATCAAGTCTCCAAACTAGAAAAAGAATCACAATACAAAAAGTAATAGCATATTAGAATACAGAAACCTAATTTCCTGTTGCTGTTACAGATTCACTCACTAAAAATATTGGGACAATCTTATTTCATAATTTTAACACAATAGTGAAGAGCTGCTGTAATAGAGCAAGTATTTATGATAATGAGGTTTTGCTGAATAATGTGGTTCTTCAAAGATGATAGTTGTGGATATTGATTTTCCAAATGGACTGAGTCATTGATTGAATGCAATTTGAAGAGGAACCGAATTAGTCTCTTGAATTTACCTGGGGCTGCTAGAGTGGAATACATTATCTGAAGAATCCCATAGCTTTGTTTAATAGGTCAATGACTCCCCCTGTCTGTTGGTTCACTTGTGGAATCATTTCTTACTTAATAATGTTTACCTGTAAAACCATAGGTGACTCCAAGGAGTTGTTCAATGATTGATTTTTTTTCTTTGTTAAGATAAACAAATTCCAGAATTGAATTAAGAATGCTAAGCTTTTTGATTCATACAACAGAATTAGGAAGTAGGATTTTGATTACATTTTACAAATATAAGCTATTATTGGGACGTAAGATAGAAATTATTCCTGCAGTGATGGCTGGCATAGCAGTGAAACAAATAATCCTCAGGGAGCAGACCATGGAAAACACCTTTATGTGAAAAGCAGCAGATTGTTTTTTAATTCCTATTAAGCAAAAAAGCCAACATCCATTGGGACTAGTGCAAATGCTGTCAAGTGAGTAACTATTATATTTCTAAGATTTTGAATATATTTGTGTGTGTGTGGTTTAGTCTTTCTGAAACTGGATTATCAAACACTCAGTGTGCATACTTAATATGAGATGCTTCAACTCTATTACAAAATTGATGATATACTTTACAATAAATAAGAAAAACTTAAATTCTATAGAAATATTGTTCATTTAATTTTTCTATTATGCACTCTTTATAACATACAGCAAAGTTCAAGGATGAGATGGTGTCAACTACTAATACTTTGTTTTAATTGCACCTAAGAAAATCAATGAAAGATAAATTTGCATGTTTCTCTCTGCTATGTCTGTCAGACATATTTCAAGTATTTTTCTCCTCCATCTATTAGGGAAGACCAAAAATCTCCAATTTGACAGATATCATTCATGTACATGTTTTTATATTATTTCATAATTATAAACCTACAGATGCTTGCTATAAACATACAATATACATTTTGAATATTGAATTGATTCTAACATACTTTTATATATTTAATATCCATAAAATTATAAGCAATGGGATCTTAAAACCACAAATCGCAACACTTTGTTTTATTGTGGTAAATAATATATTTTATCTTCTCTATGTTTGATATGCTTTTTAATTTTATTTCTACTAGTTTTTATTGATGTTTATGAAACCATTCATTTATTTTAAGCAATATGTCTTTTATCTCTAGTAAATACTATATTTTATTTTACTTTATACTTCATATGGTGAAGTTTTCATTTTACATGACTATAAAAAGACTCTATTTATACTTCCTAGCACAATAGGCACACACACATACATATATAGAAACACACATTTTTTTAACCTAGGGACACATACTTCTTTTCAGTTTTGTAATGGTTCTTAAGTATTAAATAATCAAATACTATTCATGTGCCAAGTCCTTCATTTTAGTATTTTGTAACTGCTGTATGTTTGACCAAGTCATTTTATTCCCTCTTTCACTCATTTGTTTACTCATTATTTCTCAGTGTAGCATTTTTTAATCTATTTTCCATTTTGAAAATGCTTTCTTTTACACTATCAACTGAAAGATTTATGCTGTTAACTGAGTCTTATTTTTATTTGAATATGTTTTATTTCCAGAATTTAGAATGAACCTTTTTTCCTATAATTCCATTATGCCAGATCTTTCATTTCCTTTTAGGGGTTCTGATTTATAATTACCTACTCATTTTTGTTATTCCATCTTTCCTTAATACTATCTTACACGTGGTTTCTATTAGGTGGTTACCCTGTTTATTATAAATGTTTAGACACACTACAATAGTATAAGTGCTACTTCACTGCATTCCTAAAAATACTAGAACTTTGGATAGCCTGCTGTATTATTGTTATCATGCATTTTGATTCCAAATATATTACATTATCATCAACATAACATGTAAAGTAATGTATAGTCAATATCATGGCCCATGTAGTTATCCTTTCATTGCTTTTTGTTCCTTCCTGTATTTCTGTGTTCCCTTATGGTATCATTATTCTTATGCCTCAAAAATTCACACTGGGTTTCAAATAAAATTTTTAGTGCAGATATTCTTTATATATTTATTGTATTAAAATTTATATCACCTTTTTATCTGTTACAGAATTCTACATTGACGGTCACTGTCTTCTAACACTGTGGCAGCCAGCTGTCTTCAGGTTTGCATCATTTTATGAAGTTTGCAGCCAGTGTTATTGGTGTTTTCTAAAGGAAACATGTATTTTCCTCTAACTGCTTTTAATATTTTCTCTTCCTATTTGATTTGCATCAGTTTAACTACAATAAACCTAGTTGTGCTTCCCTATGTGTCTTTTCCTCTTTGGAATTCATAGAGTTTCTTCGGTCATTGATACACAGGTTTGGGGAAATTTTCATTAATTGAGCATGCAGTACTGCTTGCTGTGCCCCTGCCCCCCATTATTCCTATCCTCTCTCTCTTTCTCTCTCTCTGAGAAACTCCATTTGCAGATGTGTGAAAACTTGTTCTGTGTACTGTGTGGGGATATCTTCATCATGGTTTCCTGGCAACTCTTCATGTCCCACACTAAACACAGAAGGAAGGCTCAAGTCCAGTCTGACCCAAGTTTGGGCAGAACACAAATCTTCTCCTGGAATAAAAGCAGCTTTGTGAGGAGCTACCACAAGGCCATTCCTCAACTATTTGCTGATTTCCAGAAGGTTTCTTAACTTGTAGGAGGCTATCACAGGGCAGTTAACCATCTACTTGCATCATTCCAGTGAGGCAATAGATTTTTACATTTATATCCATCTGGGTATAAGTAGAGACTATAAAGGCACTTACCTGAAGGTTAGAATCTATCCTCTGTTACAGAGCAACCTGTACTTGTGCCATCTGTGATATACTCCCCATCCTCCACCACTTTGGTCATTTTAAGGAACAAGGGTCAAGAGGTATGGGCAACATGCTGATCTTGCCTATGCTATCCATTTAAGTAATAAACTATATAACACACATAGGTTCATTGTTTTCTCAGTGGCCAAATCTATGGAATTGTAACAAAACAACCTAGCAGTCAAGTAGTCACTATTGCTTGGAGATTGTTTGACTGCATGGCATCTCCTCGGTTTCTTTCCTTCCTTTCTTTCTTTCTTTCTTTCTTTCTTTCTTTCTTTCTTTCTTTCTTCTTTCTTTTTTCTTTCCTTTTTTTTTTTAAAGATTTTATGTATTTATTTGACAGAGAGAGAGATCACAAGCAGGGAGAGAGGTAGGCAGAGGGGGAGGGGGATGCAGGCCCCCCAATGAGCAGAGAGCTTGATGTGGTTCTTTGTCCCAGGACCCTGAGTTTATGGTCTGAGCTGAAGGCAGAGGCTTAACCCACTGAGCCACCCAAGCACCCATCTCCTCGGTTTCTTATCCTCTGTTCTACATTTTTAAAAATTATTTTTTCTACTCTGCTTTTAGTTTGTCTTTCTGTTCATCAGGGATTTTGTGCTATATGGAACCTACTGTTAAACATCTATCAAATTTTTATTTTAGTTAACACATTTATTTTAATTTCTAGAATGAACTTGATTCTTTTTCCAATCTAATTTTTGGTTGATGTTATCCTTCTCATTATCTGTTTTGTCCATCTTTTCTCTATCTTATTGAACATAGTAATTATAGGTATTTTAAGTTACTTATCTTTAACCTTACAATTTGGATCACCCATGCTCAGCTTCTACTGTCAGTTGCATTCCAAACATATATATATATATATATATATATATATATATATATATTCTTTTTTTGCAATGTTTAGTAATATTAATTACAATTAATATTACAATATCAGACATTTTCATAAAAATGTAAATGATCCCTAGCATATTTAGCACTGTAGATAGGAATATTCTATTCTCTGCTTTGTGTGTATGGGTTAAACACACATATTTATATGATTTGAAACTTCATTTTGCTTTATTATTTTCTCATATTTAGTAATTAGATTGTTAATTTGATTCCATTTGCTTGCCTTCACACCCAGTCCAGACACACATGTTATAACGATGTTTTATGATTCCTTCTCCTCAGCAATATTAGATAGCTTATCACTTAATTATGTAGCCAGTGGTAAGTATAACCTAGTTCTTATCTACCACACTCCATCCTTGTGCATTTTTCTTCCCACTTTACAAAGTCATAATTCCCAGACATCTAGTTGTTGAGAAGATATTTCTTTGACTTCTTTGTGTGAGAGAGAAGACTTAAACTCACCTTAGTAATTGGATTTCCGGAATGAGCCACAAGCTCCAGCAACCTCACCACTATTCCATTACTGCCAAATGAGAGTTCAGTTCCACTCTCTAGTCTGAGTTTTTGCTTTTCAGTGGACATTGAGATTGCATCCATTGGGTAATCTCTTGAAATTTTGGGTTCAACATTGTATCTATATCAAAAAAGGAAGACATTTTAAAGTGAAGTCTAATATACCACTTAACCTGATGTCTCTTAATTTTTATTTAATCTGAAACATATTAAAAATGTATGTGTGAAGATGTATTGATATCTTAAACTCAATACTTAAAACTTATTTTGAATATTTTACAGTGAACAAAAAATAAGTTGCAAAATTCTGTCAATAAATAGACATCACTTTCATATAAACTTCTAATTGGCTGAAAAATCATAGTGTGAAAATACTCATAGCAAATATCCAGTCAGCCCTCACAGACTTATAACTATGTTTTAAGTACTTACAAAGCTGTTTTTTATGAATGGATAGATATGTCATCCTTTTGCTTAGTTCCAGTGTGGTGTGATGGAGGGCAAATAATTTAGTTATTATCTATGTAAACATATATGAGCAGATCGTTTTAATGAATTCAGGTGCTTTATTCTTCTACTAACCATATGTGATTTATCAAACATAAATGAAACCTACTGCTTAAACTATTAGAATATAAATTCTAAAACTGTTTGGCATTGATACATTTTACATACTTTCCCTATACCTAAATTTCCTTATTAATACTGTAAAATGGTTACTTTTTATTTATCTTTTTTCTTTTTTCAAATTCATCTCTATTTTAACTTTCACTTGAAAAGATCAGAAGAGTTTTTTTTTTTTTAATTTAAATTAAAGTCAGAACATATAGTGTAGTATTGGTTTAAGGAGAAGAATTTAATGATTCATCCCTTACATATAACATCCAGTGCTTATCCTAAGAAGTGTCCTCCTTAATACCCATCACCCATTAACCCTTCCCCCCACCAACCTGTCTTCCAACAACCCTCAGTTTGTTAGTTAGAAGTCTCTTAAGGTTTGCCTCTCTCTGCTTTTACCTTATTTTATTTTTTCCTTTCCTTCTCCTATATTCATCCGTTTTGTTTCTTGTATTGCACATATGAGTGAAATCATATGTGCTATTTGTCTTTCTCTGACTGACTTATTTTGCTTAGGGTAATACAGTCTAGTTCCATCCACATTGTTGCAAATGGCAAGATTTCTTTCTTTCTTTTTTTTTTTTTTTTGATGGCTAAATAGTAGTCCTATACATCCTACCTCTTCTTTATCCATTCTTTTGTCAGTGGACATCTGGACTCCTTCTATAATTTTGCCATTGTTGATAGTGCTGCTATGAATATTGGGGTGCATGTGCCCCTTCGAATCACCATTTTTTTTAAAGATTTTATTTATTTATTTGACAGAGAGATCACAAGTAGGCAGAGAGGCAGGCAGAGAGAGAGGAGGAAGCAGGCTCCCTGCCGAGCAGAGAGCCCGATGCGGGGCTCGATCCCAGGACTCTGAGATCATGACCTGAGCCGAAGGCAGCAGCTTAACCCACTGAGCCACCCAGGCGCCCCGAATCACCATTTTTTAATCCTTTGGATAAATACCTAAGAGTGAAATTGCTGGGTCTTAGGTAGTTCTGTTTTTGACTCTTTGAGGAACCTCCATAATTTCTAGAGTGGCTATCATTTTGCTTTCCTACCAAGAGTGCAAAAGGGTTCCCCTTTTTCCCAGTTCTCACTAACATGTGTTGTTTCCTGAGTTTTAATTTTAGATATTCTGACAGCTATGAGGTGGTATCTCATTGTCATTTTGACTTGTATTTCCCTGAGGATGAGTGATGTTGAGCATTTTTTCATGTGTCTGTTAGTTATTTGTATATTTTCTTTGGAAAAATGCCTGTTCATGTCTTCTGCCCATTTCTTTTTTTTTTTTTTAAGATTTTATTTATTTATTTGGCAGACAGAGGTCACAAGTAGACAGAGAGGCAGGAAGAGAGAGAGAGAGGAGGAAGCAGGCTCCCTGGTAAGCAGAGAGCCCGATGCGGGGCTCGATCCCAGGACTCTGGGATCATGACCTGAGCCGAAGGCAGAGGCTTTAACCCACTGAGCCACCCAGGAGCCCCTCTTCTGCCCATTTCTTAACTGGATTAGTTATTTTTGGGGTGTTGACTTAGATGAGTTCTTTATAGATTCTGGATACTAATCCTTTATCAGACATGACATTTGAAAATATCTTCTCCCATTCCATAAGTTGCCTTTTAGTTGTGTTGATTGTTTCCTTAACTGTGCAGAAATTTTTATGTTGATGAGATCCCAGTACTTCATGTCTGCTTTTGTTTCTCTTGCTTCCAGAGACATGTGTAGTAAGAAGTTGCTGTGGCCAAGGTCAGAGAGGTTGTTGCCTGTTTTCTTCTCTAGGATTTTGATTATTTCCTGTCTTACATTTGGGTCTTCTATCCATTTTAAATTTATTTTTGCATATGGTGTAAAAAAAAAAAACAAAAAACAAAAAACAGTTCAGTTTCATTCTTCTGCATGTTGTTGTCCAGTTTCCCCAACACCACTTACGGAAGAGATGGTCTTTTCTTCCACTGGATAGTATTTCCTGCTTTGTTAAATATTAGTTGACCATATAGCTGTGGGTACATTTCTGGGTTCTCTATTCTGTTCCATTGATCCTTGTGTTCGTTTTTGTGCCAGTGCTGTCTTGATGATTATAGGTTTGTAATAGAAGTCTGGGATTGTGCTGCCTCCAGCTTTGTTTTTATTTTTTCAACATCACTTTAACTATTCCAGGTCTTTTCTGGTTCCATACAAATTTTAAGATTGTTTTTCTAGCTTTGTGAAAAAGGCTGGTGGTATTTTGATGGAGATTGCTTTGAATGTGTAGATTGCTTTGGGTAGTATAGACATTTTAATAGTATTTACTCTTCCAATCTATGAGCATAGAATGTTTTTCCACATTTTTGTGTCATCATTAATTTCTTTTGTAAGTGTCCTATAATGTTCAGCATTCAGATCTCTTACCTCTTTGGTTAAGTTTATTCCTAGGTTTCTTCTTGTTTTTGGTGCAATTGTAAATAGGATCAATTCCTTGATTTCTCTTACTGCTGCTTCATTATTTGTACATAAAAATGTAAGAGATATCTGTATGTTGATTTTATGTCCTGTGACTTTGTAGAATCATGTGTCAATTCTAGCAATTTTTGGTGAAGTCTTTTAGGTTTTCTTTTTTTAAGATTTGTAAAATGTATTTATTTGTAAAAGAGAGAGAAAGCACAAGCAAGCAGAGGGAGGGGCAGAGAAAGAGAAAGAAAGAATCTCAAGCAGGCTCCATGCTAAGTTCAGAGTTTGACATGAAGCTTGATCCAATGACATTGAGATCACAACCAAGCTGAAATCAAGAGCCAGGCACTTAACACCTGAGCCACCCAGGTGCCTTGTCTTTTGAGTTTTTATATAGAGTATCATGTCATCTGAGAAGACTAAAGTTTGACTTCTTCCTTGCCTATTTGTATGTCTTTTATTTCTTTTTTTTTGTCTTATTGCTGAGATAAGAACTTCCAGTGTTATGTTGAATGGTAGAGCTGAGAGTGGACATCCCTGTCACATTCCTGACCTTAGGGGAAAAGTTCTCAGTTTTTCCCCATTGAGGATGGTATTAGCTGTGGGTCATTTGCATAAGGACATTCCATTTTAAGTTAAATTAAATGGTTTTATTTTTATTTTTGGTATAAAACTCAACATTTAAAAAAAATGAAAGAAGGGATAGTCACAAATATATAAAATTATCATGGATAAGCCAAAAAATGATTTTTTATTCCTCAGAGGAATATTATTTTTCCAATAGTATTAAAAAAATCATAGAACATACTTATTATAGTCTATTTATTAATCTGGTTACATTATTTTAGAGGAAAATATGGGTGGAGTACATTTCCTTTGCCAATATTTGTGTTTTCCTCTATTGACATACACTTTTCTATAAAAGTGAAATCATCATACTTTTTTATCCAAAACATCGGAGAATAACAACTGAAATTGTGTGTGTTAAATATTTTATTCCTTCAATCATTATTTTCAGAGAGTTCACTATTTTGTTCACAAGATAATAAAATAAAAATTACAATATAAAATTATAATATAAACATATATGAAGAGGACTATGACATAAAGGATACAAGGGTAATTGATAAAAACAAATAATCCCTTATTTCTACTGACAATAATGACATTCTAGGTAATTGATACCAAAATTCTTAAAAAGGATAAATATAAGAGATGAATAAAATGTCTTTAAAAATAAGTCTACATGAACAAATACAAGAGATAACAAAATGTGAAGAGTTATGTGACAATTTGGAACATTCTTCTTCTTTTAATGTCTAATTTTGGAAAACTTTTCTGAAAGACCCACAAGTTGAGGAGAAAAATTGAAACTCAAATGGAAGCTACTGATAAAAAACTGAGTCTAGATTAGGGCAATAATATGCTACATATTTTTGGGTAAGAGTAAATCAGAGGTAGTCCAGCTTTTATTATAACTGACACATTTTAAAATCATCTCCAAAAACAAAACTGTATTAACTTTATCTTGGATTGCTTCTACCTAAAAGAACTTGTGAAAGGCAAAATTACACTTTATCTGCAGCAAACTACTATCATTCCTTAGGCTCAAATTTTTCATATATGACATATAGAATCTTTAAAAAATAGTAAGGTATCAGAGAAAATAAGGACACTTGACTAAAGATCTGGAGATCAACACATAGTAAAACAGATATCAAAAGAGTTAGATGAATGAGTTTTCAGACACGTTTAAAATAAATTATATTATTGGATTCTATATTAAAAAAGAACCATATGGAAATCCTAGAAGAAAAAAAAGTACAGAATCAAAAAAATAAATTTGAAATTAAAAACATTAAAAATGTATACAAGTTTGTATACATTAGTGTCCCCAAAATTCTTGAAATACTAAAGTACACATCTAAAAAAAAATTACAAGATCTATATGAGAAAAGTTACAAAATTGATGAAATAAATAAAAGAACTGAAATAAATGAAGAGATCTTCTGTGTTCAGAAATTGTCAAGATGTCAGTTATTCAACTGATTCAATGCAATCCCAGTCAAAACCCCAGGAAGTTATTTTCTGGGTCATCAACAACCTGAATCTAAACTTTATATGGAGAGACTAAAGACCCAGTAGAACCAACACCATATGTAAGGAGAAAAACAAAATCAGAGAACTGACAGTACCTGACTTCAAGAGTTACTACAAAGCTACACTAATTAAGATAGTGTGATATTGGTGAAAGAATAGACAAATAGATAAATGAAATAGAATAGGGAGACCAGACATAGACCCACATAAATAGAGTCAACCAAACTTTGACAAAAGAACAAAGGCAATACAATGAAGAAAAGATAGTCTTTTCAATAAATGATGCTGGAAGAACAGGACATCCACATGTGAAAACAAACAAATAAAAACAAAACAAAAAACAAACAAAATCCTTGCATGCTTCATGAAATTTATCTAAAATGGACGATAGTCCTAAATATAAAATGCAGAACTATAAAACTCCTAGAAGATAACATAGAAAAACTCTAGATTACCTTGGGCATGGCAATGACTTTTAAAATACAATACCAAGAGCACAGTCCTTGAGAGAAATAATTGATAAACTAGACTTCATTAAAATTAAAAACCTCTGCTCTGCAGAAGTCAATATGGAAAGAATGAGAAGACTGCCACAGATTGGAAAAAAAAAAATTTGCAAGAGACATTTCTGATAAACAACTGTCACCCAAAATATATGAAGAATATTTGAAAGTCAGTAAGAAAATAAATAACCCAATTAAAAAGTGGTCAAAAGATCTGAACAAACAATTCACTAAAGAAGATATATAGATGGCAAGTAAGCATATGAGAAAATATTCATCATATGTCATCAAATAAATTCATATTAAAACAACAATGAAGTACCACTACATACTTATTAGAATCCCCAAACTCAACACCTTGACAAACCAAAGGCTGGCAAGAATGGGAAGCAACAGGAACTCTCTTTGCTGGTAGTGATGCACAATGTTACAGCCAGGTTGAGAGACAATTTGAAAATTCCTTTGAAAATAGACATACTCTTTTTGTATGATCAAGTGCATTATTGGTATTTACCACAAATAATTGAAAATCTACATCCACACAAACTCCTGTACATGGATATGTATAGCAGTTCTATTCATAATTGCCAAATCTTGGAAGTAACCAAGGTATCCTTCAGTAGGTGAATGGATAAATAAATGATACTACATCCAACAATTGAATATTATTTAACATTAAGAAGATCCTAGTTATCAAGCCATAAAAAGACCTGGAGGAAACTTAAATGGATATTACTATGTGAAAGAAGCTAATCTGATAAAGCTATATACTGTATGATTCCAACTATAAGACATTCTGGAGAAGGCAACATTTTGGATACAATGAGATCAGTTGTTAATAGAGTTTAAGGAGGAGGCCTGGAGAAATAGATTGTAAACATTTGAAATGAAAATTATACTACAAAAAAAAAAAAGGAAAGTAAAGTTAATATAAAATATACAAAATTTTAATAAAATTACAGGAGAGAATGATTAATATTATATACTGTGCAATGATATGTGAGATTATTTCCATGACTTTTGTGTCAGAAACAATATATTGAATAAGAAACAAAAAGGCCCAGTCTAAGGAAATAGTAATAAGTTGATTATTATCTTAAATTTAGCCATCCCATATATCACCAGACATTCAAAAATTCATACAATTTGATGACTACCAAATATCAATCACTATCCAAAAACTGTGTGACTAACAGTTCAGAGGTCATTCACAAAAGAATGTCACATCTGTCCTACTGCTAATTTGCACAAAATACAAATGACAATCTCCAAGACAGTATTCTAAGTATTTCTACATAGTGATAAGTAGTAGAGGCAGTTTTGGTAGAAAAGAGAGATTATGGCCTGGGTCTTACTGAAAGCATCTACATTATGTAAGTGGAATAAATAATTCATCATAGAAAGGTATAATAATCTGAGGAAAAATGAATGTATCTTGTTGGTTTTGCTTATGTTGATGTCCTTGTTTTCCATTTGTTGGGCAATGGTTCTCTGGTAAAAATGGAAGTTCCTTTGGAAGCTGTAGGCAGGTAATGGATTCCCATGACAATCCCAAAGAAAATTAAAAACAGTATCATGTATAATTAATGAGAACAGAAAGCATTCAGCAGCAGAATAAGAAGCCTGGAATTTATGATCATAGAAAAGCCATAAAAGATTTGTCAGAAGTGAAATCATATGAACAAAAAAATGATTTGGGGGAAAGCATTGGGAAATAAGTTCTATGAGTCTCCATTTATTATCTTCTACGAAATAATAATATCTGCCTCACTGGGTAATTCTTTTTGGAATTAAATATTGATTTTAATAATTAATGCCTATTGACTTACAAACACAAAAATGTAACAATAACTCCAATAATTTAAATTTGGGCAATAAAGAATAAATGTGATGTTATAATAGATAAAAGAACAAAAATGAGAAAAATAGGAAGAATAGCAAGAGAAAAAGAAAATGGAGAAAGATCTGGAAAAGGAAAAATGACTACAAATAAATAAACAAAATAAGAGATGGTAAAGGAGTGAGAAGGAAATAGAGGGAAGGAGGAAAGATATGTTTCAGGACAGGCCATTTCACATGGAAAAGATTAGTTAAAATTTAATATGATTTTGAGATGGTGGCAGGACATCTAACTAAATGTTTAGTAGATAATGTTTTTTAAAGACTTAATGTATTTATTTGACCTAGAGAGAGAGAGCACAAGTGGGGGAGTGGCAGGCAGAGCAAGAGGGAAAAGTAGACTCCTCGCAGAGCAGGTGAGCAGGATGCTGGGAACCTGATGTGGGGACTCTATCCCAGGACCCTGGGATCATGACCTGAGCCAAAGGCAGATCCTCAACAGACTGAGCGACCCAGGTGTCCCTGTTTAATAGACATTTTAAGACAAGAAACCAGATAATAAGCCAGCTCTGTACATGAAAATGTGAGTGTTTTCCTCATACAAGATAAAAACCCCCAAAATAATAGGATTGTAGGGAGAAACCATAGAGTTAAAAGGAAAAGAACAGAGGGAGGGTGAGTGGGAGAACCACAGCTAAGGACTGAGGATTACCTATAATCTACAAGTGTCTATTTTTAAGGATGTCCAAAACAAAAGAATAAAAATTGAAAATACAATTGATTTTTTTTTTTTTTTGCTTTTAAATACTGTGGAGAAGTGAAGGAAAATAAGAGATTTATGAGATGCATACAGCAGTGTAGCTTTATAAGCATAGTGGGTTCAGAAGCACATTATAAGGAATTATGATTAAAATGGGAAAAATAGAGTGTGTGAACATTTTTTAAGGAATTAAGCAATAAAAGCAAAGAACAAGTTTGAATAAAAATATAACTTGAGGAGTGTATGAATTTAAAAAATAACTTCAAGAATGAGAACATTTCATTTTGGGGCCAAAATGAACGGAAATGGTAGAAAACAATAGAAAACAAATATGAGAGAGGGCTGGTGGGCAGATAACTGATGAAATTATTGTTTTGAAGGAGACAGGAAGGAATAAAAGGAGAATGGATAGAGAAAAACAATTGAAGTAGGATAAAAGGTGCTTCTAGGCCCAGAGTGGAACTTTAAAAGAAGAAGAATCACAATGTGCTTGCTCTAAGAGGCTCACCCAAGATCAGACAAGGTTAAGAGATGTTTTCTAGCATATAACATGGTGTTTAAAAAAAAAAAAAAAAAGGTGTTATTACTGAATTACTAAGGGAAAGTACTTTGATTTTCTGTACCAGGTCTAAAGAGAACTACTTTATCAATTTTTATGTCTAGTAGAAAGTACTTGTAATTCACCTTATAAAAAGGTGAAAAAACAAAAGATTTTAAAAGAATCCTCAATAGTGTAACCTCCTATAATATTAATGCTTTAACAACATTAAATAATTCAGAGTTAGATTATAAACTACTTCCTTCCAAAACGAGGTCAAAGTGTCAAGAAGATTCTATCATACAGAAAACGAAGTCCCTGGGAATCTGTCTTCACACTCTCTAGATAGATATAATCAATATAGCATACTTGCAAATATTCCCGGGTCATGGGGGGAAGGATGTTTTGAAATAAAGTATCTAAGTTTCTCATTTACTGTCCAGTGTCACTGAAAATACATCAAGCTAGTTCAATCACAAAGCAAATAAATCTACCTAAACTGCTCATTCTCTTTTCTATCTCATACCATTTTGGAGAAGAAAGACATAAAACCATCTTTTAAAAGAAATAATATTCCTTCTGCAGCAAGCAACTCCCAATGATGATATTATACCATTTATTGGTACTATAAAAATGTTCATATTTTTTCCAAAAGACAATCATAAGATTCTCCTCTTCATGCTAATCAATTACAGACTGGGCATATACTTGATAGCTCTTTCATTGTATTTACCAACTAGAGAAGGGGAAGCATAGTTTAAAATATGCATCCTATAAATATTTCAACCAATATAAATTAGTCACTGAATAGCTGTGTATCCAAGATGAGAACAGATGCTTAACAAGGAAGAAACAAACATTAATAATATAACTCTTCCCCTAGTAAGTTTGAGTCTGAATTATAATCACTTCATAATTATAAATTATTTGGCTAAATTATTCAAATTTAAGGTTGGTGTGCTTTTTATTTTTTTTTCAACTGGAAATAGGTAAGTGGTAATAAAACAAACTCAGATGCCACAAGGACATGCAAATTGACAAATATAATTAATGACTTCATGGCTAAAATTTAATATGATTTTTTATGGCAAAATATTTGGATTTTGGGGGTGGGGGAAGACTAATATTTTATTAGCCTTTATATCTAATTCTCCGAAATTAGGGTAATCTATTTTGTTTAAATTTGTTTTAAACCTTATGCAAATTCTGTTTCTGCTGCCCACCACCATATAGAGTATTAAAGCTCTTTTTGCATTGTGCCTGTAACTGTGTACCACTTCTCTCTGCTATACCCTTTTTTCATATAGGTTCCTTTATAAAAGGAGGAATAACCAGAGCTCATATTACCACATAGATATGAAAGAAAATGAGACTAATACAAAAGAATCCTAATAGAGCCGAAGAAGAAAGTTGTGAGAAAGATCCCAATAAGCCATGTTCCTTCTAGTTATGACCAATGATAAACATTATTTCCAAAACACATTCATATCATCTTACCTCCTTCCTACAAGTGGGATGGAGGTGTTAGGGTGTATAGCAACAAAAATTGAATAGCTTGACATCCTTTTAGAAAGATTTGGGCCTAAAATTGAACATTTAATGAGATATCATTGGATGAAAAGATAAAAAATAAAAGCAAATTACACATTCAAAACATATTGTCAAAAATCTAAATCACAGAATCCAAGAAGTTAGCATTAATTCTGTGCTAATTACTTCACTGTGGCAAATTACCTTAAAGAGATTTTAAAACAATCTTAAATAGCAATAACTTTTATTCTAATATTAACTGAATGAATTTTATATTGAGCAATTTCTTGCAAAATTACTAAAAACAATGTTACGCGTTTTTTAGTAGGTGAACTATTCCCTTATTTTCTTATTCCTGATACCAGTGTCCGTATATTTATTAGGATCTTTAGTCAGTGGCTTACTCTCATAATCAACATTATAATTTTGTATTATGTAATTTTATTTTATTTTATTTTATTTTATTTTTTTGTTTAGAAGGCAAACTGCCACATGCAGTGCCTCATTTGGATGGGTCTGGGTCTTGGAAGCTTGACTACCTCTCTTACAAAAGGACCTTGAAAGGTTGTTTGGAGGTTCTAGCAGGGAAATGCAGCTACTCCTCTACCCTTGACTGAAGAATGGTCCTCCTCTATCTGGGAAGGTTGTCCTTTCCACCCAGTGCAGCTTCCAAAGGGATGAACATGGAGTGGTGAGGGAGAAAGGGGACACCCGCCAAGCCAGCCAGATCAGCCTCATCAACCCTGGTGATCAAAGGGGTGATAGATGTCTCAGCCAGATCACCCTCACATCCTTTCTATTGTGCACTTTTAATTCACATATCTTATTTAAATTAGAATTAAAGTATTCTTCATTTTGTTGATCTAGTCTCTGATTATCAAATACAGATCAAAATCAGTGGAGCAAAAGATTAAATATATAAGAGAAACACACAATATGTCACAGGTTTTCCTGCACAAAAATCTGTTAAAATGCGGATCCAGTTTAATTTTGAAAGACCCTTTTCCTTTCATCCCTATCAGTGTATTATTATTGCACTGAAAATATTTAAATTAGCTTCAACATAACAAAATATATGACAAGGGTTCTCAATATACAAAAATAAAAACCAACAATTAAGGTAAATGTAGATATGTATTTTCTTAACTACAGTTTAAGCAAGAAATATTATAAATCATTCCACTCAGTTAATGACTGACAAACATATTTTAAAAGAAAATCTTTTATTTTCAAGGACATCCTCCTTAAAGTTGGTATATACTAGCTTTCTCTCTTGTTTGTACTTTTTTACTCTGTAATATCTCTTTACTTAATTAATTTGAAAATCTTAATTTAACAAACATGGTGAAGATTTTCTGACACAACAACTGTTCAAAATGTATTTTACTCATCTGACTTGTGGCCTCTGATCTTTGAGAATTAGTTAATCCTAATTAACTCAATGGGTGGGATCCCATGTGGATGAACTCAGAGTATAATTTATTTCATGTTCAAAAGGGGACATAAAGCCATTAATTTGTGTGACATGTAAGCTAAACATTTTGCTATTTTCTGCCTCACTAAATCTCAGACTGGCACTTCTCAGACCAACATTTTACACCAAACCCCCCCCACAAAAAACAAAAAAAAAAAACCAAAAAACAGACTTTAGCTTCTTCACTACTGACCACTACATATGATCTAACATTAAAATATCTCCAAAGATATCTACATATTACAGATTTTATGGGCACCTGGGTGGCTCAGTTGGTTAAGCAACTGCCTTTGGCTCAGGTCATGGTCCCAGAGCCCTGGGATCGAGTCCCACATCAGGATCCCAGCTCCATGGGGAGTCTGCTTCTCCCTCTGACCTCCCCTCTCATGCTCTATCTCACTCTGTCTCTCTCTCTCTCAAAATAAACAAATAAAAAATATTTAATAAATAAATAAATAAATATTACCGATTTTAGCATATACTGATCTTTAGTCAGGCTTTATTTCTATTTTAGGACAGGTTGTGTATTATACTGTGTGACTAAATCCATTATGGCCAAGATGGTAGGGGGACCACAAAGTGCCTAACACTTGGTATTTGGTAGATAATATTTTTTGAATATGTACATAACAATTAGCATGGGGATTATATAGTAAATTCTGGGATTGAATCTCCTTATAGAAAGCTCTGGACATGTAACTGAAAATAGATTGAGGACAAGTAGTAAAGAGTTTTAATCAGCAATTGAATATTATTCTAAAGATAATAGAAAATAATTGAAAGATTTTACATAAAGAATAACATTTTCAAATTTATCTCTTCAGTTACTAGAACCAGAAAAAGCAGTAGGATACTGCTTAAAAATAATAGGATTTAAAAATATATATTTTATTTATTGAGGGAGAGAGAATGCATGCACAAGGGAGAAGGGCAGAGGGAGAAAAAGAGAAAGAGAATCTTAAGCAGACTCCATGCTTAACATGGAGCTTGACACAGAGCTCAATCCCATGACCCTGAGATCATAACCTGAGCTGAAGTCTGGAGTGGGACACTCAACCCACTGAGCTACCCAGATGCCCCCCAAATAATAGGATTTTAAATAAATCATAACTATTTATCTCATGAGGATTTGTGGAAGATCTACATATATATTTTCAATATTTGGTTAAATATATGTTCATATGGAGTTTAAGGGACCAGTTATAGTTGGGAAAAAAAATGTGTGAACTTTTTGCATAGTAATACTTGAAATAATGAGTAGAAGACTTTTATAGAGATAACAATTAGGGTAAAGAGAAGAAAAAATGGGAACAAATTGATAAGTTTTAAAGAGAAAACATAGGCAACAGAACCAATGAAAAAGAGATGTATAGAGGTAGAAGAGAAAATCTATCAGGGCCTGTGATGATGAATTTTATGTGCCAACTTGACTGGACTATGGCGATCAGTTATTTACAGGTTGCTGTGTAGGTATTTTAGAAATAATATCCAAAAAATAACCAGATACTGTTAAAAGGTAAACTGAGGGATAATATAGAATATAGGACTTTTTTTTTTTTTTTTGGAGCAAAAATCAATTTGAATCAGGCAGCATCCTATCTAGCAGATAAAAAAGAGCTCCAAAGAACTGTATAAAATGAAATATTGTAGGTAGGAGAAAGTGGAAACAAAAAAGCTATACCAACAAAAAGTGAAGTGATTATTACAAGACTACTTTCCTTTGGGGGTTGACAGCGGTTTAGCCAAAAGATTAGCTAACTAAACTAATGCTGATTAGGAGATTCTTGACTGACTGGTTTAAGTTTCCATTTCTGGGAAAGATGAAACTGTGACTAAGTTATGTTCATTTGGTGATGTGGGGCTTAGCATAAAGGAATCCATTTGGGGCCTGTTGTTGTATTATTGTTTTTGTTTTTAATCAACACATAGAAAGTTTTCATGATGTATTAATAGTTCAATCAAAAACATTTCCTCTATTTTTCTGACTGTATAAAAAATGGACCAGAAAATTAGATTGACAAATGTTCAGAATACTTAGTTGTCATTGGCTTAATTTATTTTTCTTTTTTTGTGTTTTCTTTTTTTTTTTTTAAGATTGTATTTATTTATTTGACAGACAGAGATCACAAGTAGGCAGAGAGGCAGACAGATAGAGAGAGAGTGGGAAGCAGGCTCCCTGCAGAGCACAGAGCCCGATGTGGGGCTCGATCCCAGGACACTGGGACCATGACCTGAGCCGAAGGCAGAGGCTTTAACCCACTGAGCCACCCAGGTGCCCCTTTTTTTGTGTTTTCAATTCAAATTTTATAAGATGGCTAGAGTGTTAACAATGTTACTGATAATCAAATATTGGTTGGATATAGGTAAGAAATTTAAGAGAAAATAATGGCATAAAAAAGTAAAATTATTCTTTAATAAGTTGATTAAAATTTATAAAGAATACAAATAAAGAAGAAATATAAAAAGAAAGATGGATAAGAAAATGTGTAGATGCTGGTGGGTTTGTAGATCTGAGGGCATTCCATTTAGATGGTTTTCACTTTTTCCATGTGCTATGAAGTAAGTGAATAGTTAAAGAATATCAAGAAATTGAGGAGCTTTAAGGACTGATTTAAAATTCTCTATTGCTAGTGACTGGTGAGAAAAACAAAATAAAAAAAACAAAACACAAGATGTAAGTTAATACTTAGTTGGCTTATTGAACATTAAAGAATTATCACATGGTAATGAATCATGAGAAAAATGGGACAAAACTATACAATTTCAGGAAATAAAAGTTTTTGTAAAGAAAGTCCTCATGAACATGGGATTTGACATATTGTATTCAATAGGGGAAGATGTAGAAAAAGAAATAAGCTCCTCAAAGCAGAGTATCATAAGGGCAAAAATGACATGACCCAAAGTAGGGAAGGTACAAGGACCATTCAGTGGATGAAGAAACAATCAGAGTGGCTATAGTAACTGCACAAAAGTAGGAGATGAGAGTACTTTATAATCAGTTCTAGCTGCTTGTGTTTTTCACTGAAATTTATTTTCCTGTTTTCCATATACCACTGAAAATTACCCAGAAAAACAAAACTGTTTAAAGTAGACACCATAGTAAGAAGTGAATATGCAAACAAAACTATGGTATTAGGTAATCCCAAAGGCTCTTTCAGTCATGTTCTAATCAGTATTCAACTGTATATAGTCTTCTTCTTTTTTTTTTTAAACATTTTTTTAATTTATTTTCAGCATAACAGTATTCATTGTTTTTGTACCACACCCAGGGCTCCATGCAATCCGTGCCCTCTCAAATACCCACCATCTGGTTCCCCCAACCTCCCACCCCCGCACCTCTTCAAACCCTTCAGATTGTTTTTCAGAGTCCATAGTCTCTCATTGTTCACCTCCCCTTCCAATTTCCCCCAACTCCCTTCTCCTAACTCCCCATGTCCTCCATGCTATTTGTTATGCTCCACAAATAAGTGAAACCATATGATAATTGACTCTCTCTGCTTGACTTGTTTCACTCAGCATAATCTCCTCCTGTCCTGTATATGTTGCTACAAAAGTTGGGTATTCATCCTTTCTGATGGAGGCATAATACTCCATAGTGTATATGGACCACATCTTCCTCATCCATTCGTCCATTGAAGGGCATCTTGGTTCTTTCCACAGTTTGGTGACCGTGGCCATTGCTGCTATAAACATTGGGGTACAGATGGCCCTTCTTTTCACTACATCTGTATCTTTGGGGTAAATACCCAGTCAATTGCAGGGTCATAGGGAAGTTCTATTTTTAATTTCTTGAGGAATCTCCACACTGTTCTCCAAAGAGGCTGCACCAACATGCATTCCCACCAACAGTGTAAGAGGGTTCCCCTTTCTCCACATCCCCTCCAACACATATAGTCTTCTTAACTAATTTTATAAGGCAATAATAATACTTATTTCTTTCATACTACTGTTAGAACACAAACAAGACCAGTGCTCTAACCCCTGAGCTATGGAGCTTTCTGTTAGAACACAAACAAAAGAATAAAATACCATCACTGTTAGGCAAGAAGAACATATTTATGAAAGAATTAAAAAAAAAAGTCTTTCAATCTCATATTACTTACAACACTACTTTTTAGAATAAAATTTTTGACCTAACAAGATTAAATCATTGTGTATAAATTATATAATTTGAATTTGTTTTGTTTAAAGTGAGATGGAAGAAATAGTGAAAGGAGAAAGCCATATGTTTCTGTAAAATTTCATCTTCTCACAATTGTTAAATAATGTTATCTCTTAGTGCTACTAGTCACTAAGAATTGCTCTCATAGCGATTTTCCAATTAAATGTGACACTGAAATATATAAAAATGTAAGAGTTACTAGAAATAACTTTGTCCTTCCTTCTTAGAGCTGGTCTTATTCAATATCTAATGCAAAAACTTTTCTAGTCTATGCCACTGATATACCCATAGGAACATAATAAGTGTCAAACTTTCCCTTCTCCTCTTTTTTAACTCCTGTGTTCATGTGTTTTGGTTCTTAAATTCCACATTAGTGAAACATATGGTATTGTCTTTCTCTGACTTCCTTAGCATCATACTCTCCAGCTCTGTCCACATCATTACAAATACCAAGATTTCATTCTTTTTTTATGGCTGAATAATACTCCTCTGTGTGTGTGTGTGTGTGTGTGTGTGTGTGTGTGTGTGTATGTGTGTGTACCACCTTTTCTTTAGTATTCACCAGTCGATGGACACATTGGCGGCTTCCATATCTTGGCTATTGCAAATAATGCTGCTATAAACACCAGGGCGCATGTATCCTTTTGAATGATTGTTTTTGTATTCTTTGGGTATACTCAGTAGTGGGATTGCTGGATTATAGGGTAGTTCTATTTTTAACTTTTTGAGGAACCTTCTTTACTCTTGAAATTTAGCTTAAGTAAGAAAGCATTTCTACATAACCAATGCAAATATCAGAGTTAAGAAATGAGGTAGTGTACTTGTAAATATCTTTTGGTAAGATGCACCTTTAAAATAGTGTATCCTGATTAATAGAATAAAATTTTAAGTGTACATGTTTCCAAATGCTTTATTTAAAAATGAAAAATATTATAACTTAGTATATTTAGCTATATACTTTAATGTCACAGTAGCAACAACCTGAGAATTATATATAAACAATGATTTTCTTTTTTCTTTTCCACATAATGTTTTTCAATAAATTACTTATCCTTATATAATTCAGATGCACACACACACACACACACACACACACAGAGGCACCTACTTTTTTGAATTAAGTACATATATGAAATATTGATGTATAGAATGCATATTTTTTCCATCAATTTATATATTTTTTTAAATATCTGAGTTAAGTAGTATCTGAAAGTAATGTAACATACCTTTAAATGATTCAATTTTTGTCTTCAGGGACTTTATAACCCTTTAGATACCCATGATATTCCCTGACAGATTTAAATGTAGTTTGCTTGTATAAAATAAGACTAATTTTTCACCAGTCAAAATGATTTAATAAGTAATTAGTTAAATATTGGCAGAACTTATTAATTTGAATTACCAAAATAAGTTGGATTTTATTTGCATGTGTTCAATTAATTTTGTAGAACATATGACAAAAATGCCATTTTCAGATTTATCTATAGGTGGCGCATAAGACTAAACTGTAGACAGAAGCAAGGTGGACAACCGGCTGTGCCAAGAGACATGGTTAATAATCAAAGTTCTTAGAGAGGGACTAAAGGGATGCTGGGGTTCATGGAAAAGCAGAATGTGAAAATCTCAGGTTTTCATTTGTTTTGTTTTTTGATGGTAGAGAAACTGTATTGCTGAAGACAACTATTAAATCCAATGATGAGCTCTTTCTAAAGGTCAGAAAGCAAGCTTCTAATATAAAGATATTTAATTTGTAATGAAAGGGTCTTAATGGGACATTAGGTGAGATTGGACTACCATTAAGTTCAGGAAAATGGTGTAGAAACATTACAGAAAAGGGAATTTTTAATATTCTGATAAGAGTCACTGATTTCTAGGTTGTATTATTCCTTAAGGTTGATTAAAACCTTTAATAGAATGATACATCCCAAGGACTGTTGATACGTGTATTGGTGCTTGATCCCTACCTAAATTACCATGAATGCTAATCTCATGTAACATGAGTGTTAAAAATATTTATAATTCTTAATCGGGGTATGACCTGGATGAAAGTAAGGTAAAGAAATGAATCAGTGATTTAGCTCACATATCATAACTTCCATGGGGACTTCCCAGATTTCTCCCAGCCAGAAACATACACTCCTCTGTTTTGGCACCCATGTTTGTCATGGTCTAAATGTACCAATATGTATTTATTATTTGATTAATATTTCCCTATTTAAAAAGTGATGGTGTTTTACTAATCCTTAACTTTCCCCATGCCAATCCCTAAGCCTTTTTATTATGTGCATGTTCTAGTAAAATAAAATGAATTACAGATTTTTCATTGTTCTACATCCAATAAATAACTTTTAAATAACAAAATATTATATATGCAAAAATATTAGATTTTAAACTCTTGGAGATTTAACAATTGAAAATTAAACACATGCTATTAATAACCTGACATTTCACAAACATAGCCAACACAGATGATTGTACTTGTTCATATTTTTTAAAGATAGTTTCAAAAGTGGTATATGAAATAAAGTTTATCTTTGATATTACTATGAAACAAATTCACTCTATGTTTCTAATATGTACCTCTTTTACTTGTTTCAATATTTTATAATTTTATAATCAATCAGGTTTCATATTCTACTTAAAGGACATTGTCTTTTCAAAAATTGTTAAATGCTGTCATATAGTAAAACAAGTGAGGCCTTGATCCTGGCATTTATTTCTTTTAAAAAGAAAGCATCTGGGACACCTGGGTGGCTCAGTCATTAAGTGGCTGCCTTTGATTCAGGTCATGATCCCAGGGCCCTGGGATGGAACCCCGTATCAGGTCTTGCTCAGCAAGAGCCTGCTTCTCCTTTTTGCTCTGCCTACTGCTCTCTCTCTCTGTCAAATAAATAAATAAAAAATCTTAAAAAGAAAGAAAGAAAGAGTCCTATGTCTGTGAAAAAAATTAAATAAAACACTAAAAATTATGAATCTTGAGAAGGATACATGAGCCACTATCTTTACAGCCCCCAAATTTATCATTTTCAGGAATATTTTACTAAAAGGAAAATACAAACAATAACCTGACAACAGACACACTGTGCTGATTCTGTCTTCTCCCAGGAAGAAATGAAAGGACAGGATGATTTAAGGGGAAAAGAAAGCATTAAACTTTTGGTGGAAAGCAGTGAACTCTATCATAACATTTATAGATTATGATTCAGTTCTAGGGCACAAAACATTGTTTTGAAATTATGATATAATCAAATGTAAATATATACTTTAAGGTTTTTTGGTCAAATTATACAATTGCTTAAAAATGATAAGGTTACTAGTAATCTAAAAAAAATAAAATTAAGTCAATATTTGTTGTAGAATTCTGCATTCTGACAATTGGCAATTTGGTACTACATTACTCTAAAGAGTTATTCCAAGTCCTTGTGTCTACTTTTAAAAATCAGAAGTGATGTTCTTGTAAATTCTATGCTAATGCTGACATGTAATAGTATCAGCGCATCACTTATTGGCAAGACAGAACTCCCAGAAATATATATTATAAACATATTTTCTTCTGCTCTATTTTATATGCTTCTAAAACTAAGTTACATGAAGTGATGCCCTTCTCCTGAGGAGCATCATTCATGCATGACTAATTGATGCACGATTTTGTCTTGAATTTCTAGGGCAAGTTTGCCTTGGTGCTTTAGTAACTACTACTTGTTTTCATCTTACTGTATATGCCATTAAGTATGCTTGTTGCATTAGTAATTTTTCCTAGTGTAATATTTATTGCTTATTATAAGTTTCTGAATAGTCAGGAGAAAGTAAAATCAGAGGATTTTAAAAGTAACTTTCTTCTCAGTTATAAATACAAAATAATAAATTAATGTAGAATGAGCTTACAAATCTAATTTGTCAATTAAAGCTTACTTTTAAAAATAAGAACATTTAAAGAAGAAAAAGTGATTATCATTAAAGTATCAGCATTGATCCCTTCATTTTTCTACCCTAATCTTATCTATGTGTCTGTCTGTCTACTTCTCAATCTATTTGTGCCATTCTTCAAGAGCTCTTACTCTGTGGCCTGGCTTTATTTATAGGTATGGCAAGCATCTAATTTATTGGGCAAAGTCTCTGTGTTTTATTAATCACCTAGTGTCCAACATCAAATTAGTATAACATTGAGTATAATTGAGAATCACTTCAGAAACAAAATTTACTCAGTAGTGTTCATATTTTAGCAAAAATTTTAAAACAAGAAATTGTGATTAACATCAGCCTAATATACTTAAGTTTATCAGAGATCAAGTATATTGTCACTGATATTTCTAAAATTAAAATGCAGTTTGAGAAAAATGTTTCTGTAAACTAGGGAGTGAAATAATTAGTTTTCATGAAAAACAACTCATGCAGATTCAGTATTATAACTGTAAGTATATATCAGTATTCTAGAATGGAATTGTGAATAGGTCAAGAAAGGAAAGTTTTGCTTTTTTAATTTTAATGCACTATGTGCATTTTACAATGGATACACATTTAGAGTAAATTGAACTAAACTTTTTTTTAAAGATTTATTGATACAGAAATTTTGAAAATAGAAAGCTGTCCAGGATTTGAAAGATATTTTCTCCTCATTTTTCATGGAATTGTTTTTAAATTATCTTAAATGGATATAATATAGTATGATATTAATAAATAATAAGTCAAATGGAAGGAAGAATCATAAATATCCAAAACATTCAAAAGGTAATAATAGTAATGTCTACATCAAATATAAAGCATTTAGGTAAAGAAGAAAAATGTATAAATTGTCAAAACGGGATATCTCCAATAACACACACACAAAAATAATAATAACATATGTTGTTGATTTTAAAATGTGAAAGGGCATTTTTTGTAGTAGTCAAGGATTGGGCTTGGATTAAACAATTATTAATACACAGTGAAAACAGTATATAATAAAATTGTGACAATTGCAAAACACTTGTACTATAAAATATGAAATGTCTCAGATAGAAAATAAAATATCAAAATATTTCAGGATACAGCAAATTAAATGACAAGATACAACACTTTAAGAGGACCTACTTTATCAATACAAATCAGAGCTAAGACGTGAATGAATTCACTCGTGAAAGGAAGGACTGAAGGAGAATTGATGAAAAAAGCAACACTATAACTTAATCTCTCAGTGTAGAGGAAGTCTTATGACTAGCAATTGAACAAACTCATCAAACATGTATTATTATCAGTCCAAAGCCAGTAATAAGCCACATTCATTTATTCATTTACCTTTTAAAAAAAATCTGTGAAGCTAAAGAGGTTTAATTTGAAACAATATAGAAGTAGAATTGATTTTACCATTTTCTCTAATCTAGTAAAACTCTAGAGAAATATAAGGAACATAAAATTCTAATAGGTGAAGTATTTTTCCAGCATCATGAGCATACATCACAAGCCTCCTCAAAACTGTTTTAAGAAATGTTTGAAATTAAGTGAAAATTATTAAATCCAATGTCTAAAGAAACATTGATTTGTTATTATTCTTAAAAAGAATGATATAAATGAATGAGAATTCTAATAAGTAATGTACCAGTGATCAAAGGGAGAAAAAAAGTTAGAATAATAATATAACAGATTAGCCTTGCAAATCTGAAAATTTGAGTTCTGGCATATATTAGATTTAGAGTTCAGGCTGCTATTTTCCTTTCTGTAATTTAAAACAAAACAAGAACTGTTTGACCAAATGCATAGATATATTTAATGTACTATTCTATATTGAATCATGTTATTAAATATCACACATTGTGCTTACATTTTTCATATAATTATATAAGCATAATTCTAACATGGAAGTTATTTTTGTCCATAATATCATCATTTCTCCATGATAAAGGATAAAATAATTTAAAACAAAAGCAATTAACACTGATGAAGTGAATGTTATCATTTTGTATCTTGTTAAGTGCTCCTTTACAAAAAGTTACAAAAAGAAGTAGCTAATTTGAGGACTATACATTTTCAGTGCTGTTACAAGAATGGCAAACATCTGATTTCTTTTCCAGCTACTATTTTGATTTTCTGTGATTTATCACAAATTCCAAAGCTTGAATATCTATTGATTAAATGTAAATTAACACCAGAGAAAAATACCTGCGTAAGGGAGACTTTAGGATGTACCAAAAGATTTGAGCACTAAATAGAGTCTTGTCTGAATAGCTTATATCATCCCTTCCAGTCTTGGAAGCTGATTGCATTTCATTTTGTTATACCCAACAAGGCATATCAGTGCAGTTCAATAACTAATATATTCTATATTCTAAGTGGAAAGAAAGCAAGTAACTGGTATAATCTGAGGAACACACTAGGACTGACCCTGGCAGGGATGAAATACAGGGATGGAAATTTTTGGAAAGGGTAAACAGGAAGACAGCTAGAGAACTGCATGAGGGACACTCCAGGACAGAGATAAGGTAATGGAAAAAGAGAGTGTTACGATAAAGAACAAGTTTTACATTCTCCTCCGGCTTCACATGGGCCATCTCTGAATTTTCTTTCCCATACTGCTGAGTGTGTGAAATTGAGAACTAATAAAATCACTTAAATTTCCTAAATGGTCATTAAAAACATGAATTGAGAGCAACTTAGACAAATATAATAGTAGCATTTATCAGTAATATATTTTCTTCTTTTTCTAAATTTTTATTGTGTTATTTTAGTCACCATACAATACATCATTAGTTTTTGATGCAGTGTTCCAAGATTCATTGTTTACATATAACACCCAGTGCTCCGTGCAATACGGGCCCTCCTTCATACCCACGACCAGGATCACCACCCCTCCACCTCCCCTTCAAGTCCCTCAGCTTGTTTTTCGGAGTCCACAGTCTCTCCTTGTTTGTCTCCCTCTCCGATTTCCCCCGTTCACTTTCTTACCTTTATGTGCAAACTTCTAACTACTTCAAAGAAATTACTTCATTTAATACACCAAAATCACTTTGAAGTAAAGAAATTAAACATTCTAGAGAAGGAATCCAAGACACACAAAAAGTTGAGGAGCTTTTCTAGTATAAATCAGCTATCAAAGGGAAGGAGCTGGTATTTTAACCAGACTGTCCATTCCAAGATCTTAGATATTTACTCTTATGCTGCATAAATTCCAAAACTGGTGGGAGACTATTTAAAAACTGAACCAAGGATTTAGCTTTATTAGTACTGAAATTTGTATGACGCTGGCAATTAAACCACAAACACCATCCCCATAAAAATCATTAAATTTCTCATTTATTAGGCAGGGTCTCATTCAATGGAATTTATTATTAGAAAATGAATTTTTAAAAATGAATACATATAAAGGATAAAGTTTATTTTTAATAATGGGAAATTGGAAATGACATGGTTCCTTCTTTAGAGAAATAGCATACCTGGGACTATTAAGTATGCATAAGAAATGTGAAGACTTTTTGGGAACATGGCAAATTGCATACAAACCAACAAAAAGTAAAACATAAAAAAGGTTAGGTTCACAATTCTTTATAAGCTATATTTTAACTGTATATAAAATTTACAGCTGAAGAAAAATGCATTCAGAAATACAGGAGAAACTAGATATTTTAGGATAGTGAAAACATGGATGTTTATTTTATCCTTTCTATGCTTCTTTTTCTAACATGCAATTTTACTTTTAGTAGGATATTATTGAATGGAAATTGGGAGCCTTTTTTTCTGGAAGGTTATTTGGCAATATTTCTCTGCTCTTTGACCTTTAATTCTTAGGAATTAATCCTAGGAAATCGAAAGATTTCCAAGGTCTAGTTTCATAGTGCGATTATTTGAGACAATAAAACATTGGAAACAAAGTAGGTATCAAAATAGGTATAAATTTTGTCTCAATCTTGCATCATCTATACAATAGAAACAATCAGATCATGAGTATTTAGTAGAAAAATAGTTTATAACATAGGACCCTGTCAAGAAATAGTGCAATTAGTTTAACTGTCTTATCTCTGTGAGTTGAATTTATAGGTAATTTAACTTTTTAAAGAACCTCCACTTGTCAAATTTTCAGTGATTATCTTACATAGTATTATGCTAATTTTTGCAAGAAGCAAATATGTATGTCTATGTCTCAAGAGTCACTGTGAATGTTCATTCAAAAATTAGAAAAAGCAACTTTTTTTTAGTGTTTCATCCTCTTTTTCCCTAGAAAATTGTATAATATGAAAACCAAAAAATATTTTTATTTGATGGCAAGATCTATAATACCGTATGAAATTAAATCATTTCCTTTGCTTTTGGTCAAGATACTCTCATTTTTTGTCAAAATTTTATTTAAATTCCAGTTAGTTAACACATATGGAATATTGGTTCCAGGAATAGAATTTGGTAATTCAACACTTACATATAATACCCAGTGCTCAATATAACAAGTGCCCTTCTTAATGCTTATTAATAATACCATCACTTATTCAGCCCATTCTCCTCCAGCAACCCTCAATTTCTTCTCTATAGTTAAGAGTCTCTCATGGTTTGCTTCTCTTTCTATTTTTTCCCTTCCCCTGTTTATCTGTTTTGTTTCTTAAATTCCACATATGAGTGAAATCATATAGTATTTGTCTTTCTCTGACTGACTTATTTTGCTTAGCATGATAACACTCTAGTTCCATCCATATCATTGCAAATGGCAAGATTTCATTCCTTTTTTTTAATGGCTGAATACTATTCCACTGTGTAAGTGTGTGTGTGTGTGTGTGTGTGTGTGTGTGTGTGCACTTCTTTATCCATTCATCAGTTGATGGACATTTGGGTTCTTTCCATAATTTGGCTCTTGTTGATAATGTTACTATAAACATCGGGGTGTATGTGCCTCTTTAAATCTGCATTTTTTATCCTTTGGGTAAATACCTAGTAGTGCAATTGCTGGGTCAAGCTATTCTCATTTTGATTTAAGTTACACTAAGTAAAACAACAGCCAAATATTCATATACGGATTAAGATTTATGTTTGTTATGTGTACCTCCATTTATTTAAACCTATTCCCTAACTCTTGCTCTACTTTAAAATATGAGTAGTAATTACAGCTTTGTAGGATGACCCTTCCAACAAAAAGTTGACATATATTTGTTTGATAAAAACCCATTATTATCTCTGCAACCTGTACCTTGTCGACTGTGGGCAAACAGAACAATTTAATCTCAAATACTTTCAATTATTCTTCTAAGTAGTGCCTTAGATGACTTTTTAATAAAAGATTCTTTTAAAATTAGGACCTTCTGAATTATAGTGTGTCAAATTTTCAACATAGAGAAAATTGGTACTGAAAAATTCATATAAATATAAAATAAACATGTCTATGTATATTCTAAATTTGTTTGCAGTGGCATCAGCAAGACTTACAGTAGGGATACTCTACCAATTTCAAGTAAGTATATTTAGAATATGCTAAAATTAAATTTTTTGTTTTTTTTTAAAGGTCACTTTTATTTTTTGTATTATAGCTTTATCATAATATTATCTATGAACACTATTCAAAAGGCTATTTTATCTTTAAGAATGTATTTTTTGGTGTGCCTGGGTGGCTCAGTGGGTTAAGCCTCTGCCTGCCTCTCTGCCCACTTGTGATCTCTGTCTGTCAAATAAATAAACAAAATTTTAAAAAAAAGAATGTATTTTTTATTAGTCAAAATAAATGACCTTTATATTATAATGTTTATGTAAGTTCTAAGTGATTGGAAGATTTTACTATTCAAAGATCATTTCTATAAATAGCATTATGAAGTGATATTACTTTATCACTTGACTAGCACTGTAGCATCATTTTCAAGGAATCTATCCTTGAAATCCAATGCATTTTAAGAAGGTTAATTAAGGTCAAATTTATAACAGGATGGGATAGAATATAGAATCAAAGTAAAGTAACTTAATATCAGACTGTGAAATGGTTCCCAATGGAATACATTCATATTTAGGAGAGGAGAAATAGAATCGGTAAATAATTGTACCGCACACATAAAGGAATGTCTGCATATTCAGAGATACTGATGCATCTGTAGCTCAGTGCCTCTAGCTGAAAAATTCTTTAGGTCATTATATTAACTTCCTTGAGTTGCTGTAACATATACCACAAACCCTGGCTTAAGGCAATAGAAATTTATTGTCTCATAGTTGTGGGAGCTCAAGCACTGAAATAAGGTGTTGGTCAGGCGCCCAACTTCCTCTGAAACCAATAAAGGGGATCCTCCTTTGCCTCCTCTTAGTATCTGGTGGTGGCAATCAATTCTCGGCATTTCTTGGCTTACAGCTGCATACTTTGCTCTGCCTTTGTCATCACATAGAATGCTCCCCATATGGCTGTGCTTTGGCCATCTATTTTTACAAAAACAGCACCCATAATGAATTAAGGGAGCACTTTATTCCAATATGAGCACATCCTGACTTAACTGACATACATTAAAATGGCCCTATTTCCAAATAAGATCACATTCTCAGGTACTTGAACTCCAACATATCTTTTGTAAGGGGGAGGCTGGGGGACACAATTTTACCAATAACAGTCATGATAACTATTGTACGAGGTTCTTTAAAAAAATTAGTGACCTTTCTATATTAACTGTTGGCAGTGCTATACAAGTCTAGAAATATTTAGAACTCAAAGCAAAACAAATCATTCTACCATAACACATCTAGGGGTGTGCAGCATAAAAGAGCAGCAGTGCCTCAGGAAGTCCTCTGTTACTGTGATAAGAATGCTACCTCTTCAAATGGAGGAAAGGGGTTTTTCCCACCGCAAAAGGAGTTGTATAAGATGTAAGGTTTTCAACACACAGTAATTACTAGTAGTAGAGGTTCTACTGAGTAGGAACCTTCTCCATATGAAGCATTTGTCCTTCTATACTGCTCCTCCTAAATCTTGACTGAAGCTTCTTTGTAAGATTTAGATTATGTGGTTATACTAATTTATAGAAAAGTTAATAATATGGATAAAAATATTACACAGAGGCACCTGGGTGTCTCAGTCAGTTAAGTGCCTGATTCTTGATTTCTGCTCAGGTCATGATCTTAGGGTAGTGAGATCTAGGCGTGCTTCAGGCTCCACACTGGAGGTGGAACCTGCTTAATATTCTCTCTTTCCCTCTACCTCTGCCCATGCTTGCCCTCTCCCTCTCTCTCCCTAAAACAATAAAATTTTTAAAAAATGCACAGATTTTTATTTTTGTACTGTTTTCTTTCTGTTTTATCAACTTTCACATTTGCTAAGTTGTTATTTGCATCATTTTCTGTAGACATTGAACAGGAGTAAAACGGCCATATCTTTCTTTCTATTATAAACATAAAATCAAGCAAGAATTTACATGGGGAAAATATAATTTAATTCACATTAAAAAAAATTTCCATGGGTATAAGATGTCACAGTTCCAATATTTGCTTTCAGAGAGAAACTACAATCATGAGTTAAGATAGGCTACCTTGGAACCACCCCAAAATATTAGCAAAAATCATTTTTTCAAAAGATTCTCTTTCAAAAAAATCCCCAACCCCATCATAATATTGTAGGTCCAAATATTCATAATTTCTGTGGTAAACATGGCAAGCTTAGGGCTATATGTCATCCAGTTATACATTTTTAACAAGCTAATTGTGTAGAGTACTTACAATGTGCCATTGTTTTAAGTATTTTATTTATGACTCATTTAATGCTCACAATTATCAGCACATGTTTTATATGTAGAAATTTATAGAGGATGTATGAAATAGCTAGGTGATTTCAATTCCTTAATTGATAGTTTAAATACATGGAAAATAGTTAACATTATATTGTGTTGAATATTTGACCCCAAACACTGGTGGGCTTATTTACAAGATTGCAATAAATATCAAGAAATGTTATAAATATATATGCAGGCCTAAGTCCATGGCCACATTTTCCTTTGAGTTAACATGTAATTTTAAGCTACCCAACACTGTTGTTAGTCCTAATAGAAAAAAAAAATTATCAATTCACCTCATAGATATCTCGTGAATCAACATTGATTGCATGCTTAAATCAGAAAAAAGTCTTGTTTATACAATCCTCCAGTTCTTCTTTGTACTGCCTGCTACAAACGGTATAGTAAGAATAATAATGTTTACATACACTTATCCTCCTATAACTCTGGTTTACGATCATGGGCCAGATAATTAAATCTAACTTCACTGCTATTGTTTTTAAGATAAAGCAATAGTAATGAGAGTATGCAATAGATTTTGAAAACTTGCAAATATTTATCAAAAAGTTTATCAAGCTATCCTTCCAGTCCATATATTAAGGCAATTTTCTGCTTCATACATATCTGCATATATTATTAAATCTGTCCCTTTTAAAAGTAATTTTTTTTTCATAATACCGAAGGATGTATGTTTACTCAGAACAACTTAAGAAAAATAAAACAGTTGCTTAAAATTTTACTACCAGGAGAACAATACAATTGACCTTTCCCCCCACCGCCCCCCTACATACTTTTGGTTACTCTGTTTATATCTATTAGGTTAGCTCAAAGTCAACTTGTAAAAATTGAAAACCTTTCTCTACATATACCACTTTCCTCCAGTGGTCTCTGTGTTTGTACATAATAATACATTTCACTAAAAACCTGGGAATTGAGTGGTATAAAACATCTCTATTGCCCATTTATCCAATCAGTCTCTAAATGATCTCAATTCGGCTTGTAATCATACCTTTTAGATTCTTTCATCTTCTTTTATTCTAAGACAGTTTTGCTAAATTTCCATACAATATCAATCCTCCCTGCAGTTAAACTGATCAAGTCATTCTCATTATTAAGGCCCTGTATTAATTCTTCATTGCTCTTAATAAAGTCCATACTCCCTCACACTCCTTAGAATGGTTTTTCCCAGTGTGTATTTTATTTCCCTTATTTTCTATCTAGAAGTAGCACTGGTTAATGAAATTTTTTTTTAAAGATTTTATTTATTTATTTGACAGAGAGAGATCACAAGTAGATGGAGAGGCAGGCAGAGAGAGAGAGAGAGGGAAGCAGGCTCCCCGCTGAGCAGAGAGCCCGATGAGGGCCTCGATCCCAGGACCCTGAGATCATGACCTGAGCCGAAGGCAGCGGCTTAACCCACTGAGCCACCCAGGCGCCCTGAAATTTTTGAGACATGTTTTTGAACCATGCTTATTTTTAATTCTTTCCCATTTGAGTGAGTATCTTACCCATTGCCTTTAAGCTTATTCTTTCTTATATGTTCAGCTTGCTTCTCCCTCATCCTTCCTCCATCAACAAACTAAAATCTCTAGGACCTGTGCTACCTGCACTAATTCAGTGAAACATTTACTGATTCATAGAATAGATTGAATTTCCCTGTTCTAAGCCTATAAACTTTAATATTTCCCTTAGACCAGAACCCCCTTTTACCGTAATTCTTGGTATAATGTATTTCTCCCAAGAAAGCTTGAAAATATTAAGAAGACAGGGGATGACCGATGTCTATCTTCTTTATTCCTATATCCCAGGAGAGTGCACAGTGTTAGTTTCTTCAAGGGGAAAAAATGGAACATTTGTAGATCTGATGAATTAATCAAATAGTAATTTGTTCCTCTAATTTTCCACCTTCAACATTTAAGCGATTTATTGCTTTTCATTTTCAAATAGCATTGCATTGAATAAATCTTGCTTTTATATGTCTACATATATCTATAATTATTATATTTAAATACATTCTATGAGAGCACTCTTTGGCTAAATATATATAATTTCTAATAGTTTTGTACAGTATTAATTGTGTTAAAAAAGATTTATAGACATACATAACTGTATTGTACATTTTTCCTGCTACTAAAGATGTGTTGACAATTTTACATCTAAGGCAATTTAACTATAGTTGGTTGATGTATTTAGGTATCAGTTAATAAATTAAAAAAATATATATATAGAACAATTACAGATCACTATCCAAATACAACTAATGTGTACATATATGTGTGTATGTATATATATACACACATATATATACACACACATTTTATATATATATATATATATATATACATTTAAAATTTGGTAGTTAAAAATTTTTTCTTAATTATTGAATTTGGTTACTCTAAAATGTTGAATATTTATTAATGAGCATTTAATATTTATTTTTTATGTTAAAATATGAGAACAAGGAATGAATGTTTTTATTTATAGTCTTACTTTCCAGAGAACTTAGTTTTGTCTTTGGATCTTGGTTATGATGATGATGGTGATCTCTGTGATCTCTGTCATTATTGCAATTATGCAGGCAGCACTTGCATAACCAAGACAGAATCTACTTTCCAACTTCCTTAATTCTGTGGTTACTAGAATGAGTTAGAGAAAAAAATCAAACATTTTCTGTTTGTCTCTGAAAATCTAGATCAGACTTCTCAGCAACACTCCTTTTAGCAAATTTTAGATTATATTTTTGTGATTCCAAAGCTTTATTTGGAAATGTAATAATTTATCTAATGTCCCATTTCTAAATCTTTTTGTAGCTACCATACAGATATAACATCAAGATCAAGTGGTAAGGTCTCCAGCAGCATCACCTAATATGTGAGGTTATAGCCTATGCCAAAGTTTGAATGTATCATAAAAACAGTGAATTGCCTCAGTAGTTCCATGTCTGAGAAAAAAAAAAAAGAGTACATTTAACTTTGCAGCACTGCAATGCAAAGCATCAGCTGTCACTAACTGACTTCAAGAACACCATCAACTTCTGCAAATGTTGTCTGAAAGAAATTCAGCAAATATATTGCATGTCATCCCAAAATAATAAGAGATCTCTTATACTTTTACTAAGTGTTATTGACCGTAACAAATGACAATATCTATTGCAAAAGTAGATTATCGATTATACCACTGCATCGCACTAACCAATATTGTCAGAAAATTATCTGAATTTTTAAAAAACACATTTGTTTGAACTACAAAGTTATTAACACTATTTGGGTGCCATTGTTGCCCTAAATCTAATAGTATTTTTTGTGGTTTTATTTATTATTTCATCCTACATATATTTGTTTCAAAAGACAAAGGTTACTATTTCCACTTTACAGATGGAGAAAATGAGAGTTTCTTTTTTTTTTTTTAAGATTTTATTTATTTATTTGACAGATAGAGATCACAAGTAGGCAGAGAGGCAGGCAGAGAGAGAGAGGAAGGGAAGCAGGCTTCCTGCCGAGCAGAGCACCCAATGCGGGGCTTGATCCCAAGACCCTGAGACCATGACCTGAGCCAAAGCAGAGGCTTAACCAACTGAGCCATCCAGGCACCTCAATTTTGAAGTATTTAAAAGAATGAAAAAACTTTACTTGACTTTTTAAAAGACAGAATGATTCCAAAGGGTAAAAGTTTTAAGTAAAGCCTCATAGTTAAACAAATATTTCTATATTCTATATAAAAAATTATGGAGGTAGCACTGAATATGAGGAGAGGAACAGAAAACAAAAATATATATGAATGGTGCTTTAATCTTCTAGTGATTATATCTTTTTATGCTCTGCATCCACACACAGTACGGTATTGTGATGAAGGTCGGTTTTCCAAAAAATCCTTGGTAAATGACACTTTATTTATTTGAAGACAAGCAGAGAGATATTCCAGGAAAATAGCAGTGAACCTATGCTCCCATATACCAGAAGCAAACATGGAAGCTTACATATATAATAGACTGCTGGGAGGTTAAAGACATCAGACACAATCACTAATTAAAAAATATATATATACATAATGAATATCAACTTTCTATGTAGTATAAATGTAAATGATGATTGAAATGTCATTTTATATTTTTAGATAATTGCACCTATAGAAATAAATCTGGTTGTCCTGTATCTATTTATCTTACTTCTGTTCTTTTTCTGAGTTATCTTTCTTGCATACTTAAAACCATAATCAAAGTCACCTCTTCTAAAGAATTTTAATTAGACTGTGTTATTTCACCATTGAGTCTGTTTCCATGTTTTACAACATGTGAACCTTGAGACATCATTCACACTAGTGAAGGTTACCAGGACTTTGAATCCTAGATATACATTTATACTGGGAGATTTTCCCAATATGAAACAGAGTAGTTGAATCTATACAAAACTAGTATTATGGGTTTAATGAGCCTATCAGGAAGATTGTGTCCCTCTTAAAGTTTAAACTTTTAGGGTAAAAAACTTCCAAACCACTTTCAAAAGATATATTTGAAGTGCTTTTTATACAAGATAAAATTATCTACCTGTATCATTTTTTAAAAATGAGAGAAAAAAGTATAGGGATGAATTAATGATTCTGTACTATCTATGGACACAGCCTGATGCGATCAGCAGTACATTTGAATGTAAAGTGCCTTTAAGCGTAAGGTGTTTTTTTTTTTTTTTTAAGATTTTATTTATTTATTTGACAGATAGAGGTCACAGGTAGGCAGCGAGGCAGGCAGAGAGAGAGAGGAGGAAGCAGGCTCCCCGCTGAGCAGAGAGACTGATGTGGGGCTCCATCCCAGGACGCTGGGATCATGACCTGAGAGGAAGGCAGAGGCCTTAACCCACTGAGCCACCCAGGCGCGGCATAAGCGTAAGGTGTTTTAAAAACATTTTTTCTTTGTATGAAAGTATTTTCTATATGTATAACTTCAAAATACATATTCCAAAATCTTGCTTATAGAAACTTATACTTAAGAATCTAAATATCTGTTTTAAGGAATTCTTCAAAATCTTTATAAAAATATAATAATAAATACTATCTAATGGTTTTTCAGAATATAATTCATTACTTCTGAGTTGTAACTGAGTCTGATTTCATTTTGAATAATTTTTCATCATTTAGTCAAATAATCTAGATTATAAAATACATGAAACAATAAAATCTCAATGGCACATGGAGTTTAATATAATTAAACTTAAATTTGTTTTATGCCTATTATATTCCCAAGTGCTCTAGTAGTGAACATGGTAGTGGTTCTATTAGATTTCTTTTGCATATATATATTTCATTATATCATTTAAAAATTTTGACATGTGCAATCACATCGTTATGTCTAAAAACAAACTATGTATTCGAGTAAGATTTTACATCTCTTAACTGTGTACATCCAGAAAGAAAGAAATTCACTTTACATGAATAAAGAATAAGATTACACAATGTTTGGGCAAAAGTATCTTAAGGACATCTATAGTTATTTTATCCATTATTTTTGAGTACTTCCTTATTATTAATATTGTAAATATAAAAGATCAGCAGAATTTAGGGCATGAATTTATGACATTTTAAATTTGAGATGTCTTATAGTAACAATAGCATACATTAAATATGGTAATAGCTACAAATTTGAAATAATCTATACAAATTCAGAATATATTTGGTATGTCTTTCAGTTTTTTTTTCAGAATATAATTCATTACTTCTGAGTTGTAACTGAAGCAGTTAAAAATGGTAAGTCCAGTTAAAAACATTCACATTGTCTATAAAACATGGAATGATGCTTATTTATCATGATATAAATTCAAAAGCTTGTGGAGTATGAATATAGCACAATTAAAATTACAACAACAGGGTCATTGATGGGGAAGAGGGTCATTTTTAAAATAAAGTTTTCTATTTCTTTCAGTTTATTCACTGGGATTATATTTCCTTTATATTTACAATATTAATAATAAGGAAGTACTCAAAAATAATGGATAAAGTAACTATAGATGTCCTTAAGATACTTTTGCCCAAACATTGTGTAATCTTATTCTTTATTCATGTAAAATGAATTTCTTTCTTTCTGGATGTACACAGTTAAGAGATATAAAATCTTACTCGAATACATAGTTTTTAGACATAACAGTGTGATTGCACATGTCAAAGTTTTTAAATGATGTAATGAAATATATATATGCAAAAGAAATCTAATAGAACCACTGCCATGTTCACTACTAGAGCACTTGGGAATATAATAGACATAATAGTTAATAGCTATTGGTTTGAAGTAATTTTTAACTTTTTTAAGATTTCTTTTAATCTTTTCAAATGTTATAGTGGAATGTATAACTTTTATTTTTAAATGCCTTTGTTACGTTTATTTAGATATTTGGGTTGAGACCATATTATGTCATGTATAAATAACCTCGCATTTATGAGATAATACTTATTTGGTTATGATACGTTTTCTTTGAATATACTCTATAATTTTGTGTCTTAACATTTCATTTGTCAGAATGGCATCAATTTTGCTGGTTTCTCGGAGTCATTGAATGTAATATATGAAAACAGTTGTAAGGCAGCCTGAGAGAATACAAAATTTATCATAGAAAGTGCCGCATCCCGGGAAGTTGTACACTGGAACTGTCAGCTAGACCATATTACTACTCATTTTAAGTGTCCATAATAAGGGCCTTTATTTTAAGGCTGTTATGATACCACTTTATGTCATATTTTGTACCTATAATTTTATTGTTGGATTTTGCTCCTTTTACTTTTTTGCCCCATGTTAAGATTTAAGTTTCCATTTTTCAAAAGATTTTATTTATTCATTTGAGAGAAAGAAAGACAGACAGACAGCACACAAGCATGGGGAGAAGCAGGAGAGGGAGAAACAGACTTCCTACTAAGCCGGGAGCCTGACATAGGGCTCAATCTCAGGATCTGGAGATCATGACCAAAGGCAGAAGCTTAACCTTCTGAGCCACCCAGATGCCCTATGTTTACATTTTAAAAGAAACTGAATGACATTGTGTGCCAACCATTTACTAACTAAAAGTCAGTTCTTGTATATATGTTATTTTAAGGACTTTGACCATTACTCTATGTCATTTAAAAAGAAAGGATGAAGGACTTTGAGGCCAAGGAGCCACAGAATCACTATGGCTGCAGGCTTGGGAAAATAAAGTGTGGATTCACGGAGGCCAGTTAGGGTGCTGATGCAGTACTTTGGGGGACAGATATTAACATTTTGGAGAGGTTGGAGTGAGTAGAATTGAGTAGAAATAATGAAAAGCAATTAGTTCCTCTCTATATTTTGAAGATAGAATTAATAGGATTTATAGATTTATAAATAGATTATAAGACTGTTTAAGAAAAAAAAAAGATGAATTTGGCATCTTGCCAAAATTATTGTTCTCAGCATCTGGAAGGATAGACTTGCCTAGGGTGGTAAAGACTGCAGATCAGCAGAATTTAGGGCATGAATTTATGACATTTTAAATTTGAGATGTCTTGTAGTAGCAATAGCATACGTTAAATATGGTAATAGCTACAAATTTGAAATAATCTATACAAATTCAGAATATATTTGGCATGTCTTTCAGAGTTGTTTTTTTTTTTTTTTTTTAAATCAGGAACCTGTGATTTGTATTTTAATGAATGATAAAATGAGAAGCATAGACTTTTTGCTCTTGTTCAGATACAAAATGTTGGACCATATTTCTCCTAAGTCTGGAGTTATACATGTTCTTTGAGGTACAGTGTAGGACTCTGGGCTGAAGGCACAAATGTGGTAGTCATGTGCATATTTAGAGATGGCATTTAAAGGCCAGAGCCTGTATAATATCATCAAATGAATGAATATGGATGGAATGAGGAGAAGATCAAGAACTGAGTGTTACAGCCTTTCAATATGGAGAAATGAAAGAGAAGAGGAAAAACCAGGAAAGGATCCCCAGAAGGGATAATCAGTGAGTGGTAAGCAAACTGGTAAGATGTGGTGACCCGTGATCCAAGTAATCTATTTCAAGAAAGAATAGTATTTATTTTTGTTAAATTCTGTCATAGGTAGGGTAAACTAAAGACTGGCAAGTTCCTTATTCATTCGGCAGCATGTGGCTTGACAAGAATGGTTTTGAATTGAGGAGTTGAGGAGTGAATTCTACTGAAAAGGTTGATGAGAGAATTGGAGACAACATGTAGATAGCATCTTTTTAGGAATTTTTTACAAAAAAGATTAGAGAAAGGGGGTTTTACATGATGGGAAAGGGATGATCATGAGAACACTGTGGCTATTTTTCCACAGAAAACATGAACTTCTCTTCCAGAGCATAAAAGCTTGGTGATATAGGAGAGAAAAAGGAGAATTGATTCAGGTTTTTTTCATGTTTTTTTTTATTATTATTATTATTTTTTTAATTTTTTGAGTACGTAAGAAGTGATGGGATTGGATTTAGATAAGAGCAAGATTAACACATTATCAGCAATGATCAGAGTCTATAGACACAGAAAGAGTCAAGACTGCCAATGACATGGGCCTAGGGTGTATCTTTAACAGTATTTTCTGTTGGAGTTTTGTTCTATTAGGTAGCATTTACATTTAAAAAAAAAAGGGAATCATGGCTTTGAACTTATACAATGCAGAGTGATATTGGCAGTTAGATGTTGTGATGGTGGAGGTCTGTGGAAATTTTCAGATGAATTTATCACCTGGAAGTGGGAGTGGATTATCAGTTGGAGGAGTGTGTGGAATACGTGAAATGTTCACCTAGGAGGTTTGGACATAGGATGTGTAGGATAATTGCAATGAAACATTAATAACTTACTTGAAGCTAGTGAGCAGGAACTTAAGTAGTATCACCCAGCATTTTAGGGTGAGACTTTAGATACATTTAATTGCATAAAGACCATAGATTGCTTTTAATGGAGAAATGTAGGTCATTGAAAATAAATGATTGTGAAATGATAGCTTTAAAACAACCACTGGTAATTTGGAAATAGCCTATAAATTATTTTCCTTTGAAGAAATTTCTATATTCTGAAAAATCATAAAGGACACTCAAGAATTAATGAAACATATGGATACTATTAATCAGATGTAATTTTTTGGTATACAAGTTCAGATATATCAACATTTTCCCTCAAGTTTTATACAAAACATATATTTAGGGGTGCATGGGTGCTCAGACATTAAGCATCTGCCTTAGGCTCAGGTCATGATCCTGGGGTCCTGGGATCAAGCCTCACATTGGGTTCCCTGTTCCATGGGAAGTCTGCTTATCTCTCTCCCACTCCCCCTACTTCTGTCTCCTCTTTAAGCTGTATCTCTCTCTGTCAAATAAATAAATAAAACCTTTAAAAACAAACATATTGAGGATATGTAATATTAAAAATAACAAAGAATACCAGGTTTTGTATTTAAAGAATCAAAAATTTGGGGTGCCTGGGTGGCTCAGCGGGTTGGGCCTCTGCCTTCGGCTCGGGTTGTGATCTCAGGGCCCTGAGATCAAGCCCCGCATTGGCTCTCTGCTCAGCAGGGAGTCTGCTTCCCGCCCCCCCACCCCCCCGCCCCGTCTCTCTCTGCCTGCCTCTCTGCCTACTTGTGATCTCTGTCAAATAAATAAATAAAATCTTTAAAAAAAAAGAATCTAACTTACTCAACTGTAATTAAAATTGAATTTATTTGTGAAATCATGTCTTTGCCTGTGAAAAGTAATTATTATAATGCAATTTAGTATAGCCTTATGATATTTTTAGTATAAATTTGAATGCAAACGTTTTGTTATGTTCCATGAATAAAAGTGATTAAAGGAAAAACTTAAGGAATTCATTACAGTAAACAGACCACATCAGGTTTTTGTTTGCTTGCTTGTTTTGTTTTCTCAAAATAATACCAAGCAAAACCTTTTGAGAAAGGCAATTTCTATAATACTATCAAAATGTATATTTCCACATCTTTGAATTTCTGTGTTTTACCTAGGAATAGAGCTAAAATGCCATTTCTCATATTGCTTTGACATCCTAGCCAGATACATGCTCAGATGAATTCTACAGGCTTCTTACAAAATGGGAAGCTGATCCTATAGTTCTGAATTTAACCTCCTTTTATTTCCACACAGACAAACACATACTCAGACAAGTCAGTACTATTATGTCTTGAGATATTTCTTTTAAAAAAGTGGTTTTATTCTTCTAATATATTGTTGGCTGACTATCTTTAAAATCTACTAATAAATTTCTTATTAAATAAAATGTGTATATGAGTTTTAAGAAACAATTTCTGCTATTTGATGAATAATTCAAATTGGATATTTTATACAATTTAGCCTTCTGCCCATTTTTTGACATGATTATCTGTTTTTTGAGTGTTGAGTTTAAAGAGTTCTTTATAGATCTTGGATATCAGCCCTTTGTATGTCATTTGCAAATATCTTCTCCCATTCCATGGGTTGCCACTTTGTTTTGTTGACTGTTTCCTTTGCTGTGCAGAAGCTTCTTATCTTGATGAAGTCCCAAAAGTTCACTTTTGATTTTGTCTCCTTTGCCTTTGGAGATATATCTTGAAAGAATTTGCTGTGACCGATGTCGAAGAGGTTACTGCCTATGTTCTCCTCTAGGATTTTGATAGATTCCTACCTCACATTGAGGTCTTTTATCCATTTCAAGTTTATCTTTGTGTATGGTGTAAGAGAATGGTCAAGTTTCATTCGTCTATACATCGCTGTCCAATTTTCCCCAGCATCATTTCTTGAAGAGACTGTCTTTTTTCCACTGTATATTTTTTTCTGCTTTGTCGAAGATTATTTGACCATAGAGTTGAGGGTCCATATTTGGGCTCTCTACTCTGTTCCACTGGTCTCTGTGTCTGTTTTTATGTCAGTACCATGCTATCTTGGTGATCACAGCTTTGTAGTAAAGCTTGAAATCAGGCAATGTGATGCCCCAGTTTTGTTTTTCTTTTTCAACATTTCCTTAGCAATTTGGGGTCTCTTCTGGTTCCATACAAATTTTAAGATTGTTTGTTCCAGCACTTTGAAAAATGCTGTGGAATTTTGATTGGGATGGCATTGAAAATATACATTGCTCTGGGCAGTATAGACATTTTAACATTTTAACAATGACATTTTAACAATGTTTATAGACATTTTAACAATGTTTATTCTACCGATCCATGAGCCTGGAATGCTTTCCCACCTTTTTGCGTCTTCAATTTCTTTCATGAGTGTTGTGTAGTTCCTCGAGTACAGATCCTTTACTTCTTTGATTAGGTTTATTCCCAGGTATCTTATGGCTCTTGGTACTATAGTAATTGGAATCGATTCTCTAATTTCCCTTTCTATTTTTTCATTGTTAGTGTATAAGAAAGCCACTGATTTCTGTGCATTGACTTTGTATCCTGCCACATTACTGAATTGCTGTATGAGTTCTAGTAATTTGGGGGTGGAGTCTTTTGGGTTTTCCATATAAAGTATCATGTCATCTGTGAAGAGAGAGAGTTTGACTTCTTCTTTGCCAATTTGAATACCTTCTCTTTTTGTTTTCTGATTGCTGCTGCTAGGACTTCTAGTACTATGAAGAACAACGGTGGCAAGAGTGGGCACCCTTGTTGTGTTCTTGATCTCAAAGGTAAGGCTGTCAGCTTTTCCCCATTGAGAATTTATTTGCTGTGGGTTTTTCATAGATAGATTTTATGAAACTGAGGAATGTTCCTTCTATCCCTATACTCGGAAGAGTTTTAATCAGGAATGGATGCTGTATTTTGTCAAATGCTTTTTCTGCATCAGTTGAGAGGACTGTGTGGTTCTTCTCTCTTCTCTTATAGATTTGTTCTGTCACATTGATTGATTTGCAAATGTTAAACCACCCTTGCATTCCCTGGATAAATCTCACCTGGTCATGTGGATAATCTTTTTAATGTACTGTTGGATCCTATTAACTAGGATCTTTTTGGGAATCTTGGCATCCATATTCATCAGGGATATGGGTCTGAAATTCTCCTTTTTGTTGGGGTCTTTGCCTGGTTGCCTCATCAGGGTAATGGTGGCTTCATAAAAAGAGTCTGGAAGCTTTCCTTCTGTTTCTATTTTTTGAAACAGCTTCAGGAGAATAGGTGTTATTTCTTCTTTGAATGTTCGATAGAATTCCCCAGGGAATACCTCAAGTCCTGGGCTCTTGTTTTTTGGGAGGTTTTTGATCACTGCTTCAATCTCATTACTAGATATTGGTGTATTCAGATTGTCAATTTCTTCCTGTTTCAGACTTGGAAGTTTATAGGTTTCCAGGAATGCATCTATTTCTTCTAGGTTACTTAACTTATTGGCATATAACTGTTGATAATAATATCCTTAGTTACAGTTTGATTAATAACTAATTAATCGGGACGCCTGGGTGGCTCAGTTGGTTAAGCAGCTGCCTTCGGCTCAGGTCATGATCCCAGCGTCCTGGGATTGAGTCCCACATCGGGCTCCTTGCTTGGCAGGGAGCCTGCTTCTCCCTCTGCCTCTGCCTGCCACTCTGTCTGCCTGTGCTCACTCTCGCTTCTCTCTCTATGACAAATAAATAAATAAAATCTTTAAAAAAAATAACTAATTAATCAAAATTCACCTCCACAAGTTTGCTATTAATCCTCCTCTGTGCATATTAAATTCTCATATTTTGCATTTAATAAGAAAAAGTATTTTGATACTTTTCATAAGGAGAATAACAATAGCAGTGTTTTGAAGTTGATTTTACATGTCATAATTAATATTTTCACTGTGCTTTTAATGCCTTGCAAACTACACTGGCTTTTTTATGTGTGTGTGTGAAGTTTACTGTGTGCCATTAAATAAGTGAATAAATAGAAATTGTTTATAAAATAAGTGTCTGGGGTGCCTGGGTGGCTCAGTGGGTTAAAGCCTCTGCCTTCAGCTCGGGTCATGATCCCAGGGTCCTGAGATCGAGCCCCACATCGAGCCCCACCTCGGGCTCTCTGCTCGGCAGGGAGCCCGCTTCCTCCTCTCTCTCTCTCTGCCTGCCTCGCTGCCTACCTGTGATCTCTGTCAATAAAAAAAATAAATAAATAAAAAAATAAAATAAGTGTCTGTCATCAGTATTTAAAGATGTTACTTAAAATAATTGTTCACTGGAAATGCAGGCATGACAAAAATCTTTGAACCATGACAAGTTAAATTATTAACAAAGAAATCTATCATAAGATAAACTGTAATGGATATTACAGTAATGGCTAACAAGAAGTATTGTATTATGGGGATTAAATTCATAATTAGTGTGTCCAGTGGAATCTCCTTGAAAATACAAAGAGAATGATTATTACATATCTGTTGAATCATTGTACTGTTCATTTTACTCAGAGTTTTTAATGTATAAATTAAGGAAATGTAAATTAGACCACATGAACTTAGTTCATATTCAGTTTATTCTGTTAATTTTAAGTTTTCTGTGTCAGAAATATGGGTAACTTCATAGACCCTTGTAGTTAAAAACAACAAAACAACAACAACAACAACAACAAAAACCTTGTCACCTTGATAAGCCCAGTCTTTGCAAGTGCAGTTACATGTGGTTGTTTTTTAATATAAAAAATTCAAGGGATTTGTATAAAGGAAATATTTTAACAATTGAGGGACCAATGGGATACCCATTTATTGTCAGGAAGGAAAAACAAAACAAAACACCAAGGGTCTTGAAAGTTTAAATGACATAGAAGCTCACATAGTGGCAAAGTAAGTATTAGATCATGGATGTCTTAACACAAACTCCACTTTTCTCTCCAGTCTATGTAAATTTATGTAGAAATGTAAATTATGAATCCACCATACAAGCTTTATTAATTATATCTATGCTATCCAAGAATAACATCTCTGGGCCTCGGTTTTATCATTTTTAAATTGAAGATTTTTGACTTCATAACCATCAGATTTGGATAGCATCTGATTCTTCATGCTTTGAGCAGTTTAATTCCATATTTCAATTTTATTGATATTGACATAAAATTACTAATGTAACTTAAAACTATGAAAGGATTTTTTTCAGTAAACAAGAAGAAAATTAGTAACAGTATAAAATATAATATTTTAGAAAATAATTATAATGAAAATTATTAAATAAAGGCCACTGAAACATTCTCAGAGAACTCAAAAGTGACAGGATAGAAACTACATAAAATAAGAAAAAATGTTTTTAGAATAATAATGAAAATTTATTAGCAAATGGTATTCAAATGGCTGATATGGAAAGGAAAGTTTCTAAGCTGTAAAAGAGAGAGAATTTTCAAACTTTTGGTCATAAATTAGAGAAGAAACTGACAAAATGTTATTTCTAGGTACATGTCAGCTTACTAATCTAATTGGCCAAAGGAAAGACTTATACATTGTGAGTATAAAAGAAGAATCTGAAGCAAACATTACTTCTATATTTTTAAAGAGCATTTTGGTATTTTGATTTTATTTAGAATATTATTACAAATTTCAAAAAATTATAACAAAATCAGATGAAGAGAAAGCTTGTAAAAACAAAAGAGCATAAAGAGATCAGTGTTTCTCAGAAGCTGGAGTAGATGGGTTGTGGGGATTGATTACTAAGGGTATGAAGAAATTTGATGGAACAATGAAATTGCTCTGTATTTTGACTGTGGTGCTGATTACATGCTAGACACCTTTATCAAAAAATAGAAATCAGACAAAATGGCTTGGCTAGGAGAGTGTTAGACTGAAGGCTCTTTAAATAGGAAATAGAAATACACAGTAAAAAGAATGAGTTTTATAGTATGTAAATTATTCCTTAATAAATCTGAGCTAATATGAAAGCTTACAGAATTTTTTGATTATATATATAAATATCTTATTCCATTTCCATATAGGTATACCTTATGCAATGGAATTTTGGTATTTCTTAATTTCTAAATATTACTGTATAAATTAAGTCAATATAATTTTTAAAGGACTTTTAATTGACTCATGTAATGTCAAAATCAAACAATGACTTATAACTACATGTTTGAATTGATTGTTTTTTTAATTCAGCTGCAAGACTATTTTTTTAAAGATTTTATTTATTCATTTGACAGAGAAAGAGACAGTAAGGGAGGGAACACAAGCAGGAGGAGTGGGAGAGGGAGAAGCAGGCTTCCAGCTGAGCAGGGAGCCCAAAGCAGGGCTCTATCCCAAGACCTTGGGATCATGACCTGAGCAGAATGGTTAATGACTGAGCCACCCAGGCACTGTGAAAGACTATTTTAATTGTAGTTTTCCTTCTGTACTCCTCAATCTAAGAAATACTGTAGTTTTCCTTCTCTCTCTCTTTAAAAAAAAATTATTGATGCATTTGGACTCTGAATTCTACATGCAAATTATATTTTTGTATTTACTTGTTAGGTTCTATTTGTGGATATGACACTGTCATGTTTGACATTTATAATCTTTACTTAGAAAAGTAGAAATTCTACCTTCTGTTAAAATTCTCTTTATATTAATTCTTATATTCCAAATACGAGTGAAAAAAAGTTGCTCAAGAAGTTGCTTAAGAGTCTGAAAACCAGGTAATATGCACGTTTTCATTTTAACTGTTACAGATATATAACAATTCCTACCCAAAGACCACCATTAAATTTTAGCGGAGGTAATTTAAGGTTGAAGTACTTGTTTATGATGAAAGAAATTATAGTAATTAAAAGTGCCTAATTCATAAAAAATAGATCATCTTTAATTTTTGATCCAACAACAACAAAATAAAGTATATCATTTGCAAAATTTAAGTAAATTAGATGATGTAAGGATTTCCTGGTTAGTATGTTACAATCTATTTCAAATCTATAATATAAATAAGGACCAGAGAAAAAAGAATGCATTGTTGTATCTGTTTGTAAGAAATGAATATACAATACATATTTTAAAATAATAAAAATTATCAGTAGTTATGCAGCTAACAACTTACCTTCAGCTACCTCCAGGTACTTGGAATTTTATGTAAATACAAATTTTCAAGCTATTATTACTAGAAGGGTAAGAAAAGAGAGTAAACTAGAAGAGTAAGAAAATATTGAAAGGAACTTGCATACTAAGAAATAATTAAACAATTTGTTACCTTTTTTAATATGCATGTGAAAAACATAAATGTGTTATTTCAGTTAGGTATGGGAGAAAGCAGCAAACCGAACAAAAAAATATTTTTTGAAAGATTTTTATTTATTTGTTGAGAGAGAGAGACACACACACACACAGAGCACAAGCAGGGGGAGCAGCAGGCTGGGGGAGGAGCAGACTCACTGGTGAGCAAGGAGCCCAATGAGGGACTTGATCCGAGTATCCTGGAATCATGATCTGAGCTGAAGGTAGACACTTAACTGACAGAGCCACCCAGGCATCCCTGCACAAAAAAATATTTGATAGGTAGAATTACTTATTTTAACCCATAAGCAACCCTCTCATTGACAGAGCTTCCTGGTACTTATTTTTATCTTTCCTATTAAAGCACTTACTTAAGACAAATTGGCATATCAAATGTTAATAAAAATACATATATTTATATGCATAATGTAAATATGACTATTTTATTAATACAATCTTACATCCACAATTCACCTTCACATTAAAAAAAAAATGTAGGGGACCCATTAGGATATAGGAAACATAAACTAAGTAATTAAAGGGAAGATAAATGTGCTGATAAATTTTCCTGTGTTTAATTTGCATTTATATGTATTTTTTGTGTGCTCATTTTTATCACCAAATAAGAGAATGCTAAAGTATGTAACTGTTTTTTAAGTATATATAAATGCTTCAAATTAGTTATTTCTATATCTTTAGTAGACAATAAAAATGTATGGTTTTAAAACTTAACAAATAAAATTTTTGCTTGCAAGGAGAAAAAATATCTTTTGTCTTCAATTTTTGCCAACTAGCAGAGTTTCTGTTATTCTGTAAGACTTAATAAATTTTTGTTGATTCATAATTAGTTCAAAGAAAAAAACCAAGGAAAATGTTTAATCAATTCCAATGAATAATTATATTGACTATTCTAGTGGAATAGACTCCTTGAAGCTAGAAAATGGCATATCCGTCATGTATTCTGCAGCATCTAGCTCAGGACTAAAAGTAAAACAAATGACAAAAATGGGTTTTAAGAACAATTGAGTCAGTAAATAATTTAAGACAAATATTTTAATAATACAGGATACAACTGACACCAGAAAAGATTATGGGAGATATATGGACTCTTGACTCCTAAAAAGTTTAAACACGATCTATCTTAAGTAATTCAACATATAAGAATGAAATCACTTATGAGTTTAAAATGTGTGTGTTAGGGGTGCCTGGGTGGCTCAGTGGGCTAAAGCCTCTGCCTTTGGCTCGGGTCATGATCCCAGAGTCCTGGGATCGAGCCCCACATCAGGCTCTCTGCTCAGCGGGGAGCCTGCTTCCTCCTCTCTCTCTCTCTGCCTGCCTCTCTGCCTACTTGTGATCTCTGTCAAATAAATAAACAAAAATCTTAAAAAAAATGTGTATGTTATCCTTATAATGAATATTCATTGAAAAATATAAACACACACATGATCCCATCAACAATAGTTGTCCTTCACATCATAACTAGGAAAAATTCCTCTTTCTGAGGAAAGGTATGAGCTTTTGGGAGAAAGGAAGTTCTGAGAATGTAAACCATTATTTTCTTCTGTAAATGCAACATTTTCCAACAACTTCCAAGAACAAGAACTGAATACATAATTCTCAATCTTAAAAATGCAGCAGCACATTAATCAGAAAGACTTGGTTGTTTGCACGGATGGGTTTAGCTATATAGGACAGAGCTGCCGAGTTAACAAATGTAAGAAACAGCTTCTCCATTTTACGAAAGTTGGCAGAGTATCAGGATAATTATCCAGTAAATGTAAAATCACAGTGGAAATTGACTTTTTTCTTTTATTGATGTGTTCTTTGTTTTGTTTATTGGTGTGTTCTTTGCCTAGACATCATTAAAAATGGAATTCACAAATAATAAAAATCAATACAGTGTTTACTCAAAAATATAGATTTAAGAAGGAAAAAAATAATTCAACCTATTTTGCCAAAATGTTTCTCTCTTTGTTTTTGTTCTTTTTAGTGTTATTCTATTCTTCATTTAGTTATGTAGTTTATCAGAAGTTAGGGTGGCTGATTTAATTTTTTGAAAATAATGTCTCTACTCTTCTTCCTATGAAAATACATATTCTTAACATAGTGGAAAAGTATTTGAATAGTAGTAAGAACATTTTAAAAAGAAACCATAAACAACACAGGAAGGATAAACAATTTAATGAATTTGATACCTGGTAATTTTATAGAAATTGAAACACTAAAAAAAGAATCATATATTGGTTAGTCAGCCTTACACTAATTTTTGGTTAATTATTAATTTTTGTTTGTTTGGAATTATAAATGGGATTTAAGTGCTACACCATGATTCTTTTAACCCTTTAACTTTGATGGAAATGGTCACCTCTGCTATGGAACTAACCTGAATAAAAGTGCTTTTATATCATTTATTAAGTAAGAAGGTCTTCATATTTTCTCTCTTTTTTTTTTGGACAATGTCTTCTTATTTCACTCATTATACACACACTTACACATACATGCATACCAAAAAACTGGTATTGTAAGTGAATTTTACAAATGAGCATTGGCAATGTTATCCATTAATTAAGAAAAATTAAAAATAAATAAGAGTGTAAGAATCATCTGAGGAAAAAATAAGTAAGTGCTATACCTGTCTTTTCCCAGAGACATATTTTAAATTACAATTGCCCTACAGTAGTTTGCTCTATTTATCAGTATAGAAAATATCTAAATGTTTAATGATTTTGTGGGATGGAATGGAATTGGGAGGTTGGGAGAAGACTGTATCAAGATTTATAAATGCTTATCTCTAATTAGATTAGGTGTAATTTAGTGTGAGCAAACATAGTGATGCAAAAATCTAAAGAAAGAAATGAGATACAGAGGAGTATGTAGAGCTGTAAAAGAATTTCTTCCATCGTTAAAGAATCTTTTTCATATAACTAAGACTTTTCATGTCTTAAACTTTCTTTTTTATAAACCTTAATTTTAAATGCAAGTCTAATTATTTGACCTTTATGAAATTTGTTGTCACAATTTTCAAAAGTAGTTCAGTTATAAAGAAGAAAGTATAGATAGTAATAGGAATAAAATAATTTTTTTCAAAAAATGTGTTGTATTTAATAAGAAAACTATTCATTAAACATAAACGTCACATTACTGTATAGAATATTATACTTTTTAGATGTTATGTTCATACAGGCAATTCCTTAAATGAGATACAGCAGAAAGTTATCCCCTTGATGTGTTAAGCATTTGAACTTGATTTAGATTTCCTAAAAGTACTACATCCTTTGATCATGTATGTCAAGTTTTAAAGTGAAAAGCAATTTAATTTGATCAAATTTGGAATAAAAAATATCATACAACATCTGAAGTTTTGCAAAAACATTTATATAATACATTTGGTGAAATCACAGCCCATATTTGTTTAATAATCACTTCTTAGTATACTGCACTTTTTTTTATTATTTGGGTTTACATAGATACTTCTTTTAATTAAATTAATTTTTGTATTATCCACTTCGATTTTGTATGCATAAACTGACTCAAAGAATTTATATAAATAAGAAACATGGAGGAATGCACAAAAAGCATTTGAAGACCTAAATGAGATCAAACATGATGAAAAAATAAAAGCCTGATCTCAGATTTTGTGAATTTATTTTTTAGCTACTAAATTGTGCCTTTAGTTGATCCTTAAGTCCTGCAGAGGTTTAGCTTCCTTTTTTACTAGATACTGCCTTCAGCTACTAATCATAGCACTTTAATCACAGAGGTTCCTGTTTCATTAGAGAGAAACAAAGTCCTTGATGTGGTCCTTTTGTTGTTGTCGATTTGTTTGTTATAATTGCAAGGAGTTTTAGGTTAATACTTATTTTCTTCATGGATTCATGCTCTCTGAATTTCCCCAGTTAATGTACATATGCTATAAAGAAAATAGAAATATACATAACTGTATTTGGGGTTAAGGTGTGGAACTTAAAGCTTTCCTAAGAAATGAAAGTCAAGATATATATTCATGGAAAAACATCAGTAATTTTTTTTAAAGTTTTTTTTTTTTTTAAAGATTTTATTTATTTATTTGTCAGAGAGAGAGAGGGAGAGAGAGCGAGCACAGGCAGACAGAATGGCAGGCAGAGGCAGAGGGAGAAGCAGGCTCCCTGACGAGCAAGGAGCCCGATGTGGGACTCGATCCCAGGACGCTGGGATCATGACCTGAGCCGAAGGCAGCTGCTTAACCAACTGAGCCACCCAGGTGTCCCAAACATCAGTAATTTTTATAGGTAATGCTTAATATGGCAAAAATGCCAACACTTTAAAATTATTTTGAAATATTAATGCAGTTTCAATTATAATACATGCTATTGGAAAAGATCTTAATGTAGCCATTCTAAATTTATATGCTATATAAATTTATGTACATATAATATATAAAAAATAAAATATATATGCATATACACATATATGAATTTTAAAATTAAAGACCAATATAGAAGTGAACTACTTGAGCAATTGAGAGACTCAAAATTAGCATTTAGCTTATAATAATGACATAGGCAAAACAACAGATAATATAAAATAAAAATATGACAAGAAGTTCAATATAAATATGTAGAAATTAATGGGATAAAATTAATTGATTTGAATTAATGAGAAAATGATAACTTACTAAATAAATAACACTAGTAAGACATATTTAGCAAAAATAATGAAGCAAAGTCAGCTCTAAAAGAGCTAAAGAATTTAAGAGAAAAATAAAATTTAAATTTAAAAATCAAGGTAGATGTGTACTTTAATTATATTGATATGAGAAAGGGCTCTGTATAACATAAAGGAAGTAAGCAGTTTGGCCAGGTAATATTTTAAGTTGGTGCACATAAAACTTAAAGTAAATAGCAAACTGAAGCAAAAATTTTAAATTCATAAGGTGCTTTTAAGAAGCCATGTCATAAATATGGAACACTTGCAAAACAAACAAACAAACAAAAAAATCTCCAGAACACAAAGTGAAACAAGTTTATGGGTATATGTTAAATCTTACTAAATGGACAAAGCTGTAACTATAATGCATAGAAATTATTTAAAGATTTTATTTATTTACTTTTAGAGAGAATGTGAGTGAGAGTGGGGGGAGGCATAGAAGGAGAGAGTCTCAAGCCAACTGCCCACCAAACATGGAGTCTGACCTGGGGCTTGTCTCAGAATCCTAAAATCATGACCTGATCAAAAACTAAGTCTGCTGCTTAACTGACTGAGTCACCCAGATTCCCCTATACCAATTAACTAAAAAAATAAGTTATTGTAAAAATAGGAGAAATAATAGGTTTCAGAAATGCATATATTATAAAAGGATGAATACAAGAAAATCGTTTTAATAATTTTAGGGAGATTTATTAATAATCCTAAAATATGTTTTTGATCCAATAATTCACATCTATAAATATGTCTCTCAAATAATGAGATCCTTGCATGAAGATGAAAGTAAAGCATATTTATTGTATTCTTGGAATACAATAACTTGGAAACAAGTTAAATGAAAATAACAGAGTAAGAAGTAGGATCACTTTAGTTCACAAAGGCTGTGTTTTTATTTCCAGGACAACATGGCTTCTGTTCTTAATGGGGAGGTGGGCCGGTGAACGATGAGGGAAGGGCTCCACCTGTATTCTTCTATGCCAGCAGTAAAAAAGAATATTCCAAAAATAATCAGATTGACAAAAACAGTTTACAGTATAGTATCCTATGAGAAAAGAAAAATAAATCTGGATGTAGAGAAACTTTAATTAAATTAAAATATGTAGAAATGGAAATAAAAATACTGATATATAAACAGGGCTGAAGGCTTATAGTTTTCTCAAATTGTAAGACATTTGGTGCTGGTTTTTGTCTCAACTTTAGATGTGGGAGCGTTTGCTTCATGCTGGTGACATTATCGAAGGACACAGTGACCTATTATACTAAGAGCATTATGAAGTTCAGAGAGAAACTAATAGTCTAAGGGCATAGATGCACTCTGCTTAACAGGAACCAAGATAACTACTGTCAACTGTTGGTCTTTGCCAAGCAGCAAAAGGAAGAGAACTTGGTTCACATTTAGCCTCTCATAGTTTGCACATGGTACTTCCTCTTCCTGTAGCTTAAAGTTTTGTTCCCGTGGATGATTTCCTCCCCTCTCTCTTTCCCTTTCTCCTTTTCCCTCCTTGCTCCAATCTCTTTCTTTTTCTCTTGTCTAGTATTGAAGTAGCTCACCTTGCAATGACACTTTAACACTCTGTCTCTTTTTCCTTACGCTTACACTAATAAATTAAAAGTGTTTTCAAGTATTTGCAACCTTTATTTTCTGATTCTATAATGAACGAGTTATTTGGGCTGCAATCAAAGTAAAATTGTAGTAAAGTGTGGAGAAAGACTTTAATAATTACAGATAGATGGATAAAAGATATTTATATACATGCATATATGTGATTGAATATATATTACTTATATATATTTCACATAAAAATATGTAATATGTATGCATTATGTATTATACCATGCATATATTTTGGAAAATCCATAAATGATAGACCCTTCTGGGTGTGGCATGCTGTAGACAAGCTTATGACAATAAGATTCAATTCCAATGTATGGGGTTTGTCCCAACACAAAGCAATTCTCTGATAGTAGTTGTGTGTCCCACAGTCTAACTCAGTTCTGAGACTCTCTATCCATAAATACCAGTAGATTCTATAGGTTAAGGTCTCAGTCCCACAATGCTGCCTGCTCTTCAGATGCCAGTCATTAGCCCAGGTTGTTATCTGTGCTTCTCAAAGACTGGGTATAAATGAGAAGTTTCCACAACCCAGTTCTTGTGTTTTATTAATTTACAGGCGTGCTCACATGACTGAGGAAGCAGGTTTACTCACTAGATTATTGTTTGTTTGTTTTTTAATGAAAAATTTTAAAAGATTTTATTTATTTATTTGACAGAGAGAGAGATCACAAATAGGCAGAGAGGCAGGCAGAGAGAGGGGGGAAGCAGGCTCCCTGGTGAGCAGAGAGCTGGATGCAGGGCTTGATCATGACCTGAGCCGAAGGCAGAGGCTTAACACACTGAGACACCTAGGTGCCCCTAGGTGATGATGATGATGATTATATTTTATTATTATTATGTTTTTTACAAAGGACAATAAAGGATACAAATCAATAGTCAGAGTAAAGATACATAGGGCAAGGTCATGAACAATGTAGGTCCTGTCCCTGTGGAGTTTTGACCTGCCATAGTGGCATGTGAAAACATTCTATTTCACCAACCTGGAAGCTCTCCAAACCCATCCCTTTGGATTTTTATGGAGACTTCATTACATAGGCATGATTGACTAAATATTTGGCCATTGGTCATGACTGATCAAATAATTGATCAATAATTGGCCAATCTCCAGTCCTTCTCCTCTCTCTGGAAGTCAGGAGTGGAACTGAAAGTTTCAACCCTCTAATCCTAAGGCTGGTTCCACTGGCAAAGAGCCTGATCCTTAGATACTTTCTAGAAGTTTTAATTAACTTATCAAAAGACACCTAATTGCTCTAGCTCTCACCCCTGGAAATTCCAATGATTTTTAGAAGCTCTGTTCCAGAAATGAAAGGAAACCAAATATGTAATTTTTATTATAAGTGATAATATAATATATACCAAAACACCTAATGAACCTGGATATATAGTAAGATAATATAATAAGTAACAGAATGGAAAGCCACATAATATTTTTTTTAAAGACATATTTATTTATTTGAGAGAGAGAGAGAGTGCAAGGGGAGGGGCATAGGAAGAGAGAGAATCCTGAAGCAGATTCCTCATTGAACATAGAGCCGGACTTGGGGTTCAATCCCAGGACATGAGATCATGACCTGAGCCAAAATCAAGAGTCAGTTGCTTAACCAACAGAGCCACCCAGAGAGAGAACCCCAGAGAACCACATAATTATGACATAAATTAATATTCTTTACTTGGTCCTGGCTTGGTTCTTCTAGGACTAAAATTAAATTCAAAATACTGAACCTGAGTGTCTTGGGCATCTCTGCCTATTAGATTCACTCTAAGTGTATTACTGAATCTATTACATTTTAGTTCTATAATTTTGAAATTGAAAAATAGGAAACAGTGGGAGCTAAGACCTTCTTTTGCATAGAACCTTAGCTAATTCCTTTTCTCAACTTATTAACTAGTTTAATAGTAAAACGGTGAAAGCAACTTTAAAGAGTCATACAATTTTTTAAATTTAATTTTATTTTTTCAGTGTTCCAAGATTCATTGTTTATGCACCACACCCAGTGTTCCATGCAATCTGTGCCCTCAATACTCACCACCAGGCTCACCTAACACCCCACACCCCTACCCTCCAAAACCCTCAGTTTGTTTCTTAGACTCCACAGTCTCTCATAGTTCATCTCCCCCTCTGATTTCCCCCAACTCACTTTTCCTTTCCCTCTCCTAATGTCCTCCATGTTATTCCTTATGCTCCACAAGTAAGTGAAACCATATGATAATTGACTAAAGAGTCATACAATCTTTTAAAACTACCAGATTTAGTGTTGTAGCTAACTCTGTAGAAATATGAATGTTACTTGTTTTCTCTGAAAGTTAAAAATTTGTCCTGTAAAGATGCATTATATTTGCAACCAGCCAAAAAATATTCTCGAAATGAAATCAGTGTCACCAAGTACAATCTGACATTTTATTGGATCATCTTGTACAAATGCAATATTTTTACAGATTTTATTTATTTATTTGACAGACCGAGATCACAAGTAGCAGAGAGAGGGGAAGGGAAGCAGGCTCCCTGTTGAGCAGAGAGCCTGATGCGGGGCTCCATCTCAGGACCCTGAGATCATGACCTGAGCTGAAGGCAGAGGCTTTAACCCACTGAGTCACCCAGGCGCCCCATACAAATGCAATTTAAATGAAGAGTGTAAATATTAAATTTCTTTAGATAGGTTGAAGAGCCATAAACATTTAACTTTAGAGACCTATTTCAAAAAAAAAAAAAAAGAAAGAAAGAAAGAAAGAAAGAAAGAAAGAAAGAAAGAGAAAGAAAATAAAAAAAGAAACCTATCTCTAATAGAATCTAGTAAAAAAAAACAAACATTATGGGGAAAAAAAAGCCATATGAAGATCAGTTATTCGGTAGAAAATTTCTTCTCTGTTAATCTTCTAAACACTTCTACTAACTGTTACTTTCTTTAAAAGAAGTGTGACACCAGGGGCACTTGGGTGGCTTAGTCAGTTAAGCGTCCAACTCTTGATTTTAGCTCAGGTCCGATCTCAGGGTCCTGAGATCAAGCTCTCTATAGGGCTTTCAGCTCAGCAGAGAGCCCACTTGAGATTCACTCTCCCTCTTCCCTCCCCACTGCTTGCACTCTCTCTCTCTCTCACTCTCTCCTAAATACATACATACATACACACATACATACAAATTTAAAGACAAAACATGCAACACCAAATAATCCAACTTTCTTGGTATGTCATCTCAAGTTGCTTTTCACTGTAGAACCCACTACTTGGCAATTACTCCCTAAAACTGTTGGGCAGTAAGTGCTACTGACATACTGAGTGACATGATTTCCAATGAGATTAAGTGAAAAAAAATCATTATATTTATTCCAATACTTTAAATATTAAATTCAACACCGTTAAAATGACATAGCTTTTTAATATGTCTTAAATTGTAAGTGTTCATTCCTTCTTTTTCAGAAATAACTCAAATTAGCAACCTTTGATTTTGTTTTAGTTAGTTCTAAGTAGGACAAACAGGAATAAAAATAGCTAATTCTATTCACATTATCTCTCTCTCTCTCTCCCTATCTTATGGAAATGGATGCTTAAGATTATACATTTCCAGGGGCGCCTGGGTGGCTCAGTGGGTTAAAGCCTCTGCCTTCGGCTCAGGTCATGATCCCAGGGTCCTGGGATAGAGCCCCGCATCAGGCTCTCTGCTCAGCAGGGAGCCTGCTTCCTCCTCTATCTGCCTGCCTCTCTGCCTACTTGTAATCTCTGTCTGTCAAATAAATAAATAAACAAAATCTTTATTAAAAAAGAAAAGATTATACATTTCCAGAAAGTTTATGTGATATTCATTTCAGTGTAAATTAGCACTGATACCAGGATTTTTCTTTCTTAACTTAAAGGTACCACAAAAACACTACAAAAAATTAATGTTTTATTTTTACAAAATCATGTTTTAAAAAACAAACTTTGCTAAGCCACTTACACCATTATTTATTTAAATAAATGACAATTTTGTAAGCTAGAAAACATGAAATTATCTTTGGTGCTTCCTTTTTCCTTAATTTTTCCAATTTCTTGCCAAGCTCTGCCTAATCCACCTCATAAATATCCATGCAGTTTTAATTTCCTCCATTCAGTAGTATACTACTTTATTTCCTTACATGCTTTTCTTTTTTCTCCATACTCTGTTGCATTGCATCTAGAGTAATAATTTAAAATTAAAATTTAATGTTGTAAAAACTTCTCTGTTGAAAGGTTACTTGAAAACCTTTGGTGATATCACATAAAAGAATCTGAATAAAAATCCCATGTTGTGATGTTAACCTATCATGGCATCTTGCATTCCAGCAATTTTTTTCTCTGAATACAATGAACTTTCTCTGTTTTCTCCCACCCTAGGAATTTTCAGTATGGTGGAAAGAATGTTGTACTCCTTTATACACAATGCCCTACAATACAGACACACACACACAAACACACACACACATACACACACACGGGAGAGGGAAAGAGAGAAAGACAGAGAGAGAGAGAGAGAAGTCCTCCTTAACTTTTAGAAATCTTTTCAAAGATAAAAGATTTCATGAGTCACACATCCAACATCTACCACTCCACATCCCTCCAGATACTGCTGCTTTTCCTTTCCATGATTGTGTGTACTTTTCTTTTTCATTTGCAATCACAATCTGTTATTGAATATTTGATGTTGCCTCCCACTTAACATTTTGTTAGATATTAGATATTTAGTTGAATAAATATTGTGTTTACTGTAAATATACAGAAATAGTTAAAGAATGATAAAGATTTACAAATGAAAGCAAAAGACCATTTACTCTTTATTATACTCCTAAAATATAACGATTTACTACTACTAGCAATTTAAAAATATTTATAACCATATCTCATGACATTAAAAAAATAAATAACTAAAATGAATCACAGACTGAATTATAAACCCAGACACTCTAAACTTTTAGAAGAAAACATAAGGGAGGTTAAACAAGTATTTCTTAGCTCTGACAACAAAAGTAAAATAAACTCAATTTCAAAGATGTTTGTTTGTTTGTTTGTTTGTTTGTTTATTTATGAGAGAACAGTGGGGGGTGAGGGAAAGGGACAAGCAGATTCTGAGCTAAACTGTGAGCCTGGCATGGGGCTCTAACTCAGGACCCTAAGGTTATGATCTAAGCCAAAATCAAGAGTTGGATACTTAACTAATTAAGCCATCAGGTGCCCCAAATCAACTCAACTTAAAAATGATAAATTAGACTAAGAAAAATTTAAAACATTCATTCTCAAAAAGAAACTATAAAGGAATGAGGGGAAAAGTCACAATCTAAGGGAAAATATTTGTAAACTAAATCTTTTAAAATAACTAAGATTAAAACTTCTAATAATACCCAGTGTTGGTGAGGATGTGGAGGAGCTGGAATGCTCACACACTGCTCGTGGAAATGTAAAATGATACAATTACTTTGGAAAACACTTTAACCATTTCCTAAAAGTTAGACATACACTTATGGCCCAATAATTCCAGTCCTACGTATTTAGTCCCATTGCCCCAAAACCATCGACCCAAACTCAAATTCTTCATAGTTAATTTATTTAAAATATACTACAATTAGATTTATTTTTAGCCATTTAGACTGGAAGTACTTTCCATACCCTGTAAATTCCATCCAACGTTTTGCTAAGCCAAACCCTATAGCTACAAAAGACTTCGAATTTCTGCTGCTCTTTGGAGTTATATTACCCAGAGAACTTCCCACCCTGCCACTGTGACAAATTAGTTCCTTCTCTGATTTTATTTCTCCGCATAAAAGTTTTTTATTCCCCTTGTAGGAGGGGGCCTCATGCAGCTTCATGGAAGGTATTTTGCTAGGAGGGACTTCCCCTATCATGCAACCTTACTTAAGTGTTACCCAATAAAGCTTGTTGTATATTACTGTCTCTCATGAATCTGCCTCTTCCTTGATTAAACTGAAGTCTTAATGATAGTAAGCCCTTAGGGCTAAGGGTCCTAGATTGTTGTACAAAAGGAAGTAGCATGGGGCCCAATTTAGGTCAATACATAGGGGCTGATTTGACCCATTTATGTAACAATGATAATCTGAGTGTGTGTCTGGTAAGAAAAAGAACAACTTCAATGAAAAGTTAGGAATCTTGGCCAGATTTCCAATTGTTTAATTACATTTTTTTTGCTTTTTTTTTATTAATTTCTTTATCTCTTAAAGTAACTTTATCTTTTTTAATAATTCAAATATAGTTTAAACAATGGAAATATATTTTCCATGTGATTTGATATTTATTAGCACCAATTACTTTACCACAACTGCCAATCATCACTTATAAATAGGAGTGGCTATAGAACTAATTTCTAGCTAATGGAAGATGAAGGAAAATTTTTAAAAAATTCACATAAATAAGAAAGGTCTCTATGAAACCACTGATATTTTGGTGTTCTTTTTCATTATAGTGGGTACTTTTGCCTTTTTAAAATCAATACTGAAGAGCAAAAGAAAATAATTTTGTAATTTATTGGCCAATTCTTATACAACTCTGATGCATTCTATTTTAAAATCCTGTAAAAATTCATTGAACAGGTATACACTGATCTGTTATTTTCCATGTACTGGGTGATGGAATAATAAATTAGATTTGATTTCCAATAAAATTGAGATGTTTGGTAGTGTTATAAAATAGAAGAGGTTTATAGAGACTAGTCTTGAGCATGACTAGAGGACAGAAGTAAATTATTCAAGCATATGATTCACAATCCCATGGCATCTTCTCTTGTTAGACTTCCTCCTAAACCCAAAATTTATAGTACGTTCCCTCCTCCTTGAAGAATAAAAGTTGCTGTTCTGTTCATGGATATACCTGAATAATATCATGGTACCAAGATACTTTGTACCTTATAAAAACTCACTTTCCAAAGGTCAGAATATGAGGCAGTAAGTTTGGTTGTCAGTTTCTGCTGAAAGGAGAGATGGTCTAATATATGGATCTACATGGACTCATGTAGACAAATGGGCAAAATTTGGAAAGAGTTTCATAGAATAATATTGGCAAATTGCCCCAAGGAAATCTAAAATGTATGGATAGTTCTTAGAAGGGTGTGAAAACATCTGTGTACCACAAAAAATGCCAACAAGAAAATTTCTGTATTAGAAGAAGCTTTCAATAATTGGTTATTGGACAAAATCTCCATGGCAGGAGACAAAACAATATGGTCTTCTTTTCACCGTGATCTGGCTGTGAACATTACTGTTGACACAATCCTGACGCTGTGACATAGTATCAATTCCTGTTTATCCAGTCAGTAATATGGTGTCTGGCTAATTACATTGGATCCCTTTCCTCATGGATGCTCAGCACTTTATCCTCACAGGGCAAGTAAATATTTCAGGTGTGGATTTAACTTAATACCAGTTAGTGTTAACATGATTGGACTTCCATATTCTTTATCCAGCACTATGATATCCCACATGACATCGACTGTTGTGTGTGCTGCTATTGCCATGCCAAATGAGACATGACTTTACTGAGACATGCACACACACAGAACAGCTAATAAAATTGCATGCTAATAACTTACAGCTATGCCATTCTCTAAAAAATTGAACTCAGCAACCAGTGTCAGATTGATATGGAGTAAAATGGAATATTTCCTTTTCTCAAGATGGAACAAACTGTGCTTATGTTTTTACTTCAAATCCTCTCAGTGTGATCAACCTGAAGCTATATCTCAGCTGAGACAACTTTACTTGGTTTGTTTTCCCCCTCCCTGACTGTCCTTTATCCTCTTGAATAATTTACTATACAAATTAACTTTACAAGAATCTACAACCCTGGTTAAGTTTCTCCACATTCAAACAGGACCTATTTTATAGGGAACAATTGGTTCCCACACTAAGAATTCACTATTTTTGTCACAAATCTCATCATTTGGAAGTAACTGATTTGACTACATGAGAGGACCAGCTAATAGATGAATTATTGTATCTGCTTAGAGAGCATACCTACATGGTTTGGGCAATTTTTTTTTTTTTTTACAAGATTTGGCATATTATTGAAACCACAGACAAGAAATGGTATTGTCCTGTCTGTATAGTAAGTGAAATGGGAATGAAAGATAGGAAGTGGAGCTCGCCCCTTGCATTATTATTACCTAAAAACCCATCTGAAGAATTTTTACTTCTTGGGACACTAGGGTGGCTCAGTGGGTTAAAGCCTCTGCCTTCAGCTCAAGTCATGATCCCAGGGTCCTGGAATGGAGCCCTGTATCAGGCTCTCTGCTCAGCAGGGAGCCTGCCTCCTCCTCTCTCTCTGTCTGCCTCTCTCCCTACTTGTGATCTCTGTCAAATAATAAATAAATAAAACCTTAAAAAAAAAAAAAGAATTTTTACTTCTTATCTCTGATCCCTTATACTGGGTGGGTTTAGAATTCCTGAGAAAAGAGTTTTTCAAACAGGAAAAAGGTCATGGATTTGCTTAATTATACATAGAAATTTTGCACTGACTATTTTGACTTTCTTGTGAAGCTAAACCAACAGGAAGAGAAAGAGGATCATTGTTCTGGCTGGTATGTCTTATCTTTATAAATATGGTTGGTTTCACCTCTCCTAAGATTAAAGAAATAGCAAGGCAATGCACTCTATGGTCTGACTGGATATCTCTGCTAGTGTTTTGCAAGCACAAACCTCAACAAATATTCATGCAGAGGAAGTTACTTTAAAACTGTTAACATTAAATATGATTCATTATTTTCTTCTCAATAACAAATAAAATTATCACAACTATATCTGGTAGATTAAAAAAACAAATTGATGTCATGAGTGTTCACATGTCTATATAGTTTTTGACACTGCATATGATTTTTGTCTGAAAACATGAACATATAAAATGTCTAAATTTATGTATATACATGTGCATGCCTGTGGTTCAATGAACATCAGCAAATATTATTTTGTGATTTGGGGATTTGCACAAAATTCAGTATTTTTAAAGAAACAATTCCTACTATAAGCTAAATATCTGCCAGCTCCATCCTAAAGGGCAATTCACATGTTGAGCTGCCACTAACTGATTTCCAATTCCTGTACTGAGTTTTCTACTACTTTGGTAAAATAATTTATGACTAGAATGAGAGAAATATCTTAAGTATGTTGGAGCCATGCCTATTATATAGAGAAATTATAAGCATGGGTATCAAACAACATATATAGTGGAAAAGCAGGAGGTTGAGGTTCATAGCAGGTGAGTGAGACTCAGTCAACTCCCACAAATACGACGAGAGGATCATCAAAATTTGAGCAAGTCAATTAACCTATCTGGTATAATAAATTCAGAAATAATAAACCTTAGAAGTGAGATAGGAGTAAATGGCTTCTTGGGTAGTAAAAATGTAGGAACAGTGATTTTACTTCCATGTGTGCTACTAACTAGCAGTATGTCATCTTATTTCTTTAAATGAAGAAATACAAGTGGGAGAGATATTTATTAAAATACTCCTTCACTCTTAATTTTTTGAAATTTTGAATTTTTAACAATGTTTATGAATCACAAATTATATTGGCCTATTCCAAATTAATGTGCAGTATTTGTTTTTCATTTTGATGGTATTAAAACTTACCTTTAGCTTTATTTGCAATAAATCTATGACTTACTTAGGTAGAACTTTGACTTAATATATGTATTTTTCTCACATATAAAATCATACCTGAGCTTATTAAACACTGAAATTTATATGAACAGTCATGTGTTGATAAGTTTTAGATGTTCTTTTGCTAAAATAGGTTCACATATAGCATATCTTGCTCAGAAAGCTAACATTATCCCACCATAATGAAACAACATATAATCAAATGTTTTTTGCTTCATTTTGAAATAAATATATTCTGTAGATTTCCAAAATTACTATCAATAGATATTTTCTTATAATGAGTTATGTTTAACTGGTGACAGATTCGAGTAATTTAAACCACTTTCATGAACAGACACAACTAAAAAGAAAAATACATCATACTATTTTTATTTCCTTTGTACTCTTCTCATCTTTCCGGCCTCTAATTTCTACAGAAACTACAAGTAACAGAATTCTTCTGATCACTTTTCAAAGACTCAGTGTTTCTATAACTAAGGCAGAATCCCAGCAGTCATGTGGAAAGAGGGCTTGTTGATGTTGAAGAAATTTCAGAGAGGTGCAAATTAGCTTTGCTTTTCACTAGGCAACTGACAGATGGCAATATTTTAGAGAGGATAAAATAGCAAAGAGATTAGCTGTTTGTACCTCACACTTTTTTCCATGCTGTATTTCCAGAAGCCAACATCAATGCCCTCTAATCCAAAGTGCTCTGAAAAAAACAAACCCAAATAATGATCACTTTTTCTATATGATCTGAGATCTCAGAATGTCTGGAAAATCCAGGTCACTCTGTTGAGAAGGCTCTGCTCAGGTAAATACTTAGATAGAAGTCAGGGTAGGTCAATGGGGGAAGTTACCAGATTTGTGTTCTCTGACTTTCTTCATTAAAATAGACAAATAAACAGAAAGCATTTAAGAAAGGCAAGAATTCTCTAATTTGCCATAGTCCTCTGGACTCATTGTTTTGTGTCTGACAATGTTGAGAACAGTGCCCAGTATATGGATGGTGGTCAATAAACATTTGTTGAAGAAATGATTGATGCTTCTTCTCTTAAGACATTTGTTTTTGTAGCCTATGAATTCTATTTTCCCAAAATTGGGTAGTGCTTTAACTACACAAGGCATTTAATAAAGAAGTTCAGAAGTTCAATACATAATTTCAAATGAATGATGAAGGAGGAAAATCATACATCATACAATTAGACTTCAGAAAGGCCAATATGTAATTTTTATTTTTCACAGTTCTATTTCTGAAGCCAATCAAAACTATTCTAAATTGATTTCATAGTTTTCCACAATGTGGTCTCTCTAGTCATCAAACTCTAATTTTGGTTACTTTTAAGTATTAATCCAACTTTCTTATTCAGACTATTACTGTATTTGACAATGTTCATATCATAATCATCCCATCTTTGAAGTATCCTCACAGAAGCACTGTTCTCTCTCCCATGACTCAGTTGATATCTGGTTTACCTTCAAAACATTATCTAATTTTTTTCTCCAAGAACTTTCCAATCAATCCAGCCTACTGACAGTTTGCAGCAGTTAAACCCTGTACCTCACAATACATTAAATAAATATATTTTGCATTGTGGTGTACTTTTGGAAATTATTTCATTTGTTCCAGCATTGTTTCTTTGTTAATGGTTCATTAACCAGAAATTAGGTTGGAAGATTAGACTGGGAAACTTAGCCATGGCCACTTGTAAACTTGTTCTCAGGGGTTTGCACTTTATTATGTGACCAGAGGTAGGCATGCAATTTTATAAATGTTGAGTATTGGGGATGAAACAGGAATATCACGATGATGTTGGAAGACAAAATGGATATTCTTTATGTTCAAGAATTCTGTTGGAATTTTTTAGATCCTTGAGCTTTCATTTCCTCTCAGAATACTCAAAAGACACTGAACAGAACTGTAGTGACAGATTGGTGTTTGAAAGTGTTGCTGCTTTATGAAAGTGATTATGAAATCAATTTTTTTCATATAATGAGCTGCATATTTTTACAAAGCATTGAATTGGAAAGGTAAATCTATGAATGGCAATATGAAGGATACACTTTTATTGTTAAGAAAAATGACACTTTGGTTTAGTTAAATATATTTCAAAAAATCTTACTGTCTTATTAATCAATATAGAAACCTCATAGTAGCAAATAGAAATAACCTTAATATTCTTTTAGGATTCTATGTAACATTTTCAACTATTCCTTTGTCTTACTAATTATTGGTTAGGTCATATTTTACTCTTCAAAATTTTATTTGAAGTTATTTATTTATTTATTTATTTATTTATTATTTTCTTAAATAATTATTTATTTATTTTAGAAAGAGTGAGAGAGTAGGGTAGCAAGGGGCAGAAGGAGAGGGAGAGACTATCCAGCAGACTCCCAGCTCAGTAAGAGGCCCTATGTAGGGCTTGATCCGAGAACCCTGAGATCATGACATGAACCAAAATCAAGAGTCAGGAGCTTAATGGACTGAGCCATCCAGGGCTTCTTGTTTTGAAACTTTTTGGATCATTTTAAAAAATAACCTCTGCAATCAAAAAACATTTTAAGTTTTGGGGCAACTAAGAAACATTCCTTATGCAGAAAGAAACAAATAAATTCAACTATATTTCCCTTTTGTGTATTATTATATTACAGTTTATTACTAAATTAATATTTTATTCATACCAAAAATTAACTCTAATGGAAATTAGCTTACTATTTATTATTTACTGGTAGTAAAGAGATACATCAGAGCATTTACTGAGCTTTACTGGTCATTAGATTTCTGTTTCATTACATTTTCTAAATTATCCAAATAGTCCAGACTTTATTTCAGTTACTGGAAGAAAATGACAGCAAACTGAAAATACATTTTTAGAAGTGTGACTCATGTCTAGTACTTTTGCAGGAATATTTAGAAATTAACAGAACAAAAGCTAAAATTGGTTGATATGACCAAGATCTTTGTTATGGCTCAAGACCCATCCCATGATTTTTTTATATTCTAAACAAATTTACACATACTCATAATTCAGTCACAGAAAATATCCTATCTATATAACGATTCAGGTATATGTTGTTCTAAAGAAACTTTTTATTGGCTTAAGAACTGAACCAAACTTTCAGTCAGGATGTATATAGGAAATATTTCTAATCCTTTCAAAACTATATAGCAGTATTTTTGAACATTGATAACCATCATTTTGAGCATGTCCTAAGATAAACCATTTTATCTTCACTGTACCTTGATTTTCATAAAATTATTTTTATATTATAATTTATGTAAAGTAATTAATAACCTATTTTTTTATTAAATGTGGGTTGGATGGTGAGGAAGAGACAGCTTGGGAGTTAGAAATCTGAGCTATGTATACATGTTTTTATAGGATGTTTATGCGGGTGAGTGGAATAAATAACCTGTTAGAAAAATCACTCCTCTTTCTTTGGTGCAGTGTTTGTATTCCAATGGTATCACTGTAAGGACTTGAAAATGAGGATAAAAAGTATGGGTTAAGATGAGTTCTCAATTTGATTTCCTTCTTCCCTTCCTTCCTTCTATCCCTCTCTCTTTCTTTCCTTCTTTTCTTATTTTTTTCCTCCATTCTTTCTTTTTTTTTTGTTAAAGTTCTTTCGTTTTTTCTTTTCTTCTTTTCTGAAGTTCTAAATCTCATCTGACATTTTTAGAAGCCAACAAAAATACCCCAATATTACTACCCTGCTAAAACATGAAAATTACTGAGAATACATTTGATAAAGTATTTTTGGTACTTGTTATATATTCAATATGGAGATGTTAAAGTTGTTCTAGCAGGGAAGTTATATGAGTAATACTATGCTGATAGTGCTATAGAAAGTCTGAACAAAATAAGACCTTCAAGGTATCTTTTAGTTTAGAAATAGGAATAAAATGTAGAACATCACTGCCATTGATTAGGCATGCAATGATGAGGGTCTTGAACTTCAGTGAGAATGTAGAATTATATATAATTGTATATATATATTATATATAATTATATATAACAATATAATGGTATATTGTTGAAGAAAGAATTTGAAAGACAGTGTACATATATAGAATGGCTTATTAACTATAGTTGATGGGGTGTAATATTCTATCATTTATTTTATAGAGGATGTTAAGGTTTCAAAACTGGCAGAATAAGAAAATGGACATATTCTTAAAAATGTAGGGAGCTTATGAGAACATGATATTTTGCAGGATATAACTTACTCAGCATTTCATATTTAGTGAATATCTGAAAATAACCATTGTGGTGACTGTGTAGAATAGAATTAGCACTGGACCTGGGATGACTAAAGGCTGAATTGCCAAACACACCAGTCACTTCATTTTATTTTTCATTGCCAGGTTACTAACATTACCTTTTCCTCCAAATTATATTTAAGACACTCTTACGTGAGGCAATAAGTTAACATTGTCACCTAAACTTCTTGTCCTTACTCCTGCTCTGAGAACACTGTTTTAAGTAAAATGAACATGTCTTAATTTGGGTCTAGGGCCAGGAGACCAGCTTTGATTTTAGAACTTACCAACTCCTCACCCTGGACACACACCAACCATGGGGAATCTAATGACTTTGGATTAACGTTCTAAATTACAAAACCAAGCACAGTAATGGAAATCTCAGAATCTGCATTTTATATTTTATCCACTTGACATATCTCTTTTTTAAAAGTCTTTATTTAAATTCCAGTTAGTTAACACACGGTGTAATATTAGTTTCAGGTGTACAATATAGTGATTGAACACTTCCATATAACACTCTGTGTTCATCACAAGCGCACTCCTTAATCCCCATCACATATTTCACCCGTCCCCCCCACCAAACTCCCCTTTGGTAACCATCAGTGTGCTCTCTATAGTTAAAAGTCTGTTTCTTGGTTTGCTTCCTCCTTTCTCTCTCTCGTTTTTTCCCCTTTGCTAAATATGTCTTAATTAACTAACTTTATGTCTTCTTTCTATTGATTAAAAAAATTACTTTGTAGATGAGAAATAGAAACTTCCTTGATGTTTGAAATTTGTATTACTTTATTCTGTTGGATATTTTTTAGACATGCTTCAGATTCACAGATTCACAGATTCACAGCATCTATAGTTAGCTGATACACCAGGGTAAGCTTCCCTAGAAACTGCCCTGAAAATAAAACAAAACAAAACAAAATGTAAATAAGATCCCAAATAATTCCTTTTTCCTCCTCTCTGCCTATATTACCATGATTATACAATTACACATTTCTGTGGTAATTGAAGTTATAACAGAGCTTAGGAAAGTGTCTTGAGTTTACCAAATCTCAATTTCTTCTCCCATAATTTAGACATGGTAATTCCTACCTTACAGAATAATATTAAGCATTAACATGAGATAATGTATGCAAACACGATTTAGAAAGTGTGAATTACTATTAGAATGTGAGAAGAAATTTTACAAGTCATAATAACAATTTTTCACAATTTGTACTTAACTAAAAATTCTCAAAAAGAAAACTGTATATAAAATAAACAAGAAATGTCTTTATGATTTGGCCACCAAATATGCCCAATCAAGTTATATCTTCATAGCATTTTGTACAAAGCAGCTAATTCTATACTTGGTTACACAATATAATGTTATTTTTATTCTTCACAAAGATTCTTCCCCCAAAGAGTCTAATTCTTTGATTGGCTCCAATGGTTTGCTTTTGCAATAAAATCTGACTATTGCTTAATGTAATACTGCTTTTTCCTTAAAGAATTATTTTTAATATAATGATTATAGTATATCCAGTGGTGAGAGGTAACCCACAGATTTTGTTGTTATTGGGTTTGTAGTTCACGTGGAAAGACAGAAAAACAAATAGTTATTTATATGACAAATAAGATTCATTTAAATGTTTTAATAAGGACAAACATTAAGTGGAATACGAGCAAAGAAAGATTATTGAATTCCAAGAAGGAAACTAGACCATTCGTCCTGGAGGAGATAAAAACTGAGTTTTTAAGAATGAATAGTGAGTAGAGTTGCAATATTAAAGAAAGTAAAATGATGAAAGATTTGACATTAGGGTTTGGAATTCACTTTTCCAGCAAATATATATTGATTGTCTATCTGTAACAGGTACTAAGTTATGAACTGGAGATGAAAATATAAATAATAAGCACTTCTTATCCAAAAGAAGGCAGAAAAATAGAACAGTAATTAGAGTTCAGTGAACTAAGGGCTTTGATGAAGTCCATCACTGGAGTACGCTTGCACGTGCACACACATACACAATATCTACATGACAAATAGGGTACATGGTGATCAAGCAAGAATTGAGGTACATTTTGAAATAAAAGCAAGTTTATAGTAAGTTCAAAAAAGAGTGGAAAGATCAAATTAATAGCATGTATGCAATTGTACTGCTATAAAATAGATTGACAGGTTAAGTGAAAAGCAATAATTTTGTATTACCAGAGTGATAGAGTATATTAAAGGGTGATATATGACAAATTTGGAATGGCAAGCCTATGTTTTGTTTGGTAGGCCAACATGCTTGAAGAATGTTTGTAAATCTGTTCGAAGAATGGAAATAATTTTGGTTTAGAAATTACATTTTTAAATTTCACTTTATTATTTCCTTCAACCGATATTTATGGAATACTTACCATGTCCTAAATGCTGTTCTGGCACTGTGGTGTATGAAAGAGGCAAGGTCTTGCTGTCGGAGACCTTATATTCCAGGATACTGACACTGATAGATACAGAAGAACAGATGGAAGAAGGACAGGGGCTGGAGATAGAGTGATAAGTTAGAAAAACCTCTACATTAATATACGGTAAAGTTACAAGGTTTGTGCCTAAGATGACGAAATAATGAGAAAAAGGAGCTAGATCTGAGAGTCATAAGTGAAATATCAGTTATATCTCTTAGTGAATTATTTAGTGTTGGGGGGTCAGGGGAGGTGAACAAGGACAAAAAAGTAATCTAGTGAGTACCCCAGTTTTCTGTGATGAAAGTTATTTTAATAGTTGCAAGTGATGAAAGTTATCTTAATAGTTAATTTTATGTGTTTGTTGGCTGAACCATGAGATGCCCAGATATTTGGCAAAACATTAATTTTCTGTTTTTCTACAGTGATGTTTGAGATGAGATTAACATTTGAATCAGTAGACTGTATATAACAGGTAGTGCTCTCCAATGTGGTTGGGTGGGTATCTTCTAATCCCTTGAGGGTTATTCACAAATAGAACAAAATGCAAGGTAAGGGAAAATTCACTTTCTCTGCCTGATGGCTGGAGCTGGGACATCAGTCTATTCTTGCCCTTGGACTCAAACTTATTCCATTGGCTTTCTAGTTCTCAGACCTCTGGACTTGGACAAGAGCTTAAACTGTAAGTTCTCCTGGGTTTTTAGCTCTAGGACTAAGACCAGAACTACATTACTGGCTTTCCTGGGTCTCCAGCTTCTAGATGATAGATAAATTTGTCAGTGAGCAAATTTACATTACATTTCCCTGATATGATGAACAATGAAGGGAAAAATAAATCATTTAATATTCCTGCCAAATGGTCTAACCTGCACTTAATCACTAGGAGACACTAGACAAGCTCAAATGAGGGGCATTTTACAAAGTAAGAGCCTTGTGTTCTGACACTGACAAAATTTCAGTCATAAAAGATAAGGTCTGAGCAACTGAGTAAATGCTCTTGGGTTGAATATTATTCTTGCATATTTTCTATAACTTTGAAATAATAACAAACTAAAAAATAATTAAAGCAAATGAAAAAATTGAGCAGGAGAGAAAAACACTGAAAGGGATAAAAGGAAGCAAAACTCACAAGAAAGAATATATGAGTATTTGATTGAAGAATGAGGGCTTGATGGGATATCTGCCTGAATCTCCTTTCTGAACACATTAAAATTAAGAATTCAAATCCCAAAACTCTTTCACAATATGGCTAATGATCATTTAAATATATAACGTATGGAAAAAAAAAAAAGAAGAGCTACCATGAGTAATGACAATATGGTACTTTGTGTGCTGGAAAGCTGATCTTGGGAATTGAGCCAGTTTCTCCAAAAGTAAATTGGACATTTTTCCTTTCTTGTCTGTAATCTATTTTTAAAGATTTCAAGATTTCAGCATAGTAACATAGACAGTATGTTAATAAGAATATACTTGTTAGTTTAAGCTTCAACTCTATCTAGGAGCAATCAGAAAAACCTCCAACAGGAATGGTTAGCTGTTATTATTTCAGAAAGGTTATTATCCAAAGGTAATACTGAACTGTTCTTACTTTCCATAACCAGATCCATGGTTGAATATTTGCTCATCAGATAATTTGAAAAATGGGTTTTTGTAAGTGAAAGCATTGGTTTGTTAAAGAACATGATGAATACTAGAAATAGGTCCTCAATTTTAAATTTACTAGGCTTGGAAAAGCTGAATTTTTTTGAATACTCCACCATTTCCTTAAGAACAAATGTGAGCCAGAAACTTGATCCCTACACATACTTATATCCATAAATTAGTTCTGAACATTTTCTATTTCACTGATGGTAATCTCAAGGATAACAGAAGATTGCCTCTAGAATTCTATTCTCTGCTTTGCTTGGACTTTTCATCTGAAGTTATGAAGTTGGATTTTACCAAACTCCTAGAACAGACTTTATGAGATGTTTTCTATTTACTATCTAATAACTGTTTGTTGGCTGTCTATATGTGAGACAATGTTTGTTCTGAGGTCTGCTTTTATTTTAACATAGCAGTGAATCTGTGGGTTAGTTAACTCTCATTTACATCAAACATCTTTGGAAACTACCAAAAATACTGTAGGAGATGAGCACTACTAAATGGACTTTGGTCAGTGAACAACATACATCTTGAGAGACAAACCCAAAATTTGTTGTGGTGCTGGGTGCATGAGAGATCATTCCAGAATAGGATCTGAATCTATGACAAGGTGGCTGGAAAGGAAATTAGAGATATATTGAAAAATGACTTCTAAACTATATTTAAAAACAAACAAAATATAATCCCTTCAGTCTATTCTTAAGTTTCAACTGATTTAAGCAATTAGTTTCAGACAATTTAAAAAGCAGTATAAGATTGGAGAGAAGGCTCAAAAAGAAAACCTATAGATCTGTTTTTTTGTAAGATGTAGCTAACTTTTCCACAAGGCAAGGTAGAAAAGAAGAAAACGTGGCAATCACTGCTAAGGATAATCTTGGTCAGATCCACAGAAGTAAATGTTAAATCACTGCAGGGGACAGGAACATTTGAAGCTTTAGGGCATTCTCTACTTATTTCCTTCTACACCACAGCAGAGAATTATCCTCAGAGAGAGTATTCATGAGAAAGATTTCAGAAAAAATGGGCCGAAGTCCATGTGGCCTACTGACCCAGGTCTTTAGTCTGGCCCCACACTCAAACCACACTTCAACAAATAGCCAGTTCAGAAAAGTAACCTTACAATTCAAAGGTGAATACTCCAAAAAAAAAAAAAAAAAAAACCCAGAAAGGAACAAGTATGGAATTTTAGAAAAGATATTAAAAGAGAAAAAAGGAACATTCAGAGGGAAAGGGGGTAGAGGGATATAAGATATACACCAAAAAATTACATATCAGAAAAGCCATTTCACAGATGTGTGGGTAAATGCTATAAGTTATCAATCAAATTAAATAAAATATCATTTGTCTAAAATAAACATGCAAAAAAATACACAAATATAAATATGAAAAAAGATGATAGAAGAGTTCAGAAAATAATATAAATGAAAATAAAATAATCATAGAAATGATCTTTACATAGATGCAGTAGAAAAGGAAAATGGGCAGTAATGGATTATAGTCTGAGAAAAACAAGGGAAGAAAAATTTGAAATCAATAGAGTTACAAATGACTAAAGAAAATATGTATTAATGACAGATAAAGCCAATACAACTATAATTTGCAATCTTCACAAGAAAGAGAAAAAACGATACAGAAACACATTTGAAAGTAAATGATGAAATTAACAATTTCCTGAAATGAGAAAACACCCCTCTGGCTCTTCATGCCCCAAAGCCAAAAAGGTCAAGATAACTTTAACAGGGGGTACAAGATACCTTTAACAGTGGGGGTGGTTCCCAGGACCACACTTGGATTCAATGGTTCACTGGTAGGACTCAGAGAACTATGGAAAGATTGTTTTATTACAATGAAAGAATACAAGCTAAAATCAACAAAGGAAAGAAACTCCTAGACTAGAATCCAGGAGATATCAGTTAAAACTTCCAGTTGCCTACTCCTACTGGAGTTTTGCAAACAGTATTTACTTTTCCCCATAATACTCCATATGTATGGACATATGGTAACACATATGAAGTATGGCCAATCAGCAAAGATTACCTAAGCCTTGGTATCCAGGCCATTTGTTGGGGGGTCATTCACATTCGCATGGCTGACCTTCAGACTCCTATCCCTCCAGAAGTCAAGCTGATGCCTCACGGCCCAAGGCCCCTATCATAAACCACATTCTTAGTATAGTGCATGTATCCTGGGCCAAGGCCCTCGCATAAACAGACACTCTCATGAGGCAGGACATTCCAAGAACTTGGAGGTTACTTCCCAAAAAAGGGCCAATTTTTCTTTGGAATGTATGGAGTGTGGACACCTCTGACTTTCTAAGTTAATTCTTTACTGTACAGAGAAAATAAGATTGATCTTAGATATCCAGATAGAGTGAAGAAATTGTGAATATATGTCTTAAAAAATAGTGAAAAAAGGAAAATGGAGATTAAGAATATCTAGACAAGCCTAAAGGTTTATCTTTAGACATGAAAGAAATCAGTAAACATAAAACCCTGAGTCTATCTCTAAACTATTATGGTAATTGTGGTTATAGAATTAAAAAAAAAAGAAGTTATAGAAATGATATTACAGAAAAGAAAATTAGGATAGTGAAAGGCAGAGTGATCAATTAGGCATGCTGATTTCATATTCTTTCAGAGCTGGTAATCAATGATTAGAATGAGAAAATCGACATTGTGCAACTAGTTAATACTGATAAATCCACTAATAGAGTGTAAGAATGTAACTTAAAAGTGTAGATGTTAAATTTGGTCATAATATTTTCAAAAAATAAAAACACAAAAATTTTAAATATGGGGCACCTGGGTGGCTCAGTGGGCTAAGCCTCTGCCTTCGACTCAGGTCATGATCTCTGAGTCCTGGGATGGAGCCCCGCATCAGATTCTCTGCTCGGCAGGGAGCCTGCTTCCCCTTCTCTCTCTGCCTACTTGTGATCTCTCTCTGTCTCTCTCTCTCTGTCAAATAAATAAATAAATAAATAATTTTTTAAAAAAAAGTTTTAACTATTTAGCAGAAAAAGACCCACAAATGCATGCATGTTCATTCACGTACTCATGACAGTAGTGGAAGTTACAGTAAAAGATAAAAAGTAAAGAAGCATTTGAAGCAAAAAGCATAAGATCGAGTTAAATTAAATCATATTAATAAATTTCAAAGTAATATGCAGCCTTAGAAAAAGATACAAAAAATGCGAATAAAAATTGTTTTGAAACCAAAGCAAAAATTTTAAACAAAATGAAAAAGAGAATTTCATAATGAAACAAATTATTTTTAAAAGAAAAACCTGCAGTCAATAATAGAATCAAAATTTATCAAACACTATAGAAATTATATTAGAGAAATCAACAGAAACTCATAATGATGTTAGAATTTTAAGTCATTACTAAAATTATATGAAGCAAGTGAATAACAGGAAATAAAGACACAGTCTGAGAACCTAAATAAGTTGGTGTAAATTAATTAATAGTAACTCTATTATTAAACTCTGGTTATTATTTAATTTTAATTATTAAAATTATTAAACTCTGGTTCCTGACAACAGAGACTACATTTTCAAGTGTGCACAAAAATTTTATAAAATTCCAACATACATTAAGCAACAAATTGAATGTCAGTAGATTGCAAAACATTCGAAGTGGTACAGACTAAAATCTGCATGAAAAATGCAAAAAGGTAGTATTCATGATCTTGTTGTTTAGAAATTCTTTCTAAACTAAATGCAAATCCCAAAAGCTATAAAGGAAAAGACATTTTATAGTTCCTATATAGTTCCTGTACAGAATTTTTCTGGCAGAGAAACTATACCAAAAAAGCAGTAAAAATAACAGCAACACATAGGAAATACACAATTAAAATGAATATTATAGATTATAGTTCTAATAATGATATATAAGAGAATATAAAAACAAGAACTATGGATGGTTGATAAATAAAAGTAAATACATTCAAATTCATTGACTATAAACTGAAGAAGAAAATAATAAGACTTTTTATCATAGTAGCTTGAGAAATATTAAAAGAACAAAACTACACAACACAAATATCATAAATTGTCCCATAGTTCTATATCAATTATCTCTGCAGTTGTAAAAATCTAGAAGTTTTATCTTTATATTTCATTGCAGATATCTCACAGTTAGATGTTAAGTCAAAGGAACAGATTGGTTCATATATTTTATTTTTCACTTGGAATAAATAATGGAGACAAGCAGGTGTGTGTGTGTGTACGTGTGTATGTAGACAATTTCTGGAAGGCCATACAAAAACTGTAAATGGTGATTATGTTGTCAGTTTGAAAATGCTCTCAGGAGTAGTATTTCCCATTGTAAACTTGTAGATACTTTAGATTTTGTGCACTTTTTTTTTTTAAGAAACAGCACAAAAATGCAAATAAAATATAGCATGATTTGTGATAAGCAGATGACTAAAGTAAAAAAAAATGAAAAATTCGATGGACTTATCTCAAGGTGTTATATGTGTCCTTTGAGGTGATGAAGGAAGCTTCTTGAGTGTGGTAGAAAGAGAAGCCAGGTGACTGTGTTATGAGAAATGAGTGAGAGGTAAAAAAGCAATGACATCTGGTGTAGAATACTGTCTAAAAATTAAGCTGGCTTTTTGCTATCCACAATACCTTTTCTGTTTTCACTATGTTTTTATCTCCCCCTGACTTTTGGTGTTTCTAACCTCTAAAGGAGGCATGTTTTTGTTTTTGTTTTTGTTTTTCTATAAAAACCTTAATCCCATTGTACAGGAAATAATTAACTCAGCAAGTCTGGGCAGGCACACTCTGTACATTAAAGGTTCATCCCTTGCCTGATTCCTAGGAGGGGACATTTAAGTCCTTAGAATACCTCCTCTGTTAAGAAAATCCTTGTTTGCCTCAGGGATTTGGGCAACACAGATAGTTCTTGATAATAATGTGACTTATGGTGACAAGCATAGGCCATGCTTCAACAAGTTGATCTCTGGAGAGCAAAGACAAGCCACACAGCCCACTCTACGTCATGGAACCTCTATAAAAACCACGTCAGACTCATGGGCTAGCAATACTCCATGCATGTTGTCATACATGGTACTTAGGAGAAATAAATCCTGCCTGTCTGTACAACCCACCAGGAGAAGACGCCTGGAAGCTTACACCAGGTGTCTCTCTCCAGGACTTTGCTCTATGAAACTCTTCCTTTTGATATTTTACCTATATCTTGTCACTATATTTTACCTATATCTTATTACCTATGTCTTGTCATGTAATGTATAACCATGATACATTTTTTTTCCTGAGTTTTATGAGGTTATTTTTTAGCAAATTGCTGACCAGAGGTCAGTATAGGTATGCCTAAATCAGACTCGTATGGACAAAAAATTACAAACTTCTAATTTAATAATGTGAAAGAAGGGCTAAAATTTGACTGTTTGCTGAATTCTTAAGTTATCAAAAACCTGGAAAAAAAAAAAGCAAAAACTTAAGTCTTCTAAGAAAAATAAACGTTTCGAAGGGATTATTTATAAAATGGAGATCTGCATAAAATGAGAATAGGGAATTGGAGTAAATTTTGGACTATTACTTATAATGAAAAAGTCTTTAGAAGTTACTTCCAAAAATTCATATGTTGTAGTATTTTGGCTCATTGAGATCTACCCTTAGTGAATTGTTTGCCAATTTTCTACTTTTGTATATCATTAATAAGTATTCTTGAGTGGTGATACTTTGGTGAATCAAATTACTAAAACCATTTACAAAATAAATTTATTTAATATGTTATATAATTTCCTTAGTTTCTTCTAATATCTTTTAACTGAGGGTCTCCTCACCATAACACAAAATAATTTGATAGGTTATGTCTTTGAAAATCCAAATGGCATTTTCCTCACCACATTTAGTGGTGACTTAGTCTGACCCTATATTCTAGAAGTCTTCCTCATCTTTGTCAAAGGTTTTCTCTCAGGGCCCTTGCAATTTGACTTCTGTTTGCTTTTTCCTTTACTCCATGTTTATTCAACATGACTATGTATAGCCAAAACCTAATTGGGTGGCTGTGTTTTATTTATTTATTAATTGAATAGTTTGACATAAATTACTTGAGGCTTGGTGTTTCTACTAACTGCACAATGTTCAGCTTCTTAAATTTGTATTTTGCTTAAGGAGTAGTGCTCATTCAATATGATCCAAAAGTAATATGAAAGGTAGCATAATGAGAAGAGAACTGTTCTAGTAGCCAAAGAACAGGATTCGTTTCTAATTTTGTTACTTGTCAGCATAATGGAAGGGAAGAAACTATTTTCTTATGTGCAACACACACACACAAGGGCGTGACATGTAGTTTGTCACATACTGGCGTCACTCTAAGGACAATATGTCTATACATGAGGAACTACTCCTCTTCTATGAAAAGATAAGTTAATAGGTTTTAACTTTATATCAATTTTTCACATGTTCAGCAACCTCCATATTTTATTCCTTCTTAATGTCTTTCTTACTTTGAGTGCGGCCTGCTATCTATTATTTTCACTTGTTCATATCATCCTGATTCTTCAAGACTCAGCTAAGGTGTGTCTCATTCCCTTGTAATTAGGCATACCTTCCTATATTTACTCCCTCAAAACAAGGATATGTCTAGCTCATCTTTACAAGTTCCTTGGGAATTTAAAGTATAGATTTTTGCAAATTGTAAGTGTCCCATAAACATTTGTTGACTTGAAGTAAATGAAAGTTAGATTAATAAGATTTTTCCTGAAAATAGTTTTCTATATGGAAATAAATTATTTGGTGTCATTATACACGTTTCAGTGAGCAATAAAGGAATCACTTCTCTATGGGAAAAATACTTTTGTTTTATTTTTTAATTTTTTTCCCCAAAACCTTTAGATGAATGGCTACTCTCTATCTTTAAGAAAAAGGCTATAGAGATTTAATCATTATATCCCCAAAGATTTCTAAACTTATATGCCAAATATTCCTTTTCGACTTAGTCATTTATTGTCAACTCAAGGGGGCTTTAACAGAAGGATACTAAAAACTTAAATCTCTTTCTTTCCATGATATTTTGATAACTTAGTGATTTAATGTATTATTTTTTCCAGACTACAATCTCTTAGTGTTCAAAATATTGAAGAAATTAACCTTGGTTAGAATCCTATGATTTGAGGCCTTTAGTGGTTTATTACTTGTATTATTAGAGTTTGGGTGCTATGTTAATAGAGGGATTTATTTTTCTCATTTAATGAAGTCTGTTTTATTTTAAATGATTTCTCAAGGACATAATTTTAACTCATGGGATTGCTAAGCAATTCACTTTTCTATGAGTAATTTCTAAATTGCTTTTTAAAATTTATTATATGCAGGAAGAAATGGTTTGAAAACTTTATAATAAATTTAATATATGCCAAAAGTATACTCTTGTGAGAGTAGATATGTCTGTTTTGTGGCTGTGGTAGCAGTTCATTTTAAATCTTCATAAATTTGTAGGCATTATATCAGCTTCTATTATAACTACATAAAAATAGCTATGAAAAAAACTTAAAAACCAGGGTATTAAATATGAAGACAAAATCTCGGAAACTGTGCTCCTATAAATAAATAGGAAGTAGGATATCTTGTTTTATAATTTTTATTATTGTTATTCATGGCCAGGATAAGAACATTGGAGTTGCTATGCCCCTTCCTATCTAGTTAACAGATTAGACAACTACAGTTGATTTACTATGACTTGCTTTTTCTATAGTTATGCAGTGAATGAGAACACTATAATAGGGGCACCTTCTTTTATACCAGAGTCTAACAGATGTACAGTGTGTCCCAGTTGTTAATATATGGTTTGTGGCTACTTAGGGGGGTGAGTATGCTATGGCTTTCTGTTTCAGCCTGGAATAGGACAGAAAGAGCCTAGGAGCAAGGTAAATCAACATACTGGGATGTCAGGGTGTTATCTGTAATCCCATTCTCACCTTGATTCTGTCATGTGAAAATAAGTGACTTCCATTCATACTGAATAATGTCCCTGTTGAGCAACAATTACCTACCTCTGATTGTTACCTATAGAAGTAAAATATTTCTGTTCACACAGGCATTTATTGAAACAGACAAGACTAACAATGTTTGAGAAACAGATTGGTTCTACACATGCCAAACATTTGCTGTTACCTCATTAGGCTGATATCTCACTGCTAAAGGCCAAGTAAATATCATCTAAGGCCATGTATTTTGAAAATTTAGTTTTTATGTTTTGTTTCAGAATCACTTAAAGTAACTGGAAATAACAAGACCCCAAAACAGATGCTAATGTCCTTGCTAGAATTTAAATCTTATAGGAAATTTCCTAAAAAACTTTGAATAGATGTGTGCCAAGTTTGCATTTTTTACTTTCTTATACTTGATAAAACAGCTGTTATAACTGACTTGTTCTAACATGTAAATTGTTGGTTTGTACTTATGTTTATATTTTTTTGTTTAACAATACTTTTTGTGTATACTGATGCTTTCTCTCTGTTTTTAGGGTCACATATGCATTGCAATAAATGAATGACCCAGCATCTTTAATATTCCTCCAAAAAGAGAAAAAAATCCAAGTGCATTTACTTTGCCTCTTATGTTTTTGCATATTTTCAGTTTTCTTGAGGGCTGTTATTGGAGCAAATGAAAGATTAAAATAAAAAGATAATTAGTCACAGTATGTCAATATATTCAACTTTGAAAATATAAATCTGTATAGACTATCTAATAAGAATGCAAGAATGATTCATCTTGTAGTAAAAAGAAAAGCAACTTGAAATATTTTGAGACTATATTAATGATGTTCCATAAAATTGAGCATCTTAGCCTGTTTATTCATTGGTTTGAAGTAACTCAAATGTTCAAGTATATGGAATATACATATAGGCAAATTGGAGTCTATGTATAGTCACTCTGCACAAAAATACCCAGGGCATATTAATTTCTATATGTGTATCCTTATTCAAGTTACATAAACAACAATAGCAAAAATCCTAATAAATTCATAAATGTACTATCATACATGATAAACATACTTCTCATATTTTAATAAAATTGAGAAAATAAGTCTTTAGAGATTGTTTGATCAAAATAGATGTTTTTAGAAAACATCATTCCAGACCAATGAAAAAATAGAACTCAGTTGAACAGACCTAGTTCTCTGTGTGATATCAGTTTTTACCATAGCAGAATGATTTAAAATTGATACCAGTTAGGATGTGTAAGGTAGTACTAAATGTTTGATATAAGTTACCTCATTATATCCTTATTATGTGGCTGTTACTATGTGGGTTTCTCCATGGCAGAAGTGATGCTTGAAGAGGTCACATGATTTGCCCAAGGAAATACTGTTAGAATGGTTCTGTTGACTAGTTGACTTGGTTGGTCTGAAATCATTAGCTCTCTATACTTATTTTTATTTCTTTGCACGAATCCCTAATGATATATTGATTTTAAAACAGTGTAAAATTGAGAAAAATATCTACTAACTGGATGTTGGCATTTTGTTACCACAACTAAGCAACAACCAAAAAAAAATGTAAAATTAATTTATCTTGAAACATGATAGGTTCTGTTCTGAATCAGAGTAGGAGACGTACTTTTTGTTTGTTTGTTTGCTACTGCTGTATCGTATGACCTAACATACTGTAATATAGACATATATTTTTTAATTGTTTAATAGATGATTAAGTATCCACATGAAACAAGAGACAGAACTGAGAAATAGTGAGAGAGAGGAGAGAGAGGAGATAGAGGAAACCAGAATAACATGGGAGGTATAAAAAAATAACTGGAGGAGTTATTTGCAAGTTGTTGAAAGATAAGCCAATTGAGTTCAAGGAATTAGAATTCACTCATCCATTTAATATATTCTTATTATGCATCTTCAGTTTCAAACACTGTGTTAAATAACAGAAATTCAAAAGTAAGATTAAAAAAGCCCTTTTCTCTCCGGGAAAAGAAGTAAAAGAATGAGCAGCAATGACTAACCATTAAGTGTGATGAGTGATAGAAACCAGGAAGTACGGAATTCTAAGAGAAAGCAACCACACTACTCTCTTTGGGAAACAGGTAAACTTTCATAAGCAGTAAAATTTAAGGCTAAACCTAAATATGGAGAAAAGTGAAGTTTTAAGCACTTTTGTGAAAGAACAAGGGAATTGCTAAAAAAAAAAAAATCTGATTGTTTCAGGGTCTTCAAATATAAAGGTAAACAAATAAACAAAAAAATAAGTTCCTGGATGGGTCTGTAGTAGTTTCCATGTTCCCATTATTTAATTCAAATGTTCATGTAAGGTTCAAAAAGAGCTGAGGGGAAAAAAAAATCAATTATGACCATGCTGCTATTTAGTCAATTTCTAGATTCTCTCCAATTTCTTTCTCTGTCTTTCCCACCAAACACACACAATGTTTCTAACCTGTTTTGCTATTGATTGAACTCACTCTCTGACCTTGTAGTATAAAGCATGTTGTACTACACAGACAAATTATATTTAGGGAAATTCTCTGTCTCCAGCTGTGAAGCCGATTAATGTTACAGTATGCAGATAACATCTCTATTTGTAGTGGCATTTATTATTTCAATGCAAGATGAAAAATTGCATGCAAGAAAATTATGAAAAAAGACATATTCGATGATCTCAAAATAAGGAAGTGTGTAGTATTTATTAAAAAAAAAACCTGCATATAAGTGAACCCATGCAGTTCAAAACTGTGTTGTTCACGGGTCAATTGTCTGTTTTCTGGATACTTTTTTGTTATCCCTTTCATCCCAATAGACAATGATGTTTGAAGGCAAATACTGTCTTACACAATTCTGTATCTGCTACAGTGTTTAGTCATAATAACCTGTTGTAAGAACTAACAAAATTGTAACAAAATTTTATTCTACTTTTAAAAAATTCTGTTATTTATGCAGATTTTGCAATACTTGTAAATTATAAAACAAGACAAAAAAGGAAACTGATCTTTCCAAAACTGATTTCATCAAAATGACATTAGAAGTTAAAACTATCAGACAAATGCACCTCAGTGGCTCAGTGGGTTAAGAGTCTGCTTTGAGCTCAGGTCATGATCCTGGAATCTAGGGATCAAGTCCTGTATCAGGCTCCCTGCTCATCAGGAAGTCTGCTTTTCATCTGTTCCTCCCACTTTCATGCTCTCTTTCTCTTTATCTTGCTCATTCTCTCTCAAAATAAATAAATAGAAAAATCTTAAAAAAAAAAAAGCTGTCAAAAGTTTTGTCGCATATAAATCCAATACTTATGTAAATATACCCCAAGGAGAGATGAGATAAGTTCATATAACAAGAAACACAGTGTTCTATTCTACTGTGGCTAATCTGTCATTCCAGGATGGCTTGTTATGGTCTTTCAAAAAGACAAGCCAGAAGCCCATTAAACACAAATTTTGAGAAACTTACTTATAAAATGTCTCAGATATTAATCCTTATGCCCCTCCCCCCCTTTTTTTTTCTTTAAGATTCATTTACCTATTTTGGAGAAAGAGAGTAATAGAGAGAGTGCAGAAGGGAGGGAGAGGGAGAATCTCAAGCAGACTCCCATTGAGCAAGGAGCCCTAGATGCAGAGCTTGATCTCAGGAACCTGAGATCATGATATGAACAGAAATGAAGAGTTGTACACTTAATGACTGAGCCACACTGGCACTCCAAATGTTAGTCCTTATTTATAAAACTTACATCAATTACCTGATAAAACATATGAAAATATGGGCACCTGGATGGCTCAGTCAGTTAAGCGTCTGCCTTTGGCTCAGGTTGCATGGGGCTCCCTGCTCAGTGGGGAGCCTGCTTCTCCTTCTCTCTCTGTCTGCTGCCCTTCCTGCTTGTATTCTCTCTCTCTATCAAATAAATAAATAACATCTTTTTAAAAAATATGAAAATTGGCAAGTAAATATGAGTTATTCAGGTCCAGAAATCAAGTAGCAGAGAAGCTTAAACATTGCTATAATTCACTTTTAAGATGATATTAGAGTGTTCAGTGAGCTTCCAATACTTTCCATGGAATTCTCCTTTGAGATATTTTGAGACAAATTACCACTTATTTGTCTTACACTAGCTTGGTGCTTTCATAATTTCTTTTTCTGTTTTTGTTTCTTTGTTTGTTTGGTTTTTGTTTATTGTTCTTTGTTTTTTTTTGGCTAGGGATTCATTTAAATTGCACTGAGGCAGATAGAGACCCCTAGGCCCCAGCCCCTTCCTGTCCACTGCTCTCCAATGCTCCTGCTGAGGTGGAGGAAAAGACCAAATGGCCATCTGTTTGGTTAAGAAGAAAAACAAGTCCCCCAGGTTGGTTTAGCACTCTCCTGAGAGCTTCCCTAGAGATTATACTTCCACATAAAGGGGGCCAGTCAGCTCTGAGAAACTGTGAAAACATCCCATTATCACCCCCATCACCCATAACCATAAAAACTCACCGCTAATGCTGTTGGGTGCTGTCTTTGGGAACAATCCTGCTGAGCCCGCTGGCAAAAACAAAGCTGTGTTCTCCCAGATTTCCGTGTGCTGCTTGAGTTTCCTTGGTTGTTTCAGATTTTCCACAACATTTGGTTCCCTGACTGGGAAACCCAACCGCGCTGGCCCATTGTGCCACCAGTGTGGGACCAGAGACGGGCCGCAAAGGGCAACGGAATACCTACCCTAGGGTTTAGGCCCACCTTGCTGATTTTGGCGGACCCAAAGCTGGGTTCTCCTGGACAGCCGCAGCGGGCCTCTGCCCTGTTGGACCAACAATAGGAGACCGAAGACAACTGGCTGGATCCACCTATTGGACCAGGTAAGCCCCGGGGCCACTGCCTGACTCAAACCCATCCATTGAGGATGGAAGGGGAGTCTGATTACCTCCCATTAGTTAGGGATACCTGGGGGGAGTGTCCAACCTGTTTGAATGCAAAGATTGCCTGACTGTGTGAATCTGTCTTTATGGCTCCACCACTTTGGCTACAGAGTCTGAGTGGGCTACACACTGAGTCTTGCAGAGAGTCACACGGCATAACAGTCATCTACTCCTTTGAGTACCAGGTCCAAGGCTTATACGGGTAGACCTTAGCTAAGATGCTCCTAAGTTCCCATGAGGGATGGGAGCAGGACAGCTCCTGAAAGAATTCCCTCCCTTTGTCTGTGACATCGTTCACAATGGGAGGGAAACCCAGTAAACCCACTGTCTTAGAGCATGCTTAAAAACTTTAAAAAGGGCTTCAGTGGTGACTATAGGGTTCATATGATCCTGGAAAACTCAGGAACTTCTGCAAGCTAGAATAGCCTAGTTTTGATGTTGGATGGCCCTCAGAAGGAACCTTAGATTTGCCCACCATCCAACATGTTTATCACGTGGTCATGGAAAGCCCAGGGCATCCAGATCAGTTTCCATATGTTGACTCCTGGTTAGAAATAGCTAGAGCCCTTCCACCATGGGTATGGTTCTGCATTAATAGTAAGGGATAGTGCAGGATCCTCATTGCTCAACCAACCAGAAATACTCAGAATAAAGTCATACATCAGGGGGACCAAGAGGAAGAGCTCCCAACACCATATGTTCCTTCTGCCCCTCCACTGCTCCTGAAGCGGGATCTGGTGCCCCGCCACCTTCACTCTCTCCACCACCTCTGGCTCCATCCCTGCCCCCCCCCATTCCAACACCAAATGCAGCCTCTACAACATCTCTGATTCTGTCAAAGGCTGCAGTCTCCCTACTGCCTTTGGTTCCCCAACCATCAATGGTCTCACTACCAACCTCCACACTGCCCCCAACTACTTGTGATGGGGACTCCTCTCCAGAACCCAAACCCTGAAACACTACGCACCATCTCTGAACATGGGAGATCCCAGCTTACCAAATGCCCTCTGTGAGACTTGAGGTCCCGATAAGATTGGTGCAGATGGCACCCCCCAAACTGGGTCGAACCATCATCTATTATCAGCCTTTCACTGCTACCGACCTCCTAAACTGGAAACATCATACTCTCACTTATTCAGAGAAACCACAGGCAATGGTTGACCTCATGGAATCCACCTTCTAAACCCACTGATCAATGTGGAAAGATTGTCAACAGCTCCTTCACTTCTCATTCAACACCGAGGAAAGAAGAAGAATCATTCAGGAGGCACCTAAGTGGCTCGAGGAGGTGCCTCCAGCAGGCATTAAAATACTGAGGGATGGGCTCAGACATCTGCACAGACAATCGACCTAACTAGGACTTCAACATGGAAGAAGGCTGTGATGCTATCAAGCGTTATCAGGAAGCCATCTGGTGGGGTCTCTGACAAGGTATCAAGAAACCTACCAAAATGTCAAAGACAACTGATGGACTCAGAATAGGGAAAAAACTCCTGGTAATTACTATGAGCAGCTTTGTGAGGCTTTCCACATATACACTCCATTTGATCTAGAAGCACCCAAGAACCAATGGATGGTACATGCAGACTTCGTGTAACATTCAGCTCCTGATATCCATCACAAGCTCCAAAAATTTGAAGGTTTTGCTGGGATGAGCATCACCCAGCTACTAGAAATAGCCAATAAGGTCTATCAAAACTGAGAGACTACAGCAAAACGCAAGGCTGAAAAAATGAAACAAAAGGTCACCTTGCTGGCCACAGCCCTTCAACAAAACTGTCAGCTCTGAGGACCATCAGAACAGTTAAGAGAATAGCCTCAACAATGCAGAACCCTCAAAAAGGACCAATGTGCATACTGCAAGGAATTGGGGCAGTGGAAGAACAAATGCCCAAATCGAAGGCCAAAACCACTCAAATCCTCCACCCAACCTAAAACCCAGGCACACAGGGATCCAGACTTTATTGGACTAGCCAACATAGACTCGGACTGATGGGAACCAGGCTCATTAATGTTACATCCCCAGGAGCTCATGGTTGATGTAAATGTGGGGGACCAAAGATCACTTTCATGGTGGACACTGGGGCAGAACACTTGGTAGTAACTACACCAGTGGCACCCCTTACAGGACAAACCATAACCATCATGGGTACCACAGGGGATCAAGCCACAAGCCAACACTTTTGCCAATCCTGAATTTGTAAGCTAGGTAGAAACATTGTGTCCCATGAATTTCTATATGTTCTAGACTATCCACTCCCTTTACTGGGAAGAGATTTGTTTTCAAAATTAGGAACACAAATCTCCTTCGAATCTTCTGGATAGGCCACCAGCAGTCTAAACCCTGCCAGACCTCAACTCATCTTGTCCCTCAACACACCCCAGAATGAAGAATGGAGACTGTTCAAACAAGAACACCCTAAGACAAACCCTGAGGCCTACCAGACTGCAGTCCCCAATGTATGAGCAGAAGATAACCCTCCCGGACTTCCATTCAGCGAGCTCTAGTCATTATAGAACTAAAGGCTGGAACAGCCGCAACAGCAAGGGCAGGACCCGATCTCACGGGAAGCCCAAATAGGCAAACATGCCTACCTAGAGCGACTAAAAGAAGCAGGCATTCTAGTCAAATGTCAATCTCCCTGGAACACTCCACTGCTCCCAGTCAAAAAGCCCGATGGTGACTACCCACCCCTCCAGGACTTGTGTGCCATAAACTGGGTTGCTCAGACTCTACACCCAGTGGTGCCAAACCCCTGTACCCTCTTAAGTCAGATCCAGCCAGATGCTGCCTGCTTTACCTGCTTCCATCTAAAGGATGCCTTTTTCTTTATTTTCCTGGCCCCTGTAAGTCAACCTCTCTTTGCCTTTGAATGGACTGATGTCAGCTCAGGATGCCAGATGCAACTAACCTGGACCAGACTTCCACAGTGGTTTAAAAACTCACTAACAGGGCACCTGGGTGGCTCAGTGGGTTAAGCCGCTGCCTTCGGCTCAGGTCATGATCTCAGGGTCCTGGGATTGAGTCCCACATCAGGCTCTCTGCTCAGCAGGGAGCTTGCTTCCCTCTCTCTCTCTCTCTGCCTGCCTCTCTGCCACTTGTGATCTCTGTCTGTCAAGTAAATAAATAAAATCTTAAAAAAAAACAAAAACAAAAATAAAGACAAAAAACTCACAATATTTAGTGAAGCCCTGGCCTCTGACTTGGCTGACTTCTCCACGGAACGAACTGGCTGCATGGTACTCCAGGATGTTGACGACCTTCTCATCACCAGCCCAGCTAAGGAAAACTGCCACCAAGCAACACTTGACCACCTACACCATGTATCAAAAATAGGATATTGAACATCCTGGAAAAAGGCTCAATTATGTAGACAAGAAGTCAAATACTTAGTATTCATGATAACTCAAGGAAGACGGGCCCTCAGCACCAACTGAAAGGCCGTGATGACTAACCTCCTGCAGCCCACCACTAAATGAGCTTTGCGTGAGTTCCTGGGGGCTGCAGGATTCTGTAGAATCTGGATACCAGTGTTCTCAGTCATAGCTAGGCCCCTGTATGATTCACTAACAGGACCAGACAATCAGTCTCTACAATGGGAAGACAGACAAGAGAAGGCTTTCAAGGAACTCAAGGACTTACTTGGAAGAGCCCCAGCCCTACCTGATACCAGGAAACCTTTCTGCCTATATGTTCGTGAAAAAACCAAAATGCTTTAGGACTTCTAACCCAACCAAAAGGCCCTTGGGAAAAGCCCACTGCATATCTGTCAAAAAAATTAGACCCTTTCGCCTCTGGAGGGCCCCCTTGCCTACGGGCCTTGGCAACCACCACACTTCTCATCAAGAAGGCTGACAGGCTCACTCTAGGACAACAGTTCCCAGTAAAAGTTCCCTACTCAGTGATCACTCTTCTGAACAGTCAGTGTCAGAAATGGATATCAAATGCCAGGTTAAATCAATATCAAGGGCTACTTCTAGAAATCCTCACATAAACCTACAGACAGTGCAGGCCCTCAACCCAGCCACATACCTCCCAATGGCAGCAGGGGAACCAGAATATAAGTGTCTGGAAATCATAACTGAAGTCTATGCCACCTAGCCGGACCTCCAGGAATCCTCTCTGACAAATACTGACCTTACTTTATACACTGATGGTAACAGCTTCCTAAGCAATGGCCTAAGAAAAGTGGGTTATGCCATTACCATGGCTACAGAAGTCCTAGAAGCCAAAGCATTCCCTGCGGGATGGTCAGCTCAGAGAGCTAAACTCTGGGCCCTCATCCGGGCACTCTTACTCTCTAAGGACGAAAAGGTCAACATATATACTGACTCAAGATATGCCTTCTCCACTCTACATATACATGAGGTGATCTACAAAGAAAGAGGACTCCTCACATCCAATAGGAAAACCATCAAGAACAAAAATGAAATCCTCCAGTTGTTAGAAGCAGTATGGGCACCCTGGAGCTTAGCCATCATCCACTGTTAGGGACACCAAAAAGGAGATGCTGAGCCAGCTACAGGGAACTGCTTAGCTGACTAGGCAGCCAGGGAAGCTTCCCAAGATGGACAACCTGTCATTATAGCACCCGTTACCCCCTTCTTAAATCCCATTTATACAGCAGCTGAAGATGATGGGGCCAAAACCGAGGGAACCTTTCACCATCCCCAAGGATGGTGGATCCTCCCAGATGGGTGCTTATTCTTTCCAGCAAACCTCACCCCTTATGCCATCACTGAACAACATTCAACTTCATATTTGGGAAAAACAGGGCTTGAAACTCTGCTGGAAAAAATTTCTACATTGCAAGACTTGCAACCTTATGCAAGTCAATCACAGATCAGTGTGCCACTTGTGCTAGACACAATCCAAAAACCGGACCTTCCCAGTCTTCTGGAGTACAGCACACAGGGACATCTCCCTTCGAAGACCTGGAAGTGAACTTCACAGACATGACTCCTTACTGAGGTATAAAATGTCTGCTAGTTCTGGTCTAGATGCATATCCAACCAGGACTGAGAAGGCCAGAGAAGTCACCAGAGTACTCCTCCAGGAGGTTGTGCCTCGGTACAGGATCCCGCTTACCATACACAGTGACAATGGCCCGGCTTTTATCTCTGGAGTTCTAGGGGAGTTAACTTCAGCCCTCAATATCTCCTGGAAACTCCACACAGCCTACCAGCCTCAGAACTCAGGGAAAATATAGTGTATGAACCGTACCCTCAAGGAAACCCTACCCAAATTATATGCTGAGACCTTTTTAGGGTGGACAGATCTGCTTTTCTCAGCAGTACTCCACTCCTGTTGTACCTACCCCTCAGAGAAATGGATTGTCCCCATTTAAAATACTCTATGGCAGGCCACCCCCCACTATTGTCTTCTTTTCGGGGCAACCTTAACATCTTAGGAGACACATACCTCCAGGACCAACTGTTATACCTAGGAAAAATCCTTGCAGAATTACACACCTACACATTGGAGAGGGCCCCTATATCCCTAGGAAGCCCTGTCCATTCCTTCTAACCCCAGAGATGAGGTCTGGGTAAAAGATTGGAAACATGAACCCCTTCGCCCAACCTGGACTGGCTCACATACAGTAATTCTCATAACTCCCACTGTCCTCAAGGTTACCAACATCATGCCATGGATCCACCATTCGCAAGTGAAAAAGGCAAACTCGGACCAAACTACCTGGATCCCACATCCATCACCATCAAACCCTCTGAAAATCACTCTAAAGAAGGGCCCCTAAACTCTAAAATACATCCTCTCCTTTCTCAACCCAGCTAGAGCCTCATGTTATAGTTACTAAACTTCTTTTGCCTCTTCCCATCAGGGACCCCCACTAACCCAACAACATACAACTGAAAATTAACACAGACTTTGGGACACCAGGACAAAGTCCTTTGTAACCAGACCACTGGTGAGTGTCCCACCTTCCAGATATCCCTATGTCAACTCCTGGGTCCGTACAAGGAAAAAGTGATTGAAGGGAGGCTATGTAAGGAACAGGGACACCAGATATAATTCTGCCCAGACCAGGGGTTAGAGAAATGCAGGGAAAACTTTGTGACCAATGGGGGTATGAGACCATGGCCCCATGGGTGACATCAGGCAACCTTCGGATCTCCCAGGTTTACATGTCCCAGGCCAACCAAACACTCATAATTACCACACAGAATTGCAGAGGCTCCTACTGGGGCCAGTTGTGATGCTGGGGACTGCGTTTGTATGTCTCTGGGAGGGAACCCAGAAAGACATTCATTCTCCATCAGGACAGACCCCCTCTGTGGCCTAGGTTCTCTTCTATAAACCTCACTCTCTCAGGGCCAACCATTCAAAACTATACTTGTCAGCTCGTAAATACCTCCTACCACTTATGGCTCAACTTTACCCATTCCCCTACTGGTTCTGCCTGCTGGGTCTGTCTCCCCTTGGCTTGATCAGCTTTCTTAACTGGCTGTTGCCCAATAATACAAGCCCTGTGAGTTTTGGCCCCATATAAAACTCAGTCTTGCTGCTTCCAGCTAACAATCTAGCCTGCTTTCTTCCCCTTGGCTGCCAGAACTTCACAGTTCCTCTACTTTACTGCACCCCCTGCCCGGGCATCTTCCTCTCCTGTGAAAACAACCTTCTCTTTAGGTGCCACAAGGAAAGTAACGCCTCTTCTGGTTGCATACTAGTGTTTTTGTCTCCTTCTGCCTCACTATATTCAGACTTCCACTTCCCGTCCCGGGTCTCTCTTCGCCACCGAAGTAGATGAGCAGTAATCTTACTGTTCCTCCTGGGGGCTGGAATCTTTGCTGGCATAGCTTCTGGCACATCAGGCCTTGAGACTTCCCTTAACTTTTACTTCAAGCTTTCACAGGAAGGAGCTCAACAGTAACATGGAACATATCGCAGATTCATTAACATCCCTCCAGACAAAACTCCAGTCTGGCGGCAATAGCCCTCCAGAATCGGTGAGCCCTAGATCTCCTCACTGCTGAAAAGGGAGGAACCTGTCTCTTCTTATAGGAAGAATGCTGCTACTATATCAATCAGTCTGGGATGATCACTTTCAAGGTTCTCGAGCTCCGGGAACACATCCAGCATCGTCAAGAAGAACTCACATCTTGGGGTTTCAACCCACAATCATGGACATCCTGGTTATTACTCATAGCTGCTCCTTTATTGTCTTTACTCCTCCTAGTTACCCTTGGTCTTTGTCTCCCCAAAAGCTTCATCTGTTTCATCAGAAACATCATCTCTCAACAAATGACAGCCTGTATCCTCACCTTCCATGGAAGCAGTTCCTTAAAACTAGATAATGATGATCTCTAGGGTACCCCTGCTGATCATCAAGAGGAAGGACCTGAGGTGGATAGAGACCACTGGGCCCCAGCCCCTTCCTGTCTGCTGCTCTCCATTGCTCTTGCTGAGGCAGAAAAAAGACCAAATGGCCATCCTGTTTGGTTAAGAAAAGAAAAACAACTCCCCTAGGATGATTTAGCACTCTCCTGAGATGCCTTCATATAGATTATACTTCCACATAAAGGGGGTCAATGGGCCCTGAGAAACTGCAAAAATGTCCCGTTACCATCCCCCATCACCTGTAACCATAAAACTCACTCCTAGGGGCACCTGGATGGCTCAGTGGGTTAAAGTGTCTGCTTTCAGCTCAGGTCACGATCCCAGGGTTCTGGAATCAAGCCCCGCATCGGGCTCTCTGCTTGGCAGGGAGCCTGCTTCCCTTCCTCTCTGCCTGCCTGCCTCTCTGCCTACTTGTGATCTCTGTCTGTCAAATAAATTAAAAAAAAAAAAAAGACTAATTGTTAAAAAACTCACCCCTAACCCTGTTGGATGCTCAGTCTTTGGGAACGATCCTGCTGAGCCTACTGGTGAATATAAAGCTGTAGTCTCCCAGATTTTCATGTGCCGTTTGAGTTTCCTCAGTTGCTTCTGATTTTCCTCAACAGCACAGCTGCTATTTGACAGTGACAGGAAGAACCAGAGCATCTCTTATTTGCTTGGGGTTCTACACCCACACGTCTTTCGGGACTACTTCCAACACTTCCAGTGCTCTCTGATTAGGGAAATAATTTTTATGACATCATTTTGTTGGGGAAAAAATGAAAAAAGGTAAGATAGAAACATGACAATTATTTCTACAACAATTACTCCTAACCATAGTTATATACAAATTAATGGACTCCTGTGGGTTTGGCCAAAAGAAATAAAGGGTGATTCCAGAAATTACATTTTTGTTATGTATTAGCCTATCACTCCATTAGGCAAGTTTAATTGAATGTAGTATTATTTTTCAGGTTAAGATCTCTGTATTTCAAGAATAGATTGCAAAGAACAAAAACAAGTGGAATAAACCTTCATACTCTATGTAGAAACTCAAGGTGAGCTCTGATGGAGAATAAAAATAATAAAACTAACAAACAAAAAAAGGCCAGTGCAAGAAAAGAGCTTAAAAAGTCTCCTAATAGAATGTATTAAGGAGTTGGCAGAGAAGACAAAAGCAAGATACATATCCTCAAAATAGACATGGATGTATTAGAAAATAAAATCACTGCAGAAAATAGAATAAACTCAAGTTTACATAAAATATTAAGGGACTTGGGCTTGTTGTGTTGCTGCCGGAGAACCAGAGACGGTCCTGCTGCGGCCGCAAGCCCTTCCAGCCACCTGACAATGTCGTCTCATTTAGTAGAGCAGCCGCCGGCCCCGCACAACAACAACAACAACTGCGAGGAAGGTGAACAACCTTTGCCCCCGCCAGCCGGCCTCAACAGTTCCTGGGTGGAGCTACCCATGAACAGCAGCAATGGCAATGATAATGGCAATGGGAAAAATGGGGGACTAGAACATGTACCGTCTTCATCCTCTATCCACAATGGAGACATGGAGAAGGTTCTTTTGGATGCACAACACGAATCAGGACAGAGTAGTTCAAGAGCCAGTTCTCACTGTGACAGCCCTTCCCCACAAGAAGATGGGCAGATTATGTTTGATGTGGAGATGCACACCAGCAGGGACCATAGCTCTCAGTCAGAAGAAGAAGTTGCAGAAGGAGAGAAAGAAGTTGATGCGTTGAAGAAAAGCGTTGACTGGGTGTCTGACTGGTCCAGTAGACCTGAAAACATTCCACCTAAGGAGTTCCACTTCAGACACCCCAAACGCTCTGTCTCTTTAAGCATGAGGAAAAGTGGGGCCATGAAGAAAGGGGGTATTTTCTCCGCAGAATTCCTTAAGGTGTTCATTCTGTCTCTCTTCCTCTCTCATATTTTGGCTTTGGGCCTAGGCATCTATATTGGAAAGCGACTCAGCACACCTTCTGCCAGAAAGAACAGCCCCAGAAAAGCGTGTGACCTGTGAAGTGGTGTATTGTCACAGTAGTTTATTTGAACTTGAGACCATTGTAAGCATGACCCAACCTGCCACCCTATTTTTACATATCCAAGTTCCAGTAACTCTCAAATCCAGTATTTTATTCAAACTCTGTTGAGGCATTTTACTAACCTCATTCCCTTTTTGGCCTGTAAGACACTTTAGAATTTCCTAACAGAGTTTACTGTTATTTAGAAATTTGCAAGGGCTTCTTTTCCGCAAATGCCACCAGCAGATTATAATTTTGTCAACAATGCTATCGTCTCCTTTTAGTGCCACCAGACTTAGACCTGCATCATTCATGGTAACATATTGCCGTCCTTTGAAATTCAATAGAATTCTATCAGTAGTGTGGTTAAACTTGGGTATATTTATGATTTCTTTTCAACATTGGAAATAAATTTAGTTCTGCCTTTTTCTTAAACTATCTGTGAAATTTTGGACTATTACTTAAAACATAAATACATGATCATAGTAAAACTTCTCCTAAGATGAAATCATGCAGTATTTATTGATAGCTCTAACATACGGAATACATGTTTATGCTCCTACCCAGATTTGTGTTGAACAGAAACAGATTGCATGGTTGGAAAGGAGACTTTGACAATTAACAGTTGAAGTTTTAAGATTAATGTTCAAAAAGCTTTATACCTGTTTACAATTTGGGGCTGAAAAGGCAGCCTTCATTTTTCTTGATTGATGAAAACTGGCTAACAGTACTTGTAAACAGAATCATGAGCAAAACTGCACAAACTTGCACATTGAAAAGTGCGACAAGTTACTTTGCAGTAAAAATACTTACTATTCTAAAAGTGAAAATTGAAGATTTAGCCAGTCGGGTGAATTTTTAAGTGAACCAGTTGTTGAAATTATTGGAATTTACTGAGCCAAAGTGATATGCATTCTTCATCTATTTAGTTAGCACTTTGTATCATTATATACAGTTTACAAGACATGTATAACTTGTAGCTATAAACATTTTGTGCCATTAAAGCTCTCACACAAAAAAAAAATATTAAGGGACTTTTCAACAAAGTGCTAGTTAAAGTAAATATAAATTTCCAATCCTAGAGAGTCAATGAAAGAGAAATGAATAAGGAAGAAGAAAGCAAAGCAATTATGGCTTTTGAAAGAATCCAAGAGGCATTGTATGAAAATGTTGAATGACTAAATTCTATACCTAAAACTAATATTATGCTGTTAACTAATTGGAATTTAAATAAAAATTTGAAAAAGAAAATTAAAAAAAAACAAAAAGAGAAGCTAGGAGAACAGAATATTTTATTTCAGTTATAATTTCATTCTTTTTTTTTTGGCATTTTTTTTAATTTTATTTTTTATAAACATATATTTTTATCCCCAGGGGTACAGGTCTGTGAATCGCCAGGTTTACACACTTCACAGCACTCACCATAGCACATACCTTCCCCAATATCCATAACCCCACACCCCCTCTCCCAACCCCCCTCCCCTCATCAACCCTCAGTTTGTTTTGTGAGATTAAGAGTCACCTATGGTTTGTCTCCCTCCCAATCCCATCTTGTTACATTTATTCTTCTCCTACCCCCTTAACCCCCCATGTTGCATCTCCTCTCCCTCATATCAGGGAGATGATATAATAGTTGTCTTTCTCCAATTGACTTATTTCGCTAAGCATGATACCCTCTAGTTCCATCCACGTCGTCGCAAATGGCAAGATTTCATTTCTTTTGATGGCTGCATAGTATTCCATTGTGTATATATACCACCTCTTCTTTATCCATTCGTCTGTTGATGGACATCTAGGTTCTTTCCATAGTTTGGCTATTGTAGACATTGCTGCTATAAACATTCGGGTGCACGTGCCCCTTCGGATCACTACGTTTGTATCTTTAGGGTAAATACCCAGCAGTGCAATTGCTGGGTCATAGGGTAGTTCTATTTTCAACATTTTGAGGAACCTCCATGCTGTTTTCCAGAGTGGTTGCACCAGCTTGCATTCCCACCAACAGTGTAGGAGGGTTCCCCTTTCTCCGCATCCTCGCCAGCATCTGTCATTTCCTGACTTGTTCATTTTAGCCATTCTGACTGGTGTGAGGTGATATCTCATTGTGGTTTTGATTTGTATTTCCCTAATGCCGAGTTATATGGAGCACTTTTTCATGTGTCTGTTGGCCATCTGGATGTCTTCTTTGCAGAAATGTCTGTTCATGTCCTCTGCCCATTTCTTGATTGGATTATATGTTCTTGGGGTGTTGAGTTTGCTAAGTTCTTTATAGATTTTGGACACTAGCCCTTTATCTGATATGTCATTTGCAAATATCTCCTCCCATTCTGTCAGTTGTCTTTTGGTTTTATTAACTGTTTCCTTTGCTGTGCAAAAGCTTTTGATCTTGATAAAATCCCAATAGTTCATTTTTGCCCTTGCTTCCCTTGCCTTTGGCGAAGTTCCTAGGAAGATGTTGCTGCGGCTGAGGTCGAAGAGGTTGCTGCCTGTGTTCTCCTCAAGGATTTTGATGGATTCCTTTCTCACATTGAGATCCTTCATCCATTTTGAGTCTATTTTCGTGTGTGGTGTAAGGAAATGATCCAATTTCATTTTTCTGCATGTGGCTGTCCAATTTTCCCAACACCATTTATTGAAGAGGCTGTCTTTTTTCCATTGGACATTCTTTCCTGCTTTGTCGAAGATGAGTTGACCATAGAGTTGAGGGTCTATTTCTGGGCTCTCTATTCTGTTCCATTGATCTATGTGTCTGTTTTTGTGCCAGTACCATGCTGTCTTGATGATGACAGCTTTGTAATAGAGCTTGAAGTCCGGAATTGTGATGCCACCAACTTTGGCTTTCTTTTTCAAGATTCCTTTGGCTATTCAAGGTCTTTTCTGGTTCCATATAAATTTTAGGATTATTTCTTCCATTTCTTTGAAAAAAATGGATGGTACTTTGATAGGAATTGCATTAAATGTGTAGATTGCTTTAGGTAGCATAGACATTTTCACAATATTTATTCTTCCAATCCAGGAGCATGGAACATTTTTCCATTTCTTTGTGTCTTCCTCAATTTCTTTCATGAGTACTTTAGAGTTTTCTGTGTATAGATTCTTAGTCTCTTTGGTTAGGTTTATTCCTAGGTATCTTATAGTTTTGGGTGCAATTGTAAATGGGATGGACTCCTTAATTTCTCTTTCTTCAGTCTTGTTGTTGGTGTAGAGAAATGCAACTGATTTCTGTGCATTGATTTTATATCCTGACACTTGACTGAATTCCTGTACAAGTTCTAGCAGTTTTGGAGTGGAGTCTTTTGGGTTTTCCACATATAGTATCATATCATCTGCGAAGAGTGATAGTTTGACTTCTTCTTTGCTGATTTGGATGCCTTTGATTTCCTTTTGTTGGAAAGGAATTGCTGAGGCTAGGACTTCTAGTACTATGTTGAATAGCAGTAGTGATAACGGACATCCCTGCTGTGTTCCTGACTTTAGCAGAAAAGCTTTCAGTTTTTCTCCATTGAGAATGATATTTGCGGTGGGTTTTTCATAGATGGCTTTGATAATATTGAGGTATGTGCCGTCTATCCCTACACTTTGAAGAGTTTTGATCAGGAAGGGATGCTGTACTTTGTCAAATGCTTTTTCAGCATCTATGGAGAGTATCATATGATTCTTGTTCTTTCTTTTATTAATGTGTTGTATCACATTGATTGATTTGCGGATGTTGAACCAACCTTGCAGCCCTGGAATAAATCCCACTTGGTCGTGGTGAATAATCCTTTTAATGTACTGTTGAATCCTATTGGCTAGTATTTTGGCGAGAATTTTTGCATCTGTGTTCATCAAGGATATTGGTCTGTAGTTCTCTTTCTTGATGGGATCTTTGTCTGGTTTTGGGATCAAGGTGATGCTGGCCTCATAAAATGAGTTTGGAAGTTTTCCTTCTATTTCTATTTTTTGGAACAGTTTCAGGAGAATAGGAATTAGTTCTTCTTTAAATGTTTGGTAGAATTCCCCTGGGAAGCCATCTGGCCCTGGGCTTTTGTTTGTTTGGAGATTTTTGATGACTGTTTCAATCCCCTTATTGCTTATGGGTCTGTTCAGCCTTTCCATTTCCTCCTGGTTCAGTTGTGGTAGTTTATATGTCTCTAGGAATGCATCCATTTCTTCCAGATTGTCAAATTTGTTGGCATAGAGTTGCTCATAGTATGTTCTTATAATTGTCTGTATTTCTTTGGTGTTCGTTGTGATCTCTCCTCTTTCATTCATGATTTTATTTATTTGGGTCCTTTCTCTTTTCTTTTTGATAAGTCTGGCCAGGGGTTTATCAATCTTATTAATTCTTTCAAAGAACAAGCTCCTAGTTTCGTTGATTTGTTCTATTGTTTTTTTGGTTTCTATTTCATTGATTTCTGCTCTGATCTTTATGATTTCTCTTCTCCTGCTGGGTTTAGGGTTTCTTTCTTGTTCTTTCTCCAGCTCCTTTAGGTGTAGGGTTAGGTTGTGTACCTGAGCCCTTTCTTGTTTCTTGAGAAAGGCTTGTACCGCTATATATTTTCCTCTCAGGACTGCCTTTGTTGTGTCCCACAGATTCTGAACTGTTGTGTTTTCATTATCATTTGTTTCCATAAATTTTTTCAATTCTTCTTTAATTTCCTGATTGACCCATTCATTCTTTAGAAGGATGCTGTTTAGTCTCCATGTATTTGGGTTCTTTCCAAATTTCCTCTTGTTATTGAGTTCTAGCTTTAGAGCATTGTGGTCTGAAAATATGCAGGGAATGATCCCAATCTTTTGATACCGGTTGAGACTTGATTTAGGACCAAGAATGTGATCTATTCTGGAGAATGTTCCATGTGCACTAGAGAAGAATGTGTATTCTGTTGCTTTGGGATGAAATGTTCTGAATATATCTGTGATGTCATCTGGTCCAGTGTGTCATTTCCTTGATTTCCAGTGATTTCCTTGTTGATCTTTTGCTTGGATGATCTGTCCATTTCAGTGAGGGGAGTGTTAAAATCCCCTACTATTATTGTATTCTTGTCGATGTGTTTCTTTGATGTTGTTATTAATTGGTTTATATAGTTGGCTGCTCCCACGTTAGGGGCATAGATATTTAAAATTGTTAGATCTTCTTGTTGGACAGTTCCTTTGAGTATGATATAGTGTCCTTCCTCATCTCTTATTATAGTCTTTGGCTTAAAATCTAATGGATCTGATATAAGGATTGCCACTCCTGCTTTCTTCTGATGTCCATTAGAATGGTAAATTCTTTTCCACCCCCTCACTTTAAACCTGGAGGTGTCTTCGGGTTTAAGATGAGTTTCTTGTAGGCAACATATAGATGGGTTTTGTTTTTTTATCCATTCTGATACCCTGTGTCTTTTGATTGGGGCATTTAGCCCATTAACATTCAGGGTAAGTATTGAGAAATATGAATTTAGTGCCATTGTATTGCCTGTAAGGTGACTGTTATTGTATATTGTCTCTGTTTCTTTCTGATCTACTACTTTTAGGGTCTCTCTTTGCTTAGAGGACCCCTTTCAATATTTCCTGTAGAGCTGGTTTGGTGTTTGCAAATTCTTTCAGTTTTTGTTTGTCCTGGAAGCTTTTAATCTCTCCGTCTATTTTCAATGATAGCCTAGCTGGATATAGTATTCTTGGCTGCATGTTTTTCTCATTTAGTACTCTGAATATATCATGCCAGCTCTTTCTGGCCTGCCAGGTCTCTGTGGATAAGTCTGCTGCCAATCTAATATTTTTACCATTGTACGTTACAGGCTTCTTTTCCCGGGCTGCTTTCAGGATCTTTTCTTTGTCACTAAGACTTGTAAATTTTACTATTAGGTGATGGGGTGTAGACCTATTCTTATTGATTTTGAGGGGGGTTCTCTGAACCTCCTGGATTTTGATGCTTGTTCCCTTTGCCATATTGGGGAAATTCTCTCCAATAATTCTCTCCAATATACCTTCTGCTCCCCTCTCTGTTTCCTCTTCTTCTGGAATCCCAATTATTCTTTTTTTTTTTTTTAAGATTTTATTTATTTATTTGACAGAGAGAGAAAGATCACAAGTAGACAGAGAGGCAGGCAGAGAGAGAGGGGGAAGCAGGCTCCCTGCTGAGCAGAGAGCCCGATGTGGGGCTCGATCCCAGGATGCTGGGATCATGACCTGAGCTGAAGGCAGAGGCTTAACCCACTGAGCCACCCAGGCGCCCTGGAATCCCAATTATTCTAATGTTGTTTCGTCTTATGGTGTCACTTATCTCTCAAATTCTCCCCTCGTGGTCCAGTAGCTGTTTGTCCCTCTTTTGCTCAGCTTCTTTATTCTCTGTCATTTGGTCTTCTATATCGCTAATTCTTTCTTCTGCCTCATTTATCCTAGCAGTGAGAACCTCCATTTTTGATTACACCTCATTAATAGCTTTTTTGATTTCAACTTGGTTAGATTTTAGTTCTTTTATTTCTCCAGAAAGGGCTTTTATATCTCCCGAGAGGGTTGCTTTAATATCTTCCATGCCTTTTTCAAGCCCATCTAGAACCTTGAGAATCATCATTCTGAACTCTATATCTGACATATTACCAATGTCTGTATTGATTAGGTCCCTAGCCTTTGGTACTGCTTCTTGTTCTTTTTTTTTGTTGTGAATTTTTCCGCCTTGTCATTTTGTCCAGTAAAGAGTATATGAAGGAGCAAGTAAAATACTAAAAGGGTGGCAACAACCCCAGGAAAATATGCTTTAGCCAAATCAGAAGAGATCCCAAATCGTGAGGGGGGAGAAAGGGGATAAAAAGGGGTTCAGAAGAAAAAAAAAAAAAGAAACTATTAAAAAAAGAAAGCCGATAAAAAATATAAAAAGGAAAATATATATATATTAGATAAACTATTTAAAAAACGTTAAAAAAAGAAAACGGTAAAAGTTAAAAAAAGTTAGCAGAAGAAGAGAAAAAAAATTGAAAAAGAGAAAAAAAAATTAAATTAACTGCAAGGCTAAAGAATCATGGGGAGAAAGCCATGAGTTCCATGCTTTGCTTTCTTCTCCTCTGGAATTCTGCCGCTCTCCTTGGTATTGAAACTGCACTTCTTGGTAGGTGAACTTGGTCCTGGCTGGGTTTCTCATTGATCTTCTGGGGGAGGGGCCTGTTGTAGTGATTCTCAAGCGTCTTTGCCCCAGGCAGAGTTGCACTGCCCTTACCCGGGGCCAGGCTGAGTAATCCGCTCGGGTTTGCTGGGTTTGCTTTCGGGAGCTTTTGTTTCCTGAGCGCTTTCCGTAGAGTTCCAGAGGGCGGGAGTGAAGATGGCGACCTCCCGGTCTCTGGCCCGGAGGAGCCGAGAGCCCGGGGCCCCACTCCTCAGTGCGCCCTCAGAGAACAGCGCCCAATGACTCCCGTCACCCGGGCCTCCGGCCGCGCTCCGAGCTGACCTAGCCTGCAACCGGTTCAAGGTAACCCCGAGTTTAGAGCTCACTCCTCGGCTCTGTCTCTGTAGCCGGCTTCCCTGTTCTAATACCGGTAAGCTCTTCGACAGACACCCCTGATCCTTCTGTGACCCTGTGGGACCTGAGGCTGCGCTGACCCCGCCTGGGCTTCACCCAAGTTAAGGTTCTGGAGCAATGTCCCTCAGCGGAACAGACTTTTAAAAGTCCCGATTTTGTGCTCTGTTGCTCCGCCGCTCGCCGGGAGCCAGCCCCTCCCCCCGCGGTCTATCTTCCCATCGCTTTGGATTCACTTCTCCGCCAGTCCTACCTTGCAGAAAGTGGCTGATTTTCTGTTTCTGGAATTGCTGTTCTTCTTCTCTTCAATCTCCCGTTGGATTTATAGGTGTTTGCAATCTTTAGATAAGCTATTTAGCTGATCTCCTGCTACCTGAAGTAGTCTCAGCCTGCTACTTCTCTGCCATCTTGACTCCTCCTCCCCTATTTCAGTTATAATCTTAGGAAGGAAAAAAACTACAGCTACAAAGAAATGTTATTTTTGAAAGATTCTGAATTGTGATTAAAAACAATAGCCTTGCTTCAGTTTCTAGGATCTACTCACACTTTGATTTAGGTAGAAAGACTTAAGCTCCTATGGCATAGTATTCTCATGTGACACTTAATATAGGTTTATTTTATTGGTCTCACAGCGACAAAGAGTGGAGATGGAACTATGGGGTAATGACCTGTAGAGAGAGGGCTGTGGTTACCACTGCAGTCTAGGATCAGGGCACCAGGGACACTAAATGCACCATAGTGAGGAGGTTACAACTGCACTTAAAGAATTATCCCCATCAAATGCCAATAATGCTTCTGAAAAGAAACTCAGAGCTGAATGATCCTTTAAAACCTGAACAGATCTAGCATTTGAAGATTTGAAAGTTCTGGGGTATTGTTAGAAAGAAAGGAAAAAAATGGAGTGTGATGATTTCAGCAGAAATGCTGAGATAAATATAATTGTCAACAACTTAAGAGCATACACCTGAAAGGAAATCCTGTTCTGAACAAAGGTAAAACTATGAGTTTACTGTGCATGTGATATTTGATGTCAGTTTGTTAGTATGGTGAGAATTGCATAAACTATACTATTGATCAGAAGAAAATAGAATTGTATGGCCATTAGAAGACATCTCATCCTCCTCAGTACAGATAAGATGAGAAATCTGAGGTTCAGAGAGTTTTTGTGACTTACCCCAAAACACACAATGATAATGTCCAATATTAATATCCTTTATTCTTCCTAATATAATGTTTTTTTTATCTTAGCAATAATACTTTACAGATGTATGTCATTTAAAAATGATAATTAAGTGAAAACTTTGTTCTAAAAACATGCTAGTAAAGTTAAAGTGGCAAATGAGAGAAACCCTTTTATTTTACCAACTAATAAAGGGATTATGCAGGGATTAAAAAATGCATACATGATTCAGATCTTAGATATGTGAATGTCTCCTAAGGGGGTTCTGAATGCAGAAAAGCAATTGCAAATTGCTCTTTTAAAAATTTTGTTACAGGTATTTCAGCCCAGATTGGTATTTTAAAGAAGGACTTGTTCAGTTCAAATCTCAGTTCTTCCATACAAGCCCCACATCTCATATGTATGGAAAAGTTGCAGGCATCCCTGAGTTCATGACTCATTTAGGAGATAAGTGACTATGCAGAAGGCTTACACCATCAGGATTCACATTATTACTGATTGCCATAATAGTAATTCTATTCTGCATTCGGGCAAATATTTAGTTTACATTATAGTGAATACATTGTGGAAACTACTCTGTCTTCTTAAAGAAGCAACAGCAGGATGTGTTATTGGTATTTGCAGTAATCTAATTAGTGAATTTACATACTGACTATCTCTTGAACAACTTCCTTCTCCAAAGGTTTTCTGCATACAAAGTGGGTATACATCTTGAAGACAGAATAGAACAGAACAAAACAGCCAGATGCCTTTTCATTTTGTGATTTAAAAGTTTAAAGACAGTTTCAGGGGGTTCTAAGAACTTTACTTCCTGTTTCTACATGCATTTGAAGTACATTATTTCAGTTAATGAACTAGAGTACATTGTATATAATTATTAAAGGTCATTTACCTTTCACTACCATTTAAACTGTAAATATTTCGTTGACACCTAAAGTTCTACCTTCAAATGTTAACATATACTGCTGGACATATTCATTTTTAAACTACACAGTGTTGAATTTTCTTTTTTATGGATTTTTTTCTTTTTTAATTTAAATATAATGCATTATTTGTTTCGGGGGTACAGGTCTGTGATTCATCAGTCTTACACAATCACAGCACTCACATAGCACATACCCTTTCCAATGTCCATCACCCAGTCACCCCATCCCTCCCATCCCCCTCATCCCCCAGCAACCCTGTTTGTTTCCTGAGATTAAGAGTTGAGTTTTCTTTCCTAATGACAACATTCCTTTGTTTGGTACAAACTCAAATTACCTAAAATTTGGAGCACTCTTAACTCTCAATTGCCTACCATTAAAAAAATACGATTTTAAATGTGCAATGATTAAGTTATTTTATGTGTTCAATACCAATTTTGTATATTATTGATATTTAAATGAAAAACATTCTTGAAGATCTTTTTTAATATTCTTTTTTCAGGCTAGGCATTAGGTCTGGTACCTCCATGAAAGTGTATGCCTTGCAGCTAAAATAATACGCAGATGTTATAGTCAGGGACCACTGGTCTCAAATCTTACTCTGTTACTTAGGGTCTGAAGGTCTCAGGCAAGTTATGATATGTCTTTTGGTCTCAGGTTCTACTTCTGTAGAAAAGGAATACTAGTCCCATGGCCAAGCATTGATGAACTGGTTATCCTCATTGTTAGCTTGTAGCATCACTGTTGCCAGTTTCAAAGACCTCTTCTGCATTATTCCACAGATGTCAAAGATTCTATTTGCCCTAATCTCTTTTTCCGTTTACTTCTTGGTTTGTCCATGGCGGCCTCACCTTGGATCTCAGTGGAGAAGAGAAGTTAGGATTCTCTGCAGGGGATGTTGCTAGATATGTCCGTGGACCTGAGATGCAAAGAGGCTACCTCATGAGCTCTTTGAAGCTTCAGCATGAGATCTTCCCTGTTTTCTTTTGTTTTTGTTTGTTTTTTGGTTTTGGTTTGTTCTAAGCTTGAGTGAGTATTTCTTTGACTTTTCCTTGACCTATCATTTGACAGTTGTGTAAGCCACTAAATCCTATTATAACAAACTCATTCTTAGGTTACAGAGAATGACTTATGTTTTCCAAGTAAAATAGATTAATATATAAGTAACATCATAAAATGAGACATACATACCAAATAATTTAAATAAACTGGGTAAACTATGAACATAAGTCATATTTTTATCAAGGTAAAAAAAAATAAAATCTATCACTTATTATTCAAATAATAGTGATAATGATAAACATTCATTGAACATGTACTAAGTCTAAAAATCTCCTAAGTAGTTTAAACTACCTACCAACTTAATGCTTAACAAGTAACCTAGGAAGCAGTCATTCCACTTAATGGAGGAGTGAACTGAAGAGAGGTTAAGCAAGTTGCCTCATGACATACAAGCTATGAGCAGAAGAGTGAAAACTTGAACTAAACAAGTTTGGCTGCAGAACCTAGACTTTTCACCACAATGAATAACAGACTATCTCAATGTCTAGATTTATCTTCATGCTCCATATTTTATACTTTGTGTCTATAATAACCACTGAGGTTGTCATATTAAATATTTCTCCATATTTTATACATTGTGCCTATGACAAGCAATGAGGTTATCATATTAAATATTTCCTCAAATACTTAGTATAGTGTGTCCTCCTGAATAGACATTAAACAAGAGGACATCTATTGACAGTATTACTAAAATTGTTACTTTTAATTTCAAGATTTCTTCTAATAATGACCATAGTATTTCCTCTGTGGGCAGAGACTTTGTTTTGTTCATTTCTCTACTGTAGAACACCAAACACCATGCCAGACATAAGCAGATTGTTCTAGACCTTCCATTATCATTGTCAAAAATGAAATATTGCTAGTGAATTGTCATTTTTTATCAAGTGTAGGTCATAAAATTAAAAGTTATAATATTTCATAAAATAGTACTATGAAATAATTGTACTGAATTAAGAGAAGAATATTAATAAAAAAGACGTTTGCATTGTGGGAGACTAATTTGCAGAAGTACAATTGAAATTTTTTTAAGGTCTGGTATAAAAAATATCAGGTTTACAAGAAAAAAATTGACATTCTATTCAGATGGTGATATATATATATTTTTAAGATTTATTTATTTGACAGAGAGACACAGCGAGAGAGGGCACACAAGCAGGGTGAGTGGGAGAGGGAGACATAGGCCTCCTGCTCAGCAAGGAGCCCTTTGTGGGGCTAGAGCCCAGCACCCTGGGATCCTGACCTGAGCTGAAGGCAGCTGCTTAACGACCGAGCCACCCAGGTGTCCCTATATAATATATTTCAAAAAGACATTGCTTAGAGGAGAGATTATATTTATAAAACAAAATTATGTTATTCAAATAATACTTAAGAATCAAAACATTAGCATTATGATATTTTAAAAGTTTTATATAGAAAGATATTTTAGACATACAAACACACATTATGTTTATCACTTATACTGTATTAACACTTATATAATGTTATAGAAAATGATTTATGAACTATACAGTTTAGGCAATATAACCATAGTAAACAACATTCTCTTATATTCATTAAATTTTAGACTTTATTAATGATAAATAAATACAATTTTGGAAGAAAATTAAATCTTATCTAAAATGGTTATATGTATCTAAAGACAGTATGTGCCTGAAATTATTTAATAAGTTAGGAACATAAAAGAGAGAGTTAGACCTTCAAAACTTGCCAAGATTTTCCTACTTCACATCAAGATTTTGATTCTTTAACAAATAAACTTAAGATCATCCTCTTTGATTATTTCTGACATTTTATAAGACCAGCTATGCAAAGGTCCTTGGGTTGAGAACATTACGTAGATAGTAGTACATCATTTTTATCTGTATAAAAATAGCTAAAATGGATCTGGGTTCTATAAACATCTTTGATAGTATTAATCTGTTTTTAAATAAGGATCTTTTGGGGGCGCCTGGGTGGCTCAGTGGGTTAGGCCGCTGCCTTTGGCTCGGGTCATGATCTCAGGGTCCTGGGATCGAGTCCCCACATCAGGCTCTCTGCTCGGCGGGGAGCCTGCTTCCCTCTCTCTCTCTGCCTGCCTCTCTGTCTACTTGTGATCTCTCTCTGTCAAATAAATAAATAAAATCTTTAAAAAAAAAATAAGGATCTTTTGGTAGTTTTTTGTTTGTTTTGTTTGTTTGTTTTTACTTCTTCCCTTTTATTTAATAAGTTTTCTTCTTTGTTTTTCAAGGTTGTAAGGGACAAATGCAGAAGAAGGTCAAATATATCGGCTGTATGTTATATAGTTTATTTAGAAAATCTTCAAGCAGTTTCCATGGCAGCTTGAAAGTAAATATGTGATAAAATAAATTATTTAAAGTTTAACTTCTTTTTAAAGATATTAGAGTGAATATCTCTCAGAGACAGGAAAAATTTATTAAAGGCTATTTCAACATGAATGTAGCTTATTAATAAGTATATTTTATGTATTTAAAAAACTAGGCATACTTAAGCTGAAAAGAAAAAATAGCTATACTATTCTACATTGGAGATTGCAAACTTCAATTATAGGAGCTGCCAAGAAGAATATATATTTCATTTTCACCCAATATATTTTAAGTTCCACACTCCCCTGCATCTCTGAGATAACAGATTACCTGTGGTTGTTATATCTTATAGCCCACACCTGAGCTCTTTAGTCACTATGGTAACTACACTGTCTCTTCCAGTAATGCAAAGTTCTATCCATGACCATATAATCTTGAACAAGGTTCATAAATAATCCATGTAGAAGTGAATCTTGCCATCACATTACTTTCTGGCTAATCTGGTTTGGGCAAGTGTATAATTACATTTATGAAATTAGTAGAATGCTTGTTCTGTCTTCACTACTGATGTAATATGTAGTGACAGAAACAGAGAAGCCTTATCGACCACCAGAACTGCAAAATGGAAAGAAAAATAGTGCCTTCCATTTACAACTAGATTTACTATTGAAGAAGCTAGGTAGTTAGATGGAAAGGCAGCTGACCTAATAAATCTATTGTATGACCTCTAGATTCCATATGGCAGACTCAAAGATTTTGGTATTTTTTTTTTATATTTCTCTAATCTTTAAAAATAGTTATTTGTATGTATATTTATTGCCTGTTTATTTATTTATGAAGTATATTTTTATACTATATGCATAGATGTGTGTGTCTAAGTTCGCCTTCTGAAATGTTATTTATTATTTTGTTTACCATGAAACAAATTGTGCCCTTGCTGGTGACTTTTTATAGTCTATTACTATTTGGACACACTATGCATTTTTCCTATTTTTAATTAAAGTATAAATATATCATTAATACTATAAAGTTCAAAATTAGAAATGTAGTTTCCTTGTTTAATTATATTGTCATGTTTATCATTTTCTGTAATCTCTAATACATTTTATTACTTATGTAACTATTATCTTAAATATAATATCATATGAAATAATGTCTATGTTAGCTGCAATGTGTTTCAGACAATTAGTTTAAGTTTGGAATTTTTCAGGAAATAAAATTGCCATAGATTTGTATAAGTTGCACACAAATTTTCAAAAGTCAGGAAAAGAGAGAGTGAGGGACAGAGACAAACATGTGAAATTAAATCAAAATGCTAAAGTAAAATATTTAAAAACAAAAGAAAGCCAAATTAACATCATTTACAACAGAAAAATAATCTCAATTTAGTTCCTTTCTTAACAGTCTAAATGTCAAAAAATTTTAATAGTAATTTATTTCCTTATGTGAAAAATGCATAGTTTTTAAAAATTTAACATTATTTTCAAAGTGGTGATTCTATTTAGAACCTAGGTAATGTTAGTTCACTTACCTTGATAATGCTGAATGCATTTTAATAGTTATCACATGAAAATTAAATAGGTGTTTCAAGGGATTCAAATAAAGAGACTGTGTTAAAGAGGTTTTAAAAAATTAAAAACTCACTAAAGAAAACACTTGCAACATCTGTTATTTTTACTATGCAATATTTTAAAGTCTTTAAGCCCATATGCCAGGATCAAATTAGTAAAATCAAGTCCTAAGATAACCTTATTTAATAATGGAGTAGGGATAAGTGAAATATATGTGAATGTATCTTTAAAGTGCAATTGTCTATTAATTCAAATGAAGATGTATCACAATGATTAAAGCTGCTTTTAAAAGGCAAGGTCAAATCTTCCATTTTTAGTTTATTTTATTTTGTAAATAAAGGTCCAAGGAGAAAAAAAAAGGAGTAGTTTTGTAACAAATCTTTGTCACTGTGATATTCTCATTAATTAAAAAAAAATAGAATTCAATTGTCAAGCAGTGAATTATTTTGAGACTAAAGAGAGCACTGTAATAGCTGGATTAATGATGATTTTTTAAAAATATTTTATTCATTTATTTGACAGAGAGACATAGCAAGAGAGGGAGCACAAGCAGGGGGAGTGGATGAGGGAGAAGCAGGCTTCCTGCTGAGCAGGGAGCCAGATGCAGGGCTTGATCCCAGGACCCTGGGATCATGACCTGATCTGAAGGCAGTTAACATCTTAGCCACCCAGGCACCCCAATAGATAGATTAATAAAGAAACTTTATTCTAATGATCTATTTTGTAGTCAGAAATTTTGCTGATGGGGAAAAATGATTCAGTTATTAACAGGATTTTATAATTATTAAAAATTACTAAAGTAACTAAAACAGTATTAGATATGCTTGAAAATCAGTACCTGAATTTTGCTGATAAAAGGGAGAAGGAAAGGTTAGGAGAAGAAAGTCATTCAAGCCTCTTTTAGCCACAGACAGGAGGGAGAGGTTCTAGTTCAGGATTTAAAGGTAATTTATTCTCCAGGGCCTGAAAAAAATTATTGTGCTAACTTTTACTGTGTATTTACTACATACTCTTGTTTTTGTTTTGTTTTCTTTCTTCTCTCTCTCTCTCTTTTTAAGTGAGAAAACCTGGTAGCAGCCAGCTAGGCTTTGCTCTGTAACTGTGTAGGGGGCATGTAGTATCTTCAGGATTAATGGTTTGCTAGATCTGGCAGGACTCAGAAAAACTGTAATACTCATAAATATGACAAAAGAATACAGATTAAAATCAGCAAAAGCATGTAGCATCTATTTGAATGACTTCAGCTACCTAGACTCCAGATCCAAAAGAGCACAACTGGATGGTTGTGTTAGCATAAATCTAAATCACAGTGTTAGCATAAACTATGTGATCAGCTGGTACCATGAGGCCCACTGCCTCAGATTACACAAACACTCTTATCAGGTAGAACAACCCAAAGGCTCAGAGTTCATGTCCTAGGGGCTGGCCAAGGGCCAGTCCAAAAGACAGGACTTCTTTGGCAGTGTGACAGGTTTAAGCAATCCAGGACTGCTGAATTAACTCTTTTCTTGCGTAGTAATTAATTAACATACTCCAAAACTTAGTAGCTTGAAACAACAACAGGTTTCCCAGAAGACACTGAGGAAAATAATACAGTGCAAATGAATAATTCCAGAGGTGCTTCCTGAGTCTGAGGGACTGGGAGTCTGAGGAAATGAGAGAGAAGGAAGAACAGCAGGAAGGAAGACAGTAAAGGGTGCTAGGAGATACTACTGTGAGCAAATGGAGCTCAAGGCTGCTGGAGAATTGCAGAAACAACTTAAAATGCAGATCCAAGACTCCTGAAATGAGAAGCAGAATAGGGATTTTCTACCAACTCCCCACTCCTGTCTGTCATTAGGTGGTTCTCGAAGGGCATTAATTCCCCAGCAGTTCAGCCTGCACTTGTCTTTCAGTGTGTATAGGCAGAGCGTGCTTGGGAAGACATAAAAGTAAAGAACATGAAGTTTTGGGGCCCACAGTTGGAATTTGGGGCAGCCATCATGGAAATGCTAAGTGTTAACAGGATATGGAAGAATACTAATGACATCTACTGTTGAGAGTGAAGAAATTTAGGGATACCTGTGTTAGCTTACATTAATTTGTTGAAGTCAGGAGAAGTATGTGTGGAATGTAAATGTAATGATAAAAACAATAATACTAATAATTTTCAAGTACTCCACTTGATGAAAGACCTTGTTACCAGGTCAAGAATTTTGAATGTGATGGCTGGAAAAAGAGGTGTAAAATTGCAAATTATGATCCTTGTGTCTCCATTGCTTCATGTAAGATGGTCCTCTATTTTCATGTTATCTGAAGTGTGGTCTGCAAAGTGTGTTAATGGGTCACCATAATAAATGGAGCTGGAGTTCTATTTTAAACCAACAAGACTAACTCTACTTAGGACAGCTGAGATTTCAATTTACGTTCTGGCACAGGTTTCTTATCTTACGTAAGGTAGAACAAAGAATTTGTGGACCAGCTATTTTAAGAAGTATCAATTCACGAATCTATTTTGGGTCCACTGTATAACTGCATGCCTTTAAAAACATGCGAAATTCTTTTGCTCTGCTTACATGTTCCACAAGTGGCCCTTGAATTATAATTCCGTTTTCCATGTAAACTCATTAATAGAGAAAAATTGGATGGACCAATCAAATTAAATTTTATGGTTAATTTATTGGTTATATTTTTGCTCTAGATTACTAAATCGCCCCTCTGATTTGTACACCTATACTGTTTGAATATTATTATTAGGTCAGACTCCCAAAAGCCTTGTTATCTGCAGGTGTGTTGATAAAACTAAACTTCTGGATATTCAATGCTTATTACCAGATCCTGAAATATAGTTGCCAGCTTGTGAAACAATGTCTGGGAGGTCAGTGTGCCTCCATGTGTGATATCTCTTACTCATCCTCTGTAACAGTAATAGACCTTAAGTGACAGTGGTAGTATTTATTTCTTTTCATACTTCTAGACTCTAGCTTATTACAGGGATTCAAAGAAGTTTATTGATTATGGGTATACATGGTCAAATGCTTTTGAAAAGTTGTCCAAGTGTGTTAATTATCAAATAAGGTAATTGAGACCCATAAAACTGACTTTAGCTCACCAAGACAATTTGGTTAATTATAGAAGATAGATCCAAGATTTCTTCCCATTCCAATACTTTATCACCTTTATCAAACTAAATTCTCCAGGAAAAAAATAGTATATATATTTTTTTCTGGAGAATATATATATATATATATATATATATATATAAATTATATATAATATACTTATATTATAAAAATATACTAATATATTATACATAATATATTATAAATAAAATATAAATATATATAAATATGAATATAATATATAAAATACATATATAAATAAATATAAATGTATATATATGACTTTGTTAATACTATTTCAAATATAGATGCGTGGATAAATATAAAAATTATATTATTAAATCCTTAGAACCTTTAGTTTTATGTTAAATGAAACCAAATACTTAAATCTCTCTGATAGCTAATTCACCATCTATGAGTCAGATGCTAGGGATGTTATTATCATAACTGGTACCATGACTAAAAGGTAAACTAAAAAACAGAACAAAACAAACAAAAAACTAACTTAAATATACGTAGGAATTTAGGTTCTTATTTCTCTACCCAGTAATAGGCTCAAAGAGTTGCTCAATTTATTATGTTCATCCTCTCTTCAGTGAACTTTCAGATAAAACTCAAAAATAGCACCTATTTCATCAGGAATAATCTGTTTAAGAAGATGTTTTATTTAATAATAAGCTTTCAAAAGTATTGAAATTAGCCTTTTATTCTTTTGTATATGGAAGACAGAAATAAATCTAGTGCTCATCCTGCATTCCTTATTTGAAGCTTTCCTAAACATATTTGGAAATTCAGGTTTAGAACTCCAAGACCAAATCAGCCAGCTGATAGACTCTTTTGGAGAGCATGGGCATATGCTGTGAAATATGGAAAGCTAATTTAGAGTCCTAGAAAAATTAAGGTCTCTATTTCCTAATTTGGAAAATAAAGAGCTGAGCAAAATGATACTATCTTCCTGGATCTAAAGCTGTAATTCAGATTGAGTTTTCATCGATGTCAATATGACTACCAAGAGAGAGAATGTGTAGTGAAAAAATAACCTCGAAGAGTTCTGTGATAAGTTCTATGATGCAAAGCTAATGGGATACGTGCTAATGGCTGAATACGAAGTAATGTAAAAAATGTCAAAATGGTGAAACTAAGTGTGTGTAACAGCTGTCCTCAATAATGGGAATCATTGAGAGAACCATGCTCAACAAGACATATAGTGTACCAGTGTGTGGTTATTTCATTTGAAGAACATTTCCAAATGAAAGCTTTGACTAAGTGAGAATGGGGAAAAGAATGATTGTTATCACAAGGAATCATCTGATCTCATTGGGTAAGGAAAAAAAAAATCAGTTTTTCTGTGCTATGTTACTTAGCACACATTTGCCACTCCTTGCTATCTCTTATTTGCTGTCTTACTTGATATATGTGTTGAATCCAACTTTTAATTTATTTTAAAGCTTTTATTTGTTCATTTGACAGTGAGAGACAGAGAGAGAAAACACAAGCAGGGTAAGTAGGAGAGGGAGAAGCAAGCTCCCCACCAAGCAGAGAGCCTGATGTGGGGCTTGATCCCAGGACCCTGCAATCATGAGCTTAGCTGAAAGCAGACACTTAACAACTGAGCCACCCAGGAGCCCCCTAACTTTAAATTTTTTAACTAGATTAGAAAGCTTCTGAGAAAGGTGGAATTGTTTTACTTATCTTCATTACAATATCACATACTGCGGTATTTCTCAAAGGGCTGTTGCTCAAAATATTTATGTAAATTAAATATTATAAGCCTCCTAAAGCCACTTTTAGTCATGATTATTATCAATTATGGGTTAAAAAAAACTTCGGAAAGAAATACACAAAACCATGTGAAGCAGAGATTGTGTTTTCTCATAATATAAGGCTTTGTTATTGCATCAAGTTATGGACATGGTATAGAAGTGACATTGAACTTTCCAGAAATATGACAACTAATGTTTACTCCAAGTGCTTGGATCTATAGCAGATTGAACAAATGAGGAGGCCTTGAGAATAGAGGCCAAGGAAAGTGAACACAAAAACAAAATAAATCAAAACAAAAAATTCAAGGAAAACACCCAGGTCCATAAGAATTTTATGAAAAAAAGTTATCTACATCTGATCTTTAATAAACAAAAAATGTTATTTTCTTTTTGTAAGCCACTAGCTAGTTGCTGACAGCTTTATTCCTAAGTGAAGCACCAAGCACATAAAGTATTTATAGTCAAGATAAACTTGCCTGAATTGTTAACTATGACAGTGGTCGAGCTTTAGCATTGCACATTTTCTGATTTATGAGTATTCTGAATGAAACTTTTGTATATTGTTGAAAAAAATATAGCTTATGCTGGTTCACTATCTTTGGATTTTGATGTCAGGCCATTAGATATAAACCTTGGTTATATGACTAACTCCTGTGTGACATGGATCAAGTTTCTAACACCTTACTATCTCAGTTTTCTAATCTGTAAATGAACAAACAAAGACATTCTCTAATTAGAAGAATAAAGGATATATATAAGCTTTACATAATTACTTAATGTATATTGAGCAAATCAATATGCAGCAACCGGTGTTATTTACTTATCTTGGTACATATGAACATGTTATATGCACATGTGATGTATACATAGGATGTGCACTCATTAAATTTCTTTGTTTTTTAAAAATTATAATACAGCAACCACTATAAAATTTTAAGCATGTTGGATTATGGCTAGTTTTTATGGCACCACAATCTCTTTCTCTGAAATGTGCTTTTCTTCTTCACATGGAACATGTGTCCACAGAATTTATCTAGGTATTATATATTAGGTTAAAATAATTTGATATGAAATGGTGGATTTAGATAACTAGCATATCAACCACAAAATTTTAGGAAGTCTTCTAACTTCCTATACTGGCTATTGTCTTCATTAAATGTAATTGTCAAAATCAAGTAAGTTGTCAATGCAATAAAGAAAGACTCTTCAGAGAATAGAAACAAGATACTTTCATTTCACACTATTTATTACAACCAACTTTTAACTTTCATTTTTGTAACATAAATGATGTGATATTAGCATACTGGACTTTATTTCCACAATGTTGAAGATTTAGGGATCCTGATTATTAAAAGAAAAAAAAAATGCCCCGAGTGTACTAGAAATAGTACATAATACAAGAGAAAGCAATATCTGGGTTTTCCGAGGCACGAAATCTGATGGATTAAACAATAAAGAAGCCACTCAGTATAGAAAAGTGGACCGGGACTTTAAGAAGAAAAAGACAAAAAGAGTCTCAATAAATACAAGAAGGGAAAAAAAAAAGATATCACTTGGGAGCAATCATAATAAAGTCAAGATATTAAAAATAAGGATGAAGACAGGCAAGCTAAGAAGAAAAATAGCAAAAGTGTCAGGGAAGGTGATATTAAATAATGAGAAGTAAAAAACAACTCCAAACATTATTAACAAAGGAGTCATCTTTAGAAAGAAAAACATTTTACAGGCTGCAACTTAATATTTAAATGGACTCTCTGGATGCATATTAAAGCATGTATCCAATTTACATATAACATGCATTTTGTGAGCTGATCTATATAATTAGCTAAGAATTCCTGTTTTTTTCTTAACAATCATAGCTTAAGATAACATATGCAGCATATTATTAAATTCTTTAGGATAAAATCAAAAGAGCATCAGATAGAATATGGCTAGTGAAATAATGTATTATAGTTCTCCCATGCAAGCAGGATGAGCTCCTCACCCCAAATTTGGCTCAAACATTGAGACTGGTGATGGCACACAGGCACCAAGAGGGGAAAGAAAGGTTTCTTACTCACACATTGGTACTTTTTGGGGAAGGCAGAGCAAGGTTCTAAGCAGACTGAAAAGTGATTTGAGAGAGCAAAGGAGTGACTGGTTTTGGAGTTTGTGATTTGGGGATGTGGTTGAGGCTTGCAATGTGTACCATTTGAACTCTCCAACAGGACAAAGCAGGGAGGCCCTGGGTTCTCTCACTGGCTTGCCCCGGTATGGAGAGAGAGGCAAAGAGTGAGGAATGAAACTTGAAACCTGTCAACAAACATCAAAATGGAGCCTGCCTCTGTATCACAGGATATTACATTAATAACATACACTATGCCAAAGAAATTTAAAAACTCGAGTACTTTGGGAACTTTTGATATAATTTGAAATGCATTATTACTCTTTAAATATGCATTTTTAATTGGAATATAAGCTATATAGATATATCTAATAAATTAATACATTTTCTCCCTTAGTATAACCTTGGGGATAAAATATACTCTTAGCAGTAACAATACCTTACTCTACTGATACTTTGACAAAAGGGATGGTGACCTCCCCAAAATGGGAAAACATCAGAGTCTCTTTGGATGTGGTGAGATATATATATATACATATACGTATATGTATATATATATATATTTTTTTTTAAGATGCCCTCAAAATGATTATAATTTATCCTCAAAGACGAATGGTATCTCTCCTCTTCCCCTTAGGGTTTGAGAAAGCTACTGTTCATAAATATGATCATCTGGACAAAACCCTAGATTGGTTCTATGGTTTAAGATCATAACTTCAGCAACCTGTTTGCTTTCTCTGTGGGAGACCTATGTGTATATACGTTACACCCTCATCAAAAAGAGCACCACATAGAATTTCTAGGTTTTTGTTTTGTTTTTATCTTTGTTTTTGTTTTCTTCTCAAAAAGAAATAGATAAGGAACATGCATGTTTCACACTCCCAGGTAGCTAGTTTTCTCCCCTCTCTACTTTCCATGATCTAAGGGCAATTCTTATTTGTTGGCAACTCTCAAAGGCAATTTGTGTGACTATAAGGGGACTTTATGTTGAAAGCTAGAACAACACAGTAAAATTTAGTGCTCGTTTTCCTTTGATTGCATAAGGCTTTGCTAGAGCTAGACATAACTGTGTACAAGAATTGATTGACTTGAAAAGCTATCACTTGGTAGTGTGTTCAGTGTCTGATTGCCTTATTAACCTTATCTTGCTTATATGGCTTTGTTTCCGACACTTGAAAACTATGCACAATAACTTTTCATTCTTTCTAAAACTTTGCTTGCAATGGAAAATCCTCATGAGATGAAAACTCCCTGCATTGTCCTCTGCCTCACCTATCCTAGGTCTGACCTATTCACCCATGTCCAACCCTGTCCTGCCTCAAAAGCTCTCTTAGTTAATCCGCCCAAGGGACACAGATTACTTTTTCTTTTCTCTGCTCTTTGCTGCCCTCACCTGACAGAGACTGTCCTACTAGAGATTTTTCTTGTGAAAAGAGAATGGTTGGATGCAGAGGTATAATGGTTTGAAAAATATAAGATGTGTTTTTTGTAAAGGAGTAAAGCAATAGAGAGATACGCAGACCAAAAATAAATAAATAAACAAACAAAGGAAAAAAAAAAAGTAAGTCCTATAGTTGTAATATCACTGCTAAAAGATGCTGGTCAGATTCTAAGAGAATAGCTCAGCCCTATTTTATGTAGATCCTATGAGACCTCATTGTTGACAGACGATGTTATGTACTTCTCTCAGTGCTGTAATTCCCAAAACTGTGTAATAGGATTTATCATTTTCAAGTATACTTTGGTGCATATTTGTTGTGTTTTCTGTCCTGGTATTATAGAAGAACAAATGACTATTTTAAGTAGTCCATATTGTGAAAAGAAAAAAAAAATTACTAACAATCCCATTAGACAGAGAAAATATTTGTTTGCATCTTTTTCACAGTCTTCTCTAAATTTAGTCTTAAACATGCATGCACAATGGATTGTATTATTGCATATTTTTGAAAATGAGAAGGTGCAGAAATTTTGTTTCCATGCGTTTTTGCCTAAGTTCAGGCCATTTATATTTTACTTAGATTTAGATTGAAGCCATCCATTATTCAAATTTAGATATAAATACATTACATAGTTTGGATATCTAGAGATCCACAATCCTGTTTTATCTGTAGTGAATGTTAAGAACATCTGAGTTGGGGAACTACTAAAATCTGAATATCAAAAACCTTTCTCAATTAAAAAGCTTGCTATCTCTATGAGGAAAAGCAGTGACAATAATGGTCCTAGTAGGGCTCCATAGAAGAGTGTTAATTAGTCCTTTGACAAAGTCACTGATGCTTCCAAGACTAACATTAGTGTTCAAAAGCAGATAAAAATAATTCTAGCGTGGCTCACTTTTTGAATTTTATAAATTTACATTGGTATACAAGATATTATTTAATAATATAAAAATGGTGAATATTTTGTAATACTCTTTTATTGTACTCAAAAAAAGTTTTCTCTATCATCCCAGGATTTGCACTAACGCCTCATTATGTGTGATTTAGAATGTGAAAAATGACCATTTTTAAACTAAACTGTCTACGGGAAAATAACGAAGACTACAGTTTTCAGTATTTTTCAGTCTCACAGAGAGACTCTCAACCATAATTTGCCCCTCTTATCTCAACAGATCATGGTTTTGTACCACTTATTTCAAAATGTGTTTGGAGTTCACAGTATTGGCAGATACCCTCACTCAGGTGGTTGTGTTACCCGAGTGTAAAATCATCAGTCTGTGCAAAATTAGAAAACACATTATGACATCTCTTACTGCCCAGGATCAGCCTGAAGGTGCCAATGTATTATTAGCAAAGAACGGTGCATGCCAACACCTACAAAAGTCCAATTGTCAAGGCAAGCACCTGCATCTGTTCACTTGAAGCAATGATTCCTAGCTCTCCAATTATTCACAGAAACTTGACAAAGTTCCATTTTACATACTGATATTCATACCTGGCTCATCTCTCCTCTCAAGCCAACAGTTCCTGGTATGGCATAGGTGCTGCAGATCTTACCCAAATTACACTAAATGTGTGCTTTACCTGTCATATGCAATGTAAAGAATAGAATAGGGCAAGGACTATGATGAGGAGGAAGCAACATCAGAAAATGTCATTATCTTTTCGCAGAATTCTCCAGGCTGCATCTGATTTATAATGGGTTCCTAATTATACATAGTACAAACCTTAAAATGAAACAACAACAACAACAACAACAACAAAACTAGAGTATACAACCATGACTACAGTTAATGGCTTGTTCACTTCTTACTCACATGTCTACAACTGCAAGGACTATGAACTCCTTTAGGACTCAGTATGCACCCTTGGCCTGAGAATATGTACTCTTGACTGCATTTCCTACTAAGGCATTTGTGTCCACAGCCTTAGCCACCCACATTTCACTGTTTTTAAGGAGAGGGATACTTATAATAACTTCCTGTTTAAATAGAAGCTATGTGAGGAAAACTCTCATGCCCTCAATTTATTTTTAAAAGCTTTCTAACAAACCTTCAATTAATGTGATCACCAAGAAACTGAGTTTATTCACCTTCATTCAAAGATTAGGAAAGTATTATCCAGAGATAAAGTGATCTTGTTAATGGTTCACAATTTGTGAGTAGTCAAGCTGGCTCTGAAACCCAACTTCCTTCACATGGAAACCAATGTTTTTTGTTTTTTGTTTTAAATTAACATATAATGTATTATTTGTTTTAAGGGTACAGGTCTGTGATTCATCAGTCTTACACAATTCACAGCACTCACCATAGTACCTACTTTCTTTTTAGTACAACATGCTTCTTAATGAGTCAGAGAATATCTGCTTCATATACGTAAACGATCTTTAAATATATCTTATTTATATGCATTTTAAATTAAGGTCATCTCTTTTATCTAAGATAAAGTACATACACCTTGGTGAAGGTATCATTTAACAAACTGAGGGTTTTGGAAGGGAGACTGGTGGGGGGTTGGGTGAGCCTGGTGGTGAGTATTAAGGAGGGCATGTATTGCATAGAGCACTGCATGTGGTGCATAAACAATGAGTTTTGGAACACCGAAAAAAATAAATTAAATTTTAAAAAATAAAGAGATTTATCAGTGTTATGTTTTTATTCACTATTTTAGAACTATAGATTTAAGCTTATTGTCCAATGGAAGTATACAATGTATAATAAAATTTTGCATTAAAAATGAATGCAAGATAATATATTCTAATATATGAAAAAGCTATTTTTTAAATGTGAAAATTAAATAAATAGTATTAAATGCTCCAGGAAAAGCTAACTGATATTTTCTAGGCAGTTTCAAAGAAATGTCATAATACCTCCCCCAAACTCTTTCTTTCAGCATCTGAAGTGATGTTTTAGAGGAGGTTCACCCAGCTCTCTATAATACCTGTCAATTAGCATGGAAATTAAAGAACAAAGAGGAGTGCTGTCTGGGGCTGATCATAACAGTCACCAATTGATTCTCTTTCAAACTGGGGGAAAATATGCTTGCAGGAAAATCACTTTTACTGTGTTTAAGAACCTTGTTAAGTTTTCTTTTAAATGTTGATCAGATTGTTTGCTTTAGAGGAGATACAAACCCTTTGAGAAAAGGATTTCTCAAAGAGGCTCAGAATTTTCTATCTCAAACCTTTTCTTCTGAAATTGACAGAGAAAATTCTTATTGATTAATGAAACAATTAAATTCAAATTTCAGTTCTCAATAGACCCAACTGCTGAGATCAAAAGGAAGGAGAAACACTTGGGTTAAGTTACTATAGTAGCTGTGCAACTTTTTCAGATTGGTAGAAAGAAAACACAACAAAACAGAACAAAACAAAACAAAGCAAAACAAAACACATGAAATTTCACATACTCAGCTACTCCGTAATTCCTCTCCATTTTTTCCCAATGATTGCAATTTCTTAAAAAAAGATGTAATTTAGGAAAACAAAAATTCAAAAGATAAATCCTTTTATTGGAGGGATTTTTTTAAAAGTCTTATACAGAAAAAAAGCTCTTGAAACTGGAAAATCTGTCTTGTCTATTGCTGCATAAAAACATACACACAGGATCATCTGATTATCTCAGTCACTTAAGCAACCAGCTTTTCAGATCAGATCATGATCTGAGTCCTGAGATCCAGCATAGCAGGATCCATGCTCAGTGGACAATGGACCTGAACAGACACCTTACCAAGAAGATATATCAGTGGCAAATAAGCATGTAAAAAGATGTTCCACATTATACGTTATTAGGGAACTGAACATTAAAATAACAATGAGATATTATCACATTTCTGTAGAGTGGCCAAAATCCAAAATACTGACAACATCAAATACTGGTAAGGTTGTGAAGCAACAGGAATTGCCATAACCATACTATATAGCAATCATGCTCTTTGGCATTTACAACAAATGAGTAGAAAACTTAGGTCCATCAAAAAAAACTGCACATAGATATTTACAACAGCTTTATTCATAATTGTCAAAACTTGGAAGCAGCCAACATGTCCTTCAGTCGGTGAATGGATAAATAACTCAGTGGGGAGTCTGCTTGGGATTCTCCCTCTCCTTCTGCCCCTACCCCTGCTCAAACACATGTGTGCTTTCTCTCTCTCTCTCTTTCTCTCTAAAAAATAAATAAATGAATCTTTAGAATGCACATACATCCAAAACTAAATGGCTTATGACAGTAAGAACCTATTATTTCTTCTGGTATTGCCTAAGTTCATTGATGTGGTTGCATTCAGCCAGTATGCCCACTGATCCCTGGCTCGTTTGTGGAAACGGAGAAAGCTTTCATCCTTCTTTTTTTGTTTGTTTGTATTTTCATTTTGCCTAGGTCCCAGAAATTAGGTAGCCAGTCTTAGCAAGAGACAAAGAAACAAGGAGGCTGATGTGGGAGTGAGATGAGGGTGAGTCAGAAAAAGTAGAACAAAGTAATTTGGATTTTGACTATGTTTGACTATAGAGTCAAGAGGAACTTCTGATGAAGTATAGGTTATATATGAGAGAAGGAGAAAGGCTTCAATTCCAAGTTTTAACACTATCCATATTTACTTCTGTCTTTAAGGTAAATGTTTTACATGTTGGAATTCAAAGAAGTAATATAGTCAGTGTCATAGCCAAAGTTCATTCCAACTGTTGATCACGACTACAAATGTACTAGTGTTGTGACTATTAGTAAGTTACTTAGTCTCCCCATAATTTGATTGCTTCACCTATGAATTCATAATGAAGTGTTTTGTTGTAATATTTAAAGAAATTATGTACTTGTACAATATTAAAAGCAAAATAAAATTATTGCTATTCTCTTGATCCAGTAAAGTTATAAGAAGAGTTATTTACCTTACTACAAAAAAGTGAGCAACAGTAAGGTTGTTTTCTACTTAAAAGAATTACTTCTTTTGTGGGCTGTATATCAATGATAGGAACTGGGTTTTTTTCCCCCCAAATTGCTTCTATGTTAATGTTTGTCTTTACCACCCCATTTAGCCTTGTATTACTCTAATAAGAAAGAAAATTAACTACTATTCATTATATATTGAATAAATAATATATATTTTACTGGCCTACTTGCCGTGGAGATACAAAATCAATCTCTCAGTTTCCCAGTATAATAAGTTCTAATTATTTGGTTTCCAAATTCAGTCCCCTGAAAAGGACAGGCTGTTATGTCAAATAAACTTATTTTCTTCCTTCTAACTCATGTTTCTTTTATTAGATACCTTGCTCCACCTTCACTGGATTTTGAATCTCCTATCTTTAAAGTGTCCTCTGACTGACATTCTAATCCCTGATGGCCTATTTAACTGGATTGTGACTTCTCCCTTCTCTTAAAGCCTCAGATATAGAGGATGGAGCTTTGGAAATAACCAATTCCTACAACTTTACAGAATTACCATCTTTCCCCAAATATTCAGAGTATGTTTTATATTGTTAAATGTCATGCTATAGCTTAAAAGGAAATTTATGCTCAGTTTTTAATCAACAAGTAGAATTACTGAATAGTTAATATATCAGTTCTTCTATAATTATTATCCATGAGATTATTCCAAACAGGGTCAAATGATATCACTTTTGAAACATTGACTTATTTTTTTATTAAAAAAATTATAATCCTGTTTTGATCTTTCCCTTTCTCTTAAAATCAGTTAGAGGACACTTGGGGTTGAGAATAAAGAGAAAATGTTCAAGTATCTTGGAAGTACGTTCTACAATCCTGATATAATCTGTTATAGATTCTGACCAAGAATGCCTTAAATTTTCCCGCAGCTTGATTACACTTTAGAACAATTTCTTCCTGACTAGATCCTGATCTTCCTTTTCTTAGGGCATTCATTTAAGAAAATTTGCAATTTAATATTCTTTCTCTCCCATTTTGAGCTATAAATCTGCTCTCAGCCTTTGGCCAACTTTACAAACCAAGAATGAATTTCTCAAGAATCTGAAAGCCATCCCTTTGAAATGCAATCAGGAAAAAGGTAGTGTTTCTATCTCCCAGTCTCCATGGAAGGCTAAGACCTAACTTGGATTGCGTTCCATTAACAGACACGATGGCCAAATTTCACTGATCAGCCTCCTTGTTAATGTTTTCTAGTACTTTTCCAGTAACTCAATCCAAGCTTCAAGATTGCCCTCCTTCTGTTCCAGTGGAGCCAGGTTGTCTTGACCCACATTCCATTGTCCTGAATAGTCTTTCTTACCTATCTGACTTGCCCAGTGCAATTTTCTTTAGCACATCTCATGGACTTTCTGAGTTTAGAAACAGAATGAAAAAAGGCAGTATCAGGAACCGACTGACTTAGATGGTTGGGGGGGAAATATATATGTATATATATATATTTATATATATGATAGTGAAAATAAATTATATTTATGACTACATAATTTATATTTAAATGTTTGCCATATGAAACTTATAGAAAGATTTTAATATGATCTGAAAGCAATGTAAAAAAAAAAAGATATTCCTTTATTAGCCTGTTTCCCAAAAATTAAAAAAAGAGTTTGAGTGTATTATCTATAAAGAATTTTAAAAGTAATTTTCCTAAGATTTAGAAATATCACAAAGACATTAGAATATAAGCTCATTAGGATAGGGCCATTTAAGTATTAATCATCACTCCCTAGGCATAGTTCTGGTACCGATATATAGAAAATATTCAAAAAATATTTTTTGAAATGTATTAATGAAGACCAAGTTAAAAACAAAAAAGAGGTCTATGGCAGGAGTGAGGATGGCTCGTCAAGACAAATTTAAGAAGGTAATATGAGGATGACCTAGATGAATTTGAAGGAAAAACATATCTTTAATATTCTTTTATCAGATTCTCAAATTATTATTGCGAAATAAATCTCACATGTCAAAAAAGTTCAGAAAACATGAATAAATGGTGAATAAATGATCAAGAGTAGATACCTGTAGTCACCACCAAAATGTAATTTTATATATATATATATATATATATATATTTTTTTTTTTTTCATAGTTGTCCATAATATTGAATATATTCTCACTCACTTGCAGGAAAATGGGTGATTCTTAAGCACATATTAAACTTTAGGTTTATATCAAATGATATATTTTTGGTACAGCAGAAGATAAAATAGAGCAATAGATTGACATTGTAAAAGATCTAAGTCAGTTTAAATGAATACATTTGTGTCAATTAATCTCTGGTATTTTTCACTGAAAAAACTTTCGCAGTGGATTCCTTTTAAGGAATTAAACCTCATTAGTTAACATTTTGGCAAAGATTAGGTATCTGAAATATTGCACTTTAACATTGTGCATAAACAAAAATTTCCAACAAATAGCCGTTTATTGGAAATTTCTTAGTTTTGGATAGTTCAAGAAAAGTTAATTATATTCAAGTAACAGGAAACTTGTAAATACTATCTAAAGACTGGTTCATGTTGAGCATACTCACATTATGGAAGGTGTATTGTACTCTGATGACATTTATTGATATAACACTTACTGATCTACTCATATAAAAAAAAGAATAGAAAGTTAAATACCTAATTTATTAAAAATATTTTAAAAAGCCAAAATATTTTATTTAAAGACATTTGCACCAAAGATCATGTACATAGTACAGCTTAAAGATATCAAGAAATACTGCCAATGCTCTTTATGATACTGGCATTTATCTGCAGTTGTCAAATTTAAAAAAAATTAGTAATTTGTACCTAGCAAATAAAGGAAACTCTTTGCTGCTATCACAGTAAATCAGTAAGTTGGAGCAGATTTCTATGCTTTCCTGAAAGAGTCCTAGTAATGTTTATGGTATATTTAAAACCCTTGAGATTCCCTTCCTGCTGACTCCCCATTGATATAACTGAATAAAAGTCTCTCTGGTAGCTGTTAAAAGGCTGTGCTGATCAAATGTCATTTTTTTCCAGCATGTACGCGCGCGCGTGTGTGTGTGTGTGTGTTATTTCTGGTCCATACCTCTAAATAAGGCATACTTTTCAAATGATTAAAGAAGAATTTGTCCTATAACTCCCAAAGCAACAATAGGAATGACATTTACATACCATTTCCTATGAATCAGATGGAAACTATAACGCATATACCAAGAGATTGCAAATGCAGTGAGGATGCACCTTGTGTGGAGAGACTCCCTAATAAACCCAGGTGTGGGAACTTCCCTTCTTAGGGGACTAGTGAGGTGGAAAGTCACCTGAGCAACTTGATGTAGGCATTCTGTGCAAGGATTCCCTGTGACCCCTGGGGCTTCTGTGGAAACCACTCACTAGGGAAGACCAGAAGGCCATCAGCAGCATATATCAAAGATGGAAACAACTGAAAATATTTTCTAGCAGCCGTTCTAAAAAAAAATGCTCCCTTGTTTCCTGTGCTTTCTCTGCCCACATTTAAGACCACTGAATCACTGCTAATAGCTCATAATAATTCTCAAATTCAGCAATCATACTGAATGCTTCCTGACTAGGTTGATGTATTGGTGAAGTCAGCTTGAGTTTCTACAAATATTAATATAACCGAGGGAACCTCCAAAAGCATATGAAATTATTGTTTATATATTACATAAATGATCACCTGCACACTGTGCATAGTTTAAGGAAACATACTGTATGAGAGGCACAGTGTTATGTCCCATATATTTCATTTTTGACTGTGCGAAAAGTGTCTCTTGCTGGAAAATCTGTTACAGTATAATGCGTAACTATGAAGGCAAGGGAGCACGGAGATACATTTATTCCTACACCATTCAAGTGGAACCATCATAAGAAAGCTAGGGGTCCTAACCTTACATGCAGTATAAATGATAAATATACCGTAATGCTTCCTTCTTGTGTTTTCAGTGTCCCATGGCTTTGGTATATATATTGGGTTATAGGACCTGTATCTTAAGATTGCTGACAAGATGTTTCAGATGGTACTTTCAATTTTTAAGACTTATTGAACTATGATTTTAAATTTGTTCAGCACATAAACATGTTAAGTAAAGAGGCCAGAATTATATTTTGTTACATTTCACTGAGCTGTGTATCATTTCGGAATGGCTTCATGTACACAGGCATGAAAAGAGTTCTGGCTTTAAATCTGTACTCATCAGACCTGAAAACAAAACAATTAAAATTAAATTATTCCCCCAGTGCCTTAAAACTAAACAGATGATTAAAAATAGCTGTTTGTGAGGCAAGTGAATGTGGGGAAATCTGTTTACTGCACCAAGAGAACCTCCAAGGAATTCTTGCTGCTGTGTGCCTGAAGTGAGTGATGCATTTGAGGGACCCATTTTCAATATCTTTAGTTTAGATTAGCAAACAGAAACTGTAATAAAAAGAGGTTAAAGAAATATAGGGACTCAGGTGTATTTAGGGTTAGCACAGAGCTCAAAATATTTAGTTGATTTTTCCCTGTTCATCCTGAATGTTTTTGTGGCTTACTCAAGATACTGTCCATAAAAACGCTGTGACTGCTAATGATGCTACCAGAACAACCTTCACATATTCTACTATTTGACCCCTACTTATATTTATAGAGATCTTCCTGCGTAGGGATGTAACCTGAAAAACTCCTCTTGCCCTATAGTTTCAATATTCAAAGTGTGATATCTGTCTCCTTGGGGATACCATTCACTGGGAAGAAAATATTAGAACTTTCAGGGGTATCATTAGTTTTACTTGACAAAATATACAGATAGGCTGTGAGATCCTTTAGTGCACATATTATTAAAATTATAATATTTAATGTTAACTGAATTAGGCACTATAAAGGAATTAGTAAGTTTCTGGAAAGTAAACACACATCAAATACAACAAAATAATGCAAACACGCGCAAGTGCACCATGGGGGAAAAATAGCAGAACCGAATGTAATTCTGCTCCTATGGTCCTGGTTTAAAATTTTGTTACATAAGCCATATTAAGTATATTAAGTAGAAATCTTGATGAGTGAGTCAGATCTGATAAGAACTCAGGTAAAACATCTACAAATATTCTTATTCAAAATGTGAAAATACATCTGTTTTGACTAACAATGAAACATTCTAAGAGTATTTTGTTGTTTTCTATTCACACAAGAGTTTTTCCAAGTTTGCAAGTTTCCAAGTTTGACTTCTATGATAATAAGTGGTTATCATTAATATTCTTTCTAATGGATATTTAAAAGAAAAATAGGGAGAGAAAAAGGGAAGAAGAAAAGAAGGAAGGAAGGAAGGAGGGAGGGAAGGAAGGAAGGAAAAGAGAGAGACATGGAGGTAGGGAAAGAGAGGGAGGAAGGAAGGAATGAGTGAAGGGAAAAAGGGAGAAAGAGAAAAAGAGAGAGAGAGAGAGGGAGGGAGGAAGGAAGGTGAATGTGATCTTATTTGAAAATAAGATCTTTGAAGATAACCAAGTTAAGATGAGGTCATGCTCCAATATGAATGGTATCCTTAGGAAAAGGGGAAATTTGCACACAGACACAGACACATACAGAGGAAACAGGATGTGAAGACACAGAGAATACCATCTACAAGTCAAGTAATGCCTGGGGTTACCAGAAACTAAGAGAGAGAGATGGAACAGATTCTCTCTCACAGACCTCAGAAGGAAACAACACTGCTGACACTTTGATCTTAGACTTCCAGCCTCCAGAGTTGTGTGACAATAAATTTCTGTTGTATAATCCACTCAGTTTGTGGTACTTAGTTACACAGCCCTAGGAAGCTAATTTACATATGAAAACCATATATGCATATGTTACAAAAAAAAAAAAAGCTAGGAGGCACAGTTTTCTAAGCTATTTAATTCCCTTGAAATAAAGAGTTTTGATAGATTTTGAATCATTTGTTAAACATGTGAAAACATAACACTTTTAGACTATTTTGCAAGAATATTTTACAATGTCAGAAAAATGGAAATTGAATAGTTGAATTACAGTTAAGTATCTTGTGTGGAATAGAAATAGGAGACTCTTATTCCTATAAGTGTAGACAATAATGCACTTTTTCTCTTCAGACTTGCATATCACTGGGAGATACTTTTTCAATGAAAACAAATATGACCAAAAATTGAAAAGATTTCAAATTAACATCTTTGATTCTCTGACTCATGAAGGGTTAAATTAAAATCAAATACTTATTATTAATGTTAACATAATTCTAAAAAAACTTTTAAAATTATCTCATTTAATGATTTAAACAATTCCATGAGGTTGATAATACCATTAATGCTCCCTTATAAACAAGGAAATTAAGATACAAAGAGTACAGGTGTGCCTGAGTGGCTCAGTGGGTTAAAAATCTGACTTCTGCTCAGGTCATCATCTCAGGATGAAGGGATCAAGCCCCAAGTTCTTCTGGCTCTTCACTCAGGTGGAGAGTCTGCTTCTCCCTCTCTCTCTGCCCCTCCCTTGGCTTCTGCATTCTCTTTCTCTCTCATTTTTCTTCTCTCAAATTAATAAAATCTTAAAAAAAAAAAAGACACAGAGCATAGAGTAAGATAGAAAGACTACTTAGGTAGTACATGGTAGACTGGGATTCCTGCCGAGGCAGTCTTGCCCTGGGGTTCTGCTCTCAATCATGACACTATTCTATCAGTAGAGTAAGTTTTTAGTTATTCGGAGCTGAAAAAATTGTGTATATATTATATATACACATCCACATCCACACATACATATGTATACACACATATATAGTTATATATATATATATACACATATATATGACTATTACTAGATAAAATATTTTAAATTATTTTAATTTCATCTCTTGCTCACACTTTCAGTTTTTGTTTTGTCTTTTCATAATGTACATGTGTAACAGGGCAGAGACATATTAAGCAACTTACATTTGGGAAACTAGATACTAAACCATCTGTGACTGCTAAAGGCAAACCTGTCATAGCACTTTAGTTCATAACACCTTCTTCCCCCTTTTTGTTTTTCTTCCCCATTCTTTTATATTTCTCCTAACTAATTATCTAAAGGAAAATATGCATTTCAATATTTTTACCATGATAATGTAAATAAAAATATCTGTGAAAATGTATAAAATGTAAATATGCATTATGATGTATTATATAAAAACAATTTAATATATACCTAAATAAGATCAAATGCTCAGAGGGTTTGTAATATGCAATATTTTCACAGTAACATATAAAGAGAATGTTTGTTAAGAACCTTTCCTTACTCTTATATCCTAAAACCAGAGGCAAAGTTGTATCTACTTTCTCATATTCTTTCAAACAATTTTCCTACTATACGGCCTGCAGTTTTATTTTATTCCTGGCTTTATTTATGTGCTCACTTTACTATACAAAATATTGTATCTTTATTCTAAAACATTTTATGTTATGTAGCATTCACATAGGTAAGGATCTATTGCAGAAAAACAGTTTACATCAAAAATGTAAACAAAAGAGGATGTTCTTAAAGCCTAAATTATTATTTTTGTTATTTTGATGTAGAGAAATAAGGTCGAAAAAGAGATCCATAGTATTTAGCCAGCAAATATCTACTATTCAAGACAATGATACTGTTGTTGTTATTTCTTTCTTTTTAATAAATAAATGTTAAAATTTCATTAATCTTTTTTGTGAGATCTGCAATTACTGCCCGTTATATGACTTAGCAATCCCATTAGAACATAGGTACACATTACTTATGTAGGAAAGCAATAGAAATTGTGAAGAATTTTATGAACAGTATTTTCTTTCCACTTCTTTTACCATAGTCTTTCTTTCTTCTTGCAACATTATACTCCCCACTCCTGAATAACATCTAAAAAATGAAGTCAATACTTGATTTCAAGATACATGAGAAACCATATTCTTTCTTGGCTTAGAAAGCAAGGAGGAGAGAAAACAATCTTCCCTGAGAATTTTTAGCTATGATAACAGTTTCTACTACTGATATTTGATCGGTTTCATAGCAATCAACAGTGAAATGGGAATATTAATTATAAGGGAGATGGCAACAAGTCCCACAGCATCTTTGTACCTGTATTCCCTGGGCCTTTAATTTAGCTACTAGAAATGTCATTGCCAGTGAGCAAGCCACAGATACTATTGTAACTGCATTATTTACTGGTAACTGATGCCTTTTATATTACTCAGACTATTCACTATTGTGTTCAAATTCTAGATGCTTTGAGACTGGATGTTCTAAAGATTTTAGTAAAAAAATTGGATTCAAACCCATTAGTCAAGTAGAGAATCAGACTGGAAGAAATGGAGTTAATTCGAAGTATCAGATATAGAGTCAAAATTGATCTGTTTGTAATTCTTTTAATGCTTTGAGAACAAGTTTAGTAAGGAACAGTATTTCTATATTTTTCACAACTAATTGTATAATCCTCACATGATGTCTACTCTTAGCACTTAATAATCTATCTCTCCTAGTATCTTCTTTTCTGTTTCCTTTTTAATAATAGGCATCACCTTCAAAAAAATCTAGATTAGATTATGTAACAATTTATCATGTACATAGCTTTGTGTGTGTCTTTCTCAGCTTGACTCCAAGCTGAGAAGATATGGATCTTTGTTTTGTCACTGATTCAAGCCAAGATCTAAAAGAGAACATAGCAATTACTATGAGGCACTGAGGGAATACTTGCTGAATGCATCACAGCTTACTTTTAACTTAGATTTTATAGTTTTTCTAAATAAGAGCTTACTGAATATACATCAGTCACTATGCTACAACTTTCAAAATATCAATTTATGTATCTAAAATTTCAAAAACATTGGAGGTAATTGTGTATTATTCACATTTTACAAATACAGAAACCAAGATAGAGAGGGAATTATCTGCTAATAAACGTTTAATGATTAGGGACATCTGGGTGGTGGCTCAGTCTATTAAGCCTCTGCCTTGGCTCACGTCATAATCCTAGGGTCCTGGAATTGAGCTCTTCATTGGGTTCTTCCCTCCTCCGCTGGAAGCCTGTCTCTCCTCCGCCTTTCTCTCTGTCTCTGTCTCATGAATAAATAAATTAAATATTTAAAAAAAAAGTTCATTAATATATTGAAAAACAAATAGAAAAGATCTTGATTTGTCATCTTTGCCAATTTCTGTGGTACAAACATTCTTACCACAGCTGAATTCAAGTCACAAAAGTAACAATGGGCTCTCAAAATTCCAAATATTTTACCATCAGCTTCTGCGTTCTGATACTAGCCCATGTAGCACTTGACTAAAAAGTTTCCTGTGGGGACGCCTGGGTGGCTCAGTTGGTTGAGCTGCTGCCTTAGGCTCAGGTCATGATCCTAGGGTCCTGGGATCGAGTCCCGCATCAGGCTCCTTGCTTGAGGGAGCCTGCTTCTCTCTCCACCTCGGCCTGCTTAAAAAAAAAAAAAAAAAAAAGTTTCCTGTGAATTATCTAGGGTTTCCCAGTTACAAGCAGTATATCTAGGCTGTGGAGTCAGGCAAATTATCTGTGTACAATCGTTTCAAAATCTGGTTAAGATTTTGAGTAATATTCTCAAATTATATCAATTAACAAAATAATCTTTAATTATTTTATGGATAGTTTTCTCCAAAATATTCGCTTCCCCATTTTAGCTAGTTGTCATCTCTGATTATTGTAGTTATTAAAGATTCCTAGGGATGCCTGGGTGACTCAGTTGGTTAAGCAGCCAACTTTTGGTTTTGACTCAGGTTATGATCTCAGTGTTGTGAGATGGATCCCTATTTTGGGCTCTGCATGCTTAAGATTCTCTTTCTCCCTCTCTATCTGCCATTCCCTCCTTCCCGCCCTCTCTCCTACCCCCACTGCCTTCTCTCTCTCTCTAAAAAAAAAAAAAAGTAAAATTCCTATTTTAATTATTAATCTTCTATCGGGTTGCATTCACCTATAAATCATAACAATGTTTGATTAGCAAAGTCATTCAGTTACACAGATTATATTACTTTGAAAAATATTGCTCTACTTAGCACTAATATTTTGAGAGTCAGGGGAGCTATCTTTCTTGAAGGATGTATTGGATTTATCCATTTCAAATCCCTTAGTACATATTGTAGCAGAATAAAGTAGACATTTGAAAATTTGAATAAAAATACAAATAGCAGATAGTCATACTGAATCTCATGGGTGAGAAGATGGAGGACATTTGAATCATATTACCAGATGTTCAGTCTCTCCTGTGAATTCAAAAACAAACAAAAAAATTGTTAATTAGAAATATTGAGGTCATCCTACATTTTAAAATACAATTCAGAACTTCATCTCATAAGAAAATGCAACTCTGAAATTAAAAATGTATGAAACCTAAAACACCACAAGAAAAAAATAGTAGAAATATCTTGATTTTCCTAACTTACAAAATAATTGTACCTGTATGGAATTAACTTTTTACTCTCTTTGATTTTACATAACAGATTTCCATCATTTCAAGTATAGGCGCAATAACCAAATAACCAATTCAGGTATCAAAAATCCAATCATCTCATTTTGGTATGCTGTGGTCTCTACAATCCAGTGCATTAATGGTTATACAGAGAGAGGGTTCAACATTAAATCCTTCCTTTTGAATCAGTTTCAAGTGGTTCTATTTCCAAAACTGCTCAAGCGAAGGCATTAATTATACATTTCCATTATGACAAAGCCAATATCAGCAGTCACTAAGGCATAATTTCTTTAGGAGACAATGCAACCTGTTCTCCAATCAGGTTTTGTTTCCCACAAGGAGTTATCAGTCTTAAATTACACAGCAAGCAGGCAAGAGAAAAGAAGCAAACAATAACCACTTCCCGTGGGAAAAAAGAATGAGGCTGTGACTCAGGGTATCCTATTAAATTAATATTCTATACTTCTGTCAGTTATTTCCATTCATACGCACTTACATGCACACAAATACACAAATAAGATAATTCAGGATAATTATGAATTTGATTGTATTTCTATTTGTAATTTTACTTTAGATAGGAAATTTTTATTTGCTGTTTCAGTATCATGTTAAGGTTTCTTTTTATCTCTTCTGAAAAACAAAAAGTGTGGGAAAATGATTATTACACGATAAGGATAATTTTCTCATCAAACAAAAACTTGCTTAATGAAAAACAAGTGAAACAGTAAGTTGAGGTTTGTCTTACTCCCCAAAATTGTGTATCTTACTTCACTAATTAATAACTTGTTACAGAAAAGAAAGTAACTCTGTTAATTCATCAAATTAAGGAAGAGGAAATAAAATCTAGAATAATATAGGAAAACATCTAGATGATCTTGTATGATGTATATATGATGTTGACTTCTTAGATACAACAAAACCATGATCCATAAAAAAGTAATTAATAAGTTGCACTTCACTAAAATTTAAAACTTCTGCTCTGTGAAAGACACTGTCAAGAAAATGAGAAAACAGGCTACAGACCAGGAGAAGATATTTGCAAAAGACAAAAGACATAGATAAACAACTCCTCTCCAAAATATATATAATAAAATATATATACAAAACACTCAATAATAAAAAAAATGAACCATTTGATCAAAAAAATGGACAATAGACCTGAACAGACACCTCACCAAGAAGACAAAGAAGACATATCAATGGCAAATAAGCATGTAAAAAGATGTTCCACATTATATGTTATTAGGGAACTGAAAATTAAAATAACAATGAGATACTATCATATTCCTACAGAGTGGCCAAAATCCAAAATACTGACACCACCAAGTACTGGTGAGGATGTGAAGCAACAGGAATTGTCATAACCATACTATCTAGCAATCATGTTCTTTGGCATTTACAACAAATGAATGGAAAACTTAGGTCCATCAAAAACAAAAACAAAACAAAACAAAACAAAAACCAAAATTGCACATGGATATTTACAAAAACTTTATTCATATTTGCCAAAACTTGGAAGCAACCGAGATGTCCTTCAGTAGGTGAATGGATAAATAACTTTGGTATATCCAGATAATGGAGTATTATTCAATACTGGAAAAAAAAAATTATGAGCTTCAATTCATGAAAAGACACAGAAGAAAGTTAAATCTATATTTAAGTGAAAGGAAAGTCTCCATATTTTACGATCTAATTATATTGTGTGCTGGAAAATGCAAAATTATAGGTACAGTAAAAAGATCAGTGGTACCAGGGGTTTGGGAGAGGGAAGGATGAATAGGCAGAGCACAGGCACTTTTTAGGATAGTGAAATTGCTCTATATAATACTAGAAGGGTAGATCTATGTCATTATACATATGCCCAAATTCATAGAACATAGAACACTAATAGGAAGCTGTAAATGTGAACTAGAGACATTTTGTGATGATGTATCTATGTAGGTACATCAATTGTAACAAATGATGTTGATACAGGGTGCGTATGGGTGTGTGCATGCACAGTATGTACTGGTGATAGAGGGCACCTCTACGTATCTTATGCTCAATTTTACTGTGAACCTAAAACTATTCTAAAAAATAAAGCCTGTTTAAAATAGTACAGCACATGGTAGAACTTGCTCTAATTAACCAAGACAACACCACATCATGGCCATAACCACCAAGAAAGAAACTACCTGGAAAGACTATCTGACACATCAACAAAATAAAACCAGAAAAAGTATCTTAACTTTAACACATTTTTCACAAATACAACCTAACTGATATGGGCATGCACTCTATTTACTCTGATATTAAGGAAAGCAATTGAAGATGTGGATTTCTGGCCTCTAAGACCAAAGTAGACTCCAAAGCATTGCAAACATTTCCTAAAACAGGCAAAGAGAGTCTTAATTCATGAGTGATGGGATTCTAGATGTTCACCTTCAGTGGGATGTCATTGTGCTGCCTTTGCAAACACGGCACTTTCAGGGGTAAAGCCTTCCTCAGTGTGACTGCAGGTCAGGGCAGCTGGATAAGTAATTCCCCGGGAGCCTCTGTCTCTCTTTCCACTCATCAATAAATTGTCAGAGAAGATATAAAAAGATATATATGTCCATAAAATATGAACATAAGGATTCAAGTGGCAGATCATCTTAGGAGAGCCTTTCAGGCTGATTTGTGTGTTAGACCGTGTGTCTCACTATAAACTTATTTCCACTTGGTATTGTCCAAACCTACAGACCACAGCAAATAGCAAATCACCATTGCCAGGATGAAATTACAAAACACTTGAGGTGCCTATATGGCTTGGTCGGTTGAGTGTCCAGCTCTTCATTTCAGCTCAGGTTTTGATCTCAGGGTTTTGAGATTGAGCCCTGTGTGGGGTTCCATACTCAGTGCGGCATCTGCCTCAGATCCCCTCTCTCCATCTCCCTCTCCTCCTTCCTCCACTCACATGCCCTCTTTCTCTCTCTAAGTAAATAAATTTTAAAAATAAATAGATAAAATACTAAGGAAAATAAATACTCCCCACCCATGAGAAACTCTAGCACTATACCATTAGGACTTGGTAGGTAATACTAGTGCAAAACAAACAAATAATAATGTCTAAAATTCCAGTGACTTCAAAAAAAAAAGATGACTTTTCACCCATGTTTTATCCATGTGCAAAGCTATTTGCAAGAGGGATTTTGCTAACCCTAGTAACATGTAGTCAGACTGAAGGAGGATCTATTATGGTACATACTCCTACACCTGCACAGGGAAAAGGGGAAGGTGTGTACAGGTCTGACCTCTTGCTCTTCCTGCCCAATGGTGAGTATATCTCTTGTGCTCACATTGCATTAACTGAAGCAAATCACAAGGGCATGAATAACATCAAAGTGGGTGGGCAGCTGCAAATCTGCCAAGTACGAGAAAGCAAGAGAATGAAAGTACTTGATAAATAGCACTAATGACTGCCACAGAGACTGTCAGTGAAGTGACCTTGAAAACACACGTTGCCTAAACTCAAAGGGCAACACCCACATTCAGGCCACCTCCACAGTTTCCCATGCTTTCTCTGCCCTGAGCTTATATTATCTCTTACCTTAGCTCTAACATTCCTCCAAAAACTCCTCTCCGACACTTTGATTACATGATTAATCCTCTACAACCTCGGCATATCACCACTGTCCTTAGAAGTTTCCTTTCCTGCTTTCTTTCTCCCTTTCACTGGTACCCTATCTGAAACTTTGCCCTCCTGTGCAGACACAACCTTCTTTGAAGGCCACATTGAGGTAACTAAGGGAGAGTTAGTACGATTACGGTAGGTTTTTGCAGGGGAGTATGGCTATGAGGGGTTTGCCTCATGAAGAGGGATAGTTGAATTTCCCCTCCTTTGCATATGGGCCATCTTTCGTAGTTGCTTTGACCACTGTAATGCACAGAAATGACATTCTGGAGCTCCAAGCCCCCATGTTAAAAAAAACTGTCGGTTTCTACTTCCACTCTGGGAGTAGGCAGCCATCATATGACAAAGTTCAGCTAAGGCTCCCGAATGATGAGGCACTATATGGAGATAGTGAGGCCATCTGGAAAGCCCCATAAGCCCAGCTATGTTAATGAAACCTTTTTGGGCCTTTCTTCATGTCTATTCCGCCTCCTGAATTCATCCAACTCGGGCACCTCAGCCCATATCCTGTGGAGCAGAATAGCCCAGAAGAACTTACTCAACTTCACAAAGAATTGGTGAGAAGTAATAAATCTTTGTTGTTTTAAGTCACTGCATTTGGAGATTTTTTTTTTTTTTTTTTTTTTTTTTTGTATTTATGTAGCTTCATATAAGCGAAATAGTTCTCCACTCTGGCTAAACATTTGAATCAACTGAATGACAATAGAACTTTTGGATGATTTGAGCCTATACCAGAAAAATGACCATTTCTAGGAGTAGGGCTTCAGCACCACTATTTTTAGAAGGTCCCAGGGTCACTCTGACACCCAGTCAGTGTTGAGAACTAGGTATTAATTTTGCTTGTTCTCTGGTTTTGCTTGTAACTCATTTCTCCTGTAACAGTAAGAAAGTCTTCCCATAGTTTTGCCTCATGCTATCTAGCTCTACTGCTCTCTGTTCTTGACTGAAAGTCTCATTCTTCAGGAACACTTGGTTCCTAAGCATTCTGAAAATGACATTTCTGTTCAATGTGGGGTGTAGTTAATGGATCATTGATTCAGTGAATTGCTTTTTGTTTGTTTGTTTGTTTGTTTTAACAATCTCTTTTGTGTGTTGATACATCTCAGTGAGAAAGGCCTCAAAATAAGAACACTTAACTTCTCTATAACATATGAGTCACTGACCGTATTTTTGAATCTTCAGGGATCATCTTGCCCTACCTTTTGGGGAACCTTGGGATCTTATGTTGCTAATGTGAGAAGTTGTCATTAAACGATCCAGTTTTCCTGCGAGCAGCTACTTTCAGCAATGAAAATTTCTTTATGTGACTGGGAGATTCAGAAATCTTTTACAGATTTTAAGTAAAGATGTAAAGTTATATTCAATTGGCAGAAGCATGAAACAGCCTATAAATCTAATAGATCTGTAGTAAATATCTACGAACATTAGATTTGCTGATCTTCAACTTTTTTTTTTTTTTTTTTTTTTTTTTTTAGATTTTATTTATTTATTTGACAGAGAGAGATCACAAGTAGACGGAGAGGCAGGCAGAGAGAGAGAGAGAGGGAAGCAGGCTTCTTGCTGAGCAGAGAGCCCGATGCGGGCCTCGATCCCAGGACCCTGGGATCATGACCTGAGCCGAAGGCAGCGGCGTAACCCGCTGAGCCACCCAGGCGCCCTCAACTTTTTTTTTTTTAAAGATTTTATTTATTTATTTGACAGACAGAGATCACAAGTAGGCAGAGAGAGAGGAAGAAGCATGCCCCCTGCGGAGCAGAGAGCCCAATAACGGGACTTGATCCCAGGATCCTGAGATCATGACCTGAGCCGAAGGCAGGGGCTTAACCCACTGAGCCACCCAGGTGCCCTGATCTTCAACTTTTTAATCAAAATATACCTTGTTCAAAATTTTAACATGTTTTCATTGAAGACTAATGCCACTGAGTTCCTAAAAGTATTGAGAATGAAAACACATCTTGCCAGGTCTAGTTCTGAATTGATTACTAAAGTGCTTACATTCAAGTATATTGGAAATGAACAAAGAATCATTGGAATCCAAGTTGTACCAATTACTGCTTGTGTGAACTTAATGAATCCACTTAGACTCTCTAAGCTCAGTGCCTCATTTATACCAATAATAGTATTTACATCTCAAAGCTATTTTGATGCTTAAAATAAGATAATGTTTCAATTACAGTTCTCAGAAGAAAGTAGGCACTAAGTAAATATTATCAATTTTAATTATGTCTTAGTATCATAATAATGAGCTTGCTAAAATCAACTAAGGAACACCTCCTACACATCATCCCTCTCATCCTCCACTGTGCAGGGATCTAAAAGAGGTAGGAGATATTTGAGAAGGGATTCAAGGATGGCATTCCAGATTGACAGCTTGAGTTTTAAAATAAACAACAAAATATGTAAAAATACAAAAAGGGAGTGAACATTTATTGAATGGCTACTAATCATCATTCTTTGCTCGGGGTCAACCAAAAAGTTAATGATACCACTTAGGAAGAGAGACCGCTGCCAGGTCTTTTAGATTACACGTGGGATTGGCTCAGAATGTTTTTGGGGTGACCAAAAATTCCTGCTGAATGTTTTTGAGTAGCAGAGTCATTTTAACTGTAATCATCCCATTTACCCTAGCTTAGTATATGAGAACTTAGCTTTGTTTCTAACTAGGGATAGAACCATGCAAAGAATCCAAGACTCCTGAGTCCCAGAGAGGTGCACTTTCCATTACATCTTGCAGCTGTAGGAATAAAAGAGACCAGTAAATGCTACTTGGGTTTCATGATTTCAAATATCCAGTAAAGATGAATTCACTTGCTGCACCTGCTTGTTGTTTTATCATTCCATTTCCTATTTCTCTTGTGAATTGGCCTACAGACACAATACCTATTTAGAATGATTGGATCTTGAAAAATGTAAATTGATATTTCATACCCCATAGGTTCTTCTGCAGTGGTAATATCTGTGGTATATGCACACTGCAAATTAAATCATTTTTTAAGCTAGCATAGGGTCTGTCTAATAAGAACCCTTATGAAATCCCACTGTGTCTGCTCAGTAGCAGCTTTTCACATTGAAACATTTAAGCTTTTAAAAAGCAACTGAACAAATGTGATTGATTATCAGTTCGCTTGCCAGATTCTACACTGAAATTAAAGAAAGTAAAAGCTCTTTTATGAAAGTGATATAACCACCTGCAATATTAAGCCAATAAAATATGTGTGTGGCTGTTTGTGAACGGTCTTGACCCAGCTGTATAAAGTAGCCTTCTAGAATGTAGAAGCCTTATATAGTAACTGATCAATCTTTCCTAACTGTGGCAAAGCAGTAAAAAGCATTCCAAATTGACTGAAAGGTCAAAACACTCTGAAAGGATTCTGTGATTGAAGCAAATATGAAGTTAGCCACACTAGTGATAGGCAGAACAAATGAAAAATGCAACCTATTAGTATGTACTTGGGAGACATTCTAAGAATTATTAACTCATTAAACATGAGTTCCCACTGCCTGACACACAACAAAATGAGATTTGGTTGAGCATTAATTTGTTTTTCTGCTTATCTAAGTGCTAACCACTGCCATGATAAGTTTGAATGAGCTGATGTACTTCTCTGCAAATAGCTGTGTAACATATAAATATCCCACTTTTACCTAAAGTCTCCATAGAACCCATTTATATAGCTACAGATAATATTTGTGTACATTCCTTTGTTTAAGAAACGTAAACACAACCAAATAAATGCAGGATTCTCTCTTAATAGTTAACTTGGGATTCAATTTACAGAGAAGCAAGCCTGAATTTGGATGGACCTGTTCAGTAGATCTGTTCTCTTTGGCAGGAAAGATTTCAGCAGCAGCAAATACAAGGTAGTCCAGAGTAGCCTGCTATCAATATCAGTTTTCTATCTTCAGGTTACCAGGAATTTTCTGGGATTTTTTTTAAGTATTAAAAACAGCATGTAGCTGTGGGTTATTAGAACCTATATGAATGGGTAACAATTGAAAGGCATGACTTCACTGGTAGAAGGATCATGTTTAAAAAGACAAGACAGAGGGATGGGATAGGGTTGGGACAAACTGAAATGTGGGAAGAAGTCAATAACTGGTTATGAAAAGTCAGGTGTAACTCAGAGAGTTGGTTACAAGGAACAAAGATATTTCTTATTGTATGGGAAGCAGGGAACAAGTTTAAATCAGTAGCAAGAACAGCAGACAAATAAATCAATTGATTTATTTGGTCCCTGGGGCTGGGTAAGGTTTGGACCTTTGTTGTACTTTATGTAGCCACACTCATGTAGTATGGAGACATTGTTGCAGACATCAAGGTAAGCCTCTGCTGCATGGAAAAAGTGAATTTATTCCATGTATGGTGGGATTCTTCATCTTTGTGTGCATGTGCAAATTTTCTCTTAGAATTATTTTATATAACTACTAGTCACTGATTGTTTGAAGTGCCTAAATTAGGGCAAGAGTTTATGTCATGTAAATACATTTCATTTTCTAGGCAAACAACTTCCACTAAAAACATGAATAATACAGCCAAATAACTTTCATTGTGAGCGAATATAAAACAAAAAGAGAAAGAAAGAGATGGAATGACAGAGGTAAGTAAAAATAGGTAAGCCTAACATTCTGGGAATATTCCTGAATTATTGCTTAGGGAAGTTCCAAAGCAAAAGTTTGAAAATGCTTTAAACAATGATTACATAATAATAAAAAATGGAGAAAGTCACCAAGATGGCAAATTTGACAATTGTGGTGACAATGATAGAATAATTTTATGCCATATAATTGTACCATCGATATCCAAACTTTTATTCCAAATTTGTAGGAAACAAGCTACAATTTTTGTCCTCTACCTCAAAACTTGGTATTATAGAAGGGTAAACACTCCATTAAATACCATAACACAAATATGGTGAAAATGAATTTAATAAATTAAAATCAAAGTTATCTTTCTTCAAGAATTATTTATTCATATATGAAATAAATATGCTCGAGTAAGTGCAAAATACTGTTTCCTATGGTTGCCATATTATCAGGCATAGGTTCTACATTTTTCTTTAAGTGTGTATGTATTTACAGAATTGTTACTCCCGGTGTGTCCTTTCCCCAGTCAGATGATGTTTGTGGAAGAAGCAGTGTTGCCCTATACAAGAGCACCCCCTGCTGACACATTCTGGAGACCCATTCCAATTATTTTAAGAACCATTAAATTGAAATATCCCCCACTACATCTTAGAACTGTGCTTGTATGTGCGATGTGTACTGACACAGTATACATATACAGCCAGCAACATCATCCCAAGAACTTAGCTCAAGGCACTGTTGGTATTTTTCTCATCTTTCAAGACAGCAAGCAAAATGACAAAAACTCAATCTTTTCCTGTGTTTAACATTTTATGTAATTTGTAACTGTGTTTTTTATTGCTCCTGCAACAAATTACTACAAATTTAGTAGAATTAAAAGATCGCAAATTTATGACCTTAAAGTTCTGTAAGTCAGAAGTCTAACATGGTCCTTGCTATGCTAACATCAAGATGTGGACAAGGCTGCACTGCTTTCTAGTGTCTCTAGGGCGGAGTCTGTTGCGTTGCTATTTCCTCTTCTAGAAGATGCCCACATTCCTTGGCTCATAGTTCCCTTCTTCCCTCTTCAAAACCAGCAAAGTTGCCTCTCTCTGTACCTTTCTCCCATAGGCACATCTCCTTCTGACTCTCCCCTCGTTTCCCTTACCATTTTTAAGGACTTTTGTGCCTATCTCTACCCAAATAATCTAGACAGTCTCCCTGTTTTAAGGTCAGCTAACTAGCAGTCTTAGCCATGTACCACACTATACTCACAAATGTTGGGGATTAGAATGTGGACAACTCTATGGGAGGTTTGGAGACAGTCACAGCAACCAATAATTTCTTCCTTTTTTTTTTTTAAATTTTCTTTCAATAATTTCTTCTTACATGAGAAAATAGCATCTGCTTAGAAATTTATAAAACTACATATCTTCATATTAATGTCTGATAAAAGGTTGCCAAGATTTTAGTATTTATTCAAATAACAGTAGCCAAATTTCTTAATATATGTATTTTCTTCTCTTTAGAATATGCAGTAGTAATGAAACTCTGATGGAAGACAGTTAGCAAAGCTGTAAAAGAAAGAAAAGTAGGATTGGAAACCCTATTGTATTACTGCTAAAATGTTAAGGACTTCTAGGATAAAAACATACTTTGGGAATTTCGCTTCACATGTAACACAAACCAAACACACTTGAAATAATTAGATAAGAGGGGCGCCTGGGTGGCTCAGTTGGTTAAGCCTCTGCCTTCAGGTCGGGTCATGATCTTGGGGTCCTGGAATCAAGCCCCGCATCAGACTCTCTGCTTAGCAGGGAGCCTGCTTCCACCACCCTTTCTGCCTGCTGCTCTGCCTACTTGTGATCTCTCTCTTTCTCTGTGTCAAATAAATAAAGAAAATATTTTTAAAAATAAAAAAAAAATAATTACATAAGAGTAAAACAATAATTTTTATCACTTTTCAAAATTTTGTAGTTGGGATAATATGGAAGCCTGAAAGGCAATCACTTAACCTCTCTTGGTGCTCAGATATTACATCTGTAAATAGTGAAAATGTCTATTTCAAAGGATTGGTGTGAAAATTAAATAAAAGAATCCATCAAAAGTAAATGCCGTTCTGTGTAGCACCTAGCAAAAATTTTGTGATCAAAAAGGTTATCATCTTCAACCCTAAATAATCTCTAGATATGAGAAAACAAAAGCAATTTTCATTTTTAACAATGCATTAGTATGAAGTTTGAAACATAAAGGGCATGAATATTTTCAAATCTGTTTGAAAGAAAGAACATGAAGTTTTACATTTTTAACATACTGATTGTGTTGGTAGACATCTACCAAGCAATTTCATTAAGCTTTCGAGATTGTTAGCCTTTCTTCTTTCCTAAAACATTAAAGTGAAAAATACATATATAAATATTTTTTGGATCAAAGCCAATTAATTTTATCCTCCTATGCACAGTTAAGGACAGAGTTGTTTTAGCTGAGTGGTCACACTCAGAAAATTTAATGTGAATTCTTTCTATTCCCAAAGAGCCATATCTTAAATGCAAATCCTTTCAGGAAACAGGAACACTACTACAAATAGTGCTTGACTCATTTTCCTAAACTGCTGTTCTCCCATTTTTATTTATTTGATTGAAGGACCACATGAGGTAACATATTCTGACATTTTTAAGATTTAATTGAGTTCCTCTAAAAGACATTGTAAAAGATAAGAAATAAGCAAACAACAAATAATAACAAGGAATACAGTGATTCATGTCTAAAGCATCATTCTAAAGGAGTGAGAATACATTTAAATAAATAAATAAAATTACAAGGAAATAAAACTGCCTATGGCAAGTTTACTGAGAAAACATGGATAGAAGAATCTCTTAGAAAATGGGGATCAGGAGCCTTTTCCAGGGGAGGAAATGTAGCTGCATGTCTCTAGGAATGAGTGAATATAATAAGGCAGATGACAACTATAGAAGAGGGACAGAAACTGTGAAGACAGGGGAGAGTGGAAAACCATGTTATGCTCAAGCGAAGAAGAATAAGAACTCTGATGTGGATTGAGTGGCATTGGAATGAGACAAGATTTCGAGGAAATTGATGCCATTGAAGACTTTTCATTTTAAGTTCAGTGGATGAGAAGCTGAGAAATTGTCACTCCTCCTAATAACAAGTAAAAAGCTGAAGAAACTGAAAAATCAACAACTCTTTTTAGGTCTGCCAGAGATGTAAGGCCCCAGAGCAAACTGCCATAAAGTTTGGAGAAACAGATAGACAAACACAGAGAACCCAACTCACCAGAACAGAAACCCACCTCCACTGGAACCAGTACCATGGTCAGGAAAACCTGTGCTGTGTGGTTCATGAATTGCAGGAGGCTCAATTTGGACACATCTCAGAGATAAATACTCCAGGGGACTCAGTCACAAAGAGGTCTCCACACTTTTATGAGTTTTACTTTTAGGAGTTCTATCAATTTCTCATAGTGACCATTAGAAAAGAATCTCTTTGATCCTCTAGCAGAGGGAGAGAAAAATAACCATTTTGAAATTCACCAGAGCAATATCTTCTTAACAAGTCTGCTATCAAGAGAAACTATTTTAACCCCCATAGGTTAAGCTAAAGTCTGACTGACCTGGGGGAAGGGAAATACCCAATTCCAGCCCACTCTAACTTTCCTCAGAGAGGAAGAGAAATACCCAACTCCATCCTTGTCTTGCCATCCTGTACTACATAAGTGGATGAAAAAAAGAAAACTGCTGAGAAGCACTTGTGTTCACAGCCCAGGGGCAGAGACTCTCTAAAAGACTGAGACCTAATTATAGGACTAGAGAACTCTTCCCTTCCCCTGACACCTCACACCACATTACTAAAGGCCTATTGACAATAGTTCCTTTTTCTGGGCACAGCATGTCTACCTTTCAAGAGAAAATTATAAGGCATACTGAAAAGTGAAAAACATGTTTTGAACAGACAGAGCAAGCATTAGAACAAGATCCAGATCCAGCAGGGATGTTGAAATTATCAGACCATGAAGTTAAAACAACTATGATCAATATGCAAAGAGCTTGTGTTAGGGTTTTCCAGAGAAACAAAACTAATTCTCTATCTCTCTATCTCTATTTCTAGCTATATCTAGAAAGAGACAGAGACAAAGTGATTCATGATATGAAGTAACTCACAAATTATGAATCCCCCCCAAAGTTCCAAGATTTGCCATCAGCAAGCTGGAGCTGGAGGAAAAAAAACAAACCAAACCAAACAAAAAACAGTGGTGTAATTCAGTCCAAATCTAAAGGCCTGAGAACCATGGGAGTTGATGGTGTAAGTCCCGGTTTAAAAGCCTGAGAATTAGCAGGCCAATGGTGTAAGTCTTGGTCTGAATCCAAAGGCCTAAGAACCAAAACAGAAATATCCAAGGACAAGAGAAGATGGATCTCAGCTCAAGCATACAGCAAATTCTTCCTTTCTCCTCCTTTTTTTTTTTCTACTTAAGCTCTCTACTGATTGGATAATACCAAGCGACATTGGTGAAGTTGATCTTCTTTTCAATTTACCTATTCAAAAGCTTATCTCTTTTCAAAACAGCCTTTTAGACACACCCAGAAACAATGTTTTACCAAGTAACTGGATATATCTAGCTCAGTCAATTTGAAAATTGAATCTTAAGAGCTCTAATGGGAGAAGTAGACACCATGAAAGCATTTTTGGAACAGCAGAGAGATAGAAGTTTTAAGAAATAATCAAAAAGAAATACTTTTGATAAAAATAATATGACAGATACAAAGAATGCTTTTGATGGTCTCATGAAGATTAGATATGACTGGAGAAAGAATCTCTAGGCTTCGGAATATGTCATTTTAAATGTCCAAACCTGAAAAACAAACAGCAAAAGTAAAACAAACAAACAAATGAACAAACAAACAAAAACAAAACAAAACAAGCCCAGAATATCCAAGGACTGTGGGACAACTACAAAAGGTGTAATGTATGCATAATAATAATACCAGAATGAGACAAAAGAGAAAAAGGAACACAGGAATATTTGAAAAAAATAATGACTGTTTCCCCAAATTGATGTCAGATATCAAACCACAGACACAGGAAGCTCAGAGATCAGTGAGCAGGATAAATGCAAACAAGGACAACATCAACCAAATGATCTTGAAGGAAGCCGGGGGTGGGGGCGGGGAATGCCTTACCTATAGAGGATAAATATAAGAATTCTATCTGACTTTTCAGAAAGTATGCAAACAAGAAGAAAGTAGAATGAAATATTTAAAACACTAAGAGAAAAAACAAAAACAAAACAAAGCCTTAGAAATCTGTATCCAGAAAAATTATTTTTTTTTCAAAAGTGAAGGAGAAATAAAAACATTCTCAGAGAAAAAAAAAATTGTTAGCATTTTTTTGCTAGTATACATCTTGCAAGAAATGTTAAAAAAGATACTCAGAGAGTAGGAAAACGATGTAGGTCAAACACTTAGATCTACATAAAGAAAGGAAGAACATTACAGAAGGAATAAGTGAAAGTAAAACAAAAACTTGCATTGTTCTTACCCATAAATCAGATAACTGTTCAAAAAACTTTCACTGTTCTTATCCATAAATCAGGTAACTGTTCAGAATAACAATAGCAATAATACACTCAAAAAAGCTATACAGATGGCAAATAGGCATATGAAAACATGGTCAACATCCTGTGTCATTAGGGAATTGCAAATTAAAACAACAATGAAATACAACTACACTCCCAATATAATGGTCAAAATGACACAGTCACTTTGGAAGATAGTTGGGGAGTCTCTTAAAAAAAACTAGTCAGGGGGCACCTGGGTGGCTCAGTGGGTTAAAGCCTCTGCCTTTGGCTCAGGTCATGATCCCAGGGTCCTGGGATCAAGCCCTGCATCAAGCTCTCTGCTGAGCAGGGAGCCTGCTTCCTTCTCTCTCTCTCTCTCTGCCTGCCTCTCTGCCTACTTATAATCTCTATCAAATAAATAAAATCTTAAAAAAAAATATAGCCCTTGCCTAGGTAAGAATGTTTACTTTTCATGTCCCTTTAAAAAAACAAAACAAAACAAAACAAAAAAATCTAGTCATATTCCTACCAAGCAATCCAGGCAACCACTTTCCTTGGTATTTACACAAAGGAGTGAAATAGTTATGCTCACACACAAGTCTGGATGTGTATGTTTATGGCAGCTTTATTCATAATTGCCAAAACTTGGAAGCAGCTAAGATGTCCTTCAGTAGATGAAGGGATAAACTGTGGACCATCCCAATGATAGAATGGGATTCAGTACTATAAAGAAATGAGCTATTAAATCATGGAAAAATATAAAGGAATATTAAATGCATGTAACTAAGGGAAGAAAGTCAACCTGAACAGGCTACATGTTATATGATTTCAACTATATGACATTCTGGAAAAGTTATAACAACTGAACCAGTAAAATGTTCAGTGGTTTTAGGGAATAGGGGAGAAAGAGGGTAGAGGAGAGAGATAGAGAAAAGGGAGAACAGAGGTTTTCAGGGTAGTGAAACTCTTCTGTATGAATATAATTGTGGATACCTGTCATTGTATATTTGTCAAAGCCCATGGAATGTAAAAACACCAAGAGCGAATCCTAATGTAGACTATGGACTTTGGGTGAAAACATGTTAATATAAGTTCATTGACTGTAACAATTGTATCACTCTGGAAGAGGATATTGTTAGTGGAGGAGGTTGTACAAGCTTGGAAACAGGTAGTACGTGTAACTCTGTACTTTCACTAAGTTTTTTGTGAACCTAAAACTGCTCTAAAAAACAAAGTCAATTAAAAAAAAAAAGAATGTATATCAAAGTATTTGTTCAATGTTTATATTGCATAGTCAGAAATCATTATTATTTATTTGTGTACAAAAAGCATCTATTCCTCTAAATCTATTGTAAAGAAAGAGCATGTAGTTTTGAAATTTTAACACACCAATTGGTTGGTCATAAGTCTTCCTGATTGTTTGCCTTTGTAACATAATATTGTGGTATTATGATGCAAACATTTCTTTTAATAGGAAGAAAAGATATGCACATGATTTACTATTTTTTTTTTTTAAGATCCATTAATCTTGGTGCTATTTCTTGGTCAGATAACAATGTAATCTAAGGCCACTATTTAGATTAGTAGACTAGTTGACAAGAGAGTATTGTCAAAATAACTGAGGCCTTTAAGTATATAATGGAGAAATGGAGGAAATATATTTATATTTTACATACTTTCATTGCTAAAAGTAGCATTTTCTCCTTGTAACTCTTGCTAGTCTCTACTCTTTGACTAAGAGAAAGATTTGACTAAATAGTAATCTTATAATTTTTCAACAATATTAAATCTTAGCTTTCAATGGAAAGGATAGTCTAACATTAATTATATCAATTTTCCTCTCTGCCAAACCTCCAAATAGAAAATATGTTCATTCATTTAATCCTGAAACATTTTAAGCACCAAGTATAAGAACGGCACATTTCAACTCCCACAGAAACGCCAAGACAAATATGGCATATTCAGATATGCTTATTATATCAGGGGTACCGAGTAATTAGAGCAAATAGTCAACCAATCAAAGCAAAATCTGGCTGGTATGCTGCCTAGTTCTTACCATAAGAAGTTTACAGTGCAATAGAGAAAGAAACGTATATGGCTACAATACAAAGGAAAACCTTGAAATGTCAAATGATGGCATATGTGAAAATAAGCAGGCAGCAGAGAAGGCAGTTAGGAAGTTTTTAGAGAAAAAGCAGCATTTGAGCTGGAAATTAGAAAGGGGGAGGAAGGAAAGAAAACATACCTTAAGAAAACATAACACAAATATTAAACATTTGTGGTGTTTGAATATTAAGGACAAGAAAAAAATTCTGTTCATAGCTTGAAAATTGCTGATCATCACAGTACATTAAAAGTACACTAACTCGGGGCACCTGGGTGGCTCAGTGGGTTAAAGCCTCTGCCTTCGGCTCGGGTCGTGATCCCAGGGTCCTGGGATTGAGCCCCACATTGGGCTCTCTGCTCAGCAGGGAGCCTGCTTCCTCCTCTCTCTCTCTGCCTGCTTCTCTGCTTACTTGTGATCTCTGTCAAATAAATAAATAAAATCTTAAAAAAAAAAAAAAGTACACTAACTCAAAAATCTGCTGTGATCCTGAAGGATCCTCAGGGTAGCTCCATGACCCAGCTGACTTCTATTTTGTGGTCCCATCACTTCAACAAGTGGCTTTGAGGGAAGTGGAGATAAGGCTTTTTTGTGTGTAAAGATTTTATTTATTTATTTGAGAGACAGAGAGAGAGAGAGACCCTGAGTGGGGAGAGGAGCAGAGGGAGAGGGAGAAACAGACTACCCACTGTAGGGAGCCTAATGTGGGCTCCATCCCAGGACCCAACCGAAGTCATTTGCTCAACTGACTGAGCTACCCAGGCACCCCAAAAACAAAGTTTTTAATGTACCTGATGCTGAGGAGACACACTCCACTAACACTCATAATCCTTTGGTCAGAGTAGTAACAACTAGTCACATGATTGACCATGATTTCCATGACCTGGTTGGGTAAGGAGGAAGGAGAGGGGAACCAGATAGTAGTGGTTACTAGTAATGTTTACCACAGAAACACATTCATCACCTCTGTTTCAGCAAGTAAACATGGAAAGTAAACCTATCTGTAACCGAATATACAGAAAATTTGAGAGCTCATGACTTAATCCATGGTCAGAAATGTGCATTCTCCCCTAAAGTTATCTATATTTGATTATAAAAGTGCCAGTTACACAGAAACTCCTCAGTTGTTTCCCTGGCCATGCAAGGATATGAACCCTATGTGCCACTTGAAATTTAGGACTCTCTGGTATAAAAATCAAGACAAATAGAGGATATATTTATTGTATTATAAGTGAGGAGCTTTGTGATTTTTTTTTTTCAGCTGTGCCACAAAGTCTTATAATTCTTGGGGAAAAAAATTAGTTAACTTTTCTAGATCAGTTTTTTTAGTCTTATGAAACTTCAATGAAAGAATCACCAAAGTTTAATAATCTCAAACATAACAAAGTTTGGATGACATGATGTATTTTATATTTCCTTTTCTAATTTCTACTTAAGACAACATGCCAAATAAAAGTGGTGATTAAAAGAATAAGTTGAACTTGACAAATATTCAAAATTATCCTTCAAGCTTCCCTTCTGATCTTTTTTATGTGACTTTTTTTAAAAAATGAAAGCACTTATTAAAGGAGATACTTCTTATACTGTGAAATTAAGACAAGCTGGAGTTGGATCCTAGATGGAATTACTTTGTTCAAAATCAAGTTATTTGGTTAATAATAATAATAATAACAACCTAGTAGTTTCAGTAGTTATTCTTGAGTATTTATATACATGGAGAAGTCATTGGTAATCTTTGGAAACCATTTATTTCAAATAACAAGCATGTTATATTATTGCAGAATATTGTAAGTTCTTTGACATGTTAAAAGTCTTCATAAGAAATCTCTTTTTACAAGTGCTAAATAATACGTTTATATGAATACATCATCTACAGATACATTTCAATACAGCATTTCAGAATCAGGTAGTTCATTTAACATAGCACACTTTTTTTTTCAGACTAAGGATAGAAAGGAAGAGATGCTAAGAGATACAAGCTTTCCTTATGTTAGGGGGAGAAATAAGCCTGTGAAGCTAAAATGGTACCTAAGAAAGGATATTATTTATAGAAGCTAGAATATGAAAGGAAATGGCAGGAGATGTCAAAATTGATTGAAACACTCAACCTTGACAGCTCTGAAATTTGCAGGTTGAATACCTGCCACAATTTGTGAATGATCCTCTATATTCTTAAACTGCTTGGTTTAGTAGCATTGTGATAGAAATGGATGAGAGAAGTCAGGAAACTATAAGCCGTATACAAGTTCTATTTCATTCCCAAGACTTATCACAATATATGTTATTCTATAATAATAATAAAAAAAAAAGACCTGGAGAAGTATATATTGATGTTGATCAGAAATTTCACCTTTGGAAGCTATTCTTTTTGTTACACATAAAGAATTTCAAAATGTAAACACTTCCAAAGAATTTTTTTTTTTTTACACTGAGGTGTTCTCTTATAATGCAAGTCATCTGTACATGAACATATATTCTTTTATTAAATGTATTTGTTTACCTGCTATTAGGGTAGTTGGATATTGTGTATATGTGTATGTCTGTGCATGTCTGTGTGTAACAGTTAAACTTTTTGCTCAACGTATGGTAATGAAGAATTTTTGGCTGCTTTATTAAATAAAATTGGCTAAATTGCAGAATGCTCTAAATAACCAAGCAAGAAAGTAATAAACAAATATTGCCAAATGAAAATGCAAAGACAATGGTTAGACTCTCTTGGCTAGTCGGGGGTAACATAGGCTAAATAAAGCCAGCCATTCAGGATGTTTTCAAGAGTCTGAATACAACTAGATCAGAAATAAAATTTCTTGATTTCAATTAAGTTAAAACAAGATAAATAGTAAACTAAGGAGAACCTTCCACTGATGTAGAAACATTCTCTTCAGTCTAGCAAAATCCAAATCCCACCATTCTCACCCAACATTTGTATTTTTTAAACACACACACAACCATGCACAGTATATCAAGTACAGAAAAATATAACTATAGTTATTTTAGTTAATATACTATCGTAGAATATACATTTATATTGATAGTAGAGTTATTTAAATTTAGTTAGTATTTTCTCCTAAGATAATGGCCAAAATTATGCATTTCAAGTCACTGAACATCTTAACTGTGTTCTCTCTTTGTAAATATTAAGACAATGGTGACTTTGTAAAAAACATACATTTTGTTGAAGTAAGTTGAGAAATTACTAGTCCCTAAACAATATTCCCAAAAGAAACTACCTCTAGGGATTCTGCATGGCTCAGTCAGTTAAGTGTCCAACTCTCGGTTTTCAGCTCAAGTCATGATCTCACAGCCATGGGATCAAGCCCCATGTCAGGCTCTATGCTCACTGGGGAATCGGCTTTACATTCTCTCTCCCTCTCTTCTTCACTCACTCTCTCTCTCAAATAAATAAATAAAATCTTTATAAAAGAGAAAGTAACTCTAAAGGAAATATACAAAATATTTACCATTAATATGAAAGAAAACAAACAATAATATTCTCCTTTGTTTCTTTCCAGGTATTTTCCAGAATGGGCACAAAGAGGAATGTTGACTTAAAAAAAAAAAAAATCTTGAAAATATGGTTACTGTCTTATGACAATGAGAGACAGAAAAAAAAATGGGTTCCAATGCATATGTTTAATTGATAAAGAGTAAGTGTTAATGAATAGCCCAATCTCATCTAAACACCAAGTTTAATTATTCTGAGAAATAAGTTTGATTCTCCCACCATCATCAGCACCAATACCACCAAAAACATGCCCTGATCTAACCACTATCCAAGAATAGAACTCATTGTTCCACTTAAATAGAAAACAGAGGGGGAAACCCTGGTAAGTTGATTAAGAGAAACACTTCAGTACTTTCTTGTAGGGAAAACATACATTTTTTATTCACATGGGATATGCATCCTTGCTTTGGTATCTGTTTATCACTCAATCTTAATGTATTATAGTGTGCCACCCCAAACACTCCCAAATCACATATCCCAATACCTTGATTGTGATTTGTCATTCTATTCTCTCTCTTATTATATTTCAACATCACCACTCCCTTTTCACAGAGAAACACAGGGCCCATATAATACAATAATTGTAACTATATTTATATAGTTATATAAATATGTAAGTTTATATTTATATATATATTTATATAGAGCCAATTACAGTACTTGACAAATATCAAACTCTCCAAGGTCTTCTGAATAATTGGAAAAAGTAATGTATGAATGTGATAGCTCCAGATTGTGTAGTGTTTGCTAAAAGTAATTTCTGACTGAAATAAACTCTCTATCTACAAATTATATTGAAATATTTCAATGTAATCTAAGAGATATCCAAATTACTGGTATAAACTGTCAGAGTAGTGAAAGAAAAAATCATGAAAGTTATGTAAAACTAAATATGCAGAATATATCAGAAATATCTTGTGATCAATACCAGTTTTTTTGTTTTACATAAAGTTAAACTGCAGTTCATTTTGTTTACTTATTTATTTATTTTTTCAATTTGTTTACTTGAGAGAGAGAGAGTGTGAGTAAGTGGGTTGGGGGAGGTTCAGAGGGAGAGGGAGAGAGAGAAATTCAAGCAGAATCCCCTTTGAGAGTGGAGCCTAACAAAGGGCTTGATCTCAAGACCCTGAGATAATGACCTGAGCCAAAACAGTAATTGGAAGCTTAACTGACTGAGCCACCCAGGTGCCCCTGCATTTTTTTTTAAACAAAATGACCTAAATATGGAAGAATAATGGTATTATAGAAAGAGGATATTATTTGCAACAAGTTGACCTGATTTTAAATTTCAGATTTGCCATTTTGTTGCTTTGTGACCATGGAGAAGTTATATACACTCTCAAGCTTGATTACCTTGTAGTGAAAACTGGTATCTAATATTGCTATTTTAATGAAAAAATGTTTGAACACAGTGCTCACATTTGGAAGACACTGGCAATAGATGGTCTCTCTATTAAGTTGTTACATTCTACTTTCCTTCAGAGGACAATTAATTGATTTATTTAATTTCTTAAGTCAAATGTGAGATAATCAAAATCTGACAGAGGACTAAGTGTGCACTATTGAGAAAATATTTTAAAAACTCAAACCCAGTTTCATATAAACTAAGGACAAATCTACCTATTTCATTAAGATACCATGAGGATCAAATTAAGGCAGAGAAGTGAGTGACTTTGGAAGTTATATTAGTATTAAATACAAATTAAGTTAAAACTGAAACTGTGATTCAATATCAAACTAAATAAAGGTGCAAGGAAACTGGAAGAAGACAATATCACGGGTGATCTTTCTGTTAAATTTGTTATATTACTCATTTATCAGATTAATGTGTATTTGAAATAACAAATTCCTGTTTAAACCTATAAAATCAAATAAATATTTATTTAGAAATTAATAAATGAACATTCAAATTATTCAGTAGTTAAAGGAGTGGAGATATAAATATTATAAGAATACAAGGCATAATGGATTATAAGAATTCTATGTTAACAAAGGACAAATTGTGAATATGTCAATATAAATACAAAGAGTTAAGATAACAGGTAGAGGAATAAGTTGGGGTAAGGTACAGAAACTAGAAACTTTCAAAATGGTGCTAGTTCCAGACCCATAACATGTAGTTGACTTGTAAGTCTGTGGGAGAAAGTTTGTCACAAACACAAGAAGTGTTCTCAAAATCAGTGACATTGGTGGGGGAACAGGATGTGAGGGAATAATGCTATAGGTGGAACATAGCATTAGTCATGGTCAGTAACTCTTGTGTAAAGAGTGAATTGGTGACCAATGTCTTCCTGTAGAGCAATGTTTTCATTAATGGAAAGAAATATGAGAAGCATAACCTAGCTTTGAGGAAGAAAGGATGGCAGGAAGCACCATCTTATAAATGAACTACAGAGAAACTGAGGAACAATATGGATCTATAGCTAAATTTTCATATGAAATGGGTGCTGGATTTAGATGCCTGGAGATTTTCATGTAAAAAAGAAAAGTAATCATTAAGTATGTAAGAAATGCATTTCTTATTACAAAGTATGAAATGATCATGATACCCTTGTTAAAATAATTTCAATCATGAATTACAGCAATTCTAACAAACTTGCATAGAGATTGTTCATCTTGCCATCATCTTGTTTTGTTGTGATTGTTCTTTTTTTATGGCGAAATTGTACTACAGCAAATTATTGAGAAGATAGTAACTTTATTACATATGCATTAAAGAAATTAGCCATATACCTGAAATGAAGTTTGTCGCGGAGATAGTAGCTCTCTTAATCTCTAAACATATAAAATCTCTCATTTATATAATTCTTTCACCAATTACTAAGTTATTACTTATTGATTCACTTTATTAAAGACACTGAAACTTTAAAATTACTCAAGATTCTGAGACCATTAAAATCCCCATTTATTAACAATGATAGGAGGAATGAGGAAAGAGTTTGTCACTTTCTCCAAAAAATATTAATTTGTGGCATCATTCTTCTCTTTCCCCCAAATAAGCATCCAGTTTCTAGAAGAATTCTAAACAATAAGTTTTATTTTAACTTTTTTTCTTTTATTTTTTTAAAAGATTTTATTTATTTATTTGACAGAGAAAGGGAGAGATTACAAGTAGGCAGAGAGGCAGGCAGAGAGAAAGGGGGAAGCAGGCTCCCTGCTGAGCAGACAGCCTAATGTGGGTCCCAGGATCCTGAGACCATGACCTGAGCCGAAGGCAGAGGCTTAAAACTACTGAGTCACCCAGGTGCCCCTTTTTTTCTTTTTTTTAAAGACTTATTTATTTTTCAGAGAGAGAGAGAGAGAGAGCGAGAGCACAAGCAGGGCAGCAGCAGGCAGAAGAAGAAGCAGGCTCTCTACTAAGCAAGCAATCCAATATAGGACTCGATCACACAACCCCAGGATCATGACCTGAGCAAAAGGCAGACGCTTAACTGACTGAGCCACCCAGATGTCCCTGGACTCACTTTTTTCCAAAAAAGAGACTGACTTTCCCTTTACATTCCCTATTCCAGTGTCCCTCCTTGGGAAAATGAGGAGGCAGTGATCTAAATCTTATCAACGTTCCTTCTCCTGGTTGGAAACTTGCCCTAAAGATAATTTAGTCTGATTTTCCCTCTTGCTGGAGATGAAGGAATGAAGTCTCCCAAATCTCAAGGAATTATAGGTGTTTAATGAAGAAATGAGGACAGAACATCAGTTTCCCTACTAATCCAGCTTATTTTTATTGTATTTTCCTGCTTTTCTTTTCTTTTCTTTTAATTTTTCAGTGTTCCAAAATTCCTTGTGTATGCACCACACCCAGTGCTCCATGAAACACATCTCCTCATAATACCTAAGACCAGGCTCCCCCATCCCCCCAAGCCCCTCCCTTCCAAAACCCTCAGTTTGTTTCTCAGAGTCCACAGCCTCTCATGGTTCTTGTCCCTCTCCAATTTCCCCCAATTCATTTTTCCTTTTCTTCTCCTAATGTCCTCCATGTTATTCCTTATGCTCCAAAAGTAAGTGAAACCATATGAAAATTGACTTTCTCAGCTTGACTTATTTCACTCAGCATAATCTCCTCCAGTCCCATCCATGTTGATACAAAAGTTGGGTATTCATCCTTTCTGATGGCTGAATAATATTTCATTGTATATATGGACAACATCTTCTTTATTCATCCAGGTTTCCAGGAATGCATCCATTTCTTCTAGGTTGCTTAACTTATTGGCATGTAACTATTGATAATAATTTCTGATGATTGTTTCTATTTTCTTGGTGTTAGTCATGATCTCTCCCATTTTATTTATAATTTTATTAATTTGGGTCCTCTCTCTTTTCTTTTGGATTAGTTTGGCCAGTGGTTTATCAATCTTATTGATTCTTTCAAAGTACCAGCTTTTAGTTTTATTGATGTGTTCTACTGTATCTCTAATTTCTATCTCATTGATCTTTGCTTTAATCTTGATTATTTCCATTCTTGTGTGTGGGGTTGGCTTAATTTGTTGCTCAATCTCCAGTTCTTTAAAGTGTAAAGAAAGGTGGTGTATTCTGGATTTTTCAATTTTTTTTGAGGGAGGCTTCAATGGCTATGTATTTCCCCTTAGGACCACCTTTGCTTTATCCCATAGGTTTTGGACCGATGTGTCTTCATTCACATTTGTTTCCATGAATTGTTTAAGTTCTTTGATTTCCTGGTTGTTCCAAACATTCTTGAGGAGGATGGTCTTTAGCTTCCAAGTGTTTGAATTCCTTCCAAACTTTTACTTGTGGTTGAATTCCAGGTTCAAAACATCGTGGTCTGAGGATATGCAGGGAATAATCTCAATCTTTTGGTATTGGTTGAGCCCCGATTTGTGACCCAGTATGTGGTCTATTCTGGAGAATGTTCCATGTGCGCTCTAGAAGAATGAGTATTCTGTTGTTCTGGTGTGGAATGTTCTGTATATATCTATGAGATCCATCTGATCCAATGTGTCATTCAAAGCTCTTGTTTCTTTATTGATTTTCTGCTTGGATGATCTATTACTGAGAGTGGTGTATTAAGATCCCCTACAGTTAATGTATTCATATAAATAAATATGACTCTTTATTTTGATTAACATTTGGCTTATGTAGTTGGCTGCTCCTATATTGGGTGCATAAATATTTATAATTGTTAGGTCCTCTTGGTGGATAGACCCTGTAAGAATGATATAGTGTCCTTCTGTATCTCTGATTATAGTCTTTAGCTTAAAATATAATTTATTTGACATGAGAACAGCTACCCCAGCTTCCTCTGAGGCCTGTTGGTGTGAAAGATGGTTCTCCCTCCCTTCACTTTCAGTCTAGATGTATCTAGATGTATCTTTAGGTCCAAATGTGTTTCTTGAAGACAGCATATGGACGGGTCCTATTGTTTTATCAATTCTGTAAGCCTGTGCCATTTTATGGGAGCATTTAGGCCATTCACATAGAGAGTGATTTTTGAAAGATAAGTTTTATTGGCCTCATATTGCCTGTGAAGTCCTTGTTTTTATAGATTGTCTCTGTAAATTTCTGTTCTATGTCACTCTTAGGTTCTTTCTTCTTTTATAGAACCCCCCCCCCTTAATATTTCCTGTAGTGCCAGCTTGGTGATCACATACCCTTTAAAACCTTCCCAGTCTTGGAAGCTCTTTATCTCTCTATCCATTTTGAATGTTAGCCTTGTTGGATAAAGTATTGTTGGCTGCATGTTCTTCTCATTTAGTGCCCTGAATATGTCTTGCCAGCACTTTCTGGCTTGTCAGGTTTCTGTGGATAGGTCTGACATTATTCTGATGGTCCTTCCTTTGTACATTAGGAATATCTTCCCTCTACCTGCCCTTAAGACCTCTTGCCTGAAATTATGATTTGTGAAATTCACAGTTAAGTGTCTGGATGTCTTTCTATACTCGTTGATCTTGGGATGGATCCTTTCTGCCTCTAGGACACGAACACTTGTTCCAGTCCCCAGATTAGGGACATTTTCATCCAGAATTTGTTCAACTATATCTTCTAGTCTTCTCCTTTTCTCCACCCCATCAGGGATCCTAATAATTCTGATGTTGGAATGGTTCATGGTGTCATTTATTTCCCTAATTCTGTTTTCATGGCTTCTAAGCACTTTGTTCCAGGTCTCCTCTTGATCCTTCTTTTCTATCAGTTTGTCTTCTAGATCAGTAATTCTATCTTCTCCCTCAGTTACCCTAGCTGTTAGAGTATTTAGATTCGATCATATATCATTTATAGTATTTTTAACTTCTGCCAGATCAGCTCTCACTTCTGCCCTTAGAGATTCTATGCTGTCACTAATGGTCTTCTCCAACCTAGCCATTGCCTGGATAATCATTACCTTGTATTCCCTTTCTGACATACTGTTTATGTCCATATCCAATAGTTCTGTGGCAGAGGGCACAATCTCTGAATTTTTCCTCTGTTGGTTGTTCCTCTTCCTAGTCATTTTGGTGAGAGGTGGTTGAGGGAATGTATAGCTGAGTATATCAACCACAATCCAGGCAAGGTGCACCGAGGAAAGTTTCAGAGCAATCAGAAGTCACCACCAAGAAGAAAGAAAAAAGAAAAAAAAAAATGAGAGAGGAAAGAAAAAAAAGAGAGAGAGAGAAAGAGAGAGAGAGAAAATCCAGCCAAGATGAGCCCCAAAAGTAAGATTTATAGGGTATATAAATAAGAATTAACAAACAAAAAGACCGAAAAAAGTAAAAGATGAACAAAAGAGAAAAACCAAGCCAAAATTAACCCCAAGTATAAGATTTATATAGTACTGGAACAAAAACAAATACAGAGAAACATTAACAGAAGAATACGATGGGAGGGTGGTTATAAATCCTCGATGTGGGCAAGGAAGGTTATTTCGGTTCTTTCTGGGTGTATCTTGTTATATTTGTTAAAGGACTCAACTTTCCAGTGAAACAGGGAAATTAAAACTGGTTAATATTGAATGGGGAAAAAGGATTACCTTGAAGCTTATATATATATATATATATATATATATATATATATATATATATATATAAAGAAACAGAGGTATATGTATGAAAAAAGTTCAAGTTAAAAAATTATTATGGAATATGTTGTATTAAACCTCTAGTTGTAATGGTAAGTAGGTTTAAAAATTTAAAAGAACAAGAATCATGAGAAAGAAAGAAAGAAAGAAAGAAAGAAAGAAAAAAAGAAAGAAAGAAAGAAAGAAACAAAGAAAGAATCTATGAAATATACAGGTTTGGGGGCAATACCGGAAGCTTAATATATTGTTTTCCCCTGATGTTGGGGTTTTACAGTTTTATGGGGACCCTGTCTTGGTTGTCCTCTTGTTATTTTGGCTTGTGTTCTGGGGGAGGGGCCTGCCACCTTGTTTTTTAGTCAATGTTGCTTGGGTTGAGTTGCTCTGCCCCCTATCAAGGGGCTGAGCTCTGTGGAAACTGGTTTTTCAGGATTTTGTCCTCTTGAGGTTTTGTCTTCTGGTGGCTTTTTGTGGTTTTTTCAGAGGTTTAGTAGAAAGTAAACTGTCCATACCCAGACCTCTGCCTCATAAAGAAGCCTCAGACTGCTCCTCTCTGGGTAGTCCCGAACATACAGACTCCCCCTCTGCAAACTCCGTTGAACACTGCAACCTCCCACAGGTGGTGCACACCCCCCAACACCTCTCAGTGTTCTCCTTAGGTCCCCACTTGTCTCTGTACCCCCATGTCACTAAAACACAAGCGATATTGGTCCAGGCGAGCCTGAACCCTGGTGACTGCTGTTGCCAGGACTCCTGTCTCAGGTCCATGCCCACGCTGGGTAAACTGACATCTGGCAGAGGCACAAGCCACAGAAAGCTGAGGGCTGAAAGACTCTGACTAGATATCATGCTGGCCTCTCTCAGGCGGGGTTGGTAGTGTACCCAGTCCAAGTGGTGGTGCAAGCAGTGGAAAATTGCAGGCTCAGGGGCCACAGCCTGGAAGCCCCACTGGACTCTCTCTGTCATGGGTGGTCACCAGCAGTGACCATCCTGGGACCATGGGCTTAGGTCCATGCCCATGACCACCCAGTTCTGCCAGTTGTCCCTTAAGATCTTTTGCTCCTTTTGAGTGCTTTTAACCAGACTCCAAGTTAATGCTGGTCCCCTAACACAGGACACTTTTGTATAGAAGTATTACTTTCCAGTGGGTAGCTTCTGGTTGCTCCCTCCTCCTTCTGTTTATCCTCCAATATCAGTCCCAGCATTCCCATTCCACTTTGCCTCTCCACTGATGTCTTCTGCCCCCATAGAGATCCATAAGTATATAATCTTACATCTTAGGCTGATTTCATGGGTGTTCAGAGTGTTCTGGTAGATATTTAGCTCACATTAGGATGGGTTGAAACAGGATGTCCTACTTCTCTGCCATCTTACCCCTCCTCTGTTAATTTAACTTTTTTAATGCAGATATTTTTATACAATGTTACAAAAACAATATATAAATTACTTATATTCACACAAACATTCAGATACCTACAGAGTTACTTTTTGTGAAGGTGATCATTTTAAAAATGAAGTACAGATGCTTACATAAATTGGTAACCATCTAAGAAAATCATTAGCCTTTTAACCAGAATGAAAACAAAAATTGGTAGTCTGGTTTAAGGAAAAGATTTTTATCACTGTTGTCTCAGTAGGGAAAAATCAGAAAGATAAATAGGCAACAAAAATAACTTCTCTGTACATAAAGTAATAATTGATTCTAATTATTTTCATTGTTATTTAAAAAATGCCAAATTTCTTAAGAGACAAGTAAAGCTGGTGGGGACAAGATGACAGGGAAGTAGGAGGAGGCGCCTTTTCAACCTGTACCCTAAAGTGAGCTGATTACCTACCAAAGAACTCCGATCACCCATGAAATCAGCCTGAGATCAGAATTACACACATCTGGATCTCTACAGGGGCAGAAGACGCCAGTGGGCAGGTAAAGCAGAGTGGGAACATCGGACTGATATCAGAAGATAAACAAAAGGGGGAGGGAGCTACCAGAGGTGACCGGTTGGAAACTAATACCCCTAATTCCAGCAAGAGTGCCCTGCATCTGGGGACCAGCATTAACTTGGAGACTGGTTGAAAGCACTCCAAAAGAGCAAAAGATCGCGGGGGGGGGGGAATTGTGGGAATCGGGGTGGCTAGGGACAGGGGCTTAAGTCCCCGGTCCCAGAACAGCCTCCCCTGGCGCTGAGCCAGAGAGAGTGCGGTGGAGAAACCAAGTCTTGATCCCTGAGCCGCCAGCGCGCCCAAGATTGCATGGGTTCTGACCCTGTGAGGGGATGGAAGCCATGCCGGACGGCAGAACGCGCAAGCCCTGCTACAGAGCCTGAGATGCTCATGCCCCTCATCCTACCCTGAGAGAGGTACAAAGTCCCAGCCGGCGCTCTTTGACACCCGCCATTGTTTCAGAGCCTAAGACGCGCGCCCCAAACTCTCCCCTGAGAGAGGTGCATGAAGGCCCAGCCTGGTGCTTTCGGACCTGCGCCCCATTCTCAGAGCCTGAGATGCACGCGTGACCCACAGCCTCCCCTGAAAGAGGTGCGTGCAAGCTGGGCGCTCTTAGACCCAGAAAGACCCGGCACTCCCAGCCCAGGCCAGCGGGAAAATCTCAGTGTGCGATTGCTGCTTGGAAACTCTCTGGTGGTCTGGAGCTGCCCAGATAGCTGCCGCTGCTTTGGTTTTGGGTACAAGCAGAAGATCCTGCATCCCCAGGGACCCTGACTCGGAACCTGCTCTGCCAGCGGCCAAGGGGGGATTTATATGGGCTCTGCAACACCCACAGAAGAACAGACTGAAGCTTCTCTCTGAGAGGGAGGTCAGGGTGCAGTTTGCTTTCCTCTAAACCTACAAAAACCATCAAAAGCAGTCAAGGCGAGAGGAAAAAAAAAAAAAAAGTGAACAAACATAAAAACCTCCAGAGAACAAAAGCCTGAAAAAACTGTTTTCCTCAGAGCCCACCCCCTTGAGCGGGGACTGGAGGACTTAACTCAGGGAACATCATTGACTGAAAACCCACGTGGCAGGCCCCTCCCCAAGAAAACCAACCAGGAAAGAAAAAAAAAAAAAAAAGACTACAAGAGAACCACCAACACTACTTCATAGGACAACTTTATTTTAATTTGTTCCCACTATTCTGGCTCATTTTTTTTATATAGATAATTTTTTAACCTATTTACCATCACAGCGATCTGTCCAGTACATCAAATTCCATAATAATAACCTTCTAACCTGAATTTTTTGATACATACACCTGTGTTTTTCTTTTGCATTTCTATTTTTTGAATTTTTTAAAATTTTAGTTTAGTGTAGTCTAGTTTATTCCTTTTTTATTTTTATTTTCTAATATTCATATAGAGTTAAACTTCAAAGTAATCCCCTTTCCCCAATCAATACTACCCCTATAGGTAAACCAATTTTTAATCCCCCTTTAGCCTAGGAAAGTTGAGTCCTTTAACAAAGATAACAAGATACATCCAGGAAGAATCAAAACAAACTTCCTCCCCCACACTGATAATTTATAACCACTCTCCCACCTTTTTTTTCCACCAGTGTTTCTGTGTTTTTGTGTTTGTCCTGATAGTATATAAATCTTACACTTGGGGTTCTTTTCGAGAAGGTTCTTCCTTTATTTGCATATATATTTTTTTTCTCTTGTTATATACTTTTATCAGTCTTTTTGTTTGTCTGTTTTTGTTTGTATACCTCATAAATCTTACCTTGGGGCCCATTTGGGCTGAACCTTCTCTTTCATCTTCCCTTTCTTTCCTGTCTCTCTCTCTCTCTTTTTTTTTTTCTTTTTCTTTTCTTTTTTCTCTCATTTGGGTGGGGAATCCTGATTGCTCAGAAGTGTTCCAGGGTGCGCCCAGACTGCATCACGGTCGATACAACCAGCTACATCTGTTCAGTCATCTCTCACCAAAATGACTAGGAGGAGGAATGCCCAACAGAAGAAAAATACAGAGGATGGACCTTCTGCAACAGAGCTAATGGCTATCAACATAGACAATATGTCGGAAAGAGAATTCAGGCTAACAATTATCCAGGCAATAGCTAGGTTGGAGAAAGCCATGGATGACCAAACAGGATTGATTAGGGCCGAGCTGAAAGCGACCAGATAGGATGTTCACAATGTTAGGGCAGAGCTAAAAGCTACCAGGGCTGAGGTTCACAATGCTCTCAATGAGTTCCAATCTAATTTAAATTCTCTCGAAGCTAGGGTAACTGAGACAGAAGATAGAATTAGTGATCTGGAGGACAAACAGATAGAGAGAAAGGATCAAGAGGAAGCCTGGAACAAACAGCTTAGAAACCATGAAAACAGAATCAGGGAAATAAATAACGCCATGAAATGTTCCAACATCAGAATTATTGGAATCCCTGAAGGGGAGGAGAGAGAAAGAAGTCTGGAAGATATAGTGGAAAAGGTTCTTCATGAAAATTTTCCCAATCTTGTGAATGGAACCAGCATTCATGTACTAGAGGCTGAACGGTCTACACCCAAGATTATAGATTCCAGAAAAACATCAAAGCACCTGATAGTCAAATTGAGGACTCATAATTGTAGGTATAATCTCTTGAAAGCCCCTAGGACAAAGAGGCTCCTTCCTTACTGAGGAAAGCCCATCAGAATAACGTCAGACCTGTCCACAGAGACCTGGCAAGCCAGAAAGGGCTGGCAAGATATATTCAGGGCACTAAATGAGAAGAACATGCAGCCAAGAATACTTTATCCAGCAAGACTGACATTCAAAATGGATGGAGAGATAAAGAGTTTCCAAGACCGGCAAGGCTTAAAAGACTATGCTACCACCAAGCCAACACTGCAGGAAATACTAAGGGGGGGGTTCTATAAAAGAGGAAAAATACTAAGAATAGCATTGAACAGAAATATAGAGACAATCTACAGAAAGAAAGACCTCAAAGGTAACACGATGTCAATAAAAACATATCTATCAATAATCACTCTCAATGTGAATGGCCTAAATGTGCCCATAAAATGGCACAGGGTTGCAGATTGGATAAAACGACAGGACCCATCCATATGTTGTCTACAAGAGACACATTTTGAACCTAAAGATACACACAGACTGAAAGTGAAGGGATGGAGAAGCATCTTTCATGCCAATGGGACTCAAAAGAAGGCTGGGGTAGCGATTCTCATATCAGATAAATTAGATTTTAAACTAAAGACTGTAGTCAGAGATACAGAAGGACACTACATCATTCTTTTTTTTTTTTTTTAAAGATTTATTTATTTATTTATTTGACAGAGAGAGAGCACAAGCAGGCAGAGAGGCAGGCAGACAGAGAGGAGGAAGCAGGCTACCTGCTGAGCAGAGAGCCCGATGCGGGGCTCGATCCCAGGACCCTGAGATCATGACCTGAGCCGAAGGCAGCGGCCCAACCCACTGAGCCACCCAGGCGCCCCATTTTTTTTTTTTAAAGATTTATTTATTTATTTATTTGAGAGAGAGAGACACTACATTCTTAAAGGGACTATCCACCAAGATGATCTAACAATTGTAAATATCTATGCCCCCAATATAGGAGCAGCCAATTACATAAGAAAACTGTTAATCAAGATAAAGAGTCATATTGATATGAATACAATAATAGTAGGAGATCTTAACACGCCTCTCTCAGAAATAGACAGATCATCGAAGCAGAAAATCAATAAAGAAGCAAGAGCATTGAATGACACATTGGACCAGATGGACCTCATAGATATATATAGAACATTCCACCCTAAAACAACAGAATACTCACTCTTCTCAAGTGCACATGGAACCTTCTCAAGAATAGACCACATACTGGGTCACAAATCAGGGCTCAACTGATACCAAAAGGCTGAGATTATTCCCTGCATATTCTCAGATCACAATGCTTTGAAAATGGAGAGCAATCACAAGGAAAAGTTCAGAAGGAACTCAAACAACTGGAAGCTAAAGACCACCTTGCTTAAGAATGCTTGGATCAACCAGGAGATCAAAGAAGAACTGAAACAATTCATGGAAACCAATGAGAATGAAGACACTTCTGTCCAAAACCTATGGGATACAGCAAAGGTGGTCCTAAGGGGGAAATACATAGCCATCCAAGCCTCCCTCAAAAAAGTGGAAAAATCCAGAACACAGCAACTGTCTCTACAACTTAAAGAACTGGAGAATCAACAACAAATCAAGCCAACTCCACACATAAGAAGGGAAATAATCAAGATTAGAGCTGAGATCAATGAGGTAGAAACCAGAGATACAGTAGAACGTATCAATGAAAATAGAAGCTGGTTTTTTGAAAGAATCAATAAGATCGATAAACCATTGGCCACACTAATCCAAAAGAAAAGAGAGAAAGCCCAAATTAATAAAATTATGAATGAAAAGGGAGAGATCACAACTAACACCAAGGAAGTAGAAACAATTATCAGACGTTATGATCAACAGTTATATGCCAATAAACTAAGCAACCTAGATGACATGGATGCATTCCTGGAAAACTATAAACTCCCAAAATTGAACCAGGAAGAAATCGACAACCTAAATAGACCGATATCTAGTAATGAGATTGAAGCAGTGATCAAAAACCTCCCAAAAAACAAGAGCCCAGGACCTGACGGATTCCCTGGGGAATTCTACCAAACTTTCAAAGAAGAAATAACACCTATTCTCCTGAAGCTGTTTCAAAAAATTGAAGCAGAAGGAAAACTTCCAGACTCTTTATATGAAGCCAGCATTACCCTGATCCCCAAACCAGGCAAAGACCCTACCAAAAAGGAGAATTCCAGACCAATATCACTGATGAATATGGATGCTAAGATTCTCAACAAGATCCTAGCAAACAGGATCCAACAGCACATTAAAAAGATTATCCACCATGACCAGGTGGGATTCATTCCTGGGCTACAAGGATGGTTCAACATTCGCAAATCAATCAATATGATAGAACAAATTAATAAGAGAAGAGAGAAGAAACACATGGTCCTCTCAATTGATGCAGAAAAAGCCTTTGACAAAATCCAGCATCTGTTCCTGATTAAAACGCTTCAAAGTATAGGGATAGAGAGAACATTCCTGAACTTCATAAAATCTATCTATGAAAGACCCACAGCAAATATCATCCTCAATGGGAAAAAGCTTGCAGCCTTCCCATTGAGATCAGGAACACGACAAGGATGCCCACTCTCACCACTCTTGTTCAACATAGTATTAGAAGTCCCAGCAACAGCAATCAGACAACAAAGAGAAATAAAAGGTATCCAAATTGGCAATGAAGAAGTCAAACTCTCTCTCTTTGCAGATGACATGATTCTTTATATGGAAAACCCAAAGACTCCACCCCCAAACTACTAGAAACTCATACAGCAATTCAGTAACGTGGTAGGGTACAGAGTCAATGTACAGAAATCAGTGGCTTTCTTATACACTAACAATGAAAATTCAGAAAGGGAAATTAGAGAATCGATTCCATTTACTATAGCACCAAGAACCATAAGATACCTGGGAATAAACCTAACCAAAGGGGTAAAGGATCTGTACTCGAGGAACTACAGAACACTCATGAAAGAAATTGAAGAAGACACAAAAAGATGGAAGACCATTCCATGCTCTTGGATCGGAAGAATAAACATTGTTAAAATGTTTATACTGCCTAGAGCAATCTATACATTTAATGCCATTCCGATCAAAATTCCACCGGTATTTTTCAAAGAGCTGGAGCAAATAATCCAGAAATTTGTATGGAACCAGAAGAGACCCCGAATCGCTAAGGAAATGTTGAAAAACAAAAATAAAAATGGGGGCATCACGTTACCTGATTTCAAGCTTTACTACAAAGCTGTGATCACCAAGACAGCATGGTACTGGCATAAAAACAGGCACATAGACCAGTGGAATAGAGTAGAGAGCCCAGATATGGACCCTCAACTCTATGGTCAAATAATCTTCGACAAAACAGGAAAAAATATACAGTGGAAAAAAGACAGTCTCTTCAATAAATGGTGCTGGGAAAACTGGGCAGCTATATGTAGAAGAATGAAACTCGACCATTCTCTTACCCCGTACACAAAGATAAACTCAAAATGGATAAAAGGCCTCAACGTGAGACAGGAATCCTTTAGAATCCTAGAGGAGAATATAGGCAGTAACCTCTTTGATATCAGCCACAGCAACTTCTTTCAAGATATGTCTCCAAAGGCAAAGGAAACAAAAGTGAAAATGAACTTTTGGGACTTCATCAAAATCAAAAGCTTCTGCACAGTAAAGGAAACAGTCAACAAAACAAAGAGGCAACCCACAGAATGGGAGAAGATATTTGCAAATGATAGTACAGACAAAAGGTTGATATCCAGGATCTATAATGAACTCCTCAAACTCAACACACACAAAACAGATAATCATATCAAAAAATGGGCAGAAGTTATGAACAGACACTTCTCCAATGAAGACATACAAATGGCTATCAGACACATGAAAAATGTTCATCATCACTAGCCATCAGGGAGATTCAAATTAAAACCACATTGAGATATCACCTTACACCAGTAAAATGGCCAAAATTAGCAAGACAGGAAACAACATGTGTTGGAGGGGATGTGGAGAAAGGGGAACCCTCTTACACTGTTGGTGGGAATGCAAGTTGGTGCAGCCTTTTTGGAGAACAGTGTGGAGATTCCTCAAGAAATTAAAAATAGAGCTTCCCTAGGACCCTGCATTGCACTACTGGGTATTTACCCCAAAGATACAGATGTAGTGAAAAGAAGGGCCATCTGTACCCCAATGTTTATAGCAGCAATGGCCACAGTCGCCAAACTGTGGAAAGAACCAAGATGCCCTTCAACGGACGAATGGATAAGGAAGATGTGGTCCATATACACTATGGAGTATTATACCTCCATCAGAAAGGATGAATACCCAACTTTTGTAGCAACATGGACGGGACTGGAAGAGATTATGCTGAGTGAAATAAGTCAAACAGAGAGAGTCAATTATCATATGGATTCACTTATTTGTGGAGCATAACAAATAGCATGGAGGACATGGGGAGTTAAGGGAAAGGAGTTGGGGGAAATTGGAAGGGGAGGTGAACCATGGAGAGACTATGGACTCTGAAAAACAATCTGAAAGGTTTGAAGAGGTGGGGAGGTGGGAAGTTGGGGGAACCAGGTGGTGGGTATTAGAGAGGGCATGGATTGCATGGAGCCCTGGGTGTGGTACAAAAACAATGAATATTGTTATGCTGAAAATAAATTTAAAAAGATTTAAAAAAATTAAAAAAAATTTAAAAGTCCCTATCATATATAAATTACTTCAGAAAATAAAAAGAGAGAAAATCACCCCCCCAAAAAAATAGACAAGTGGGGCACCTGGGTGTCTCAGTGGGTTAAGCCGCTGCCTTCGGCTCAGGTCATGATCTCAGGGTCCTGGGATCGAGCCCCGCATTGGGCTCTCTGCTTAGCGGGGAGCCTGCTTCCTCCTTTCTCTCTGCCTGCCTCTCTGCCTGCTTGTGATCTCTCTCTGTCAAATAAATTAATAAAATCTTAAAAAAAATAGACAAGTAAAGCTATACTACAAATTACAGTTATGGTGAATATATTATTTATTATATTATTTAAGTTATACAATCCTTGCAAGATACATTTTATTGAGTTATTTTAAATCACATTAACCCAAAAGACTAAAAATGAATAATCTACTGCATTGTATGTTAGCCTCAAAAATCAAATTTAGAAACAAACCTTGTTGTTATGGAAAGATGAAAGACATGTGACTTTCATCTTAATGCCTTCTATATTTGGTGGAAAGTAGAAAATTCAGTTTTCTAGTCTACACTCCTAAGACTTTACAATTCATTGTTTTAGGAATCTGATTCCATATTCTGAGATCTGACTGCTGACAGCTTTAAGTCTCACTCTCCCTCTTCCTCTTGTGTCCTAGAACTGATCAAGCTCATAAAAAGACCTGGGTGGTCCCTCCTTTGGTGCAAGTTAGGGATTCAAATCATGCAAGCTCCTTCATACATGAATCCCCATGCTGACATCAGTCTCTAAACTACAATAAAAATCCAGGCCTTCTTCTTTCCTTGCTTTCTCAAACCATTTTGAACCTGCTTGGGAGACTTGTCTCTTCTGCCAGAGATCTCAATTACATTTATCACATCAATTTTTTTCTAGGACATCAATTGTGATAGAAACTGAGGATTGAAAGTGGTTAAGAATGGTCTTAATTCTTAGGAGTTCACAGTCTGTGAGATCAATGGTAGGTAAACATATAATTCAAATAGAGATACAAATATTATGGTAGGGAGAAGCCCAAAGTAAGGTCTCAAGTGTGAGAAAAAAATCTAGAAATAATTAAATAAAACTTTGAGGTTGGAGAAGACTTCTTGGATAAATGACTTAAGTTTTAAAGGATAAATAAGAGTTGGCCACATAAAGAATTACTGCAGCATTACTGCAGGAAAATGGAATATTATACTGGAAAAATATGGTGGCTTTGTTTGCAGAAGCAAAATCTTAAAATAAAAGTAATTTATCATGGCTAGAAAGTCTATATTAAAGGAAATAATAGTAGTAAATGAAGTCACTTAATTAGTACCAAAATGAGTATCTTGTAAATTCACCTTTTAAGTTTATTTTTTATGACTATTGTTGTTTTCAGTATTATCCCATAAACTACATAATTAGGACTCCATTGTACTCCATAGCTTGTCTTCTAGTACCCAAAACATTCTTAATAATTATGTTGCCTATAGTTCAGAAAAAAAATACAACTAGCCCATTTTTACTTCACGTTATGACTAAAAAGTAATAATCATTGATCAACCAAATTGACCAATTCAGATATACCTTAGGTCGTACCTATTAAAATACCTTTAATTCTTATTTATAAGTACTGTCTTAATCTGTAAAATAGATCCAGGATTATCTTTCCCATTCCCTAGTCAAAATAATCAAAACTGTTGAGGTATAATTGAAGTATAAACTTGATTTGCCTATCCCTGTTGGGTCCTCTTCTACTAGTTATATACCTTTCTGCAGCTAATCATAGATATATCACTTGCTATGCTCAATGATATGTAAGCAGAAGTGATATGTGTCTTTTTAAATATGAGGCTTTTTTGATAAGCAGATCTAAAATGTTATAGACCTAAAAGGGAAAGTTAATGGATGGCTTAGCCTCCCTTATTCTAACTGCTAAATTGCTGCAATACAGATGATTGACCAGGAGATCCAAAGGCTTACAGTGAGTTAAAAATACATCTCACTCATTTAGCTGTTTAGATTTCAATGTGAAGTTACTGGTATTTTAGAGTTTGTTATATTAGTACAGTATATAGCTATCAGTGAATATAATTTGTAAAAATATCAAAATAATCACATATTGAATTTAATAACTAACAATAAGAAAACAATAATGATAAAGATATGATAACAATGCTGATATTAACATAATCTTAATAATCTTAAGTAATAATATCTTCTTAAATGTATGCAGATGAACACTCTTTAATTTATGTATTCATACTTTTAAGAAACATTAAGTTTATTTCTAACATAAGCATTATATTCAGTGTATATTACCTATTGAAGTTTCTGTAGCAAATAATAAAGAAAAACCTTGTCTCTAGGTTGTTATGGTCTAGTTAATGAATAAATCATAAGGGAGATTTTTTTTAAAAGATGCAGGATTTAAAGGAATAGGAAGCATATGTATGTAATACTATTACATAAAAGCTCATCAATAGAATGGCATTTGGTCTATGTCAGGTTTTAAATATTATGTACATGTACCAAACTTCTGAACCCACTCTTTGAGAAATGACTGACCATATAAAATAGATCTAACTATTTGATACCTCTCTCTGGTCATCCTCCTAGTCATCTTATTTGGACATAAACTTTTAGAAGCAAATTTTATTAAAATTAGATAGCAATAAATGGAAACTTGTTATTCATTTTCCTTCAATATCTACATACATAGATCCTTCACTTCAAGTATCATCTCAAACATCACTCCTTCGTAGAAGACTAATTTCAGAACCTTTATTTTTCTTTTTCAAATTAATAACTGACACGATATCATATTGAGTTTTTAAATATGTTTATTGTCTATCTCTTCAATTTGAATGCAAACTCTATGAAGGTAGGTAGTTTGTTTTATATGATATCATACCTCTAGCTTTAGTTTAATCCTTGGCATGTAATATTTATTGAGTGAATTAATAAGTGAAAGAATAAGAAATATCTGTAAAGAATATTTTCTGAGCCTTTTTCTTGGAGGTTAAAATTATATCATTCCCTACCTTCAGTGACTAATACTGTAAATCTACAGGGTACATTTTGCTTCTTTTTCAAACAGGAATACACTAGAAGTGAAATATATGAAGATGTTTTTGGCTAACATATCTCAATAGGTATCACAATGTTTCTTTTCAATATCCTTCTATATTTCATATGAATGGCAAGATAGAAATGGACAAATCAGGCTTTTCTCCCCACCCACCCCCATCACAGACTCTGCAACCCTGAATCAAATAAAAGCAGTATTTTCTGGGTAGTTTGAAAACACAGCTGGAACTGTTTACTCTCTAGATGAGTTTTGATTACAAATAGTAAAATTTGCTTCTCTTTTCCAATCTTCTTAAATAAAGAAGAGGAGTGACATCAATGAAATGAGTCAGGGAAGTAAGTAGGAGTAGAGCAGAAATAATAGCCCTGGAGTTACTCTTATTGTTTCACTTATTTTGAGTCTAAATATAATATAAGCTAAGAGGACAAACTTGAACAAGATAAACATTGAATAATAACCTTTTTTCTTCACTTTTCTATTAGTTGTATGCATCATGTGACTTATGGGAGAAGATGAATTCTCTATCATTTAAGCCCCTTGGTTGGAATTCCAGAGGGACATATTTAGGTTATCTATGATCTAACAAGTTCAGTTTATAGATACTTGAGGAACTAAGGAAAAAATATAACTCTCTCAGCAGTTTTCATAGAGAATTGGGAAATCTAGACACCAACAAATTCTAGTAAGTCAATACTAGTTGTAACATACCATTTGGAATAGGCAATAATTTTCTCGTCAGGTATTCATTTTGCCTAGAATTCCCTAGCCTAATGAATCATGATCTCTATTTGTCTTGATATCTATTATTTTCCTATTCCATTAATCACTAGTTATATATTTTTTCTTCTACCTTCCTTCCACCTTTTTACTTTTCATAGCTTCTACACTTATGGATCCTTGACTTCTTGCTGTCTATCTTTCACACTGTAGCCTCTCAGTATAAAGACAATAATTAGTTTGGCTGGCCAGCTACTAACCAGGTGTACTTCATGTATTAGTGAGGGACTCTATGTCCCACTCATGGCCATCTAACATACATGTGACTATTATTTTTCTTTAACAGTATGCTGATCCCTGATATTCCCTATGCTGATGGTTAAAAAGTTGATTAAATAATACAAAGCAGACTAACTTACACAGAAGTAGCACTACTGAAGAGAACTCAGTGGTTTCACAACTGTTTTCATGTCAGGATGTCAAATTTTTCATCAATAACTTTAAAACTAATCAAATCAGAAAATCAATTTCAGATTTCAGCCTTAAGACATCTTCCCTCACCCCATTCCTTAAACCACTTCTAGTATTATTATTGGTGTCTCAATTTAATCAAGAAAATAGAATCATTATAAGCAATTTAGGAATCATAGTCATATGGGAAGTACAACCTGAAGGAAATATGTAAAGGCCTAGGAAAATGTCTGGAAAGTTTAGTCACATATTTGGAGAAAATTTATGAAGGACTTCATAGGGAAAAAACAAGAGTGATGAACCCAGAGATCATGAAACCATCAGAAAAACCACCATATCTGGCTGCTAGGACCACAGGTCTAGAGATCGTGGGGAAATCTGAAAAACCACCAGATCTGATCACTGCCACAACCTTCTTAGAATGACATTTGTTTCATTTCTGCTTTGCAAAATTGGCCTCATTAGCAAACTCTAATCTAGAGCTTTACAGGAAAAGCCATTCTAGAAATCTTAGGAAGGAATCAGTGGCAGTAATGAGTTAACCACAGACTATCCAGCACAGATGACTTTGTTGTTCTGTGGATCTGCAGTATTTCTCTTGGGGTTAGGGGAAATGACGGAATTAGTTTTCTAAAATAAACCAAAGTGAAGAGAAAGAGTATTAATTTCAGATGAGCAAGAAACTCTAAAATATGCCTCTTAAAAATAATTATTTTGTAATCTATCACTTTAACAGACTAAAAAAGAAAAATCACATGATCATATTAATAGATACTGAAAAAGCAATTGAGAAAGTCTAACACTAATTCATGATTAAAAAAAAAAAATTCTCGGGGCACCTGGGTGGCTCATTAGCTAAGCAACTGTTTTCAGCTCAGGTCATGATCCCAGGATCCTGGGATGGAGCCCCACATAGGGCTCCCTGCTTGATGGGTAACTTTCTTCTCCCTTTACTCCCTGCTCATTCTCTGTCTCTTGCTATCTCTCTCTCTAAAATAAAAAAGAGTTAAATATTTTTTAAAAAATTCTCAGTAAACTAGAAATACAAATAAATTTTCCTTAACTTAATAAAAATATCTACAATGAAACTACAGCTAACATTATACCTAATGCTAATAAACTCAAAGCATGCCCACTAAGATCAGGTACAAGACAGGAACATTCCTTTTCACCATTCCTTTTTTTTTTTTTTAATTTTTTTAAAGATTTTATTTATTTATTTGACAGAGATCACAAGTAGTCTGAGAGGCAGGCAGAGAGAGAGGAGGTGAAGCAGGCTCCCTGCTAAGCAGAGAGCCCGATGTGGGGCTCAATCCCAGGACACTGGGATCATGACCCGAGCCAAAGGCAGAAGCTTTGACCCACTAAGCCACCCAGGCACCCCTCCTTTTAACATTGTACTTGAAGTCCTTGCTAATGTAATAAGGCAAGAAAAGGAAATAAAAGATATAAAGATTATAAAGAAGAAATAAATCTGTGTTTACAGATGGCATGATCATCTGCGTAGAAAAATTTGAAAGAATCAAGAAAAATCTTCTGGACCTAATTAGCAATTATATCAAGTTTTCAGGAGACAAGATTAAGATACAAAAACTCAACTGCTTTTCTATATACAAATAATGAACAAGTAGAATTTGAAGGAAAAAAAAAACACAGTCATTTACATTAGCACTAAAAATATAAAATATTTAGTCATAAATCTAGGAAAATATATATAATATCTATATGAAGAAAATGACAAATCTTGATTAAGAAAATCAAAAAAGAACTAAATAAATGGTGAGATGGTCCATGTTCATTGATAAGAAGACACAATATTGTCAAACATCAGTTCTTCTACAGAGTCAATGAAATCCCAATCAAAATCCCAGCAAGTTATTTTGTGTATTGACAAACTGACTCTAAAATATCTATGGAGATACAAAATACCCAGAATAGCCAACACAATACTGAAGAAGAACAATGTCAGAGAAATGACGCTACACAAATTCAAGTCTTACTATAAACCTAAAGTGATCAAGAGTGTGGTATTGGTGAATAGACAAATAGATCAATGGAATAAAATAAAGAGCTCACTAATAGGCCCACAGAAATATACTCAATTGTTCTTTGACAAAGAAATAAAGATAATCTAGTAAAACAAAGATAGTGTCTTCAATAAAAGGTACTGTAAAAACTGGATATCCAAATGAAGGAAGGATGGAAGAAAGGAAGGAAGACAGGGAGCTAAGGAGGGATGGAAGGAAAGAGGGAGGGAGGGAGAAAGAAAGGGGAAGAGAAGAGAAGAAAATAAAATAAAAAGAATGGTTAATGACTTACCTTATACCTTTCACAGAAATTAACTCAAAATAGATCATAGATACAATGTAAACTTCAAAACTATAAAACTATAAAATAACATAGGAGAAAAACTAAATGATTGAATATGGTAATGACATTTTAGTTATAACATCAAAGGCATGATCCAATAATTAATAAATTAGACTTCTTTGAAATTAAAACTTCTACTCTACAAAGACAATGAGGGAATAAGAAGACAAGCCACAGAATGAAAAAAATTTTTTTTTTCTCTGTAACTTCCTCTCAGCTTTGTTGTGAATCTAAAACTGCTAAAAAAGTCAAGTTTTAAATAACAAAATAAACTAAATCATATAGAACAATGTAAATAAAATATTTCTATGACTTTTTAAGTAGCCAGAAAGCAAATGTGGATAGATACAATCTCAACTTCACAAAATTACAATAGAATTTATTAAATTTTCTTTTATGGGTAACATTTTCATAACTAAATCAAATCTCAATAGGCATTTACTTTGAGCTAGCTAGAATTTTGGAGGCTACATATTTTTGTATTGAAATAAATATGCATATTGTAAGTTGAGTGAAGAATGTATGCATAATGAAAAAATGATGCACTGAGAAAAATTTGAACTTCAAGCACCTTGAGTTAGTCAGTTTGTTTGTTTATTTAATTTAAGAAACATTTTTATAGAAGTGGCTGACATCATTAGAATAAAAATCCGGGGCGCCTGGGTGGCTCAGTGGGTTAAGCCGCTGCCTTCGGCTCAGGTCATGATCCCAGGTCCTGGGTTCGAGCCCCACATCGGGCTTTCTGCTCAGCGGGAAGCCTGCTTCCTCCTCTCTCTCTCTGCCTGCCTCTCTGCCTACTTGTGATTTCTCTCTGTCAAATAAATAAATAAAATCTTAAAAAAAAAAAAAGAATAAAAATCCAAGTATAATATAAAGTTTTATTATTTTACATTAGATACCATTTTTCTTGATTACTTTCTTCTTTTTCCTACACATCATATATTTTACTTTATCACTTTCTTTCAATGGGACAAGGCACAAAACTTATCCCTACTTGAGAGTTTTCACTTAAAAAATGAGCAGCTAATGATTACAAAGCTTTAGAAGAATGGTACATATTTGGGTCTTAATTAGTGTTATTTATTATTAATATCATTATATAGATATTATTATGACCTTTGTTTCTGGATTATGATAATACTAGATTTCATGCTTAAGAAATAACTAATTCACACAAATAAAATATTCAAAATTCAAATAAATAATGAAGAGAAATAAGAAAATTTCCAAAAAGCTTTTCTGCAAGAAATATCTTTGAGAAGAGTTATTTGAGAAGAGTTAATAAACTGTTCACAAAGGATCGGGCACTGTGTAGAAAACCCATAGTAATAGGTTTCCATATCTAGACCTAAGAAGTGGAACAGGGAAAAAACGAGTTACAAAACTCAGGCAGAGAGAGAGAGCTCCATGGAGCTGTTGCTTGATAAGACCTTGTAATTTTCTCACACAATAGATTAAATGAAGTCCTCAGTGACTCCAAAAAGTGGAGGATGGGGGAATAAATAATCAGACTCATTCATATCCCTCCCTCTGATTTCTTTTTTTTTTTTTTTTTTTAAAGATTTTATTTATTTATTTGACAGAGAGAGATCACAAGCAGGCAGAGAGGCAGGCAGAGAGAGAGGAGGAAGCAGGCTCCCTGCTGAGCAGAGAGCCCGATGTGGGGCTTGATCCCAGGACCCTGAGATCATGACCTGAGCCGAAGGCAGCGGCTTAACCCACTGAGCCACCCAGGGGCCCCCCTCCCTCTGATTTCTGATAGCATTCCTTAGTGATTGAATCCAAAATTGACCCAAAAGGGAATTCTTTTTTTTTTTTTTTTAAGATTTTGTTTATTTATTTGACAGAGAGAAAGAGATCACATGTAGGCAGAGAGGCAGGCAGAGAGAGACGGGAAGAAGACTCCCCACTGAGCAGAGAGCCCAACTCGGGGCTTGATCCCAGGATCCCAGGACTCAGATCATGACCTGAGTCGAAGGCAGAGGCTCAACCCACTGATCCACCCAGGTGCCACAAGATAAGGGAACTCTTAATTCAATAAGTATAGTTTACTTTTCTGGAACCCACAATGGAAGAAGGAAAGTATTGAGTTGATCTTGAGGGACAAATAAATATTATGCATACATTTTTTAAAGTAATTATCTGATTAACACAGGTCTGAGATGGCATTTTTTATTATGTAAAAATGTTAGCCAAATACTAATGGCTAAAACTGAGCACATTTTTTTTTTAAAGAATTTATTTATTTATGTGACAGAGAGAGCACAAGCAGGCAGAGAGGCAGGCAGAGAGAGAGGAGGAAGCAGGCTCCCTGCTGAGCAGAGAGCCCGATGTGAGGCTTGATCCCAGGACTCTGAGATCATGACCTGAGCTGAAGGCAGCGGCTTAACCCACTGAGCCACCCAGGCACCCCGAGCACATTTAATAAGTTAGATAGAACTAGGTAAATGTGTTATATGTTGCTTCTCAATTTTAGTAGATGACTTTAAATATAATTTTTACAGAGAATATAGAAGTTAACAAGTCCAAAGATCTTCAATGTGTATTCCCTCTCCATTCCCTATTTAAAAATTAATGTTTTGAACCAAGAAAAACTCTAAATCTTTAGAAATTAACTTCTTTAGTATATTTCAATCAATATTATAGACTACTCAAAAGTCACACCTATCACAAATCATGTATATAAAACAACAAATATCTTTTTAAATGTTTTCAAAGAAATAAAGAAAATCCCCTGAGCCCCAAACAGAGAAGGATATGCTACATAAGCTCACTGGTAGTCGAATTGTTCTTTACAAGGTGTTTTCAGTCTAAAAAGATGCAGAGGTTTTAATTCTAATGAGCAAATTGTAGACAGGAGACAAAACCTTTAGTCCAAATAAATTAGGTAAGTAGAACTGAGATCCACATGTGAAGACAGGGTATCGGATGGCTACATGTTCAAAAAATGAGATGGTTAGAAGAAATGTTTCTAATAATAACAACAGCAGCATTCCCTGCCTTTGGACTTTTGGAAAAAAAAAAAAAAAAAAACAGACAAAAAAACACAAAGCTTCCCATTAATTTAAATTTTGATAATTCAAAATATATTTTCTGTCCTCTGCTACTTTACATTTTCAAATAAATATTTTTTTGTGGTCCAGATCCCTCAAAGTTGAGAAATAAGTTTAATTGGTCCCAGGTTGATAAAGAAGCAGGGGATTAGAAAGAAGCAAAATGTGACACCTTTAGAGGAGCATATTCTCAAACGTACCCTTCCCAGGATAAGCATCAGATAGGTCTCAGATGAGCATGTGCATGCTCTCTAAAACATCATCACATGGGACCCTAGGAGCAAGAGTCACTGGAAATAATGTACAGCAGAATTAAAAACTCTAAGGACTTGACATACTAGAATTGTCATATTGGATGTTAAAACTTTTATAAAATTAAAAAAAAAAAAAAACACCCAGAACAAAGAACAAGCTACTATTTTAAAAAATGACATAGTGGATTTAAAAGCAAAGCTAGAAATAAAATATTTTTAGAATATTTATTTACTTAGTTTGGGGAGGAGGGCATTGTGAGAGGGGAAGAAGACACGCTGCTGAGCATGGGGCTGGACTCTGGGCTTGCTCTCCTGACCTGGACATCATGACATGAGCTGAAGCCAAGAGTCAGATGCTTAACTGACTGAGCCTCTGACTCAGAACACACCCAGAAATAAATTATTTTAATTGAAATTAAACCTAAGTAGATTGATTAACAATAGTTTAAGTGTAAACTAGAAGATAGATGGAAGTATTAAAAAGGACAAAACTTAAAAGGCAAAAAGATGAAAATATTTATGTTACTTTGCATTGATGGAGAGGAATAGGAATATAAGATCTGTCCTAAGGATGAGTACTGAGTAATGATGTGTGGAAGTATTGAATCACTATATTGTACACCTGAACTACTATAACACTATATGTAAACTGTGCTGAAATTCAAATAAAAAAACTTAATTAAAAAACAAAACAAAACAAAAACAACTCTGTAAGAAGAGACCAGAATCATGAAAGAAGAGTTCATGATGACATACTGGATGAAGATTTTCCAGAATAAATCAGATGTATTAATCTCAGATTCAATAAAGTGTAAGGAAACCCAATAAATTTTGTTTGAATAAAAAACAACAGTAACTCATGTAGACACATTGTAGTGAAACTGTTGATCATCAATAACAGTGAAGGACCTAAATACCTAGAGTAAAGAGGTTTCCAATAAACAAATCTGAGTTGAATGACTCTAAGGAGCAAAACGAAATTGAAAAAAAAAAAAAACACAAATAAATGGCTTCAACATTCTGATAGACAATATATACTAACTTAGAATACTATACTATGGTTAAACATTGTTTAAGAAGAAATTCAAAGTCATGGCACCTGGGTGGTTCAGTCAGTTGGTCCAGTGTCCAACTTTTGATTTCAGCTCAGGTCATGATCTCAGGGTTGTGCGACTAAGCTCTGTGTTGAGCCTGGCAAAGGGCTCTGCACTGTGTGTGAAGCCTGCCTAAGATTATCTCTCTTTCTCTCCTTCTGCATCCTCCCCATCTCTCCTAAAAAACAAAACAAAACAAAACAAGAGTCCAAAGGCATTCTTAGATTAAAAAATGATACAGATTTCTACTAAAATACCTTCACTTCTGAATAATTTATTTCCAGAAGAAAAATAAGACGCTGCAAGAGACTTTTGAAAATAGAAATTAATAAATGGTAAACATTGGTGAAAGTTAACTATATATTAATAATTATAAAAATGACAACTTTGGGGAATTAAATAAATTTGGATATAAATAGAGAAAAATATATAAGAAAACAGTGATGATTAAAATTAAAATTGTAAATTCATATAGTTAAGAAGGACAATATATTTATTATCATCTCCTTGCATAGATCCATTAATGCTATGGAGTGAATTGTGTCCCCCTCCAGATTCATATGGGGAAGCCCTAACCGCCACCTTTTTAGAATTTGCAGTTAGGTCCTTAAAAGACGTAATGAAAGTTATTTGAAGTTATGAACGTGCAGTCCTAGTCCCAAATGACTGGTGTCCGTATAAGGAGAGGAAGACACCAGAAATGCATGCACACAGAGGAAAGGCCAGGAGAGGACACAGCAACAATCAAGACATTTGCATGTCAAGAAGAATTCTCCCAGAATAAACCAACACTGCCAGCACCTTGATCTTGGATTTCTAGCCTCCCAGAACTGTGAGAAAATAAATTTATGTTGTTTAAGCCATTCACTCTGTGGTATTTTGCAGTGGCAGCCTGAAGAAACTAACACAGGTAACTTCTAAAATAAATAAATAAAGTATAAATATTCCCAAGGAATAAGAAAAATAAGTAAAAAGAAAAAAAAATCAATCCAAAAGAAAGAAGAAATAAAGCACATAAAGAAAGATGGACACAAACTCCAAAATAATATGATCTAAAAAAAATCAAAACATATTTGCCCTCTCCAAAATACCAAATTTTTCATTTAAATGGCAGTTATGTGTCATTTATAGGAGATATATCTAATACATAAAGATACTGAAATATTGATAATGAAATATCAAAAACCATTATACAGAGAATTTCTTGAAATATAAAGCTAGAAATTTAGGTATCAATGACAAAATGGTAACTGGATTTCACTCATTTGAGTTTAAGTAAAAAAAAAAAAGTTTAAGTCACACAACTCATGAATCATAGAAAAATAAACATAGAAATTTAAAAATATTCTAAATTTAATGTAAACAAAAATAACCACTTGTAAAATTTTGCTAAGCTAATAAATTGATATTAGAGGTTGGTGTACAGTCTTAAATTATTATATTAGAAAAAAGAAATATAGAAAAATAATGAGATTATTATGTAACTTATGAAATTAGAGAAGTAACAATAATTAAAATCAAAGTGATAAAGAAAGGAAATAATAAGATAAAGTCATACATTAAGGAAAGGAATACATGTACACTAGAATTAATCAACAAAGCCTAGAGTTGGTCTCTAAATGGAGAAATGTAAACTTATCTAAGCTGAGTAAAAAAAAAAAAAGTAAGTGCATATTTTATAACAATTAGACAAAATTAATCAGTAGTCATATATTTAACAAAGCTATCTGACAATATTAAGGAGATAATATCTATTTCTTACTCCCAACATATTTCAATTGTGTAGAAGTTTTACTGTTTCTACCTTGAATAATCAAGTTAAGCCTTTCAATAAATCTCTACCTTTTCCTAAATACCTAGAAAATAGTATAGAAAATTGTTAAGATGTACACTCTATAATTTAAACCTAGCAGGTGATCTTTGCAAACAGTTTGTTCATTGAAACAGTATATGTGTGTCTATGTGTATGTGTGTATGCACATGAGTGTGTATGCACATGTGTGTGCACATGGGACGATGGTTTTGGATTTTACCAAGGTAAAAAAGTAAGTAATTTACTTACTTAAACTAAGTAATTTATTTATTGAGTAGTTTTACTTATAATAATTGATTGATTGATAAAATGGAAAACAATGAAAAGAAAATCAGCCAAGTATTGATCATTTAAATTTATTGTTCATTTTTTAAACTATTTTCAATACACCATCCCACAGAGTTGAGCTAATTATTGACAGTTAATTCCCCTAAATAGAATTTACTTAATTTTGTGTTATTCAATTTATGTGATTATCATAAATTTTTTCATCAGTCTCCATGAGAAGACAGGAAATGAAATCTTTAATTACACACATATGTAAAAATATTTTAAGGGTTTTTATGAGACATTATAAAGTGATACACTTTTTTCACTTATTTAGAAATGCTGAATTTAAGTGTCATGCACTATTTTAAATGATTACAACCTACACAAATAACAAAACACTGACGTAAGCCAGATTTGATACTTGACTAAAGAGTATCCCATGAGAGCAGTCCACTGAATGTAAGCATTCAAGACTGGAAGACAAAGAAGAAAATAGTAACAAGTACTAAAACTGAATAATGTTAGAGAGTACTCATAGTTTTATAGCACATTTTTAGCTATTATAATCAATGAAACAATGTATTGGTCATCACTGAACATGAAAACGGATTTCAATTTTTTCAGTCATTGGATTTTAAATAACACTCATTACATCTTAAATAAATTTATAATAGTAAAACCAATACTTGTGGTGATGAGTGTAGAACAGTAGAAAGAACATTAAAAAAAAGAATTAGGGACGCCTGGGTGGCTCAGTTGGTTAAGCAGCTGCCTTCGGCTCAGGTCATGATCCCAGCGTCCTGGGATCGAGTCCCACATCGGGCTCCTTGCTTGGCGGGGAGCCTGCTTCTCCCTCTGCCTCTGCCTGCCACTCTGTCTGCCTGTGCTCACTCTCGCTTCTCTCTCTATGACAAATAAATAAATAAAATCTTTAAAAAAAAAAAAAAGAATTAAACAAATATTCCTCTCACTTACTAGCTATGGGTAATAAGGGTAAATAACTTTTTTAATCGTATTGAGTATATTTATCTATAAAATTTGTGTAATGAACTCTAGTCTGCTTCTCAAAATTATGTCTGTTTAAAGTTGTAATGTATTCATTGGACTATTTTTAACTTGTATGTAAGTAGTATTTTAACACTTCATGAAAAGACCACAGGTGATTTATTATGATGGTTTTCTAACTATATGAATTTGAAAGTATGCTTTCAAACACACACAAAAATAACATTGACAACTAAACCTAGCTTCAGAGATGGGAAGAAATTTCATTCCTTTCTTGCTTATTATGAGGGGGTAAAAGTTAGCTGTAAAAATGGATTACAAAAACGACAATGATATTGTCATTCATATTAATTCATTAATTGATTTACTATTTCTTTCTAAAAAGTGTTACTGAGGACCAATTGTGTACTGGTATTATTCTATTTGGTGGCCATAAAACTCAGAAAACATAATCTTTCCTCCATGAAGTTTATATTCACTAGAGTGAGCTTGGCAACAAGCACTTCAACAAGGAGACATGTACGTCATATGATGATAGGGCTAGGGAGAAAATTCAACAAGGAAATAAAGGATAAAGTTCGCCTTAGTCCAACTGGGCTGCTGTTATTAAACACCAGAGACTGGGTAGCTTACAAATAACAGAAATTTATTTCTCACAGTTCTGGAGGCTGGAAGCCTGAGACATGGTCAGGTGAATGCCTTTTTTCCAGGGTTGCAGATCCTTTAATCTCATGTAGTGGAAAGGGCCAGAGAAATCTGGAACCTCTTTGATAAGGCACTAATCCCATCCATGAAGGTTCCATTCCCATAAATGAAGCATTTCCCAAAGGCCCCACCTCTTAATATCAACATCTTTGGAGGTTAGATTTCAATATGTGAATTTGGGGTTGGTGGCACTTCAGATCATGGCAAGGTTTGATGGTAGGTATGAAGATCCAAAGTTGCAAATCTCACTGCTGAGATAACATCAAATGAAAGTATTGAAGGAGGGGCGCCTGGGTGGCTCAGTGGGTTAAGCCGCTGCCTTCGGCTCAGGTCATGATCTCAGGGTCCTGGGATCGAGTCCCGCATCGGGCTCTCTGCTCAGCAGGGAGCCTGCTTCCCTCTCTCTCTCTCTGCCTGCCTCTCCGTCTACTTGTGATCTCTCTCTGTCAAATAAATAAATAAAATCTTAAAAAAAAAAAAGTATTGAAGGAAGTGAAGGGGAAGTTATTTGGCAATCTATATAATGAATGTTTAAAGATTTTATTTATTTATTTGACAGACAGAGATCACAAGTAGGCAGAGAGGCAGGCAGAGAGAGAGGGGGAAGCAGGCTCCCCACTGAGCAGAGAGTCCAATGCAGGGCCGATCCCAGGACCCTGGGATCATGACCTGAGCTGAAGGCAGAAGCTTTAACCCACTGAGCTTCCCAGACACTCCTATATAATGAATGTTTAAAAACAGGAAGCAACGGAGAAGAAAGCCCTGAGGAGAGACCCTGTTCAAGGAAAATCAAAGTGGCCAGTGTGACTAAAGATCAAGGAGAAAGAGGGGGATTATCATAAAGACTGATGGGGGATTCATTTCATGAAAGATCATAATCCTTTGTTGCCAATAAAAATGTTGTTAGTGCCCCCATTATATGCAAATAACCTTAGTAATCACAGATTATTAGAAATATGAATGAAATTCCTCTTTAAGAGTTCACAATCTACCAGTCAAAGGAATATCACAATCCATGTCATGAAATATAACTAAGGCCCTTTTATCCACTATGGAGAGTAACTGAAGGAACAAAACATTCTGAGATGACTGATGAGTAGCTTCAGAAACAAGCTAATGTTTGATGTAGATTGTGGTTACAGCATAGGATACTATCAGCTAATGAAATGGAAAAAAATATTTTCAACAGAAGAAATACTATGCATATGCAAATGATCAAGAAAAGTATGGCAAAAAGGTTAAGAACAGTGAACTTCTTAGCACACTTGGAATGCAGAATGTATTTGAGAGTAGTGAGAGATAGATAAGAAAGTAGACTGACTTCAGATTATAAAGTGCTTTTTATTCCACAATGAAAAGTTGAGATTTTCCTATACTTTAATAAGCCAGTTCAGATTTTTAGAGAGAAAAATGACAAAATCATTATCACTTAGTTATAGCAATATATGGGTATAGTGGCATTACAGTTTAAAAAGATAGGCTGACAAGAGAGACCCTAAGGCTGTTTTGGTAATTCAAGCAAGCACTGAGGAAAAGTGAATTAAGGAAGTAGCAGTGAGGACTAGAAAGTCACAATGAATTTGAGAAACACTTTGGAGATGATAGAAGTACATTTGGTTAGAGGTCCAAGGCCATGGAGGGTATTAGACAATTCAGACATTTTATACAAAGCTGTTTCTGATGTCAGTCATTTTGAGTTGGTGATAAAAATCACAGGCTGTATATAACTGCAAGAAATGAATAGAACACATCAACATCACAGGTCTGTAGAGAAAGGATTATGCAAAGATTATTTCATTTCTACTTTGACTAAATTAGATGATGAAGGGTTAAAGAATTATAAATTATTTTAATTTCAAAGAGAATGGTATTATTGTCTCAAAAAATAAACATTAAATTATAAATTAAAATTGGCTCACGTATGAATGTTATTACCCAGGATATAATTGTAGTAAAGGAGCATGAATCAAACATAACTGAAAACTCATTACATATTTAGTTCTGGGGCAATGATTTAAGTTCTGGGTAAACAGCAATGAAAAAGAAGGAAATGACTTATTTTTACTAGAATATCCCAAATTAATGACAATATTATTTTTTAGAAGGTAATAAAAATAATAAATAGTGAACTGCCTGGGCAGCACAGATGGTTGTCTGTCAAAACCAAGTGTCTGCTCTGGTTTCAGGTCAGATCTGATCTCAGGGTTGTGAGATTGAGCCCCAGTTGGACTCTGTGTTGAGCACCAAGTCTGCTTGATTTTCTCTCTCTCTCTCTTCTTCTACCCCTCCCCCTTGCACACTCTGTCTCACTGAAATAAATAAATCCTTTTAAAAAAAAGTGAAAAGAGTAATGCAGCACTTACAATGTTGATGATAGAAATATATTCGGGACGCCTGGGTGGCTCAGTTGGTTGGATGACTGCCTTCGGCTCAGGTCATGACCCTGGAGTCCCGGAATCGAGTCCCGCATCGGGCTCCCAGCTCCACAGGGAGTCTGCTTCTCTCTCTGACCTTCTCCTCGCTCATGCTCTCTCTCACTGTCTCTCTCTCAAATAAATAAATAAAATCTTTAAAAAATATATATATATTCAATTTGTTTGAAACATCAAAACTTGCAAATGAATATATTAAATGTGTACTATGTAACATTTCTCTGGTGACAGACATATTTGCTATCTATTAATCCTAAAACCCCTTTCTAAAAAATTTTCCACTTTTTATAAATTATTCAAAGAAGAATGACATAGAAATTTATGGAAAACTTTTCATACCTAAATGTGTTTATAAATTTAAAAATTAAAACTTTTTAAATATAAAAAACATTAACTTAGAGGTAATTGGGACTAAAAGCAAAATTATTGGAATATCAGATCTCCAAGTGCTTGAAGATCCCTGGTGACTGACAGAGGACAAAATGCACTGAAAAAGGGCAAAGCAAAGTTAAAAGATGCAGAAAACATCTTTATTGATTTTTTTTTCATTATGTTGTATCTCAAAACATGAAACTTGATGAATGATTCCAGATATTTTGATATTTTTGTGACCAGTCCCAGAAGGTTCTAAGGTGAGAATAGAAAAGGATTGGAAGAAAAAATATTGTGAAAATATCTACGCTACCTAGAGCAATCTACACATTTAATTCAATCCCTATCAAAATACCATCAACTCTTTTCAAGGAAATGGAACAAATAATCCTAAAATTTATATGGAGTAATAAAAGACTCCAAATAGCCAGAGGAATGTTGAAAAGAAAACCAAAGCTGGTGGCATCATAATTCCACACTTTAAGCTCCATTACAAAGCTGTAATCATCAAGACAGTAAGGTACTGATACAAAAACAGACACATAGATCATTGGAACATAACAGAGAGCCCAGAAATGGACCCTCAACTCTATGGTCAACTGATCTTTGACAAAGAAGGAAAGAATGTCCAACGGAAGAAAGAGAGTCTCTTCAACAAATGGTGCTGGGAAAATTGGACAGCCACATACAAAAGAATGAAACTGGATGAATTCCTTACATCACACACAAAATTAGACTCAAAATGGATGAAAGACCTCAATGTGAGACAGGAATCCATCAAAATACCTGAGGAGAACACAGGCAGCAACCTCTTTGACCTCAGCTGCAGCAACTTCTTCCTAGAAACATTGCCAAAGGCAAGGGAAGCAAGGGCAAAAATGAACTATTAGGGCTTCACAAAGATAAAAAGTATTTACACAGAAAAAGGAAACAGTAAAAAAACAAAAACAAAAACAAAAAACACAAAACAACCAACAGAATGGGAGATGATATTTGCAAATGATGTATCAGATAAAGGGCTAGTATCCAAAATCTATAAAGGACTTACAAATTCAACATCCAAAGAACAAATAATCCAATCAAAAAATGGGCAGAAGACATGAACATACATTTCTGCAAAGACATCCAAATGGCCAACAGGCACATGAAAAAGTGCCCAATATCACTTCACATCAGGGAAATACAAATCAAACCCATAGTGAGATATTATCTCACACCAGTCAGAATGGATAATGTTAACAGGTCAGGAAACCACAGGTGTTGGTGAGGTTGTGGAGAAAGGGAACCCTCCTACACTGTTGGTGGGAATGGAAGCTGGTGCAGCCACTATGGGAAACAGTATGGAAGTTCCTAAAAAGTTGAAAATAAAGCTACTCTATGACCCAGCAATTGCACTACTGGGTATTTACCCTAAAGATACAAATGTAGTGATCTGAAGGGTCACGTGCACCACAATGTTTATAACAGCAATGTCTACAATAGCTAAACTATGGAAAGAGCCTAGATGTCCATCAACAGATGAATGGATAAAGAAGATGTGTATACACACACACACACAGGAATATTATGCAGCCATCAAAAAAAACAAAATCTTGCCATTTGCAACAACGTGGATGAAACTAGAGGGTATTATGCTAAGCAAAATAAGTCGATCAAAGAAAGACAATTATCATATGACCTCACTGATATGGGGAATTTGAGAAACAAGACAGAGGATCATAAGGGAAGGGAGAGAAAAATGAAACAAGACAAAACCAGAGAGGGAGACAAACCAAGAGATTCTTAATCTCAGGAAACAAGCAGAGGGTTGCTGGAGGGGAGGGGGGTGAAAGAGATGGAGTGGCTGGGTGATTGACATTGGGGAGGGTATGTGCTATGGTGAGTGCTATGAATTATGTCAGTCTGATGAATCACAGACCTGTACCCCTGAAACAAATAATACATTATATGTTAATTTTAAAAAAATGAAAAGAAGGGGAAAATATTTTTGGATTTGATGGCTTCCATTCCTACACCAAATAATGCAATAAGATTTTGAACCCAATTTAAAACTCCACATCTTATCTTCAAGGTCTTGAAAAAGTTAAGTCCTTATCACCTTAGCAACTATATGATTATATTTACCCTCTGTCATCACATCTACTGACTCACAGCGTTATGTACTCCAAGGTTGTTTTTAAAGGAACTATCTAAAGGAAATTTCTTCATTGCAGTTAAAGGACAAAGACTATATTATAGACTTTTCCTTTCTCAATATTCCTTTGAAATTCACTTACATCTGGATCTAGTTTTTTTGTTTGTTTGTTTGCTTGTTTGTTTTGTTTCGTTTCTTGAGAAAAAGCAGACTCATGTTCCTAGGCATTCGGTTAAGATGTTTAATGATTCAGATTTCCTTTGTTTGGTATTCTTCTGAACCTCATCTAGATTTTCTCAATGGAGAAGTTAAAGGATGAGAGACTCATCTACCAATGACTCATCCATCAGTGGATAACGATGATGGACTTAGAGCAGTCTCTAAGTCATCATTTGTTCACAATTTAAACATTTTTAAAAAATCTTCTATAAGGATGCAAGACATAGAGGTTGACAATAAAGAGATCAAAAAGAATCATGTCTTGCCTCCAGTGGTAGAAATATATTAGCACTAGTAACATGAGTAATAATGGGATCACTGTTTGCCAATACGTTATTTTGTGTATAGATATCACCATACAATATTATATATTTTATTTTGATATGGTAATTTGAAGCAATAACTAGAAGGTTCAAAGTCTAAAAACAAAGCAGCATTTTTTTTTTTAAGATTTTATTGCGAAATTCCCTGCTGAGCAGGGACACCAATGAGGGATTCAATCCCAGGACTCTGGGATCATGATGTGAGCCAAAGGCAAATGCTTAACTGACCACGTCACCTTGGTGCCCCAAAGCAGCACTTTGTTTAATTAATTGTAGCCAAATCTTGTGTTAATTTGGCTCCTGTGAGATGCAGATACCAAATATATTAAACAATGTAGATTATTTTTATATGTTTTTTTGTTCTTTTGTTTTTGTTTTGTTTTGTTTTGCTTGTTTCTTGTTTTGTTTTGTTTTTAAAGATTTAACCATGAGAGATTATGGACTCCAAGAAACAAACTGAGGGTTGGGGGGGGCGGTTAGCCCAGTGATGCGCATTAAGGAGGGCATACATTGCATGGAGCACTGGGTGTTATACACAAACAATGAATGTCAGAACACTACATCAAAAACTAATGATGTACTGTATGGTGACTAACGTGCCATAATAAAAAATAAATAAAAGATTTATTTATTTGTATGAGAGAGAGAGAGAGAGAGAGAGAGAGAGTGAGCACAAATGTGGGGAGGGGCAGAGGGAGAGAGAAACTAGTAGGCTCCTCACTGAGTTCAGAGCCCAACCAGGGGCTCAATCTCAGGACCCTGAAATCATTACCTGAGCCCAAACCAAGAGTTATATGCTTAACTGACTGTGCCACCCAGGTGCCACCTGTGCCACCAGGTATAATTTTTATGTGTCACTAATAATGTACTTTTATTAAATATATCCAGAAAGACACAAAATAGAAACAATGAAACATCAGGAGGTTATAAAGTGTGTATAATATCCATTAAAGTAAAGCCATAGGTTAACTTATCAAAATAGCCTAAAAAGCTCTGAATTTGATACTAATATACATGTTATATAAACAGGCCCTGAAAATGGTGAAGAGCAGAACACACTGCAAAATGCAGTTACAACATATTCATGAGATGAAGAGACTGAAATAAAGTAAAAAGAAAAATTGCAAATTACTTCCAACTCACACTTATCATGGCTTATTTCTAGTTCTCTTTACTAAGGCTACCAAATTGTCCCATTAACTGACATTCCAAGAGTTGCTGGAATTACACAGAATTACTGGAGATTATATAGATAGAGTCAGAAGAAATATCGACTACTCTGTGTGACAGAAATATTTTTATGAATGTTCAGAGGTATATGATGTATGGTAACCATGAGAATCTATCTCATCAATCTCTGATGGCAGGGAACATACATGAGCAAAGATAGAGCCATACAGGTATGAAATTTTCTATGAAATCCGCCCTTCTAACTAGCTATTCCCAGCCAGGGAATAAGCATGGCAGGACTATTTAGGTTTGCCCATTCCTAGAAGATACAGGAATCCCCTGATGCTGGTTGATGCTGGCTCAAGTTGCCCCCCTCCTCCCCCCACCGCCCACCAAAGACCATACTGAAGTCTTAGGACCACAGTACAATATTGTTAACTAAATTTAACACTCTGTATGTTCCTATACTTGAAAGTTGCTGAATATAGATCTTAAAAATTCTCAACGCACCCACACACACAGAAGGTAACTATGTGGAGGGATGGATGTGTTAACTGAGCTTACTGCAGTAAAAAATCATTTCATAAAATACATCAAATCATCACAATATCCACAGTTTTCACATTATATATCAATTATATCCCAGTAAAGCTGTGGAGGGAAGTAGAACTGGGTTGCAGTGTAAGATGCTTCTACCTAAACTTTCTTCCCTCTTTCTTTTAAGTCGAATCAAAACTCCATCAAGGTCTGATGGTTCTCTTGGTCTCCTCAGATTTCTTCATTATCCTATACAGACTTTGTCCTTAATAAATCACTTGCAAGGGTTAATTGTGCTTTGGATTCTGCTTTACCCATGCCAACTCAGGATATGACTAAAACTAATCAAAATAGAATTTGTTTTTTTCAGATTTCCAGCCTTCAAACCATTGCTTTGAATTATCATTTCAGAAGAGCAACATATGAAGAGGGAGCTACTACTTAAGGAATGTGTCAGTTTTGTGACATTATTACAAAGAAATTGTTAGCTCTGTATCACTGTTGCTATTTTTATACTTCCTTATAGTTCTTGTGTCCTTGTCTTTGGGTGCAGCACAGAAAATGAAAGCTAAGAAAATGGGTTATTACTTAGTCTGTAAGTGCTGAGAAAAATAAGACTAAGAAAATAGAGTCACATAAAATACCTTTTGAAGGAGAACAAAACAGGATGAAGCCCACAGAAGGAAGAAAGGAAAGTGCAGTGATTCCACAGGGTCCTGAAGGAGTCTTGGACTCACATGTAAGAGGCCCACAAAGACTCTGCCGGCATTGCCAGGAAAACAGAATAGCACATATACATCTTGCCCAAACACAATGTAGTGATTATCAAATATATATTTACCCTAATGTTTTATTAAAACATTAATCTCAAAGTCAGCAGGGAACCAAAGAATTTTAATAGTAACATTTTCACGTTTCCTCTTACAAATCGTTACACAGTAACATAAATTTAAGCCTTGTTACAGATAGACATTGCCATATATAATCTTCAAAGTTTCTTTAGAATGCTTTTAATATAGTAATAATATTTATTATTTCATTTATTTGTCAAGAAGCAAAGTATTATTAATTAAATTTCAGTTTTAAACAACTAATTAACACAGAAAATATATTAATTATTGGGACACCTGGATGGCTTAGTCGGTTGAGCGTCTGACTCTTGGTTTCACCTGGGGTCATGATCTCTGGGTTATGTGAATGAACCCCCTCACTGGACTCTTTGCTCAGCACGAAGTCTGCTTGAGATTCTCTCTCTCACCTTCTCCCTACCTTTTTGCCCCTCTCTCTGCTTATACTCGCTCGTTCTCCTTACCTAAAATAAATGGATGTTAAAATCTTAAAATATATATATTAACTATTGAAGATAAACTAAAAGCATAGTTGCTTATCTTTTATGTCATTAAAATGTAATAGATGAAAAGTGGAAAATTCAATCATGTACAGTAAAAAACTGAAACAGACAAATAAGAAACAGTACAATAACTTTATATATTGTTGTTTCTAAAGAAAAACAGTAAACATTGAATTGTTGACATAAAATAAATAATTTGAAAAGGAAAACTTTCATTTACACTGTGTTGTTTGTCCCCCATTGGAGATATACCTAACATGTTAGAAAAGCCTTCTGTATAAGCACCTCACAGAACATACACACGTACACATCTGACCTTGGTAGACTTGTTTTTTAACTCTTGCTCCTAAATATATTTGCCCAACAAACTTTTAAAAAAATGTGACACTCATTAATATACTCTAAAATAGGGTCCCACTTTTCTATCCTATTCACATATACCCTTTTATCAATCATAATGATAAACTGCTCTATATTTAATAACAAAGTTTTTTTAGATAACAAGTATTTAATGCTAATGAAACTTAAACCTATTGTTTAGTCTCATTTTAGAATATTTTGTATTAAGTTGGTAAGCTTAAAAATCTACAATAAGAGATTATGCAGATTAACATGTCCTATGTCTGTTAAATATACACAAAGGAAAGAAGGGCAGGGAAAATTTCACTGCTCAATGTGAATACACATGAAGATATGAAGAAAAAGAGATTTGTAGAGCAAACAGGGAGAAAAGTAAATAATTCTCATTAGAAGCTTGGCTGTCTACATAGGGAAGGACGTGATGAGGAGAAGGGTGGGAAATTGGTGCTTCTGAATATGTGGTGGTCAGTTTCTTCTTAGGAGAGGCTGTGTCCCCACCTCAAGCCTAATGATGCAAAGTCCCCAGACTGAACACGTACATTTGGACCTCCCTTGGAACAAGAAGGCATTTGAGAGCTGCATTTACTTATATTATTCTTATTCTCTATCCTTTGAATTACCCATTTCCTGTCTTGATAGAAAAGAAAATAAAAACAACCTTAAACCAGTCACAGTCATCATTCTCATCCATCTTTCAACTGAAACTGTTCTGTGTGGTATGAGCTGGCTTACATGGTAGGTTAGCAGGATTGCTGAGAATAGGTGTGTGGGTAAGGAGGGTCGAGTATTTCTGGGGTTGACTGATGTGGCACCATGCTTTTTTGTGCATTGGGGTTTTGTGTCCTAGTGAAAGAGGGAGGGCATAGTCACCTATGGGAGAGGGGTAGCTCTGCATTAGACTTGGGTTGGGTATATGAGGTCCAAAAAGAATTTGCATTGACAACTGAGCTTCTGATTCTAGTAGTCTCACCAAAGCCCATGTCTTGAGAAGGGTGCCAGTTTTATTCTTTCTGTTGCAGGTTTGTCAGCAGATAATTGGCCTGATCCTGAAAGCCAGTGTTGATTGAAATTTAACGTGGCCTCCATATTTATGTAGCCATCTTGGCCTCAAGAGTCAGTAAAAAAGTAGCATTAGGCACAAGGCCTACTAGGAGGTTGCTATATCCAATACTACAACAACATAAACACCTGCAGTATTACATCACTCTGTTGTGGTAGGCAAAATAATGCCCCCCCCCAAAGATGTTTGCATCCTAATCCCTGAAATCTGTGAATATGTTAGGTTACATGGCAAAAAGTACTAAGTTTGCAGACAGGAATTAAAGATCCTAATAAGCTGACTTTAAGAGAAAGAGAGTCAGCTGGGTTATCCAAGTGAATCCAATTTAATCACAGCTTCTCTAAATGTGGAAGAGGGAGGGAGAAGTGGGAGAGTCAGAATGAGCAAGATGCTGGGAGGATTCAAGAGCCAGAAAATGTGGCTGCCTTAAGGTAGAGAAAAGGGGAGAAAATGGATTTTCCCCCAGAGCCACCAGCGTCTTGATCATAACCCAGCGAGGCTCATTGAAATTTTAGTACAAAAATGTAAGTACATAATTTTGTGTTGTATTTAAGCTACTGGATTTATAGTGATTTGTTACAGCAACAGTAAAAAACTCATATATGACTATAGAGCAGGCCTTGGTGATGCCAAACAGATTATCTATTTATTATGTATTTAATGGAAGCCTTTTGTAATTAATAGCAACCTCAACTCCATCAAAATTGAGCCTAGACCTCAAACTGTACAGTCTCTAAATGCTCATCCATTCACTCATTCTTTCCTTGTAAAGGACAATGGTAGAGGTTCTGCTGGGTTGGTCTTTGCTGCCCTGTCTGTAGGAATGATTGACTGTGAGCATACTACAAGCACCTCTTAAATTCAAATCACCTTATTCTTTTTTTGAAGGGCTCAAATAAATCTTCCATTTTCTAATCTTGCTAGTAGAGGGAAGCGGCTATGGGGAAAATAATGTAATTGCAATATGGGGAAAGGGTATGCAGGGCCTCTTAGGGTTCTTCCAAGAAGAAAAGTGGTAACTTTGAATGTCCAGGTGACAGTGTATCAAGAGGAAAGCCGGTTGATTCAAAGAGTTTAATAAATTAAATGACCTCCCTACAAAGGTATCACTCACCAAAGTCTTAAATATAGCACATACTGAAAAGCACTAGGAACCACATTTTCCAAACAAGAAAGAACACTGAATCAGCATTTCATGCTAATGGTCCTCCCTGGATTATAACCTTTCTGAGCCTACTGACTATAGCTTTTCTTCCTTTTTATGAGTGTATACCTAAGTCCCTGCACATTGAAAATGCTCTGTAATGATTTAATGATTTGCTAAATGCCTACCATCCAGGAAGGCCTCTTAAAAGATGTGTTCTGGGGTGCCTGGGTGGCTCAGTTGGTTAAGCGACTGCCTTCAGCTCAGGTCATGATCCTGGAGTCCCGGGATCGAGTCCCGCATCAGGCTCCCAGCTCCACGGGGAGTCTGCTTCTCCCTCTGACCTTCTCCTCGCTCATGTTCTCTCTCACTGTCTCTCTCTTAAAGAAAAAAAAAAAAAAAAAAGAAAAAAAAAGATGTGTTCTGAAGTCTGAAAGTTTACTTACATTTATACTATAGAAGGGCCTAACACTGCTTCCTATAATGTTTTTCACATCCTCATGCTCAATTTGTGGATGAGAACTGTTCATGTAAGGAAAGACTTCTTGAAGTATATATGGCAATATGATAGACAGGACTGAGATCTGCTGGGATTCTAAATCTTGCAGAGAATAATAATAGACGACAGATTAGGAATAATTGACAATGTCGTTGTGAAAGTGTTTATATTAACAGAAGAAGGGGCTTTGACTGTAGCTGGGGGCAAAGGCAAGGGATGTCAGAGAGAAATAAATGAATTCAAGGCATTCGGCTTCAAATCTAGCTTCTTAAGTTTCCAGTTCTTGTGGTAAGTGGAAAATAGTCTGTGGTGTTCATACTAGACTTTTCCTCTTTTCTCACATCATGAGCCATATGATATGCTTTAATAAGAATCAAGAGAGTGGGCAGTTTTTACTCAGGTTATGACTAAAAGAGATCAACAATCTAATTATAAGTTGTATAGTTATCGCAAAGGTGTAAGTTATGCAGTTATTAGTGACATGTATATGTTACATTTAGGCATAGGTTGAGTTAGAGTCAAATACATTTAAAAACACCTGCCTACACTCAAATTATTTTAGCCATTATTATGGACCACTTTTTTTTTTTTAACAAATGGCATTATTCTAATTAGCATCTCTTAGAATGATTTTGGGGAGTATTTTTTAAAAAGATTTTATTTATTTAAGAGAGAGAGAGTGAGAGAGAGCACGAGCAGCAGAGGAGAGGGAGAAGCAGACTCCCCAGTGAGCAGGGAGCCTCACCTGGGGCTTGATCCCAGGACACTGAGGTCATGATCTGAGCTGAAGCGAGATGCTTAAAGACTGAGCCACCCAGGCATACCTGATTTTGGGGAAGTATTATTTAGCTTAATTTCCTTTTAAACAGAAAACATTAGTGCAAAAATGCACATTAATATATATTTGGAATTTGGGGCTTGAACTATAAAACATTATAGTTTACATCAAGGATAGGCCAGGCCATGAAGAAGAAACAAGGTATTTCATCAGAATCTGATTGGATTAGGTTACATAAATATCTACTATAGAAAGAAAATATTGTGCATTAGAATGACTGATACTTAGTTCTATCTCTAATCTACTAAATTTCTAACTCTATATCTGCTTCAATCTTATTTTAGGGATCAAAGAAAGTCATATCTATGAAAATATTGTATACAGAATGAAACACTGTGTAATTGTGCTGAGGACTGTCAGCCATTCACAGATATTTACAGTGTCACTTCCGTAGTATAGCATCTTTTGTTCTCAGCCAGGCAGTGCATCTCTTTCTCCCTTTCAAACTGAGGGGGACTGATTATCAACAAAGGTGTCTGGGTGAGGTATGTAACATTTCCGAGTCTAGGAATGTCTGAAACAGGTGTGACTTTTCTATGATTTCTCTCTTTCTGCTTACTTAATACAGGGAACATGGAAGATCTGAAGGAATCTAGGCCCCTGAGTTACCACATGGAAAAACATATTCTTTCCATTAATATGTTCTCTGGACTATCATGTGACCGAGAAAAAATTTGGGATTTTGTTTGTTATAGAATCTAGCATTGTTACAGGATTCATGAACTCACATTCATGTGAGTATTTTGAGCCATCCTTCATGTAGCAATGTATTAATACATTCATTTCTATGAAGCATATATATTTTTCAAAATCCTTTTGTGGTAAAGAGATGCCAAGATTGTTGTATATCATGCAGAGGATCGTTTTGAAAGATTTCTTACCTATTTCAATTTTCAAATCTGTGAAATAAAGGTGTTTGTAAGTATAAAGCAATATATTTCAAATGACAGGCTTTAGGTAACCCCGAGTATAAATATGGTCACATTAATATGATCCCCTAATTGTAGCTCTTATTCCCTATTACCCTTTGATATTAGACATTTATATGGAACCAGAAAAGACCTCGAATCGCCAAAGGAATATTGAAAAAGAAAGCCAAAGTTGGTGGCATCACAATTCCAGACTTCAAGCTCTATTACAAAGCTGTCATCATCAAGACAGCATGGTACTGCCACAAAAACAGACACATAGATCAATGGAACAGAATAGAGAGCCCAGAAATGGACCCTCAACTCTATGGTCAACTCATCTTCGACAAAGCAGGAAAGAATGTCCAATGGAAAAAAGACAGCCTCTTCAATAAATGGTGTTGGGAAAATTGGACAGCCACATGCAGAAAAATGAAATTGGATCATTTCCTTACACCACACACGAAAACAGACTCAAAATGGATGAAGGATCTCAATGTGAGAAAGGAATCCATCAAAATCCTCGAGGAGAACACAGGCAGCAACCTCTTCGACGTCAGCCGCAGCAACATCTTCCTAGGAACATCACCAAAGGCAAGGGAAGCAAGGGCCAAAATGAACTTTTGGGATTTTATCAAGATCAAAAGCTTTTGCGCAGCAAAGGAAACAGTGAACAAAACCAAAAGACAACTGACAGAATGGGAGAAGATATTTGCAAATGACATATCAGTTATAAAGTTTTCATTTCCATGTAGTACTAGGGCTACCAAGGAGTAATCTGGTCCATTTGTTTAGCTGAAGTCTCTGTTCCCACTTCTACTGTCCTTTATTTTCCACTGCCATGCATCAGGCTGAATCTGTAGACATCCCTGGTAGTTTGGATGAGAATCTCCAAAAGCAGCTTTCAGAGTACGACAGATATCATCCCACTGCAGACTGAGTTGCATCTAGGCTACACCCACAAAGGAACTTCTGTATCCTTTGCCTTATTTAACAACACTACTAAGTAAGAGAAATGAGTTCCTTTCTTTTTGTATTGTAGTAAATGAAATGAAAAGTTGTCATCTTCCAGTCTAAGGGGGCATAGAAGTTTTGCTTAGAAACTGTAACACTACAAAAGTTAAAAAAAAAAATGTTGCAAACCAACACTTTTTTTTCTTTTTTTAATTTCTCTTCCTTCCTTCCTTCCTTTCTCTTTCTTTCTTTCTTTCTTTCTTCCTTTCCTTTCCTTCCTTCCTTCCTTCCTTTATTTTAATTTAATTTTATTATATTATTATTATTATTATTATTTTAACCTTTTTCCTGTATCCACATGCATTCCAGCCTGACCAGGTCTCTAAAGATACAAGGAAGAGCAACTTAGCAAACCCATGCAGCGTACTCCTCTTGAGCTCTATTGTCTGAATGCTATGAAGTGGAATTCATATGTTTTCCCGCCTTTCATTCAACAAGGAGGGTTTATACAAAACTATCTTCACAGTTAGTCAGGGAAAGAACGCTCTATGTCTTCGCTTGACAGATAAATTCAGTCTTTGTTTCTGGCCCAACCTGTATGTGTTACACAAACAAACATTACTATCTGAATTATTTGCTTGTTCCATTTGAAAATATTTAAGATTGTATTGATTTTTTTAAAAGATTAATTTTAAGCAAATATTATGAAAATAGTTCACCCATCCCTAATGGTAGCTCTTATTTCATGCAGGGTGAGGATGAAATATGCACATCTGATGTGGAAATAATCTTTCTCAGGAGTGAAACCAAATCAAAAGGAAAAAAAAAAAAAAAGCAACTACCCATGAGGGATAATACTTTAATACATTAACTGGCTGACAATCACTTGTGAAACACATTTTCCAAGGTCTTTTTTTTTTTTTTTAAGAGTATTTACTTATTTCTATATTCTTCTTTCATCTTCATCCCAAATTTCAATCTGTAGATATTGATTTTAAAATTTACAAAGTAGCACCTGAAGTCCGTAAGTAGAAGTTCCACATTTGAAATGCCATTTTTCCAATTATTAATGAACTGTGGTGGTTCTAAATACATTGGTGTAGAAGAAAATGGCAAAAACAGAAAAGTAAAATGTATGCAGTGCTTAGGAGTATAATACTTTTAGGCACGTTGACATGCACAAAAAATTCTCAGACTGTTTCAGGGAAAATGTAGCAGGTCATCAGAAGGCCAGTTTAAGTTATTCATTTTCGCATTTCCAAAAACTCTTGACATTTATTTATTACCATAGTGGCAGCACAGGGAATATTTCCAAAGGGAGATAGCAGGTCTTGTGATGCACTCAGTGTTATAAAGGACAGTCATTTTGCAATTTCAGATTAAGTCAATAAGTATATTACCATGTAAGTGGTTTTTATGGCAGAGACTCAATAATCACTTTTTAAACCTGGATTATATACTGTGGGATTGTCCAAACCTTATTACCTATCTAGTAAGATGAGAAAGTTAGGATACATATCTAGTAATCTTTTTTTTATGAAAAATAATTCAAGCCGGAAATAATCCATATTTTATGCATCTATGTATATATGAGAAAAAAATAACTTGTAACCTTCTTATGAGAAATAATTCGGGTAAAATTTATTCTCCTTACCCATACAGAGAAATAGCTTCTATGTCAATACATAGTTTGCAAATTAAAAGGGGTGGTAGATATTCAGGAAACCGATAATTTTGTAAATAGCAAGTTGCAAGGAAATACTCAAGGAAGAAGCAGAATTTTGTCCTATTACCCATAATTTGACTCTCCAGGAAATCAGCTTTCTATACAAGGTGTCCTTATCTTTTAGAAATATATATATTGGCTATTAAGTACACATATTTATACTACTTCATTTTTTTCTCACAGAAACCCAGTGAGAACAGCACCCGGTTCTTTTTTTTTTTTTTAAGATTTTATTTTATTTATTTATTTGTCAGAGAGAGAGAGCGAGCACAGGCAGACAGAGTGGCAGGCAGAGGCAGAGGGAGAAGCAGGCTCCCCACAGAACAAGGAGCCCGATGTGGGACTCGATTCCAGGACGCTGGGATCATGACCTGAGCCGAAGGCAGCGGCTTAACCAACTGAGCCACCCAGGCGTCCCAGCACCCAGTTCTTTATAGGGGGAGACTGCTAGATAAGGTGGTTGGCAAGTTGAATACTCTTGCCCAGGTCTGTTTTCCTCCAAAGGCAGTAGAGGTTTCTTCTGATAGACTATTTTGCAGGAGTGAATACATACCCTAAATGTGGTCTGACAGGTGCATTAAAAGAAAAAAAGAGTTTCTATCTTGTATTAGATCAAATGAAAATGTTCTGTGATTGCCAATAAACATATCGAAAGGCAGTTTTTCAGTAATGATAAATGAAACATTTCAATCTATACCAATTATCCTCTAGGGACAACAAAGATGTTATTACTGGAACATTATTATTTATTAAAAAAGAATATCTTCTCCGAAAATAATTATCTGTTGGAAAATATTAAGCATTTAATATTCAATATTTTTTCAAAGAAGTATGAGACTATTTTGATAAAACAAATACTTGACATGTTGCAGAAAAAATTTGAAACTGTGTATTAGGATCAATATCTGGTTTATTTCTACATTTTATTCTGGTTGAATAGGACCAAGAAAACACTGTTTCAAGCACATAGAAATAAAAAATAATAGAAATTATTTTTAATAACTCATTTGTAAGGTCTATAAAATGTTAAGTACTAATCAAAATATCTGAAAGAAGAATGTTAGAACATGTTTGCTTTTAAATGAATCATTCATAATATTTACTTTTATTTATCACAAAATCATTAAAGTGAGTCAACAAACTACCCCAATTATAAGCAACTCTGAAATTGTATGTAATGTGATGTTGCTATTATAGGACATGCCATTTGCTGAACAATTGACACTCTGTGATGATATCAAGGAGAAAGAGTTATGTATAAACTATATTTATTTGATTGAAGTACATAACCATTGTACTAGGCAATTCAGTTGTCTAAGCTTGGGTCTAAAACAAATTATAACTATTGAGGTTTAGATCAGTGATATTTAAGAATTGGAAACATGCAAAGAAAGGAGAAGCCATATTCCAAGAAATGCAGAAAGAATGTTAATCTGATAATATTATCTGATAATCCATATATAATCTGATAATCTAATGAATTCATATACAATTAATATAGGTCATATTGGGGTGCTATTGGTGCTAACAACATTAAGTAAATTATATTTAGATATTGAAATATGAATCAAATAACCTGTAACAAAAAATGAACAAAAAACACATTTTAACACCTGAGGAAAATTTAATAATGTCCTAGAAATAAAGGAAAAAGCATACAGCAAAATGCATTCATTCATCAAGATCACTACTAACAAAAATTAGTTTGAAAAAATTAGGCACATTCCTAATCACATAATTTTTGACTAAAGAATGACTTAAGTATTGGGTGGAATAATGTCTGTCATTAATTTTTTATTTCCTTCAAGCAAAGTATGGATATTTAAATGATGTAAGTGCTAGTGATATAATTTTGGTGTCTTCTATACTGTAATAAAATTATAAAAATCAATACCTTTAAGATTGCGAGACCCCCGTCTTAAAATTTTAGTGCCCATTAACCACTGATGTTTGCTTGTCAGTACACTTTAACATCTTGCCCTTGATCTCCTCTTTCATTTCTACCTATTTCCTTTCCTGTACACTCTGCTGCACACAAATTCACCTCTCGTATGACCTCAATGCTTTTTCCTGCTTTTGTTCACAGCATTATTGTCCTCTATGACTTTGCTCACTTGAGAACATTTCTTCAACCACCATAGCACTCTCTTTTTGGGTTAATGTGTTTTACTAGTGATAAATAATGGGTGAATGAGTTTCAACTATTTTAACAGACAGAAAGCATGGTAAACAATAAGCCCTGAAACAAAATTTATCAAAACCATTATAGTTTATCATTTGTCACCAAAATTAATATTTATAGCTATACACTACCACTTTGTGAAGACATCAAATATTATCCTCCTATCAATTACTGTAGTTATTGATTTTTGAGTTATTTTGTTGCATGTAGGATATTGACCACTTAATAAATAAAACACTGAAAATCCCCTACATGTAAAAAAATGAAAAATAGATTATAGAATTTGTATAAATCCAAAGTTTACTTTAGAAAAATGTTAACAACTTTTTCTAACTTTTTAGCATTTTTTATTTTTTTAAAGATTTTATTTATGTGACAGAGAGAGAGAGATCACAAGTAGGCAGAGAGGTAGGCAGAGAGAGAGGAGGAAATAGGCTCCTTGCTGAGCAGAGAGCCCAACACATGGGGCTCTATCCCAGGACCCTGAGATCATGACCTGAGCGGAAGGCAAAAGCTTAACCCACCAAGCCACACAGGTGCCCCAATTTTTTAGCTTTTAGATGTGTTTTGAAAACAAATATAATTTAGTTATTAACCATGTGTTCTTTGTTACAAAATTACATGCTTCATTCCTAGTGATACTGATCACTCAACTCAACAGAACCACTATTTCCTAGGTTAACAACACTCACTATGCTATTTAGCACACACAGAGAATAACCCTACAGGCATTTTGAAGGGCTTTCCTTTCTTTTCAGATATTTTTTGTACTAGAAATTGGTTTCTATTTTTCACTCTCAGTGACCTATATCCTTAAAGAATGCATTTTTCTAAACCTTTTCTTTTCCTCCTTTCTCTACATACTCAGCCATAATTACTCAAAGTGAATAACGATTTTAAAATGTACATTTTGGAGGGGGAGTAGACTAAGTTCTAATGATTTAATCAATTATTTTTTATTTACTGTGAAATCAATGTCTAACCAGAAAGTATTACAGTGAAAACAGTAATCCCGGTTATTGTGCTGTTAATGATTGCAAATGCCTGAAGATCAAAGTTCTTTTCCATCACCAACATTCATGCATTCAATTTTGAGAATTATTAGATATTCTACATTCCTATGAAAATTTCAATCAGCTTCACTCTTGCTGTCTGCTTGTTTTTATTCTACAAAATCTCTCTTATATTTTAAGAGGATATTTTAAAATCAGGGGGCTTGAATTCTTTATATTTCAAATTATTGGTGTTGCATGCACAGATTCCTAAGCCTTATCATTGGAAATGTCTCATGTTGTCACCAAAGCTCTCTTAAATTGTCTAAGACATACATAAAGAAAACCTACACTGACAAGATAAAGAAGCACATCATGTTCATAGTTGGAGCTGCTCTGCAGAGCTGCAATCTATTATGCACCTGAGAGTCAGGAAAGTGCTGAGACAACTTTATCCTGCCATGCCCAGTAATTATGTAATAAAAAAGCCATGTTATTTCAGCCCATAAAACAGTTTAAAATGATTAATTTTCTGAAAGCTTAAATTGAAAGTGCATGAGCATCATTAAGGCCATGCCTGATCCGGGTTTCTGAAAATATATTATCATACTTCTCTGAAATGTCTCTTAAGATCTAGCTTTTTGTGTGTATACTCTTTTAAATTATTAAGAACCATACGTATATCTGTAATTTCATTATAAATCTATTATCAAACTCATCACATGAAAGACCTTCTTTTGTACAAAATTTAATGGTACAGTTTCATCTCTCTCTCTCTCTAAAATCTACTTAGACTTTTTAAAATATTTCCTCATTAGAAAATAGGAAGTAAGTTCTTCAAATGATATAATATTAAATCATCATTATTTACTGAAAATTACTGATACCTCTAGAAACTCTCTCAAACATTGTAGGACTATACCTTCTATGTTTTTCATTCCTAGGATTTTTATATATTTAGGTGAAAGCATTTGTTAACCCTAAAATGTGGGTGCTTCTCTCGATTCCCCAACAGTTAGTAGAGTAAATCACCACCCTCAGCATTGACAGTAGGTCTCTATTCACAATTTTGCTGAACATTAATAGAAACTCCTGGCTGTTTTCTCAATTCCTTCATTGCCCAAAGCATCACTAAAAAGTATTTCTGGCCGTAGTAGATTATTACTGCATTATGAGCATAAAAGAAGTTAAGTATAACACATGCAAAAAAACAAGTTCACACAGAAATCTCTATGTCATTGGTTGCAAAGTCCCAATGGAAGCCATAATTGGAGAATGGAAGGAGGCTAAGGTGTCCTTCAGGAAGCCTGCCTTCACTCACCCCAACCACACCACCTGCCTGACCCAACTTCACCTCAGTCTTCTTCCCATATTCTCTCCCAGGATACCTACTCCATTTTAAGGAATCACCTGTCAAACACAAAATCCCTTTTACATCATTTTTTTACAGAAGAATTTAATTCTTATTTATCGAAATATCTCCCGTGGAGAGAGGAACAAAGGTGCCTTGCTTGCCTTCATCACCAAGGAGACCAATCGAGGTATGTTTTTTCCACCCAAAAAGATTAATTTTCTGTTAATTATTATGTTGCCTCTCAGAGCATGTCATTTCAACTGCAAGCAACTTTGAAAACTAGCATTCTTTTTCTTCCTCTTTCAGTCACTTAGTTGGCACAGAGCATTAGTCAAAACCTGATATATTCATTAACATTGCACTGTCATGATCATGTATCCCCTTTTCATAGAGTGAAATGAATAATTTTGTATTAAAATGGATGATTATGTTTTTCTCAATGGGAAATTAAAATGCTCTTTTTTTGGTATTTTTATAGAGAAAACAGTCAAACTAAATGAAATTTTTTCAACATTCAACTCCTAATACATTTAGTGATGTCATCACTTATGTTTGTATTGACCTGTTACTTGACATGTAACTAGATCTATCAGTGAACTACAACTGACTCTATGGGTACTTGGTTAATAATATGAAGTTACATTAAAATGAGAATATAAAGTCACATCTCTAATAGTACCTTAATAAATTCATATACAAAGTTAATTTTTCAAAAACCCAGATGCTTTGTCTGCCTCCATATTTATTATGCAAATTTATATGTGGATTTTTTTCTTGTTGACTTGGTCACAAATGACAAGAACAGTCTCCTTTTCTTATTTTTCTCCAGCTGACCTATTAAAATGTTTGCCAAAATAGGAGGGTATTGTTAATGAGAATTCTGACAGCTCAACATAACATTAATCTTTCATCTGTAGTTGTTGATTTTTGACAATTTTTATAGTTTTGTTTTTTGATTTTTTTTGTCTAACACTCAACATAAACTTTACTGATTGACATCATCATATGCCAGGCATGTCTGAATTAAGATAAAAAAGAATTACCCATAACAAATATCACAGGGATCATTAATTAATCCTGTTTTAGTAAACAACAAGGCAGACAAGCAAATTCATGGAAGACTGCATTAGTGGAGAGGTGTTAATTGAAAGATCGCTCAAGTGATGGCAAGTTTTCAACATCAAAACTGAAAGAAGCAAGACGTGATAGAATTCCTGAAGAGAGTCATTATAGTTGAAGAGAAAAAGTATTTAATACATCAGACCCAAGTCAAATAAATAGAAAGGACAAAGAAATAGAAATGAGTCATATAAATAAAGACAATAAAACATGTCTTTATTCAGTTGCTACATAAAACTTTTCATACGGTAAAAATGTTTAATTGGAAGGACTTCAGTAAACTCACAACTTCATTCAATGTTCAAACTTTATATTGACACAATTCTATACCTACTATCATAGTTTGGCTTTAAAATAACTAATATTCAAAATAAGTAACTTATGTTAACTTTTCCTGATTTCCCAGAAAAATTAAAAAAAAACTGAAGAGTCCTGCTAATGCATTAAGATAAAATGCACCTGGAGGAGGAGTCAAGATGGCAGAGAAGTAGCAGGCTGAGACTACTTCAGGTAGTGGGAGATCAGCTAGATAGCTCATCTAAAGATTGCAAACACCTACAAATCCAACAGGAGATCGAAGAGAAGAAGAACAGCAACTCTAGAAACAGAAAATCAACCACTCTCTGAAAGGTAGGACTGGCGGAGAAGTGAATCCAAAGCGACGGGAAGATAGACCGCGGGGGGAGGGGCCGGTTCCCGGCAAGCGGCGGAGCAACGGAGCACAAAATCAGGACTTTTAAAAGTCTGTTCCGCTGAGGGACATCACTCCAGAGGCTTAACTGGGGTGAAGCCCACGCAGGGTCAGCGTGGCCTCAGGTCCCGCAGGGTCACAGAAGGATCGGGGGTGTCTGAGTGTCGCAGAGCTTACAGGTATTAGAACGGGGAAGCCGGCTACAGAGACAGAGCCGAGGAGTAAGCTCTAAGCTCGGGGTTACCTTGAACCGGTCACAGGCTCGGTCAGCTCAGAGCACGGCAGGAGGCCAGGGTGACGGGAGTCATTGGGTGCTGTTCTCTGAGGGCGCACTGAGGAGTGGGGCCCCGGGTTCTCGGCTCCTCCGGGCTGGAGACTGGGAGGCTGCCATCTTCATTCCCATCCTCCGGAACTCTACGGAAAGCGCTCAGGGAACAAAAGCTCCTGAAAGCAAACCCGAGGGGATTACTCAGACTGGCCCCCGGTAAGGGCAGTGCAACTCCGCCTGGGGCAAAGACGCTTGAGAATCACTACAACAGGCCCCTCCCCCAAAAGATCAACAAGAAACCCAGCCAGGACCAAGTTCACCTTTCAAGGAGTACAGTTTCAATACCAAGGAGAGCATCGGAATTCCAGAGAAGGAGAAAGCAAAGCATGGAACTCATGGCTTTCTCCCCACGATTCTTTAGCCTTGCAGTAATTTTTTATTTTTTTATTTTTTATTTTTTTTCTTTTGTTTTTCAATTTTTTTTTCTTCTTCTGCTAAATTTTTTTTTAACTTTTACCATTTCTTTTTTAACGTTTTCTAACTAGTTTATCTAATATATATATATTTTTTTTCCCTTTTTATATTTTTTCTTTATTGTTTTTTTTTAATTGTTTCTTTTTTTTTCTTTCTTTTTTTTTCTTTTTTTTTTTTTCTTTCTGAACCTCTTTTTATCCCCTTTCTCTCCCCTCAAGATTGGGGATCTCTTCTGATTTGGTTAAAGCATATTTTCCTGGGGATGTTGCCACCCTTTTAGTATTTTACTTGCTCCTTCATATACTCTTCTCTGGATAAAATGACAAGGTGGAAAAATTCACCACAAAAAAAAGAACAAGAGGCAGTACCAAAGGCTAGGGACCTAATCAATACAGACATTGGTAATATGTCAGATCTAGAGTTCAGAATGACGATTCTCAAGGTTCCAGCCGGGCTCGAAAAAAGCATGGAAGATATTAGAGAAACCCTCTCGGGAGATATAAAAGCCCTTTCTGGAGAAATAAAAGAACTAAAATCGAACCAAGTTGAAATAAAAAAAGCTATTAATGAGGTGCAATCAAAAATGGAGGCTCTCACTGCTAGGATAAATGAGGCAGAAGAAAGAATTAGCGATATAGAAGACCAAATGACAGAGAATAAAGAAGCTGAGCAAAAGAGGGACAAACAGCTACTGGACCATGAGGGGAGCATTCGAGAGATAAGTGACACCATAAGACGAAACAACATTAGAATAATTGGGATTCCAGAAGAAGAGGAAACAGAGAGGGGAGCAGAAGGTATATTGGAGAGAATTATTGGAGAGAATTTCCCCAATATGGCAAAGGGAACAAGCATCAAAATCCAGGAGGTTCAGAGAAGCCCCCTCAAGATCAATAAGAATAGGTCCACACCCCGAAACCTAATAGTAAAATTTACAAGTCTTAGTGACAAAGAGAAGATCCTGAAAGCAGCCCGGGAAAAGAAGTCTGTAACATACAATCGTAAAAATATTAGATTGGCAGCAGACTTATCCACAGAGACCTGGCAGGCCAGAAAGAGCAGGCATGATATATTCAGAGTACTAAAAGAGAAAAACATGCAGCCAAGAATACTATATCCAGCTAGGCTATCATTGAAAATAGAAGGAGAGATTAAAAGCTTCCAGGACAAACAAAAACTGAAAGAATTTGCAAATACCAAACCAGCGCTACAGGAAATATTGAAAGCAAAGAGAGACCCTAAAACTAGTAGATCAGAAAGAAACAGAGACAATATACAATAACAGTCACCTTACAGGCTATACAATGGCACTAAATTCATATCTCTCAATACTTACCCTGAATGTTAATGGGCTAAATGCCCCAATCAAAAGACACAGGGTATCAGAATGGATAAAAAAACAAAACCCATCTATATGTTGCCTACAAGAAACTCATCTTAAACCCGAAGACACCTCCAGATTTAAAGTGAGGGGGTGGAAAAGAATTTACCATGCTAATGGACATCAGAAGAAAGCAGGAGTGGCAATCCTTATATCAGATCAATTAGATTTTAAGCCAAAGACTATAATAAGAGATGAGGAAGGACACTATATCATACTCAAAGGAACTGTCCAACAAGAAGATCTAACAATTTTAAATATCTATGCCCCTAACGTGGAGCAGCCAACTATATAAACCAATTAATAACACAATCAAAGAAACACATCGACAATAATACAATAATAGTAGGGGACTTTAACACTCCCCTGACTGAAATGGACAGATCATCCAAGCAAAAGATCAACAAGGAAATCAAGGCCTTAAAGGACACACTGGACCAGATGGACATCACAGATATATTCAGAACATTACATCCCAAAGCAACAGAATACACATTCTTCTCTAGTGCACATGGAACATTCTCCAGAATAGATCACATTCTTGGTCCTAAATCAGGTCTCAACCGTTATCAAAAGATTGGAATCATTCCCTGCATATTTTCAGACCACAATGCTCTGAAGCTAGAACTCAATCACAAGAGGAAATTTGGAAAGAACCCAAATACATGGAGGCTAAGCAGCATCCTTCTAAAGAATGAATGGGTCAACCAGGAAATTAAAGAAGAATTGAAAAAATCATGGAAACAAATGATAATGAAAACACAACAGTTCAGAATCTGTGGGACACAACAAAGGCAGTCCTGAGAGGAAAATATATAGCGGTACAAGCCTTTCTCAAGAAACAAGAAAGGTCTCAGGTTCTACCTGAGGTTCTTAGGTTCTTAGGTTCTACCACAACCTAACCCTACACCTAAAAGAGCTGGAGAAAGAACAAGAAAGAAACCCTAAACCCAGCAGGAGAAGAGAAATCATAAAGATCAGAGCAGAAATCAATGAAATAGAAACCAAAAAAAACAATAGAACAAATCAACGAAACTAGGAGCTGGTTCTTTGAAAGAATTAATAAGATCGATAAAACCCTGGCCATACTTATCAAAAAGAAAAGAGAAAGGACCCAAATAAATAAAATCATGAATGAAAGAGGAGAGATCACAACGAACACCAAAGAAATACAGACAATTATAAGAACATACTATGAGCAACTCTACGCCAACAAATTTGACAATCTGGAAGAAATGGATGCATTCCTAGAGACATATGAACTACCACAACTGAACCAGGAAGAAATAGAAAGCCTGAACAGACCCATAACCAGTAAGGAGATTGAAACAGTCATCAAAAATCTCCAAACAAACAAAAGCCCGGGACCAGATGGCTTCCCGGGGGAATTCTACCAAACATTTAAAGAAGAACTAATTCCTATTCTCCTGAAACTGTTCCAAAAAATAGAAATGGAAGGAAAACTTCCAAACTCATTTTATGAGGCCAGCGTCACATTGATCCCAAAACCAGACAAGGATCCCATCAAAAAAGAGAACTACAGACCAATATCCTTGATGCACACAGATGCAAAAATTCTCACCAAAATACTAGCCAATAGGATTCAACAGTACATTAAAAGGATTATTCACCACGATCAAGTGGGATTTATTCCAGGGCTGCAAGGTTGGTTCAACATCCGCAAATCAATCAATGTGATACAACACATTAATAAAAGAAAGAACAAGAACCATATGATACTCTACATAGATGCTGAAAAAGCATTTGACAAAGTACAGCATCCCTTCCTGATCAAAACTCTTCAAGGTGTAGGGATAGAGGGCACATACCTCAATATTATCAAAGCCATCTATGAAAAACCCATGGCAAATATCATTCTCAATGGAGAAAAACTGAAAGCTTTTCCGCTAAGGTCAGAAACACGACAGGGATGTCCGTTATCACCACTGCTATTCAACATAGTACTAGAAGTCTTAGCCTCAGCAATCAGACAACAAAAGGAAATCAAAGGCATCCAAATCGACAAAGAAGAAGTCAAACTATCACTCTTTGCAGATGATATGATACTAAATGTGGAAAACCCAAAAGACTCCACTCCAAAACTGCTAGAACTTGTACAGGAATTCAGTCAAGTGTCAGGATATAAAATCAATGCACAGAAATCAGTTGCATTTCTCTACACCAACAACAAGACAGAAGAAAGAGAAATTAAGGAGTCCATCCCATTTACAATTGCACCCAAAACTATAAGATACCTAGGAATAAACCTAACCAAAGAGACTAAGAATCTATACTCAGAAAACTCTAAAGTACTCATGAAAGAAATTGAGGAAGACACAAAGAAATGGAAAAATGTTCCATGCTCCTGGATTGGAAGAATAAATATTGTGAAAATGTCTATGCTACTTAAAGCAATCTACACATTTAATGCAATTCCTATCAAAGTACCATCCATTTTTTTCAAAGAAATGGAACAAATAATCCTAAAATTTATATGGAACCAGAAAAGACCTCGAGTTGCCAAAGGAATATTGAAAAAGAAAGCCAAAGTTGGTGGCATCACAATTCCGGACTTCAAGCTCTATTACAAAGCTGTCATCATCAAGACAGCATGGTACTGCCACAAAAACAGACACATAGATCAATGGAACAGAATAGAGAGCCCAGAAATAGACCCTCAACTCTATGGTCAACTCATCTTCGACAAAGCAGGAAAGAATGTCCAATGGAAAAAAGACAGCCTCTTCAATAAATGGTGTTGGGAAAATTGGACAGCCACATGCAGAAAAATGAAATTGGATCATTTCCTTATACCACACACGAAAATAGACTCAAAATGGATGAAGGATCTCAATGTGAGAAAGGAATCCATCAAAATCCTCGAGGAGAACACAGGCAGCAACCTCTTCGACCTCAGCCACAGCAACATCTTCCTAGGAACTTCGCCAAAGGCAAGGGAAGCAAGGGCAAAAATGAACTATTGGGATTTTATCAAGATCAAAAGCTTTTGCACAGCAAAGGAAACAGTTAATAAAACCAAAAGATAACTGACAGAATGGGAGAAGATATTTGCAAATGACATATCAGATAAAGGGCTAGTGTCCAAAATCTATAAAGAACTTAGCAAACTCAACACCCAAAGAACAAATAATCCAATCAAGAAATGGGCAGAGGACATGAACAGACATTTCTGCAAAGACGACATCCAGATGGCCAACAGACACATGAAAAAGTGCTCCACATCACTCGGCATCAGGGAAATACAAATCAAAACCACAATGAGATATCACCTCACACCAGTTAGAATGGCTAAAATTAACAAGTCAGGAAATGACAGATGCTGGTGAGGATGCGGAGAAAGGGGAACCCTCCTACACTGTTGGTGGGAATGCAAACTGGTGCAACCACTCTGGAAAACAGCATGGAGGTTCCTCAAAATGTTGAAAATAGAACTACCCTATGACCCAGCAATTGCACTGCTGGGTATTTACCCTAAAGATACAAACGTAGTGATCCGAAGGGGCACGTGCACCCGAATGTTTATAGCAGCAATGTCTACAATAGCCAAGCTATGGAAAGAACCTAGATGTCCATCAACAGATGAATGGATAAAGAAGAGGTGGTATATATACACAATGGAATACTATGCAGCCATCAAAAGAAATGAAATCTTGCCATTTGCGATGACGTGGATGGAACTAGAGGGTATCATGCTTAGCGAAATAAGTCAATCGGAGAAAGACAACTATCATATGATCTCCCTGATATGAGGGAGAGGAGATGCAACATGGGGAGTTAAGGGGGTAGGAGAAGAGTAAATGAAACAAGATGGAATTGGGAGGGAGACAAACAATAAGTGACTCTTAATCTCACAAAACAAACTGAGGGGTGATGGGGGGAGGGAGGTTGGGAGGTGGGGTGGGATTATGGACATTGGGGAGGGTATGTGCTACGGTGAGTGCTGTGAAGTGTGTAAACTTGGCGATTCACAGAACTGTACCCCTGGGGATAAAAATATATTATATGTGTATAAAAAAAATAAAACTAAAAAAAAAAAAAAAAAAGAAATTGGATATAGCTTAAAACAAAACAAAACAAAAAAATATATATACAATGCACCTTCCATTGGTCCAAGACAACTGTCATTGTCCAAGAATGGCATCTAAACTTTTACCTTTAATTAAAAAAAGAAGAAGAAGAAGAAGAAGACAATGAGTGATACCAGTGAAGGCTCCATGCTTCATTTAATTCTGTAAAGGATATTAGGCCTTCTAATTATGAAAGTTGAAAGTGACAGTTTCATATATGTAGTTTGGCAAAATCCTATGATCATTTTTTAGTTTTTTTTTTTTTTTTATTTTAGAAAATCCCACATGGAACAATTACCATTTATGGCCATTAACTGAGGATATATATTTTTTAAAGATTTTATTTATTTATTTGACAGACAGAGATCACAAGTAGCAGAGAGGCAGGCAGAGAGAGAGGGGGAAACAGGCTCCCCTCTGAACAGAGAGCCAATGCAGGGCTTAATCCCAGGACCCTGGGATCATGACCTAAGCCAACCACAGAGCCACCCAGGCACCCCTGAGGATATGTTTTAAATATAAAAATCATTCAAATTATTTTGAGCCCTAGTGAATATCAAATATTGACATGGGCAAAGTTGTTTTACATGTGAACAGTTCACTTTTTCCAAAAAAAATGAACACAGTTAGTTAACATCCTGCCAATGTAGTTTCAGTGTTTTTCATTAGCTTTCAATTACCCATGTGGAGCCTGTCTCTCTGCTAAAGGTCTCTGTCCATTGAGTCAACTTAAAACAATATTCTGTTGGTGTTAGAACAAAGCGTGTAAAACAAAGTTGTAACTAGAGACATATCGGCATGATTGGGACTCCTCAAAAGTAAGTGTACCCAGTATGGTCTGTTCAAATAATAATAAGTTTTGTAGTTCAGTAATCCTGGAGTTCAAGTAATATTTCAAGTTAAATATAGTCTCAGGTTGCAAAATACCATTCTTCACGTTCTCTGTAAATGGCTACATTTTGTCACTCGACACTTTTTCAAAACTGTGGTTAAGATCTCAATCTCTTTCTTTTCTTTCTTTTTTTTTTTAACTTCATAATCTTTAGAGTAATCTGTAATTGGAGAATAGTTATGACAATTTCCTCTACTCAGGAAAGAAAAAGAAGTTTATTGGGGGCCAATTTTGGGTGAAATGATGTTTTGTGCCTTCACACATTATTCCTTTAACCTTGATGACAAATTCATGAGGTAGATAATGTTTTTATTTTAAATTTCATACTCTGTGTATAAATACATCTTTCTTTGGTTAGTGATCTTGGCTGACATCTGTTTCATAATTCAGCGATCTTGAAACTAGACCACAATATATTATCTTCTGTTACCTGATGATTTTTAGTGAGCATGACACATGAAATCCTGTTGAAAAAATGGAAGTTGTGCCTTTCAAGGTCTGTTCTGCTTGCTCAGTACTACCTTCTAGAATCCCACAGGACCAAATCAGATATAAATAATTCAGGATTCATTAATTCAACAAGTATTTGTCCAATTCCTATGTTTTAGGCACTATTATTAACTCCTGGGCTACATTAATAACCAAAAAGAAAAAAAAATCTGGCCTTCATGGGTCCTATAAGTTACTGGAAGAGTCCTCTTCCATGCATTTCCTCAGTTACCATATGCATTCCATTGTACTATGAGCCAGACATTAGTGGGAGTGGTAATAATCAAAGGACAAGCACAGCAAGCAAGGTTTTTCTCTCAAATTCTAATCCTGTAGAATGAGAAAGAACATAGACAAAAAATAATCAAATTACTGAGGAACTCTGTTCTGTTATTATGTATTTAGTGCCTAGGTTGTGCCACCATTGTTTTTAGAGAACAAAGGAGGGATCTGCTGCAAACCACAAAACAGAAAAAAAAAAAAAAAAAAAAAGTCTTCCACCAAATGCATCCATAACTCTTCCTGTCCAAGAACTTTTATTTCATGTCCCTAAATTAGCATACCCATATCTTGAAAGGTAAACTTTTGACTATTACCTATTGTTACTCAGGTTGGACACATTAAGAGGAGAGGTAACAGGAATTTTAATTGTAGGACAAATACTTAGCAATTGTATTCACAATGAAACTTTCAGATTATTATTGAATTGAAGAGGTGGTATTTTGGCTGAGGAAAAATCATGTTGATGACATAGAATGTAAAAGAGAAAAGCTAAAATCATTGCATTTGGCACCAAAACCTCTTTTGATTCATAACGCAACCTATTATAATCTCACATCAGTGTTTTTAAAATATTTGGCTTCAGGACCTCTTAAGGGTCTTAAAAACTGTTAACCTCAAAATTTTATTTGGTTATTCCTATTGACATTTACAAAATTAAAAATTAAAATTAAGAAGCTTTTAAAGAGGAACACACAGACACGTATTCCACTAACCTTCTGGTCAATGACATTCTTTCATATCTTGAAGAATCTAAATTCACCACTATATGCTTGTAAGATAGCAGCTTTAATTATTAAAATTAATCTTGAAATCTGATATTTTTTGTGCATTGCACTTCAAGACTTTCTTGGCTATTCTTGGTCTATTGCATTTCCATACATATTAGCAAAACATCATACAAATTTCCACAAAGGAAAAAAATCCTACTGAATTTTAAATTTAGTGTGTTTAATGTATAAAATGATCCTTTAATAACAGAGCCTTCCAAGCAATAAACATGGTCTATTTATTTAGGTTTTTTTTTGGTTTCTCCTATTTATGCATTTTTGGTGTGGAATATTTGTACATATTTTATTAGATTATTTATAGTTTTTTACTGCAGTAGTAAATAGCAACTTGCTAATATAATTTCCATTTTGTTACCTATAATTGCTTTTATAAACTGATCTTGTTTCCAGGAACTTTGCTAAATTCACTTATTAATTCTAATAGTCCATATAATTCTGTTATTTCATATAGGTATACAGTCATGTTGTTTTCTGGTAATAATATTTTTTTCTTCCCTTTTAGTCCTTTTTAATTTTATTTCCTTTTATTTCTTTAATGCCCTGGCCCTATCACATTGTTTGCTCTTCTTTTTTTAACATCTTCAAGCTCAAATCATCAAGTTTCATTTTTCAAAAAATGTACATCCCTAAGAATATAGATTTCTCTCTCAGGACATGTTAGGTACATGTCAAAATGTTAATATATTCTATTTTCAATTACTGCCCAGTGCTGTTTCAATCTTCTTCCTTTGAATCTAGTCTGCTTGTATATTTAACAGCACCTAACTTAAGCAGAATTTCCTTTGTAAAAAATTGGAAGAAGATTAAATCAACTTATTTTTAAGTGTAAAATAAAGAATATTTATGCTATTTCAATGTAATATATTTGCATTACTTTCACTACCATATTGAGTACTATTTACTATACTCACATTTTATCCCTTTTCAGTCTTCATTCCTTTCTTGGAATTTGTTGACTTTTTAGTTTCCCTTTAGCTAGTTAGCTATCATCTATCATCCATCTATCTATCTATTATCTATCTATTAAAGATTTATTTATTTACTTATTTATTTGAGAGTGAGAGAGAAAGAGCATACAATGTGGAGAAACAGAAGGAGAGGGAAACTCAAGCAGACTCCATGCTGAGTGCACAGCCTGATGCAGGGTTCGATCTCACCAACCATGAGATCACAATCTGAGCCAAAATCATGAGTGAGATGCTTAACTGACTGAGCCACCTAGGCACCTCTTAATTTCCCTTTAAAAGTGGTATCTTTTCAATACATAAAGAAAATGTTTCAGAACTGCCTATTCTCTTTAACAAAAATCTAACATAAATATATATATCTATTCTCTTCCTCTGGAAATACCACCTCAAAACGTTCAACTTAACAAACACTCTCTCATCTTACTTCTTTGTAATCTAGTATTTTAGTTTCTTTGTTATTTTAAGCCCCATAATATATAATTTCTTTTTTTTTTTAAGATTTTTTTTTTTATTTATTTATTTGACAGAGAGAGATCACAAGTAGACGGAGAGGCAGGCAGAGAGAGAGAGAGAGAGGGAAGCAGGCTCCCTGCTGAGCAGAGAGCCCGATGCGGGACTCGATCCCAGGACCCCGAGATCATGACCTGAGCCGAAGGCAGCGGCTTAACCCACTGAGCCACCCAGGCGCCCCTATATAATTTCTATAATTATCGTTTCATATGTTTATTTAGGTAAGCATTATTTATGTTGTCTTTTATTATCCTGTCTTCCTATTTCTTTCACATCTTCCTGAAATACATTTCTCAAAAGGTCTTTCAATAAGAGTCTGTTCTTAGCAAAATCTCTTAGCTTTTACAGTTGAAATGTGATGGCATTCTTCCTCATCCTTAAATCTTAGTCCAGTGGACATAAATTGATAAAATCTATCACTTAGCCATTATTCCATTACATTTGGCTTAAGTTGTTGCTGTTGATAAGTCAAAATAATTTTCATTTCTTTGAAGGTAGTAAACTGTCTATTCTCAATATGTTTGGTAGTTGGAAGACTCACTATGGTGTTTCTAGTTGTTGATTGATTTATCCATAGCCTATGTGGGATTAGGGGTACTTCCTGAACCTGAAGAAGGTTAGTTATCCCTAAGTTCTCCAATGTCCTCAGCAAGCATCTTTTGAATATTGTTTTCTCATTCTCTCTATTCCTTTACTTTAGAAACTTTATTTGGTGCATTTAGAGTTTCTTATTTTGGTTGCCTTGTATCTTAACATCTTTCTTTCATGATTCTTTTATTTACTTTTCTTCCTATACTGCATTATAAGTAATCTTTTACTTCTAGCCCCTAAATTGTTATTTGTTCAGCTGTGTACAATCAGATGCTCAAAACTTCCACCAAGATTTAATTTAGATGCATGATATTTTTATGTATAGAAGTTCTACTTATTTTTGTATATTTAGCTTGTCACATATAAATAGTATTTCATATTTAAGTATTTATATTATTTTAAATATGTTTGTTAATGAAAGTCTCAAATTTCTACTGATAATATTTAATTTTCTTTCTTAGTTCATCTTGTTGGTTTGTATTTTGAATTTATTGTAGAATAGAACTGAGTTAACTGTGTTTCCAATCTAGAAGCCTTTGTTTTTGTCCCTGGTATGTTTAGAGCTCAAAGCTTTATCAAAGTAGCACCATTTTAAAGGCTCCTTTTATAAACCAGATTTACCTATGCTACAAAGGCAATACATGTTAGAAACCTAAGCCTCTGGGATACTAACCTGTGGTTATAAATCTTTAGATAAAGTTTGCTTGTATAGACCCTAGGTTGGGATCAATTTTAGAAACTGGGCAGCTATTTTAATTAATTGAGTGTCTCTCCCTTTCTTTGTCCCGCTTCTATTTGGATTTAGCTCCAACTCCCTGCCTTGTGAGGTTGCAGACCTTATTTTTCTGAGCTTAGATGGCCTATATGCCAAAGTTTTCTGTTCCAGACAACTGAAGCATCAAGATGATAGGGAGATATTCAGCCTTTCTTCATTGAATATAATACTGGCTGTAGGAGTTCATTTATTTTGCATATGTTCTGTATCAAATTCAGGATATTTACCTCTTTTATACTTTGCTGAAAGTTTTCTTTTTTTTAATTTTATTTTTTATAAACATATATTTTTATCCCCAGGGGTACAGGTCTGTGAATCGCCAGGTCCACACACTTCACATCACTCACCCTAGCACACACCCTCCCCAATATCCATAACCCCACCCCCCTCTCCCAACCCCCCTCCCCCCATCAACCCTCAGTTTGTTTTGTGAGATTAAGAGTCACTTATGGTTTGTCTCCCTCCCAATCCCATCTTGTTTCATTTATTCTTCTTCCACCCCCTCAACCCCCCATGTTGCATCTCCTCTCCCTCATATCAGGGAGATCATATGATAGTTGTCTTTCTCCGATTGACTTATTTCGCTAAGCATGATACCCTCTAGTTCCATCCACGTCATCGCAAATGGCAAGATTTCATTTCTTTTGATGGCTGCATAGTATTCCATTGTGTATATATACCACCTCTTCTTTATCCATTCGTCTGTTGATGGACATCTAGGTTCTTTCCATAGTTTGGCTATTGTAGACATTGCTGCTATAAACATTCGGGTGCACGTGCCCCTTCGGATCACTACGTTTGTATCTTTAGGGTAAATACCCAGCAGTGCAATTGCTGGGTCATAGGGTAGTTCTATTTTCAACATTTTGAGGAACCTCCATGCTTTTGCTGAAAGTTTTTATCATGCGTAAGTGTTGGATTTTTTCCAACTTTTTTTTTTTTTTTTTGGTGCATCCATTGATAGGACCACATAATTTCCTTTTCTTTAGGCTGCTGCTGTGATTATATTGATTGATTTTTTTAATGGAACTTTGTTTTTATTTATTTATCTACTTTTATTTCCCTTGGATAAACAAATACCTAGAAGAAGAATTTCTTGATTTCTTTTGTAAGAAACGCCCAAATAGGTTTTTAAAGTGTTTGTAGCATTATGTATTCCTAACAGTAATGTATGAGTGTTTCAGTTATTTCTCTCTAGCACTGGTATTGTCAGTTTTTAAAACTTTAGCTATTCTATGGGTGTGAAATGGAATCATTCTGGTTTTATTTTGTATTTCTCTGATGACTAATAATGTTGAATATCTTCTCATGTGCTTATGGACCATTTGTAATCTTTTGTGAAGTGCCTATTCAAGTCTGGTTATTTATTTGATTTTTTTTCTTTGTTTTTGTCTTTTTTTTTAATTGACTGATTTTTGAGTATTGAAGAGGCCTTGCATATCTGGACAAGGTCTTACTTGGTCATGCATATACTTCACAGTGGTATAGAATTACACATGGTACATAATTCTTTATATATATATGTATATATATATATATATACACACACACACACACACACACACACACACACACGTGTGTGTGTGTGTGTGTGTGTGTGTGTGTGTGTGTGTGTGTGTATAAAGGAGTTAGTGTACTTGAGAAGGAAAATCAACTTCCAGGTCTGCTAAGGTTCCATTGATGCTCTGGGTGTTTTTTCTTTGGTTTTTGGCTGAAGTAGGGTGGATATTGCTACCCAGGTTTTCTATTTTTAGGACATTCCTTTCCCAGGACTTTGACTAGGAGAACAGTTTCCATGGATCTCTTTTTCACTGTGTCTAGTTGCAGTTCCAGCTGGAGGCTTCTGCAGCACATTGTCTGGGATACATGGGAGGCCGTAGGAAAACTCAGGAAATTAACCTCTGTATTGTTCCTCTTGTCTCCAGGCTCTTCTGGAGCTTTTCTTCTTTTCACCTTTCAGAGGCCTTGTAATGTCATTTCCAAGCATCTGCAATTAAATGCATCTTGCACTGAAATCTAATTTTTTCAAAGTAATCTACTACTAGTCTTATGTTACTCATCTCAGTAACTTTTTTCTTTATTATATTACACACTTCATTTTTTAAATTACATTTTATTTTGGTAAGAACACAGTGTGAAATCTATCCTGCATTTCTGCTAGAAGTTTGATTGCCATCTTGACTCTTCCCTTTTCTCCCACAAAACTTAAAATCAATAATTAACATTCTTATATTTTGTCTCCTCTTTAACCACCCACTAGTGTCAACATCTCTCACCTGGATACCATAGTAGTTTCCTGCTTGGGGTTTCCATTAACATTCTTAATTGCCTCCCCCCAATCTGTTTTCATTATAATTAATAAGATGACACTGCCATCATGCTCAAAATCTCCACAATAACATTCACTTATTCCCAGAATATAGTATTTGAACATATGCTATATGATATGAGACCTCGAATGATAAGGCCTTACCTACCTAACTCTTGGGTCTTTTGTGAGACAGCCTTCTCTTGGTTCTTAGAATGTGTCAAGCTTCTTCTTACTCAGCATTTCGACAGATTCTTTCTTTCACCTGAATTACTTATTTTCTCATTTCTTTGCCTAGTAAATTCCTACTTTCATTGTTATTTCTCTAAATGTCACTATGACTAAGTAATCTTCCTTGCTAGACTCTAGTTAACTATTCCTTTCACCTCATAATATACATTTAATACATCTTGTAACTTTATCTTTTATCACAATCACTGTTAAATAATTGATTTGTATAAAATTTTTAATATATACATATATATGTATATATATGTATATACATATATATATATGTATATACATATGTATATAATATAAAATTTTTAAAGATTTTATTTATTCATTTGACAGACAGAGATCACAAGCAGGCAGAGAGGCAGATGGGTTGAGGGGGAATCAGGCTCCCCACTGAGCAGAGAGCCCGATGCTGGGCTCAATCCCAGGACCCTGGGATCATGACCTGAGCCAAAGGCAGAGGCTCTAACCCACTGAGCCACCCAGGTGCCCCTGATTTGTCTATGTTTAATGTTTACCTGTCCTGCAAGATTATAAAGCTTCATAAAGAAAGGAATAGACTTTGTGTAATTGACCGTGAAATCTCAGGTCTCAACTCAATGGTTTTCTTTTTTTTTTGATTAATAAAGATACCTGTAATTGGATTTGGATTTAAAAATTTATATGTATCAAGTATATATTGAATACTTGAGTCTCAGAAATTCATGTATCAAATATTTTAGTTTGAAGTAGAAGACTAAATGTGGTGTATTTCATGAGCAAGTTAATCCATTGAAATAACAGCCTTCACTAGAATTATTTAACAAACGGATTTTAGCAACTTATTGTCACTTTTAGTATATCTACAAATTGGCTCTTTCAGTATGTTCACATAAATAAACACTAATTTTAACAGTTTTCATTCCTTAGGGCTAAGCTTGAATTGGCTCCTTATTTGACAACATTCACATTTTGGATTTTGTAGGGGGTTTTGATGGGAGAAAGACTTCTATTTACTAGTATTTTTTGTCTTTTTTTTTTTTTTTTCCTTGTTTCAATGACCAAAAACTAAAGGGAGACAATCACTAAACTCAAATGGAAGAAATCAAGTCTAATTCTAAAGTGCTGGTGTATGGTAGTTCTATGATTTTATTAGTTATAATGAAATGATTTGGAATGTGTCCAGTGGGTAAGAGGTTTAGCTACAGGAAATACACTAGGAGGAAAAATAAAAATGCTCAAGCATTTATATTTAAGTGCCTTTTTCTCAAGAATGACATGAAAATGTCTTCAATTAAATGAATTTCCTTTATCCTGTTTCTCACTGGCAGTGCCAAATACAATATGTTGAGTATATCTATGTCTAGATAATTTCATAATACTGGCAATAAGTTTTGGTATATTTATTAGCTGTTTTATTTTTAACTGTTAATTTGAAGTATGACTTTTGAAATAAAATTTAAAAATCAGAAAATTTCTAGTATAAGAAAGTAGAGGGGCGACTGGGTGGCTCAGTGGGTTAAAGCCTCTTCCTTCGGCTCAGGTCATGATCCCAAAGTCCTGGGATCGAGCCCCGCATCGGGCTCTCTGCTTAGCGGGGAGCCTGCTTTCTCCTCTCTCTCCCTCTGCCTGCCTCTCTGCCTACTTGTGATCTCTGTCTGTCAAATAAATAAATAAATAAATCTTTAAAAAAAAAAAAAGAAAAAAAAAGAAAGTAGAAAATTTTTTATTTCTTCAATAATATATTTACTCCAACATTTTCAAGATATATGCTAATGGCATAAGTACTCATCTTAATGAAAAGCAAAAGAAAAAAAAATAGCAATAATAACAGCTAATGGATAATGGGATAGAAAATAGTCATATACTGAGACACATATACACATTTGAAAATGAAAGAAGTCAGAAAGTCAGAAAATTTTGACCTATGAAATAAGTCTGATAATATATATATTTTAGAATAATAAGCAATAAGTTTGATAAGATAGAGAAGTTAAGATAGAGAAGAATTTTATTGGTACAAGCTATATGACTTAAAAAGCAATCATACTTTACTGGGAAGAATAGTGCCAACTGAATATATGGCTGGGATTATAGTCTCTAAGATACAACATCAAAAAACTAAAATCAGGGGCGCCTGGGTGGCTCAGTGGGTTAAAGCCTCTGCTTTCGGCTCAGGTCATGATCTCAGGGTCCTAGGATCGAGCCCCGCATTGGGCTCTCTGCTCTGTGAGGAGCCTGCTTCCCTCTCTCTCTGCCTGCCTCTCTGCCTACTTGTGATCTCTCTCTGTCAAATAAATAAATAAAATCTTTAAAAAAAACAAACAAACAAAAAAAAACACAACTAAAATCTTTCATAATTTGCACTTTATTTATTAAGATGACTCTAAAATGACTTTAAGGAATAAATTATTCCTTTATTGGTGTCTATGCCGTAGCAGGGGGAAAAAATCCCTTTTTGCCACTACCTGTTGTAAAAACCACAGACTACACATCTCCCAGTCTCTCTGCCTACTTGTGATCTCTCTCTGTCAAATAAATACATAAAATCTTTAAAAAAACAAACAAACAAACAAACAAAAAAAAAACAACTAAAATCTTTCATAATTTGCACTTTATTTATTAAGATGACTCTAAAATGACTTTAAGAAATAAATTATTCCTTTCTTGGTGTCTATGCCATAGCAGGGGGGAGAAATCCCTTTTTGCCACTACCTGTTGTAAAAACCACAGACTACACATCTCCCAGTTAAAAATGATATGCGTTCAGGAATTTTGAGCTATAGTTGTATAAACATTTTATAAGGAAATTAAGGATGATCTGATTCAATTAACCACAAAAAAATATAAAAGATATAGGCAAAGTGAGTTTTTTTCTTCCTTAACTAGTTTAATAACTATTTGCAAATGTTTCTTTAAATATCTAAATAATTTTCCATGTGCTTTCATAAAGTTCACTGTATTTGTATGTATGTATCCATATAATATATCTTTTAACCATTTAATCATCCTAAATTAATTAAAATTTTAGAAAACAGAGCTTAGAAAGTATTTTATAAAATATAGTCTCAGACTATCTCTTCTGTTAAAATTGAATCATAAGGATTTTTGAGCATTTCTAGCACATGTTGAAAATACTATGTAAGGGATGCCTGGGTGGCTCAGTGGGTTAAGCCTCTGCCTTCAGCTCAGGTCATGATCTTGGGGTCCTGGAATCAAGTCCCACATCAGGCTCCCTGCTCAGTGGGGAGCCTCCTTCCCCCCACCCCACCTGCCTCTGTGCTTACTTGTGATCTCTGTCTGTCAAATAAATAAATAAAATCTTAAAAAAAAGAAAAAAATACTATTTAAACCTTTTGTAGAAGTGTGAAAGGAAAATGAGATAAATTTGAGGAATGAAGAGTCATATAAATATATCTATTTCTAAGTAATAATAGTAATTACAATTATACCAACATTTCCTACTATCTGCTGAAGCAGTATTATATATTCTAATTAGTAAGATGATTATTCATATGAGTAGCTAAAAAATTATAGCAATTTGTGAAAGTATTTAGATGTGGATCTTAGTATTGAGGGTTCTGAAATGGTATCAGAAGGTAACACTAAGCAGTAAACTCATGCACTGAAATACATTCCTTTATTTTTTTTTTATTTAATTTTATTTTTTTAGCGTTCCCAGATTCATTGTTTATATACCACACCCAGTGGTCCATGCAATACATGCCGTCCTTAATACCTAAGACCAGACTCACCCATCCCCCCACCCTTCTCTCCTCCAAAGCCCTCAGTTTGTTTCTTAGAGTCCATAATCTCTTTTGGTTCATCTTACCTCAGATTTACCCTAATTCACTTTTTCTTTCCTTCTCCTAATGTCCTCCATGTTATTCCTTATGCTCCACAAGTAAAAGAAACCTTATGATAATTGACTTTCTCTGCTTGACTTACTTCACTCAGCATAATCTCCTCCAGTCCCGACCATGTTGATACAAAAGTTGAGTGTTCATCCTTTCTGATGGCTGAGTAATATTCCATTGTATTTATGAGTCATATTTTCTTTATCCATTCATCTGTTGAAGGGCATCTTGGCTCTTTCCACAGTTTGGTGAATATGGACATAGCTGCTATGACCATTGGGGTACATATGGCCTTTCTTTTCACTGCATCTGTTTCATTGGGGTAAATACCCAGTAGTGCAACTGCAAGATCATAGGGTAGCTCTATTTTTAATTTTTTGAGGAATCTCCACACTGTTTTCCAAAGTGGCTGCATCAACTTATATTCTCACCAACAGTGTAAGAGGTTTCCCCTTTCTCCACATCCTCTGCAAAACTTCTTGTTCCCTGTTCTGTTAATTTTGGCCATTCTAGCTGGTGTAAAATAGATCTCAATGTGGTTTTGGTTTCAATTTCCCTGATGGTTAATGATGATGAACATTTTTTCATATGTCTGTTAGCCATTTGTAGGTCTTCTTTGGAGAAGTGTCTGTTCATATCTTCTGCCCATTTTTTGACCACATGATTATCTGTTTTTTGGGGTGTTGAGTTTGATCTTGGATATCAGCCCTTTGTCTCTAGTGTCATTTGCAAATACATTCCTTGAGCAAATGAAAGATTATTTCACCATCCCTCATGTCCTGGTTTCTCAACAGGCTCATCTCCTCCAGTTCATTGGCAAGACCAAGAAGCTTGAAAAGTCCCAATAAGCTTTCAGTTATAGCCACCTGGTTACTCTCCAATTGGCCACCACATCTTCTAGGCTTCTGATCTCCTTGAAGGGAAAAAAAAAAAAAAAAAAAAAGTATATATATATATATATATATATAGAGAGAGAGAGAGAGAGAGAGAGAAAGAGAGAGAGAGAGAGAGCATATACTAGTAGTTAATAAAATGAAATAAAATAAAAATTTCCCAAATATTCTCATCACTTTGTATTGGCTTCAAAAACTCCCAAAACAAGTAAGCTTTAAAAATGTTTGTTAAACTACTAGAAACCATCTACACCTTATATTCTGCTTCATAAGGTCTGACAAACTTTATAAATTATTTTGCCTAATAATCTCTTACCACTACTATCTAAGGAATAAGACATTCCATGAAAATTTGATATACCCATGTATACACCATAGAATAAATGCATACAAACATATCAAAGGAAAGTACTTTAGTAAACTTGTTTTCCAGTTAATTTTTTTCCTTTTAATCTTTGTTTATTTTAGTCATATTTTACTTCACTTTAACTAATACTTACATATGCTATTATACCTGCTATGTATTTTATGATCTATTAAATGTGCTAAGCAGTTTTCAAGCACCTATTTATAGAATCCAGTGCTCTTCAACCTCATAGAATGTTCTCTTAGGACATAGAAAGTTGTCTTATTCAGAATGTTCTTGCTGGTTTACACACTGAGTAGAATATGCTGGAACTCTATGAATAACATATGAGGAAAGAAAAATGAAATAATCCAAAATTGTGACTTAAATTGGATATTTCAATTTATTGTGGATGTTTTAAATTTTAGCTATAGCCCTACTCTTTAGATTTTCAAAAGAGGATAAGTATTTTTTGGAATAAAGAATTTTATTTTTCAGATGTCATGAAGAAAATTCTAGATATAGAGAGAATTAATTATTCCAAACTGTCTTAAAAAAAAAAAAGGTATATGGAGTACATAAGGAGCAGACTAAGTTTGGATGAAATTCTTTAACTTTCAAAACATTTTTATAATATGTTCTGTAAATAATATAATTAAGAGACTAAAATAATCTCTTGCATTAAAAAGAAAAATAGATAGCACTTCAGCACTTTAATAAATGAAAGTAAATTTTGAGTCTCAATTGGGAAATATTCTGGTACATTTAAAATAATAATTTTGAAGAAAAGCAATTAAAATAGCAAATTTCCATACCTGAAAAAACAATTTTCTTTTAAAATCTCTACCTGGCATAACAGATATTAATAGTCTTCTGTTCATTCAGTACTAATTTCAACCTAATTGTGTAATTCCCATTACGTTTCAGGTAATACTCTGGAGTCTGGGGGTAAAGCGGTGATCAAAATAATCTTCTTAAGTTCTGGAGATTATGTTCTAGACTGTTCACATATATCAGTGACTCTTTAGAACATTTATTTATCTACCCATGTTTGCAAAAGCAAGTATATGTAATTTTATTTTACTAAGAAGAATTTGGGTGAAATTTATTTATTTTCTATTGCAGAAAATTAGGGTTACACTTAAAGAATACTAGATAAATACACTTTAAAGATTACTCAGCTCAGACCTATAGTGTGGTTTTTCAAAGCCCATACTGGAAGCTTGCAACTTTATCAACTCAATATTCAGGTTAAAAATGCTCTCTTTATCTAAATTCTGTCTTTCTTTTCTTTTTTTTTTCTTTTTCTTTTCTTTTTTCTTTCTTTTTTTTTTTTTTTTTAAGATTTTATTTTTTTATTTGACTGAGAGAGAGAAACCACACAAGCTGGGGGAATGGCAGAGGGAGAGGAAAAGCAGACACCCCACCAAGCAGGAGTCCAAAGCAGGGCTCGATCCCAGGAACCTGAGATCATGACCTGAGCCAAAGACAGACCCTCAAACCACTGAGCAACCCAGGCACACCTACCTAGAATTCTGTTCTTCATAAATATGAGCAGGAGAGATAAAATAGAACTCATTAGATAAGTAGATGATTGGTAGATAGATAGATGATAAATACATAGACAATTGTATATAGATTAAGTATATTGAAATATCATGCCACTGTAGCTTTTGGTAGCCTTTGTGGATATGCTTAACAAAAATGTATAATTTATTTTCAGTCTATGTTGACCTTACTATACATATTTCAAATCACTTACCAATACAACCTTTGTTATAAACCAATCCAATAATTACTTCAGTCATGCTTTAATTTTATTCACTTTAAAATGAATCACAGTGTTTTCATTTCTGCAGTATCTAATCACTCCCCCACCCACTCCATCAAGTAAACCCTTTCTAAACCCTTTCTGGGTCTTAGCTTTATCATATTCTTGCTTTTAAATATATATATTTGTGCATGTATTTTAAAATACATGTGTGGCTAAATTTTTTTAACATGTATTGAAAGAATCTGTATGTTTCCTAGACTTCTTATTTTTTTTAATTTTTAATTATTTTTATTATTTTTTAAAAGTTTTATTTATTTGTCAGAGAGAGAGAGATACAGAGCACAAGCAGGGGGATCAGCAGGCAGAGAGAGAAGCAGACTCCCTACTGAGCTGAGGGCCCAGTGTGGGACTCCATCCCAGGACTCTGAGATCATGACCTGAGCTGAAGGCAAGTGCTCAACCCACTGAGCCACATAGACGTCCCATTTTCGAGACTTTTAAAATTCAATATTATATTGGCAATGCTCATCTATATCTTGCAATTAGTTATAGTTCATTTGTAATAATATTCTATCGTGTGACTTTGGCACAGTTTATTTTCATCCTCCATGTACAGAAATAAAGTTGGCGGAGCGCCTGGGTGGCTCAGTGGGTTAAGCCTCTGCCTTCCGCTCAGGTCATGATCTCAGGGTCCTGGGATCAAGCCCCACATGGGGCTCTCTGCTCAACAGGGAGCCTGCTTCTCCCCACCACCCCACCCCCACCGCCACGCTCTCTCCCTGCCTCTCTGCCTACTTGTGATCTCTGTCTGTCAAATAAACAAATTAAAAAAAAAAAAAAGTTGGCATTTTCTGGCATTTGAGTTAGCATAAGGTTTCCAGTATTAGGAATAGTGCTGCTATAAACTTTCTCAAACAGATCTCTTGGTGAAGAGTTTCTTTTAGGTTTATATAAATATAAGAATATGATGAGTCATATGGAATGGTAATGATTGACTCTACAATATAAAGAATGAGCAAATTATTAATCAAATGCAGAGGAAGAAAAGATCAATTTACCAGAGTGCCCAGATGTGAATTGAACACAGTAAATCTGTTTCAAGCAAATACCTCCCGTAACTATCTAACAGAAAATATTTATTCCTTAAATCCTTCTGCCTTTCTCAGTATTGACAATTAGATCTTCCCCCATCATCTCACCATTGTGGTAAAGATGTAGAGGAGATGTCATTAGCTTTACTACATATTGAAAAACATATACATATAAGTGTGAGTATATATGTACTTACATATGTATTTAAATGAGTTAATTCATGATGAACAGTACTAGTCTCATCTTAGTAAAATAAACATCTAAATTGTGGTTTAAAAATAATTTAAACTTTGAAGTTGTCAGTTCTATTCTTCAAAAACAAAAATAATAAAATAATAGCTTGAAGATAATGAAAAACTTGAAGATAATGAAAAAAATGAAAAAGATACTTTTTTTTAGAAAATTCTGAGATTACAAACTAATGTTACCTATAAATTTAAACAAATTTATTAAGTACCATTTGATGGCATTTTAATTTGAAATTGAAAGAAATCAGATTTTTTGTCCAACAAAAGTGTGCTACAGAATTGAAAGAGATAACTGTGCTGTGTTCAAACAGAGCAGTTCCTTAATATCCATATGTAAGATACTATTTTCTGAATCTGCTATAGGACTTTTTAATATATTTTATTATTATGAGTTATTATGAGGCTGAAATAAGGTAATATATGCAATCATAATTGATAGTATGGCTTTTAAATAGATATTTGTAGCTCTCATAAAATTTTATTAATAGTGTTAAAGCAATAACAAATTTTAATAAATCATTACAATTTCTTACAAAAATTTTATTATATCATTTCTGTTGCTCAAATTTGGACTATAATAGCCTCTTAATTGATGTGTCAATAAAACTTTGGAAATGAAGCACATGGCAGTTTGTATTTTAAGAAATATTTCCAAGAACCATTTTCCTTTATGAAACTTAAGTAAATCATAAGGAACACAAACAAACAAACAAACAAAAAGTACATAAAGTATATTAAAAAATTCAACAAAAAATTTCAAGAATAAATTCTGACCTGTAAATCAAAAATGCTAATATTAATTACAAAAATACTAATTACAAGAATTGATACTGACATTGTGTGGAAAAAAACAAAACAAAACAAAACACCATATATCTATATCAGATTTCTAGTCCAAATCTATTTTAGAAATAATCATTGTTATGATTTATTTCTATTTTAAATATGAATGCTTTGAAATGTTGAATTTAAGTTATACTTACTATATCAGCCAGGGAACAGACTACATGATAAATATTTAAACAGAAGGTATTTCATTTGACAATAAGTTATACAGCTGTTATAGAACTGAGACGAGAGCAAAAACATGGAGGTACTCTAGAGGTAATTGCATGGAGTAGCTAACAGTCCCAAGTCTGGAGGATATAAGGGGAAAAGTTGAGCTGAACAGATTTTAGAAGGTAGAAGAAAAACTACTCTTCCAGCTGGAGCTCAGGTTGCTGCTGGCCCTTTGAGGGAGCACAGTAAAATTGGTTCTAGGAATGTTAAAAGAAGCCAGAGGCTAGGACCAACAATAGCTGAGGAGATTTGTTGCAGGACCAGCAGCAAACAAATAAGAAGAAACTCTCCTCTGTTCTCCTTCCACCTTTCAATCACGAAATCCCCTGTGTTAACACATTCTAACCAGAAGTCGGTTGTCGAAGTAGACCTGTCATTTGTAGAATCTCAGCCTCAGCACTCACAGAGCAGAGGATGGAATTGTGATTTAGAAGCAATAGTTCTCTGAGCTATCATTTCACATAGGTTTCTATTATATTCTTATAGTTTTTTTCCACCCAAATAAAGAAATGTTTATTTCTTCTTAAGATTTGACCCTGGTAGATACTTGAATTTTTGACTCCTCCTGTCCTCATCTCTTGCCAAACTTTCTTTTTCCTCTCCCCAACCCAGTCCCTTTACTATTTCCCAGGCACAGTAAGTTCCACAACTCATCATTCTATTTCTCGCATTGGAATATTTCCACATTCTGGGTGCTCTGGGTGGCATTCTCTTCCCTCCTCTTCAGCTGGGAAACTTTCACATGTCCTTCAGGAGTCAGCTAAGATATCATTGTCCTTGGCTTTGAGTGACAGGTGCCCTTCTTACTGACTAAGGTGGTACTACTTGCTTACCTCTGGAGGAATGAAAAACACAGTACACTAATGGACTTACTTCTGGCGGTACCGTTAAACCATAAACCACTTGAGTGGAGTGACTATTTTCCATTCATCCTCATTTTAGAAAAATGAGAGGTATTCAATACATATTTGCTGGATTTTGATTCAGAAAACTATAAGCACACCGTAAGGGCTGACATGTTTGCTGTGTTTGAGCACTAACTTGTTCATAGGCTTTATAGAAGTGAAGGGGGGGAAGGGAAAGCAGCAAGATAAATTGAAGCAACACTTTTATCTTTACTAAGAAAGGTGAAAAGAATACCAATTAATAAAGAGCCTTAAAAATGTGTTATATATCAACGAGCTAACTGATCTGTATGCAAAAGAGCACAGGAGTAAAAACTGGATCATAATTAAAATGTATTATCCATGGTTGTTGTTGTTGTTGTTGTTTCCTGTCTCATGGAACATAACTATCAATTGAAAACACTAAGAACAACAAAACATAAAAGGGGAATCAACCAAAGGAGTTGATGGAGAAAATAACCCCCTAATATTAAAGTATACTTCTGAGCTAATGGCAGTTAGTTTGTACTTGGGTAAAAGGAGAAATAGTAGAGGATAGAATAAATGGTAGAATAAAATAACCCACATTAGAAAGAAAAACATGAGAAAGCTTAAAAGAATAAAGAACATATGAAAAAAGGAATAAAATATCAAAAGAGAAAAAGAGAATGACTTGACATGTTCTGATGGGCCATAGCTTGTAAGAATGTCAACTGGTGGTACCAAAGCCCATATGTAGGAGACCCTGAGAAACTCTGGAGCATCTGAACAGATACGTTGTATCTACTTTTATATAAATTCAACTTTATCTAGATTGCCCTTATGGGCAATAGTAACTGTTAGAGTAATACTATTTCTTAAACTATTTCACTTATTTTTTTGCAAATGTCATATAGAATTTAAACAGCTAATATTCTTTATCTTTTTAAGATTTTATTTGATAGAGGGAGAAAGAACGAGCCCAAGCAGGGGCAGAGGCGGGGGAGAGGGAGAAACAGACTCCCCACAGAGCATGGGAAGCCTGATATGGGACTGGATCCCTGGACTCCAGGATCATGACCGGAGCTGAAAGCAGTGGCTTAACCAACTGAGCCACCCAGGTACCCCTAATCAGCTAATATTCTTTTATCTCGATTTACAACATTCATTCCTGAAGTGAAATGATTGGCTTTATAATTGAGGAAATATGTTATGCCTAAAGTTTATTGACATAAGTCAGGTCATAAAATAGCTCATTTTTTACTCCTTAAAAAAGACAAAGAAAAGTAAAATTTTGCATCTGATGAAAACTTGTGAAAACTAGGATGATAGGCAGGTCTTATTCCTTAGAGACTAAATCAGGATTGTTAGAGATAAGAACATTCTCAGGAACCTTGACCCTCTTTTTCTTTCTCTCACCTCTAATCCCAAACTGGCTATTTTACTTTCAAATATCTGGAGGCTAATTATTTCCTGATTGATCTTCTTAAATGAGCTTTTCACTGCCTCATCTAAAGGATGTGTGCCCCTCCCTAAATCTTTTGTCAAACTTGCCTATGTAAAGATTATCCCCCAGAGGTGATTTTGTTTTTTTGTTAAATAGGTCAGCCTGAAACAAAATGGAGACAGAAAACTAAAATCTTTAATAGAATTAAAACCCAGTGAGCATTATATCTGTTATGATGGTGCATATTTCTGAGAATGTGAATGAATATGGATTTAGAGTCATATAACAGCAATATCAAATTACCTTAGGAATCAGTCTTGACCACAACCTGGTTGTTCACAAATATCTAGTTTGAAAGTGAGCATATTTGCATTGGGATTTCTATAGTAGTCACTAATTAATGCAGTAACCTTCAGTGGTATAATGTACATTTGTCTTTCATGAACTTAAGCTTTGAAAATCTATCATTCATACTTAAAGCCTGGGTTCAAAGAAAAGTTTATAAAATTCTATTTTATGCTGAATTCCATTATAGTTTTGCATAGTTTTAATTCTATACTCTGTTAAATATGGAAACTTTATTTCTAAAAAAAAAGTGCTCCACCATATATAGAACATCAAGCCAGCGTACATGGTTTTCTAGGCAAATACTATCCGAGTTACATTATGGAGATTCATTCCTCCTAAAAGTTAAGTAAAGTGAAGTATTTGCCCTGAGCCCATACATGTAGGGATCAGGGCTGTTTTCTTGAGCTTGTGTGAACAGCACAGATGCACGGGGCCCCTCAGTCAAAAGAGCCCATGCTCATGATTAAATGCTTTCTGTTCGCTGTCTTGAAATTAATAATTTTGCCTCTGGATTTAAGTGAAGCTCAGTGGGTTAATGAAACATACTGTAGGATCTTAGAAATTGGGCTCACATTTTCCAATACTACACATTGCCCTCCCAGGATGTATTCATCATGGTTTTTATTTTTTTCCCACCCCCTGGTGTCCCAGGGTTTTCCTAACCTACCCTTCTCTTTTTCTGTCCCATCACTTCTGCTACCCTTCACCCCTGACTTATTTATGTAAGCAGAAGGGAAAAAAAAAGGAGAACAGCTGAATTATCTGTTTAAAAAAATTGTTTTTTACCCCACCGTTTTTTTTTTAATTGAAGTATAATTGACATACAAATCTTATTAGTGTCAGGTGCACATCAGTGATTCAATATTTTTAGATATAACAAAATGTTACTGCCTTCTATTCCTTGCGGGGATCTGAGTACAAGTGTGAGGAGGGCACTGGGCCTGCACACACCATGGCATCTCAGGGAGGAGGTGATGGGCATTCCCATCCTCACTGGCAGTGCCATAGTAGGTTTGGTGAACAACTTTGAACCTCTTGCCTACCTTTGATCCAGGTGTTGAATATGGAGGTTGCAATACCTTAGAGGTCACCCTTCCACCACGTATTGAGGTGGTGATTTGTTGGAAGTTGGGTCAATTGCATACATGTGCACATGATCAGACCCTGTCTGCACTTATCCCATGAGTGCCCTGTGACTGAGGAAGTATAGCGTTAATGGTAAATAAAAAACACTGATGAATGCTAAAAATAGGCACTGAATGCTCTTGCTAATGATTAAACGCAGTAGAATTCAGAAGCCTATGTAAAAGACATATAAGATATAAATAGGTATTATTGATGTCAGATTCATATCATGGGGAAATTTGATAGTAGGTGTCCATAACTGTAAGAATTTGACTAGGAAATTAGAATCAGTATGAGTCCTATGTAAGTTTTCACAATATGAAAATTATACATATTTCATATTTGAATTACTGTAAAGACTAGACTTGAACTAGTTGTGGGAGCTGGTAAAAAATTCTGTGACAGGCTTTTGCCTTTGTGCATGTTGGTGAGCCTGAAGCCACTGTCAGCAGGGCAGACAGGAAGAAAAGTTGAACATGAAATACTGGAAAATAAGAACCCACAGGACAATCGAAAACCTACAAAGACAAACTGAAACACTCAACTCTTTCTAACTGTATACAATATCAATGACATGGTTTGACCTGCAGAAGAAGCTGGGGTCCTTTATACAGTGTTACACAAGTACCTGACCTAGAATTTGAATTACCTAAAAGAGAAGGGCAATTGTCTATGGACCCAGCTATTATTTCCTACCAACAGAGTGAGCCAGAACAACTATAGCAATGTGTTAGAGTCCAGTGACCCCTGGCATTATAACCTTTTCATATATAATGGCTGATCCTTTGCTTTCAAATTAAAAATTTCCCACGAATTTCCCTTGTCACCACCCTGCACATGGAACCACAAAGTGAAAAGAAATTGTAATTATAGTATGACTTAGTGGACATAGTACAAAGCCATTATAGATCCCAATGTTATTCTGTATCAAGCATATCAATGTTTTGAAATATTGGTGATTGAGTGGATTTGATTTGGAAAATTTCTTTCAAAAATAATTGTGCTATAAATTTCACTTTCCTACCTTTTAAGAGGGAGATATAAAGGGTACTAACTTTTAAAACAATGTTTACTGAGAAAGGCTTCAAATGGACCACTCACTGACTTTGATATATAATGGTGTGTGTGTGTGTGTGTGTGTGTGTGTATGTATCTGGGTTAATCTAGGGGATAGTTGCACAGTTCACATTTTATTTTATTTTATTTTTTTAATTTTATTTTTTATAAACATATAATATATTTTTATCCCCAGGGGTACAGGTCTGTGAATCGCCAGGTTTACACACTTCACAGTACTCACCATAGCACATACCCTCCCCAATGTCCATCATCCCACCCCCCCACCCCCCTTCCCCCATCAACCCTCAGTTTGTTTTGTGAGATTAAGAGTCACTTATGGTTTGTCTCCCTCCCAATCCCATCTTGTTTCATTTATTCTTCTCCCACCCCCTCAACCCCCCATGTTGCATCTCCTCTCCCTCATATCAGGGAGATCATATGATAGTTGTCTTTCTCCGATTGACTTATTTCGCTAAGCATGATACCCTCTAGTTCCATCCCACGTCGTCGCAAATGGCAAGATTTCATTTCTTTTGATGGCTGCATAGTATTCCATTGTGTATATATACCACCTCTTCTTTATCCATTCGTCTGTTGATGGACATCTAGGTTCTTTCCATAGCTTGGCTATTGTAGACATTGCTGCTATAAACATTCGGGTGCACGTGCCCCTTCGGATCACTACGTTTGTATCTTTAGGGTAAATACCCAGCAGTGCAATTGCTGGGTCATAGGGTAGTTCTATTTTCAACATTTTGAGGAACCTCCATGCTATTTTCCAGAGTGGTTGCACCAGCTTGCATTCCCACCAACAGTGTAGGAGGGTTCCCCTTTCTCCGCATCCTCACCAGCATCTCACAGTTCACATTTTAGAAAGTGAACATGATTTGCATCAGAGTAAAAGCTGGTATCAGGGAAATAACTGAATTGCCTTAAGACAACAGGTCAAAGATGCATGAATCCTGGAGACCAGATGAGCAATCATAGTAGAAATGAAAAGAAATCCTGCCTAAGATGATGTCTTAGTTTTATATTACTGAGAAGAAAAATCTAAGGTGAAGATTCTTGTTCAAGTGATTTATCAGTAGAGTGCTTTCAATAAAGAAGGAGTTGTATTAGTGTCCTATGCTATGTAATAGGTTATTACAAAGTTAGAAGATTAAAACTACACCCATTTATTATCTCAGGTCTGTTAAGTCAGGCGTCTGGACATAGTTTAGTTGGGTTCTCTGCTCAAGGTCTCAGAGGACTGAAAACACATCCTGAATGATAGATAGCGTTGCATTTTGACAAAGTGCTGTCTCTAAGCTGATGCCTTGCTGGATCTTCAAGACGCCATTCTTTTGCACCCATATATGTATCTAGTAGCTTCTGGGTGGTGTAATATGTGGTAGCACCAGTTAATCCCATGTTTTATAACCTCTGCTGCCTTTCCATTGGTTTATTTTTTTTTTTCTCTCATATTTGGAGCTATTATGCAAGATCCCATAATATAAGTTCCTCTTTACACACACAGATAGTGGTGCTGGCTGAAGTACAATGGGAAGGAAGGGTAAAGCCATATTTTATCCTAGTCAGGAGGAAAATTTACCAGTAGTGGGAGTGAAGGTGATTGGTGTTAGGCACTTTTACCAAAAAGTTGGCTGGTCTCCTCAAAATTCTGTTTTACAGGCTCATAGATAGCTTTCAGCTCTTCCACAATAGCAAGTTCAGTCTAGAGAACAAAAGAAAAGCCTAGGATTTAGAGGCTATGGAGTATGGTAAGAGAAGCAGAAGGTTAGGTGGAATTGGAATTGGCCAGCCATAAAAACAAAACAAAACAAAACACCAAAACAAAAAACTAGCACTGCTTTGTCTAGGAACTTATCATGGAGAGGTCCAACAAAAAAGCCTGTGAAGAAACTATATGCATTATCAGGATATAAACTATAATCTTTAAATAAGTCTTTGCTGAGAAGGCGACATTGTGCATAAACCTAGTTAGAGTATTCTCTTTTGTGTCTATGCATCAATTTCAGAAATATCAGGAAATATGGTTAGTAAGTGAAAAAAAAGAAAGTATTAATTTAAATTCAGTAAATTCAGGCTATGAGTTTTGATTATCAGTTCTGAGAAACTTTACTTTCTAAATTGAGAGTATATTTGCAATTTAAATTGACTGTAGGTCTCTGAATTGCTTAAGAATGACCAGAAAAGACAAGAGCATATGGGAGATTTTATTCATTGTCAGGGGAAGAACTACCAACTATGTCCCATGAGTCTTATTTAGTTCAAAGTATTGACTACCTAGTTGTCCCACAGATTAGAGGTTGAAAACACTTCTGAATATAAAAAGAGGAAACATAAGATGTTTTGTTAGGTAAGTCTAGGCCAGCACAAACTAAACACTATAGAAGATGGAGCCAAAAGATAGTTGACCGGGATCTCACAAAACTGGCTATGACCTCATGTTTCACCTATTATTACTAGGTGATACTTTAACCTACTATTACTCAAATAGTATTACTAAGAGAAGGTAAGAAAGTTGGCATAGAGAATGCTAAAATTAGATTTTGTCGAAACACCTTGATTCTTGGTCATATTTTAGGGGAAGGATGGTGCACAGGTCTCATTTTTCTTATAAGCTCTTTTTTTATCCTAATGTCTAATAGGTATGCAAAAGGGAATGATGTTTGAAACATAGCATATAAGATTTGTAGATATTTCCTTATAACTTTTACCATTCACTATGCACACTATTTTCAATCCATGACTTACCATTTTTTAAATACAAAATATTAAATTTGTTTTCATTTCTGTGAAATAAGAGTACTTAAAACATTCTGGATCCCAAGCACTTTGAAAAAAGACTGTTTCTAATAGTAACTTCAGTAAGAAACTATAAATATACAACTCTTTCTTTCAGTGTTTGTCTAATTTTTTCATATATTTTGCTTTGTGGTTTTTAAATGTTTTCCAATACTGGTTACCTCTCTCAAAATGGATTTTATGATTTAAAAATAAAACATTGTTTTTTTTTTTTCAATTAATCTCATAGATTTCTTAAGGAGTTTCATTTTCATAGGATGTGTTGTATAAATAATCAAAGTATGGGTAATCAGTTGAGAGAAACATAGTTTAATCATACACAAAGAACCAGACTGATCTAAAATTTCTGAGGGCCAACTTTGTAATATTAGACATAAACTGATAATAATGTCACAAGTCATTAACCAAGAAAACAAATTATTTGAATAAGACCCTTATTCCCTCAAGAACTACAGCTCATATTTTTTAGTAAACCAACTTTAGAACAAGAAATTATTCATGGAGATAAAGCTGATTTTTTTCATGTTTAAAAGGTGAATATGATTAATATCCCTGACTATACTTTGGTCATGTAGTTAAATTAGAACATGTTTCTAGCAATTAATTCATAGTGTCATAAATATAACTTTTATATCACCAATTTATACCCTAAAGAGCAATACAACACATGCCAATTCTTCTGAAGACTATTAATAATAAAAAGGCAAAAAAAAAGGAAAGTAAATATTTAATTATATCTGTTGCCATGGCATAAAAATTTTGTGCATTAATTCTATCTTCTCTATTACCACCCACTTCATATTATAAACTCCTACACAAATGCATGTCTATGTTTTCTTTTGCAGTACAAAGAAATAATACAAAATGATTTCAGCATTATAAATAGTGACTTTGTATAATGGTAATGGTATGGTGATATTTCATAGAATATAAAGGAGAAACAGTAATATCTGATACCCTTACATGTTTTTCTATTTAACATTCAGGTAAATATTTTATTGAAATTTTATTTGCCAGAACTGATTGTCAAAAATTTTTAAACTTTTTTTCACTTCTCTACTCAATTACCTTTGTTACACTCTAAACAATTTCTAATACTAGTGTATCTGTGAGTTCAGTTAACAAATATTTTTCTTTTACGCTTTTACTTTTACATCTCTTGACCTCTTTTATGTTTAGTCTTTGCAAAACAAAAAAAATCAAGAATATAAGGATATATAACTCATAGCTATAAAACTTCATGATCTTTAAGTATAGGAGATAAAAACTATAATATAAGGAAAGTATCCAAGTCACCATGAAAATTATATCATATTCCGTAAGATTTCAGACAGTAATAAAATTTTCCAAGTGTATTTATCAGTGAATTTTTTAATTTAAAGATGCCCTTTGAGTAAGACCTGCAACAATGAAATAGATTTACTAATTGGCTGTTAGGCCTTTCCCGTAGAACAGAAGATCAAGAGTTCTAACTTGTTTGACCTTTATAATACATTTCAGGAAGTAAGGATGTAAGGCTCATAAGATAGCTGGACCAGGTTTCTGGAGGTTTGAATTCATCAGGAATGAGATTTATATATACTCATTTGTATATGTTGTAACTAATTATATATAATATATATTTTTATCTAAGTCAGAGTATACAAAATGGATTTGGGGAGAAACAAGAGGTGGAGGAAGTGTCGAAACTAATTGGAAATTTGCAGACTGCAGTGATATTTTTATATGTGTCACCTATAGGGTACAAAGAGGGGGAAATTCCACTAAAAAAGGAAACATCTTCTTTGTGAAAAGAAAAAAAGAAAAAAAATGATAGAGATACTTTATGATGAGAGGGCAGGTTTCTCTGAGATTGTCTGAAATGTGAATAAAGATGGCCAAAAATTTTTTTGATAATCAAATATGGTCTTTGTAGGTATGTATGTGTATACATATGTACTTTATGGGTCTTGCATTTGTGTATTTGTGGTTATCTGTGATGTAGCTGAGGGTAAGTTTTAAAGAGTGTTCCTTTAAAGTCTGTTGAGAATAGAAAATTGGTCAAAGTGATAGGTTTTAGTGAAAGTTTTGAGAATAAGTACTCCTATGAATATACACAAAATGTTAGTTGCTAAATATTGCTCTTTTGGTCACTCTTCACATAATGTGATATTTTTATAAATTGGTTGTTTCTTCTAAGTTCATAATATTAAAAATGAATATCAGCATACTATATTCTCTCTACTTCTTGTGTGTAAGTTTTCATGAGTTCCCCCAAACAATCTCTGCCAACAGGGAAGTGACAGGGAATGGGTAGAAAAGAAGAAGTTCTGTATTCTCCTGCCCTCCCTTACTATCAACTTGAGAAAAGTCTGACTTTATTTATTTATATAATGAGATTCTCTAAGTTTTCCTTTGGATGCAAGGCTGTGTGACTTAAAAATAAATAAACAATTATAAACATTGAAAACTACTGCTGATAGCTTCTTTATAGTAAAAATTTGAAGCTCTCGAAAATATTAGGTAATAATTACCTAATGGTATTGGGTAAATATCATCCAATGAAGGAGGAATGTTCAGGAACGCACAGTAGTTTGAACCAAAAGAGCAGCAGAATAACTGAAAATTACTGTAATTGTAAAAAAAATGCCTGGCAGAATTATGTCAGAGCATTCTTTCATCCTAACGCAGAAGTTCCAGGGTGACCTTCAGCAAAAGGTTAGTGCAAGGCTGAGGACAGTTCAGAGGCTCCCTGCCCACCAAGATAATTGGTAGAATAGCCAACACAGGTTGCTATCTTTGTGTGACTCAGGTGGCCTACTCCCAGTGAAGCTATTATATTGTTCCCAGAACAGGTCATACAACCCAGATGCTTTGTGTGTGCATCACTTCAAAAAAGCACTTGCTCGTAATTACTCTAGGGCACATAGGTTATGTCATATTACAGAGTTGAATCAAAGTAGTTTTGTAAAGTCATTTCTAAACCTGCTTCTACTGAGGCCTAATTAAACATCAATGACTATACTAAGGAAATGCCATAATAAAAACATAGTTAGACAAGTGCCACCCATGGGAGTACTAAACAAACCATTTCAGGCACATATGCAAACTACAAGGCTAAGGTTTTCTTATTAAATACCCTTTGGTATCTATTCTTTTCAAGACATATAAGGAATTCTTCCTTCCTTATATAATTTCCTCAATCAAAATTTTGTTTGGCATTAAAATTTTCCCTACAATTCTACCCAACTGTATTTTTTTTGTTTTACAACCTACCAGTGATGACTTCTAAATATTTTATCTTTTCTATATCATTTTTTGGAATATTTAAATCAAGAATGCCAATTTCATGGAAAACTATAAACATCAACAAAAGGAGAGAGAAAATATTACACTGGATAATCTCAAGGGATAAAGGATATCAGTGTCATTTTACTAGCAATGGCTAAAAATTATAGATGTGTGATATAAGATTGTGTTGACTATGAGACATCAAATTGGACTTTTTGAACTAAGCAATATTTGTGTCACAGTGATAAATACATGTAAATATTAAGGATTGGTGTTCTGGGGATTGGGGATTGATGCTTTGATTTTTTTTTACTAGCATTACTTTTGTTTTTTTACAAACATTACTTATAAACAATGTACGCATATATATCATTTTTAAATTTCAAGCTTTTAAATTAAATATATCAGTTGATCTAATGTTTTATTCATCATAATTCATGTTAACACTAAGTTTTTTTTTTAAAGATTTTATTTATTTATTTGACAGATAGATCACAAGTAGGCAGAGAGGCAGGCAGAGAGAGGAAGGGATGCAGGCTCCCCGCTGAGCAGAGAGCCCGATGCGGGGCTCGATCCCAGGACCCTGGGACCATGACCTGAACCGAAGGCAGAGGCCTTAACCCACTGAGCCACCCAGGCGCCAACACTAAGTTTTATTATGCTATTTTCTAGTTTGAAAATACCTCTCCTTTCAAAATATGTACTACTAGATGTTCTCTTATAAACATCTGTACTACCATCTACTGGAAAGGTAAGTATATATCAGATATCATTATTTTCAGCCATTCAAAAAAGAATACAATGAATTTGAAAAAAAAATAAAAAACTCTTATTTTTTTTGATATTCAGTATCTATCAGTTACCGTTAATTATTGTTTATATATAATATTAAAAGATATACACATATATGTATACTGAATATCAACTATATGTGTGTACTGATCATAAAATTTTAAATTAAATTGTGTAATTACTTAGCATTTATTCACTAAATGTTTCATTTTTATTTCATGATTTTACTGTTTTCAAATACTTTCTGAATGTAGAGGTTAAATGAAATTTAGATATAGTGGATTAACTTTGACTTGTCAAATGTTTATATACTTTCATTTCTTTAGTAGCATATTTTTCAGTAAAATAATAGTGTCAAAAGAGCATCTTGATGACATTCAGAAACGAAAACCAGAGAACTATATATTATTTTTTAGCTCTCTATATTTAAAGAAAGATAGATAAAAGGCTAATTTTCATGGACATCTAAGCTACATAAACTCATGTTTGTGTTCTATGATGGAGAATGAGAAATTGTGCGAAAGAATAGCACATGCACAAATGTTCACAAATGTTACATTGTGTGAAGTCTGGAAGCATGTCCTGACCTCTCCACCTGCAAACTGTTAAAAATTGAACAATTTAAGGGGTACAAGGGTGGAAAAGTTGTTTAAGCATCCACCTTGGCTTAGGGAGTCATGATCTTTGGGTCATAAGATCAAGCCCTGCATTGGGCTTCCTGCTCAGCATAGAGTCTGCTTGTTTCTCTTTCCCTCTCCCACTCATTCTCTCTGTCTCTCTCTCTCTAAAATAAATTAATTAACAAAAACAAACAAACAAAAAAACCAAAACAAACCTTGAGCAATTTAAGTTACATCTCTGATACCCAGAGTTATATATATTAGGACTTTTGGAAACCTCCAGAGATAATTGATAAAAGTTCCCATTTCTCATAGTAGAGGATAATTATCAAAATTCTGGATGATAACAGTTTATACATATTTTACAAATACCTTTGGATTTTTTTGGCATTCATTATAATACTCCTCTATCAGTCAGCACCCCTCAGTCAAGCAGCACACTCTAATAATTATGACTAAATTCATGTAAGTACTTAAGCCAGCAATGAATTGGTTCATTTGTTTGAAATATTAAAAAAAAAAAAACAAAGTTGATTTTTGTTCTGAATTTATCCATTCAATGAGACAATGTATGTTCTTTATTCATACTTCTTTTAGTTCTGATGATAGATAGTTTGAATAATGCAGTAAAATATAGAAGCCACAAACAAAAAATAGAATGGATTTTGTATAGATGATAATTAGTTTCAATAAATAAAGATTATATCCAATTAAATGGTGGGGCAGGCAAGTCATAAATTTGATTATTGTTGTTAGTATTGGTTGTTACTGTTTATTGTCAAATAAGATTTAGTAAATAAGATCAACATACATTTGGATTTAGAATTGATTTGCAAAACATTGCTTCTTCTGGGTGAGTAGAAATGGATATTTATTAGAACTGTAGAAATGGTAAAAATCAGCTGCTTAAAGTCAGGCATATTTAAGGAGTTCATTATTTCTACTCAAGTACCCATTAACTATACTTGGAAATCAACATTTAATGATTTTGGTTAAACATCGGAGTTAAAAGGTATACTGTCAAATTATAAAATCTGTTTTTCCCTTTAATAGGAGTTAAAATAACGGTAATAGAAAAGAAGAATTACTTGCTATAAAGTTCTAGCTATTAAGATTAGCAAGTAATGAAATATGCTGATTTAGAATTACTTACTAGAATGATATCATCCATGTATCTACAGTTGCTATAATTTTATGAGCTTTTCTGACTGCTATTGAATGCTTTAAATATGCTTTAATAAATTAAACAATCACATTTATGTGTTATTCACAAAGTTATTTTATTCCATTTTGTAATGCATAAATCTTGAAAATGCAAGTTTTTAAAGGCAGTTTATATGATATTTAAAGAATCAATCAAAATTTAATTCATATAAAAAAGTGTGAAATACATCAGAAAAGATAGTATTAAAAAGTAAAATAAATATAAAATCATTAAATCAATCGTATATTTTTATGTCCTTGAAATCCTTCTAAAAACATTATTTATATAAATGTAAATAAATTTTATTTTAAGCAAATGCATACATTATCTCCTGGGTTGACACTATTATAATTAGTGACAAATGTGATAATTATACTTTTGTGAACTTTGCTCATACAATATTGATAATATCACCTACTTAAGAAATACTATTTTATGAACTTATATGCCTTACAAATATACCTTTATGAAATTTTTATACTCATGTGTGTTGTGGTTCTTACCTACATGCTCAAACTTTCTTTCCTATCATCCTTTTATCTAATTTCCAATTATTCTTAATTTCCATAATATATTTAAAGAAAAAAAATACATGATCAAGTGTGAACAGCCTGTTCACACAATATACAGATGACATTTCAATAATTATTTAAGCTTCACATTCCAAAGTAATAATGTGTAGATTACATATACTTCTAAGAAGTTTTATAATTAAACAAGACATCATATGTAAATAACTTATCAGAGTTGCTATCTAATAGTAGTTATGCTATGCATGTTAGTTCTATGCTTTTTTATAACAGTATTTTGTTAAATGATTCAATCAGTGTTCTCTCCTCATTTATTGCTCCCCATCCTACGGGTATATAAGAAAGAATGATAAATGGCTCCAGCATTTGGGCATCTCTGTCCCAGAAAATCAGTGAAAAAAATACTACAAGCAGTAGGTCCATAGTTAAACAGACAGAATATATACTCTCAATGTTAAAATTATTGTTTTAGTTATAATATCTCTTGGTTTGATGGATCTAAATAATATTGGTTTAAGTTAAATTAAGCTTACCCATGGGTTATTATATGCATCCGCAATGTAAACTCCAAATTCAGATAGATTACAGATTTGTGTTCCTGTCCATAAATTTACAGTTTTTTTGTTTTTTAACTTGAGTATTCTAAGAAATAGTCCTCTCTACATATAACTCTATTTGACGAATTCTTCTAATATTAAAGTAAAAAAAATCAAATAACACTAAATTTGAGACTTCACGATGTATTTTTTTATGATCATGTATTAGTGTAGGTATGTATGTTTCCTTTTTATATTTCAATGTTAACTTTGGTTTTCCCAAGTATACAAATGGTAATTTTGTGATCCTGCACCCTTAATATAAAGAAGTAAGGAAAAACTGCCACAATCATCATCCAATCCTACTGTGAACAAATTAGTTTTTAGTGATCACCCATGAGAGGCAAACATCTTCTTCCAGAACACTGGGGTTCCATTTCTGTTACCTCTTCTGGTACAGCAAATGACACTTTGGTGCCTGATAAGGTTTATTTGTCTCTTAGGTATACCATACTCACTGAAGCATTACACAATAATATTAACTTGGATTGTAAATTCAATGAACCAATGCACATCATCCCCAGTTCTATGCTATGCATAACACCTAATTCACTATAGAAAATTGTTTTTGGTTTGAATTTTATCCAATAAAAAATAATTTTACAAGAATAAATGTAGAAAATTATGAGCAATAAATTCAAAATTAAGATATATGTTAGTCTTTTTTAATCAATCACATATTTGCTATTCTTAATTTTTCACTTTTCTAAAACCTAGTTCTAAAAAGCTAGTTTATTATCTTTCTCTAAGTATTTGTTGCCCTCCCTACTTTTTTAAACTTGGTAGTTGTTTTTGTTCTTTTTTTTTTTTTATACTAATGATTTCACACTCCCTATAGCTGATTTTGCTTCCAAGCATCCTTCACTTTTCTTTTTAGTCACAGATCAGGAAAGCAGCACAAGTCAAAATAAGAAAAAAAAAAATTAACATTATAAAAAAATTGTTTTTATCTCATAACCTTAACGTACCCTTTTCTTACTTACACTAGAAAAGAAATTATAGTACTAGGATATATTTATGTTCTCCAACAAAGACAATCTACTTTCAGAACATTTATGTCACATTTCAACCCTTGTCCCTGTATCTGTATAAAATATGTTAAAATAAAGGAAAAAAAAAAACCTAAAGAAGAATATATAAAGCAGTAAGCTACTAAGTTTAGTTTTTCTATTTATTGAAAAACAATATATCTGTAAATAGCTTCAATAAAGCTAATACAATGTTTATAATAGAATTATGAGTGTTTGTGTTGAAGGTGATACCAGTAGAGAACATTTTTAAAAAAATCTTTACAGCTCATGCTTGAAGAAGAGGAAGAATATTGCACTCACCATCTCTTTAACCACACCTAGTTAGCTATTTCAGGACCAGCTTGAGGCTGAAAAAAAGCAAGATCCCAGAGATCATGACAGACTTTGTTGATCTCCCAAAAGAACCGCCTTCATCCATGTACCAGAAGGGCTCAATACCTCAGCTATTAGAGGACTTTGGGGATGGAGGTGCTGTTCCAGAAATCCATGTAGCCCAGTGCCCACTGGATATAGGATGAAAGAAAAAAGAAAAAATGTCAAATGCACTGGCCATTCAGGTAGATGCTGAAGGAAAAATTAAAAATGATGCAATTGTTTGGCAAGGACAGTCAAAAGACAAGTTCATTTATAGCAAGTACACTGACCTGGTTCCAAAGGAAGTCTTGAATGCAGATAACCCAGACCTGCAAAGACCTGATGAAGAAATCATTCAAGAGATAACAGAAATGACAAGGTAACCCTAGAAAAATCTATATCACAGAAGGTTGCTGTAGCTATGCCAGTTTGAGCAGCTAATAAACTGGTTCCTTCTGAGTATATTTGACACACACCATATCATTGAGAAGTGGATTTCAACTTTGGAGCTAAACAGAGTTACCTGGATAGTGGAAATGCAGAAAGATCCAGTGGTATCTCCAAGTTTAAAGACTAATAAGAAAATTTCCTGAGAACCACCTTCTCCTCCTGTCAAGCATTCTCCTATCCCAAAGAGGATCATGAAGGAACAAGAGTGGAAGATTCCTCCTTGTATTTCAAACTGGAAAAATGGAAAGTGCTATACAATTCCATTAGACAAACATCTGGCTGCTAGGGGCGCCTGGGTGGCTCAGGGGGTTAAGCCTCTGCCTTTGGCTCAGGTCATGGTCTCAGGGTCCTGGGATCGAGCCCCGCATCGGGTTCTCTGCTCAGCAGGGAGCCTGCTTCCCTTCCTCTCTCTCTCTCTGCCTGCCTCTCTGCCTACTTGTGATCTCTCTCTGTGAAATAAATAAATAAAATCTTAAAAAAAAAAAAAATCTGGCTGCTAATAGAAGAGGGCAGCAAACAGTGCACATCAATTGAGAACTTTGTTAAGCTGGCTGAAGCCCTCTATATTGCTTATTGGAAGGCTTATGAAGGTGTAGAAATATGGGCTCAAGTAGAGAGAAATATGGCTCAAAAAGAAAATGAGAAACATGAACAGAAAATTAGAAAAAATTTTCTACCAGAAAGCCTAGTAGAGAAGAGTTGGGATCAAAACCCATGTGGAAAAAGAGAATGGAGAGGCACTTAAGAGGGATGAAATCTGGCATGACAGATGAAAGGAGAGACAGTACAACGGGGGAATCTTTCCAGGCAGCTCCTGATAAGAGGTTAAAACTATAGAGAAATGAAAATCAAGATATCAGTGAAGTCATTGCTCCCGGTATGCCCAATCCTCAGAAGTGCTGTGAAGTCCAGTATGACCAAAGGCTCTTCAACCAATCCAGGGATGCGGACAGTGATTTTGCAGGTAGAGAAGATGAAACTTAGAATGTTTATGATTAAGCCTGGAGAGGTGGTAAAGATATGGCACAGAATATTTTCATGCCTGGGAAAAATTTGGACAAGGACATGCATGGTGATGACCTAGGAGCCAGAATAAAGACCAACACTTTTGTTCCTGATAAGGAGTTTTCTGGTTCAGATTGCAGGCAAAAAAGCTGAGAAGAACCAGTTCAGTTTGAGGAAGATCATTTGGGTTTGGGCAAGTTTTTGAAAGTAGTCAAACAGCAGAGTGGCTCCAAAAGACTCTTAGATAACAGCTGCCTCAGTGAACATAAGCAGGAGGGCAAGAAGAGGAAGGACTAGATATGTGTCTCTTCAAAGTGAATGAACTTCTATCCATAACCCTAATGATGCAAGTCAGATGGGGAAACAATTTGTAAATCACCAGGATAAAAACCAAACATGGGTGTCAGACTACAGCACTACTTTTTATTATAAGAGTAAAGAGGGATGAAAATTCTTTCACTGTTAGTTTTTTTTGTTTGTTTGTTTGATTTTTTGTTTGTTTGTTTGTTTAAGAGTAGGTTGCATATGTGCTTCTATCTTTTGGCATTTATAGGGCATACTGGCCCACACATGAAATTAAGACCACTTCCTTTTGTGTGACATTAGTACTTTTGGGGGTTAGTATTTTGCATAAGAATGACTGCTGATGAATAAAGTTGCCCCAACCATAGAGGGAAGAAGTTATATTCACATATTGTGACTGGCCTGTCAAAGGACCTTTGCCCCTGTTCTGCTCTGTTTTAATTTGGAGTGGGTAAAGTAAGCTCTTGCTTGGTGGAATGATTTGTTTCAAATAAAAACATTTAGACAAAAAAATAAAAGTAAAAAAAAATCATTACACAATTGCTCAAGTTACTCTTGGGAAACTTACTGTTAGAGAATATTATATATTTTTTGGTCGAGCAAAAGTCACAATGCTAAAATCCTTTCCATGTCCTTCTAAAATTATTGTGCAATATTCACATAGCTCATTCCTTTATAAGATCACCCAGAATGTGGACAAGTTAGGTGGTACACATGCAGAAGCACAGCAAGACCATTTGGAAATGGATCTGAAAGTAATAAATATATTACTTATAAATATATAAAAATCATTTCTTGGAAGCTGAATGGAGGGCCATCAATGGAGATTAAGAATCATATGGAAATGAAAAAGAAGAAATGAGAATGGGTATTTAGACATAAAGGGAAAAGGGAAGGAAAGGAGCAGAGAGGAAAAGAGAAGGAAAAAATGATTTAGTACATAGTTGTCACTGATTCCCTTTGAAGTACAATTCTCACCATGTCAACACAGTTGACTTCCACATTTTCAACAGTAATAGCTCATTTTATCTTAGAAGGCCTTCCTTACATTTATTGAAATGTGAGGACTCTTCTCCTGGAGCCTTGGTTTCTATAACACCTTGTACCTCATGTGGAGTCTTTAGACCATTAGTGGCAGCATCACCAGGAAGCTTTTTGGAAATGCAGACACTCAAGCCCTACCTAGACTTACTGAATCAGAATATGCAATGTGACTAGACCTCAAGTAATCTGTAATACACATAAATACTTAAGAAGCACCACATATATTTTCAAACTTTAAAAATAAGGCCACATTAAACAAACCAGTATGATTGAGTATAGAAGAGATTTTTCAGTGTTTGGATGAATTTTACACAGGGAATTTAGGATTATAGCAGGACATACAGGGCAGAGAGATTGGAGGATTTAGCATAGGGGATAGAGGAGACTATTGGAGTCTGACTGAAGTTTTTTGGCAAAGCAGGAATAGCAGTGTAACACATGGTTCCATCTGAAAACCTCTGAAACAAAAGTTAATCAACATTTTCTTGGAGATGTAGAGAGTCCATCATTACCCTGAATCTGTGTGTGTCATGTAAGAGTATATTGGACACATAGAAATATTTTGGATTATAGTAAGGTGTCTTTACTGAGTCCTAATTGACATTTTAGGATAACAGAGGGACTAATTAATCCTATATCCATTGGCTTGCAAAATCTTGATATTTCCACGTCTTTTGCTTGTGGATTATGTGGGATTTTGTAGGGTTATAGGGGAAGGATGTGAACAAAGAGGGTGTATGTCACTTTCTGAACTTTCACTATCATCAAGGTGCTGTTCTGAGCTCCCAAGGACAGAAGAACTGAGGTGATTTCCTTTCCTTTCCTTTTTCTTTTTTTTTCCCCCCTCATTTTCTCCTACTCTTTTTGTTGTTGTTGTTAATTCACAAAACCATTATGAAATTCAGCACCATTGAATACTGGCTCTCAAAAATATCACAACTTCTTAGTAACAGAAGGCTAAATATATTGCTTGTGTGTAAATGAGTAAATGTATATTTATATTTTGTTTTATTGTAATAGTACATACAAGGTTTCTGGATCAAAGGCAAAACTTATTTAATATTTTAGTACCATTTGTCCATGTTGCATTTTCCTCCAGGAGGCAAGGTGGCAAGAATCAGATGGACCTGCATGTGGACGGGAGAAGGAGGAGACCTATACTATGGGAGAGGAATCGAAATTATAAAATTGGAAGCTTAATATACAGGTTTTGGCATACTGATTCCACTCCCCACTCCAAAGTCTTTTTTATTTTTATTTTTTTTTAACTTTGGAATGTAAACAAATCCTGGTCTTTGGGAAAGAAGGGGAAAGTTGTCTAGGTTCTCAAATTTTGGAATGTAATGAATGACTCTGGATTTTATTCCCATTTTAATGTAATCACATGGCTCCAAAACTATCACCTTAGAATATGAGGAGTAAATGGTTTTAGGAAAAAAAGAGACATTCTTTATCATTATAGAGTGCTATTTATCTCTGTCAGAAAGTCCTGTTTTTGCAGAAGAATAAAAATATTCACATTCACATTCGACAGGAGAACACCACTTTGCTGGGGTCTTAGTAGCATCTCTGAGAGAGAATGACAAGGCCAGGATATTTATTAAGATCTTGAAGTTTTGCTTACAGAGAGAGGATCTTTCAGGGGAGGGGCTCAACTAGGATAAGAGTCATGATATAATAATTTAGAATTGCCAAGAACAGCCAGGCAAAGATTTGGTAGAGTTGAAAGGTGTAAACTGTTATTTGATGTTTCCTACTACAGACCTGATGTACCTTTCAAAAATTTCCTGAAATGAAAATATTTGGAACTTTACCTTCCTGAGCAAGAGCTTTCTTGTACTGTAAACATATTAATGAACAGTAAATTAATTAATGGGATAGTAAATTTATGTTAATATAAATTGTAAGCTGTGTAATTCAGCTGTTTAATGACTCTCAGTACATTCCATGTTCCTTTGGTGTAGGTTACACAATTATATCTCTGGCTTCACACCCAGGCATGACCCACCTGTTAACTGATGTCTCTTAATTGCAGTTCTGACTCTGGTAGAGCAGCAAATCCCTGGGATGGGCAATACATCTGGATAAGGAGACTAGAACAGAAAAATAAGAGCCTGAGTATTTGTGAGACACAAACCTTGTGGGGAAATTTCAAATTATTGATGACCTAAATATTGTGGTGTGAAGAGTGTCAGGAAAGATGCTGAAGTCCTTCCTACATGAGCATCAGAAACTAGGACTCATTGTCATTTGAGCATCTATGTAAAATGAGCTTATATTCACCTACAGGCTGGTAAATCCTGGCAAGTTTGGGTTTCATCACTGAACTTCTGAAGAGGCAATGAATTTTCTTGTGGTTAATCGGAATCCTTATCTACATAAAACTGGTCTAATTATTATTTAAGAAAATGTATTAAAAATTTTTCTGTTAACAGGGGCACCTGGGTGGCTCAGTGGGTTAAATCCTCTGCCTTCGGCTCAGGTCATGATCCCAGGGTCTTGGGATCGAGCCTCGCATCAGGCTCTCTGCTCCCCAGGGAGCCTGCTTCCTCCTCTCTCTCTCTGCCTGCCTCTCTGCCAACTTGTGATCTCTGTCAAATAAATAAATAAAATATTTAAAAAAATTTTCTGCTAATGAAACCTCACTGTAATTTTGTGGAAAGGTTGTTTTTCTCTTATTATATATGTTTCCCCAAATACTGGTAAATAAAAATATATTGGCAAGCAACATGCTATGAAATTACACAAAGAGAATCAGGAAAATGTGTGCATGGAAATGCTATAGAAGAGAACAAAGAAAAAGAATAGTCACATGTTAAGCATTTTTAAGTCTAAACAAAGAACCATGCACATGTACAACATAATCACTTTAGAATCCAAAGCCTGGTTAATTTGTTTTTTTGTAAAACCTATTTGGATTTGTGAATAAATTAGAATCAAGTTGTGAATCAGATTAGGAAATTAAAAACAAATCAGTTATATAGATGTTTCAGTAAAATTTTAAGCTTTTAAGAAAGTAGCAAAGATTATTTGAAGATAGCTCAACTTCTGCATTAGTACGAGATAGTGGGTTTTGCAAATAGCTAATCCTATAACATGCTCCACGAAAACGGGATATGGGGAAAAAAATATTAGGAAGGCATTAGCTATGGAAAATCCTGCAGTAAAGAAAAAGCTCTAACCCTGTTTAACTCACTATTTGCCAAACTTAATTAGCCATTGAATCTTTTACTTCACACAACTTTTGAATACAGAAAAGCTAAGACAAATGTTTTACACAATACATCAGATTAATCTTTACCGTGATATGGCTTTATCACGAGTTTCAATAGCTGTGACTGCTGTGCAAAATTTGCACAAGCAGGATTAGAATCAACTAGGATGTTGTTAGAAATACAAAGTTTATCATCTTGAAAAACTGAGTAAGAATTTGAATTTTATAAGATCCCTAAGTGGTTCATAAGCATATTAAAGTGAGAGAAGCAGTAGTATAGAGTCTGTTTTTCAACCATGGCTGAAAATTAGAATAATGTGTAAATCTTCTGAAACCAGTGTCCTGGGGTCACACCAAAAAACCTCTGCTATAAGTGCTTGGGAGAAATTCAGGCAAATTGTAAAAAGCTTACTCACTAGCAGATTCTAATTTGCAGCCAGATTTGAGAACTGTAAGTAAAGAACACCACAACCTCTTAAGAAGCATCATGAATGGGGCGCCTGGGTGGCTCAGTCAGTTAAGCGCTTCCTTTGGCTCAGGTCATGATCCCAGGACCCTGGGATCCAGTCCCCCATCAGACTCCCTGCTCCCATCAGGCTCCCTGCTCCGTAAGTAGCCTGCTTCTCCCTCCCCTAGTCCCCTGGTTGTTTTCCCTCTCTAGCTGTGTTTCTCTTTGTCAAATGAATAAATAAAATCTTTAAAAAAACAAAAAAAGCAGCATCAGGAAGGCGTCTTTTCTTCCTCAATTAGCAACAACTTCATATTATAATAGTTTGAGCCAAAATCTTGAAGTCTTTCTTGACTTTTCACATTTTTTCACATGCTACATTTACTCTATCAAAAATCTACAGGCAGGAGACTTCCATTTTCAGCCAGGATAATACGTATATTGGAAACAGTATATCAGGTTTACCCTCATGTACTTGGCCTATAAAAACCAAACAATTACACACACACACACACACACACACAGGGACCAAAAAATATGAAATAGTAGTTTTCCAGACCCTAGACATCAAGAAAGTAAGGACAGTAATCCCTGGGAAATGGAAAACAAGTGAGGTGAAACATATATATATATATGTATATATATAAATATATATATACATATATATAAATATATATCTATATACATATACATATATATACATATATATATTATTTTTTAACTTAATTTGGAGGAGTTTCCAGGCCTCTGTTCATGGAGCCAAACTTTCTTTTAATATTAATGACTTATAATTGACGAATAGTATATATCAGGTATACAACAGAATAATTCCATGCATGTAGGTATTGCTAAATAAGTCTAGTTAATATCCATTATCACACCTAATGGCAAATTTTTTTCCTTGTAATAAGAATTTTTAAATTCTACTCTTAGCAAATAGATAATACAGTATTATTAACCATAGTCAGCATGCTGTACATTATATCCCTATGACTTATTTATTTTAAAACTAGATTCAGCAAGTCTTTACTACTTTTATCCTTTTCACTTACTCCTACTTCCTGCCTCAGGCAACTGCCAATCTGTTTTCTGTATCTATGAGTTTGGTTTTGTCTTTAGATTCCACATATAAGTGAGATCATACAGTGTTTGTCTTTCTCTGACTCATTCAAAATCTTCTATTGAGTTTTCTAAAATTCACTCTCCATTTTCTCAATTCTTTTTAACCCATCAACCCTTGGCAAAACGCTCTGGTTGTATTACTTCAATAAATCACAACTTACTTCAAAGTGATTAAACCCATTGGGAATTTTTCCTTTTTGTATTTAACTCCAGAAGCTTCCCACACTTTTGAGTTTCTCTTTCTCTAAACTGTCTTCCTTTGGCTCTATTCATATCAAACATTCCAGTTTGTCTTCATCTTTATGAATTTGTTTCCTGGTTTCCTCTTTAGTGTAATTAAAACCTGTATTCCTTTACCATTCACACTAGTTAGTGGTCCTAGCTTTATCAAAACTTCAATTCCTCTCAAACAGAGATGAACATCTAATGTATATTTCCAGCTTAGTGTTCTTTTTGTCTTGTATGTCCTTTTGCTATTTTAAACTTAACCTTAAAACATGTTCATAATTGAAAATAAGACTATCATTTCCAAACTGGTTTTATAACATTTCCACCCTTCTCATGAATGTGTACCAACATGCATCTGCTTAAGAAAAAAAGAACATAGAAGTTATGCTTGATGCCTCCCTCTTCGTCCAACACTACATCAAACATCTGTTGATTTTACCTCTTAATTTTACAAATCAACCCCAATTTTCCTGTCTCTAGCAGCACATTACTTCTAGCCATTAAGGGTTTTGTTTTGTTTTTTTTAACTGTTGAACACTGCAGTAAACCCTCAGTTGGTCTCCCTTGCTCAAATTCATTTTCTATATGGTAAGCAGGGTTTTTGTTGTTGTCATTCTAAACAATAATCTGATTATGCCACTCCCTGATTAAAATTTTAGAGTCACTCTCATTGCTCTAAGGATATAGCAACAAAACAAAACAAAACAAAAAAGTTTTGTTGTAATTAAGAAAGCCCTCATTCTTGTTTCTACTAGTCCCTACAAAGTTATTTGCATTGTGACTCTTCATTATATTCACTGGAGTTATAAGCCTACAATGCTGGTCCCTCTATTCTTGGCCCAGGAAAGTCATACATATCCTCTTTATTTAATTCAAACGTCTCTTAGTCCATGAAACTGTCTGTCATCTCTCTGCCTAGGTGGCATCTGCCCATTATGTGTCCCAGAATTCAGTATATGTCTTTCTCATGGTATATCGCATTTATATTTTTGTCATTGTTTGTACACTATTTAAGCTTCTTTTTTTTTAATTGATATTTGTGTCTTATACTAGACTTTGGGTTCTATGAGGGAAGGTCAGCATATGTTTATGCTCATCCTCTATGCCTCCTATTGTGCTTGACATATAAGCACTCAACTATTATTTGACAAACAAAAAAACATATTGATTGAATTTTTTAAGGATCATGTTATCTCCACTGTTTATTTTGAGGAACTGAAAATATTCTTTGGGGGTACTACTTTGTTGAAATACTCATAGAGATTCACTCTCCTACACCTTCAATCTATCTTTATTTTTTTAAAAAAAAGATTTTACTTATTTATTTGAGAGAAGAGAGAGAGCGAGCAGGAGTGGGAGAGGGGCAGCGGGAGCGTGAGAAGCAGACTGCCCGTTGAGCAGGAAGCCCCAATGCAGGTCAATCCCAGGACCCTGAGATCATGACCTGAATTGAAGGCAGAGGCTTAACTGATTGAGCCACCCAGGTGTCCCTCAATCTATCTTTCTTGAGTCAAATATATGTTGGAAGCTCTGAGTATCTGAGGATAGTTGAAGACTTGTGCTTTCTGAAAGTTCTGGAAAATAAAACTTGTACAAGCTCTTTTCTTTGAATGAGGCATGTTCTTATTAGGTCAGCATCATAGAGCAATATAACCATAAAGCTGTGGATTCTGAATTCATAGAGAGAAATTGTATATCAGTGCATGTTCCCACTTTCCCTTTCTCCCATGAAGTAAAAAAAGGAGTTAAGGGTGTGGGATGAGGTATCCCTGCATATAGATGCTGCAGGAGTTAAGCGTAGTGAAGGTGACAATGAAGTTTCCTCTAGAAGTATCAGCAGGGAACTTTTAGCTGGTTTCTTAGATTCACTGGCTTGTGATGGACATCTGACTTCACATTCAACACCTCGTAGCCTGCTGACACTTATGGCCCTCAAACAAAGAGAAAACCAAAAACTGGAATAACAATAACAGATTGTAACTCAAAAGGGACAGAAGAGATTATCAGAGAATTGAGTTTTTAGAGATAGACAATATAAGAGAAAAGTAATAAAAACAGTAAGGGAATAAAGTGAATTATAACATCAAAAAATGGGTTTGTAGTTTGCAGCAAAACAAAAATAAAACACCAAAAAACCTTTATTTTATACTCTAACAATTCAATAAATAAATTGAAGACATAAACACTGAGGAGACCCAAATCAGTACCTGGTAGACCAATTAAAAAGAAAAAGAATAGGTCCACTTAGTTGGTTAAGTGACTGAATCTTAATTTTGACTCAGGTCTTGATCTCAGGATCCTGAGATGGAGGTCCCTATCAGTCTCCCTGGGGCAAGGAGCCTGCTTAAGTTTTGCTCTCTCCATCTTCCTCTGCCTCTCCCCCACTACTCATTCTTGTGTGATCTCTGTCTCTAAAAATAAGTAAAAATTAATTAATTAATTTGAAAGCACAAAACAAAAATTGAACAAATAGATCATGAAATGTCATTATGAAGGAAAGTATAAGTGACGTGCTAGGTAGATTCAGAAAATATGAAGACTTCACATGTGAATTATTGCATTTCTAGGACAGAAACAAATGCATGGAGAAGAACTAATAAACAGAATAAGAATGGTAGAATAGCACGTACCTCTGCCAACTTGAATGTGAAAATTGAGAGATTTCAAGTAGTTCTACATAAGTCAGTCTAGTAATAAAAGACACTCATCTGAGCAGGTTAGTATTCAAAATGAGTAACAACTGGTTGTTTCTAGGATTCAACAATGAAGAATGAAAAGAATGGATGCAAGCCAAAACAATCCAATGGCTTTATTGGTACACATGAGCAGTATTCAGCCTGGAATTAAAATCATTTTGTTCAGATATCTCATCTCTTTCAAGAATCCAGACACAAAGAGTTACTTATGTTGGCTATCCCATTTATAGTAAATGTAGAAGCAGCAATTCTGGAAAAGTGAGAGAAAAGGGCCACGAATATTACAATGTTAACCCAGCCAAGGTACCATTCATTCATCTCTCAAGGAAAAACGTGTATTTAAGTTTTAAAGTTTTTTTTTTTTAATTGCAGATAAGATATTCTGAGATCCTTAACTTTCTAATTTGAAAAATAAAAATGCAGGAAGTATATTTGATTATTGGCTATAGAAGATATTTTGAGTAATTCCTTTTGGGTTAGTCTCCTAGAAAACTATATTTAGGGAAGTGCTAAATTAATTTTTACACTTTTGTTAAAGGAGTATTAGAATGTTGTCAGAATTCCTGGGTACATAAGAATAATTTCTGAGGAAAAGCTCCTGTTTTATCTTGGTTTATGGTAGATAGGCCAGAACATCTTAAAATCCCTTTTAAAGTATAAACTAATTTTGAAGCTTCAGTTTCTTGCACTTAAACTGTAATAGAAAAAAGTTTCCAAAATTTATTTTATATTAAAATTAAAAATGTATTGTATATTAAACAGTAAATAGAATTTTTTTAGCATTTTAATTTTAAGGCATTATTATATAAACTGCATTTTTTTAACCTGATAGTGAATATATTAGACAGTACTTTCTTAGTAAGTCTGTCAATCAGTGAAAAAATAAGTAAAGGTAGTATTTGAAATCAATAACCAAAATATAAATTATAAATTTTTATAAATATGCTAATTTTTCCAAACTATTTCTGCTTTAATGACTCCAAAATTCTCTTAAGTGTTTATAAGGATAAGAAAACTTGAGAACCAAATGAAGGTTGCAGTCCACATTTTTCTTATTAGTAACTATGTATTATCCTTTGATTTAACTTACAATGTTTGGCAATATTCTAAGATTATGAGTTTCACTTCTTTTTTTAACTTAGACTCACACAGGTGACCTAAACCTTGTAATCATGTACACTCATTTGAAACTCCAATTTAGAAGTTAGGTGTGTAAATGAAACTGTCATATTGCTTTCCCAGATAGTGTCAGAGACATCTTGCTTTTAGAGTAAATTGAAATTGAATTGAAAAATTTAGTTCTTAAATAATAGTGTCCAAAATGATGGCAGAAGAGCCATTGTAGTCAAATCAAGTTGTTGGGTTTTATTGTTTGGGACTATGATCATGGTGGAAACAACATGGTTTTCGATTTGACCTTGGAACAGGTCATTGTTCCTGGAAACTTAGTCTTTGTTTTTCCAGGGCTCTGTTTACCACTTATTCATTCTTTCTTTCTTTCTTTTTTTCTTTCTTTCTTTCTTTCTTTTTTTTAAAGGTTTTATTTGTTTATTTGACAGACCGAGATCACAAGTGGCCGAGAGGCAGGTAGAGAGAGAGGGGAAGCAGGCTCCCTGCTGAGCAGATAGCTTGATGTGGGGCTCAATCCTAGGATCCTGGGATCATGACCTGAGCTGAACTTAGAGGCTTTAACCCACTGAGCCACCAGGCGCCCCCCCCCAATTATTATTTCTTAATGTAAGTGTTTGTTTTCTACTTAAACTAGCAAGAGTAGATTCTGTTATTTGTAACTAAGCAAAATTCCAAACAGGCTGCAGATCTTTAGTTCTCACCCAGGCATCTATGTGTCCCTTTTGGCATCTCCTAGATTTTCATGCTTGCCCATCCAATGGTGTGGGTGGAATCTCTTGACACTAAACATGGGGCATTTTCTTCCTTTGACAAATATTTGTGGATGAGTATCCAGTTTCACCGTTGAATGAGTGCACTTGACCAAAGTCTTTATTTTTTCTGTACTGGCTTTTTACCATGTGACCTTAAAGAAAGGCCAAAATATATACTTATAGCTTAAAGTGGGGCAGGGGCTCTGAAAATAAGCAACTTTCTAAAATAAAAAGTAAGTTAAAAATTTGGTGAATTTCTCTTCAGCGAAAGCAGACTGGTGGTTGTTGGGGAAGATAATTGCACTGACAAAACAACATTCATGGTAGTTTACAAATATAAAAAAAATTGGTTAGAAAAGTATTTTATGAAAATATAAAAAAATTATAGGCAAAAATCAATGATCTACAAATATGTGAAGCTCAATGTTTTTGCTGAGAATTTAAAATAAATACAAAACCATTTTAGACCCACCTACTTGACAAAAATGTGAAAGTCAGGTACTGGTGAATGATAGTGAGCATGTGGGGAGACAATCTTCCTAATACACAAGTAGTAAGTTAGTGAAATTATGCATAGTCATACATGATGATCCAGCACTCCATACCTGGCTATTCATTCTAGAAAAACTTGAAGCTAGGTCCCTAAAGGGACATAGTACAAGGGTTTTTACAATAGCATTTTTTTGTGTGTGCTAGAGAATGAACACAATCTAAAATCTATTAGATAATCTATCAGCAAGATGGCAAATAATATCATGCATGCTACTAAGGGATATAACCCAAGAATAGTCAAAAGAGAAACTTCAGAGACGCCTGGGTGGCTCAGTTGGTTAAGCAGCTGCCTTCGGCTCAGGTCATGATCCCAGCGTCCTGGGATCGAGTCCCGCATCGGGCTCCTTGCTCGTCAGGGAACCTGCTTCTCCCTCTGCCTCTGCCTGCCATTCTGTCTGCCTGTGCTGGCTCTCTCTCCCTCGCTCTCTCTGACAAATAAATAAATAAAATCTTTAAAAAAAAAAAAAAGAAACTTCAAAGTACATGCAGTAACATAATAAAACTTAAAAAAAAAGTAGTACTGAGTAAAACTGAAGAGAATAATTTCTAGAACAATATATCTTTAAAGATTTTATTTATTTATTTGACAGAGTTACAGCAAGAGAGGGAACACAAGCAGGGGAGTGGGAGAGGGAGAAGTGGGCTTCCCACTGAGCAGGAAGCCCAATGCAGGGCTCGATCCCAGGACCCTGGGATAATGACTTGAGTCAAAGGCAGAGGCTTAAAGACTGAGCCGCCCAGACTCCCCAGAATAATATTATTTACTTAATGTAATATGCGTAATTTATGTATTTTTCAAATATGCCTAAACATTCAAGGACATTTATTGGTATATGAGAGAGTCTATGAGGAAGAGAGGAAAAGTAGAACTGGTGATTATAGAAGAGGAGAAAACAAAATTATAGTAAGATAAAGGGAAGGAGAAGATAGGAAGAAAGGAAAGGAAATGGAAAGAGAAAGAAAAAAGCACTTACATGTACTTCAAAAATAAACTCATTCTGCAGCTGACGGTTAAACAAATAAGTTAGTTGCTATATCTAATCACTCTGATACCCTAGGATCCTAGTATTTAAATCAGATGCTACTTACTCTCTCTTTTTTTTTTTTAAGCTGTTATGTTTTTCTTAGAATGGAATAGGCTACCTAGATCTATATATATTTATGGAAGAATAATTTCTAATAATATTTTCACAAAAGTTCTCAGTGCTTTTTAGCAAGATTAGTGCAGGTAATTATCAGGCTCACTGTCACTAAAAAGACTAATATAATCAATTTTAAAACATACTTATCAAACTTGTTTCTGGAAATTGTTGATTTCCAGTAATAACTAGACATACCTTACTGTTTTTAAGAAATATTCAATTTCAGTAATTTTTCTAAAATTTGGTTCACTTCTAATTGACCAGGTTGTCTCACATTAACGACATTACATTTAAAACAAAGAGAAGTATTAGAATTTTAAAGTATATATATATTTTTTTTTTAAAGATTTTGTTTATTTATTTGACAGACAGAGATCACAAGCAGGCAGAGAGGCAGGCAGAGAGAGAGGAGGAAGCAGGCTCCTTGCTGAGCAGAGAGCCCGATGCGGGGCTCGATCCCAGGACCCTGAGATCATGACCTGAGCCGAAGGCAGCGGCTTAACCCACTGAGCCACCCAGGTGCCCCTAGAATTTTAAAGTATTATATTTCTAAACTTACATAGGCGAGCATAGACTCAATTAGATTTAGGATACACTGCTGATTTTCTGGAGGGAAAATGCCACTTGCCAATAGTTGTCAAATCATGATTCATTTGCTAATATCAATCTCAGTCTGCAATAAATATGTAAACATTAATAACTATAGCTTAAATCAGTTTCTTCTCGTATATGACATTTGTGTTAATATCTTAATTAAAAGTACTAGTAAAACTAACTAGTTGCAGTAATTCTTGTGATGTTGATAATAAAAGAAAAACTTGAAGACTACTAGATTCCTGGCTTTTACTTTTATCTGGTTATAGGTCCTCTTCCCTGGTCACTGGTATCCACCTGCTAATATTGCTGCCAGAGCTAACTACATTTCATGATCCTCAGGAGTGTGCTTTACTTTTGATTATTCTTTTACCCTGAAAAACTGACTTTAAAGAATTTGAATGACAATGTGACCTATCCAGCCCGTGGATATATCCCATGGTGATAACAAGGAGAAAATTGTTTTTCTTACAACAGTCTCTTTTTCAAAGGAAAACTTGAGCTTTGATCTTTCTAGGTCCTATTGCTGTTCATATTCAGGGACACAATGCCATAGATCTGCAATCTTGTAACTCAGAAATTTCTCTGTGACAGGACTAAAAATCCATAGCTAGCCAATTATATTGTATTTTTTTATTAGATATGGAAGACATAAAACCTTCCTTTTTTGGGTATCCTCAATTTATATCATATACAATGTACTCTTGCAGTATGGAACATGGACAGCCTATATTTAATTTGACTTAAGAGAATTGCATTGCATACTCATTAAGTAATCCCACAGGTCTTTGAAGAAGTACTAAATTTTGAGTGCCATAACTAGTGAGCCAATTTTCATTTTAACCAAGCATGACATGAAATAAACATGCAAATGGCAAACAGAGAGCTGTTAATTTGTGTGAGAAGTTAAAATTAAGAAAACAAAAGGATAAAATCAGTTAGTTTGCGCTACTACAGTGTAGAATCCACAATTTACATCCTGGGGGAGTGACAAACCAGTCATTTAATGCTATGTCAACACATGTATCTTGTCTTTCATTAGTAAACTCTCCTGCTGGTTCATACACTGTCAGAAGTAGACCTCCTACTGACATTCATAGAGGTGTGGAAACTAGGATGGTTTAATAATTCTGTTTTGTTTAACTTTCTTCTTGATCCTATTTGAAGCCAATTTTTTCCCTTTACTTTTAGAACAAGTACATATTAGCTTCATTTATGAAGTAAATGTTCAAAATGTTTATGATTCAAATGACCTACTTTCCTCTTAATTCCTTAGAGCACTTTGAATATCTTAGCCAATTGAGGGTTACATCTGCCTGTAAATTACCCATGCTTTCTCTCTGCACACAGTCTGCCCACATCATCTGTGAATAAATAACCATAAAAAATAAATGGAGAGGAAAGACGACAGAATTCATCTCCCTTTCCCACTAAAAAGTGTTCTATCGAGATGTTGGTTAATGACCTAAGCAGTATTATAGATCCAAAGTATTTTTTACCCTCTCCATCCCACTCCTGCCCTACAAACCCTGTTCAGCTTTTATCTGTTTTTAGATAATGTTGCTCCTAGGCAGTGATTAAGCAAATAAATATTTAAATGACTACATATGAAATCCATGCAAAACAACATATACAAATATAGAAAATGCATAGATCACTCAATATAGAATTTGTATCTATAATTTCTGCAAACATAGTCCTAAATTCAGTCAAGAGGCAGAGAAAAGCTGTCCCAATTTCACATTTTAACTAGCAAAGTCCTATTTATTTTAGGAAATGTTATTTGTAAAATTTTAATTCCTGGGATTATTTTGCAACAATATAAATCATCTTGACTTTATTTTACACTAACCTGCAGAATACTTAAAACATAAATGTTATTGTAGGGCTGTTTCAAATTGTAAATAATAGTGCACATGAATTAAACATTTAAATGATTCTTCAATCAAATATTATTCCCATTTAAGTTGATAACCATCTTTTTCTTCTTCTAATGTGAAGAACCAACCTTCTTCTAATGAAACTATATTTTAATTACTTTGTTGTCTTCTTGCAACTACCATAAAAGTCTAATTCTTTTTAAAAAAGGACAGATTTTTTGATTGTTGGTTTTAAAGGCAATCAAGTAAAAGTGAAATAGCTCGCAAAAAAGCTTTTGGGTGAAATAAAGGACTGCCATAGTAATTGTAGATGTTTAATTATGTGCTTTACAGTCAGAATATAAGTAAATTCTCAAAGCAATATCAAAATTTTTGGAGAATTGACTGCACTGTTGAAATATGTAGATAACCATCTGCAGTAACTGGTTTGAAGTACAATACATACTTAAGAACATAAAATTTTATATATTTGTTTAATATAAATTGTAATTTATATTACAAAGTAATCTTAAATATGTTTGGTATATTTCATATCACAGTTTTAATAAAGTAATTTTAGAATATTTCATATTTTGGAGTCCCTTGCTGGCTGAATAGGTTAAGCATTCAACTCTTGATTTTTGTTCAGATCGTGATCTCAGGTCCTGGGATGGAGACCCACATTAGGATCCAGGCTCAGTGGGGAGTCAGCTTCTCTCCCTCTTGCCCTACCCCTCCTCCACTTTCCACTCTTTGTCTCTCTCTCTCTCCCTCCCTCTCTCTCTCACAAATAAATAAATCTTTCAAAATAAAATAAAATAAAATAAATTATTTTATGTCTTACAAAAAGTGAATTGTGTACTTTTGAGGAGTTATAAGCAACAACCCAAATCCAAATTTAAAAAAAACACAAATAGCTTTTAATTGAATATCAAATCACTAGAAGTAAAATGTTAATTAATGCTTGGCCTTAAACTATCAAAAAAAAATTTTGTAATAACTATGATTTTAAGGGGCACCTGGGACTGGCTTAGTCCCATGGATCATGTGACTCTTGATCTTGGAGTTGTAAGTTCCAGAGCCCAACTTGGGTATAGAGATTACTTAAAAATAAAATTCTTCAAAAATTAAAACTATAACTTTAAAATAGTAAACATTTTATAAAATTATTTTCTTCTAAGACGTCTTTTTTTTTTTTTTTTTTTTTTTTTTTGAGAAAGAGAGAGAGCGTGCTTGAGCATGAGCAGCGGGGAGGGGCAGAGGGAGAGATAGAATCTTAAGCGGGCAGAGCCTGACTCAGGACTCAGTCTTGTGACCCTGAAACCGTTATCTGAGCTGAAATCAAGAGTTGGATACTTAACCAATTTTAAATTTTAAATTAAGACCAATTTTAAATTTTTTTACTTTGAGCAAACTATTCATCATAGAAAACTAATTTTTAATGAAAATGCCTTACTTGATAAAAATGTGTAAAGTTATTAAAAGAGAAAGCAAAATTATTTAAAATACTACAACTTAAAAGAGGCTAGAGGGAAGTTAACTAGAGGGAAGACACTTTTTGATACTCACTGAATTACAGACCTTTTAATGGAGAAACATTTTACTTTAAATAATTAAACATTTGCTTCATAATATTTGCACCATTAGCTTGTTCAAAAAAGGCTTGTGTTTAGTTCAAAAATATTACTAGTTCCGACTTATTGGAATTTCTTTATAATTTCTTTATAATTTTTGCATGATAAAAAATAATCCAGATCTCAGAACAGATTTTTTAAAAGTATTGAAAAACAGGAGAAAATGCATTCCATAGTCCAGGAAAACCCACGATTAGACTGAGAAATGATAATTTCAAAAGAAGTTTCCAAGCTTTAAGATTTTGTCCAGTTTTTCATTATGTTGGAAATCTGTCATGGTGCTATGTTTATAAATAATTGCCTTAAGCTTTAAAGAAATTATGACTATCTCAAGCTATGATTTTGGAAATGTATTTAACATATAATTTTATTCCTAGTATTTAATATACATGAAAACAATCACTTATAAAGTGTCACTCAATTTTGCCAATAGTTCTTTCACACTGAATCTATAAAAAACGTATTTTAATAATTTTATAGTCAAGTCTTTCTTCACATTCTTATTTTACAGAGTTTAAATACACATTATGTGGGTTATTGTTTGTTTTAGTTTAGTTTTCTGCCTGTTTTACATTGGGAAGTTTGTGGTTTTACCTTTTCCTTCTATGATTCTTTAAGATGTTTTGAGATCTCCCATGGGAAACATATTACATATGATTATGATGATAAAGTTTTAAGGTAATTATGTTTCTCCAGCAAGAAGTAAAATGACTGTGCCCCCACTTGTGTGTATGACTTTAACCCCTACAAAATTAGGAAATATCAGATGCCTTAAAAAAAAAGAAAAAAAAAAAGTTGTCACCAGAAGATCTGTCAAAATACAGCCAGAAACATTTCTTAGAGAACCACAACTCGATTTTTTCACTTAATATATTTGGTTTTGGTTGACTAGAAGATGTCTATAACAGAGCATTAACAAACACTGTAATTTGCTGGGGTCAGCCAGGTCTGCAGCTTTGAGATTGAAAGTCATCTTAAATTATGCTATCAGCTTTCCAAACCTCATTAGACTTAACCCATTTAGGCGCCACTGACTTCTCGGAATCACCAATAGAACCCTAATCAGAAAACCGCAGAGCAGCCAGTCTACTGCTATCAGAAACCTCAGTACACTTTTGTATATTAATATTTCAGAAAGTTTGTAGGAACACATACTCCCTGCTGAGCACTAAAACCATCTCAGACACAGTTACAGTTAGTGAACCCACCCTGAGCCTCTGGCTGCACCCTGTCTGTCTCTGCACCTGGCAACTGGGTTAAGAAAAAGACAGAAGAAAATGAAATGAATGCCTTGAGTTGATTTATGATTAATAAATTCCCCTAATTGGAGAGTCAGGTAACCAGTAAATAGAAAAACATAGTGTTACAGGAAAATACCAATTTTATCCTGTAATGTAGCCATAAAAGTTTGAATGCAATATTATTTTATTTTTCTAGGAGAAGCAATTTTTGAGGATTTTTGAGACCATTCATTTTCTCTAATGTTCTTAAAAATAATTACATTTTCGCCATGTATTGATTAAAATAAATCCTAAGAGATACCCAACAAAGCAATGCAATTAAAAATGTTTTATAACAAACATATCAGGTTAGTAATAAAAATCAACGTGTATTTTTAGCGACTTTAAAAATGTTTGCAATGCATCAGGGCGCCTGGGTGGCTCAGTAAAAGCCTTTGCCTTTGGCTCAGGTCACGGTCTCAGGGTCCTGGGATTGAGCCCTGCATTAGGCTCTCTGCTCAACAGGGAGCCTGCTTCCCTTTCTCTATCTCTGCCTGCCTCTCTGCCTACTTGTGATCTCTGTCTGTCAAATAAATAAATAAAATCTTTAAAAAAAAATGTTTGCAATGCAGAGAAATACAGTTTCTATAATGATAAACAGTGACCAATTTCAATGAAACACAGTAAAGCTAAATTTTAAAAATAGAAACAAAACAGTAAGTGCAAACTAAAGGATGCTTGAATAAATAATTTATTGTAAATAATATGAATTATGTACTTAATTGATCTGTTTGTTTATAGTAGGGAAGATCTCATAATATTTATATTTACTATTCAATGACATATATTTGCAGATGCTCCAGAGGAAAAATATTCACAGAAACTTCTTTTTTTTTTTTTTTAAAGATTTTATTTATTTGACAGAGAGAGATCACAAGCAGGCAGAGAGGCAAGCAGAGAGAGAGAGACAGGAGGAAGCAGGCTCCCCGCAGACGGGAAAGCCCCATGCGGGACTCGATCCCAGGACCCTGAGATCATGACCTGAGCCGAAGGCAGAGGCTCAACCACTGAGCCACCCAGGTGCCCCCACAGAAACTTCTAAGAAGTGAGAGTTTCCTACATTTAAATTAAGGTTAAAATGAAATTTTACCAGAACAATTAAGATGTATTTTTTAATTAAAATGCTAATACTTAACATATTATCTAAGGTAAATGACCAGGGCCTGAAATGGCAACCAGGATTCTCTCTCATTTTCATTTTTCTTTAAACAAACAAACAGTTATGACAGGCACACTTTCTGTCATATACAAACTTGAATATGACATTTTCCTTGATTTATGTAATTAGAAATGGAGAGCATTAAAAACAACCGTAGCACCTGTACCCCTGGGGATAAAAATATATTATATGTTTATAAAAAATAAAATGTAAAAAAAAAATAAAATAAAAATCTGCTATCATCCAAATCTGAGTATGATTCATATAAAACTTCATAAATATTTTATTTAAAACTATATAGGAGGGGCGCCTGGGTGGCTCAATTGGTTAAGCATCTGCCTTTGGCTCAGGTCATGATCCCAGTCCTGGAATCAAGTCCCACATTGGGCTCCAGTCCCACATGGGGCTCCTTTCCTGTTTCTTCCTCTGCCACTTCCTCTGCTTGTACTTTCTCTCTCTCTCTGTCAAACAAAGATAAAGTCTTAAAAAATAAATAAATTAAATGATATAGGAACATGAACACACAACAATCTCAGTTCTGATTTTATTTTTTTTATTGTGGTAAGAATGCTTAAGGAGGTCTGGCCTCTTCACAAATTTTAAATACACATTACTTTGACTATAGGTATAATGTGTATGCTGTATCTCTAGAAATTATTCATCTTTCTTAACTGAAACTTTATGCTTGCTGATTAATGACTCCTCATTTTCTCCCACCTCCAACTCCCTGGTAACCACTATTCTGGACTTTGATGTTATGAATTCGACTACAGAGGATACCTCATATAAGTGGGGTCATGTAGTACTTTCTGTGTCTGGTTTATTTCACTTAGTATAATGTCCTTTAAGTCCGTCCATGTTGTCACATATCTCAGAATGCCTTTTTTTTTTTTTTTTTTGACAGAGATCACAAGCAGGCAGAGAGGCAGGCAAAGAGAGAGAGGAGGAAGCAGGCTCCCTGCTGAGCAGAGAGCCCAATGTGGGGCTCCATCCCAGAACACTGAGATCATGAACTGAGCAGAAGGCAGAGGCTTTAACCCACTGAGCCACCCAGGTGCCCCATCAGAATGTCTTTTTTATTTAATGCTGAATAGCATTCCATTGTATGTGTATACCACATTTTCTTTTTCCATTGATGTGTTGTTTTGGTTGTTTTCAATCCAAACATTGCTGTTATTTATAGTGTTGCAATGAACATGAAAGTGCTAATATCTCTTTGAGATCCCAATTTCAAATCTTTTGGATATATACTCAGAAGTGGGATTTCTGGATCAAATGGTAGATGTCTTATTTTTAATTTTTTGACAAATCTCCAAACTGTTTTCCATAGTGGTTGCATAGTAAGACCCATCCTGACAGGTGGGAAATGATATCTCACTGGTTTTGATTTGCATCACTTTGATGATTAGTGGTAAGCATTTTTTCATATACTTGTTGACAATATGCATGTCTTCTTTGGAAAAATGTCTTATTCAAATTCTTTGCCCATTTTTTTTAAATTGACATATAATTGACACACAGTGTTATATTAGTTCCAGGTATGCAATATAATGATTTGGCATTTATGTACAAAATGACAGGATCATCACAATAAGGCCAGTTAATATCTGTCACATACATAGCCACAGAACTTTTTCTTGTGATGAGAACCTTTAATATTTACTCTTCTGGCAATTTTCAAATATGCAATATAGAATTAATTTTGTTAGCTATAGTATACATTACATCCCTATGACTTATTTATTTTATAAATGGAAGTTGGGATATTTTGACTCCCTTCAGGCATTTTGCCCATTCCTTACCCTCCATGTCTGGCAAATCCCAATCTATTCTCTGTTTCTATAAGTTTGTGAGTGTGTGTGTATGTGTACGTGTTTGTTTTTTAGATTTCATATATAAGTGGTATCATATAGCATTTGTCTCTCTATCTGACTTATTTTGCTTAACAAAAAGCCTTCAAAGTCCTTCCATGTTGTCATGGAAGATTTCTTTCTCATGCAAGATTTCTTTCTTTCTTTCTTTCTTTTTTTTTTAAAGTGGCTGAAAATTCCGTTGTGTATATGTATCAAACTTTTTTTTTCTTTTAAAGGTTTTATTTATTTGACAGACAAAGATCACAAGTAGGCAGAGAGGCAGGCAGAGAGAGAGAAGGGGAAGCAATCTCCCTGCTAAGCAGAGAGCCCTATGTGGGGCTCCATCCTATGACCCTGAGGTCATGACCTGAGCTGAAGGCAGCCATTTAACTGACTGAGCCACCCAGGCATCCCTGTATCATACTTTCTTTATCCATTTATTTGTTGATGGACATGCAAGCTGTTTCAATATCTTGGCTATTGTAAATAACACAATGAACATGCAGAGAATGCTTAGATTCTTTTCTCATTATCTTTTGTGAACCTATTTTATATTTTTGTTTTGTCATTACCATTAAGCTTACATATAATAACTTATTTTTATAACAGTATATTTTAAGTTGATAACAATTAAGATTGAATGCATTCTAAAGCTCCATATTTTTATTCTCCCCCTCCATGTTTATGTTCTTACGTTGTGTATCATTTAACTAATTATTATAGTTACAGTATTTTCACTACTTTTATGTTTTAATTTTCATGCTAGCTTTATAAGTGATCAGTCTGCTGCTTTTACTATATATTTACCTTTATCAGTGAGATTTATGCTTTCACATTTTCTTGATACTAATTAATGTCCTTTCTTTTTAGCTTAAAGAAGTCCCTTTTATACATTTTGTAAGGCCAGTTTGGTGGTGATAACTTTCTTTCTCTTTTGCTTTTCTGGAAACTCTTAATCTCCACTTCAATTCTGAACTGATACCTGCTGGGTAGAGTACTCTTGGTCAGAATTTTTTTTTTTTTCTTGAAGCATTTTCCATATAATATACTCCTCCATTTTGGCCTACGAAGTTTCTCCTGAAAAATCTGTGGATAATCTTATGGGGGTTCTCTTGAATGTAACAAGGTGTTTTGTTGTTGTTTTGTTTTTGTTTTTGTTTTTCGTTTTTGTTTTTGCTTTTTCCTTTCTGCTCTTGAAATTCTCTCCTTGTCCATAACTTTTGAAATTTTAATTATAACATGTCTTGGTATGAGTCACCTCAGGTTTATCTTTTTTTGGAGCTTTCTGGGCTTCCTGAATCAGGATGCCTAGTTATTATCCCAGGTTTGGGGAAATTTCCAGCCATTATTTCTTCAAATAAGTTTTCTCACTACCCTGTACCCCTGCTCTCTTCTCCTTCAGGGACAACTGTAATGCAAATGGTTGTCCACTTGATGTTGTCCTGTAAGTCCCTTAAGATATCTTCACTTTTTTTCATCTAGCTCCCATTTGTAATAATGAATGTTTCTTTCTTTCTTTCTTTCTTTCTTTCTTTCTTTCTTTCTTTCTTTTTTTAAAGATTTTATTTATTTATTTGTCAGAGAGAGAGAGGGAGAGAGAGGGAGCACAGGCAGACAGAATGGCAGGCAGAGGCAGAGGGAGAAGCAGGCTCCCTGCTGAGCAAGGAGCCCAACGTGGGACTCGATCCCAGGACACTGGGATCATGACCTGAGCCGAAGGCAGCTGCTTAACCAACTGAGCTACCCAGGCGTCCCAATAATGAATGTTTCAATGACCATTCTTCATCATGTTCCCTTAGGGACTTGCATGAGAATTTCTCTGGTATATGTATCTAGAAGAGCAATTGCTGAGTCACAGGAGTCAATAATTGATTTGTGTCTCTGGCACATGATTGGTGTCCAGAATAGCTGTGTCAATACACAGTCCCACCTGCAATAGAGAAATAAAATGGCCCAACATTACAATAATCTTTGGCATTTTACTGTTCTCTATTTTCAGTGTGACTGGGGCAAAATGATAGTTTATTTTTCCAGTTTTGTACTTCTCTTATTTCCAGTGAATCTAAGGACATTTTGTAGGTTTGTTTAATCTTTTGGTTATCCTCTCCTATAAATTGTTGTCCATATATTTTTTGCCTGTTTTTTCTCTCTTTACTGCTCTTTTTCAAGAATATTTTGCCTGTTTGAGAAAAGATATGTTGAAACATATTTCTCATCACCTTTACTGCTTGCTACTCTCTTGTTTAACCAGTGTAGTATTATTTCTGGTCTCCCTTTTCCACACTTGCTCCTAACTCCTATATTCTATTCTCAACAAAGTTGCTAAAATGATCCTATTATATTGTGAATCAAGTTATGACATTTTTCTGCTCATAATTTTCCATGTTTTTCCAAATTACTTCAGGATAAGAAACAACAGCCTATCAGATCCTGTACCCTCTTTTCTTCATCTCCTTTTCAATCTCATTCTCCTCACTTTTTCCTCAGTTTTGCCCTATTGATCTCTTTAGTATTCCTTGAATAGGTCAGGCACACATCCTCCCTGGAACTTTGCAATCTCTGTGTCTTTTGCCAGAAATACTAACAGATTACTCTTGCCTACTTCAATCCTTGCTTCTGCAACCTTATTTGTGGGCTCTTTTCTAAGCAACCATTTAAAAACTGAATTTTTATCTATGGCATTTAATACTTCTCTTTAACAAATACTCTTTGCAACATTTATTTTTTTTTAAATATAATATAATTAAAATTTTCTTCAATTTTTTGTTGTTGTTGTTTTAGTCCTTGTACTTCAATATACATTCATTCCATGAAGGAAGGACCTTCCTTTTTTATTTTTTTTTTATTTGTCCATTCACTTTGTCCAGCCCTTAGCACATTATCTAAAATGTAATATAAAATCAAAAATTATTTGTCAAATTAAAGTCACTATTATTTTTTCTTTGCCTAAACTTAAAATGTGGATAAGCCTAAATGTATTCACATCCTGTCAATTTCATATTCCTGCCAATAGTGACCTAAAGGAAAAGCAGCATGGAATTTATAAAATGTTAAGGTATTTTATTGAATCTCATGATGGATCTTGACAATATTGTACATACCAGCTTGTAAACAATTATAATGGAATATCACTTGTTATGGAGATATACCTGATCACTAGTTTAGCAAATCTAATGAGCCATGTTTAGCCAAATAAAACTTCTATAATATTCAAAAGCCAAAATTAATTGGGCAGTGAAGATCATGTAAGTTCAAGATAGTAATAAAAAAAACAAACATTCATTTTATCATTTACCTTCAAAACTCATATATCTTTAGTCAGAGAAAAAGTTGTGAAGACTAGTTGTACATACATTTCATTCAGGAATATTACCCTTCTTACTACTTAGTGACTTGTTTAATTGGAAATAATTCAACTCTACCATAGAAAAGTATTTTTTTCAGACATTTACTGCTACAAAATATATGCCCTTTATGCTTATTGGTCCTTCAAGTCACTGAGCTTTTATAAAGTGTGTTTATGTGATACCCAAACCTATGAGTTCTGGACACGATCTTTTCACTGAGCTTTTCACAACATTCTTTAAGCTATCCCAGTTCATTGTCATAAAGAGTTTGGCCTTTAAATTCATACATGTGCTCATGGATATTTCCTTTCAGTCTCAGTATGAAATCAAGAAAATTCCAATATCTGTTAAATAGAATTGTCTTGATTATTAGATAAGAAAGCATACATAAGTTACCTAACACATTTTATGTTTAAACTCTCATTCTTTATGAGAATAAATTCTCATTTAACTTGAGTAAATAAACTCATTGCTAGTTTTGTCAGTATCAAGCAAGCATTGGGAGAAAAAAAATAATCTGTGTTTAATTACTGCAGTCTCAGATCTAAATGTTTTCTTAGTCAAAGAAGTTGAAAAACAAGTTATAGGAGTTACTAGACATATTCAGTCATTTTATGAGCACAATCACTTATCTCGTCATGTCTGCTCAGGGCATCTAACATTTGAAATATAACATGGAGTTGCATACAAACAGCTTCTAGGGCCATCACATTCATCTTCTGATGGGTACAAATACTGAGCACCCTGTAGATAGACCATAAAAGCCAAAATGGAACCTGGGCTCTTCAAGAAGAGTGTGGTTATAATTAACGACATTCTGGCTAGTACTTGTCATTAGTCTTCATCTTAAGCAAGTGGAAGAGAATTCTGACAATATCTACTTGGTCACCTAGCGAGATACCAACAGGACTGTCAAGAAGCCCTTTGAAGATATAAGATTTTTGCTTACCCCATTAAAATAATTGTTCTATTTTATTCAGCATAGGTATTTTTAACTTCTTCTGCTTATAAACATTAGAACATTTTGAGTACAATTCCTAGCAAATCCCTGTCTAAAGGACTTTTTAAAGATCATCCATTATTTCCTGAGATGATTACAGATACGCTTGCAAATGTATGTGCCAGAGAATGTTTTAAAATACACCTGAAAACTGGTTGGAATTTTGTTCTTTGAGTCAAGAGCATTAAATTATTTTGGAGATGTGAGTGTTGTGATTAGGTATTCTAACAAATGTACACCTTCACTTATCCCTTCTGTTTAAATCCCTTTGACTAAGATATTATCAATTGCCTTGAGAGATACTTAATGGCCTCTCATCAGTAAAGTTCCATATATTGCCCCTTTCAAAATGTTGTTTCTTTAAAAGGAATGACTTCTTTGCATTTAAGTTAGAAGACTCATTTATATTTTAAAAGAAAATTTGTCATAATGTATAGCTTGTATAACATGTAAATTTAAAATCAACTCAATTAACCGGTTAGCCCTATAAGAAGTAGAATTGAATAAGTTATTTCTAATGCTTACTCAATGACCTCCATCATTTCTCCATAAGTATGTACATTGAATATGCTTTTAAATCATAATAGACTTTCTATACAACTCTGTAAAAATATAGTTATAGATAAATATAGTTGAATTAAGGCATACCTATTATTTTTAACTTTGATACTTAATGATAGAAAACAATGCAGAATCTGCCTCATGTATAAGTGCATGGATAGAAGAACTGAGTATGTGGGACTAACTTTGGATACATTGGGACCACTTTGCTGATTGAATGAGAATGATGTGAAATAAATACTAAGGGAAAAGATGTTTTCAAAAAGATGTATATGAAACTTCATGTTATAGTTTCTGGGTGTTAGATTTTAAGTGAGAAAAGACTGAAATTTCTCAGAAACAAATGTATGAACTTAGCCTATAAATAATTTGCAATTTCATGCACCATGTATAGAAATTTTTACTTGCCAGAAATGTTTTAAACATATTGATTCAGTTTTAGAAATAACACTTAAATCGTTTATTCACCAAGATTAAATTAGCACAGTTTTGCCAAGTAATGTACAGTGTTTAGATGGAGATCGAACAGAGATCCATGCTATGATTTGTTTTTTTTCCCCAGCTGTTTTACTCAACAATGATCACGCTTCTCTATTTAGGTCTACAATTATGCCACATAATTAGTCACTTGGAAGAAGGTTTATAATAAATAATAATAGCAATGATGAAGCAAAGTTAACTGTAACATGTAGGGATGGTTATCTGGCTTCAGCCTGTGAAATGCTTTCAACCAGCTGATTCATTAGGTAGGGCCATCTATTAATTATGAATCATTGCAGTATGATTGTGTGGAACCAACTCTGTTAATGACTGACTTTTGATGCTACTTGGACACAGCTTTTTTCATTTGTAAAATGAGACATCTGACTTATGTAATAACAAAATCTTTCTAGTTGCTGATTCATAATCTAACCTCTTGATTTTAATTTTTTGAAAAGAGTAGAAAAGATAAGTAAAACTTAAGCTTCTTTTGTGGGTTTTTAGAAAATATAAGACTCTACAATAGTCCTGCCTTAACAGTGGGGGATATGTTCCAGGACCCACCCCCCAGTTCCAGGATCCAGAAACTGCAGATAAAAATTATCCTTATTTTTTTTCTATACATACATACCTGTGATAAAGTTTAATTTAAAAATTAGGCAAGGTAAAAAAAATAAAAATAAAAATAAAAATAGGCAAGGTAAGAGATTAATAATTAATGATAAAATAGAAAATTATAACAATATATTATAATAAAAGTTGTGTGAATATGCTCTCTCTCTCAAAATATCTTATTACACTGTACTTGCCCTTATTCTTGTAATGATGTGAAATGATAAAAGGCCTACATGATGAGATGAAGTGAGGTGAAAGGTTTAGGCATTGTGTTAGGCTACTCTAGATCTTCAAACCATATGTCAGAAGGAGGATCATCTGCTCATCAACCAGTATATATTTTATTATTTATTGATTGATTTGATTTTTTATCACCTAGTAAATTTTAAAAGTTCTCATGGCATGCACATGTGCACACACAGACACACATACAAATTATAACTACGTGAGGACGGATGGATACGTTAACTAACACTATTGTGGTAACCATTTTGGAATATATGCATTACATTTATCAAATCAGTGTGGTGTACACCTTAAATCTGAACAATGTTACATGTCAATTATATTTTAATAGAGCTGAAAAGAGAGAGCCCATGAGACATCAACAAGAACTGACCACTAGAGAAATCCTCAATAAATCTCCAAAAGAAAGCAATATAGATGAAATTTCTTTAATACAATGGAAGTAGAAATCAAAGACAAAATGAGAAAGGAAAGAAAAGAGGAAAGAGAAAGAAAGAAAGAAAAGAAAAGAAAGGAGGAAGGAAGGAAAAAAGAAGGAGTATACAATGTAATTTAGGGCATAAGGGAGAGCAGAGGAGGGCATTTATTGAAATGTTTTCACTACTGGAATCACAGATCATAAAAATACTTTAAGTCATGCCTCTTGCCTGGTATTTGTAGGAAAGACAGGGAAAAAGGAATTCTCTTGATCTACATTATTAGGTTATATCATTATATTTTATAAAATATGCTTGATTTGCTATAGTTCCATTATATATGTTCATTATTCAAAAATACAATTTCAGGGGTGCCTGGGTGGCTCAGTGGGTTAAGCCGCTGCCTTCGGCTCGGGTCATGATCTCGGAGTCCTGGGATCGAGCCCCGCATCGGGCTCTCTGCTCAGCAGGGAGCCTGCTTCCTCCTCTCTCTCTACCTGCCTCTCTGCCTGCTTGTGATCTCTCTGTCAAATAAATAAATAAAAAATCTTTAAAAAAAAATACAATTTCAGATTCTATTGTATAAAATGGTTAGGAATGTAGGATTGTTTCTACAAATATTGTAGGATTGTAGGATTCTACAAATATTCAAAGATATTTCTTTGTATAATAGTTAATATTAAGAGATCACATAAGGGGCGCCTGGGTGGCTCAGTGGGTTAAGCCGCTGCCTTCGGCTCAGGTCATGATCCCAGGTCCTGGGTTCAAGCCCCACATCGGGCTTTCTGCTCAGCGGGGAGCCTGCTTCCTCCTCTCTCTCTGTCTGCCTCTCTGCCTACTTGTGATTTCTCTCAGTCAAATAAATAAATAAAAAAATCTTAAAAAAAAAGAGAGATCATATAAATGTGAAGATTAAATTGAAGATCAATAGCAGATGCTATGAATTACTACATAAAATGAAAATAAACTCATAGAAATGAGTTTGCATTTATTATTTCTATGCACCAATTTATTATTCATTTATTTTATGGCTAATAATTTAAATGCAGGTTTTTGGTCTGATGTGAAAGAATGAGAATTTTCCTAATCAATTCATTAGTTTATAAAAATCACATTCCTTATCTGAACTAATATTCTTTATTATAGACAGAGAGTATAATAATAATCTGCACTGAATAGCAATTACAAGTTTGTCATTACTAAATGTACCATCTTTGTTTTTTTCCAGCTCTCCCTGATTAATTTATTTCAAGTTGTGGAAACTAACTTAGAATCCTAGAAAATAATAGGTGTGGGTATAAGATTAGTAGGTGTATTTATTTGTTTGTTTAGATTTTATTAGTTTATTTGAGAGATAGAGAGAACATGAGTAGGGGGAGGGGCAGAGGAAGAGAGAGAAGCGGACTCCCCACTCTGATCCGAGTGCTACCATGGTGTTCTATCCCAGGGACTCCTCCCCATCATGACCTGAGCCAAAGACAGATGCTTAACTGACTGAGCCCCAGGCACCCCTAGAGAGTAAGATTTTATTAAACAGTTTCTCATCTTACATGATGAAATGTTGACTTCAGCTCGAATTACAGCACAAAGAGAATTTCAAGATCCATACTTCATATTTTTAAAATATTTTATTTATTTATTTTTTAGATCGAACATGAGTGGGGTGGTGGGGGAGGGGGTAGGGAGAAGCAGAAGCCCCACTAAGGAGGGAGCCCAATGCAGGACTACATACAAGGACCCTGGATCATGACTTGAGCTGAAGGCAGATGCTTAACTGACTGAGTCACAGACTCCCTGTCAAGATCTGACCTTTAATAGAGAAATAACCTAGATTGGTTGTATTTTTCCCATTCAACAAATAAATTTAAATGTTGACTTTGTTTTACACTTTTTAGGACAAATTTATTCATCTTAAATGTTGAAGCACTATAGAAAGATATGATATAATGGAATGCAGTTTTTTTTCTTTTAATTATTCTTTTATTTCCAACACAAAATATGAAGCCCCAAAACCAGTACTCTCTTTAGAACTACTTCTTTCCATTCTCTTTTCTTGTCATATTCTTATATTTGGTTTTTGACACTGCAAGATAGACAGGGTACACTATAGGAAGACCAGGCTCAGTCAATGATACTTAAATTATTATTAAGAAGTAAAATCAGGGGCACCTGAGTGGCTCAGTGGGTTAAGCCTCTGCCTTCGGCTCAGGTCATGATGCCAGAGTCCTGGGATCGAGCCCCGCATTGGGGGGGGGGGTCTCTGCTCAGCAGGGAGCCTGCTTCCCCCTCTCTCTGCCTGCCTTTCTGCCTACTTGTGATCTCTCTCTCTGTGTCAAATAAATAAATAAAATCTTTAAAAAAATAAGTAGAATCAGCATGATAGAGGAACTCTACACTATGTAGGGTATACTTCCTCTGCTCTTGGCATTACATTCACCCCTTCCCTTATATTGTTTACTGTGAAAACCTTTAGAATATAGTCAACTAAGGGAATTCAGCAGCATGTATGTGAAAAATCTTGTTGGATTCACACATATAACATACCCTATGCCTGTCTAGTCCTATTATCTTCGCCAGTATCTCCAGTTAGCCTAAACTTTTGTGTATCTTACAAAGTAGTTTTTCTGTTCTTCCCCGACCTCATCAATTAACTCTACATGGAACCTAAGTTTATCATTTAAAAAATAGAACAGCTTATGTCTTTTATGCTTAAAATCTTCCACTGTCTCTACACTCAGAATAAAATCCAATGTGTGTGTGTGTGTATGTATGTGTGTGTGTGTTTAATGAGCACTTTAAAATACCTATAAATGTTTTATTCATTTTTATATGATTATATATATATATATATAGGTATTTTTTATTTTATTTTTTTTTTATTTTCAGCATAACAGTATTCCTTGTTTTTGCACCACACCCAGTGCTCCATGCAATCCATGCCCCCCCCAATACCCACAACCTGGTTCCCCCAACCTCCCACCCCTGCCGCTTCTAACCCCTCAGATTGTTTTTCAGAGTCCATAGTCTCTCATGGTTCACCTCCCCTTCCAATTTCCCTCAACTCCCTTCTCCTCTCTAACTCCCCTTGTCTTCCATGTTATTTGTTATGCTCCACAAATAAGTGAAACCATATGATAATTGACTCTCTCTGCTTGACTTTTTTCACTCAGCATAATCTCTTCCAGTCCCGTCCCTGTTGCTACAAAAGTTGAGTATTCATCCTTTCTGATGGAAGCATAATACTCCATAGTGTATATGGACCACATCTTCCTTATTTGTCCCATTTGTCCATTGAAGGGCATCTTGGTTCTTTCCACAGTTTGGCAACCGTGGCCATTGCTGCTATAAACATTGGGGTACAGATGACCCTTCTTTTCACTACATCTGTATCTTTGGGGTAAATACCCAGTAGTGCAATTGCAGGGTCATAGGGAAGCTCTATTTTTAATTTCTTGAGGAATCTCCACACTGTTTTCCAAAGTGGCTGCACCAACTTGCATTCCCACCAACAGTGTAAGAGGGTTCCCCTTTCTCCACATCCCCCCAACACATGTTGTTTCCTGTCTTGCTAATTTTGGCCATTCTAACTGGTGTAAGGTGATATCTCAATGTGGTTTTAATTTGAATCTCCCTGATGGCTAGTGATGATGAACATTTTTTCATTTGTCTGATAGCCATTTGTATGTCTTCATTGGAGAAGTGTCTGTTCATAACTTCTGCCCATTTTTTGATATGATTATCTGTTTTGTGTGTGTTGAGTTTGAGGAGTTCTTTATAGATCCTGGATATCAACCTTTTGTCTGTACTGTATTTGCAAATATCTTCTCCCATTCTGTGGGTTGCCTCTTTGTTTTGTTGACTGTTTCCTTTGCTGTGCAGAAGCTTTTGATTTTGATGAAGTCCCAAAAGTTCATTTTCGCTTTTGTTTCCTTTGCCTTTGGAGACATATCTTGAAAGAAGTTGCTGTGGCTGATATCGAAGAGGTTACTGCCTATGTTCTCTCTAGGATCCTGAAGGATTCCTGTCTCACGTTGAGGCCTTTAATCCATTCTGAGTTTATCTTTGTGTACGGGGTAAGAGAACGGTCGAGTTTCATTCTTCTACATACAGCTGCCCAGTTTTCCCAGCACCATTTATTGAAGAGACTGTCTTTTTTCCACTGTATATTTTTTCCTGTTTTGTCGAAGATTATTTGACCATAGACTTGAGGGTCCATATCTGGGCTCTCTACTCTATTCCACTGGTCTATGTGCCTGTTTTTATGCCAGTACCATGCTGTCTTGGTGATCACAGCTTTGTAGTAAAGCTTGAAATCAGGTAATGTGATGCCTCTAGTTTTATTTTTGTTTTTCAACATTTCCTTAGCGATTTGGGGTCTCTTCTGGTTCCATACAAATTTCTGGATTATTTGCTCCAGCTCTTTGAAAAATACCGGTGGAATTTTGATCGGAATGGCATTAAATGTATAGATTGCTCTAGGCAGTATAGACATTTTAACAATGTTTATTCTTCCAATCCAAGAGCATGGAATGGTCTCCCATCTTTTTGTGTCTTCTTCAATTTCTTTCGTGAGTGTTCTGTAGTTACTCGAGTACAGATCCTTTACCCCTTTGGTTAGGTTTATTCCCAGGTATCTTATGGTTCTTGGTGCTATAGTAAATGGAATCAATTCTCTAATTTCCCTTTCTGTATTTTCATTGTTAGTGTATAAGAAAGCCACTGATTTCTGTACACTGACTTTGTACCCTGCCATGTTACTGAATTGCTGTATGAGTTCTAGTAGTTTGGGGGTGGAGTCTTTTGGGTTTTCCATATAAAGAATCATGTCATCTGCAAAGAGAGAGAGTTTGACTTCTTCATTGCCAATTTGGATACCTTTTATTTCTCTTTGTTGTCTGATTGCTGTTGCTAGGACTTCTAATACTATGTTGAACAAGAGGGGTGAGAGTGGGCATCTTTGTTATGTTCCTGATCTCAACGGAAGGCTGCAAGTTTTTTCCCATTGAGGATGATATTTGCTGTGGGTCTTTCATAAATAGATTTTATGAAGTTCAGGAATGTTACCTCTATCCTTATACTTTGAAGCGTTTTAATCAGGAACGGATGCTGGATTTTGTCAAAGGCTTTTTCTGCATCAATTGAGAGGACCATGTGGTTCTTCTCTCTTCTCTTATTAATTTGTTCTATCACATTGATTGATTTGCGAATGTTGAACCATCCTTGTAGCCCAGGAATGAATCCCACCTGGTCATGGTAGATAATCTTTTAATGTGCTGTTGGATCCTGTTTGCTAGGATCTTGTTGAGAATCTTAGCATCCATATTCATCAGTGATATTGATCTGAAATTCTCCTTTTTGGTAGGGTCTTTGCCTGGTTTGGGGATCAGGGTAATACTGGCTTCATAGAAAGAGTCTGGAAGTTTTCCTTCTGCTTCAATTTTTTGAAACAGCTTCAGGAGAATAGGTGTTATTTCTTCTTTGAAAGTTTGGTAGAATTCCACAGGGAATCCATTAGGTCCTGGGCTCTTGTTTTTTGGGAGGTTTTTGATCACTGCTTCAATCTCATTACTAGATATCGGTCTATTTAGGTTGTCGATTTCTTCCTGGTTCAATTTTGGGAGTTTATACTTTTCCAGGATTGCATCCATTTCATCTAAGTTGCTTAGCTTATTGGCATATAACTGTTGATAATAACTTCTGATGATTGTTTCTACTTCCTTGGTGTTAGTTGTCATCTCTCCGTTTCATTCATAATTTTATGAATTTGGGCTTTCTCTCTTTTCTTTTGGATTAGTGTGGTCAATGGTTTATCGATCTTATTGATTCTTTCAAAAAACCAGCTTCTATTTTCATTGATACGTTCTACTGTATCTCTGGTTTCTACCTCATTGATCTCAGCTCTAATCTTGATTATTTCCCTTCTTATGTGTGGAGTTGGTTTGATTTATTGTTGATTCTCCAGTTCTTTAAAGTATAGAGACAGCTGGTGTGTTCTGGGTTTTTCAATTTTTTTGAGGGAGGCTTGGGTGGCTATGTATTTCCCCCTTAGGACCGCCTTTGCTTTATCCCATAGGTTTTGGACCGAAGTGTCTTCATTCTCATTGGTTTCCATGAATTGTTTCAGTTCTTCTTTGATCTTCTGGTTGATCCAAGCATTCTTAAGCAAGGTGGTCTTTAGCTTCCAGGTGTTTGAGTTCCTTCTGAACTTTTCCCTGTGATTGAGTTCCATTTTCAAAGCATTGTGATCTGAGAATATACAGGGAATAATCTCAGTCTTTTGGTATCGGTTGAGTCCTGATTTGTGACCCAGTATGTGGTCTATTCTTGAGAAGGTTCCATGTGCACTTGAGAAGAATGAGTATTCTGTTGTTTTAGGGTGGAATGTTCTGTATATATTGATTATATATTTTTAATCAGCCCACTGAGTATAAATTCTAGGAGAAAAGAAACATTTTTTTTTTCTCACAATGGTATTCACTTGGCCTACTACCGTGCCTGCAACACAGTAGGTGATCCATAAATACTGAATGAAAGATTAAGTTGAAAAATAAAGATGTTCTTCTATTTCAGTCTTGATTTTTTTTGTTTTTTTGGCTCCATGTAGTAAGAGAATCGATTACAAGAGTCTTTCTCCCAGAGGTGTTATGTCTGTTCTTACCAATGGCCAAACTACTATTAGTGAAGATGGAAGTAAATTCTCTAGGTAGGACAGTGACAATTCAAATGAAAAAAATCTGATGATAAAAATGAGCCCTACTCTCTACCAATTTGGAAACAAAAATTGAGTTATCTGAGAAAGTCAGTGAGATAATAGACTACAGTGTTTAAGACTGGATTCTAGACTCAAACCGTCTGGGTTTATAACCTGACTTGGCTATTTAGTAATGATATTACTTTGAATACATTGTTACACCCATCTTTTCTGCAAGTTCATTTATTCCTTTTTTTTTTTTTTTTTTTGCACACTTGGGTGACACTATGGCATCTATCTCATAAAATAGATATAACAAAATGAGGTAACATATTTCAAATTCTTAGAACAAAGTCTGAAGTGTTTTAAGAGTTCATTAAAGCTTAGGTAGTATTGTTTTCACTGTCCACATTAGCTTTACAGTCTGAGCTATAAATAACTAAATTGGAAGAGTCTTTCAGAACAGAAACTCTGAGAACTACTGGCTCAGTTGCTTAACATGGAAGCCCAACTGTAGAAGGAAGAAAAATCCCCTTCTTAAGCAAAAATATGTTTAGATATAATTTTGATCTTGTATCTATCAGGAAGATAAATAACTCCACAAAGTGTCAGGGTGTATGTCTTCTTTGTCAGAGATAATGTCAGATATAAGGATTTGAATACTGGAAGTTTACTTGGGATATGCTGGGATTACCTGCAAGGAGGTAGAGAATGATACAGGAAAGGAAAGGCAACCAATAAAGGCCACACTTTTAATTCAACTAAAATGATAGGAAAATAGGTATTTATATGATTGAAGGCTACTCCTGGGGTATATTGATTCCCTGCTACCATGTAGGTCAGAATGACTTTATATGGCTCCAGGAAAAGAAAGAAAGCAAGTATTCAGACAATAGTGCAGATAACATGGGAATCATTAACTATAGGAAACAGAAAGTTCCAAGAAATACGGTCAGGTGGAATGAACAGGTCTGCTTTGAAGGAAGAGAGCATCAAGTATAATCAGAGCTCAAGTATCCACCTCATGGTTCCAAAGAAACCATGTGGGACTAGCTCAAGGCTCCTGGTAATCATTTGCCCCATGGTAAATGTTGAACTGGGTTGGCGCTTTCCCCTCTCAGCACTGGGGAAAGAAGTCCCAGGCACTCTTTACAGGAATTTCTGGGTATAGCCTTTAGGAACTCGGAGTGCTTAGGAGGTCTCATTCTAGCAGGACAAAATCATCTAGAAATTTTGGAATCAATGCTTATCTCCAAAATTCCTGTATTAGTCTGCTTGGGTTATTGTAACAAAATGCCATAGGCTGGGCAACTTAACTAATAGATATGTTTTCCATTAATTCAGGAGGCTGAGAAGTCCAAAATCAAGATCCAGTTAATTGGGTTGAACTAAGAGTCCCCTTCTTGGCTAATAACAGATGGCCATCTTCTTCTTGTGTCCCCACATGGCAGAGAGAAATCTGTCTTTCTCTTATCCACTAATCCTATCATGAGGGCTTTTCCCTCATGACCTTATCTAACCCTTATTACTTCTCAAGTGTCTTATCTCCAAATGTAGTCAAATGGGTGGGAGACGGAGTTAAGATTTCAATATATGAATTTATAGGAGAACATAAGTCAGTCCATGGTGGTAGCTGAAAGGGAATGTACTAGCTTTACCATGTCATTAGTTGATGAGACTTTTTTCACTTGCAGACCTCTTTGTAACCCTTTGTAACAGTTATTGTATTGGTGATGTTGACACTCATACCACACACAAGTGGTTCATTGCTGTCTTATAACCAAGTACACAGGGGTAGCCTAAAATAATCACCCATTCCATTTTGTGCCAAAGAATGTATTATCGTGCAGTGATTAGGATAAATATATCTCTATTATCTTCAATGTTTTCTTTTATATTACATATCTGATCTCATCTAGATTGATTCTTTGTGGGTCTTTTTGTTTCTATTTTATAGCATTTTTCTTTGTTTATTAGCTTGATTTGACATTTTTGTTGTTTCATATGATTTTGTTTAGTTTTGAGTGGCTTTAAATCTATAAATAGAATATTAATTAAAAACTATGAGTTGGAAAGAGTCCCATCATCATCACAGATAACCAAAATCCATGTGTAGGTGTTTAAAGGGTGGCAGATACTTATAACTGAAATAATGTTTGTGTTCTATATGTCAAGACAACCGCAAAAAAGTTGAACTTTCTTTGAAGAAAGTCTAAAATATTAAAAATTTCTAGCAGTAATCAAATTATCTGTTTATGTTAAGTATATATGAAGTTAATTCATCATACACCATTTAAACTAGAGAATTTTTTTTAACTTCAGCAGCATTAGAATAATTATTTATACTTATAACATGAATGGGATAGGTTGATGTGTCTTAGGTTCCATATTTTAAGGACATGGATCCTTCTTACTTAGGCATGAAACTTAAACTGAACTCAAGGAGGAGAGTTCAAAATAAGACAAGTGGATTTTATATTTTATCTTTCTGAGACATTCCAAGAAGCCCTTTGAGCAACGAAGATTTTCTATTTTGCTTCCTACTGGTGACCATAGGTTTGTATTGAAGACATTTTGCAAAAAAACCCCAAAAACTGAAGCAGAATATGTTGTACAGTTAAAAACTGATGGATTGGTGGGCACTAAAATTCTACCTTACCAGTGCTCATGAGATTTTAAAACTGCATACCCTGAAAACCTATGATTTTCCAATTGGGTGAATAAATGCTAAAAACATCTAAAAACCTAACTACTTAAAATAGTAATTCTACTGCGCAAATTTTACTATCAAAACAGGATGTAGAAAGTACATTCTTGACCTGAAATGGTCTTTGTCTTGTAACCATAATCAAACTTTGTTTAGTTCTAGATGAAGGTATTTTTTTTTCCTTTCTAAATTACATTTTATTGTGGTAAGAACACTTAACATGAGATCTACCCTCCTGAAAAATTCTGACCATACAATATAGTATTGTTAACTATAGGCATGGTGTTATACAGCACATCCCTAGAACTTATTCATCTTGCATAATTGAAACTTTATGCTCCTTAATTAGTAATTCCCCATTTCCCTCTACCCCTAGCCCTTAGAAGTCATACCATTTGACCCTCTGATTCTACTTTAGATACCTCCTATAAGTGGAATCATGCTGTATTTGTTCACTTAATGTCGTTTCATCCATGTTGACACTTATTGCAGAATATCCCTCTTTTTAAAGGATGAATAATATTCCATTGTATCTATTACTACTTTTGCTATATCCATTCATCCTTTGATGGATATTTGTGTTGTTTGTACCTTTGGTTATTGTGAATCATGCTTCAATACAGAAAAACAGCCCAGCAGCTAAAGAGAGCTACTTTTCTTCTTTTTTCCTTTGTAATAGCTAATATTAGATGATTATTTGAGAGTGGAACCAGGAAATCCTTTCTCTTAGACTTCTCTAAAAGATTTTTTTTTTAAGATTTTATTTATTTGACAGAGATCACAAGTAGGCAGAGAGGCAGGTAGAGAGAGAGGAAGGGAAGCAGGCTCCCTGCTGAGCAGAGAGCCCAATGTGGGGCTCGATCCCAGGACCCTGAGATCATGACCTGAGCCAAAGGCAGAGGCTTTAACCCACTGAGCTACCCAGGTGCCCCAGACTGCTCTAAAAGATTTATAACCTCACTAGAAGATTGGCTATAAGAATCTTCCCTCCCCCCGCACCCCAGTATCTATAGGCAGTGACTCCCTTAAGGAAATCCCACTTATTTGCACTAGAAGATAAATTTATATATGTAGGTCTTTCTCTACCAGGGCATTCTGTAAACATCTAATTAGGAAAAAGCCATAAATCTATGTTGTAACAAAACTTTTTTTTTTTTTTTTTTCCAGTTGTAAATGAAATGAAGTTATGGTCTGCTTTGGTGGGTCTTAAGCAATCACTCTTAAAGGGAAAAAAAAACATATTTGGATATACATTTGGAGGCAAATTGAGGGACTCCTTCATACTAAGAAATAATATTTTAAAATTTAACCTCAACACTTCATGGAGCATCACAATTTTTCTGTTGTAGGGGGGAAATTCAGCAAGGAAATCATATATGCCTATAGCAAGATCTTAAAATTTTCCTAGATGTCTGCTTTCCAGGACATTTTGTGTATTGCTAAGTAGGAGGCTGACAGACACAAATATCTTCCTGTCAATCAGACACTCCCCTGCAGAGTCTTGGCACCTGTGGGACCAAATAACTATCTTACACACTGAGCAGCTAAGGACTGAGGGAGCACTGACAGCCCTGACCACAGGCCCCACTCCACATCCTCCTGGTTATCAAACTATTGCTGTGATATAAAGACACCTGCTGATGCTTCACATGCTTATTGCTCTCTGAAAGCACTGGAAAAAAAAAAAAAAACTGTTAAGATCTGTACCATAGGCAAGAAGGGTTTTGAGTGGGAATTAATTTTTAAAAAAAAGGAAAAGACGGAATAGTTGTTCAAATTAATATGCCCCCTTGGCATTTTGTGGGAAAATTTTTCACATTTCAAGATATTAAATTCAGATGTTACAGTGATGCCTGGGTGGCTTAATCAGTTAAGCATCTGCCTTTGCCTCAGGTCATGATCCCATTGTCCTGGGATCAAGTCCCAGGATTTAGCCCCACTTCAGGGTTCTCTGCTCAGCCGGGATTCTGCTTCTCCCTCTATCCCTCACCCCACTCAGTGCTCTCTTTCACTCTCTCTCGAATAAATAAATAAAATCTTAATAAGTAAATGAATTCAGATGTTATTATAGGATTTTTAGGGTAATCACAAACTCAATTGTTTGTATTTCAAATATAGTTTACTTTTATCTTTTCCTACTAATATCGTAATTGTTTCATATATATTAATATTAATATATAATATACACATGGGCATGACATTATGGTGCTACTAATTTGATATTTAGGTAGTATACCTATACATACATAGAATAATTTTGATATAAGTGAACTATTCTTTATGAAAAAAATCAATATATAATGATTATATAAATCATTATACAGGAAAGTAAATATTCAGAACACAAATGAACACTGAGAAACTGTCAGAAAGTTTTATGAGTTATTATGTTGTAGATTGAGGTAGTTCATCCTCAAGTTGAGAAGACAGATGATTAAATAAAAAAACTACATTGTTATATGATCAGTGCTATAATGAGTATATGGTTCAAACATAAGATTTGAAATAAATCTATGAAAGCAAAGTGAAGTGCTTCCCAAACCTGCTGTTTATTAAACAGGACTTTGAAAGAGAAATGGACTGAAGAACTAACTTCCCGTGTCTACTGTATACCAGCCACCACTTTACATATGATAGAATCACTTCCAAAAAGTGTTTTCTAGAAGTTATCTAAAAAAAAAAAAAAAAAAAAGAAATAAACTACTTGACTCTTCAAGCTTGGGGCAACAGATATAATTCCTATTCATAGGACCATGTAAATATTTAAAAATATGCATGCTTTTTAAGAATATATAGAAACATATCCATTGTACAAAACTTGAAAAACTACTTTCAAATAGTTTTTTTTTGAATAAGACTGTCTCATTTGAAGAATAATAAATTAGATAGAAAATGGCTAAAAGCAGTTCAAATATTCAGTTATATTTCCACAAACATTGAACAAGTCCATGTAATATACCATGCATTGTTCTAGCTATTGGTAATTACAGAAGTGAGCAAAACAGATAAAATCCTTGCCTTTATCAAATTTACACTGGAATGTAAAGGAACGTAAAACCTTTTAAAAGTGAAATTTAATTTAAATAATAGCACATTAATAATGATGATAATTATAATAGCCAACACTTATGTAGCTTCTGATATATCACAAGTACTTTATGTGCTTTATGTAAATTATCTTATTTAATATAGTTGGTCAGAGAGAGTAAGCACTCTTTGGAAACATCCACAGGGCAAAGAGAAAGGAAGTGTCTGTGTTAGAAGTGTTCATTGAAAAGAGGATGATCAGGCAGGTCCTCTCTGATATGGAAGCATTTGACCATGCAGATACCTCAGAATTTTCTTTTTTTGGGAGAGAGGGAGTGTGAGCAGGGAGCAAGGTCGTTGGGGGAAGGAAGAGGGAGAGGGAGAGAGAGAATGCTAAGCAGGCTCAACTCTCACTAGAGAGCCCTACACAGGGCTAGATCTCATGACACTGAGATCACAACCTGAGCCAAAATCAAGAGTTGGCACTTAACTGACTGAGCCACCCAGTTATCCCTATCTGGGAATTTTCTAAGCAAAACTTTCAGATATCTGCATAGTCAAATACCTGATGTTTTCAAGGACCACGGTGAAGTCTTGGCTGGAGAAAAGGGAGAACAGTCAGAGGTGAAATAAGAGAAAAAAAAATGGAGTAACAGGCTCAATATATATAGACTTGTGTGTCATTAATGGGACTATGGCACTTACTTCCAACACGATGGATAGTTGCTGAGGGATTTTTTTTCAGAGAAATTGTATGGAAATTCTCTTCTGATTGCTTCTGTTTTCTCAGTAAATAGAAAGAAGATTCATCAGATAACAGTGAGGGTGGAGATATTAAAAATTTAAGGAGAGAGGGGAAAATATGAAATAATTGTAAGAGCATGAGAAGCAAATGAACTTGAAAAATACACTGGCATTGATTGGAGGAATATGCATCTACTCAAAGTATTGCTAAGTAATTTAAAGTGCAGTCAGCATGAATAAAATGAAAACATCAGGGGCAGAGTAGGAAGGTAGGATTTCATCAAATTATTTTATATTTGCTTTCACCTTTTTTCCGGCAAAGTATGTTGAAGCTAGAGAGGGGCAAAAAGAGTTGAGGGTGGACAAATCAACAATTATGTTGAGAGGCTCAGGTCTGATCTTGTTGAGCACCAGAGGAAATTGGGACCTTCGTATTCTCTAGCTTATACATTGACATACTGATGTTTTCTTCTAAACATAGCTACATGCAGTAAATACTTCCTACTGCATATCTCCTCGAGACTCAGATATTATACAAAAGTTACACCATAATTTTAAGGAAATCTAAAAAGTATAGTTGAAAATATATTGTGCTTATACTTATTTTCAAGAGAACCTTATAACCTAAACCTAGAGAAGTTATAAAACTTGCAGTTTGTTTGTCATACTGTGGAAAACCTGTTGGATATATAAAGTTGATATCAAGGAACTTTTATTAATAAATCTGTGAGTGAACAGATATGTTTTTCTTGAGGACTCAGAAACATTTCATCAACATTTCCCCAACAAAAATTTGATCTGTGATACCTACATCAAAAAATTGTTCTGTTTTGACATTTCTTTTATATTTCTGATACTCCTCCTGTATATTTACACTTTACTTGTATACAGAGAACCTATTTTATTAAAGTATCTACTCAGATTCTCTTTATTCCTTGCCTCTGTGGAGCTGAGTTAAGTCTGGAATAGCGACTGACATCAAGGCAAACAACACTAGTCTAACTTCAAAAGCAGTCTTGAGTCTGAATCAATAGGTATTAGAATTAGAACAGAGCATAAAAAAATGAGGAGAAATTTGAGAAATTACATCAGATCTTGAGGCATTGTTATAAAACCTGAGAATGTCTTTGTTATTGGGGTAGGTAGTAAGGTGCCCTGAAAGTTTGACAGAAGATCATTCCTTATTAATAACCAGCTTCTTTCATTACCATAGAAGTTGACAGGGATTCTTTTCTTTCTTTAATTTGATCCAGTAGGCATCATTTATGGTATGTTATTGAACCACATTCATATGGAGAAGGGGGAGGAGGTACTGGGATATAACTGGGTTATAACTGGGTTATACTGATTCTTGGTTAACTTGAAATTACCACAAAGATTTGAGTTGATGCTTTTGCATTTGCATTTTTTTCATGCCACAGATTGATCTATACCAAGTAATCTTCTAATCTGTTTCTGTCCATGCATACTTTTTTCAGTTTCACTTTGAAACTGCATTGTGCCAACACATATGAGTACATGCCTATTTTATGTTTTTTGGCCTCATTTAATGTTTTTATGTGGCATTCCCTTAGGAGGTTTTTACTGATGCTCTGCTCAGAAAAAAATCTCTCTTAAATGATATGAAATTAATTCTGGTCAATTACATGCTTTCTTCCAGATCCTCCACAAACCATTATAAAACCACAATATCTCAGCCCATCCTCTTTTTGACTATCCTTTTTTTTCCTCCCACACTCACTAGCTGTATGACTTTTGCCTCAGTGCCGGGTTAACAGTGGTCAGTTACTTACTAGCTTGGGAATGGGGGAATCCACATTTATTAGTCTTCTATTTTACAGATAATACTTCAATACATAACCAAGAATTAAAGATAGAACTATTGCTTCAGAGCTGTGTTTATATTCACTAAGAATTTCCCATTTTCATGGCACAAATTAAAAATAATATCAGCTAGGAATTAAATATAGTAATTGTCTATTTTAAATTTTTTAAGGTTTTATTTATTTATTTGAGAGGATAGAGAATCCACAAGTGGGGTGAGCGGGAGTAACAGGGAGAAGGGGAAGCAGACTTCCCACTGAGCAGAGAGCCAAACCCCTGGCTGGATCCCAGGACCCTGAGATTATGACCTGAGCCAAAGGCAAATGCTTAACTGACTGAGCCACCCAGGAGCCCCTGTCTATTTTGATTAACAAATAGTATATTTGAGTAGTTTCCTAGAAAATAAATGATACTGTGTAGAACTTCAACATATAATTATTAATTTATCTTTTCACTTTTTCTTGTTTGGTTAGGTCTGCTATAAATTTCATTATTCTTACTGTTTGTGACAAATTTAATAGCACAATGAAAGCATATAAAAGGAACATCTTAAAAAAACATTTCATTGGATTTTAAACCCAATTCATTAATTATAAAACAGCAAGCACTGATATTACCACATCTTAGACAATTTTTTATAAGAGAGTTATGAACCGTCTACTACCCACTTATGATAATGTATGAAAATATACTTGTTTCCTCTGGTGTAATAGCACTAAAGTATGTGGTATACGCTTTGGTTATGGTTACATTTTTTTTTCTCAATTTGGAAAGAATCATGAAGAAATAAGAAAAATACATTAATTTGGAAAGGAATTTCCATTATTTCTATAGAAACTCTTGTATCTTTTACCAAGTGTTATTCTTCTATTCCTTATATCCGTATTCCCAAGCCAATGGGAAAGATATAAAATGCCCCATATAAAATGTACTATTTTCCTATTGCTGCGATAGCAAATTATCACTAAGTCAGTGCCTTAAAAAGACTCAAATCTGTTAACTCCTATAAGGTTAGAAATCTGATACAGGTCATGCGAAGCTAAAATAAAGGTGTCAAAAGGGCAAAAAGGGCTAAAATAAAGGTGTCCTTCTTTTCAGGAGGGAATGAAGAGAGTCTATTTTCTTGCCTTTTTGAGCATCTAGAAACCACCTGCATTCCTTGGCTCATGGCTCCCTTCTATCTTCAAAGCCAGCAAGGTTGTGTCTCTCTGACCATTGTTCCATTGTCACATGTCTCTCTAACCACAGCCAAAAGTGTTCTCAGATTTTAAGGACTCATGTGATTAAATCAGGCCCAAATGGATAAGCCAGGATGATCCCTCTGCTTGACATCCTTAACTTAAATGCATCAGCAAAGTCACTTTTTTCCACACAAAGTAAGATAATCACAGGTTTAAGTGATCGGGATGTGAGCATATTTGGTGGACAACATTTCTACCTACCCCACACTATATGTAAGAAAGACATGCAGATTTTACATCACATTTACCAAAATTAACAGGAAAAAATTCCAAATCGTAATGTGAGTTCCCTTAGGGAAAGTATGATTAAATGGAATTCAGTAGTTAATTATTTTATAATCAAATAACTCCTTTTATTTCTCAAGATGAAAGGTGGTAGGAAATAAATTACTTCCTATGATAATATTAAAGGGAAAATGACTGTCTTCCTTTCCCTATCATCTGCCCTCTTCCCCCTTTCCTTAGCCAGAAATAATAACATATTTGTGTTCAGAATATGAGGAAAAAAATTTGTTTCATAAAGCAGTTCATGACACTTCCTTACAAATTTTATCACTTTAACATAATTTTACCTGGTTTTAGCTTTAAATATTTCTTTCCTAAATGCATGTGATGCTGATAATCCATTCTCATTTGTATAACTGAAAAAGTAGGAAGACTTTATGCATTAAGGTAATATATTTTAAACACATAGGTTGTGAACAATAGCCAAAATGTCATAAAACTTCTTTCAATATATTCATGTGTTAGCATGTCCCATTGAGACCAAAGGAGCTTTATTCTATCTTGATTTAAGGTGACTCGTACAAAATATGTAGCGTTTAACTTACTTAAATATTATAAAATCATAATAGTTATTGAGACTATCAGGGTCATGGGAGAAGATCAGCTGTAAGAATAGATTAAATGATCTTTGAATATTGATTGTTTTTCAATTGCAAGAGTCTAGTTCAGTAGTTTTTTTTTTCCTTCTTTGGCATACTTTCTCTTCATTGTTCAACCATTCGGTTAATGAGACAATGGAGAAATTTCAGTGTATGACAAACCCTGATTTGCTGCCAATAGTTTCTACCTCCATGCAGTTTCACTGGCACAGTATTAAGTATTTGATTGATGTACTCCAATGTCATTCTCTATTCCCTTTAGCTGCCTTAATTCTCCTATCACTTGTCATCACCTGAGAAATGTTATTTGTCTGTTCATTTTCTGAGTGCCACACTAGATTACAATGTCCATGAAGAAAGGCAACTTACCTCTTGTTCACCATTGCATCCCTAGTGCCTACAGTTACTGTTTTATAGTAGGCGCTCAAAAATATTTGATGAATGATTCATATGCTTAAAAAACTATAACCAATTTCAAAATCACAAAAGATTTAAGAAAGGATTTACAGGGACCGTATCAATTTTATGTTTATATTGCCTGAAAAATATTGCCTTTTATGTCATGTACATAAAAAATATTTGCAGAATAAATGTTTTCATTAATACGTGTTTTGTACATATTCTCTATACAGTAGTGATTTTGTTAATTCAATAAACTGCATGTCAATGCCATGTTGAATTCACACTTGTAAGCTCTCAAGCTATATAATCCAGTGTGAATTTATTTGTTGCAAGTATAGTTTGAAAAGTCCTTCATAGAGGGGCGCCTGGGTGGCTCAGTAGGTTAAAGATTCTGCCTTCGGCTCAGGTCATAATCCTGGGGTCCTGGGATAGAGCCCTGCATCGGGTTCTCTGCTCAGCGGGGAGCCTGCTCCCCCCGCCCCCCCCCCCCGCCTGCCTCTCTGCCTACTTGTGATCTCTGTCATATAAATAAATAAAATCTTAAAAAAAAAAGTCCTTCATAGAGAGCTAAATAATTTCTACTTGTAAGCATTCTAACTTATCTTATGTTTCTTTGATTTTAGGTGATCCCTAATGTTTTCCATAGATTTCCTACCACTTGACAATAAATTACAATCCTATAAAATCATTTCTATGTCGGGACGCCTGGGTGGCTCAGTGGGTTAAGCTGCTGCCTTCCACTCAGGTCATGATCTCAGGATCCTGGGATGGAGTCCCGCATACGGCTCTCTACTCAGCAGGGAGCCTGCTTCCCCCCCTCTCTCTCTGCCTGCCTCTGTCTACTGTGATCTCTCTCTGTCAAATAAATAAATAAAATCATAAAAAAATCATTTCTATGTCAACCTGTATAATTGTATTAGTATAAACTGACCCACAATTACCATAAAATCTAGTATTGGACATTAGATATCAGGGATATAGTTCTATCACAATTATACAGAAGCTTATGTACTCAAATTGTAATTTAAAAAAATAGCCACTTAGTATAATGACTTTTGACAGTTAAGACTGCACAAATAGCTATGCAGATAACTATTTTAATGCAAACTAGATCTGCAAATTTAAAGATTTAACTTTCTGAAGCAAAAATCACATGAAATATTCCTCACAATGGAAATGACTTAAAGATTTTAGCTTTTTATCATGATGGAAAACTGACAACTTTTATTTTAGTTAATTTCCTTTGCTCAAACTTTTGGAAACTTATGTTGTAGGTATGGTACCTACATATCTTAACATTAAACACTTGGCAATTTAAAACTATTTAGTCATGTCAAAAAACTTTTCTTAACTTTGTCTCTACAGTGACAGCCTGCAAAAAGTCAAAATTCCAAATTATTTTTATTCTATATAGCTCCAAGATGCTTGCTTCAACAAAGAACAATGTTTAACACTGAAAGCATTTCCTACTCTCTCACTAAGTAATTTCATAAGATCGTTCTATAGGTATGAGATAGATTTGGGGGGATACATGCGTTGTTGTTGTTGGGGTGTGTGTGTGTGTGTTTATGCATATTTCCATTGGGATTGCTAACATAAAACATTTCCTCAATACCTTCAGACTTTTTAGAACATTTTTCTTAGGTTTCTTATCTGCTTTCCAAAGGACAAATTTACACTTTGGATGCTACTCCATTTCTATTTCTTGCATCCCAAACTCCATTCATATACAGATCTAGTTGATGGGTTACTTTATGCCTCTAAAAAAGTAAATATTCTCATCTTTTCTCATTTTTCTACCATTAAATCTAGTGGCAGATATGTTTTCCATACACTTCTTTCTTCCCTTAGAATGGAGGAAATCACCTTCTCCTTCTCAAAACCATTTTCCTCACATAGGATCACCCCTCTGGACATCATCCTCCTTTCTTTCGACAGCCCCCTGCTTCTGCCATTAGTTCTAGTTTGTCCCACATCGTCTATCCTACAATTTGTGATATCATTTCCAACAACATTCATATTTAATATTATCTGTTATAGGAAAATCTCTTTGCTAAGCATAAATTGTTCTCCAAATACTTTCATTGTTTGAAGAAATTCTCAAAATATCAAGCATATGCTGACTCTGTATACTCTTGACATATTACTCCACTCATTGAATATTATTTATGTCTTAAAATCCCACTGATGCCCATCTTGCCAATGATATCTTTTTTTAAAGATTTTATTTATTTATTTGAGAGAGAGAGAGAGAGAGCACAAGAGTGGGGTGAAGGGCAAAGGGAGAAGCAGACTTCCACCAAGCAGGGAGCCTGATGCAGGACTTGATTCCAGGACCTTGGGGCCATGACCTGAGCTGAAGGCAGATGTCCAACCAGCTGAGCCACCCAGGTGCCCCTTTGCCAATGATATGTTGAGCACTGTATTTAATCAACACTTTTCTATATTCATAACATTGGGCAGGTCAGAGAGGTTTTTGGCCTGAAAGTCTTGCATAAGCCAAACTCCATGGCATGAGAGACTCAGCATATGTCATGTTTGGCTGAAATTATGGCTAACTGGAGAATTTAGGTATCTGATTTGCAAATCAGTAAAAGCACCCAGACCAGTAATAATAAGACCAACAATCAATAGAAGAGTATGCAGCCACACATGACAGGTTTTTGTCTGATACTGATTTTTTTTCTGACATATATTATTACCAAAGATGAGTTGTTTAGTTTATCATTATCTGATACAGTGTTAGCTTTTTTTTTTTTAATTCTTTCTCAATGTGATTTTTAATTTACTGAATGGACTTTTTAAAATTTTAAAATATTTCTTAATATTCCTTTCAGTAATTTACACAATTTGGAAAGGCCCTGGAAGACTAATTTTAATATTTTGGAGAGAATCAAAGGGAGAACACAGATTATTTATCTATACTTTATAACTTAAATATTAAGGAAGGTGTTTTAGGTTGTAGAAATTTAGGCTCACGTGGGTACCATACAAGGTGGGTAGGTACTAGGACCATAGGGCAATTTATGGTTAATGGATCTCAGGAAAGTGTGTACCAAAAATTTATAAAGAGGGAGGAGACATTAATTAATTAATTAATGCATATTAATGAATATTTATATGTATGGAGGTGAGATATACCCCTCTTTAATATAAGAAAGGGGAATGGGGAAGTATTTTTAATGTTGTTGTAAGGTGTGAATTCACCAAGAGGCCTTGAAATAAGATAAATTAAAATCCCATCTAAAATGGAGGCCCATTTAAGGGTTGATTTGTCAGACTAGAGTTTAAGAAGAGTTGTTTGAGGAGACTATCATGTTTCAATTAAACCAGCTGCCTGGGACTTATTAATGTGATGAATGTTTTATTTAATGTTTTTTTTAAGAGCCCAACATTGTGTGTTTTGAGAAGTGAAATGTGTGTCTCATCATTGTCAGGAATGTCTGGAACAATGTGGGAACAAGTTGATGCTGGTGAAGGCTTATATTATGGCGTTGGAACATGTGGAGACATCTGACCTTGATTTATATTTTGTGAATTTGTGAGGCAGAAGATTCCTACAGTTATTTACTCTGCCTGGGACAACTCTTAGGTAATGGCCCGAGTTTGTAAAGATGTATCGATGAGGCCATTTGTTGGCCAGGGCCTCTAGCGTTGAGATGGCTCTCCTAAATTTTGGTCAGTTGGCTTCACTCCGGGGTCTTTTATCTAGTACATTTTGTTAAGGTGATGGAAAATAGTAACATTCTACTAAATTTCTTTCTTTTATGATGATACCAATGCCATCCATAGTCTATAAACTCTCATTATGGCTCATTATCTCATTATCTCATTATCTCATTATCTCATTATCACTCAGTTGATCAAAGTATTCCCCATATAGCCAAGGATCTGGGTAAGAGGTACCCTGCTTTTAGTACTGTGGCATCTGGCAGGAAACTGAAGACTGTGGAGGCTACTACCTCCTACAGATAGAATATAGCAAATGACCTGGAATTGACTCTGTCTTATGTCAAGGAGGCCTTGGCAGCCAACTCCAGGTAATAGGGTGCTGCTTTCATGATCCAATACACAATGAACAAGTGGGTGTGGAGGTTGACAGGCTTAGGGTCTGTGAGAGCCTCTGGTTTTAAAAGAGTTTAGTATGTGGCCAGTAATTGCTCTCCTAAGGTGGATAGCATGGGGCAAGGCAGGACAGTTGATTGTGTTAAAAGTCCATGGACAACTTCTAGCTATTGCAGTTGATCCAGAGAGTCTAAGAGGCACGAGAAGTGGTTGCTGGAGCTCTTACAATAAAGTAGTCTCTGAGGACACTAATAGGAGTGTGATTTTAATTTGGACATATTTTAGAGCCTTCTACTGAAGAGGATACCATTTAGAGTGGGCTGATTTGTATTTAGCAACATCAGCGAGATTAAGTAAAATCAAGAAATGTATTGCCTCTAACTAAATAACACTGTACTCAAATGTTTTTTTGTGTTTTTGTTTTGTTTTTACAATTTTATTTATTCACTTGACAGAAAGAGAGATTACAAGTAGGCAGAGAGGCAGGCAGGGAGAGAGGAGGACGCAGGCTCTCCGCTGAGCAGAGAGCCCGATGTGGGGCTCGATCCCAGGACCCAGAGATCATGATCCCAGGACCCAGAGATTATGACCCCAGCCGAAGGCAGAGGCCCAACCGAACCCACCCAGGCACCACTGTACTTAAATGTCTTTAAGGAGTGTGTCAGACAAATGTTTCTTGGAGAAGACTGTCATCAGTGTAATGCTATATCTTTGCTCCCGGAGAAAGATGAGGGTAGTTAAGATCTTATCTGTAAAGATGGTTTATGATGGCAAACTTCTTAAGGTTTCCTAAACAGTAGCCTAGTAAATATGTACTGTGTCTTTTCAGAGGTGAAGATGAACTCTGGCTGAAAAGGCTGTTGAGATAGACATTGAATAGAATGTACTAGCCGAATGTATAAATTTAAAATACTTATCAGTTATTGATTACATAGAGTCAGTAATTTTAATAATATTGAATTATTGGGTATGGGACCCTTAATGCAGGAGACCACAGCATTAAGGTTATAATAAATTATCATGAAGCATAATTATTTATTATTATTATTATTATATTAAATTATAGGTTTAAGAACATACAAAAATGTTTTGTGAAGTGACAAAGTAATAGGGAAAGTCATTTATTTATTAATGAGGTCCTAAATAATAAGTCAATTTTTGAAAGCTTTGTTTTAATTTGTATTGGATCATATTAACTATTTTATGTGGGGATTTGTGGTCCCAGGCTATCAAGCCACTTTGGTCAAAGATTTAATTAAATTTTAATTTATTATACATTGTGTCAGAGTTTCTATTTACAGGATATTTTAAGGCAATGGACATTGACTATGGAAAATTTAGTCAAGGCTAAAATGAACTTTATCTAATTTTTTCTTCATATTTAGTTACTTTGTACAATGTTTAAATTTAGTGTGATCTCAGGCATAACTATAATTTAAGACCCAGTATTGATTAACTACATGAAGTTTTACAAATCAGTACATTTTAGCAAATGTTAAAGTTAATTTAGGACTTATATTGTAGGACAAAAACCAAATCAATCAGTAGCATTTTTATCTTTTCATTATATAAATTATTTTAGTAAATTTTGGATTTCTAATTGGGTCAAATTATGGAACTTTGTTTTAATTTGATAATAATATATAAATATTTGCATGTGCATTATTTATTTATTTTTTATTCACTCTATATCTAGGTTTTTTTTTTTAATTTTGTTTATTTTGTTTTGTTTTATTTTATTTTTTATTATTATGTTCAATTAGGCAACATATAAATACATCATTAGTTTTTGGGGTAGTGTTCAACAATTTATTAGTTGCATATAACACCAGTGCTCATCATCACATGTGCCCTCCTTAATACCCGCCACTCGGTTACCTCATCCTCCCATCCTCCTCCCTCTGTAACCCTCAGTTTGGTTCCCAGAGTTCAAAGTCTCTCATGGTTTGGCTCCCTCTGATTTCTTCCCATTCAGTTTTTCATCCCTTCCTCTATGGTTCTCCACACTACTCTTTATGTTCCACATATGAGTGAAACCATATGATAATTGTCTTTCTCTGCTTGACTGATACCTGGGTCTTCTAAAATTCTTCTTCCTCTTCTTCTTCTCCTCCACCTCCTCCTCCTCCTGCTCCTCCTTCTCCTTCTCCTTCCCCTCTTCCTTCTGGTCACTGGAAGTACTTGGAAATGTTTTGGTGTGGGTGCAGGTTTCTCTTCACCCAGATCACATTTATGTATTGTTTTTCTTCCCAGAAAGCTTCAAATCAGTTGTGTCAGTATTTAAAACCTCCCCCATGGCAATGGTTGTATGCTTTAAAGATCCCCAAGTTAACTTGGGTTTAGATTAACCACTTCACTGTGCCACAGGCATACCGTAGATCTCTTTCCCCTTGTGAATCCTGAGCTATGGCTGCACTGGTGCTGCAGCACCCCACTGGACCCATACCTAGAGGCTGGTAATGGAAAACATCTTTGCTGCAGCCCCACCTTTTCCAACCCTGTGGAGGTTCCCACACCGCCCCCTCTTTGGGGGCTTCTAGCTACCTAACCACTTGGTTTTTACTATTTGATAACTCCTGCCCTACTGGGAAAGGGGCAAAGAAGCCCTGTAGCCTGCTGGTAGGCAATTGTTTCTCATCCCCTCTTCCCAATTCACCTCCAAAAATAAGGTTTGTACTTAGAGAATTAAAGCAGCTGCTCAAATTGCCTAATTTGAATAATTATGTTCTAGGCATAGGGCTATCTTTAGTTGTTTGTTACCTAGACCTGGGCAATAGGGCCAGTGCACTGTGGCCTCTGGAGTGTGAAAACCTGATAAGGGAAGAGGTTGGCATGTGGATCTAATCATGGCTCCTGAAGGAGAATTGACCTGCGTTTAGCCAGGGCCTCAAAACTGAGTCAAAACACCATTACAAACAAACAAACAAAACAAAATAAATATATATCATAAGTTATAATTATAATAGTTCTAAAAACACACAAATATATATACACACATATATTTGGAAAATTTGACAGTTTTCTATTTAAATATTCAGTTGCTGAGACAAACTATATTATTTACTTATTCTAAAACTCTTTTAGGACCTTCAGTAAGATTTTTAGAGTTTTCTTAATATTGTGTCTCTTTCTTATTGAGTTTAAGTCTAAATTTTTAGTTTTTTTTTCACTTTACTTTTACAGCTCTTTATAATTGACATTTTTAGATTCTCTCTATTGATAAAAATATTGATTTTTAAAATTTTTATTTTATCAAGAATATTTAACATTTATTTATATGATATATATTTGTGTGTGTGTGTGTGTGTTTACTGCAATCGATTATTTTAATGTTTCTTATTTTTAAAACGTCTTGGATTTCTAGAGTGAATACTGTTCATAAAGGATCATTCTTTGTATTCATTGATGGATCATATAGATGATATTAGACCTAGAATTTTGTGCTGATATCATTAGTGAAATCAATCTGTGGTTTTTTTTTTTTCTTTTTATCCTCTTATACTAAACTTTTCTTTTCTTCAGATTATAGCTGTGCTTACTGGAAAGCATATATAAAGGAGGATTTGATCCCTTCCTATAATCAAGAAAAGTTTAAATAACTTTGATCCTACCAGTTCTTTATAATTAAGTGGAAATTAGAAAAAACATCTATCTTGCCATTTGCAGTGACATGGATCAAAGTAGAGGTTATTAAGCTAAGCAAAATAACTCGATCAGAGAAAGAAAATTATCATATGATATCACTCATATGTGGAATTTAAGAAACAAAACAGAGGATCATAGGAGAAGGGAGGAAAAAATAAACAAGATGAAATCAGAGAGGGAGACAAACCATGACAGACTCTTAATCTTAGGAAAGAAACTGAGAGTTGCTGGAGGGGAGAGGGGTGGGGGGCTGGGGTAACAGGTGATGGAAATTAAAGAGGGCAGGTGATATAATGAGCCCTGGGTGTTATATAAAACTGATGAATCAGGGCGCCTGGGTGGCTCAGTGGGTTAAGCCGCTGCCTTCGGCTCAGGTCATGATCTCAGGGTCCTGGGATCGAGTCCCGCATCGGGCTCTCTGCTCTGCGGGGAGCCTGCTTCCTCCTCTCTCTCTGCCTGCCTCTCTGCCTACTTGTGATCTCTGTCTGTCAAATAAATAAATAAAATCTTTAAAAAAAAAAAACAAAAAAAAACCAAAAAAAAAACTGATGAATCACTGAATTCTACCTCTGAAACTAATAATACACTATATGTTAATTATTTGAATTTAAATTAAAAAAAAGAAAAAAACATCTATTCCTATCACTAGTTTTAATAGTTTTCATTCTTTTTGAAAATGCTAATTTTTATTATAATCTTTTCAAGTTATTTTCTACTAGATATTTTTGGGCAATTTATATTTTGTTGGAAGATTATTACATCTAATTTTAAATTGTATTGTCTTTAAATTGCCATGTATTACATAATAAACAATTTAAAGCTTTTTTTTATTTTTAGCTCTGTCTTTTCATTTCTAAATTTGTATATGCTTGTTCACTTTATTTCTTTGTAAGCAAACTCAGAAGAAATTACCAATTTTGGTGGACTTTTTTTTTGTTTTTGGTGGACTTTTTGAATAATATCTGTATCAGCTATATACTGCTGTACAACATAACATCCCCAAATTCAATGATCTTCATGATCCATCAAATCTATATTATCTACATTTATAATTCTTTTTAGTATTAGTTTTCTTTATCACAGTTTGAATTTTTTGGGATTAGTCTTTTGTTTATTTGCTCATTATATGCCTTTTCCATAGAGTTTAAGTTCTAGGAAGGCAAAGACTACTTTTGTTTGGTTCCATGTATATATCCTGATTCTAGCACAAAATCAGACTATAGAAAGTAGTAAAAAATGTGTTTAAGAGTAAGATACATTCATATTTGACACACATGTAATTTACTGAGTTTTCACTTAAAAAATTCTCATATGTGAAAACAATGCTATCTAATCTGCGATGGTTCATAATTGGTAAAAGAAGTTATGATTATATAATCATTTAACACAATTATGTGTTTTATATGGTGTTGATTCCTTCACTTATATATTTATTAACTTAAATATTTTTACTGAATATTTTTTTTTAATGATGAAACTTTTTTTTTTAAGATTTTTTATTTATTATTTATTTGACAGAGAGAGAGATCACAAGTAGATGGAGAGGCAGGCAGAGAGAGAGAGAGAGGGAAGCAGGCTTCTTGCTGAGCAGAGAGCCTGATGCGGGACTCGATTCCAGGACCCTGAGATCATGACCTGAGCCGAAGGCAGCGGCTTAACCCACTGAGCCACCCAGGCGCCCCTTTACTGAATATTTTAAAAATATTTAGCTAAGCTCTGAGGAAACAAATAGAAAGAAGTTAACCCAATTTTCAAGAAGGTTAGAAGAAAATTCTAAAGGGCAACTGTTAAAGGAATAATTCACCTTTTTAAATACTTCAGAAACAAACTGGAAAAAAATAGCAAGAGTAAGTGTAGTACAAACTACAAACTTTAGAATATTGCCGATTAATTAAAATTTAGGAAGAATTTTTTCCTAAAGTTTAGTTGATATTTATAGTCATGTCTTCTGAAGATGTAAAGTAAAATAATTTTTAAAATAATTAATAAAAGAACACTGAAATATGATCCATTTTATTTAAAAGTTCAACTCTTCAGAAAAATAATGCCTGGGATATCAGCTTTTACAAACTGTTTTTCTATAAAAATAAAAGATTTATTTTTCTTATTATAAGAGATATAGGTGTTCACTGTAGGAAAATAAAAATACATATCAAGTTGTAAGTAGAGTGTAAGATCATCTTTGATCTTAACATTGTAGAGATAATCATGCTTAACATTTTAGTTTGTATGTTTTATTGTTTATGTTATACACAGATAAACACATGCATATGTGTATGCTTACAAATAAACATATTTTAATGTAGTTATGAGTAATATCTTAAATTTGTAAAAAACATTATAAGCTTATTTTTACAGAGTAAATGAAATTTTAATAAAAATATTTTTTTCTGCTTGTATCTGCTTATTTCTAAGAAAGGATCTACAGTAGTCATCACATTCTTAAAAGACAGACTTTTAAGGCAAAGAATAGTTTGTTTGCTTCTTTATAAGATTTTTATCACTTAACAATATAATATGAAAATCTTCCCATGACTTGAATTAATATTATAACCATCAATTTAAAGAATAATTATATGTGATTTATTTTTTTACTTATTACTCTATTCATGATTATTCTTAAGACCTTTACATTATGAAATATATTTAAACTCATTCATAATATAAGAAATGAAAATTAATACTCTGAAATACAAGTTCTTACTTATCATATTGGTACAAAACCAAAAATTGGACAGAACATTCCGCTGGAAGTCAGTAGGAGTTCAAAATCCTACAACTCCTACAGAGATGAATTTGACATCTAACAAGATTATCTCTCTGTCTCTTTATAACAATTTACAACTTATCCCAGAAAATCCTACTTCTGATGATCTATCATGAATTTACACACCTGTGAATACAGATTTGTTTTCCAAAAAAAATATTTTAAACATCCTGATAGTCTGTTAATAAAGAAAAAGTTGAATAAACTGTGGTATATATCTACACAATAGACTACAGACTATAACAGAAAATTAAATCAAATAAACGAAAAATTATGTATACATATATTAATGTTGTATAAAATATATCTTAATATGTCTTTATTTTTATGATAAGAAATATTAGAAAGAATAAGGGGAAATTAATACAAATAACAGGTACCTGAGATTAAGACAAAGGGGAGGGGGTAAAATAAGAATTTTTGGAGGAAGTATTTGTAAAAGATTACAGTTTTTACCTCTTAAATGTTTTAAATAATTTTAAAAAGTGTAAAAAGATTAAAAATATCAAAATGATATGTCTCAATTTAAAGTAAATTGGAGAAAGGTTTTCTAAACTGGAAAAGGCAAATAGAGCAAATATAATAATTTCTTCTCCTGCTAAGTCTCACAGAAACTACTGTGGAAGCAAAGCTGAGAAAGATTCGGTCTGGAAAAGTTCTGAGAGAGCTGAAGCCAAGACAGAGAAAGCCTATTTGCAGTACTCCAGAGCATTCGTTCTGGGTGAATGCATGTACCATAGAGGAAGAGGGAAAAATTAGGTTGGAAATGGGGGGATTAGCTGAATATCCTTATAGCCAGATATTTAAACTAAAATTAAAAAAAAAAAAAGGCAAGCTCCCTTTCTTTGCAAATTGACTTAGTTATATTTGTAGAACTAGGTCAGCTCTTTTGTGTGATTGAGAAACATATGGCACATTCCACCAGAGTAATGGGGGCAAGTGTATTAAAGGCACTAATTACAAAGATGCCAATAAAATTAATGGAAACCAATTAGGGATACTGAATAACTTAGATCGAGCAGCAGCAAAGAGCTATGATCAGCAGGTCACCTGAAGATCTATTTGAAGGGGCAAGGGGAGGGAGCCAAGGGTCTATGGGAACTAGCAAGAGCTGTGACTGATATAGTGGGTGTATGAATCTAAAAAAGAGGTGACAGAGCAAATAGAAAAGATCCAACACAGTTTCCAGGAAGCCAACCCTTTTGTTCTGAAATGTGTGTGTCCCCCAGTGTCATGGCGGGCTGCTCCTCTGCTCATCCAAAGACAAAGACAGCTAGCCAAAAAACATTTATGCATTTAAACTTTATGCACTTAAAATTCATCTTATTCATGAATATCTGTGAATAAACCAGAATCATTGAACATTACAACATGGCAAAGAAAGATCTGTGTTTAAAAATGAAATGGGGGCGCCTGGGTGGCTCAGTGGGTTAAAGCCTCTGCCTTCGGCTTAGGTCATGATCTCGGGATCCTGGGATCGAGCCCTGCATCGGGCTCTCGGAGCCTGCTTCCTCCTCTCTCTCTGCCTGCCTCTCTGCCTACTTGTGATCTATGTCTGTCAAATAAATAAATAAATAAATAAATATAAATCTTTAAAAATGAAATGAAAAAAAGAAAGAAAAATGTGAAAAATCTAAAGATATTTTGGTACTTGTGGTATTGAGAACACATTAAAAATTAACATGAACAAACAAATCAAAATATAGCTTCTTAATTATTGTTCCCAAAAGTTTTGAGTAAAATTTGAATTCAAAGAGTAAGAAAACAAATCTAAAATAGACCAATTACAGAAGAAAAATTAAGAAAACAGTATTACTGCCAACAATGAGAAGAAATCAATAGAAAATTTAGAATACAAAAATTAATGGTTACCAAAATAAAAATAAAAGGGAAAGAATGTCAGATAAAAGATAAATGCATAGAGAAATGTTATAGGAAAACTAACAATGAAATATTAAGGAGTCTAGAAACACTGAACAAGGAACATGTAAATGAATAATTTATCAAATACATTGTATATTTAAGCAACTTATTGTTGAAATGGACACAAGTCTTAATATTCATATCCTTGACAAATACTGGTCAGGGTTAGTAGGGAAATTAAGAAAAAAAAAAAAAAACCTCCAAACACTGTGAAAATTGAAAATTAAAAATAAATAGAAGAAACTGAAATCTTTCAGAGAAAAATCTGGTCACTTACAGGGAAATAAAGATCAAACTGTCATGAGACATTTGGAAGCTAAAAAAAGAGTAGCTCATACCTTTCAAACCTTAAAAAAATAGACTTCAGCTTTGCTTGGCAAATTACCAATATTGTGTGGTTACAAGCCAAAGATAGCTCAGATTTGCAAAACATTGGAAATATTATCTCTAAAGCATTTTTTTTCCCTTAAGGTGTGATGTTAGAATTTAGGACATTCTAATGAAAGGTAACACCCAAAAGGAGAAAGACATGGATCCAGGAACCAGCAGAACCATGAAGGGAAACCTCAGAATTTCAATACAGAGAGTTGCAGATAAACAGTTTGAACAAGAGCCTGCAGAGTAAAAAGTGCGCTTTGGAACAGAATAATACTGACATGAGGAAAAAGACTTCGAGGAAGAAGAAAAATGTGTGCATGATAAAGATATAAGACTGCAAGTTGTAAAGGTCCAGGGTGAGTGAAAAAGAAAATTATTTAGAAAGTCAAAAGAAAGAAAAGGAAAGCTTATAAAGAAAGGTGTGGTTCATATACAAACAAATTAAATTATAGCGTGGGTTTGAGTGATTAGATGAGTGTAAGAAAAAATAATTTCAAGTGGATGTTAGAAAATTCTTTGATAGGATTAGCAGTTGAATTGGACCCTTTATGATTAAAATATTGTCATAAAAAACTCAGTACAGCATTAAATGATATTTGCACTTTCAAATTTATTTTATGTTGTTTATTGGTTTTAAACTTTTTTGTAACTTTAAAGAAAAATGGTAAAATACCCAATTACCATCTTTGACAGCTATAAATAGGTCCCCACTGATAATATGTTACTCCTTCTCTCTCTCTCCCCAACTCCTTGTCTCCTTCTATAGCTCTCATTCTTTCTTTCTTTCTTTCTCTCTTTTTTAACTGATAGAAGAAAAATAGAATGTAAAAGAGAGGTGGGAGGGCCACCATACTTTCATTTTTATTCCAAAAAATGAGAAAAGAAAGAATATTTTCTATGATTAACAACATAATGTATCTTTCAGTAGATGATCTCACATTCTAGAAGTGATCATTGCAAAAATAGTGATTTCATAAGAGATGATATAAAAGCAAAATCAATAATCTCTAGTTCTGAAATATCAAAAAAAAATGGAATTTGCACATTACTTGGATGAAATGACAACCCAAAGTATTAAGAACAGATATCTAGATAATTAGATAATTAAATTATTGCCCTTGCATAGTGACATTAAAAGTAAGAAAGAATAAGAGAAGAAACTGTTGTCTTTCTTACCCAAATGTTTCAACACTTTTAAAATATTTTATAATTTCCTTAAATTTCTAAATATAGAGAAATGTGAAAAACAATACAGTATAATAGCCTATTTGAACACAATATATCTTGTAATTTTATATCTCCTATGAAATTTAAAAATTTATTTCATTCCAGATAATTTCCATCAGTATTACAAATATTTAGATAGATACCAACATTAATATGTATTCAAGGACTATAAGGTTTAAGAAGAAATTGTGCTTAATTATCTCTCATCAAGATAAATATCAGATCTTTTTAATAATTTTTAGAAGTAAATGGCAAGTTCTAACATATATCAGTTGACATTTTATCATCTTGCCTTACTATTCTGTTTTACTCTACATTAAATTCTGAGAGTGCCTGGATCTCCACCTGCCTTCTGTCCACTTAGTCTTATTCTTTAAAAACACAGAAAACAAGTAGCTAGCAGGGTGCATTTTTGCTCTGAGAATGTCTAAGTCTTTGCTGCCCTTCTATTATTTATGTTTCCTGTGATGCCAATATATATCAATAAAGGGCATGAGAAGATGACTTCTGCCGAGACATTTATGTTTTCACCATCGCCTGTGTGTTAAAAAACCCATGGCACTTAAAAAAAAAAAAAATGAGAGTTGCTCTTTTGTAGTATCAGTTCAAAAAAGAAATAATCACTTGGGACATTTTACTCTGTATCCACTGCAAAGAAACCCAGCAGAGAAGAAAGGCTTGCAAAACCATAGAAGGCAGTAAATGTCAGAAAAGGTGGGTCATTCTTGCTTGTAACCATAAGGGCATTTCACTTATACTCAAGCTCATTGTTATGCTTAGTCAACTCTAACCTTATGTCAAGCTGATCTTTGCTCTATGGAACTCTAGAAGAACTACAGGTAACAAACTTTGAAGTGATATGCTGCCTCCAATTTAGCAGAGGCCTTTGCAAGAATATACCCCCAAATAGACCTTAATTGCCGTGATAATGTAAAAATAAAAATTATTTCTTGGAGTTCCTGATTTCTAAGTTTAATTATGTGTAAATTTTTCAGATGCTATTTTCATTTTCATCAGTTATTCCAATGAGTTTTGCAAACTCTAGAGTCCATATATTTCAGATATGTGAAGCAAATTGATACAGCTATCTCATATCTAATACATTTTTTAAAGATTTTATTTATTCATTTGAGAGAGAGAGAGAGAGAGACAGAAAGAGCACAAACAGAGGGAGAGGCAGAGGGAAAAGGAGAAGCAGACTCCCCACCGAGCTGGGAGCCCAATATGGGAATCGATCCCAGGACCTGGAGATCATGACCTGAGCCAAAAGCAGATGCCCAACCATCTGAGCCACCCAGGAGCCCCATTAAATTTAATACATTTTTAAAAGATTTTATTTATTTATTAGACACACAGAGAGAGAAAGAGCACAAGCAGAGGGAGCAGGAGAGGGAGAAGCAGGCTCCCCATTGAGCCAATAGCCAGACACCAGACTCGATCCCAGGACCCTAGGACCATGACCCAAGCTGAAGTCAACACTTAAATGACTGAGCCACCCAGGAACCCCAAATCTAATACATTTTTAATCTGTATACTCTCAAAGTATGTTTAGCTATCATATGGTATATAGGAGAAAATGAAGAGCTGTGAACATCCAATAGGGAAATGTTTTGTTTTGAATTATATTTTTTATCAATTTTTTAGTTCTATGAAAAGACCAACATTTTATAAAATGAACAATTAAAGTGAAGTAACAAAAATACATATCACATATAAAATAGAATTTAGAAAAATATGTAAGACATTTTCATCTTGTTTTACCAGACCAATAATCATAAAACAATTTAGATTTAGTTTAAACCTCAAAAATGATCAGAAAATACAGACATCAAGACTTCTCTAGAATGTGAAACTAAATCAATCAGAAGAAACGTTGTAATTTATATCATACTCTGTCAAAAAAATAAACTCTACAAGTGTTTATACATGCATCAATATTTAGTCTACTTTTTAAGGAAACTTTAGTGTTAAGAAAATGGTTTATATACTTTGTTTTGCTTTTGAAAGCTATTTAGAAATCAATTATATAGAAGAAATTGTCCTTGTCATGACTGAAAATGATGCAAAATGACACGCTGAGAAAATTTGGTTGTTGGTTCATATGTTTATTTTGACCTCCTACCTGTATTCCAATAAAGTACATGCTTATGAACACTATCCTGGAAGCTATTTAGTAGGTACTTAGTTTATACCAGTGATTAGTAATGCAATTTAAGAAAATTCAAGGCTACATTACACAACCTTATACTATATTCCATCTTAATCTCTGGAAAAATCCTTTCTGCTAACACAAAACAGACATGATGAGCTAATTAAAAAGATAAATGAAAACAATAGTTGATGAATACAGAAGTAAGCATAGGATATCATGCCATCACATGTTAACTTCTTTTCAGTGTAACACTGTCTTGAAGCTGAGTCATTTACAAAATTTCATTAATTAATTAAATCAAAAATATTTTTTGAGATTATACTAGGTATTACAAACTGTTCTAAATTCTGAGGGTGCAGGAATGAACAAGACAGACAAAACTCTGTCCTCATGGAGTTTACATATTATTTAGAGAGGCAAAAATGCTGAAAAGCCTGAAATAGGTCAACATTAGAGGTCAAGGATATGAAGAATCCAGTGAAGAGAATAAGAAGAAACATCATTTGAAATAGGAGGAAAATAAGAGCATATGATTTACTTGACATTAATTGACTATTGGATTTATCATCTGGTGCCCTAAAAGTCAATTTGTGGAGTGGTGTGGATCAAATGAAAATTTGAATCAGTTCAAAAGCATATTGGAGAAGAGAATGGAAACAACGAATATAGATAATTCTTTCAAAAAATTTTCCTAAAAGAGATTCAGAAAATGGGTGTGGTAGCTAAATGGAGAGCAGAACTCTGTGCACATAGTCACACACAAAATAATCACATCTTATCAATGTGACACAAAACAAAGCAACTGCTTTGAAATGATTCTGGTATTTGTATCAGCTTCTACTTTGGACCGGGTACACTGAAAACAATGAAATATTTTGAGTATAAGAAAACTATTTTATGCTTATTTTTTAATCAAATCAATATGCACAATGAAGTTTGTGTACAAAAGATTTATGATATTTCTATTTAACTCTTAAACGGCTAATGGATTTGGAAAAAAAATACTTCTGCTAAAATTCAGGTAGCAGAGAAAAAAAATAGCTTTATTTTTTTCTTTCTAATTTATTGCATCCCATTCTAAAACGGATACTTTCTAGGTGGAAAATCCAAAACCATAACAGGTTGGGGGTTGGGCTTAAACCACTGTGGTTCCCCTGCAACAATTAAAAAAAAAAAACTCATTTTGTATAAAATTCTTCAGTATCTCTGATATATGATTTCCAGCACAAAGTGACCTACCTTCCAAGATGGTATCTGGGCATGAGGTGGGGCTTAGTTTTCTTGGCTTACTGTGTTTTATGAGTGTTTCCTACTGCCTTAACTTTGCAAGCCTCCTAGATGAGGGTCTTTGGAATAACATAAGTGTGCTATCCTTGTACTGTGGACATAGTACTTGTTTTACTGATAGGAGTTCACCCTATTGATGACATTGCTGAGATCTATGGGTGACCTAATTTTTAATCTGGTAAATCTCTCGACTGGATCAGATACTAGTAGGTACTATGTGATTAACCTGAAGTCATCTAGGTTCTCACCATGGATATAGACACTTGAGTTTTGCCATGCACTCATTATGGGCCCTCATTGAGAGGGCTATCTTTTTTTAATTAAGATTTTATTAATTTATTTGAGAGAGAGAGAGAGAACACAAGCAAGGGGAGAGGCAGATGTAGAGGGAGAAGTAGGCTCCCCACTGAGCAAGGAGCCCAGTGCTGGGCTCGATCCCAGGACCCTGGGATCATGACCTAAGCCGAAGGCAGATACTTAACCGACTGAGCCACCTAGGTGCCCCTGAGAGGGCTATCTTAATCTATGCTCTTGGGACACCTCCATCTCAGCATGAAATAACAGTGCCCTTCACACTCAGTCCAGTTTCCTTCACTGTATCCCCTGTAATGCTTCTTAGGCTCATATGGAAACTTCATAATATGAACTTTTGCTACCTTGCCACTCAGATTGCAGGAGACAGACTACAACTCTTGGCATCATCTGAGTGCTTTTTAGAAAATTAGAATCTCAATCTCTTCACTTTCACTAAAATTACCATTTCCATATCTGCTTTGTAATATAGTGTGGGAAGCACTGACCTGAACACTAACTCTAGTTCTTAGAAAACTAACTCTAGTCTTAATCTTTGATATGATGAATAGAATTCCAAGAGTCTCACACCCACATTTTGACAGAAGGATGAATGAACCTAAAAGAGAGGAAGTTAAAATGGAACAGAATTTGCGGAAAAAATAAAATGCATTGGATTACTATTTATCAAACATTAACAAAATATTAAACTCATTAAAGTTATTTTATGATAAAAGGGAAAAAATTAAATTGCAGTGGAGTTTTCAAACTGTCATTCTAATCCAGTGATCAATCTAAGCATCATTTATGGTTGATCAGCCTGATGATATGTGGCTCCCGATGTGATAAAAAAGGAACAACAGAACAACTCACCTACAGAATATTTTAACCAAAAACGTATTCCTTTGGTGCATGGAGACTTTTATACTAATTTCCCACGTATAGAGAATTAAGGGCGATAGAAAAGAATTAAAGAAAACTATAAGGAAGTGTCAGAACAATCCAGAAGGTAGAGCAACTGTCTGGATTTCTTTGAAATGTCAGCATAATAAAATGAAAATAAAAGGTGGGCAGCAAGGGTGGGGGGAGAGGAGAACTTTAATGGAGTAAAGAGGCAAGAGCTAAATTCACATTTTTTTTCACTTGTATGAAATAATTTATAACATGATACAATTTTCAAAAATAGATGCAGTACATCTATATAGCAAGAAGAGAAAATGTTACCAGTCTCAGTGATTTGCATATGCTTCACTGGAGATAAGACTGGTTCACAGAAAGTCTGATGTTATCTCCTGCTATACTAAGAATCAATTGCTCAAATATCTGTACTTCCTTTAAATTTAAATTTAAAAGTAATTTTAAAAGTATTTTAAATACTTGGCTTAGCCAAATTTTTCATTATTTCTTCACTTTGTTTTCATCTAGATAGTGGGAGAAACACTTTTTTACATCTATATGGAGAGAGAAGTTCTCTCTCTCTTTCTCATTCTTGCACTGCAATCCTTCCTCTCTTGCTCTTTCTCCCTAGATCATTCTTCCCTAATTATACACAAATAGAGGAGGGAAGATAAAAGCACTCCTATTACAAACACTCATTTTACTTAGGAAGAAAATAAGAACTATCTTCTAACTAGTGCTTAAATAATGCTTTAACCAATGTTGACTGAAAGACAATCTCTTGGAGCAGGGGGCTATTTAGAATAGATTGAGGTTTAAAGAAAAAAGTTTATAGAGATTAGTAAATAAATTTCTCATGTATATTGTACTCACTTTCTACTGTTTTGAACATCTTGTATGGGGTGGTATATTTATCATGATTAATGAACCAATATTTATATATTATTATTATTAACTAAAATCCATATTTATTCAGATTTACTTAGGTTTCACTTAATGTTCTTTTGCTGTTCCATTCCCATCTAGGATAAAACATTACATTTATTAGCCATATCTTTGTATACTTCCCTTCCCTATGAGTTTTTCAGTCTTTCCTCATTTTTGAGTATCTTGTTGGTTTTGAGATTAGTCAAATATTTTATACAATGTCTCTTAATTAGGATTTTGTCTGATATTTTTCTTAAGATTGGATTTATATTTATATTATATGTTATATTTATATTAAATGGGGAGAAACCCATAGAAGTAAAGTGCCATTCATATCACATAATATCAAAGGTACATATTATCAACATGTTTTATCAGTATAAACAATATCTTTCATCATCTGGTTGAGGATACACTTGTCAGATTTCTCCACAGTAACATTATTCTTTTTCCCCCTTCCTATACTGCCTTCATTGGAAAGAAGTCATTCTGTATAGTTCACACTTAAGGGTGAGGAGTTATACTCCCCCAACCCCTTGTGAAGAGTTTATGTACATGGATTATTTGGAATTCGTCCCTGTGAGACACTTGTCTGTTCAAGAGATTTATTTATTCAATCATTTACATCTGCAAGGATTCATGGATATTTACTTTATACTTTGGGTTATAATCAAGGCAATCTTTTTATTTGTGTCCATACTTATTATCTAAAATTTACCAAAGAGTTTTTCTTTTCCCAAGTTCGGTTGATCACATTTTTAAAGATTTCATTTACTTATTTGAGAAAGAGACAGGAAGTGAGAGAGCATGGGTGAGAGGGAGAGAGAATCTGATGCAGACTTTGCACAGAGCCCATGTGGGCTTCAATCTGAAAATCGGGATATCATGACCTGAACTGAAACCAAGAGTTGGATGCTTAACTGACCGAGCCACCCAGGCATCCCCCAACTGAACATTTTTAAGGGAAATGTTGAATACATAACAGATCTAATAAAGGGTTAATAATAAACTTTTAAATAGAGGAAGATTTATTTAATTTCCCTAATTTTAGATATTTGTTTCCATTTATCCACAATTACATACACTTACCTAATAAAACTTCTCACACCTATTTTTATTCTCACAGCCTTGATTATAAGAACAAATACTTAGCAGCTGAATTATTATTATAAATTTTAGAAAGCACATAAGAAAGCTAAAATCTATTCTAGGAATATAAAGCAACTTATATTACAACTAGGATACTACAAGCAGTAATTTAAATACAATTATCTATCCTTACATACAAGCTCTGAAGCAGAAAGTGTAAGTCATTTACCCAATAGCCATCTAGTCTTTTTCCTCACAACTGGTGTTCTGGTTTTATTCAAATAAAAATATCCTCAATCACAGATCAAGAATTATAAATTATCATTTTCAGTCCACTCAATCCTCAACATCTGGCTAATGATTGGTTGGGGTCAAACATGTGACTCTCTTCTGTCTACTAAGATGTAGAGGAAAGTTTGATCTGGCACTTCTGAGAAAGGCTTTTTTCCTAATAAAGGAGAGACTTTCTGGGAAAGAGACTTTTATTATAAACATTCATTTGTGTTTTTTATAGTTTACTTATTGGCAACACTTTTTTCCTGTATTTTAACTTGGTTGGGTAGACTCCAGATCAGTGAACTTCCTATAACTGTCTTATATGAACAAGAGACCAAAACAATCAAAGATCCTCAATGTAGCAGGGTGAAGTTAGGAAACCTCAAAACCTGCCCTGGAACTGACTAAATCCAGGTACATTTTTATTTGAAGTAATGAATTAATCTGCTTAACTGCTATTATTATTATTATTATTATTATAGAATTCTTTCACTCAGCAGAAAACAACATAACTATTAAACTCTCAAATATTAGATACTAACCAAGGACATCTTTGTACATGTTTATTAGACCATGTTAATTAGAAAAAATCATTAGGAAATATCAAATATCTCTCATTTCTGACTATTTTTTTCCTGCCTCATATTCTTTTGTATTCTTTTGTAAACATACCCAATTTGAAAAGGCTTTTTATTTATTTATTTTTTTGGTATATAGTTGAGATATTTAAAGGGTAAGATTCAAAATATTTGGAATTAACTCTTTTATTATTGTTCACCTTCAAAGTCAGAATACTGAATTCTGTAAATTCCCTTCCTGTGCAATTTTTTGCATACATTCCCATGTTTTTTCCCATTAGCCTAGTATATTATGTTATCACCTCATGCCTGGTGTGCCAGTTGGAACTTTCAAAGCCACATCTCTACTCTCTGCTGACTCCTATATTCATAATTCTGGTAAAACTTAAGACACCTCACAATACCACTTTCCCCCATTACTCCTGTTTTTCATATTAATTTCTGTAACATCTAGTCAAATCATTTAAGGTTCTGGTCTCGTGATTTTTTTCCTAGTGATTTTGCCAGAGAAATGTTATGGAGAATTGAGAAGCTGTTCTTTTTTTTTAAATGTTTCTTTGACATTTGCCATTACCAAAATCATGGACAGCTTATAAAGCATAAACCTTAAAGACACTGTGTCCTCCTCTATTCTGTATCTACAGTTCAAGACTGGTTGTGGGCACTATTGCCTTGACATACAGGAAAAATCAGATTAGTTTTCTCCCCTCAAAATAAAGTCAAATAGTGTACTGGTATGGATGACTGAGAATAATAAGCAGTTATCACTGCTTTTTATTTCTACAGAATTAGGTTTGTATTCATTAAAACACCAAATGCCACAGAATCTGGTTAAATATAGAGATATATTTGAATGTCAGAAAGGAATTCTTTCATTTTAAAGATTTATTTATTTGAGAAGGATAGCATGCACATGCACACACGTGTGCGAGTGGGGGGAGTAGAGGGAGTAAAACTTTCAAGCAGATTCCCCACTGAGCACTGAGCCCAACATAGGGCTTGATTTCATCCCTCATGAGATCATGAACTGAGCCAAAACTAAGAGTCAGATGCTTAATGGACTGAGCCAACCAGGCACCCCATAAAGGGAGAAATTCTAATTTTTTTAAAAGATTTTATTTATTCCAGAGTGGGGAAGGGCAGATGGAGAGGGGCAAGCTAACTCTGCTTTGAGTACAGAGCCCAGCCCAACTTGGGGCTCCATTGCAGGTCCCTGAGATCATGACCTAAGCCCAAACAAAGAGTTGAGAGTCAGACCAACCTAGATGCCCAGAGAGAAATTCTTTAAAAGATATTTAGAATAAAAACATTTATGGTAAGGTCAGCTTTAAAAGACATTAAGTCCTTTCTTAATTCATGATATTTTAAAACAAAACTCTTTATAGATTGGATAAGAAAAATCTGATTTAGCTATGAATAATATCTTTGTTAAGTTTATTAAAGATAACATCTTGAGGGGTGCCTGGGTAGCTCAATTAGTTAAGTGTTTGCCTTTGGCTCAGGTCATGATCCCAGGGTCCTGGGATTGAGCCCCACATTGGGCTACCTGCTCAGCAGAGAGCCTACTTTTCCCTCTGCCTCTGCCTGCCACTCTGCCTAGTTGTCCTCTCTCTATCTCTCTGTCAAATAAATAAATAAAACCTTTTAAAAATTAATATCTTGATATATTTTAAAACAGTCTATGATATGCTTACATGCATACCTGATTAATTTATAAATAAACTTCTTTCTATTAATAATAGCACCTTAGGAGAATATGAAGGCAAGGTGTAGTAATGTGTACTTGGAATATGAATTTTTCCTCAGTACAAAACATAGTTTAAAGATATTAAAAATTATTTAAAATGAAATATTGGGGTGATAAAACTTGCTCCTATCTTTTAAGAATAGTTTAATCTGTATCTTTTAAGAAGAACAGGATACGCAAAAAAATCACTTCAACATTAAACTCAATAGCTTAAGTCTCTACCCCACATCAATGGAAAGCAGCTGGCTCTCTCCTGGACTGTCATAAAGACAAATGTGCTAAATCTCACTCTGATTCAACACGGCAAATATCTCACAATGTATTTCAATGCACTGGTAGTATTTGCTTTTGTTGGTCTCCCTATGTTCAGTTCTTTCTCTTTTCTTTATATTAGAATGTCCAATTGATAATGTAACATCTGTTGTTAACATGGCTACAACTCTGAGCTACATTTAATACACATTATAATTGTCTTTCTCAAGGAGTCAATTTGGAGTTGGACAATTTGGATTTCCAAATTAGTGTGTTATGACTATATCAACACGGATATTTTGTAAAATTTTGGATGACCTGTATGTCCAGATATGTATTCTGCAGTAATCAGACAAGTTTATATTTATATTCAAGGAGACATAGCTTAATAGGATAATATAAGGGGGTTAAAAGAATCATTTAAAACTATATTAGTTATTATTCTGTTCACTTGTTACTTTATATTATAATTAAAATATATTTACTTGATAATTATTATTGAAAAGTGGACACCACTCAAAAGAAGTTTGGTTAAGTCACTCTGGCACTATGACTGTTTTCGCACTAGAAAATTGTGTGTGCTTGAGAGGAAACTTCCATTATTTCCTTCTGTATCTAATTTCTAATGAAAGTAGGGTGATTTTGGCTAATGAAAATAAATATGTAATGTATCAAATATACTTTTTATTTTATATTAAATATCTCCTATTCTTAGAGATGAAAGGTTTATGGATTTATTCAATGTATATAGAAATGAAGAGCTCAACCACAACCCTTTCAGAAGCATTTATAATTTGTAGCTATGTAAAGCAGAGGTTGATGAATATTTAGTTTCTGACCAGGCTACTACAAATTTCTAACTTGTAAATTTTCAAATGCTGGAATTTTACCTTTGAAACATTTTTTGTATGAGTCTAACATTTTGTAAGAGACAAGTAGAGATAAAATCTTAATTAGATTTGTGTCATTGACTTCATCTTCCCTACATTGAAACTATATGGTGAGAAGCTATGGCTAGGGGAAGAGGAAGCTGCAGCACAACGGAAAAGAAATTGAACAAAAAACATTTATCTTTTTAGTATTAGGGCATTATGTTCCATTATTATTCCAAGGTACTTTTGAACAGGGATATCTACCAATGTATTATACTTAATCTCTTCGTTCCCCCCAAATTAACTAATATTTTCTCTGAAACCATGTTGCAAAATAGTATGTATTATTAGAATATCCATTGTCTCAAAGGTTTCAAAGATTTTTGCAAATAAAATATTCAAACATGAGCACAGAACTCCTAACCAAGTTCCACCTTAGAAAACCAAAGTACATTATAGAACCCAAAGATAATTGAAGAAACATTTAAATGAAAACTTAATGGATGGAGATAAAAATATCATTTTCCAGGGCGCCTGGGTGGCTCAGTGGGTTAAGCCGCTGCCTTCGGCTCAGGTCATGATCTCAGGGTCCTGGGATCGAGTCCCGCATCTGGGCTCTCCGCTTAGCGGGGAGCCTGCTTCCCTCTCTCTCTCTCTGCCTGCCTCTCTGCCTACTTGTGATCTCTCTCTGTCAAATAAATAAATAAAATCTTTAAAAACAAATATCATTTTCCAAATCAATATTCTGCTTTTAATAGGTAAGACAGAAATTAATGTCAAAATTAAAATAATGTACATTTTAATTTTATAAAACAGAAAATAAGAAAAATACTAAAAACTCTCTGTCTTCTGGAATTTAAATATCAAAAACTTCTTAACAGTATGCATAAAAATCCACTTTGATTTCCATTTTATTACTTTCTTGTTGCTATAAAATCCCAAACACTTTATACACTTGTTGTAAGTATTGAATTTGAAATGTTTATGACATAGTAATTCTTTTTAGCTTTCTGGGTACTAATCTGCAAGAAACTGAATTAAAAAATAACAACCTGGCAATCTTTAATCTTATTGTATAAATATTACATCATAACTAGCGTTCGTTCTAATTTATATTTGCATGAACCCTGTATGATAGCAGATGAAAAACATTTTTACCGGTCAAAGAGCAACTTTTATTTAGTTTCATTTATATATTCTCCACTTAAAATTCAAAGGACTCATAATAATATTGTATCGTGT